>NC_091067.1:4660000-7344921 GCF_000393655.2 Nicotiana sylvestris | reverse complement strand
AGGCACAAAGCATGCTATAATGAAGCAGTAAAACTAGTAAAAACAGTAATTCAGTGAAAGATAGGTAAAAATCCTTTAACTCAAATTAAACTTCATGAAAGAGCCTTTTCAACAATTAAGCTGGTAATTACAGTTAATTAAGGAAAATAAACACATAAAGGTTCACCCCTCGGGCAAAGTATCAACAAATCCGCCCCCCGGGAAATATCTCAGAACAATACTAGCCCCTAAGGTTATATCTCACATCACAATGGGTATCCGCGCTCACTGGGGGTGTGCAGACTCCTAGAGGGGTCCCTTACGGCCCAAGCGCAATATCAAGCCATCTCGTGGCATCATCACTAGGCTCTCGAACTCAACATCTAATGATCGTAATTTTTTACAACTAAAATAGATTTTAAAATAATTTTATACATTTGAAATAGTTCAAGTTTATTTGAATTAAAAAAATGACTTGATCTACTTTTTAAAAGAAATAATTTACTTTAAAATATATCATAAGTGATTTTGTTTTTATTTTTTTATGTAATCATTAAACTGTTATTGTTACAACCCATATACACGTACGTTAGTTCATACCATAAGGTAGTCGACATAAATCCATGAAGAGATTATCTTTAATATGATGAGAAGTTAATCCTATTGGTCTTAAATGATACAAAGGTGTATAAGGGTGGTTAACAAGTATTAGAAGTTAAACGAACCAAGAATGTTGTCAGCCGTATTTATGGATAAACCTAGAGGTGCTTAATACAATCAAGAGGTCGTGTTTTAAGGTATTTGAATCATATAATATCCGTATCATAAGTTTTGAAGTCAAACGAGTTATGAAACAAAAGTCGACAAAAGTTGTCGCAACTTAGGTTTATAATTTTACTTAAACATTAGGTCAAATATTACTACGCTTTTCTCCTAATTTACAAGGAATTACGGGGTGATCTACCCACCAAATTAAAGATCTATGAGTCTAGTTTCCAACGCATTAAACCGTTTGTCAATACAATCTAAGATTATATAGATATTCGTATTTTCACGAGCCTGCACAGATTGGTAGGTGATAAGTAGGTGCATCACCTACTTGCCAAAATGAGAGGACAAAATTAAAAGCCCCAAAGTCGACCAAGAGGAGACTTTTAAGGGATTATCAACTCAGTTATTTCACCCATATTTCAGACCTTCAAAACCAAATTGAACCCCTGCAACTCCTTCCCAAAAATCTCACACAATCCCTAATCGATTTTCCCTCTCTTTCAAGTTCTAACTGGGGGTAAAACTTAGAGTTTGAAGAACCAAGGGAAGGGCTGAGTTATCCAAAAAGTAAGGTAATTTTACTGCTCTCTTTCATACATTTTTTCTGCTGTGAACTCATGGAAATTCATTCTATACATGTAAGAACTTACAGGACGGTGATCGAAAGCTGTGAGTTCGAGTTATTCACTTGTAGCGGACTATTTTGTGGACTGTTTTGTGTTGCTTTGTACTGTGTGTTTTACTACTATTTTGTGGATTTTTGGAGGAGGAAGGGTGTGGAGAAACACCATATAGATGTAGGGTTGTGGGCTGGTAGTTCTTCGTAACATTTCCGGGTCGTTTGAGACGACTACGGTGGTCGTCGTATGTATGAAGTGATTAGGTTGTACGTGGACTATTTTGGGAGGCTCAATATGATTATTATTGATGTTGTTTGGGTTGTTTGGTGATTTTTTTTGAATTGTGTGAAGTCATATATATAGGGGAGGTGCTGTCCATTTCATCGTAAAATAGGTTGTGGTCGATACACAATAGTTGTGACGCTTAAATGATAACGATAGTATCGTTTCTCTTATTGTAGACTAAGGAGTCGTGACAATTGCATAGCTTGATATTGGGGCAGTATATACAAGGTATGTGAGGCTATCCCTTTCCTTCTTTTGCTCGACTCCGATTGTACATAATGTAGTGAACGAGCTTCCAAAGATACTCTACTCTTAGAAGCTAGCAGTACTTACATTGTTTCCCCTCTTATGGAACGATTGATGTTAATGTTGCTTCTCTTATTCTTATGTTATCAATGTTGCTGGTACTTCCTGATTCTTATAAGGTTCATAGTGAAGAGTTAGTCCTAATAATGTGTACATAGGATACCGACCTTACATCACTCTGAAAAGTTTAGAACGTGATTCCATGAGTCGAGCATGCATAATATATATGTATCTATTTTACTCTACCGAGTCATGCTATAGTCGGCCGGGTACGACACCTATTGTGCAATCAATGATCAGTTGGGATTTACCGAGATCCACGTGGCTAGGTACGATACTACCGAGCCTTATGATGGCCGGGTACATTTTTTTACCGAGCCTATTATGGCCGAGTATGATATGATGATGATGATGCCCACAGAGGCGTATGTTTTAAAAGTTTATGTATATATACATACGTATTATGCATTTCATGTTAGTATCCCTCAGAGGTATGCAGATGTTACAAGATGTATATTCTCTATCCCAGCTTACATTATTGTTCGTACTTATGGTTCCATGTCTTACATACCTAGTACTTTATTCGTACTGAAATTCTTTTATTTGTGGACTCTGCATGTCGTGTTGCAGGTCCTGATAGATAGGCAGGTGCAGCTCCCCCACCATAGTAGGTTGTCCAGTTCAGTGGTGATTGGCGAGATCCCTTCTCTGGATAGCTATGGGAGAGGGTACCAGTCAGGTGACCCAAGCCAGAGCAGGCCAAAGTGAGGCTCAGAGTGAGATGTCGTCTTATACCTCATCTACTTCGTTTCCTCCAGAGGAAATTAGGAGGCACCCAGCACCACCTGTTCCTCCGTCTGGCACTACATACCAGGATATGCGGAATGCAGTACAGTTGTTGACTAACTTGTAGCTGCTCAGGCTGAGAGGTAGAATACCGGTGATGTTGATAAACCGGTTAGTACGAGAGTTCGTGATTTTATTAATCTAGACCCTCCAATGTTTATCGGATCAGACACCAAGGGGAACCGCAGACTTTTATTGATCAGGTTCATCGTACACTGCGGGTTATGCATGCTAGTGATACAGAGGCAGTAGAGTTGGATTCTTATTGGCTACGAGATTTAGCGGTTCTCTGGTATGATAGTTAGGAGAGATCCAGGGGTCCGAGCGCTCCTCCAGCTGTGTAGAAGGATTTTTCTGAGGCCTTTCTTCGTCACTACTTGCCAGTTGAGATACGACGAGCTAGAGCTGATAAGTTCTTGAACCTTAGACAAGGTAATTTGAGTGTGCGAGAGTACAGTATGCAGTTTGATTCTTTAGCAAGGTATGCTCCCCATATGGTGGGCGAGATGAGTGATAGGGTGCATTTGTTCGTGAACGGGTTGGGACCATATTTGATAAATGAGTGCACGACAGCCTCCTTGGTGGAGGGCATGGATATTTATCGTATTCAGGCTTATGCCCAGACCCTAGAGGATCGTTAGCGCTAGCAGAGTCTAAATACCATTACCTATTTTATAATGAAGATAACATGGATGTTGGTGGAACGCAGGATACATTAGAAGGTGAAACGGCTCTATGAGGTAAGAAATAACTTGATAATATTCTTCCTTAATACAAAATGGTGATATGCAGATAATGTACATATCCGTAATGCTTTTTGTAGCATTGTGAGGCCATACGTTGGGCTTAACAACTTGCAAGCTTTGCTAGTGACCATTTTATAGGGGAAAATTGACCGAAAATTTCCGTTGGAATCCAGGATGATTTGGACTCCCCATAAACCCTTACATTCGAGGACGAATGTTCCTAAGGGGGGAGGGTGTTACAACCCATATTCACGTACGTTAGTTTATGCCATAATGTAGTCGACATAAATCCATGAAGAGATTATCTTTAAGATGATAAGAAGTTAATCCTATTGGTCTTAAATGATACAAAGGTGTATAAGGGTGGTTAACAAGTATTAAAAGTTAAACGAATCAAGGATGTTGTCAGCCGTATTTTTAGGTAAACCTAGAGGTGCTTAATACATTCAAGAGGTTGTGTTTTAAGGTATTTGAATCATATAATATCCGTATCATAAGTCTTGAAGTCAAACGAGTTATGAAACAAAAGTCGACAAAAGTTGTCGCAACTTAGGTTCATAATTTCACTTAAACATTAGGTCAAATGTTACTAAGCTTTTCTCCCAATTTACAAGGAATTACGGGGTGATCTATCCACAAAATTAAAGATCTATTAAGCTAGTTTCCAACGCATTAAACCGTTTGTCAATATGATCTCGGAGTATAGAGATATTCGTATTTTCACAAGCCTGCGCAGATTGGTAGGTGACAAGTAGGTGCATCACCTACTTGCCAAAATAAGAGGACAGAATTAAGCCCCAAAGTCGGCCAAGAGGAGTTAGTCCTAATAATATGTACATAGGATACCGACCTTACATCACTCCGAAAAGTTTAGAACGTGATTCCATGAGTCGAGCATGCATTATATATATGTATCTATTTTACTCTACCGAGTCGCACTATAGTCGGCCGGGTACGACACCTATTGTGCAACCAATGATCAGTTGGGATTTACTGAGCTCCACGTGGCCGGGTACGATTCTACCGAGCCTTATGATGGCCGGGTATATTTTTACCGAGCCTATTACGGTCGGGTACGATATGATGATGATGATGCCCACAGAGGCGTATGTTTTAAAAGTTTATGTATATATACATACATATTATGCATTTCATGTCAGTAGCTCTCAGAGGTACGCAGATGTTACAAGTTGTATATTCTCTATCCCTGCTTATATTACTGTTTGTACATATGGTTACCTGCCTTACATACTCAGTACTTTATTCGTACTGACGTTCTTTTATTTGTGGACACTGCATGTCGTGCTGCAGGTCCTGATAGACAGGCAGGTGCAGCTCCCCCACCATAGTAGGCTGTCCAGTTCAGCAGTGATTGGCGAGATCCCTTCTCCGGACTTGCCGTGGTCTTGGTATGCATTTTTGTTATAGACATTATGGGTATGTCGGGGCCCTATTCCGGCTATGTTGCAGCACTTATGTTCCTTTAGAGGCTCATAGACAGGTGTCGACTCATGTATAGATTGGTATGCCTTGTCGGCTGGTCTTTGTTGTATAGTCTTTCATGGTAGCGCGGTAGCTCGTACCTTATATATAGTTTCTTGATTGCCTGGTCATCCCATGTTATGTATGTTCATGCCATCATATTTTATTGTTGGTTGTCCATGATCCATGTCTACCATTTATATTGATCTCATCAGCCCTAAAAGATAATAAAGAATGTTAGATAAAATGTACTTGGTGCTTGGCAAGTATGGTCGGGTGCTAATCATGGCCCTCTGGTTTGGGTCGTGACAGTTATTTTGCCATATTGTATGTTTATTATAAATTCAAGTATTTATTCTAATAACCTCTATTTTTTCTAAATAACTTCTATATCCAAAAAGAAAAAATATAAATCTAGTATCTTTTTTATTATAATAATAATAATAATAACAATTTAAATAATATAAAATTAACTAACAATAAAAATTGGGGCCTTCAATTTTGGGGTGGGGGAGGAGGGGGGCTACAATAATTGCTTTAGCTGCCTCCCCCTAGGGCCAGCACTGTGTATGGAAAGAGTCATATTTAACTTATATATCACAGTATAATCTATATTATATTAAAAGGAGAGTAGTGAATCATGTGGTTAAGCCAAGTGACAAGATAAAAAAAAAGTCACTTGGCAATTTTAAGACAACATAATTTAAATTATAAATGAAAATATAATTAATGGAAGTAGTTTAATGAATCTTATACTTAATCTAAATAGATCTTAGACAAATTTAATCTATATATCTACATTTAAAATTAAATTTGTAAGTATATTTATATCTATATTGATTCACCCATAGATTTTTTCTATATTAGCCAGAGATATGAAGGTAAAAATTAATTAAAAATTCTAATCGGAAAAAAAAAATAGAAAGACATAATTGAGATAACCTATGACTATTTATACATTGGAGTAAGTTAAAATATAAAATAAAATTAAAATTTACTTAAGTTATTAAAGATATATTGAGTTTAAAAATTAAATAAATTCAAGCAGCAAAATAAGATCTTACAAAAAGTATATAAATTATTTATAAGGTAAGAAAAAACTTAAATAATCAGTAAAAAAATATTTTAAAAATAAGAATAATAAAGTCATATTAATATTGATAAATCGGGCAAACGAATATTTTATACGTAAATATTACTACAACATTCAGATATAATGTGTTCAAACAATTAAGAAAATATTTTTTTATTAATATTTGAATTGAGTGAAGTAAGTTTAAGTTTGAAAGTATAACATAATTATTTGAAAATGTAGTCAAATATAGAAAATAGAATAATAAAACTTATTTGAATTTGAGAAAGATTACTTTTTATCTATATTATATTAGAATGAATGTGGTAGAAATAGATATTAAATTCAAACAAGCTAATAAAAATCAACATGACAATGTAATAATATTAGGTATTGAATAATATAATATCAAAAATAAATAATAAATAGAGAAAAAATAAAAATTCAGATTTTTTATCATAGAGAAGAAGGGTAAAACTTATTTAAATTTGAGATGAGAATTTTTTTTATATTATGATAAGAAAATTCATAATATGGATAAGTCCACGTAACTCAAGTCTAATAGATAAAATCAAAAACTAAAAATATTGAATAATAGAAATAAATTAGAGATAATATGAGATATTTATAAATCATAAGGTTAGAAAATAAAATAAATTAAATATACAATGCTTAAAATCTTATTAAAATTTAAATAATTTAAAATTTTTGAGCAATATTTTTAAAACAAAATAAATCTTTAATTTATGATTATAAATTATATATTTATCTATATTATATTAAAGAATAGTATTTTATAATGATATTAAAAAAAGTTACGAGTTAATGAAAATCCACATAAAATGTAATAAGACTATATATTAGATTAAAAGTTAGCAAAATTATTAAAAAATTACTATTAGAAATGAAAGAGAAAGGCTATTTGAATTTGAAATTAGAAATTTGTTAAAACTACGATTAGAATGTCCAAACTATGGATAATATCACGAAATTGAAGTCTTATTTATGAAAACAAATATTAAAATAGAAAATAAATTTCTAATATAGGTAAATTTTACTAATAAAAATCAAAGATTAAATTTGTATTAAATCTAAAAAGGAAAGAAAATTTACGTAAGAAATAAAATTATAATGAAAATATTACTACAACATTAACATATAATGTGTTCAAACAACAAAGAAAATATTTTTCTATGATTAATATCTGAATTGAGTGCAGTTAGTTAAAGTTTGAATATATAGCATAATATTTTGAAAATGCGGTCCAATTTAGAAAATAGAATGATAGGAATTATTTGAATTTGAGAAGAATTTTTTTTTATTTCATAAGTTTTTATTTTTAAAAATATGACGTAAAGAAATAAAATGACAATAAACATATTACTACATATATATAATATGTTCAAACAATTAAGAAATTATTTTTCTATGATTAAAATAAAATTTTAAAAATATAAATAACTTTCTAATATAGGTAATTTTACTAATGAAAATTAAAATTAAATTTGTATCTTAAAGCTTAAAAAAAGAAAATTTAACTGCATCTAATACAAAAATAATTGTAAGATAACTCAATATATTTGTAACATAATCATCAAATATATGTATTAATATTTTAGACTAATTCAATTTTACAATTTAAAATAAAATATGATATTATTCTGGTTATAAAAAATTAATATAAAAATAATTAAAATTTATAGTAGGGAAGAGAATTTATTAAAAAATAGAGATAGTGTGAGGATACTTATACATTAAATTAGTTTAAAAATAAATAAATTAAAACATTAAATTATATTTAAAAATATTACAATAAATTTAAATGATTAAAAAAATTGAATGCATAAAAATATACCAAATTTCAAGAATAAAACATTTATATTTATTAAAGAATATTAAAAGAATAATAAGCAAGATATTAATAAAGATAATAAAAAATTATATGATAGTAAAATAATATTAAATAATAAATAATACAATAACTATAAGAAAAAAGAATTTGCGTAAAAATAATGTGATGAATAAGACATATTTAAATTTTACATAAAAATAAAGTGATAGTAAGAAGTTTGTTAAAATAATATGATCTAATGTGCTCAAACAAGACAGATCGCAATATGATAAGTTAGTATTCTTTGATACTGATTAGCAAAACGAAGTGCAAGTACTAAAATTAAGTAGTTAGATTGCTACAAATAAAAAATAAAATAGGTTGTGCACTACGAGATTTGAATAATAATTTCATATCCTACTTCATAATTAATATCTAATGTTATATAATTTTTATCTGAGAGGTTTATATTTTAAGGTTATTTGCACATGATTCAAATAACCAACATCACAATTTAATATGATTTGTGTCCGCGCATCGCGCGGGTACTAATACTAATACTTTTTAAACAAAAGGTGTTCAATTGGCCACTCTTTGTCGACTATAGTTCCGCCCTGTAAAATCTATTCTGTTTATGTTGCAAATCTATACAGTAATACTACATACTTCTTATATATAAAACATCAAGTTACAAACATTAATTAAGACCATAAAAGATAATATGGTCATTGCTACAATAACCATATGTAATAACATCATTTATTTATCTATACTATATTATAGAAGATAAACTTCATGTGCCATAAGAAAAGACCTATGGCTTTATATTGTTATCCATTTAATTTTCAGCATTTGTAATAGCAGTAGCAATATTTGTTGTAGCAATTTCCATAAGCTGCATCTTCCTTCTTGCACCAATGGTTACACTTATTGGGAAAACACTTCCCATTCCAGCCTTTACTAGGCTTTCCACAATACTTTGCTTCTGTTATCTTCATCTCTGCATTAAACCATAGGACAAAAGAACTCTTAAGGCAATTAAAAACGGATCTTTACGCAAATAGCTAGTTGACCCGATTATCCATGGTTCATCTTTCCTAGCTGGTATTATATAGGGCAACCCGGTGCACTAAGCTCTCGCTATGTGCGAGATCGAGAAAGGGTCGGACCACAAGGGTCTATGGTACACAATCTTACCCTGCATTTCTGCAAGAGGTTATTTCTACGGCTTGAACACGTGACCTCTAGATCACATGGCAGCAATTTTACCAGCAATTATACATGAATTATATAGTGATTATATATGATTGTAAATACAATATATATGAATTATACACATATTATATATCCGCAAATTAATTTTAATTTAAGTGATTGGGTAATCGGCTATTTAGGTTAATTCTTCATAAAAACAAAGAAATGCCCTTTTTTTTGTTAAAAAATAATTATTCTTTATACAACATGAAAAGAAAATACTCATTTTGTTACAACGAAAGAAAATATTTTTTCTACATCATGAAAGAAAATACTTATTTCGTTGAGATAAAAGAAAATGCTTTTTATTACATCATTTTGTTAAAATAAAAGAAAATACTTTTCTACATCACGAAAAGAAAGTATTTTTTTGTTGAAACGAAAGAAAATACTTTTTTTACATCATGAAAAAAAAATACTCATTAATACTGTTGAAATGAAAAAGAAAGTGTTTTATCTACAATATGAAAAGAAATTACTCTTAATAATATGCTTGTTTACGATGGAGGGTGCGAGGAGGGTTTGGGTTGGAGGGTGAGGGTGAGGGTGGGGGTGGGGGAGGGGGATGGGGAGGGGTGGGTGGGGTATGGGTGGGTAAGGTTAGTAACCAGAAAATAGGAAAGTAAATAAGAAAGAGACAAATGCTTAAGAATTGCTCACCAGAAGCAAACATGAGAAGAAAACAAAAGAGTAGAGCACACAAAGTTATTTTGCTCGCCATTTCTAATTAAGTTCCTTAATTTGAAATACTTTGTGAAATTGAGGCTATACCAAAGGGTGTATTTATAGTGATTCAAGAATAATTTTTTAAACATAAAAAGTTCTCCTATTTACTATTGTATAAATTAACCTTGAACAGAAGGAAGGAAAATGTCAAACAAATTAAATAAACTAGATAAATATGGAAAGAAAAAATAATCAGACGAGTACTGAGTCTTGATAAACTTTTGAACTGATCAAAGTTTTTTCTTTCTTGCATCACCGTGAAAGTAACAAGATTCCTACTACTGTAAATTAAAGAAAGTCAAAAATTTACTTGATACTAGGGCAAGTATACAATAGTATAATTTAGGGAAAATGATATTGTATAGCCGCTGTAAAAATAATAGTCTAAAAAATATATAAAAATTACATATATATATATATATATATATTGTAGGTTATATACAAAAATTATACAAATTTTATACACTTTTTCGGCTACCAAATGTAAATATTTTCTGGCGCGGACTAAAAGTAATAATACCCCTATAATTTATGTAGGTTTTCTAACTAACCTTAAAAACTAATTCAAGCTTAAGCTCAAGTTGAGGTGAGAAAAACTAGCAAGAATGATTACTATGCTCAGAGGCGGAGTCAGGATTTCAAGCTTATGGATTCGGATTCTAATCTGTTTAAGTTAGTGGGTTCTAAATTAATTATTTATACATTTAAATAAAAAAAATTTAAGACAAATATAGAGTTCAAACCAAAACTACTGGGTTCGGTCGAACTCGCTCCTGACCCTAAATGCTTCAATCCCAAACTCAAGTTGAGGTTGGCTAACTACATGAATCTCTGTAACGACCCGACCGGCCGTTTTGAGCTTTTGCACTTTGCTCGTTAGTTCTCGAGTGTGACCTGCCCCATGCGATGTATTATGACTTATGTAAATCGTTGGTTTTGGTTTTCAGGGTAATCGGAATAAATTTGGAAGAAATAATCCTCAGTTGAAGCTTGAAATTTGAAAGGTTTGACCAAGATTTGACTTGTTTGTATATGATCTCGGATGAAAATTTTTATGATTTAATTAGCTCCGTTGGGTGATTTGGAATTTAGGAGCGTGATCGGAATGCATTTTGGAAGTCCGTGGAAGGTTTAGACTTGAATTGGCGAAATTGAGGTTTTGATGTTTTCCGGTTGATAGGTGAGATTTTGATATAGGGGTCAGAATGGATTTTCGGAAGTTATAGTAGTTTCGTTGTGTCATTTGGGATGTGTGTGCAAAATTTCGGGTTATTCGGACGTGGTTTAGTTGAGTTTTTTATCGAAAGAGTTATTTAGAAGGTTTTGGAATTTTTAGGCTTGAATCCAATACGAATTTGGTGTTTTGATGTTTTTTTGAGCGTACCGAAGGTTGGAACAAGTTTGAATGACGTTATGGGATATGTTGGCATATTTGATTGAGGTCCTGAGAGCCTCGAGTGAGTTTCAGGTGGTCAATCGGACCATTTCATGTTTTGCAAAGTTGCAGTTCAGTGTTGCAGGCATTTGGCCTTCGCGTTCGCGAAGGGTTAGCTGGTGAGGTGGAGATTTTAGCCTTCGCATTCGCGAGGGAGGCTCCACATTCGCAAAGGACTGGGTTCGTCGTGCATCGCGTTCGCGAGGGAGGCTCTGCGTTCGCATAGGGGAAGTGAGAAGCTGGGTTTGAGGATTTATTTGTTCTTCGTGTTTGCGGAAAAGGAGTCGCGTTCGCGTTGGGTTAGGGAGTCAAGTCTTCGCGTTTGCGAATGGTAGGACGCGTTCGCGGTGAAGATTTGGTCAAAGTAATTTTGTGCTTCGCGAACGCGAGGCTTTGACCGCGTTCGCGAAGAAGGATTTTTATGTCTGGGCAGAATGATTTAAAAAGGCTATTCCGCGATTTTGAGGCTAAGTACCTCCATTATTGGGCGATTTGAAGCTTGGGAGAGCTAATTGAAGAGGGAATTCAAGAGGATTTCATGGAGGTAAGATTTTTGGTCCCTAAAGTTGTTTCTATGATGAATTCTATCATTGTAAGCTTGAATTCCATGGAAAAATCAGTAGCAAAAATGGGTAATTAGGGCTTGAGATTAAGAGACCTTTGAGTGGGGATTTGAGGGCCATTTGAGGTTCGATTTTGATGTTTTTGATATGTATAGACTCGCGTGAGGATGAGGATTCCATTGATGTTAATTTTATCGGATTCCGAGACATGGGCCTGGGGGCCGGGTTTAAGCAATTTCGGGATTTTGATGTAAAATTAGATATTTTCGAGTGGGCTTCGTTTCCTTTGCCTATTTTAATGATTATGTACTGATTGTGGCTATATTTAGAGCATCCGGAAGTCGATTCGTGCGGGCATGGCATCGCGGGCTAGAGTTTTGACTGGATCGAGGTGAGTAATGATTGTAAATGATGTTCTGAGGGTTTGAAACCTTAGATTGCACTTCGTAGTGCTATATTGAGGTGAGTCACATGCTTGATGACGAGCGTGGGGTCGTGCACTATTGGGGATTATGACCTGGTTCGTCCCAATTGATGGTTTTACCGTATATTTAACTGAAATCTATTTGTTATCATCATTATTTGGGCTGAATGCCATATTTGGGCTTCATGCCAACTATTTGAACCTTTCGGGGATTTTTGTTGATATTGCCTCACTGTTTTGACTTTATACTTGAACTCAGTCATGTTATTTTCTACTATTTTTTTCAAAACTTAGCCATGTTCACTCAGTTTTGATACTCAAATGATATTTAAATAATGTTTTGGGCTGAGAAACACTATTTTACTGTTGCCCGAGAGGCTTATGTGATTTTTAACTGAGTAAGGCCGAGGGGCTGTATTGTGAGGATATCTTTTGGGTCGGGTTGCATGCCGCAGCGGTGATACACTAATTTGATTATGAGGCCGAGGGCCTGAGATATGTATGCCACGAGGTGGCTTGTTGATATTGATATGAGGTCGAGAGCCTGTTTATGATGCCACAAGGTGGCTTGATATTGGACTTGGGCCGTAAGGGGCCCCTCTAGGAGTCTGCACACCCCCAGTGAGCGCGAGTACTCATTGTGATGTGAGATATAGCCAGAGGGGCTAGTATTGTTCTATGTGATTGCCCGGGGGGCTGGTATTGTTCTGAGATATTGCCCGAGGGGCGGATTGTTGACACTATGCCTGAGGGGCGAACCTTATGTGCTTATCTTTCTTATTTGCCTGTCATTTACCTATTTAATTGTGTAGTGTGCCCGAGGGACGGATTTTTTGTGCTTATCTGCACTAATTGTTTGGCATTCATTTGTGTAACTATTGAAAAGTCATTTTCAAAGAAGTTAAACTGAGCTAATATGTTTTTAAGAGATTTTTCAGCTTCATTGCTTTTTTCTGGTTTTGTATTGCTTCTATACAGCATGTTGATGTACTTTTCGTGATTTCTTACCATTTAGACTCTAATTATGATTATTAATCACTGAGTTAGAGTACTCACTTTACTCCTTGCACCTTGTGTGCAGATTCAGGTATTTTTGAACCCGGTAGCGG
Organism: Nicotiana sylvestris; assembly: GCF_000393655.2. Lineage (NCBI taxonomy): Eukaryota > Viridiplantae > Streptophyta > Magnoliopsida > Solanales > Solanaceae > Nicotiana > Nicotiana sylvestris. The sequence goes on along the minus strand of NC_091067.1, from coordinate 7,331,472 downwards.
GTATTGGCTGATCGGAGGCAGAGCCATCGGAGTTTAGCAAGGTAGCTGCCGGCGTTTGCAGACTATTTTTCTCCCTCTTTATATCATTAGTCCGTATTTTGTACGTTTCAGACTTTTGTGTGAGCATGTTTTTTTTTAACTTATATGTTTGGCAGTGTCCCTATTAGTGGAAGTGACAGCGCGATGGCTATATGATGAGTACGTTAGTACTATGAGATGTACCCATATGATTTGGAAGCGGCAAGAAGGGTCTGCTGGAGGATAGAAGAACTATTAGGTTCTTGATTTTCATCTCGATTGGAGGTATAACCCCGAGTTATAGGCATGTGAAGAATCTTTTCATGTTTCCCAGTTGTGAGTGAAGTAAATTTCATGTTACGGTATGAGTTCAGACTCAAGAAGACTAAGTGACTGCGTACAGTTTATGACGGTGGGGAGGTATACAAAAATGTTAGTTGGAGGCAAAGCAGGTAGGTTATCTCCTGCGAAGTGTTATGAGGTTGAGCGATCCTTATGTGTCTGTTAGAAGATCTCATTTACGAGCGAAAGATATGTGTTGTAATTTAAATTGGGTTGCTTAGAGAGTGGTGTAACTGTTGTGAGAGTGAATGCGAGATTTGCAAAAGAGTTAAAATTCTGGATGATCTATGTTTTCACAAGCTTGCAAAGGATTTTGAGTTTAATCTCACTATGGTATTATGACATCAATAGAGTATAAGCGTTATTACTTATTGAGTGTGTGTTGATCTATGGCTTTAAGCCAAGTGGGGGAGTTTGCTATTGATTAGTTGATTGCACGATTATGTGCTATGTCGGTTCCAGTTTGAGGCGTCCAGGTGAATCAGTTATGGCCTACGAAGATTGAGACCGAGAATGGCTCGAGTAAAGGAAAATTCTTAACAAAGATTATAGGATGCTTCACAGGTGTGTGAGAATCACGGGATGTCTTGAGTCGTTGTTGGTAAAGGATGCTCGGTGCATAGAGCAGGAAGTTGCTTGGTTGTAATGGAATGATGTCACATTCTGTAGTGTCAGAGTGCCAATGAGGCACGGGTTGATCGTTCATTTGATCAGGTTAATTACAGTTTAAGTAGAGTGGATGATTCTCGGGAATGGTTCTAATAGGTTCAAAATTTTACATGTAATAATTGGGTATCTTCAAGTTGTATGTGTGGCTAGAAACTGAGTTTTCATTGGAAGATGGCAAGACTTGTGGTATTTTCTATATTAATTATGGGATTCTATATATCAGTGTCAGGAAGGCAAAGGTAATGGCTTTGGATTCGTAGGAAGTCTCTTCAGGGTAAGCATTTTGAACGTGGTGCTTTTGGAAACATTAAGAAAGTACTCAGCGGCTTATGAGCCTTGAACAGTGTGGTTTTATGCTTGGGTCTCGTGTGCTAAATTTGGGTTGAGGAATGGTGATGTTATAGCAAGAAGGAGTATCAAGTCGAAGGTAAATCAAAAGGGAGCTTGGATAGATGGGATAGCTTGATAGCAAGTCGGGCTGGTATGATAAGGATATGATTAGTTCCTTGGGGGTGTTCGACGTAATGAGTTTTTACGGGCATTTCGCGGCAATGCTCTTGGGTTTTAATGGCCTGCGTAGGTTGATTGAGTTAGGAAGATTCAGTCCTGACAGACTTGTTTGTGCAAAGGTGAGGCAGAGAGTTCTTGTTGATTTCTACCGTGGCTAGAGATGTATATTTTCTACTGGCATGAGGGCATGGGATGTGTAGTGATTTTCTTCCAGATGAGTTCAATGGAAAGTTTTGGTTGGTTGGGTACATAGTTGTTGGTGGCTCGGAAGAGATATGAAGCCCTCATGTTATCCTAGTATGGTATGGTATATGCGGTATGTTGTGGAGGATTGAGATTGCGTGTGTAAGGCTACAGTTCAGTTCTGAAAGGAAGGCCATAAAACTCTTAGGCAACGGGCAGTCTCAGACAATTAGAGAAATGAGCTTCAGATAATTAGAGAAAGGGTCTTCGTATGATTAAGGAAAGGGTATTGCTAATTTCGGGTGATTTGACGAGGGTTTATGTTTCAGAAAAGGCAATGTGATTAAGTTGATGGTACATCGGTAGTATTGCGGCACTTTCTTGGTAGATCGACTGCTAATATTCGAGTTTGCTTGGTGGCACAGAAGAATTTTAGAGTGTCTCTCGTGGAATAATTGGGTATTTGAGGTGTGGTATACCTTCGGACGGTTGAATTGGGATCAGGTATGGTAATTCGATATGGAATTGGAGACTGGGAATTCTCATGTTCAGGCTATGTTGTGGTTGTAGGTCGCGTGTATCGACACTATCTAGTGACTATCGGGGTTTAGAGACCCGAGTAGATCTTTTGTTGCTTGATATGTTAGAATTTGGATATGATATTGGGTTCAGACTGGTTGTCTCCGTGTTGTGTAACTCTGGACTATTGCACTAAGGCGGCACTGTTGACTATGCCGGAAATGCCACGGATTGAGTGGCGAGGTTCGACGGATTATGTCCTAATGGAGTGGTTTTATATTTCGAAGACCCAACGGACGGCTGGGAAGGATTGTCTTTATTAGTGGGGGCTTTCGTGATAGATGTCAGTGAAGAGGCTTCTACCATTGATTCAGTCTCGGTGGTGAGGGACTTTTCAGATGTGTTTCTTGTAGTCGGGCATGTCGCCAGGCAAGGTTGTTGATTTCAGTATTGATTTGATTCCGGGCATCATATTGTATGGCCCGGCAGGGTTAAAGGAGTCGAAGGAGCAGTTTCAAGATTTCCTTGATAAGGAGTTCGTTGGCAGGCCAATATGGATGCGTGTTCTAACTTGAGTCGGCTTGGTTGGCTCTGAATTGTATGGTTGAGGGATATGTTGATTCGATTGTTATTGAGCTTATTAGTAATCTGGGAAGATCTATGAGTTACGTTTCTGTGTTGTGAGGTGTTAGGATTTGTGAGTTATAGGCACATATGGTGTGGTGTTACGTATTTGCTTTACCGTGGTTATAATGATTTACTTTGGTTCTAGACATCAATTGCGCGTGGTCGTCAATTTCGAGCAAAATGACTTGAGGTGTTTCAGCGTTGCAGCAAAGTTATGTGGAGGTATGACCTTACGGGTTGGATTTGTGTATTTTGCTCCTATGATGTGAGACGGGTTCTCAGCCTTGTGTTGTGGTAGTACTGGTGAGTTTGAGGTACAGCTCTTTCATTTGAGTCATTTTCATGATTGAGTATGTTCGGACAATTACTTATCGGTGCGCGTATTGTGCAAGTTGTGGCTTAGGCCTGTATTGATGTGTCATGTCACCATAGTAGTGTGTTGGATTAGAGGAGATCGTTGGGATCAGTAGTGAATACGAATGAATTCGATTTCAGCATGTTGGAAGGATAATATCGAGCTTCGGCTCGGAAATTTGTTGTGGTATTTGCCAAAGGAGAAGTGGCTTCATGAATGGTTGATCTGGGAAATGGTTATGGCTTACCGCATGTTTTAGTGATCATTGGCAGTATATGAAAGTGTTGGGATGAGACTTTGGTTGATAAGAGTTTTCTATCGGTATTCAGGTGTTGTGTACAGCTGTTGTGATTAAAAGTTATCACTACAAGTGTTTGAGTTATGTGGTATATTATGTGATTGCAGCTGAGATAGCAGATATGGTTTGTTATAGCTTGTTCGGACTTATTCACAATATAAATGTGAGATTTTGATCGTATTGATATTTTAAAAGTGGAAATGTGATTCTATGGTTTATGGGCTAGATTGGGATGTGAAATTTCAGTTACAATGTATTATCGGGCCTATATGAGATAGGGTTACATGTGATCACCTCCGGGTATATGCATGGTAGGGTTATTCAACGATTGGTTGGCTTTTGGAACAACCCTGGGCACGTTCGAGGACGAACGTATGTTTAAGTAGGGGAGGATGTAATGACCCGACCGGTCATTTTGAGCTTTTGCACTTTGCTTGTCAGTTCTCGAGTATGACCTGCCCCATGCGATGTATTATGACTTATGTAAATCGTTGATTTTGGTTTACAGGGTAATCGGAATAAATTTAGAAGAAATAGTCCTCAGTTAAAGCTTGAAATTTGAAAGGTTTGACCAAGATTTGACTTTTTTGTATATGATCTCAGATCGGAATTTTTATGATTTGGTTAGCTCCGTTGGGTGATTTGGGACTTAGGAGCGTGATCGGAATGCATTTTGGAAGTCCGTGGAAGGTTTAGACTTGAATTGGCGAAATTGAGGTTTTGGCGTTTTTCGGTTAATAGGTGAGATTTTGATATAGGGATCAGAATGTACTTTCGGAAGTTGCAATAGTTCAGTTATGTCATTTGGGATGTGTGTGCAAAATTTCAGGTCATTCAGACGAGGTTTGGTTGGTTTTTTTATCGAAAGCATAATTTAGAAGGTTTTGGAATTTTTAGGCTTGAATCCGATGCGAATTTGGTATTTTGATGTTGTTTTGAGCGTTTCGAAGGTTGGAACAAGTTTTAATGAGGTTATGGGATATGTTAGAATATTTGTTGAGGTCCTGAGGGCCTCGGGTGAGTTTCGGGTGGTCAATCGGACCATTTCATGTGTTGCAAAGTTGAAGAAACATTTTTGTTCAGTGTTGCAGGCATTTGGATTTCGCGTTCGCGAAGGGTTAGCTGATGAGGTGGAGATTTTTGCCTTCGCGTTCGCGAGGGAGGCTCTGCATTCGCGAAGGGCTGGGTTTGTCGTGCATCGCGTTCGCGAGGGAGGCTCCGCGTTCGCGTAGGGGAAGTGAGCAGCTAGGTTTGAGGATTTATTTGTTCTTCGTGTTCGCGGAAAGGGAGTCGCGCTCGCGTTGGGTTGGGGAGCCAAGTCTTCGCGTTCTTGAACGGTAGGACGCATTCGCGATGAAGGAAATTTGGTCAAAGTAATTTTGTGCTTCGCGAACGCGAGGCTTTGACCGCGTTCGCGAAGAAGGATTTTTATGCCTGGGCAGAACGATTTAAAAGGGCTATTCCGCGATTTTGAGGCTAAGTACCTCTATTGTTGGGCTATTTTGAAGCTTGGGAGAGCTAATTGAAGATGGAATTCAAGAGGATTTCATGAAGGTAAGATTTTTGGCCTCTAAATTTGTTTCTATGATGAATTCTATCATTGCAAGCTTGAAATCCATGGACAAATCAGTAGCAAAAATGGGTAATTAGGGCTTGAGATTAAGAGACCTTTGAGTGGGGATTTGAGGGGTCATTTGAGGTCCGATTTTGATATTCTTGATATGTATAGACTCGCGTGAGGATGAGGATTCCATTAATGTTAATTTTATCGTATTCCGAGATGTGGGCCCGGGGGCGAGTTTGACCAATTTCGGGATTTTGATGTAAAATTGGATATTTTCGAGTAGGCTTCGTTCCCTTTGCATATTTTAATAATTATGTACTGATTGTGGCTAGATTTGGAGAATCTGGTGGACGATTCGCGCGCGCAAGGCATCGCAGGCTAGAGTTTGGACCGGATCGAGGTGGGTAATGATTGTAAATAATGTTCTGAGGGTTTGAAACCCCGGATTGCACATCGTAGTGCTATATTGAGGTGAGGCACACGCTTCATGATGAGCGTAGGACCGTGCACTATTGGGGATTGTGACTTAATCCGTCCCGATTGTTGATTTTACTATATATTTGACTGAAATTTATTTGATATCATCATTATTTGGGTTGAATGCCATATTTGGGCTAAATGCCAGTTATTTGAACCCTTCGGGGATTTTTGTTGATATTGCCTCACTGTTTTGACTTTATACTTGAACTTAGTCATGTTATTTTCCACTGTTTTTTTCAAAACTCAGCCATGTTCACTCAGTTTTAATACTCAAATGATATTTAAATGATGTTTTGGGCTGAGAAACACTGTTTTACTGTTGCCCGAGAGGCTTATGTGATTTTTGACTAAGTAAGGACGAGGGTCTGTGTTGTGAGGATATCTTCTGGGTCGGGCTACACGCCGCAGCGGTAATACACTGATTTGATTATGAGGCCGAGAGCCTGAGTTATGTACGCCATGAGGTGGCTTGTTGCTATTGATATGAGGTTGAGAGCCTGTTTATGATGTCACGAGGTGGCTTGATATTGCGCTTGCGCCGTAAGGGGCCCTTCCAGGAGTCTGCACACCCTCAGTGAGCACGGGTACCCATTATGATGTGAGATATAGCCCGAGGGGCTGGTATTGTTCTATGTGATTGCCCGAGGGGCTGGTATTGTTCTGAGATATTTCCGGAGGGGCAAATTGTTGACACTGTGCCCGAGGGGCGAACCTTATGTGCTTTTCTTTTATATTTGCATGTCATTTACCTGTTTAATTGTGTAGTGTGCCTGAGGGGCGGATTTTCTGTGCTTATCTGCACTAATTGTTTGGCATTCATTTGCGTAACTGTTGAAAAGTCATTTTCAATGACGTTAAACTGAGCTAAGATGTTTTTAAGAGATTTTTCAGCTTCATTGCTTTTTACTAGTTTTGTACTGCTTCTGTACAGCATGTTGATGTACTTTTCGTGATTTCTTACCATTCAAACTTTAGTTATGATTATTACTCACTTAGTTGGAGTACTCACTTTACTCCCTACACCTTGTGTGCAGATTCAGGTATTTCTGAACCCGGCAGCGGGTATTGGCTGATCGGAGGCAGAGCCATCGGAGTTTTGCAAGGTAGCTGCCGGCATTCGCAACACTGCTTTTCTCCCTCTTTATTTCATTAGTCTGTATTTTGTACATTTCAGACTTTTCAGTTGTATTTAGACCCCACTAGATGCTTGTGACTTGTGACACCCCGGTATCAGGCTGTGTTGGGTTGTACTTCCACACTTTTATCGATATTATCTGCTACTTCGTATGATTAAGTATGTCTTAGACTGTTTATTAATGTTTAACTGTTTAAAAAAAATTGAATTGGAACTAGTTGGCTGGCCTTGTCTTCATGAGAGGCGCCATTACGATCGGGTACGGATTTAGGATCGTGACAATCTCATTGACCATATCATTTCTTTTAAGCTTATCTCAAATCAATATTAGATAAAAATAAAATTAAAAATTAAAAACACTAGAAGTTCTCTTATCTACCGGTAAAAAATCTTTGATATTGCTAAAAGACTCCTAGAAAATATGAATATTTCTACTGGTTGAGAAGTTAGTAAGCTTTTACTATAAACAAGTGCCGCGGAAATCTAATTTGTCCACAAAGAAAATATTTCAAGTTGCTTCACGTTTGAAAGTTTCAAAGCTAAATTAGATATTTGATGCGGATTCAAGATTTAAATTATGTGAATTCAACATTAAGGTTATTAATGTTGAACCCGTTATATTTTTAAAGTTATGAGTTCATATTTTTTTATTACCTAAAATTTTAATAAATTTTTATACATAAATTTATGCTTCGCTTTAAAAATTATGAGTTTAGAATGTTTTGAAAAAATTAATGGTTGAAACAAAGTTAAATCTTCAAGAATTAAATACTTTTCTTTATGTGTGTTTATTAGATAGAACGAGAGAAGAAATTTGTTTCTTTAAGAAAAAGAAACTTTTTTTCGTATGAAGAGAAAAATATTATACGGAAAATTTTTATCCCATTCTATTTTTATATATTTATTATTGTTATAAAATAAAAAACCGTAAAGTAAAGACGAGTATGGAGAGATTGATATAATATTGAATTTCAAACTGACGTATCCTTTTTGCCTTAACTTGAGCTGATCACCTAATTCTAGTTTCTCGGATATTATATTGGACAATTGATATTATGGCTTTGCCTCTGCAAAAGTATAAATAGACGCTTAACCATGGAAGCTGGTTACTGTCTTCCTTTAAAATGCCACCACGTTGTCCATTGATTAGCTTCCACAATGAGATATATTAGAGGCAGAGGCACTTACATTTTTCACTAGGTATGGATAATTTTTTACCGTATCACGATTTGGAATTCTCATCCTCGGGACCGTGATGGCGCCTAACATTTCACTTGCTAGGCAAGCCAACGTTAGAGATTCTTTAAGCCAATTTTTTATACATTTCAATAATTAACAGCAATTAAGCTACAACAAGTTAAGAGAGTGCGGAAATCAATAACAATCTTAATATTTATATACAAGTACCCCAAATTTGGAGTCACAGTCCACGAACCAAACAATCGAAAAGAAATAATCCTCGCATATCTAATTTCAGCATAATTAATCCCAATATTACTAATCCAAACGTTACTATTACACTGCATTCAATACTATTCTTATACACCCTACCAAACGATCCCTCACTGCAAAAAACTTAAATAAAAAAATATCAAGACCCGAATTTTCCACCGTCGGGACCGTGATGGAGCCTAACATTGAACCCGCCAGACAAGCCAACGTTACAAGATATTTCACTTTTTCCTTTATATTTTAACAATTAAATTTAACAAAAATAAATCAGCGAAAATAAATGCAGAAATACACGGTTTAAAAGATTATCTTTAAGCTTATAACAAAAGCCGAAATAAAATTCACCTAGAACTAGTGTCACAACTCACGAACAGTCTACGAGTACTACAAATAATGGTCTGAACAAAAGTTTACATCTGTCTCAAAAGTAAATAAAATAGAAATGAAATAGGATAGAAGGGGATGCCAGGGTTTACGGATGCCTGTAGGACTACCTTGAGTCTCCTGAATGTAGTAACAACAACCATCCTCTCGATCAGCCACTAACTCCGAAATCTGCACAGAAAGTTCAGAGTGCAGTATCAGTACAACTGACCCCATCTACTGGTAAGTGCCGAGCTTAACCCCGATAAAGTAGTGACGAGACTACGACGGGGCATACAATATATACAATCTACAACAGTTTATACTAAACAGAAAGGAAATGCAGAATGTAATAAAGCAATAACTGGCATTAAATAAATCTAGAACCCAACTTTTCTACTAGTATTCAGCTATAACCAATCCTTATGGGTGTTTCAACATCACAGTAATAGACCTCAACAGAAATGAATACCTAACAACAACTGATGCGGCGTGCATCCTGATCCCATCATATAAACAACAACAGTATCAATATTCACCCTTATTCCTCCTTGTTATGGCGTACAACCCGATCCCACCTGTCCACCCTTATTACTCTTCAATATATATCACCCTTATTCCTCCTGTTGTAGCGTGCAACCCGATCCCACATGTCCACCCTTATTACTCTTTGTTGCGGCATGCAACCCGCTCCCACCAGACAATCACATTCACCCTTATTCCTCCTTGTTGTGGCGTGCAACCCGATCCCAATATATAAATCAGCACCAAACACGAAAATAAGGACAAGTGTTTCACAAATTAGTTCAGATCCTCCACAACACTTATACCTCAATCTACACAATGAAAATATCACTATGATTATGAAACTTTATCAGTGTAAACTACTCTGCGAGACCAACCAAGGTGTACCATACGATACCAATAAACAAATACAAGTCAATAGAGTAGTAAAACGAAATCATGAAACGATTAAATACTTCAAATAAAAGGACAACAGTTATTATGAAGCAACTAGGCATGGAAATATTCATGAGTAAGTAGCAATTAAGACATACAAACAATTATGATCAAGTAGCAATTAAGGCAAGAAATAGTAAAATAGGAAACGGGGAAGGGAGCAAGCTAAGAATGGAAATTTGGTGGCGCATAGGTACTTGTCACCTCACCTATATGCCACACACATGGAATTTCGCATAGCAAATAAGTCGGGGATTCCTATTCCCTCAAGTCCAGGTTAGATCAAACACTTACCTCGATTCTACAGCCAAAATCAAGCCTCAAATACCGATTTTCCTTTAGATTCCACTTCCAAATCACTTGTAGCTAGTCATATTTAACTTAATAACATCAATAAATGCTAAAGAAATCAATTCCAATGCATAATTAAGAGTTCCCAGCATTTTCCCAAAAAGTTAAAAATCGACTCCAGGCCCGCTTGGTCAAAACTCGTGGTTCGGACCAAAACTCGTTCACCCATTCGCTCACGAACCCTAATATATAATTAGTTTTGGAATTCGATACCAAATTGAGGTCTAAATCCAATTATACAAAAAGCCTTAATTTCTACCATGAAAACCCTAGATTTTTGGAGGAAAATTGATGAAATGCAATAGGTAATTGAAAAAAGATGGTTTAGAATCATATACCAACACTTTGGGGAAGAACTTGTCTCTTGAAAATTGCCTCTAAGCCTTCATGGTTTTGAAAATATGAAAGAATGACCAATTCCCATTTTTGATTCTGTTTTTAAAACACTGGACAGACCTTCTTCGCGTTCGCGAGAGGTCCGTCGCATTCGCGAAGCTTTGGGCCAGAAAGCCCTACACATTCGCGATGGTCTTTCTCCCCTAATCATCGCGTTCACGGGCCTTGGATCGTGTTCGCGAAGAACAACCCAGAGAGTCCCCGGCCCACCTCCTTTTTACTCTACGTGTTCGCGAGATGTCGGTCGGGTTCGGGAAGAGCAGTCCCCCAGTGCTCCGCGTTCGCGACCATGGCTTCGGGTTCGCGAAGAACAATACTTCCCCCTACCCAGATTACCCTTCGCGTTCGCAAAAGAGACTCCGCGAACGCGAAGAAGGAAACCAGCAAGTGTTGGTGCTGCAACAACATCATATTCTCTAAGTGCAAAAACATCTCATAGCCTATCTGAAACTCACCCGAGCCCTTGGGACTCCAAATCGAACATGCACACAAGTCTAAAAATATCATACGGACTTGATCATGCGATCGAATCACCAAAATAATATCTTAAACTACGAGTTTAGTATCAAAATCATTGAAAATCTCAAGAACACTTAAAGTTTCTATTTTCACAACCGAGGGTCTGAATCACGTCATATAAATTCCGTTTCTTACCAAATTTCACAGTCATGACTTAAATACCATATTAAAACTGTACCGGGCTTTGGAACCAAAATACGGGCCCGATACCAACAAGATTAAACATTATTAGATTTTCCAAAAACCATTATATTTCTGTTAAACAATTTTCTTCAAAAATTCATTTCTCGGTCTAGGGATCTCGAAATTCGATTCCGAGCATACGCCCAAGTCCCATATTTTACGATGGACCGTCCGGGATCGTCAAATCACGGGTCCGGGTCCATTTACTCAAAATGTTGACCGAAGTCAACTTAAATCAATTTTAAAGGCAAAACTTTGTATTTTTCTCAAATTTTCACATAAAGGCTTTCCGGAACCGCGTCCGAACTGCGCACGCAAATTGAGAAAAAGTAAAATGAGGTTTTGAAGGCCTTGAAACCCCAAATTGGATTTTAAAATACTAGATGACCCTTTGGGTCATCACAAAAAATAAAAACAACAATTATTTTCCAATTGTTTTAAACCTTCACTTCATGAGTATCATAATAATGTGATTATGTTTTTTTTCTTTTCTCTTTCTTATTTTATCTTTTTTGATTTAATAATTTTATGCATATATTGAAGTAGTGGAGGGTAATCCTGGATTTTGCGAAAAATGGAGTGCTACATATAAGGGGCAATGTGTAAATTGGACTCGTTGTGATCAAACTTGCAAAAATGTGGGGTATATTTTTGGAGCCTATAGTTTGTGGGAAGGGATTTTTAAGGGAATGGCTTGCATTTGCACCTATTTATGCTGAGTTAAATTATCAAATGCGATTTCTGAGACAATAAATTAAGTTGCTTGCACTTTGTTCTTACTTTTTATGTAATAAAATTGAAAAGAAAAATCAAATAACGTTATGTACACTTTATGATTGCAAAATCCAGTGGTATTCAGGGTGGTTCAAGATTTAGTATATTATACGAACAGAAGCGGCTCAACAAAATTAGTGGCCTAAAGTCGAACATAGGCCCAATTATTTATTTAATAAAATCATAGTTGTCACGATCGTAAACCCAGTCCCGATAGTGATGGCGCCTCTCGTGAAGACAAGGTCAGCCGACACTTTCCATTTCAGTATTTAACAGTTAAACAGTAAGAAATAGCCTAAAGCATGATAAAATAATCCAAGGTTTAAGAAGATGATAGTATAATATGCGGAATACAACTCAACACAGCCCGATACTGGAGTGTCGCTAGTCATGAGCATCTAACAAAATCCGGAATACTCAGAGAAACTTCAGAGTTTAATACAGAAACTAAGAACATGAAGAAATAAGATAGGTAAGAGCTCCATGCTGCGAACGCCGACTGCTACCTAGAGACTCCTCGGATCCGCCTGAGCTGGAAATGATCAGCACTCAGGAGCGGGACCAGATACGCATGAATCAGCACACAGGGTGCAGGGAGTAAAGTGAGTACTCAAACTCAGTGAGTAATTATTACGCCCCGTAGTATTACGTCGATGCTATGCTTTACAGTAATATATTACGATGATATTACCTTCTGCAGTAATATATATTACGATGATGTTACACTTTGCAGCAATAAGTTACGACAGTGTTGCACCCAGTAGTATTGTACGTTGAATTTGTCATAAGGAAATTGACATCAGTCCAAGGAAAAGATCATTTGGGGGTTATAAAGATTATAAGTGATGAGCAAATTCGTAAAGGTAAGAGGGTAAGTAAATTCAAAGAAAACGAATTTTGTCGAAGTTTGGCATTTTGGGATAAAATATGGCCCGAGCTAAAATACCCGGTATTTATGAACTAGTGTCATACAAGGTACTACATGACCATGCTAGTAAGGTGTACAAGGTATGTTAAAAGAGAGTGGGATTTAATTAAGTTGAGATAATTTTTAAATCATACGGATAATTGATTAATTACCAGGTAACATGACATTACCTAATTAATTAGGGGTATATATGATAAGGACTAAGTGGTGACGTGGCAGCCCCCACTAAAATTAAGTGACTAACCGTTTTGGTTGAAAGGTGGCATTTAATGTAATATTCTTACGTGTAAGAAACCTGCCAAACTTTTGGCTTAAATTGAACTCAAATCAGCAAAGACTAAGGATAACTTCATTTTAGCCTCATCAAAATCATATCACCTATTCCCAACTCAAATTTTCAAAGAAGACGTTACATCTAGCTTCAACAAATTTCTTACGGAAATTACTAGCTCCTTGGCAATAAAACTTTTACGGTTCTAAAAGAGTACGGTGCAATCTTTCTCAGGAATATAATATGGACTTTTCCTTACTTCGATCCGTCATTATGTATTCTTTGCAAAAGATGTGTGTTAGAGGAATTTTCAAGAGAATCGGTCCAGGTATGTTAAGGCTATCCCTTCTTTCTTTTGGCATGATCCATACGATACGAACGGAACGTGTAAATGCACAAATTCCACGAATGACTCTATTCATAAAAGTATTAGAGATATCTGTGTTCTTGAATTTCCGTGTGTTATAATGTCTTATCATTTGTTCATGGGTCTCAGAAAAATACGAAAGTTGAAAAGAGTTTACTTTATGATATTACTCAGAGGCAAAATGGTCTTATGACATTCCGAATAATTTTATTGACGTACTTTTTATGCACTGCATTCATGTGCACTGACCCATGACCAGATGGCGTTATATACGTGTATATATGTAAATATATATATATATATATATGAGATATGGGAAAAGGTTACGGCGTTATATACGCATCACCACCTGATCAGCTGGTATATGATGATGATGTTGCAGGGCTGTGGCTGAAATATGATTCAAACGGCGTTATATACGCATATATATGTATGTACTCAAACAACATTATATATGAGTATATATGTAAATATATGTATATGGGATATGAGAAAGGTTATGGATTTATATACGCACCACCACCTGATCAGCTGGTATACGATGATGATTTTGCCCACAGTAGCCGGTATGATATAATGGAATGCCCTCAAAGGCTGATGATGTTATGAAACATGTACCTATGCATGACATGACATTCATATGCACATGCATGACGCTAAGAGTAATTTATGATCTACAAAGTTATTCATACTTACAGGTTGAGTCATGTACTCTATATGTCTTCCATGTCTCTTATGTAATTATTTATGTGTTTTACATACTTTGTAAATTATTCGTACTGACGTTCCTTTTGCCTGGGGACGCTGCGTTTCATGCCCGCAGGTCCCGATAGACAGGTCGAGAGCCCTCCAAGTAGGCTATCAGCTCAGCGGAAGATGTTGGTGTGCTCTATTTGCTTCGGAGTTGCTCGTTTGGTTAGTATGATTTAGATGTGTATTGTTTGGTATGGCGGGACTCTGTCCCGACCTTTATGACATTTATGTATTCTTAGAGGCTTCTAGACATATGTCTTGTACGTGAAAGATTGTACGGCCTTGTCGGCCTATGTTTTGAGTTTATAAATGATTATGTTGGCCTATTAAGCCCGTATGTCACGTGTATATGATGATGTATTAAGAAAGATACGTTACATTGGTACTCGGTTGAGTAAGGTACCGGGTGCCCGTCGCGGCCCATCGGTTTGGGTTGTGACAGTAATAATCATAAATAAAGACTGAAAGCAGGAAATCACGTAAGTCACAAAGCATGCTATAATGAAGCAGTAAAACCAGTAAAAATAGTAATTTAGTGAAAGATATGTAAAAATCCTTTAACTCAAATTAAATTCATGAAAGAGCCTTTTTCAACAATTAAGCAGGTAATTGATAGGCAATTAAGGAAAATAAACACATAAAGGTTCGCCCCTCGGGTATAGTATCAACAAATCCGCCCCTCGGGCAATATCTCAGAACAATACCAGCCCTTCAGGACATTATTTACAATCATTACTCACCTCAATCCGGTCAAATCTCTAGCTCATGATGCCTTTGCCCCACAAATCGGCCTCAATTCGCGTCGAATCTATACAAAACCAGAATCACGACGTCAAAATATGCTAAGGGAACGAACTCCAAGCGAAAATAATCAATTTACAACATAAATTCCGAAATTACCAAAACCCGACCCTCGGGCCCACGTCTCGGAATTTAATAATATTTACATCAACGGAATCCTTATCCTCCCACGAGCCCATACATATCAAAAGTTCTCAAATCCGATCTCAAATGGTCCTTCAAATCCTCAAGCAAAGGTCTAAGTTTCCAAGTCCTAGTTTTCCTCAATTTGAACCCTTAATTTCCATTAATTATAGCTCTAATCCGTGAAATAATAGCATAGGGACAAGTTTTAGGTCCAAATTCCTTACTTCAATGAAGTTCTCTTGAACTCCCTCTTCAAAATCATCCAAAAAGCTCCAAATCCGAATTAGAAATGATGAAAATAGCTCAAAATCGCGAAGGACACAATTTATACCTTCTGCCCAGGCATTTTCGCATATGCGGCCCTATTTACCGCTTTTGCGCTACCGCATTTGCGGTTCTTGATCCGCTTCTGCGGATCCGCATCTGCGGTCCCATACCCGCATCTGCGACATCGTAGATGCGGTCCTCCTCACCGCTTCTGCGTTTCCTGCTCTTCAAGCCCCCTTTTCGCTTATGCGACCAATCGACCGCACATGCGCCGTCGCACCTGCGGCCAATACTAGAAGCAGCAAAAATCTGCAATTTCACCAAGTCTCAAACTCCTCCGTCAACCATTCGAAATCACCCTGAGGCCCCCGGGACCTCAACCAAAAGCACCAACATATCCCAAAACCTTATTCAAACTTGTACCAATCTTCAAAACACCTCAAACAACATCAAATCAACCAAAACACATCAGATTCAAGCATAAATTCCCAAAATCTTCCAAATTCCACTTTTGATCAAAAACTTAACCAAACCACGTCTGAATGACCTGAAATTTTGCAAACACATCCAAAATGACACAACAGAGCTACTGCAACTCTCGGAATTCCATTCCGACCTCTATATCAAAATCTCACCTACCAACCGGAAATCACCAAAAATTCACTTTCGCCAATTCAAGCCTAAATCTACTCTGAACCTCCAAAACTCATTCCGATCACGCTCCTAAGTCCCAAATCACCTCTCGGATCTAACTGAGCCATCGGAACTCACATCCGAGCCCTCTAACACAAAGTCAACATCTGGTTGACTTTTCCAACCTAAACTCACTCCAAAGAGACTAAGTGTCTCAAACCTTACCAAAATTATTCCGGATTCGATATGACCAACCCGATAATACATAATACAGATAAAAAGGCATAAAGAAGCAGAAATGGGGGAAATGGAGATGTAATCCATGAGACAACTAGTCGGGTCGTCACATCCTCCCCAACTTAAATAAACCTTCGTCCTTGAATGAGTCAAGAAATATACCTGAAGCCTCAAACAGGTGAGGATATCTGCTCTGCATCTCCCGCTCAGTCTCCCAAGTATCCTCCTCCATGGGCCGACCTCTCCACTGCACTTTCACTGAAGCTATATCCTTTGACCTCAACTTTCGAACCTGATGACCTAAAATAGCTATTGGCTCTACATCATAAGTCAAATCATCATCCAACTGAACCGTGCTAAAATCCAAAACATAAGACAGATCCCCAATATACTTTCAGAACATAGAAACATAAAATACTGGATGCATACTCGACAAGCTGGGTGGCAAAGCAAGCTCATAAGCCACCTCCTCAATCCTCCGAAGCACCTCAAAAGACCCAATGAACCGAGGACTCAATTTCCCTTTCTTCCCAAATCTCATAACACCCTTCATGGGCGAAACCTTCGACAGAACCTTCTCACCAACCATGTAGGACACATCTCGAACCTTCCTGTCAGTATAACTCTTCTGCCTCAACTGCGCTATACGAAGCCTCTCCTGAATCACCTTCACCTTTTCTAACGCATCCTGCACCAAGTCTGTCCCCAATAGCCTAGCCTAGCCTCGCCCGGCTCGAACCAACCAAGTGGAGATCTACACCGCTTCCCGTACAAAGCTTCATATGGAGCCATATGAATACTCGACCAGTAGTTGTTGTTATAAGCAAACTCTGCAAGCGGTAGAAACTGATCCCATGGCCCTCCGAAATCAATGACACAAGCACGCAACATGTCCTCCAATATCTGAATGGTGAGCTCGGACTGCCCGTCCGTCTGAGAGTGAAAAGCTGTGCTCAACTCAACCTGAGTACCCAACTCTCGCTGCACAAACCTCCAAAACTGCGAAGTAAACTGAGTGCCCCTATCTGAAATGATGGAAATGGGGACACCATGCAAACAAACAATCTCCTGGATATAGATCTCTGCCAACCGCTCTGCAGAATAGGTAGTACACATAGAAATGAAGTGCGCGGACTTGGTCAGCCGATCCACAATCACCCAAATAGCATCGAATTCTTCAATGTCTGTGGAAGTTCAACTAAAAAGTCCATAGTGATCATCTCCCACTTCCACTCTGGAATATCCATCCGCTGAAGCAAGCCACCCGGTCTCTGATGCTCATATTTCACCTGCTGACTATTGAGACACTAAGTTACAAATCCCACAATGTCTTTCTTCATTCTTCTCCACCAATAATGTTGTCTCAAATCCTGATATATCTTCGCGGCACCCGGATGAATGGAATACCGTGAGCTATGGGCCTCCTTCAGAATCAACTCCTGAAGTCCATCAACATTGGGCACACAAATCCAGCCTTGCATCCTCAACACCTCATCATCACCAATGGTCACATCTCTGGCATCATCGTGCTGAACTCTGTCCTTAAGGACAAGCAAATGCGAATCATCATACTGGCGCTCTCTAATGCGATTATAAAAGGAAGACCGAGAAACCACACAAGCCAATACCCGACTGGGCTCCGAAATGTCTAACCTCACAAACCGATTGGCCAAAGCCTGAACATAAACTGCAAGAGGTCTCTCCCCAACTGGAATATATGCCAAACTCCCCATACTCACCGCCTTTCGGCTCAAAGCATCGGCCACCACATTGGCTTTTCCCTGATGGTACAATATAGTGATATCATAATCCTTAAGCAACTCCAACTACCTCCGCCGCCTCAAATTGAGATCCTTCTGTTTGAACAAGTGCTGGAGGCTACGATGATTAGTAAACACCTCACAAGACACACCATACAAGTAATTCCTCCAAATCTTTAACACGTAAACTATGGCAGCCAACTCCAAATCATGAAAGGGGTAGTTCTTCTCATGGGGCTTCAACTGATGGGAAGCATAAGCAATAACTCTACCCCCTACATCAAAACACAACCAATACCAACTCTCAAAGCATCACAATACACGGTATATGAACCTAAAACAGATGGCAGAACCAACACTGGAGCTGTGGTCAAAGCTTTCTTAAGCTTCTGAAAGCTCTCCTCACACTCGTCCGACCATACAAATGAAGCACCCTTCTGAGTTAACTTGGTCAAGGTCGATGCAATAGACGAGAATCCCTGAACAAACCGGCAATAATAGCCTGCCAAACTAAGAAAGCTGCGAATCTCTATGGCTGAGGACGGTCTGGGCCAACTCTGAACCACCTCTATCTTCTTTGGATCAACCTGAATACCCTCGATGGACACCATGTGCCCCAAGAAAGCCACTAAACTGAGCCAAAACTCAAACTTGGAGAATTTTGCATAAAGCTTCTCCTCCCTTAATCTCTGCAACACAACTCTCAAATGTTCTACGTGTTCTTACTAACTACGCGAATACACCAGAATATCATCAATGAAGACTATGACAAACGAGTCGAGATAAGCCGAAACACATTATTCATCAAATGCATGAATGTTCCTGGGGCATTGGTCAGCCCAAAATACATCACCAAGAACTTATAATGACCATATCGGGTCCTGAAAACTGTCTTAAGAATATCCGAGTCCCTGATCTTCAACTGGTGATAACCTGAACGGAGATCAATCTTGGAGAACACTCTCGCTTCCTGAATCTAGTCGAATAAATCATCAATGCGAGGCAAAGGATACTTGTTCTTAATTTTTACCTTGTTCAATTGCCTATAATCAATGCACATCCCCATAGTGCCATCCTTCTTCTTCACAAATAGAACAGGTGCACCCCAAGGTGACATACTAAGCCGAATGAACCCTTTATCAAGGAGTTCCTGAGGCTACTCCTTTAATTCCTTCAACACCGTTGGTGCCATACGATACGGTGAAATAGAAATGGGTTGAGTTCCCGGCACCAGGTCAATACCAAAATCAATATCCCTATCCGGTGGCATGCTCGGCAGGTTTGCAGGAAACACATCAGGAAAATCCCTCACAACTGGAATAGAATCAATACTGGGATTCTCAGCACCGACATCCCTCACAAAGGCTAGATACGAAAGACAACCTATCCCAACCATACGCTGGGCTTTTAAGAATGAGATCACTCTACTGGGAACATAATCAATCACACCTCGCCACTCAATCCGTGGTACACCCGGTATAGCCAATGTGACTATCTTAGCATAACAGTCCAGAATAGCACGACACGGTGATATCCATGCCTAAAATGACATCGAAATCCACCATACATAATAATAAAAGATCTACACGGGTCTCCAGACCCTCAATCGTCACCACACATGACCAGTACACATGGTCTACAATAACAGTATCACTCACTGGGTAGATACATGAACAGGTAAAGCAAGAAACTCACGGGGTATACCCAAATAACGAGCAAAGTATGATGACACATAAGAAAAGGTGGAACCGAGATCAAATAATACAGAGGCATCTTTGTGGCAGACTGAAACAATACCTGTAATAACAGCATCTGAAGTAATAGCATCGGGTCTGCCTAGAAGTGCATAGAAATGGGCCTGACCGCCACCTGATCGACCTCTCCTTCTAGGGCGACCCCTAGTTGACTGACCTCCACCCCTAACTGGCTGGGCAGGTGGGCCGATGACTGACCCCTCTACTGAGATGAACTTGCAAAGACGATGAGGGCACTGCCTCTACATATGACCCATCTCACCACACTCATAACAACTCTCAGGTGCTGGAGAAAGGGACTGAAAGGAACCCCTTGCACCGGAGTGACTAGCAGATGCACCTAGTATAGAAGAGCCCTGAACTGATGGAGCACGAGACAAACTCTGAGCTAGAAGGGCACTAAGTGATGACTAGCCCTGATGGGAGCTGTGAGAACCATGACCTACTGATGCCCCACGATAACCTGGGCGAGCTGGCTGAGCATGCCTGAATAGACAACCTTTACCATGCTGAAACTGACCTCTTGAAGGAGTACCACTATAACTACCAGATCTTCGAGGCCTCTTGGCCTCCCTCTCCTAGCGCTCCTGATGACGAGAAGACTCAATCTCCCGAGAAATGTCTACAACCTCCTCAAAGGTAGCCCCAATCACCCTCTCCCTGGTCATAAGAATACGAAGCTGATAAGTGAGGCCATCAACAAACCTCTCAATCCTCTCTCTATCTGTCGAAACCAACCAAATAGCATGATGAGCTAACTCGGAGAAACTCATCTCATACTGCATCACAGTTATCTCTCCCTAACGCAACCACTCAAACTCCCTACACAGCTCCTCTTTGCGAGACTATGGCACATACTTCTCCAGAAAGAGAACGGAGAACTGCTGCCAGGTAAGGGGTGTTGTACCAACAGGCCTACGCCTCTCAAAAGCCTCCCATCAAGTGAAGGCAGCTCCAGAAAATTGATAAGTAGTGAAAGTGACCCCCGCTGGTCTCCAGAATACCTGATGTACGAAGCATCCTCTAACACTTATCCAATAATCCCGGGGCATCCTCACCCTCTACACCATTGAAGGAGGAGGTTGAAGTCTACCAAACCTCTCTAACCTACGTTGCTCGTCCTATGGCATGGAAGGAACTACATAGTCTTGAGCAGTTGCAACCGGCTGGGCTGGATGTTCCCTCGGCGTCTGAAGTCCCTGCACGACCTGCTCAGGTGTGCGAGCGGCGGGAGTCTGATTGCCTCCCCCGGCCTAAGAAGTAGCTGCAGCTGTAGTGGCTGAAGCCGCCTGAGCTAGGCCAGTGCAAACTGATAAGATTTGAGCCAAGGCCTCCTGAAGACCCGAAATCACAATGGGCACAGCTGGTGCCTGAGCTGGTGCTGTTGGAGCGTCCACAACTAGGAACTAATCCTGAACTGGGGCGGCTAGTGGATCTGTAGGTGCTGCCCTAGCTGTTGTACGGGCCACACCTCTACCCCTACCACATCCACGACCACGTCATCAGCCTTTAGTGGCCACAACTGGTGGTACTGGTGGTCGTCCATCTTGGCCAGTAGCGTGTGTCCTCACCATCTGTAAGAGAATAGAATAATAGAAGTTTAGTACTCTGATCAACAAAGTCGCATGACAAGAATTTCAAGAAAATGAAATTTTTTTTCCTAAAGATTTTGCAGCCTCTCGAGGATAAATACAGACGTCTCTGTATCGATCTGCGAAACTCTACTAAACCTGCTCATGACTCGTGAGACCTATGTAATTTAGGCTTGATACCAACTTGTCACGACCCTAAACCTGGTGTCTGTTGTAATGGCGCCTTTCGTGAAAACAAGGCCAGCCGACACTTCCCATTTCAGTATTTAACAATTAAACAGTAAGAAACAGTCTAAAGCATGATAAAATAATCCAAGGTTTAAGAAGACGATAGTATAATATGCAGAATACAACCCAACACAGCTGGATACTAGGGTATCACTAGTCATTAGCATCTAACAAAATCCGGAATACTTAGAGAAAACTTTAGAGTTTAATACAGAAACTAAAAACATGAAGAAATAAGATAGGGAAGAGCTCCGAGCTGCGAACGTCGACAACTACCTAGAGACTCCTCGGATCCGCCTGAGCTGGAAATGATCAGCACTCAGGAGTGGGACCAGATACGCCTGAATCTGCACACATGGAGCAGGGAGTAAAGTGAGTACTCCAACTTAGTGAGCAATAATCATAAATAAAGACTAAAAGCAGGAAATCACGTAAGGCACAAAGCATGCTATAATGAAGCAGTAAAACTAGTAAAAACAGTAATTCAGTGAAAGATAGGTAAAAATCCTTTAACTCAAATTAAACTTCATGAAAGAGCCTTTTCAACAATTAAGCTGGTAATTACAGTTAATTAAGGAAAATAAACACATAAAGGTTCACCCCTCGGGCAAAGTATCAACAAATCCGCCCCCCGGGAAATATCTCAGAACAATACTAGCCCCTAAGGTTATATCTCACATCACAATGGGTATCCGCGCTCACTGGGGGTGTGCAGACTCCTAGAGGGGTCCCTTACGGCCCAAGCGCAATATCAAGCCATCTCGTGGCATCATCACTAGGCTCTCGAACTCAACATCTAATGATCGTAATTTTTTACAACTAAAATAGATTTTAAAATAATTTTATACATTTGAAATAGTTCAAGTTTATTTGAATTAAAAAAATGACTTGATCTACTTTTTAAAAGAAATAATTTACTTTAAAATATATCATAAGTGATTTTGTTTTTATTTTTTTATGTAATCATTAAACTGTTATTGTTACAACCCATATACACGTACGTTAGTTCATACCATAAGGTAGTCGACATAAATCCATGAAGAGATTATCTTTAATATGATGAGAAGTTAATCCTATTGGTCTTAAATGATACAAAGGTGTATAAGGGTGGTTAACAAGTATTAGAAGTTAAACGAACCAAGAATGTTGTCAGCCGTATTTATGGATAAACCTAGAGGTGCTTAATACAATCAAGAGGTCGTGTTTTAAGGTATTTGAATCATATAATATCCGTATCATAAGTTTTGAAGTCAAACGAGTTATGAAACAAAAGTCGACAAAAGTTGTCGCAACTTAGGTTTATAATTTTACTTAAACATTAGGTCAAATATTACTACGCTTTTCTCCTAATTTACAAGGAATTACGGGGTGATCTACCCACCAAATTAAAGATCTATGAGTCTAGTTTCCAACGCATTAAACCGTTTGTCAATACAATCTAAGATTATATAGATATTCGTATTTTCACGAGCCTGCACAGATTGGTAGGTGATAAGTAGGTGCATCACCTACTTGCCAAAATGAGAGGACAAAATTAAAAGCCCCAAAGTCGACCAAGAGGAGACTTTTAAGGGATTATCAACTCAGTTATTTCACCCATATTTCAGACCTTCAAAACCAAATTGAACCCCTGCAACTCCTTCCCAAAAATCTCACACAATCCCTAATCGATTTTCCCTCTCTTTCAAGTTCTAACTGGGGGTAAAACTTAGAGTTTGAAGAACCAAGGGAAGGGCTGAGTTATCCAAAAAGTAAGGTAATTTTACTGCTCTCTTTCATACATTTTTTCTGCTGTGAACTCATGGAAATTCATTCTATACATGTAAGAACTTACAGGACGGTGATCGAAAGCTGTGAGTTCGAGTTATTCACTTGTAGCGGACTATTTTGTGGACTGTTTTGTGTTGCTTTGTACTGTGTGTTTTACTACTATTTTGTGGATTTTTGGAGGAGGAAGGGTGTGGAGAAACACCATATAGATGTAGGGTTGTGGGCTGGTAGTTCTTCGTAACATTTCCGGGTCGTTTGAGACGACTACGGTGGTCGTCGTATGTATGAAGTGATTAGGTTGTACGTGGACTATTTTGGGAGGCTCAATATGATTATTATTGATGTTGTTTGGGTTGTTTGGTGATTTTTTTTGAATTGTGTGAAGTCATATATATAGGGGAGGTGCTGTCCATTTCATCGTAAAATAGGTTGTGGTCGATACACAATAGTTGTGACGCTTAAATGATAACGATAGTATCGTTTCTCTTATTGTAGACTAAGGAGTCGTGACAATTGCATAGCTTGATATTGGGGCAGTATATACAAGGTATGTGAGGCTATCCCTTTCCTTCTTTTGCTCGACTCCGATTGTACATAATGTAGTGAACGAGCTTCCAAAGATACTCTACTCTTAGAAGCTAGCAGTACTTACATTGTTTCCCCTCTTATGGAACGATTGATGTTAATGTTGCTTCTCTTATTCTTATGTTATCAATGTTGCTGGTACTTCCTGATTCTTATAAGGTTCATAGTGAAGAGTTAGTCCTAATAATGTGTACATAGGATACCGACCTTACATCACTCTGAAAAGTTTAGAACGTGATTCCATGAGTCGAGCATGCATAATATATATGTATCTATTTTACTCTACCGAGTCATGCTATAGTCGGCCGGGTACGACACCTATTGTGCAATCAATGATCAGTTGGGATTTACCGAGATCCACGTGGCTAGGTACGATACTACCGAGCCTTATGATGGCCGGGTACATTTTTTTACCGAGCCTATTATGGCCGAGTATGATATGATGATGATGATGCCCACAGAGGCGTATGTTTTAAAAGTTTATGTATATATACATACGTATTATGCATTTCATGTTAGTATCCCTCAGAGGTATGCAGATGTTACAAGATGTATATTCTCTATCCCAGCTTACATTATTGTTCGTACTTATGGTTCCATGTCTTACATACCTAGTACTTTATTCGTACTGAAATTCTTTTATTTGTGGACTCTGCATGTCGTGTTGCAGGTCCTGATAGATAGGCAGGTGCAGCTCCCCCACCATAGTAGGTTGTCCAGTTCAGTGGTGATTGGCGAGATCCCTTCTCTGGATAGCTATGGGAGAGGGTACCAGTCAGGTGACCCAAGCCAGAGCAGGCCAAAGTGAGGCTCAGAGTGAGATGTCGTCTTATACCTCATCTACTTCGTTTCCTCCAGAGGAAATTAGGAGGCACCCAGCACCACCTGTTCCTCCGTCTGGCACTACATACCAGGATATGCGGAATGCAGTACAGTTGTTGACTAACTTGTAGCTGCTCAGGCTGAGAGGTAGAATACCGGTGATGTTGATAAACCGGTTAGTACGAGAGTTCGTGATTTTATTAATCTAGACCCTCCAATGTTTATCGGATCAGACACCAAGGGGAACCGCAGACTTTTATTGATCAGGTTCATCGTACACTGCGGGTTATGCATGCTAGTGATACAGAGGCAGTAGAGTTGGATTCTTATTGGCTACGAGATTTAGCGGTTCTCTGGTATGATAGTTAGGAGAGATCCAGGGGTCCGAGCGCTCCTCCAGCTGTGTAGAAGGATTTTTCTGAGGCCTTTCTTCGTCACTACTTGCCAGTTGAGATACGACGAGCTAGAGCTGATAAGTTCTTGAACCTTAGACAAGGTAATTTGAGTGTGCGAGAGTACAGTATGCAGTTTGATTCTTTAGCAAGGTATGCTCCCCATATGGTGGGCGAGATGAGTGATAGGGTGCATTTGTTCGTGAACGGGTTGGGACCATATTTGATAAATGAGTGCACGACAGCCTCCTTGGTGGAGGGCATGGATATTTATCGTATTCAGGCTTATGCCCAGACCCTAGAGGATCGTTAGCGCTAGCAGAGTCTAAATACCATTACCTATTTTATAATGAAGATAACATGGATGTTGGTGGAACGCAGGATACATTAGAAGGTGAAACGGCTCTATGAGGTAAGAAATAACTTGATAATATTCTTCCTTAATACAAAATGGTGATATGCAGATAATGTACATATCCGTAATGCTTTTTGTAGCATTGTGAGGCCATACGTTGGGCTTAACAACTTGCAAGCTTTGCTAGTGACCATTTTATAGGGGAAAATTGACCGAAAATTTCCGTTGGAATCCAGGATGATTTGGACTCCCCATAAACCCTTACATTCGAGGACGAATGTTCCTAAGGGGGGAGGGTGTTACAACCCATATTCACGTACGTTAGTTTATGCCATAATGTAGTCGACATAAATCCATGAAGAGATTATCTTTAAGATGATAAGAAGTTAATCCTATTGGTCTTAAATGATACAAAGGTGTATAAGGGTGGTTAACAAGTATTAAAAGTTAAACGAATCAAGGATGTTGTCAGCCGTATTTTTAGGTAAACCTAGAGGTGCTTAATACATTCAAGAGGTTGTGTTTTAAGGTATTTGAATCATATAATATCCGTATCATAAGTCTTGAAGTCAAACGAGTTATGAAACAAAAGTCGACAAAAGTTGTCGCAACTTAGGTTCATAATTTCACTTAAACATTAGGTCAAATGTTACTAAGCTTTTCTCCCAATTTACAAGGAATTACGGGGTGATCTATCCACAAAATTAAAGATCTATTAAGCTAGTTTCCAACGCATTAAACCGTTTGTCAATATGATCTCGGAGTATAGAGATATTCGTATTTTCACAAGCCTGCGCAGATTGGTAGGTGACAAGTAGGTGCATCACCTACTTGCCAAAATAAGAGGACAGAATTAAGCCCCAAAGTCGGCCAAGAGGAGTTAGTCCTAATAATATGTACATAGGATACCGACCTTACATCACTCCGAAAAGTTTAGAACGTGATTCCATGAGTCGAGCATGCATTATATATATGTATCTATTTTACTCTACCGAGTCGCACTATAGTCGGCCGGGTACGACACCTATTGTGCAACCAATGATCAGTTGGGATTTACTGAGCTCCACGTGGCCGGGTACGATTCTACCGAGCCTTATGATGGCCGGGTATATTTTTACCGAGCCTATTACGGTCGGGTACGATATGATGATGATGATGCCCACAGAGGCGTATGTTTTAAAAGTTTATGTATATATACATACATATTATGCATTTCATGTCAGTAGCTCTCAGAGGTACGCAGATGTTACAAGTTGTATATTCTCTATCCCTGCTTATATTACTGTTTGTACATATGGTTACCTGCCTTACATACTCAGTACTTTATTCGTACTGACGTTCTTTTATTTGTGGACACTGCATGTCGTGCTGCAGGTCCTGATAGACAGGCAGGTGCAGCTCCCCCACCATAGTAGGCTGTCCAGTTCAGCAGTGATTGGCGAGATCCCTTCTCCGGACTTGCCGTGGTCTTGGTATGCATTTTTGTTATAGACATTATGGGTATGTCGGGGCCCTATTCCGGCTATGTTGCAGCACTTATGTTCCTTTAGAGGCTCATAGACAGGTGTCGACTCATGTATAGATTGGTATGCCTTGTCGGCTGGTCTTTGTTGTATAGTCTTTCATGGTAGCGCGGTAGCTCGTACCTTATATATAGTTTCTTGATTGCCTGGTCATCCCATGTTATGTATGTTCATGCCATCATATTTTATTGTTGGTTGTCCATGATCCATGTCTACCATTTATATTGATCTCATCAGCCCTAAAAGATAATAAAGAATGTTAGATAAAATGTACTTGGTGCTTGGCAAGTATGGTCGGGTGCTAATCATGGCCCTCTGGTTTGGGTCGTGACAGTTATTTTGCCATATTGTATGTTTATTATAAATTCAAGTATTTATTCTAATAACCTCTATTTTTTCTAAATAACTTCTATATCCAA
The DNA here is from genome assembly GCF_000393655.2 of Nicotiana sylvestris. Taxonomy (NCBI): domain Eukaryota; kingdom Viridiplantae; phylum Streptophyta; class Magnoliopsida; order Solanales; family Solanaceae; genus Nicotiana; species Nicotiana sylvestris. The sequence goes on along the minus strand of NC_091067.1, from coordinate 7,304,191 downwards.
AAAGAAAAAATATAAATCTAGTATCTTTTTTATTATAATAATAATAATAACAATTTAAATAATATAAAATTAACTAACAATAAAAATTGGGGCCTTCAATTTTGGGGTGGGGGAGGAGGGGGGCTACAATAATTGCTTTAGCTGCCTCCCCCTAGGGCCAGCACTGTGTATGGAAAGAGTCATATTTAACTTATATATCACAGTATAATCTATATTATATTAAAAGGAGAGTAGTGAATCATGTGGTTAAGCCAAGTGACAAGATAAAAAAAAAGTCACTTGGCAATTTTAAGACAACATAATTTAAATTATAAATGAAAATATAATTAATGGAAGTAGTTTAATGAATCTTATACTTAATCTAAATAGATCTTAGACAAATTTAATCTATATATCTACATTTAAAATTAAATTTGTAAGTATATTTATATCTATATTGATTCACCCATAGATTTTTTCTATATTAGCCAGAGATATGAAGGTAAAAATTAATTAAAAATTCTAATCGGAAAAAAAAAATAGAAAGACATAATTGAGATAACCTATGACTATTTATACATTGGAGTAAGTTAAAATATAAAATAAAATTAAAATTTACTTAAGTTATTAAAGATATATTGAGTTTAAAAATTAAATAAATTCAAGCAGCAAAATAAGATCTTACAAAAAGTATATAAATTATTTATAAGGTAAGAAAAAACTTAAATAATCAGTAAAAAAATATTTTAAAAATAAGAATAATAAAGTCATATTAATATTGATAAATCGGGCAAACGAATATTTTATACGTAAATATTACTACAACATTCAGATATAATGTGTTCAAACAATTAAGAAAATATTTTTTTATTAATATTTGAATTGAGTGAAGTAAGTTTAAGTTTGAAAGTATAACATAATTATTTGAAAATGTAGTCAAATATAGAAAATAGAATAATAAAACTTATTTGAATTTGAGAAAGATTACTTTTTATCTATATTATATTAGAATGAATGTGGTAGAAATAGATATTAAATTCAAACAAGCTAATAAAAATCAACATGACAATGTAATAATATTAGGTATTGAATAATATAATATCAAAAATAAATAATAAATAGAGAAAAAATAAAAATTCAGATTTTTTATCATAGAGAAGAAGGGTAAAACTTATTTAAATTTGAGATGAGAAATTTTTTTATATTATGATAAGAAAATTCATAATATGGATAAGTCCACGTAACTCAAGTCTAATAGATAAAATCAAAAACTAAAAATATTGAATAATAGAAATAAATTAGAGATAATATGAGATATTTATAAATCATAAGGTTAGAAAATAAAATAAATTAAATATACAATGCTTAAAATCTTATTAAAATTTAAATAATTTAAAATTTTTGAGCAATATTTTTAAAACAAAATAAATCTTTAATTTATGATTATAAATTATATATTTATCTATATTATATTAAAGAATAGTATTTTATAATGATATTAAAAAAAGTTACGAGTTAATGAAAATCCACATAAAATGTAATAAGACTATATATTAGATTAAAAGTTAGCAAAATTATTAAAAAATTACTATTAGAAATGAAAGAGAAAGGCTATTTGAATTTGAAATTAGAAATTTGTTAAAACTACGATTAGAATGTCCAAACTATGGATAATATCACGAAATTGAAGTCTTATTTATGAAAACAAATATTAAAATAGAAAATAAATTTCTAATATAGGTAAATTTTACTAATAAAAATCAAAGATTAAATTTGTATTAAATCTAAAAAGGAAAGAAAATTTACGTAAGAAATAAAATTATAATGAAAATATTACTACAACATTAACATATAATGTGTTCAAACAACAAAGAAAATATTTTTCTATGATTAATATCTGAATTGAGTGCAGTTAGTTAAAGTTTGAATATATAGCATAATATTTTGAAAATGCGGTCCAATTTAGAAAATAGAATGATAGGAATTATTTGAATTTGAGAAGAATTTTTTTTTATTTCATAAGTTTTTATTTTTAAAAATATGACGTAAAGAAATAAAATGACAATAAACATATTACTACATATATATAATATGTTCAAACAATTAAGAAATTATTTTTCTATGATTAAAATAAAATTTTAAAAATATAAATAACTTTCTAATATAGGTAATTTTACTAATGAAAATTAAAATTAAATTTGTATCTTAAAGCTTAAAAAAAGAAAATTTAACTGCATCTAATACAAAAATAATTGTAAGATAACTCAATATATTTGTAACATAATCATCAAATATATGTATTAATATTTTAGACTAATTCAATTTTACAATTTAAAATAAAATATGATATTATTCTGGTTATAAAAAATTAATATAAAAATAATTAAAATTTATAGTAGGGAAGAGAATTTATTAAAAAATAGAGATAGTGTGAGGATACTTATACATTAAATTAGTTTAAAAATAAATAAATTAAAACATTAAATTATATTTAAAAATATTACAATAAATTTAAATGATTAAAAAAATTGAATGCATAAAAATATACCAAATTTCAAGAATAAAACATTTATATTTATTAAAGAATATTAAAAGAATAATAAGCAAGATATTAATAAAGATAATAAAAAATTATATGATAGTAAAATAATATTAAATAATAAATAATACAATAACTATAAGAAAAAAGAATTTGCGTAAAAATAATGTGATGAATAAGACATATTTAAATTTTACATAAAAATAAAGTGATAGTAAGAAGTTTGTTAAAATAATATGATCTAATGTGCTCAAACAAGACAGATCGCAATATGATAAGTTTAGTATTCTTTGATACTGATTAGCAAAACGAAGTGCAAGTACTAAAATTAAGTAGTTAGATTGCTACAAATAAAAAATAAAATAGGTTGTGCACTACGAGATTTGAATAATAATTTCATATCCTACTTCATAATTAATATCTAATGTTATATAATTTTTATCTGAGAGGTTTATATTTTAAGGTTATTTGCACATGATTCAAATAACCAACATCACAATTTAATATGATTTGTGTCCGCGCATCGCGCGGGTACTAATACTAATACTTTTTAAACAAAAGGTGTTCAATTGGCCACTCTTTGTCGACTATAGTTCCGCCCTGTAAAATCTATTCTGTTTATGTTGCAAATCTATACAGTAATACTACATACTTCTTATATATAAAACATCAAGTTACAAACATTAATTAAGACCATAAAAGATAATATGGTCATTGCTACAATAACCATATGTAATAACATCATTTATTTATCTATACTATATTATAGAAGATAAACTTCATGTGCCATAAGAAAAGACCTATGGCTTTATATTGTTATCCATTTAATTTTCAGCATTTGTAATAGCAGTAGCAATATTTGTTGTAGCAATTTCCATAAGCTGCATCTTCCTTCTTGCACCAATGGTTACACTTATTGGGAAAACACTTCCCATTCCAGCCTTTACTAGGCTTTCCACAATACTTTGCTTCTGTTATCTTCATCTCTGCATTAAACCATAGGACAAAAGAACTCTTAAGGCAATTAAAAACGGATCTTTACGCAAATAGCTAGTTGACCCGATTATCCATGGTTCATCTTTCCTAGCTGGTATTATATAGGGCAACCCGGTGCACTAAGCTCTCGCTATGTGCGAGATCGAGAAAGGGTCGGACCACAAGGGTCTATGGTACACAATCTTACCCTGCATTTCTGCAAGAGGTTATTTCTACGGCTTGAACACGTGACCTCTAGATCACATGGCAGCAATTTTACCAGCAATTATACATGAATTATATAGTGATTATATATGATTGTAAATACAATATATATGAATTATACACATATTATATATCCGCAAATTAATTTTAATTTAAGTGATTGGGTAATCGGCTATTTAGGTTAATTCTTCATAAAAACAAAGAAATGCCCTTTTTTTTGTTAAAAAATAATTATTCTTTATACAACATGAAAAGAAAATACTCATTTTGTTACAACGAAAGAAAATATTTTTTCTACATCATGAAAGAAAATACTTATTTCGTTGAGATAAAAGAAAATGCTTTTTATTACATCATTTTGTTAAAATAAAAGAAAATACTTTTCTACATCACGAAAAGAAAGTATTTTTTTGTTGAAACGAAAGAAAATACTTTTTTTACATCATGAAAAAAAAATACTCATTAATACTGTTGAAATGAAAAAGAAAGTGTTTTATCTACAATATGAAAAGAAATTACTCTTAATAATATGCTTGTTTACGATGGAGGGTGCGAGGAGGGTTTGGGTTGGAGGGTGAGGGTGAGGGTGGGGGTGGGGGAGGGGGATGGGGAGGGGTGGGTGGGGTATGGGTGGGTAAGGTTAGTAACCAGAAAATAGGAAAGTAAATAAGAAAGAGACAAATGCTTAAGAATTGCTCACCAGAAGCAAACATGAGAAGAAAACAAAAGAGTAGAGCACACAAAGTTATTTTGCTCGCCATTTCTAATTAAGTTCCTTAATTTGAAATACTTTGTGAAATTGAGGCTATACCAAAGGGTGTATTTATAGTGATTCAAGAATAATTTTTTAAACATAAAAAGTTCTCCTATTTACTATTGTATAAATTAACCTTGAACAGAAGGAAGGAAAATGTCAAACAAATTAAATAAACTAGATAAATATGGAAAGAAAAAATAATCAGACGAGTACTGAGTCTTGATAAACTTTTGAACTGATCAAAGTTTTTCTTTCTTGCATCACCGTGAAAGTAACAAGATTCCTACTACTGTAAATTAAAGAAAGTCAAAAATTTACTTGATACTAGGGCAAGTATACAATAGTATAATTTAGGGAAAATGATATTGTATAGCCGCTGTAAAAATAATAGTCTAAAAAATATATAAAAATTATATATATATATATATATATATATATATATATATATATATATATATATATATATATATATATATATGTAGGTTATATACAAAAATTATACAAATTTTATACACTTTTTCGGCTACCAAATATAAATATTTTCTGGCGCGGACTAAAAGTAATAATACCCCTATAATTTATGTAGGTTTTCTAACTAACCTTAAAAACTAATTCAAGCTTAAGCTCAAGTTGAGGTGAGAAAAACTAGCAAGAATGATTACTATGCTCAGAGGCGGAGTCAGGATTTCAAGCTTATGGATTCGGATTCTAATCTGTTTAAGTTAGTGGGTTCTAAATTAATTATTTATACATTTAAATAAAAAAAATTTAAGACAAATATAGAGTTCAAACCAAAACTACTGGGTTCGGTCGAACTCGCTCCTGACCCTAGATGCTTCAATCCCAAACTCAAGTTGAGGTTGGCTAACTACATGAATCTCTGTAACGACTCGACCGGTCGTTTTGAGCTTTTGCACTTTGCTCGTTAGTTCTCGAGTGTGACCTGCCCCGTGCGATGTATTATGACTTATGTAAATCGTTGGTTTTGGTTTTCAGGGTAATCGGAATAAATTTGGAAGAAATAGTCCTCAGTTGAAGCTTGAAATTTGAAAGGTTTGACTCCGATTTGACTTGTTTGTATATGATCTCGGATGGAAATATTTATGATTTAATTAGCTCCGTTGGGTGATTTGGGATTTAGGAGCGTGATTGGAATGCATTTTGGAAGTCCGTGGAAGGTTTAGACTTGAATTGGCGAAATTGAGGTTTTGACGTTTTCCGGTTGATAGGTGAGATTTTGATAAAGGGGTCAGAATGGATTTTCGGAAGTTATAGTAGTTCCGTTGTGTCATTTGGGATGTGTGTGCAAAATTTCGGATCATTCGGACGTGGTTTGGTTGAGTTTTTGATCGAAAGAGTTATTTAGAAGGTTTTGGAATTTTTAGGCTTGAATCCGATACGAATTTGGTGTTTTGATGTTTTTTTGAGCGTACCGAAGGTTGGAACAAGTTTGAATGACGTTATGGGATATGTTGGCATGTCTGATTGAGGTCCCGAGGGCCTCGAGTGAGTTTCAGGTGGTCAATCGGACCATTTCATGTTTTGCAAAGTTGCAGAAAAATTTCTATTCAGTGCTGCAGGCATTTGGCCTTCGCGTTCGCGAAGGGTTAGCTGGTGAGGTGGAGATTTTAGCCTTCGCGTTCGCGAGGGAGGCTCCACGTTCGCGAAGGACTGGGTTCGTCGTGCATCGCGTTCGTGAGGGAGGCTCTGCGTTCGCATAGGGGAAGTGAGAAGCTGGGTTTGAGGATTTATTTGTTCTTCGTGTTTGCGGAAAAGGAGTCGCGTTCGCGTTGGGTTAGGGAGTCAAGTCTTCGCGTTCGCGAATGGTAGGACGCGTTCACGGTGAAGATTTGGTCAAAGTAATTTTGTGTTTCGCGAACGCGAGGCTTTGACCGCGTTCGCGAAGAAGGATTTTTATGTCTGGGCAGAATGATTTAAAAAGGCTATTCCGCGATTTTGAGGCTAAGTACCTCCATTATTGGGCGATTTTGAAGCTTGGGAGAGCTAATTGAAGAGGGAATTCAAGAGGATTTCATGGAGGTAAGATTTTTGGTCCCTAAAGTTGTTTCTATGATGAATTCTATCATTGTAAGCTTGAAATCCATGGAAAAATCAGTAGCAAAAATGGGTAATTAGGGCTTGAGATTAAGAGACCTTTGAGTGGGGATTTGAGGGCCATTTGAGGTTCGATTTTGATGTTTTTGATATGTATAGACTCGCGTGAGGATGAGGATTCCATTGATGTTAATTTTATCGAATTCCGAGACATGGGCCTGGGGGCCGGGTTTAAGCAATTTTGGGATTTTGATGTAAAATTAGATATTTTCGAGTGGGCTTCGTTTCCTTTGCATATTTTAATGATTATGTACTGATTGTGGCTAGATTTAGAGCATCCGGAAGTCGATTCGTGCGGGCATGGCATCGCGGGCTAGAGTTTTGACTGGATCGAGGTGAGTAATGATTGTAAATGATGTTCTGAGGGTTTGAAACCTTAGATTGCACTTCGTAGTGCTATATTGAGGTGAGGCACACGCTTGATGACGAGCGTGGGGTCGTGCACTATTGGGGATTATGACCTGGTTCGTCCCGATTGATGGTTTTACCGTATATTTAACTGAAATCTATTTGTTATCATCATTATTTGGGCTGAATGCCATATTTGGGCTTCATGCCAACTATTTGAACCCTTCGGGGATTTTTGTTGATATTGCCTCACTGTTTTGTCTTTATACTTGAACTCAGTCATGTTATTTTCCACTATTTTTTTCAAAACTTAGCCATGTTCACTCAGTTTTGATACTCAAATGATATTTAAATAATGTTTTGGGCTGAGAAACACTATTTTACTGTTGCCCGAGAGGCTTATGTGATTTTTAACTGAGTAAGGCCGAGGGCCTGTATTGTGAGGATATCTTTTGGGTCGGGCTGCATGCTGCAGCGGTGATACACTAATTTGATTATGAGACCGAGGGTCTGAGATATGTATGCCACGAGGTGGCTTGTTGATATTGATATGAGGCCGAGAGCCTGTTTATGATGCCACAAGGTGGCTTGATATTGGACTTGGGCCGTAAGGGGCCCCTCTAGGAGTCTGCACACCCCCAGTGAGCGCGAGTACTCATTGTGATGTGAGATATAGTCAGAAGGGCTAGTATTGTTCTATGTGATTGCCCGGGGGGCTGGTATTGTTCTGAGATATTGCCCGAGGGGCGGATTGTTGACACTATGCCTGAGGGGCGAACCTTATGTACTTATCTTTCTTATTTGCCTGTCATTTACCTATTTAATTGTGTAGTGTGACCGAGGGGCGGATTTTCTCTGCTTATCTGCACTAATTGTTTGGCATTCATTTGTGTAACTATTGAAAAGTCATTTTCAAAGAAGTTAAACTGAGCTAATATGTTTTTAAGAGATTTTTCAGCTTCATTGCTTTTTTCTGGTTTTGTATTGCTTCTATACAACATGTTGATGTACTTTTCGTGATTTCTTACCATTTAGACTCTAATTATGATTATTAATCACTGAGTTAGAGTACTCACTTTACTCCCTGCACCTTGTGTGCAGATTCAGGTATTTTTGAACCCGGTAGCGGGTATTGGCTGATCGGAGGCAGAGCCATCGGAGTTTAGCAAGGTAGCTGCCGGCGTTTGCAGACTGTTTTTCTCCCTCTTTATATTATTAGTCCGTATTTTGTACGTTTCAGACTTTTGTGTGAGCATGTTTTTTTTAACTTATATGTTTGGCAGTGTCCCTATTAGTGGAAGTGACAGCGCGATGGCTATGTGATGAGTATGTTAGTACTGTGAGATGTACCCATATGATTTGGAAGCGGTGAGAAGGGTCTGCTGGAGGATAGAAGAACTATTAGGTTCTTGATTTTCATCTCGATTGGAGGTATAGCCCCGAGTTATAGGCATGTGAAGAATCTTTTCATGTTTCCCAGTTGTGAGTGAAGTAAATTTCATGTTACGGTATGAGTTCAGACTCAAGAAGACTAAGTGACTGCGTACAGTTTATGACGGTGGGGAGGTATACAAAAATGTTAGTTGGAGGCAAAGCAGGTAGGTTATCTCCTGCGAAGTGTTCTGAGGTTGAGCGATCCTTATGTGTCTGTTAGAAGATCTCATTTGCGAGCGAAAGATATGTGTTGTAATTTAAATTGGGTTGCTTAGAGAGTGGTGTAACTGTTGTGAGAGTGAATGCGAGATTTGCAAAAGAGTTAAAATTCTGGATGATCTATGTTTAAGCTTGCAAAGGATTTTGAGTTTAATCTCACTATGGTATTATGGCATCAATAGAGTATAAGCGTTATGAGTTATTGAGTGTGTGTTGATCTATGGCTTTGAGCCAAGTGGGGGAGTTTGCTATTGATTAGTTGATTGCACGATTATGTGCTATGTCGGTTCCAGTTTGAGGTGTCCAGGTGAATCAGTTATGGCCTATGAAGATTGAGACCAAGGATGGCTCGAGTAAAGGAAAATTCTTAACAAAGATTATAGGATGCTTCACAGGTGTGTGAGAATCACGGGATATCTTGAGTCGTTGTTGGTAAAGGATGCTCGGTGCATAGAGCAGGAAGTTGCTTGGTTGTAATGGAATGATGTCATATTTTGTAGTGTCAGAGTGCCAATAAGGCATGGGTTGATCGGTTCATTTGATCAGGCTAATTATAGTTTAAGTAGAGTGGATGATTCTCGGGAATGGTTCTAATGGGTTCAAAATTTTACATGTAATAATTGGGTATCTTCAAGTTGTATGTGTGGCTAGAAACTGAGTTTTCATTGGAAGATGGCAAGACTTGTGGTATTTTCTATATTAATTATGGGATTCTATATATCAGTGTCAGGAAGGCAAAGGTAATGGATTTGGATTCGTAGGAAGTCTCTTCAGGGTAAGCATTTTGAACGTGGTGCTTTTGGAAACATCAAGAAAGTACTCAGTGGCTTATGAGCCTTGAACAGTGTGGTTTTATGCTTGGGTCTCGTGTGCTAAATCTGGGTTGAGGAATGGTGATGTTATAGCAAGAAGGAGTATCAAGTCGAAGGTAAATCAAAAGGGAGCTTGGATAGATGGGATAGCTTGATAGCAAGCCGGGCTGGTATGATAAGGATATGATTAGTTCCTTGGGGGTGTTCGAGGTAATGAGTTTTTACGGGCATTTCGTGGCAATGCTCTTGGGTTTTAATGGCCTGCGTAGGTTGATTGAGTTAGGAAGATTCAGTCCTGACAGACTTGTTTGTGCAAAGGTGAGGCAGAGAGTTCTTGTTGATTTCTACCGTGGCTAGAGATGTATATTTTCTACTGGCATGAGGGCATGGGATGTGTAGTGATTTTCTTCCAGATGAGTTCAATGGAAAGTCTTGGTTGGTTGGGTACAAAGTTATTGGTGGCTCGAAAGAGATATGAAGCCCTCATGTTATCCTAGGATGGTATGGTATATGCGGTATGCTGTGGAGGAATGAGATTGCGTGTGTAAGGCTACAATTTAGTTCTGAAAGGAAGGCCATAAAACTCTTAGGCAACGGGCAGTCTCAGACAATTAGAGAAATGAGCTTCAGATAATTAGAGAAAGGGTCTTCATATGATTAAGGAAATGGTATTGCTAATTTCGGGTGATTTGACGAGGATTTATGTTTCAGAAAAGGCAATATGATTAAGTTGATGGTAATTCGGTAGTATTGTGGCACTTTCTTGGTAGATCGACTGCTAATATTCAAGTTTGCTTGGTGGCACAGAAGAATTTTAAAGTGTCTCTCGTGGAATAATTGGGTATTTGAGGTGTGGTATACCTTCGGACGGTTGAATTGGGATCAGGTATGGTAATTCGATATGGAATTGGAGACTGGGAATTCTCATGTTCAGGCTATGTTGTGGTTGTGGGTCGCATGTATCGGCACTATCTAGTGACTATCGGGGTTTAGAGACCCGAGTAGATCTTTTGTTGCTTGATATGTTAGAATTTGGATATGATATTGGGTTCATACTGGTTGTCTCCGTGTTGTGTCACTCTGGACTATTGCACTAAGGCGGCACTGTTGACTATGCCGGAAATGCCACGGATTGAGTGGCGAGGTTCGACGGATTATGTCCTAGTGGAGTGGTTTTATATTTCGAAGACCCAACGGACGACTGGGAAGGATTGTCTTTCTTAGTGGGGGCTTTCGTGATAGATGTCAGTGAAGAGGCTTCTACCATTGATTCAGTCCCGGTGGTGAGGGACTTTTCGGATGTGTTTCTTGTAGTCAGGCTTGTCGCCAGGCAAGGTTGTTGATTTCAGTATTGATTTGATTCCGGGCATCATATCGTATGGCCCGGCAGGGTTAAAGGAGTTGAAGGAGCAGTTTCAAGATTTCCTTGATAAGGAGTTCGTTGGCAGGCCAATATGGATGCATGTTCTAACTTGAGTTGGCTTGGTTGGCTCTGAATTGTATGGTTGAGGGATATGTTGATTCGATTGTTATTGAGCTTATTAGTAATCTGGGAAGATCTATGAGTTACGTTTCTGTGTTGCGGGGTGTTAGGATTTGTGAGTTATAGGCACATATGGTGTGGTGTTACGTATTTGTTTTACCGTGGTTATAATGATTTGCTTTGGTTCTAGACATCAATTGCGCGTGGTCGTCAATTTCGAGCAGAGTGACTTGAGGTGTTTCATGTGGAGCAGTGTTTGGATAGGATCGCGCGTTGCAGCAAAGTTATATGGAGGTATAGCCTTACGGGTTGGATTTGTGTATTTTGCTCCTATGATGTGAGACGAGTTCTCAGCCTTGTGTTGTGGTAATACTGGTGAGCTTGAGGTACAGCTCTTTCATTTGAGTCATTTTCATGATTGAGTATGTTCGGACAATTACTTATCGGTGCGTGTATTGTGCAAATTGTGGCTTAGGCCTGTATTGATGTGTCATGTCACCATAGTAGTGTGTTGGATTAGAGGAGATCGTTGGGATCAGTAGTGAATATGAATGAATTCGATTTCAGCATGTTGGAAGGATAATATCGAGCTTCGGCTCGGAAATTTGCTGTGGTATTTGCCAAAGGAGAAGTGGCTTCATGAATGGTTGATCTGGGAAATGGTTATGGCTTACCGCATGTTTTAGTGATCATTGGCAGTATATGAAAGTGTTGGGATGAGACTTTGGTTGATAAGAGTTTTCTATCGGTATTCAGGTGTTGTGTACAGCTGTTGTGATTAGAAGTTATCACTACAAGTGTTTGAGTTATGTGGTATATCATGTGATTGCAGCTGAGATAGCAGATATGGTTTGTTATAGCTTGTTCGGACTTATTCACAATATAAATGTGAGATTTTGATCGTACTGATATTTTAAAAGTGGAAATGTGATTCTATGGTTTATGGGCTAGATTGGGATGTGAAATTTCAGTTACAATGTGTTATCGGACCTATATGAGATAGGGTTACGTGTGATCACCTCCGGGTATATGCATGGTAGGGTTATTCAGCGATTGGTTGGCTTTTGGAACAACCCTGGGCACGTTCGAGGACGAACGTATGTTTAAGTAGGGGAGGGTGTAATGACCCGACCGGTCGTTTTGAGCTTTTGCACTTTGCTTGTCAGTTCTCGAGTATGACCTGCCCCATGCGATGTATTATGACTTATGTAAATCGTTGATTTTGGTTTTCAGGGTAATCGGAATAAATTTGGAAGAAATAGTCCTCAGTTGAAGCTTGAAATTTGAAAGGTTTGACCAAGATTTGACTTATTTGTATATGATCTCAGATCGGAATTTTTATGATTTGGTTAGCTCCGTTGGGTGATTTGGGACTTAGGAGCGTGATCGGAATGCATTTTGGAAGTCCGTGGAAGGTTTAGGCTTGAATTGGCGAAATTGAGGTTTTGGCGTTTTTCGGTTAATAGGTGAGATTTTGATATAGGGATCAGAATGTACTTTCGGAAGTTGCAGTAGTTCTGTTATGTCATTTGGGATGTGTGTGCAAAATTTCAGATCATTCAGACGAGGTTTGGTTGGTTTTTTGATCGAAAGCATAATTTAGAAGGTTTTGGAATTTTTAGGCTTGAATCCGATGCGAATTTGGTATTTTGATGTTGTTTTGAGCGTTTCGAAGGTTGGAACAAGTTTTAATGAGGTTATGGGATATGTTGGGATGTTTGTTGAGGTCCCGAGGGCCTAGGGTGAGTTTCGGGTGGTCAATCGGACCATTTCATGTGTTGCAAAGTTGCAGAAACATTTCTGTTCAGTGTTGCAGGCATTTGGCCTTCGCGTTCGCGAAGGGTTAGCTGATGAGGTGGAGATTTTTGCCTTCGCGTTCGCGAGGGAGGCTCCGCATTCACGAAGGGCTGGGTTTGTCGTGCATCGCGTTCGCGAGGGAGGCTCCGCGTACGCGTAGGGGAAGTGAGCAGCTGGGTTTGAGGATTTATTTGTTCTTCGTGTTCGCGGAAAGGGAGTCGCGCTCGCGTTGGGTTGGGGAGCCAAGTCTTCACGTTCTCGAACGGTAGGATGCATTCGCGGTGAAGGAAATTTGGTCAAAGTAATTTTGTACTTCGCGAACGCGAGGCTTTGACCGCGTTCGCGAAGAAGGATTTTTATGCCTGGGCAGAATGATGTAAAAGGGCTATTCCGCGATTTTGAGGCTAAGTACCTCTATTGTTAGGCGATTTTGAAGCTTGGGAGAGCTAATTGAAGATGGAATTCAAGAGGATTTCATGAAGGTAAGATTTTTGGCCTCTAAATTTGTTTATATGATGAATTCTATCATTGCAAGCTTGAAATCCATGGAAAAATCAGTAGCAAAAATGGGTAATTAAGGCTTGAGATTAAGAGACCTTTGAGTGGGGATTTGAGGGGTCATTTGAGGTCCGATTTTGATATTCTTGATATGTATAGACTCGCGTGAGGATGAGGATTCCATTAATGTTAATTTTATCATATTCCGAGACGTGGGCCCTGGGGCGGGTTCGACCAATTTCGGGATTTTGATGTAAAATTGGATATTTTCGAGTAGGCTTCGTTCCCTTTGCATATTTTAATGATTATGTATTGATTGTGACTAGATTTGGAGAATCTGGTGGTCGATTCGCGTGCGCAAGGCATCGCAGGCTAGAGTTTGGACTGGATTGAGGTGGGTAATGATTGTAAATAATGTTCTGAGGGTTTGAAACCCCGGATTGCACATCGTTGTGCTATATTGAGGTGAGGCACACGCTTCATGATGAGCGTGGGACCGTCCACTATTGGGATTGTGACTTAGTCCGTCCCAATTGTTGATTTTACTATATATTTGACTGAAATTTATTTGATATCATCATTATTTGGGCTGAATGTCATATTTGGGCTAAATGCCAGTTATTTGAACCCTTCGGGAATTTTTGTTGATATTGCCTCACTGTTTTGACTTTATACTTGAATTCAGTCATGTTATTTTCCATTGTTTTTTTTCAAAACTCAGCCATGTTCACTCAGTTTTAATACTCAAATGATATTTAAATTATGTTTTAGGCTGAGAAACACTGTTTTACTGTTGCCCGAGAGGCTTATGTGATTTTTGACTAAGTAAGGACGAGGGCCTGTGTTGTGAGGATATCTTCTGGGTCGGGCTACACGCTGCAGCGGTAATACACTAATTTGATTATGAGGCCGAGGGCCTGAGTTATGTACGCCATGAGGTGGTTTGTTGCTATTGATATGAGGTTGAGAGCCTGTTTATGATGCCACGAGGTGGCTTGATATTGCGCTTGGGCCGTAAGGGGCCCTTCCAGGAGTCTGCACACCCTCAGTGAGCGCGGGTAACCATTATGATGTGATATATAGCCCGAGGGGCTGGTATTGTTCTATGTGATTGCCCGAGGGGCTGGTATTGTTCTGAGATATTTCCGGAGGGGCAAATTGTTGACACTGTGCCCGAGGGGCGAACCTTATGTGCTTTTCTTTTATATTTGCATGTCATTTACCTGTTTAATTGTGTAGTGTGCCTGAGGGGCGGATTTTCTGTGCTTATCTGCACTAATTGTTTGGCATTCATTTGCGTAACTGTTGAAAAGTCATTTTTAATGAAGTTAAACTGAGCTAAGATGTTTTTAAGAGATTTTTCAGCTTCTTTGCTTTTTACTAGTTTTGTACTGCTTCTGTACAGCATGTTGATGTACTTTTCGTGATTTCTTACCATTCAGACTTTAGTTATGATTATTACTCACTTAGTTGGAGTACTCACTTTACTCCCTACACCTTGTGTGCAGATTCAGGTATTTCTGAACCCGGTAGCGGGTATTGGCTGATCGGAGGCAGAGCCATCGGAGTTTAGCAAGGTAGCTGCCGGCATTCGCAACACTGCTTTTCTCCCTCTTTATTTCATTAGTCTGTATTTTGTACATTTCAGACTTTTCAGTTATATTTAGACCCCAGTAGATGCTTGTGACTTGTGACACCCCGGTATCGGGCTGTGTTGGGTTGTACTTCCACATTTTTATCGATATTATCTGCTACTTCGTATGATTAAGTATGTCTTAGACTGTTTATTAATGTTTAACTGTTTAAAAAAAATGAATTGGAACTAGTTGGCTGGCCTTGTCTTCACGAGAGGCGCCATTACGATCGGGTCCGGATTTAGGATCGTTACAATCTCATTGACCATATCATTTCTTTTAAGCTTATCTCAAATCAATATTAGATAAAAATAAAATTAAAAATTAAAAACACTAGAAGTTCTCTAATCTACCGGTAAAAAATCTTTGATATTGCTAAAAGACTCCTAGAAAATATGAATATTTCTACTGGTTGAGAAGTTAGTAAACTTTTACTATAAACAAGTGCCGCGGAAATCTAATTTGTCCACAAAGAAAAAATTTAAAGTTGCTTCACGTTTGAAAGTTTCAAAGCTAAATTAGATATTTGATGCGGATTCAAGATTTAAATTATGTGAATTCAACATTAAGGTTATTAATGTTGAACCCGTTATATTTTTAAAGTTATGAGTTTATATTTTTTTATTTCTTAAAATTTTAATAAATTTTTATACATAAATTTATGCTTCGCTTTAAAAATTATGAGTTTAGAATGTTTTGAAAAAATTAATGGTTGAAACAAAGTTAAATCTTCAAGAATTAAATACTTTTCTTTATGTGTGTTTATTAGATAGAACGAGAGAAGAAATTTGTTTCTTTAAGAAAAAGAAACTTTTTTTCGTATGAAGAGAAAAATATTATATGGAAAATTTTTATCCCATTCTATTTTTATATATTTATTATTGTTATAAAATAAAAACCGTAAAGTAAAAACGAGTATGGAGAGATTGATATAATATTGAATTTTAAACTTACGTATCCTTTTTGCCTTAACTTGAGCTGATCACCTAATTCTAGTTTCTTGGATATTATATTGGACAATTGATATTATGGCTTTGCCTCTGCAAAAGTATAAATAGACGCTTAACCATGGAAGCTGGTTACTGTCTTCCTTTAAAATGCCACCACGTTGTCCATTAATTAGCTTCCACAATGAGATATATTAGAGGCAGAGGCACGTACATTTTTCACTAGGTATGGATAATTTTTTACCGTATCATGATTCGGAATTCTCATCCTCGGGACCGTGATGGCGCCTAACATTTCACTTGCTAGGCAAGCCAACGTTAGAGATTCTTTAAGCCAATTTTTTATACATTTCAATAATTAACAGCAATTAAGCTACAACAAGTTAAGAGAGTGCGGAAATCAATAACAATCTTAATATTTATATACAAGTACCCCAAATTTGGAGTTACAGTCCACGAACCAAACAATCGAAAAGAAATAATCCTCGCATATCTAATTTTAGCATAATTAATCCCAATATTACTAATCCAAACATTACTATTACACTGCATTCAATACTATTCTTATACACCCTACCAAATGATCCCTCACTGCAAAAAACTTAAATAAAAAAATATCAAGACCCGAATTTTCCACTGTCAGGACTGTGATGGAGCCTAACATTGAACCCGCCAGACAAGCCAACGTTACAAGATATTTCACTTTTTCCTTTATATTTTAACAATTAAATTTAACAAAAATAAATCAGCGAAAATAAATGCAGAAATACACGGTTTAAAAGATTATCTTTAAGCTTATAACAAAAGCCGAAATAAAATTCACCTAGAACTAGTGTCACAACTCACGAACAGTCTACGAGTACTACAAATAATGGTCTGAACAAAAGTTTACATCTGTCTCAAAAGTAAATAAAATAGAAATGAAATAGGATAGAAGGGGATGCCAGGGTTTACGGATGCCTGTAGGACTACCTTGAGTCTCCTGAATGTAGTAACAACAACCAACCTCTCGATCAGCCACTAACTCCGAAATCTGCACAGAAAGTGCAGAGTGCAGTATCAGTACAACTGACCCCATGTACTGGTAAGTGCCGAGCTTAACCCCGATAAAGTAGTGACGAGACTACGGCGGGGCATACAACATATACAACCTACAACAGTTTATACTAAACAGAAAGGAAATGCAGAATGTAATAAAGCAATAACTGGCATTAAATAAATCTGGAACCCAACTTTTCTACTAGTATTCAGCTATAACCAATCCTTATGGGTGTTTCAACATCACAGTAATAGACCTCAACAGAAATGAATACCTAACAACAACTGATGTGGCGTGCATCCCGATCCCATCATATAAACAACAACAGTATCAATATTCACCCTTATTCCTCCTTGTTATGGCGTACAACTCGATCCTACCTGTCCACCCTTATTACTCTTCAATATATATCACCCTTATTCCTCCTGTTGTAGCGTGCAACCCGATCCCACATGTCCACCCTTATTACTCCTTGTTGCGGCATGCAACCCGCTCCCACCAGACAATCACATTCACCCTTATTCCTCCTTGTTGTGGCGTGCAACCCGATCTCAATATATAAATCAGCACCAAACACGAAAATAAGGACAAGTGTTTCATAAATTAGTTCAGATCCTCCACAACACTTATACCTCAATCTACACAATGGAAATATCACTATGATTATGAAACTTTATCAGTGTAAACTACTCAGCGAGACCAACCAAGGTGTACCATAAGATATCAATAAACAAATACAAGCCAACAGAGTAGTAAAACGAAACCATGAAACGATTAAATACTTCAAATAAAAGGACAACAGTTATTATGAAGCAACTAGGCATGGAAATATTCATGAGCAAGTAGCAATTAAGACATACAAACAATTATGATCAAGTAGCAATTAAGGCAAGAAATAGTAAAATAGGAAACGGGGAAGGGAGCAAGCTAAGAATGGAAATTTGGTGGCGCATAGGTACTTGTCACATCACCTATATGACACACACATGGAATTTCACATAGCAAATAAGTCGGGGATTCCTATTCCCTCAAGTCCAGATTAGATCAAACACTTACCTCGATTCTACAGCCAAAATCAAGCCTCAAATACCGATTTTCCTTTAGATTCCACTTCCAAATCACTTGTAGCTAGTCATATTTAACTTAATAACATCAATAAATGCTAAAGAAATCAATTCCAATGCATAATTACAAGTTCCCAGCATTTTCCCAAAACGTTAAAAATCGACTCTAGGCTCGCTTGGTCAAAACTCGTGGTTCGGACGAAAACTCGTTCACCCATTCGCTCACGAACCCAAATATATAATTAGCTTTGGAATTCGACCCCAAATTGAGGTCTAAATCCCAATTATACAAAAAGCCCTAATTTCTACCATGAAAACCCTAGATTTTTGGAGGAAAATTGATGAAATGCAATAGGTAATTGAAAAAAGATGGTTTAGAATCATATACCAACACTTTGGGGGAAAATTGTCTCTTGAAAATCGCCTCTAAGCCTTCATGGTTTTGAAAATATGAAAGAATGACCAATTCCCATTTTTGATTCTGTTTTTAAAACACTGGACAGACCTTCTTCGCGTTCGCGAGCGGTCCGTCGCATTCACGAAGCTTTGGGCCAGAAAGCCCTACACATTCGCGATGGTCTTTCTCCCCTAATCATCGCGTTCACGGGCCTTGGATCGTGTTCGCGAAGAACAACCCAGAGAGTCCCCAGCCCACCTCCTTTTTACTCTACGTGTTCGCGAGATGTCGGTCAGGTTCGGGAAGAGCAGTCCCCCAGTGCTCCGCGTTCGCGACCATGGCTTCGGGTTCGCGAAGAAAAATCCTTCCCCCTGCCCAGATTACCCTTCGCGTTCGCGAAAGAGACTCCGCGAACGCGAAGAAGGAAACCAGCAAGTGTTGGTGCTGCAACAACATCATATTCTCTAAGTGCAAAAACATCTCATAGCCTATCTGAAACTCACCCGAGCCCTTGGGACTCCAAATTGAACATGCACATAAGTCTAAAAATATCATACGGACTTGATCATGCGATCGAATCACCAAAAGAACATCTTAAACTACGAGTTTAGTATCAAAATCATTGAAAATCTCAAGAACACTTAAAGTTTCAATTTTCACAACCGAGGGTCCGAATCACGTCATATAAATTCCATTTCTCACCAAATTTCACAGTCATGACTTAAATACCATATTAAAACTGTACCGGGCTTTGGAACCAAAATACGGGCCTGATACCAACAAGATTAAACATTATTAGATTTTCCAAAAACCATTATATTTCAGTTAAACAATTTTCTTCAAAAATTCATTTCTCGGTCTAGGGACCTCGAAATTCGATTCCGAGCATACGCCCAAGTCCCATATTTTACGATGGACCGTCCGGGATCGTCAAATCACGGGTCCGGGTCCATTTACTCAAAATGTTGACCGAAGTCAACTTAAATCAATTTTAAGGCAAAACTTAGTATTTTTCTCAAATTTTTACATAAAGGCTTTCCGGAACCGTGTCCGGACTGCGCACACAAATTGAAAAAAAGTAAAATGAGGTTTTGAAAGCCTTGAAACCCCGAGTTAGATTTTAAAATACTAGATGACCCTTTGGGTCATCACAAAAAATAAAAACAACAATTATTTTCCAATTGTTTTAAACCTTCACTTCATAATAATGTTATTATGTTTTTTTTTTTTTTTCTCTTTCTTATTTGATCTTTTTTGATTTAATAATTTTATGCATATATTGAAGTAGTGGAGGGTAATCCTGGATTTTGCGAAAAATGGAGTGCTACATATAAGGGGCAATGTGTAAATTGGACTCGTTGTGATCAAACTTGCAAAAATGTGGGGTATATTTTTGGAGCCTATAGTTTGTGGGAAGGGATTTTTAAGGGAATGGCTTGCATTTGCACCTATTTATGCTGAGTTAAATTATCAAATGCGATTTCTAAGACAATAAATTAAGTTGCTTCCACTTTGTTCTTACTTTTTATGTAATAAAATTGAAAAGAAAAATCAAATAACGTTATGTACACTTTATGATTGCAAAATCTAGTGGTATTCAGGGTGGTTCAAGATTTAGTATATTATACGAACAGAGGCGGATTAACAAAATTAGTGACCTAAAGTCGAACATAGGCCCAATTATTTATTTAATAAAATCATAGTTGTCACGATCGTAAACCCGGTCCCGATCGTGATGGCGCCTCTCGTGAAGACAAGGCCAGCCGACACTTTCCATTTCAGTATTTAACAGTTAAACAGTAAGAAATAGTCTAAAGCATGACAAAATAATCCAAGGTTTAAGAAGATGATAGTATAATATGCGAAATACAACCCAACACAGCCCGATACTGGGGTGTCGCTAGTCATGAGCATCTAACAAAATCCGGAATACTCAGAGAAACTTCAGAGTTTAATACAGAAACTAAGAACATGAAGAAATAAGATAGGTAAGAGCTCCATGCTGCGAACGCCGACTGCTACATAGAGACTCCTCGGATCCGCCTGAGCTGGAAATGATCAACACTCAGGAGCGGGACCAGATACGCATGAATCAGCACACAGGGTGCAGAGAGTAAAGTGAGTACTCAAACTCAGTGAGTAATTATTACGCCCCGTAGTATTACGTTGATGCTATGCTTTGCAGTAATATATTACGATGATATTACCCTCTGCAGTAATATATATTACGATGATGTTACACTTCGCAGCAATAAGTTACGACAGTGTTGCACCCAGTAGTATTATACGTTGAATTTGTCATACGAAAATTGATATCAGTCCAAGGAAATGATTATTTAGGGGTTATAAAGATTATAAGTGATGAGCAAATTCGTGAAGGTAAGAGGGTAAGTAAATTCGAAGAAAATGAATTTTGTCGAAGTTTGGCATTTTGGGATAAAATATGGCCCGAGCTAAAATACCCGGTATTTATGAATTAGTGTCATACAAGGTACTACATGACCATGCTAGTAAGGTGTACAAGGTATGTTAAAAGAGAGTGGTATTTAATTAAGTTGAGATAATTTTTAAATCATACGAATAATTGATTAATTACCAGGTAACATGACATTACCTAATTAATTAGGGGTATATATGATAAGGACTAAGTGGTGACGTGGCAGTCCCCCACTAAAATTAAGTGACTAACCGTTTTGGTTGAAAGGTGGCATTTAATGTAATATTCTTACGTGTAAGAAACCTGCCAAACTTTTGGCTTAAATTGAACTCAAATCAGCAAAGACTAAGGATAACTTCATTTTAGCCTCATCAAAATCATATCACCTATTCCCAACTCAAACTTTCAAAGCACACGTTACATCTAGCTTCAACAAATTTCTTACGGAAATTACTAGCTCCTTGGCAATAAAACTTTTACGGTTCTAAAGGAGTACGATGCAATCTTTCTCAGGAATATAATATGGATTTTTCCCTACTTCGATCCGCCGTTATGTATTCTTCGCAAAAGATGTGTGTTAGAGGAATTTTCAAGAGAATCGGTCCAGGTATGTTAAGGTTATCCCTTCTTTCTTTTGGCATGATCCATACGATACGAACGGAACGTGCAAATGCACAAATTCCACGAATGACTCTATTCATAGAAGTATTAGAGATATCTGTGTTCTTGAATTTCCGTGTGTTATAATGTCTTATCATCTGTTCATGGGTCTCAGAAAAATACGAAAGTTGAAAAGAGTTTACTTTATGATATTACTCAGAGGCAAAATGGTCTTATGACATTCCGAATAATTTTATTGACGTACTTTTTATGCACTGCATTCATGTGCACTGACCTATGACCAGATGGCGTTATATATGTGTATATATGTAAATATATATATATGAGATATGGGAAAAGGTTACGGCGTTATATACGCATCACCACCTGATCAGCTGGTATATGATGATGATGTTATCCACAGTGGCTGAAATATGATTCAAACGGCGTTATATACGCATATATATGTATGTACTCAAACAACATTATATATGCGTATATATGTAAATATATGTATATGGGATATAAGAAAGGTTATGGCGTTATATACGCACCACCACCTGATCAACTGGTATACGATGACGATTTTGCCCACAGTGGCCGGTATAATATAATGGAATGCCCTTAGAGGCTGATGATGTTATGAAACATGTACCTATGCATGACATGACATTCATATGCACATGCATGACGCTAAGAGTAATTTATGATCTACAAAGTTATTCATACTTACAGGTTGAGTCATGTACTTTATATGTCTTCCATGTCTCTTATGTAATTATTTATGTGCTTTACATACTTTGTACATTATTCGTACTGACATTCCTTTTGCCTAGGGATGCTGCGTTTCATGCCCGCAGGTCCCGATAGACAGGTCGAGAGCCCTCCAAGTAGGCTATCAGCTCAGCGGAAGATGTTGGTGCGCTCTATTTGTTTCGGAGTTGCTCGTTTGGTTAGTATGATTTAGATGTGTATTGTTTGGTATGGCGGGACTCTGTCCCGACCTTTATGACATTTATGTATTCTTAGAGGCTTGTAGACATATGTCTTGTACGTGAAAGATTGTACGGCCTTGTCGACCTATGTTTTGAGTTTATAAATGATTATGTTGGCCTATTAAGCCTGTATGTCACGTGTATATGATGATGTATTAAGAAAGATACGTTACATTGGTACTCGGTTGAGTAAGGTACCGGGTGCCCGTCGCGGCCCATCGGTTTGGGTTGTGACAGTAATAATCATAAATAAAGACTGAAAGCAGGAAATCACGCAAGTCACAAAGCATGCTATAATGAAGCAGTAAAACCAGTAAAAATAGTAATTTAGTGAAAGATATGTAAAAATCCTTTAACTCAAATTAAATTCATGAAAGAGCCTTTTTCAACAATTAAGCAGGTAATTGACAGGCAATTAAGGAAAATAAACACATAAAGGTTCGCCCCTCGGGTACAGTATCAACAAATCTGCCCCTCGGGCAATATCTCAGAACGATACCAGCCCTTCAGGACATTATTTACAATCATTACTCACCTCAATCCGGTCAAATCTCTATCTCACGATGCCTTTGCCCCACGAATTGGCCTCAACTCGCGTCGAATCTATCCAAAACCAGAATCACGACGTCAAAATATGCTAAGGGAACGAAGTCCAAGCGAAAATAATCAATTTACAACATAAATTCCGAAATTACCAAAACCCGACCCTCGGGCCCACGTCTCGGAATTTAATAATATTTACATCAACGGAATCCTTATCCTCCCACGAGCCCATACATATCAAAAGTTCTCAAATCCAATCTCAAATGGTCCTTCAAATCCTCAAGCAAAGGTCTAAGTTTCCAAGTCCTAGTTTTCCTCAATTTGAACCCTTAATTTCCATTAATTATAGCTCTAATCCGTGAAATAATAGCATAGGGACAAGTTTTATGTCCAAATTCCTTACCTCAATGAAGTTCTCTTGAACTCCCTCTTCAAAATCATCCAAAAAGCTCCAAATCCGAATTAGAAATGATGAAAATAGCTCAAAATCGCGAAGGACACAATTTATACCTTCTGCCCAGGCATTTTCGCATATGCGGCCCTATTTACCTCTTTTGCGCTACCGCATTTGCGGTTCTTGATCCGTTTTTGCGGATCTGCATCTGCGATCCCATACCCGTATCTGCGACATCGTAGATACGGTCCTCCTCACCGCTTCTGCGTTTCCTGCTCTTCAAGCCCCCTTTTCGCTTCTGCGACCAATCGACCGCACATGCGGCGTCGCACCTACGGCCAATACCAGAAGCAGCAAAAATCTACAATTTCACCAAGTCTCAAACTCCTCCGTCAACCATCCGAAATCACCCTGAGGCCCCCGGGACCTCAACCAAAAGCACCAACATATCCCAAAACCTTATTCAAACTTGTACCAATCTTCAAAACACCTCAAACAACATCAAATCAACCAAAACACATCAGATTCAAGCCTAATTTCCCAAAATCTACCAAATTCCACTTTTGATCAAAAACTCAACCAAACCACGTCTGAATGACCTGAAATTTTGCAAACACATCCAAAATGACACAACGGAGCTACTGCAACTCTCGGAATTCCATTCCGACCTCTATATCAAAATCTCACCTACCAACCGGAAATCGCCAAAAATTCACTTTCGCCAATTCAAGCCTAAATCTACTTCGGACCTCCAAAACTCATTCTGATCACGCTCCTAAGTCCCAAATCACCTCCAAGGATCTAACTGAGCCATCGGAACTCACATCCGAGCCCTCTAAAACAAAGTCAACATCCGGTTGACTTTTCCAACCTAAACTCACTCCAAAGAGACTAAGTGTCTCAAACCTTACCAAAATTATTCCGGATTCGATATGACCAACCCGATAATACATAATACAGATAAAAAGGCATAAAGAAGCAGAAATGGGGGAAATGGAGCTGTAAAGCATGAGACGACTAGTCGGGTCGTCACATTCTCCCCAACTTAAATAAACGTTCGTCCTCGAACGAGTCAAGAAATATACCTGAATCCTCAAACAGGTGAGGATATCTGCTCTGCATCTCCCACTCAGTCTCCCAAGTATCCTCCTCCACGGGCTGACCTCTCCACTGTACTTTCACTGAAGCTATATCCTTTGACCTCAACTTTCGAACCTGATGACCTAAAATAGCTATTGGCTCTACATCATAAGTCAAATCATCATCCAACTGAACCGTGCTAAAATCCAAAAAATAAGACGGATCCCAATATACTTTTAGAACATAGAAACATAAAATACTGGATGCATACTCGACAAGCTGGGTGGAAAAGCAAGCTCATAAGCCACCTCCCCAATCCTCCGAAGCACCTCAAAAGACCCAATGAACCGAGGACTCAATTTCCCTTTCTTCCCAAATCTCATAACACCCTTCATGGGCGAAACCTTCAACAGAACCTTCTCACCAACCATGTAGGACACATCTCGAACCTTCCTGTCAGTATAACTCTTCTGCCTCAACTGTGCTGTACGAAGCCTCTCCTGAATCACCTTCACCTTTTCTAACGTATCCTGCACCAAGTCTGTCCCTAATAGCGTAGCCTAGCCTCGCCCGGCTCGAACCAACCAAGTGGAGATCTACACCGCTTCCCGTACAAAGCTTCATATGGAGCCATATGAATACTCGACCGGTAGTTGTTGTTATAAGCAAACTCTGCAAGCGGTAGAAACTGATCCCATGGCCCTCCGAAATCAATGACACAAGCACGCAACATGTCCTCCAATATCTGAATGGTGAGCTCGGATTGCCCGTCCGTTTGAGAGTGAAAAGTTGAGCTCAAATCAACCTGAGTAGCCAACTCTCGCTGCACAGACCTTCAAAACTGCGAAGTAAACTGAGTGCCCCTATCTGAAATGATGGAAATAGGGACACCATGCAAACAAACAATCTTCTGGATATAGATCTCTGTCAACCGCTCTGCAGAATAGGTAGTACACATAGGAATGAAGTGCGGGACTTGGTCAGCCGATCCACAATCACCCAAATAGCATCGAAATTCTTCAATGTCCGTGGAAGTTCAACTAAAAAGTCCATAGTGATCATCTCCCACTTCCACTTTGGAATATCCATCCGCTGAAGCAAGCCACCCGGTCTCTGATGCTCATATTTCACCTGCTGACTATTGAGACACTAAGTTACAAATCCCACAATGTCTTTCTTCATTCTTCTCCACCAATAATGTTGTCTCAAATCCTGATACATCTTCGCGGCACCCGGATGAATGGAATATCGTGAGCTATGGGCCTCCTCCAGAATCAACTCCTGAAGTCCATCCACATTGGGCACACAAATCCAGCACTGCATCCTCAACACCTCATCATCACCAATGGTCACATCTCTGGCATCATCGTGCTGAACTCTGTCCTTAAGGACAAGCAAATGTGAATCATCATACTGGCGCTCTCTAATGCGATTATAAAAGGAAGACCGAGAAACCACACAAGCCAATACCCGATTGGGCTCCGAAATGTCTAACCTCACAAATCGATTGGCCAAAGCCTGAACATAAACTGCAAGAGATCTCTCCCCAACTAGAATATATGCCAAACTCCCCATACTCACCGCCTTTCGGCTCAAAGCATCGGCCACCACATTGGCTTTTCCCCGATGGTACAATATAGTGATATCATAATCCTTAATTAACTCCAACTACCTCCGCCGCCTCAAATTGAGATCCTTCTGTTTGAACAAGTGCTGGACGCTACGATGATTAGTAAACACCTCACAAGACATACCATACAAGTAATGCCTCCAAATCTTTAATGTGTAAACTATGGCAGCCAACTCCAAATCATGAAAGGGGTAGTTCTTCTCATGGGGCTTCAACTGATGGGAAGCATAAGTAATAACTCTACCCCCCCCCACATCAAAACACAACCAATACCAACTCTCAAAGCATCACAATACACGGTATATGAACCTGAAACTGATGGCAGAACCAACACCGGAGCTGTGGTCAAAGCTTTCTTAAGCTTCTGAAAGCTCTCCTCACACTCGTCCAACCATACAAATGAAGCACCCTTCTAAGTTAACTTGGTCAAGGTCGATGCAATAGACGAGAATCCCTGAACAAACCGGCAATAATAGCCTGCCAAACTAAGAAAGCTGCGAATCTCTGTGGCTGAGGACGGTCTGGGCCAACTCTGAACCACCTCTATCTTCTTCGGATCAACCTGAATACCCTCACTGGACTCCATGTGCCCCAAGAAAGCCATTGAACTGAGCCAAAACTCAAACTTGGAGAATTTTGCATAAAGCTTCTCCTCCCTTAATCTCTGCAACACAACTCTCAAATGCTCTGCGTGTTTCTACTAACTACGCGAATACACCAGAATATCATCAATGAAGACTATGACAAACGAGTCGAGATAAGGCCGAAACACACTATTCATCAAATGCATGAATGTTCCTGGGGCATTGGTCAGCCCAAAATACATCACCAAGAACTCATAATGACCATATCGGGTCCTGAAAACTGTCTTAAGAATATCCGAGTCCCTGATCTTCAACTGGTGATAACCTGAACGGAGATCAATCTTGGAGAACACTCTCGCTCCCTGAATCTAGTCGAATAAATCATCAATGCGAGGCAAAGGATACTTGTTCTTAATTTTTACCTTGTTCAATTGCCTATAATCAATGCACATCCCCATAGTGCCATCCTTCTTCTTCATAAATAAAACCGGTGCACCCCAAGGTGACACACTAAGCCGAATGAACCCTTTATCAAGGAGTTCCTGAGGCTGCTCCTTTAATTCCTTCAACACCGCTGGTGCCATACGATACGGTGAAATAGAAATGGGCTAAGTTCCCGGCACCAGGTCAATACCAAAATCAATATCCCTGTCCGGTGGCATGCTCGGCAGGTCTGCAGGAAACACATCGGGAAAATCCCTCACAACTGGAACAGAATCAATATTGGGATTCTCAGCACCGACATCCCTCACAAAGGCTAGATACAAAAGACAACCTATCCCAACCATACACTGGGCTTTTAAGAATGAGATCACTCTACTGGGAACATAATCAATCACACCTCGCCACTCAATCCGTGGTACACCCGGTATAGCCAATGTGACTATCTTAGCTTAACAGTCCAAAATAGCACGACACGGAGATATCCATGCCTAAAATGACATCGAAATCCACCATACACAATAATAAAAGATCCACACGGGTCTCCATACCCTCAATCGTCACCACACATGACCAGTACGCATGGTCTACAATAACAGTATCACTCACTAGGTAGATACATGAACAGATAAAGCAAGAAACTCACGGGGTATACCCAAATAACGAGCAAAGTATGATGACACATAAGAAAAGGTGGAACCGAGATCAAATAATACAGAGGCATCTCTGTGGCAGACTGAAACAATACCTGTAATAACAGCATCTGAAGCAATAGCATCGAGTCTGCCTAGAAGTGCATAGAAATGGGCCTGACCGCCACCTGATCGACCTCTCCTTCTAGGGCGACCCCTAGCTGACTGACCTCCACCCCTAACTGGCTGGGCAGGTGGGCCGATGACTGACCCCTCTGCTGAGATGAACTTGCAAAGACGATGAGGGCACTGCCTCTACATATGACCTATCTCACCACACTCATAACAACTCCCGGGTGCTGGAGAAAGGGACTGAAAGGAACCCATTGCACCGGAGTGACTAGCAGATGCACCTAGCATAGAAGAGCCCTGAACTGATGGAGCACGAGACAAACTCTAAGCTAGAAGGGCACTAAGTGATGACTAGCCCTGATGGGAGCTATGAGAACCATGACCTACTGATGCCTCACGATAACCTGGGCGAGCTGGCTGAGCATGACTGAATAGAAAACCTTTACCATGCTGAAACTGACCTCTTGAAGGAGTACCACTATAACTACCAGATCTTCGAGGCCTCTTGGCCTCCCTCTCCTAACGCTCCTGACGACGAGAAGACTCAATCTCCCGAGAAATCACCCTCTCCCTAGTCATAAGAATACGAAGCTGATAAATGAGGCCATCAACAAACCTCCCAATCCTCTCTCTATCTGTCGAAACCAACCAAATAGCATGACGAGCTAACTCGGAGAAACTCATCTCATATTACATCATAGTTATCTCTCCCTAACGCAACCACTTAAACTCCCTACACAGCTCCTCTTTGCAAGACTGTGGCACATACTTCTCCAGAAAGAGAACGGAGAACTGCTGCCAGGTAAGGGGTGTTGCACCAACAGGCCTACGCCTCTCAAAAGCCTCCCACCAAGTGAAGGCAGCTCCAGAAAATTGATAAGTAGTGAAAGTGACCCCCGCTGGTCTCCAGAATACCTGATGTACGAAGCATCCTCTAACACTTATCCAATAAGCCCGAGGCATCCTCGCCCTCTACACTACTGAAGGTCGGAGGTTGAAGTCTACCAAACCTCTCTAACCTACGCTGCTCGTCCTATGGCATGGAAGGAACTACATAGTCTTGAACAGCTGTAACCGGCTGGGCTAGATGTGCCCTCGGCATCTGAAGTCCCTGCACGATCGGCTCAGGTGTGCGAGCGGCGGGAGTCTGATTGCCTCTCCCGGCCTAAGAAGTAGTTGCGGCTGTAGTGGCTGAAGCCGCCTGAGCTAGGCCAGTGCAAACTGATAAGATCTGAGCCAAGGCCTCCTGAAGACCCGAAATCACAATGGGCACAGTTGGTGCCTGAGTTGGTGCTGTTGGAGCGTCCACAAATAGGACATGATCCTGAATTGGGGCGGCTAGTAGATCTGTAGGTGCTGCCCTAGCTGTTGTACGGGCCACACCTCTGCCCCTACCACATCCACGACCACGTCATCGGCCTTTAGTGGCCACAGCTGGTGGTACTGGTGGTCGTCCATCTTGGCCAGTAGCGTGTGTCCTCACCATCTGTAAGAGAATAGAATAATAGAAGTTTAGTACTCGGATCAACAAAGTCGCACGACAAGAATTTCAAGAAAATGAAGTTTTTTTCCTAAAGATTTTGCAGCCTCTCGAGGATAAATACAGACGTCTCTGTATCGATCTGCGAAACTCTACTAAACCTGCTCATGACTCGTGAGACCTATGTAACCTAGGCTTGATACCAACTTGTCACGACCCTAAACCCGGTGCCTGTTGTGATGGCACCTCTCGTGAAGACAAGGCCAGCCGACACTTCCCATTTCAGTATTTAACAATTAAACAGTAAGAAACAGTCTAAAGCATGATAAAATAATCCAAGGTTTAAGAAGACGATAGTATAATATGCAGAATACAACCCAACACAGCTGGAAACTAGGGTATCACTAGTCATGAGCATCTAACAAAATCCGGAATACTTAGAGAAAACTTTAGAGTTTAATACAGAAACTAAAAACATGAAGAAATAAGATCGGGAAGAGCTCCGAGCTGCGTACGTCGACAACTACCTAGAGACTCCTCGGATCCGCCTGTGCTGGAAATGATCAGCACTCGGGAGTGGGACCAGATACGCCTGAATCTGCACACAGGGAGCAGGGAGTAAAGTGAGTACTCCAACTTAGTGAGTAATAATCATAAATAAAGACTGAAAGCAGGAAATCACGTAAGGCGCAAAGCATGCTATAATGAAGCAGTAAAACTAGTAAAAACAGTAATTCAGTGAAAGATAGGTAAAAATCCTTTAACTCAAATTAAACTTCATGAAAGAGCCTTTTCAACAATTAAGCTGGTAATTGACAGATAATTAAGGAAAATAAACACATAAAGGTTCACCCTTCGGGCAAAGTATCAACAAATCCGCCCCCCGGGCAATATCTCAGAACAATACCAGCCCCTAAGGTTATATCTCACATCACAATGGGTATCTGCGCTTACTGGGGGGGTGCAGACTCCTAGAGGGGCCCCTTACGGCCCAAGCGCAATATCAAGCCATCTCGTGGCATCATCACTAGGCTCTCGAACTCAACATCTAATGATCGTAATTTTTTACAACTAAAATATATTTTAAAATAATTTTATAAATTTGAAATAGTTCAAGTTTATTTGAATTAAAAAAATGACTTGATCTACTCC
This sequence comes from Nicotiana sylvestris, assembly GCF_000393655.2. Taxonomy (NCBI): domain Eukaryota; kingdom Viridiplantae; phylum Streptophyta; class Magnoliopsida; order Solanales; family Solanaceae; genus Nicotiana; species Nicotiana sylvestris. The sequence continues at coordinate 7,273,829 of NC_091067.1, read as the reverse complement.
TTATAAGAAATAATTTACTTTAAAATATATCATAAGTGATTTTGTTTTTATTTTTTTATGTAATCATTAAACTGTTATTGTTACAACCCATATACACGTACATTATTTCATACCATAAGGTAGTCGACATAAATCCATGAAGAGATTATCTTTAATATGATAAGAAGTTAATCCTATTGGTCTTAAATGATACAAAGGTGTATAAGGGTGGTTAACAAGTATTAGAAGTTAAACGAATCAAGAATGTTGTCAGCCGTATTTTTGGATAAACCTAGAGGTGCTTAATACAATCAAGAGGTCGTGTTTTAAGGTATTTGAATCATATGATATCCGTATCATAATTTTTGAAGTCAAACGAGTTATGAAACAAAAGTCGACAAAAGTTGTCGCAACTTAGGTTCATAATTTTACTTAAACATTATGTCAAATATTACTAAGCTTTTCTCCCAATTTACAAGGAATTACGGGGTGATCTACCCACCAAATTAAAGATCTATGAGTCTAGTTTCCAACGCATTAAACCGTGTGTCAATACAATCTAAGAGTATAGAGATATTCGTATTTTCACGAGCCTGCACAGATTGGTAGGTGATAAGTAGGTGCATCATTTACTTCCCAAAATGAGAGGACAAAATTAAAAGCCCCAAAGTCGGCCAAGAGGAGACTTTTAAGGGATTATCAACTCAGTTATTTCACCCATACTTCAGACCTTCAAAACCAAATTGAACCCCTGCAACTCCTCCCCAAAAATCTCATACAATCCCTAATCGATTTTCCCTCTCTTTCAAGTTCTAACTAGGGGTAAAACTTAGAGTTTGAAGAAACAAGGGAAGGGCTGAGTTATCCAAAAAGTAAGGTAAGTTTACTGCTCTCTTTCATACATTTATTCTACTGTGAACTCATGGAAATTCATTCTATACATGTAAGAACTCACAGGACGGTGATCGAAAGTTGTGAGTTCGAGTTATTCACTTGTAGCGGACTATTTTGTGGACTGTTTTGTGTTGCTTTGTACTGCGTGTTTTACTACTGTTTTGTGGATTTTTGGAGGAGGAAGGATGTGGAGAAACACCGTATAGATGTAGGGTCGTGGGCTGGTAGTTCTTCGTAACATTTCCGGGTCGTTTGAGACGACTACGGTGGTCGTCGTATGTATGAAGTGATTAGGTTGTACGTGGACTATTTTGGGAGGCTCAATATGATTATTATTGATGTTGTTTGGGCTGTTTGGTGATTTTTTTTGAATTGTGTGAAGTCATATATATAGGGGAGGTGCTGTCCATTTCATCGTAAAATAGGTTGTGGTCGATACACAATTGTTATGATGCTTAAATGATAACGATAGTATCGTTTCTCTTATTGTATACTAAGGAGTCGTGACAATTGATAGCTTGAGATTGGGGCAGTATATATAAGGTATGTGAGGCTATCCCTTTCCTTTTTTTGCACTACTCTGATTGTACATAATGTAATGAACGAGCTTCCAAAGATACTCTACTCTTAGAAGCTAGCAGTACTTACATTGTTTCCCCTCTTATGGAAAGATTGATGTTAATGTTGCTTCTCTTATTCTTATGTTATCAATGTTGTTGGTACTTCCTGTTATAAGGTTCATAGTGAAGAGTTAGTCCTAATAATGTGTACAGAGGATGCCGACCTTACATCACTCCGAAAGGTTTAGAATGTGATTCCATGAGTCGAGCATGCATTATATATATGTAACTATTTTACTCTACCGAGTCACGCTATAGTCGGCCGGGTACGGCACCTATTGTGCAATCACTAATCAGTTGGGATTTACCGAGATCCACGTGGCTAGGTACGATACTACCGAGCCTTATGATGGCCGGATACATTTTTTTACCGAGCCTATTATGGCCGAGTATGATATGATGATGATGATGCCCACAGAGGCATATGTTTTAAAAGTTTATGTATATATACATACGTATTATGCATTTCATGTCAGTAGCCCTTAGAGGTACGCAGATGTTACAAGTTGTATATTCTCTATCCCAGCTTACATTATTGTTCGTACTTATGGTTCTATGTCTTACATACCTAGTACTTTATTCGTACTGAAATTCTTTTATTTGTGGACGCTGCATGTCGTGTTGCAGGTCCTGATAGATAGGCAGGTGTAGCTCCCCCACTATAGTAGGTTGTCCAGTTCAGCGGTGATTGGCGAGATCCCTTCTCTAGATAGCTACGGGAAAGGGTACCAGTCAGGTGACCCAAGCCAGAGCAGGCCAAAGTGAGGCTCAGAGTGAGATGTCGTCTTATACCTCATCTACTTCGTTTCCTCCAGAGGAAATTAGGAGACACCCAACACCACCTGTTCCTCCATCTGGCACTACAGACCAGGATATGCGGAATGCAGTACAGTTATTGACTAACTTGTAGCTGCTCAGGCTCAGAGGCAGAATACTAGTGTTGTTGATAAACCGGTTAGTACGAGAGTTCGTGATTTTATTAATCTAGACCCTCCAATGTTTACCAGATCAGACACCAAAGGGAACCGTAGACTTTTATTGATCAGGTTCATCGTACACTGCGGGTTATACATGCTAGTGATACAGAGGCAGTAGAGTTGGATTCTTATTGGCTACGAGATTTAGCGGTTCTCTGGTATGATAGTTAGGAGAGATCCAGGGGTCCGAACGCTCCTCCGGCTGTGTAGAAGGATTTTTCTGAGGCCTTTCTTCGTCACTACTTGCCAGTTGAGATACAACGAGCTAGAGCTGATAAGTTCTTGAACCTTAGACAAGGTAATATGAGTGTGCGAGAGTACAATATGCAGTTTGATTCTTTAACAAGGTATGCTCCCCATATGGTGGGCGAGATGAGTGATAGGGTGCATTTGTTCGTGAACGGGTTGGGACCATATTTGATAAATGAGTGCACGACAGCCTCCTTGGTGGAGGGCATGGATATTTATCGTATTCAGGCTTATGCCCAGACCCTAGAGGATCGTTAGCGCTAGCAGAGTCTAAATACCCTTACCTATTTTATAATGAAGATAACATGGATGTTGGTGGAACGCAGGATACATTAGAAGGTGAAACGGCTCTATGAGGTAAGCAATAACTTGATAATATTCTTCCTTAATACAAAATGGTGATATGCAGATAATGTACATATCCATAATGCTTTTTGTAGCATTGTGAGGCCATACGTTGGGCTTAACTACTTGCAAGCTTTGCTAGTGACCATTTTATAGGGGAAAATTGACCGAGAATTTCCGTTGGAATCCAGGATGATTTGGACTCCCCATAAACCCTTACATTCGAGGACGAATGTTCCTAAGGGGGGAGGGTGTTACAACCCATATTCACGTACGTTAGTTTATGCCATAATGTAGTCGACATAAATCCATGAAGAGATTATCTTTAAGATGATAAGAAGTTAATCCTATTGGTCTTAAATGATACAAAGGTGTATAAGGGTGGTTAACAAGTATTAAAAGTTAAACGAATCAAGGATGTTGTCAGCCGTATTTTTAGGTAAACCTAGAGGTGCTTAATACATTCAAGAGGTTGTATTTTAAGGTATTTGAATCATATAATATCCGTATCATAAGTCTTGAAGTCAAACGAGTTATGAAACAAAAGTCGACAAAAGTTGTCGCAACTTAGGTTCATAATTTCACTTAAACATTAGGTCAAATGTTACTAAGCTTTTCTCCCAATTTACAAGGAATTACGGGGTGATCTATCCACAAAATTAAATATCTATTAAGCTAGTTTCCAGCGCATTAAACCGTTTGTCAATACGATCTCGGGGTATAGAGATATTCGTATTTTCACAAGCCTGCGTAGATTGGTAGGTGACAAGTAGGTGCATCACCTACTTGCCAAAATAAGAGGACAAAATTAAGCCCCAAAGTCGGCCAAGAGGGGACTTTTAAGGGATTATCAACTCAGTTATTTCACCCATATTTCAGACCTTTAAAACCAAATTGAACCCTGCAACTCCTCCCTAAAAATCCCATACAAACCCTAATCGATTTTCCCTCTCTTTCAAGTTCTAATTGGGGGTAAAACTTAGAGTTTGAAGAACCAAGGGAAGGGCTGAGTTATCCAACAAGTAAGGTAATTTTACTTCTCTCTTTCATACATTTTTTCTACTGTGAATTCATGGAAATTTGTTCTATACATGTAAGAACTCACGAGACAGTGATCAGAAGCCGTGAGTTCGAGTTATTCACTTGTAGCGGACTGTTTTGTGGACTGTTTTGTGTTGTTGTTGGACTGCATGTTTTACTACTGATTTGTGGAGTTTTGGAGGAGGAAGGGTGTGGAGAAACACCATATAACTATAGGGTTTTGGGTTGGTAGTTCTTCGTAATATTTCCGGTTGTTTGACACGACTACGGTGGCCGTCGTATGTATGAAGTGATTAGGTTGTGCATGGACTGTTTTGGGAGGATCAATATGATTATTATTGATGTTGTTTGGGTTGTTTGGTGATTGGTTTGAATTGTGTGAAGTCATATATATAGGGGAGGTGTTGTCCGTTTCATCGTAAAATAGGTTGTGGTCAATACATAATAGTAATGACGCTTAAATGATAACGATAGTATCGTTTCTCTTATTGTAGACTAAGGAGTCGTGACAATTGCATAGCTTGATATTGGGGCAGTATATACAAGGTATGTGAGGCTATCCCTTTACTTATTTTGCACGACTCCTATTGTACATAATGTAGTGAACGAGCTTCCAAAGATACTCTACTCTTAGAAGCTAGCAGTACTTACATTGTTTCCCCTTTTATGGAACGATTGATGTTAATGTTGCTTCTCTTATTCTTATGTTATCAATGTTGCTGGTACTTCCTGATTCTTATAAGGTTCATAGTGAAGAGTTAGTCCTAATAATATGTACATAGGATACCGACCTTACATCACTCCGAAAAGTTTAGAACGTGATTCCATGAGTCGAGCATGCATTATATATATGTATCTATTTTACTCTACCGAGTCACACTATAGTCGGCCGGGTACGATACCTATTGTGCAACCAATGATCAGTTGGGATTTACCGAGCTCCACGTGGCCGGGTACGATACTACCGAGCCTTATGATGACCGGGTATATTTTTACCGAGCCTATTACGGTCGGGTACGATATGATGATGATGATGCCCACAGAGGCGTATGTTTTAAAAGTTTATGTATATATACATACATATTATGCATTTCATGTCAGTAGCTCTCAGAGGTACGCAGATGTTACAAGTTGTATATTCTGTATCCCTGCTTATATTACTGTTTGTACATATGGTTACCTGCCTTACATACTCAGTACTTTATTCGTACTGACGTTCTTTTATTTGTGGACACTGCATGTCGTGCTGCAGGTCCTGATAGACAGGCAGGTGCAGCTCCCCCACCATAGTAGGCTGTCCAGTTCAGCGGTGATTGGCGAGATCCCTTCTCCGGACTTGCCGTGGTCTTGGTATGCATTTTTGTTATAGACATTACGGGTATGTCGGGGCCCTATTCCGGCTATGTTGCAACACTTATGTTCCTTTAGAGGCTCATAAACAGGTGTCGACTCATGTATAGTTTGGTATGCCTTGTCGGCTGGTCTTTGTTGTATAGTCTTTCATGGTAGCGCGGTAGCTCGTACCTTATATATAGTTTCTTGATTGTCTGGTCATCCCATGTTATGTATGTTCATGCCATCATATTTTATTGTTGGTTGTCCATGATCCATGTCTACCATTTATATTGATCTCATCAGCCCTAAAAGATAATAAAGAAGGTTAGATAAAGTGTACTTGGTGCTCGGCAAGTATGGTCGGGTGCTAATCATGGCCCTCCGGTTTGGGTCGTGACAGTTATTTTGCCATATTGTATGATTATTATAAATTCAAGTATTTATTCTAATAACCTCTATTTTTTCTGAATAACTTCTATATCCAAAAGGAAAAAATATAAATCTAGTATCTTTTTTATTATAATAATAATAACAATTTAAATAATATAAAATTAACTAACAATAAGAATTGGGGCCTTCAATTTTGGGGTGGGGGAGGAGGGGGCTACAATAATTGCTTTAGCTGCCTCCCCCTAGGGCCAGCACTGTGTATGGAAAGAGTCATATTTAACTTATATATCACAGTATAATCTATATTATATTAAAAGGAGAGTAGTGAAGCATGTGGTTAAGCCAAGTGACAAGATAAAAAAAAGTCACTTGGCAATTTTAAGACAACATAATTTAAATTAAAAATGAAAATATAATTAATGGAAGTAGTTTAATGAATCTTATACTTAATCTAAATAGATCTTAGACAAATTTAATCTATATATCTACATTTAAAATTAAATTTGTAAGTATATTTATATCTATATTGATTCACCCATAGATTTTTTTCTATATTAGCCAGAGATATGAAGGTAAAAATTAATTAAAAATTCTAATCGGAAAAAAAAAATGGAAAGACATAATTGAGATAACCTATGACTATTTATACATTGGAGTAAGTTAAAATATAAAATAAAATTAAAATTTACTTAAGTTATTAAAGATATATTGAGTTTAAAAATTAAATAAATTCAAGCAGCAAAATAAGATCTTACAAAAAGTATATAAATTATTTATAAGGTAAGAAAAAACTTAAATAATCAGTAAAAAAATATTTTAAAAATAAGAATAATAAAGTCATATTAATATTGATAAATCGGGCAAACGAATATTTTATACGTAAATATTACTACAACATTCAGATATAATGTGTTCAAACAATTAAGAAAATATTTTTTTATTAATATTTGAATTGAGTACAGTAAGTTTAAGTTTGAAAGTATAACATAATTCTTTGAAAATGTAGTCAAATATAGAAAATAGAATAATAAAACTTATTGGAATTTGAGAGAGATTATTTTTTATCTATATTATATTAGAATGAATGTGGTAGAAATAGATATTAAATTCAAACAAGCTAATAAAAATCAACATGACAATGTAATAATATTAGGTATTGAATAATATAATATCAAAAATAAATAATAAATAGAGAAAAAATAAAAATTCATATTTTTTTATCATAGAGAAGAAGGGTAAAACTTATTTAAATTTGAGATGAGAAAGTTTTTTATATTATGATAAGAAAATTCATAATATGGATAAGTCCAAGTAACTCAAGTCTAATAGATAAAATCAAAAACTAAAAATATTGAATAATAGAAATAAATTAGAGATAATATGAGATATTTATAAATCATAAGGTTAGAAAATAAAATAAATTAAATATACATTGCTTAAAATCTTATTAAAATTTAAATAATTTAAAATTTTTGAGCAATATTTTTAAAACAAAATAAATCTTTAATTTATGATTAGAAAATTATATATTTATCTATATTATATTAAAGAATAGTATTTTATAATGATATTAAAAAAGTTACAAGTTAATGAAAATCCACATAAAATGTAATAAGACTATATATTAGATTAAAAGTTAGCAAAATTATTAAAAAATTACTATTAGAAATGAAAGAGAAAGGCTATTTGAATTTGAAATTAGAAATTTGTTAAAACTACGATTAGAATGTCCAAACTATGAATAATATCACGAAATTGAAGTCTTATTTATGAAAACAGATATTAAAATAGAAAATAAATTTCTAATATAGGTAATTTTACTAATAAAAATCAAAGATTAAATTTGTATTAAATCTAAAAAGGAAAGAAAATTTACGTAAGAAATAAAATGATAATGAAAATATTACTACAACATTAACATATAATGTGTTCAAACAACAAAGAGAATATTTTTCTATGATTAATATCTGAATTGAGTGCAGCTAGTTTAAGTTTGAATATATAACATAATATTTTAAAAATGCGGTCCAATTTAGAAAATAGAATGATAAGAATTATTTGAATTTGAGATGAATTTTTTTTTATTTCATAAGTTTTTATTTTTAAAAATATGACGTAAAGAAATAAAATGACAATAAACATATTACTACATATATATATAATATGTTCAAACAATTAAGAAATTATCTTTCTATGATTAAAATAAAATTTTTAAAATATAAATAACTTTCTAATATAGATAATTTTACTAATGAAAATTAAAATTAAATTTGTATCTTAAAGCTTAAAAAAAAGAAAATTTAACTGCATCTAATACAAAAATAATTGTAAGAGAACTCAATATATTTGTAACATAATCATCAAATATATGTATTAATATTTTAGACTAATTCAATTTTACAATTTAAAATAAAATATGATATTATTCTGGTTAAAGGTAAAAAATTAATATAAAAATAATTAAAATTTATAGTAGGGAAGAGAATGTAGTAAAACAATAGAGATAGTGTGAGGATACTTATACATTAAATTAGTTTAAAAATAAATAAACTAAAACATTAAATTATATTTAAAAATATTACAATAAATTTAAATGATTAAAAAAATTGAATGCATAAAAATATACCAAATTTCAAGAATAAAACATTTATATTTATTAAAGAATATTAAAAGAATAATAAGCAAGATATTAATTAAGATAATAAAAAATTATATGATAGTAAAATAATATTAAATAATAAATAATACAATAACTATAAGAAAAAAGAATTTGCGTAAAAATAATGTGATGAATAAGACATATTTAAATTTTACATAAAAATAAAGTGATAGTAAGAAGTTTGTTAAAATAATATGATCTAATGTGCTCAAACAAGACAGATCGCAATATGATAAGTTTAGTATTCTTTGATACTGATTAGCAAAACGAAGTGCAAGTACTAAAATTAAGTAGTTAGATTGCTACAAATAAAAAATAAAATAGGTTGTGCACTATGAGATTTGAATAATAATTTCATATCCTACTTCATAATTAATATCTAATGTTATATAATTTTTATCTGAGAGGTTTATATTTTAAGGTTATTTGCACATGATTCAAATAACCAACATCACAATTTAATATGATTTGTGTCCGCGCATCGCGCGGGTACTAATACTAATATTTTTTTAACAAAAGGTGTTCAATTGGCCACTCTTTGTCGACTATAGTTCCGCCCTGTAAAATCTATTCTGTTTATGTTGCAAATCTATACAGTAATACTACATACTTCTTATATATAAAACATCAAGTTACAAACATTAATTAAGACCATAAAAGATAATATGGTCATTGCTACAATAACCATATGTAATAACATCATTTATTTATCTATACTATATTATAGAAGATAAACTTCATGTGCCATAAGAAAAGACCTATGGCTTTATATTGTTATCCATTTAATTTTCAGCATTTGTAATAGCAGTAGCAATATTTGTTGTAGCAATTTCCATAAGCTGCATCTTCCTTCTTGCACCAATGGTTACACTTATTGGGAAAACACTTCCCATTCCAGCCTTTACTAGGCTTTCCACAATACTTTGCTTCTGTTATCTTCATCTCTGCATTAAACCATAGGACAAAAGAACTCTAAGGCAATTAATTAAAAACGGATATTTACACAAATAGGGCAGCTCGGTGCACTAAGCCCGGTGCAGGTGCTGACCCGATTATTCATGGTTCATCTTTTCTAGCCGGTATACATGAATTATATAAGGTAGCCCGGTACTCTAAACTCCCACTATGCGCGGGTCCCGGGAAAGGTCGGACCACAAGGGTCTATTGTACGCAGCCTTACCCTGCATTTCTGCAAGAGGCTGTTTCCACGGCTTGAACCCGTGACCTCCAGGTCACATGGCAGCAACTTTACCAGCAATTATACATGAATTATATAGTGATTATATATGATTGTACATACAATATATATGAATTATACATATATTATACATCCGCGGATTAATTTTAATTTAAGTGATTGGGTGAGCGGCTATTTAGGTTAATTCTTCGTAAAAACAAAGAAAATACTCTCTCTCTTTTTATTTTAAAAATGTACTCTTTAGACAACATGAAAAAAAAATACTCATTTTGTTAAAACGAAAGAAAATATTTTTTCTATATCATGAAAAGAAAATACTCATTTTGTTGAAATTGAAGAAAATATTTTTTACTACATTATTTTTTTAAAATAAAAAATACTTTTCTACGTCACGAAAAGAAATTATTTTATTTGTTGAAATGAAAGAAAATACGTTTTTTACACCATGAAAAGAAAATACTCATTAATTTTATTGCAATGAAAAAAAAGTGTTTTATCTACAAATTACAATATGAAAAGAAAGTACTTTTAATAATACGTTTGTTTATGATGGAGGATGCGGGGAGGGTTTGGGTTAGGGGGTGAGGGGTGAGGGGTGAGGGGATGAATGGTGGGAGGGAGAGGGTGGGTGGGGTATGGGTGGGTAAGGTTAGTAACCAGAAAATAGGAAAGTAAATAAGAAAGAGACAAATGCTTAAGAATTGCTCACCAGAAGCAAACATGAGAAGAAAACAAAAGAGTAGAGCACACAAAGTTATTTTGCTCGCCATTTCTAATTAAGTTCCTTAATTTGAAATACTTTGTGAAATTGAGGCTATACCAAAGGGTGTATTTATAGTGATTCAAGAATAATTTTTTAAACAGAAAAAGTTCTCCTATTTACTTATGTATAAATTAACCTTGAACAGAAGAAAGGAAAATGTCAAACAAATTAAATCAACTAGATAAATATGGAAAGAAAAAATAATGAGAGGAGTGCTGAGTCTTGATAAACTTTTGAACTAATCAAAGTTTTTTCTTTCTTGCATCACCATGAAAGTAACAAGATTCCTACTACTGTAAATAAAAGAAAGTCAAAAATTTACTTGCTACTAGGCCAAGTATACAATAGTATAATTTAGGAAAAGTAAAGTCGCTGTAAAAATAATAGTCGAAAAAATGTATAAAAATGTATATTTTTTGTGTATATATACATTCTGTATATTATATACAAAAATTATACAAATTTTATACACTTTTTCGGCTACTAGATATAAATAGTTTCTGGCGCGGGTTAAAAATAATTATACCCCTATAATTTATGTAGGTTTTCTAACTAACCTTAAAAATTAATTCTAGCTTAAGCTCAAGTTCAGGTGAGAAAAACTAGCAAGAATGAATTATTATGCTCAGAGGCGGAGTTAACATTTCAACCTTATGGATTTGGAATTCTAATCTGTTTAAGTTAGTGAATTCCAAAATTAATAATTTATACATGTTAAATGAATTTTTTAAGACAAATATAAAGTTCGAACCAAAACTACTGGGTTCCGCCGAACTTGCTCCCAACACTAGATGCTTCAATCCCAAACTCAAGTTCAGGTTGGCTAACTACATGAATCTCATTGACCATATCATTTTAAGCTTATCTCAAATCAATATTATATAAAAATAAAAATAAAAATTAAAAACACTAGAAGTTCTGTGATGAAAAGGTCATCACTTGTGTTGCAAGTAAATTCAGTGTTCTGAGGCCTAAAAACCTCCCTTTTCCTCACTTTGATTTGCGTGTGTGGTCCGGACCTATATCTGGAAAGCCTTCTATGTGAAAAGATGAGAAATAGAAATTTTTAGAGTTAAAAGTTTGATTTTTGGTTGACTTTGGTCAACATTTTGAGCAAACGAACCCAAATCTGTGTTCCGACGATCCCAGGAGGTCCGCAATAAAATATGGGACTTGGGCGTATGCCCGAAAATGAATTCTGAGGTCCCAAGCCTTAGAAATCAATTTTTGAAAGAAATTATTTTACTGAATTATCTAAGAAATGAAGAAAAGAATTAGTGTTTGAAATCATTGGTATCGGGCCCGTATTTTGATTTCAGAGCCCGGTACAATCTTGTTATAGTATTTAAAAGATAACTGTAAAATTTGGTGAAAAACGGAGTTTGTTTGACGTGAGTTGGACTTCCAATTGAAGAGTTATGAACTTTGAGAGTTCTTAATGAAAATGTTGAGTTTTGAGGTTTAATTCATGATTTTACATGTTATTTTGATGATGTGATCGCACGAATAGGTCCATATGATGTTTTTGAGTTAGTGTGCATGTTTGGTTTGAAGTCCCGAGGGCTCGGGTGAGTTTCGGGTAGGTTCCCGGATATTTTAGGCTTAAAACACAGTTGTTGCAGGTCCAAAGATGTTATCTCTGAACCCGCCAGTGCTGACCGCATTGATTTTATGTTGACCGCGGAGGGGCCTTTGCGGCCGCACTCCTTTTTGTGCGGTCCGCGGTGAGGAAGGATTTCACTGGTCTGATTTTGGAAGCCTATATCTTTTGATCTACAAAAAATTTTGAGATGATTCAAAATAGAAAGTTGTAGCCCTTTGTGTCTAGTTTCCAGAAAGTTAATGAAAACACAATTTGGACATTTGTAGAGAAAGTTATGACCAAAATACTAAAGCATGTCACTGCAGTCAACACTGTGAGCTCCGCGGTCGCACTCCTTTTTGTGCGGTTCGCACAGGGGGTCTGAGAGGGGTATATTTAAACGGGATTTTCAGTTATTTTTCATTTTTCAAAACCCCAAAAACATAAGAGACGATTTTTCAAGCAACCTTTCTTCTCCAAAACATTAGTAAGTGATTTCTAACTCATTTTCTTTACTCCTTAACTTCTTTTTACAAGATTTCATCTTAAAATCAATAGTTTTCATGGAGGAAATTGAGTGTTTTGGGTAGAGCCTAGATTTTTCAAATTTTGGGGATTTGGACCTCGATTTGATGTCTGATTTCAAAACAAATTATATATTTGGGTTCATGGGGGAATGAGTAATCGGGTTTTGGTTCGAACTTCGGGTTTTGACCATTTGGGCTCGGGGTGATTTTTGACTTTTTGGGAAAAGTTTTAGAAAACTTATTTCCATGCATTAGAAATGATTCATTTAGCACTCATTAATATTATTAAGTAACTTGTGGCTAGATACGAGCGAGTTGGTGGTGGACTCAAGAGGTAAAGCGATAGTTGAGGCTTGAATTGTGTTCGTGGCATCGAGGTAAGTGTTTGGTCTAACCTTAGCTTGAGGGATTAGGAGTTGTATCTTATTTGCTATGTGTTAATTGTGGAGTACGACGTATAGGCATGGTGACGAGTATCTATACGTCGGTGTCAAGCATTCCCGTGAGTCTTGTATTGTAATTGTTGTGACTCCGTTGAGGTTTATTGTGATTCATATGAGGATTATTATTATTGTTCCCTTGCCGGGATGTTGTTGTCATATTGTTGTTCCATTGCCGGAATGTTGTTGTTATATTATTAGTCCCTTGCCGGGATGTTGTTATAGTATACCTTTGTCGGGATGTTGTTGTTATATTATTGTTCCCTTATCGGGATTCTGTTATGATTGGTATTGATAAATGAAAAGGGAGCAGGTTGCACGCCTGCAACAGTAACATATGAAATGAGAGGGGGTTGCACGCCTGCAACGGTAACATATGAAAAGGGAGCGGGTTGCACGCCTGCAATGGAAATATATGAAATGGGAGTGGGTTGCACGCCTGCAAACAATAACATATGAAATGGGAGCGGGTTGTACGCCTGCAACGGTAATATATGAAAAGGGAACGGGTTGCACGCCTGCAACGGTTCAATATGAAATAGGAGCGGGTTGCACGCCTGCAACGGTACTATATGAGATGTGATCGGGTTGCACGCCTGCAACAGTATTACATGTGTACTTGTTCTTCTTATTTCCTTATCTTTGCTGGTAATTGATTTATAGCATTCCTTACATTTCTCTACTGTTATTTTATTGTTATCTGTTACTCCCTGCAGCATGTTTCCCCCGCCCAACTTTAGTCATAATTATCTGTTTCTATTTCCGATGTATATGATTTAATTGCACACGTTTATTTGGTAATCTGGTCCTAGCCTCGTCACTACTTTGCCGAGGTTAGGGTAGACACTTACTAGCACATGGGATCGGTTGTGCTGATACTACACTCTGCACTTTTTTGTGCAGATCCCAGTGCTGTAGATTTCAGACCGCAGTGAGATTGTTGTCTCTTGTTCACCAGGCGATCCGTGGTAGTCTTGCAGGCGTCCGCAGGCTTTGGCGTTTCTTTCTATATACTATTCCTGTTTCTTTCATGTATTTCCAGAGACAGTGTTGTATTTATTTATTTCAAACCTTTATTTGTAGTACTCCTAGACAGTCTGTGAAGTTGTGACACCAGTCTTGGGTAGATTTGTTATGGAATGGTATTTGCAGTATTATTAAACTTGAAATTTAATCTTTCGCTTAGTAACTTTTTTGTTGGTTGATAACTGTTGGTTCTTAATTGTTAATGAATTTAGAATGGAAACAAGATAAATAATTCAATTGGTTGGTTTGCCTAGCTTTCATTAGTAGGCTCCATCACGACTCCCCGAGGGTGGGAAGTTCGGATCGTGACAAGTTCTCTAATCTACCACTACCGGTATAAAATCTTTGATATTGCTAAAAGACTCCTAGAAAATATGAATATTTCTATTGGTTGAGAAGTTAGTAATCTTTTACTATAAACAAGTGCCGTGGATATCTAATCTGTCCACAAAGAAAAAAATTCAAGTTGCTTCACGTTTGAAAATTTCAAAGCTAAATTAGGTGTTTGACGTGGATCCAAGATTTAAATTAAGTGGATTCAACATTAAGTTTATTAATGTTGAACCCGTTATATTTTTAAAGTTATGAGTTCGTATTTATTATTTCTTAAAATTTTAATAAATTTTTACACATAAACTTATGCTCTGCTTACAAAATTACGAGTTTAATTGAACCCGTAGCTATAACGCTATCTCGGCTATTGTTGGCAGACCTATAAGTACTCTTTTAATTATGAGACATATATAACATAATTAAGAATGTTATAAAAAAAATTAAAGGCTGAAGCAAAGTTAAATCTTCAAGAATTAAATACCTTTCTTTATATGTGTTTATTAGATAGAACGAGAGAAGAAATTCGTTTCTTTAAGGAAAAGAAACTTTTTTTCTTTTTTGTGAAGAGAAAAATATTATACGGAAAAATTTGATCCCACTCTATTTTTATAAATTCACTATAACGATTTTCTTTGTAATTATGTGGTAACGTCTCTCATTCTCATCTCTTCTAAAACGGGTACAACAATGACCTAAAATGGATTATTTGTTATGAAATAAAGACTATAAAGTAAAGACAAGTATAGAGAGAAACTGATATATTATTCGAATTCAAACTGATGTACATAATGAACTGAAATCTCTTCTATTTATAGAAGAAAGGAAGTTGCTCCGTAAGCTGCTACTACAAGCTGCTGTGTAAGCTGCTACTACAAGCTGCAGTGTAAGCTACTATAAGCTGCTGTGTAAGCTGCTACTACAAGCTGTTGTGTAAGCTGCTACAAGCTGCTGTGTAAGCTGCTGCTATACCAGATATGGATAATCTTCTACTGAGAGCAATATTTATCCATAACGGAGTACTGAATGGATAAGCTTATTATACCCGGTATGGATAATCTTCTACCGGGGGTAATGTTTATCCATAACTGGGTACTGAAAAGATAAGCTTATTATACCCGATATGGATAAACTTCTACTGGGGGTAATGTTTATCCATAACCGGGTACCAAAGTGATAAGCTTCTTCAGGAAGCTTATTTCCAATATAGTACTAAATAGATAAACATATTTACGGTGGAGTCTCATATGGATAAGCTTCTTCAGAAAGCTTATTTACAACGGAATACTAAATGAACATCCATAATATAATATATTTATAACACTCCCCTTGGATGTTCATTAAAAGATAATGTGCCTCATTAAAACCTTACTAGGAAAAACCACGTGGGGAAAAAAATCTAGTGAAGGAAAAAGAGTACACATATTTAGTAATACGCATTGTTACGTGCCTCATTAAAAACTTTATAAGGAAAACCCCATGGGAAAAAACCTTAGTAAGGGAAAAAGAGTGCATCGCGTATTTTACTCCCCTGATGAAAACCTTGTTTCAAATATTTGAGTCTCCGCATTCCAATCTTGTATACCATCTTCTCAAAAGTTGAAGTTAGCAAAGATTTAGTGAATAAATCTGCTGGATTATCACTTGAACGGATTTGTTGCACATCAATGTCACCATTTTTCTGAAGATCGTGCGTGTAGAATAATTTTGGTGAAATGTGTTTCGTTCTATCTCCTTTTATAAATCCTCCCTTCAATTGGGCTATGCATGCAGCATTGTCTTCGTATAAAATTGTGGGTCTTTTCTCACATTCCAAACCACATTTTTCTCGAATAAAATGAATTATTGATCTCAACCATACGCACTCCCTACTTGCTTCATGAATAGCTATTATCTCAGCGTGATTTGAAGAAGTAGCAACAATAGATTGCTTTGTGGAGCGCCATGATATGATAGTACCTCCATATGTAAATACGTAGCCGGTTTGAGATCGAGCTTTATGGGGATCAGATAAATAACCTGCATCTGCATAACCAACAAGGTCTGCACTATCTTTGTTAGCATAAAACAAACTCATATCAAGAGTTCCCTTTAAATATCGCAATATATGCTTAATCCCGTTTCAATGTCTCCGTGTAGGAGAAGAACTATATCTTGCTAGTAAATTAACAGAGAATGCTATGTCAGGCCTTGTAGCATTAGCAAGATACATTAGTGCACCAATTGCACTGAGATAGGGTACTTCGGGACCAAGGAGTTCCTCGTCCTCTTCTGGAGGTCGGAACAAATCCTTATTCACTTCAAGTGATCGAACAACCATTGGTGTACTCAATGGGTGCGCTTTGTCCATGTAAAAGCGTTTTAAGACCCTTTCTGTATAGGCAGATTGATGGATAAAGATCTCGTCTGCTAAATGTTCAATTTGCAGACCAAGACAAAGTTTTGTCTTTCCAAGATCTTTCATCTCAAATTCTTTCTTAAGATATTCAATTGCCTTTTGGAGCTCTTCTGGAGTTCCAACAAGATTTATGTCATCAACATAAACAGCAAGTATAACAAATTCTGATGCCATTTTCTTTATAAAAATACATGGACAAATAACATCATTTATGTAACCTTCTTTCAGCAAATATTCACTAAGGCGATTATACCACATGCGCCCAGATTGCTTTAAACCGTACAAAGATCTTTGTAATCTGATTGAATACATTTCCTGAGATTTTGCTTCAGGCATTTTAAATCCTTCAGGAATTTTCATATAAATTTCATTATCAAGTGAACCGTACAGATAAGCTGTAACTACATCCATTAGATGTATTTCAAGCTTTTCATGTAGTGCTAAACTGATGAGATATCGAAATGTTATGGCATCCATAACAGGTGAATATGTTTCATCAAAATCGACTCCAGGTCGTTGTGAGAATCCTTGTGCAACAAGGCGAGCTTTGTATCTTTCAACTTCATTTTTATCATTCCTTTTTCGCACAAAAACCCATTTATGACCAACTGGTTTTATACCAGCAGGTGTTTGGACTACTGGTCCAAAGACCTCTCTTTTAGCAAGTGACTTCAATTCCGATTGAATTGCCTCTTGCCATTTTGGCCAATCAGATCTTTGTCGACATTCTTCGACAGATCGAGGTTCAAGATCCTCACTATCTTGCATAATATTAAGTGCAACATTATATGCAAAAATATTATCCACCACTATTTCAAATCGATTTAAATTAATCCCATCACCGTTCGAACTTATTAAAAGTTCCTCACTCACATGAGCTTCAGGTTCATTGATTTCTTCAGGAATCTCAGAACTAATCAGATTTTGGGTCTCTTCAGGGGATCCCTTCATAGTATCGTTTTGATCATTTGTCGATTTTCTTTTTCGAGGATTTCGATCCTTAGAACCCAAAGGCCTACCACGCTTCAGGCGTGCTTTAGGTTCACTAGCTCTCATGCTAGTAGATGGTCCTACTGGGACATCAATTCGGATAGGCACATTCTCTGCTGGGATATGTGACTTAGTTATCCTTTTCAAATCAGTAAATGCGTCTGGCATTTGATTTGCTATATTCTGTAAATGGATGATCTTCTGGACCTCCTGATTACATATAGGGGTACGGGGATCAAAGTGAGATAATGATGAAACTTTCCACACAATTTCTCTTTTGATTTCCTTTTTCTCTCCCCCTAATTGTGGGAAATTTGTTTCATCAAACCGACAATCTGCAAATCGAGCAGTAAATAAATCTCCTGTCAATGGTTCAAGATAGCGAATAATAGAGGGTGATTCAAACCCAACATATATTCCTATCCTTCTCTGTGGTCCCATCTTACTACGTTGTGGTGGTGCTACTGGCACATATACAGCACATCCGAAAATTCGTAGATGGGCAATATTTGGTTCATGACCAAAAACTAATTGTGACGGAGAATATTTATTATAATGTGTCGGTCTAAGACGGATAAGTGATGCTGCATGCAAGATAGCATGGCCCCAAACAGTAGTGGGCAATTTTGTTTTCATAAGTAGTGGTCTTGCTATCAATTGCAAGCGTTTAATAAATGACTCTGCAAGGCCATTTTGAGTATGAACATAAGCTACAGGATGTTCAACTTTTATCCCAACGGATAAACAATAATCATCAAAAGCTTGAGATGAGAATTCTCCAGCATTATCAAGGCGAATAGCCTTTATAGGATAATCTGGGAATTGTGCCCTTAATCGAATTATTTGGGCTAATAGCTTTGCAAACGCCAGGTTGCGAGATGATAGTAGACACACATGAGACCATCTTGAAGATGCATCTATTAGGACCATAAAATATCTAAACAACCCACTTGGTGGGTGAATAGGTCCACATATATCCCCATGTATACGCTCTAAAAAGGCAGGGGATTCAATATCAACCTTCATTGGTGATGGTCTAGTGATCATTTTTCCTTGATAACAAGCATCACAAGAAAATTCGTCATTTGTAAGAATCTTCAGGTTCTTTAATGGATGCCCACTCGAATTTTCAGTAATTCGTCTCATCATTATTGATCCGGGATGGCCCAAACGGCCATGCCAAAGCACAAAAGTATTTGAATCCGTAAACTTCTGGTTTACGATAGAGTGTGCTTCAATTGTACTAATTTTTGAATAGTATAAGCCAGAAGATAAAGTTGGTAACTTTTCTACAATGCATTTCTGGCCAGAAATATTCTTTGTAATACAAAGATATTCCCTGTTCATTTCATCTATTGTCTCTACATGATACCCATTTCGGCGGATATCTATAAAACTCAACAAGTTTCTTCGGGACTTGGAGGAGAACAATGCATTGTCTATAATAAGTTTTGTTCCCTTAGACAGAAATATTATGGCTCTTCCGGAGCCTTCAATCAAACTTATATTACCAGAAATTGTTGAAACATTTGCTTTTTCCTTATGCAAATAAGAAAAGTATTTCTGATCGTTGAATATGGCATGAGTTGTTCCACTATCAATAACACACATATCTTCATGATTTGTCTTTGATCCAAACATAATTTGAGGGTTATCCATATTCTTCAAAATAACATAAATAAAATATATTATAGTAAACATCATTATCAAAGCATAACTTTTATTTATGTACAACAATTACATAACCATACTATTTATTACAAACAACAAAAATTAAAATATTTACATTTCTACAGATTCACTACCGATTACATGACTTATTTCTCCTTCTGGGAGTGCAAAGTAATCAGCTACATCCAAATGCATGAAGTCTAAATTATCTTCAGAAATAAAATTTGCTTCAGCATTTTTCTCTGTCTTCTTCAGGGAGGCTTGATAAAGCTCAACCAGGTGCTTTGGCGTACGACAAGTACGTGACCAGTGCCCTTTTCCTCCACATCTATAGCATGCATTTTCTGCATTTGGCGCTTGCACCGCTTCATGCTTTTGTTCCTTCCTTTTCCACTGCTGGTGGTGAGGAGGCTTCTTTGGTGCATTATTATTACCATGATTGGGGTTTCTTCCCCGACCACGGCCATGACCACGACTGGGGCCACGACCTCTTCCACGTTTAGCTTGGTGGAAGTTCGTCTCATTCACTTCAGGGAATGGACAAGAACCAATAGGTCGACTTTCATGATTTTTCATTAATAGCCCATTATGTTGCTCTGCTATAAGAAGATGTGAGATAAGTTCAGAATACTTTTTAAATCCCATCTCTCGATATTGCTGCTGCAGGAGCATATTCGAGGCATGAAAAGTGGTGAAAGTTTTCTCCAACATATCATGATCAGTAATATTATCACCACATAATTTTAATTGGGAAATAATTCTGAACATAGCAGAATTATACTCACTGATAGATTTAAAATCTTGTAGCCTTAGATGAGTCCAATCATAACGTGCCTGTGGAAGAACGACCATCTTCAGGTGGTCATATCTATCTTTCAAATTATTCCACAGTATGACTGGATCTTTAATAGTGAGATATTCCATTTTCAGGCCCTCATCAAGGTGATGGCGTAGGAATATCATTGCTTTGGCACAGTCTTGGTTTGATGCCTGATTTTTATCCTTGATGGTGTCTGCCAGACCCATCGCATCAAGATGAATTTCAGCATCAAGCACCCAAGACATGTAGCTTTTGCCCGATATATCCAGGGCTACAAATTCAAGTTTAGAAAGATTTGACATTATTTAGGAAAAGAAAGTTCTTACCTCAAGATACTTTCAAAATATTTGCTCGAGATGGTAGAGCTTCGTGCTGATAACGTGTTATGAAATAAAGACTATAAAGTAAAGACAAGTATAGAGAGAAACTGATATATTATTCGAATTCAAACTGATGTACATAATGAACTGAAATCTCTTCTATTTATAGAAGAAAGGAAGCTGCTCCGTAAGCTGCTACTACAAGCTGCTGTGTAAGCTGCTACTACAAGCTGCAGTGTAAGCTACTATAAGCTGTTGTGTAAGCTGCTACTACAAGCTGCTGTGTAAGCTGCTACAAGCTGTTGTGTAAGCTGCTGCTATACCAGATATGGATAATCTTCTACTGAGCGCAATATTTATTCATAACGGAGTACTGAATGGATAAGCTTATTATACCCGGTATGGATAATCTTCTACCGGGGGTAATGTTTATCCATAACTGGGTACTGAAAAGATAAGCTTATTATACCCGATATGGATAAACTTCTACTGGGGGTAATGTTTATCCATAACCGGGTACCAAAGTGATAAACTTCTTCAGGAAGCTTATTTCCAATATAGTACTAAATAGATAAACATATTTACGGTGGAGTCTCATATGGATAAGCTTCTTCAGAAAGCTTATTTACAACGAAGTACTAAATGAACATCCATAATATAATATATTTATAACATTATTCGATTTAACTTAATTTTGGTAGTAAAAATTGCTAATGATATCCAAGTATTTTTTAGAACCGGGGGCATAGCTAGAAGTCCGGATACGGGTTCGGCTGAACCCAGTAGCTTTTGCTCCATAGTGTATTTATGTTCAGAAATTTATTAAATATATACAAATATTGAATTTACAACCCAGTTATTAACACTTAAATTCGTTATTTTAAAATCCCGAGCTCATAAAGTTGAAATCTTGGCTCCGCCCCTGATTTACTTTTACTTGTCACGTTTTACTTTTCGAGAGTCAGTATGACTAATCTTTTAAGTCAAATAGGATTAGATTTTCTTACTATTTTAAAATTAAAATTTAGATGTTCAAAAACTATACGAATAGTACTATATTTTGTAATTCGTCTTATATCAATATGGTGAAAAAATACATATTAAAATGTTGGTCAAAGTTTATGTACTTTGATTCTCGAAAAGCAAAACAAGACAAGTAAAAGTGAATGGAGGGAGTAACTTATAAGCTAAAAGCCATAAGTTGGTAATACCTAACTTTTGATTTTTGACTTATTTTTATACTTTTCATGCCTAAAAGTAAGTATTTGTACAGTACATTTTATCATTGCCAAACATCACAAAAAATTAGAAAAACTTAAAAATCAATAAACACTTCAAATAAACCAATCCAAACAGCCTCTAGCTCTAAGTCATGCTTTTTGCTAATCAAACACAAAAAGCAGAATCTTGCTGAATAATATTTACATTATACAACTAAAACAATAATGGTAAAAATAAATTTTGGCCTAAATTGTACTTTTTGAAAAAGTACAGGACCTTTCTGCAATTTTGTTCTTCCTTCACACGTATGGCACGTGGATAGCACAACCCTTTTCCCAAGCAATCTCACCGATTATTCCATTACCTATGAAATCTACTTCTTTCATAAACCCTAGTGGAATTAGTGAAGAAAATTGGAGAGATTTAAAAAAAAAAAAAAAAATCTGAAAACAGAGAACAAAAATGGTGGGTACAAATTTGAAAGCAGAAACTATGAAGCTAATGGATCAAAGAGCAAATACAGAAGCTGAAATGGATGTAATAATTCAGCGCCTTTGCCAACCTGGTGGTCCTGGACTTTCTGGAAACCTTGTTGATTCTGAGGCAATACTAACTCGTCTTATACTTTTCTATTTTCTTAATTTTTTCCCCCTTTTGATTGTTGGTGCTGTTAGTTTTGAATTTGGTTCTTTTTCTTATTTTTTGATTTATTTTTGGGTTTGTGATTTGATGTCTGTTTTGACTATAAAGACTGAAATTTGAAAGTAATGCAGGGGTTCCCAAGAACTGATATTGATATTCCAACTGTACGGGCTGACCGGCGTAGGCTTGCGGGTATTAACATAAACTCCTATTACTCTCTCCATTCCATGTTATGTGACCTATGTTGTGCGGACTCTCCAAAATAATGTCGCACCCGTGTCGGATCCTCCAAAAATGCACTACTTTTGGAGGATCAGACTCGCACTCGCCGATATTTTCGGAGAGTCCGAGCAACATAGTATGTGACTATGTCCGTACCAAAAGGAATGACATTTAAATATCTGGAAATAATTTAACTTTAAAGTTTTTCTTTTTAGCTTAATGAGAAGCTTTTATTGCCACACAAATGTTACGATACGTTGAAGACAATATGTTTCAAAGATATTACTGTAGTTTCTTTTTCAAACTCTGTGTCAAGTCAAGCTAGGTCACATAAATTGAAACGCAATGAGTAGTTGTTTTGGTATTGGACTTACTGGGCTTTGTAATATTATAAGGGGTCGTCTGGTACAATGGTGGATAAACCAGTATATACCATGGGATTAGGTATCCCACGTTCTATATAGGATAGCTAATCCCTCCATTTTAGTATAAAATCTATCCCGTGATTAGCTAATAACTATAACCAAAACATGGGATAAATACAATCTCAAATTCTATCTCGAAATTATTATCCTTATCCCTTGTACCAAACGATCCCTAAGATGTGTCTGTTTTTGTGATGTTTTAGAAAGTGAAGTTGCTTCGGACTTGAGTTTGATGTCATAACTTAGTGGAAATTCTGACTAAGTACGACATTTTTGATAAGTGTAGTGTCCTGGTTAGCTTAATGAACCTCGACTATTCCAACGAGTACCTTCCACCTCCCACCAACACAAGTATCTCGTAATTCTACCCTCCAAGGCTTAGGCAGATGGAAACAATCACCTAGCTTTTTTGTTTCTGTTGGAACTTGAACCTTGGTATCCTATGATTTTCATACATAGGCCACACCGTTTGGTGCAGGAAGTATAATTGAAACTGAAGTTTTAAACTCTCAGCTTTATTGTCCAAATTTTTCCGATAGAAAAATGAACATGTTAATATTCAGAAATAAGGAGCTCACTGTAGACCTTAAGGTCTTGGCTTTTAACCGTGAAAAGAGACACATTTTGCGGATCAAGTTGACGAATCAGGTAACTATGCGAACATGCAAAACTCGGATTCTTTTTTGCACAGAAGTCGTAGGTTTTGTTGAGCAGGTACCTAAAGTTAGCATTTGAATTTTCTAATCTATCTTGTATATCCCATCTGGTTGCCTGCAGTTCTTCAGTGAGCGCAAGGTATATGCTTGTCATCTATATCATCCTAACGTATGGATTGAGAAAGAATTACTGCTGGTAATATTTAATTATACTGAAACATGTCGTGTTTTGCCCATTGATTGCTGCAACATCAGAGATCCAGGGAATTTCTGTAATGTCATACAATTGTTGTTATTGTTTCCAGCACTACTCATGTTCAGCAACAATTTAGTAAATGAACATTTTTCAGTTCCTCTCTAAATTGTGCTGTTTTTCCACCCTGCAGAGCTACGTAATGATCACAAGATTATGACCGAAAAAATAGACCAAAATATTCAAGTTCTGCATTCTGCACGACTTGCTTCTACACCTTCTTCTGTCAAAGACTCGGGTACGTGAGCTGGATAATAATAAACGACTTTTGATAAGAACATCATCCTACTTCTACTGCAAAGATCTCTAGTTCTATTAGAGAAGTTCAGTAGAATTTTTTATAAGCACTTTTTATGCATTGGTGAAATGGTTATTGCTTGCTGTCGCTTTAGTCATGCATGTTAAAATTCAAACAAAATAAATATTTCTAGTTTCATATAATGCTCCGATGCATCCTCATCCAGCAACTTTACCCCTCTCTCGACATTCAGGAAGTGAGAGTGACAGTTATATGTGCAATAGTAAAACCTTTCCTTATGCATCAGTTGGTTTTAGGAGAGCTGGCTTCCTTGATATATATATATTTTTCGCTGTTAGCTGATTTACCATCGTTTATTTTGTATTTACTTGCTCAAGTTATACCACTTTTGGGTTCTAACTTAAACATTCATGTGCTTGCGAAGCTCATTGCTTTGACCATTCTCTAGAAGTTGTAGTTGATATAAGTATAAGCTATTCTAAAGTTCATCTAAATTGCTATATATCGTCGTTGAAAATTTTCATTTTCATGTAGCAAAATGTCTTATTGCAAGGTCTTGACAGCAATTTTTTCATTCTTCCACAATGACACTGCCGCTTCAGGTGTTCAAGGATCTGCCGTCAATATTGCTTCCCCATCATCACCCGATAATTATATTGCGACAGCTGCTACAAGTTCTATGGATGTGGATGTAGTTGTCAGCAGGCCCTTTGCGGTGATTGATGAAATAACCGAGGCATCTCCAGCAGCAGAAGATGGACTACAACTTGGAGACCTGGTTATGAAATTTGGGAATGTCGAGTCAGGTGAGAACCTGTTACAGCGACTTGCTGCCGAAGCACAGACAAACCAGGGGTGTGCAGTGTCCATGAAAGTTATGAGGCAAGGTGCTATCATTAACTTACAAGTGACGCCAAGAATGTGGCAAGGTCGTGGCCTGCTAGGGTATGTTTCATTTTCCTTGTTAATCCATGAGTAGAATTTACTTGCGTAATGTCATGAACATGTAATCCGTTATTATCTGCAGATGCCATTTCCGGATCTTATGATGAGGTTATCGACTGTAGGTCCGCACCAAATGGTATGTCACAAAGAGTTGATATGAAGAATTTATCAGTGTCTTGTTAAACAATTGTGTCTTTTCTGTTGGTCTATGAACGTGAAATGATGTAGCGTGGATATCATTATTGCTTTCGAACAGCTATATATACTCAATTCCATCGTATGGATGGAATACTAATACTTGTTAACATCAGGTGCGCGGGGTCATGTATTTTCCTGGATTTGTATCAGGAGTTTCTTTATCACCTTTGATCTTCCTATTGAGGTTCTATTTTTGTAGCTTATTTCTTAGCCCTGATGTATTTGCTCAAAAATTTCTTGAACCCAACTTGAGCTATAGCATATTTATCCCACCCAGAGTAACTCTCCAAATGTGTGTGTGTGTGTATGTGTGTGTGTTTTTGAATTTTACAACTTTTATAGTTTCTAATTAGTTTTCAAGGTTCACTTTCATATGAGCAAAGGACACTATGTTAATGTCTAATTTCCGTTAAAAAATTAACCAAGTTGACTGAAAAATAAATTGTTATCATTATGTATAACTTACGTTTGATTGGCATGTAAAGTTTGTTGTATTAACTGTTCAGAGCGGAGGCGGAGCCAAGGTTTGGATCTAAGGGTTTGGAATTCTAGTTTTTAAATTATTGGGCTCTAAATTAATAATTTGTACATATATATTAAATTAAAAAAAAAAAACAAATATAGGATTTGAACTAATATCAACATATTAGATCCATCCTAGTTCGTAACCAAGCAAATGCAGCTACAAAGAGGGGTAATTGTTTTTTTCTTTTCTTTATGAATGTTTAACTAGCTCTAATAGATTATCTATCATCTTAGGTTACTAATCCACCGTTATTATAGATAATTACCTATAGTTGTTTTTTTAGTATGATATAAATATTACTCCTCTTGCTATTATAAAATTTTTTGTTGCTTAAGGCTTTGAGAGGTTACTGGATATTAACTCCTATAATGATCTATGTAACCAGCGGCAGAGCCAGAATTTTTATTAACGGGAGTCAAAATATAAAGAAATAAACTCACCAAGAAGTCAAGGGGTGTCAATATATAGTATATATACATATATTTTTTTAAAAATAACCCAACTATACAGTATAATTTCCGTCAAAGGGGTACCGGTGACACCCCTTGGCTGCATGTGGCTCGCCACTGCATGTAACCAACTTTAGTAACGTCAAGTTTTAGCCCTAAATCAACCTACTTAACCTCAATAAAGTTAAGAAGTGCACTTTGTTTTCAATTACCATATTCGTACTACTTTCACAAACTTTAATTTGCTATAAATATTCTTTAATTTCTACAAACATAAAACATATATGGTACGTCCTTCTTTATTAGTTGGACTTATAGAGGTTGGAACAAATAGCCCATATTGGAAAAATGAATTATATATATATATATATATATATATATATGAGGCTTTAATGATGATTTTCGCACCTAGGTATCTAGGTGACATGTTTATCGGTTCCTTCTTACTAGTTTAGAACTATTTCAACCGTAATTTTCTTTTTTAATGTTCTATTGTTCTTCTAATAGAATTGCAAGAAGTCAAAAAGGTTATCTAACATGATTATTTTGCTATATTTAGGAAATGAAACTTGAAGATTAAGTTTTGGCTAATGATTCTTTAACTTTATTATGGTTTGAAGTTGAAGAGTACAACCTTATGTGACATTTTTTTTACTTTGGCAAAAGTTGAGATTTTTTTTTTTTTTTTTTTTTGTGTTGTCTTATATAATACTATACTCTTTTTCCCCTTTTTAATTTGCTTAAAGTTTCTTATGCATCTTTTATTTCGGAAGTTTACGAGTTTAGAAATTTGTTACTCTTCGTTCCTCGTCAGCCCACCTTCCGTTATGAGCGTCACAACAATATAAAGAAAAAAAAAGATCATTCTTGTTAAAATAAATAAACTGTTTTTCCATATAACATGTTTCGTTTTCGACGCTCCAAAAGATAATAAAAATATTGAAAACGAGAAATTGCTGTCTAAATGCCACTGATTGAAAAGGATTCCTATTTTTGAATCATTCAAGATTAAGGAAAAAAATTGGAATTAGCACCTTGACATTATTGACAACGATTGTCACTAATTATTTTAATCAAGTTATCATAACGATTTATGCAAACAAGAAATGATTGATACCAAGAAGGCAAGAACCAACACCAAATTGAGAACGCATAGTCGTTAGAACACACAAGTTAAAATGAAAGTATGATATCTATCATCATAGAGGAAAATAGCAGACTGGAGAAGAACAAATTGTTGGATTAGAGTAGAGGCGGAACCGGATTTGAAATTTATGGATTCAAGATTTTAGCACTATCAAAATAGTAAGAAAGATGAAGAAGACAAGTTCACCTTGAATGAGCTTTAATGGCGGTTGAGGAAAGCCATAGGAGGTGAAGCTTCTGGAAGGTTTCTTCTCAATTTCATTAGAAAGAAAATGAAGTCATTTTGTACAATTGTAGAAAAATACAATAAATTGAAAAATTATTTATTACAGTGTATCTACCCCTATTTATACTATGCATCATCTACAATTATAATAATACATAAATATACACACGTGTTTTAATACCCCCCCCCCTCAAGTTGGAAGGGAGGAACTCACAGCCAACTTGCTAAGTAAATTGCAATGCTTCACTCTTGTGAGGGGCCTTAGTGAATATGTCTGCCAATGGATCGTTTGTGGAAATATGATGCAGTGTAATGATCCCTTAGTGTACTTGATCACGTACAAAGTGGCAGTCCACCTCTATGTGTTTGGTGCGTTCATGGAATACAAGATTTTTGGCTATGTGAAGTGCCGCCTGACTATCACAGAAGACTGGAACAAGTAGTGTCAAGGGGGCTGCCAACTTTGCAAGCAATCTAAGTAGCCAAACTAATTCTCCCACAACCTGTCTAGCAACTCTATATTCTGCTTCTGCTGAGGATAATGATATGGTATGTTGCTTCTTTGATTTCCAACTGATTGGACCATCACCTAGTAGCACAACATAGCCACTGACTGACTTTCTTAAGTCAGGGCAGGCTGCCCAGTCTCAGTCACAGAATGCTCGAACTCTAGTCATTGTTGTTGGATAGAAAGATCCCTAAATTTGGATCACCTTTGAGGTACCTCAGTACATGATAAGCAGCTTTCAAGTGTGGCTCCCTAGGTCTTTGCATAAACTGACTCAAACGTTGCACACTATATGATATGTCAAGTCGTGTATTGGTTAAGTAGCTCAACTTCCCCACTAGTTTTCTGAAATGTGAGGGATCAGGTAATAGAGGCCCTTCATTTGCATTCAACTTAGTTGAGGGATCCAGTGGAGAGGACAATGCAGAAGACTTCATACAATTAAATTCTGACAGTAGATCGATTGCAAATTTCCTTTGTGATATCAATACCCCATTATCTTTGTATAGAATTTCTAAACCCAGAAAATAGTGTAGTCCGCCTAGGTCTTTTATTCTGAAAGTCTCATGTATATACCTCTTTAGAGCTCCTATTTCTTCCAAATCAGTCCTTGTTACTAGAACATCATCTACATAGACAACTAAAAAACAACATTGAACTTCCATGCTTTTTGTAGAACATCAAATAATTTAGTAGAGAATGTGTGTATCGTTTGGAACAGAGAGCTTCAGTTAACTTCTCATACCATTGCCTACTTGCTTGTTTCAAACCATACAAGGACTTGTTCAATTTGCACACTAAATCTGACCTATCAACAGCTAGACCTTGAGGTACTTCCATGTAAACCTCTTCATGGAGGTCTCCATGAAGAAAAGCATTATTCACATCTAGTTGGAAGATGCTCCAGCCTTTCTTTACTGCTATTCCAATTAGAGTCCTAACAGTTGTCATCTTAACTACTGGTGAAAAAGTTTCTGTGTAATCTACCCCAGCCTCTTGAGTATATCCCTTCACTACTAGTCTTGCTTTTAGTCTTTCTATACTCTCATCTCCCTTGTGTTTTACTTTATAAACCCATTTACATCCTATTGCTCTTTTACCTGGTGGAAGAGGTACAAGATTCCAAGTGTGATTGGCATAAAGTGCTTCAAATTCCTGATTCATGGCTGCTTGCCAGGCAGGATCAGCAGTTGCCTCCTCATATGAACTGGGTTCAGTCTCATGAGAAATGGTTCTGATCAATTGCTGACTTTCATAACTTAGTGGATTGAGTGAGATACATTGGGCATTGGGTATAGATGCATTGAAAGAAAGTGAGGTGGTGCTTTGGTTGCTACTAGAGGGGGAGTTAGGATCACTTGTTTGTAACTTGGGTAGAGATAGTTGTAATCTCTTAAGTAGGTAGGGATTTTAATGGTTCTGGATGGTCTTCCTGAATTCTCATTAGGTTCTTGTGTTGGTGAGTTAGGAATATCATTGGGCAAATTGTTATAGTTATCAGGAAGAATGGGAGCTTCTTCTGAACTTGAAGTTGTTTGAGGACTAAGTTGCCTTATCCCTGGTAGTGAAGGAATATGTGACACTGTTGGGAGACATACACTGGAAGAAGAAGGGACAGAAGATGTCACGCCCCTAACCTAGGGGAGAGACTGGCACCCAGTGCCTCACCTATCCTTGTGTACTAACTTGCAACTAAGGGACTCTAAATATATGGTGTCATACTTTGGCCATGGGTCATATTGCAAGATAACTACGAATGCTGACTAAATGTCAATATATAACTGGGCCGACAAGGCCATCATAACTATACAAACCAACCAAATATACATACAAGACCTGCAAGCCCAACATATTGCACTAACTGACAGGATATGTCTACAAGCCTCTACTGATAGATATATTGTGATCGGAACAGCTACCCAACCTACTCATAATATATATATATATATATATATATATATATATATATATATACATAAGGCTCTAGACCCGGAACCTCCGAAAGGCATGGAGCTTACCGATCAAGTTGAGCTCGGGCAACACTTATTGAAGAGGCCTACTCGTCTGCCTGTCTGACCTGCGGGCATGAAATGCAGCGCCCCAAGAAAAGGGACGTCAGTACGAAATAATGTACTGAGTATGTAAGGCAATATACTGAAAGCTGAAACTGAACTGATAATATAATAACTGTAAGTAGCTGGAAGTCAAAGATAATTTGAAGATATGCTTACCTGCTGATACTGACTCAATTCTCTCAATATAGTAAGTAAAATAGTTATCCGGCCCTATAAGGCTCGGTATACATATATATCTGCTCTGCCATAGTAGGCTCGCTCATAAGTGCTCGGCCATACTAGGCTTTGTATCTCAACCAACTAGGATCGCTCATAAGCGCTCGACCACAGTATGCTCGGTATATATATCACTGCGCTGCCGTAGTAGGCTCTCTCATAAGTGCTCGGCCATATTAGGCTTTGTATCTCGACCAACTGGGCTCGCTCATACGCGCTCGGCCACAGTAGGCTCGGTATATAACTTACCATCTAATCAGAGGTTGCCCAATAGGGGCCTGCCCATCGATTATAGCTCGATGGTAATGAAATACTTTTAATACTATATATATAAACTTCTCTACTCTCTTGACTGGAAGAAGTAAATACTCAACTGAATATGAAGTCCCGATAAGGAGAATATTATAACTTACAACACTAAAAAAATATACGTAATTTGCGAGACTAGCAAAATATACGAAAATTCTGAGATATGAATTTTTCTTTATGCCTCGTTATCAAACTTGTATAATGACGAGATCATGCCAAAAGAAAGAAGAGATAGCCTTAACATACCTGGAGTAGGAATAACTCCGTATAATTATCCCGTTGGAAACCTTCGTGGATTGAACTTAGACCCAAAATTTGAATTTAAGAGTCGACGGTTAGCTTAAATGCCAAAGTAATGAATTAATAACTTTGGAGTAAGGCTTGGACGCCTGATGAGCATGAAAAATGCTTCTGCCTTTCAGAAAGCAAAATGTAACAAATTTGCTTTTGTCTTTAAAATGAGATTTTTGATTTGATAAGACTCAAAGTAACGAATTGATAATTTTGGAGTAAGGCTTGCCATAAAGTTTTTCAAGACTTTAATACTTAACTCTTGACACATGTAAGCATGAATTAATGACTCACTTTATAAAAAAGGAGGGGCTGCCACGTTCCCTCTTGGGATAATTGACTAAATTTTTGTCCGCTTATTAGTTAATTGGGTAATATTTTGTTACCTGATAATTAAATAATTACTCGTATAATTTAAAAATTACCCCGGATTACTTAAAATATTACTCACTTTTCACATACCTTATACATCTTTCTATCATGGACATGTAGTACCTTGTGTGGCACTAGTCCATAAATACCGGGTATTTTAGCTCGGACCGTATTTTACCTCAACATGCCAAACTTCGACAAAATTTATTTTTTCGATATTACTTACCCTCTTACCTTCACGAATTTACTCATAACTTATAATCCTTATAATCCCCAAATAATCTTTTCCTTGGACTGATGTCAATTACCTTACGACAAATTCAACGTACATTACTGCAAGGTGCAACATTGTCGTAACTTATTACTGCAAAGCGTAACATCACTGTAATGTAATACTACTGGGTATAACACTGTCGTAATATATTACTGCAGGACGTAACACAATCGTAATATATTATTGCATAGGGTAACATCATCGTAATATATTACTGCAGAGCATAACATTGTCGTAATATAATACTACCGAATGTAATATCGATGTAATATTGCGGGGCGTAACAGGAGATGACTCATGAGAAGGAAATAACTCATGTGCTAAATCTGCATTTACTTGAGGAAATGAGGGAAAAACTCTATTGGAACTAGAATGCAAAGCAAAAGGAAATACATTTTCATGAAATACAACATCCCTTGAACATGAATTCTTTTTGTAACTAGATTGAGTACCTTGTAACCCTTTGTCCCAAAGGGATACCCCACAAAGATATGAGGAGAGGATCTGGATTCAAATTTGTGTTTGTGAGTCTTTAAGGTTATGGGAAAGCAAAGATATCCAAAACTTCTAAGGTGTGAATATTTGGGTTTTGTTTTGTACAACAGCTTTAGTGGGCATTTGTTTTTGAGAGTAGTAAAGGGAAGTCTGTTAATCAAATAGGTTGAGGTGAGTATACATTCTCCCCAGTATTGCATGAGAAGTTTGGACTGATATAACATGGCTCTGGCTGTTTCCAAGAGGTATTTGTATTTTCTCTCCACTATGCCATTTTGTTGAGGAATGTATGGGCATGTTTTCTGGTGTATGATTCCCTCAGATTGTAGGAAGGAAGTGGTTTCAGTATTTATAAATTCAAGACCATTATCTGTTCTGATGGTCTTAATGGAACAATCAAATTGGTTTTTCACCATGGCAGAGAAGGCCTTGATTACTTGTAAGGCATTGCTCTTGCAACTAAGTAGATGAGTCCAAGTACATATACTGTAGTCATCTACTAAGGTAATGAAATATTTATTCTTGCCATGTGTTGGCACATGATAAGCCCCCTATAGGTCAATGTGCAAGATTTCAAATATCTTGGTTGTTGTTGTAGTTCTTTCTGAGAAAGGCAACTTATTATGTCTAGCCATTGGACATATTGGACAGATAAAGGGTTGTTTGGATGAGAAATGGAAAGGTATAGATTCAATCCCTCTCATTTTGACAAAAGGTACATGTCTCAATCTATTGTGCCACAAAATATCAATCATGTGTTTATCATTCATGGATGCATTACATACAGAATTAGTATTTCCTTCAGATTGTACATAGGAATTGGTGGCAAGTTTATTACATTCATGTGAACAAGTATATGAATTGGTCATAGCAAGAGAAACAGAATTATGTAAGCTAGATATAGTATGGTGAAGCAGGGTGAAAACTAATGCTATTGACACTGGTTACACCAGATGAAGCAGACTGAGTGACTACATCACCTTTATTTGATGCACTAGATGAATTATCAAACACTAAAGAGTTAAGCTTGCAGGAATCTGGATTGTTGGACTTGCAGGAGTCTGTTTTGTAAAGGTACAGACCATCCTTACTTTTACCAATTGCTAGAGGCCTCTTCAGTGAAGGGGCCTGTAGAAGGATGCAAACAAATTTGGTGAATATGACAAAACAATCAAATTGAACTGTCAAACAGTGAACTGAGATTAGGTTGAACTTGAAACTATGGACAAAGAGGACTCTTTTCAAGGTAAACTTAGGACTCATTACTACATCTCCCATTAGTGTCACCTTCACCTTATAGCCGTTAGGTAAAGTAACTAGAAAAGGATAGACTAAGGTCTTTATGTTAGTTGGCATGGATTTATTATAGGTTATATGGTTTGATGCCCCATAATCAAGAATCCAAGAGTCATCAATAAACTTAGAACATTCATATGAGCCAGAACCAGAATCAAAATGAGTTGAACAAGCTGAAATACATGCAAAGTTCACAACTCCTGCTTTCAATTTATTTCCTCCACTTCCAGTATGAAAATTCTTCAGGATGCTCACTAGTTGATTGTACTGTTCCTTAGTGAGAGTTTGCATAGTACTGTCTTGTTCATGTGATATACCATTGCTTCCATCTACACCTTCAATAGCACTGTCTTCCTATCCTCCATGTACATTGGCATCAATTCTCTTCCCTTTATTGAGCCTTGCATCCTGGGGATAACCATGTAGCTTGTAGCACCTTTCCTTAGTGTGGCATTGTCTCTTACAATAGTCACAAAAGGGTCGTGGCCTATTCCCAAGGTGTCCTCCTCTGTAGTTGTTGTTTCCAGCTTTATTTCCTTGCTAATTGAAGTTCACATATCCAGCATTGTTTCCAAAATTCGTTTGCTGAGCAAAGTTTGTCCTGAAATAATTTCCTCCCGATCTGTTAGCACTCAGGGCAGTGGATTCCATCACTAATTGATTGTTTGGTTTAACCTCTCTTTGTTTCTCCTCTTGGATGAGAATTGAAAAGGCTTGTGAAAGTGAGGGCAACAGATTCATCATCAAAATGCTCCCCCTAACTATAGTATAGACTTCGTTTAGTCCCATTAGGAATTGAAACAACCTTCTATCCTGTTCTGCTTTCTGCATGTTCGCTTTAGCACCACATGTGCAATTGCACTTGCACTGGGCATGTGCATTTAGTGTGTTCAATTCTTTCCAAAGTTTCTTCATCTTAGTATAGTACCCCGTGATGTCTAGGGTTCCTTGACTCAGTTTATTTATCTCCCTCTACAATTGGTACAATTTTGCCCCATTCGTCTGGTCGTATCTGTTTTCAAGCTCCTTCCAAAGTTCCTGAGCATCATTAACGTACTGTAGACTATCCGCCAAATTCTTCAAAATAAAATTTATGATCCACGATGTGACCATATCGTCACAACGTTCCCATTGATCGTAATTAGGATCATGATGTTCTGGCTTTCTGCACTTTTCCTTTATGAAACCTACTTTATTCTTCACCGAGAGAGCTCTTAGGACTCCTCTTCTCCATGATCTATATCCTGATCCGTCAGAAATCGTTGATACAAGTATAGATCCAGCACTCTCAGAGGGATGCATGTACATCGGACTGGTCGAATCTAGAGCCTGATTCGTGGAATCCGTCGTGTTCTCATTGTCACCCATGATTATCGAGGATCGAATTGAAGAATCGAAGGAAATTCGATGTTCGCATAGGAAGAGAGAGAATCGAGAGACTATTGAAGAATCGAAAGAAAAAACGACTGATTGAACTTAGAATCAAGAGCCAATGGCTCTGATACCATGTCGAAATAGTAAGGAAGATGAAGAAGACAAGCTCACCTTGGATGAGCTCTAATGGCGGTTGAGGAGAGCCATAAGAGGTGAAGCTTCTGGAAGGTTTCTTCTCAATTTCATTAGAAAGAAAATGAAGTCATTTTGTACAATTGTAAAAAAATACAATGAATTGAAAAATTATTTACTACAGTGTATCTACCCCTATTTATACTATGTATCATCTACAATTATACTAATACATAAATATTCACACGTGCTTTAATAAGCACTTTTAAGTTACCGAGTTCTAAATTAATATTTTGTACATATTAAATAAATTTCCTAAGACAAATTAAGAGTTTGAACCAAAGTTGCTGGTTCAGCAAAACCACACTTCGGCGTCTAGCTCTACCCCTAATTAGAGTTATGATTGGATACACGAGTCAAAGAAGGAGGCAAGTGGAAAAAGTGAATTTTTATTAAGGGGTCAAAATATTAAAAAGTAAACATAAGAAAAAGTCAAGGGAATTCAACATATAGTATATAAATATTTATAAAAAATTACCCATCTATACAGTATAATTTCTGTCAATTAACACTTTTGGCTCCGCTACTGAGTGCAGGATTCAACCTTGAACAAATGTAACATGAGTTTAATTTTTATATAATGATTACTCTACCGGTGTATTTAAAAGTAATTGTAGGTAATTTGTGTAATCAACAATTAAATAAGGGGAAAATGAGAAAACTAGACATAAGAAAAATACGCAAATACCTACAAAGAAAAAAAAGAAAATAATATCTACTACTATCATATATAGGACAAATATAGAATACTGTGAATAAATTGTTGGATTAGATTGATGATTAGATACAAGCGTCAAAATGAGGAAACAACTGCGGGATTCTTAAGTCTAGCTTGAACAAATATAGGAATGCATGTCCTTCAAAAAATTAATAAAGAAATAATAAAGAAAATCTTATCCAAGCTTTACTTTCAAAAGCTCCTAAATAGTAGGAAATAAGAAAATAAAAGGAAAAGAAGTTAACCCCGCGTATAGTGGAAATAAGATTTAAAAGGAAATAATAAGCTCTACTTTCAAAAACTCCTAAAATAGTAAATAGGAAATAAGAAAATTAAAGGAAAAGAAATTGAGTTATATCTTGAGATTAAACGGAGAACGATTGAGGGATATATTTATTATTGATCGAATTTCAAATCATACGCCACTAACCATAGATAATGTCTAACATGTTTTAAAATAAAAGCAATGCAGTAAAATGTAAACAAGAAGAGATAGAGAGAATGGAAAAGTGTTTTCTTTTTTCACTTTTGTGTAATTTTTCATAGCAATTACATAATCTTTTATGGACATAAAAAGTAAAGATGATGGACATAAAATAGGAAATTTAATCTTTAAGTTATTCACAACATGGGCATCCAATGTAGCATCCAATGTAGTATCCAATGTAGTATCCAATGTACAAACTATTCATAACACTTCCCCTTGGATGTCCATGTAAGATAATGTGCTTCATTAAAAACTTACAAAAAAAATATTGGGATGTACACAGTTATTTATAATATGCATTGCTTGCTGCCTCATGAAAAAACCTTACCAGGAAAACCCAGTGGGACAAAACCTTGGTTAAGGAAAAGAGTGCAGCGTGTAGTGACTCCCCCTGATGAAAAATCACTTAATGTCTCGAAGACGATGCATTCCAATCTTATATATCAGCTTTTCAAATATTGAGGTTGGTAATGCCTTAGTGAACAGATCAGCCAAATTATCACTTGAACGAACTTGTTGTACATCTATTTCACCATTCTTCTGAAGATCATGAGTGAAAAAGAATTTCGGTGAAATGTGTTTTGTTCTATCTCCTTTGATATATCCTCCTTTCAATTGAGCTATGCATGCAGCATTGTCTTCATACAATATTGTTGGAATATTCTCTTTCGAAGAAAGACCACATGTTTGCTGAATGTGTTGAGTTATAGATCTTAACCAAACGCATTCTCGACTTGCTTCGTGAATGGCTATTATCTCTGCATGATTTGAAGAAGTAGCAACCATAGTTTGTTTTGTCGAACGCCATGATATGGCTGTACCTCCACTTGTAAATAAATAGCCTGTCTGAGATCGACCTTTGTGTGGATCAGACAAATATCCTGCATCTGCATAACCAATCAATGATGGCTTGGATTCATTTGAATAAAATAAACCCATATCAATGGTCCCTTGGAGGTATCTGAATATATGTTTAATACCATTCCAGTGTCTTTGTGTTGGCGAAGTACTAAATCTTGCCAATAAGCTTACTGAGAAAGCTATATCTGGTCGGGAATTATTGGCAAGATACATTAATGCCCCAATTGCACTAAGATATGGTACTTCGGCACCAAGAAGCTCTTCATCATTTTCATGAGGTCGGAATGGATCTTTCTTTATATCAAGTGATCTCACAACCATCGGGGTACTCAATGGATGTGCTTTATCCATATAGAATCGCTTTAAAATCTTTTCGGTGTATGTCGATTGATGGACAAATATTCCATCTTTCATATACTCAATTTGTAGACCAAGACAAAATTTTGTCTTTCCAAGATCTTTCATTTCAAATTCTTTCTTCAAACAGTTTACTGTTTTTGGAAGCTCCCCAGGAGTTCCAATGATATTTAAATCATCAACATACACGGCGATTATAACAAATTCAGATCTAGACCTTTTTATAAAGACACAGGGACAAATAGGATCATTCTTGTACCCTTCTTTCAACAGGTATTCACTCAGGCGATTGTACCACATACGTCCTGATTGTTTCAATCCGTATAAAGATTTCTGAAGCTTTATTGAACAAGTTTCTCAAAAAATTTTATATGCTTCTAGCACTTTAAAACCCTCAGGTACTTTCATAAAAATTTCGCCGTCTAATGATCCATACAAATAGGCTGTAACAACATCCATTAGATGCATATCAAGTTTTTCTTGTACTGCCATATTTATGAGATACCTGAAGGTGATAGCATCCACTATAGGAGAATATGTCTCCATATAATCAATTCCAGGCCTTTGGGAAAACCCGTGTGCCACAAGTCGTGCTTTATATCTAACGACTTCATTTTTATCATTTCGTTTTCGCACAAAAACCCATTTATACCCTACTGGCTTTATGCCTTCAGGTGTTCGAACTATGGGTCCGAAGACTTCACGTTTTCCAAGTGAAGTTAACTCTGCCTGGATAGCGTCTTTCCATTTTGGCCAATCATTTCTCTGTCTATATTCATTGACATATTTTGGTTCAAGATCCTCATCTTGTTGCATTATTTCAACAACAACATTATAAGCAAAAATGTTATCGATAACAATATTATTTCGGTTCCATCTTTTCCCGGTTGAGATGTAACTTATTGATATCTCTTCATTTTCATTATTTTTAGGTACCTGGACCTCCTCTAAGGTCTTATCATTTGTTACGTCTAGGGGCTCTTCTTGAGCCACTACCTCTGTGTTATGTTCACTTTGATCACTTGCTCCTTTTCTTCTTCAAGGATTTTTATCTTTAGAACCGATTGGTCTACCATGTTTCAAGCTTGGCTTAGACTCATTTGCTTTAATTAATTGTTCTGTCGGGATATCAATTCGAATTGGAGCATTAGCAGCTGGAATATGTGACTTAGTCACCCTTGGTAGGTTAGTGAATGCATCTGACAATTGATTTACAATATTTTGTAAATGAATAATCTTTTGAACCTCTTGTTCACATTGATTTGTTCGAGGATCTAAATGAGACAATGATAATGCATTCCAATCTATCTTCTTTTTCAGCTGCTTATTTTCTCCCCTAATGTTGGATATACTGATTCATTAAAATGGCAATCAGAAAATCTTGCCGTAAATAAATCTCCAGTCATCGGCTCTAGATATTTTATAATAGAAGGAGATTCATATCCAACATATATCCCCAACCTTCTTTGAGGACCCATCTTTGTGCGTTGTGGTGGAGCAATTGGAACATATATCGCACAACCAAAGATCCTAAGATGGGAAATATTTGGCTCCTGACCAAAAGCCAATTGCAATGGGGAGACTTTATGATAACTTGTGGGCCTTATCCGCACAAGTATTGCTGCGTGCAAAATAGCATGACCCCATACTAAAATGGGAAGTTTTGTTCTCATAAGCATTGGTCTAGCAATTAATTGGAGGCGTTTGATCAATGATTCTGCTAGACCATTTTGTGTATGAACATGAGCAACCGGATGCTCAATTGTTATCCCAGTTGAAATACAATAATCATTAAAGGCTTGGGATGTAAACTCACCGGCATTATCAAGACGAATTGTCTTAATTGCATAATCTGGAAATTGTGCTCTTAGCTTTATTATTTGAGCCAACAATCTCGCAAATGTCATATTGCGAGTTGATAGTAAGCACACATATGACCAACTTGTAGATGCATCTACCAAAACCATATAATATTTGAATGGTCCACATGGAGGGTGAATGGGCCCACATATATCACCCTGTATACGTTCCAGAAATGCAGGGGATTCCATCCTAACTTTAATAGTTGATGGTCTAATAATTAATTTTCCTTGAGAACACGCAGCACAAGAGAATTCCTTAAATTGAAGAATCTTCTGATTCTTCATTACATGTCCATGTGAATTCTCAATTATTTTACGCATCATATTAGAACCAGGATGGCCCAACCGGTCATGCCAAATAATAAAATTATCTTGATTAGTAAACTTCTCGTTTACTATGGCATGTGTTTCAATCCTGCTAATACTTGTGTAGTATAAGCCGGAGGAAAGAGCAGGTAACATTTCAAGCACATATTTCTTACCGGACATTATTGTAGTAATATAAAGATATTCAATCTTTTCATCATTTGTAGTCTCAATATGATAGCCATTTTGGCGAATATCTTTGAAACTTAATAAGTTTCTTTGAGATTTACTACAATATAGTGCTTCATCAATAGCCAAATTTGTTCCTCCTGGTAGTAATAAATTGGCTCTTCCAGAACCTTCAATTAATCTTGTACTACCGGATATTGTATTAACATTCGCTTCTTTCATTACCAAATAAGAGAAATATCTCTTATCTTTTAAAATAGTGTGTGTTGTAGCACTATCCAGAAGACATATATCATCTTTATTAATCTTGAGTCCAACTGAAGACTGGGGAATTTTCATATTCTTCATAAAAAAGACAAATAATACATCATAAGAAATATGAAAGACAAGCAGGAAAAAAACATTAAGAAATACATTAGAAATGTAGAAACTAGCAACACATGATGCATTAGGAAAATACACTCAAGAAAAATAAACTAGTTGCAAACATAAACATAACAACTTTTATAGCTTCATTCCCCAGTAAGATGATTAGTTCTTCAGTCAATATCCTCAAAGAAGTCCCCAACTTCTAAATGAGTAATATTTGTTAGGCCTTCAAAATCATCATCTTTATATGCAAGATGTGCCTTAGAATCATATTTATTTGAGGGACCTGCTTCATCATCATTATTTTGAAAGGTCAAGTGTGCCTCCACATTATTTTCTTTTTTCTTGAGGGAGGCTTGATAAAGTTTGACAAAATGTTCTGGCGTACGACAAATGCGTGCCCAATGACCTCTCATACCACATCGGTGACACATACTAGCTTTACCTTTTGAATGATTAATTTGAGAACCCTTATTGTTCTCCAATTTATTTCCACCATAATGACGATAATTGTTTCGCCCCTACCACGTCCACGTTTACGACCATGTCCACGACCACGGTAATTATTTTATTTTCTTTTAAACTTATCATATGTTGCTACAACATTCTCTTCCGGAAATGTAGCTGACCCAGTGGGACGAGCTTCATGATTTTTCATTAATAGAGTATTATTCTGCTCAGCCACAAGTAGGCATGTGATTAACTCAGAATATTTCTTAAAACCTTTTTCACGGTATTGTTGTTGTAGCACCACATTTGAAGCGTGAAAAGTAGAAAATATTTTTTCCAATAAGTCCTCATCTGTGATAGTGTCTCCACATAATTTTAATAGAGAACTTACTTTAAAGATAGCAGAATTATACTCACTTACGGTTTTAAAGTCTTGCAACCTTAAATGTATCCACTCATACCGAGCTTTCGGTAATACCGTAAGTTTTAGGTGGTCATATCGAT
This sequence comes from Nicotiana sylvestris, assembly GCF_000393655.2. NCBI lineage: Eukaryota > Viridiplantae > Streptophyta > Magnoliopsida > Solanales > Solanaceae > Nicotiana > Nicotiana sylvestris. Next base: position 7,232,602 of record NC_091067.1, on the reverse strand, counting down.
CCTTCAAATTAATCCATAATTCAAGTGGATCTTTTACGGTTAAATATTCAGTTTTTAACCCTTCATGTAGATGATGACGAAGGAAAATCATGGCCTTCGCTTTATCCTGATTTGATGCTTCATTTCCTTGTATAATAGTATTTCCAAGACCTTTAGCGTCAAGGTGAATTTCAGCATCAAGAACCCATGATAAATAGTTCCTCCCGGTGATGTCAAGTGCCACAAATTCAAGTTTTGATAAATTTGACATAGTGAAAACTATCATAAAAGATGAATAAGTTAGAGAAATAATTATAATAATAAACAATTAATGAAAACAAAACGATTAAGGTAAAAGAAATGAAAATAGAGCTATATCATGTTAACAATCTACTATTTCATTTTATTCTTGCCATAAAGTAGAAATTACATACTTGTTTCATTTCACTTTATATTATTGATATATATGTGTTAATAGAACTGAACGTGACTAACATTATTTATATGTTCCAATAAATATAAAGTAATTAAACTATAAAATTATTGCTTGTCAATTTATTTCTCACAGTTCTTCAAAATGCCTTAAAGATATGTTTTGATCTAGGGAGTCCATGAATATTATAAGTATGACATTAGTGCATAGCTAGTTTGATGACTTTGAGGTCCTCTAAGAGTTGAGCACGGAAGGAAATAGTTATTTTATCACTGCAATGTACTTAAACTATTTAAGATGCCCAAGCGCACAAGTAATCTGCAAACAATGAGCATATGATATGTACTGCCATAAATAAAATGATTATAATGATACATACCTTAATAAAATATGGCTCAACTTAGCGGGAGTTAAGAATAAAATTAGAGCTTCGTGCTGATAACGTGTTATAAAATAAAAGCAATGCAGTAAAATGTAAACAAGAAGAGATAGAGAGAATGGAGAAGTGTTTTCTTCTTTCACTTTGGTGTAATTTTTTATTGCAATTACATGGCCTTTTATAGGCATAAAAAGTAAAGATGATGGACATAAAATAGGAAATTTAATCTTTAAGTTATTCACAACATGAGCATCCAATGTAGCATCCAATGTAGTATCCAATGTAGTATCCAAAGTAGTATCCAATGTACAAACTATTCGTAACATAACATTCTTTATCTAACATTCTTCAAACAAATATCTTATATAGTGACTTCGTACAATGACGAAGCAAGTAATTTCTTAAGGGTATTTAAATTTGGAAGAAGTGAGAAGAATTTTACGGATATTCAACATATGTTATATACTTTTAAACCTAATATTTTATTTATAAATAAAGTGTAATTTTTCAACTAAGGGTCCTTAAAATCCGGAAAAGGGCACATCCCAAGCAGGTGTGATGCACACAATCTGATCTGATGCAAACATCATTGGCTGATTCCACGAATCGAACCCGAGGTCACGCAGAAATAATTTTACCGTTGCTCCAAGGCTCCCCTTCAACTAACAAAATGCAAGTTGACAAAGTTACCCTCCGGTCCAACCATACCCGGTTTAGCAGTCCTAAAACCAGTTCTCCGGTGTGCAATCAACACCTACAAGAACCCCCTCCAATTCATTTCTCTCTCTTTCAACTCCAAGAAAAAAAAACAGTAAGCTCTCTTTCCCATTAGCAAATTCAAAATCAAATCTTTACATGTTCCCAATATTTTCTTTTCCCTCTAAACTTTGCCTGAAAATGTAGTAGTAGTAGTAGTGAAAGTAAAACCAAGAAAAGAAAAGAAGAGAAGAAAAGAAAAGCATGATGATTAATGGAGTATCACTTTATACTGTCAGCTTTTTCATTTCATTCATAGAATTATGAAGTTTTAAAAAGACAAAGTCTCAGTTCATCTCCTCGCTTCTAAAAGAAAGAGAAAATGCAGTATTTTTGGTACATTTTTTATTATAAAGTTTAGTTCTTTTATAGTATGTGTATGTTTGAAAATATGGGAACTTGAATCTTGTCTTTATTCAAAGGTGGATGAGATTTTTCTTGTGCATTTGAATATTTATAACTATGTTGAATATTTGATTCTACGGGGTTCAAAGTTTGAATCTTTGATTGAAAAAAGGTTGTAAATTGAGATGTTTATTATGTTGGGTCAGCCTTTTCTTGAGATTTTGAGTTTTCCTTAGTGTCGGCTTTAGTTCGAACATAATATTTGCTTTAAGAAATCCATTAAATATGTATAAATTATTAATGTAGAACCTAGTAACTTAAAACGACTAGAATCCCGAACCCATAAGCTTGAAATCCTGGTTCCGCCTTTGCTCACAGGCTAGAACTATGTTTTTTGCTACATTTTATATTATTAGTTTAGTTTTTATGTAATATATGTATGTATGAAAATTTTGGAACTTGAATCTAGTCCTTAGTCAAAGGTGGATGAGATTTTAGTGTGTATTTGAGCATTAGTTTAACGAGGCTTAAAGTTTGAATCTCTGGTTGGAAAAAAAATTGTAATTTGAGATGTTTGTGATGTTGGGTCAGCCTTTTCTTGAGATTTTGAGTTTTCCTACTATGAAATCACACACACACATACAAAGGCCAAAGATGTCTTTTATACATTTTCTATAACAAAGTTTAGTTCTTTTTAATATATGTATGTATGAAAATATGGGAACTTCAATCTTGGTTTGTCAATGTGGATGAGATTTTCATGTGCATTAGAATTTTAATGATATCTTGAGTGTTTAATTTCATGGGGTTTAAAGTTTGAACCTTTGATTGGAAAAAAATTGTGATTTGAGATGTTTATGATGTTGGGTCAGCCTTTTCTTGAGATTTATGAGTTTTCCTATTGTGATAATTTCAGTGTCAGTAGTTGAATTGTCATTTCAGAGATTTTGGGTTTAAGGTCTAGTATTTATGGCTTTGTGCAAGGAGGTTTGTGTTATGCCAATCTTGGAATTCTGGTGCTGAAATGGTTATATAAGTGATATTTTACTTTCTGGATAAGATTCAAAGTTGTGTGAAGTGTAATTTTGTTGGGGTTTTCCAGTTGTCTGTACAACAACTACTACTATGCCTCGGTCCCAATCAAAGTTGGGGTCGGCAATATGAATCGAGTCTGTAAGGAGGGTGTGGTGGTTTACTAAGATCTCAGGGGTTTTGCTTAGTGATGTTGAGAATCTCTGTGCTGCAGAAAGGAGGTAGGTGTGGGAAAATCTCGAGGATTCGGAGGGTTAAAGTTGAAATTGGTGAAGGAATAAGGGAAGTTTGCATAAAATGTCGGGGGTTTCAAGAATAAGGTCAATGAATGTGGCTGATACAGAAGTAAGGCAAATCTTTGGACCAGCTGAGATAAGGCACAGAGGTCACTTGGTTCAAGAAAACCAGTTTCAAAGCCTATTAGAAAGGCGGAAAAGGAAGAGGAATCTACTGAGGAAGTTGAGGTAGAGGAGGATGAGAATGGTCGTCGATTATCACCTTTATTGCTATCTGTCAAAGTTCCTAAAATACTTCAGCGACAAGACTTGTTATTGCATTCAAATATGTCGCTCAGTGATTCATGTTCTTCTGATGCTTCTACTGATTCATTTCATAGTAGAGCTTCAACTGGAAGAATCTATAGAACCCGTAGTACTACTCCTTGTAGGAGGAAGCAATTTCCATCGAAGTCTAAAAGCATTATCTCGGACGATGTATCAGATTCTTCGCCTGAAGGTTTGCAATCAAAGAAAAGGTGTACTTGGGTGACTCCTAATACTGGTATTTTCTTGATTCTTCCATTTAGAAGATCCAGATTTTGATTTTTCAGATGCTTCTGATTATATGTTTTCGTGGTAGTTAGGCCAATCTTTGGAGCAACAGTCTCCCTGTGACCTATAAGTCACGGGTTTCGAGCCGTGAAATCAATCACTAATGCTTGGATTAAGGTAAGATGCCTACCTTACACCTCGGGGGTGCGGCCCTTCTCCGGACCCTATGTGAACGCGGGATGCTTCTTGCGCCACACTGCCTTTTGTGGTAGTTAGGAATTCCTTATATTAGAAGGTTCATTCATAGAGAGAACTGAAGTGTAGAGAAGTACAAATCTTTTTATGACTTGAAACCACATCAGAACTTACCCTTCAAGAACTGAAGGGAGTTTAAGGTTTCTAGGGTTGTATAATCGATTGGTTAACGTTAACATGTCGATTACTTTCTCCCAAAGCTATAACAGGAGACAATATGTAATCTCTCTCAACCTTTTAAGTACTGAAACATAGTTCTGAAATCTGAATTTTGCATTTTAACATGTACTGAGGTATCTATAGCAGCAACTAATATTAGGTGAAATATTAGAATAAGTTACAAGTTCCAAACAGAGTTCTTTTCAATTTCTGAACTTCATTCAAACTTTTCTTGTGTGAGAAAAGAGGCGTTATAGTCGGCACCTACAAGAAAAGTGCCATATAGCGGTTTCTCTAGTTATTTTATTTGTAGTGTCTCTTGTCCTGAAAAATCAATCAATTTCTACTTCTCAAAGAACATAAAAAAGGCAGCCTGGTGCACAAAGCATCCCGCGTTCACGTAGGGTAGAGAGAAGGGTCGCACCCTAAAGGATGTGATGTAGACAACCTACCCTAATGCAAACATTAGTGGCTGATTCCACGGCTCGAACATCAACAACAACAACAACTACCCAGTATAATCCCACCAAGTGGGGTCTCCACGGCTCGAACATCACTGAGGAGAAATATTGGCTTGGTTGCGAAGAGCTAGATAACCAATATTTGGGGAATATATTTGTAGCCTAAAGTATAGCTTACACGATGTATATTACCTCTTATGTAGGACCCTTGAACTTTCAACTTCTTATACTGCTCTTTTCAATCAGATCCATCATACGCAAATTTCCACGATGAAGAATGGGGAATTCCAGTACATGATGACAAGTAAGTTTCTAGATTTTTGTTCAGAGCATCCTTCACAAAATACAGATGCTAATTCTTGTTGTATTAGTTCAGGAGATTTTTTGAACTCCTTGTTCTTTGTGGAGCTTTGGCTGAACTCACTTGGCCTTCCATTCTTAGCAAAAGACATATTCAGGTACTCGCGTTGATAATTCCTTGCTTTAAACTATTCATGTTATAGGCTATACTCGGACTCTCCGAAAATATCACCGGATGCATGTAAGATCCTCCTAAAGTAGTGTATTTTTGGAGGATCCGACACGAGTACGGCAGTATTTTGGAGAATCCGTGCAACATAGCTTAAGGTAGGATAAACTAACAGTAACTTAGTTCTTCTCTCCTCTCTTCTGCTCTATAATAACAACAAGAAGAAAAAACAAAGACACTACGTGCAACCAACATATTTAATGGATTTCTTAATACAAAAATAGGATGTAAGCAAAATCTACTGGACTCGTCCAAATCCGTAAACAATACACTACCTCCGCCCCAGTCTGTTGCTCTTTATTCAGTTAGCTTTTGTAAATACCTACCTCGACTATATATGCACTCGTGTACTAACTAATTTAGAGGTACAATGGCTAATAAAACTGTTATAGAGTCAAAAACTTCTAGCTGTTAAAATATTTCAGTAGTTATTGCAACTAAATTTGTGCATGTTTTGCTTGTATCAGATCATAGATGAATTTGGGTCATTTGACAAGTATATCTGGAGCTTTGTGAACTACAAGCCAATAGTTGGCAGATTCCGATATCCTCGTCAAGTTCCGGTAAAGACCTCAAAAGCGGACGTGATTAGTAAAGACCTGGTTCGGAGAGGTTTCCGGGGCGTGGGACCCACTGTTGTTTATTCCTTCATGCAGGTTGCTGGCATAACAAATGACCATCTTATTAGCTGCTTCAGATTTCAGGACTGTGTGGCAGCTACTGAAGTAAAACAGAAGGATCTAAATGAAGATAATAATACTGAGGTAGCAAAAGCCAATGAAGCCGTTACAGTTAAAAAACTTTCTCTCTCTTCTTTCTTAAGCTCTCAGGCACACTCCCCGAGGAGCCTGAGAACAAGGAATTCTGAGAATCCATAAACACCATTAGCACGCCGATCAAGTTCTGACCACCCCTCTGAAAGTAGCTCCGATAAAATACCCCTCATGCGCCCCCACGCGCAGCCAGTCTCCGGCAAGAAAATTGCCACGCGCCGTCGCGTGAGCACAATTCCGACCACTTTTCAAAAAAATTTCTTTTGGACAGCACAATCACTGGGGAATTCCGACCACAACCATACAACCATTTCTGAATTCCGAAAACTTTTATTTTTTCCGGTGGCAGGAACCCTTCTCTGTCCAGATTTCTGGTTCCTGTTCCTCTTTATTTCCGAGCTTTCTAGCTCACTGTGATAATTTCCAAACAACCTTTAAATTTCATAAACTGAGCAGCTGGTTAGTACAATATGGGAGACAACATGATATATTTCAACGCAGGATTCAAATCTTTCGACATCACCAGTTGGAACTCTAACAAAGACACATGGTTTGAATGGGTTGAGAGAAGTCGCAACATGATGAGAAGATCATCCATGGGCAGAAAGGCAATGGAATGGATCTGCTTTGCACTTAAAGAAGCCTCGACAGATCAAAACAATCTAGTGAAGAGATGGAAGTACAAGGAGCAAATGACAGAACATTTCTGTACCAGGAAATTTAACGCTCATGGAAGATATATGAGTATTCTGTCATTGAAGGGAGAAGGGAGGTCAGTGATAATACTCCCAGAGGTAACTCTGAACTCTGGCTGGAAAGACATAGCAGCTAAGATAGAAAGATTCATTTATCAGACCACCAGGCTGAATTCCATAGTACCATCCAGAAACACTGTGGAAAATCTCTCTTATGCCCAAGCAGTTAAGGAGAGTAAATGGCAGTCCAATACACTTCGAGAGGCAAGGGTCAACGCGAACAATGGGGAAATCTCTGTTATGGAACCTACTGGAGGAGAGGACACAGACTTACTAAAAAGATGCATTATCGGGTCTTTTGGGAAAGAAATCAATGAGAGACCCACTTTAGCAGACATAAGGCGATGGGCTAGTGCTTCATGGAGCAAAGCATATGGAGTAAACATATATGAAATGACAGGAAACATGTTTCTTTTTGAATTTCCAAACAGATTCATGGCATAGCAGATTGTGCAAGGAGAATGGAGATGGAAAAAGTTCAAGCTTCATCTGGAATGGTGGAATCATACTGCCGGTTGCTTTCCAAACTCACAAATTGAGGAAACATGCTGGATTAGAGCCATGGGGATTCCTTTACATCTATGGTCACAAAAGATCTTCAAAGAAATAGGAGATCTCTGTGGGGATGGTTAGCTACAGAAGAAGAAACTGATCTCAAAAACCATCTTAAGTGGGCAAGAATCAAAATTGCTGGTGATGGCAGGAAGACTCCCAATGAGGTTGGGATTGAAAGAGACGGTACCAAATTTTTCATCCCAATCTGGGCTGAAAGAAAGACACGGTATGAGCTAAACACGTGTAAAGGAAAGGCAAGTGGACAATTTACACAAGGTTCAACTTCGATGAATCAGAGTAGTAAAGTGTCAAAAATCAAGCTGAAATCCTATGACCCCGATATGGCTGCACAAGTCATTTTTAATGACCTCTCGTGTGAGTTTTCTGATGATACTGGGCTGAAGCTTTATATCGAGGAAATGGGAGGACCTTCTTACTCAGGGGCAAAAGAGTCCTCTCCAGGGGATCAAACCACTAATGTGAATCTTGAAAGTATGCAAAAGGAAACACTTATCAGTTGCAGTCAGCCAGAAGGTGGAGTAGATTTAGCAAGACTGGAACAGAAGGAAGGGGAGCAAAGCATAAACTCAAAGATGGGGAATGATCATGTGGGAAGTGCTTTGGAACATCTAATGCAATTTAGCTCTATCCAAGAGTGGGAAATCGAGGAGGTGAATCCTATAGCAGTTCAGCAACACAATCCATTATTGGATAAAGACATGGATGCAACAATATAGGTCCACCAAAATATGATCAAATTGGGGAAAATGTTTGGAGTAGATTTCCAAGGACATGAAGAAGAAGCACTGGAATTGTTAATGCAAATTGACAGCTGCAGACAGGTAAGAAGGGTGGAGACAGAGTTGGAGGTGAAGAAACAAAGATTCAAAGGATCACTGGAATTAAAAGGGTTAACTTCTTTCGATGTCAAATTCAAGAGTGACGGGAAAAGGAGTAGGGGAAGAGATCTATCAATCATTTCTATATGATGATCAAAGTAATTTCCTGGAATGTAAGGGGATTAAACGATAAGAAGAAAAGGGAGATAATAAAAAGTCAAGTGCAGAATTGGAGGGCAGACATTATTTGCATGCAAGAAACAAAAGTCGAGGGGGATATCGAGGAAATAGTCAGGCAAATATGGGGGGGGGTAGATGGGTGAGGTATGCAAGTTTAGAAGCTAGCGGCACGAGAGGGGGGATTTTGTTGTTATGGGATTGCAGAGTATGGAAAGGGGAGGTGTTACAGACTGGTGCATACACTTTGACGTGCAAGTTTGACGCTCTTTTACAGAATTTTCAATGTCACATAACAGGAGTGTATGCTCCAAATTGTAGAATAGAAAGGAAAAAAGTATGGAGAGAAATTGGTGCAGTGAGGGGATTGATGGAAGGTCCTTGGGCGGTTTGTGGCGATTTTAACGTTACAAGGTACCCTTCTGAAAAACGGGAAGGTTCAAGGAGGTCCAGAGCGATGGTGGAGTTCTCGGATTTTATAGAAGATATGGAGTTGATAGACCTTCGACTTGAAGGAGGAAACTATACTTGGTTCAAAGGGGACAATCATACAGCGGCTTCAAGAATTGATAGATTTCTCATTTCAGAAGAATGAGATGTAAGGTTCAGAAACATCAAGTAAACTATCCAACAAAGGTTGATTTCGGACCATTCACCGGTGGCTCTATACTGTGGTGCGTGGGAACAAGCTAAATCATACTTTAAGTTTGAAAATTGGTGGCTGAATGTGGAAGGTTTTGAGGACAGAATTAGAGAGTGGTGGGGATCTTTTGAATTCTCAGGAAGACCTGATTACATTTTAGCTTGCAAGCTAAAAGCTCTCAAGGGCAAGCTAAAAGGATGGAACAGAAGTTACGAAGGCAATTTGGGACTGCAAAAATCAAAATTGCTAAGTCAACTAGCAGATTTTGAGACAACGCAACAACTAAGAGCGTTGACAGAGAAGGAATCAGTCAGGAAAGCAGCTACTCTAATGGAGATTGAGGTGCAACTCAAGAATGAAGAAATGACATGGAGACAAAAATCAAGAGCTTTGTGGCTCAAAGAAGGGGATAGGAATACAAAATTTTTCCATCGGACTGCAAATGCACGCAAGAGAAACAACAACATTGACCAAATAATGATTCGACATGAAGTAATCGAGGATCCAGAAAGAATAGAGAACGAGATCATTGAATTCTACAAGGAGCTATACACAGAACCTGAACAGTGGAGACCAACAGTCAATTTCGAAAATAGTTCAAGCATTTCTGAATCAGAAAGGGAGTCTTTACAGACTAACTTTGAGGAACAAGAAGTGTTGAGCAATCTGAAGATGTGTGCAAGTGACAAAGCTCCAGATCCAGATGGATACACAATGGGTTTTTTCAGAAAGTGTTGAGACATTTTGAAGGAAGATATCATGGCGGCTTTTAACAACTTCCATTCACAGGAGATGTTTGAGAAAAGCTTCAATGCAACATATATAGCTTTGATTCCAAAGAAGACAGGTGCGAAAGAATTGAGAGATTTCAGACCGATCAGTCTGATAGGGAGCTTTTACAAACTGCTCTCAAAAGTCTTAACTGAAAGACTTAAGAGGGTGGTTGGGAAAATTGTCGATGCTCAACAAATGGCGTTCATCAAAGGAAGACAAATAATTGATGCAGTGATGATTGCCAATGAAGCTGTGGATTCAAGAATAAAAAAGAAAGAACCTGGAATCTTATGCAAATTGGATATCGAGAAGGCCTATGATCATGTGAACTGGAGCTTCCTACTAAGAATGTTAGAACAAATGGGTTTTGGGCAAAAATGGATTAGATGGATGAAATTTTGCATATCTACTGTGAAATTCTCCATTCTCATAAATGGATGTCCTAAAGGTTATTTTCATTCACACAGAGGTCTCAGACAAGGTGATCCTTTATCTCCCTTTCTATTCATCATAGCCATGGAAGGATTGAACAACATGATCAAAACGGCTAAAGTCAGTGGTTGGGTTAAAGGATTTGAGGTAAACAGGAGTGGGACTAACAATCTAGAGATCACACATCTCCAATATGCTGATGATACTCTAGTCTTCTGTGATGCTGACAAAGACCAACTTAGATTCTTAAGGATCATTTTAGTTTTATTTGAGGGAGTATCAGGATTACACATTAACTGGAGAAAGAGCAATATTTTTCCCATTAATGAAGTTAACAACATGGGGCAACTGACTCAGATATTGGGAGGAGAAGTTGGGTCCCTACCAACTGTTTACCTTGGGATGCCTCTTGGTGCAAGATCCAAATCAAAAGAAATCTGGAATTCAGTCATAGAAAAGTGTGAGAAGAAGTTGTCAAGATGGAAATCGCAATACCTATCATTGGGGGGTAGGCTAGTTCTAATCAACTCAGTATTAGACTCACTACCTACTTATATGATGTCTTTGTTCCCAATTCCAGCAGGCATTTTACAGAGATTGGACAAACTTCGAAGAACATTCCTTTGGCAAGGCAATAAGGAGAAAAAGATCTTCCATTTAGTCAATTGGAAGACGCTAACAATGGATAAAAAACAAGGCGGATTGGGGATAAGGAATTTGAAGAACCAAAGCAAGGCTTTTAGAATTAAATGGTTATGGAAGTACTCCAAAGAACCCCAATCTTTATGGGCCAAAGTGATCAAAGCAAAGTATGGTGAAGAAAACAACTGGGTGTCAAAAATAGTCAGAACATCATATGGAGTAAGTGTGTGGAAATCCATCAGAACTTTGGCCAATAATGAAGAATCACTCCTCCATAAGAGTGAACAAAGGAAGGAACACATCATTTTGGAATGATAACTGGTTAGGAATTGGAAGCTTAAAGGAAAGATACCCAGATATGTTCGGTTTAGCACAAAACCAGCATAACACAGTAGCTGATATGAGGAGTTGTCAAGGATGAGAAATAGCTCTAAGAAGACAGCTGAATGACTGGGAGATAACAAGATTAACTGACCTCTACAAAGAGCTGGAAGCATTTACAGGATTACAGGAAGGGTTGGATTCAATATGGTGGAAGAGGCACAACAGAGGGGTTTACCGAGTGAAGGATGCATATAAGATTTTGAATCATAATAATCAACAGGTAGACACATGGCCTTGGAAACATATATGGAAAACAAAGATTCCATACAAGGTAGCTTGCTTCACTTGGCTACTAGCAAAGGAGGCGGTTTTAACCCAGGATAATCTCATAAAAAGGGGAATTTCTCTGTGTTCAAGATGTTTTCTGTGTGGGGAAAATGCAGAAACTGTCAACCATTTGTTTCTACATTGCAAGATTACAGACCAACTATGGAAAATCTTTATTAGTCTTAGGGGTATTTCATGGTCAATGTCATACATGATTAAAGATGTCATTTATAGCTGGGAAGAAGCTGGAGCTGAAGCAACTAGCAGAGATAGATGGAGGACTGTTCCGGCTTGTATTTGGTGGACAGTCTGGAGGGAAAGGAACACTAGATGTTTTGAAGACAGAAGCAATCCACTGCAGAAGATCAAACTCAATTGTATTCTTCTATTTTGTTTTTGGTGCAAACAGATGTACACAGAAGATACATTGACAATCATAGACATACTAAGAGCTTGCTAGGTCTCAAATTAGAATATCTACAAATTCTCTCAATGTAAATTTGGTTTTCAGTGCAACCTATGTACTGATATTTATAATATATACAATAGTTACCAATTCAAAAAAAAAAGCCAATGAAGCCGTTGAAGCAGAGATGTGCAGATCGATCGATGAACTGAGTTTCTCATTGGCTTGATTGAGCCATTGTGTGTTTTAATGAGACAATTCAGAGCTTACTTGGTCTATCAGAAACAACCTTTCTACCTTCACAGAATAGGGGTAAGGTCTGCGTACACACTACCTCTCCAGGCCCCACTTGTGGAATTCAACTGGGTGGTTGTTGTTGTTGTAATTCAGAGCTTACTTGTAACATCTGGTTATCATCTAAGCTCACACAGATTTAGTAGCAGAACTGGTCGTGTACAGAAACAACGTCGATTCCTCTGCATTATAGATTCTTAGATTTGTAGATTATTATTACTAGATGAAAATTGAGTTAAGTAGTGGTAACTTTTGTTGTGTACAGTGTGTAATGTTATTATTACAACTTAAAATGCTACAATCTTAAACATCTTTTCTGAGTCTGGGAAAACAGAAAGTAAGGCATCCTGTTATTATTGTACCTGGAATTAAATATGCATCTATATGTCGGGACTTATCTGTGTGGTGGGACGAAACACATAAAGTGTCAATTAGGCGCATGGCTGCTATTAAGTAGAAATGACACCAGGTAGCTACTCTAAAGGGTTGCTATTTTAAGAATTAGCCGGAGCATCCTGAATTTCAAATTTTTAAGACAAAAATACCCCGGCTAATCTCTAAATAGGATCCTTGAGAATGGCTATTTGTTCACGTGCCCCGCTATTAACTCGTGTGAGATTTCTTGGTTATTGAGAAAAACTCCCAGAGTTGTCTAACCATGCAGCTCTTGCTCATAGTGTTCTGCCAATTTCCAAACTGTAGGTTGGCCCCTTAATTCTTGAAATGGTAAATGAGAAGCAAATGATTGTTGGAGATGGACAAACATATGAAGATATTTTCTCTAAGTTCTATTTAAATTAGTTTGATCCTCAATAATGTACATAACCAGAGTATAAACTATCTATATTGGACAACTACAACCAATCGACTCAACCTATTGATAAACTGTAAGACTAAAAAAAGTACATGCTTCTTATTTCTACAAGAAAGCCCTATGATGGAAAACTAAATAAATGCAAGGGAAAAAAAGGCGATAAAAATCAAATCAGCTAAAATTTCAGCAAGGCTTTATTTCAAATCCAATACTCAACAGAGTTCGAGCCGACTCCATTGCCTTTTCTCCTCCAAGGTCCAACTTCTCACCTGTTAACGCACCTTCTTTATCCACGGACCATTGTGTGGTCGATTTTTGATGCTGTAGCAGTTCAGGTTTCTTAGCGTGCAGATTGGTCAAGGAAGCAGAGGCAGCAGCAGCAATAAGAGGTGCACTCGGTGGACTTTGACGCTTTTTTGGTACGGGCATGTCATGATCGTGTACTCCCTTATATGTTATTATCAATGCACTTGTGCTATCTACAGCTCTCTCAATGTGCTTCCGAACCGGACATCCAGCTGATGTACAGCGATAGTAGTTCCTAAAAGTTATCCGATAAACAACTTAAAATAGTACAGGAAAGCCAAGGAAGATAAATGAAGCACAACTTTGACCAACAATGAGTTGACTGTCAAGTAGATAAAAACAGGTAATATATTCAGTTTTTAGATAATGGAATACGAATAGATATAGGAATAAACCCAGTTGTTCTTTTTAGGTTTACAGGTGAATGACAACGCCATCTCCTTAATTGTCTACCCATAAGAGATGCTATCAAGCTAGAATATACCATTTGACAAGTTATTTTTCTTTGTTTGACTCAAGGCTCGGCATTTCAACTTCCTTTAACAAAAGACCAAATTGATGTTGCATATAAAGAACCCAAATTTCTAACTTAAAATGGAAAACGTGAAGGAAATTATTACACGAAGAATGCCTAAGGATTCTAACAAAACAGAACAAGGTGCAAGAAGAATAGCACTCGTCTTTAAGAAGCAGGATAGGGTGCATCATAATAGCGCGTTCATCCATCAATAAAATCAAGTATGAGTCAAGGAATACATCAATGTGGCATCAGTCTTTTTGGCAGAACGAAAACGATTTATCAAGTGTAAAGCATGAAAAAATATAGTACCTTGGGTGGGGATTTCCCTTCACCATTTTTTGTCCATACTTGCGCCATCTATAGCCATCACTTGAGATTCCTACATCACAAGCAGCATGCACCACAAGTTTGGGTTTCTTTCCAGGTCTAGAAACAGATTCAGAACTTGCGTCACTTTTCTTCAACCTGGAAACCATAGGTGAGTTTTTGTGATCAATACTATGGTTTTGAACATCTGTAAGATGAAAGCCGGATCAATGATAATAACTAAATTACATACAAGAGAGAACTTGCCTCTTCTTTTGTTCAGGTTCATCACTGTGCTCCTCTTTAATAGTGATTTCAGTGTCAGTATCAGACCCACAAGAATCCTGATTTGCCTTCTCAGCAATTGGTGAAGTTTCTTGTAAATTTTCTTTTAAAGAGGACGGCACGGTCTCATTAAAACTTCTATTTGGACAAGCTATCATACGGTTGTCATTAGCAGGTGTAGGCAATACTACGGGCTTGCTTTCCTTTGAGCAATTTACTCTCGGGGGTGGATCATGATTGTGTTGACTTCTATAGATAATCTCCATCACACGATTAGTGTGATCAGAGCACTCAATCTTCTTGGCGCAACACTCAGAATGAGTGCATCGGTAATAACTTCGAGAACCTTGAGGAATTTTAACTTGCTTTTGACCATACTTCCGCCAATTGTACCCATCACGGGATGGTGTCTTCAGGACTGGCACAATAGGTAGAACCTTGGCATCGGAACTCCGCTTAGCCACTTCTCCTGTACTACCATTTACTACTGCTGACAAATGTCTTTCTGCTAGAGTTGGGCTCGACACTGATGAAATGGCCGGTGTAACAGATGTAGGGGACCGCTCCAATGAGGATGCTTCATCAGGCATGCGTTGCTGATGTTCTGTTTGTACTTGAGCACTCAAAGTTTCAGGCCTGGTAACACTAATTTTATCCTGCATACAACATGAAATGATTCATTTCATGTCACCCCATCCCACAAACATACATATCCAGTTCCAACATTTGGCTTTTCAGTAAAAGTATAACACTATAAACAGAAAAATAGAAAATCAGATACTCCGGAATGCTAAATATATTACGAACCCACAGAAGTAATTTGACTATTTTCATTTATAACATCACATGATAATATTTTTGCAACTAGAGAAATTATGGATTACATTCAGTTTTGGAGGTTCTCAAGTACACGTACAATCATTCAAATGATTTCAATTGTCATCCCAAGCTCCGGAAACAAGAAAGCAGTTTTATTGAGAGATGCGATTCCAAGCTACCATGGGAAGCAATCTTGAATCATGATGACACTTCCGACTTATATAAATTCTAAACTTGCTTTATAATTTTGACCATTTTCCTTCATCATATTGAGACTTAAATGTAAGAATGTGCTTTTGAGACTTAAAGGTAAGTTCTACAAGGTAGTGGTCAGACCGACTATGTTGTATGGGGAAGAATGCTGGCCAGTCAAGAACCCCCATGTCCAGCAGATGAAAGTAGCTGAAATGAGAATATTGAGATGGATGTGTGGACATACTAGGTTAGATAAAATTAGGAATGAAATTATTTGGGACAAGGTGAGAGTGGCCCCTGTGGAGGAAAAGAAGCATGAAGCAAGACTAAGATGGTTCGGGCACGTGGAGAAGCACAGATGCCCCAGTCAAGAGGTGTGTAAAATTGGCCTTGGGGGTTAAGAGAAAAGGTAGAGGTAGGACAAAGAAGTCTTGGAGAGAGGTGATCAGGAAGGACATGGCACAGCTGGAGCTAACCGAGGACATGGCCCTTGATAGGAGGGTGTGTAGGTTGAGAATTAGGGTAGAAGGTTAGTAGGTAGTCGAGCATTTACCTGTATCTTCCTTAGTTCAATAGTATTAGTGTAGTTTGGTATCCCGTTTATTCTTAGTTGGCTATTACCACATATTTTGCACTGTTGTTACTTGCCTTCCATACGCCCTTAGTTTGTTATCATTTCATATCTTGTGTTGTTATTACTGACTATTAGTGCTTCTTTCATACTCTCTTTTGCTTGCTTGGGTTTTGTTTTCTAAATACCTTATATTGATATTACTTGCTATAAGTGCTTCTTCCACCCTTTCTTTAGCAGAGGGTCAATCGGAAACAGTCTCTCAGCCCTTCCAGGGTAGGGGTAAGGCTGCTTACATCCTACCCGCCCCAGACTCCACTTGTGGGATTACACTGGGTTGTTGTTGTTGTTGTCCTTCTTCATATTCCTACTGAAATTATACTGGATGTCTTAATCACATGACGTGTTTTAACCAGTACGTCCCTACTCTGAAGCTTAATCAGTTGAAAAATCCAGCACTTAATGACCAAGCATTTTTTATTTCTGCTGGGATTTGAATCTTGTCTTCAAGGTTTTCGCTCACTTCATTCCCACTAGGCCAGACCCTTAGATGTTCGTGTTAATTAAGAGAATACTTTGTTAACAATAAGAACCATTGACTTTTCCGTTTGATTTCAATTTCAGGGGAGAACTACAAATCAAAGCATGTAGAGTCCTGAATATAAGAGTTGATAAATAAATGACGAAGCACCACTAATGCTAAATAAATTAGAGAGATAAAAAGATGTTGGGGGTAATGTATTCAAGAGCCAAAAAGATGAGTAAAAATATGAGCTTCACCTTTCACTAGGAAAAGCGGGAGAATAAGAACAGAGAGTAAATGAGAATAAAACATTACTGTACTTAGAAAGGATTGAGACAACTGGGTAAAGCAAAATGTTTATTAGATGATTCTTGGGTAAGAGAGTTAAATTGTAAGTATAAATAAATAAATCTAGGTCCCTCCTCTCAGGCAATTTAACATTTTCCGAGAGATACTATTAACATACTTCAACATGATAACAAATTTAATCGTGAACGAGCCATTTCTCACAGTAGCAAGTAGGGTGTTCAACAAAAATCAGAAAATCCAACCGAAAACAACAAAAAAGGCGACATGTAACTTTGATTTGATTCAGTTAGTGTTAAATTGAAAAGGAAAAAAAAAAACAATATTTGGTTTGATTTGGTTTAGTACAAAAAGGGAAAATAGTCCCCCACCCCAAACCTATGGCCCACTAGTCCCACCTTTGTGGCGATCTTATTACCCACCTGGACTTGTTTGAAACAAACCCCCTAAGTGCTAAGGTGGCAAAGAAAGTGTATTTCACTATTTCAAAGAGAGCGAGAAGCACAAAAAATGTTAAAAACATTATTTTTCCACATATGGAAACAGAGAAGCACAGAGTGGTCAATAGAGGATCCTACTAACAATTTTTCCACTTCTCACTGGAATCCCTTTCGTGGACTACTGGCTTCCCATCACCTACTTACACTTCCCAATATCAACCATCAAGAAAAAGAGGTATTAACTATAACGTCGTTCTACTCCATTTTCAACTCCTTCCTAACTTGATCTTTTAAGGCAAAACTATTCTGCAGCTTGCTACACAAGAATAACTTTGTATATGCAACCATGACATGTGCAAGGGATCTTATATAAAACCGATAATCATGCATCCTATTTACCACATTAACCTCAAGAGATCTCAGCGCGTTACCTTGCAGAAATTTTTGGCTCTACCATAAACTGACATTTAAGTTTCAGCTTTAGCAGAGTCTATCCTCCGTATCCTTATCATCCTAATAATCCACGTACATATCCTCTATTTTTCTTTATGCACATCTAGTAGACAAAAGCAGCGAGATCTAGTGACCAAAAACTAAAACATTAAAATTAAAAAATGTATGCTACCACGGCGAATCCGATCAAAGATCTCCCGAATCTCGAAATCTCCAGATAAACTGAAAACAATGCCAAACCAATAAATATCAAGTAAAAGCAAGAAAGCAAACCTTGATTTCTTTGGCTGGTTCAAATGGTGGCAGTGCATATTCCACTGGTACTTCTGTCAGATTATTCAATACAATAATTACAGACACATACAAAAAAATAAAAATAAAAAAATTACATACAATTATATAAGAAAAAAGAAAAAAGAAAAAATCAAATGTATAAAAATACTCCCTTTCTTCATTCATGTGAACTCGCTTGACTGACACGGAGTTAGGAAAGAAAATAAAACTTTTGGAACTTGCGCTCTTTAAGTACATCATAACAATTGTGATCATACAACTTTTGAAATTCGTGGCCTTAAATATATCATGATGGCTATAAAAGCTTATCATTACAGATAAACTGGGAATTTTACGTTTTAGATTTAGAAATGGATCATTCTTTTCAAGACAGGCTAAGCACGAAATAAAATCACATAAATTGGAAGAAGTAACAGTTTTGATCGTAGAAACCAAACATGAGCTAATAAACATACTACAAGTAGTTCTTTTCACAAATTAAAAAAAGCAAAGAGAGCGAAAAAAGAACGAATTATACAAAATTGGAAACAGTACCAGAAAGTTGGTGAGAGGAAGAGGAGTCAGTATCGAATTTGGATTGCACATCACTCTCAATTTGTTGTACGGATGAGTGAGCAGTAGGAGCTAGGTTTTCTGATACCGAAATTTCCACCTTTAGTTCTCGTAAACTCTCAATTCCACTCTCCTTACGTTCACCACCACCATCATCGAGTACTCCGCCGTCGTGTACGGAGGAGTTATCGTTTTTGTTTTCTTCTAGATTTGATTTCTCGGCTCCGGCTGCTTTGGAGCTCTCGTTTTCTTCGTCCATGGCGGATTCCGACGAGCACCAACTCTGTGTGTGTGTGTGTGTGTGTGTGTGAGTGAGTGAGGAGAGGAAAATGAAAAGAGGAAAGAGAGAAAGAAGTAAAGGTTTTCTGCAACAGAGAGCTTTATTTTTATTTTTTGTTCTTTTTTTTTTTGTTGTCCAACTTTTCCTTTTTATATAAAGTATTTGATGGTGACATTGCTATGAGCACTCCCATATGTGGAATGACCATTTTAACCTTTATCATTGTCTTCTAAAATATAGAGGAAGACTCTATTTATAGTACTTATAGTTTCAATTTCAATAGTAATATTAGAAATATCCATTTTGAGAGAGTTGAAAAGCTTTCTCTCACCTTCATATGTTTTTCTTCAAATGTGTATGGTTATAATTTGACCTATGCAATTATCACATTATTTATAGTCCTTTCAACTTTATAATTTTTTTTCTTTTTGTTCATTCTCTCATTTTTTATTATCTTATTTTTTTTAAAATAATTTATATAATTTAATTTAAAGAAACACACGAATGGTTAAGATACAAAAGATAATAGAAGTGGCTAACAGAATCACTGACATTATTATTTAAAAAACTGATGTACCGTCCTATTAATGAATTCCTATATAAAATATGAATTATGACCTTTTTAGAATTTAATGAATAAATACTATCAAAATAAATAAATAAAGAAGAGGATGAGTACGTCGTCACAAGATGAAAATTTTGATGGCGTCAAAGTAATCTATGCTTAATTTGACATGCTAGATTAGTTCATGAGCTCCAGTTAACCTGAAAATTACATTAACTCAAGGTCTATCTGCTAATAAAATTGATGAAATTCAAGATGGTTGGTTATTATTTTTTTTTTACTTCTTTTCCATTTTTTGGATAGTCCAAAATTTTAATTTTTTTTTTATATTTGGATAAAAAGTAGATATTTATACACATAAGGTTATAATGGTAATTACTTTTACCAAGTGAGGATGGTCTTTCTTTTATGAAGTGGCAATAGCAAAACATGAAGAGATATATAATATAATAAAGTCCGGATCCGAATTATTTGTTGTGAGAATCGGACATTTGTGTACTATTCCGGTTCGGGCTTTTCGCAACCAAAGTATGTGAGTGTGTGACAGTGCATGTCCTTGACTCCTATTGACTCACTTTTTTTTCAATTCTTTTTTTTTTTAATAATTCGACCTTCCTGCAAAAGGAGGATTATTCATAGCGAGCTCAATGGATAACCTGTAACCCGGGATGAAATAGCGGTTGTATGGTTGGGACACCCTATCTTTAGAGATAAAGAAGGGCCTGATATATACTTCTTTTTAAAACATTTTTGATTGTTTTGGTAGATGATGATGAAATTGTTAGAGTCGATAATATTTCTTTTGGAAGGACATAATCGAAGTATAGTGTTTAACAAATAGGTATAATTGTCGCTTTGGCTCTCCACTTGACTTCGTGCCATGTAAGGCTTATTATAGGAGGAAATACTTTATATTCGGATTTTTTTCATTCTCAGGGTTCGAACTAAGGGTGTCTAATGGGTGGGTCGGGCCGGGCTGGGTAGGGTAAAGTTGAAACCATCCGGGTTTCGAATCGGACCGATTACGGGTTAGGGGTTACCGGGCTTAATGGGTTCGGGTTCATCCGGATAAAAAATGAACCGTAAGGGTTACAGGTACAAGGGGCGGGGCGGGCCGGGTTAGTATTTTTTTGTATTTTGTATAACTATTACAATTTATATTAATATAAAGAACTGAAGTTTTTGTTTTGTAACTGGCGAACTTCAGCTCTAGAGCTGAAGTTTTTATTTTTGTAACTGGCGAACTTCAGCTCTAGAGCTGAAGTTTTTGTTTTGTAACTGACGAACTTCAACTCTAGAGCTGAAGCTTTTCTGATTTGCTCTTGTCTCACACATGAAAATGCTAGTCTGATTTCTTCTACGGAACTACTGTGTCGTACAAGTATTATTTAAGTATTTATTGTTGTCGTAATATTTATACAACACATTAATGATTGGAGATAGAAAGACAGGAAGACTGCCTACCTTCCATGCGTTCATGGTTTGAATTTTGTTCATCATTTTGAGCGATTGATTGTTCATCCAAGCTTTTTCCTTGCAATATTTTACTCTTCTCCAATGTGAGTTCAACCACGGCTGTCGAAAATCTGTTTTAGTTTTGTATTTCAGTTGAAACTGTTAACGTCTGAAAATCAAAGTAGTTGGCATGAAAACAGAATTTTGTATAACAATGATCTCTGGATTGCCCCTCTCATAGTAGCATCAACAGCAGCAAAAAAAAGAAGAAGAAGAAAACGAAGGAGAAGAAGGAGGAAGAGAAAGTGGGCTGAAGTTATTTAAAAAGTGGATACAAGTTAAAACTTTTTAAAAAATGGGTATAAGTTAAATGGGGGCGACAAAATAAGGCGCCCGTGCAATTTTTACATGAAATATGTATGAGATTTTCGTCTCTTGAAACGTGATTTTTTGTGACATTTAGTTTAGACAAAGAAGATTGATAAGAGTCCAAACAAAGAAGACTTGTTTGGATGTGTTCGAAATATGATTTTTGATGGGTTAATTATTATCACTTTTAGCTCGCACCATAAATTATTTATATTTTGTTACCGAAAAAATATATAAATTTTGTATAATTTTTGTAGGTAACAAACAAAATGTATGTGTAGGCATGCAAAATTTATTGAATTTAAATTCAATAAAATAATTTGGACTATATTTTATATTCAAGATATATTGGTCCAAATAAATATTATGGGCTAATATAATTGGATTAATTATGTAAATCAAATATGTATGGATTAAATAAATAAGTCTTAATCCATTGGGTTAGCCCATTTAATTGGGCTAAAGTAATGAGCCCATTAAGCCCAAGATGACATCTTCATAGAGGCCCAGTATCATGCCACGTGTCAAATGACGTGGCGTGCCAAGTCAAACGGAAGAGCCAATAGGATCATGTCACGTGTCAAAATGACAAGGCATGCCAAGTCACACTAAAAGGCCAATGAAATCGCGCCACATGTGCAAGTGACATGTTCTGGCCAATCAAATGCGGCCTTGTCACACTTCAATTTGATTGGTCGGAAAGAGTTTGTTCTTATCACAACTCTTCCCTCCCACAACTATAAATAGGGGTCTTTATAACCCAGAAAAGACACCAGAAGTTATAATAAGAAACAAGAGAGAGCTCGTGGATCAAACACCGCAAATTTCTCTACAAGTTTCAAGCTTCAAACAATCAAGTTCAAGTTCAAGAAATCAAGTTCAAACTCAAGAACGAATCAAGATCAAGTTCAAGCAATCAAGCTCAAGCTCAAGAATAAGATCATCATTCGTGGAAACAAATATAGATTCAAGATCAAGCTCGAAAGCCCTTGAATTTATTTACTATTGGAAAGAAGAATCAGAGGATTCATAGAGATTGTAACACTCAAATATTCGAAATAAAATACTACGATTGTTGTGCTATTTTCGATCTTAATTTTATTTTCTTAACGCAAATTTATTGTCTACAAATTCTGGCACGCCAAGTAGGACAATCTCTACCTCCCATCTCAACTTTTCAATCACCAAAGTCCAAGACATTGAAATGGCTTCAAAGAAAATAAACTCCGGTTCAACTTCCACCAAGGCTGCTAACTTCAGGTACTACGCTGATGTGAAAAGCATCCTCGATGTTACCTTTGGAAGCTTCGGACTAGTCACGAGGAGCAAAGCAAGTTCTTTAGGACAACAAGCACCCCAAGTGCCGTACGCATCAACCCCTGTTTTCGGATCTTCATCCTCAAAGGAGCACGATCTTCCACAAACGCATCTAAAGGAGGAAGCGATGTTGCTGTAAAGATCAAGAAAACTCTTGCTCTACTTGACCTCTCCGGATCCAAGCACTCTGCTGTGAAGGAAGATGATGATGCTTCAAGTGATGGATCCTCCCCACTTACACCACATAGCATGAGCCAATCAAGGATCAATCTGTGTGAAAATCCATGCTACTTTCCGTCGTCCACGACAATCATGCAAGCCATGATGACAAATAATTCATCTATGGAGGAGCAGTTGACAAACTTGACAGAAGCAATCGTTGGCCCAAATGCATGCAAAATCAAGAGGCTAGAATTGACAAGCTAACAGACAGGGTGGGAATCTTGATGGAAGAAGAATTCACCCATGCACCTGGCAAGCTCCCAGAAGTTTTAGAGAGTGACTCTCCCCCAAGACAAGCAGCATCCACTAAGGCTATCCCTGTATCATCTGAAGGGATGATTCCAATCGATCAACTGAAGGAGTTCATCGAAGGAACCATTAAGAACAAATGTAAAGTTGCTGCCAAATCCTCCTTTACATATGCAAAGCCGTACACTGCAAGGGTCGATATGTTGAAGATGCCTGCTGGCTATCAACCTCTGAAGTTTCAACAGTTTGATGGTAAAGGTAACCCTAAGCAACATGTTGCACACTTCGTGGAGACGTGCAACAATGTTGGGACTTATGGAGATTACCTCATCAAGCAGTTTGTCTGCTCGCTAAAAGGAAATGCTTTTGACTGGTACACGGACCTTGAGGCTAGATCTATCGATAGTTGGGATCAACTAGAGCAAGAGTTCCTCAATCACTTTTATAGTACGAGACGTACTGTGAGTATGATAGAACTTACAAATACTCGTCAACGAAAGAGGGAACCAGTTATCGACTTTATCAATCATTGGAGGAATACAAACCTCAACTGCAAAGACAGGCTTAGTGAAGCTTCAGGCATAGAGATGTGCATCCAAGGCATGCATTGGGGATTGCGCTACATCTTGCAAGGTATCAAGCCTGTCACATTTGAAGAACTTGCAACTCGTGCCCATGACATGGAATTGAGCATGGCCTCCGCTGGAAATGAAAGGCTGCCCATCTATGAACCTCGCAAAGGGAATGAAAAGTAAGAAGTCAGGAAGTAGGGCAAGTTCGTACCCAAGTCTGAAAGCAAAGAAGCTATGAATGTCAACATATCACCTATGAAGTTCACGACAAATGTGAGCAAGAAGCAGAGTATGAAATCCACTTCTTTTCAAGATAAGCCAAGTGGAAAATTGACTCTAAAAGAAATGCAGAAGAAAGAGTACTAATTCCTGGATTCTGATGTGCTAGCCATTTTCGAAGAACTCCTCGAGTTAAATCTCATTGAGCTTCCGGAGATGAAGCGACCAAATGAAACTGGGAAAACGAATGACCTAAATTACTGCAAATATCACCGACTTGTAAGCCACCCTCTGGAAAAGTGCTTTGTCTTCAAGGATAAAGTTATGGACTTGGCCCGTGAAAAGAAGATCGTGCTTGAAGATGAGAAAGCAAACACGAACTAAGTCTCTATCACCTTTGGCTCATTCAGTCTAGATGAGTTATGCAGTTTAAAAGGAATCAAAAATGAAGAATTACTGGTGAACAATAAAGTTGAAGACGATCAACCTGATAATGATGAAGGTTAGACGTTGGTGACTCATCGTAGGCGCCACAAAAAGAGCCCATGAAAAGAATCAATAGAACAACCAATAAGGAAGATGTGGTAAAAAGACCAATGAAAAAAAATCCAGTTAGGTGTTTGAAGAAATCAAAAGTGGAGATGCACCACCCTCAAAAGCCACGACATACAGTGACCTTGGAGGATTTCTTGTCATCTTGGTTCCGCACGAAGATTTCCGTGATCGTATTGAGGCCTCTTGTTGCAATGCTGACAAAGGGGAAGAAAAGAGTGATGACCTACTATTGGCACCATCTTCGGAAAAGTTCACTGAGTCTACTCCTCAAGAAGTTAATATTTGTGAGAAAAAAATCACGTTCACAAATGACGATCTTCTGCTAGGCAACACTCTTCATAACCGCTCATTGTACCTAGTTGGCTATATGCGTGATGAAAGGGTAAATTGAATTTTGGTTGATGGAGGATCCTCAGTGAACATTTTTCCTATTCGTACTGTGAAAGAACTTGGTATTCCCATGAGCAAACTCTCAGAAAGTTGTGTGATGATCCAAGGATTCAACCAATGGGGCAAAGAGCCATAAACGCGATCAGGCTGGGAATCACTATTGAATATATGCAATCAAGTGCATGGCTACATGTGATCGATGTGAAGACTTCATACAATGTTTTTCTTGGGAGGCCTTGGATACATGAGAATAAAGTAGTTCCATCTACCTACCATCAATGTTTAAAATACTACGAGGGTGAAGTCGAGAAGAAGATAGTTGCTGATAATGAGCTATTTACCGAGGCAAAGTCACACTTCGCCGATGCAAAGTTCTACTTGAAGAACTGCATCGTGAAGGAACTAAAAGTTGATGATGGCATGAAAGGCAAGAATGATGATCCCATAACTAAAAGAGCTGAGGTGACTATCAGTAAAGCCAAAGCTGTTACTGAGGAGGTACAACCCAACGTGAATAAATCTCATAAAGGGGATATTGGATCTTATGGCAAGAAAGTAAGTCCTAAGCTCCAATATGTCCCTAAAAGGAAGAAAGATGAGGGCAAATCATCTAATCTCCAAACCAACACGCTAAAGGAGTTAACTCTTTCGGTAAAACAAATTGAGGCAGTAAAGTTGCCCTCGAAGCCGCTTGTAGGGTTTGTAGCCCAAAACCGTTTAAAGAATGTGGCACTCCCTACAAAAACGAATAGATGAAGGTTTTGATCCTAATGCTTACAAGCTTTGCGAAAGCTGGATACAATCTCAATGAGCCATCAAAGTTAGGGAAGCTCCCATCAGAAGCTGCAATGAGGCAACCACGTGAAGGTTTGGGATACAAGTAATCGTCACCAGTGCGCATCTCCATAAGAAGGTCGAGTAGCAATTATATCACTGTTGAATACGAATCTGCCACTTCTAACAAGCTTTCTATCTTTGATCGACTTGGAAAATCGCCTGTGAGGACCTCCATGTTTGAAAGATTGTGTCTATTAAAGAAGGGGAACAAGTTCCGGAGAAATTTTCAAAGCATAAGAACACCCGTTTCACCCAAAATTCAGGATATCTCTAAGGATTTCCAAAGTTTGGTTCCTTCTAGAATGAGGCGACAAACAAAACTTGTGGTTTCATGTGAAGAAGTATTGAAGGTAAAGCCATATACTATGGTCTACACTAAGGAACATGACGAGGATGAAGAAAGTGTGGGTTCTTCGTATCATGTTACTGTATAAGTCGAGAATGGCGTTCCATCTTCAATAGAGGATAATGCGGAATTAGAGGATATTTCACCGTGTTATCACATATCCTTCAATGATGGGGACCCTCAAGAAGATGAAGATGAGAAGGATGCTCTATCTGAACTTGAAGAAGGAGTGAAAACGACAGTTGATGCCTTAAAAGAAGTTAACCTTGGTACCGATGAAGAACCAAGACCCACATACCTAAGTGTTTTACTAGAAGTTGATGAAGAGAGCACTTATATTGAGTTACTCAAGGAGATCAGGGATGTCTTTGCTTGGTGTTACAAAGAGATGCCTGGCTTGGACTCGAAAGTAGCAGTCCATCACCTTGCAGTCAAAAATGGTGCTTCCCCTGTTAAGTAAGTTCAAAGGCGCTTTAGGCCGGACTTGGTTCCCTTGATTGAAACCGAAGTTAACAAACTCATCGAAGCTGGCTTTATTCGTGAAGTTAAATACCCAACATTGGTTTCAAGTATTGTCCCTGTAAGGAAGAAGAATGGCCATATTCGAGTGTGCGTTGACTTTAGAGATCTCAACATTGCATGTCCGAAAGATGAATTTTCGCTTCCTATTCCAGAGCTGATGATCGATGCTACTACTGGTTACAAGCCAATATCTTTCATGGACGGTTCGTCGGGCTATAACCAAATACGCATGGCACCAAAAGATGAAGAGCTTACTGCATTCCGTACCCTAAAGGGTATTTATTGCTAAAAGGTAATGCCTTTTGGCTTGAAGAATGCTGGCGCTACTTGCCAAAAGGCTATGCAGAATATTTCGACGATCTCTCCACAAGAATGTCGAATGCTATATTGACGACTTGGTGGTGAAATCAAGAGAGTAGGGTGACCACATGAAAGACTTGAGGATGCTATTTGAAGTGCTCAGGAGGTACCAACTTAGGATGAATCCATTGAAATGTGCCTTTGGAGTTACTTCTGGAAAGTTCCTTGGTTTCATTGTCAGACATCGAGGGATCGAAATTGATCAAGCCAAAGTGGATGCCATTTTTAAAATGCCTAAGCCTCTAGATATCCATGAATTGAAAAGTCTGCAAGGAAAGTCAGCGTACCTTAGAAGATTCATATCAAACCTGGCTGGGAGGTGCCAACCATTTAGTCGCCTCATGAAGAAAGGCGTTCCTTTCAAGTGGGACCAAGCTTGTAGCAACGCCTTCAAAAGTATTAAAACCTACTTGATGAAGCCT
Source organism: Nicotiana sylvestris (assembly GCF_000393655.2). Lineage (NCBI taxonomy): Eukaryota > Viridiplantae > Streptophyta > Magnoliopsida > Solanales > Solanaceae > Nicotiana > Nicotiana sylvestris. The sequence continues at coordinate 7,205,499 of NC_091067.1, read as the reverse complement.
CCAGTTTTAGCAGCTCCTATACTTGGAAAGCCATTGATACTATACATTGCGGCGCATGAAAGGTCTGTTGGAGCACTGTTGGCCCAAGAAAATAATGAGGGGAAAGAAAACTCTCTTTACTACTTGAGCAGGATGATGACACCAAACGAATTGAATTATTCGCCAATTGAAAAGTTGTGTTTGGCGCTAGTCTTCTCAATTCAAAAGTTGAAGCACTACTTTCAAGCTCATGTTGTCCGTCTTGTTTCTAAAGCAAATTCCATCAAGTTCGTGATGTCAAAACCTATTCTTAGTGATCGACTAACGAGATGGTACCTCCAATTTCAACAATTCGAGATTTTGTACATCCCTAAAAAGGCTGTAAAAGGACAAGCATTGGCAGACTTCTTCGCAGATCTCCGATACCTGATGACTGGGAGCTAACTGATGAAATACCTGATGAGGACACAATGGTCGTTGAAGTTCAACCTCCATGGAAGATGTACTTTGATGGTGTTGCGCATCGTGGGGGAGCTGGGGCTGGCGTAGTATTTGTCACTCCCCAAGGTGAAGTCTTGCCCTACTCCTTCACCTTGACACAACTCTGTTCCAACAATGTTGCTGAGTCTCAAGCATTAATACTTGGCTTGAAATGGCCGTTGATATGAAGCAATTGCAATTGCAAGCCTTTGGTGACTTCCAGTTAGTGGTTAATTAGCTTTTGGGTAGTTACGAGGTGACTCCCAGCTTTTCCAAATTTAAAAAGAAAGACTCGATTTTCGAACGCGGCCTTTCAGCACTCCCAAGGACGAAGATTTTAAGGCTGTGAGAGTCAACCGGTCAAAAATCAAAATTGATAAAAAATGACCGTCTTTGCAAAGTCAACCTTCTGGCGTCCCTTTCGGGAATATTCGGCTATTTTGACAAGACGGCAATACCCGACTCATTTATGACTCTTTCCTTGTTTGTCAAAATAAGTGACCCGGTATTGCAAAACACGGTCTTCCAGCCCTTGGGGACGAAAAATATAAGGCTGTGCGGGTCAACCGGCCAAAAATCTAAAAATGACCAAAAGTGGCCGTTATGCAAAGTCAACCTTCTGGCGTCCATTTCGGGAACGTTCGACTGTTTTTGACGAAAACGACATCACCCGACTTATTCATGCCAAAATTTAAACTTAAATATTTTTGGCTATTTTTGCAAAGGGGAGGTTGGACCCGATGAGGGTTGCCTATGTATCCCACACCCTGTGAGAATCAAACCGGCATAGTTCGGGCAAAGAAACTAACTATATTTTTGAAAACAAGGCTCTTTCTTTTCATTTTCCATGGTAAGACAAACTATTTTTCCTTTTCTATTTTTGAAAACAAGACAAAATAACGACTCTCCTTTTCTTTTAAATTTTCAACAAACAATAAACAACCTATTTTTTTTCCAAACTAAAACAAAGACTCTTTTCTTTTCTTTTTCAACAAACAACTTTCCAAAAATAAAAGACTCTTTTTCAATTTTTCCTTTGTTTTTTAGTAAAACAAACTATTAAAAATAAAACATTTTCCTTTTTCCATTTTCTCAAAATTTCGGCAGAGTTTCGACAGTATTTGGTCATTGGTTTTTCTAAAATAATAAATTAACTCCCTAACTGCTATTTCTCTCTTTTTCGCTTTTCCTCTTTTTCTCAATTTTCCAACATTCCCGAGATTCAAAAGCCGGTCAACATGCCGGTTCAAAACAAATATATATACAGAATAAGTAGGATGCATCAGGATGGTCTTTTCATTTCAGGTTGCTAGCCCTAAATGGACTCAACCCCTGTGTTGAGTCCCCTAAGTCAAATGCAGCATGATGCAATTAAGCGCTCCTACTAGGGATCCGGCATGAAGTCAAGTTATTCTAGGTTCAAAACCTGGGTATGTGTTCTAAACAGTGCACTCGAGCGGACAACTCGAGTCGAGGAGGGGCAGCGTACCGGGGACCCACGAGATCGTCCGACTTTGCAACTTATCCGAGCCTCTTTTTTTATTTCAGGGTATGACACTAACAGAATAGGGAGTCTCAACCAGTAAGCACATCCCCGGAGGTGAGAAGAGAAGAGTTTCGGCACAGTTTATATACAGTTCAGATAATATCAAAGCGGTAAAGCATTTAGCACATTTAGCATGAAACATGTAAGGAGATCAGATAAAGCCAACAGAACAATTATTCTAAGCTCGAATTCTTAAACCCTGAACCGAAGTTCTGGGTTTGGGTCCCCAGCAGAGTCGCCAGAGCTGTCACACCTCCTTTTTCGCTACACCCGCAAGGGCATAAATGAGTTTTTCCACTTGAAGGATAATCGGAACGGGATTTAGTTATTAATTATTCAGAGTCGCCACTTGGGAGATTAATGATGTCCCAAGTCACCGGTTGAATCCCGAACCGAGGAAAAATATGACTCTGTATTACAGTCCGCGAATCAGAAATTCGGATAAGGAATTCTGTTAACCCGGGATAAGGCGTTAAGCATTCCCGGGTTCCGTGGTTCTAGCACGGTCGCTCAACTGTTGTATTTGATTTTATCTGATTTTAATACATGCTAGCCTATGTGACTTTTATTCGTAGACCGCTTTTATTATTATTTTAAAAGAATTGCAACGTAGCGAAAATGCGTCTCGAACCACGTCGCAATCAATGCACCCGTGGTTGTTAACACATTTGACTTCGTTGAGATTTGGATTTGGGTCGCATCAATGCACACCCGAGTTTAGGAAAGTAATTTAATTAAATCGCGCCTAAAGAGTCTAAGACATTCTTATTTTGGGGAAGACCGTGAAATTCACTAAACGGCCCTCCAAATTCTAAGTATTTTGATTTAACCATTTATTGAGGGCCCCTCAATTTATTTGTTTTGTTTGGCGAGGCTCGTCTCACTTTATGTAAAGGTAAGCCTAAGAGTGACTATGATTTTTCTATGTATTTTTGTCTCTAATAATAGAATAAAGATCCTAATTAATTACTATTAGAAATTGGGCTTCAAGTTCAAATCCGGGTTCAAACAAAAGGAAGAACCTTTTAATTTGAACCTGCTACCTAACTCAAAACTCAAACCTACGTTGTTGCTTAAATCTTGAATTGAATTATTTGAACTAAGCCCAAATTGTTGGCTCACTGAGCTAGGCTCGTGTAAAGAGCCCAATCCCCAATTTTCTCGTTGTGTGCGGATCAGACATCGAGTCTGGGTGGAAACATTCCAAAATTCCACCCGAAAGTCCACATTCACATGGCATGTGTGTGCCCAGTTCATAGAATCTTCACGTTGCGTTTCTACAATCAGCTTCTAAGTACATATTGGGCCAAAACCCACAGCCCAGACACGCTGGAAATTCTCCTTGATTTATGCTAAATATTCAATAATTGTGGCAAAAGAAGATGGTACACAATTACTAAAGGAACCGTCCAAACGTAATTCCATCCATTCCACCTACTAATGTCACATTGAGTTCTCAGATGTTAATAACGTAAAGACACAGCCAAATGGAATGTGATTTATAAACACAGGATGAACCAATTGTTTTCGACTCCAGTTATCCAAATTACTGCACATCGATTAGGTGAGCATGATGTTGATACTGTATTCCATTACTCAGGTAAACTAAAAATGATCAACTTAATTATGAAGCCTCTTCAACTTAACATGAGATTAACTGCCTCTAAGTGCATAACAAACTGGAAACAATGACTAACATAGTAGGATGATTTTTCATCTAATTATTATTAATATAAGAGTTCAATTGAAGCCACAGGATCCAACAACCAACCAATTCAGAAATCAGTGTTCAAGTTAACACAGTCCCTACAGTTCGATAGTGATTCGAGCTTAACCTAATTCCAAGCAAACTACCAGTGTCCTAATTTTACAATCTTATAACTGCAACAAAATTCATATAGCCTTATGCAATATCAATACAACTATAATAGAACTTAATTACAATCTAGCAATCAACAGGAGGCATTCATTAACATATAAAATCGATGAAACTTCTTTATTTCGCCTTCCAGCCCACAATTACATTGCAACGAGTTCAAAATGGTACCTGGAAATAGAATTTGCAACAGAAGAAGAAAATCAACAGCAACAATACACCAGCAAACCAACAGAAATATGAACAACAATAATACACAGCTCAGGGAATCAAGTTATAGCCCAGAAGATGTTTGAAATCAACCAAAACGAGAGATCAGACTTGACTCGATTCCAAAACAGACCAAAACTCTTAAGAATTATCTAGAATACTCAATGCTTTCAAACACAACCCAAGTTCGATCAAAGACCAACTGGATTGGATCCTCTTCACCCAAAATCAGTCTAGTATACCCTTGGCATCTCAAACAACAAATTTGAAACTATGAAATTTGAAATCAAACTAGAATTTCCAATGAAACAGTAACTACCATTTTTTGTTTGATTTTTGGGTTTTCCCTCTGTTTTTGTTTTTTTTTTCAAAAAAAATTGAATTCCAGTTTCAGATCTGGAAAATGAGAGAATCTTGGTGAGGGGGAATTTTTGGCTGAAAGAAGAAAAAACCCCTTAACCAGGCAAATGTGATGCCTTTTATAGGCACAAAGAGTGAGTTATCAGATTTTAAATTATCTCTTAGGTCCCTGTTCATTTTTCACTTTCAGTCCTTGAGTTTCTAACTTATTCTGCAAGCTAACACCCTTTTTTTACTGATATTCCACTACGACCCCAACCTAGAAGCTTCTAATGTATTCTAGCTACCTGAATTTCTCCAATTGCCCCTAGTTTATTCCTAGAATTACTAACCTATCCCACCCTGATTGAACCAACAGTTTAAACAATTTTTGCACTAATTCAGCTATATCCAATTCATTTTAGCCTAAAACTTGAATTCATTAAGGCTAACTGATGAACTAAAGGCAATTCTACAATCAAACTAACACTAATTGAACCCAAACGAAATTAACTACAAATTATTAAAACAGAAGGCTAAACGAAATTACCTGGACTGCCCTTGCCCAGGCTGCTTCTGACCCAAATTTCCTCGGAATTTCAGACCATAATTATCCCTAGAAAACACATGATTAAGGGCTATTATAGCCCGAAATCAAGGAGACCTCAACTTTTAGCGAATTAGGGTTTTCCGGCCCAAATTCAAATTTAAATTCGAGACAAACTGACGACATTCAAAGACATCTGACTGGGGATTGGAGATGAGGAAGGGTAGAGGAGCATGGGGTGTGAATTTGGACCGGTTTGGACAAGGTTGCGACTTGACCGGAAAATTTAAAATGGATATTCGAAGCTTTCTGGGTGGATTCGAGGGAAGCCATTTGCATATTCGGAAAGAGGGTGAAAAGGGGAGTTTGGGGGTGTTATTTTGGTGGCCATTGGCGTCGTCGCCGCCGACGAGCTCCGACGAAAGATATGGGGGCAGCTAGTTTTTAGGGTTTAGGTAAGAGATGGACGCGCGCGCGCGGGGGGGGGGGGGGGAGGGTCTGAGAGGGGTGGATTATCTTCGGACATTTATATAATAACGAGGGGTGAGTTCCTAGCCGTTAGATCTGATAACCTCGACGGCCAGGATCTATCGTGCACTAAACGGGGTCGTTTTGGGGGCACTGAAATGGACTGGGTAGGGCGATATTTGGCCCTGGGCGGGTGGAAATGATTTGGGCCATATGAAATAAATTGAAATTGGCCCAATTCGGGCAGCCCTTTTTATGTGTTTTGTTTTCATTTTTTATTTCATTTGTTTCTTTTATCTATTTTTGTAATTCGTTTTGTATATATTTTTGTATTTTTCTGATTTTTATAAAATTGCAACAATTAAAATAAAGTCCTAATATATTTCAAAGTTAAACTAATTAATTCCTAAAATTATTTTAAAAACTATTTCGGGACGAATTCATAATTAAACAATTAAAAATGCAAAAGTGAACTATTTTTGTTATTTTCTTCACATTTTGTTCTAAAACAAATTAGCCCCTAATTAATACTAAAATATGAAATTAATTCCTAGATGCAAATACATATTTTTTTTTTGTATTTTTCGTATGAATTAAAATGCACAAATAAAATACAACAATTACCAAAAAATGCCACAAAATTCACAAAAATTGTAAAATAACAAAGAAATTGTTTTGTTTGAATTTTGGGAATAACTCATGTATAGGGCAAAAATCACGTGCTCACAGTCAGTGTTAAGGGTGCAAATAATTACATTTAAAATAAGTTTAGGGGGTAATAGGATTCCCGCAAAAAAAAATGTGTAGTTGGGAATCCGGGTATAAGTCAGGGGGATACTTATGCATTTTTGCTGATATATATACTAAGAAACACAATAAATATTTGACTGTAAATTCAAATATTATGATAGTATTAACTTATAGTCATTATAAGAACTCATAAACTTCAAATTCTGAATCCACCTATATCAGACTTCTATCCATGATAACAATCATGCCAACAAACACAAAGTTTATACTTATACTTAGAACCCCAATCCTCACACAGTGGACGTGGGTGAAGTCCACTATAGTAATTCCTGCATTGCCTAATACAACGATCTTCATTGCAGTAAGTATAGTTGCATGGCCCCAAATTAGATGCACATTGATAATCATAACTATCTATGCTCACAATATCATCTGGTAATTCCCCTTCTTTGTCCACCTGTGTGTAGGGGTGTTCATAAAAATCCGAAAAATCGAAAACTAAACCGACCAAAAAAATCGATACTTTTTGGTTTGGTTTAGTTTTGGTTTTGAATTTAAAAATCGATCAAATTTGGTTTGGTTTTGGTTTTAATCAGAAAAAAACCGAACCAAACCGCCTATAGGAGTAGCTATTTCTAATTTATTATTACACCTATACATATGTATATTGTTATACAAAGTTTCAAAAAATTTATGATAAATGTTAATAGTTTGCACTTTTAATATAGTTCTTTACCTTTACATTCTAGTTTGATTGGTAGTTTTCTTTTGTTTAGTGTAAGAATCCATTCCTTGTTAAAAATAACATATTTTTAATTGAGTCCTTAAATTATTCATCACTATTTGATTCAATTATCATCAATATATTTTGGTAAGTAATAGATTTCTCAAAGAGCAATTGATTTGATAGAGTTACGTTGAAATTGTGGTCACCGAAATATGTGTTTGGTAGTGTATGTATTATATTTAAGAAAAAACCGATAAATAACCGAATCGAGAAAAACCGACATAAACCGAATCGAGAAAAACCGATTTAATTGGTTTGGTTTGGTTCTAATATTTGAAAAACCGACTTATTTGGTTTGGTTTCTTTTTAGAGAAAAACCTATCCAAACCGAACCATGAACACCCCTACCTGTGTGGGCGCCAAGTTGGTATCTCCCATGCCACCTAAGAAATTAAGAGGCAAGAATAAATTAGAAACCAAAAAAATGTGGAATATTTAAATAAGAGTTTTTAATAACTTCATTTTTAGAGGAGAAAAAAGACAGCCCGGTGCACAAGGTATTTCGCGTTCACGTAGAGTCTGGGAGAGGATCGCATCCTAAAAGGTGTGGCGTAGACAACTTATCCTTTTGCAAGTATAAATGAGTGCTTCCACGACTCGTTTTTAGACGAGACACTTTGTTTAATATTATATAATTACGTTTTGCTAGATAGATGTTCGAAATCCAAGTCTTATAAGCAACGATAATCAACAAAAATAATTTTATTCCTTTGGGCTAAAAATAGAAAATGAAGCTTAGTACAAAGAGGGCAGTGATACACTCTTAAACAAACAAAAAAATAAATACTAAAAGATAAAGAACTTTTCACAACTTATATTATTAGAGTTGGTTGATGTTTGAGATTCTGATTCATTCTCGTTATCAAGTATCATCAATAACTAATGTATTTATGTGTTTGACTCAAGATAAAAAGAATCAAGCCCGTACGTGAAAGAGATCGTGATACACTCCTAAACAAATAAATAAGCATGTTTGCTCCCTAACCCTTAAAGTTTTAGATAATTAAAACTGCGTTGCCCTAATTGGGATACTCTAGCTAGCTTCCCTTCCACCTATTACAGCTATACACATGAGAAAAAAGAAAAATAATTAACATTGATTGAGGTGAAGTGATAAGTATATTACTAATTTTTAACCAAAGGATCGGATTCGAGACCTGGTATAACGTCATGTTTATTAGGGAACGCTTTGTCCTCAATGTAGAATTTACTGACACGGGTAATTCAAATTTAGTAGGACACCAATGCGAGCAATGGCAGAATCAGAAATTCCAATAAGAAAGGTTCAAATATAAAATTAGTAAATATATGAAGAAACTAACAGCTTGTTTGGATGATTGTTACATATCGTTTCGTAATGTAACGTATTGTATTGTATTGTATTGTATTGTATTGTATTGTACTGTACGTATCGTTTGATAAATACAATGTTTGGATAGATTGTATCGTTTGCTGTTGTTTCATGATATCATGCACCAGCAATATGAAGAACAAATTTGCAATATTATAAAGAAAAATTATGATACAGGGTAAATTTATTATATAAAAAGGTAGGGTAAATGATAAAATAAAATTATTTAATTAGAGTGAAGGGTGAGATGAGAGAAAAAGATAAGATAACGACGCAACCACACTAAATCGGTCATTACATAAAGTGGCACATTTCCTCGTTACGTAACGACGGATTTAATGATACAATATAATAAAACTTAAGTAACAACCAAAACAAACATCGTATTTAAAGTAACAATACGATGCAATTTATCGTACAATACGTAACGACCATCTTCAACATATACTATACATACATAAAAAATAATTTGACCTAGTACATATAGTATAATTTTTTCGCAAAAGGGGTTCGGATAAACTTCTTTTCGCTCCCCTGGCTCCGCCCATGAATGCGGGTACCAAATATCGGGTAAGAATTTTTTTTTTTTCAAAAAAGAAGAGAAAAAAAAAGAAAATTAAATATGTATTGCTAAAGAATGGAAAAATTCTTGATCTATGGTTCATATGAATTGCTCATTTTAAATGTGTATTGCTATAAAATGTCTATGAAGCTTTTAAATAGGATGAGGTTTCAACTTTCAAACAAGGTTAAAATGCTAGATCAAATGGCATTAATTATATTGCACATTAGATTTTGTTAATCTTTTAAAATTAATGATTCAGTGGAGTTACTGTATTGTTCTTAAATATGGATCATAATTCATAACTAATTGTCTAATTATTCTCCAAGTGTCTATACTAACTAGAAAGACCAATATGGGTTGTAGTGAGATCGATATGATCCCTCCACCTTTAACTAGAAGTCTCGGATTTGAGCTTTAGATACGGAAAAAATTCTGTTAAGAAGTGCTTTCTCCTTAAATGGGTCATACGCGGTGTAAATCAAAATATAGTCGGACGCTATTACAAATACCGCAGACCGAATGGATAAATCCAAACTAACTAGGAAAGACTACAAGTTCTTATTTTCTTTCTTGTCTTTTAAGGTTAATAACAAGAGAGAGAGGGACCAACTAGATTGGCGTTGACCAACTAGATTAAGGAGATCAACTAGATTGATAAATCAAATAGGCAGTAATTGTCCGAAGTGGGTGGATGAATTATATAATTGAACCGTTAATTGAGGGCAGCCCGATGCACAAAGTATTCTGTGTTTACGTAAGGTGAGAGAAAGGGCCGTCACACCCCAAGAAGTGTAATGTAGGTAATCTACCCTGATATAAGTATCAGTGGCTAATTCCACAGCTTGAATCCGTGACCTATAGGTCACACGGAGACCTAACTAGTGAAACATCTTATACACCACCTTTTACCTCCCGATTCCCAAAAGTGTATGAAAAGTACAAGTTATAATTTCCTATAGTGAAAAGCTAAAGAATATAATTAACTAAAATTTGTTTAAAAAAATATTTGATAAGTTACAAAATTTCAACAATATCAGCTCTTTTATCAAATACACCAATCGTCTATTAATTAAATTTAACACTTGTATTCAAACACGTAATTAATCATTTATCATATTGGCTTCGAAACTTAATACATATCAACAACTTTTAATCAGCTAAGCCAAACGAGCTCTTATATCCAAAAACCTAACTTAGTGAAAACAATCATGCCAACACATGCAAAATTTATACTCATATCCACTAAATTCATTGCAACGTGGTTCAGGACGAAGTCCACTATAGTAGCTTCTGCATTGTCTGAAGCAACAATCTTGATTGCAATATGTATCGTTGCATGGACCCAAATTACTTGCACATCGATAATGATAATCTGATACTGTATCAATTACTTCTGTCCCATTTTCTTCAGCCACACTTCTCTCCATTTCCATTGGAGCCAAGTTGCTATTTCCTTTGTCAGCTACAATAGAAAAAAAAATAGAGATTGAGAAATGAACCTATATATATATATATATATATATATATATATATATATATATATATATATATATATAGACACACACACACACACAAAGAACAACCCGGCGCGCGCACAAAACATCCCTAGTTCACGTTGGGTAAGGGGGAAAGGCCGCATCTCAAGGGCATGCAGGGGCAGAAGTAGTGTTCTACCGAGTTCAATTGAACTCATAACTTTTGATACGAAGTAAAATTTATATGTAAAAATTTATTAAAATTATAAAAATAATAGATATGAACCCATAATTTTAAAAATATAATGAGGTTCAATGCTAAAAATCTTAAAAGTTGAACCCTTGATCTGCCTCTACTTAAAGGGGTGTAGTGTAGGCAGTCTTCCCTGATGCCTTAACTTGTAGAGTGTGGCGGAGGCAGGATCTCCACGAAGGGGGTTCAAAATTTTTTTTTTTTTAGCTAGTGGGAATTGAACCCATGACCTTATGTAGATTTTGAATCTCCTTGACCATTAAACTACACTTTTAGATTGTGTTAAGGGTGTTCAAAACTTAATATATAGAGATAAAAAACAGATTTTGCCTTATATATACAGTGTAATTTTTCGGCGAAGGGTGTTCGGGTGAACACCCTTGCGCCCCCTAAATCCGCCCCTGATTAGAACATGAAGATAAAGTGATAAGATATATATATATATATGTGTGTGTGTGTGTGTGTGTGTGTGTTTGTGTGTGTGTGAAATATAATAAAAACTCAACAAGTATTAGATTATGAATTCATAGCTTTAAGTAATATAAGTTCAATGCTAAAAACTTACAAAATTAAACTCATCAAATTAAAATTCCGAATCAGCCAATAACTTACCTAATACAAAAATGGGAAGAAGAAAAAGGCAAAACGTCGAAGAGGGAAATAAAATGGCCATTCTCACGAGTTGTGAAGAAACTAATGCTGAAAACTATGGATTTGGAGTTTTTTTTTTTAATTTATAAATATTGATATACATTGGTTTAATTTCTATTGGCAAAGCTTGGCTATATATATATATATATTGCTTAGAAATGTATTGTGGTGATTTGATTTAATAGGATTGAGAGTCAAACAAGAAATATTTTGCAGATATGAATGCATTATATTTTGCATTTTGTCTTTTGTGTAGATTTTTATAATCTTTAACTAATTTTATTGAGTTATTATGACTTGACTACAATTTTTTGTCACTTAGTTGAGATTTTACTACTAGTCGTGATTTTAGAAATTCCGATTTAATTAACTCTGATTCACGTTTGAAAGTTTTGTTTTTCTATCTTAGGAGAACTATACAGTAAGAAATTTGTCTACATTGGTTGTCAGTTAATTTTTTTGAAAAAAAAAAGCTGACGATATATTAAATGGGAGCGTCCAAATAAACCGTCTCATGAGATTTTACTCAATAAAGATTTGCTTTAGACCCAAAAAGTTGAGATTTGCGATTTCACTACTTGGTTTTATCAATGTATACCCTGTGTGTATATTTCAAATTTTTACACTTTTTTAAAAAGAAAATTGGCTGAGTTGGTGCACACAAGTGAAATTATTTTTGAAATTCTATTTAATAGTAAAAAAATGAGATCGCTATACAACGAGAAATTGCCAAAAAAAAAAACATCTCCTTAATTACCCCATACATCTATTGATGGAGTCAAACGGTGAATAATTGTGATGTGAATAAGATTTAACACCACCGTTAAAAAGAAAAAGATCAAGTTCAATAAAAATATATATAAATTTTATTGAGTAAAATAAAATCTTTTATTAAGATTTGATTTTAAGCACAAATTTTATTAATGCGGAATGAAGGAAAAGGGCAATAGAAAGAAATAGGATTACACAACAGGCATAAATGAATAAGTTGGATTTAAGTAATATTTTTTTCTTCTCTATTGGAGGAAGAACCCCTTATCTTTTTTTTTTTTGGAAGAATTTTCTTTTATTATCAAAACCAGGAAGGAAACCGACAAATCGCACCAAATCGATAATTCGAGTCAAATCGAGAAAAAAATTCGATTATGGTTTGATTTGATTTGGTTTGGTGTTAGAAACAAATCCGACCATAATTGGCTTAGTTTGGTTTTAACTAAAAAAAGTCAAACCGAGACCAAACCAACCCGATATCTCCTCCGTCTACAAGGTAAACAGCTTAGCTTAGAGCACAGCGTGTTTTCCACCACACTGGTTGGCTGGTGCAATGGCCTTACCGTAAGAAGTCCAAGAGCGATATATCTCGTGACACGCTCCGCGTGGCAGTTTTTTAGAAAGTTCGTATAACTACATGTATATAAGTTTTAATATTATTTTATACATAAAAATAATAATTGTAATATAATTTATAAATATTTTATAAACTTTTTCATAGTTCTCTCTTTTAATATATTATTTCAAGTTTGGACTTAGAACTTTTGAATGATCAAATATGTTTTATACCCCATAAAAGTGTAAAAATTGCACGGGACGCCCTATTTGGTCGCCCCCATTTAACCTATACCCATTTTTTTAAAATTTTTTTTAACTTGTACCCACTTCTTAAATAACTTCAGTCTCCTTTCTCCTCCTTCTCCTCCTCCTTCGTTTTCTTCTTCTCACCAAAAGACAAAATGCAGAGCCAATTTTTTTTATTGGTCTTGCGTCGAAAACTTCAGTCTGCTCATGTTACTTACTCCACTAGCTTTGTATGAAGCGGAAACCACACTATATTTCTTGTAATTTTGATGATTTCTGCTGCTATCCGTATATTTTGTTATTTAAATACCTGCTAACTATATTCCATTAGCTTTAAATGAAGCTATGACCACACTTTATTTCTTGAGCTTTCGATCATTTCTGCTGCTGTCTATATGCTTCTGTTGTTAACAGTCCATGTGTTTTGGTTTTGCTAGCTATGCAAGAACTTACTGCTATAGTAGATAATCATCCTGATTCAGTTGCTATAACTGGCTATAGTTCTGGTTAATCTTTTGTTAGCGATGCAATCCATATCTTAAGTGTCTAGTTCTGTTGCAGACTAATAAAGCTTAAAGCTAACATAACAGTGAAGATGAGTATCATGTATTATGTGCATTACAGAGAGGGAGTTAAAAGTAGCCAATTACAACACAAAAACTTCAGCTCTAGAGCTGAATTTTCCCAGTTACAACACAAAAACTTCAGCTCTAGAGCTGATGTTTCCCAGTTACAACAAAAAAACTTCAGCTCAAGAGTTGAAGTTTCCCAGTTACAACACAAAAACTTCAGCTCTAGAGCTGAACTTCAGGCCCGGCTACTAGAATGCTGAAGTTTTGCGTGATTGTCTTTGCTACTTCAGCCCCGTGTGCGGAAGTTATGTGAAAAAGCGGGTACGCTTGTAATTTTTTTTTGCAAAACGGGCACAAGTTAAAATGTAGCACAAAAAGCGGGTATAGATGCAAATGCCCCCATAAAAGTTAGTAACTCAAATAAAGCCCAAAGCAAAATCAAATCAATACTAATGCTAACAAAAAAAAAAGACTAATCAATACTAGGAAGGACAATATTATTGGATATTTTTTTTTTAGTTTTGCGTTGGTTTAGATAGTGAAATGCATAACTTACTTTTAATATTATTTAGTCATAAATTCCTCGTGGACTGATAGAAATGGGACGGGTAATAGCATGCAATAGAGGACGAGACCAATTCGCGCTTTAATACCTTAACGGGGTGGGAAGGGTAGATATGGATATGATGATCGGTGCGCTAATACCACGTGTATCCCCTCTTCTGAGAAGTGTCATACCGGGTATCGCATTGATGTGATCTATATTATAAATAAACCTAGGACCCCCTTTTCTTTTACATTCTCAAGTAGTTGTAGAACTGTAACTTCTTTTGAAAACTCGCCTTTTAACAGTTGTTTTCAAACTCTTATGTGTTTAAACTTAAATCTCCTCTTATTTGAGCCTATACTTGCATGTTTGCTAATTGTACAAAATTCACAAAACTGTCTGGCCGGGAACCACACTAGTGGATCCTGAGGGGTGCCTAACACCTTCCCCTTAGGATAATTTCAAGCCCTTACCCAATCTCTGGTTATCAAACAAACTTAGAAACGAACCCTATAGGTGTCCTAATGCACCTTAAATCATTAGGTGGCGACTCTTCAAATGCAAACCCAGTTCCCAAAAGGAATGAGTTGTCTCATACCCAAAATATCATAAACCCGATTTTCCAATGCAAAGAGGGAAAAAGGGGGCGCGACACCAATTAGAGTCCGTCGAAAAAAATCTGCAAAAGCAGCATGTACTAATTGAACTACGCCTGACCTGATTCCCATTTAAGAGGGGATACGTAGGCAGCCCTGTGGGTTCGGTCACAATGCAATAAAATTTTCATTTCCCCCACAATTGGAAACTAGGGCAGAATTTTGAGGAGGACTCTCAAAATTTCGAAGTAATTTCATCCAACCACCGCGAGCAGCAGTCAGAAATGTCAACCCATCAAACTGGGGCAGAATTTTGAGGGGGACCCTCAAAATTCTGTAGCTGGAGAGGTTGCAATGTCTCGAGCTACGTCGCAGTCACCGGTTCATCTTAAAAGCTATCTTAATTATACACTTACATCATATTTAATGAAATCATGCATGTTTATTACTGAAACTACTTTATTTAGCAACTCTACCCCAATAATATAGACGGTATCGCCAGATCAAAGCCGAACGAGTCAAGAGCCAGTGGAAATACGAACTAACCTTCCCCCTTACAAAACTCACGATTTTTCTTTGGATGCAGGCACTAAGATTGCAAAATCTTTAAACACACTATACACCCATGGGGCAAGCCTTGTTCGAGGATACGACTCTACGAATCACTGCACGCCAAGTAATGCTCTGCAGTTGTCATGCTCTCAGTGATCACAATATCGCAATCAGCTAAGAAAACTCTACTATCATTCGTTATTTCATTTTTGCATAAGGCTACTATTCTGCCTTCCGAGACTAAACGATGTCTCCATCTGCATTCCTACATAAGGCTACTATTCTGCCTTCCGAGACTAAATGTTGTCTCCATTTGTATCTACATTCTTGCATAAGGCTATTATTCTGCCTTCCGAGACTGAATGATGTCTCCATCTGCATTCCTGCATAAGGCTACCATTCTGCCTTCCGAGGTTAAGCTCTACCTCCATCTGCATTTGCATTGCATAAGGCTACTATTCTGCCTTCCAACTTGCATAAGGCTACCATTCTGCCTTCCGAGCTTAAGCTCTACCTCTCTCCGTATTTGCACCTTTTCATAAGGCTATCATTCTTCCTTCCAAGGCTAAGCTCTGCCTCCAATTTCCTTCGAAACTAAGCACTATCTCAAGCATCGTTTATTTCGTTTCTCTTACGGGCTAAGCTCTGCCCTCCAATTCACAAGACTAAGCTTTGTCTTGTCCACATCATGCTACTACATCTTATGGGCTGAAAGATTGCCGAATTATCTGAGGGCATCATCGTTCGAAGGCACCATCTTCATAGCTCGAGAACACCATGTCATGGCTTGAGGATCCCTTTCAATCTTTTGTATATCATTATTCAAAGGCATCATAGTTCGAAGGCACCATCCTCATAGCCCGAGAGTATCATTTCATGGCCTGCAAATCCTTTATTGTACGCTTCATGGCCCAGAACGGCATGGTCTAAGGACATCATCCTAACCGTCCAAAGATAACATTCATGGTCCGATGGGAATTTGCATCATGTTTAAATTTATGCGTGATATACGCTTGTATTGTTTCTAATTGCAGGTAAACCAGCGAGCAACGGCCATCCCGGCAGGAGCGGTCCCGCTCCATTCCCCGCTGCCACATCAAACCTAACCATTCCCATAACCTTTCACTCACCCGACCCTAGATATTGCATTCGTTCTTGAATAGTCTCCATCAGCCTACTCCGCCGACGGATCCTGAACTACATATGGCCTGATTTCTGTAAAACCAGAGATATGTAGGCAGCTCAGAAACCCGGGCGTGGCCTAAACCTCTTCGAACCATTTCGCTCGATCAAAATTGGTCATCATATCTTTACCCGACAACTCTTCCATCCTTCTCGGGTAAAGAGGGGCAGCTGTTGATACCCAATTTTTTCCTATATATTTTTAATATACAAAATACCTTCAAAATAGCATATATATGCATATATAAGTATGTCCAAATATTTTATTATTTTTTCATAATTTTTAAAGGTCTTTAAATCAATTTATTTCCCTCTTTTATCCATAAAAACCAATAATTATTTCCAAAATCATTATTTTGGTAATTCATTTATTGGACTTTTACATTTATGCTAAAATATAGCTAAGATAATTTTTGCATATTTTTACAAATTTATTTAGTATTTTTAAGCTAAATTGCATATGATTACAATATTAGCCCTTTTAAGATTCAATTGTATTTTATATTCATTAAATTAAGTCCAGTATTTTTAAATTATTAATTATATATTATAAGTCATTTTATTTTTTCCAATTTGTTTCCAGAAATTAATTTACTATTTTTTATAAGATTAAAAGGGGAAAATTGGCTATTTAAATAATAGCCCAATTGCATTTAAATTGTAGCCTAAATCTGACCCCAATTTAAACCCAATTTTCCGGCCCAATTCCATTTTAAACCCGACCCCTAACCTAATTTAAACGACCTACCCGGATTCCCCACCTAACCCTTTTAATCCTGGCCATTGATCATTTAGATCAACGGCCACTGTCCTCCCTTTCCATTTTTAACCACAAACGACCCCTTACCCTACCTCATTCTTCACCAAACGCCGCCCTTGAATCCCTCTTCTCTCTCAGCTCTCTCTGAAACCCCTCATGAACCCTAGCTGCCGCCATCTAATCCCACCCTAATCCATCTCAACCCTTGCCTAATCCATGGCCTCTCATGGCCATTGGAGATGTGTATCAGCCTCCTATGGCTCCTGGGTGTTTGTTTCTATGGTTTCATGGCTAGACCTCGAGGGAATCTGGTCCAGTCCTTGCTCGACTTCTGTTCATGGCCTTTCCAGTCCTTGCTCGACTTCTGTTCATGGCCTTTCTCCGGCCATCCATGACCTTTCTCTGGCCATTCATGGCCTTTCAAGGCAGATCCTTGACTTTCCTGGTTAGATCGGAAACTTTCAAGGTCTTTCTCACCTTTTCTGGATTTTTTGAAACCCTAATCCCTAATCTTTAAGATCTTTTGATTTTCTTTCAGATCTACCATAGATCTGTGCTTACTATGAATGTCTTAAGTGTTTCTCAAAAGTTCTTCAACTTTTCTTTCAAAATGACTCCTTATTAGGGTTTTCCTTTAAGTTTTTTTTTCAAAAGATCACTTCTTCGATTTTAATGATTGTTTGTGATTTTTCTATGTTTTGCTCATGTTGTTCTTCTATCTGAGTTAGCATGTTGAAAACTCTAATTCCTTTTTGGTCTCATCCGAGTTCTGAAACTGTTTGTTTAGGTGTGTACTGGTTCGATTAAGTTCTCCGTTCTTGTTGACTTATTTGATTATGAGTTTTACCATCTTTTAAACTCGATTATTGTGAAACCCTAGGTCTTTTGGTCTGAAACTGCTTGTTTGAATGTATACTTGACTCGATTAAAAGTTCCTTGATTCAGACTCTCTTTTCTTTATGTGACTTATCTGATTCTGAGTTTTACTATCTTTTTAACTCGACTATTGTTGAAACCCTAATTTTTCAAAAGGTTTCCTCTCTTGCTACTGTGAGACCTTTACTTGTTTTTGACTCTCTTCTTCACTTTGGCTATACGTGTGAGCCCTGATTATCTAACTTTGTTCACTACTGAATCCTATGCTTATTTCTACTACTATTGTATGTTGTTACTTTTGCCAATATGCTTGACCTCGCATATCTGATGCTTTTCTACAATCTATTTATATACTGAAATGCAGAATTATGTTTCTTCCTTGATTGATCTTCTTGTGACTGATTGCAAAAGCTTTTCTTTTATGAACCCTAATTTCACTTGCTTTTTTAAATTAATTGATTCCTTTCCTTTTACTGTGATGTTTTACCTTGCTGAATCCTTTCCCAAAATAAGCCTATTTTTGCACTTAGACTTGATTGTCTACTTCATGCTTTTACTGCCCTTATATGGCAATAATCAGTCTGTCCCCAAACTGATTTTCTTTCCTTAATTAAACTTGCTACTACCCGTTAAACAGTGATTCCTTAATTAAAGGGAATCACCTGTGTTAATTGATTCCGACTTGTGATTGTTTCCATATTTGTGTTAAGACTTTACTTATTACCTTATTCTTCACCTATTTTCAAAACTATAAATATCCACCCTCTTTTCTTTCAAAGACACGAACATCTAATTTCAGAACACACACACTTCACTCAAAACTCTCTCTTTTCTCTCTTACTAATTGTGCTACTGCTTTGTCTAGTCGGCTGAAAGCCAAGGCTAGGCAGTGGAAATTTGCTTATTTTTCCTTTCTGCATTTGCTTCTTTACTGGTATGTCCTAGTTAATTTTCAAGCATCAACAACAACTTGTTTCTTTAATATCCAACTTCTCTCATGCTTGTCTACTTCTGCTTATGTTTTCTGCAATCAAGTTACATTACTAGCATGTTGAAATGTGTTCCCTTCCCCTTTTAAATTAATGCTCTCCTATGTGTATGAATCCCAAACCCCACATCCCCTCTTTGTGTTTGTGTTCCCTGGCTAGTTTGTGGGCATGACAGCATCATCTATTGTTGTGCATGTCCAAACCTGACCCATCCTAGGGTCATATGCTTCTTGCAATGTATTCCCAAAACTCCTGACCACTTTGTGCAACTACTAATTCTGTGTAGTTTTAGATTTACTACCACTGTTTTCAAATCACCCTTACCACTTACTATTTCCCAGTCCAGTTTTTAAATAAATCTTTATGTTCTGCACTTCCACTATATTCTTAGAACCTAGGTTCTGCCCCTTTTGTGTGAGCCTTGCGTTAGGACCCTTGAGCTCTCTCTGAACTTGGACACATAAGGACTGACCCTTCCACACTACACTCATTTCTGTCTGGTTATGCGAACCTGGGTGTAAGCACTGCCTAGGGTCCTTTGAGACCCTTAGGGAACTTTGACACACCCAGGTCTGAGAAAAGCTTTGAGCATCATTGGCATTTGAGATGGTTTATTCCATAACTCAAAGAGGAAGTCAGAATCAGGCTTCCTCTGGTTGTAACTTCTTATTTTACACTTTTTCTGATGTAATTCAGTCATTTTGTTCTGTAATAATTTGTAATAAATATTGGGGGCTGCCTAGTGAAAAGGGATGGGTGATTATGCATGCTTTAGCTATTAGAAGGGTAGATAACATGCCTATAAGATTTGTTTTTAATAAATTCTGCATGCTTCAATTCCACACTTAGACACCATGCCTATAGGATCTAAATGGCAATAATCAGACATCATGCCTACAAGGTTAAAATCAGCTTTGAAATTAGATGTCATGTTTATAAGATTAAAATCAGTATTTTTATAGAAATCATGTCTATAGGAATTTCGCTGTAAATCCTGCCTGCTTCATTTCACGTTCGACTAGATACCATGTCTATAGGACCCAAATCAGCCTTTAATACTTAGATACCATGCTTGTAAGAATTAAAATCAGTTACAATAGAAAGCATGCCTATAGGATCTAAAATCAGTTTGACTCGTACTGTTCTGAATCAGTTTAAACAACCTACCCCTTTTATTAATACGGTTTAGAAAGTACGCCTATAGGATCCAAATCGCTCTTTTAAAACTGTTTACTGCTTTGCTGCACTCCTAATCAGTAATAGATATCATGCTTATAGGACATCACCAATACACACTTAGGCAAGCCTTAGGTAACAATGATAAAACTGAATCCGCTTTTGTTTAATTAGCAACTGCTACAACCAGCAGGCAGGCCTGATTCGGACTTCTTATCTGAGTTATGTAATAAATTGGTCTGCTTCAACAATTGAAACCCCATGCCTTAGTACTTTAAATTCTGACTCTAAATGTGTTTAAGTCATGCTATTATGTGCTTTATTTGAGGAGGTATACATGAGCCTCATAACTGCTTATATGTTTCCCTCTAAATGCAGTCTTACGTGTTTTTGTATGTCGCTTAGTTTTTTTACCTTTAAACCCAAGAGTCAGTCTAAAATCCTCCCTCTTAAAGGAATAGCAGTCTTAAATTCTTCGTGGACTGATATAAATGGGATGAGTAATAGCATGCAATAGAGGACGAGACCAATTCGTGCTTTAATACCTTAACGGGGTGGGAAGGGTAGATATGGATATGATGATCGATGCGCTAATACCACGTGTATCCCCTCTTCTGAGGAGTATCATACCGGGTATCGCATTGATGTGATCTATATTATAAATAAACCTAGGACCCCCTTTTCTTTTACATTTTCAAGTATTTGTAGAACTGTAACTTCTTTTCAAAACTCGCCTTTTAACAATTGTTTTCAAATTCTTATGTGTTTAAACTTAAATCCCCTCCTATTTGAGCCTATACTTGTTTGTTTGCTAATTGTACAAAATTCACAAAACTGTCTGGCCGGGAACCACACTAGTGGATCTTGAGGGGTGCCTAATATCTTCCCTTTAGGATAATTTCAAGCCCTTACCCAATCTTTGGTTATCAAACAAACTTAGAAACGAACCCAATAGGTGTCCTAATGCACCTTAAATCATTAGGTGGCGACTCTTCAAATGCAAACCCAGTTCCCAAAAGGAATGAGTTGTTCCATACCCAAAATGTCATAAACCCGATCTTCCAATGCAAAGAGGGAAAAAGGGGGCACGACACCAATTAGAGTTCGTCGAAAAAATTCTGCAAAATCAGCATGTACTAATTAATATACATGAAAAAGTAGATATAATCACAATTTGTATTGCATGACCCCAAAATAATAAAAATAAAATCCAAAAATCATGGCAGAGTGATATTATTGGTCATCAGGACGCTTCCTATACATGGACACGTATGAAATTTCAGGCCACTCAGGATCCATAAAAAAAATGTACTACTGTAATAAAAAATTTCTGTTACATTTCGCAGTCGGAAAAAAAGGAGTAATGAGAATTGAACTTTAACCTACTATGAAAAGATTTCCATTAATAATACGATGGTTGGTGGAAGAAGAACTAATACACGGGACAATGAATTCATGGCTAAATGATATATATTCTCAGTTTAATTTTTAATTACTAAAGTTATATTACTTGATATTATATAAACATCATGTGTTTGATAGTTATGAATGCATTTGCATGAATAAGTCATTGTAATTATCTCCAAAATCTAATACTATGTTCGGTCCATAATAAGTGACTTTTTAGCATTTGACACACCCTTTAAAAAAATATAAACTCATATAGAAAAAAAAGATGTATTCACTAAATTACCTTTAATTAACTGTTACCTTAATACATTGGGATATGTAAATAAGGTAAAATTTTGAAAAAATAAATTAATTCCTTCTTGATTATGTAAAATGACACTTATTTTGGACCAAAATAAAAAGACCAAAAAGTCACTTATTATGAATCGAAGGGAGTAAACTCTAGGGATATTCACAAAGAGATCAAAGACATTAAATATTATCTTTCTCAAAGGCATCTCGATAATTTCGTAAACTCATAGAATATTCACAAAGAGATCAAGACATCAAGTATTGTCTTTCTCAAACCGAAGCGATCAGGAGACGTTTTTCTTTCGAAGCAACTTAAATATGATCGAACGCTTCTTAACAATCAAATACTTATCACTCTATAAATAATGAAAGCAGGAACCCTAGATGTAGGCAGATTGTTTTAATATTTCAATAACAATCATGCCAACAAATACAAAATTTATATGGAAATCCATAATATTCATTGCATTGTGGTTCAGGATTGAGTTCATTATAATCATTTAAGCATTGTGTAATGCAACAATTTTCATCACAATATTCATAATTGCATGGACCTAAATTCCCAGCACATCGATAATGGTAATCATCCAATTTTGTCGAGTTTATTCCTCCAGCTAAAACCCTAGTCATTTCCGTAGGAGCCAAGTTGCTATTTCCCATGCCAACTACAATAAGAAGAAGAAATATGAAAAGCAGAAAATGAATCTTGATAAATAATATATATATATATATATATATATATATATATATGATTAAATGTAAAATCATATATATGTAGGGTTCTTTTGATTGATGGTATTGAGACAACTGACCCCAACATGTATATTGTGTATAATTAATATATAATTTATATGTACCGGCTAAAAAAAGTAAACAT
Organism: Nicotiana sylvestris; assembly: GCF_000393655.2. Classification (NCBI taxonomy): domain Eukaryota; kingdom Viridiplantae; phylum Streptophyta; class Magnoliopsida; order Solanales; family Solanaceae; genus Nicotiana; species Nicotiana sylvestris. Next base: position 7,182,819 of record NC_091067.1, on the reverse strand, counting down.
AAATCGGGCCGGCTATCTGTGTAAAGAATCCAACATATACAACATCTTGTTGACCGTATATGAAAAAAATAATCACCACATAACTGAAGCAATATTTGATCGGCGGTATTAAATGATACCAATATTAAGTCATGTGTGAATCTATTTATTATTTTATGCAAGATAGAATATGGAATAAAAATATATATGTTAACTATGTGGGATAAAGTATTTAAAGAGAAAAATATCCCTTTAGAGTAAGTAATCCATATGTAACAATCATATCATTATTAATCATCACATAAACGATCAATAATTATAATTCCTGTATAACTAATAAGTGAACCAAGTAATCCCCTAAATTTCCTAAATCAACATTTCCTTTGCCAATAAAGTAATTATAATGACGACTCAGAAGGCCTACCTACTCCATCTGTTTCAGTTTATATGAACATATTTCTTTTTTGGTCCGTTCTAAAAAGAATATTTAGAACGATCCTTTTCTAAATTGGAAAACAATTTAGCTTAAACTTTCAATTTTACCTTTAACGAAAAGCTTTTATAACTATACAAATACTCTGGACCCCTTCCGGGCTTGTTTAGGACCACAAATTTCAAATCTTTATTTTTTCTTAAACTTCATGTTCAGTCAAACAAATTCACATGAATTGGAACAGAAGGACTATTATTTTTCCCAATACAACACCTGCTTTATTTAAAACCTATTTTTATATTGAATCAGCAATTCCTATGGGAATAAAATCAGATTGAGAAAAATAAATTTTCCAAACTTTCCACCGGTAAGAACTGTACTAATTATTTAACACCAATTGATGAACATTTGATGTGTTAAAATGTTAATTTTACTAATTGGTAAAAAAAGTTTGTTCCATTGATATAACATAAATTGAAGTTTGAATCCAAATATAGCTGAACGAATTTGAATTCTTAAAAGTTGTAAAAAATTGTACAAATAATGTCATTAAATAGTAATTTAATGGTGTCAAATATTAAGAGACGTCATATAACAGATAATTTAATTAGAAAATAAATACGCACCTGACACAAAAATGTGAAGAAGAACAAAGCAAAGCATTGTAGAAGGAAACAAAATGGCCATCTGTGAAAAAAATTGGTGCTGAATTTTTTTTATTTATTGATGCAGTAGTTTTATTTTTCTTGGAAAAGTTTGGCTATATATTGCTGAGAAAAGTATTAGGGTATTTATTGGATAGGATTTAGAGTCAGAAAAAAAAGGACTATATTGGCAAATGCATTATAAGTATTTGTGTTTTGTTAATTTTTGTAGATTCTCAAAATCTTTTTAACTAATTTGACTGAGTTTTATATGATGAGTTGACTGTTTACTCCATTTTTTTCTGATACTTTGTTGAGATTTATCTAGTTATTAAAGAAATTCCATTTTATTTGTTATTCACATTTGAAAGTTTTTTTAAGCTATATTTTAGCGAAACTACATACTTGTTTATAGTTACTACTACTATACTATATATATAAACTTGTAATGTAAGGTAAGAACTAACCAAGAATATACAAAATATATATATATATATATATATATATATATATATATATATATATATATATATTAAATACCAAAAAATATTATTAAATTAGCATACGTGAATTCAAAATGAAAGGATGATAATAGGCTAGATTCATGTAATTTGGCGATTGTTTACGCCTCAGCATGACTATGTTTCACTGTTATAAGATAGTTAAATGATAATAAATTGGCTCTAATTGTGAATTTCATGTTTTGCAGGAGTGAGTGGCATGTATGAGGACTTACAACTGTAATTGGAGTTAAATTGAAGCAAGAGAAGCCCACAGGAGCTGAGTATGTGGGAAGATGAGAAAAAGAAGAGCTTAAATGAAGACCCAGACTAGCGCGACCGTGCTAGCCCAAGAATTCGAGGCAGAATGGTAGGCCTTATGCGCAGTCATTAGTGCGTCCACTAGCGTGACCGCGTAGCCCAGCTCCGGAAAAATAAACTTCAGGGGTAAACTTGAAAGTTCGGGGGTGAATCCACTTAACTTATAGAAGGTCCAGCTCGCCCAAGGGAACATTATCAAAGTTTTCATAGCTTAGTTCAAGGCAAGGAGAGGCAGGAGGCAAGGAGGATAATTCAACATCGAATTCTTCCCTTCTTCCTCTTGTGTTTTACTATTTTGTGATAAATTTGACTATTGTTATGATGAACACTAGTATGAGTAGCTAAATATTTAGTCTAAGGTTTTGATGGAACCTATTGAAGGATGAACTTCTTGTTATGTTAATATAGTTTGCTCAGTTTAATCTCTATTTATTCAACTATGTTCTTATTGTAGTAAATTGATAGGATCCTCAATTAGCTGTGCCTATTTAGTGTGCATAACTCGGGAGAGAGTGCATATTTAGGTAATTGTTTAACAACGCCACTCCCAAAGTATATGAGGGATCAATAACCGAGGGTTTAAAGGCAGGATTAGGGATAACGAAGTCTTAGGTGCAATTTAAAGTGAGCTATAATAAACAAAGCCAGCTAGCGTAATTCGGGAGTGCGTCTAGTAAATTGTCGTGATTACTCGGGAGAGATTTACGGTAATAGGAGTGCTCATGATTGATAGAGACGATTAGGCAAATCTATGTGAAACATAACCGGAAGGGATTCCATCAATAGGGGAAATCATAACCTTAGATCCTTCTATTAATTATTTACAACTTAATCATAGTTAATCTTCAGTTGCTTATTTTCAGTCAGTCTTAGTTAGTAGAAACATCCTCAATTGTTATTCACAACGTTTGGGAAATTGATTACGTAGAATTTCATAAGTCTAATGAGAGTAATTGATAGGTTAATTCCTTGTGGGTTCGACTCTGGGCGAAATACTCAGATTATATTTGCAACGTTCGTGTGTCCTTTTTATAAGGCATAGTTGGGCGTGATCAAAGGACATCATCAGAACTTACACAAATGATCAATTTAGTCATGTTAATAGATAATTATGTATCATAGTTTAAAAGTATTTATTGTGATGATGTCTTATTGAACACTTCTTTGGAGATGATATTTTTTGTGTATGTTTCCTTATAATGGTTTGGTTGCTCTGTCATACCAGAACTCTTCTTAACGAATAGTTGTTCGTGCAAAAAACTCATTGCGAATATATATATATAAGTTTTTGGATGGAATTACTAATTGCCAACAAAGCTTATTTTACACTGTTTTGATCCGTTAAGTAACAAAGTTTTAATTCTTTCAGGTCATAAATTCACTATTTGTTAAGTGTACACATCAGCCTTGTTAGTTTGTTGTGCGTTCTCCACGTCAGGATCGGAGCCGAACCTCCATAGCTTTGATCCAAACTCTATAATTATCTTTAAAAATTCATTGAATATATACAAATTATTAATTTAGAACTCAATAACTCAGAAGAAATAGAATTCAGAACCCATTAACTTTATTACCAACTTTTTTAGTATAACCATATGGTATTCCAAGTTTACTGGCATGACTAATATGGATTCGCGTCAAGTAAGTCTACTATGACGGTAAAACGCTTCTCGCAAGAGATTTTCCCAAAACTTGATTTAAAGATCTCTAATTAAGGAGGAGGAAATCCAATCATCTTATCACACCTCATAATTGTATATAAATTATTTATTTGGATCAATAAAAATAAAGGATAAAAACAATTCTTCTATGCAAAAGATTTTTGACATGTCATTTATATGTGAAATTAAAAAAGTAGTAAGGGAGTATTAGGCATGGTGTAAAATGTTTCTAATAATTGTTTCCTGTTGATAATATTTTTTTCCCGTATTTGGTTGCTTTAAATTATTATGAATATTTTATTTAAGTAAAAATAATTTACACTAACTCAAGTGACATTGGCAGAAGAAAAGCTTTTATTTTTACAATCAAAATTCTCCCCCACTTGGAGTTTTAAAAAATTCTTTATAAAAGTGGGGATAAAAAGAAGAAAATACAAAACACGTTTACCTTTTGGTCCCTTCACATGTTTTTCTTTGAATTCTTTCAACTAATCATAAATATAAATATTTAATCAGAGGTCTCGAGATTGTATTTTGATACGGATTTCTTTATATGAAAATCATTCTTTTTAAATAGGTTTTATGTATGACGAATCCGAATTAGTCAGATTCCAATGTCGTAATGAGGTATTAATCAAATCCTAAGGGTCGTTTAATTGGGAAACATGTCATCCCATGATTAATTATCCCGAAACTTATTATCCTAGGATTAATTATCCTACCCTCCCATAGGGATAAAAAACATACTACAATCCGGGATTATTTATACCACGATTATATTCCCACCAAACATGGGATAAACTCATCTTAAATTTAACTTCGGGATTAATTATTCCTTATCGCTCATTCGAAACGAGCCCTAAGTCGTTTGGTTAGGAAATAAGTTATCTTACGATTAATTATCTCGGGATTAGTTATCTCGGAATTGTTATCCCGTCCTTGATCCTCCCTTAGAGATAAAAATAATACTACCATCGCGGAATTAATTATACCGTGCTTTTATTCTAGCCAAACGCGAAATAAACTCATTTTAAATTTTATCCCAACATTAATTATCCTTCGTCCGTCGTACCAAACAAGCCCCTAACGAGAATATCCATTTAAAAAAAAAACAGCCACCAAACCACGTGAAATGAGTTGTTCTTTGGAACATAAACACAGTAGTACTATGATTTACTATATTAATAAATTTTATCTCCTGCTTCTATGGATGTTGTCATTTCTAGAATCCCACTAACAATTCGGGTCGACCCATAATATCGTTAACCCGACCCGGATAAATTCAGGCTGAGCTCCACTCAACTTCCTTCACTATCCACTGAATTTTGGCTTCATGCAGCAATCGTTGCTTGTTTCTGTTCCAGGTCAGTTAAATTTTTATCTGAATTTCCATTTTTCCAGTCCTTTTTTGGGGTATGTTTGATTTGTATAAAATAAATAATTTTTAGTGATAATTGAATTATGGGTTCTTTTTTATTATTTCAAGGTATTGGTTGCTTAAAGAATAAGAATTTACCAATTAAATAATCAGACCCTTTTGACAAATGACATGTAAAAGTTGGAAACTTGGGAAATGATTGATGTTTTCTCAATGGTTTTTCTGGAACTTGGAATGGATTGATGGCAACTATGATTTGGGAACTCTAGCAACTAATTTTGTAGTGACAACCTTTGTTGCTCTGACTCTGCAAAAATGTCGCCAAGTGCGTTTCGAGTCCTCCAAAAGTAGTGTATTTTTGGAGGATCCGATACAGGTACGGCAATATTTTTGGAGAGTCGGCACGACATAGGAGACCACATAGAACAATGGATATACTTGCTGAAGTTTGTCTTTAACTAGGAAAATTAAAATCTATTTCTGCTAGTTCTTTTTTTTTTTTTTGGTGGTTGGGATAACCGAGAAATCCTGGAGCGCCAGTGTTTCACGGTTCGAAACTCGGTAGATAATGGGCCCGCTCTTCTACCATTCCCCACGTGAATACTAGGCTTTGTCTGCGACACGGTTCGAACTCGCACCTAACCCACACATCACGCGTTCCACTCTCACCACTAGATCAAAGCCCGAGAGGAAAATCCAATTATGATATCTTATTCTTAGGCTTTTGATTTGTCTTTACCAACTAGTATCTTGGGCACTTGATATGGCTGAGCTGAAGAGATTGATTGTACTGAAAAAAAATGTTTGTACCTGAACAATCTTGGGTTGTACTATTTGTCTCATATATTAGGCTCTAAGCAAATTGGATAAAGGAAAATATGGAATTTATGGGTTAATATGGAAGGAAGATATGGACTTTCTGGGTAATATGCGAATCGGAGAAGGAAGATAGCAAGAAAAAAAAAGTAAAAGAAAAGGAAGATTAGAAATGAAAAGCTGCAGAGCTCAAGTGGTTATTTGACATTCCATAGAAACAAAAGTCAAGTTAACAACCTTAAGGACTGTTAGGTATCGTTTTCTCTTTGATCAAGTTAATCTTAAATTCTCTAAGAAAATGCCATGTCATTAATACTAGAGTATTTTAGTTAATGCATAATATTGGTTAATAGTTAGTAACCTATGCAACTTCAAACAATTACCCGTAGTTACAGTGTGAAGGCGCAAACGCGATGCCCTTTTGAGTATTTTAATTACTGCATCACATTGGTTTATGCAAAGAGACAAAAGAAGTTCAAAACTAAGCTATGTTGCGTGTACTCTCCAAAATGATGTTGCACCCGTGTCAGATCTTCCAAAAATTCACTACTTTTGGAAGATCCGACACACATCCAATGATATTTTCGGAGAGTCCAAGCAATATAGAAACTAAGGTACTTGAAGGTTCAAGCCTGTTTACGGCACCTTTTGTTAAGCATTTTGTGATCCTATAGTTACTGTACTCCATATATATGTTTCTCTTTTATATTGAATTCTACTTATATTCATTTTCGGATTCATTCTTCTTATCAAATGTCTTTCCTCATGCCGTGTTTGAAAATTGACATTTCTGTATAACGATGACTGGCTTCTTGTAGAGGAAATAATGGATGAGGCACCACCAAAGTCATTACGGCAAAAAATGTCAGCCTATTGGACAATGGCGTGTGAAATGTATTACAGCAAACCAATTTCACACTGGATTCTTCTGTTTCTAGGTAGCATGGGGATGCTTGTCGCGTTCCCTGCTTCTAGCCTCTTGTCCCGTATATATTTTGCAAATGGTGGGAAGAGTAAGTGGATAATTTCATGGGTTTCAGTTGCAGGATGGCCTCTCATCGCGATAGTCCTAATTCCTTCGTACTTCTTTCTTAAAGTATTCCCGACGCCACTTGACTTAAAACTAACTTTATCTTATGTTGTATTGGGTTTCTTGAGTGCTGCTGACAACCTCATGTATGCATATGCCTATGCTTACCTCCCAGCATCAACTGCTGCTCTTTTGGCCTCGACTTCACTGGTTTTTTCTGCACTATTTGGATATCTTCTCGTGAAAAACATTATCAATCTATCAATTATAAATTCTATCGTGATCATTACTGCTGCCATGACGATCATTGCTCTTGATTCTAGCTCAGACAGGTATGGATATATCACCGACCGTCAATACATTATAGGTTTTGTGTGGGATATACTGGGATCTGCACTCCATGGTCTAATTTTTGCCTTGTCAGAGTTGGTTTTCGTGAAATTACTCGGTAAAAGATCGTTTCTTGTTGTTCTGGAGCAGCAACTCATGGTTTCCCTCTTTGCCTTTATATTTACAACAATCGGACTTGTTATAAGTAACGGTTTCCATGGAATGAAATCTGAGGCAACTACATTCGATGGTGGGGCCAACGCATATTACTCGGTTATTGTTTGGGGAATAATCACTTTTCAGTTGGGTGTCTTGGGAGCCACTGCAGTTGTTTTCCTCTCCTCTACTGTTTTGGCCGGTGTCCTTAACGCGGTAAGAGTACCAGTCACGAGCATTGCTGCTGTTATATTGTTGCATGATCCTATGAGTGGTTTCAAGATTCTGTCTTTGATTATTACATTCTGGGGATTTGGCTCTTATATTTACGGCAGCTATAGCCCTGCGAAAAAGGATGCCCTGCAAACTATTTCTTAGTTTTCGTGTTTTTTTCCATTATTTCATCCTTCTCACCATTGATAGGATTGGAGATCACAAAGTGTATGTATATGTTTGACTGGCTAAATTATACATATTTGCTGCTTAGTTGAATAGAACAACTAATACTGCAATTGCAGGGAAAAGCGATGAAGTTGAAACTATATATAGTAGTAATATTCATGCACAAGATGTATTTACTTTCTTGTGGAATCTATAGTAAAATGTTAAAGTTCTCTCTTATCATTTCATTGGCTGAAGATGCTAGTTATGAGAAATTAATAATAGGAAGGCTTTTCCTATTTAATTTTTTGAGCATTAGAAGTTGAGCAGATGTGTCAAGTCTTGGTGGACAGAGTGATTGGATACATGTATTGGTGAAGTAGTAGTTAGTCGAATAGTCAAAGTACATGCAAGTTGCATCAGCATTATATATATATATATATATATATAAATATTTTTAAAAAAATGAACATATGATCACTGCAAAAGGTGTGCACTTTCTCATTGCATATTATCTATTGTAAGGGGAAGAGTGTTCACTTTCTTATGGAATTTAGTACTCTGGTCATATTGTTGGTAAATTTGAGTCACTTATTATTTGACTGAAATAGCATATTGAGTGTTGGAAACTCTTAAATAGACAACAAGGATCCTACTTAGAACTGAAAAACAAAAAGGAAAAGAAAAAGGGAGGACAAAATAGGTAAAAGAAAAAGGAAATTCCGTTGCCGGGACTTGAACCCGGGTCTCTCGGGTGAGAGCCGAGTATCCTAACCACCTAGACTACAACGGATTGTTGTTAACAATAACCACAATATATTTATAATAAATATTTAAAGATAACTCAAATACTCATTTATCTAGTAATCCAGCTATTTTTCTAGCTGAAAAAATCTTTTCAGGAACAATTCCCTACATGAATTTCATTTAAGAACCATTACTTTTTAAGTCTTTACGTCAATTTACCAGCTTATTAGCTTAATAAAACAATATTTTCAGTTAGAAAAAGATATCAAGAATTTTAGACGGGTAAGTTGATATAGAAAACCTTGTTTGAACTCAGTTCAGTATATGAGATCTTTACACAAATAGCCGAACGGATTCATTATTTGCTTTTTCTAGCCAATATACATAAACCATACATTGATTATACACAGTTTTACATATATTACATATTGATTAAGCATATATAATACATCCATCAATTGTGTTTAGTTTAAGCAGTTAGGTGAACGACTATTTGGGTTAATTCTTCAATTGGAAAGTCACTCGGCAAAAATTAAAATAGCAGAGGAAAAGAAAAAAAAAGTTTGGGGGGGGGGGCAGGGGGGGGGTTGAAGGGGGTTTGTTTTAATATATAACACACTCCATATAGACAATTTGATTCACCTTAGAAGTCAAAATAGTGAGATCACAGATGGGAGAGTATATACAAACAAACACCAGCAAGCATTACAAAGTGTTCATTTTTTCTAAGGACAACATCTTAAAAGCCAAACAAAGGCTTAGATGGACATGGAAATCTCATTTGAGGAGTGTCTTGACAATGGACTTAACATTCAGCTTCTTCAAGTCTGTATATGACTGCCCACATCCCACAAACATGACCGGGGCTCCGGATATGTAAACCATGGATAACGCTGCACCCACCTATGACCGAAACAAAAGGATGAACATAAGAATGTTAATCATATGGTAAGCAAAAAGAACGGTGCTATGTATTTGTTGGAAGGAAGAGATCAAAACATATTTATAATGGAATCGACCAAGATCATGTACCTTGTCATCGATAGTGTCAAACTTGGTCAGCAAAATTCCATCAATTAACCTCGGATTTGGTGAAGGTGAGAGGTCACCCAATTTCTGCAAAGAGAAATCAAGAGCAAATAGAGCATAAGATGCAGATACAAAGAAACTATGAAAATAAAGTATCATAACCATGTATAAGCAAACCTGGTTAAACTTTGACAGTTGATCAACAGCATCATTGCCGACAAGTGCCTCTCCAACAAAAAGGATCAGATCTGGACTATTGACATATATAAGCTTTGACAATGCTCGCATCAATGGTTCATTATCCTGTGGAACATGAATCTTGGGTGTAAATAAATGCTAACGAATAAATGGGTTAAGGAAACAACATATACAATCACCAAATTCCACCAAATAAGCTAGAACTCGTAGAGGGACCCCCACGCCCCAGAAACATTGGACATGTTGGTAACTTTGAGATGTGAAGCTTCAAAATTCAATTCTACCTGCATCCGACCAGCTGTATCGACAAGAACAACATCGGAACCATTTCGGTTAGCCTCCTGAATTGCTTCTTTAGCAACAATAGCAGGATCCTTCTCATACCCCTTCTCAAATATTGGGATCTGATAAACAGAAAATTAAAACGAGTCATCAGCTTGTAAAACGTTTCCACCCAGTGAACATCAAGAATTTCCATAAACATAGACTTCAAATCATGACATACCTGAAGCCTACGTGCATGAGTGCGTAGCTGTTCAACTGCTCCTGACCGGAATGTGTCACAAGCAGCCATCATGACATTGATATTATGCTGCAAAAGCCAATAAGCAACCTGCAGAATGGCAGATGGAACCCTCTTAGTTAATATAAGAAGGCACTTTGAATAATTAAAAACAAAAGCTCATATTAGTTTAACCTTAGCAAGATTGGTAGACTTTCCAACTCCATTAACTCCAACAAAAACCACAACATATGGTTTTCCTTGCTCCTTTGCAGCATGAACATCCCTTAGAATATCAATGGAGCGCTTGGGAGTCAAAATGCGGACAAGAGCCTCCTCCATTGCTGCCTGTTTCAATCAATTCAGCACACCATAGTAATATGTTCAGAGTTCAGATTAGACCACATAGGAAAAAGATGGACTGAAAAGATATTTCAAGTTTCCGCATGCAATTATTCTGGTTTTAAATACCTCTTTGAATCTTCTTTCTTTTCCTAGTTGGATGGGGAGCGAGGGAGCAGGAGAATCCAAAGATTTTTGGGCTTATAAATCTTTTCATGGCTGGCTAAATAAGGAATTTCTATCAAACAAATAAATGCCACAAAGAATATGTAAGGAACAGTCACAACTGTGAAAACAGTGTGGTTAGATATACACAATGGATATTTCTGTAATCGTGTGTTTGCACTACGGATCTACCTTGAGCCATACTCATTTACCTTGAATATTAATGAGTCAATTAGTAGTGTACAAGATATGGTTCCATGGTGAGTGCTATTTGTGGACGATATCGTGCTAATTAACGAAACTAGAAAGTAAGCCAACAAAAAGCTAGAATTTGGAGAAACACTCTACCGAGTAGATTTAGAATAAGTAGGAGTGCAACAAAATACCTGCATTGCAAGTTTATTGTTAGCCCCTTGACAAAGGTCTTCGGCAGGTGTGGGTTGTGACAAGGATTCTCATGATGGCCTTGGCACACAACCTGAAAAATGGGGCAACATCATGAAGGGCTGTTCGGCATGACGGACAATGCGGGGTTCGACAAACGCACCTTGAACGGAAGCAAGGCGCATTTTACTTAGATGTGCGGGTTGGCAAAACAATGGCAAGGCAAAGCCATGTCAAGCAGGGGCAAAGACATGGCAAGGCAAGGCAAGAAAAGGCGGGACAAGCAATGACAAATGCTACGGACAGATTTGATCAAGTCGGGGGCGACTTGACTTGGGCAGGCAGCTGTGACAATGAACGTGTGTGGCTAAGTCAGTGGGCGGCGAGTTGTGGCAATGACATTGGCGCGGAGCAGTGTCAAAGGCAAGGTTGGGCGCAATGCCAGCCTTGGCACAAAGCAGCTGGGCGAAAATCAGACCATGCTGTGCACAAGCAGCAGTTGGAAAACATGTGCAAAGCACATGGGAAGCAGTTGGCAGTTGCAACCTCTTCCAAGACATGCTGATCATGGCCTAAAAGTGTGCCCACGTTTTTGTACTTTGTCTTAACTTGTTGCCCATCAGTTGGGGCTTGTCAACTGATTGTAGCCTTATAAATTCTTGCTTAGGCTGTCCAAAACGGAGAGAGAGAACTTAGTCTAAGGCATTGTGAAGCCAAATACGTCTAAGTCATTTTCCTAAGGGTGGGAAAACCATTTTGGGGCAGGGAATTAGGGAATTCTTTGTCTTGGCCATAGGGTTGGCTATTGTGTTCTTGTATTCACTTATTAATACAAGTTGGGAAGAAATTCCTGTATATCGTGTGCCTTTATCTACTGTTTTTGCTGCCTATTTTCATTCTAAGTGCAAACGTCCCTAAAAATAAAACTAAGTGTTGGAAAGGCTGAAGTCAAGGCTGGGCTTGACTGTCGCACGGAGGTGAACCTCGGGCTGAGTTCGAGTGACACAAATCACCCCTGTGACATTTATCCAGCAAAAGAAGAATGACATTGAGGTAAGATTAGATGGGATTGTGATGCCTACTTTAAGAAAATTCACATATCTAGACTAACTCTTTTTGAGAAAATGATATCATCGGCAAAGAATGGATGTAGAGAACGATATCGTACACAAATAGCACTCTACCGAGTAGATTTAGAATAAGTAGGAGTGCAACAGAATACCTGCATTGCAAGTTTAGCCAGTAAAAGAAGAATGACATTGAGGTAAGATTAGACGGGATTGTGATGCCTACTTTAAGAAAATTCACATATCTAGACTAACTCTTTTTGAGAAAATGATATCATCGGCATAGAATGGATGTCTCCATTTTGGAGTTCCTAATTTGTCTTTATTGAGTAGTGGAATGAAATGGCCCCAAATGGAACGGAATGGATGTAGAGAACTCATACAACCAACTCCAGTTAATTTGGGATTACACCACATCATTTGCCACCCTTTAAAGCTTAGTATTAAGACATTGCACTTTCTAAAATTATGAGAGGTTCCTACTTGCTTACCTGAACTGTTGAAGATATTCTTGTAAATGAGGTAAGTTTTTTACCCTCCAGACTTGCTGCAACTGATTCACACAGCTTTTCAGCTATTTCCTCAGCCTGTAAAATATGCACAAAACTGGTCAACCAAGTTTAACATGAAAGCCTCTGAGAGAAATTTGGTCATCTACTAAAGGAAATCTCTCTTTTACTTTACAATTGGAAGAGCTGGGGGGGGGGGGTAAGTAACTATTTAACTTACCACATTCTTGGTCATCAGCCTGTCCTTAAGAGCTTTCAGAGCTGGTTCCAGGTCAGTCTTCTCCAAGTTTGCCTTACCTGCGATACTGGATACACAAAAGCAATTCTAATTATTTAGGTGAGCCAGTAATCCATAGTGAGATAGAAATTCAGATGACTGAAAATTGGATATTCTATATAAATCAAATGCAGTACAATGAAAAGTAGGAACTGAAACTGGATTCATGTGTTTCCCTAATTTTCTCTGCTTCTTATGACTCGAATCAAATTTAATTCACAAAGTAGAGAGAATGTAAATAACTGTATACTTCTTTTGTCTTAAGCAAGTCTATAATTAAAAAATTTGGATCCCTTCAGAGAAACTAACCGCGAAATGGCATTAAAGGGTAATCAAAACTTTAACTCCTTAACACATCCTACGGTATCAAAAGATAATTTAAGGGTCAAATTCAGTGATATTAAAACTTTCTGAAAAAATATTGACACCTTCATCAATTAAATGAGATTTCCTGAATGTACTTTTCTCTTCGAGTGAACAGGAGAAGAACAACTGATGCAAACCTCATAAACAAAAGTAATAAACAAAACCAAAGCATTTGGATAGCAATTTAATGATCCTGACCTGTCCTGCTATCAACCGTGGATGAGAATTTACCTCTGGAACATGGATGAGAACCAGCCTTTCTTCTTTGCTTCAACCTTGTTGTCTTTCCATGGTTCTTCATCATCCCCGGTCTCACTATCACTACTTAATATCTCCTCTTTGTCCATCATACTGTCACCTTGTTCTGCTGCCACAACTGTCACATTCTCATTCCCATTCTCACTCACAGGATTTGTGAAATCTAATTTTGGCTCAGAAGGTGAATCATCCCAAACTCGATTCTTCTTTATCTTTTTTGTAGGCTCTGCCTTGGAGCCTTTGTTTACAACAGTATCTGCTTTCTTTCCACCTTTAACCCTGAGCTTCTGTAGCTTATTTACATCAAAAGCCCCAGCAGCGGAATTCCTGTTCTCTTTACCGTTAACCTGCACTACTCCATTTACAATACTTCCGTTAGAATGCCCATTCTCCTTAACATCCCCTTTCACTTTATCGCCATCTCCACCATCGTTTCCTGAGTCACTACCACCCTTTTTATTGTTGCCTCCATTAGTACCACCCTTTTGCACCTGGCCTTGCTTCTTACCAAGATTATTGTTGACAGGCTTTGTCACCGGCTTCGATTTCTTGATATCCTCAGCACGAGCCTCGGCCTCTTTCCGGAGCTGCTGGAAAATATCATCGAATTCATTGTATACAGTCTTTTTGGATTCATAAATCTCAGAGAATTCACGTTTAACCATAGCAAGCAACTCATCCACATACAAAAGATGGAGAATCCGCTGATAGACAGCAACAAAAACAAGCCCGAGTTCGTTGTGGAAAGTCCATTTAAGAGTGTATGCAGCTCCAGGAACATCATAATTGTATGATGCAGCACCTGAACGTTCCTCCAAAAGACACGAACGAATCAATGTGTCAATTGGGGAGCCTCTAAGAGCATTTCCAAGCTCTTTACATGTCCAGAGGATCAAACCCCCTCTAGTGAATATCAGTAACTGCTCTAACATCTCCGAACTCAAATTCAACCCTGCAACCAAAAGTTTGACGCCGAAAGAAAAAAATCTTCAGAATTTAAGGGAGAAAAACAACTTCAGAGAAAGTAAAAATAAAAACAAAAGTTCAGAAAATGAGAGACAGAGTTGACTTGAATTGTGTCCTCGACAATTGGGCTTGATATTGATGATCTTTGTGCAAACACTATAGAAGAAAACGATAATCAACATGAAAAAAGAACCTTATGTGATAGACTTCCTTTATTGACCCTACTTAGTTGGATTGAGTCTTGTATTTGATTGTTAATTAGTTGGCCAAGTTCTTATACTTGTTTTTAGCTAATTGCTTCATGTACCTTTCTTTCTTTTTCGGCCTGTGTAGTTACGTTGGATCCCTGTTTAAGGAATCCAGCTTGCATACCATTTTAGTCTTATCACAAGTTGAGAAGATTTAGATTCATTGAGAAGAGAGTGACAATACTACATGAGAAGCTAGAAGAGAAGTTCAACAAGCAACCAGCCCAAAAATACCTACAAAGGCTAACTAGTTAGTTAATTTAAACCAATATAATGACGAGGCAAACTTGATATGTTAGAAGTTAAATACAAGACACTGGCATTTACGATTCTATATACTGTTTTTAGGTCCATACTCACACTTCACTATTTCTTATTTATTTTTCAAATCTTCTTATATTCAGAGTAGGCCTGTTGCAACTGGAGTCCCATGCAAATGATAAAAATTGTTTGAAAGTTCCCTATGGAAGAATTAGATACCAAAGTTGAATCAAATTATGAAACTAGTATTGATAGGAAGATTTCCTTGGTAACTATTCTGATGCATATGTACATAAAAGATATATCTTCTTAATTTCATTCTTCCAAAAATTAATGACTTCATATCCTGTCCAATTGTTTTATCCACTTTCCATAATAGACCATTAGGGCGGAACACGGAAAAAACATATATGGTATCTGATTAACTAAGGCATGAGCATAGCATAATTTAAAGTGTGCTATTCAATAATAAGAAAAGATTGCAAAATTGAATGCGATTATACCATTTTTGGCGACTTCGATTTCTTCGCCACCAGCTCCCCATACTTAATCCCTAATTCCAAGCCAACGGTCTTAGAGGCAACTTGATTTGGATACTACGCAAGCGTGCAACAATATATAAAACAAGTTTTAATTCATCTGCTATTCGTTTATCTAAAGCTTGCCAATCTAGTACTCATTATAAGCTTATAAATGATCCTGACTGTCCCATTTTCAGTATGATTAACTGTTGTGACTTACGATCATTTTCCAGTATGTTTTCCTTCCTAGTTTACCATATGTTAGGTTGTTTCGACGGTTTAGTTTCCCATATATGTTGACATCCAGATTGCTTAGCTTGCTAGATTCATGTACATGATTCTAGCACCCATAGACCATCCAGATTTTCAGACACAAGTGGAACAACTCCACGTCATACGGTTTTCAAGGACTCCTTCCATAACTTTCTCAGGCATCTTACGTTTTTTCTTAATTAAATCAGTGTAGCTTGCACCATAAGCGAGTTTATGATAAAATCATAAAATGCAACCATACTTTCTTTTGCATTAAACCTTGTTTCTTCCTTGACTTAATTCTTAAGTGTACCATTAAGGATGAAACACAGCTTGATCCAGAAGAAAATATATGCAAGGCAAACTGATTCAATTAAGAGAGAAAGTACGACACCAGAGAGAACTGTGAAAAGAATGTCCAAGGTGGGAGAGTCCTAGAAACTCGCATGAACTAGAGTTGTTCCAATTGTATCAAAAAATCTCGACGGTTCTGAGCGCCACAATCACATACGAGAAACTAGGTAGTCTAAACGGCAAAATGTACGAGAAACTAGGCAGTCGAAACAACCTAATAACATATAGGAAACTACTCTGAAAACATATTTGTATATGGGCATAAGTGAATATGCCGAAAAGGGACAGTCACGACTATTTACAAGCATGTATGAGTGCTAGATTGACAAACTTTGGACAAACAAATAGCAGAAGATATAAAACTTGTTTTAAATAATACAACGTGCTTGTATGACGATCTAAAGTAAGTTGCTCTAAAACAAATGGATCTTTCCTTGCAAAGCTTGGAATTAAAGAATTAAAGAATGAGAAACTGGCGACGAAGAAAGCAAAGTCACCAGAAATGGTATAACTGTGTTTAAGTTTTGCAATTTTTTCTATCACTAAATAGCAAAATCTAAACCATATTATGTTAATGCTTTAGTTAATTAGCATCTATTAAAGTCTCATTCTTCCTGTGTTTTTATAGATTCGTACATGTGTAAGTGTAACTAATGCAATGCATACCATGATATTTTTTTTATATCTTCCTTAATAGTCAATTAAAAAGTGAAAAGAACACAAAGCACTTGAATATGATATGGAGTCCTTCAAATTCGGAAGAATAAAATCAAGAGGACATATCCCCATGTACATCTAGATCATATTGAAACAAGACAA
Source organism: Nicotiana sylvestris (assembly GCF_000393655.2). Classification (NCBI taxonomy): domain Eukaryota; kingdom Viridiplantae; phylum Streptophyta; class Magnoliopsida; order Solanales; family Solanaceae; genus Nicotiana; species Nicotiana sylvestris. Next base: position 7,165,925 of record NC_091067.1, on the reverse strand, counting down.
CCATTTTATTTTGTAATTTTGATTTTGGTATCTAATTCTTCACTTCTCATGGCACTCTACTTACAACAGGACTAAAGTAAATGCAATATAAGAAAACATAGACATTGAGCAAGTACGGTGACCTAAAAACAGTATATAGAGTTGAAAATACTAGTGCCTTATGTGAAACTTCTAAACATATTAATATATCAAGCTTGTCTCCGACATTGTATTGGTTTTAAATTATTAGTTCTAATTGGTTAACCTCTTAAGTTATCTTTGCTAGTGTAGGTGACTGCTTGTTGAACTTCTCTTCTAGCTTTTCATGTATTATTGTCACTCTCAATCTTTCCTCTTTATATAGCAAAACCCAAATAACCTACCAAAGTGTTTTCACGATTTATGCAATCAAACTACAAATTAACCAATTAAATCGAAATCTTCCCATTAGAAAACCAATACCTCTACCAAACCCGTTACACAATTAAAGTAATAAAACTAATTTTCCAGTTTTAATTTCCTCAATAACCCAGTTCAGATCACACCATAAAATTCTAATCAAACACCTCTCACGCAACAGGAATAACAGATCGAACACACGAAGTACACAAATTAGCAAACAAAATCACAAAAAGCAATCCAAAAAAGGAAAATTCCGGAAATTAAAATGGAAAAAAAAGAAAATTAAAATCTAAAACCACAAATAGAAGAAATAAGTCATTTCCTGGTACCTGTCTAATTCCTCTGTAATCTGAGAAGGAAAAGGCGACGAAAGGACTTTGAAAACGGAAAACGAAAAGAGAAAAAATGAAAACGGAAAACGAAAAGAAAAAAAAATGAAAAAAGAAACAGAAACGAAAAATGCAAATTTTGGAATATATATATAGAGGGGTATTCACGGAAAATCAAAAAATTTGGTCCTTTGGTCTTATCTTAATCCCGTTGTAAGGGGAAAAGAAAAAAAAAAATCTAATGTTTGCTCTAATTTTCTTTTTCACCCATCTTAATTAAGCTGATTGAACCGTACTGAATTAGTTATTAATTTTTTTTTTTAATAAAATGTTAGATTTTTATATAAATTTATAATTATCTCGAATAATTATAATATTTTTTAAATTTTATATAATAAATCGTAAATATTAAACTATACAGAATAAATTTATATTATAATATATTTTACATATTCAGTGTAAAAATAACAAGATATTAAATTTTTTTCCTTGGGCCTTAAAATTATGGAAACGACTACAAGCCAACAGGTAATGATATTCTAGCGATCTTGAGTAGCAAGTCACAAAGTTATTGAATATCTTTTCTCTCGATTTAGATTTCTCTTGTTGGATATTTAATCTTCCAATATGCTTTATTCTTGAGTCTCAGCTTGATTAATGTATTTTTAACTTGTGTGGTTCATATTTCTCTTATCTTTGCTTAATTATTTTATGCTGCTATAGAATAGTGAGTTTGATTTTTATTTTAGCCATCTTTTATGTTTCCTTGATTCATCAACTTTTAAACAGTAAAAATATCTAAATGGCTTTGCGAAAGTCCTATACAAGTACGCTTGTTCTCCCTGTTTAGCGTTTCGGAAATAGCCCCCTACTTTTACAAGGTAGGGTTAAAGTCTGCGTGCACACTACCCTCCCCAGACCCCACTTCTGAGATTATACTAATTTTATTGTTATTGTTTATGCAAGTACGCATGTTATCACGCTTTAACTTCTATTAGTGATTTTTGCATAACATTTATGAAAAAAAATACCAAATATTAACTTAATCGTGTTGATACCAAAGAGAAATTGACATGATTTAGCCGATTTCAAAAATTTAATTTTAGTTATACAAAATAAAGTAACCAAAAAATTGATTTGATATAAATTTTATAAAATAAACAGCTACATCGAATCGTTGACACAGTAAGAAAACGTAATAGATTATTTGCCAATTTTAAAATACTAGCTTTATGGTACTCGCGTTGCGCGTGTACCTATATTAATGAGTACACAATTTTTAAAAAATTACGTAAATATTATTCGACTATATATTTGACTAATTTTAAATTATATAATAAAAGTTAAAGGAATATTCTTGGAACTGTTGAATGGTGTTTCCATTTAGTTAACTCAATAAATGAAGAAATCTTGGCCGACAAAAGTTTTTAGATGATTTATTGTGATTTATGAGTACGTGTGAGATCTCATGAAAATTATTGTTATTTTAATGACTTAATACTAAAAACAAAACACAAAAGAGAATAAAAGGTTAGTCTTATAGCTCCAAAAATTAATATTGACAATGTAAAGTCTAAAAAATGAATGTGATTGAATTAATATCTTATAATAAATAATTTAATAAAAAAATAGATCTAGGCATTGTCATTTGTTGGACTAAATGCAACGAAAAAAATGACAAGTTGTTTAAAATATATCTTTTCCTACTATTTCATTCATAAATTTCTTACAAAAATACATATCATTTATTAGTATAATTTCGATATATAAATTTATCTTATTTATGTTTCACTTATCTGATTGCGTTTGAGCTTTAACATATATACGTTCGACAAAAATATTAAAATACATTATAGTTATTATTACTATAATTATATTATTTTCAAATATAGTCTTGTCATTTTTAAACTTAGTTATAGATAGTTCCTAATATGTTTATAGGTTTGGTTTGTGATGTACATGAGACTTCAATATGTATAAACTTGATATTATAAAGTTATAAAAGTAATTACGATTGAGTTAATAACTACTATAAATAGTTTAATATAAAAAATATAGTGAGATTAGCATTCGTAGGACTGGATGTCAGAAAAGGAAAACATTAAAAATGACGACTTATTTATAATATACTTTATTTTTTACTATTGTATCCTTCAATTTCTTATAAAGAAAAGGTACAATTTATTACCATTAATTTAGATATATAAATTTTGGTTTCTTATTTATACTTCAATTATCTAACCGAGTTTGTGCTTTAACATGTATAACTTCAACGAAAAATTTAAAATACATTATAGTTTATTATTACTATAATATAATTGTAATTATTTTAATAATTGTATTGTTGTCTTTGGTAAACTTATTTATAGATATATATTTTTTTACTCATCATGTTAGGTTTATAAGTTTGATTTACCATGTATAGGAAACTTCAATAATTATGGACCTAAAATTAAATCTATTACTTATTGGTAAATTTTAATGCACATGCACCCTTTCATTACTTTAAGTTATTTGTTGTAAAGAGGATAGTGAATAACCTTTAAAATATTCACACTAAAAGAGTAATAATTTATATTTATTCTCTTTCAATTAATTTTCTTTTATTTTTTACTAAAATAGTAAAATTCTAAAGAATTAACCGGCAATAATTCTAAAACAAAGACAACACTCCTAAACCTTGAATGAGTTCTAGTACACGCTAGTTTCTTACATTGATTATGCTGGTATGTCTTTTATAAATATGGTATATTATATAGTTTAAATAAGGAAAAAGATAATATTGAAATTTAGGTAATTTTAAAGTCATAGATATTAGGAAAATAGTTAAATGACTATTTTGTCTAGTGTATACTTTATTTTCAAAGGGTAAAATAGGCGAACGATATTTCGCTAAGGACGTTCGTGTTTTTAATATAGTATAGATATAGATATAAATATAGATATAGATATAGATATAGATGAATAAACCAAAGATGTAACAAAAATTAATATTAAGCAACTTCAAATAGTAGACAACCATTTACCGGCAGACAGAGAACTTTTGCCCTATATATAGGAGTGTGAATTTTTGGAATTAAATGGAAAAATTAATTAATTAAAATTTAGAATTCTAGTTTTTCAATTCAGTTTAAGTTGAAGAATTTAAATGTTTTAATATTTCATGTTGAATTTGGATCTGGAAAATATAAATTGAAAAGGCTAATTATTTTGGTATTTCTATTTTATTTCGTATATAAATATATTATGATCTTAGGAAGGTAAAGTTTTATAACTTAACTATAGTAAACATTACGAAAAAAGATTCTGACGAATCCACTAACTTTTGCTTAAACTCTGTATTTATATTAAGAAAGTCATTGCAAATGTATAAATGTTCAATTAGTGAACCCAATAAACTAAAATGCATTATAAATTCGATGGTACGTTCAGAATGCATAAGTTTTAAATCCTGACTTCGTATCTGTGTATTACCATTTGGCATACTGTAAATAACATAGGTAAAAATGAAATGAAAGATTAATTGGATACTTTACTTATGGAATAATTAAAATGCAACATATTGGAATAATTTCATATATGAGGATTAATTAAAATGTTTAACAAAACTCTTGGAATAGGAATATGCTAATTTAGAGGAGGAAAATGGGGACATTTGTGCAAGCATTTCTCTTTCTCAACATAACACAATGAAGTTGTTTCACAACACCATCCTCCTTCTGATGGCACATTGAAACATTTGCCAGGACTAAAAAGTCTCTCATCTTTTATATTTTTAGTCCTTAGATTTATGCTCCTTGTTGCTTCTTCACCTATGTTAAAATCAAAAATAAAAAAGAAAAATGTAAGTCATTATGTCAAGGTGTATCAATCAATCAATCAATCAACTACATCTAGAGTTCAAACTATTTTCATTATCATAACCAATAAATGTTACGCTGGAGTAAGTATTCATTTATTCTTAATCAAAAATTTCGAGTTCGAGCCCTATGTAAAAAATTAAAGGGTTTTTTTTTACTTTTAACTAGCGCCAACTATTTACATTCGGTGGCCAAAAATATATATAAAATTTGTATATAACATACATAATATGTGTGTGTATATATATATATATATATATATATATATATTATTTTGAGAGTGGCTATACATTATCGTTTTTTTTTTTTAAAATTGAATTTGTTAGAGAGCGTTTTACTCCAAATATGAAAATTTTCAACGCAAATATGGATTTAGTCGGGTCCTAATTAATGCAGGTTTCTATAGTACTTAAACAAAAAAAATTGTTAATGATATCTTTCAATAATACAATATTTTTACTCTAAAGCTTATTTATAAAACATTAAATCAACTTTTTGACAAACTTCTTGTAAAAAGAATAAACAAGTCATTATAACTAAATAGATTGGAGGCATTAAGCGGTTAATTTTCATTTTATTTTGCAAGTAGAATGGAAATATAAAATGAAATAAAGAATGAATTTTATGAATTATACTTACATTCATGAGCAGGGAAAATGATAAAAAGAAGTAAAATGAAGAAAATCAAGTGCTTTGTAATGGCCGTCATTTGCTGATGTATATTTGAGTTCTTTTCAAAAATATTTTTGAGTTGATTGAATAGAAAACATTTTTAGTTGAATACATTTATAGTGGGGTTCATATCATTTTGCCTTTTGAATTAAAGGTCAAATTTTCTTAAATCTGGAATTTTTTAATTAACCTTGCAAATTCACATAAACATAATCGGATTTTGTTGCACAAAATGACATTTAATTTACAATTTAATTTCTTTCTTATAGTATTGAAATATTCTTAAAATTAACCCACTGAAGAATGACCCCACCTTTCTCCAATTCAGGCAATCATAATGAGATTGTTTATCCTTAAATCGGATAACAATTAAATTTATACGCGATTTTAAGGATATGTGAATTGATTCAACATAAATAATCAGGAATACTAGATAAAGAAGTTAAAGACAAAGTGAATGATCAAACCAGTTGTAATGTTATAGCCTAGCCGGAACCTAGATTGAACAGTAGTTATGCCCTCGATCGGATCCTTGGTTCGAACCCAATTACGAATGAAGAACAAATAGTTAAATAAGAACTTTTGCAATAGCTAGAAAGCAAAAAATGAATTTATATTGCCTTGATTTGAGTATTACAATCATCCTTACGAAATAAAAACTTTCCCTTTATATAATATGAGAGTTTCATTTATAGTACAAGTCTAAAAAAGGTAAAATATTCTTTTTTCGTAAATTATTGATCCGTAACCGACATCGAGCTAGATCTGTTCCGTGATATCCGATTAGATACGGATATCACGGCCCTCTATCCGTCGTGTGTAACCATTTGCCATACTTCCCGAGGTCTTAGAGCTTGTTCTAGGCCTGGGAAGCGTTGCTTTATTACGCCCGATGATGAACACATCGTTCACCTTTCATGGATCTCGATACGAAGGGCTCTCCCCTTCGGTTTCAACCTCGTGCGTTTGTGCCCTTCTTCCGTCTTCTTCACCGAAAAATCGGAATGTGCATTGTCCTCGATTTTACCCGTATACACAAATATCATTTGACTATCTTTTGTCTTTTTCCTTTTTCAAATCATTTTACAATCAAGTAATTATTGAAAGAAGGGTATTTTCCTTGTGTCTTTATAAAGGGGTAGGGATTTAAATTGTTATAATACATGTTAGTACATACATGGATAAGTTGAATATTGTTGGAAATATGGTCATCACTTGTTTTTAAAATGAATTCTGCGTTTCGAGACCTTAAAAATCTTTTTCAGTATCATCTCGATTTGCGCGCGCAGTCCGGGCGCGTAGCCGAAAAACTACTTGATGAAAATCTGTGAAAAATATTGAAATTTTGCCTTAAAATGCATTTAAGTTGACTTCGGTCAATATTTTAGATAAACGAATCTGGACCCATGATTTGACGGTCCCGGAGGGTCCGTGAAAAAATATGGGACTTGGGCGTATGCCCGGAATAGAATTTCGAGGTCACAAGCAAAAAAAATGTTTTTTTTTTTAATTTTTTTTTTAAAAATTTCTATGAGTTTTGGAATGAAATGCAATTAGAATTTGATGGTATCGGGTCTGTATTCTGGTTCCGGAGCCCGGTACAAGTCTTATATGTGAACTAAGATAAGTCTGTGAAATTTGGTAAGAAACGGAAGTCGTTTGAGGTGATTCGGACCCGTAGTTGTGAAAATTCATGTTTTGAAAGTTTTGAGATTTTCCTTAGATTTTCATGCTAAATTCGTTGTTTAAGAGGTTATTTGGCGATTTGATCGCACGGATAAGTTCATATGATATTTTTGAGTTAGTATACATTATTGGTTTGGAGCCCCGAGGACTCGAGTGAGTTTCGAATAGGTTTCGGGAAGATTTGAACTCATAAAAGTTGCAGGTTTTTCAGTTTCTGGTGTTTGGTGTTGACTACTATGCGATCGCATAGGGCCTTTCGCGATCGCATAGCTCAGTGTTGAGGAAGGAAATCTTTAATACTATGCGATCACATAGCATATTCCGCGATTGCATAGAGTGGTAGGCAGGCTGGGGGCGGGGGTAGCTTGTTCTGTGCGATTGCATTTCCTCATTCGCAATCGTGTAGCGTAGGAAGCCAGTCCACTATGCGATCGCATTCCTTTCTTCGCGATCGCATAGACCAAAATCCGCCCAGTTATTTTTAAGTTCAAAAACAGAATGTATTACGGAAATTTCACCATTTTTCACAAACTTCTTCTTCTCCACACCTCTTGGGCGATTTTTGAAGAGAAACTTCACCTTAGCTTCTGTAGACAATAAATTTGCGTCGAGAAAATAAAATCAAGACCGAAAAATATCGCAACAATCGTAGTATTTTATTTCAAATATTTTAGTGTTACAATCTCTATGATTCCTCTGATTCTACTTTTCTAGTATAAATTTAAGGGCCTTTGAGCTTGATCTTGGATTTGAATTTGATTTATCCGTCGCGAACACTTTGATTGTTGCCACGAATTTTATCACGAACAAGTAGCCTTGATCTTGAACGCCTTGTATTTGATTTGACTTCGTTATTGATCTTGAGCTTGAATTGTTCTTGAACAAGTAGTCATTTGATTGGCCAGAACATGTCACTTGCACACATGGCACGATTTCATTGGTCTTTTAGTGTGACTTGGCATGCCTTGTCATTTTGACATGTGGCATGATCCCATTGGCTCTTCCGTTTGACTTGACGTGCCATGTTGTTTGACACGTCGCACCAAACTGGGCCTCCAGGAAGATGACATCTTGTACTTAATAAAGTGGGCTCATCACTTTAGCCCAACTAAATGGGTTAGCCCAATGGATTAAGACTCATTTATTTAATCTATATATATATTGGACCTATATAATTAATTCAATTATATTAGCCCATATATTTATTTGAACCAATATATCTTGAATTTAAAATATAGTCCAAATTCTTTTATGAATTTAAAATTAATAAAATTTATATGCCTACAACTTCATAGGTATGTAATTCTAAGCTCGTTTTCTTCCATTTTTATCAACACCCATTAGATTTCTAGGCCTAAAATATGAGATTAAGGGTAGAAAATCAGGGATTTGGGTAGAGTTAGGCTTTTTGATTATTTGAGAATTTGACCTCGTTTTAGGGTCGGATTACATATTCGGGCTCGTGGGTGAATGGGTGATCGGATTTTGGTCCGAACCTCGTATTTTGACCAAGCAGGCCCGTGGTCGATTTTTGGATTTTTGGGAAGAATGTTGGGAAATCTATAATTAAGCATTAGAATTGAATTGTTTAGTATTTATTGATGTTATTGAGTCAAATATGTCTAGATACGATTGATTTGGAGTCGGGTTCGAATGGAAAAGCTGTGCTTGAGGCTTGATTTGGATCATTGGAGTCGAGGTAAGTGTTTGGTCTAACCTTAGCTTGAGGTATTAGGAGTTGTGTCCTATTTGCTACTTGTTTCTTGCTGAGTATGACGTATAGACATGGTGACGAGTATCTATACGTTGGTATCGAGCATGACCGTGAGTCTTAAATTGAATTATGTTGTGTTCTTAAATAATACTACGGATGATTAATTTGATGATTCTCTGTACTGAGCAAGGATTATGATTATTCTCATGGAAATTAGTTATGACTGAGTACTGGTGTTAGCTGAGGTAGTTAGATATTGGAACAAGTTTGTTTATAGATGTTTCTCCATTGTCGGGTCGTAGTTTACTTATACTGTCGATTGCCTTGCCGGAATAGTGTAGTTCTTGATTGATCCCTTGTCGGGACTCTGGTTATGATTGTTTTTGATATTACATGTGGAACGCATTGCACACCGCAACAATGATTTAATTAGATCGGGTTGCACGCCGTAACAATGATATAAAATAAACAGCTGCATCGAACCGTTGACACAGTAAGAAAACGTAATAGATTATTTGCCAATTTTAAAAATATGAATAAACCAAAGATATAACAAAAATTAATATTAGGCAACTTCAAATAGTAGATAACCATTTACCGGCAGACAGAGAACTTTTGCCCTATATATAGGAGTGTGAATTATTGGAATTAAATGGAAAAATTAATTAATTAAAATTTAGAATTCTAGTTTTTCAATTCAGTTTAAGTTGAAGAATTTAAATGTTTTTATATTTCATGTTGAATTTGGATCTGGAAAATATAAATTGAAAAGGCTAATTATTTTGGTATTTCTATTTTATTTCGTATATAAATATATTATGATCTTAGGAAGGTAAAGTTTTATAACTTAACTATAGTAAACATTACGAAAAAAGATTTTGATGAATCCACTAACTTTTGCTTAGACTTTGTATTTATATTAAGAAAGTCATTGCAAATGTATAAATGTTCAATTTGTGAACCCAATAAACTAAAATGCATTATAAATTCGATGGTACGTTCAGAATGCATAAGTTTTAAATCCTGACTTCGTATCTGTGTATTACCATTTGGCATACTGTAAATAACATAGGTAAAAATGAAATGAAAGATTAATTGGATACTTTACTTATGGAATAATTAAAATGCAACATATTGGAATAATTTCATATATGAGGATTAATTAAAATGTTTAACAAAACTCTTGGAATAGGAATATGCTAATTTAGAGGAGGAAAATGGGGACATTTGTGCAAGCATTTCTCTTTCTCAACATAACACAATGAAGTTGTTTCACAACACCATCCTCCTTCTGATGGCACATTGAAACATTTGCCAGGACTAAAAAGTCTCTCATCTTTTATATTTTTAGTCCTTAGATTTATGCTCCTTGTTGCTTCTTCACCTATGTTAAAATCAAAAATAAAAAAGAAAAATGTAAGTCATTATGTCAAGGTGTATCAATCAATCAATCAATCAACTACATCTAGAGTTCAAACTATTTTCATTATCATAACCAATAAATGTTACGCTGGAGTAAGTATTCATTTATTCTTAATCAAAAATTTCGAGTTCGAGCCCTATGTAAAAAATTAAAGGGTTTTTTTTTACTTTTAACTAGCGCCAACTATTTACATTCGGTGGCCAAAAATATATATAAAATTTGTATATAACATACATAATATGTGTGTGTATATATATATATATATATATATATATATATATATATTATTTTGAGAGTGGCTATACATTATCGTTTTTTTTTTTTAAAATTGAATTTGTTAGAGAGCGTTTTACTCCAAATATGAAAATTTTCAACGCAAATATGGATTTAGTCGGGTCCTAATTAATGCAGGTTTCTATAGTACTTAAACAAAAAAAATTGTTAATGATATCTTTCAATAATACAATATTTTTACTCTAAAGCTTATTTATAAAACATTAAATCAACTTTTTGACAAACTTCTTGTAAAAAGAATAAACAAGTCATTATAACTAAATAGATTGGAGGCATTAAGCGGTTAATTTTCATTTTATTTTGCAAGTAGAATGGAAATATAAAATGAAATAAAGAATGAATTTTATGAATTATACTTACATTCATGAGCAGGGAAAATGATAAAAAGAAGTAAAATGAAGAAAATCAAGTGCTTTGTAATGGCCGTCATTTGCTGATGTATATTTGAGTTCTTTTCAAAAATATTTTTGAGTTGATTGAATAGAAAACATTTTTAGTTGAATACATTTATAGTGGGGTTCATATCATTTTGCCTTTTGAATTAAAGGTCAAATTTTCTTAAATCTGGAATTTTTTAATTAACCTTGCAAATTCACATAAACATAATCGGATTTTGTTGCACAAAATGACATTTAATTTACAATTTAATTTCTTTCTTATAGTATTGAAATATTCTTAAATTAACCCACTGAAGAATGACCCCACCTTTCTCCAATTCAGGCAATCATAATGAGATTGTTTATCCTTAAATCGGATAACAATTAAATTTATACGCGATTTTAAGGATATGTGAATTGATTCAACATAAATAATCAGGAATACTAGATAAAGAAGTTAAAGACAAAGTGAATGATCAAACCAGTTGTAATGTTATAGCCTAGCCGGAACCTAGATTGAACAGTAGTTATGCCCTCGATCGGATCCTTGGTTCGAACCCAATTACGAATGAAGAACAAATAGTTAAATAAGAACTTTTGCAATAGCTAGAAAGCAAAAAATGAATTTATATTGCCTTGATTTGAGTATTACAATCATCCTTACGAAATAAAAACTTTCCCTTTATATAATATGAGAGTTTCATTTATAGTACAAGTCTAAAAAAGGTAAAATATTCTTTTTTCGTAAATTATTGATCCGTAACCGACATCGAGCTAGATCTGTTCCGTGATATCCGATTAGATACGGATATCACGGCCCTCTATCCGTCGTGTGTAACCATTTGCCATACTTCCCGAGGTCTTAGAGCTTGTTCTAGGCCTGGGAAGCGTTGCTTTATTACGCCCGATGATGAACACATCGTTCACCTTTCATGGATCTCGATACGAAGGGCTCTCCCCTTCGGTTTCAACCTCGTGCGTTTGTGCCCTTCTTCCGTCTTCTTCACCGAAAAATCGGAATGTGCATTGTCCTCGATTTTACCCGTATACACAAATATCATTTGACTATCTTTTGTCTTTTTCCTTTTTCAAATCATTTTACAATCAAGTAATTATTGAAAGAAGGGTATTTTCCTTGTGTCTTTATAAAGGGGTAGGGATTTAAATTGTTATAATACATGTTAGTACATACATGGATAAGTTGAATATTGTTGGAAATATGGTCATCACTTGTTTTTAAAATGAATTCTGCGTTTCGAGACCTTAAAAATCTTTTTCAGTATCATCTCGATTTGCGCGCGCAGTCCGGGCGCGTAGCCGAAAAACTACTTGATGAAAATCTGTGAAAAATATTGAAATTTTGCCTTAAAATGCATTTAAGTTGACTTCGGTCAATATTTTAGATAAACGAATCTGGACCCATGATTTGACGGTCCCGGAGGGTCCGTGAAAAAATATGGGACTTGGGCGTATGCCCGGAATAGAATTTCGAGGTCACAAGCAAAAAAAATGTTTTTTTTTTTAATTTTTTTTTTAAAAATTTCTATGAGTTTTGGAATGAAATGCAATTAGAATTTGATGGTATCGGGTCTGTATTCTGGTTCCGGAGCCCGGTACAAGTCTTATATGTGAACTAAGATAAGTCTGTGAAATTTGGTAAGAAACGGAAGTCGTTTGAGGTGATTCGGACCCGTAGTTGTGAAAATTCATGTTTTGAAAGTTTTGAGATTTTCCTTAGATTTTCATGCTAAATTCGTTGTTTAAGAGGTTATTTGGCGATTTGATCGCACGGATAAGTTCATATGATATTTTTGAGTTAGTATACATTATTGGTTTGGAGCCCCGAGGACTCGAGTGAGTTTCGAATAGGTTTCGGGAAGATTTGAACTCATAAAAGTTGCAGGTTTTTCAGTTTCTGGTGTTTGGTGTTGACTACTATGCGATCGCATAGGGCCTTTCGCGATCGCATAGCTCAGTGTTGAGGAAGGAAATCTTTAATACTATGCGATCACATAGCATATTCCGCGATTGCATAGAGTGGTAGGCAGGCTGGGGGCGGGGGTAGCTTGTTCTGTGCGATTGCATTTCCTCATTCGCAATCGTGTAGCGTAGGAAGCCAGTCCACTATGCGATCGCATTCCTTTCTTCGCGATCGCATAGACCAAAATCCGCCCAGTTATTTTTAAGTTCAAAAACAGAATGTATTACGGAAATTTCACCATTTTTCACAAACTTCTTCTTCTCCACACCTCTTGGGCGATTTTTGAAGAGAAACTTCACCTTAGCTTCTGTAGACAATAAATTTGCGTCGAGAAAATAAAATCAAGACCGAAAAATATCGCAACAATCGTAGTATTTTATTTCAAATATTTTAGTGTTACAATCTCTATGATTCCTCTGATTCTACTTTTCTAGTATAAATTTAAGGGCCTTTGAGCTTGATCTTGGATTTGAATTTGATTTATCCGTCGCGAACACTTTGATTGTTGCCACGAATTTTATCACGAACAAGTAGCCTTGATCTTGAACGCCTTGTATTTGATTTGACTTCGTTATTGATCTTGAGCTTGAATTGTTCTTGAACAAGTAGTCATTTGATTGGCCAGAACATGTCACTTGCACACATGGCACGATTTCATTGGTCTTTTAGTGTGACTTGGCATGCCTTGTCATTTTGACATGTGGCATGATCCCATTGGCTCTTCCGTTTGACTTGACGTGCCATGTTGTTTGACACGTCGCACCAAACTGGGCCTCCAGGAAGATGACATCTTGTACTTAATAAAGTGGGCTCATCACTTTAGCCCAACTAAATGGGTTAGCCCAATGGATTAAGACTCATTTATTTAATCTATATATATATTGGACCTATATAATTAATTCAATTATATTAGCCCATATATTTATTTGAACCAATATATCTTGAATTTAAAATATAGTCCAAATTCTTTTATGAATTTAAAATTAATAAAATTTATATGCCTACAACTTCATAGGTATGTAATTCTAAGCTCGTTTTCTTCCATTTTTATCAACACCCATTAGATTTCTAGGCCTAAAATATGAGATTAAGGGTAGAAAATCAGGGATTTGGGTAGAGTTAGGCTTTTTGATTATTTGAGAATTTGACCTCGTTTTAGGGTCGGATTACATATTCGGGCTCGTGGGTGAATGGGTGATCGGATTTTGGTCCGAACCTCGTATTTTGACCAAGCAGGCCCGTGGTCGATTTTTGGATTTTTGGGAAGAATGTTGGGAAATCTATAATTAAGCATTAGAATTGAATTGTTTAGTATTTATTGATGTTATTGAGTCAAATATGTCTAGATACGATTGATTTGGAGTCGGGTTCGAATGGAAAAGCTGTGCTTGAGGCTTGATTTGGATCATTGGAGTCGAGGTAAGTGTTTGGTCTAACCTTAGCTTGAGGTATTAGGAGTTGTGTCCTATTTGCTACTTGTTTCTTGCTGAGTATGACGTATAGACATGGTGACGAGTATCTATACGTTGGTATCGAGCATGACCGTGAGTCTTAAATTGAATTATGTTGTGTTCTTAAATAATACTACGGATGATTAATTTGATGATTCTCTGTACTGAGCAAGGATTATGATTATTCTCATGGAAATTAGTTATGACTGAGTACTGGTGTTAGCTGAGGTAGTTAGATATTGGAACAAGTTTGGTTATAGATGTTTCTCCATTGTCGGGTCGTAGTTTACTTATACTGTCGATTGCCTTGCCGGAATAGTGTAGTTCTTGATTGATCCCTTGTCGGGACTCTGGTTATGATTGTTTTTGATATTACATGTGGAACGCATTGCACACCGCAACAATGATTTAATTAGATCGGGTTGCACGCCGTAACAATGATATAAAATAAACAGCTGCATCGAACCGTTGACACAGTAAGAAAACGTAATAGATTATTTGCCAATTTTAAAAATATGAATAAACCAAAGATATAACAAAAATTAATATTAGGCAACTTCAAATAGTAGATAACCATTTACCGGCAGACAGAGAACTTTTGCCCTATATATAGGAGTGTGAATTATTGGAATTAAATGGAAAAATTAATTAATTAAAATTTAGAATTCTAGTTTTTCAATTCAGTTTAAGTTGAAGAATTTAAATGTTTTTATATTTCATGTTGAATTTGGATCTGGAAAATATAAATTGAAAAGGCTAATTATTTTGGTATTTCTATTTTATTTCGTATATAAATATATTATGATCTTAGGAAGGTAAAGTTTTATAACTTAACTATAGTAAACATTACGAAAAAAGATTTTGATGAATCCACTAACTTTTGCTTAGACTTTGTATTTATATTAAGAAAGTCATTGCAAATGTATAAATGTTCAATTTGTGAACCCAATAAACTAAAATGCATTATAAATTCGATGGTACGTTCAGAATGCATAAGTTTTAAATCCTGACTTCGTATCTGTGTATTACCATTTGGCATACTGTAAATAACATAGGTAAAAATGAAATGAAAGATTAATTGGATACTTTACTTATGGAATAATTAAAATGCAACATATTGGAATAATTTCATATATGAGGATTAATTAAAATGTTTAACAAAACTCTTGGAATAGGAATATGCTAATTTAGAGGAGGAAAATGGGGACATTTGTGCAAGCATTTCTCTTTCTCAACATAACACAATGAAGTTGTTTCACAACACCATCCTCCTTCTGATGGCACATTGAAACATTTGCCAGGACTAAAAAGTCTCTCATCTTTTATATTTTTAGTCCTTAGATTTATGCTCCTTGTTGCTTCTTCACCTATGTTAAAATCAAAAATAAAAAAGAAAAATGTAAGTCATTATGTCAAGGTGTATCAATCAATCAATCAATCAACTACATCTAGAGTTCAAACTATTTTCATTATCATAACCAATAAATGTTACGCTGGAGTAAGTATTCATTTATTCTTAATCAAAAATTTCGAGTTCGAGCCCTATGTAAAAAATTAAAGGGTTTTTTTTTACTTTTAACTAGCGCCAACTATTTACATTCGGTGGCCAAAAATATATATAAAATTTGTATATAACATACATAATATGTGTGTGTATATATATATATATATATATATATATATATTATTTTGAGAGTGGCTATACATTATCGTTTTTTTTTTTTAAAATTGAATTTGTTAGAGAGCGTTTTACTCCAAATATGAAAATTTTCAACGCAAATATGGATTTAGTCGGGTCCTAATTAATGCAGGTTTCTATAGTACTTAAACAAAAAAAATTGTTAATGATATCTTTCAATAATACAATATTTTTACTCTAAAGCTTATTTATAAAACATTAAATCAACTTTTTGACAAACTTCTTGTAAAAAGAATAAACAAGTCATTATAACTAAATAGATTGGAGGCATTAAGCGGTTAATTTTCATTTTATTTTGCAAGTAGAATGGAAATATAAAATGAAATAAAGAATGAATTTTATGAATTATACTTACATTCATGAGCAGGGAAAATGATAAAAAGAAGTAAAATGAAGAAAATCAAGTGCTTTGTAATGGCCGTCATTTGCTGATGTATATTTGAGTTCTTTTCAAAAATATTTTTGAGTTGATTGAATAGAAAACATTTTTAGTTGAATACATTTATAGTGGGGTTCATATCATTTTGCCTTTTGAATTAAAGGTCAAATTTTCTTAAATCTGGAATTTTTTAATTAACCTTGCAAATTCACATAAACATAATCGGATTTTGTTGCACAAAATGACATTTAATTTACAATTTAATTTCTTTCTTATAGTATTGAAATATTCTTAAAATTAACCCACTGAAGAATGACCCCACCTTTCTCCAATTCAGGCAATCATAATGAGATTGTTTATCCTTAAATCGGATAACAATTAAATTTGTACGCGATTTTAAGGATATGTGGATTGATTCAACATAAATAATCAGGAATGCTAGATAAAGAAGTTAAAGACAAAGTGAATGATCAAACCAGTTGTAATGTTATAGCCTAGCCGGAACCTAGATCGAACAGTAGTTATGCCCTCGATCGGATTCTTGGTTCGAACCCAATTACGAATGAAGAACAAATAGTTAAATAAGAACTTTTGCAATAGCTAGAAAGCAAAAAATGAATTTATATTGCCTTGATTTGAGTGTTACAATCATCCTTACGAAATAAAAATTTTCCCTTTATATAATATGAGAGTTTCATCTATAGTACAAGTCTAAAAAAGGTAAAATATTCTTTTTTCGTTAATTATTAATCCGTAACCGACATCGAGCTAGATCTGTGCCGTGATATCCGGTTAGATACGGATATCACGGCCCTCTATCCGTCGTGTGTAACCATTTGCCATACTTCCCGAGGTCTTAGAGCTTGTTCTAGGTCTGGGAAGCGTTGCTTTATCACGCCCGATGATGAACACATCATTCACCTTTCATGGATCTCAATATGAAGGGCTCTCCCCCTCGGTTTCAACCTCGTGCGTCCGTGCCCTTCTTCCGTCTTCTTCATCGAAAAATCGGAATATGCATTGTCCTCGATTTTACCCGTATACACAAATATCATTTGACTAATCTTTTGTCTTTTTCCTTTCTCAAATCATTTTAAAATCAAGTAATTATTGAAAGAAGGGTATTTTCCTTGTGTCTTTATAAAGGGGTAGGGATTTAAATTGTTATAATACATGTTTGTACATACGTGGATAAGTTGAATATTGTTGGAAATTTGTGATGACCCAAAAGGTTATCACTTATTTTTAAAATGAATTTTGCATTCCGAGACCTTAAAAATCTCTTTCAGTATCATCTCGATTTGTGTGCGCAGTCCGGGCGCGTAGACGAAAAACTACTATGTAAAAGTCTGTGAAAAATGTTGAAATTTTGCCTTAAAATGCATTTAAGTTGACTTCGGTCAATATTTTAGATAAACGGATCTGGACCCGTAATTTGACGGTCCCGGAGGGTCCATGAAAAAATATGGGACTTGGGCGTATGCTCGGAATAGAATTTCTAAGTCCCAAGCCCGAGAAATGAATTTTTTTTAAAAATTATTTTCTGGAAATTTCTATGAGTTTTGGAAATGAAATGCATTTAGAATTTGATGGTATCGGGCCCGTATTCTGGTACCGGAACCCGGTACAAGTCTTATATGTGAAATAAGATAAGTATGTAAAATTTGGTAAGAAACGGAAGTCGTTTGAGGTGATTCGGACCCGTAGTTGTGAAAATTCATGTTTTGAAAGTTTTGAGATTTTCCTTAGATTTTCATGTTAAATTCGGTGTTTAAGAGGTTATTTTGGCGATTTGATCGCATGGATAAGTTCATATGATGTTTTTGAGTTAGTATGCATTATTGGTTTGGAGCCCCGAGGACTCGGGTGAGTTTCGGATAGGTTTCGGGAAGTTTTGAACTCACAAAAGTTGCAGGTTTTTCAGTTTCTGGTCTCTGGTGTTGACTACTATGCGATCGCATAGGGCCTTTCGCGATTGCATAGCTCAGTGTTGAGGGAGGAAATCTGTAACACTATGCGATCACACAGCATGTTCCACGATTGCATAGAGTGGTAGGCAGGCTGGGGGGCTGGGGTAGCTTGTTCTATGCGATTGCATTTCCTCATTCGCAATCGTGTAGCGTAGGAAGCCAGTCCACTATGCGCTCGCATTCCTTTCTTCGCGATCGCATAGACCAAAATCCGCCCAGTTATTTTTAAGTTAAAAACAGAATGTATTACGGAAATTTCACCATTTTTCACAAACTTCTTCTTCTCCACACCTCTTGGGCGATTTTTGAAGAGAAACTTCACCTTAGCTTCTATAGACAATAAATTTGCGTCAAGAAAATAAAATCAAGACCGAAAAATATCGCAATAATCGTAGTATTTTATTTCGAATATTTGAGTGTTACAATCTCTATGATTCCTCTAATTCTACTTTTCTAGTATAAATTCAAGGGCCTTTGAGCTTGATCTTGGATTTGAATTTGATTTATCCGTCGTGAACACTTTGATTGTTGCCACAAATTTTATTACGAACAAGTAGCTTTGATCTTGAACGCCTTGTATTTGATTTCACTTCGTTATTGATCTTGAATACTTGAATTGTTCTTCATTCTTGAGCTTGAATACTTAATTTGTTCTTCGTTCTTGAACTTAAACTTGATTGCTTGAAGCTTGAAACTTGTGGAGGAATTTGCACCGTTTGATCCACGAGCTCTTTCTTGCTTCTTGTTATAACTTCTGGTGTCTTTTCTGAGTTATGAAGACCCCTATTTATAGTTGTCGAAGGGAAGTGTTGTGATAAGAACAAACATTTTCCGACCAATCAAATTGAAGTGTGACATGACCACATTTGACTGGCCAGAACATGTCACTTGCACACGTGGCGCGATTTCATTGGCCTTTGAGTGTGACTTGGCATGCCTTGTCATTTTGACATGTGGCATGATCCCATTGGCTCTTCCGTTTGACTTGACATGCCATGTCGTTTGACACGTCGCACCAAACTGGGCCTCTAGGAAGATGACATCTTGTACTTAATAAAGTGGGCTCATCACTTTAGCCCAATTAAATGGGTTAGCCCAATGGATTAAGACTCATTTATTTAATCTATATATATTGGACCTATATAATTAATTCAATTATATTAGCCCATATATTTATTTGGACCAGTATATCTTGAATTTAAAATATAGTCCAAATTCTTTTATGAATTTAAAATTAATAAAATTTATATGCCTACAGCTTCATAGGTATGTAATCCTAAGCTCGTTTTCTTCCATTTTTATCAACACCCATTAGATTTCTAGGCCTAAAACATGAGATTAAATGTAGAAAATCAAGGATTTGGGTAGAGTTAGGGCTTTTTGATTATTTGAGAATTTGACATCGTTTTGGGGTCGGATTACATATTCGGGCTCGTGGGTGAATGGGTGATCGGGTTTTGGTCCGAACCTCGCGTCTTAACCAAGCAGGCCCGTGGTCAATTTTTGGATTTTTGGGAAGAATGTTGGGAAATCTATAATTAAACATTGGAATTGAATTGTTTAGCATTTATTGATGTTATTGAGTCAAATATGTCTAGATACGATTGATTTGGAGTCGGGTTCGAAAGGAAAAGTTGTGCTTGAGGCTTGATTTGGATCATTAGAGTCGAGGTAAGTGTTTGGTCTAACCTTAACTCGAGGGATTAGGAGTTGTGTCTTATTTGCTACTTGTTTCTTATTGAGTATGACGTATAGACATGGTGACGAGTATCTATACGTTGGTGTCGAGCATGACCGTGAGTCTTAAATTGAATTATGTTGTGTTCTTAAATAATACTACGGATGCTTAAGTTGATGATTCTCTGTACTGAGCAAGGATTATGATTATTCTCATGGAAATTAGTTATGACTGAGTATTGGTGTTAGCTGAGGTAGTTAGATATTGGAACAAGTTTGGTTAAAGCTGTTTCTCCCTTGCCGGGACGTAGTTTACTTATACTGTCGATTCCCTTGCCGGAATAGTGTAGTTCTTGATTGATCCCTTGCCGGGACTCTTGTTATGATTGTTGTTGATATTACATGTGGAACGCGTTGCACACCGCAACAATGATATAATTGGATCGAGTTGCACGCCGCAACAATGATAAATGATAGATCGGGTTGCACGCCGCACCAGTATTGTTATGTGATAGGATTGGTTGCGCGCCTCAACAATTGATGAAATAAAGTGTTTATAGATTGTTTACAAGTTCCTTATTGCTTTGTTGTAGATTCTAAGTTGTCCTTATGCCTTTTCTTGATTTACTGTTTATATTGACATACCCCTGCAACATGTACCCCCCTCCCATCTTTACTTGTTGTTCCTGTTTTATTTTCCGTTGCATATTATATAACTGCATAGGTTTATTTGGTAGTCTGGTCCCAGCCTCGTCACTACTTCGCCGAGTTTAGACTAGGCACTTACCAGCACATGGGGTCGGTTGTGATGATGCTACACTCTGCACTATGTGCAGATTCCGGAGTAGCTTTTGGTGCCTTCAGTCTAGCTAGCGATCCCGAGGTAGTCTTACAGGCGTCTGCAGGCCTGGCATTCTCTTCTATCTTATTATGTATTCTATTTTCAGTTGTTTCCGAGATAGATTGTACTTTCTTTTCAGACATTTGTTGTAGTATTCATAGACAGTTCGTGATATTGTGACACCGGATTCCGGGTAAAGACGTATGTTGACATTTTCGTATTGGCTTTAGTTATTTTATCATATTAAGTCTTTCGCTTGATTTTATTCATCATTAATATTTCAATGTTGATTACCTGCTAATTCAAATTGTTAAAAAGGGCTAAAATGAAAGAGTTAGTGATTCTTCATTTCGCGGCTTGCCTAGCTTCTACGAGTAGGCGCCATCACAACTCCCGTGGGTGGGAAATCCGGGTCGTGACAAGTTGGTATCAGAGCTCTAGGTTACATAGGTCTCACAATTCACAGACAAGCTTAGTAGAGTCTGAGGGATCGGTATGGAGACGTCTATATTTATCCCCTAGAGGCTACAGAGTTAGAAAAAACTTCACATTTATTCTTTCTTGTTGTGTGGTTTGGTTTCTCAATGCTAATTGAATTTCTACTCTGTTCTTTCACAGATGGCGAGAACACGCACTTCTTCATCCACCGATCAGCAGCCCGAGCCCCCAACAGTGGCTCCTACGAGGGGCAAAGGGTGAGGCCATGCTAGAGGGCGAGGCCGTGCTAGAGGCCGAGGCAGGGGTAGAGCTCAGCCTAGAGCAGCAGCACCAGCGCCAGAGCCTCAGGTTGACTTTGATAATAAGGTTCCGACCCAAGCAGTTCCGGTGGGCCCAGCTCAGGTCCTAGAGGGGTTTATTGCTACCCCGGTACTCCAGGATGCTCTGGTCCGTCTAGTGGGCCTTATGGAGAGTGTCACCCGGGCAAACTTGCTTCCTGTAGCACCAACCGTCTCTCATGCTGGAGGAAGACCCCATACTCCTGCTACTCGCACTCCGGAGTAGATGGCTCCCTAGTTTCAGACTCCCGCAGCTCAGCCAGTTGGATCAGTTCAGCCGGGTGTGGTAGCTCAGGCCGGTGATGGAGCGGCTATGTCTGCTGATGCTTTGTGGAGATTAGACAGGTTCACCAAGCTCTTCACTACTACTTTCAGCGGTGCATCTTCTGAGGATCCCCAAGATTATCTAGATAGCTGTCATGAGGTTCTCAGGAACTTGGGGATAGTAGAGACCAATGAGGTCAATTTTGCTACTTTTCGCATGCCGAGATCCGCCAAAACTTGGTGGAGAGATTATTGTTTGGCCAGACCAGCCGGAACACCAGTTTTGACCTGGGAGCAGTTTACTCATTTATTTCTGGAGAAGTTTCTCCCTATCACTCAAAGAGAGGCCTATCGGAGGCAGTTTGAGCGTCTCCAGCAGGTTCCTATGACTGTTACCCAATATGAGACCAGATTCATCGACTTGGCTCGTCATGTTCTCATCATGCTCTCATCGACCAGCTCCTATCAGTGCACCGCCGCTCCAGAGTTTTCGGGGTGGTCATTCAGGTCGCCAGGGTTAGTCTCAGTTTCCTCAGCCACAACATTCAGATAGATGCTTTGAGTGTGGTACGTATGGTCATATCCGGAAGGCTTGTCCGAGATTGGTGGGTTCTCAGTCGCAGCAGCAGGGTTCCCATGCTATGGTTCAGGCACCAGGTGTTCCACAGCCCACCCAGCCAGCTAGAGGTAGGGGTAGAGGTGCTAGAGGTGGAGGTAGATGTGCTAGAGGTGGAGCTCAGACCGCTAGAGGTGGAGGCTAGCCAGCTGCAGGCCGTCCTAGAGATGTAGTCTAGGGTGGTAGGGCCTAGCCCCGATGTTATTCTCTTCCAACTAGGCCTGAGGCTGAGGCTTCTGATGCAGTTATCATAGGTACTGTTCTGGTTTGCGGCAGAGATGCTTCAGTTTTATTTGATCCAGGGTCTACATACTCCTATGTGTCATCTTATTTTGTACTGTATCTGGTCATGCCTGGTGATTCTTTGAGTGCTCATGTATATGTGTCTACACCGGTGGGTGATTCTATTGTGGTAGATCGAGTCCATCGTTCTTGTATTGTGGTGATTGGGGGTCTTGAGACTCGTGTAGATTTGTTGCTTCTGGACATAGTTGATTTCGATGTCATATTGGGGATGGACTATTTATCACCTTATCACGCTATCTTGGACTGTCATGTCAAGACTGTGACCCTAGACTTGTCAGGTTTGCCTCATTTAGAGTGGAGGGGGACCCCTAGTCATTCTACCCGTAGTGTTATCTCTTATGTGAAGGCTTGGTGTATGGTCGAGAAGGGGTGTTTGGCCTATTTGGCATATGTTCGCGATTCTAGTGCTGAGGTTCCTTCTATTGATTCTGTGCCTAAGTTCCCTGAGGTATTTCCTTCAGACCTACCGGGTATGCCACCCGACAGGGATATTGACTTCTGCATTGATTTGGCTCCGGGCATTCTGCCTATTTCTATCCCGCCGTATCGTATGGCCCCACCTGAGTTGACAGAGTTGAAGGAGAAGTTGCAAGACTTGCTTGAAAAGGGTTTTATTAGACCTAATGTCTCGCCTTGGGGTGCACCGATGTTGTTTGTTAAGAAGAAGGATGGATCGATGCGAATGTGTATTGATTACCGACAGTTGAACAAGGTTACAATCAAGAATAAGTATCCATTGCCGAGGATTGATGATTTATTTGATAAGCTTCAAGGTGCCAAGGTATTTTCGAAGATTGACTTGAGATCTGGCTACCATCAGTTGAGGATTAGGGCATCCGATGTCCCTAAGATAGCTTTTCGCACTCGGTACGGGCATTATGAGTTCCTGGTAATGTCATTCGGGTTGACAAACGCCCCAGCAGCTTTTATGGATTTGATGAACCGAGTGTTCAGGCCTTACTTGGATTCATTCGTGATAGTCTTTATTGATGATATTTTGATCTATTCCTGCAGCCGGGAGGAGCACGAGCAACATCTTAGAGTGGTTCTTCAGACTCTTAGGGATAGTCAGTTGTAGGCCAAGTTTTCTAAGTGTGAGTTCTGGTTGAGTTCAGTTGCATTCTTGGGTCATGTTGTATCAGCAGATGGTATTCAGGTTGATCCGAAAAAGATTGAGGCAGTCAAAAACTGGCCTAGACCAACATCAACTACTAAGATCCGGAGTTTCTTGGGGTTGGTTGGCTACTATCGTCGGTTTGTGGAGGGGTTTTCGTCCATTACAGCCCCGATGACCAGGTTGACCCAGAAGGGTGCCCAGTTCAGGTGTTCGGACGAGTGTGAGGAAAGCTTTCAGAAGCTCAAAACAACTTTGACTACAACACCGGTGTTGGTTTTGCCTTTAGGGCGATATACAGTTTACTATGACGCATCTCGTACTGGACTTGGTGTGGTGTTGATGCAGGATGTCAAGGTTATTGCATATGCTTCGCGTCAGTTGAAGTTTGGAGTTAGCATCCATTGTTCACGCATTGAAGATTTGAAGGAATTATCTATATGGCGTGTCATGTGAGGTGTTCACGGATCACAAGAGTCTGCAGTACTTGTTCAAGCAGAAGGAGTTGAATTTGAGGCAGAGAAGGTGGTTGGAGCTGTTAAAGGACTATGATATCACCATCTTATATCATCCGGGAAAGGCCAATGTGGTGACCGATGCATTGAATAGGAAGTCAGCCAGTATGAGCAGTCTTGCTTATATTCCGGTCGGTGAGAGATCGATTGCTTTGGATGTTCAGGCCTTGGCCAATCAATTCGTGAGGTTGGATGTTTCTGAGCCCAGCCGTGCGTTAGCTTGCACAGTCGCTCGTTCTTCATTATTGGAGAGTATACGAGATCAGCAGTATGATGATCCCCATTTGTGTGTCCTTAGAGACACGGTGGAACACGGAGGTGCCAAGCAGGTTACCTTAGGTGATGATGGAGTTTTGAGATTGCAGAGTCGAGTTTGTGTGCCTAATGTGGATGAACTCCGAGAGTTGATTTTAGAGGAGGCCCATAGCTCCCGGTACTCTATTCATCCGGGCGCCGCGAAGATGTTCCAGGATTTGCGACAGCATTATTGATGGAGGATGTAGACATGTGATTTTTGACCCACCCCGAAATTTCACCCATTTTAGCATAAAATATTTAGTTTAGGCCTAATATCGATATTTCAATTAGTCTCAACTCTTTTACTTTATTTTATCAAAAAAATGAAAATTACCAAACAAAAAAAAAAATTCTTCTTTTAGTTGCTTTTAGTGTATTATTTTTCGTAAAACTAAAAAAATACAAAAAATTATTCCATATTTCTCTATTTAATTCATGTAATAGATATTTTTAGAACGATATATTACTTTGAACCTATTTTTATTTTATTTTAATATAATCTTTGAAAATGCCAAAAATAGTTTCAACTTTAATTTGTATTTTTATTTTAAATATAATAGTTTATTAAAATCAATCGAGAGTTATTTTATACCTTGTTATAGGTATTTTTAAAAAGCAAATTAAATTTTCAGCATTTTCCTAGCCCAATTTGGTAGATTTAGAGCCCAATTCAACTCTAGCCCATGTTTTATGTGACCCTAGTACATAAAAGACCACACCCTTTTTCATTTTCTTCGGGAACCTTAAACAAAAACATAAAACAAAACCCTGGAGAGTCGTTTTTGAAAGAAGGAACGACCCACCCCTCTGATTTTGGAGCACCCAACAACCTTCTTCAACCTTAGAACCAAAACAAGCTGAACCCTAAACCCCCATAGACCACCAACTGCCGCCAGCCTTAACGCCCAAGACTCGCCAAAAAACGAGCACCAGTGTTGCTGGCTACAAACTATCCAGCCGCCAGTCATCTTCGCCATCTCCAGCCGTCCACCTCCAGCCGTCTCGCCGGAATTCAACCACCTCCATACACAAACGACCTCTATCAGCCTCCACCCTAACCCCGATCTCCATCAGCGACCACACCCGCCGAACCCCACCCCAAAAAACGACTTTAGAGACGAAGAAAAATAGCAACAATTGCTGCTTCTTCAACTCCTCCTCCCACTAACCAGTGGCGAACTCGCCGAAAAACACACAGCCAAATCGCTGGAAAGAAATGGGCCATGTTGTCGTCCAAGGTTCGTCGGTCCCGGTTCGTTTGTGCAAGGATTCACGTTCGGATTTTGTTTTTACTTCTGTTGCTTGCCTTATTTGATATGCAAAGAAAGCAAATTTTAGTTTGTTCGATTTGTCGCTGTTTGCACTTGTTCGAGCTTGAAATTTCGTCACTGACGTTTCATTTGTCCGTGCGCTCGATCAGAAATTAAGTATAAGGAATTTGCTTGATAAGGTTCACTCTAACCCCTTCTCAGTTGTTTCAATGCTTGGTTACATTTTAATGTTGAATATTTTTTCCCTTGCTTGTTTGTTTTGTTTTGCTACTCATTTGTTCTGTTTTAGAAAATCTAGTAATGTTCTTTTTGTTTAATTTTGTTTTTCTTCATTGATTTAGTTCTTCTCCATGTGGTGTTCATTTGAAAATTCCAAATAGTGGATGCAAGTTAAGTAATCAGAGTCGTTAAGAGTTTATAGTAAATTAATTTGGGCCTTTTAATAGTAATTGGGTTTGGATTTGTAGAAATAAAATCAAAGTGGATGTTTGGCTGATACCTTAGGCTTTACACATACATAGTCTTTAACGAGTTTATGTTTTGGATTATTGTTATACCATGACAATATGTTCAATAGAGTCATAGTTTAAATTAATATGTTTGTTTGATATTTCCGTTAGAAGCATGCTTAGGCCGGCAACACTCGGGTAGGCAAGCCTTAGGATTTTGTTAGTTTCAAGGCGAGAGATCGTTCCTTTAGTTAAATTTATCCGGGGAATGCCCCGAGGGATTTGTATATATTTTATTTCAGGGGTATGCCCCGAAGTGAATGTAACGGAGGCCGCATCTACACCGTGGAGGAAGTATAGTGTAGGTTAGCTTAGAATTTTACTTTTTATTATTTTTATTTTTATTTTTCTTTTATTAGGTGGGGACGACCTAGATCCTCTTTTGTGTTTATTTTTGTTTGTGTGTTTTCACCTAAATTTGAGTATTCTTAAAAGCCAACTTGATCATATATGCAACAGTACTAGTTTCGGGACTCGGGGAATGCCTAACACCTTCTCCCCGAGTCAAATGAACCCCCTTACCCGAATCTCTGGTGCAGACTTAGTTTCGGAGTCTAAAGTGTTTTAAAAGGAAAATCTATTTCTTAAAAAATGGCGACCTGGCACACCGAAACCAATGTCAGGTGGCGACTCTGAGTTATTTCCTTTTGAACATAATTTTTGTCACGTTCTAATTGGAAAACCCTTTTCAAGCTTTACAAATCACTTTTATATTTTTAAGAGGGTTAGTGAGGTTTGTAAAAAAAGAGTGTGACATCTCTGGCGACTCTGCTGGGAACTTGCAGGTTCGAGCTAGTACTTGATCTTGTTGGCTTTTAGGATATTCGGTTGAGGTGTTTGTTTTCTTTATTTGCTTTGTTTGTCTTATTTCCTTGTTTTGTTGGTTATTTGTTTATCGCCTTTCTTAATGTGCTACTGCTTTATAAACTGTCATCATTTGCATAACCATGGGTCTTCTTTCTGCAACAAGTCTCGGAGTACGCGTCGCGTGCACGAACTCTTTGTTGAGTCACCATTAATTTAGGAGGGGGGCCGTCGGGCGTATGGAGTGGGTGGAAAAGCTTGAGCAGCCACCATCGACCATACGCTCCCCCGAATTGCCTTGTTAGTGAACCCCAAACTTAGGTAAGCCTTTAGGTCATTTTTATTTGCATAATGTTATTTAGACATGGCAGGGCTCGGTCCCAGGTATCGTGTCCCGTCGTAGGAGGCCTATCCAAATTATGTAAAAAATGAGCCCATTGCCCAATGACATTTAATCATCCTATGTGCTAAATGTTGCATCTACGAGGGTAGAAAGGTCATTTGGCAGACCGATGTTTTGGAAAGAAGGGTGAAAAATGAAGCAAGTTATTTTTCTTTCACAACTTTTTCAATAAAAAACCAAATTCTTTTTATACTTTCCCATTATTTTCCCAAACAAATCAAAAAAAAAAAAGAAAGAAAAGGAAAGTTCAAAAAGATTTTGCACTTTCCCATTATTTTCCAAAAAATAGAAAAAAAAAGAATTCCATCATTTTTTTTCAAAAACTATAGTTTCTCCAAATTAGTTGCATTTTTTAAGCTTTCTCTCGTGTCAGATCTTCTCGAACTACGCGAACCTGATTCTCGTCTTTCGGGGCAGGATACGTAGGCAACTCACATAGGGTCCGGTCTTTCTTAGTAAGCCTTAGGTTTTTGGCTTCGCGGGGTCTTAGCCAAATCTTGCATATCTAGCCACTTTTGGCCACACCGACTTTGTTGCAAAATGGGGCTATTTTGCGAAGTGGCTTATTGGGCCGTGTTTGGAGAGTCTAGAATCCACAATTAGGTGTCTCCCTACTTCAAGGCCCGTTCCTGTTGAATTTGCGTGTCTAGCCATTTTTGGCCACATCGGTCATTCTTGCAAAATGGGGTCATTTTCGCAAAAGTGGTTCAATTACCCATGTCTTAGGATCTTGAGGCCACAACTCGATATCATATCACTTTAAGGTCCATCCTTGTCGTGTTTGTGTCCCTAGCCACATTTGGCCACATTGACCGTTTTTGCAAAATGGGTCATTTTTGCAAAATAATTTTGGGCCATAATTATTGGGGGTTTGAAGCCATATAAGCCTTACTGAGGCATTTTTCACGTTTTTGAGGTCAGTCTTGTTGATTTTACCCTAATAGCCACATTTTGGCTACGTAGGTCATTTTACAAAAATAGCCTTAATCATGCCTTGCATGTGTCCAATAGAAGGTGTCGTGGCATCACATGTGTCTTGAGTCTAACTCTATTTGATCTTATTTTCCCATTCAGGTATGGATCAGTGTACCAAAGCTCGAGCATGATAAATACCCCAAGACCACTGCATTTATGAGTTGCTTATAAATACTTTTATGTTTTAGTCTATCTTATGTTGTCTTTTAATTTTTAGTTTTGTACAGTAGTATCTAGTCTGTCAATCTAGTTATGATTGTCGAGTCTTTTGTTACAGTACTTCCTGTTTTGTATTTGAAAAACCAAAAAAATTACTAAATGAAAAATCCCAAAAAATGTTTGTTTCTTAGTTTATTTTGTCCATTATTTTTTTAGAACTAGGCGTGATCTGATTCATGAGGGGCATGATACGTAGGCAACCTACATAGGGTTCGATCGAATAATCTTTTAAAAAAACAAAGAAAGGAAAAAAAAAAAGAAAAAAAGAAAAAAAGAGATGAAATTGTGCATGTGAGAAATGAGAGGAAAAAAGAGAGAGCGATAATTAGAAAGAAAAGAGGGGGAAAGAAATGAAAAACCAAGCGGTGTTAGAAAGGAAAATGAAGAAGGAAAAGGGCCAGAAGAGTGAAATTGGGATGAATGCTCTCGAAGCATAAGTCATCCCAATTGTTGTTGCTAGGGGCATTGCACGGAATATGATATTTCTCTTTGATAAATGCTCTAACGCTAACATGTTGGCTTTGTTTTGGTCCTCTTTATTACTTTCATTGTTATTATAATAGAGGGTGGTTAGTTTTTGGTACTTTGGTGATTCGTCCATACAACACCAGAAAGCATAAGTCAGTCATGGCTAGCAAAGAAACAGACACTGAGGTTGTACACCCACCAAGGGAGATTGTAGAATCAGAATCGGAACTGAAAGAGGAGGTCTGAAGGTTGAAACAGCAGATGGAAGAGATGTATCAGTCTTGGGTCCGGGGGCATCCTCCACCTTCATTCCTCACTAACTACACTGAAAACTCTGCAACTATCCCACCATTATCACAAGCCCAGGTTCCCACTACCGTTGACCTTTCCTCTCAACATGCACCGGGCTTTACCCCTTACCACAATTACCCTGGCACTTCCTCCCAAATTTTCCATGCTCCACCAGCCAAAACAACCTCATACCCTGCTCCGACATCTGCTCCTATTTTTGTAGCTCCTCTACCAGCTACTCTTCCTCGATCCTCTAGCGAGACTGTGTTCAAAATCCTCGATGCTCAAGGAAAGAGACCCAAGTAAAGTTTAGGGAGTTTTGGTTCAGATGGAACGAACAAGTTGCTCGGGTCAGTTCTTCGATTGATAGAAAAGATGTTTCTGAGCCCCGCCAAAGACATGATCCAGTAGGCATTCCTACTGAACGTTTTCAGCCTCAATACCGGCCCCATAAATATCCTCGTACTCCAGATAATCCTCACCAATGATACTTCCCTCCACAAAATCCCCAAAGTCATACCTCACATCCCCATTACTCTATCCGCAATGCACCGCCATATGCTCCACACTCACAAAACCCGCAACGGATTGCACCGCCTCCATAAATGTCCTACCCACCTCTACAAGCATATCAACCCCCTACCCAAAAGAGGTTCCAACCAAGGTTGGAGTACAAAATGAGGAGGCAGTAGCAAAGAGAAAAGTCTTTCACTCCAATCGAAGAATCCTACACAAGCTTGTTTGAAAGGTTAAAATAGTCTAGCCTGATTGAGCCGCTCATCGACTATACTCCGGACCCATATGCAAAAGGTTTTGATTCTACTGTACGGTGCATGTACCACTCTAATGTCCAGGGGCATAACATTGAAGATTGTCGTGCTTTGAAAAGGGAGATAAAAAGAATGATTCAAGAATGGATAATTGTGGTCCAAGACAGTGTCACCCAGAACATCGCGCAGATTCCTTTACTTGCACATGATAATGCACACTTTGTGGGAGAGATGTGTGGTGATAAGGAGTATGAGAATCCTCTGGGGAACTTGCTGACTGAAGTGAATGATATTGAAATTGATGAAGGTCCCAGTAATTTTGATGTACAACCCAGTGGATAAGACGTCGAGCTTGGTAATTGGAAAGACACTCCTTTCTTGGTAATTGGAAAGACACCAGGGAGGAGTTTCGATGGCTTATTTTGTTGTTATTTCTGTTTGTCCAGGTTATTTCGGGGTTGTACTCCGGACATTGTCTTGTGGATCAAACCCTTCTGTTTCTTATTTTACCTAGTTCGTTTAGTGATAGTAACTCGTGTAGTGTTATCTAGGATTGTTCCAGGGTTGTAACCCATGTCTATTTTGCTTGTTTTGTTCAAACCCTTCTCATCATCTGTCTAATGCAATCTCATGTTTTTTGTTAGTTCTAGTCAGTTTCGTTTAGGTCATTTTTTCTTTTATAATTCTTTTCATGCTAACTCTAGTAACATGACATGCACACATAATTCTCAGCCTGGTCTTGAAAGTTAGTCTAATCATGAAGTAATGACGCGGTTTTTGAATATGATAAAAGAGGCATTTGAGGAAACAAGTAGAGATTCACGCATTCTAAGATTACCTGAAATTTAAATTGAGTGAAACCGAGATAGTAAATCTGGGAAATCAAGAGGTTGATAAGAGCATACAATAAGGAAATGTCTCTCAAGCAGTTTGAGAATAACCAGTCAGTGCTGAAATGCATTCTTCCACATCAATATAAGGTTGAGTCAAGTCTGATTCGAATTGGTAAGGATCATTCATTGGACCAAAGGTATTGCTTGTCGGCACTTTTAGTTTGTGATGATGCCATCAATAGATATTGTACATGATTTCTTTGCTTATCTTCAATTGCATGTTTGTACTTGGCATTTTAAAGTTTAGTATGACGAAGGCATTTTATTCTGCTACCCCAAACATTTTTATCTTTTACTACCCCTTTTGAGCCTTAATTTTCAACTTTACTACCCCTCTTTTGGAATCAGAAGTAGAGTTGGGAACTAGAAAAGAAAAAGAAAAGATAAAAAGAAGAAAAAGAAGAGAAAAAGAAAAAAAGAAAAAGAAAGAAGGAAAAGAAAAAAACATTATTTTTTGAACTACGTTCGACCTGATTCTTGTCACCACAAGATACGTAGGCAGCCTTACGGGTTCGGTCGCACCAAATAAAATATTTCATGATCTTCCGAAGTCAAGAGTGGGGCAGATTTTCTTAGAAATCCCATCAAAATAAAAGGCAAAAAGCAAAAAAAAAAATCCCCAAACTCCAAGAAACTGGGGCAGAAGTTTTAATTTTGCCAAAAGGCCTAATTCCAAAAGTTATAAATTTGAACCATTTCATCTTAAATTATTTTGAGCCTTCATGCCACCCTTTCTTTCTAACCCTGTCCAAAAGCCTATATTACGGTCCAAAGAAAGACCTTCCAACCAATCTTTGAGGATGTCAAATAAAGTGTGCGGTAAAAGTCTGATCTTCTTGTATCATGGGTAATACCTTGTTCTCATCGCAAAGAGAGAAAATGATAAAATGAGAGAGTCTTATTGGTGAAAACACTCATGGTCACCGTAAGGCGATAGTGAGTTGAGAAAAAGAGCAAAATAAGAGAGACTTGATGGTGAAAACCCTTCAGGGCACTACAAGTCGATTAAGGATTGTGGACCAGATGGGACAATTGAAGCGCTGAAGCCCAGTTTCACAGCGAAGAGGTACAACAAGAGTTGAATAATAGACTCGCTTGAGAGATTAGGCCACTTAATCCAAAGGTATGTGTCATGGTCATTAGAGTTGGTATCCACATCTGATAAGTTTCTACTTTGTAATTTTCTTGTTAGGTACCATCTCTTTTCCTTGTTCCTTATATTGTTCCTCTTGTTTTGTTTGAGTCCCTTCTTGAGTCTATTTGGTCAGAACAAGTGAGAAATGACTTCAAAATTTGCTACCAACTTTCCAATTGCACAAAATGAACTTGGCTAGCACATCAAAGTGGCATAAGTCAGGGAAAAGTGGTATGCACACTGAGTTGGTAACAATCAACATGCTTTAGGATTCATGTGAAATGCAAGGGTTCGGTAAATGTCAATTCATGAGCAAAATGCAACGGATAGAGGATATTGGGATCGAATGGAAAATAGGTATTTTCTGTGATAAGGGTTGAAATAAAATGGGTAGTCGATGACAGACAAAGTTTTCCAAGTTGAAATCAAAGTTATCTTGGCAAGTGCAGAAGCAACCGCCTTCAAGGTCAAGGCCATAAACTAACCATCACATTTAAACTCACAAGTTTTCTTTGTTTGAAACAGGAACAAAGCAGTGCAAGCAAGTGGGTTCAAAAACAAGAAAAAAGAAAAAAGAAAAAAAAGAAGAGAAGAATCGACAAAGGGAAGTTTCTCAAATCATTTCCCTTATCTATCTTGTTAGTGTGCCTAAAATGTTGCCATTGCTCTTCACATTTTTCCTCCTAGGATAAAAAGTCCTAGTCTGGTGGATTTTCCTCCCAATCAAATCTTAGTCTGATAAATTTTTCTCCTAAGATAGAAAACCTAGTTTGATGAATTTTCTCCTAGGATAGAAATCTTAGTCTGATGAATTTGTCTCCTAAGATAACAAAAAGACCTAGTCTGATGAATTTTCTCCTAGGATAAAAATCTTAGTCTGATGAATCTTTCTCCTAAGATAACAAAAAAACCTAGTCTGATGAACTTTCTCCTAGGATCAAAATCTTAGTCTGATGAATCTTTCTTCTAAGATAACAAAAAGATCTAGTCTGATGAATTTTCTCCTAGGATCAAAATCTTAGTCTGATGAATCTTTCTCCTAAGATAAGAAGGACCCAGTCTGATGAATTTTCTCCTAAGATCAAAATCTTAGTCTGATAAATTTTTTCATAGGATAAAATCTTAGTGTGATGAATCTTTCTCCTAAGATAAAAAGACCTAGTCTGATGAACTTTCTCCTAGGATCAAAATCTTAGTCTGATGAATCTTTCTCCTAATATAACAAAAAGGGACCTAGTCTGATGAATTTTCTCCTAGGATCAAAATCTAAGTATGATAGATCTTTCACCTAAGATAAAAAGACCTAGTTTGATGAACTTTCTCCTAGGATCAAAATCTTAGTATGATGAATCTTTCTCCTAAGATAACAAAAGGGATCTAGTCTGATGAATTTTCTCCTATGATCAAAATCTTAGTCTGATGAATCTTTCTCCTAAGATAAGAGACCCAGTCTCTTGAATTTTCTCCTAGGATCAAAATCTTAGTCTGATGAATCTTTCTACTAAAATAACAAAAGGGACCTAGTCTGATGAATTTTCTCCTAGGATCAAAATCTTAGTATGATGAATCTTTCTCCTAAGATAAAAAGACCTAGTCTGATGAACTTTCTCCTAGGATCAAAATCTTAGTCTGATGAATCTTTCTCCTAAGATAAAAAGAAAATCTTTCTCCTAAGATAAAAAGAAAACCTAGTCTGATGAATTTTCTCATAGGATCAAAATCTTAGTCTGATGAATCTTTCTCCTAAGATAACAAAAAAAAGGACCTAGTCTGATGAATTTTCTCCTAGGATCGAAATCTTAGTCTGATGAATCTTTCTCATAATATAATAAAAAAACCTAGTCTGATGAATTTTCTCCTAGGGTCGAAATCTTAGTCTGATAAATTTTTCTCCTAAGATAGAATACCTAGTCTGATGAATTTTCTTCTAGGATAGAATCTTAGTCTGATGAATTTTTCTCCTAACATAGAAAACCTAGTATGATGAATTTTTCTCCTAAGATAACAACAACAACAACAACAACAACAACAAAACAACAACAACAATAACAAAAGAGAAAAAAAGAGAAAAAAGGGACTTAGTCTGATGAATTTTCTCCTAGGATCAAAATCTAAGTCTGATGAATCTTTCTCCTAAGTTAGAAGACCTAGTCTGATGAATTTGCTAGTCAAATATTCTTGGTTTTATTCACAGGAGACGCACATCCTAGTCAAGTCTTTAGTTTTATTCTCATAATTGCATCAATAGCATAGGTGATTTACAGTTTTGCTAACAACTCACCAATCTTCCTTGGGCAAACTGGGGCAGAAAATTTTGCTTGATTTGTTGTTTTGATTGCAGGAACCCACCTGGAGAATGAGGGAATTCGTTTCGAAATTATTTCAAGATTCAAGTCAGTAGCAGGCACCCACCTGGAGAACGAGGGAAGTCATTTAAGAATTCAATTCAAGTTAGAAGTAGCAGAAGCTCGTGGCAAGAATACGAGTCAACAATCCGAGATGACCAGCATAAGTAGTCTCAATCCAAAAAAAAGAAGAAAAAGAAAGAAGAAGAAGTGAATCCAAAATGCAGAAGCAGAAAGAAAAAAAGAAGAAGTGTGAATTGCTCAAGACATGGTTGAAGTCATGAGCGCTACATGTCCGGTCTTGATCCGAAAAGCTAAAGAAGAATGAACTAGAACCTGCAGCTAGCAAACGTCAAGGTTCAAATCTAAAGTCTGCATGAAGAACCATTTAAGACTCAAGATCAAGCTTCAGAAGACTTATAGATAGGAATTTTGTAACTTATAGCTAACATGCTTAGTTAGTCTTTTTTATTATTTTTTAATTTTGATGTAATAACAGGACCGCGGACCAGAACCTCGACGGAATGGTACCTCGACCGGCTCTCCACCTTAGTATACTACATCACCTCATTCACTTCTGAATACACGTGACCTGATTTCTTTATAGCCAAGGATATGTAGGCAGCTCAGATACCAGGGCTCGGTCACATTCTTCTTCCTCTTAGTTTTTGGTCTCGCTAAATAAGGGTCGGGTCAAAAAACCTGTCTAGTCGTTCTTTGTCTGAAAATACTTCATATTTCCAGTCAAAAAGGGGCAGCTGTAGACATGTAATTTTTGACCCTCCCCGAGATTTCACCCATTTTAGCGTAAAATATTTAGTTTAGGCCTAATATCGATATTTCAAGTAGTCTCGACTCTTTTACTTTATTTTATCAAAAAAATGAAAATTACAAAAAAAAAAAATTCTTCTTTTAGTTGCTTTTAGTTTATTATTTTTCGTAAAACTAAAAAAATACAAAAATAGTTCCATATTTCTCTATTTAATTCACGTATTAGATATTTTTAGAAGGATATATTACTTTGAACCTATTTCTATTTTATTTTAATATAATCTTTGAAAATGCCAAAAATAGTTTCAACTTTAATTTGTAGTTTTAATTTAAATATAATAGTTTATTAAAATCAATTGAGATTTATTTTATACCTTGTTATAGTATTTTTAAAAAACAAATTAATTTTTCAGCATTTTTCTAGCCCAATTTAACCCTAGCCCATGTTTTATGTGACCCTAGTACATAAAAGACTACACCCTTTTTCATATTCTTCGGGAACCTTAGACAAAAACATACAACAAAACCCTAGAGAGCTGTTTTTGAAAGAAGGAACGACCCACCCCTATGATTTTGGAGCACCCAGCAGCCTTCTTCAACCTTAGAACCAAAGCAAGCTGAACCCTAAACCCTAAGAGACCACCAGCCGCCGCCAGCCTTAACGCCCAAGACTCGTCGGAAAATGAGCACCAGTGCCGCTGGCTACAAATCATCCAGCCGCCAGTCATCTTTTCCATCTCCAGCTGTCCACCACCGGCCATCTCGCCGGAATTCAACCACCTCCATACACAAACGACCTCCATCAGCCTCCACCCTAACCCCAATCTCCATCAGCGACCACACCCCGCCGAACCCCACCCCAAAAAATGACCTTAGAGACGAAGAAAAATAGCAGCAATTGCTGCTTCTTCAACTCCTCCTCTTACTAACCAGTGGCGAACTCGCCGGAAAATGCACAGCCAAATCGCCGGAAAGAAATGGGTCACGTTGTCATCCAAGGTTCGTCGGTCCCGGTTCGTTTGTGCAAGGATTCACGTTCGGGTTTTGTTTTTACTTCTGTTGCTTGCCTTATTTGATATGCAAAGAAAGCAAATTTCAGTTTGTTCAATTTGTCGTTGTTTGCGCTTGTTCGAGCTTGAAATTTCGTCACTGACGTTTTATTTGTCCGTGCGCTCGATCAGAAATTAAGTATAAGGAATTTGCTTGCTAAGGTTCACTCTAACCCCTTCTCAGTTGTTTCAATGCTTGGTTACATTTTAATGTTGAATATTTTTTGCCCTGCTTGTTTGTTTTATTTTGCTACTCATTTGTTCTGTTTTAGAAAATTTAATAATGTTCTCTTTGTTTAATTTTGTTTCTCTTCGTTGATTTTGTTCTTCTGTGGTGTTCATTTGAAAATTCCAAATAGTGGATGCAGGTTAAGTAATCAGGGTCGTTAAGAGTTTATAGTGAATTAATTTGGGCCTTTTAATAGTAATTGGGTTTGGATTTGTAGAAATGAAATCAAAGTGGATGTTTGGCTGACACCTTAGGCTTTACATGGATATAATCTTTAACGAGTTTACGTTTTGGATTATTGTTATACCATGCCAATTTGTTCAATAGAGTCATAGTTTAAATTAATATGTTTGTTTGATATTTTCGTTAGAAGCATGCTTAGGCTGACAATACTCGGGTAGGCAAGCATTACGATTTTGTTAGTTTCAAGGCGAGAGGTCGTTCCCTTAGTTAAATTTATCTGGGGAATGCCCCGAGGGATTTGTATATATTTTATTTCAGGAGTATGCCCCGAAGTGAATGTAACGAAGGCCGCATCTACACCGTGGAGGAAGTATAGTGTAGGTTAGCTTAGGATTTTATTTTTTATTATTTTTATTTTTATTTTTCTTATATTAGGTGGGGACGACCTCGATCCTCTTTTGTATTTATTTTTGTTTGTGTGTTTTCACCTCAATTTGAGTATTCTTAAAAGCCAACTTGATCATATACGCAACCGTACTAGTTACGAGACTCGGGGAATGCCTAATACATTCTTCCCAAGTCAAATGAACCTCCTTACCCGAATCTCTGGTGCAGACTTAGTTTCGGAGTTCAAAGTGTTTTAAAAGGAAAATTTATTTCTTAAAAAATGGTGACCTGGCACACCGAAACCAATGTCAGGTGGCGACTCTGAGTTATTTCCTTTTGAACACAATTTTTATCACGTTCTAATTGGAAAACCCTTTTCAAGCTTTACAAATCACTTTTATATTTTTAAGAGGGTTAGTGAGGTTTGTAAAAAAAGGGTGTGACAGAGGAGAATGAAGAAGGATATCGTTACATATGTGGCTCGGTGTTTGAATTGTCAATAGGTTAAGTATGAGCATCAGAGGCCGGGTGGTTTGTTTCAGAGGATTGAGCTTCCCGAGTGGAAGTGGGAGCGGTTCATTATGGATTTCATTGTTGGACTCCCACAAACTCGGAGGAAATTCGACGCAGTGTGGGTCATTGTTGATAGGCTGACCATGTCAGCGGATTTTATTCTCGTGACAGTCTCTTATTCTTCCAAGAGGTTAACTGAGATCTATATCCAGGAGATTGTTCGCCTTCATGGTGTGCCCGAGTCTATCATTTTGGACTGTGGTACGCAGTTTACCTCACGGTTTTGGAGGGCCGTTCAGCGAGAGTTGGGCACACAAATTGAGTTGAGCACAATGTTTCATCCTCAGACGGACGGGCAGTCCGAGCTGACTATTCAGATTTTAGAGGATATGCTCTGAGCTTGTGTCATTGACTTTGGAGGCTCGTGGGATCAGTTTTTGCCTTTAGCAGAGTTTGCCTACAACAACATCTACCAGTCGAGTATTCAGATGGCTCCTTATAAGACTTTATATCGTAGGTAGTGTCGGTCTCCGGTTGGATGGTTTGAGCCGGGAGAGGCTCAGTTGTTGGGTATGGATCTGGTTCAGGATGCCTTGGACAAGGTCAGGATTATTCCGGATAGGCTTCGTACAGCTCAGTCCAGGCAAAAGAGCTATGCCGACCGCAAGGTTTGAAATTTGACTTTCATGGACGGTGAGCATGTATTGCTTCGAGTGTCGCCTATGGAGGGCGTGATGAGATTTGGGAAGAAGGGCAAGCTTAGCCCTAGGTTCATTGGCCCTTTTGAGATTCTTGATCGAGTGGGATAGGTGGCTTACAGACTTGCATTGCCGCCGAGCTTATCAGCCGTGCATCCAGTGTTTCATGTGTCCATGCTTTGGAAATATCACAGCGATCTATCCCACGTGTTAGATTTCAGCACTGTCCAGTTGGACAAGGACTTGTCTTATGAGAAAGAGCCAATAGCTATTCTAGATCGGCAGGTTCGTCAGTTGAGATCGAAGAGTTTTTCTTCTACTCATGTTTAGTGGAGAGACCAGCCTGCTGAGGCATCGACCTGGGAGTCCGAGTCCGATATGCGGAGCCGTTATCCCCATCTTTTCCCCGACTTAGGTACTTCCTTCTTATGTCTGTTCGAGGACGAACGGTTGTTTTAGAGGTGGAGAATGTGTCGACCCAAAAGGTCATCACTTATTTTTAAAATGAATTCTTCATTCTAAGGCCTTAAAAACCTCTTTCAGCATCACCTCAATTTGCGTGTGCAGTCCGTACGCGCGTAGTCGGAAAGCTAATATGTGAAAATTTGTGAAAAATATTGAGATTTTGACTTAAAATGCATTTAAGTTGACTTCGGTCAACATTTTGGGTAAACGGACCCGGAGCCATGATTTGACGGTCCCGAAGGGTCCGTAAAAAAATATGGCACTTTGGCGTATTTCCGGAATCGAATTCCGAGGTCCCAAGCCCGAGAAATAATTTTTTTAAAAAATTATTTTCTGGAAAATTCTATGAGTTTTGGAAATGAAATGCATTTAGAATTTGTTGGTATTGGGCCCGTATTCTAGTTCCGGAGCCCGGTATAGGTCTTATATGTGAAATAAGATAAGTCTGTGAAATTTGGTAAGAAACGGAAGTCGTTTGAGGTGATTCGAACCCGTAGTTGTGAAAATTTATGTTTTGAAAGTTTTGAGATTTTTTTAGATTTTCATACTAAATTCGTTGTTTAAGAGGTTATTTTGGCGATTTGATCGCACGGATAAGTTCATATGATGTTTTTGAGTTAGTATGCATTATTGGTTTGGAGCCCTGAGGGCTCGAGTGAGTTTCAGATAGGTTTCGAGAAGTTTTTGAACTCATAAAAGTTGCAGGTTTTTCAGTTTCTAGTGTCTGGTGTTGACTATTATGCGATCGCATAGGGCCTTTCGCGATCGCATAGCTCAGTGTTAAGGGAGGAAATCTGTAACACTATGTGATCACTTAGCATGTTTCGCGATCGCATAGAGTGGTAGGTAGGCTGGGGGACTGGGGTAGCTTGTTCTGTGCGATCACATTTCCTCATTCGCGATCGCGTAGCATAGGAAGCAGTCCACTATGTGATCACATTCCTTTCTTCGCGATCGCATAGACCAAAATCCGCACAGTTATTTTTAAGTTCAAAAACAGAATGTATTAAGGGAATTTCACCATTTTTCACAAACTTCTTCTTCTCCACACCTTTTGGGCGATTTTTGAAGAGAAACTTCACCATAGCTTCATAGGTATGTAATCCTAAGCTCGTTTTCTTCCATTTTTATCAACACCCATTAGATTTCTAGGCCTAAAACATGAGATTAAGGGTAGAAAGTTAGGGATTTGTGTAGAGTTAGGGCTTTATGATTATTTGGGAACTTGACCTCGTTTTGGGGTCAGATTTCAAAACAAATTATATATTCGGGCTCGTGGGTGAATGGGTGATCAGGTTTTGGTCCGAACCTCGTATTTTGACCAAGCGAGCCCGTGGTCGATTTTTGGATTTTTGGGAAGAATGTTGGGAAATCTATAATTAAGCATTGGAATTGAATTGTTTAGCATTTATTGATGTTATTGAGTCAAATATGTCTAGATACGATTGATTTGGAGTCGGGTTCGAAAGGAAAAGTGGTGCTTGAGGCCTGATTTGGATCATTGTAGTCGAGGTAAGTGTTTGGTCTAACCTTAGCTTGAGGGATTAGGAGTTGTGTCCTATTTGCTACTTGTTTCTTGTTGAGTACGACGTATAGGCATGGTGACGAGTATCTATATGTTAGTGTCGAGCATGACCATGGGCCTTAAATTGAATTATGTTGTGTTATTAAATAATACTACGGATGCTTAAGTTGATGATTCTCTGTACTGAGCAAGGATTATGATTATTCTCGTGGAAATTAGTTATGACTGAGTATTGGTGTTAGCTGAGATAGTTAGATGTTGGAACAAGTTTGGTTATAGCTGTTTCTCCCTTGCCGGGATGTAGTTTACTTATACTGTCGATTCCCTTGCCGGGATAGTGTAGTTCTTGATTGCTCCCTTGTCGGGACCCTTGTTATGATTGTTGTTGATATTATATGTGGATCGGGTTGCATGCCACAACAATAATATAATTGGATCGGGTTGCACGCCGCAACAATGATATAATTGGATCGAGTTGCACACCGCAATAGTGATAAATGATATGGATCGGGTTGCACACCGCAACAGTGTTGTTATGTGATAGGATCGGGTTGCGCGCCGCAACAATTGATGAAATAAAGTGTTTATAAATTGGTTACAAGTTCCTTATTGCTTTGTTGTAGATTCTAAGTTATCCTTATGCCTTTTCTTGATTTACTGTTGATATTGACATACCCCCGCAGCATGTACCCCCTCTCATCTTTACTTGCTGTTCCTGTTTTATTTTCCGTTACATATTATATAACTGCATAGGTTTATTTGGTAGTATGGTCCTAGCCTCGTCACTACTTCGCCGAGGTTAGGCTAGACACTTACCAGCACATGAGATTGGTTGTGCTGATGCTACATTCTGCACTATGTGTAGATCCCAGAGTAGCATTTGGGCGGCTGTCTTCAGTCCAGCTAGAGATCCCGAGGTAGTCCTGCAGGCGTTCGCAGGCCCGGCGTTCTCTTCTATCTTATTATGTATTTTGTTTTCAGTTGTTTCCGAGACAGATTGTACTTTCCTTTCAGACATTTGTTGTAGTATTCATAGACAATCTGTGATATTGTGACGCCGGATTCTGGGTAGAGACGTATGTTGGCATTGTCGTACTGGCTTTAGTTATTTTATTAGATTAAGTCTTCCGCTTGATTTTATTCATCGTTAATATTTCAATGTTGATTAAATGCTAATTCAAATTGTTAAAAAGGGTTAAAATGAAAGAGTTAGTGATTCTTTATTTCGCGGCTTGCCTAGCTTCTACGAGTAGGCGCCATCGCGACTCCCGAGGGTGGGAAATCCAGGTCGTGACAAAATCTCGAAGAGCTTCCAAAAGCAAAAATGCTCTTTTTTTTTTATTTCTCACTTGGTGTTCGGTATCCACATTGGGGCCCGACTAAATCCGAATTCGCATCGAAAAGTCAAACATTGGGGGGGGGGGGGTAAAGTGCTCCCCAACAAAGGCGACTCCATACCCAGAGCTCGAACTTGAGACCTCTAATTAAGGATGAAGGAGTACTTACCACTCCACCACAACCCTTGTTGGTAGAAAAAGCAAAAAATTGTTGAAAAGTCAAAACATGAAAGGATAAAGTTTTCTTGCTATCTTGATGATATTATTGCTCGTTTGCTACTGCTTCTTGTGTTATCTTTCCTTGATCCGAGGATTTCTATCGGAAATAGTCTATCTATCTTCTCAAGATAGGGGGTAAAATTTACGTACATACTATCTTCTCCACACATTGTTTTGGAACAATGATTTTTACTAAACATGATAACTAAATGGGAATTGGCAGTTCGTTAAAGAAGAATAAACGTAAAAGTCGTCAATCCAATCGCTTAAACTAAAAATAGTCTACATATCACACCCTTTGGGGCAACGTTGAAGTTGTCTCTATGTGACCTTTAGGTCACTGGTTCGAGACGTAGAATCAGGCACTGATGCTTGTATCATGGTTGGTTGCCTATATCACACTCCTTGAGGCACGCCCCTTCCATAGACCCTGTGTAAATGTATGATGTATTGATATTTCGTGCACCGAGCTGCCCTATGTATAATTTATGTATAATGTATGTATACCGTATATAATTAATATATAATCTAAGTATACCGATTAGAAAAAATAAACAGTAAATCCCCTCGACTATTTATGTAAAGATGTCGTTGGTAACTAAAAGATACCCCACCTTTCTCAAATTCACTAATCATAATCAGATAGGATCATTTGAATAATCCTTTATTTATGTTCCTTTTTCTTTCTCAAACTCTTTTACATTCATGTAAAGCAACAGAATAGCAATAAGTTTATTGAAGCTCTCACTCAAAGACGAGCCTACATTATAGCTTGAGGGGTAATCAGTACCCGAAGTTTCAGCAAAAAATTCATGTATACTTGTAAATATCTCCAAAAATTAGTCAAATATTAGTATAGACCCCGTACCAATCTTTATGAGCAGTGATAAATTTATACTGAATATCATAGAGCCTCTGTGATCACCGAATCCTGGGTCCGCCTCTGCCTCCGCTCTCACTTGGCTCCAACACCAACATTTCCCAACCAAAAAAGCAAAGGAATTTGAGACAAGGCAATGAAAAGCAAAATGTAATTTCTTTTTGTTGAATGCTTTTCAAAGCTCCTAACCTCTGCAATTAGGATTCTTTTCATGGTTTTTATTAAGAAAATTCCCATGCAAAAGCATTCAAAAAATGTAATTAAATGAAATGAATAATCCCAAATAATCCTAGCAATTAAAATGACTGATGCTGCTACAAAAATGTAGCCACCATACGCAACCATGTCAAGAAGTGGCACTTCTCCACTTCCTAAAGAGTGTAATGTGGCTTCAAGTAAAAGGATTTGCAAAAGCCAACAAAGTAATCCTGTTGTGAATTGTACACCTAAAGCTTCTGGACTAAATCTGCAACAAAATCACAAAAGAGGTTAAGTTTTATGCACTGATATACGGGTGACAATAGCACGAACTAGCCAGCTTTCAGACTGACAATCGAAAAATAGCCAGCATTTATAAAATCACGGAAAAATAGTCATTGTTTCACTGAAACACGGAAAGTTCCAGCATAATATGCAGGATTATGGAGCTCTTGCGTGTAAACGTCCAGCATATTATGTTGGAACTCCAGCACACGGAAAATTTCAGCATAATATGTGGGATTATGGAGCTCTTGCATATAAATTTCGCACATATTATGTTGGAAATGCAGCATATTATGAAATTATAGCACATTATGCTGGAAACTCATATGAAAAAAATTCGAAATCCAACATATTATGCTGGAATATTTTTGGATTTTAAGGATGTTTTTGTTCAGATTTATCTTTATATGAAAAAGTGGCTAAATTTCGATTACTTTTGAAATGTGACTATTTTTCAATTACCAGTTGTAACTATTTTTTATTTTATTTTCTCCCGATGTTAAGATATTCACACAAGTCAGGCCATCTGTAAAATAATTGCAGACAAAATTTTGGAATCTTTACAAAAATAGCCACTTTTTTAATTGATATACATAAATTATGCGCTGATTAAGAAGATTAATGTAGTGATGCAGTGTCAAAAATATTTGTACTATCAGATCAAATTACAGATATTTTTTTATGATAAGCATTTTGATCTAGTAAAAATGGTAATAACCTACTATTGATCACAAGTGCACCAATAGTACTGATAATGTAAAAAGGATTTATTTTGCTTATGTATACAATTTAAATTCAATTATTAAAGAACGATGAGAAGCTTGAAATGCAACAAATACACATTATTTTGAAGAATTAACCTAAATAATCTCCTACTCAACCGCTTAAACAAAAAATAAATGGCGGATGCATAATATATTTATAATTTATGTATAATATATATATAATTGTATATAATTATTGTATAATCTATGTATACCAGATTCAAAAGTATTAAAATTGCATAAATATGACACTTTTAGGGGTGATCTTTAAATTTTAGCACCTACTTACGCTATGAACTTTAAGGTCACAAGGTAAAAGTGTTGCTCACGGGGTGAGCGAAAGGCAACACTTGTTAAATTTAAAGTTCTGCCGATAAAGCAAATAGGGACAACAGTTTAAGACCATCAACTTTAAGGGCTATTTATGTACTTCACCCGAAATCC
This sequence comes from Nicotiana sylvestris, assembly GCF_000393655.2. Taxonomy (NCBI): domain Eukaryota; kingdom Viridiplantae; phylum Streptophyta; class Magnoliopsida; order Solanales; family Solanaceae; genus Nicotiana; species Nicotiana sylvestris. The sequence continues at coordinate 7,121,273 of NC_091067.1, read as the reverse complement.
TCAGGATATTTGCTTAAAGATCTTTTATTCATAGTTGAAAATCATCTTTATATATGATTGAATTTTTAATTAGAGTATACAAGTTAAATGGGAGAAATTCAAAAATAGCCATATTTACAAGTGATCATTCAAAAATAGTCACAATTTTAAAAGTAATTGAAATTTAGCCACTTTTCTTGTAAAGATAAATCTGAACGAAAACACTGTTCAAAATTCGAAACAATACTCCAGTATAATATACTGGAGTTCCAGTATAATATACCGATCCAGCATAATATACTGGAACTTTCCGCGTGTTGGGGTTCATACACAGATGCACCGATCTCCAGTATATTATGCTGGAACTTTCCGTGTTACAGCAAAATAGTGACTATTTTTCAATGATTTTACAAATGCTGGCTATTTTTGAATGACCAGTCCAAAAACTGGCCAGCCCATGCTATTTTTACAAGTTAAATCTATAACATATAAACATGGAATTTCTTTCAAATTAACCAACTTACTTGGTGGTAATGCCCAAGAAGTAGCCAGCAAGAACCAAATAAGTACCAAAAGCCATCATTGGGATGTACAAATCAGGTGCATTAATATCATAAATTGGAGGTTTAAATGAAAATTCTCCTCCAGCTAAATCAGCAGTTCTCATCCAATGTCCCTATATAAAAACATATTTAGGAGAAATAAATATACAACTCAAGATCAAGAAAATAAATAGAGAAATTCAGGACTTTTATAAATACAGTTACCTTATGTACCCCTACCAAGACACTAATATATATTTTATCTGTCCCAATTTATGTAATACATTTTTTTTTAGTTTGTCCCAAAAAAATAATAGCATTTTACTTTTAAAAATAATTTAACTTTAAAATTTTCATTTTATTCTTATTAAGATGATTTATAACTATACAATTATTGAGTTTTAGTTGAGGTCTGAAATAGAGAAAAAAAATGATGGAAAATGAAAATTTTCAAAGTTTCCTTTTTACTAAGGTTCGAAACTTTGTCGCTCGTTGGAAAGGAAGAGGAATATTGTTATGCTTATATATAGAAGCATTTTTTCTAGCTCTTAAAGAGTTGAGAAGAAAGCAAGTCTTGCGGCGTCGACGTCATAGCTCGGCTATACTTTGGCTTCAAATTCGGACACACAAGAAACTTTTAGGCTCGGAATAATTTTTAAATTGTGTTAATTAACATTTTGGTTTTCTGGATTTCTATTTATGAACTGAGTAATACTAATACAAATATCTATAATTTATTTAAAATAACAAGTTTAAAAAAATCTTTCGTTTTTTCTTAAACCCCTGATCACCCAAAGTGCATCACATAAAATAGGACGGAGGGAATAACTTAATACCCTTCTACTATGATATTAATTCCAATAAAACAAATGCACTTATAATATTGAAAATGTTCTAGTCTTTACCTTGTGAAGAAATGGGAATAAAATCACCTTCAATTTATTCTTCACGTATTCTTCATTCACTTGAAAATAATACTTAGGATTCGAAATGTATCTGCTAATCTGTGAATCTCAAAAAAAATTAGAAAATAAAAAATACAGTAACAATAATTTCATTCAAATTCAACATCCACACTCTAAGATTTACTATTTAGAAAATATTAACTACACCTCTTTTTCTTTTCTTTTAAAAAAATGGTACTCCTTCTATTTTAATTTATGTGTTTTACTTTTCTTTTTTGTCTGTTGAGAAAAAATATCACTTTCTATAATTAGTAAGTCTTTAACTCCAATATTTTACACGGCATACATGTTTAAAACTACAAAATTCAACAACAATCAAACAAATGGGGTCTGGACGGTAGAGTGTACGTATACATTAGTCCTATATTGTGAGGTAGACAGACTATTTCTGATAAACCTTCAACTCAAGGAAAATATTTTCAAAATAAGTCTGAAAAATACTAAAATAAAGAAGTTATGAAAAAAAGTATTGATAACAGAAATAGTAAGATAACTAAAGCAAAATAAAGAACAGTAGCTAGTAATAAAATAAAGAAAATAAAAAATAAAAAAGATAGTCTGATGCATTAAGCTCCCCTATGTGCGGGGTCCGGGGAAGGACCGAACCACAGGGTCTATTGTACGCAGTTTTACCCTGCATTTCTGCAAGAGGTTGTTTCCACAACTTGAACTTGTGAATAATAAAATATAATAATACTCGTAAGGAGAGGAAGGGGTAGATAAGGTACTCTAAACTAGAATCATACTCTCTCCCACAGAAAAGAGAGAAATCGCTCGACTACCTACTAACATTTCACCCTAATTCTCCACCTTTTTGTTTATGACTATAAGATTTAAGGACATTTATAGATCTTCATTTTCAAATTAAAAAATTTAAAAGTCTGTCTTACTTTTCTTAGACGTCGTACTCAGTTAAACTATAACACATAAATTGAAACAAAGAGAATATTAATCTTACATTGCTTTGAACATAGTCAGAACTTGAACCAAAAAATTTCTCCCCATAAGCACCAAGTTCACTTTTGATAAGATCAGATCCAGCACCATATAATACATTCCCAAGTGAATCAATTTGCTGAGTACAAGTTGTTGGTGTGAAAAACCTTTTCTGATATTCTGATGTTTCATACATTGTTGACCCCATTATACTGCACAAGAAAAACAATCTTTTAGTCATTTTTAAAATAAAATAAATCTATTTTATTTATTTTTCTTCTTCTTGTTTTTAGTGCTTACAAGAAGAAGCATGAGTTCAGCAAAATTTAGTACTCGATTTAATATGAAATACGAGTAATTTCAACAAATATTAAATTCAGAGTCAATAATTCAAAATTAGCAAGATATGCTCGAACATGTTCTACTAAAAAAATTAAAAGTTGAACTCATTATGTTTAATTTTTTAATCCACTTTTACAATAGATAAATACAAATATCACAACAACAACAACAACAACAACAACAACAACAACAAGAAGCTCAGTATTTTTCCACAAGTGAGGTTTGTGAGGGTGAGATTTACGGAGCCTTACCCCTATCCGACAGAGACGATGTTTCCGATAGAGCCTCAGTTGGAGAACGGATGACAAAAGTAATGATAACAAAAAAGAATAACAATAAAAAGGAATAAATACAAATATAAATGATCAAAGTACGAATATTTATCTTCTAATTAAGCTACAACCATCAATAAATGTGTCAATATTATCAAATATATTGAGAATATTGTAAAATGGTAGTAATAATAATCTTATACCTTAGTTGCTTCTCTTTTATGAATTTGAAGAAGCTTACTCAAACACCATGAAGTTACCTTGCTTCAGCTTCTTTGAACAAATTAAAAGAGGGTATTGCTTGTGTTCTTTTTATATTTTTTTGAGGATGAAATTTTTATTACTATTTTTTTAATTCTTGTTAATTTTGCATGGTATGAGATGGCAAACTTTTAGATGGTACGCAAACCAATGTCACAAATTTTCTTAAAAGTACTGATGACTGAAATGGCAGTTGTGTTTTAATGAAACTGTAGCCACCGATCAGGGCGGTGCTGGAGCGCAAGTACTACTTCATTCTTAATCAGAAATTTCGATTTAAAATATCTGATGAAATCGCATTTATTAGAAGTATTGTATTTGCAAATATAAAATTTTCGGTGCAAATCTAAATTTAATCAGGCCCGATATAAGCAGAAGTGGAGCCAAAATTTCAAACTTATGTATTCGAGATTCTAATCGTTTTAAGTTGCTAGGTTCTAAATCAATAATTTATATATATTTAATAAAAAATTTAAGACAAATACAAGGTTCGAACCAAAGCTACTGGGTTCCGTGGAGCCCACTCCCGACACTCTAGCTCCGCCCTGGATGTAGGTATCAGATAATGTATCAAAACAACAGCAATAACAACTATAAAAAATCTAGTATAATACCACAAATGAATTTTGGAGAGGGTAATGTGTACGCAATCTTATCTCTACCTTACGAAGATAGAGAGATTATTTTTTATAGACCCTCGGCGCGAGCAAAACTCAATAACAGCAGTGGAAAAAACAAAAGAAATTATAGTCAAGAATCCAATACCAATTACTAGTCCTAGTGCTTCAACTTATGTGGCACTATTATAAATTTTGAAAAAGAAGTTTTTCTTTAATTATGTTTCTATTTTTTTCTGTATTTTAAATTACTAACTATTATGACTTATAATATATTTTTTATATAATTTCAAATATATAAATATTACTTTTAAATACTTAGATAAATTATGTCTAAATTCACAATGAAAGGGCGTTTGGACATAAAAATTGTTAAATTCCAGAAAAAAGTGATTTTTTTTCATGTAAAAATGGTATTTAGAAATTAGAGTTGTGTTAAGAAATGAATATAATTTTGGATCGTTTTTAAATTTTTGCGAGTGATTTGAGTGAAATTTTTTTTAAAAAATAACTTTTTGAAATTTTTTAAATTTTTAAAAAAATTAAAAGTGAAAAAAATTTCATGGACAAACGGGCTAGTTTGATATTCGTGACTCCTTTTTGAAGTTTTAAGGCAGTACAGTGTTGGGTCGTAATCTCTGCTATATAGCTATGCCTACTAGCTCTAGACCATATTAATTTCCCAATACATTACATAATAGATCATATATTAGTTTCTTTAAACTTTTTAAGTTCTTATCTTGTTATACATATTCTTAGCGAACATTCTTTAAGTATATCGGAGTATTTTTTGTGCTGGAGTATTTTTTCGGATTTTAAACAGTATTTTCGTTCAGATTTATCTTTACATGAAAAGTGACTAAATTTCGATTACTTTTGAAACTGTGGTTATTTTTGAATGGCCATTTGTAAATCTAACTATTTTTAAATTTCTCACGTTATTATCTAGCCAAACGGGCCTAAACAATTTGGGCTTGTGAATCTCAAACCCAGCATGTCCAATTCCCCATCCAAATGCATGTAAAAATTGCACGGGCGCCCTATTTGGTCGCCCCCATTTAACCTATACCCATTTTTTTTAAACTTTTAACTTGTACCCACTTTTTAAATAACTTCAGCCCCCTTTCTCATCCTCATTCGTTTTCTTCTTCAAGTTACAAAACAAACTGGTATTTATCTCCAGAAGCAACGCTGCTTTAGTTATAAGGTCAATTTCTTTTAATTGAACAGTTCGGCAGTTGTACTTCTGCTCCAAATTTACAACAAATTAGTCTTAGAAAAAAGTTTTTAAGTTACCAGTAGGATGAGCTGTAAAATTTTGGAGTTTTTGTATGTTTATTCGCGTTTGAGTTGAGAAAATGTACACTATTTTTCTTAAAAAAACACTGCTAATAGTGGTTCTTCAGCTCTAGAGCTGAAGTTCGCCAGTTACAAAACAAAAACTTCAGCTCTAGAGCTGAAGTTCGCCAGTTACAAATAAAAACGTCAGCTCTAGAGCTGAAGTTCGCCAGTTACAAAACAAAAACTTCAGCTCTAGAGCTGAAGTTCGCCAGTTACAAAAACAAAAACTTCAGCTCTAGAGCTGAAGTTTGCCAGTTACAAAACAAAAACTTCAGCTCTAGAGCTGAAGTTCGCCAGTTAGAAAACAAAAACTTCAGCTCTAGAGCTGAAGTTCGCCAGTTACAAAAACAAAAACTTCAGCTCTAGAGTTGAAGTTCGCCAGTTAAAAAACAAAAACTTCAGCTCTAGAGCTGAACTTCAGTCCCGGCTACTAGAATGCTGAAGTTTTGCATGATTACCTTTGCTACTTCAGCCCCGTATGTTGAAGTTATGCGAAAAATCGGGTACGTTTGCAATTTTTTTTGCAAAGCGGGCACAAGTTAAAACGTGACATAAAAAGCGGGTATAGATGCAAATGCACTTAGGGATTACTTTGTTTGACATATTATATATGTGGAAATTATAATATATGGATTATTTATAGTTTGGAAAAATACAATATTGATCGGTCGATCAAAACAAGCTACATTGGCTAGCCAAAATATATATAAAATATGTATTTATATGTATATATAATACACATATATATAGAAAAATATATATTTTGTTAGCTATTATTTTTTAGAGCAACTAAAAATATACATTTCTCTTTATAATTTGAACTCATGATTTTAAAACTGCAAGTGATTTAGTGACATGAACCCTAATTAAGATTGAATATCTAAATTTTAAATTCTAAATTCACCGTTGTCCCATCTTCTCGCCTTCCTATCTTTTTCTGCTATGGAGATTGCGTCAAATTTGGTGAGGTAGCAATTATTATAGCATTAGTAATCAACATGTCCCAAATTAAATAACTCTAGCTTTTCTGTTGTTACTCGTTACTGAAAACAACCACACTCGACCCTTTAATTAGCTTATCTGATGATTTATCTAGGGAAAGTTGGTGTTTGATTAATTAAGTTCATTAATTTTTGTTAATTAGTAGAGTTATATTTTTTTTTCTTCCACCTGAATATTGGGAAGAAGAAGCCATATTCTAATTCTAATACTCATGGAGATTTACTGAACTTGATAGAGAAGAAGGTGAAGAAGAAGAAGGGTGAAGAAGAAGACCAACGTGCATAGCATATTCTGTCTTTAGCATTAGGGGGATATAATTAATGGGTTAGGGAACATAAATTAGTGGGCATGAGGGGACATAATTAATGGGTTATGGAACATATATTAGTGGGCATGAGGGGACATAATTAATGGGGTTAGTAGGCATATTATAATATAAGGGGATATAACTTAGTGGGTTAGTGTGGGAGGAATAAATATATATGTGGAGTGTATAATATATACATGTACAAAGCAAGAAATAAAAACACACGGAAGTTTTCAAATCTAATTTTTTCATTCAATTTCTTACATGGTATCAGAGCAATAAGATCATTCCAACAGCCCGACCATCAAAATCCATTTATATCAGATTCATCATCATAATCAGTAATCTAAAATGCCTGAAACAACCATTACGTCTACTAGTGATACAAGCAATGTTGCAAAAGCAGTCAGCTATGGTATCAATAACTCTTATCATCTGAGCAACTCTGATTCACCTGGAATGACTCTAGTCAACACTGTATTTGATGGAAGAGGATACCCAGGGTGAAAGAGATCTATTCTTCTATCTTTGTCAGCCAAGAAGAAACTTGGTTTCATCAATGGAGCATGTCAATCTCCAGATCTGAAGTCTCCAGACCATGAACAATGGAGTTGTTTGAATGACATGATCATCTTTTGGATTCTAAATGCTCTCTCAAAGGATATTGCAGATAGTGAGATATACTCCAAAACTGCAAAAGAGCTTTGGGACAGCTTGGAGCAGAGATTTGGGAGATCAAATGGAGCTAAGCTTTATCATCTGTAGAAGGAGTTATTAGGTTTAGCATAGGGAAACAGTGACATTGCAACATACTTCTCTAAGCTCAAATGACTGCAGGATGAATTAGATGCTCTAAATGTTATCATATATTGTTCATGTATTTGTGTTTGTGAAGGAAATGCAAAGTTGACTAAGTCTCTTGAGGATCAGAGATTGATCCAATTCCTAATGGAATTAAATGACATATATGCACAAGCAAGAGGAAATATCCTCATGATGAACCCTTTGCCTAGTATGGATGTAGCTTATTCACTTCTCTTGCAAGATGAAAATCAAAGAGAAGTTTATGCAAATGGATATTTTAATTCTGAATCAGTGTCTTTCATGGCAGCTGGAGAGGCCAAGCAGCCTAATGCACAACTTCTAACTGATTTTGCAGCATTTATAATTACAGGACAAGGAAAGAATTATGAGAAACTTAGAAGCCAAACACAAAGAGGACCAGCCATATCACATAAATATAACAACTAAGGGCAAAAGTTTGTTAAAATTTCAGCAAAGGTTTAAAGGAAAAAAGAAGTACAATCCAAATGTGTCTTGTACTAATTGTGGCAAAATAGGACATACACAAGAAAACTGCTATAGAATTATTGGATTTCCAGAAGATTTTGAGTTCACCAATCACAAAGGTTATCAGACTCAAATTAAAGGAAATGTAGTCCTAACACATGAGGAACGTGAAAATTCAGTAGGACAAAGCACTGAGCTCAATAACAATAATTTTGGACATCAATTCAGCAAGGAACAAATTACAGAAATAAGCAGATGTATAAGCAGGCAAAGTTAGCACATGTAGAAAATATAGGAATCAATGCTAATGCAGTTGCTGGTACTATTCTAAAATACTCTGATTCAGTGTTTACTAGTCTAAAATCAGACATTTGGATCATTGATTCAGGTGCCTCAGAGTATATGTGTTTTGATTCTAATTCTTTTTTGTTTCTAATTCCGCTTCCTGTACATTTGAATATCAGTTTACCTAACTCTTTCAAGGTGATTATTACTCATATAGGGAGTATTTCTATTCTGCCAGGTCATATCCTGAACAATGTGTTACATGTTCTGGATTTCAAATATAACTTATTATCAGTTAATAGGTTTTGTGCTCGGTTCAAGTATGATGTCCTATTCACATCTATTGTGTGTGTGTTACAGGGTCTTTTAATGAAGAGTTCACAAGTTTTTGGTGAAGTTAGAGAGGGACTCTACTTGTTGGAACCAAATAACCTTAAGTCTAAGGGGTTGTTCAGTAGTAATGTATTTTCAATTCCAAAAGAAAGAAATCCCGTTTCAGAGTCTGTTTCCTTTTCTAGTCTAATTCAAGTTAATGGTGCTCCTGATGTTAAACTTTGTCATGTAAGATTGGGACACCTCCCATTTTCAGCAATGAAACATTTAGATTTCCTTCATTGTAGGTCAAATTTTGAGTTTATATGTGATGTTTGTCGTAAGGCTAAGCAAATCAGGAATTCTTTTCCTGTCAGTAGCATAAAATCCAAGCATATATTTGAACTTATACATGTAGACACATGTGGACCTTATAAGCAAATACTTACAATGGATTCAAATATTTTCTTACTGTAGTAGATGACTATAGTAGAGGAGCATGGACATTTTTATTAAGTGCAAAAAGTAATGCTTTTCCTATGCTTAAATCTTTTCTGTCTATGGTTTAAAGGCAATTCAATATGAAAGTCAAAATAATAAGATCTGACAATGCATTAGAATTGGGAAAAGGGACACAAGAGGCAGCTTTTCTAGCATCAAAAGGAATTCTACACCAAATGTCTTGTGTAGCAATTCCTCAACAGAATGAAATTGTTGAAAGGAAGCATAGACACCTCTTAGAGATTGCAAGAGGATTAATGTTTCAATCCAAGCTACATTTTTCATATTGGGGTGAATCTATCCTAACTGCCACACATCTTATTAATAGGATGCCGTCTAATGTTCTTAAAGGAAAGCTACTATATGAGGTTTTATTTCAAGAGAAGCCCAAGTATGATCATTTAAGAAATTTTGGATGCCTCTATTATGCTTCTACAATAGCCTAGGGAAGAGGTAAGTTTGATGATAAGGCAACAGTTTGTGTTTTGTTTGGTTATCTGCTCCATCAGAAGGAATATAAGCTATTAGATTTGTTCACATAAAGAGTATTTGTATCAATGGATGTGAAATTTCATGAATCACACTTCCCTTTTGTTGAAACCAACACATCACAACATCCTATATTTCCAAGCTCAACATTTACTACAGAACCTACCTATTCACCTTTATCACATGATCAATCCATATCCATTTCTTTAGAACCTGAAGTTTGTGATATTTTCTCCTCACCATCACCAATATCTTCATATACTCCCTCTCATCACCAATTGTCTACTAGCCCAATTTATTTTCAATCTATCATAGATACACCACACACTACCTCACCTGTTTCTATACCCCAGCAGCCTACACCATTACGAAAGTCAGGAAGAGTTTCCAATCAACCAGCATACTTGAAAGATTATATATGCAGTAATATCATGTTCACAGATGTAGCAACAGCTTGTTTCACTCAACCAAGTAAGCCTAAGGAATTTTGTTTCTTTTCTCTGTCACCCAACAATCAACATGTGTTGCAATCCATCTCTACTCTGACAGAACCCAACAATTTTGGACAGGCTTGTCAACATTCATGTTGGATAGAAGCTATGAAATCGGAGATTAAAGCTCTAGAAGATAACCACACATGGGATGTGGTTGAATTATCTAAAGGAAAAAAGGCTTTACCTTGCAAATGAGTGTATAAGGTAAAGCATTTGGTGGATGGAAGAATTGAAAGGTTGAAGGCAAGGCTAGTGGTCAGGGGGGATGTCCAAAGATAAGGAATAGATTATAGTGAGACTTTTTCACCAGTGGTGAAAATGACAACCATAAGGTATTTACTCACTATTGCAGCCAAAAGAGATTGGAATGTGTGTCAATTAGATGTCAACAATGCATTTTTGCATGGTGATCTACAAGAGGAGGTGTACATGGGGTTTCCAGCAGGCCTAGCACCTCCTAGTCCTAAGCATGTTTGTTTACTAAGGAAGTCATTATATGGTTTAAAACAAGCTTCTAGGCAATGGTATGCTAGCCTTGCAGGAGCTTTGAGTTTTAAGGGAGGGATATTCTTCATTATTAAACGATTGCTCACTATTCTTTAAACGAACAGGAAACCTGGTTTCTATCCTAACTGTCTATGTAGATGATATACTGCTTACTAGAGATGACTTGGAAGAAATTCAGCAGTTTCTACACAGTGAATTCAAGGTCAAAAATATAGGAGACATACATTATTTTTTAGGGATGGAAATTCTGCGAGAAACGGAAGGTTTTATTGTAAGCCAAAGAAGATTTACCTTAAATATGTTGCAGGAATTTGATGTATCTCATCTGCCTTGAGTCAGTTCTCCACTTGATCCTTCCTCCAAGCTTGAAGCTGATGATGGACACCCTTTGCAATATCCAACAGTATTTCGTCATCTGGTTGGCAAGTTGAACTATCTCACTAACACTCACCCGGACTTTTCTTTTGTAGTCCTTACCCTCAGTCAATACATGAAGAGACTGTGTAAGTCTCATTTCTCTGCTGCCTTACGAGTGCTCAAATATTTGAGCTATGATCTAGGACAAGGAATTCTTCTCTCCGCAGAACACTTATTCTCCTTGCTTGCATTTTCAAGAATTCTAGGAGGTCCGTAAGTGGATTCTTCATCACACTAGGAGGAGCCCCTATTTCCTGAAATCAAAGAAACAGGTGTCAATCTCTCTATCTTCTGCAGAGGTAGAATACCGATCTATGAGAAAAGTTACTGCAGAACTTACATGGTTAGTTCGACTCCTTAAAAATCTCTCTACACCAATAAGTCTTCCAATACCTCTCTTCACTCTGACAGCAAGGCAGCCATTCACATCGCCTGTAACCCCGTCTTCCATGAATGCACAAAACATGTAGAAATTGACTGTCATTTTGTGCGTCAACAGCTCCTTTCCGGTTTAATTACCCTTTCTTTTGTTCCATCTAAAGACCAACTGGCAGATCTCTTCACATAGCCACTTTCTGGGGTTTCTCACTCCGAAATTTTGAGCAAGTTAGGGGTCACAAAGTTACCCTCCAACTTGAGGGGAGATATTGGAAAGAAGAAGCCATATCCTAATTCTAATACTCATGGAGATTTACTGAACTTGATAGAGAAGAACGTGAAGAAGAAGAAGGGTGAAGAAGAAACCAACGTGCATAGTATATTCTGTCTTTAGCATTAGGGGAACATAATTAATGAGTTAGAGAACATAAATTAGTGGGCATGGGGGGACATAATTAATGGAGTTAGCAGGTATATTATAATATAAGGGGACATAACTTAGTGGGTTAGTGTGGGAGAAATAAATATATATGTGAAGTGTATAATATATACATGTACAAAGCAAGAAATGAAAACACAAAAGTTTTCAAATCTGATTTTTTCATTCAATTTCTTACACTGAATGAGTTGGTAAAATGGAGCTTTACTCCTACTATGATTGATCATTAATTCACAACTATTTTAGCTTATTTTATTAAAATACAAGATATAGTCATCATAACTCAAAAGAAAAAAGACAAAAAGAATAAGCCTATATATAGTTCGAGTTTATTAATAAAGGTATCATTTTATTATTTCTATGGAGTTCATGTAGGCATCACCTACAAAAGAGCAGAGGCAGAGCCAGGATTTGACGGTCGCAAAAGCACTATGACATTCAATATAAATTTATTACCACTCATAAAGATTGGTACGGAACCTATGCTAATATCCGATTATTTTTTGAAGATATTTGCAAGTATATATGGAGTTTTTGCCGAAGTTTCCGGATGCCGGTGACTCCTCACCCTATAGCGTGCCTCCGCCTCTGCAAAAGAGAATAATTAGTTATCGAAAATTTGACATAAAAAATAAATAAAAACATTAGATTTTTCGGTATAAGTATACTTGAATGGACCCAAAATTTTGTGCAAATATTTTTCAAAAACTCTGTCCAAAAGCTTCTTCCAAAATATTTCTCCAAAAAACTTCTTTGTTTTAAAATAATAATAATATTTAAAAAAAAATGTTCAACCGTACATGATAAATAATTGAAAGCCTCTAGACTTTCCTACTGTCCAACTGAACTTATTTAACACAATGAATTCCCTTGTCCACTTGTCCAAAGCTCTGAATTTCTTGAAGGAACAAAAAGGAAGAATGAGATTGGAAATCTACATAAATGGATTTAAAAGACAAGAAACAATAGGGTAAATTTCATAAATGGTTATTATACTTTTTTTTTTTGGTAAGGAAAAAATCGCATAGATTTACCTAAGTATTTCGAAAGTTACAAACTATTCCAAAGTGATATGTTACTCTATTTTCAATCAGAAATCTTGGAATTGATTGCTGAGTATGAAATCGCTTTTAGTAGAAACTTTTATCGCAAATTAGAATTTTTCAACGTTAATCCGAATAAATTGAATTTCGAAAAGATATCAAACATCAAATAAAAAAGAATTAAAAAAACTGTGAAGTGGTCAAAGAGTTTGGTGCCTAAGTCGTTTGGAAGTGATATTGTGATTTGATGGCTGAGGTCACGTCCTCGATATGCAATCACCAGTTTGCTTCGGTTCCCTTATCCAGTCAATTAACTATGGATGTGATCAATGTTTTTTTTTGGTTTTACATTCACCGGTATTTATATTGGAGCGCGATTAAATTCGGATTGCTCTGAAAAATCCCATATTGGTTTGTGGGGGAGGGGGGAGGGAGGTAAAGCACTCCAATCCTATTTCCGATAGGGGCAGTTGACAATTGAATCCGATTTTGACCATTATTTTCATATCCATAATAGCGCGAAAAGAAGGCCCGGCTCCAAGTTGTTCAAGAATATTGGTGTTGAGTTTCTCGACCCTTTGACTTAGGATTAATCAGTTCTATTTCTCGATGGGGCGGGGAAGAGATATAACTCAACCAACAAAGACGATTCTATACCGAGCTCAAATCCAAAATTTCTGATTAAGGATGAATAAGTACTTATGATCACTCCACATATTGGATGTGATCAATATATATTTTGCATTTTAAATTATTTCAAAATTTCTTATACACTTATAGGGGTCGTTTGGTTGGAGGTATTAGAAAAAATATTGCAAGCATTAACTCTATGCATTATTAATACCTTACTTGGTACATTTTTTCAACATGCATATAACTATACCTGTATTAGTAATACATCATACTTGGTATTATCCTATGCATTAATAGTGCATAGAAAATCATGGCATTAGTAATACCAAGGCTATTAATGCATGCATTAGTATTTAAAGACAAAATTGTCCTTAAAGTCCTTTAAAGCTAGAGAATATTGAGGGCATTTTTGTAAACAACTATTTTTCTTAAAAATTATGTAATGCATTATAATTTTAATACACCACACCAAACAGTAAATAAGAAATAATATATGCACAACTAATGATTGCATTACTAATCCATGTATTACTAATACACCTTATTTCGCATTATTCTTATACACTCTACCAAACCACCCCTTAAATTTTGCTCTTGTTTCCTTTACCCCATTTTATTGGAATGTAACTAGCGCCTCCCGAGGCTAACATGGTAAGAAAAAATAATAATAATAATAATAATAATAATAATATTGACGTATAAAGATTAAAAGTAAAGTAAAAAAAAAATTGACGACATGGGTAAATTAAAAACTCTTCATTTGATTTCTTAATTTTTACTACGTACAACGTACCTCAATTTGTCTTTCAATACCCGAAGAAAAAGGGAAAAAAATAACGTGCGTTTACCCCGCACCCAAAACTATTTATATCCCCCCAATCTATATATACACACATACTAATTTTAGTGTACATGCGTTGTATATATTTTTGCGTTTATTGATAAAAAGTGCATAGAATTTAGAATAAGAATGAATTATGTGTAATAACAATTGACATCGAGATAAATGTAATATTTATTTAAATTAAAAAGTAAATGCTACATTGATGAAATAGTTTTTTTTTGGTTTCCCATCCGGTGTCCGGTACCCACGTTGGAGCCCGACTATATCCGGATTCGCGCCGCGTAGGGCCTCATTCTGGGGAAGTGCTCTCTACCAAGGATTTTTCCATACTCAGGGCTCGAACTCGAGACCTCTGATTAAGGAAAGAGCAGCCTCATCCGCTGCACCACATCCTTTGGTGGTACGTTGATGAATAGTTGAATGCATAGTTATTGGTTATTTTTTGAATTTGCAATGATTAAGAATTTAGGTAGGTTATTTATATATTTTTTTATGAAGATAAGCATGATATATTGTGTTTTTGTATCACTAATATCTTTTATAGACGGTATTCTTGGTGTAAGAAAAATTTCTCTATTTTTTTATTAAGATACTAAAATTATATACAATTAAGATATTAGTTAATAGAAAATTTAGAAAATCAATTGTAATATCCAACATATAAATATTAATGTTAGTTAATATTATATCTAACATGGAAAGTATATTTATGTTGATATATTTACTTCTCATAATTGTATAAATATATACCACTAATAAATTTATTCTAATAGAATTTAAATGATTAATTATATTCAAGCAAAAAAGAAAAAATAGACAAACCTAACGTGCACCTAACGTGTACTGTGTGCATATGCCATAAATTGATATAATTCTTTTATTAATTGAAAAGGTCATAAAATTTCGGATATGTTAAGGACTTCTTACCTAATTCAAATAAGGTTGAATTAGTAAACAAAAATTTGACTTGATTTAGTCTTAAATATTAGGGAAATAGTTTAAATTATAATTTTATCCAATATAAAATTAATTTTTAAAGGGTAAAAAGGGCGAACGATATTTTGCTAAGGGCCTTCGTGCTTTTAATATAGTATAGTAAATAGATAGATAGATATATATACAACGAAAATACAATATTTTTTTGATTATTATTTTGAGAGTGACTATAAATGTTATTTTTACGAATACAAATACAAGAACATTAAATCTTTTTAGTGTAAAACATTATAAAAGACAAAGGCCCTTAACCTTTTCGAAATTTTCAACTTTAGTGATGTAGCAATAATCTTGATGCCCTAACGATAATTTCTAGAGTTCTTCCTAATTTGCTTTGATACTACATAAATAGTACGTCGCTATTTTGAGAGAGAGAAAGTAGGAAAATTCAGCACAAATCATAGGTACGTACAAACACAACTTACAGACCAATAAATGCCAAAATCAAAGAGAATGGATTAAAAGCTAGAAACTAAGGAGTAAAGTTGATACAGAGCAATAATCGAGCAAAATAACTTTGAATCAAACTCAAATATGAACTTTAGAAAGAAATTTTTACCTGATTTTGAATTGGTCTTGTGATGGATCGTTTCTCTGCTGCTTTTTCTTGTGTCTACTTTGCTAAGAGATATATTAAAACTTAAAAGAGAAGAAAAGCATATATGTGGGAGTAGCCAAAAATCTACACGTGTATCTCCAGAAAGCATAAAAGAACACGTATAGAGCTGATAAGAAATGACTGAAGTGTCCTCAAGCTTCTTTAAAAAGATTTAAAGCATACACGTCGAAAGTCTTGTTCTTCTAAAGTATAGAAAAATAAATAAATAAATAAATAAGAGCGTCTAGATAATTCAGCAGCAGATTGCATAATCCAATTTGCTAATTGTTTTATTTAATGCTCAGAGTAATCAGACAAAAACCATTGAAAGCTTTTGGTCAAATTCATCGTATAATATAGTTTATTGTTCTTATGAAAAGTAATTAATCAGTTACTCATAACATTCAAAAATGGCAAATGAGACAAAAATTCCCTTAGAGTAAGAAACATTGCCCCAAGAAAATGACAAAAATGAACCCTTAGTTGGGTGTAGGTTCAAAACAGTATCTTAAGTATATACTTGATTAGTTTTGATCCTTTAAATTTGTCATAAATGAATATTTTTTAGTCTGCGTCAAATATTTTACAAACTTTGATTTTTAGAAACGCAATTGTAAAAAAATATATTTTAACAAGAAACTCTAGAAATGTTTCGTCAAATCTCATAAATTGCAACATTAAAAAATATACCAGCTATCAAAAATTTGAACAAAAATAGCAGATTGCACCTCTAAAATTACATCAACTACTAGCAATAGGCCAAAAATAGCAAAAAATGAAGAAAAAAACTGCACCTTCAAATGTGAGTTCCAATAAAAAAAAAATTATACACACTTCTCATTAATTTTAACGGTCGGAGTTTGTCAAAAGCGTCTCTTTTTCGTAAACTTAAAGGACCAAAACTACCTAAATATATTTTTAATGAACTAGTCTGAACTATCCACAAACATAAGGGACCATTTTTATCATTTTCTCCTTTGCTCTCGCTAATTAAAGAATAAGATTCTATAGATAAGACTTTCCTACAAGATATGAAAAACTCCAAGATAAACAAAGTAGTCAAATGCCGTTTGAGGATATCTTTTTGCTTCATATAAAAAACAACTTGTTTTTACATAAAACATGTTGTCAATAATAATAATAATAATTATTATAATTTTTACGTAGTTATCAAGATTTATTTTGATAAACTTAAAAATTTATATTCAAATTTAAATAAAAAAACTAAGTATTTTCACTCTTGCCACATAACGTGCAATCTCATCAAGGTTTCTTGCTTAATTACTAATCAAATTTTTTTGTTTCCGATAAATGAGGAAGGAAATCCTACAGCTCCTCATTTCAGATATTATGTTTAATGTCATGATCACTTGTAATTAATTAATATGAAAGAACAGCTAAAATTATCTATATATAGAAACTAAAAGAAGTTTCGTCGAAAGTCCTAGTTGTCGTATAAATAAATTAAATTGCAAGAAATATGTGAAAGAAACAAAAATAAATGGATATTTCACTTTCAAGTCAGAGGAGTAGCACACACTCTTAGATGCATGGAAATCCCGTGAGAGACTTAAAACAGTAGAAGGATATATATTGATAATTTTTTCAGAAAAAACTGAAAATATGTACAGAGTAATATTTATTGGCAAGTGTTAGCTGTGTTGGTTGGGTGAGTGATTTCCCATACACAGGCGGGCCCGGTGTATTGGGAAAAAACTGAGTTTATATTAAAGATGACGTGACATGACACGTGGTTTGGTTAAATGGTCAAAGCGCAACAATTGACTAAGAGGCACGGATGGAGACAGCCACGGGAAGAAGAATTTAAATAGGCACGAGACGAAGTGCAGATACGAGTCTCGTACCAATTCAAGTCATTTAAAGCCAACGGATTAGAAGGCATTAAAGACAAAGATCTGATGACAAAAAGGAGTCCAAATTCATTATTAAATACCTGATACGTTAGAAAATTGGTATTTAATAGGAATGATTGTATAACAGCTTATTTAATATTATTTATTACTCATAATTATATCATTAAAGCTGAGACTTCATTCCTTTACCTAGAATTACCTATAAAAGGAAGAAGTATCATCATTTGTAAGGACACGGAATACTATTGGGAACTTATTGAAATACAAAATTATTTGTTGCTTTACCATCATTCTCAAAAGTATTTTATTTTCGTCTCCTGATTATCAGTAACCCGAATTTCTTTTTAGCTTTGACCAAAGACTCAGATTTTTGGTTAAACAAATTGGTTCCGTTACCGGGAATCTGATAATCTTTTCTTTTAAGCTATATCTTGTCCATTGTCGTCACCATGTCAAACAACAACACCGACAATAATAGTAATAACACATTGGGAAACCATGAGAATCAAATACATCAAAATCAAGATGACATGGTTCCCTCCCCTCCATATTCACCACGTCAATCTCGTGAAGGCACTCCTGTTACTGAATCCCGTGCTGATCAACAAGAACAATCTGAACACTTTGAAGGAGTTACAACTGAAGCTTTACAAAAGCTAATTGATGTACAGGTCGGCAAAGCTCTTCAGGCACTTGTTAGTCGATTGCCTGCTGCACCACCCACACCAACTCCTAATAATAATACATTGAAAAATCCCCGTTCTGGTCTTGATAATTCTGGAAACGGAGCAACCCTCAGTGAACCACAGGAAGGGGGACCAGGTAATTCAAATAATTCATATTTGCAAAATTTAGTACTAACCTTGCAGAAACAGATTAAGGAACAAAATGAGCGTATTGAACAAATCCTTGGAGTTCCGCCTGTAATAAAAGGAGTAGACATGGACAAATACTCACAACAACCATGGAAGTCAAGTGCTGCTCCCCTTCCAATTCCGAAAAAGTTCAAAATGCCTGACATCCCAAAATATGATGGTACTACAGACCCACGTGACTGCATTTACAACAGGCGTGAAAGGCAACGACTTGACCAAACAAGAAATTGAATCAGTACTGGTCAAGAAATTTGGAGAAACACTCACCAAGGGTGCATTAACCTGGTATTCTCTTTTATCTGAAAATTCTATTAATTCTTTTGTTGAGCTTGCAGATTCTTTTATTAAAGCACATTCGGGAGCACAAAAGGTTGAGAAAAGAATGGAAGATATTTTCAAAATCAAACAAGGGGATTCGGAGTTGCTTAGAAATTTTGTTGATAGATTCCAGCGTGAAAGAATGACTCTACCTCATGTGCCTGACAATTGGGCTGCAATAGCCTTTGCAAGTAATTTAAATGACAAAAGTTCTGAAGCCACGAGACGACTCAAAGAAAGCCTTCGAGAATTTCCTGCAACCACGTGGAATGATGTTTACAACAGGTATAGTACGAAGCTGCGAATTGAAGAAGATACCGTACCTAAGTTTCATCAGGAAGAAAGGGGTGGTCCCCGAAGATCAGAAACCGAAAAACGATCAGGTAAAAACAGGCACGATCCATATATGGGACCTGCAGGAAAAGACCCACGGTCGAAACAAGATAGCCAGCAATATGATCAAAAATCGAGGAACAGGGACTCTGGTTCTTCTTCAAAGTTCAGGAATGATCGGAACAGACAAGAATCACGAGATGATGACAGAAGTTTAAAGGCACGATTCGGCGGATATAATTTTAATGTCTCTACCTCCGAGCTCGTATCTGTTTTAAGAAGCATGAGAGATAAGGTACGGTGGCCAAAAGAGATGCGGTCAAATCCAAATAGACGCAATCCAGATCATTGGTGCGAATTTCACAATGATCACGAGCACAAAAATTCAGAATGTAGATTCTTGCAGAGTGAGGTGGATCATCTATTGAAGCAAGGGTACCTCACTGAGTTATTTAGCGAGAAAGGAAAACAAGCTTATATGAAAAACAGGCAAGAGCCACCACAACCTCCTTCACCCAAGAGGACAGTGAATGTGATAAGCGGGGGAGAAAATATTCACGGCATAACCTACACAGCCTCCAACAAGGTTTCTAAGGTAACAATTACACACGGGAAACGGGTGCGGCAGGTCCTAGAAAATGAAAGTATTTCGTTCGATGACGCAGATACCGAAGGAGTGACAACTCCACATAATGACGCACTGGTAATATCTTTACTTGTACATGATACTAATGTAAAATGAGTTTTGATTGATCCAGGGAGTTCTGTAAATATTATATTACTAAGGGTATTACGTGAAATGCAAGCTGAAGACAAAATGATACCCAAGGCGCACACCTTGTCAGGCTTTGACAATTCAAGGGTAGTAACAAAAGGAGAGGTAATTCTAACAACTTTTACTACGAGTGTTGTTAAAGAAACTAAATTTCAGGTAGTTGATATGGAAATGGCCTACAATATGATCATGGGGAGAGCATGGATACACGATATGGATGTTGTCCCATCAACTCTACATCAAGTTATTAAATTCCCATCACCATGGGGAATTTGCCAAATTCGTGGGGACCAGCAGATGGCTAGAAGTGTCAATGCTGTAACAAGTACGAGCACCGTAAATAAAGAAAAATAGCAATTACAAGAAACAGTTGAAGGTAAAAAAGATCAAACTTCAGCTGAACAAGAAAAGACAGATTTGGACTCAAGGCCTGACACAATTCAAGAACCTGAAGAAAATGAAAGCATCAAAACGACAATTGAAGAGCTCGAGGCAGTGATATTATTTGAGCAATGGCCTGAACAGAAGGTTTATGTCGGGGCCAATTTAAGCTTAAACATGCGAGGTATGATAATCGAATTTTTAAAAGCTAACTTAGACTGCTTTGCTTGGTCCCACGCTGATATGACAGGGATACCACCGGATGTGATGACTCACAAACTCAATGAGGACCCTTCTTTCACACCAATAAAGCAAAAGAAAAGAAAGCAAGGTGCTTTCAAGAACCAGGTGATTCAGGATGAGGTCCAAAAATTATTAAAAATCGGATCGATCCGTGAGGTAAAGTATCCTAATTGGTTAGCTAACACGGTGGTCGTACCCAAGAAAAATGGTAAGTGGCGTGTTTGTGTGGATTATACCTATTTAAATAAAGCTTGTCCAAAAGATTCCTTTCTCTTACCGCATATAGACTAACTAATTGATGCAACCGCAGGTCATGAACTTTTAAGCTTTTTAGATGCATACTCGGGATATAATCAAATTAAAATGGATCCTGGTGATGAAGAAAAAACTTCTTTCATCACAGACAGGGGGATTTACTGTTATAAAGTAATGCCCTTTAGTCTCAAAAATGTTGGGGCAACCTATCAAAGGTTGGCCACCAAAATATTCCAAGAACATTTAGGGAAAACAATGGAGGTATATATAGACGATATGCTCGTCAAAACCCAGCGATCTCATGATCATATTTCTCATCTATCTGTTACATTTGAAATTTTGCGAAAATTTAATATGAAACTCAACCCAGAAAAATGTGCATTTGGAGTTGCATCAGGTAAGTTTTTGGGTTTTCTTGTTTCTAACCGTGGTATTGAAGTGAATCCTTCTCAGATCAAAGCAATAGAAGAAATCCCTGATATCCTTACTAATAAAAAGGAAGTACAAAGATTAACGGGAAGAATTGCAGCTTTGGGGAGATTTATTTCCAAATCCTCAGAAAGGTGTTTTAAGTTTTTCTCTGCACTCAAAAAGCAAGATCATTTTGAATGGAATGAAGATTGTCAACAAGCCCTTAGAAATTTGAAAGCTTATTTGTCAAAACCACCGTTGTTGGCAAAACCAAAGGTAGGGGAAAAACTTTTCATCTATCTGGCCGTATCTGAAGTCGCGGTGAGTGCTGTTTTAGTCCGCGAGGACCAAGGTAAACAATCTCCTATTTATTATGTAAGTATGTCCTTATTGGAAGCTAAGACACGATACCTACAGCTAGAAAAATTGGCATTAGCTTTGATCATGGCATCTAGAAAATTAAGACCTTATTTTCAATGTCATCCCATTAATGTAGTTATTGCTTTTCCGCTTCGAAATATTTTGCATAAACACGAACTTTCAGGAAGATTAGCAAAATGGGCTATAGAACTAAGTGAATATGAAGTTATTTATCAACCCAGGACCGCTATAAAGTCTCAAGTACTAGCTGATTTCGTGGCTGATTTTAGCCAGGGGATGCATTTAGAAGCAGAAAAAGAATTATTAGTTTTTAATGGTGCGAACCCGGGGACTTGGGTTTTATACACTGACGGTTCATCTAATGTAAAAGGGGCAGGCTTAGGAATAGTCCTCGTACCACCTGCGGGTGAGACCATTAGACAGGCTATAAAATGTCATTCTATAACTAACAATGAAGCAGAGTATGAGGCTGTAATTGCAGGTTTAGAATTGGCACGAGAACTCGGCATAACACAGATTATAATCAAGAGTGATTCTCAACTCGTGGTCAATCAAATGCTGGGGACTTATACAGCCAGAGAGACGCGAATGCAAGAGTACCTCGCAAAGGTACGGGAGTTAATAAAACAATTCCAAACTTGGAAAGTAGTGCAGATCCCAAGAGACGAGAATGTAGAGGCAGATGCTTTAGCAAATCTCGCATCTGCAGCGGACGTAGCAAATGACACAAATGCTTCAGTCATACATTTATTTCATTCCGTTCTCGAATCTGATAAAAACGAGGTAAATTTTAATCATTTAACATGGGATTGGAGAAACGAAATTGTTGCCTTTTTACAGCACGGTACCGTGCCTAATGACAAAGGAAAGGCTCACGCGCTTCGCAAAAAAGCTGCTCGATATTGTTTATATCAAGGAAATCTTTATCGAAAGATGTTCGGTGGACCACTAGCAAGGTGTCTCGGACCCTCTCAAACAGAATATGTGATGAGAGAAGTGCACGAAGGACATTGTGGGAATCACGCAGGGGGATGGTCACTGGTAAGAACATTAATTCGCACAGGATATTATTGGCCTAAGATGGAAGAAGAAGCAACCAGTTTCGTGTCCAAATGTGATAAATGTCAAAGATACGGCAACAATATGCACAGACCAGCTGAGTTACTACATCCTGTTATAGCCCCGTGGCCCTTTATGAAATGGGGGATGGATATCGTAGGTCCACTTCCACAAGCAAAAGGTCAGGTAAAGTTTCTACTTGTACTTACAGATTATTTCACTAAATGGGTAGAAGCAGGGGCATTTAAACAGGTACGAGAGAAGGAAGTTAAAGACTTCATATGGCGAAATATAATATGCCGCTTTGGAGCACCAATGGAGATCGTGTGTGACAATGGACCACAATTCATTGGAGCTCAAATCACAGAATTTCTTCGAAGTTGGCAGATCAAAAGGATAACGTCTACGCCATACCATCCAGTAGGTAATGGACAAGCGGAGTCTACTAACAAAGTCATTATCAACAACTTGAAGAAGAGGTTACAGGATTCAAAAGGTAATTGGCCTGAGGTGTTACTTGGAGTATTATGGGCTTATCGTACAACGACCAAAATAGGCACTGGAGAAACACCATTTTCAATGGTTTATGGTGCGGAAGCCTTAATTCCAGTTGAAATAGGTGAGCCAAGCACACGGTACGATCAGGCAATAGGGGAATCTAATGATGAAGAGATGCAGGTCAACCTTGATTTACTTGAAGGAAGAAGAGAAGCTGCATTGATAAGGATGACAGCACAAAAGCAAGTAATTGAACGATATTACAATAGGAAAGCACGCCTCAGATTTTTCAAAATTGGGGACTTCGTGCTTAAAAAGGTGTTCCAATCTGCAAAGGCTGCTAACTCAGGAAAGCTAAGTCCAACATGGGAAGGACCGTACAAAGTCCGTGACATTGCGGGAAAAGGAGCATACCAGTTGGAGACAATGGACGGCAAAGTTTTACCCTCACATTGGAATGTCGTCCACTTAAAAAGATATTACTTTTGAGAAAGTACCTACGGTCAGGTATCACCATGTTAAAATTTCTCTCTTGGATTATTAATATTTTACTAACGATTTTAGATGCTAGGCAAAACACCCTAACTCGTGCCAAATGATGAGTCACAACCTGCAAGGCAAAATGGAGTATTCTTAAATTCCCAGCCCAGGGTTACAATTAATCTGATGGAAATACACACGAGTTAGGCAGTCTTCATCTATAATCACACCTTCGAGTCCCGTATATCTTTCTGTTTCAGGAAAAGGGCCAAAGTAAAAGAAATAAACAAGTACTCAAGGCTTCATACTTCACCGCTCAAACACTTGGGGGACTACATATTGTACACATATATGTGTAGAGAAACAGATACGAATATCGAACAAAAGTCGGCCACAAAGAGACAAGTGTTGAGTAAAAGTTACGAAATTTTCAGCATTCATGAGAATAACAGAATCATCTCTCAAAACTCATAAACAAAGTCACCTCTCAAATCCTTCTTAATATATAAAGATAGGGTCATGACTATGTACTAAAACAGGTTATGAAGAAAAACCTTGTTTATTCTATGTTATGTACAAATCTGTTACACAAAAAATAGTTACGAGAAAGTTGTAGATGTACTGTAATACATGTAATAGTCAAACACTTGTTTCATACAAAACATGTGTATTCCTATTTCTTTCATCGTATTATAACACCATTATGAAGTTGAGACGTCTTCTTCATTAAGTGTCGATAAAATAAAAGGGCCCTCTTTTATAAGCCTCATGTTGATAATCCATGAGAAGAATCATAAAGCATTTTAAAAGAATAAAAATGCTAAGCTATTCTATAAGTCCTAGATAAATGGGCAAGAATAAAATATATGGAAGTACCAATAAAAACTTCTTAATATAAAAGACTAAGTACAAACTTAGTTAGCAAAATATTTGTTTTTTACAAATGCCCCATTATGATAACTGGGGACTTCGTCAAAAGATCCCTTAAAGTTGCCAAGGGATAACACCACCAAGTAATAAAAACAAAAACAACAATTTCATTTTCAGCTAGTCACTGAAGGGTTTGGAACATCAGAAGTTTCACCCTCGGGAGCAGGAATTGCAACCCCAATTGCAGCAGTAGCCACTTCTTCATTTAAAAGCTCTTCCGTTCCATGAGCTTCAAGTACAGGAGAAGGAGTATCAGTAGATTGTTGACTTTTCTCGTTAGTATCTACGACGTTGGCCAGTTCAGACTGCAAGTCAAAGCCTTCTTGAGCAGCTTCCATCAAAGCATCACGGCGAGATTTTAGGAAAGCCCAACTCACCTCTATGTTGAAGTTCTCCTCCAGAAGTCCATATTCCTTGTCCCACATAGCAAGATCGTTTTTCAAGATTTGGTGCTCAGCTAAATGGGAATCAAGGGAAGCTTCAAGAGAGGCATGAGAACTCTTCAAAGCATGAATCTCGTCAGAGGAGGTCTGTAAGTCAGCTTGAGCTTGAGTCAAGCTTTGCACTAACTCTCCTGCATACTCTTCTTTCTTAGCCAAAAGTGCCTTAAGCTCCCTAACTTCTTCACTAGCCTTTGATAATTGTTCTGACAAAGAGCATTCCAAAAGCTCTTTGTCTCTTTTAAATTGGCTTGAAGAAGCCTTGGCAGTTGCCAGTTCAGAAGTCAAACCACGGTTTTGCTGCTCCAGGAGGTTTTTATTTTCTTGCAACTCCTCTATGGTCCCTTGAGCATTCTCAAACTGTTATTTCCAATTGGCTGCTTCAAGCTGGGCTCCCCTGGCTATTTCTTCGGCCTCGTGGACAGTTTTTTCAGACTCACGGGCTTTTCTTTCCAGAAGGGAAATTCTTCCCATTAATTCTGTAACAATGAGGTTAGCCTACAGAGACAACTCATAAAAATGAGGGATTGAAGATAATAAAAAAAAACTTGTTGGTAAGAAGAGGAAAAATACCTTCAAAGTAGAATGAACTATGTCATTCATCAGAGTCAAGCAGCTATGGCTCTCCATCTTCTTCTTCTCAATATCTCCAATTAGGGGCTCGAGCCAAACATCAGATCTACCAGTCTTTCTCAAGAGGCTATGGGTGGCAGGAACTTCAAGAGTAACACTTCTCATAGTCATACTTCCACTGCTAGAACCCGTCTCTGTATGATGAACAGAGGGAAGAGGAGCAATGGAAGGAATGGAAGGAGAAGATGTAGAAACAGGAATGGAAGGAGAAGATGTAGAAACCAACGCAGGAACGGAAGCAAGTGCAGTAGAAACTGCCAAGGGAACGGACATAGGAGCGGTAGAAACTGGTAAAAGAACGGAAGTCGTCAAAAGTGGTAAAGAAATACTTACGGTTGGCAGTGGAATGGAGGAAATAGGAACGAATGAGGAAAGAGGAGCTTCATCAAAAACAGGGCCGAGCTCGCCACTCTCGAAACCACTATCAAAAAGATGCTGAATTGACTCATTACTATCTCTTGGTTCGTTGTCCTCGTCAGAATGAATCAAAACAGGCTCGGTGGTTGAGGTTCGAGCAGGAGTGTCTTCAATTTCATCATCAATGATTATTCGCCTCCTGACCCTTGGCCTGGTAATTAGGGAGGTACCCTCCTCTTCCTCAGAACTTTCTTTTATAGCTTTCCTTTTTGGCAGCAAGGCTCGAGCCTTATCCAAATCAAGAGCAGCATTAGCAGACATGCGAATGGCCATAGCTACTTCAGCCGTCATTCCTCTAACGCCAAATCCTGATTAAAGGAAGGATATACATGGTCAAAATTGAGGAAAAAATGCTTAACATGTAAAAAAATAAATATAAAAAGGGGCATACCATGTGTTTTTACCTTCCAGCCATGTAAGGAAGAAATCGATTTCCAAGTTCTTTGCTCCCTAGAAGCAATCTTCAAAATTGAGTCTACCCAACCACGGAAGTTAGGAATAGGTTCCACATCTCCCATGGTTGCTATAAAAAACCAAGAAGAGACGAGATTAAAAACAAATTTCTTTTGAAATTCTCAAGAGTAGGTACGGTAAGTAAAAGGAAACCTACGTGCAAAATTCCACTTCTCAGGGAAGGGAGTATTTGTTTCACCAATCAAGTCCACCGTACGAACAGTAACGTAACGGATATACCATCCACGATCTTTGTCATCTTCAGGATTTACCAGAACTTTTTTGCTCCTTGCAGTTAAGGTAAAAACCCCATGGCGTATTAAGTTAGGGTGGTATAAATGAATGAGGTGAGAGAAGGTGAAATTGACATTGGCTTTGGAAGATAAGTATCTCAAACAAGCCACTGTTCTCCACACTAGGGGACCAATTTGGGCCAAACAAATTGTAAAGAAACGGCAAAAATCAAGAATAACTGGGTCAATCGGAGGATTAAAACCTAAAGTGAAGGGGTAAGTATAAACAAAAGAATACCCACTTCTAAAGGAGGAAATTCTCTGATTTGGGGAAGGAATTGACATTCGAAGACTATCCTTCCAGTTACAATCTCTTCTTATGGTGGGGATTGTAAGCTCGGTTACTATTGTAGGATAAGTATCGGCTTTTTCCAAATTTGCAATTTGCTTTTGAAGAGACGTTTTGTCACTTTCAAAAGACAAATCGCTGGGAACTATCTCATCAACTAAGGGTTCTTGAGAAGAATCAAGAATTTCTCTACTTCTAGAAGAGGGGGCCTTTGGGATAGAACTCCTTGAAGAAGAACCAGAGGAGCCGTCTCGAGTAGATTCTAACCCTGTTCGAAGCCTACCTCCTCCGCCTCTTCTGTGTCTAACAGGGGCGTTGGGGAATTGGTCTAGAATCGGAACTTTTTTACGGTTAGGGTTTGAAGATGACATTGTTAGGAAGGATAAGTCGAAAGAAAGTAGAAATAAAGAAGAAAATGTTTGCTGAAGATTTGTGAAGAAGACAAAGGAAGAAAAAGTTATGTATATAATGGGAACCATCAAACTTAGAAGTGTAATGATGGAAAGCCTATAATAAAGGCAACTATCACTTCGTGAATAGTGAGAATGAAGAAGTCTTGAAAAAGGGTGTAAATAGCATAATCAATCAGAAAATTACATATGGGCAGAACATTAAATGGAAAAGACGACTGAGGCGGTAATACTGTCATAAGCATTAATTGTGGCGAAAATTCCTTTTTTATGAAGATCCACTTCCCAATTATTTAATTGATAAATAAATGGAAAGTGGGGGGACTATTTGTATTGGGAAAAAATTGAGTTTATATTAAAGATGACGTGGCATGACACGTGGTTTGGTTAAATGGTCAAAGCGCAACAATTGACTAAGAAGCACATATGGAGACAACCACGGGAAGAGGAATTTAAATAGGCACGAGACGAAGTGCAGATACGAGTCTCGTACCAATTCAAGTCATTTAAAGCCAACAGATTAGAAGGCATTAAAGACAAAGATCTGATGACAGAAAGGAGTCCAAATTCATTATTAAATACCTGATACGTTAGAAAATTGGTATTTAATAGGAATGATTGTATAACGGCTTATTTAATATCATTTATTACTCATAATTATATCATTAAAGCTGAGGCTTCATTCCTTTACCTAGAATTACCTATAAAAGGAAGAAGTATCATCATTTGTAAGGACACGGAATACTATTGGGAACTTATTGAAATACAAAACTATTTGCTGCTTTACCATCATTCTCAAAAGTATTTTATTTTCGTCTCCTGATTATCAGTAACCCGAATTTCTTTTTAGCTTTGACCAAAGACTCAGATTTTTGGTTAAACACCCGGGATTTTTACGCAACGGGCACTATTCTACTCAACCAGTGCTCCCTAAAGACTTTTAGTGTTCAGGGTGTCAAATACTTTAAATTAACTATTTTCAAGGTATATACATATACATATACAAGATTTTTGCCGAACCTTACTGGATACTGTGGTAGGTCTGCCTTTGTTCTCACATGGGAGATCAGAGATCAATTTCCCTCACCAACAGCCTCCTCAGTCAGAGTTGGTCGCACCAGGCTTTGCCTAGTGCAGTTTACATTTCATGTGTAGTTTGCAAGCTATTGCACCGTGAGCTGATTATCCAATGCGTACCCGAAAGATAGCAGCTATGAATTTCTCCGGAAAATTTTCGGGAAAAAAAAACTTTTATTGAATGTGTTGGTTTTAGAGGATATATAATCAATAAATTTTTGTATTGATTGAGAAGTGTTAGTATAAAAACTAATACAAGTTTGCCCTAGGGCAATGGTTCAAAAATGCAAATTGTATGTGTTGGTTAGATGCTTATCACGATTTTGAACCACGTCGTAAACAAAATTCTGATATTCAAGTGGAGAATAATAGAAAAATAGACTATTAATTATCAAGTTTCTAATTGTGTGTGTCTATACATACATACATACATATATATACATACATACATACATACATACATACATACATATATATATATATATATATATATATAGTTGACGATAGAAAGAAAGGAAATGAGCCCATTAATTCACCTATCTGAAGCTGAAGGAATGAAGCATTAGAGTCTTGATCCCCTGCTTAACCTGAAATGAAATCTCTCAAGCGTGCCTGCTGCTCCTGGCGTAGTCCCTGAAGTCTTTCTTCTAGTTCCCGAATTCTTTGACGGCTTGCTTCCATTCGGGCTTCAATAGCAGATGGGTTCACGGAGTGAAGATGCCCCAAGAAACCATTTAACATTATTCGAGTCTTTTATATATATATATATATATATATATGAGATTCAAGGCTATTCCTTTCAATTGCTAGCAAATTCAACCATTCCTAGGAAGGAGCAAGGAGGATTGTTTCTCCACCTTAAAGTACCGAGCATTTTAGGGGTCTAGTTCGCTGATATAAAAAAGCAAGTCGATTCCTCAGCTCTTGAATAGGTGCTGCATATCTTAAGGTGTAGAACCTGCAACTCATTCGGAAAAAAAGAAAGGTTAAAGAGTCAGTTGGCTCTCTCTATATATATAAACTCATCAAATTTTCTTGGATATGTCATTAGTAAGTTTAACTTTTGTTCAATAGCGTTTAGATAGTGTTGGAACAATATTATAAGACCAAAACTCGAACAACCCACGACATATTTTTAATTTCTGAGACATAGAGCTCGAAATGAAGATAGAAATTAAAGTAAAAATGGTGATTTATAGAAGCTGCAGGAAACAACATCTCGGAAATCTTGGGCAAGATCTCAATCTTATACTAAAAATTTATTTATATACTTCATTTCAAAGCAACAATTTACTACAGTTATTCTTAGGTCTTGATTGACTTTTTGGCCCTTCATTCTTTTTGCTGTGGGATCCACGCAATCGAGTCAATGCGTTCTTCTTTGTTGATAACTATTATTTGTCTTTTCTTTTTTTTCCTTTTTCTTTTTTCGAAGGTTTGGAGTGAGAATTGACAAAGAGGTTAGAAGAGATGTGACAGGCAATGGTGGATCTACAACCCTAATGTTCGATCTCCACCTCTTCCTATCAAGAATCATGTCATTGAAAATCTGCAGCAAAGCTGAGTCCTGTTTGATCACCTCTCCCCTATACTTCTTAGGCCGCCCTGTACCTCTTCTTGTTCCCGCCAAGGCCAAACTCTCGCACCTCCTCACCGGAACATCAGGGCTCCTCCTTCGCAC
Organism: Nicotiana sylvestris; assembly: GCF_000393655.2. Taxonomy (NCBI): domain Eukaryota; kingdom Viridiplantae; phylum Streptophyta; class Magnoliopsida; order Solanales; family Solanaceae; genus Nicotiana; species Nicotiana sylvestris. Next base: position 7,090,977 of record NC_091067.1, on the reverse strand, counting down.
GTGCCCGTACCATCTGAGCCTCGCTTCCCGCATCTCGTCATCCATAGGAGCCATGCCTATCTTCTCCCTAATAACTTCATTCCTAATCTTATCCATCCTAGTATGCCCACACATCCGCCTCAACATCCTTATCTCTGTCACTTTCTTCTTCTGGATATGAGAGTTCTTAACCGGCCAACACTCTGCCTCATACAACATGGCCAGCCTAACCGCAGCTCTATAGAATAACTTACCTTTGAGTAACAGTGAGACTTTCTTGTCACACAGGACTCCTGATGCTAACCTCCATTTTATCTAACACACCTCTATACGGTGTGTGACGTCCCCATCAATCTCTCTGTCCCCATGGATAATCGACCCCAGATACTTAAAACTACTTCTCTTGGGGATGACCTATGATCCAAGCCTCACGTCCATGCCCACTTTCCCCGACTCGGCGCTGAACTTGCATTCCAGATATATCTGTCTTAGTCCTGCTCAACTTGAAACTCTTAGACTCAAAAGTATGTCTCCAAATCTCTCGCTTGTCGTTAACACCACCCAATAAGAATGATGTCATCAGCGATAAGAGATATATGTTAGGACCGTAAAAATCAGGTGTCATACGGAAGCTAGCTAAGCAAACATTGAGCGACGATAAATCATACAACAAAGGAGAAATATACCAAAAGAAACACAAACATTTAACGTGGTTCGGTCACTGACCTATGTCCACCGCGGAGATGAGCAATCCACTATATAAAAAGAGAGTACAAAATATCGAGAGAACAACCTTACGAAGAGGCAAACACAAGTGACACACTAACACTTGTCCCGTAAAGTTCTCCCCCTAAACACGACTCTCAAGCCCCTATGGCTACATTGTGGATGCTACTGAATGAGAAGGACGGATCCTCAATTTATAGAAGTCCAAACCTTTTCCTACAAGAAAAAGACTAGCCAAGTATAGGAGAATTATAATTTCCTTCTACAAAAAGGAAAACCCAATTAAGGTAATTATATTGCCCTTTCCTTCAACAAATAGGAAAACCAAATATGGTAAGAAAACTATGGCAAACACCTAACAATATATTCTTATATTTTTTAGATTAAAATTTATGATTCCGATACTAATAAGAATGGGGCAATCCTAGGGTTGTGAGACCTAAGAAAGATTAATGCGCACAAATGGTAAAAGCTAACAATTCAACGACATGCATTTAACACTATATGGAACTGAATCTCATAATAATTCAAATATACCAAACTCATCACGTACTTGTTTGTTCTTGTAATTCATGCCGACATGCTTATTTGTACTTGAACCAAATTAACATAATAACATTCGTTTCTCATTTCATAGCTTATATCGTTATTATTGTCCTATATATATGACCCCTATATATTTTTGAAAAAAATTAAATAACATTTGTTTCATTTCATATCTTATATCGTTATTATTGTCTTATATACACCCTATCTTTGACCAACTAAACTTATCTCTAACTCATTGATTAGTTGTTACATATATATTAGTGTTATTATATGTTCATATAAGCCAAAAAATAATTATACATTCCTTATCAAATTTAATTCTATCTGTTAAAAAGATGAAGTATAGAAATTAGACAAATGATATATATATATAAATTGAAATGGCTATACTTGGTGGATAAAATTTGAAACATCAATGTAAAAGAATATGTTTACCTTTATAATCTTGGAAAACTATGGACCCGTTTGTTCATAGATATTTGTTTCATTTTTTGAATTTTTTTTCAAAAATGTGTTTGTCCATGAAATTTTACAAGTTTTTGAAAAAATTTAAAAAATGAATTTTTTCAAAATTTTCAGAAAATTTTATTTCACCACTCACAAAATTGCAACATTTTTTCAAGTGGAATACATGTCCAAACATAATTTTAAATTTTAAATAATATTTTTTAACTTCTCCAAATACCACATTTTTTTCAAAAATTACAAATTTTATGTCCAAACGCCTGCTATATATTTTACAATCTTTAATATATTCACCTCAACAACCATATAAGGCTGTTGAGTAAAACATAAGGTAGGACAAAACTGAGAATGGCAAAGTATCTAGAAATATCTGTTTTTGGTATGTAATAGTTGGTAACAATTGACATATATTATAATTAATGCAATTGAAAAAATATAATAGTAGTAAAATAACAAACTTATCTTGAAATGACACACCACATGCATTATTAGGTACTACTAAAATTAATCAAATTTAACTACTTAGCAACAATGAGTAAATGATTTTACCCACTTCATTTGATAATTACACAACAATATCAAAATTTATAAAATTCACATATTGATTGATTAGCAAAAAAAGGAATGATAAGAAAGGGTGGATGATCCACACTCAACCCCCTACCCTCTCTCTATATATAACATTTAAAAAGAAAATATTATATTTTTCATAAGCACTATCAGTGGTGGATCCAGAATTTTCATCAAGGGATGTCAAAATATAAATAATTAGATATATCGAAAATTTAAGGGTAGTCAACGTATAATAAATATACATAAAATAAAATAATTTATCTAACAAAATAGTGTAATTTTCCGGCGAAGGGGTGTCAGAAAGTTCAATATGGCTCCGCCACTTATCACTATATCGATATCCACTGGCCTGACTAATTCAAATTAATGATGGTTAATTCATTAAAGGGTAAGCGCTAAGGAGTTTCTCCATTAATTTCGAGGCTTAAAGCGAATACTCGTTGCAGGTGAAATTAGTTTCTCCATTTTTTCACTCCTTTAATCGTGAAAAAATTATACTTCCTCCGATCAATTTTAATTGATCTTTTGATTTTTTTTTTGTGGTCTACAATATTTAATTTTTTTATATATCAAGAAGAAATTAACTTTTTTTTTAAAAAAAAATTGCCTTTGGAGTATATACTCTCGAAGTATTTATTATATTTTCAATGATAAAATTAAATAATAGTAAAGGTTAATATGACCAATTTCATTATTAATTAATGTTAAAAAGTAGATTCCTTAATATACATATAAAAATAATTAAAAAATTAATTAAAGTGAATTGGATGGAATACTATGCTAGACAATAGTCATATTCAGTAGGAACTTTGACTGCATGCAGTTTTCTTAGTCAATTAGTCTAATCATGTAATTCAGCATTATTGCCTTTGTAAATTTGTCCATTATTTTCAAGATTTGGACATGTCTTACTACAGAGATAAACCAAAAGAAGAATTCTACATCCACAATAGGAATAGGAATAGATAATGATGAAAATCCTCATAGAGTAAAGAATGATAAGGATTTTTATTATTGTTTTAATACCTTTTTTTTTTCTTGTACTATATATTATATTCATTAAAAATCCAAAACCCCACACCTTTCTATTCTTCCTTTTAAACATTTTTCCCTTCTCTTTTCCTACTTCATTGGACCACTATTCCTTACAAGCCAGAAAATGCATGTGGGCGTTGGGATTGGTTGGTTTAGGCAGGGTTTTTTCTTTTTTTGGGGGGTGTTTGGGGTGGGGTGGGGGGTTGGGGGTTGGGTTGGGGGAGTTAAAAAATGAGTTGGCGTAATATAGTAGTTCCCAAAATAATAGCCAAAAAACTATAATTTATATATATATTTGTATGTTATATACAAAAAATATACAAATTTGATATGCTTATATACAAGGAGCGGAGGAAGGGTGTTATCTACGTGTTCGGATGAACCCATTAACTTTTTGTTTAGACCCTATATTTGTACTGAAAAACTATTAAATATGTATAGACACTTATTGAAAGCCCAGTAACTAACAAGCTATGGGTTCGATTGTAAATTCAAAACTCATAAATTTTAAATTCTGTCTCCACTTCTATTTTTATGGTTACTGAACGTCAATAGTTTCGGCCGCGGACTAAAAATGATGATTGCCCGAAAAAAGAAGAAAGAAAAAGGCTTCATCAAGTGCAATGTATATATATTACCTTATTTAGGTGAATTTCATATAGGAGGGAATTTAAGAGAGAGAGAGAGAAAAAAAACTCGTAGAAGGGTGCAACAATGGCGTCCCAAAGAGCTTATAATTCAATTTTCTTGAGCCAATTTCTGCTTATTATTCTCTCTTTAACTATCACCATTAATAATGTTGCAGCTTCTTTAACAAAAGAACAAGAATTTGATCGTATAATTTCACTTCCGGGACAACCTCCGGTGACTTTCTCACAGTTTTCCGGCTACGTTACCGTCAATGAAAACCATGGAAGAGCTTTGTTTTATTGGTTGACAGAAGCTACTACTCAACCAGAAAAGAAACCTCTTGTTCTTTGGCTTAATGGAGGTTAGTCTAATATTTATTTTAAATTCTTTTTTTTTTTTATATATTTTTGTTTTTAGGATAGTGGCAGAATCAGAAATCTCATTAATTATATATATATATATATATATATATATATATATATATATGGCGAAGGAGTTCAACTGATCATCCTTTATCACTAACTATACTTTGTCAAGGGCGAAGCTACATTATCCAAAGGGTGGTTAATTGACCACCCTTTGTCGAAAAATTATACTATTTATATAGATAAAATATTAGGTTTTAGAGGTGTATAACATATTCTAAACACCCGTTGTTGGATTTTTTTTTGCTTCTTTCATGTTTGATCCCACACTTTGCCAGGGGCGAAGCTATATTTATTAGACCATTCTTCGTCGAAAAATTACACTGTATTGTGTATATAGATAACATATTAGGTTTTAGAGGTGTATATCATATAACGAACATCCATTGTTGATTTTTTTTTTTAAAAGTTTGAACACCTTTGAAGAAATTCTTGACTTCATCGCCTCACTTCGGACGGTAGATGAGCTTGGTGGAGGTGTTATCCTTCCAAATTAAAATACAATGAATTAGTATTGGTAGAATCTTAAAATATTTTCTATATTTAGTATGTTACAAAATTTTAAAGTAATTTAAAAAGAATTTGAAGAAGTTGTATTTAAATAGTTAGTTGAATAAATTTGATTACTTTTGAGAAAAACTATATTACTGATTCTTGGATAAAACTTTTTTTGTGTAATTGAGGTTTAATGCATAATAAGGAAACCATAAAATAAAGGAAATCCTATATAATTGCAAGAAACTTGAGGAAGAAGAACCATAACTTTTCTTTGAAGAAAAAATAAACAAATCATTAGCGTTTATCCATGCAAAAATATTGGTATTTAGTCAAAACTAATTAAAATCTAGTATGTCTTACGTCAAAGCAATAATTGTTAAATGATAATTAAATAAGGACAAAGACATGATACATGTGCTTATGATTAAGGTTCAAACATAAATAATAATAATACTCATAGCTTTCATCTTAACACGTAATATACATTCACTTTTTCACTTCTCCAAAATTAATATAAAAGAAAAAAGTTAAATTATGTTTACTTGGCTCATGAAAAGTGGTGGATGGGTTCAACCACTACTTCCTATCCCTTTCCCTTAGTTCCAATTATTAAACTTTATTTTTTTGGATTTTTTTTTGGATTAATTGTTGGTGTTCGAAATTCACTGACCCGACTATTCTTTAAAATGTCCACTATGGAGGATTTATAGGTCTATAGCAAAATGATGTCATTCTTAGAGCTCGGATCCGAAACCTCTAATACGTATTATACTTTCCAAAAAGGAGTCCCTCTCTTTAATGGGACTCATCCTAATTCTCAAATTCCAATTAACATGAAATGACAACCATTAAATTGCTGAGGCAAATCCAGAGCAGATTTACCAAGTTCAACTGAACGCATTACTTTTATATACAATCAATCAACTTTTATTACCTTACGTTAGTGAACTCTCCAAAGATATTGTCATATTTGTGGCAAAACTTCAAAAAATACAATTTTTTTGAAATATGTGACACACATCCGATGATATTTTTAAAGAGTCCAAACAATATAGGTAGATTTCTTGATCACTACTAGAAAACTGCCTAAAACTGTCCAGAAATACCGAACAAATCAGTCGAAAAACTGGAAAAATCGACCGATTTCCCACTGACTTTAATCCTTCGAAATTAGGCTGGTCGGTAATGAATAGCGATCGTAGTCGGTCGCAATTTTCGACCTAGTTCGTCGGTCAATTAAATTGCACAAACGACCCAAAAGAAAAAATCTATCGAAAAAATATCGGTCAACATTTTGAATTATGCAATACAAAAAATACTCCGTCTAGGAATCGAACCAGGATCCGTATTGTAGAAGGATACTATTCTACCACTAGACCATTGGTACATTTTGGTTTAAGACTTTCTTTTATTTTATTTGTAGTCTTTAATTGCATTTTCGCGCGAAAATAACGATCGATTTCGGCCGGTTGTTTGAATATTAATTTTAATTTATTTATATGAAAAACCGATCGATTTCGATTGGTTTCTTAAAAAATAAATTTCGCGGGATGCAAAAATAGTTTTCAGCATTTTTTCGCCAAAAAAAATCGACCGAAGTTGGTCAATTTCGTAAAAAAAAATATTTGAAAAAACAAACGACTTCGGTCGATATTTGATCGATCGAAGTCGGTCTATTAACCGCGGTCGATTTTGGCCGAATTTCTAGCAGTGGATCTACCACAAGAGTAAACTAGTCGTATTCACTAGCAAAATCCACTACGAGAAGCCAAAAATATGCAGATGTCACCTTTCAGATCTTGTGGAATAAAGGTGGCAAAATATATACTATGGTATATTATAGGTATATTTTTGGCAGTTTATATATAATACAAAATTGAAGAAAAGAAAAAAATAATGAATTAGAAGGAAAAGGAAAGATCAATACATAAGTGCTCGTGATACCATTCTGTCCCCTTACTTTTTATTCCTTCTTATTACTTCATCTTCTAAGTTTTATTCCTTGTTTGTATTTACGTATTCAAAAAGCTGCATTTAGGTTTATGCCTTTTTGTCTTTATCTTTACACAATTTGATAATATACAAACAAGAACAACATTCCAAACTCAACATAAAAGTAGAATACCTTTCCCTCTTTTTTTGTCCTACACTCTTTCCATTTTCTAGCATTTACGTCCAACTTTTCCTATAATCTTTTTAAAACAGGAAAAGATCCCCACGCAAATTTAAAAAAAAAAAAAAAAAAATAACTTCTCTACCATAAAAAAGGAAAAAAAATGTAAAGTTTATGATAAATACAAGCAAATATAAGTACAGTCAAATTTCTTTATAACAGTCTCGTTTGTTTCGATGTTTTTTGACTGTTATAGTGAAGTGTTGTTATATAGGACATATATTATAACATTACATAAAAATCGTTCCGAAAAAAACTTGACTTCTATAATGAATGGTTGTTATATATATAGAGATGTTGTTAAAGGGATGTCGACTGTATTAATTAGTAATAATTGTGTAAAGGTGATAACTAACCTGCTATTCCACGACTAGTGTACGTACCTTAAATCCTTTTCTCATTTCCCAAGTATAGAAAATTTGGTGATAAACCTGTAAAAATATATTATCCTTTTGTTTTTTTGAGTCCTAGTCAGTAAGCTGAATATTTCAAAGATAATTAAATTAGAGTTTAAGTTTTATGCACTTACAATGTAGAAAATATTTTTACAATTAGATTATTTATAAGGTACTTATAAATAAATATCTTGAACTGATAAAAATCAATAACTTATGTGCTACACCGGTTAACTTATAAGTAATTATAGATAAATTTATAAATAAGCATTAATTGATTATCTTTAAAAAATTATAAATTATCTGCTTTCACAAGCTAAGTTACTCTTACCCTATATTAAAATTTTATATTGTCAGTATATATGTGTGCCGATCTTTATTGTTCCTGACCGCCTGCCGTTCAGCCTTAGCGTTCCAAATAATCAATAGTGTGACCGTTCTGTATTCAAAACAATCGATGACACTAGTGACGATTCGTGGGACCCCCACGCCGCCTTCGTCTCCTATTATAGTCGCTTTCTTTATATGGCAAGCACTACCAGTCGCCTGCACTACATTGTATGATGAAAACTTTGCCTAACGGCCACTTCCGCTCTGACCGAGCTAACCGTCACGCTTGACTTCTATCTCCCATTATATATATATTTATATATTTATTTTTTTTAAAGATTGGAAAGATAGGTTTTAAGATGGTGACTATTTAAAGCTTTGAGTGTTGAGAAGCATGCGTAGTAAATAGTGGTGTCATGATGATGGCCAAAAGTCGACTAGTTACACTATTCTCATTTCTGACCTATGACGCTAAAATTTATTTTTTGGTGAATTTTATGTGAGTTATCATTATTAAACAAAAAAGAGAAAAAAGCAATATCTCAAAGGAAAGGAAAGGTCATTGTCTTGTGATTTAATAATTGAAGCTAACTGTTGCAAAATTAAAAATAATAAAGAAAAAAAAAAAGTAATAAATGATAGAAAGGAGATAGTAGGTGACTAGTTATGGCAGATTGTTATGTTCAACTCATTAATGGTGGTTAGTGACATTATGAGAATCATGTGTTTTCTACATCTTCTATCCAATACAATTGTGTTTTCTTTTTATCATTTGTATTCCATACTCTCTTCAAAACCCTAACTAATTCGAATTTGCGCGGAACAAAACTTATTGAAAGAAAAAACGCTTCCTATTAAAAAAATTTATTTTTTTGGGTTCGAACACAAGATCTCTGGATAAAAGTGGAGAATCCTATCGACTTCACCACAAGTCTTGATGGTCAATTGTCTCAATGCAATGGCTAAGATGCTAAAACCCAATACTTAAATATATAGACATGACATCGTTTAACTAAGATTAGAATTTTATTTGTTTGCACTTAATGAAAGCCTGAATCTTAAGAATAAATATTATAATACATCATATGCTTCAGTAGGGGTAAGGCTGCGTACATCTTACCTTCTCCAAACTCAACTTGTAGGAATTTACTAAGTTTGTTGTTGTTTTTATCCTACGATTCAGTACTAGCAATATTTATGAATAAGCATGAAGGTTTATTGAATTTCAAAAAAAAAAAAAAAAACTACAAAATTAGATAGCCTGAAAATTTTTCTTTTGATTATTTCTTTTCTTTTTTTTGTTGAGAAATTTGTAAAAATTTGAACCATGCAGGTCCTGGTTGTTCATCAGTAGCATATGGGGCATCAGAAGAAATAGGTCCATTTAGAATAAATAAAACTGGTTCTTCTCTCTATTTGAACAAGTATTCATGGAATAAAGGTAACACTATTTTTATTTTTATTTTCTCTTTACTTTTTTTATATTATTTTCACATCAAGAAAAAAAAGAAGTAAGACATTGAAAAATTCTTAATAAATACAGTGGCAAATATTCTTTTTCTGGAATCACCAGCTGGTGTTGGTTTCTCTTATACAAATACAAGCTCTGATCTTAAGGATTCTGGAGATAAAAGAACAGGTAAATATACATTTCTTGGTATTAATTTTTCAATAATTACATCTAGGATGATCTTACAAAATTGTAAATTGTGTATCATTATATATAGTTTAACTTATATTATACGGACAATGTAAAATATTTGTACACTATCATATCACTCAAAAGATGACTACAGATAATGTTTTCAATAATTTTCAACAAAAGGGAATCCACGATTTTAAAGTGGTAGGGGAACATGAGCGGACTACCCAACCAGTTATCCAATATGACTTTTAATTTAAAGAGTTTCAAGTAAAATATATGATCATTTATGCATATATAATCAGAACTTTTACCGAAGTTAACGCTGCCAATAACCCCTCTACTCCAAACATAGGTCCGCCTATAATTTTCACACTGCCACAATATATAATTTAAATCCTTCTATATAACCTTAATACAATTTTTTTTTTGTGGTTTGTAAAAACCTTCCAATATTTAAAATAAAATTTAAATCTATTAATTAAAGAAAAAGAAAACACATTGTGAGGGAAAAAAGGAGTAATATATTGTGGCATAATTTGATTTTTAGAACTCTTAATTTTTTTTTGTCACAGCTCAGGATGCACTAATTTTCCTCATAAGATGGATGTCAAGATTTCCACAGTATAAATATAGAGATTTCTATATTTCTGGGGAGAGTTATGCAGGTAATATTTTTTTTAAAATAAAATTAATTTCCTAATTACAAAAATAATTTTAACATAGATTACATGTTCTTTTGTTTTGTCAGGGCATTATGGTCCCCAGTTGGCACAGGCCATTGTCAATTATAACAAGAAATTTCCACATCCAATCATCAATCTCAAAGGAATTATAGTAAGTTCATCTAATTTTGTAAAAATATTCTTCATATAAGGGAAATTTGCGCTTTGATCCCTCCATTATCGTTAAAGTTTAAATCTAGTCCTTGTGATTTTAGGTTAAGCATATCTAACATTCAATTAATCTTGGTTTAATGAATTATTAAGTGCTAAACCATTTAGTTACCAATATGTTATGTTAAATTAGTATTGTTTCGCCATATTCGAGCATAATATACTTCTAAAAATAGTCTAAATATCATATATTTACTAGTATACAAAGTGGACCAAAATCAATCATTTTAACTAATTGAAGGCTAAACGCGCTTCGCCAATTGTTACAATGACCAAAATTAGAATTTACCAACAATCGAGGGACCAAAAGTGCAATTATCCCTTCACTTAAAAGAGAATTATTTTAGAGAAATTTTCATAAAGCACTATAGTTTAGAGCCTAATACTATAGTTTGCCTAATTATCATTTGTAGCTATTGTTCAATTATTACTAACTTGTAATTTCAAACGCGCAACGAATATAACCTGTGTCAATTGTAGTCATACGCGCAACAAATACAACTTGTATCAAGTGTATTCATTTGCACAACGAATACAACATGTATCAACTGTAACCAAGGTGAAATACAAAAGTGTATACAAAGGATACAAGTTGTATCGGCTGTATACATGGGTGTATACAAAGGATACAACCTGTATCGACTATATTCATTCGCGCAACGAATACAAAAAAGGCGAAATACAACAATACGGAAAAATAAATTGGTCTTTTTGAGAGTCAAACTCAAGATCTTCGCTAACTAAGCGGGCGCTTTAATTTAACCAACTGAGCTACGAGAGCTTGTTGCTCTCTTGTTTCAGTTCAAAATAATTAATCTCTTGTTTCATGGATTTGCTATAAAATTCAAATAAGCGGGTGTTTTAATTTGACCGACGGGGCTACGAGAGTTTGTTGTTCTCTTATTTCAGTTCAAAACAATTAATCTCTTATTTCATGGATTAGCTATAAGCTACAAATGATAAATTTACTGAAAGTATAGCTACGAATGGTAAATTTGCTTAAGGTATAGCTACAAATGACAAATGACAAATACAGGTTAAATGTTTGATATGTCGCGTAGGAAATGCTTACATACTGAAAGCTTGAAATTTACACAGGTAGGAAATGCTGTTACTGATAACAAATATGATGGAATTGGAACTGTTACATACTGGTGGAGCCATTCTATGATTTCAGACAATACTTACAAAAAAATCATGCATTCTTGCAATTTCACATCAGAAAATTCCTCAAAGCAATGTGATAATGCAGTTACTTATGCTGTGAGCCATGAATTTGGTCAAATTGATCAGTACAGCATTTACACACCATCTTGCAAGGTAGAGCAGAATGAAACTCAGAAATATGTTCGGTTCAAGAACACGATTATTCATCGAAAGCTCTCGGGTTATGATCCGTGTACTGAGAACTACGCAGAGAAATATTATAATCGCGCTGATGTGCAGAAAGCCATGCATGCAAATACCACAGGAATTTCATACAGTTGGACTGCATGCAGGTACTCACATCTCTTGTACTTTTACATGCAAACGCAGGTTTAACGTGAATTCTGTAAGTTCAACTGAACATATTGCTTTCAACTCAAATTATGGATATACATGCAAAAAGCTTTCAAAATGTATACATGAAATAAGATCACATTCATTCTGAATCCACTGGCTTTGAATTCTTGATTCGCCACTTTCTATATGCCTCATTCACGCGTACAAGGGATAAGTTTATTCACCGGATTAAAACTTTCCGTAATCTCCACACTACTATATTTCAAGCAGAGGCGGATCTAGCATTTGAAGGTCGGGGTGCACTACTTTTGGATTCAACAAAAATCTGCTTTATATGTAGGGTGTCTACTACTAATATATCACTATTTTCTAAAAACATATATATGTATACATGAAATTTTTGTCTGAATTTTACGAGGTGTATCGAAGACGGATATTCTGTGGGTTCAATTGAACCAGTCGGTCTCAGCTCAAACTATGTGTACATAAATGGATATTTGACAGCCTTTTTTTTTTTTGGGACAACAGTGACATATTGTTAAAGAATTGGAAGGACTCTGATGATTCAATGCTACCAATCTATAAGAAGCTAATGGCTGCTGGTCTTAGAATATGGGTGTTCAGGTAAAACTAATGATCTTAATTAACACCTATATTGCTCGGACTCTCTGAAAATGTCAACGGGTGCATGTCGGATCCTCCAAAAGTAGTAATTTTGGATGATCCGACACCTATGCTGCTCGGACTCTTCAAAAATGTCAGCGGGTATGTGGCGGATCCTCCAAAAGTAGTGTAATTTTGAAGGATCCGACACCTATGTTGCTCGGACTTTCCGAAAATATCAACGGGTGCGCGTCGGATCCTCCAAAAATAGTGTAATTTTGGATGATCCGACACCTATGTTGCTCGGACTCTCCAAAAATGTCAGCGGGTGCATGTTGGATCCTCCAAAGGTAGTGTATTTTTGAAGGATCCGACGCCTATGTTGCTCGGACTCTCCGAAAATATCAGTGGGTGCATGTCGGATTCTCCAAAAATAGTGTAATTTTTGAGGATCCGACACCTATGTTGCTCGGACTCTCCAAAAATGTCAGCGGGTATGTGTCGGATCATCCAAAAGTAGTGTAATTTTGAAGGATCCGACGCCTATGTTGCTCAGACACTTCGAAAATATCAGTGGGTGCATGTCGGATCCTCCAAAAATAGTGTAATTTTTGAGGATCCGACACCTATGTTGCTTGGACTCTCCAAAAACTTCAATGGATGCATGTCGGATCCTCCAAAAGTAGTGTAATTTTAGAGGATCCGATACTGATGTGACGGCATTTTGGAGAGCATGCGCAACATAGCCTAATAATTTTATAAATGTATTACAGTCTAGTTAGTCACCATAGGAAATGATGGTTTATATTTTAAAATGCAGTGGGGATACAGATTCAGTGGTTCCAGTGACTGCCACAAGGTTCTCTCTAAGTCATCTCAATCTCAAGATTAAAACTCCATGGTATCCTTGGTATTCTGGATCTCAGGTAAAATAAACATATTTTGTATATTCTACTAGGAGTACTAAACTTCAAGTTTGATTTCAAATCAAACTATATATACATATGCGAAAAGAATTTTAAATGTATACGTATGATAAGATCGGACTTATCTTGAACGCACTGACTCTAGGAGTGTTTATTTATTTATGAGGAAGTCATTTTCTGGTTTTTGGTTGACGTAATTGATTTTCTTCCATCATATGGGAGAAAACGATTCGGCTTACTTATGAGTGGAAGTCATTCTTCTTACAACTATCTGAACTTTAAACTTCGTATTACTTGTTTTAACTAATTATTAGAAATTAAACACAAAAATTTCATCAAAACACTCCTTGTTTGCTAAAACTACTATACATGATCATTAATTATATAATTTTTTAACACATTTTCAATTCACCAATCGAAAAACAGAAAAAAAAATTCATGGAAAATGACTCTCGTCGTACGAAACACACTCTGAATCCTGAATTCGCCTCTGAAAAATGAATATTGCGATTTTTGTAGGTGGGAGGGTGGACAGAGGTGTATGATGGGCTTACATTCGCGACGGTTAGAGGAGCTGGCCATGAAGTTCCATTGTTTCAGCCCAGAAGAGCATTTATTCTTTTTCAGTCATTCTTAGCAGGCAAAGAATTACCAAAAAATTGAGTAAATTCATCAAGATTGAAGCTTGAGAAGTTGAGAGGCAAAAGGCAAAAGGCAAATTTATAGCTCCTAAGAAATTATGGGAGTTTGAAAATTAGAGTTAGAATTGATTCATTTAAAATTGTGTATTTGAAACTCATCATTTCTCATTTGACAAGAAATGATTCTCTAGGAGAATCAGCTCTATCTAATAATTTCTTCACACTGCGTACAATGACACTTATTGTCCGGTCCTTCCCCAAATCCCGCACATAGGCTGCCCATTTTTCTCAAACGCAAGCAACTACTTATTAGCATCATTTCTTTATCAAGATTGCAAAAGGAATTGGATAAGAAAATGTGTGAAGCCAAATCACATTTTAATACTTTCTTCCATGCAATAAAAAAGAACTTTTATAGATCCTAGGACAAAGATTTTGGGTATGCGAACAAAGTCTGAAACTTGATATGAAAAAGTAGTGTCATATAAGGTATATCGATAAACTTATCATGATATGAGGCATTAGTTTGGCTTAAAACAAACTGTATCATATCATGTTAAGAGTGTCTTTGAGTCGCTTAGCTCAATAAAAATTAACAGGAAATTAAATCATCGAAATTCATGAAGAAGTTAAAAATGTTTTCACAAGGCCAACACAAATAAACTTGTTTTTTCACTAGTATATTAGAATTGAAGAACAAAGAGAACCAGAAAGAATTAAAAAGAGTAGCATTAGTTTTTCTTAACAAGAATTTGATGTTCTTACTTCTATGCTTTACTGATGTGCAGCCATTATATGCCTCACTAATTAAAAGTCAATTTCTGCACAAGAAATATTCAAAATATGTTAATATTGCAGTCTCTGTAATTTCCATATTGGCAGCTTTATTCCCATAATCGAAATTTAGTGTCATCTTAACTTCGAAGGGAAGCTTTGGTATAACTGGTAAAAGTTGTCGCCATATGACCAGGAGATCACGACTCACAGGTTCAAGCCGTGAAAACAATTTGTTGCAGAAGAAATAGTTTATTGCAAAAATACAGGGTAAGATTGTATACAATAGACCCTTATGATTCGGCCCTTCCCCGGATTCCGCACATAGCGGAAACTTAGTGCACCGGACTGCCGTTTAGTATCATCTTAACTTCAATTTAGCTCATTTGAACCACTAACCAAATCAAGTAATGTCAACGGATTATGTTGATTATATTTTCATCACTGCCAATCAATATAGCATGTATATCATTATCACTATATATATCTGAGTTTTCTTTATACAAAAAGGAGAAAAACACACCTACATCATATTGGAGAAAAAAAAAACTCTAGGAGTAACTTTTTTCTTTTTTGACAACGGAGAAATCCCCGAGGGCCAGTCACGACCTCTTTGGATAGGGCAGCTAGAACTGTAATAGTGCTTGCCCTAGATCAAAAGTTTTTAACTAGGAGTACTATTTAACTGAAACAGTAAACGATGGATCAAACCCTCAAAGCAACAGGGTCTTGCCACGATATCTTTCGCTTCTCAACACGAGAAGTTCCTTCTCCCAAATTTCTGCATATCGATAACTTCAAATCGCTAGGCTGATCATCGTTTAGGTTTCTGATTAACCCTCTCTTTGGATCCTCAAACATCATTGGTTCGGTATTTGCTTGTGGTTCCTCTTCCCCCATCTGCAAATTAGAAGTCAAAGATACAACGTGTTAATCACAAAATTGTACAACAAATTCCCTCAGTTTCATTTTATGTAAATGTGTTTGACCGAATACGGAGTTTAAGCAATAAAGAAAGACGTTTGAAACTGACATTTCTCTTACAAAATGGTTAGTGCAAAGTGAAAGTTTATCCAAATATAGAAATGTGGCATTTTTTGGAACAGACTAAAATACAAAAAGAGTCGCATAATATGGAATATAGGAAGTAACATATAACAATGTACTTCAGGTTTCTAGTTCAGATATTTACCGAGATTTCATTCAAATCAATCACCGGAGCTCGACTTGGCAATGTGACATCTTTCCCACCATGAAGAGTTTCTTGATTCAAATCAAAGATGGGTGCGGTGCTCCTCGAAACAGAACCATTCCCAGTGAATGATCTGTCGTTTTGATTCAAATCAAATGCTGGAACTGCTTTTCGGAATGGCACTTCCTTTCCACTGTATACTCTTGATTTATGGTTCAAACTTGAAACCGTGCTATGCAAAACATCGTCTTTTCCAATACATAATGTCTGCTTATGACTCATGAAAATATCAGGAAGCGTCTTCAGCGGAGCAGCTTCCTTTGCAACATGCATCTTCCCTTTCTGTTTTGGCAAAGGAAGAGGGGGCAGTTTATATAGCCTTGCCTCTTTTTTGCTTGGAAGTCGATCCTTCATCCCATTTTTACAATACAACACCGGGTTTGGCAGGGCTGCTCGTTCTTGCTCCTCCGGATGACTCGACTTCATTCGCAGTAGGTATTTGTGCCTTCGACGCAAGTAACTGCAAATTTGCGCGAAATGCATTCAGAATAAAAAAAAAGGAGAACTCTGCAAATATTTTGGAAAACCGGTTGCACCAGCCGGAGGAGGATCCATAATTTAAACTTGGCGTGTTCAACCATTAATATACGTAAACATTATAATAATTGACCAATAACAAAAATGATTTAGTGTCAAAGTCGGCAACTAAGTTGACCTCAGGCAATCTTCTTATTAGAACCTATACTAACATAATGTAAATGAAATCCAAATAAGAAAAGAAAAGAAAAACAACAAGAATACTTACTGAATTTCAGCAAGTAATCTTTGTTTCCTCATTTTTGCATCCTCCAATTTGTCCCTCATATCACTAGTTTCCTGTAAACAATAATTATCAAGTTAACTGAATATTTACAACCACACTTTTGTATGCGACTCAACAACAAAAACTCTTGTGTCGAGGGAGGATAGAGTACGCAGACCTTACCCCTACCCCAAGGGAGTAGAGATGCTTTTTTCGATAGACCCTCGGCTCAAGAAGACGAAACAAGACAATATATCAGTACTATCCACATCAACAAAAACCATAGAAATAATAGCAGCATCATAAGTACCAGAAAATAGATGAAAATCAACAACAATAACACATAAGTAAGGCTTGGTACTATGAAAAGTGGAAGAATAGTATGGACTTTCGTATGCGGCTCGATTCAGCAAAAGTTAATCAATGTTCTAGCATATAAAAATTGAACTATGGTACAAGGTTAGGGAAGCTTTAAAATTCTGAAAGGGCAAGCAATTGAAAATTTTCTCAACTCTAAAATGGCACAAGGTTAAGGAAACAAAAGTTCTTCAATTCACAAAACTAAGGAAAACTAACAAACTACTACTACTACTAGGAGGCAAGATTTCGCTAAGAGGGTTCAAAAAAGAAAAAGTTAAAAATTAAAAGGGACTATCGCCAATGGGAATTGAACTAGTAACCTCACAAAGGTTTTGAACCCCGTTGACTTCTAAGCTATGCTTTTGGATTGTGACGAGGGGATTCAAAATATAATATATGGAAGCACCTTATACATACAGCGCAATTTTTTGGCAAAGGGAGTTCGGGTGAACCCCTTTCCAACCCCCTTAAATCCGCCCAAATACTATGACCTCAGTCCCAAATAAGTTGGGGTCAGCGGTATGAATCCTCACTTCTCCATTTAAGCTCAACTCACAACAACAACGACCCAGTGAAATACCACTAGTGGGGTCTGGGAGGGTAGTGTGTAACCTTACCCCTATGCCAGCTCAACTCAAAACAAAAAAAAAACAAAAAGAACAAAAATCAAACACAGGGTAAAGCCCCAATAGTTGAGAGCTGGAAAAGGTTAACTTCATCCAAATAATTGAACATACAGACAACACAAAATAACCCAAGATTCATCAAAAGGAAACAGATCAAAACCAACAATGATACCTACAGGAATCTAACAACAAAAAACTCCAATAGAGACAAATCAACCAACTGCTCAACACAAAAAACCCCAAACACACACACACACACACACACATCAAAGAGAAAGCATAGATCTTCAAAACAAAGGGCCAAACTTATTACCTTATGGAGTTCTTGAAAGTCCTGAAACAACGTCTGATGCTTCAATCTAGCCTTAGCATCCTCAAAAACAACATATTTTGATGAATCTAAAGCAACCCTTTTCATCTTCTTAGACATATTTAATCAAATCACAAAGAATTCAAAACACCAAACACAAAAAAGAACCGATCTTTGGATGTAAATGAAGAAACCAAGAAAAGGGTATGGCGACAGAAGAGAGAAAAAGAAGAGAAAAGATGCGTGTGAAATGAGAAAGATAAGAACAATAATGAAACAAATAGGGCAAAGGGTAATAGAGAAAAGAATAGAAAAGACAGAACCAATTCGGGGGTATGGGGGTGGTGGGGTGGGTGGAGAAGAGATAGAGAGAGTGTATTGTGGTGAGAAAGTTCTTGCCTTTGCAAAAACTCTGACCAGGACAAACCCACATAAACCGGTAAACAAGAAAAAAGAAAAAAGAAAAAAAACAGTAATAATAATAGTAGTACATAACATAATACACACACAAACATTGTTTCTTGTTGTTGTTCTTTTAAGACAGTGATGAAGATGGAAAGAGGGAGGGGGAGGGGGGGTATATAATTTTTTTGAGGGGGAGCAGAAAGGGTATTTCTGGTAAAAATTATGACTTTTGGTTTAGTATGTGTATATGTGAAGTGGGTTTGGTTGTGTATGTCCATTCTTGATTTCTTTTGAGTTTTTCTTGAATGTATATATTTTGGTCCAGCTGGGCCATTAGAGAGAGTTTGATGGTGTGGACTCTTCTATGGGGTGTTTTTTTTGGGGGGGGGGGGATGGAGGAGGGTGGAATTTCATGTTTCTTGAATGTATATATTTTGGTCTAGCTAGGCCATTAGAGAGAGAGTTTGATGGTGCGGTGTGGACTCTTCTTGGGGTGGGGGTGGTTTTGGGGGGGGAGGTTAGGGGGTTGGAATTTCATGTTTCTTGAATGTATATATTTTGGTCTAGCTAGCCCATTAGAGAGAGTTTGATGGTGGAGAGTCTTCTTGGAGGGTGTTTGGGGGGGTGGAGGGGGGTAGGGGTGGAATTTCATGTTTCTTGAATCTTCTTCTTACATTACTTTGGCTTTCTGAGAATAAGGATATACACATATATGTAGCTGTAGCAGTCATATAGATGTACAAAATAGAAGAAAAAAGAAGGTAATTGTGACTTGTGAGGTGGACTTTTATTAGGGGTAGGGGGGGTGTCACTGTGTGTCTGTGTGTATTTTTTTGCTTTTGAGAGAGAGAAAGTAATGAGGCTATGGATTTTGCTGAAAAAGAGGAGAGAGAGAGAGAGAAAGATGCTTCTTTTTTTTCTGATTAGTATGGCAAAGGTGTTGTGTACCTTGTTTTTAGGCTGGTGTTTCCTCTACTGATAGTGATGGGCCATTATTTTATACATAATGATATTCTATAGCCGCCGCAGTAAAAATAATAGCTAGAAAAATATATATATAAATTATACATAAAATAAATTTATGTATAATACATAAATTATATTCATATTTTATACATAAATTATACAAATTTTATATATTTTTTCGGCTATCAAATATAAATAATTTCTGACGCGGGTTAAAAATGATAATACTCTATTATTATACTACTCTACTCCCCATGGTGTGGCCAATTGTGTTTTTACTATTTTACCCTCCTTTTAAGAAGTTTATCTTTCTTGACTTTGGTTCAAGATTCATCACCAGTCTGCTATTGGAAACCATGATTGTGAAGCTTTTTTTCTTAACTCTGTCAGCCATTAATATTTGTTGTGTGCCATGTGGTCCCCACCCATTTAAAAAGGATATGTTAGTTTTTTTATTAGTACTCTCATCTCCCATTTTATGTTATACTTTCTCTTAAGAGCCCGGTTGGACGTAAGAAATTTTTCACTTTTTTCCTATTTTTTTTCGAAATCAGTGTTTGATAATAAAAGTTTTAATTTTTATTTGAAGATAAATTTTATAATTTTTCAAAAATTTTAAAAATTATATAAAGTTATTTTTCAAAATTTTCTCTTAAATCACTCGTAAAACTTTTAAAACAACCCAAAATTATATTTATGTCCAAACATAACTCTAATTTTCAAATATCATTATCACTTAATTTTTTTCACTTTTTTAAAAAATTTTACAATTCTTACGTCCAAACTCCCGCTAAATATATTTTAAAAAAAGATATTTTTTAAAAAAAATATTTTTTTATTTTACTCTTAATAATATGATTTATTAAACTCGGCTTGATATAAAATTTATTTTTTTTAAAAATAATAAAAGACATGTCAAATTCTCATTATCATTTATTTATTTAAAATAATTTTGGTATTTCCTAAAAGTATATATTGGGGTTATATGTCAAATGTTTTATATAAATTTATATATTTCAAAATTTCTTATCTAATCAAATATTTTTACATAAATTCATACAAATGAAATAGTAATTTAAATAGGCTGATGGTAATTTGGTCATTAGGATTTCCTCTTTATTTTTATGAATTAAAATATTCATCACCAACCATTAAGTCTGCTATGGGCATCCATGGCTCTGGAGATATCTGTTCTTACCTCTTTGTGGTCCCTACACCTCACCCCCACCCCCCATTTACAGGGTAGGGGTAAGCTAGTAATTTTACCTAATTATAGATAGGGACTAGGATGATATAAACAAAGCCTATTTTTAACAAAACCTTATTATAAGTTATAGGTTGCATTTTGCATTTAGATTTTATTCTAGTGTTAAGAGCGTAACGCGTAATTTATGAGGTAGGTGCAGTTCACGGATTCAAACTATATAACAAACAAAAGTTCTAAATGGAGAAGAGAGCAGACAAATTATTTATCGAGTTTCCAACCGTACGTTAAATAAACCTCGGGTATTTTTCGAGTATCAAAAAACAAGATTTGCATCTCCACCAAACTCAAAGTGGTAAGAATATACAACAACAACAACAACTACCCAGTAAAATCCCACAAAGTGAGGTCTGGGGAGGGTAATGTGTACGCAGACTTTAACCCTACCCCGACAGGACAGAGAGGTTGTTTCCGATAAACTCTCGGCTCAAAAAGACGAAAATAAAAACAGAAAAAAAGTGGTAAGAATATATGTTCGGAAATATTACTTTATTTTTAATTAGAAATTTTAAATTCGAGTTTTTTAAATGAAATATTCTAATTCTTTAGTGAGAAAAGATAAAATTATTGGGAGACAAAAGAGAAAGAGACACTTCACTACAGAATGGTTGAAAATATTGTTTTACAGAAAAAACTGTAAGTTTTAGTTGTTAGTGGGGAGAGGGTACTTTATATATGCCTACCCATTTAAGGCAGAAAAGCTGCTGGTTTCTTGAAAGTTTGGTTACCTCCTTTAACACAACAACCGAAAAATAACCGCTTTAAAATAATAGCCGAAATATTTTTTGTGTGTGTATATATATATTTTTATATATATAAATTATATACAAAATTTATATACTTTTTCGACTACCAAACATAAATAGTTTTTATCGCATGCTAAAAATAATAATACCCCTTAATAATGTTGTCGGTCATATTAGCTCACATAAGTATCTAGGGGCGCAACTCTTTTTTGCCGGAAAATTATATTGTACGTATATAATTTATTTATTATTTTGTATATATTTATATCTTAATAATTTAATAAAAATATTGCCTCGACCACTATTTGCTCTAAAAACTTTCGAACTTTTTCCATTATATTCTATACGGAAAATGTCCAAATATATCCTCGAACTATGTAAAATTGAGTTTTACCCATTGTTAATACATAATTACCCCCTTTGAACCACTTGAAATTAGTTGAAGGGGATATTAGGACTTGTGTAAAGTTTTAGTGTCTATTGAGAGAAGAGACATAGTTTTAGGAGGTAATTATGTATTCGTCATATTTTAAATGGCTCCATATGGGGCATATTTAGTCTCGCACGACGGAGCCACATTTAATCAAGGGATGTCAATCGACACCCTGTCGCCGGAAAATTATATTGTATTGCAAGATAATTTTTTTGTTTTACGTATATTTACTATACGTTCATTCTCCTAAACTTTTTGGTGTTTTTTTTGACACCCGTTGGTAAAAATTCTGGCTTCGCCAGTACTCACGCGCATACTTTGAGAGCGTATTTGGCTCATTAATGGCCCCTTCAAATCGATTACTTTTCTTTTGTAAATATTAAATATGAATAAAGAGCAGCAAAGTGTTGAAAAATATAAATCATTTCCATATATTCTATATATAAACAACATATACTACAAAAAAGTAAGGTCTGCGTACACACTACCCTCCCCAGACCCCAGTAGTGGAATTATACTCGATTATTGTTGTGGTTGTTGTTGTACTACAAAAAGGGGTTGTGATTTCTTGTTTGATTGAGGTGTATAAATTGGCTTTATGTGCATGTGTGTAAGAAAGAAGGAAAGAAAGGAAGAGGAAAGGTCTTAATCTAATAGCCTTTTTTGATTGATGCATTAAAGACATGGTTAGGAGAGAGATGGAATGTGACATGTGAGGAAGCTTACATAAAGCAACTGGTTTAGCTTATTTTGTGTACTTGTTTTCATTTCCTTTTTATAGTGCAGAGAGGTTAATTTTATTTTTTGCCTCAACTAAGTTTCACATGGTCCACCAGGGGTGTTCATTCGGATCGGATATCCGAAATCCGAACCTATCCATTCAATTTTGGATTTCGGATTGGATCGGATTTCGGATTGTGTTTATTAAAATTTCGGATTTCGGATCGGATTTGGATTGGTATATCTTAATCCGATCCGATCCGAAATCCGAAATTATTAGGTAATATATAAATACTACACTTTAATTTCGGATAGTCAGTACTTCCTTTACATCTTCTTTCAAGTTATTACATTTACAATTGTTAGATTTAGCTATATTGGTACCGTAGTACTCTCATAATTGCATAAACATGAATTTTTCTTAATATCTTGCCTCTTTTACAAAGAAAATATACATATTAGTTTGCAACCTTGAGGCATAATAATATCTGAAATCCGATCCGATCCGATCCAATCTTTAAAATCCGATTCGATCCGATATAATTCAGATCGGATTCGGATTGCATTTTCTAGAATCTGAAATCCGAAATCCGAATCCAAAATGTACGAAATCCGATCTGATCCGATCCATGCACAGCCCTATGGTCCACCATTATTCATAGGCTAATTGGAGATTAATTTATTGCCGCCCACATCATCCGAGTATTTATGGTTACCGAGACCAAAGGTTGTGTATGCATTTTCAAAGCTACTGGTAAAGGTCGTAAATCGGTCTATATACGAGCAAAGACGCTAAGTCGGGCCCCGCACCACATTTTGCCATCTTCATATTTGTCCAATCGAACTATTGACTCTAATACCAGTTGTTGAGCTAAACTATTTTTAAGATACTCTTGACATGGTGAAATAATATCTGCATTAAATCAAACTATCAATGTTTTTCCCGAAAAACCTAACACAATTAAGAGTATCCAATACATTATAAATACGTAACTTATTTTTCTTTTCTATTTCTCAAATTCTCAAAATCATTTTGCCATTAGATATATCTAAAAATATAGTAACTATTAGAAACCTATAAAGACTTAAAGAGTAGGGAATCAACCTTATATATGACTCACCTTTAAACAATTGAAAAGCCTTTGGTTTATAAATAATTGTTTTAGTGCTTAAGTAAATATAATTATAAAATCGTGCACCTCAAGATTAATTTCATCTTAATTATGCAAGATTAAGTTTTTGCATACCTTTTTAGAAACGCAAAGGACAATCAAATAGGGCATCTAATCGACCAGTAGTATTAGACTTTAAAAAAAATAGTTTGGTTTATCCATTTTATAATATATTTTTAAAATATTGGACCTATTTTTTCCCCATTCATAAATGCTTGTATTTTCTCATTTTCATGCTCATGTCATGCTCAAGTTTGTTAAATTGGTTCTTGTTGGAGCCAAATACACACGCAAGTATACACGATACACGATCAACAAGTTATAAAATAGTGAGTTAAGAGTATCATTCCATGAGTACTTACTAATTACTATAGTGTAAAACAATAAAATAAGAAATTAAAGAAAACAAGCTTATAGACTGAATTCAATAAAAGAAAACATTCCAAAAATATGTGTTAATATCTAATTAGTTGCATTGCAGTGATACCGATGTTTCACAAACATTGCAATCAATATTTTAAAAAAAATATTACACCCAATATTTACAACAAATCGTATATTTGCCATTTCGAGCCAACTAACAATCTTCCATGAGATTACATTACCCAAGAAATTTTATTTCTTTGGTACCCTCTTTCAATGGACTTCCTAACCGCCAAAAGAGTGATGTAACCATAAATGGAAATAACTAATGAATAAACTGGGGCCAAACTTTTGTTCAAGGAGAGAAAATTAAACGTCATATCACTTTTAACCCTCGCCAAAAACTATTTAAATTCGGATTCAAAAAAAGGTACAAAATTTATATAATTTTTGTATATTATATAACATATAAAATGTTATGTATACAAAAAATATATATATTCTGGCTATTATTTTGAGAATGTCTATACCATATCAGTTTCCCAATATATTTTCCAACCAAACACCATTTCAAACGCATATGAGTCACTTTTAAAATCAATGAAATAGCTAAACCAACAAAGGCAAATGAGACTACTCACATATTTAACAATGTAAGATTAGTTAAGAGTTCAAATCATAGTTGGTTGACAAGCTGCCGCAGTTCACCTCACGATTCTTCTAACCTCTACATCTTAACATAAATTAGATAATACTGATTAACTCCTGCATTACGTAGGGGTAAGGGTCTGCGTACAGACTACTCTCCCCAGACCCCACCTATTGGGATTAAACTGGGTTTTCCCCAGACCCCACCTGTTGGGATTAAACTGGGTTTTTTTTTGTTGTTGTTATTACTGAACATGACTTAACTCAGTTATCACTTGTGGTGACCGCTTCTTGTTCTTCGGGGTTAATTCTATTGACAGTTGCACCCACATCATCGGTCACTTCAGTTTTTTCGACATCTTTTGGTGTTTCATTAACAGTTTGAGTGCTCTCAACCTTAGTGGTTGAAGTAGCAATGCCGCGGTCATTGAGTTCCTGGAGCCGAGCCATATGCTTCTTCCCTGTCCTGTGTGCCTCCATCGATTTCTCGGACAAAGCCCCTACTTTGCATGTTGCACACCAGAATTTGAACTTTTTCTTCTTAGTCTGCTTAGTCTTTTGCTTTTCCTGAGCCGCATTTGCACCTTTTCCTAAGCGATCAGCATGGTGTTGCGAAGATGGTGTGACGTTGTCCTTTGTACCTTCTTTCTCCGAAATCTCTAGAGATGTTCCCTCCACTGATTTAGTACCAGGTAAGAATTCAACTTTCGGTTTTACGTTGAGATAGTCGTCAACTTTTGTTTTTTTGGGGAAAAGACCGATACTATAGTTCTTCCCGTTCCTCTGTGATATTAAAGCAGCCTCCTTGGACTTATGCTTCTTTCCTTGGAGGTGATCATTCAGACCACGCTCACTTGTCGCACTGACTTGGCAAAGCGCACAACTCCAGTCCTCTTTACCATTTGTCTTTGGAACACTGCATGACGGAGGCTTACTGGCAACCTCCACTAGTGGCGTGATAGCTTTCCTTTTTGCTCCAGAGAGACTAGTATTAGGCTTACCCTGCAGCAAAATGCTCAAAAGAAGTCCGTGAACAAGCACTGCTTGAATTTTCACAACCTGATTAGTGGTGAACTGAACTGAAAGCCTATTCACAATTTTTCATAAAAATCTAGATAACTGAAGAGAGCAACACTGGCTAATATACCAAATGCAAAGTGACGTTAGTTAATGCAAGATTTTAAACACACATTGGATATTAGTATAGTGTAAATGTTAGAACTTCTGCATTTTTTTTATGATTCAAAATAATTTTACTAATTTGGCACCAAGCCAGTGTCAGTACACAACAAGAAAAGTACATCAAACTACCAGATAATGCAACCTACTATTAACCTAATATGCGCCCTGCTTTATCTAGAGATGCAAAGAGAGATAGAAACCGCAAACCCCTGCCTTTTCCCTTTGTGGATTCCAATTGTTATTCACCTATGCCTTTTTGTCAAACTCTCTCCTCAGGTCCAGTTAATCCAGTTAACACACGGATTTCCCTTCTTTTTTGAACTTCTCCGGCTTGTCAGTTAATGTAATGTATTGGTCTCCCAATCGCCAGCCATTACCTCCTCACAACTACCTCTCCTTCAACTTCACATTATGGGCTCTCAAAGATAACTGAACAGCTAAATCCTACAGCCCAACTCAGCTTCTCTACTGTAGGATATCAGCTGCATGCAGATAATTTGCTTGATCTTTCTTTACTCTTCCACTTTTCATATCTCTTTATTCCTCTCGCCGTAGTTTATTGGAGATGCCGATCACTTCAAGTCCACTGAATTCCTCCATCTCTATTCAGGTTCCCTAGCAATAAATAGGATTTTGTTCTCCTTGCTAGCCCTTCTCTCCTTCTAATTTCTTTTTATTCTGGTAAGCAGGAATAAGGCCTCATTCCTTTTTCTGATGACAGGGATAAGGCCGTACCCATTGGTTGAGATGCCCAGGGATTTACCAAATTGAGGAGTTTCTGGAGAGCCCATAACGATTTGTCAGAAGCCCTCCTCCCTGTATCTTCACCGTCATCCTTTTCTATTTTTAAAGGTTTGACGTCTTGCTTTATTTAATAGGGGTGTAATTTCAAAGCCTGATATAAGTTTCGTACTCTCTGTTTTTTTTTGTTTTTTGTTTGAGAATGAACTTTCCTACTCTCTATTAGTGTCACTATGCGCCAACCAATTGCTGGAACTTTATCATAGAGTTCTTTACTCGCCCAGGAATCACTCTTCAGATATGCCGTGCAAGTCCCTGCTTTGCGCTAAAACAAAGCATCAATTCCAACCCAGCACCTCCCACCCCCCTTTGTTTGGCGTACTTTATAATAGTCGAAGGGCCATACTGTGGTATTATGCTACCTTGCAGTCGCAGGAGCTTCGGGACCTCCAACCTTTATTCTCATTCTCAGGTTAGATTCATTCTCAGGTTTTTAGCTTTCTTCCTTCAACCCAACCATTGTCAAATATTATATAACAGTCTTTTTATCAGAATACTCAAAATTTAGATCATGATTCCCAAGATGAGATTTCTTATGATTAATCCAACAGTAAGCAAATTGCAATTTTGAAGAGCAAATTTCATCACAAAACTAATAATAAATAATGACAGATGGTTAAAATAGTTAATCCTGTGTAATTGTCTAAAATCACAGTTTGAACACGACTTTAATAGTTGAATCAAAATTTTGAAGTATGATTTTAAAGTACAACAACTACTATTATGCATCAATCTCAAATGAGTTGGGGGTCGGTTATAAGAATCCTCACCAAACTCAATCTAAAATCATCTCAGGCCAATATTATACAAAATAAAAGTAAAGTATAAGAAGTTTACATTTTCTACTGACTCCTAGAAAGCATAGGATGTAAAGTAAAAGAGCTAACATGACTAAAACAAGGCAGATGTGTTTTTGTTAAGGCGGCTGGGACCGTTTGGCGGTTTTACCATTTAGGACCAGGTCAGTTTGGCCCGCCATTGGACCGGGCCAAACGGAATTTTTAAAAAAAAAAAGAGCAGTTGGCTTTAAAAAAAAAAAAAGAAGAGTCGTTGGCTCTTCAAAAAAGTCATTTTAACCTCCTCCAACTAATTTTTAACCCAAAACTTTTTATTATTAGTAACTGTGCTAGCAATAAACTGCCTTATATGCCGTGAAGCAATTATTCTATAAGCAATTATGTGCTTTTGCATTATCCAATCCTCATCAATCCAATGACATGTAACAATAAGGTAATCATAGTCGTTGTTACTTCTACCAATATCAGTTGTAATAGCAACACGACAATTTATATGAGTAAATAAGTAGCGCAAATATTATTTATATTTATGCTTATATTTATAAATATCGCTCTTTACAGTTGTGCGAGGAAAACCTTTATAAGTAGGATTTTAATTTTTTCTAATGTAATGCACAAACGTAGGGTCAGATGGAAAACTATAGGGTAAGCGCATAACAGTTACCAATTTTGTCAATTCTTCCCGATCTTTTCTTGGATCATAATATAAAATACCACCGGTAACAGTGTTAATTCCCAGTTGAAATTGATTTGAACCAGTACCGCTAGGGTCAGTCTGACTAGGACTAGGTGCACTTTTCCCCTCGGCCAGAGCTTTCATACGAAGATATTTGGCGTTATCATTAGGGTGTTTAGCTATGTGTCTAGACAGAGCTCCCGTCCCCGACCGCGTCGGTGCATATTTAAAAGCTAACTCTATACCACAAGTTTTACACTTAGCCTTACTTTTTTCAACTAGTTGAGTAAAAAATGGCCAAACAACATATGTTTTCGTCCGTTTGGTAGGCTCTCTAGAAAAAGTAGGGGTAGTAACGGGAGTATAGTTGGGTCATCATTAGGATTAGCAATATTATCACTAGTTGGGTCAACATCATGAGAATGGCTAGTGGGTGTATCATCGTCCGGTTGAATTTCATCAAAAATAATTTCATCATCATTGTTTTCATTAATAGTAATCTAATCATTAGTGTAGAGAGCTTTCATTAATTCATGGTCTAAGAATCATTGATGCAATACTATGGCAAAATTCAGTGTCGGTAAATTGTAATAAACTATTATTGGTATCAAGAATAGCAGGTGTACGATGTCTACGTGGTTTGGATCTGGGCCCGGGGAAGAGGAACAGTAGTACCACTAGTTTCGCCAATCTTAGATTTTGCCTTATTAATATCAAATAAATAAAACAAACAAAACTATAATATTAAACTTAAGAGTTGGAACGAGTTACCAAATTGACGAACAACTCGTTGAAAATTGATTATCGTTGAAGACTTGAAGACTCCAATTCACAAACTTCACATTTTTTCACAAATTCTAACAACCTCAATATTTTTTGACTATTTTTTTGAATAAAGTAAAATATAGTAGCAAACTCACAATTTTTTGACTATTTTTTTTTGATAAAGTAAGCAATTGTAGCAAGTATTGAAAAAAATTAGAGAGAGATTTTGATAGATTGATATTGATTTCGTAAGAAAAATGAAAGAATGAGAAAGTATTAAACCTGTTAATCGGGCCGGGCTGACCCGTTTTCAGCCCGCTACAACCCGGTTCAGCCCGCTACTGTTCACTATTGGGCGGGTTGGGACGGGTTGGTAGGGGCGGGTTGTGGACGTTCATGTTCTGGTTAACGGTGCACCAAACCCGCTAAGCCCGTGACCCGTTAGCGGGTTGTTAACGGGCTGCAACCCGTTATGAGCACGTTTACTATTGCTGAATTTTTAAAAAAAAAATTATTTGGACCGTTGCCAACGGTCAAATTGAGAAATGACCGTTGGGGAACGACCAGATTTTGAAGAAATAGCCATTTCGGCCTCCCCCATTAAAAATATAGCCCTCCCACCCCTAATAATTAAAAAAATTACATTTTTAACCTTTTAAAATCTATAAATAGCCCCCTTCTTTTTTATTTTTTCACACAATTCACTCTCTTTCAAGTTACTACTCTAATTCTCTCTCAATTCTCTCTTGATATTATTGTTCTTAAATTCTCAATTCAAGACTTCAAGTTAAATCATGCCCCGTACTTTTAGAGTGCGCTCATATGTTTGGGAACACTTTGAGGTGGTAGAAGAAAATGAAGAAGCTCAGAAATTAAAGTGCAAGAACTGTGGTCTAGTCTTAAATCTTCGTCCAAAGTGTGGCACAGGCTCTTTAAGGAGGCATATCAAGAGTTGTCTTGAGCGTACTCCAGAAATTCGTATTTTAAGTTGATTTGAGACAATTTGTGTTATTTTAAAATTATTAGACGTATTTATGCTTAATGTTTTAGTTTGTTAGATTAATTTGAATTTTTTATTATTAATTTATTATGCATGAAAATTTAATTTTACTCTTTTTCGTTCAATTTTATAAATAATTTGCCTATTGGTCTTATTAAATAATTTTTTATAGCCATTTACTTTCTAATTTCAATTTTATAATTTTAAAATACAAATTTCAAATTTAAAACTTTAAACTTCAAAGTTTAATACTAGGCCTTAAAAGTTTGCAAATATTTACGTATCAATAACATTGAATAAGAAAAATAAAATTTAATTTAAAAAAAAAAAAAAAAAGTAGCCCGGCCCACCCGAACGGGCCCTAAAAAACCCGAAATTTCCCAACCTGCCCCCAGCTCGTTATCCCAGCCCGCCCGCTAACCGAACGGGCTGGAGTTTTTCTCGTTCAGTCAGTCCCAGCCCGCCCGATAAACACCTATAAAAGGTATTTATAGTAGAAAATAGGGGAAAAGTGTAATAATAAAAAGTTTGGGGTTAAAAATTAGTTGGGGGTTAAATGACTATTTTTAAAGCCAATGGCTCTTTTTTTAAAAAAATAATTTGTTGGGCCCGTTTGGCGCGCCATGGGACTGGTCTGGTCGGTCAGGTCCCATGGCGGGCCAAACAGGCCCGGTCCAAATGGGCCTAAATGGTAAAATCGGCCCACGAGTCCACCAATTGCGGACCAAACAGTCCCAACCCATTTGGTCCGTTTAGCCCGCGGGCCCAGGCTAGCCCAGTTGCCAGCCTTAGCTACAACGTGTTAATCTTTAAGCCAACTCATTCAATAGTCCTATATTAATCTAAAAAGTTACTTAAAAGATATGTTTAGAGATCACATTTTTCCATGACCCTCGCCAATCACTCATCTAATACTCCTCTATCCCAATTTATGTATCATACTTTCTCCTTTTTAGTTTATTCCTAAAAGAATGTCATAATTCCTTATTTAGAACAATTTTACTTTAAATTTTCTACTTTACAATTAATGAGATGATTTAGCCACAAATATCTATGTCATGTTTGAGACCATAAATTTTAACCGTCGTCCTTTCTTTCTTGAACTCCATGCCAATTCAAACACCACCACAAAAATTGGGACGGAGAGATTAGATGGTAAATTCATTGTCTCATAACCTAAGTCTAAATCCTAGACAATCTCTTATGTCCTAAGGATTAAATGGACCAACTCTTAAACCTTACTAATCACTTATTCAACTGAGATGAATTAATGCAGCATCTCTTCACTCTAACCTTAACGATAGACAATGATAAATATAAAATGTACCATCTCCTAGCCCTTAACCTTAGACTAGAAACATATTTAGCAGACATTTTCTCCTAATCAAGCCTCTCCAATATGGATTCCCAAGGTTTCACCTGCATGCCTACTTAATTTCTCTCACCAAATCCATTTAATCCAAGTGGACCATCTCATTTCACAAGTTCTCTACTTCTACAAAATTCTCATGCTTGTAAATTAATATGATTAACAAATGCTCGCAATTGCCAGCCTTTACTAGAACTTGATTGCGCCATGTCCTAACGGCTAACAGAAACCTAAAGCTTAGTCAATCACTTATTTACTAAAGATTTAAAACGCATTTTCCTAATATTAAATCCATGGCAATCAATTGTCTACTACAGATCAAGTTATTCTCACAATGTCATATCGTTAATTATATCAAATTTTCAATGCGCTTAGAGTTACGAGACAAATAAGAAGTAATCAACATCATTGTCTTGGTTTTCTATTCTTATTAGTAATTAACTATTTTGTTAATACATGTCTATTTAAGATATTAAATGAAATAGTTTTCATCAAATATTTAAAAGGTAGTTCTCCCATCGTGCAAGCTATCACTTTTCCAAAAACTTAAATTGACCAAATCTACCAACAAAACGATTTTGACTTAGAAAACTGATAGCATGCATGATATGGGAACTATATTCTAAATATTAAACAAAAATTGTTTCATTAAATGTCTTAAATAGACATGTATGTTGTATTAAAGAAACAGTTAATAATAAGAAGAAAAAGTCAAGACAATGATTTTGATTGCTTCTTATTTGTATCGTGAATCAAAGCGGACTGAAAATTTGATATAATTATGTATACCAGTGAAACATATCATCTTAAGATAAAAATAGTTTTAATAATATTGTACATTTGTACAATTTCTACACACAAAACTTAAATGACCAAATTGTCCCTCAGAAACAAAGCTATATAAAAAGTAGTTCAACATTTTCAGCAAAGCTTATTGTTTATTCCTTTAGTTTTCACTCTTATTTAATATAATTGCATAAAATCAACGAGTTTTTGTTTCTTATCTAATCCATAACGTTAAGATAAAAGCTGATCTTTGTTTACAAAAATACAACAAAATATCATTTCTAAACCAAAAAACATTATCAAATAAATTGCAAAATAAGTGTAATTATTTTCTTCTTGGAAAGCCAATAGCATGTAGGAACTATCTAATAACATTATTATATGTCTAGCCAATATAATGACATTGATTGTCTAGTCATAACTATCTAATGACATTAATTATTGCTCAAGTTACATGGTTGCTTCCAAAATTGCTCCACTGTAAGTTTTTTTCGTCATTTTTATCACTATATTTTCTTATTTGATATTAACAGAACCTAAGTGAGATAATTACTTTACAAAAGAAAAAAAATCATTTCACTTATCCCTTTGAGTTTGTGAATCGTTGCCATGTCAACCTAAGGTTCATCTCTTTAATCCTCTTAGGTCTATCCTCACCATAACCTAACCGACACATTTCTGACTTTGAGAGTTGTTGTTACTGATAACTGTGATTTCTACATGTTTTATACCCATTCTTACCTAAGCTTTGTGCATTAACTGCCATAAATTAGTCCCAAAATGCTTACAAGTTGCGCTTGATTGCAGGTGGGGAACAAAATGACCTGTGCGGTCCGCACTGATGTGTCACGCGGCCGCACAGGAGAGTTCAGAGGCTGGGCTATTTCAAGGTCAACCTGCGCAGTCCGCACTGTTTTGCCACGCGGCCGGGCAGGATAGTTCAGAAACCATGCAATTTCTAAGTCAAGACGCGCGGTCCGCGCTCCTTTCCACGCGGTCCGCGCCCAAGAGTGTCAGAGACCCAGTCATTCAAGACAAAAGCCCACGCGACCGCACACCTAATCAGTGCGGTTCGCGTGGAAACACCCTACGCGGCCGCGCGTCACATTTGTGCGGTTCGCGTCCCCAGTGTCAGAAGCAAGATATGAAGACCCAAACCCCTACGCGGCCGCGCGTCATTTGTGCGCGGTCCGCGCCAGACCCTCAGGGGTATTTTTGTCCGATTTTTCCTGTGTAGTATAAATAGAACATTTTACTTTTTAGGTGCAGTTTTTCAGTTTTGGTTTTTTATCAAATAGTAGTTGAACTCGAGACTTCATGGTTTTAGCCTATTTTGGGCAATTTCTTCTAGTATTAACATGGATTTGAGTAGATTAACATTGTAGTTAATTATTATGTCAATTTCATCTACTATTTCTTCAATTTCTGTTTCTATTATGGCTAGCTAAACCCATTAGCTAGGGTTGTGGCTCAACCCTAGTGTGGGTAATTAATGGGTGTGATTGTTTAGTGCATGAATGATGTTGGGTATTTGTTATTTGGATTAACCTTATGTTTTCATTAAGATTTGGTGGTTGCAAACATTAAGTCTAGCTTAGTGAGTTTTGACTCTTCTTGAGAAAGAGAGTCTATGACCCCAAGATTAATTCCAACAAGGAATTGGGATGGACCCATGAGAATGGTAGTCCCAATTAACGGGTTAAACCTCGAGAGAGTAATTACCCAACTTGAACCATAAGTTGCTTGGGCAAATTGGCCTACCCAATTGGTCTCGAGAGAGTCAATTGGGCAAAATCACTCTCTCTACCGAGAGGTGTGAGAGTGGGTGCAAAAGTGCAACGGTTATAGCATAAGTCCCATATTTATCATTCTTGCATTAGGAATCTCTACCAGTTAGTTGACCACCTAGGTACATGCCACGACCCTAGTGTCTTTCTTTATATTGCATACAACTTAGAATCAATATCTTAGCCTAACTTAGCTTTAAACTTGTAGTTGATAAATTGTAGTTGATAGTCAAAAGAAAACCGAAAATGTTAGAAGATCAATTAGGAGCTAAAACATAATCCTAGACCATACAAACACTCAACTCCAAATTGAAGCTCCCTGTGGAAAATTGACCCCGATACCACTATTGGGTAGAAGTATTAGCGCTCACTCTTCCTTAGGTTGAGTCCGTTGCGATCAGTTACTCGACTTAAAGTGGAAGCGTGGCATATTCGTCACATTGTTGAGAGGACGAGAAGGGAAACCAAATAAGAGAATAGGAGAATCAACGGGATTCTCACAGCACTCCTCCTTGGTAGAGTTTGTGGAAGACTACATAGTCTTTTAGGAAAATAATAATAACTTTATGCTACCTTAGCTTTATAAAATCTTTAAAGTTGAGCTCTAAATTAAAAAAGGACTAGCAATTCTAAGTTGAGATGATAGATGCAAAGACCAAAAGTTTCTCCTAAAACAGAATACAAAACTAGGTTACCGCAATCTGTCCTGAAGATTCACAATAACATACTCAGTGTTATCCCACAAGTGGGGTTTGGGGGTCCTGAAGATTCACCAAGGTCATTTAGATTATTCCAGCCACATTGTGAGGGTTTAGAGTGGGTGATATGCTTTTGGGGACATAAATAGAAATAGGAGAGCTTTTGATGGGATAGAGAAAGGATTAGTTCATTTGAGGAGTATCCTCTTTTCCCTTATTATGTTTTGGTGCACCCACGAGATTCCTTTAAGCATAGAAGTCTGGGTGTCTTTTGTCAAGAACCATATTTTGCTGTGAGGTTCTCTATTTTTTTATACTTCTTGTATACGGGCATTTAGGCTCTTCATTAATGAGACAAGAGGGGTTGTTCTGATGGTAAGCAACCCCCACTTCCAACCGAGAGGTTGTGAGTTCGAGTCTCCCCAAGAGCAAGGTGGGAAGTTCTTGGAGGGAAGGATGCCGGGGGTCTATTTGGAAACAGTCTCTCTACCATAGGGTAGGGGTAAGGTCTGCGTACACACTACCCTCCCCAGACCCCACTAAGTGGGATTATACTGGGTTGTTGTTGTTGTAGGCTCTTCATTAATGAAATTTTTGTTACTTGATTAAAAAAAATATTATTCCTGCCAAATGCCAACAGAGATTCAAGGAAAATTCATTACAGTTATAAGCAAGGACATCTATTGTACATTTATACCACTGTCAGGTGAATAGAGTTGATCTACATCCTCATTCTTGCTAGAAGAGATTGCCATGTTTGAGGCACAACAAGGACCCTATTAAGACTCTACTGCTGAATAAAGGAGTAAGCATGCAAGGAAAAGGGAAATTTAAGGACACACACACACAGAGAGAGAGAGATACCAAAAATCAATGAGAGAATGGACTTAAAGATAATGTATAAGTATATGAACACAGTCCTAAGCTTAACTGCAATCGGCAGGATTGGATTGGTTCAGAGACCCTTAAGTTATTTACAAACCGTTATGTTAGTTACAAACCGGTATTAAAGCATAAAGATGGATTTTATGTATTGACTGAATTTAGCAATGTATCTTGAATTGTTTTTATCAAGAGCAATGCATCTTGAATTGTATACAGAATAAACAGTGCTATCTAACTACTCCTGCCACTCAAGGGAGAAAAAAACAAAAGATTAAGGAAAACATTACCAATTATAATAAGCGTACAAGGGATATCAAAACTGTGCAGTAGGGACATCTTTTTTCACATCTTCGACTAATTTCAAATAGCATCTGAATCCATCAACACTTTAATTTACGTTTTATGCATGTACAAGATTATGTTTCTTCTGACGTGAAAGGGCACACAAGTTGCAAGCCGCACAAGAAAAGATACTGCATTAATGCTGAAACTAGATTCCAGGTAGACTAAAAATCCCTCAAATAGAAACACATCCAACAACACAAGGCAATAGATCAGAAAATCACATATACCCTCAAATTCAGGAAAGCAAATGAAATACGAACATATGCAGGATGAACAAGAAGAACAGAAACTGACCAGCAAGATGATCCTGTCTTTCTCTTTGCTAGGCTCCAAAGAGGGCTGCAATTCAGAAATCATTCGCTCCGCACTATGGGATACAGGCTTCAAAGCAGAAACCTTTGGTTCCACACTTCGTTGCTGAAAAGGAATCTCTGAAATCCGCTCCTCAAATGGTACTATATCGAGTCTCCTGATCTCATTTCTTGCACCCAGTCCAGAGACTGATATTTCCTTTCCCATCCTCCCCTCAAGTGATCTTGTGATTCTCTCCTCTATGCACCTTGCATCACTCTGTTGCTTCAAGAATGGAAGCGTCGGTGAAAAACTCATTACAGGTGAAGGAAAAGGAGGAAATCCTTCTCCACTCAGCTTTGCTAGTTGTCTTTCCATCAAGAGCTCTCTTCTTACTTCATACTCCAAAATGCGCCTTCGAGTCATCTCTTCTGCAATAATCTCCTCTCTAATACGCTCCTTCTCAATTTCTCTCATAATTGCCTCACGCATAATGGTGGGATTCTCAATCTCTCTCCTCATTGCCTCATGCAAATTGGCGGATTGGTGTTGGAAATGATCAAGTGCGTTTCCAGAATGAGGCGCCATGTAGCCAGCTGAAACTTGTGATAAACATCACAAAGAGTAATATTTTAGTCTCAATGAACAATGAAACAAACATAAATTGTACAATGCAGGAGCATTCAGCCAATAGAAGTCAGAGAGCAATGAAAAAGCCAAACTTAGAAATTTATATCTAGCAAGTAACTACACTTCATCCGCTTCAATTCTGTTTTGGTTTATGCAGACAGAAAATTCCAGGACGTTAGACGATTCAAAGTCGATATATCTCTTAAATGAACTTCACAAAGGTAAGACAAATACTTTAGGAGAGTCATACTTATTAGGAAATAGTAAAGAAGAAAACATGATTACGGAATAAGGAAAAAGGGCGTTCGGGGTGTGAAAACACTTTCAGAAACGAGTGATTCCAGACTTTTAGGGATAGCAAATAATGCTCTTCTTTGGATACAACAAGCATTTTACCAATAATCCAAACGCAACTGCTTTGAAAATGGAACAATGTCAAGAACGTTCAAAAAAAAATAGTCTTTGATGGTTTTATTGTTTCCAGAAAAGTTGAAACCTTTCAAAACAGATCATTTCCTTCCACTAATTAATTGTCCAAATTAAAATTTTCCAAAAATTAAATTAAATCTTTAATGAAACACTTAAGACTTATTCCTCACACAGCACTTTCAATGTAAGATTTCTGAATCCAGCACATATCACCAACTTTCCTGAAAATCACCCTCTTTACTTAATAAACTATTTGCACTTTATTAGAGTAACTAAACTATACAACAATACTAAAGGTAAAAGTTGCAACCATGGACCCTAAGTCACAGGTCCAAGCCACAAAAACAGCCTCATGTAGAATGCAAAGTAAAGATTGCATACCCAACAGCTCGGGGCCGTTCCCGGACCCGAGCGTAGCAGGCTGCCTTTTTATATAACAATACTTACGGTAAAAGTTGAAGTCACAGGTTCAAGGCACCGAAACAGCCTCTAGTACAATGCAAGCTAAGATCCGACACTTAGTGCATCAAAGCAATACACTTAACCGAATCCTTAATTAACTACAATCTCTCTAAATATAGCTAACAGCAAACACAAATAAAACCGAGATTTCCCTTCCCGTTACTATAAAAACTGATCATTGAACAGAAAAAAAATTAAAAAATAGAGAAAATGCAGAGAAAAGGAACAGACCACGAATTGCTTGCTGAGTGAAGTAAGTAAGAGTTGAAGACTGATGCTGCTGTCTATAAAGAGGAGGTTGTTGTTGTTGTGATGGTAATGGTTCATCTACCGATTTATACTTCAAATTATAATCCATACCAAAAATTTACTTCAAAATCGGCAAACAAATAGTCGCAATTTTTGTAATTTTATATATAATGCAGCAAAAAACGGAGATTTTGAGAGAGAAATTGTAGGGTTTTGTAAGATTTGAATGTCAAATAATGGAGGAAAGAGGAATAGGTAAAAAGGGAAACTTTTGGAGCGTATATCGAGAATTACTTTTGTCAGCGAAAAGGTACTTTAGGAAGCAAGGAGTTTTTTTTGGTTTCTCTGCTCTAATCGCATGGGAGACCGATTATATTCTGATTTGCACCGTGTAGGACCTCATTCGGAGGAAAGCGTTCTCTATCAAATATTTTTTCATACCCAAGACTCGAACTCAAGACCTCTGATTAAGGAGAAAGCGAGGTGTTACGAGAAAAATTTATGTGATATCTTTTATTTTTTTATTTTGATTATGCATTTGAACGTATAAAAAAAGACAGTTTGGTGCATAAGAAATAATCTTGTCATAACTAATATTTGCATTGCTAACTCATACGTTACTAATACATTTTATTCGATATTATCCTTATACAACCTAACAAACGATCCCTTAATTTTTCAAAATAAAATTTATATATTTAAAAATTACATATAAATGTTATAAGTAATAATTAATATTTTAAAATATAAAACATATCAAAAAATTACAGTTAAAATATAATTAGTTTGATTCTCGAAACACGAGGGGATTAAACAACAACATACCCAGTATAATTTCACAAGTGGGGTCTGGGGAGAGTAATGTGTACGCAGACCTTACCCCTACCTGAGGAGGTAGAGAGGTTGTTTCCGATAGACCCTTGACTAAGGGATTGTAATAACTAATAACTTCGTTTTGAGTAACTTCATATTATGTATTATAATTTGCTTATATGGTTGGTTTCGGTTTTCGAATGGTTCGGGATTGATTTGGAAGAATGATTCACATTTTAGAAGCTTTTAAGTTGAAAGAGTTGATCAAATTTGACTTTTGGGTAAACGGACTCGAACTCAAATTTTAATTATTCTAATGATTTTGTATGATAGATTTTTTGCATATCCATAAAGTTTGGTTAAATTTCGATGAGTTTTGGATAAGTTTGAATTATTATTTTGGGAATCGGAGAAGAAAAACGGAGTCTTGAAAAGGAAAAAGAAAAAAATCGGGGACCTTTTTTGACTAGTGTATGTACCAAAGATTTACGAGTTTGGGAAAAATCTATTTGTCTGATTGAGAAAGGGTAAATACTAGGGAATTTTTCATAAAGCACCATCTTTTAAGTCTAATTAGTCATTTATAGATACCCTTTGCTATATTACGTGTTATAAATACCTTTTATGTTTTTATACAATGTATTTTATATATTTAAGCTGTTGTATTCATTAATACAACCAAAAAAATAGGCGTAAAAACTGAAATTCCAGCTAAGTTTGACATGTATTTAGCTGTATTCAAGCGGCATTAACGTTAAATACAGAAGGTTAAACTGGTTAAAAACGGAAGGAAATCAAATCACATGATATTCTCCTAATTTAACTCCACGAGCTAAGGAAATCAAATCACATGATATTCTCCTAATTTAACTCCATGAACTAAGGAAATCAAATCACATGATATTCTTCTAATTTAACTCAACGAACTAAAACGATCCCTCATTAATCTGTATTTGAAAGATACATAATAAAGATTATAGCTGAATAAAGAGAAATACATATGAATAATACAGTTGAGTAGAACTGTATACAGTTGAATACAACAAAATACAACTTAATTCATCTGAATAAAACACTTGAATACAACAAAATACAACTGAATACAGCTGAATAAAACTCTTGAATGCAACAAAATACAACTAACTTCTGCTGAATAAAATAGTTAAATACAACTGATTAAAACTGAATACAAGAGAATACGCATAACTTTTTAATACATCTAAAATATATAAATTAATGCTACTGAATACATGTGAATACAGCTGAAATATACATTCGAATACAACTGAATACAAATAGGCGATTTGGGCGATCTAGAGAGAGAAGCAGCCTGATGGCTTCGCCGGTCGGCGGCCAGCCATTAATTCCGGTTGGTCAGCCCCTTAACACATCTGTTCAACCTCCTACAACAACTACAAACAATCCCCAGCCCTCAAATCCCACAAACGAAGCCATGAATTACGCAAAAGCTGTGAACCCTACTTCAACGACCACTACCAAGCAGAATCAAGCCGCTACAGTTGAATCAATTGCTCTTCGTCTATCAAAATCAATGAATTAAACTTACCCTAGGCGATTGTAATGGAGTGATAATGGAGGAGAACTAGAGAATTTGGGTGGGAGGAGAGGTATGAATCGTGGGTTGAGGGAGAAAGAGTAAAGTGTATGCAAAAAGAGAGAGAACGTGGTTAGTCAATTTTACTGTGATTATGTGAGAGAAAAGACTAAAAAGGAGAGAGAGAAATATTATTTAGCATATATGGTGCCTTAAATGTAAGATGTAACTATAATTGGATATTTGGCTATAAGGTATAAAAGGTATCTATAGGATGTAATATTTTAAAATGGTATTTATTTAAAATAAATAGGGTACTAAGGTTTTCTATAAGGTGTAAAAATTCCATAAAAATACTAACTTAACTCGTTTTTTAACTTTTTAAGGAATGAATAATTGGGCAAAAAAAACAAATAGGAGTATGAAAAAGGAGAATCTATATAGGCTGTTTAGCTAAGTTTTTGGAAGGTTATAGTAATGAACTTCTTTTTTCTGAAAATATTACTTTTTTTAGAAATTTAAGGTATTTAGTTAAAAAGAAATATGATTTTGACTAATAGTTAGTAATTTGTTTTTCTATAAGAGAAATCCAGTTATTCAAATAATTTTTTTCCTTTACTTTCTTCACCGAGGTTTTTCTCTTTTATTATCTCCAACACTTCTTTCTTTCCGTAAATCTCATCAAATTTTTGGACAAAAAATGGAAAATGTTAATTAACTAAAAATGAAAAACTTAATCAAAGTCTTTAATGATAAATAATTTAAAAAGCTTTTTAAATGATAGTAATTGTAAAGTTAAGAAGTAAATGTCTTTTTTGTAATTGAATGTCTAAGTGGGC
This sequence comes from Nicotiana sylvestris, assembly GCF_000393655.2. Lineage (NCBI taxonomy): Eukaryota > Viridiplantae > Streptophyta > Magnoliopsida > Solanales > Solanaceae > Nicotiana > Nicotiana sylvestris. The sequence goes on along the minus strand of NC_091067.1, from coordinate 7,049,848 downwards.
GTTTGGACATAAGAATTACGAAATTTCAGAAAAAGTAAAAAAAAAAAAATCAAGTGCAAATGGTATTTGGAAATTTGAGTTGTGTTTGGACATAAATACAATTTAGAGTTGTTTTTGAATTTTTATAGGTGATTTGAAGTGAAAATTTTGAAAAATAGTATTTTGAAGTTTTTAAATTTTCGAAAAATTTCAAAATAACTTTAAGTGAAATTTAAAAAAATTCTGGCCAAATATTAATACCAAAAAAAGTAATAAAAAAATTATGGCCAAACGGGCCCTAAAATTATATTTTTTGGAAAAAAAAAAGTGATCAAACACAAACTAACTCTTGTTTAATTATTTTTCAATCTTTTTTTTAGTAGTAATACGATTATATATATTAGTTACTAAGCATCATTCAACATATCACATAACATAGTATCACTTGTAATGACATTGGGGCAAGACGGCCCTGCATGCAAAAAGTTAATATCACTTGCAATGTTTTGGTTTCCTAGGGTTCTAAGCATAGTACAAACAGAAATAGGTAGTTGTTTTAAAGATTTGCATTCCCCCCTCGTATCCTTGGTAAGCATTTGATCCACAAAAAACGGCGGTGCAACAAATAATTTTGTTCTCCCCGGCAAATATTGTTTGTTTTCTTGTTTTTTTTGCTTCTTTTGCTAGAGCATTCGCAATTGCATTTTCTTCCCTGAAGTTATACCGAAGTAGAAGGCCTTTCTCCCGGCACATTAATGACCAGCAAGAGTGAATAGATTAGCTAGTATGACATGCCCGTTGTTAATAGCGTTTATCACTTCTATTGAGTTTGTTTCTATTTCCAATAGAAATAGTTTGAACATGTGTGCCAGTTATAGTCCTTCATGAAGTGCCTGCAATTTAATATGTAGAGGGAATAGGCCATGACAGAATTTCTGAAATCCTAGTATCCATTTACCAATGTTGTCCCTGAATACACATTTTTCAAGTTTTCAAAGGCCCCGTCTATATTAAGTTTTGTCTAACCTATTTAGGGGGCATGCTAGTTAATGTGAATGGGTCTGATGGTTTTAACGTTTGAAGTCATGAAGTGGAATTCTAGGGATTGATTTAGAATTCTTTGGAGTGATAGAGTGTGAGTTGTGTTGTTGGAGTTGTTCTAATTCCTATTAATCCATATCCCCCATATTATGAAGGGGAAAAGTTGTTGCCAGTCAATATGGGGGGGGGGGGGTTAAATTTTGTCCTAGAGTTTTTTAGGTGGAGCAACTAGTGTTGAGAGTTAGAATTGGTGAGGTCCCTGATTCCTAGATTATCCCATAAGGTTTGCACGATGGGGCATCTTATGAAAATGTGGGTAATGAATTCTTCTTCCTTATGACACATAGGATAATTGTTGTCTATATTAATGTCAATATGATGCAAGTATTGGCGATATGGAATTCTGTTGTGGAGGCATTGTCAAATGAAGAACTTAATTTTATTAGGACATTTTAGCTTCCAAATCCACATGAAGTCATATTGGTGGTTGATGGTATTTTGTAGTAATTTTGAGCACGATTATTACTTGTAAAACAACCATTTGTGTTAACGATCCATATCGAGGTGTCATTGCTCCCAGCTTTTAAGGGCATAGGAATTTGATCAATTTTTGTTTTAATATCCTTAGGTACTGGGAGGGAGATTTTAGAAAGATCCCACTGGTTTTTGGAGATGATGTCTTTAACCTTCATGGCTGAATCTCCTTTATTAAGAGGACCTTCAATGTATAATCATAAAGGTTGGTAGTTTGGAATCCAATTGGAGTACCAAAGACTAAGGTGTGAGTTTTTACTGGGTTGTCATGTGATACCTTTTGAGCAAATCGACCACCCCTTAAGGATACTTTTCTAAGTGAAAGAGCTGTTGATTATTGGATTATTGTTGGCATATTTGTGAATAAGAAGCCTTGACCATAATGTTGGGGCATTAGTTAAGGTTCTCCACGCAAGGTTGCTTAGAGAAATTAAATTCTTGGTTTTGGCTGTTTTTAATCCTAACCCTCCTTGATCTTTTGTTGGTAGGTAAGTGTAATGCATAGCATGACTTGGAATTGAGTTAAGAGTAGAGATTGCAAGAGTTGTTCTTCCAGCAATATTTAGGAACTTTGCTTTCCACGAAGTTAATTTTCTTTGCATGTTATCTATTATAAATTGATAATCTTTTGTGAGTTGGTTGATTCTGGAGGATAGGGTACCTTAGGTATTTTCCATAAGAGTTACCTATTTTAATGTTGAAGACATTAGCTACTTCCTTAGCTGGATTAGGGGTACAATTCTTAAAAAGGATGATCTTGGATTTTTGGAGGTTAATATTTTCCCTGATAATTTGCAAAATAGAGAAAGACTATTTTTTATGGAGTTGCATGTGTTTCTCATTAACCATATCCATGAGGGTAAGATCATCAACAAAAAATAGGTAGGATATGCCAGGATCTCGAGTACTTAGATGTATGTGGTCCCATTGGCAAATATCTACTTGATGGGAGATAAGCCAGAAAAATATTTTCATACAAAGATAAAAATATAAGGAGATAAGGGGCAACCTTGCCTCGTACCTCTGCTTGGGCTAAAGAATTAAGTCATTGAACCATTGACTAGAATAGTAATCTTACTTGTACAGATGCAGTTCATGATTAATTTAGAGATGGATTATGGGAAATTGAAGAATTTAAGGGTACGATAGATGAAGGACCATTCTAATCGATCAAAAGCCTTTTCTAGATCTAATTTTAGAATCATATTAGTCTTTTTCCCTTTTATTTTTTGAATTGATTGATGATTTCTTGCACTATGATGGCATTATCACTAGTTCTTCTCCCTTTAATAAAACTAGCTTGAAAGGGGCTAATTAAATCATTTAAAAAGGGTTTGATTCTGTTAGCAATAATCTTAGTAATTACTTTGTACATTGTATTGCAAAGGCCTATATGTCTAAAGTTTTTTAGATTGTTTGCATTATGAATTTTTTGGAATAAGGCAAATATAAGTATTATTAATATTAATTGGGAGGGAATTGTTTCTGAATACGTGCATGTAAAAATTAATAACTGGTGGCCCTACTATTTTTCAGTATTTTTTATAAAAGAAAGGGTGAATACCATCCGACCCTGGTGCTTTAAAGGGTTTGAACGAGAAAATAACATTTGTGACTTCAGAAGGCATTAAGAGGTTGTCCAAGTTCCTTAGGTCAGATTTATAGAAATTTATGGGATCTTGGTGGATACTCAACCAGTTAGTTGATTCATGAGATGTTGTGAAAGTGTTGATGAAGTATTGTTGAGTATGACTTAGAATTTCCAATGGATCATTGATCCAGTTGCCCTGATCATTTTTAAAGTACATGATTTTATTCTTCCTTCTGTTGTTAGTGGCCATGATGTGGAAAAACTTAGTATTAGAAACACCCTCTTAAACCCAAGAGATTCTAGCTTTAAGTTTTCAGTAATCGTCTTCAATTTTTAGGAAATTATTGTATTCAATTTGTAGAGAGTGTTCCAATTCTTGAAGGAATGTACTATTAAGGTAATGTTTTGATTCTTGGATACCTTTTAGCCTAGTAAGAATTCTTTTTTTCTTCCTAAAGATATCACCAAAAATATTATTTTTCCATACTTTAACTCTACCAAGGAAGGAGTTAGAAGATTCCTGATAATTAGAGTTTTTCCAACTTTCTTCAACTAGGTTGTTAAAACTAGGGTGCCTACACCAATAAGTTTCTAATATAAAAGGTATGGGCAGGGCAGTGGTAGATGCTTAGTGCGATTACTGTTAACAGTGTTACCCCTAATTTTTCATTTGAATCTAAGACATCGTTAAAATCCTCCCTACAAGCCATGGACCCTTATAACTAGCATGCATGTTGATAAGATTATCCCACATTTCATTTATATGGCTAATCTTAGTACTAGCATATATGGAGGTAAATAACCAAGTATTGTGAGTGGGGATTACCTCAATGGTAGCACTGATTTCTCGACTCCTGCGCACGAAGCTGGGAATATTAACAAGAGCATGGTTCCAGAGAATCACCATACCACCCGATTGACCATTAGCCGGGATTTCAATCATGTTAGAGAAACCAAAAGGATTCAGAAGAAATATATGATTGTCCATTCTTGTTTCAAAGAGTGTAACCATGCAAGGGTGATGTGTGTCAATCATCTCCCTAAAATGCAATCTGAAGTTATCATTGTCCCCCCTCCCCCCATCCGCACATTGCATATTATGAAAAAGATAGCCCTATTCATGTTGAGGTTCTAGTTGTGGAGGTCTCCATTCTCTAGCACCCTTGGTGCATGCACTAGGTTCCTTCTCTAGAAGGGAACCAGTATCATTGCATGTTGCCCTACAGTTGGGTCGGTTGGAGGCCTTATGTTCATTGTAAACTTTAAAGCGTCATCGGACATTTGAGAATTTGCCTATATTTTTTCCTCTCCATGAAGATAAACACTTTTACCTCGTCGAAATTTGAATTTTCCATTATTGATTCTAGGATTAAGTTGATGGGCTCCACTGCTTCTTCCATCATGTCCTCTTGGTGAGGTAAGTTTGTTGGTGCATGGGGTGTGATGGGCTTTGGTGAGGAACTTTTTGTGCATGCTGGGCATTTGTTGTTGGATTTTGAGTTGCATGTGCACCCCATGGTATAAGAATTTGATTGATGTTGGTAGTAATCTCCAGAGTGAAGAATGGTAGGTCCATCACCAGGTGAGAATTTTGGATTGAAACAAAGTGGTGTGGCAGATTCCATTCTCTCATCATTGTTTGACTTGTATTGGGAGTTAAGTTTGGTGCAATTGGGTGGAGGATGTTTTTCAACCAGATGTGATTCATATAGTTGTTCATTGACAACCATATGCCCTCCGAGATTAGTTGTGTGAGATAGTGAGAGTTGTGGTGTACAATCAATGTCTCTCTCCCATTCAACATGATGTTGAAGGAGATGGCGTGCCCCATTAGACCTAGCTCCACCCAGGATAAGGGTTGATGATTCTCCGGCATTGGGGGTTGAATGAAGATTGTGGGAGTGTTGGTTGTTTGTGGATTGGGAGGTATTGGGTTTGCTATAATTTGGGAATGATTTGAGATGAAGGATTTGTATGAGCCTGTAACGTCTACTGTTGGAGGTAAGAAGTCTTGGCATTTTTTATTAAGGAGGAAGATCTTATAGAGGTTTTTGATGTATTGTTGGTGTCTTGGAAATTCGCAGAATCAGTTTCAATGATTGTAGAATTCCTTTGCATGTTATTTGTAAGGGGTAGCATAGAGGTCTTATTTGGAGGGGGGAGGGAAGGGGGGAGTAGATTGGTTTTGGTGTACGTGTTCATTAGCATTGGCCATTTGGAGTGAGGGTGTGTCTTGCTTTGATATGTAGGTTTTGTCATTTGTGGCATGCATGAGATAATTATGGTCGTTAGTAGAGTGGTTTAGTGTGTTAAGGGGCTTATTAGTAGATAGGTTGCTTCTTTCTTTAGAATTACAGAGGGAGTAATTTAGGGTGGGATCTGTAATGGAGGAAACATGTCCTAATGAGTTATCTTTACAAGAATTTTTTTTTAGTTTTGATTTTATTATCTTTTAATTTTCCGGCTGTATGATTTTGGGTGTCATCCAAAACCATGTCCTGCTCCATCAGAGAGGAAAACTGTTTTTTGAGATGATATCTATTTCTTTTGGGGATTGATTATCTTGATTGTCTTTTTTCCATGTTTATTATCCTCTAAATGGTTTTATTTTTTAACGGGCTTTATAGTTAAGAGTTTGAGAGGTTAGGAACTTACCTGTAGTAGCATCGAAGATATTGGCATTTATACTTACCTTTGCCGAAGATTCTTTAATTTCGTTTATCATGAGCTTTTTCTTCCCTTTGTGGAAAGTGATTGTCTTCCACTCCTCCTTGGTCTTGGATTGTTGCTCGTATACGAAGCTGTATTGCCCTTTTCCTTCTTCATCCGTCTTTTTTGTTGTTGAAGTTATTGGTTGCTGCTTCATTTTTGTGCATTGGCCATTAGAGTGGCCAAGGTGACCACAATTTAGGCATAAAAGTCTATCACACTCGTATAGGATTTGTTGTTTGTGGAAACCAATCCACACGTTGGATTTAAACTGTTGTTCAATGGTAACTCTACACAGATTCTGGCATAACGCCCACGTAAAGCTGTTGATGTGTAAGCATCAACCTTGAGTAGCCTTCCAATTGTATTACCCACTTTTTGTAGAATTTTTTAATCATAAAACTCTGTGGGGGAGCTGTGGCAGGCGTACCCAAATTGTAGTAAGGTACAAAGTTGGGTTCCCAGCGTTGTACTGATAAGAAATGCCCAAAGATAAACCAAGGACCATTTTGTAAAGCATTTATCATGTTTTCTTCTTTATTGAATCTCACAGTATAATAGTCCTCACCAAGATCAATTAGAGGGAAAGCTTCTGAAGACTTCCAAAGATCTGATAGTTTACGTTTAAGAATTTGGTGGAGGATTTTTTTCCTTGGAGTTTGATTGTTACTGAAAATCTCCAGGGATAGTAGATACGTTATTTATCTTCCAGTTATTGGGATCGAGTACTCATTCTCCTGGGCTTCAGGAGTCTTTTCCCCTTCATCCTCAATGGTATCAACGGCCATGGACATAAATACAGAGGAGGTGGGGATATTGAGAAACTTCTCTCTTGTTCATTGGTGAGAAGTTTGTCCTTGAAGGAGATTGGTTTATTTGACTGAGGGTGATTAATATCCGGTTGTTTTGGAGGTAGTTCCTTTAGGGCAGTGTGGTATTCCATTTAATTTCCGGTGTAGGATTGATTTATTGGTCAGAAGGGAATGGGATTTTTTTGTTTATTTTTTTTCTTCATTTTGTCACTCTTTTCAATAACCTCTCTATAGTCTAATCATATCTCTTATCTCATTTTGCCACAAGAAAATATGTAAAGGAATAACTTTCGGATCAACACTTATTGTTGGTTATAAACAAAGAAATTAATACTTGATATTTGAATATCAACACATAAATTGTACATGAATTATAATAAATTAGCCGAGAAAAGACCATTAAAGAAACAAGTAAGGTTTAAGGCAGAGGCGGATTCAAGATTTAAATTTTATGGGTTCAATTTTTAAGATTTTAGCATTGAACCCACTGTATTTTTAAAGTAATGAATTCAAACCTACCATTTATTGCATTTTTAATGAATTTTTACAGATAAATTTATGCTTCGCCTCGAAAGTACTGGGTTCAGATGAACCCGACAACCAAACTCTTCCTCCGCCCCTGGTTTAATGGGGTAATTTGGTAATTAGATGCGAAATTATGTCAACCCGCATTTGGTTGAATTTTGGAACTCGAAATTAGCAAATTTCGCTATTAATTAATCCCATAATGGGGTATTATTCTATCCCATATTGAGAGTGGGATTTATTTTGAGATAAACACTAAATGACAAAGATGCCCTTCTCCAAGGCTCTCTCCTAACGTCTTTTAAACAATCCAAGGTTAAAATTACAAATAAAAGTTTATCTCAACTTATCTAGTATACAATTATTTATATTATACCCTCCATATCCTATTTGGGCTATTTTTTGAATTTTTGTGAATGGTCTAAAGTGCAAATTTTGAAAAATAACTTTTTGAAGTTTTTTAAATTTAAAAAAAAAAATTAAAATTCATCTTCAAATCAAAATCGAAAATTTCATGGTCAAACACAAATTTCGGAAAGAAAAAAAATCGAAAGAGGGAATTTTTTTTATGGCCAAACGGGCCCTAAATAAGACTACCAATAAGGAAAAACAATCCAAACTATACGTGAACATATCATTTGTGGGAGGGAGTAGAAAGCTTATCATCTAAAAGATTATTCACACTTAGTATTTACATCAAATACTAAATCCGAATGAACTTTTTAACCACTTTCGGTTATGTAATTTGCATCGCTTTTGATAGAGCATTTGCGGTTTAAAGATCAACTACGTTCTACATTACAAATGCTGCTATTTATAATTAAATTCAAGGAGATAAGATCCTTAAATTTTGCCCTCTTAAAGATGAATAAAACCCCGATTGATGGTTGTATAATGTTAGGAATAAATGCTAAGATTTCTGTAACGGTTGTTCCTTTTATGTAATTTTCTTCAACCAATGTCCTTTGAATGGTGTGATTTCAAATTTATGCCTTCGATCTATGTGTCCTCGAAATTCACATAGTGCTAGTCACATGTTTGTATCCAATATTGGTTGACCGCTGACTCATCTCCATCTTATCGCCACTGCCATGTGTTTACTCGAGGGATGTCCACATGTAAACTCTATACTTTACCCAATATAATTGTATAGGGGTGAAACCAAACCCTTTGAACATTTTTTGGTTCTCGATGAAGTAAATGGAACAGAAATGTAAATGTGAGGAATCAGAATAGAGGCAAGGAGCCCCTTGAGTCGAGGTACAGGCAAACACCTGCCTTCGGAAGAATCAGAACCACGCCCCCAGGTCCGATTCGAATCCCTAAACTTCGGAAAACGTTATCAGATAATAGAGCGCGACCAACAAAGGGCCGTGTTATTCATGCCCAGCTGGGTGTCACGGCGTGAATCTCGGCATATATCGGCAGGGGATCAGTGGTTAGTAAAATGGAAGATTTTTACCTTTTATGGAATTGTACTTATGGTTAAACCCCCTAATATATAAAAAGGGAACCTGACTATTCATTAGAGCCATTGTAACACGTATACCAAAGCAATTTTATTCTTATTTTCTCTTCTACTTAAAGTTCTTACTATTGTTCATCAGTTCTTCATTATTACGAGCCTAGGATCAAAGGCAGGCATTACATTAAAGCTATTACTGAGTCCGGTTTCACTCCCCATAATTAGTTTGGCAATTTATCACGTCATTTATCTGTTTAATTGATGATAGACTATAATTGTATATTTTAGTCGCTTATTACACTCTAAGTTACTATACTTTAATTGAGTTTGAGCTTTAATCGCTAGTGTTTTGCACTAAATATGTGTTTTATGCCTTGTAGGAGTAATTCCGATCTATGAAGGCATTATGGAATGAATTAAAGTGATTTGGAGCTTTGAAGTCTGAGTAAAAGCCCAAGACATTAAGCCGAGATCGTGTTCCGAGGTCGTGTACCAAGTCCGGATGTTAAAAGAGGACGAAATAAGTTTACTGTGAGAAAATTACACTGCTGCGCCGCATGGGACGTCGCAAGTCACGGCGCAGCAATGTAAAATGCTACCTGATGCAAAAAGTTGAGGATGTTGATAAACTCCATTAGCGCGGCGCAGGGTGCGGCGCGATTGTACAAAATTTATAGAGCCAGAGTCCTATTTCGGGCGGGAGAAAGTGTTTTCGTCTGGGCCTAACCCTACTTGGTATAAATACATATAAAAACGTTATCTTGAAGACTTTTGACAGATCTTAGACCTAGGGACACACTTTAGACGTGGAGGAACACAAACCACGCTTTGGAGGAGGGCTCCTAACTAGTTTCTCTTCTCTTCTCTTCCTTTAATTTCATAGTCCATTAGTTCTAGAGTTTTGGGTGCTACATGAAAGGTGTAGTTTGAAGCTTGAATTATTATTATTATTATTTTATCATATTGTTTTATTTATTCAATCTTGCGCTTAATTATTTAATTGCTTGATCACCAATTGAATACTATCTACGAATCTAGGATTGAACTCAGGAGAGGGAATTCAAGATTGCATATAAGATTGAGTAGAGCAAGATCTTAACTCTGGGGAGGGGGGGGGGCGGATTTGCCGTTAGGATAGGAATATACCTAATCGTCTTGCTTGGTTACTATACGGGAATTATTAATGCGTTCTTGTTAATTCTAATTCCATAGGAATATAGGCGTTAGATTAGCTTGAATAGGCGAGTTGTACTTCGGCAGAAGGCTACGAGCAATATTAACCCTGTCAACCAATAAACCAGATAAATTAATTAGATGATTTAAGTGGAAAACTCAACTGGATTGTTATCTAATCATAGCTCTAGAATATTCAGTCACATTGAATTCGTCTTTGTAATTTGCCAACTTATTTGATTTAATCTCTTAATTTGTTACTTTAGATTAATTTTAGTAAAATATTCATACTTTAGGATTCGCTTGAATAGATTAATTGTTTGGTTTAATTTAGTTGATAGTTAATCACAAGTCCCTGTGGGTACGATATCTGGACTTACAATCCTATATTACTTGTCGACCACGTATACTTGCGTATGCATTTGGGAGCAATAAGTTTTTGGCGCCATTGCCGGGGACTTAGAAATTAACTAGTCTGCTAGATTAGATTTTTACTCTTTGTCTATTCAAGTTTTTTTTTAATTTTTATCTTAGGTTAATATTTACTATCTTTGTTAACATGGCATCTTGGAATGATAATTGGTCGAATATTGGTTATTCTTATTATGATGATCCTTGTCCATATTGTGGAGGACCTCACTGGTGGAAAAATTGTCAGAATATTCCCGGGAGCGAGTTGTACGCACAATCTCAATTATTTGAGTGGAATATTTGTAATATATGTGGTGGTCAAGATGACCATTGGGATGGTTGTCCTAATTCTTATTATCCTTCTCAGAGTTCTTATTATAATGTTTCTAATAATATTTATGAGTTTGATAGGAGCATGAAAGTGGAGGATACGGAAAGCATGGCTCGTATTATGGACATGATGAGGCAAGTAGTCGAGCAACATGACATGATGATGAGGCAAGTAGCCAAGCAATAAGATGAAAATCAAAATGCTATACAAAGAATTAGTGCAGCAATCATGAGAATGAAGGCCATGGCAGAGGAAGTGGATGAAGAGAGCGATTTCTCACCAGAAAATAATTTTGATGAAGCAGATATGATGAGCGAATCTTAGCTAGAGGAACAAGCTCAACTGATAAAATCTCATGAGTTTCTCCGTGATGGTCTTTCAAATATGACAGAACAACTGATAGAAGGAAGAACTGAGCTCAGGCAAGAGATAGACCAATTTGGCTCAGATATCCATGACATGCAAGCTCAATTGAATAAAAAGGTTGAGGCGTCTAATGCCGTACAACCAATTTTTGTGGATACTGGCCAGCTTGTGGAGCGGAAAGAGGAACTTCAACTATTCGACCAAAATATTATTCATGATACCAAGGTTGACGAAGAGTGCAAAATTGAGGATGTCAAAAATAATGATATTTTGGAGTTGGAGCGTATTGGACCTCATTCTAAACACTTTTCAACATTGTGTTTGGTTGGTGACATGAGAATTGATCCTGTCGAGAATATGCAGGAGTCAATAGATGAGGAACAAAGTGTTTATATTCTGAAATTTGCCACACTAAGGAGACAAAATGGCATTCCTCACTTAAAGGCAAAGAAGTGCAAGATGCGATACCTATTACTTGGTTCCTTTATTTTTACACCACCACCTCGTGAACGTGACAGAAAATTGATGCCAAATTGGGGGCGCAATTCATATCTTCAAAGTGGAAGGAAAAGTGGTGAAAGTGATGGCATCGTGCCGCCACGTTAAATCAAGCGCTTGTTGGGAGGCAACCCAATTCTATTTTTTTCTTTTTCTTTCTACTGTTATTTTTTTTATATTTTTTATTGTGTTCTCTTTGTAGTATTATTTTTGTGTTTTGTAGGAGTACGAGCATGGAGTCAAAGCCATACGCGAGTGCAAAAGTGAGCATGTGTTTGAAACTGAGTGTGAGGTTCTCGCACAAAGGATCATACCTGGGAGAAGTCTGAGTATCCCGTGAGCTGCTAATGCTTCGGCCTTTGGCCTATCAAGGAGTCTCTTTTACACTATTGTTACTTTCAGTATGCATTGAGGACATTGCACAATTTTAAGTGTGGGGTGAGGAGATTGCCTGTGTAATTTTTGTGCTATCTTAGCTTAGTTGTAGTACTCGTTCTTAGTGTAGGAGTTTTTGTTAAAAAAAATATATTGAAAATGGACTTTTCCCGACGATGGATCTCCTAGACAGTTTTCTTGAGGGATTTAAGTCTAAAGAAAAAGGACAAAAAGATTTTCTTCGTAGGTAGTGTAGCAATTCCCCTTTGGTTTTTCTTTATGCTGCGATTCTTTTCCAAGGGTTTTGTTTGAACCGGGTATAGTTAGTTTTTATTTTGTTAGAACTAGGAAAACTTGTGCTGAGAATTGAATTGAAGCAATATCGTTTAACTTTGTCATGCCTTGAGAATAGAGAGTACTGTGGTGGTGACGTTTAGGCTCAGTTTTTTACTCTTGTATAAGTACCTTAAATTGTATGATCTTAACTTTGCTTAACTTCTTTGACTAGAGTGTCTTGATGAGTCCAATCCTGAGTGAGTTATGTGCCATGTGTGTGTAAGGTTTTGTGTTATTTTGTGCATTGCATTTGATGTCTAGAACTTGCCCCGTGTGTTTGCAAAGCGAAATAGCAGTTTTGTTCAATTTTGGAAGCGATATAGGTGTTTCTTTATTGAGCCATATATATATATATATATATATATATATATATATATTATACCCGCCTAAATGTTATGTATCATAGTTAACTCATTTGAGCCTGTAATCCTGTTTCTTTGGCAACCACATTACAAGCCTTACCCATTTATTTGAATTCACCATCTATTTGGACCTTTTCACCTCTCATGAGCACTTGAATTATTATGAACTGTGTAAAAGTTAAAGTGTGGGGTGTTTGTGTTGGCTTTTGAGTGAAACTAATGAAATAAGGAGAAAGGTGCAGTCTTTTGAAAAAAGTAAGAGCCACTTGAATTGAAAAAGAAAAAAAAAAATAGTTGTATTGCTGTGAAAATGTGTGATAGTGGTGACTCTTGATATAATTGTGCTCAAAGAAGTGGGGAGCTAATATATATTGATGTGAAGGTGGAGTTATGGTTTGACATAAGTGTGAGGTTTTCAATGTTAAAGTGTATGTATTAAAGTGCTTAGGGAGGTGTAGTTACTCTTATATCTAAATGTATCATACCCGTCCCATAACCTACATTACAACCAAATAAAGTCCTATTTGATCCTAGACTGAATGAGCTCAATTAGTAGAGTAGTACACTACGGGCAAGCCTATGGTGCATCTTTTGTGGCATATGAATGTTACTTGTGAGAGTGAGTGAAGTCTTTCTATCTTGTGTTCCTAAGTGTTCTTAAATTTTATTGTGTGGAACTATTCTCTTTTGTTGTATGAGGGCACTTGATTCATGAAGGAAAGGTAATGTCATTGACCTCGATGTTAGAGTAAGTGAGTGAGTTGTGAATAATGCATGGTACTTGTGAGTCAAATCTTGAGGTTAAGATGTTACACTCTTGTGCTTAGTCTATTTTAAATATTCTTGGTGTGATGAATTAGGAGAATTGCTTAAAAAGGTTGTGTCTATATAAAGTGTAGTTTGATTGCTCGAGGACGAGCAATGGTTTAAGTGTGGAGTGTTAATGATTGGCTATAATTGTGTATTTTAGTCGTTTATTACACTCTAAGTTACTGTACTTTAATTGAGTTTGAGCTTTAATCGCTAGTGTTTTGCACTAAATATGTGTTTTATGCCTTGTAGGAGTGATTCCGATCTATGTAGGCGTTATGGAATGAATTCAAGTGATTTAGAGCTTTGAAGTCTGAGTAAAAGCCAAGACATTAAGCCGGATCGTGTTCGGAGGCCGTGTACCAAGTCCGGATGTTAAAAGAGGACGAAATAAGTTCACTCTGAGAAAATTACACTGTCGTGCCGCATGGGACGCCGCAAGACACTGCGCAGCAGTGTAAAATGCTGCCTGATGCGAAAAGTTGAAGCCGCTGATAAACTCCATTAGCGCGCCGCAGGGTGCGGCGCGGCTGTACAAAATTTATAGAGCCAGAGTCCTATTTCACGCGAGAGAAGGTGTTTTCGTCTGGGCCCAACCCTACTTGGTATAAATACATATAAAAACGTTATTTTGAGGACTTTTGACAGATCTTAGACCTAGGGACACACTTTAGACGTGGAGGAACACAAACCACGCTTTGGAGGAGGGCTCATAACTAGTTTCTCTTCTCTTCTCTTCCTTTAATTTCATAGTCCATTAGTTCTACAGTTTTGGGGGCTACATGAATGTTGTAGTTTGAAACTTGAATTATTCTTATTATTTTATCATATTGGTTTATTTATTCAATCTTGCGCTTAATTATTTAATTGTTTGATCACCAATTGAATACTATCTACGAATCTAGGATTGAACTCGGGAGAGGGAATTCTAGATTGCATATAAGATTGAGTAGAGCATGATCTTAACTCTGAAGGGGGGAGGGGGGCGGATTCGCCATTAGGATAGGAATATACCTAATCGCCTTGCTTGGTTACTATACGGGATTTATTAATGCGTTCTTGTTACTTCTAATTCCATAGGAATATAGGCGTTACATTAGCTTGAATAGGCGAGTTGTACTTCGGGAGAAGGCTACGAGCAATATTAACCTGTCAACCAATAAACTAGATAAATTAATTAGATGATTTAAGTGGAAAACTCAACGGGGTTGTTATCTAACCCATAGCTCTAGAATATTCAAATACATTGAATTCGTCTCTGTAATTTACCAACTTATTTTCTTTAATCTCTTAATTTGTTAATTTAGATTAATTTTAGTAAAATATTCATACTTTAGGATTCGCTTGAATAGATTAATTGTTTGGTTTAATTTAGTTGATAGTTAATCACAAGTCCCTGTGGGTACGATATCTGGACTTACAATCCTATATTACTTGTCGACCATGTATACTTGCGTGTGCGTTTGGGAGCAACATTAATCTAACGCAATTTATCATTTGTGTTGAATTAATCTACATACCCTTAAAACCACTTATAAATTTAATTGTTATCCATTTTTTTGGGTAAATAGTTTGGCGCCCCACCGTGGGGCTAAGGATAATAGTGCCAATTTGATACAAATTTCCACAACATACTCTGTTTTACTCTTGTTCTTTAAGATCTTAATTTTAGGAAAACTTAAGGATGTCAAACTCTCAATCCGCTCACTTGAACGTTGATGTTGAATCTGGCCACCACAGCAAGAACAATAATATAGTGCCCAGAAATGAGGTTCACCTTGCTAACCCCAACGGGGCCCCGATCGCAGACCCAATCGACGCCAACTCTCATGTGGCCATTGCCCATCGATCCAAAAAACAACATTCGCGGGGGAGCCAAGTTGGTAGCCAGGGATACGCACGGTAGTGAAGGTGATGGGATCAAATTGTGGATGATCTTCAAAATGTTACACGCTCAACAGGCAGCGATAACCCAGTTGTAGAACCAAAGCCATGCCCCAGCAGAGTTGAGCCCGAACCATCCTGGAAAAAACACTCGCAGAAATAAATCGGTCACAGAAAGGCCAAGTGAAGCTGAACTCAGGACCAATCCCGAGATAATAAAGATGCTCGAGGAATTAACAAAAAGGATAGAATCGGGAGAAAAGAAAATCATAGCTAACGACAAAAAAGTGGAGACCTATAACTCCAAGGTCGATCAAATCCTAGGAGCACCATCGATACTGAAAGGCTTAGATTCCAGGAAGTTTGTCCAAAAGCCTTTTCCTCCGAGTGTAGCTCCAAAGCCGATCCCTAAGAAGTTTCGTATGCCCAAAATCCCGAAGTATAATGGAACGACTAATCCAAATGAACATGTGACCTCCTACACATGCTCCATCAAGGGGAACGACTTGGAGGATGATGAGATCAAATCTATTCTGCTGAAAAAGTTTGGAGAGACCTTGTCAAAAGAAGCTATAATATAGTATCACAACTTACCCCCTAATTTTATTGACTCATTTGCTATGCTTGCAGATGCCTTTGTAAAAGCGCACGCTGGGGCCATCAAAATCGAGACTAGGAAATTAGACCTTTTCAAGGTAAAGCAAAGAGATAATGAGATCCCAGGGAATTCGTGTCAAGGTTTCAAATGGAACAGATGGATCTGCCTCTGATCGCAGACGATTAGGCAGTTCAGGCATTCACCCAAGGACTCAATCCCCAAAGCTCATTGGCTTCACAGCAGTTGAAGAAAAATTTGATAGAATACCCGGTGGTAACTTGGGTTGATGTCCATAACGGGTACCAATCAAAAATCAGGGTCAAAGACGATCAGATCGGGGCTCTTTCCGGATCCGTTTACCCCGCCAGGACTAGTGACAGATCCAAAAGAGCCGTAGATCATGAACCAAGATCGAACAGAGATCGGTATCAACCATACAATGGAGATCTAATGAGCAGTAAGTCTGGACGCAACCCTGCGATGAGCGAAAGAAGGAGCGATTGAGGTCATAATAATTGGGGGCTCATGAGCAAAAATGATTTTGACAGGCCCATTGGGTCTAAAGAAGCACCAAGGTTATTGGAGTACAACTTCAATGTCGATGCTGTCGGCATCGTATAGGCCATCGACCACATCAAAGATACTAAGTGGCTTCAACCATTGCAGTCTGATCCTGCCCAAAGGGACCCCAACCTTATGTATAAATATCATGTCACTCACAGCCACAAAATCGAAGACTGCCGACAACTAAGAGAAGAAGTAGCCCGGTTATTCAACAACGGGCACCTTCGAGAATTTCTGAGTGATCGAGCCAAAAATCACTTTAGGAATAAGGACGCCAACAAGAAGATTGAGCAGGAGGCACCTTAGCACGTCATTAACATGATAATTGGTGGAGTTGATGTCCCCCAAGGGCCGATGTTAAAACGCACTAAAGTATCCATTACAAGGGGAAAACGGACTCGAGATTATGTACCAAAGGGAACTATGTCTTTCAACGTCGAGGACGCTAAAGGCATCGTGCAACCACACAACGATGCACTAGTTATATCTATAATCATAAATAAATCTCAAGTTAGGCGTGTATTAATTAATCCAGGTAGCTCGCCCAATAACATCAGATCGAGGGTCATAGAACAGATGGGTATGCAAGACCAAATAGTGCATGCGACCCGAGTCTTAAACGGATTCAACATGGCATGCGAGCCCACTAAAAGGGAGATAACCCTACCAGTAAATACCTCTGGAACAATTCAAGATACAAAGTTCTACGTGATCGAAGGAGATATGAGATAAAATGCTTTATTCGAGAGATGATGGATTCACCACATGAAGGCATTACCCTTGGCGCTACATTAGGCGTTGAAATTTTCCTACATCGAGAGGTATTAAAATAGTTTATAGGGAGCAACTGGACGCAAAAGAAATGTTCGTAGTCGATAAGGTGATCCCGATATCCATGCCCTCGACATCAAAGAACCCGAGTCCTATCACCAAGGGAGAAACCAAATAGCAATCACCGACGCCGGCCCCGACTAAACCAGAAAAGCAGGAGACAGACGAGGATGACAACTATAGAGTCCCTAGGTCTTTCATAGCCCCTGATGATTCAGATTCCACTAAGTCAACGGTTGAGGAGCTGGAGCAAGTCAGGTTGATCGAGCACATGCCCAATCAGAAGGTGTACCTGGGCATGGGGCTAACTCCCGGGCTGAGGAAAAAACTCATCGAATTCCTTATAGCTAAAATATATTGTTTTGCTTGGTCCCATCTTGACATGACAGGGATCCCGCCGGAGATAACTACTCATAGGATGATCTTGGATACGAAGTTTTACCCGATCAAATAGAAGAGGAGGCCTCAGTCCAAAGCCAATCATGCATTCATCAAAGACGAGGTATCCTAACTCCTTAAAATAGGCTCCATTCGGGAAGTTAAGTACCCAGATTGGTTAGCAAACGTAGTGGTAGTTCCCAAAAAGGGAAATAAATTAAGAATGTATATAGACTATAAGGACTTGAACAAGGCATGCCCTAAAAACTCTTTTCCTTTGCCTAATATTGATCGCATGATCGATGCGACCGCCGGCCATGAGATACTCAACTTTCTCAACGCCTATTCCGGGTACAACCAAATCGGATGGACCCGGAAGACCAAGAAAAGACTTTCTTCATTACTAAATACGACACCTATTGTTATGACGTAATGCCATTCGAACTAAAAAACACTGGTGACACTTACCAACTCTTAGTAAATTGGATGTTCGAAGAGAAAATAGGGAAATCAATAGAGGTTTACATTGACGACATGTTACTTATGTTCCTGAGAGCAGAGGACCATTTGGAACATTTGCAGGAAACCTTCAACATACTCAAGAAATATAGTATAAAGCTGAACCCAGAGAAATGCGCATTTGGAGTCGGGTCCGGAAAGTTCATTGGATTCATGGTGTCCAACCGGGGAATCAAGATAAATCCCGACAAGATCAAGTCCATAGAAGATATTATTGTGGTGGACAATGTCAAGGTCGTTCAGAGGCTAACCGGGCACATAGCCGCATTGGGTCGGTTCATTTCAAGGTCCTCCGATAAGAGCCATCGATTCTTCTCGTTATTGAAGAAGAAGAATAACTTCTTATGGACCATGGAGTGCCAACAAGCTTTGGAAGAACTAAACCGATACCTTTCAAGTCCACCTTTGCTTCATATCCCGAAGGTAGACGAGTAGTTGTACCTGTACTTGGCAGTATCTGAGATAGCGGTAAGTGGAGTCTTAGTCCGGGAAGAAGAAGGTACGCAATTTCCTATATATTATGTTAACAGGACTCTAGGCGAGGCTGAAACAAGGTATCCACACCTGGAAATATTGGCGCTCGCTTTGCTAAGCGTCTCAAGTAAGTTAAGGCCATATTTTCAGTACCATCCCATATGTGTCGTAATTACTTACCCATTGAGGAATATAATGCACAAACCTGAGCTCTCCGGACGATTGGCCAAGTGGGCCGTGGAAATTAGCGGGTACGATATTGAATATTGACCCTGAACCGCCATCAAGCCTCAAATTTTGGCAAACTTCGTGGCCGACTTTACGCCGACCTTAATACCCGAGGTTGAAAAAAAATGTTATTAACCTTGAGGACCTCCTCGGGGATCTGGACCCTATTTATGGACAGTGCATCAAATGCAAAGGGGTCCGGACTTGGCATCATGTTGAAGACTCCCTAGGGTAACGTAGTTAGGCAATCTATTAGAGAAATTGACTAACAATGAGGCCAAGTATGAGGCTATGATTGTAGATCTTGAACTGGCTAAAATCCTGGGGGCCAAAGTGATCGAAGCTAAATGTGATTCTCTCCTTTTGGTAAATCAAGTCAATGGTAAGTTCGAAGTGTAAGAGGAACGAATGCGAAGATACCTAGATAAGCTACAAGTAACACTACATCAATTTAAGAAAAGGACCCTACAACATGTACCCTAGGAGCAAAACAGCAAAGCTGATGCTCTAAATAATTTGGGGTCATCGGTTGATGACGATAAATTCAGCTCGGGAATGATCGTACAACTCATGAAATTGGTATTAGAAGAAGGTCATGCTGAGATCAACTTCACAAGCTTAACCTGGGACTAGATAAATAAGTATATAGATTACCTGAAGACCGGGAAGCTGCCCTCGGATCTTGAAGAATTGAGAGCTCCGCGCACGAAGGCTGCCATGTTCAGCTTGTCCGAGGATACACCATGTTCAGAAGAACGTTTGACGGCCCACTCACCATATGTCTGGGACTGGGAGACATCGAATATGTTTTGAGGGAAGTTCACGAAGGCACCTGCGGGAACCATTCGGGGGCCGAATCGTTGGTTCGTAAGATAATCAGATCCGGCTATTACTGGATCGACATGGAAAAAGAAGCGAAGGAATTCGTATGAAAATGCCACGACTGTTAGAGGCATGCACCGATGATCTATCAGCCCGGGGAGCTACTGCATTTGATCTTGTCGCCTTGGCCATTCATGAAATGGGGAATGGACATCGTCGGTCCCTTGCCATGGGCACCCGATAAGGCTCAATTTATATTATTTATGACTGACTATTGTCACACCTCCTTTTTCCGTCCCCGCAAGGGGTGAAAGAGTTTTTTCCAATTAAAGGACAATCGAAACGAGATTTGTTTGTTTATTTCAGAGTCGCCACTTGGGAGATTTAGGGTGTCCCAAGTCACCAATTTATTCCCGAATCGAGGAAAAGAATGACTCCATATTACAGTCCGCGAACCAGAAATCCGGATAAGGAATTCTGTTAACCCGGGAGAAGGTGTTAGGCATTCCCGAGTTCCGTGGTTCTAGCACGGTCGCTCAACTGTCATATTAGGCTTGTTTATCTGATTTTATACAATTATGAGCTCATGTGCAAATTTTAACTCTTTACCGCTTTTATTATATTTTTAAAGGAATGTGAACATCGTTTAAAAAACATGTCTTTGGATTGCGTCACATGAAATGCACCCGCAATCCGAAACGTATTTTATTCAATGTTTTGGGATTTGGATTTGGGTCGCATGAAATGCACACCCGAGTTTAAGAAGGTAAGATTATTAAAATGCGCCTAAAGAGTCTAACGCGTTATTATCTTTGGGGAAGGCAGTGAAATTCACTAAACAGTCCATCCCGAATTCTAAATATTCAATTAAACGTTTATTGAGGGCCCATACAATTGATGGGTTTTATTGGGCGAGGCTCATCTCATTTATTTTTAAAGGACAATCCTAAAATGCCTACATTTTTCTCTATTAAATTTGTCTCTACAAAATGAAAGAGAAAATGTATTAATTTATTTACATGCTTGAGTTATTATAGTTGGGTTTCGAATATGATTCATAAAATCTGAAAATGATGCAAACAGGACAGTCCGTTGCCAATGCGGGCCCAAGCCCAACGTGTATGGCATAAACTAGACCTGGGCCATCTTATTCACATGTTACTACCTAATTACATTATATTAGGCATGTTCACAGTTTGTCAAATTAAAAAAAAACTTAGCAATCTAATTTTAATTCTAAACCATTTACATGCTGAAATTAACCAATAGTATTTAACTAAACAATATTCCTACAAGTTCCAAAATGGTCTATTCGCTTGATGAACTAACGTGCTTTTTGAGACATGGTAATCATCCAACAATAACGAATTAACTAGACGAAGTTACTACACCATTTATTTATTTTTAGGCAATATATAGATAGTTCGTTCGTTAAGCTATCGTCAGATGTTTCACTATATATATTAAACAGCTACATGATTCTGATTAGAGTAAGCTAAATAATTTATATATACAAATAAAATTCAGAATATAATTAAAATAAATTTAGAACTTCAACTCTTCATTTTCGTATTCATGCTACATGTTTCAGTTTACAATAATCAACGTGTCAGTTGTGTACCTGATATTGGAAGCAAAAGAAAAGTGAGATCAGCAGAAATTCAGTAGCATACAACAACAACAACACCCAGCAACGAGAAACCAGTGACAGATTTTAAAATCAAGATAAAAATCCAGAAACACTGACAACAATCAACGGACAGAAGCCAAGGGAATCTTTTCAGATTTGAAAGACTAATTAATGTTCAACCCTTAATTTCTGAATCCGTATATCAGAATATTTAAATTGTATATCAGGTGTATACTACTCACTCTTTTAATTTCCAGAATGTTTTTATTGGTATTTTTGGAAGTCTTAATATTTTCGAAATTTTTCTCTCTTAAAATTCAGCTCCCTTTTTTCTCTCTATCTTCTTTCTGTCCTTTTTCCTCTGCCTCTCCTTTTTTTTCTCTTTTTCCTAAAATCTGATCAAGTCTCTCTTATTTATTACCATCTTTCAGCATTTTTAAACATAAAACCCACTATCTTCCCACTCATCCCCCTTTTAATCCCACTACCTAATGTTTTGTCCCCCAATACATTAAACAAATACCCCATTATATCTTGTCCCCCATGCTTATATTAAATAATTGCATTATTCTCCACCATTATATCTTGTCCCCCCATTATTGATTATTTTAATCCTAATTGACAGAGCACTCAAAATAAATAATTGTTCAGATTTTTAATTCCAAAAATACCCCTCTGACCTTACTGAAATTACCATTTTGACCCTGAAAATATTGTAATTTACCAATCTACCCCGTCAGCTATAACAAGTTCAACTAATCAATTCTAACCAAAATATAGCAGCTATAACCAATTCCTAATATGAACAAACTCAAACTATATGATGAACAACAAAGAAACAACTTGAATTATTTTGATTGAACAATGTTTTTACACAACAAACCTATTTTCAGATTCACCTACAATAACAAATAAATATATTCAAAGCATGAACTCAAATTCAAATTAAACTTTAAACAAAATAAATAAACAGATTGAAACTCTAAACTCAAATAATCAATTGATCTTCAAATTAAATTCAACAAAATTACAACAAAGATACATGATTCAAACTAAATCAAAAAATTAAAAACCAAAACATAAACTCACATTAAATCACTGAATTAAAAACGAATTTCAAATAAAATGAACACGAATTAAATCTATATTAAACAACAAAGAACGGATTCAAGTGATTTAAACTAACACTCTTCTATATTAAAATTAAATCCTCTTAAATTAATAAAATAAACTGAAAAATAATTAATTGAATCTTCAACTTAAATCTAGCAACATTATAATTAAACTAATCAATTTCTTCCTAAAAATAAACAAGAAGAATGAATGAAACAAACTGAAAGATAAAAAAAAACGATGAACATGAAATTAATATCAAACATATTTGATTTCAAATCCAAATAATATCAAACAAATTACGGACGGGAACGAAACTTAAACCAACTAACCGGATCGGAACGATGATGAACTCGAACGAAAATAAATCTGTCCAGAAACAAATATCGCACCAAAACACTTTGACACCAAAGACGACCACGAACGGACAAACGAAGAACTTGAAGAAGGAAGTGGCGGACAGCAGCTTGTCGAGGATGAAGAAGACGCAGCAGGAGCTCGTCGAGGTAGCAGTAGCGACGAAGAAGAAGACGCAACACAGGAGCTCGTCGAGGCAGCTGGAAGTCGACTGGGCAGTGTCGACTAGGTTGGATGAAGATGAAAGCAGCAACGCAGCCGCAGCGATGGAGAAGACGAAAGAGACGCGGCCATGGCAGAAGGAGGAGAAGCAGCAGCGTCGGGGTGGAGCTGGGTTTCGACGAAGGTTTTCCGGCGACGTGACGACGAAAAAGAAGGTGAAGACGAAGAAGATGAATATGGGGCAGCCATGGAAGCTGCTTCACGTCGTCTATGGCCGAGCTTCGAGGGTGTTGGAGAAGATGAAGTTGAAAGGGAGGTCGTTCATGCCGTGGGCTTCGTGGGTGTTGGAGGACGATGGTGGACTGCTGGTGGATGATGGGTGAGGAGGGCAGGAGCAACGAGGGAAGCCATGGGAGGGGAGCTTGGGGTGTTTTTCTTGGAGAAGAAGAAGATGAGGAAGGGGGGGGGGGATGGTATTTTCAACAGTGAAAGAAAAAATACAATTTTAGGGTTTTGTTTTTTGAAAGATAGGGAAATTAGGGTGTTGGGTTATGGACTGGGTCGACCCGGTTTGGAATGGACCGGTTCGTAGAGGAAGGTTGGGTATATTTGGGCATGTGGTTCAAAATTGAAGAAGAGGCCTAATTCCGATTTTCTTTTATATTTTTTGCTCCCTTTTCTTCTTTTATTTTTCTAAAACTAAATTCTAAAAATCCTTAAATTATCATATAGAACTAAATTAAGTTATGAAAGCGCAAATTAACTCCCAATAACAATTAACACACAATTAAGTAATAATTAAGCATGAAATTGTACAATTGGACATTAAATGCTAAAAATGCAAAAGATGCCTATTTTTGTGATTTTCATTTTTCGTAAAACAAACTTAATTACTAACAATTGTAGGATTAAATCCTAAATGCAAAATGCAACATATTTTTGTATTTTTTATTAATTTAACAAATAAACATGCGCAGACAAATGCAAATAATTATCCAAAAATACCACAAAAATTCAAAAATTGCACCAAGGAAAATTGTTTTATTTTGAATTTTTTTGGGAGTAATTCTTTCATAGGGCAAAATCACGTGCTTACAACTATTTTTTTAAATAGGTTGAAGCTCATGCATTTGAGAAAGTCAGAGAAAAGAAGTTATTGCTTTTATTTGGGACCACATAATATGTCGGTTAGGGATGCAGCCGAGATCGTATGTGACAACAGGAAGCAGTTCATCGGCAGTAAGGTAAGCAAATTTTTCGAGGACCATAAGATAAAAAGGAACTTGTCAACACCCTATCACCCTAATGGGAACAGACAGACAGAGTCTACAAACAAGACCATACTTCAAAACATTAAGAAAAGGTTGACCAAAGCCGAAGGAAAATGGAAGGAAATTCCGCCCGAAGTCCTATGGGCATACCATACGACCTCAAAATCTAGTACCGAGGCCACCCCGTTCTCGTTGGTCTACGGTGCCGAAGCACTAATACCGGTCAAGGTAGGAGAACCGAGTTTCAGGTTCTGATATGCTACCGAAGAGTTGAATGGTGAGGCCATAAGTGCGAGGCCACCCTTGTCTGGTTGGCCACACAGAAACAACTGATCGAAAGGTATTACAATCGGAGAGCCAACCTCCGACACTTCAATATCGGGGACTTGGTGTTAAGAAAGGTGACACTGAGCATCCGAAATCTGAACGAAGGGAAGTTGGGACTAAATTGGGAAGTCCCATATTGAATTATCGAGATTACCGGTAAAGGTTCGTACAAACTTGAAGCAGGGAATGGTGAGCAGCTACTGAACAACTAGAACATAACCCACTTAAAACGATACTACTGTTAAGGTACGACCTTATTCATTCTTTTTATCACATATATTGCGAATTGGACTCACCCTTGCAGACAACAACCAAAGGATAATGTAATTGTTAAACCTGAAAGCACGCATTGTACTCTTTTTTTCTTGAACCGGTTTTGTCCCAAATGGGTTTTCCGGCAAGGTTTTAACGAGGCAACAATGGGTCGTGCTAACTTAGAACCAAAGACCAATTATGAACCGGAGTCGATGGTCACATCATCAGTATCCGAGCCCTCTCAAAGATTGACCTCGAATACTAGGGTTTATCACCCTCGGGTAACGATTTTTAGCAAGGAAGGAAACTTTGTGCTTCAACAGTCTAGGCTCAGTGGATAGGATTTATTGTAAAGGCCAAACAGTCAAATGAATCATGCCCGCGTAGACCACCTAAGCCATAACACGAAGCTTGTACACACTTACAATCTTGTATATTATGCATTGAAATGAAAGAAAGTTTCTACTTGCAGATACACATTTTGTCCCTCAAGACTATTACATTTTGTTTCTTACGGATAACGAGCCCAAGGGCCACCTCTATCCAGATCCAATAGATCACCCACACTCGGGAACTGTCGTCCAAGATAAGCTCGGATGGCTTGGGCTATCGAAGCCCAGAGGTACAAAGCCTATTAGACAGTGCTTAAACTTAAAAGTCTATGACCACCCTTACTCAGGGACTGTCGTCCAAGACAAGCTCGGACGGCTCAAGCTATCGAAGCCC
Source organism: Nicotiana sylvestris (assembly GCF_000393655.2). NCBI lineage: Eukaryota > Viridiplantae > Streptophyta > Magnoliopsida > Solanales > Solanaceae > Nicotiana > Nicotiana sylvestris. Next base: position 7,024,391 of record NC_091067.1, on the reverse strand, counting down.
GGAGGTACAAATCCTAATAGGCAGTGCCTGAACTTAAAAGGCTACGGCCACCCTAAAAATAGATCGGAGATGTCCGAAGCCCCTAATCAAAACATAAGGCCTTCAAAATCCTAAACTTGTTCGAAGGTTAACCTCGAAAATTTTTTAATCAAAATTATTTAAACAAGCATCTCCGGTAAAGCTTCCTGTCATTCCGAGCCCCCATAAATTTTAAGCAAAGCTTGCATCGAGGACAAGTCTTGTTCGAGCCTCTAAAAAATGGCTTATTGCAACATCTAAATTATGTGCTAAGGCAGTTGAAATCTTTGCAATTACGAAAAGATGTTAAAGACAATAGACTTGAAAAATTGCTGAAAGGGAAAAAACTTTATATACATTCCAAAATGTCTTTACAAAGGTCAACAAAAACGGCATCAACAAATGTACAAAATGCAAAAACAAAGAAAAAATTCCTAAGGCACCTATGCCTGATCTTCACTAGACTCCGCCTCGTTACCAAACTCGTCGGGGTCTTCTCCATATTCGGGTCCGTGGAGCCCTCAGAGCCTTATTCGCCCTCAGGTTCAGCCAACTTCTTGGCCTCAACCTCGAGCCTTTTCGCCTCTTCAATTTTGATTGACAGGTCGAAACCTCGGGCATGGATTTCCTCGAGTGTCTCCCTCCGAGACAACCACTTTACATACTCAACGATGACTTTCGGGCGGGCCTCGGCTGCCTCAACATTAGCCCTGTACTGGTCCACCATCTCTTTCGTATCAGCTATGGTTGTTTCCGACTCGGATCTCGTCATTTCGAGATCCTTGCCAAGGGCATCCCGTTCAGCGATGGCCGAAATTAGTTAAGTTTGGAGGTCATAGACTTGTCGAGCCCGCGCTTTGGCCTTCTCTTTCACCATACGGAGTTGGACCTCTACCGACCCAGCTGCTCCAGGGCGGTCTCGTTCTCCAAATCCAGCAGCTCCATTTTTCCTTTACAGACATCGACCATAGCCTGGATCTCGGTCATTTCGGCCCAAAAAATGGTCGATCCGGTCAATCTTCTGTTGGACCTGCAAGGTTTGGTTGTTAGTCGTTGTGGCTAAGTCATCATTGCTAACTTTGAAAATCTTTACCTGTTCCAACAAGTCGGCATGCTCCTTCTGAGCCGCATCCAACTCGGCTCGGAGATTCTCCACGACTTCTTCATGTTGCTCGCTGAGAAGCTTATACATGTCTCTTTTCTCACCAAGCTCCCTGGTCTCAGTATCGAGCTAGTTAAACTCAGCCCGGTATCGAAGAAAGCTTTCATGGTGGAGTACCCAGGCCTGCAAAAAGATGAAAGGAGGAAGACATGAGAAATATCAAGAACTAAGTCAAAGTATGAAATAGCATAGTGATGCCTTACCCAATTCAACACATGTTCTGCTTCGTTGAACAAGCACGACACACCCACCTCATTCATTTTTTCCTGGTCTTCTTCGGTTACTAGGCACCGGAGGTAACTCTCTACTCCCATGAGAGCAAAAAAAAACTCAAACATCCTCCGGGATGGTGATGATTATAGACCTCTTGCCGCAAGGATCCGTACTCAGGATGGGAAATTGGTTAATCAACATTGGGATCGAATTCAACCCACCGGTCTCAGAATACAACTACTTCCTCAGCACCTCCAAGTCGCCCAACCTAGTGAAGTCTTCCAAAACGGCCGAGTCCTCACCTTCGAAAAAGGAACGATAGGGATTATCCGCACCATGGGCCTTTTTGTTGGATTGCTCCTTTGCCATGTGAGTCTCCTCGAGCATAGAATCGGTATAAGAAGGCGATCCTAAAATGTCTATTACACTAGGCGCCTCATTCGGGGCGTGGACAGCATCCCGGTAAGTCTCAGTCCCGATCTCTTAATCGGTCTCTCTGATTTGAGGGAGATCGACCTCGTGGATCTCCTCTTCAACAATAGCCCGATCCTTAAGAGGTGTCGGCTCATGGGCCACAAATATATCATACTCCTTGGGCTCATCCCTGAGCCGAGAAAGTAAGTCTAAGTCAGGTGCTCGAGAACTCGAACTTTCCTTTGCCTTGCGAGCCAACCTTCTCTTTGTTTTCTTCTTCTTTGAGCTCGGGGAGCTCAGAGGCTTCCTTTTCTTCGTCTCTCCTACTGTATCAGAGGGACCAACAGATAGATCCTCTTCCCGTACTGCAGGCATGAGCTTAATGGTTTTAGGAAAACCTGCAGAGGGAAAAATGAAGGAAAAAGGGTAATAACGATGCAAATGGAAGAGCTAGATGTTACCTATTTGAGGAAGGGTCTTACCATGAGAACGAGCTTCCCAACGGCCCTTCAAGAGTTTTCACCATGAGCATTCGGAGTAAGGCATCTGTAAGCAAATGCCCTCGATCCACTCCCTAAGCCGAGGGACAACGTTTAGGACTCGAGAGACAACTACATCATCACAAATACTGGTGAGGAAAAAAGAGATGATCATAAAATCGACATTAAAGGATAGTTGTGCTTAAGTGATGCATTCCACTTCTTGGGTAATGGCCTAAACTCGGCAGGAATCAAGTCGGCGGTTCTCACCTAGACAAAGCATCCCTACCAGCCCCGATCCCGGCCCCATCGATGCTTGAGAATGAGGATTTGCTAGCCCGATGTACGAGCTTTATCGGTCCCCCTCGAAGATTCGGGGACTATACAAGTGGAGTTTATGGTCGATGGTCATACTACATGAGTCAATTTTGTTCATGAAGTATCGAATGAGGATTACGATCCTCCACAACGATAGGTGGATCTGACTGAAGCATACTTCATACCTCTTACAGAAGTTCAGAATAATTGGGTCCACCAAGCCCAATGTGAAGGGATAAGTGTAAACACTTAGATATTCCTCAACATGGGTAGTAATAGCCTCATCAGAGTCAGGGACCACTATGTCCTTGCCTGCCCAGCTGCAGTCCTTTCGGACCTCGGGGAGGACATCTTTGATGATTGAGCATATATATCTTGATGCCTCTTCACACCGACCCTACACCGACGAGGGTTTTTCAACCTTGAAATCGTCAACAACCGAACAACCCCCGAGAACAAACATTTTCAAGGAAGGCGCGGGGGGCGGTTCTTCGGTAGCTGTAACGGGCCTCTTAAGAACGACCACATCGAGAATGATTTCCTCAATTTCGATAATCGGTTGTGTTGATACCCAATTTTTCCCTGTATATTTTTAATATGCAAAATACTTTCAAAATAGCATATATATATGCATATATAAGCATGTCCAAGGGTTTTATTATTTTTTTCATAATTGTAAAGGTTTTAAATTGATTTATTTCCTCCCTTTTTATCCATAAAATCCCCAATAATTATTTCCAAAATTATTGTTTTGATAATTCATCTATTAGATTTCTATATTTATGCCAAAATATGTCTAAAGTAATTTTTTACATATTTTTATAATTATATTTAGTATTTTAAAGCTAAATTGCACATAATTGCAATACTAGCCCTTTTAGATTTAATTATGTTTTATACGCATAAAATTGGATCCTGTATTTTTAAAATTATTAATTATGTATTATAAATAATTTTATCCCTTTAAATTAGTTTTCATAAAATATTTACTATTTTTTATAAATTAAATAGGGGAAAAATAACTCTTTAAAATATAGCCAAATTGGCTTTCAATTGTCGCCCAAATCAAATCCCAATTCCCCAGCCCAATTTCAATTTAAAACCGACCCTAACCTAATTTAAATCCTACCCGACCCAGACCCCCTTCTCATCCTGGTCGTTGATCTCTAAGCTCAACGACCCCTATTTCCTCTTACCTTTTTTAACCTAAACGACCCCCTAACCTAATTCATTTCTTACCAAACCGCCGCCCTAGAATCCCCTTTCCTCTCCAATTCTCTCTCAGACCTAAATCTAACCCTAGCTGCTGCCACCCAAACCAGCCCTAATCCCCTTCTATCCTCACTCAATCCATGGATTCCCATGGTTGTTTGAGACGTATACTTGTCTCCTACGTCTCCTGGTTGCCCGTTTTTGTGATCTAGTCCAGATCTTGTTCAACTTCTAGCCATGGTCTTTTATGCTACTTTTCGGCCATCCATGGTTGTTCGAGTAAGATCCATGGCCTTTCCGGCTAAAACCGGTAACAATCTAATGATTTCTCATCTTTTTTGGGTTCTATGAAATTCTAACCCTTGAGATTTTTCACTTTTCTTTAGATCTGTCTTAGATCTAAGTATATCCATGAGTTTTAACCGATCTTTCTCCATCTTTACTATTTTACAAAGCCCTAAAGTCACTATTGTTTGATTCTTTTCAGATCTTTCTAGATCTGAGGTGATTCGAGTATTGTTAGGCGTTTCCCTTCAAAAACCTCCTGTGTTAACCAACTATTTTGTTTTTTTAAACTAGGGTTCATTATGAGTTGTTCTTAAAAAACATTTTCTAACTTTTAAGTACTTAATCGACTCTTTTTTATCTTCGTGACTAACTTTTACCAGAGTGTTCAAACCTTAGTTGATATTTTGATTTTTTTTTCTAACCTTTCCCTCGACTCTGGGTACTTTCTATGTTATAGTCCTATTACTTTGCCCTATTTCTAAGACTTAAACGTTTTCTTTATCAAATCCCTTATTCTACTTTTTTTTGCCCTAATTAATCTCTATTAGGGTTCGCCTCTGTTTTCCAGCTAATTTCTATATTTTTGTGAAGTTTGCTTAGCCTATTTCCTATTTATGGGATTTGATATTTCTTTCCAAAAATCAGTATTATTTTTGAAATTTTGGTTGCCTGGTTTGTTCTGTTAAAGATTTGTATGCATGAACTTTATTTGTTTCCTTATTTGTAATCTTAATTGATCACACTTGCCTTAACTATCCGTCAGCATGATTTTGTGATTCTTACTAATCATTTACTTTGTATGATTGGGATTCTTGCCTTAATTAAACTCTCTTGTTATTACCGTTAATCAATTACCCCTAATTAGGGGGTCTATTCCCGACTCCCTTATTTTAATTGGTTCTGTGATTGGTTGATTGATCCTTAATTGATTGAAATCTGATTCTCTTTACCTTATTAGTTCTACTCCTAAAGTGCTATATATACACTTTTGTTTTACCTCTCAACACACGAACAATTAGTTCAAAAACACACACACACACTTGAACTCTCTCTTCTTTCTCTGCTACTTGTGCTACTGTTTATCTAGCCGGCTGAAAGCCAAAGCTAGGCTATGGAACTCTACTTGCTTTATTTTTCTGCACTTTGCTTCCTCAACTGGTATATTTCTAGTTCAATTCTGAAACTCAACTCTATGTGTTTCATTGTTTGTCAATCCCTGTCTCTTTCTGCACTGACTTAATGGCTCATGTTGTTTAATTGCATTTCTTGTTTATTGCTTTACTTTGCATGCTTAAAGTTTCGCCCTCTCTTGTTCAAATGTAATCAGCATGTCTACTTGTTCTTGTTTATGTCCCTCAGCTAGTATGTCCCCTAATGTACTTGATTAACACTAGGTCATGACTGATTATGTGCAATAAGCCCCTGCATGACTACTCTCATACCCTGTCCCTATATCTTATTACTCTTCTAATTTTAAGTATGATTCCCTTATTAATTCTTTGAAGTAATTGTTTGTGTTCTAAAATCAGTCCCTATTTGTTGTATGTTCTTGTGGGTCAATATGCCTCTCTTCTCATCCATGTTCATGTGTTTCTGACTTGGGTCCTCTATGTCCCCAATCCCCTTACTCCCTGCCTGTAAATGTTGGAATGATACTATTCTTTAGATTTGTTCTGTGTATGCTGGCCTGCTCCAAGTTATTGTTGCCTCCCCTATTCCCTTCTCCTTTCAAAACTGATTTTCCCTAAGGCAAACTCTTCTGCTGTTTTGCAAGCTTATTTCAAACATGCTGTTCAAATTGTTTTCCAACTCAACTCTTTTAAATCTATGTCAAGCACTCTCACATATACTCTTAGACTACTAGGTTCTGCCCTTTTTATGTGAGCCTTGCCTTGGGACCCTTGAGCTCCTTCTGAACTTGGACACATAAAAACTGGCCTTTCCACACTGCACTTATTCTATCTTAGTTGTGCAATCTAGGTGTGAGCACTTCCCGGGATCCCTTGAGGTCCTTAGGGAACTCTGACACACTTAGAAATGAGAAAGGCTATGTGACAACATTGGCACTTGAGGTGGTTTATTACATAACTCAGAGAGGAAGTCCTAATTAGGCTTCTTATAGTGTAACTTCTTATTTTTATTATATAATTTATTGTAAACAAGTATTGGGGGTGGCTAGTGAAAAGGGATAATGTAAATATGCATGTTATAGTTGTTAAGGGTAGAAAACATATTATTAGGTTTATGTTCCTAATTGCGCAATAGAAACCATGCTTAGGGTTCATACATGCATTAGAAATCATGCCCTTAGGTCTCATGTTTATTGTTTCAGCATGTGCACCTTTACAAAATCATGTGTTAAAATCTGCTAATAATTAGCACTTTACTATTATGTTCTATGCTGTCACGTGCATTTAGAAATCCTGCTCTTAGGAAATCCTGCAATCCTGGCATATGCATTTAGAAATCCTGCTCTAGGAATTCTGCATCATGAGTTCTATACATACATCTTAGATACCACGTTTTAGGATCTTATTTTTACCTGCATTCACACTTAGTGTAAACTGCTGATCATAAAAGAGGTAAAAATAGCTTCACATTTGATTATCACGTTTAAAATGACTGGTAATAATCTCTGCATTCGTATCAACTAGAACAACATGCTCTTAGGGTAAAATAATTTCCAAACTGTCTTTTAATAATCCTGAATAACTGTTGTACACTATTTTATGCCTTGGCAAGCCTTAGACAATTAACTTTAAATAAAATCAAAATTGCCTTTGTTTAACTGTCAACCTGTTAAAATCAGTAGTAAGCCTGATTCGGACTTCTTTTCTGAGTCATGTAATAAATCTGATTCTGATGCTATCACTTAGATACCATACATGTAAATTCAGACCTTAATTGTGTATAAGTCATGCTGTCTATGTGCATTATTTGTAGAGGTATACCTGAGCCTTCTACTTGCTTTTGTCTTTTCCCCCTAAATGCAGTCCTATATGTTCTTGTTTGTCGCTTAGTGTGAGCACGTGATTTTTGCCCAAAGCAAAATATTCCCAGAAATTCAAACCAAAACAATTTCTTTATTATTTTACAATTTTTGTGAATTTTGGTGTCATTTTCTGTTAGTTGTTGCATTTTATCTGTGCATTTTAATTCATATGAGAAATACAAAAATATGCATTTGTATTTAGGATTTAATTTCATATTTTAGTATTAATTAGGGGTTAATTTGTTTTAGAACAAAATATAAAGAAAATAACAAAAATAGTTCACTTTTGCATTTTTAATTGTTTAATTGTGAATTCGTCCCGAAATAGTTTTTAAAATAATTTTAGAAATCAATTAGTTTAATTTTGAAATATATTAGGACTACATTTTAATTGTTGCAATTTTATAAAATTTAAAAAATATACAAAAAAAATATACAAGATAAAATACAAAAATTAGATAAAAGAAACAAATGAAAAGGAAAAAAAACAAAAAGAATAAAAGAGGGTTGCTCACAATTGGGCCATTTCAATTGATTCACCCAGACCCAACATTTTTTTTCTCTTTCTTTCCCTGACCCAGGCCCAAACCCCACCCGGTCCAAATGACCCATCTCCAAAGACGCCGAAACGACGCCGTTTCACAACAAATCAATCCTAGCCCTTCATTCTCCATAATCCAACGGCTGTGGTGCTTTCTTGTTTACTTAATAAAGATGTCCGAAACATTCCCTAACCCTAAAACATAACTCACCTTCCTCGTACCCCCTGTTACCTCGTCGGAACCCCACCGTCGGCGAACGCCACTTATGCCATCGACCGCCAAAATAACACCACGAGACCTCCTCTTCTCCCTCATCATAAATCCACCACCCATTTCCTTCAAATCCAGCCCTAGCTCGTCGAATCCTCGATCAAAGATTCTCCGGCCAAAACCCAAAGTAACCCAATCACCACCAAATTAACACCATATGACCGCCTGGGCCCCCTCTACCCAACCCTCATAGCCCTGTCTCTCGAATCTACCTGGAACAGCTCGAATATCAAATCGAAGGTTTCCGACCAAAATCCTAATGCAAAATCTCCATGATTTCGGACCCTAACAACCCTAACCAGGTGTTTTCTTATGAAAACACGTGGTTAAGGATGTTACGGGTCAGAAATTTCGGGGGATTCAGAGAAACAACCACTGGCCGGAGCTCTTTGTTGTCAGTGAGTTCTTGTTGGTATTTTCTTTTATTTTCAATTTCTTTTTCCTTTTCTGATTGTGTGAATTCCATGGTCAATGTCTAATTTAATTTGCGTTTTAATTTTTTGTAAATATTGTTCTAGTCTTGTTTCCTGATTTTTTGTGATTAAGTCTAGTTGTTTGTTTGATTTTAATATGTTCCAATTCCTGATCTTAGTTTGATTTTAGTTAAGCCGTTGATAATTTGTTAATTAGTTTTACTAAATTTTGCTTGAATTAATTTCTGGTGTTCCTTTAGTTTAGGTTAATTACTAATTAGTTCAGTTTCAGTTTAATTAATCATCATGATTTGTTGAATTTGGTTATAGTTGATAGTTTAGTTTGGTCATTAATTCCGAGTTCAATTGCTAGACTCAATAAGAGTTTAAATCAGGATAGATGTAGAGTTTAGGAAAATGTTTGGTTATAAATGTAATTTTAGTTTAAGTTCAGGGGTAGTTTAGGCATGGAGAAGGGCTGTTTTGTTAAGAATAGTAATTTCAAAACCAAAATAAGGGTAGTATAGGTATTCTAGAGGCAGAAGAACACCCTAGGGCCTTCTAGAAGGGGGCCTTGGTGTAAGTTTCAGTTTTTAGAAGCAGTAACTTGAGTAACAAGTTAGGAAATGAGGGTGTTAACTTGTGTAATAAGTTAGAAAACAAGAGACTAATAGGCAATTGAAAATCTGAAACTTCCCCTTAGTTTTGCTAATAAAAGGCAGTCTTTATTGCTTTGTTGAAAGAGGTTGGAACCCCAAAAATTTCTCCCAAAACCCTCTCTGTAGATCTGAGCCTAAAATTTGAATTTCAAATCAATGGAAGTTCAAAAATCCTCTTCTAGATTTTAGTTTCGAAAAATCCAGTAGAAAATCAAAAAAAAAAAACAATAGAAAACTCGAAAAAACAATTGTTACATTGCTTTTCCTTAGGCTATTTTGAACTCCAGCACTTAATTCAAGTTTCTAGCTCAATTAGGATCCAAAACTGTTTGAATTCCTTTGTTTCTATTTGGTATTTGAGGTCTGAAGGTAATTCGGGTCAGCTGGGCATTGAGTCTGATTAAATCGAGTTGACTATGGTGATCTGTTAAGTGTGTGGATATGCTGGGTTCATTTTCTGGTTGTTTGATATAGTTTTGGGTTAATTCGTTGATTCTGCTTGGTCTTCAATTCATTTTTCAACTGCTAAATCCTTTCTGGGCTGTTGTACTCGTTCATTGACTGCTGCTGGGTTATCACTGGTTCTCTGGAACTGTTACTGTTGCTAACTTCTCCTTCTTCCTTTGATATTCTGATTTCCAGGTACACGTTTTTTAACCTGTTTCGATGTATCATCCCCTGTTGACAACATGAAATGAAATTGAAGCAAATTCTCTGTTGTAGATCTGTTAGCTTGTTATGTTTGAGATAGTTTGTCGTGATTTGGAAGTTGTACACTGTTATCAAATTCGAAATGCATAATTGAACTGACTGGTTATGTATTAATGGGACTGTAAACTGTTATGTCTCAGATTCATGTGAGTTTATTTTTCGAGTTAATTACTAGTTGTAGTTAGTCCCCTATTAGCTGATGCATACACCTGTTAAGTACTAGTTGTAATTAATTTCATAGAATAAGTCCATACTAGTTGTAATTAATTCCCTATTAGCTGGTTCATGTCCCTGTATTAACAGATGGTTCAGTACGAGATAGAACTTCTACTAGTTATTTTCATATTCTCAATCTGTAATTAAGTAGATCATAGTCATAGATGAATACGTTGGTTTAAATGTTGGATTTAAGTTCGAGTCTCAGCATGTTGATTCATAAGTGAGGAAACTACTGTCCAATCCCACTAGGGTCTGAAATTGACGATAAATCTCCAGTTTTGTTTTCTAAAAATCGAATTGTTGCTTCATATTCCTGGACGGTTTTGAATGTCAAAGTAGTGTATTATAGATGTTAATCCAACGATGTGAAAGGACTGTGGCCTGGTGATCATTTGAATTCAATTTCGTTTTATAATTAGTATTGTGGCCTGTTTCAACTTGAGCCATATTTCTGGGCTCACTTTGGCCTAGTGGCGTGAAGCCCTGCCAGAATAGCGCAAGACCCATTGCTGATCACTTAATTGCTTAGAACTGAAAGCTGGCGTATGTTTGGGCCCTGAAGCTCGAGCTTCTTGTGAATCAGATTGGGGCCCAACAGACTGAAACCCCATTGGGCTGCTGAATCATAGTCCTAAGGTTTGGGCCTCTTTGAATGCTTCTAGTGATAATTGATTGGTTAACTAATAAATTAGGGCCTTTAGAGACAAATAAAAATAGAAGAATATAGGTTCTTTTAGGTTGGTTTTTTTTTTAATAAAATGAGACGAGCCTCGCCCAATGAAATATAAAATTGTGGGGCCCTCAGTAAAAGCTAAAAAATATTTAGAAATTCGGGACGGGCCGTTCTGCGAATTTCACGACCTTCCTCAAAATAAATATGCGTTAGATTCTTTAGGCACGATTTTAATAAAATTATCTTCTTAAACTCGGGTGCGCATTTTTGCGACCCAAATCCAAATCTCAACGAAGTCGAAATGTGTTAACAACCACGGGTGCATTGATTGTGACGTGGTTCGAGACGCGTTTTCACGACGTTGCAATTCTTTTAAAATAATAACAAAAGTGGTTTACGAATAAAAAGCACATAAGCTAGTATGTATTAAAATCAGATAAAATCAAATACAACAGTTGAGCGACCGTGCTAGAACCACGGAACCCGAGAATGCCTAACACCTTCTCCCGGGTTAATAGAATTCCTTACTCGGATTTCTGGTTCGCGGACTTTTAACAGAGTCATATTTTTCCTCAGTTCGGAATTCAACTGATGAATTGGGACACCATTAATCTCCCAAGTGGTGACTCTGAATAATAATAATAAATCTCATTCCGATTGTCCTTTAATTGGAAAAACTCCTTTATGCTCTTACGGGGTGTAGGTGAAAAAGGAGGTATGACAGCTCTGGCGACTCTGCTGGGGACGCAAACCCAGAATCTCTGGTTCAGGGTTTAAGAATTCGAGCTTTGAATACTTGTTGTGTTGGCTTTATCTGATCTCCGTACATGTGTCATGTTAAAAGTGCTAAATGCTTTACCGCTTTGATATTATCCGAACTGTATATAAACTGTGCCGAAACCCTTCTCTTCTCACCTCCGGGGATGTGCTTACTGGTTGAGACTCCCTATTCTGTTAATGTCATATCCTGAAATAAAAAAGAGGCTCGGATAAGTTGCAAAGCCGGACGATCTCGCGGGTCCCCGGTACGCTGCCCCCTCCTCGACTCGAGTTGTCCGTCGAGTGCACTGTTTAGAACACATACCCAGATTTTGAACCTAGAATAACTTGACTTCATGCCGGATCCCTAGTAGGAGCGCTTAATTGCATCATGCTGCATTTGACTTAGGGGACTCAACATAGGGGTTGGGTCCGTCTAGGGATAACAACCTGAAATGAAAAGACCATCCTGATGCATCCTACTTGTTCTATACATATATTTGTTTCGAACTGGCATGTTGACCGACTTTTGAATCTCGGGAATGTTGGAAAATTGGGAAAAAGAGGAAAAGAGAAAAAGAGAGAAATAGCAGTTAGGGAATTAATTGATTATTTTAGAAAAACCAATGACCAAATACTGCCGAAACTCTACCGAAATTTTGAGAAAATGGAAAAAGGAAAATGTTTTATTTTTAATAGTTTGTTTTACTAAAAAGCAAAGGAAAAATAGAAAAAAAAAGTCTTTTATTTTTGGAAAGTTGTTTGTTGAAAAAGAAAAGAAAAAGAGTCTTTGTTTTAGTTTGGAAAAAATAGGTTGTTTATTGTTTGTTGAAAATGAAAAAGAAAAGGAGAGTCGTTATGTTGTCTTGTTTTCAAAAATAGAAAAAGAAAAATAGTTTGTCTTGCCATGGAAGATGAAAAGAAAGAGCCTTGTTTTCAAAAATATAGTTAGTTCTTTGCCTGAACTACACCGTTTTGATTCTCACAGTGTGTGGAATACGTAGGCAACCCTCATCGGGTCCAACCTCCCCTTTGCAAAAAATAGAAAAAAATATATATATCAAAATTTTAATTTTCGTCATAAATAAGTCGGGTAACGCCGTTTTGTCAAAAATAGCCAAATGTTCCCGAAAGGGACGCTGAAAGGCTGACTTTGCATAAACGGTCATCTTTAGTCATTTTTAGATTTTTTGTTGATTGACCCACACAGCCTTAAAATTGTCATCCCCGAGGCGTTAAAAGGCCGTGTTTGCAATATCGGGTCTTTATTTTAATTTGAAAAACAAAAAAAAGAGTCATAAATAAGTTAGGTGATGCCGTTTTTGTCAAAAATAGCCGAATGTTCCCGAAAGAGACGCCGGAAGGCTGACTTTGCAAAGACGACCATTTTTGGTCATTTTGATTTTTGACCGGTTGACTCTCACAGCCTTAATATCTTCGTCCTTGGGAGTGCTGAAAGGCCGTGTTTGAAAACCGAGTCTTTCATTTTAAATTTGGAAAAAGAAATAGTTAATTTTGTTTTGAGTCAAATAAAAGTTTTGTTTTTGCTTAAATCACTTTAATAAATGTGCAGGATGAACATGATGCAAAACGAACCTTTCTCAATAATGACTAAAATCCCTTTCGAGTTGCGGCTATGGTGGAACGATTTAGGCAAAGAAGGACAAGACGAAGTCAAGAAATATCTGAAAGGTCTTACGGGTTTATTGGAAATCAAGCCTCGGGGTGATATTATAAGAGCATTGGTCACTTGCTGGGACCCAGCGCACAATGTCTTCCACTTCTCAGATTTTGAGCTCACCCCAACTCTGGAGGAAATAGTCGGGTACATCGGAAATGCTGAGGTTCCGTTAAGAGGAAAATATCTGGTTGCTCCAAGAGCCATCATGGTTTTTAGATTCATTAAAGATACCCAGGACAGTCCATAATCCAGATTTGGCAAAAGGCTTCTGCACTCTGCGCTTCATATACGACAGGTACGGCCACGTGGGAGGGTTTAACAAGACGGACATCAAGCTATGCAGTAAAAATAACCGTCAAAAATGGGATGAGCACAACCGGGTGGCTTTCATGATAACTTTTTTGGGCCTCTTAGTGTTCCCAAGGAAAGACAAGAATATTGATGTCAATACCTTGCTTGCTCAAGATGAAAGCATTCTTGCGCCTATGATCGTGTCTGACATTTTTCGAGCTCTCACTGCCTGCAAAGCCGGAGGCAACTTTTTTGAGGGGTGTAACTTGTTGCTACAAATGTGGATGACCGAGCATCTATGCCACCGTTCCCGGCTCTTGAGTTATGGTTCGTCTGACAAAACCTGTATAGGAGAGTTTTACACAAGGATTGACGGGGTTAGTCTGCCTGAAGGAGTAACAGCGTGGATATCATACTTTTGTACTCTCACAGACAGTCAGATACAATGGACGTTGGGATGGTTGCCTGTTGAAGAAATCATATACATGCCAACATCTAGGTCGCATTTTCTTTTGATGGGACTTAAGAGCATCCAGCCTTATGCTCCATGTCGGGTTCTGAGACAACTCGGGAGATGCCAAACAATGCCACGGAAGGAAGATCTTAGTGCTCAAGTAATTGAGATTAGCCCTGATGGATAGTTTCCCGAAGAAAAAGTCCGCGAGATTTGGAATGAATGTCAATATCTACAAGCAGATACTTGTGTGCAGGATCGGGCCAAAGGAGAAATGTCGCCAGAATACCTCGCATGGTACATAAGAGAGCTTGAGCATCAGAGGCCAGCTAAAAGACCCTACATCTAGGATTTCACTGAATCATCACAAGAACAATGGGGTTGGTTAGCAAAAGAAGAAGGCTATCAGGCTGAAATCGGCAAGCTGAAACAACAGATTAGAGCTCTGAAATTTGAGAACAGTGTGCAAGTTGCTGCTGATCAGGGAGAAAAGAACAGGTTGGCCCAAGAAAATGAGGCACTTAGGGCCCAAATCCAGCAAATGAGGATAGCTGCCAATAACCAACAAAGGAGCCGGTCGGACGAGCGGTTGATAAAGGGGCTGAAAAAGGAAATTAGTGAGTGTCAGGATGAGCTGAAAAAATCCGAAGGCACCATAGCGGGACTCCGGGCACAGTGGGTAAAAAGAACAGAAGGACGCACCCATTACATGCAACAATTAGAGAAGGATTATGAAAAAACCATTGCTAGTCTGAAAAGAAAAGTGGTCACCCTTGAGGATAAAGCAGCTAAGCAAGCTAAAGCTTTCGAGACCGAAAGAGGACACTGCTATGATTTACTGGCCCGAATGGAAGTAGAAATACAGCAGGTACAGGATCAGCATCTTCAGGATTCTCATGTGTTGGAGGCTCACAATAATCAAGTAAGGCGATTGCTTATAGAAAAGGGTCGAACAATAGACAGGATTGAGACCATTGCCCACGCCATCCTTAGGAGATGTTGGGCATGTGAAGACATGACCCGCACTACCTTCCTCTAGGCAGTGATGATTTATGTCAAGCGAACCATGTATGAGCTGGAGCAACTTGAAAGTGATTTGGCACCTAAGCCCGCGGCGAGGCCGAACGATGCCCCGCGGGCACCCACTTTTGAAGCACTAATGTATTCATAGATCGAGTCTGTTGTTTGTCAGTCTGTTTTCTTTTTGCGTCAAAGTATGCTAGTATGTTCAGAGTCTGTATTTGAGTTTAGTTGGAGTCTGTTATTTTCCATTTCATAATGTTTAGTTTGTAATAGAATGTTGAGGTAATGAAAAATTTGAAAATTCCCAAAAATTTGTTCCTTTATTTTGGCACTTAGTTTCACGAACTACGCCTGGTCTGATTCGTGCGGGGTCACGATACGTAGGCAATCTTCATAGGATTCGACCGTAACCGAGTAAAGAAAATAAAACAAAGAAAGGGAAAGAAGAAAGGGAAAAGCGGAAAGATAAGAGAAAAAAAATGAATGAAAATAAGAGAAAAAAAAGAGAAGAGCGGAAAAACAAGAAAGGAATAGAATAAAGGAGGAAGGAAAGGAAAAAGAAAAAAAAGAGAAAAGAAAGAGAGAAAAGAAAAGAGAAAAGAAAACAAAAAGAAAAGAGAAAGCTTACAGTTGGAACTAAGGAAATGCCGGGATGACGCATGCGGTCGAACAAATGCATAATAAAAATGGTTAACTGTATAGGTGCATTCATGCCCAATGTGCGGTTATCCAATCTGTTAAAGCCTAATCGCTAACGGAATTGTTGTCTAAATGTGTGAGTCCAGGTAGGTGGTTAGTTGTTTGGCATTCTGGTAACTCATCCATACAACACCCGGTCTAAGGATAAAGTGAATTTGACTAGCCCAGAATCTGATACGAGTATTGTTGACACATCGAAAGAAGTAGAAGAAATGGACGTTCATGCAATGAGGGAGGAAATGTATAAGTTGAAATAACATATGGCTGAAATGTACCAAGCCTGGGCGAAGGGGCATCCACCGCCAGTTTATCCCACTAACCCCGCTTATATCCCACTATTGGCTCAGCCTTAGGAGTCACCCACTGTGAATTCATATCCAGCATTTCCCCTCTACCAACAATGCCAAGGCACCACTTCTCATACATCACAGGCTCCTCCATCTAAACAAGTCTCATACCCTCCTCCACCAATCACTCCTGTTTTTGTAGCACCTCCGCCTGCTACCCTATACCGATCCCCCAATGAACCTCTGTTCCAGACGCATGACAACTAGTATTATCCCCATAAGCCTACCTTCAAAGTACCAGAACCCTACTCTTATACCCCTCATCTTGATCTCACGGTAGGCACCGAGAAGCTGCCCAAAAACCCTGAGCAGGAGGAGATGATCAGAAAGGTCAAAAGCCTGGAGCAATCATTCCGAGACATGAGGGGGTTAGGGGGCCAAGTAAGTGTGGCCTATAAAGATTTATGTCTGTTCCCAAATGTTCAGTTATCGGCCGGGTTCAAGATGCCTAAGTTTGATCTGTATGATGGGCATGGTGACCCAGTAGCACATTTAAGGGAATTCTGTAGCAAGATGAGAGGAGCAGGAGGGAGAGATGAGTTGTTGATGGCATAGTTCAGCCAAAGTTTGAGCGGATCGGCGTTGGAATGGTACACTAGACAAGACCACAACAGGTAGTACACTTGGGATGACTTGGCCCAAGCCTTCGCCTGTCAATTTCAATACAATCTTGAAATCATCCCAGATCGACTGTCATTGACAAAGATCGAGAAGAATCCCGGTGAGAGCTTTCGAGAGTATGGGTTTCGTTGGAGAGAGCAAGCGGCGAGGGTTGACCCCTCGATAAAAGAGAGTGAAATGGTTGATTATTTCTTGCAGGCTTTGAAGCCCACCTATTTTGGTCATTTGGTGTCAGCAGTGGGCAAGTCCTTTAATGAAGTCGTGAAAATGGGAGGCATGGTTGAGGAGGGACTCAAATCCAATAAGATCATGAGTTATTCAGCAATCAAAGCAACCACCCAAGCCATTCAAAACGGCACTGGGGGTGTGCTTGGGAAGAAGAAGAAAGAAGAGGTTGCAACTGCCGAATTCGGAGTATGGTCCAGGTCTAGAAGCCCTTCACCCTATTACAACCAACCCCGACCCCACCACCCAAATTATCCGTATACCCCATATGGCCCTCTTCAACACTATTATCCACCACCAGAGCCACACTTTTCTGTCCATCATGCCCAAACTTATACCCAGCCTCCGGCTCACGCGCAATGGCGTGCGTCGGCTACCCAAAACACATACCCAGCTCCACAAAACACATATACACACCCGAGGGCTTATAGGCCAGGATTCGGCTTCCGCCCAAACCAAGCTTTCAGAAACGAGAGAATGCAGAAACAGAAAACATTCACTCCGCTGGGAGAATCCTACACCACTCTTTTCCACAAACTGAGGCAGGTAGGCCTGTTGAACCCGGTTGAGGCCAAAATGCCAAATCCCCTTCCTAGAAATCTGGACCATTCAGTGAGCTGTGAGTATTGTTCAGGGGCTCCCGGACATGATACTGAGAAATGTTAGAGATTGAAAACTGCTGTGCAAAAGCTTATTGACACAAACAGAATCGAGGTTCAGGCCACGGAGGCGCCCAATATCAACCAAAACCCATTGCCGGCGCATCATGAAGCCAACATGATTGAACTGATACATAAGGGAGCAGAGTCTAAAAACCCCTCACAGACAGTCATGTTGATTCGTTCTAGTGAAGCCAAAGGGAATGAAAAGTCAGTAGTGTGAAACCATCGGTCCAGTTGAAAAGAATAGACAACAAGCCAGTTGTGGTGATATGGAAAGGATCTTCCATTGTTGCGAAGAAACCAGAGCCGATCAAGGTAGTGGTTCGGGGAGTATCAAGCACACCTGCGGCAGTCGTGAAGGGGGCTCACATAGAACCAGTTGTTATAAAGCCAGTAATCCAATTACCAGTAATTGGCAGTAAAGCCGTTCCGTGGAAGTATGAACAGGTAATTGTGACATTCAAGGGGAAGGAAATCAAAGAGGAAGTCTGTGAAACACAAGGTTTAACTCGCTCGGGACGTTGTTTTGCCCCCGAAGAATTGAGAAAGGCTAGGGCTCCCAAGGAAAATCCGGCGCCAGTTAAGAAAGCTATTACGGAGGAAGAGGCAGAAGAGATCTTAAAAAAGATGAAAGTGCAAGACTATTCTATTGTTGAGCAGCTAAGGAAAATGCTAGCCCAAATCTCATTGCTTTCGTTGCTTATCCACTCGGATGAACATCGTCGGGTTCTGATGAAGATATTGAATGAAGCTCATGTCCTCGATAAAATTTCAGTGAATCATTTGGAGAAAATCGCGAACAAAATCTTTGAGGTAAACATAGTGACATTTTCTGATGATGAACTGCCCGTAGAGGGTACAGAATATAATAGGGCTCTTTATTTGACCGTGAAATGTGAAGATTCAGTGGTCACTCGAGTACTGATTGATAATGGGTCCAGTGCCAATATATGTCCTTTGTCTACATTGAACAAGTTTAAGGTTGATGATGACAGAATTCATAAGAATAGCATCTGCGTTCGGGGGTTTGATGGTGGTGGTACAGACACAGTGGGTGACATCATACTTGAATTGACAATTGGTCCAGTCGAGTTCACCATGGAGTTTCAGGTGTTAGACGTGGCGGTATCTTATAATCTTCTGTTGGGGCGACCATGGATCCACACTGCCAAAGCGGTGCATTCTACACTACATCAGATGGTTAAATTCGAGTGGGATAGACAAGAGATCGTAGTACATGGGGAAGACAACATGAGCATTGTAAGTGATACCATCGTACCCTTCATAGAGACTGATGATGATAAAGGGCCGTGGGTTTACCAGGTTTTTGATATAGTCTCGGTAGAAAAGGTTCCTGAAGGGAAAAGCATCCCGGTCCCCAGAATAACAGCTGCAACTGTCATGGTAGCCTTTGAAATGTTGAAAAACGGGTTTGTACCAGGCAAAGGGTTGGGTGCTGATTTGCAAGGTATTGTTCAGCCAGTTTATTTGCCCAAGAATCTGGATACATTTGGGCTGGGTTTCAAGCCTACGGCGGCGGATGTAAGACGAGCCCACAAGATGAAGAAAAGAGGCTGGGTTCTTCCCAAACCAATTCCACGTCTGTCTAGGTCCTTCGTCAGGCCAAGTATCGGGAAGCAATTATTGGTAAAGGTGTCGGGTCCACTGATTGGTGCGGATGGGAACTTGGAGAGAGGGCTTGAGAAGGTATTTGTTGAGGTGAACATGGTTGAGGCCGGGGAAGGTTCGAGTAAAGCAGATATACAGTACATCGGGCCACGTGCTAATGTCAACAACTGGGAAGTCACTCCTCTTCCATCTCAGAGGGAGTCACGGTAGTGGGTTTTGTTTTCCTTTTTTCACCTGGATTATTCCAGGGTTTGTAATTTAGTTGCTATGTTCCGTCCGTTTGGATGAGTTAAAACCCTGTTATCTTTACATTCAATGAAATGCAATTCCTTTTCTTTCTTAATTCCTAATTTTGTTTCCATTTCTTTTTCTTTTTCTTTCTGTACAGTTCTTTTTATGCTGATATCGATGACATGTCATGCATGAGGAATCTTCGGCCCAGTTTTAAAAGCCAATCTAATTCAGAAATAATAATGGAAGAAATCGAGTGTCATGATGAGGTGGAATATGATGACAAGGCCTATGAGGAAGTTAGTAAAGAATTAAGTCACTTTGAAGAAAAACCCAAACCTACCCTAAATGACACAGAATCAGTTAATCTAGGGGACCCAGACAATGTTCATGAAACTAAAATAAGTGTTCATCTGGAGCCACAACTCAAGGAGGGGATAATCAAAGCATTGTTTGAGTACAAAGATGTTTTTGCATGGTCGTATGATGACATGCCGGGTCTAAGTACCGATTTAGTGGTTCACAAATTACCCATTGAACCGACATTCCCTCTTGTCAAGCAGAAGTTGAGAAAGTTCAAAACGGACATAAGTGTAAAGATCAAAGAAGAGATTACCAAGAAAATAGAAGGTCATTCAGGTTACACGATATCCCACCTGGTTAGCTAATGTCGTGCCTGTGCCGAAGAAAGATGGCAAGACCAGGGTGTGTGTCAATTATCGGGATCTTAACAAGGCAAGTCCAAAAGACAATTTTCCGCTGCCGAACATCCACATATTGATTGATAATTATGCCAAACATGAAATTGATTCTTTTGTGGATTGTTACGCGGGTTATCATCAGATTTTAATGGACGAGAAAGATGCAGAAAAGACGGCATTCATCACGCCATGGGGAACATACTGTTATCGGGTCATGCCGTTTGGTTTGAAAAATGCTGGGGCAACTTATATGAGGGCAATGACAATAATATTCCATGATATGATACACAAGGAAATCGAGGTGTATGTGGACGATGTGATTGTAAAGTCTAGACAGCAATTTGACCATGTCAGGGATCTGAGAATGTTCTTCCAAAGGTTTTGCAGGTACAATCTCAAGCTTAATCATGCAAAATGTGCGTTCGGGGTGCCGTCTGGAAATTTGTTGGGGTTCGTAGTTAGCCGCCAGGGTATTGAACTAGATCCATCAAAAATCAAGGCCATCCATGAATTGCCACCTCCAAGGAGCAAGACCGAGGTGATGAGTTTGCTGGGAAGATTGAATTATATCAGCAGGTTCATCGCCCAGCTCACGATAACTTGTGAGCCTATCTTTAAGCTGTTAAAGAAAGATGTTGTGGTCAAGTGGACAAACGAATGTCAGGAGGCGTTTGATAAGATAAAGGGGTATTTGTCAAATCCACCCGTGTTGGTTCCACCAGAACCAAGGCGACCTTTGATTCTATATTTAACGGTACAGGACAATTCGTTCGGCTGTGTATTGGGTCAACATAATATCACCGGAAGGAAGGAGCAGGCCATCTATTACCTTAGCAAGAAGTTCACACCCTACGAGGTTAAGTATACTCATCTTGAAAGGACATGTTGCGCCCTAACTTGGGTGGCACAGAAGCTGAAACACTATTTGTCATCTTATACTACTTACCTCATATCTCGTTTGGACCCGTTAAAGTATATCTTTCAGAATCCTATGCACATAGGGAGGCTTGCAAAGTGGCAGATCCTGCTCACAGAATTTGACATTGTCTACGTGACTCGGACTGCGATGAAAGCACAGGCCTTGGCAGACCATCTGGCCGAGAATCCGGTTGATGAAGATTATAAACCTTTGAAGACTTATTTCCCTGATGAAGAGGTGATGCATGTTGAAGAATTGGAACAAGTTGAAAAGCCAGGATGGAAACTTTTCTTTGATGGGGCTGCAAACATGAAAGGCATGGGAATAGGAGCGGTGCTTATTTCTGAAAAAGGGCAGCATTATCCTGTTACAGCTCAGCTTCGTTTTTATTGTACGAACAACATGGCAGAATATGAGGCATGTATCTTGGAGTTGAGATTAGCTGTAGATATGGGTGTCCAGGAAGTCTTGGTCATGGGTGACTCGGACCTACTGGTACACCAAATTCAAGGAAAATGGGAAACACGGGACTTAAAGCTTATACCGTACCGACAATGTTTACATGAGCTTTGTCAGCGGTTTCAGTCAATAGAATTCAAGCACATTCCAAGGATTCATAATGAAGTGGCTGATGCATTGGCTACTCTAGCATCGATGTTACACCATCCGGATAAGGCTTACGTGGACCCTTTGCAGATTCAGGTCTGCGATCAGCACGCTTATTGTAATGTAGTGGAAGAGGAACTTGATGGTGAGCCGTGGTTTCATGACATCAAGGAATATATCAGGATGGGTGTGTATCCGATATAGGCCACATGTGATCAGAAACGAACAATTCGACAGTTGGCAAACGGGTTTTTCCTTAGTGGAGGAGTGTTGTACAAAAGAACCCCAGATCTCGGACTGTTGAGGTGTATGGATGTGAGGCAGGCCACATCTATCATGACTGAGGTACATTCGGGAGTCTGTGGACCGCATATGAGCGGATATGTTTTGGCAAAGAAGATCCTATGGGCATGTTACTATTGGCTTACTATGGAGCGAGATTGTATCAGTTTCATACGTAAATGTCATCAGTGCCAAATGCATGGAGACTTGATTCATTCTCCGCCATCAAAACTACATACGATGTCCGCACCATGGCCTTTTGTTGCCTGGGGCATGGATGTTATTGGGCCAATTGGTCCAGCAACGTCAAATGGGCACAGGTTTATTCTGGTAGCTATAGATTATTTTACCAAATGGGTGGAAGCCAAGACGTTCAAGTCTGTGACCAAGAAAGTTGTGGTGGATTTTGTGCATTCGAACATTATTTGTCGGTTTGGGATACCGAAGGTGATTAACACAGACAATGGGGCTAATCTTAATAGTCATCTGATGAAGGAGACATGTGAGCAGTTCAAGATTACTCATCGTCATTCTACTCCATACCGCCCTAAGGCAAATGGTGCGGTTGAGGCAGCCAATAAGAATATAAAGAAAATACTCCAGAAAATGGTGGAAGGATCAAGACAGTGGCATGAAAAGCTACCTTTTGCATTATTGGGATACCGCACCACTGTTCGTACCTCGGTGGGGGCAACTCCTTACTCTTTGGTGTATGGCACGGAAGCAGTGATACCCGCAGAAGTGGAAATCCCGTCTCTCCGAATCATAGTAGAGGCTGAGATTGATGATGATGAAAGGGTGAAAAGTCGCCTTGAGCAGTTGAGTTTGATTGACGAGAAGAGATTGGCATCAGTGTGTCATGGTCAACTGTACCAGCAAAGAATGGCAAGAGCGTACAATAAGAAAGTGCGTCCGAGGAAGTTTGAAGTCGGACAGTTAGTGCTGAGACGTATTTTGCCTCATTGGGCTGAAGCAAAAGGAAAGTTCGCCCCAAACTGGTAGGGGCCATTTATTGTAACCAGAGTGTTGTCTAATGATGCACTATATTTGACAGACATAGAAGGAAAATGTGTAGAAATGGCCATTAATTCCGATGCGGTCAAGAGATACTATGTATGATTTCTTTATTTTGATTGTACTTGTTTGTATTTGGCACCTTTTAAAGATTGAAATGACGAAGGCGTTTTGTTCTGCTATCCAAACACTTTATCCTTTGTAATCCCCTTTGAGCATTAATTATTTTCGTTCATACCTCTCTTTCGAAATCAACGACACAATCAAGAAACGCAGGTGCTGGACATAAGGAAAAGAAAAGAAGAAAAGAAAGTGAAAAGAAAAGAAAATGAAGAAAAGAAAGGAAAAGAAGAGCAGAAAAGAAAAAAACAACAACGTAGTCTCTATGACGTGAACTACGTTTGACTTGATCCCGAAAGGGTACGTAGGCAGCCTCTCTGAGGTTCAGTCATACCAAAATAAAACCCAAAAGTCCCCAAGTAAGAAACTGGGGCAGAAGTCGTGGTTGTTGTAAGAAATCTGATTTCGAAAGTTGTAATTTTAACCCATTTTGAAATTATTTTGAGACTTTCATACCCTTTCTTTCTAGCCCCGTCCAAAACCCACATTACGGTCCAAAGAAAGAACTTCTGATCAATCTCTGAGAAATGCCAAGTCAAGCAGGTAAATGTAATTCATGTCTGGGGCAACACTCTGGTTCAAGCAAGAAAAGCAAAAAGATAAAAATGAGAGAGTCTTATTGGTAAAAACTTGCACAGGCACCGTAAGGAGACGGGAGTTGAGAGAAAGAATAAAATGAGAGAGTCTTATTGGTGAAAACCCTCGCGGGCACCTTGAGGTGAAAGTGAGTTGACGAATGATTAATGAAGAAAGGTCTGTTGGTGGAAAATTGTTTCGAGGCACCACAGGATGAACAAGGTTAAGGTTTGGGTAAAGTAATCAAGTGATGGAAATTCTGGGACAACAAAGTGTGGTGACCAAGAGCTGGTTAGTTGGGCAGATTGGGCCGACTAGTCCGAAATGCATGTCATGACCATTGGTACCAGCTGTTCCGGTCAGATAAGTTTCTTTCCCTTTTTCTTTTTAACAGTCATCCAGTTTTGGATTCTTCTTATCCTTAACTCGTAAACTCATTGCATTTCATTTTCTTTGGGGGTTTTATCTGTCTAAAATGTTTCAATGTTAGTTTTGTTCAAAGCAAGTGGAAAGGGATTTCAAAACTCACTACCAGATTCCGGAAAGTGTAAAGCGCGATGTGGTCAGAGCATGTCAAAAACAATGGGATGAAAGGTGGAATACAGGGAGTCACTGGAAATGTAATCGGTGGAATGATTGGGAAATGTCGTGGGAAGTGCAAAGGTTCAGAAAAAAGGTCAGAGGTGTGAAACAACAACATGGGTACAGAACACTCGGTTTGTCAGAGTCAGGGGTTCGAAGATCAGTCAGAAAGTCAAAGCGGTTCATGACCAGTTCGGGAAGCCAGTCGGAACAAAATAATGCAGCAGAAAGATCTCCAGCAAGAATGCCACCAACTAACCACCATTTTTGAACTGACAAATTTTCTTTGATTAAAACAGGGGCAGAAAAGTTCGTTTGTTTTAGAGGAATCCTCCGTGGAGAAAGGCAATCAACAAACAAATTTGACCTTTGATTTTCAGGACCCTCCTGGAAAATGGGACCTAGTTTAAAGTTCAAAAATAGCATAATCTAGCATAAATGTATCCTAAAGGAATATAAGTTGGCTTAGAAGTGTGCATGTTCGAGACAGGATTCAATTAGGAGTTTCCAGGACCCTCCTGAATAATGGGACTTAGCTTTAAGATTTCAATTAGATAACAACATTTAGCGTAAACTCTATTGTAGGGTAGTATAATTCAGACATGAAGTTGTCACCCTTAAGATAAAATTTGACCTTTGATTTTCAGGACCCTCCTGGATAATGGGGAGTAGTTTAAAAATCCTCTTAGATAGCAAGATTTAGGAGAAGTCACACCTGTAGAAGACATAACTTAGATTGTAATCCGACGTTTAGTTAAGAGTTGTCAGGACCCCCCTGAATAATGAGACCTAGTTTTCAAATCCTTAGTAATACTTGGTAATATGGTTTAGTTTTACAATCACATCTGCCCCCAGCCACCAAACTGGGGTAGAAATTTTCTTTTTTTGTCTATTTGAAGTCAGGATCCCGCCTGGAGAGCAGGGAATACTTTCAAGCACAGCAGTCAGGAGCCCGCCTGGAGAACAAGGGAGTGCAATTTAAGTTTTAGATTTCAAATTCTTTGTTTTGTCTTTGGTGAAGTCAGGAGCCCGCCTGGAGAGCAGGGAATACATCTCAAGTTAGAAGTCAGGAGCCCGCCTGGAGAGCAGGGAATACATTTCAAGTTAGCAGTCAGGAGCCCGCCTGAAAAGCAGGGAATACATTTCAAGTGTGGAAGATAGGAGCCCGCCTAGATAGAATGGGAATACATTCAAGTTCAGAAGTCAGGAGCCCGCCTGGATAACAGAGGAATACATTCAAGTTCAAGTTCAGCAGTCAGGAGCCGGCCTGGATAACAGAGGAATACATTCAAGTTCAAGTTCAGCAGTCAAGAGCCTGCCTGGATAACAGAGGAATACATACAAGTTCAAGTTCAGCAGTCAGGAGCCCGCCTGGATAACAGAGGAATACATTCAATTTCAAGATTCAGAAGTCAGGAGTCCGCCTGGAGAACAGAGACATACAGTTCAAGTTTCAGTAATCGGGAGCCCACCCGTACAATAAGGGAATACATTCAAGTTCAGCAATTTGAAGAAAGGAACAACACCTCAGTTTGTAGTTTGCAATGGCAACAAGGGATTTTACCAAGAAAACACAAGACAACAAGGCAACGAGGAAGTACAACAACAAGTTTGAAGAATTTAGATAGGATTTTGTAATTCATAGGTCATAGTTTAGTTTAGCTTCTTTTATTTTGACGTGGTGTAATAAGGAAGGTCAGCAAGCAGTAGCAGCAGCAATCGTAGTGAAATCACAGCTCCTGGTAGTCCCAGCTACCAGACACTCCCGAACTACACTGACCTGATTCTTGTTTAGCCCAGGATATGTAGGCAACCTCTGAAGCAGGGTGCGGTCAACTTTTTCAAAAAATTCTTCACACGGAATATTTAAACGGGCAAAAAGCGCTCATTTCCGCTCACTTATCTTTGCACAAAAACTCTTCGTGTTTCCGGGCAAAGAGGGGCAGCTGTGAGCACGTGATTTTTGCCCAAAGCAAATTATTCCCAGAAATTCAAACCAAAATAATTTCTTTATTATTTTACAATTTTTGTGAATTTTGGTGTCATTTTCAGTTAGTTGTTGCATTTTATCTGTGTATTTTAATTCATATGAGAAATACAAAAATATGCATTTGCATTTAGGATTTAATTTCATATTTTAGTATTAATTAGGGGTTAATTTGTTTTAGAACAAAATATGAAGAAAATAACAAAAATTATTCACTTTTGCATTTTTAATTGTTTAATTGTGAATTCGTCCCGAAATAGTTTTTAAAATAATTTTAGAAATCAATTAGTTTAATTTTGAAATATATTAGGACTACATTTTAATTGTTGCAATTTTATAAAATTAAAAACATATACAAAAAAAAATATACACGATAAAATACAAAAATTAGATAAAAGAAACAAATGAAAAGGAAAAAGAAAACAAAAAGAATAAAAGAGGGTTGCTCACAATTGGGCCATTTCAATTGATTCACCCAGGCCCAACATTTTTTTTCTCTTTCTTTCCCCGACCCAGGCCCAAACCCCACCCGGTCCAAACGACCCATCTCCAGAGACGCCCAAACGATGCCGTTTCACAGCAAATCAATCCTAGCCCTTCATTCTCCATAATCCAACGGCTGTGGTGCTTTCTTGTTTACTTAATAAAGATGTCTGAAACATTCCCTAACCCTAAAACATAACTCACCTTCCTCGTACCCCCTGTTACCTCGTCGGAACCCCACCGCCGGCGAACGCCACTTATGCCATCGACCGCCAAAATAACACCACGAGACCTCCTCTTCTCCCTCATCATGAATCCACCACCCGTTTCCTTCAAATCCAGCCTTAGCTCGTCGAATCCTCGATCAAAGATTCTCCGGCCAAAACCCAAAGTAACCCAATCACCACCAAATTAACACCATGTGACCGCCAGGGCCCCCTCTACCCAACCCCCATAGCCATGTCTCTCAAATCTACATGGAACAGCTCGAATATCAAATCGAAGGTTTCCGACCAAAACCCTAATGCAAAATCTCCATGATTTCGAACCCTAACAACCCTAACCAGGTGTTTTCTTATGAAAACGCGTGGTTAAGGATGTTACGGGTAAGAAATTTCGGGGGATTTGGAGAAACAACCACTAGCCGGAGCTCTTTGTTGTTAGTGAGTTCTTGTTGGTATTTTCTTTTATTTTTAATTTCTTTTTCCTTTTCTGATTGTGTGAATTCCATGGTCAATGTCTAGTTTAATTTGCGTTTTAAATTTTTGTCAATATTGTTCTAGTCTTGTGTCCTGATTTTTTGTGATTAAGTCTAGTTGTTTGTTTGATTTTAATATGTTCCAATTCCTGATCTTAGTTTGATTTTAGTTAAGCCGTTGATAATTTGTTAATAGTTTTACTAAGTTTTGCTTGAATTAATTTCTGGTGTTCCTTTAGTTTAGGTTAATTACTAATTAGTTCAGTTTCAGTTTAATTAATCATTATGATTTGTTGAATTTGGTTATAGTTGATAGTTTAGTTTGGTCATTAATTCTGAGTTCAATTGCTAGACTCAATAAGAGTTTAAATCAGGATAGATGTAGAGTTTAGGAAAATGTTTGGTTATAAATGTAATTTTAGTTTAAGTTCAGGGGTAGTTTAGGCATGGAGAAGGGCTGTTTTGTTAAGAATAGTAATTTCAAAACCAAAATAAGGGTAGTATAGGTATTCTAGAAGTAGAAGAACACCATAGGGCCTTCTAGAAGGGGGCCTTGGTGTAAGTTTCAGTTTTTAGAAGCAGTAACTTGAGTAACAAGTTAGGAAATGAGGGTGTTAACTTGTGTAATAAGTTAGAAAACAAGGGACTAATAGGCAATTGAAAATCTGAAGCTTCCCCTTAGTTTTGCCTATAAAAGACAGTCTTTATTGCTTTGTTGAAAGAGGTTGGAACCCCAAAAATTTCCCCCAAAACCCTCTATGCAGATCTGAGCCTAAAATTTGAATTTCAATTCAATGGAAGTTCAAAAATCCTCTTCTAGATTTTAGTTTCGAAAAATCCAGTAGAAAATAAAAAAAACAATAGAAAACTCGAAAAAACAATTGTTATATTGCTTTTCCTTAGGCTATTTTGAACTCCAGCACTTAATTCAAGTTTCTAGATCAATTAGGATCCAAAACTGTTTGAATTCCTTTGTTTCTATTTGGTATTTGAGGTCTGAAGGTAATTTGGGTCAGCTGGGCATTGAGTCTGATTAAATCGAGTTGACTATGTGATCTGTTAAGTGTGTGGATATGCTGGGTTCATTTTCTGGTTGTTTGATATAGTTTTGGGTTAATTCGTTGATTCTGCTTGGTCTTCAATTCATTTTTGAACTGCTGAATCCTTTCTGGGCTGTTGTGCTCGTTCATTGACTGTTGTTGGGTTATCACTGGTTCCCTGGAACTGTTACTGTTGCTAACTTCTCCTTCTTCCTTTGATATTCTGATTTCGAGGTACATGTTTTTGAACCTGTTTCGATGTATCATTCCATGTTGACAACCTGAAATGAAATTGAAGCAAATTCTCTGTTGTAGATCTGTTAGCTTGTTATGTTTGAGATAGTTTGTCGTGATTTGGTGGTTGTACACTGTTATCAAATTCGAAATGCATAATTGAACTGACTGGTTATGTATTAATGGGACTGTAAACTGTTATGTCTCAGATTCATGTGACTTTATTTTTCGAGTTAATTACTAGTTGTAGTTAGTCCCCTATTAGCTGATGCATACACGTGTTAAGTACTAGTTGTAATTAATTTCATAGAATAAGTCCATACTAGTTGTAATTAATTCCCTATTTGCTGGTTCATGCCCCTGTATTAACAGACGGTTCAGTACGAGATAGAACTTCTACAAGTTATTTTCATATTCTCAATCTATAATTAAGTAGATCATAGTCATAGATGAATACGTTGGTTTAAATGTTGGATTTAAGTTCGAGTCTCAGCATGTTGATTCATAAGTGAGGAAACTACTGTCCAATCCCACTAGGGTTTGAAATTGACGATAAGTCTCCAGTTTTGTTTTCTAAAAATCGAATTGTTGCTTCATATTCCTGAACGGTTTTGAATGTCAAAGTAGTGTATTATAGATGTTAATCCAATGATGTGAAAGGACTGTGGCCTGGTGATCATTTGAATTCAATTTCATTTCATAATTAGTATTGTGGCCTGTTTCAACTTGAGCCATATTTCTGGGCTCACTTTGGCCTAGTGGCGTGAAGCCCTGCCAGAATAGCGCAAGACCCATTGCTGATCACTTAATTGCTAAGAACTGAAAGCTGGCGTATGTTTGGGCCATGAAGCTCGAGCTTCTTGTGAATCGGACTGGGGCCCAACAGACTGAAACCCCATTGGGCTGCTGAATCATAGCCCTAAGGTTTGGGCCTCTTTGAATGCTTCTAGTGATAATTGATTGGTTAACTAATAAATTAGGGCCTTTAGAGACAAATAAAAATAGAAGAATATAGTTGCTTTTAGGTTGTTTTTTTTTAATAAAATGAGACGAGCCTCGCCCAATGAAATATAAAATTGCGGGCCTCAGTAAAAGCTAAAAAATATTTAGAAATTCGGGACGGGTCGTTCTGCGAATTTCACGGCCTTCCTCAAAATAAATATGCGTTAGATTCTTTAGGCACGATTTTAATAAAATTATCTTCTTAAACTCGGGTGCGCATTGATGCGACCCAAATCCAAATCTCAACGAAGTCAAAATGTGTTAACAACCACGGGTGCATTGATTGCGACGTGGTTCGAGACCCGTTTTCATGACGTTGCAATTCTTTTAAAATAATAACAAAAGTGGTTTACGAATAAAAAGCACATAAGCTAGTATGTATTAAAATCAGATAAAATCAAATACAACAGTTGAGCGACCGTGCTAGAACCACGGAACCCGGGAATGCCTAACACCTTCTCCCGGGTTAATAGAATTCCTTACTCGGATTTCTGGTTCGCGGACTGTTAACAGAGTCATATTTTCCCTCAGTTCGGGATTCAACCGGTAACTTGGGACACCATTAATCTCCCAAGTGGCGACTTTGAATAATAATAATAAATCTTGTTCCGATTGTCCTTTAATTGGAAAAACTCCTTTATGCCCTTACGGGGTGTAGGTGAAAAAGGAGGTGTGACACTTAGTATTCTGCCTTTAAACCTGAGGGTCTGCCTAGAACCCCCTCTTTTAGGATAGGAGTCCTAAATTCCTCCGAGACTAATAGGAAAGGACGGGTAACAGCATGCAATAGGGTGTCGAGACCAACCTTCGCTTTAATTACCTTCACAGGGCGGGAAAGGGTAGATATGAATATGATAACCTGTGTTAATACCACGTGTAGCCCCTCTTTGAGGAGTGTCATATCAGATATTGCATTGATGTGATCCATATTACAAACAAACCTAGGACACCCCCTTTACATTCATAGGCATGCTTTAGATTGTAACTCTTTTCAAAATTTCGCCTTTCACTAATTGTTTTCAAACATTTGTGTATTTAAACTCAAATCCCCTACTATTTGAGCCATACTTGTTTATTTGCTAATTGCACAAATTCACAAAAATTATTTGGCCGGGAACCACACTAGTGGATCCTGAGGGGTGCCTAACACCTTCCCCTTAGATAATTTCAAGCCATTACCCTATCTCTCATTGCCAAAAGGTAGTTGTAGATGAACTTTATAGGTGCCCTAACGCACCTTAAAATCGTTTGATAGCGACTCTCCAAAATTGCAAGAACCCTTTTCCAAAAGGAAAGAGTTGCCCCAACCAAATGTCATGAACCCGATTCCGCGGAAGGAAAAAGGGGGCGCGGCAGGTTGCGAAGGAAGAAGTGACTTGGTGCGACACAGATTTTGAAGTTTTAGACATTGTTATCTAGAAAGGATTTTAGTTATATGAAGAAGGGTTGAAAGATGGAAGGTCAAGTGCGCTAGTTTGTGTACAGAATAAGTAAAAACTTACGGCTTACTGAGAAATCTTGAAGAACGGAGGTAAAAATACTAGAGTATGAAGAAGGGTAGTGAAATCCTGAAGGCTCGAGGGTAGAAGTTTGATCATAAGGTAAAAAATGAACGAATGAGGGGACTATTTATAGAGGCTTCACGACGTTTCGCGTCCAGTGATGGCCAGCCAGTGGCTGACATGCATTTGAAATCACAATGACATGACTAACGGGACGTTTCGGGTTCTTTATCGTTTCTGCCATAGCGTATATGTCGTTTCTCGTCGTTTGTGTAAAATTACTCTCCGAGAAACAAGGGGACCATCTGTATACGGGTGAAGCCAAGCCCTTTAGATGCATTAGTTCTTGATGAAGTAAACAGAGCAGAAATGTAAATGTGAGGAATCGGAATCGAGGCAAGGAGCCCCTCGAGTCGAGGTCCAAGCAAACACCTGCCCTCGGAGGAATCGGAACCACACCCCCAGGTCCGATTCGAATCCCTGGACTTCGAAAAACGTTATCAGATAATCGAGCACGATTAACAAAAGGCCGTGATATTTGTGCTCAGCTGGGTATCATGGCATGAATCTCGGCACGTTATCGGTAGGGGATTAGTGGTTAGTAAAACGGAAGATTTTTACCTTTTATGGAATTGTACTTAGGGTCAAACTCTCCTACTATATAAAGGGGAGCCTGATTATTCATTAGAGCCATTGTAACACGCATACCAAAACAATTTTATTCTTATTTTCTCTGCTATTCAAAGTTTTTACTATTGTTCATCAGTTATTCATTATTACGAGCCCGAGATCGAAGGCAGACATTAAATTAAAGCTGTTACTGAGTCCGGGTTCACTCCCCATAATTGGTTTGACAATTTATCACGTCCTTTATCTGTTTAATTTAACGCAATTTATCATTCGTATTGAATTAATCCACATATCCTTAAAATCACTTATAAATTTAATTTTTATCCGTTTTTAGGGTAAACAACAATATTTGTGTCATATTATGTTGAGAAAATAAAAGGAAAACAAATTAAGGATATATATAAAGCGTTTCCACTAATAGTACAATAATAAAAATAATCATTTAAAAACTTTTTTATATGAAACCAATTGCTTATACTTAATTGTTCTAATTTTCTTAAAGCGTTCTTCTGTAATACTACTAATCCACTATTTGGATCTTCGTCTGTGATTAAGCTATGTATTTTATTTGCAAAATTATAAGGATTTGGTCTCATTGCTTTTAAGATTTGAAAGTCTTGTGGAAACTATGACTTATAGGCTTCCCATAAGCCCTTTGTTGATTCTCCTAAGAAAGTCTCCATATATTTATACATTGTTTCTGCGTCTGTGTCATTATAAGTTTTTATAAAGTCTGCTACTACTATTCCTTTCCATAGGTCTATTACCGAGTTCCACATTTGTGGGTCATGAGCTCCTATATTTAGTAGTTTACCCTTACTTCCTCCTTCCTGTAACCTTATAGGTTCTTCTATAGGCATCCTTTTTCCCGATGATTTTACATTTTCTATTTCTGTCTCTTGATCTACTCTATATACTCTTCTTCCAGGTACATTTCCTGTGTTAGTATCTATTGTACTTTGATGAGTTGTTCTCTGAAATGGATTGGGACTAGAACTAGTTGATTCCATTAATTCTCTTAGACTTATTAGAGATTCTGTTTCTGTTTCTTCATAACTATCTTGTATTTCTTCAAAAATTTGATCAAATTTATACGATTTTTTCTGTGAAATATTTTCCTTTCTATATCCCCAATTATCTATTCTTAATTCGCATTTCTTAAAATGTTCTTCTACTTCGCTTAAGGTTAATCTTCCAAGTTTACATCCTTTACATTGGAAAGTCTTATTTTCATTTTCTTTAACTAGTCTCCTTGCTTTTTCTAATGCTATGTCTACTTCAAATTCGTCTTGTATTATTTCGATATTCATACATTCAGTATCGTTATCTTCTACCGTACTTTCAGTTCCATCATCTATTTCTCAGTTACTCATCTTTATCTAAATTATGTTTCTAGATATTACCCCTGTTTTTCAGTTTTATGTTATTTTGTACAACTTTATATTTATTATTCCTCAATTATTAGTTTGATAATAATCAGACATCACTCTAGTATATGGTTAGCTTTCCAATTTCTTAATAATTTTGATGGATTAACCTGTAAATTCCTAGGAGAAACCGGTTAAGTAAAACCCGAAAGTGCCTATTTCGCTGTAGGGGGTTGGTTCAGAGGTACAACCTTTGTAACTTCATGGTATACCCATGGATTGGCCAGTTCTTATTTGGAAGGCTGCAATTTCTTAACTGTCGCGGTTTCTACTCCTGCTAATAGTTTAGCACATTCGTTGTTGTTACTATGGGGTCCTGAAGCACAATAATCAAGAATGGGTATACGTGTTTAACCGTGGCCAGGGTAAGGTTAAAGAAAAAAGAGAGTTAAGAAAGGTTAAAGAAAAAAGAGAGTTAAGAATAGATTTATTTCTTTAAAAGATTGGGAAGAAGAGATGAACAGAGTGAAGTAATTAAAAAAAAGTATAAAAGGGGTAATTTCAGTTCATAATTTAGATAATACTGTAACAATACAGGTCTATAGAATGAGAGAGAGAGAGAGGGTAGGATTTTTACAACATAAGAGTTTAATCACAAAAAATAATTTTATTGTTAATGTCTATTAATCTTAATAATTATACGCATCCAGAAATATTTGCTAGAAGCCTTACCTCAAGTTTAGAAGAGTTTAAATTAGACGTAGAAATCGGATTTTATTCGATAATAGACTTAGCCGTACATTTTATATACCTACAACAAAATAATAGTATTTGTTCAGATATATATAGAAAATAACTGCATTTGATAATTTCAATATTATCATATCATCAATCATACCCTAAGAAGAAGATTATAGTCATAATAAAGACAGACCTTACCGTCTTATATTATAATCTATATCAAAGACTTTATTTTATATCCAACCCATTATATATATATATATATATATATATATATATATATATATATATATAAATCAAAGTAGAAGAATAAGGAATTAAGACTGAAGATCCTACATTATCGTAGGTTTGAATCTTGAATAAATTATTTCCTTAAGACCAGCAAAACCAAATTTCATATACTTATAACAATATTGGCACAAAAAAACTTCTCTCTACATTTCCAATTTTTCAAGTTTATTGAAGTTAATTTTCAGAACTTTTCTCATAAAACAAATTTGTAGATGGCTTCAAGATGTGAAGTTTTCTTGGAGATCTTGCTTGCAATCTTAGTTCCACCTCTTGGAGTTTTCTTTAGACATGGTTGCTGCAGTGTAAGCTCCCCCACCCCCCACCTCCACACAATCTCTTTTATTTTTAATTTATTTAAACTTCAGTATTATCAGTTATGACATGTATTGTTAAGTTGTACAGTACCTAATTAGGATATGACTTAGCGGTCAATAAAGTAGGTGAAAATACGAAATCTGGGTTCAAATTCACTCGACACTCGTGATGGCGGAAAATAGTAAATATTAATTTTATAGTCGAGATGTGCGAAAACGGAATATAAAGAGGAAACTTAGTAACATGAGTGTATTTATTTTCACACTTCCGACAAAAATAGCATGTGGAGTGTTTTACTAACCTTCTTCAAATAAATAAAGAAGATGCCTAAGTATTTGAACATTATTCTTTTACATCTTAAGCTTTCAAGGACATACTTTTCAATTTATTTAAACCAATAATTTTCAACCAAAAAAGAAAGCCAATAGCTAAAACATTTCTCTTTAGGGTCATTAGAATTTATAGAGTTACTTGGTACTTATACTGGTAGTAGGTATTAAATATTCTATAAAATTAATCGAGATACTCGTAACCTCATTCAAAGACCATGATTATAAGAAAATGATTCGATTTTCTGTCAACAAAGGAAATTGGCTAACAGATTTTTATTTATT
Source organism: Nicotiana sylvestris (assembly GCF_000393655.2). Classification (NCBI taxonomy): domain Eukaryota; kingdom Viridiplantae; phylum Streptophyta; class Magnoliopsida; order Solanales; family Solanaceae; genus Nicotiana; species Nicotiana sylvestris. Next base: position 6,989,483 of record NC_091067.1, on the reverse strand, counting down.
TATTTTTCGATTTTGCAGTGTGAGTTCTTGATCTGCTTGATTTTGACACTACTAGGTTATGTTCCTGGGATCATTTATACAATCTATGCTATTGTTGTTCGCGGTCATGATAAAAATTGATTTCTTCGTATCTGTCTAAACATTAATTGATTGAGTTATTTGGTACCCGATTTAACAGTCTAGGTGCACAAGTCGATTTAATGATGTTCATTACATAAATAAATTGGCATTACATAAGTTAGGCAGATGACTAATAGCATGTTTGATCAAACTTTTAAAATTAGCTTATTTTGAGAAATATTTTTTTCAGAAGTACTTTTAAAAAGTGTTTCTAATTGTATTTTTTATAAAAATACTTTTTAAAAAAGTATTTTTTAGGAGAAGCTACTTTTTCTGCTTCTCCAAAGCTCCTTCTGCTTCTATTCAAAAATATAATATTTTTTTTCCTCCTAAAAGCTTGACCAAACACTTTAACTTTGTTAAAAAAAATACGTATTTTTTTTAAAAAATAATATATTTTTAAATTTAAAGAAGCTTGACCAAACATGCTATAAGTATACATTAATTCCTTTTCTCAAGAGGGATGTAAACGCCTTTTTCATTGTTTTGAAGATTACTTTTTTACTTCTTAAGGGTTTAATGATTTGTTTAAGGCCAAAATTTCTAAAATATTTCTTTCTTTATTAAATTTTATGGCAAGTTAAGCTACGATAAATAAACTGGAACAAAGGTATTAAGTTAGTGCATCATGCTTAGTGACCAAAAAAAGCTTAGAATATCTGTAAAAACCTACTCCATTCTACCCAAATTATGAATCATTTTTCGTTTCTCAAGATTCAAACTATGTCAATGTACGAAATTGACTAACATTTATTTATTTATTTATTTATTTATTTATTTATTTGCAGTGTGAGTTCTTGATCTGCTTGATATTAACCCTACTAGGGTATGTTCCTGGGATTATTTATGCAATCTATGCTATTGTGGTTCGTGGTCATGACCAAGATGAAGAATGGCGTCCTCTCACTGCCTAGTTATTTTAATTTTCTCTTTTCATTTATATTTTCTCTCCTATATTTTTCTGATTTTGAATAATAGGAAAACAATAATTCTAGATTACTTGATCTAGAGAAATCACTAGTTAGACGATAAACTTGGCTCTTTAATTTCAAATTAATACAATCTTTGGCATGTCTCTATTATTCTAACTTAATATTGCATGGTCTCTTGCTGTCCAAATAGTTGTGTCACGAGTACCTCGATCTATTTGCTATTCTCTTTTTATTAATCTACGTATGCGTTTGGACATAGATTTAATTGAAAATTAACGAAAAAAATTTAAAGTTATGTTAAAAAGTAGTTTTTGGAAGTTAAACTTGTGTTTGAACATGTATTTTACTTGTATAAAATGTTAAGTTTTGTAAGTGTAAGAAAAAATTTCACCCAAAAACTGAAGTTAGTTTTTGGAACTTAAAATTTTTCAAAAATAAATTCAAAAACTAATCAAATTCTATAAACAGCCAATGTTTTAAAAAAAAAAAATTGAAAAAAAATATTTATGTCCAAACGAGAGCTTAAAATTATTTGTTGTTCCTATCAACTTCATCATTTTGTGATATTTTTGGATGACCAGATCGAGGATCATTATTATCAGTAGCACTTCTAGTGATTACATTTCGAAAAAACAGACAGCTTTTTTATAAGAGCAATGGTTTTTTAAACGAGTCATTTTTCTTGGGTGAAAATGTTTTACAAAATACTTCTTTTTTTTCTGCTAAAAATTATTACAGGTCCCAATTGATTCAACAATTGGATTATTGGAGTTATCGGGTTATTAGTTTAGGATTTACTTTTTTAACCATAGGAATCCTTTCGGGAGCGGAGCAAGAATGGTTGGAACCGGTCTGATCTATGAGACTACTCGAAAGGAGGCTTCCTACCAGCACTAGAGTGGGATAAGTAAACCTCTTGTAGGATTCCCAAGAAATTCTTCGATTTCTTCCGGAAGCAGATGATTAATCATCTGCTTCTCACGTTCCGTAAATAGCCAGGACATTGAGGAATATCCAGAACCCCATACTCCTATAATAATGGTAGAGTCAGGGGTGGCCCCAAAGCGGAATTGACCGGTGGTGCTTGGTCGAAGCTCCTGTAGGTAGTCACTCCCTTCTTAGAGAACCATACGTGAGACTTCCGCCTCATACGGCTCCGTCCCGAGCTTCCGTCGTCGGCCTTGGCATTAAACCACTATCTATACTCCCGTTATGCGTGGGGTTCGGGAAAGGGTCGGACCATAAAGGTATATTGTAGGCAGTCTTACTCTGCATTTCTGCAAGCGATTGTTTCCATGGCTCGAACCCATAACTTTTTAATTACATAGCAGTAATTTTACCAATTACGTCAAGTCTCCCTTTCGAAAAAATGGGTGTGTAAAAAAAAATACTCCTACCAAACTCCATCATTTATGTCATCTTTAGCCAATGATCCTGTTATGAGTATGATCGTGCCCGAATTTAGAAGTAACACCTTGATCTATTTACATGTGTCATGAAATGGAAATTTCCGTAATCAAGATATATGTTTCATTGACTTTCCTGCTCCATTTTTTGAAAGCAAATTTAAAATTTAAATTTAAAGAATTTAAAATTTTAAAGTTGTTAACATTATAATTATTGTAATTTTATAAAGACAAGTTTAGAATTTAATATTTTGTTAAAAAATTTAGTGATAAAATTTTTAATAATTTTTTATATATAAGTATTAAGTGGGCGTTTGGGCATAAGAATTGTAAAATTTCAAAAAAGTAATTTTTTAAGTGAAAATAGTATTTGAAAATTAGAGTTGTGTTTGAACATGAATACAATTTTTGGATGTTTTTGAATTTGTGAGTGATCTGGAGTGAAAATTTTAAAATGTAATGGAGCTTTTCAAATTTTCGAAAAATTTTAAAATTCATCTTCAAGTGATAATAGAATATTTTATGATCAAACACTGATTTCGAAAAAAGTAAAAAAAAAATCGAATTAAAAGAAAAAAATTATGGCTAAACGGGCCATAAATTTGGTTGCACCGACTATCAATGCATTACGTTGTAAAAATTGCACGGGGCACCCTATTTGGCCACCCCCATTTAACCTATACCCATTTTTTTAAAAGTTTTAATTTGTACCCACTTTTTAAACAACTTCATCCCTCTTTCTCCTCCTCCTCCTCCTCCTTCTCCTTCTTCTCCTTCTTCTTCTTCTTCTTCTTCTTCTTCTTCTTCTTCTTCTTCTTCTTCTTCTGCTGCTGCTGCTGCTGCTGCTGCTGTTGGTGCTGCTATGAAACTTTAGTTCATGGGATGATTGCCATAAATATATTTATCAGATTATTGAAAAATAAATTATAAATAATTACGTAAGTTAGTAGACAATAATTTGTGAATATTTCCACGTACGTAAGTTAGTAGACAATGATAATTCTGTTCTTTTCACGTTTATTGTTTCCAAAATTTATGATTTAGATACTGTTGGCAATCTAATTATTTATCTAGTATGTTAGAAAACTTTTTCAAAAACTTCAGCTTATATAGTGATGAAGTTTTTACAAATGAACTAAATAACTTCAACATCTTCTGCTGAAGTTTTTGAAAAAACTTTATGACAAAACTAATGAATCCAGGACAAAAAAACTTTAGCTTCTAGTGCTGAAGTTTTTACAAGTAAACTAAATAACTTCAGCTTCTTCTGCTGAAGTTTTTGAAAAAGCTTATCCAGGACAAAAAAAACTTCAGCTTATTTAGTGCTGAAATTTTTATAAATGAACTAAATAACTTCAGCATCTTCTGCTGAAGTTTTTGAAAAAGCTTAATGACAAAACTAATGAATCCAGGACAAAAAAACTTCAGCTTATTTAGTCCAATTACAAACAAAAACTTCAACAAATAGAGAACAAAACTTCAGCTACTATGCTTAAGTTCAGCAATTACAAACAAAAACTTCAGCAAATAGAGAACAAAACTTCAGCTACTATGCTTAAGTCCAGCAATTACAAACAAAAACTTCAGCAAATAGAGAACAAAACTTCAGCAGCTATGCTTAAGTTCAACAATTACAAACAAAATCTTCAGCACATTTGCTTCAGCACACTTGCTACTTCAGGCCTGTCTACTAGAATGCTGAAGTTTGCGTGATTGTCTTTGCTACTTCAGCCCTGTATGCTGAAGTTACGCGAAAAAGCGGGTACGCTTGCAATATTTTTTGCAAAGCGAACACAAGTTAAAACGTGACCCAAAAAGCGGGTATAGATGCAAATACTCCCATTATATTTGCTGTCGATTCTCCCACTAAAAAATGAAAACACAGTCAATTGGATGTTTTCAAATAAAAAATGAGACTGAGTATAAAGTCCGCTTGGACATAAGAAATTTTTCACTTTTTTCGAAAAATTTTCATTTTTTTAGAAATCAGTGTTTGGATGAATTTTGGAATTGAAAATTTAAAAAACTCCAAAAAGTTACTTTTCAAAATTTTCACTAAGATCACTCACACAAATTCAAAAACAACCAAAAATTATATTCATATCCAAACACAACGCTCATTTTCAAATATCATTTCCACTTGAATTTTTTTTTACTTTTTTTTTGAAATTTTACGATTTTTATGTCCAAACGCCCACCTAAGATATCTGAAATTTTTGTTGTCTTTTTTTCCTTTTTTGAAATTAAGTTATATTTATAGATATAAATAAAATCATTTATACCAATAACATACAATTTAGTATGTAATTGTAACCAGAATTAAAAGTTTAGGGGATAAGTGATAACCATTTCACTTCTCTTTAATTCCTAAGTTATTTATAATTGTTCATTAAAATTGTAAATATTATATAGCAGATCAAGACATGTGAAAGATCATGTGTGAACAAATTATAAAGACCTTAGTGACTTCCTCTCCACTTACTGAAAAAATAAAATTCATGTCGTTATCCTTCACATTAATTTCCTTTCCTTCTAATATTTGGTCAATCTACATATGAAAATACCATGTCTTTCATATTAAACCTTATCATATGAATATATTATCATCAAAAGCTGTTGTGGTTTGAATATGACCCCTGTTGTTCAGTATCCAGAGGTTTCGAGTTTGAACTTTAGAAATAATATTTTTTTACAGAGACTATTTTTTCTTTAATAGACCTTATTTGGTGTTAGTGGCGAAGCTAGAAATTTTCCAAATGAATATTCAATATGTTTTATATACCTCTAAAACGTAATATTTTACCTATGTACACAGTACAATTTTTCGACAAAGAATGGTCAGTTGACCACCCTTATCATCATGTGGCTTCGCCACTGCTTGGTGCGAGTCTTGATTAGTTGAGATACCGAATTGTAAACCAACAACATATTCAGTGTAGTCTTATAAGTAGAGTCTGGGGAGATTAAAGTATATGCAAATATTACTCCTGTCTTTAATAATACAGAGAGATTGTTTCCGGTAAACCCTGAGTACACCGAATAGTAAAGCAAAGAAAAAAATATATAGATATACTAATTTTCCTATTTAAGCAATAAAGAAATTCCCATTACTTTTGCATTTTCTTAATTTAGAAGCAAAAATCAGAATTTAAGAAATTTTCCTATGACAAGTGCCAACTCATTTCAGACATTGTTTCAGATAATATAAATATCACCCATTAGTGACAAACCTTGCCTTCAATTTCACCGAGTCATAATTTTCTCAACTCCCCCCCCCCCCCACCAACATGCCCCAGAATGGACTCAAGATGTGCAATTCTATGTGAAGTTATACTAGCAATCTTGCTTCCTCCTCTTGGTGTTTGCCTCCGCCATGGTTGCTGCACTGTAAGATCTCCCTTTTCTCTTCTATTTATTCAAAAAATTGATAAAAGATTCAATATTTTGGTATTTTTTTATAACTTTGATTTGGGTGATTGTTTTTAAGGATGAACTGAAAAGGGTATTTGAGATTTGGTCAATTGTTTAGGGGATTTAATGATGTGGTATTTTTATATTTAATTTTTATAATTTTTTCCAAAATATGAAAAAGATTCAACTTTTTTTGTAAATATTTTTTAAAAACTATGATTTGGGTGATTGTTTCTGGGGATTAACTGTAAAGGGTATTTGAGAAATGAGTCAATTTTTTAGGGAATTAAGTGAAGTGATTTTTTTTAATTAATTTTTGTAGTTAAATCCAAAATATGTAAAAAGATTCAATTTTTTTAAAACTTTGATTTGGGTGATTGATTTAGGGGATGAACTGAAAAGGGTATTTGAGAAATGAATCAATTATTTGGGATTTAGTGATGTGGTCTTTTTTTAAAAAAAAATTGTAATATTTTGCAGGTGGAGTTCTTGATTTGCTTGGTGTTGACCATATTGGGCTATGTTCCTGGAATTATCTACGCGCTGTATGCTATCCTTTGTGTTGACCGTGAACCACCATATGATCATTATCGCGATCTTGCTTAAAATTTCACTATAATTGTTAATCTTTTTCATTTGCCTTATTGAAATTTCATATTGTGTTGTTGTTGTCTTGTTTCAGCTTGTACTTTACTTCTGTGCTTGTAATTTAGACTTGAACTTTGGATGAATTGTACCCTATGTCACTTGTCCTGAATTCCCTTTTTCATAGTGCCGGGTTTATTTACTGGTTATTACTTTTTCATCTATTTTCTAGTTTTTATGATGCTTTTATTATTCCTATGGCTTCTGTTGATGGTACTGGTATATTGTCTCTTTTCATCTTCTTGAGCCGAGGGTTTTTCGGAAACAGCCTCTATACTCCCTCGGGTAGGGGTAAGGTCTGTGTACACACTACCCTCCCCAGACCCCATTATTAGGATTTTAATGGGTCGTTATTGTTGTTGTCACTTGTTCTGAATCAACTGTTAAAGTTTAAATTTATGATTGGTCCCCTTATTGCAGTTTTTTCCTTGAGCCGAGGTGTATCGAAAACAACTTCTCTACCCTTACAAGGTTGGGGTAAGGTTTGCATATATACTATCCTTCCCATACGCTACTTTGTGGGATTATACTGGATTTTTTTTTTGTTGTTGTTGGTTCCCTTATTTTTTGGAGGTGTTTATATGATTTCTCATTGTTTTGATTAGATCTTAGTGTCAATCTGTTGGAATTAGGGGTACATAAAAGATTCTATTTTGGTGTGGAGATAGACCAATGTTCTATTTATATAAGCTCCTAATTATAGTAATTTGATCTATTTAGCTATTTGCTTTCTGATTTAGTTGTACAGTATTTCAAGATTAACGTGGTGGTGTTGCCTAAACTGTGGTGTTGCCTAAATATATGTGTATGTAGTTATATAACCTAATTTTTTGCCTAGGCCATTTTTTTGTCGTCCGTTCTTCAGCCGAGGGTTTATCGGAAATAGTCTCTTTGTCATTTACAGGGCTTGTTGTTGTTTTAACCTAGCAAACTTTTGTTTCTTGCCTTCTTATTTTTTTGATACACAGTATATATTCATGTCAATCAAGTGTAACATGAAGTATATGTTCGTTCTTTGAGGAGCGCAATACCATGCAATTTAAGGTCGTGCGTTGGGGAGCATAAGTTTAAAGATTTAGCTCGTGTTTTGAGGAGTTTTGCGTTAGGTTGGTGTATTAAGGAGCGTTGTAACTTACAGTTTAGGCTCATCTGTCGAGGAGCGTCAATTTGCATCCATTTATCTAAAAGGGGATTTAGTGAGCTCTTTTGGACTATAAGCGATGGTGATTGTGAGATTTTACTTGCATCGTCCATCAACGTTGTATCATGAATTCTTGTTATCTTCATAGAAATATTTTGTCAACTTTGACTTCTTTTAGTAATGATGAACCTAAGAAGTCTTTGTTTTCACATCGTTCAATAGAGTTGTAGATGGACTCATGACCAAATGATATTTGCAGTAATTTGGATTGTCACTCCTCCCAACTTTTAGCCTGTTTGGCCAAGCTTCTCAAGAGGTTAAAAGTGTTTTTCTTCTTTTCTTTCAAAAGTACTTTTTTTCCTAATTTAGGCGTTTAGCAAAGCTTTTTTTGGGGAAAAAAATGTTTTTGGGAAGAAGCAGAAAAAAGGCGTTTCTTTCCAAAAGCAGAAACAATTTTGACTTTTCTTCTTGCCTAAAATACTCTTAACAAAATATAGTACAGTATATACCAAAATAACCGTTAAACCTAATACTTAGGATGTTAATGTATAAGTATTTCTTCTTATTTTTAGGATAACTTAAAAATATATAGTGACTTTTGGGGTGAATGCTTTTATATTTGTTGAATGAATTTTAATATATTTAACTTATATTAAAAGAATTAAGTACTTTTTAATTTTATTTTCATTTTTTTTAAATAAAATGAAAAGATTTTAATTATTGCCTGTAATAACAAATTTTTGAGATTATTTATTTAAATATTAACTATTAAGTAAATCTATTCATATCCTTATTCGTAATTTGATACTTAAAAACACTTTCTGAAAAGTTTGGCCAAATATAAATTATTACTCAAAAGTGTCCAAATATAAATTATTACTCAAAAGTGTTTTTCGGAGTGATTAGCCAAATACAAACTGCTTTACTTTAAAAGTACTTTTTCAAAAGCACTTTTGAAAAAAATATTTTTCAAAATAAGTTGATTTTTATAGCTTGGCCAACCAGGCTATTCATCAAGTCGCTTCATTTAGGAGTATAAGCAATGATGATTGTGAGATTTTACTTATCAGATCGTCAATCAACGTTGTATCATGAATTCTTAATATCGAGATAGATACAAGGTTACAGACAAATACATTAGGGGCGGATGCAATGCATTATCTACGGGTTCAATTGAACTCATAACTTTTGATGCGGAATAAAAATTTATATGTAAAAATTTATTAAAATCATAAATATAGTAGATATGAACCCATAACTTTAAAAATATAATGAGGTCAATGATAAAATCTTTAAAAGTTGAACCCATAAAATTTAAATCTTAGATCCGCCTCTGAATTTATACATAGGCCTTGGAGTGATTTGGATGTCAAAAGATGGATGATGCAACAACTACTTCTAATTATTTTTCTCTTGGAAAGACGTGCATACTATTTTCAGCATATGACAAGAGAAATATTGTTATAAAAGATGTTGTATCATATATTACCATTTATTTGTAGAGTTCTCATTATCTCGCCTCCAAATAAAATTTTTTCGTTACCAACAATTTTTATTGAAACGCTTATTTAAATATTCTAATAGTAAACGTACTTCCCATGCATATTTGTTGTCAACTTTATTACGCCATATAAATTTTGCCTTTTGAATACACATGTAAGGAAAATACATAGAGATTTGTAAAACAAAACTTGAAGAACAATATGTAAAATTTTCAGAAATAAAATTGCGGAACAAGAGAACGTAATATAGGTTTTTTTTTTGGTTAAACTGTCATTTTTTTAAACCAAGTATAATATTTATATCCGCTAGCTCATATAGACTCTAGAGCTAGATCCTATACAATATCTCTATAAAAAAAAAAAACTGATCAAAAACCAACTGAAATTGATCAAAAACATTTGTTGCTACAAAGAGTACCTAGCTCCTTATGTCTAGACTTTGACTTAAATTAGTTAGGGTACCTACTTAGCCTTTCTAACTCTTTTTGCCATTTAGCTTATGTCTACCCTCGAATGTGCAAATCCAGGACAATTTCTTTGGTTCTCTTGCTGCATGTTGTCTCTTTTCCTTGAAATCTTCTGTTGTTTCTTTCTGCCCATATGTGGTAGACCGCTGCTGCAAATAGAAATACTAACATTTCTCCCTTGACTTTGCTGGCAACCCTTTTTGTTATCCATTCTATCTCCTCATCCCAGCTTCCTATTTGATGTTTTTCTCCTATCCACTGCAACAATGTAGCCCATAAGCTTTCAAATATCAGTTGCTCTCTTGTCTCCTCAATGTTTTTTCCACACAGTACACAATCTTGTGATACTGATATTTTCGTAGTCGCTTAACTGTGGGTAATCTTCTATGTAATGCCAACCAAAGAATGAATTGATGTTTAGGCAATGCTTTGGATGTTATAGTTAATCTTTTCCAGGAACTCTTCTGATATTGAGGTCTTGATACATTGTAGAATTTCTTAATGCTGAATTTCCCTGCTTGCAGTAGCTATTCAAATCATCAATGAGACTTTTTTGACTGAACCATTCCCTAGCATCAAATATCTTCATGACAAGCCAACAACCTTGCTTAGGAGTGCTCATAATCTTGACACTTCTGTCTTTTATATAGAAGCTATGGATCCATTGCATCCATAAAGTATCCTTCTTTAAAGTTATAGCCAACAATAATTTGCAGAGTGCAGCCTTGTTCCAGTAGTAGATATCCAAGACATTGAGTCCACCTGCTGACATTGGCATACAGATGGTTTCCCAAGATATCAAGGCCCTCCTAGATGGTTCATTACTGCCAGTTCGTAGAAACGTTCTACATGTTGTGACTATTAAATTGATGGTCTTCTTAGGCAATAGGAACACCTATGCCCAGTATGTTTGCATTTCAAAGATCACACTTTTGAGAAGCTGAAGTCTCCCACTATATGATAGGAATTTGGTTGTCCAACAATTGATTCTTGCAGTAATCTTCTCAATTAGTGGCATCCATTATTGTATAGACAATTTCTTGGAAAACAATAACATTCCTAGATACTTGAATAGAAGTTCTCCTAGAGTGAATTGCATTTCTTCTAATATCAGTTCTTTGAACTCTCTAGGAACCCCAACAATATATAGTGACTCTTCTCCATGTTAGCCTTAAGACCTGAAACCTCAGAGAAGTAAGTGAATCTATCCGGTAACAAGCTTATTGAAATCTTGTCTGCTCTACAGTATATGATCAAATCATCAGCAAAACATATGTGTGTTATGTTATTTCTGGAATATCTTAGGTGGTAGTTAAAAGTATGGATTGTGCTTCAACCTCTTTAACGACCTATTTAGATACTCCATCACCAATACAAACAGGTAAGGAGACATTGGGTCTCCTTGTCTTAGCCCTTTCTTTGCTTGGAACTTAGCTGTTAAGCCCCCATTCAATAGCAAGGAATAGCTGACAGTGGTCACACATTCCATTATCAATTGAACAAACCTCACAGGCATTCCAAATTCAAGCAATATAATCCTTAAGAAAGGCCACTATACTGAGTCATAAGCTTTCCTTATGTCTACTTTTATGCAGCATGTTGGTGAGACCCTATCCTTTGACCAGTTCATGTGCAATAATGATATTATCCAATATGTTCCTTCCCTCATTGAATGCTGATTGAACAGGTCCCACAATAGAATCCACCACCAACTTCAATTTGGTTGTAATAATCTTTGAGATGAGCTTGTATAGAGTAGTACAACATGTTATAGGTCTGTACTCCTTGACAGATTTTGGGCTTGCAACTTTAGGTACCAATGTTACTGTGGTACAATTAACACTTTTCAGCAATTTCCCATTGGTAAAAAAAAATCTTGAATAGCTTGTTTAACCTCTACTCCAATTACATCCCAGTATGCTTTAAAAAATTCAGCTGGGTTCCTGGAGCATTGTCATTTGGCAAGTCTTTAAGAGCTTGATCAATTTCCTTTTCTGTTACTCGTGTATTGAGAAGTTGTTGATGTTCCTTGGTAAGACCATGACTATCTCTAGCTATCTCAATATCAATATAGGGTAGTTCAGTAGCTGCAGTGCCCAAAAGTATTTGGAAAAATCCTCTAAACTCTTGGTCTATCAATGCATGAGTAGTCACTTTATCTCCCTGATCATTGAATATGGATGAGATTCTATTCCTCGATTGTCTGGCCTTCAAATGAGCATGAAAAAATTTAGAATTTTGATCACCTGCCTTTATCCACATTGCTCTGGATCTTTGTGTCAGAACATGTTCATTAACTCCTTCCCATTTTTCAATTTGCAATAGTAGCTCCTTTTCCTTGACTATTAGTTGAATGTTGAATGGGTCTTCATCAAGTTCTCCTTGAGCATTCTCCAGTTGTTTCCTGAACTGGCCAATCTTTTTGTCCAGTGAAGACATTTCCTTATTCATGTGTTTTGTCTTATCCTTCAACCTCTGTAACTTTAGACAAATTGAGAACATGGTATGTCCCTGAACTCTTTGATTCCATACCTCATGAACAACCCCATCAAACTCCTTCTGATTCAGCAACACAGTATATAATCTAAATGGTTTTGGCAAATAAGTTTTAGCTACATCGGTGTTGATAATGATCGGGGAATGATCAGAGACTCCTGACAATTCAAAAACTACTTCTATACTACTGTAATGAGTAAGCCAAGAAGCATTTCCAAAAGCCCAGTCAATATTGCTATAGATTCTATCCTCTGCATCCCTTTTGTTGCACTATGACCATTGACACCCTTTTCTGTCAATTTCCCCCGTCCAATATCCTTTATGCAGTCTTAAAATTCCACCAGTTCAGTTTAGTGCACAGGTTGTCCATTGAGTCGATCATGAACAAATCGAACATTGTTGAAATCACCTATAACTAGCCGAGCCTCCTGCATATTACCATGTATTCTTAGTTGCTCCCATAGTTCCCTTCTTTCATGGATTTTGTTCTTCCCATATACAAATGTTATATATCCTGAGAAATTTGATCCCTTTTCCTTCACTTGACAATGTAACATTTGAGGAGTTGCCAAATGTATATTGACATGCACCATACTTTCCTCCCAAAATAGCCAAATTCTCATATTGTTACTTATAGCTTCATCTAAATGCACTTTTCAGTCCTTGCTGAACTTTCTTTTAACTTTATTAACACTTCTAGGCTTTATTCTTGTCTCAAGGCACCCTAGTAAAGTTATGTTATGTTTAAGAAAAAAGCCCTTGAGTTCTTTTTGCTTGTAGGGCTTGTTCAACCCCCTTATATTCCAAGAACTAATTAGAGCCGTCAATATGGGCTTGGCCCGTTGGGTCAGCCCAGTCCAGCCCGTGATTTAGCAGGGCTGGGCTAGAATTTTTGGAGCCCGTTTAAAAATGAGGCTTTTAAGCCCGACCCGAGTAAGCCCGTGGCCCGTGAGGCTTGACTGAGACTGGGCCGGGCTGCCCGTGGGCCTAATAAAATATATAAAAAATAAAAAGTATACTGCCTTTAGAGATGAAAAGTCAGAATTGGATCTTGACTAAGAGGAACCAAAACTTGATCTTGAGAAGTTTCAAGAGATGATGTTGTCATGTATTGGAAGGACCATTCTAGAAAATTTCCTCATCTTTCAATGATGGTACGTGATGTACTTAGCATTCTTATTACCATTGTACCATCGGAATCAATATTTAGCATTGGTGGCGTGTTCTTACAAAGTACAGAAGTTGTATTTATTATGAAAATATCCAAACACTTGTTACTACTTGAAATTGGCTGCACAGGTCTTCCCGAACTCAAACTGGTAATATTTTTTTATGTGAATTTAAATATTATTAATTTTTAAAATTTAATTATTTTTAATATCTAACTAATTAATATTGCATATGAATTGTAGATGAAAGTGAAGATGTTAAGACAACCTTGTCACAAGCAGATTCAAATGTGTTTGATGAAGATAATGTATTGGATATCTCATAAGCATCATGAACGTTCTCTTGAATAGTTTGTTTTAAGTTTTGACTTTTAGTGAATGAAATATAGTCCCGGCATTTACTTTTTTTAGTATTTATTGTGATATATTGGAATAATATAAAAAGTTATTAAGTTTTGCGATTTTTTTCCAACAAGATATTTTTTAACTTTTAAATAATTATCTTTTTTTAGGTAAGAACTTAAAGAAAAAATATAAAATTATATTTTAAAAAATGATGGGCCGGCCCGTGGGTGCCCGCGGCCCACATAAGGCTGGGGTGGACTGACCATTATAAGGCCCATCAAAATGGTGGGCTAGCCCAGCCCGTCAATTGCTAAAGCTCACGTGGGCTGGGCTGGCTAGCCCGGCCCGGCCCATATTGATAGCTCTAGAACTAATGATCATAGTGGATTCTCCTCATTGAGGCCAATCCCTTCAGTCACTCTTTCAGTGCTGCTATCCTCTTATATTGTTAGTGGACTATATCTGTTTCTTTTCAGCATATTCATTAACTCTTTATCAGCTCCCTTTTGTTGTGTAGTTTCTTTAGCTTTCATCTTTTGCTTGCCTCTAGATTTCTGAACTAACTGCATCTCCATTGTCTCTTGTTCAATCATTTGCTCTTCATGAACTTGACTAATCTGTTGTTTCTCTACTTGTGCAGGAATCTGCTCCTTCTGTATTGGTGGTTGCTCACTCGTTAGCTCTTCATGAACTTGACCATCCTTTTGTTCCCATTGTTGTTCAGGAATCTGTGCCTTCTGCACTGGTATTTGCTCAGCAACATGTTTCACCCTCCATTGCTTTCTGTTCTGGTGTTTAACTTCTTTCCCTTGCCTCTGCTGCTGTTTCCCCATTTTTTCCACAATACCATTACTGGCATTGGTTTGCTTTTGTTGCCTTATTGGTAAAGGCTTCCCACATTTCTCATCATGATGCTCTATTTGAAAACATTCCTCACAAAAAACTGGTTTCCATTCATAGTCCAGCTTTTATTCTCTGTATTTCCCATCTTCTTCTTCTATGAACATTGTATCTGGCAGTTCATGTGATACATCCATTTCCACCAACATACGTGCATAGGAAACCCTCTCCCCCTCTGCTGTGAGTCTATCTGAACATATAGGTTTTCCTAAGTAGCTGGCTATGCGCCCCAAATTCTCCTGTGTCCAAAATAGGATAGGGAATCCTGGGAATATGACCCATACTGGTATTGTTCGAGTCAGCTCTTTACTCATCTGAAAATTTGGCTCCTAATGCTTCAGAATCATGGGTCTATTATGGTATGTATATGTGCCCTGTTGTATAAGTATGTTCTTATCATCTTCAGATCTAAATCTGAATATGAAATACCCATCATCATGTAGGAATACTTGAGGTGCAGTGATAAAATTCCACACCCCATATACAAATTTTAACATTTCTTTGAAAGAGGGAATTCCGCCCAGTACATAGCCAATTAAAGTTTTCTTCCATTTCTAGGTTTGCTCTGCTACTTTAGCCTGATTCAATCGAACAATCTTCACTCCTTCCTTCATTGTTGGTAGATAGTACTCCAATTTCATCCCATGTTGCTGAACTCGATTTCCTTTTACCACATTAGCTAGAGTTGGCTCTGATTGACTAGGGTTTGCTCATTGCACTGAAAAATTCAGCTTCCTCGATGCAGTATTGGCATCTACCTCTGCTGGTTTGGGATTCTCTTCTTCGATACATTTCGAAGCTTGCATGATTGTTGGTGCACTTCCCATCCCAGTCATCCAGTGAACCAGCTGCATCTGACCTATCATTTATGGCACTCCTGATTCCGGTATTACCATTCTACCTCCATCGTCCGTCTCCGGTATTGTAGGCGGTGCAATTTGCTGTGATTTCCGTCGGGCCATCGTCTTTGTGTGTACGTTAGCTTCCTACTTAACATGCGCCTTAAGAGCTCAGGCCATTTTCTCCTTGAAATTTTTAATATCTACAAAGTACATTTTTGTTGCATTTCTTTCCTTTTTCTTTTTTTCTTTTTTATTTGTTCATTAAGATTTAGTATCTTTCCAAAAGAAATTTTACAAAATTTTCATTTTCTATTTTCTATCCCTATTACATTGCTTTAACCTTAAACAAGAAAAGAAAAGAAGACATATCATCCAAAGAGCTGTAGCGTTTGTACACTATATAGGAAAATGTGCTAAATTATTTATTTTGTTAAACATTTATTATCTTCTAATATACTAAGTTTTATAATAATTGACAGGGCTCCACGTGGAAGCTCATGAAATAGAGACTAAAAAAAAAATAGTACTATGATTTAAGAAATATCCTACGCCACTAGATATTTTGCATTTTTTTGCCACACTATTTTGCATATAAATATCAGACTATCCTTGCCTTGCATTCCATCAACTCATCGTTTCTTAAACCCCCCTACCCACCCACCCCCACCCCCCTACCCCCAAAAAAATGGTCTCAAGATGTGCAATTGTCTGTGAAGTTTTACTAGCAATCTTGCTTCCTCCTCTTGGTGTTTGCCTCCGCCGTGGTTGCTGCACTGTAAGATCCCCCCTCCCCCGCTTCCTCTTTTTTCTTTGTTTCAATTTATGTGAATCTATTTTTTTAGTTAATTTTAAAAAGAATAAATCGTTTCCTAATAAAGAAACTCCTAGTTTAGGATTTTAATACTCCCTCCTATCCATAATAGTTGTACTCCTTACTAAATATATCTGGTCCAAAATAATTGTCAATTTAAAACATTAATGTATAATTTATCATTTTTTTCCATTGTATCCTTAGTATTAAGTGTCAATGAAATTAAAAGCTAGCATAAAAAAATCTAAGTGGAAGAGTAGAAATTCATAAATAAAGAGAACATTTTGATGAGAGATTAATATGTTGAATGATTAAAGAAATAAGTAAGGGTATTGTAGTAACAATTCTCTTCTATTAATCGTTTCTTTAGGGACGTGTAAAAGAGAAATATGCCAACTAATATCGATCAGATGGTGTATTACGTCCCTAAAAGAGAAATATGCCAACTAATATCGATCAGATGGTGTATTACTCTTAATGAGAAGCTTTCTCGGGAGCACAAATGGTTTGTCATGTTTTACATCATAAGTTTTAAAAGATTTATACTTTACGTTTCAAAAGCATTTTTTTTTAAATTCCGTATCGAGTCTAATAAATTCACATAAATTAAAGGGGAAAGGCGAATAAAAAAGGATCTTTTTTTTTATTTTTAATTTTGTTAGTTTACTTGCTTTGGGTGATTATTTTAAGGGAATTATTGATATGGGTGTTATTTTTTGTTGTTGAAATTTTTGCAGTTGGAGTTGTTGATTTGCTTGGTGTTGACCATATTAGGCTATGTTCCTGGAATTATTTATGCTCTCTATATAATCATCTTTGCCGAGACTGAAGCACCAAGTGATCGCTATGACACTCTTGCTTGATCCTTATGTTGTGGTTGTCTTGTTTTAGCTTGTATTTTACTTATTATTTGGACATGAACTATGTATGTATATTGTACCCTATGTCACTTGTTTTGAATCAACTCTTGCAATATAAATGTATGTAAGTTTTCAGTGTTTTACATGGATTTTTCCTTTTACCTGCAATTCTTGAGCCGAAAAGTCTATGAAAATAGTCTCTCTATTTTTATAAGGTTGGCTAAGGTTTGCGTACACACTATCCTCCCTAATAGTGGCTAAATAAGAAATTTTTACTAGTGTTCAACTTGAAAGAAGTGGAAAAAAATCTCCGACAACGGATGTTTAGTATATGTTATACACCTTAAAACTCTAATATTTTATCTATATACATAGTGTAATTTTTTGATGAAAGGTGGTGAATTGACCACCATTCGGCCATTCAAATAATGTAGCTTCGTCCCTGTTCTCTAAACTTTACTTGTGGAATCATATTGAGTATGTTGTTGTTGTCGTGAATATGATTATGAACTCTAAAGCGAGATTAGGTAAATGGTGTTGGAATTGGAAATAGGGGTACATAAAAGATTCTATTATGGTGCAGAGAGAGATCAAAGTTCTATTTAGTTAAGCTCCTAAGCATGGTAACCTTGTCTCAATTTGTATTTCATACTTTTCTTTTTCGTTTGTTTCAATAAGATTGTCATATATTTTTATTAAAAAATAATTTTATTTTATTATTTTTAATTTTTGATATTAATGTAATAATTTACAGTCACACAAATGCTTATTATTTGTTATAGAACACATGCTTTTTTTCTTAAACTTCGTACCCGTCAATGATTACTCTAATTAATAATTCCATAATCATAATCCTGGGATAACCTCTTAACCTGGAAGCAATCTTATGTTTTTCAAACAGGATATCATGAGGAAAATGTAATTATCCTATTTGTTAGGCTCAAAATTTATGTACTATAATGCATAAGAGACTTACAATAACTTGAATCACATGCCGATGTGCGGTGGCGTATGCAGGAATTTTCATAAGCAGTGTCAATATTTGAAGAAATGAACAACTAAATAAATTACTGTAATGGCAAGTTGTATCATTTTTTATATTCGTATGCAATATTTTAGTTTTATATATTATTTATACATATGGATTACGAAAAAATTTCCATAAAACGGAATCACGTAACATCGCTTCAAGCACGGTGTCTACGCCCGTGTTGAATTGACATGACATATTTTCTCCATTATTTTACTTAGGCACAGTAAGATATATTTTGAGTGTCGGTAGCTAGTTGTACAAATGATTTGCTTGGTCCAAATTGTATTAAATTGTACAAATATTTTGAATTTGCTTGGTCCAAATTCTCCAACTGTTCAATGATCCCCCAACAAAAAGAGGAAGTAAAGGATACTGTTAAAGACATCCCTTTCCTCCTTATTTTGATATATATACTGCTGTTGAAGATATTATCACCTTCAACTTTGGAGATGAATTAGGTACACTCTGCATAATATGTACCAAAAAGTTTTTTCAATCAAAGCCACTTATGTAATATAGTAATAATTAGTGATGTACGCATAACTTTTTGTAAGTGGTGTTATATAAATAACGGAGATATGAGCCAAATATATCCTTGTAAAATGAAATAAGATTTAAATATACCCCTTATTATATTTTCGATCCAAATATACCCCTAGCGTAATACTATTAGTTCAAATATACACCTCTTTCGTTAAGTTTGTGCAAGGTGGACATCCAATCCTACGTGATACTAATATTTGATGAGGTGGATGCTACGTGACATGCCTCCTCAGCACCCTTAACCCATTTTATCTCTCCTCTATATTTGTATTTCCACTACTAAAATTTTATTCGAGGGGGAAGGAAAGTTTAGTGATGGAAAAAAAATAGAAGGGAGTGGTAAAATGGGTTAGGTGCGTTGAGGTGACATGCCACATAACACCCACCTCATCAAATCTTAGTGCCACGTATGATTGGATGTCCACCTTGGACAAACTTAATGGAAGAAGGGTATATTTGAACCACTAGTATTACGGTAGGGGTATATATAGACCGAAAGTATAACGAGGAGTATACTTAAATATTTTTTCATAATACAAGGGTATATATGACCCTTCTCCGTATAAATAAGCTGTCCAACCTTTAAAGTTACTATAAATAAGGAGGATTGCGTTGTTGGTTGCTTTAACACCATTTTCTTGCAATATCAAACCTGTCACATCCTTTTGACTATGGTAGGAGCAAAAGAAAGGTGAGATTTCACTTAATAATTTTATATTAGATGAGCGACCATATTATATTTATGGTTTGCGAAACATGACCCATGCTACATAGAAGACAACAATATTTATTATTTTGATGTAACAGTGAATTATAATTTTGTTTGATGTAACATATATTTGTGTGATCAAGAGTGAAAGCAATTAATGAATTCACGATTCATGGTTTTGAGTTTAGGGTTTCTATATGGTGATATCGTTGCTTCTTTCATCAAAACCTAACGTGAAGTTAGAAAATTCTACCATTTCCGCGTGATATTAACTTACTTAACAACCCAAACCTTAAACCAAAGTGGTTGATTTTGACAAGTGAGGCTTGCTCAGTTGGTAAAAACACCTCCACCTACGACCGTTAGGTCTTGGGTTCGAGTCACCATGGAGGGGAAGTGTGAAAACACTATAGATCCTCCTAATTTGGGAGGGGTTAAAAAGAAAAAAAAAAGTGGTTGATTTTGGTTTGACTTTTGAGTTTCGTCAAACCTCCAATAATCTAGATATAAATTGATATGTGAATCTAGGTTAAATTTAGTACCCTTAAGTTGGAAATAATATGATAAAATATAAAACATATAAGTTGGATGTGCTTCCATATGTATAGTCTCTTGATCTTAGCATCTTTATTATAGCAAATAAGACCAAATTTTAGTTTGTAATTCCTTTAATAACCTAGGGAGTATTTAGTTGGAAATTAAGTTTTTTAATCACATATACCAAACCAAACTAATTACTGTAATTTTTTTGAATTCATCATCAAATCAAACTAAATCAAACCTAAATCGATTTTTCTTTTTCCGTCTGACTCAATTTATCAGTATGGTTCGATTTACGGTGTTATTTGAACACTTGTTTGACGCGAATTCGAATTAGTCGGACAAAAAAGAACATAATTGATCACTGGAATTTTGTATCTTTATTTTACTTGAAGATCTTTTTATTCTGAAATTCATCAAAATGGAAATAAAATTGCTCTAGTCTAGTTAGGTATTTAGTAGGTCCTATGTGTAATCAAGGCACATTAACACACAACTATTGGAGTATAGGTAGTTTCTTCTCAGCAAAATATGAGATTTTTTTTCTCATTGATATTTATGACAGGACTAATAAAATCTTATATGCGACCATTAATTCTTTAGGAAGAAAAGGAAAACAAATAGCACGTAACATTTTTTTTATTTTAAAAAAAAGAACCAAATTAATCAATATGCATGAAACTTGAAATTACAGTACTATTTAACTCTATTTTAAAAGGCATAATTGGGACTCGTCCGGGACTCGCCCCGGGGCGGAGCACTCGTAAACGCCCCTGGGCTTATGTGTGGGGCTTAGTTCCGCGAGACTTACGCCTCGGCCATCGGGGCTTACGCTCCGGACACGCCCAACGCCCAACGTACTGGGCTCGCCTAATAGAACTTTATGCAATTGTATATAATTAACCTTATAAATCCTCAAATTTTCTTAATAAATCGTTGACTATTCAAAATTACTTTTTTCTTAATCATAAATCATTAAGTTGAGAGTATTTTATGTCATAATTAAAATAAAAATTATTACACACTATCCACTAAGACTGCTATGATAGTTAATTTTAAATAAATCTTTCATTTTAAAAAGTATTTACTTATTAACTTTTGTTACGTCTTTACTATATAATATGATCCATAATTTTTTTATAATTATTTTTATCATGTTTACGAGATACAATACTTATTAATTTAATAGCTCAGTATTAGCTAGTAACTATTTACAAATAATTAGTTATCATGGTAACATATGGTGAATTATGTGTCACTTTATTAACTTGTTGAAACTTAAAAATAATTGATGCTAGAGAATCATATTTAAATTGTGAATTATGTTTTTATATAAATTCTCTTTCAAATAGAAAGCATATTAAATAAAAGGAGTATTTTAAGAAAAATATAAAATTATAATATCGTCCTTAAGAGATACATATAAGATTTCGTATCGAATACATTACTTTTGATGTTTGAGTTGTAACGACGTTGCAGCTAATTTGCATATTATGATATATGTCATACTTTTCGCATTATTCATAGTTGAATTATAATTTATAAATATTTTAAATAGATTATTTGTTATAATTTTGTGATTTTAATGTAATTTTTATAATTATTTTTTATTTTATACTTTCTTAAAATTTTTGAAATTAGTAAAATTAAAGATCCGTGGGACTTACGCCCCATGTCTCAGGACTTACGCCTCGCCTCGTTAGAGGTAAAACGCCTCGCCTCGCGCCCCCGCCTTTTAAAACATTGCTATTTAACACTAACATCAGCACTTATTTCTTTTTTAAAGGTCGAGAAGTTTGGGAAAGTTATTTTTGAAGATTTGATTAAATTGATTAGCCAAACTAACAGATACTCCCTTCGGTCCATAATAAGTGATCTTTTGGTCTTTGTATTTTGGTTCAAAATAAATGTCCTTTTTATATAATCAAGAATGAATTAACCTCTGTTTTTTAAATTTGCCCTTATTTATGTATCCCAATGTGTCAAGTTACCAATATACAAAGTTCAATTAAGGGTAATTTAGTCAAAATACTTATTTAATTTCTAAGAGTTAGTATTTTCTTGAGAGGTGTGCCAAAGGTCAAAATAGGGGTGTCAATGATTCGGTTCGGTCAGTTATTTTATAAAATTTGTACCATACAAATTTTTCGGTTATGCTATTATGTATAATCAAACTTAGACTTTGAGAAACCGTACCAATCATATCGGTTACTCTCTCGGTTCGATTAATTTTTGTTATTTTTTAAATCTCATTTAAAAGTCACTAGTAGAAACAGAATGTAATAACATACGTACTTTTATAGGACTTAGCAAAACTCTCTAGACATTTTACTATTTAAAGGGTGATGAATTAAGAAAACATGAAAGATGACTAGAGTATAGATCTAAAGCCAAAAAAAATATAAATCATACGAGTTAAAAGATATTAAGTAAGTTGAGACTCAAGAATAAAGTTTATAGAAGATTAAATATTCGAAAATATAAAGTTAAATCATACTAAAGAAAACATATTCAATACATTGTAGTTTTCTACTCATAATCACTAAAATACCTTGTGTCTTACTAGTGAATATGCTGGAAATAGTTTAGTTTAATAGGTTGGGAATTTGGATTTTGACTTTAATTACTTGTTGTCTTGTAACTGTTTTCATAATTTCAATGTCCAAAAAAAAAAATCAATGCTTTATTATTTTTAAACGTAATATATAAGTATATTTTCTTATCTAGATTTATTCAGCACATTTTCGATTTATTTTCATAATATAAAAAAGCTACCCTAATTATCGGTACGGTTATAAATTTATATAAAAACCTACGATTTTAATTAAAAAAAACCTAAAAATCAGTTTGATACGGTATCGTTTGGTTGGTTTTTAAATATCCATTGACATCTCTATGTCAAAAGATTACTTATTGTAGACCGGAGGGAGTATCGAACATCGGATGACATACCGTAAATAGATTAAATGCATTCTCTAACTCTGTTCATATTTTTGTTGTGACAATTTTATCTTGTTTTCACATTTTGGTGGTAATATACTTTGTGCTTGGGCCAAAGCGTTTTGCTTCCGCTGCAAAATAGAGGTGGATTCAGAATTTTAATGTAATAGGTTCACCTTTTCAGATTTTGTAGTATTAATTTCATTATATTATTAAAATTACGGGTTTAAATCTAGGGTTCGTTTGGCCATAAAAAAATTCTTTTTTTCAAAATCAGTAAAGGCCATGAAAATTTCAAATTTCACTTGAAATTCAATTTTAAAACTTTTTTCGAAATTTGAAAAACTCCAAAAAGATATTTTTCAAAATTTTCAATTTAAAGCACTCATAAGATTTCAAAAATAGCTCCAAATTGTATTCATGTCCAAACATATACAACTTTAATTTTAAAATACCATTTTCAACTTTAAATTTTTTCCCCACTTTTTCCCGAAATTTCACAGTTTTTGTCCAAAAACCTGCCTAATACTTGATTTTGGTAATTTTTAACATAGAAATTCATAGTATATCGAAAATTATGGATTCAATTGAACCCGCAATCCAAACGCTACGTCCGCTCCTGCTGCAGATGCTGCCCGAATCTCCCCATAAGCTTCCGCTTCCTCAGGAAAAGTCTGTTCAAGCTCTTCCAGTAGATGCCGACGCAAACCCTTAAATGCATCTGTTTTCCCCTTAGTAATTTGGTTTTTGACAATGCAATTGTTTAACACATCTCTCGTAAATTCATCTGGATTTTTCCCATTATCAATCAAGTTCAGGACCTCTATAGGCACTTGAATATTGCATTTTTCTCCGAATGTCGCCATATTATCAAGCTCCAGCACAAGATTATTCAGGCGTTGAATAAGGAGAAGTTGAGAGGAAACGGTGAGATAAAGCTTGTGGAGAATTCCTAGGGTTTTCTCGATTGAATTTATGCTTTGATTGAGATTTTGTTTCAAATCCTCGGCCAGTGAAACGGCGGTGGTAGCGGCGGCGTTGGCCTGTGATGCATCGTAGTATATAGGGTTTATTATTCCGTTGCCGCCGATGCTACCGGCGGAGGAGCTGTTCTTCGATGAGTTCATGCTTAGGTTTGGATTGTGAATTATGAACTTGTTTTGATTTCATTCCTTCATAATCTCATTATTTACCCATATTTGTATTAGTATTAAACCCACTTCTAATAGGAATAGGAAACCTATTTAGAGTTTGATTACCAAACCTATACAAATATAAATTAAATAAACTAGTAATAAGTACCAAATCTTAAACAATTCAATATTATATTAATAATAATCTTAGTTACCTGATTTTCCTACGGCTTGGAATAGCTACCTAAATTTCTTTCAGTTATAATTACTTTACGGTAAGTCATACTTTGTTGGGGTAAAACATTTTATAGATAAAATATTAGTTTCAAATTAAACATGCTATTAGGAATCATGCACGTGAAAGTAATAGAGTAATGGGTCGTTTGGTTGGAATACGGCTTATGCCGGTACAAGTTATGCTGGGATTAGTTATGTTGGAATTGTTATTTATTTAATGTTTGGTATGTTTTATTAAGAATGACAATTGCATAATTTCTAAGAAGAAGGTATAAGTTATACTGGTGTTAATTACTCCACCATCTGTAAGTATAAGTTATTCCGGTATTAAAATTAATACCGAGATAACTTATACCTGGTTTGCTAACCAAACATAGTACAAATTTTTATACCACTTGTATACCTCCTTATACCTCATACCAAACGACCCCTAAAGGTAGTGGCGGTAAAATGGTTCAAAGAAAATAATTATCCACTCATATTATTCATTAAAAATGGGTGAAATAATGAACTTTTAAAAAACAGATCAAATATGAATAAGAATCATATTATCCACTTAGAAAATGGATACCAATGAATAACTGATGGGTTTAACTTTTACATTTGTATAGTCTCAAATTGGATACCTCAAGTTTAGGGGACTAAGAATTTTTCCAAAAGTAATCATATTCATATAAGTCATGGATAATATGGATATCCATATTATCTGCCGGTTAACCCCTTTTTTATCCGTATTAAATATGGATCGGGTCAAAAAATTTATCTATTTTTGTGTTACCCATGTTCGACTTGCTCATATCTGATCCAACTTACCCGTTTGCCACCCCTAAGTAAGGGTGTGCTGTATTGGATTAAATCGAAATATCAAACCGAACATAACAACAACAAAAAAGAAAAAAACAACTATTGCTAGTTATATAAATGCTCAAAATTCATTTCGCTCCATTTGACCAAGTTTCATTCTCGTTTGGATGGACTTATTTTAAGTGACTTTTAAGCATAAGCTATAAATTAGGAATTCTAGCTTTTGATTTATTTTTTGTCATTTTAACTTAAAAATAAGTACTTACAAGCACTTTTTATTTTATTCAAATATTACAAAATGACTTAAAAACTATTTTGCTTTGAAATCACTTAAAATACGCCAATCCAAACAAACACTAATACCAGAAGATGAAGAGACATGGCTCAAAAGTTACCATCAAAGATTGTTGTAGAATAAAGGTACTCCATCATACTAAAATGTATCGAGTTCGAGCCTCGGAACAGAGTCAATTTTGATAAGGAATACTTTATCCTCAAAGTGAGACTTTCCGAAAGTGTCAATTCGAATTAGTTGAATCTCAAACAATTGTGTAAGGGGTGTCAACTGACACTCTAAAAAATTACATTGTGTAACTTTGTTTTTCTTATATATATATATACTATATGTTGGCTCCCCTTATTTTTTTTGTGGTGCTTACTTTTTTATATTTTAATATTCTTTAGTAAAATTTTTGGCTCCACCACTAATCTCAAACTCGATATACGAACACAAAATAAAATAAATAAAATAAAGGGCTTTAAAAGTTTGAATTTCCAATGTCGCAGCCGATCAAAAATCAATACATATTTCATGCTTCAAAGAAAGAAATGGTAAAGGCTCAAACTTTCCAATGACATCAAAATCATATCAACAGCTTAACAATTTAGCAACAAAAATCCTTCATCTCTTGAACAAAACCTGTATTTCACCTGCTCATATTTCCCAAATTCAAACTCAACTCATTCTCCACAATCTCCATTTCAACACTACCATTGCCCATAACTTCATCTCAGCTTGCCAATCTTTAGGTCTCTTAAACTCTGCTTTCACCCTTTACACCAAACTTATCAAGAAACCACACATCTTCATTTGCAACACTCTCATTCAAGCATTTTCACAAACAGAAGTTACACTGAAACGAAACTCCATTTCTATGTATGCCCACATGCATACAGAAGCCATTTTTCCGAATAATTATACTTTCCCTTTTGTTCTTAAGTCTTTGTCTGATCTTAAGGAGCTGAAACTAGGCCAATCTGTACATACTCACATCGTAAAATGGGGTCATGCTTGTGATATTTATGTTCAAAACTCGTTATTGAATTTGTATGCTTCATGTGGCAAGATTGATTTGTGTAAACAACAGTTCGACGAAATGCCTCACAGAGATGTTGTTTCTTGGACAGTTATGATTATGGGTTATAAAGATTGTGGGAAGTATGATGATGCGCTTGTTGTGTTTGAGCAAATGAGAAATGCGGGTGTGGCACCGAATCGGGTGACGATGGTGAATGCATTGTCTACTTGTGCTAATTTTGGTGCTTTGGATATGGGTATGTGGATACATGACTATATAAGGAGGAGTGGGTGGGAATTGGATGTGATATTAGGTACTTCTTTGATAGATATGTATGGGAAATGTGGGAAAATTGAATATGGTTTTTGGGTATTTCAAGAAATGAAACAGAAGAATGTGTATACTTGGAATGCTGTGATCAGAGGGTTGGCATTGGCTAAAAGTGGGGAGGAGGCGGTACCATTGTTCTTTATCATGGAGCGCGAAAATGTCAGCCCTGATGAAGTGACATTAGTTGCTGTGCTTTGTGCTTGTGCATATTCCGGAATGGTTGAACAGGGTAGAGAAATCTTTTCTTGGCTGATGAATGGGAAGTATGGATTTCCACCTGGTGTGAAACACTATGCATGTATGGTTGATCTATTAGCACGCTATGGGCATTTAGAAGACGCATTTAGGATGATCAAAGAGATGCCAATGGAACCTACGAAGAGCGTTTGGGGTGCACTGCTTGCTGGCTGCAGACTTCATGGCAATCAAGAAATGAGTGAGTTTGCAGCTTGGAAACTTGTCGGATTGGCACCTAAGAATTCGGCCTATTACGTTGTCTTGGCTAATTTATATGGTGAAATGGGAAGGTGGAATGACGCGGAGAAAATTCGAGCTATGATGAAAGAGAGGGGACTATCAAAGGACTTGGGTAGTAGTTCAGTAGAACTTGAGGATCAAAAGGATCTACTGGAATTGTTAAGGTGACAATGTGTGATATCATTTGCATATGATAGTTACATATTGCTGATTGCTCAAAGATTTTAGACTAGTAAGCTTTCAGACTAGTTGTTCTCCATACTGCTTCCTCTTCTGTTTTGAGTTCATTACCTCACAATACTTCAATATTGTTTAGAAAACAAGAGTTACCTGGTACAAGCGTTGGTGGATAGAGTTACCCGATATCTATATTGTTGGGAGATAGCAAGTATTCCGTGAAATTAGTTGAGTTGTATGCGAGCTGACTCGGACACCGCAGTTAAAAAGCAAGAAAAGTGTTAGAACCAGGATAATAAAATTAATTTTCAAAATGCTCAAAATGAGATATCTTTTGATTGTTATAACCAGTGGCGGAGCTACATGCACCAAAGGGGTGTCAACAAACACCCATCGCCGGAAAATTACACTGTATAGCTTAGTAATTTTTAATATATATATATATATATATATATATATATATATATATTTCTTGATGAGTTTATTTTTTTATATTTTGACTCTCCTTAATGAAAACTCTGGCTCCGCCACTGGTTACAACTCGATATAATAATCACTTCAACTCGCCAGAACCGGAGATAAAACATGTCTTCAATTGTGACCAAAGCGTCTCCAAAATTGTTAGTACTACAATAGTAAAACATGCTTTGAGTGCATGTTAGGAGTTTTTCTTGAGACGACGAACTTCTATTGGATGACCACTCTCAGAACTAGAGCCTTTTACGAGGATTATTTAAAGTGGCTATATTTGCAAAAAATTTCAAATTGTGGCGAATATTTAAAATACAGGCTGAACAAGTGGTTATACCAGATAAATAATTTGAACTTTTAGGATTTAAGTTACATGTACTGACCATAAGAAAAATGTTATCCTGTTACTGCAATTTAACTTGATATAATATGTTGTTACTTTATATTTCAAGTTATCTGTTATGGAGCAGGGGCGGAGCCAGAGTGCCGACTATGAGTTCGACCGAATCTAGTAACTTTGATTAAAACCAAGTATCTATCTTAGAGAGTTTATTGAATATGTATAAATTAAGTATTAATTTAGAACCTAGTAATTTAAAAAAATTTGACTCTCGAACCCATAAGCTTAAAATCTTGGCTCCGCTTCTATTATAGGGTACTTGTTATGAAAGGTTACCTGTCGTTGTAGTTAACTTAACCTGTTAGTGTAAAAAATTTATTTTATTAATGTACAAAACTTAAACTCCTAACTTCTAAATTAACTCAAATAGCCACACACTCAATTGTTTATACTAAAAGAACCAACAAATATATAATATATATTAAATAAATTCACGTATTATAATTAATATATAATTTATATATACCGGCCAAAAAAAAAATCCGAACCACTATCTATATCTATATCTATATATATATATATATATATATATTAAAGCAAGAAAGTTACCATATATAGTTGACATTATGGTTAAGCCAAGTGGCAAGCTAATAAATGTCAATAGTATATGGTAACTTTATTCTATATTTGACTATTTTAGTTAAATACAAATATAATATAATATAATATAATATAATATAATATAATATAATATAATATAATATAATATAATATAATATAATATAATATAATATAATATAATATAATATAATATAATATAATATATATATACAGAATTTAAAGAGAATTTGAATTAAAAGATAAGTTTCAATTTATAGATAAAGTTCTAAAATTTGAATTTAAATTAAAAATAAAATTTATTTTTTTATCATGTTATCATACTTAATTCGGTTAATGATCATACGCAATCATGTTAGGAACTTTTGTAATTTTTTCTAATTATTTAAATACTACTTTGCCTCTAGCAATAAAAAAAAAATTACTCCATATAACTATAAAACTCTTTCACATTTAAAATCCTATAAGTATAGTTTTTTGAACACTGTAGCTAGATTTGAATAAACAATTTTTTTTAAATAAATGTAATATATAGGGTACACGTATATGTTTATCTAAATAACAAAAAAGAGTTTACAGAACCAAATAAAAGTTTACTTACATATATAATAAAGTAAACATACATGCTGGAGAAAGAAACATCACAAAATCAGTCAATATTAAAAAAAAGTTCTTTCCTTTTTCTTGAAGAATATTTGTGTTACAACCCATATCCACATGTGTTAGTTCATGCCATATATTAGTTAACATAAATCCAAGAAGGAATTATCTTTGAGATGATAAGAAGTCAATCCTATTGGTCTTAAGTGATACAAGAGTGTATAAGGGTGATTAACCAATATTAGAAGTTAAACGAATCAAGGATGTTGTAACTCGTATTTTCAGGTAATCTAGCGGTGCTTAATACACTCAAGAGGTCATTTATTAAGGTATTTTAATCATATAATATCCGTATCATAAGTCTTGAAGTCAAACGAGTTATGAAACAAAAGTCGACAAAAGTTGTCGCAACTTAGGTTCATAATTTTACTTAAACATTAGGTCAAATGTTTCTAATCTTTTCTCATAATTTACAAGGAATTACGGGGTGATCTACCCACCAAATTAAAGATCTATGAGTCTAGTTTCCAACGCATTAAACCGTTCATCGATACGATCTCGGAGTAGAGAGATATTCGCGTTTTCGCGAGACTGCGCCAAGCACCTCTCTATGGGGCCCACTAAGTCGGTTTAAGATATTTGGACTTATATAGGATGACCACAACCCGTTTTTAGTCATTTCTTTTCACTATTTTCAGAACTTAGAACCCTAGGAACATCCTCTCAAGGTTCTCTCAAGATTCAAGACCCAAAAAAGGGCAAACAACACAAATCAAGTGTCGGGAATTCCGTGGCGCTAGTAAGTCTCTTGTTCTTCTTGTTGTTGCTCATTTTTGTGTCGTTCCAACTCGTGTGGGAGGTTGTTTTAAAGGGTATATGTTCTGTAAATACTCCCTAATGTTCTTAATATTAATCCTAGGTGATTTCAAGCCTTCTAAAGTGATTCTAGTGCCGAAAAACACTAATTGATCGCTAGTTTCATTGTTTTGTTGTTGTGGCAGCATTGGAGGGATATTTCTTGGAAATTTAAGGTCAAATTGGAGTTGTTCTTTCTGTATAAAGGTAAGTAACCTCTTACTCTATATGTATTTAAGATTATCCAAGTTGCGGCTAAGCCATTGAAGCTAGAACTTGTGAGATATATATCGAAAGGTTTGGTAGTAGTGTTATTGTTTTGTGGACTGTTTTGCGTTGTTGTTGGGCTGCGTATTTTACTACTATCTTGTGGAGTTTTGGAGGAGGAAGGGTGTGGAGAAACACCATATATATGTAGGTTTATGGGCTGATAGTTATTCGTAACATTTCCAGGTTGTTTGACACGACTACGGTGGTCGTCGTATGTATGGAGTGATTAGGCTGTGTGTGGACTATTTCGGGAGGCTCAATATGTTTATTATTGATGATGTTTGGGCTGTTTGGTGATTGTTTTGAATGGTGTGAGGTCATATATATAGGGGAGGTGTTGTCCGTTTCATCGTAAAATAGGTTGTGGTCGATACATAATAGTTATGACGCTTAAATGATAACGATAGTATCGTTTCTCTTATTGTAGACTAAGGAGTTTTGACAATTGCATAGCTTGAGATTGGGGCAGTATATACAAGGTATGTGAGGCTATCCCTTTCCTTCTTTTGCACGACTCCGATTGTACATAATGTAATGAACGAGCTTCCAAAGATACTCTACTCTTAGAAGCTAGCAGTACTTACATTGTTTTCCCTCTTATGGAACGATTGATGTTAATGTTACTTCTCTTATTCTTATGTTATCAATGTTGTTCGTACTTCCTAAATCTTATAAGGTTCATAGTGAAGAGTTAGTCCTAATAACGTGTACAGAGGATACCGACCTTACGTCACTCCGAAAGGTTTAGAATGTGATTCCATGAGTCGAGCATGCATTATATATATGTATCTATTTTACTCTACCGAGCCACGCTATAGTTGGCCGGGTACGGCACCTATTGTGCAACCACTGATCAGTTGGGTTTTACCGAGCTCCACGTGGCCGGGTACGATTCTACCGAGCCTATTATGGCCGGGTACGATATGATGATGATGATGCCCACAGAGGCGAATGCTTTAAAGGTTTATGTATTTATACATATGTATCATGCATTTCATGTAAGTAGCCCTCAGAGGTACTAAGATGTTACAGGTTGTATATTCTCTATCCTTGCTTACATTACTGATCGTATTTATGGTTCCTTGCCTTACATACTCAGTACTTTATTCGTACTGACGTCCTTTTATTTGTGGACGCTGCATGTCGTGCTGCAGGTCCTGATAGACAGGCAGGTACAGCTCCCCCACCACAGTAGATCAGCGGTGATTGGCGAGATCCCTTCTCCGGACTTGCCTTGGTCTTGGTATGCAATTTTTGTTATAGACATTATGGGTATGTCGGGGCCCTGTTCCGGCTATGTTGCAATACTTATGTTCTTTTAGAGGCTCATAGACAGGTGTCGGCTCATGTATAGTTTGGTATGCCTTGTCGGCTAGTTTTTGTTGTATAGTCTTTCATAGTAGCGTGGTAGCTCATACCTTACATGTAGTTTCTTGATTGTCTGGTCATCCCCTGCTATGTATATTCATGCCATCATATTTTATTGCTGGTTGTCCATGATCTAGGTCTACCATTTATATTGATCTCGTCAGCCTTAAAAGATAATAATGAAGGTTAGATGAAATGTACGTTGGTGCTCGGCAAGTGTGGTCGGGTGCTAGTCATGGCCCTTCAGTTTGGGTCGTGACAAACTTGGTATCAGAGCAAGTCTGTCCTAGGGGTTGTCTATGAGCCGTGTCTAGTAGAGTCTTGATTATGGATGTGTAGCGCGCCACATTTATAATCAGGAGGCTACATGACATCTAGGGTTGTTACCTTCTTCCTGAATCTAGATCGTGCGTAGAGTTGAGTCGTAAGTGTTTGTCTCTAATATTCACCTTGTTTTTTTCAGTGATGCCTTCGACTAGGAAGCAAACGATTAGTAGGCGGCTTGATACAGCAGCGGGAGAGGGTACCAGTCAGGTGCCCCAAGTCAGAGCAGGACAAAGTGAGGCTCAAAGTGAGATGCCCTCTCATACCTCATCTACTCCATCTCCTCCAGAGGATATTAGAAGGCACCCAGCGCCTCCAGTTCCTTCGTCTGACACTCCAGACCAGGATATGCGGAGTGCTTTGCAGTTATTGACTAGCTTGGTAGCTGCTCAGGCTCAGAGGCAGAATACAGGTGCTGCTGAGAAACCAGTTAGTACAAGAGTTCGTGATTTTATTAATTTAGACCCTCCAGTGTTTACCGGATCAGACCCCAAGGAGGACCCACAGACTTTTATTGACCAGGTTCATCGTACACTTCGGGTTATGCATGTTAGTGATACAGAGGCAGTAGAGTTGGCTTCTTATCGGCTACGGGATTTAGCGGTTCTCTGGTATGATAGTTGGGAGAGATCCAGGGGTCCGAACCCTCCTCCAGCTGTGTGGAAGGAATTTTCTGAGGCCTTTCTTCGTCACTACTTGCCAGTTGAGATACGACGAGCTAGAGCTGATAAGTTCTTGAACCTTAGACAAGGTAATATGAGTGTACGAGAGTACAGTATGCAGTTTGATTCTTTGGCAAGGTATGCTCCCCATATGGTGGCCGAGATGAGTGATAGGGTGCATATGTTCGTGAATGGGTTGGGACCACATCTGATAAATGAGTGTACGACAGCCTCCTTGGTGGAGGGCATGGATATTTCCCGTATTCAAGCTTATGCCCAGACCCTAGAGGATCGTAAGCGCCAGCAGAGGGCAGTTAGGGAGCAGGATAGAGGCCAGCATAAGAGGGCGAGATTTGCAGGGTATTCTGATGACTTCAGAGGCCGCATCAGGCCACAGTTTTCGAGGAGTTCGGCGCCACCTGTAGCTAGTGCTCCTCCACAGTTTCAGAGGCCTCGATATGATCGATCCTATTCTGGTCCAGGTCAGAGTTCGCGGGCATCTGGCTCGCAACATCACAGGGATACTAGTCAGATGAGACCCCCAACACCACATTGTGATCAGTGCGGCAAGGCCCACTTTGGACTGTGTCGTCGAGGTTCTGATGCATGCTATTCGTGCGGGCAGCCTGGCCATATGATGCGGGATTGTCCTAATAGAGGAGGTGATGGTATGGCTCAGCCGACTGGATCTGTGTCTGGTTCTTCCTCATCAGTTCGACCTCCAGCACGGGGTTTTCAGCAGTCGACAGGTCGTGGTAGGGGTAGAGGTGCAGTGCCGAGTTCGAGTGGTGCTCAAAATCGAACCTATGCTCTAGTAGGTCGACAGGATCTCGAGTCGTCTCCAGATGTTGTTACAGGTATTATATCTGTGTTTTCTTATGATGTATATGCGTTGATTGATCCGGGATCTACATTATCATATGTTACACCCTTTGTGGCTAATAAGTTTGGCATTGAACCTGAATTGATAAGTAAACCCCTCGCGGTATCTACTCCGATAGGAGATTCTGTGATTGCTAGAAGGGTATATAGAGGTTGCACTGTGATGATTTGTAGTCGTCAAACCTCGGCAAATTTATTTGAGTTAGAAATGGTTGATTTTGATGTGATAATGGGAATGGACTGGTTGGCCTCATGCTATGCAAATGTTGACTGTCGTACGAAGATGGTTAGGTTCCAATTTCCGGGTGAACCCGTCATTGAATGGAAAGGGAACATTGCTACACCGAAAGGTAGGTTTATTTCCTATCTTAAGGCAAGGAAAATGATCTCAAAAGGTTACATTTATCATCTCGTTCGCGTTAGGGATGCGGAGGCGAAACCGCCTACTTTACAATCAATCCCTGTGGTTAACGAATTCCCAGATGTTTTCCCAGATGAACTCCCAGGCCTTCCTCCTGAAAGGGAGATTGAGTTTAGCATTGATGTGTTGCCTGACACTCAACCGATCTCTATTCCTCCATACAGAATGGCCCCGGCAGAGTTGCGAGAGTTGAAGGTGCAGTTGAAGGACTTGCTGGATAAGGGCTTTATTAGGCCTAGCACTTCACCTTGGGGTGCACCAGTCCTATTCGTGCGGAAGAAAGACGGGTCGTTACGGATGTGTATCGACTATCGACAGTTGAATAAGTCTACTATAAAGAACAAGTATCCACTTCCAAGAATTGATGACCTGTTTGACCAACTCCAGGGTGCCAAGTATTTCTCCAAGATTGATTTACGTTCAGGGTATCATCAGGTAAGGGTTAGGGAGAAAGATATTCCAAAGACGGCCTTCCGGACAAGATATGGGCACTTTGAGTTCTTGGTGATGTCGTTCGGGCTAACAAATGCCCCAGCAGCTTTTATGGATCTCATGAATACTATATTCAGGCCCTATCTTGATGTGTTCGTGATTGTATTCATTGATGACATTCTAGTGTATTCTCGTTCGGAGGCGGAACACGCGGGCCACTTGCGGATAGTATTACAGACGCTTCAGGATCGTAAGTTATATGCTAAGCTCTCCAAATGTGAATTCTGGCTGAACTCAGTAGCATTCCTTGGCCATGTGATATCTGATGAGGGTATTAGTGTCGACACTCAGAAGATCGATGCAGTAAAGAATTGGCCGAGACCTACAACACCATCAGAAGTCCGCAGCTTCCTAGGACTAGCAGGATATTATAGGCGGTTTGTAGAAGGATTTTCCTCTATATCATCACCATTGACTAAGTTAACACAAAAAGCTACCAAATTCCAGTGGTCTGACACTTGTGAACGTAGTTTTCAGGAGCTGAAGAATCGATTGACATCTGCACCAGTGCTCACTCTTCCTGAAGGAACAGAAGATTATGTGGTATATTGTGATGCCTCAGGTATAGGTTTGGGGTGCGTATTGATGCAGCGTG
Source organism: Nicotiana sylvestris (assembly GCF_000393655.2). Lineage (NCBI taxonomy): Eukaryota > Viridiplantae > Streptophyta > Magnoliopsida > Solanales > Solanaceae > Nicotiana > Nicotiana sylvestris. The sequence continues at coordinate 6,954,317 of NC_091067.1, read as the reverse complement.
GGAATGTGATTGCTTATGCATCAAGACAATTGAAGAAGCATGAAAAGAATTATCCAACCCATGATTTGGAATTGGCTGCAGTAATATATGCTTTGAAGATATGGCGGCACTACTTATACGGCGTCCATGTTGACATCTACACAGATCACAAGAGTTTACAATACATCTTCAAGCAGAAAGAGTTGAATTTGAGGCAGCGTAGGTGGCTTGAATTATTGAAAGACTACGACGTCGAGATATTGTATCATCCCGGTAAAGCCAATGTTGTGGCAGATGCTCTCAGCCGTAAATCAATGGGAAGCTTAGTACATATTGAGGCAGGTAGATGGGGGTTGATTAAAGAGCTTCATCAGCTAGCCAATATGAGAATCAGATTGTTAGACTCTGATGACGGAGGTGTTACTGTACAGAATACATCAGAATCATCTTTGGTAGCCGAGGTAAAAGCACGACAATATGAAGATCCTATCTTAGTACGATTAAGAGAAAGCATTCAACAGTGTAAAAGTATGGCTTTTGGGATCGGAAAAGATGGGGCACTGAGATACCAGAGCCGATTGTGTGTGCCTAATGTGGCAGGGTTGCGAGAGAAGATTATGAATGAGATTCATCAATCCCGATATTCCATCCATCCCGGCTCGACAAAGATGTATCATGATGTCAAGGAGCAGTATTGGTGGGATAATATGAAGAAGTCTATTGCAGAATTTGTGGCCCAGTGTCCCAATTGTCAACAAGTAAAGATAGAACATCAGAAACCCGGTGGATTGCTTCAAAATATAGAGATTCCGACCTGGAAGTGGGAGGTGATTAATATGGACTTCATTATTGGATTACCTCGCTCTTATCATAAGTTTGACTCCATCTGGGTGATAATTGATCGACTTACAAAATGTGCCCATTTTCTGCCAGTGAAGACAACTTACACGGCTGAAGATTATGCGAAGTTGTATATCAAGGAGATTGTTAGGCTTCATGGTGTGCCCATATCTATTATATCAGACCGAGGAGCTCAATTTACGGCTAACTTTTGGAGGTCTTTCCAGAAGGGTTTAGGCACACAAGTAAATCTCAGCACTGCATTTCATCCGCAGACTGACGGACAGGCTGAACGTACCATTCAGACACTGGAAGATATGCTACGAGCATGTGTTCTAGATTTTAAGGGGAATTGGGATGATCATCTTCCACTCATAGAATTCGCCTATAACAATAGCTACCATTCCAGTATTAAAATGGCCCCATACGAGGCACTATACGGGAGGAGATGTAGATCACCAGTTGGATGGTTCGAAGTCGGTGAAACAGAATTATATGGGCCAGATTTGATTCACCAAGCTATTGAGAAGGTGAAAGTGATACAGGAGCGATTGAGGACGGCACAAAGCAGGCAAAAATCTTATTCTGATGTCCGACGTCGTGATCTAGAGTTTGAGGTTGGTGATTGGGTTTTCCTGAGGATCTCACCAATGAAGGGTATTATGCGTTTTGGGAAGAAAGGTAAGCTGAGTCCAAGGTATATCGGGCCGTATAAAATTCTTCGACGGATTGGACAGGTTGCTTATGAGTTAGAATTGCCATCCGAATTGGAATTTGTCCACCCGGTATTCCATGTATCTATGTTGAGAAAATGTATTGGAGACCCTTCTCGAGTCGTCCCTATCAAAGATGTACAAGTTACAGAGGACCTATCATATGAAGAAGTGCCAGTGGCGATATTAGATCGGCAAGTCCGCAAGCTGAGAACAAAAGATGTAGCTTCCGTCAAAGTATTGTGGAGGAACAAAAATATGGAAGAAATGACATGGGAAGCAGAAGAGGAGATGAAGTCTAAATACCCTTACTTATTCCAGAATGAAGATAACAAGGATGCTGGTGGAAGACAGGATACATTGGAAGGTGAAACGGCTCTATGAGGTAAGCAATAATTTGAGAATACTCCTCCTTAATACAAAATGGTGATATGTAGATAATGTAAATACGCATAATGCTTTGTGTAGCCTTGTGAAGCCATATGTTGGGCTTAATTACTTGCAAGTTTTGCTAGTGACCATTTTATAGGGGAAAATTGATCGGAAATTTCCATTGGAATCCACGATGATTTAAACTCCCCATAAACCCTTACATTCGAGGACGAATGTTCCTAAGGGGGGAGGGTGTTACAACCCATATCCACATGTGTTAGTTCATGCCATATATTAGTTAACATAAATCCAAGAAGGAATTATCTTTGAGATGATAAGAAGTCAATCCTATTGGTCTTAAGTGATACAAGAGTGTATAAGGGTGATTAACCAATATTAGAAGTTAAACGAATCAAGGATGTTGTAACTCGTATTTTTAGGTAATCTAGCGGTGCTTAATACACTCAAGAGGTCATTTATTAAGGTATTTTAATCATATAATATCCGTATCATAAGTCTTGAAGTCAAACGAGTTATGAAACAAAAGTCGACAAAAGTTGTCGCAACTTAGGTTCATAATTTTACTTAAACATTAGGTCAAATGTTTCTAATCTTTTCTCATAATTTACAAGGAATTACGGGGTGATATACCCACCAAATTAAAGATCTATGAGTCTAGTTTCCAACGCATTAAACCGTTCATCGATACGATCTCGGAGTAGAGAGATATTCGCGTTTTCGCGAGACTGCGCCAAGCACCTCTCTATGGGGCCCACTAAGTCGGTTTAAGATATTTGGACTTATATAGGATGACCACAACCCGTTTTTAGTCATTTCTTTTCACTATTTTCAGAACTTAGAACCCTAGGAACATCCTCTCAAGGTTCTCTCAAGATTCAAGACCCAAAAAAAGGGCAAACAACACAAATCAAGTGTCGGGAATTCCGTGGCGCTAGTAAGTCTCTTGTTCTTCTTGTTGTTGCTCATTTTTGTGTCGTTCCAACTCGTGTGGGAGGTTGTTTTAAAGGGTATATGTTCTGTAAATACTCCCTAATGTTCTTAATATTAATCCTAGGTGATTTCAAGCCTTCTAAAGTGATTCTAGTGCCGAAAAACACTAATTGATCGCTAGTTTCATTGTTTTGTTGTTGTGGCAGCATTGGAGGGATATTTCTTGGAAATTTAAGGTCAAATTGGAGTTGTTATTTCTGTATAAAGGTAAGGAACCTCTTACTCTATATGTATTTAAGATTATCCAAGTTGCGGCTAAGCCATTGAAGCTAGAACTTGTGAGATATATATCGAAAGGTTTGGTAGTAGTGTTATTGTTTTGTGGACTGTTTTGCGTTGTTGTTGGGCTGCGTATTTTACTACTATCTTGTGGAGTTTTGGAGGAGGAAGGGTGTGGAGAAACACCATATATATGTAGGTTTATGGGCTGATAGTTATTCGTAACATTTCCAGGTTGTTTGACACGACTACGGTGGTCGTCGTATGTATGGAGTGATTAGGCTGTGTGTGGACTATTTCGGGAGGCTCAATATGTTTATTATTGATGATGTTTGGGCTGTTTGGTGATTGTTTTGAATGGTGTGAGGTCATATATATAGGGGAGGTGCTGTCCGTTTCATCGTAAAATAGGTTGTGGTCGATACATAATAGTTATGACGCTTAAATGATAACGATAGTATCGTTTCTCTTATTGTAGACTAAGGAGTTTTGACAATTGCATAGCTTGAGATTGGGGCAGTATATACAAGGTATGTGAGGCTATCCCTTTCCTTCTTTTGCACGACTCCGATTGTACATAATGTAATGAACGAGCTTCCAAAGATACTCTACTCTTAGAAGCTAGCAGTACTTACATTGTTTTCCCTCTTATGGAACGATTGATGTTAATGTTACTTCTCTTATTCTTATGTTATCAATGTTGTTCGTACTTCCTAAATCTTATAAGGTTCATAGTGAAGAGTTAGTCCTAATAACGTGTACAGAGGATACCGACCTTACGTCACTCCGAAAGGTTTAGAATGTGATTCCATGAGTCGAGCATGCATTATATATATGTATCTATTTTACTCTACCGAGCCACGCTATAGTTGGCCGGGTACGGCACCTATTGTGCAACCACTGATCAGTTGGGTTTTACCGAGCTCCACGTGGCCGGGTACGATTCTACCGAGCCTATTATGGCCGGGTACGATATGATGATGATGATGCCCACAGAGGCGAATGCTTTAAAGGTTTATGTATTTATACATATGTATCATGCATTTCATGTAAGTAGCCCTCAGAGGTACTAAGATGTTACAGGTTGTATATTCTCTATCCTTGCTTACATTACTGATCGTATTTATGGTTCCTTGCCTTACATACTCAGTACTTTATTCGTACTGACGTCCTTTTATTTGTGGACGCTGCATGTCGTGCTGCAGGTCCTGATAGACAGGCAGGTACAGCTCCCCCACCACAGTAGATCAGCGGTGATTGGCGAGATCCCTTCTCCGGACTTGCCTTGGTCTTGGTATGCAATTTTTGTTATAGACATTATGGGTATGTCGGGGCCCTGTTCTGGCTATGTTGCAACACTTATGTTCTTTTAGAGGCTCATAGACAGGTGTCGGCTCATGTATAGTTTGGTATGCCTTGTCGGCTAGTTTTTGTTGTATAGTCTTTCATAGTAGCGTGGTAGCTCATACCTTACATGTAGTTTCTTGATTGTCTGGTCATCCCCTGCTATGTATATTCATGCCATCATATTTTATTGCTGGTTGTCCATGATCTAGGTCTACCATTTATATTGATCTCGTCAGCCTTAAAAGATAATAATGAAGGTTAGATGAAATGTACGTTGGTGCTCGGCAAGTGTGGTCGGGTGCTAGTCATGGCCCTTCAGTTTGGGTCGTGACAATTTGTTTGAAGAGTCAATTTGCATAAATGGACATTAAACAAATAACAAAACTTTAGCTATACAATTGCTATCATTAATTTGAATTTAGCACATTCAAGGAATTGAAGGGTATAAGCTGAAACCCCTTCATTTAGCTGTAGTCAAGCCAATATTGCAAGAGTATAATATTTTTTTCGCTAAAGAATATTAGTTAGGAATCATTAGATTATGTGAAAGATTTATTTTTTTCAAACTCAACAAGAGAGAAATTTGTTTCTAACCGATAGTTTCTATAGTGACTTTTAAGTGTAACAAAGAGTATATATAAAAAACAAATTGGTATGACATGAAATATTTTTTTTAAAATATAAACAAATTATTTCGAAAAAACTCTTTACTTTTTTTAATTCAAAGATAATAAAAATATAAGATATTTTTGAACATTAGTAGAGAGTTTTAAAATTATTATAATAGAATTTATATTATGGATAAACTCAAAAAATCGAAACTTATGGAACATTTACATAATATCTGGCCATATTTATTGTTTACTTTTTATAGCTAATATAAATAAATGATATACCGACAACATACGATTATACACATGATTATATAAAAATTACACATCATTCAGTTTTCTAATTTAAATGGTCGGGCGAGCACCTATTTATGCTGGTTAGATAAAGCCAAAAGAAAAATATGAAATAATTTCAACCAAAGACTAAAAATATAATTAAAGTTCTTATGTAGAATTATTTTTATTAAAACTCATCCTTTTATAGTGAAATAAATTAATTTTTGTAACAAAAGAAATAATGACATGAAAAAAAGATAAAAGAAAATAAATATTGAAGATGACTACAAATTTCTTCTTATGTTTCATCTTTGTTGAGTATAAAATTTTTGAAAGTTAATCTCATCGATTTCAAATATTTTTTTTTTCAACTCAAATACATAGATTATAAGATAAGGATATCTTAAAATATTTTTTTTAATTTATATTATGTGTCGTTTTTAAAAAGTCACTATTACTAACAAACTGATATGATATTTGAATTTTAATTGGAATGCAATTTAAGTAGTTTGCATTGAGGTTAAGCCAAGTATGGTGTCGAAGAATAAACTACTTGACAATTTTAAGACAATATATGCAATGTTTTATAATAATAATCAACTAATTTAACATTTAATAATTTAAAGAACAATTTTTTTTGTATATATAGGGTATTAAAAATTCAAATTCTAGGTCTAGAGATATCGATAAATTTAAAGTGGGGTCATACTGAAATAAATCCGGCCAAAGAATCATTTAAATTTTTAAATAGCCGATTAAAATGAATTTTAAATTAAGGATAATATCTTCACTTGCATCATTATAAAGATAATCATTATTATAATATATATATAAAGTTTTAGAAATTGAAATTTCAAAATAGAAATATTTTTTGAAAGATAAAATCATACCGAATAAGAGTGCAAGTCGTAGTATAAGAGTCACGCCGTAATCAAAGAATCGTTTATATCGTGTCAACCTTTGTGTTTTGCCATAAATATGAGTTATTATTTCACTTTGTGGCTATTTTTAAGTTCAAATGACACCTATGAGAATAATGCAAAAATAAAATTATCACTACGAGAATTGAGAAAATGTTAGTCTTTTTTCATGTAGTGTTTCTTAATTAATATCTGACAATTATCTATAGTTATTTAGAAGGTTTAAATATTAAGGTTATTTACATATAATTCAAATAACTCGGATATTTAACATGGTTAATGTCAAATATCAAAATGGATTAAAAAGATTCACTAGCTAAAGAATTTCTTTATATTTTTAGATAGCCAACTAAAATGAGTTTTGAATTAAGAATAATATTTTTAATTACATTATTATAAAAATAATTATTATTGAAAAATAATGTTTTAGAAACTGAAATTTTAAGAAAGAAATATTTTTTAAGAGATATAAACACACCAAATAAGAGTTCAAGTAGTAGTAAAGAGTTAAGTCTTATCCAAAGAGTCATTCATTGTCTCAATATTTGATTGTTTTGCCATAAATATGAGTTATTATTTTGATTCCTGACTATTTTTAGGATCCAATAACACCGGCAAGAATGATATTAAAAAAAAAAAGAAATTGTTAATTTTTTCACGTAATTAATATCCAATGATTATCTATATTTACCGAGAAAATGTAAATTTTAAGATTTAAATACAATCGAAATAACTTAAATATTTGATATAATTAGTTTCCGCGCGGCTACTAATACTAGATTGTGTAAAGATGCATCACTCCTCCTTTTCTTTTTGGGGGAAATTACTAATAATCCCAGAATTAAAAATTGATAGCAACTCAAGAGGAACTTCCCATCAGAAATGGACGATGACAAAGAGAAAATAGCCGAGTCAGGGCCTAGCCATGACTGGGCCGAGTTAACTCAGCTATGCCTCATCAACATCCTCTCTCGCCTCTCCCTCGAAGACCGATGGCGCGGAGCCATGTTTGTGTGCAAGCCATGGTTTCAAGCTTGCAAGGATCCTAACCTCAACTCAGTAAACGACATCGAAACTCAGTTCGAATCGGCCACTGAGTCGTCTCTTTACTGGACGCCCGAGTTCGAGCGCAAAATGGACAATATGCTTCGATCTGTTGTACTTTGGAGTGATGGATCTCTTACTACCGTTCGGGTTAGACACTGCTCTGATCGTTCCCTAGCTTTGGTCGCTGAAAGGTAATCAAAGTATCCACATTAAAAATACTGTGTTATAATAAAAATTATTATTATTCTATATATTTTTGTTTTGAGAAGTTTCAGATAAGAATGTATGATAAACAGGAAAAACTAAATTGAACAATGCAAGCTCTACTTTCTATAGGAAGCTAATCTAACTTGAACAAATACAATATGACTGAAGCTTCCTGAAAGTAACTTAGATAGGTCATAGGTATTTGAGCCATCTCAAAAGAGATTATTTGATGAAAATAAAGGCTAATTTTTTCTTCGCGCTCACCTCGACTAATTCCACATGATATCCACTACCTCGGGTATTGGATAACTCTATCTACGAAGGCTTGGATAGATAGGAAGAAGTCACCTATTGTTTTTGCCTGCACTAGTATTTGAACCTAATATCTCATGGTTCTTACAACGACAACAACATAACAGTATATTACTACGGAGTAGGGTCTGGGAAGGATAATGTGTACGGAGAACTTACCCCTACCTTGTGGAGGTAGAGAGATTATTTCCCTCGGCTCCACAGACCCTCGGCTCAAGAGGAGCAGTTCACATGAGACCTCATGATTCTTAGCCCACTTTATTGACTATTAGGCTACAACCTTGGCTGGATGAAAATAAAGGCTAATTATTGCCTTTTCATGGACTAATCTCCTAAGCCAAGGGTCTACTGGAAACGGCTTCTCTGCCTTCTTAAAAATAGGGATAAGGTTTGCGTACACACTACCCTCCCCAAATCCCACTTGTGGGATTACACTGGGTTTGTTGTTGTTGTTGTTGTTGTTGTTCATGGACTAATCTGATTGAACACAATGTAAGCTCCATTATCTATTGGAAACAAATCCGACTTGAACGAAAAATATCTAACCAACACTATTAAAATATACAAGTCCATTTGATCAAATGCTAAGTTGTGGTCAATCAACTAAGGGCCAGATGTTGTCATTTCATAGATAAAGAAGATAATCAGGGAAATAGAACATTGTTATGCATATATATGATAGCAAACATTAAGGTAAGAAAATAGAAGAATAGTACATCTTATTTACAACCCGATTTCAGTTTGTGTTCCTTTCCTCCTTCCGTTAGTTTATCCAAGGTTCAGTGCTTTTGCAGTTTGACATGGTATTTTTTGAAGTTTCTGCAAGGGTCCAGTTGTCCCGATTTCTTGGTGTAATATGATTTATGGTAACTTCCGTACAAAGTGGGGTTTTTTTTCTTCCATTCAAGTAGGGTGATCTGTTTTAGCTGTTTAAATCATTATTTTGAATGTGAAAAAGGTCTGCTGCTTGTGTAGTCATGTTTGTTCCGTTTGAAAGCTGAAACTTGAATAGGAGTATTAATTCAATTCAAAAGAAGCGTGCGTTTTACTTCTCACTTTTCGCTTCAAGTCTCATGAATTTTGTTGCTCTTTTGTGTTTTTCGCTTTTCTTAGTACTGCTTTAGAGTTTAGATCGCACTTGGGCTTTATCCACACTTACTGTGACGTTTCAATGACCAATGTATAAAAAGAGCCAGAAAATTTTGAATTCATGAAACCACCAAAGGATACAAAAGGTATTTTAACATTAGTGATGAAATGTTTTTGCAAAGAAAAAAGGAATCAACTTATATTAAAAAATTGTTGTTTCTTATGCTCTCTCTGGGCTGGAACTTGGTCCAGCACACTAGGAGACAAGTTCAGGATGTTAACTGAGCGTAAACCAATGAGGGATAATCATAATAAAGCTTACAAGTTATTTTCTGATGTAATTAAAGCGCAAAGAGAGTCGTATTGGTGGCCATAATAGTGAAAAATGACAGTGGATGCCACCACCACTTTATTTCTTTTTTTCTTTTTGGGGTTCTGAAGTGTTTAATTTCTGTAGGTATCAGGGTTGGGCTTGAGCCGAGGGTCTATCAAAAATAGCCTCTCTACCTCACACAAGGTAGGGGTGTCTATGTGTATCCTACCCTCCCAAACCCCAACTGTGAGATCATACTGGGTATGTTATTGTTGTTGTTGGATATCAGGGTTGGGGTTTGTGTCATTAAAGTAACCATATTTAAGAGGAGAATAAACTGAATTCACACGTTAGAGCACTCCTCTCAGGAAGAAGACTTGATGCAGTTGGAGCTGGATATTACTTTCTTGTGGTTTACAGTGGAGGCTAAATCTTAAAATATATTTGATCAAATTGGAAAAAATGGTATGTTATCTGATGCGTTTGATAAGAAATTGCCTAACTTTTTATGCATCAAAAAAGAAAAAACTACCATTCTTTAAGAAATAATGGAGTTTTGTTTCAGCTTAGACTTTATTTTTTCTGTCTCTCTTGATTCCTTAAGATGGAGAACTTGACTGGATTTTAACTTTCCTAGTCTGGTGAAATGTGAATCATGGAAACTACGGGATGATGATTTCTGAGATTCATGTTAGCTGTATCACTTGAAACCTCTCTACTTGATGGATCTAATGTTCTAAGGGCAACCTGGTGCACAAAGCATGCCTCGTTCGCGCAGGGTCCGAGGAAGGGCCGCATCCCAAGAGGATCTGATGTAGGCAGGCTACCCTGATGCAAGCATCCTTCATGGATCTATTCTGATTAAATGAAATTTTACTTGCTTCCACCAACCTTAAGTTTGTAGTTAATGGTGGTAGTGATTCATTCTCTATTATTTACATATACGATATTCCTTTTGGTTTTTGGCGCCTACCATTTAAAATAAACCCGTTGGTTTTTCCAGAGATACGGTTTTGCTTTCTGATAACTTTGGTGCTTCAAAAAGATGATCTTTTCCTACGTTTGGGTATGTTATCTGTTATCATGTTTGGTGCTTATGAATAGCGAATAATGGCTATGAATATTCTTACAGGTCCCCAAACCTTCAAGTTCTCTCTATCAAAAGCTGTCAACACGTAACTGATGAAACGATGTCTAAGATTGCCTATGGGTGCCCTTGGCTTAGGGAACTCGATATCAGCCTCTCCTATCAAATATCTCACAAGTCTTTGGCTCTTATAGGACATCATTGTGCTAATTTGAGAATTCTGAGGCGAAATTTCACGAATAGGTTAGATCGTTCCAGACAACAACGTTTTATCCCCGGGGAGTATCTAGATGCCTGTCCTCAAGATGGCGATTCAGAAGCTGCTGCAATTGGAAAATTTATGCTCAAACTTGTGCAACTTGAGCTTCGTTTCTCCGACTTGACTAATCAAGGACTAGCTTTGATATCTGAAGGGTGTATAAACCTTGAGCATCTGGATCTCACTGGATGTACAAATGTTACTAGCCGGGATATTTCAAATGCCTCGTCGAATCTGAAGCAGTTGAAAACCTTGAAGAAGCCTCAGTTTTACATTCCGACGTTTGAATCTGAAAGGTATGGTCACTGGCAACTGTATGATGAGCGTTTCCAGACGGGTGACTTTCGAATTTAATCAGGCAAAGTATGAGAGATACATCATTGTTCAACTTATTGTACATTTTGCTTTTAAATTACTTATTTCTAAATAGGGCTATGGTACAATACCTATATCTTTTAGAATATGAGAAGAAACTATTATGGATTGAAATTTACGTAAATAAAAACTATTATAGAGTGGAGTGAATGCAGAGGATTTATGTAGCTGATTTAGTAGTTTGGATAATTGACTTTTTGAAAATAGCACAGTTAATTTATCATGTTAAGCAGAACGGAAAAGGGCTAAATATACCCTTCTACTTTCAAATATTGTTTACCTGTACCCTTCGTTATACTATTGGGTTATCCATACCCCTACCGTCATACTATTGAGTTATCTATATTCCTATTGTCATACTTTGAAACAAAAATACCCCTATTTTTTGATGGAGTGCAACGTGGCAGCAGCAGATTAAAACGACTCATTTTTTTTTTACCCGACCCGTTTCTAAAAAACCCACAACCCGACCCCTATTTTCATTTTTTTCCAGTTTTTTTTTTAAAAAATTCAGTTTTTAAAAAACGAAAATATTATGTTAAAAAACAAAAAATATTTTTTTCTGTTTTTACAAATTTATTTTTCCAGTTTTTACAAAACAAAATTCTTTTAAAAAACTAAAAAAATGAAAAAAAAATATTTTTCAAAAACGAAAATATTTTGTTGAAAATAATTTTTTCAGTTTTTAAAAAACGAATTTTTTTTCTGTTTATACAAATTTGTTTTTACAAAAAGAAAATCTTTAAAAAAACTGAAAAAAAAACATTTTTCAAAAACGAAAATATTTTGTTGAAAATAATTTTTTCAGTTTTTAAAAAACGATTTTTTTCTTCTGTTTTTACAAAAAAAAAATTCAGTTTATACAAATTTGTTTTTTCAGTTTTTACAAAAAGAAAATCTTTAAAAAAACTGAAAAAAAAAACATTTTTCAAAAACGAAAATATTTTGTTGGAAATAGTTTTTTCAGTTTTTAAAAAAAGAAAATATTTTGTTAAAACTGAATTTTTTTTCTCCAGTTTTTACAATTTTTTTCAGTTTTTACAAAAAAAAAATATTTTGTTAAAAAAACGATTTTTTTCAGTTTTTACAATTTGTTTTGCAAAATCTTTTCAGTATCTACTCTGTTTAAAAAAATGAAAATATTTTGCAATTTTTTTTTAAGTTTTACAAAAAGAAAATTCTTTAAAAAAACTGAAAAATGAAAATATGGTTCGGGCTGTGGGTTTTTGTAAAACGGGTTAGGTAAAAAAAAGGAAATGAGTCATTTTAATCTAGTGTTGTCTCGTGGCACTCCATACAAAATAGGGGTATTTTTCTTTCAAAGTATGACGATAGTAATATGGATAACCCACTAGTATAACGTAGGGTACATATAAACAATATTTGAAAGTAGAGGGACATATTTGGCCCTTTGCCGTAAGCAGAAAGAAAGGTGGGACTTTTTTGATGATGAAGTCCAAATTCATCCCTTAACCTAGGGGCTTCACTCAAAATGTTCTCTAATGTATATGGAGTATATAATAGTGCTCCCAAGATTTCAAAACTACTGCACATTTAGCTAGCATTTGGACATAAGTTTGTTTACAATTTGAAAAAAAAAGTTTTTTATGATGAGGTAAAAAATGATTTTTGAAAGTTAATTATGTTTGGACATGTGCATTTTACTTGAAGAAAAGTTGAAGTTTTGTGAGTAGAAAACTTCAAAAACTTGAAAACTAGTTTAAGGGTCCATTTGCCCATAATTATTTTTTTTTTACTTCTTTTCAAGAAAATTTTTACTTTTTTTCGAAATCAGCATTTGGCCATGAAAATTTCAAATTTCACTTAAAGTTGAATATCAGAATTTTCGGAATTTGAAAACTTCAAGAAGTTGTTTTCAAAAAATTTCACTTCAAATCACTCATAAAAATTCAAAAAAGTTTCAAATTGTATTCACGTCCAAACACAACTCTAATTTTTAAAGACCATTTTCACTTTTTTTTTCTCCCCAACATTTTAGGGAATTTCACAATTTTTATGTCCAAACGCCCATTAAATCAATTTTTGAAACTTGAAAAATTCATCTTCAAAAACTGATCACTTTTTATAACCAAATAATGTTTTTAAAATATTGTTGAAAAACAGTGAAATTTTTTTTATTGCCAAATGGGAGCTTAATCTAGTCCAATGAAATTCATCTACGTTTGAGAAAAGTACAAATTTGAAGCTTCACTTAAAAATGCTCTCTGATACATACAGCAGAACACTAATAACACTACAAAGTGATTAAATATGATGAAATTATTTTAGTGGATATATTTTATAAATATTTAGTTAATTGGACTAAAAACTAGTTATACAATATAAATCACGTGTTTGCTTTTATACTAGACAAATTTTGATAAATTTTTATTTTTAAAATTTTAACTTTAACTTTCTTAAAAAACTTTGAGAGAACCAGAGAAGAGCTAAGTAGAAGGATATACGCATCATAATTCCAAGATTATATCTTATATTAATATGGCAAAAAATAATATCACAACTGTGTGGTGTAAAAAATCACAAAAATTCTTATACCAAAGCAAAAAAGAAAAAATAAACCAAATAATTATAAGATAATCCACAATTTATCTTGGGATAATTATACTATCATTTTCACTCATCCATGCTGTTCTAACTTCTACATGAAGAACTATTTTGAGTGAAGCCTCAAACTTTAGTGATTATCATTCACAAATGCTCAATAAAGAGATATTCTTTCTATCTCGTAATCTTCTTTTATATTTATTTAAAATTAATTTAACTTTTAACTTTATCCTTAATAAGATAATTTATAATTATTAAATATTTATAATTTATTTTATACCATAAAATCCAAAAATATTTATTTATTTCTCAAACTCCATGCGATGAAAACAACCACTAATATTCGGAGGGGTGGGTTCATGTAAACCCATTCTCCTCTCCCTAGATCATGTATAACACCAGTAAAATTTAGCTCAAAATACTTAAATTAACATGGGTAAATCCAAGCTCAAGTGAGCAATTTAATGCACGGATAAAGAAAAGTGCACCTTCTACCTTTTATAGCATGTTTGACCAAACTTCTAAAATCAACTTATTTTGAGAAATGCTTTTCTCAAAAGTATTTTTTAAAAAAGTGTTATTTGTGAGAAACAGTTTGTGCTTGGCTAATTAATTTGAAAAGTACTTTTGAGCATAATTAGTGTTTGACCAAGCTTTTGAAAACTCCTTCTAAATGTATTTTTCTCAAAAGTGTTTCCTAGAAAAGTGCTTTTGGAGAGAAGCTACTTTTTTTCTATTTCTCAAAAACTGCTTCTGCTTCTACTCAAAAATATTTTTTTCCTTTAAAAGCTTGGCCAAACACCTCATTGTTTGGCCAAAAGTGCTTTGGGCCAGAAAAAAACTTTTGGCCAAAAAAAAAAAGAAAAAAGCTTGGCCAACAGGCTATTAGTGAGGGGTTCGATTCTCATACTCTTTCTTCTTTTAAATCATATTTCATCAATGAGATTTTTACATTCCTATATACTATATGAAACTATATTACCTTCCCTACTCAAGTTTTACTATAATTATATTTTATATACCCAATTATCATTTATGTACATTTTGAGGGAATTAATGATAATAATTAATGTCCTAAAATCACTCTAACATATCTTCCATTCCCCCACGTTTCTCTCTCCACATCCCACATCCCACCCCCTCCCCCACGTATCTTGCACAAGAGAGCAACAATTCCACCATTGACAACCATTAAAAAGCTTTGAAGCTTTGAATTCGAAATTGGGTTTTCAAAAAATATTATTTGTTTGAATTGGATATTATTGCAAAGAATTGGGAATTCTCTCTACGTCTCTCTCTATCTCTCAATCCCTAATTTCAGTAATGTAAAGTAAAGGAAAAGAGAGCAGCAATTTTACCATTGACAACCATTAAAAAGCTTTGAAGCTTTGAATTCGAATTTGAATTTTCAAAAATCATTATTTGTTTGGATTGAGTGTTGTTGCAAATAATTGAAAATATAGTTTGGAGTTTAAATCTCAATTTTGAGGGGTATTGGTGAAGATTAGACTTAGTTTTGGCTGAATTTCAGATTTAAACTCGACGAAGAAGAAGAGGACATGATATACATTATATTTACGAAATTGTAGTAAAATTGTAGAAAAATTATTTATATATTTTTCTTTTATTTATTTAACTATTGTATAAAAAAATGGATTAATAACGGATTGAGAGCCTTTAAGGTGGAATGTATATATTTTGTAAATAAAACTTGTGTAGGTCAGATAAATAACAAAACATGTACAATTTTTGTAATAAAGTTTTAAATAGTGTGTAGGAATGAAAAAATCCCTATTTCAATTAATAAATAGGATTGATCCCCATATCCTTGCCGCTTTTTCTAATTAAACACAGAGAAAGTATTTTCAGGTAATGGTTATATATATATATATATATATATATATATATATATATATATATATATATATATATATTTTCCCTTTTTCTTTCTTTAATCTTTGTTTAACTTATAAATAAAAAATATCTCTTAGCCACCCTCTCAAAAACTCGAGGTTTTTGGTTCTCATGGTGCATCCATGCTATTGAAATACGGAAAATTTTATTTTGTGTCTCCATTAGTTGTATGTGGTAACTTTTTTGTCTTACAATTTTGTGGACCCAGATTTCTGTGGATCCAGAAGTGTAAGATTGGGGTCCACAAATTTGTGAGACAAAAATGAGCCTCATACAATTAGTGTCAGTTGTATGAGACACAAAATAAAATTTCTCTTGAAATTCTAGAAACGCCTATGCTAACATTTGTACCGGAATAAGCTGTCTACATCATATTTTTGAGGCACAATACTCCCGAACACTACGAAAATACGGAATACTTTGTGAACCGTGCTTCTCTTCTAAACTCAATGCTAATCAACACATAAATTGAGAAGGAAGAAGAACTAAATTGACAAAACTACCCCTTACTACCACTTATAATAAGCTCAGAATCAAAATTTGGTAAAGAGGAGAAGTTCCATCAGAAATGGAAGATGACAAAGAAAAGAAAACCGAGTCATGGCCTAACCATGGCTGGGCCGAGTTAACTCAGTTATGCCTCATCAACATCCTCTCTCGCCTTCCCATCGAAGACCGATGGCGCGGAGCCATGTTTGTCTGCAAGCCATGGCTTGAAGCTTGTAAAGACCCTAACCTCAACTCGGTAATCGACCTCGAAACTCAGTTCGAATCGGCCACTGAGTCGTCTCGTTTCTGGACGCCCGAGTTCGAGCGCAAAATGGACTCTATGCTTCGATCTGTTGTACTTTGGAGTGATGGGTCTCTTACTACAGTCCGGGTTAGACACTGCTCTGATCAGTCCCTAGCTTTAATTGCTGAAAGGTAAACAAAAGTACTCAATTGCTTTTAATTTCAGTAGTTAGTTTTTTGTTTTTGTTTGAGAAGTTTGTATATTTCCCGTATTCTCTTCAGCTGAAATTTAGGTGGTGGTATTTGACTCAGACGCAGAAATTAAGAAAAAGTAAGAAACTTTTAAAATTTGTGGTCTAAAATAAACGATAAATATTTGTGTGGATGTAGAAGTTGTAAGAATAAATTATTTCTGAATAGGAAAGACTGACATTCATTTTGGGGCCGATTAAAATAAAAAGACAACAACGACGACGACCCAGCCAGTATAATCCCACAAGTGGGGTTTGGGGAGGGTAATATGTACGCAGACCTTTCCCCTACCCGGAAGGGTAGAGAGGCTGTTTCCCCTACCCCGATTAAAATAAAAAGAGTGCCCCATAAATTGGGACGGAGGGACTAGCTTTTAGTACTAATTGATGAAAAGTTCTTAAAACGGGTTTTATAAATAAGTAGTAACATATTTGTATAGAAGTGTTGAAGTTGAAAAAAAAAGCAGTTGAGGTGTTTAGTTTACTTATTCTGTTAAAATGACCGAAATATCGTTAAAACTGTTATCACCGTAAAGGAGCTGATTAATCCAAGATAATTGATTCAAACACAAAATAAGTTCAATTCACTTTCACTTGATCCACCTCCCAACTTGATGAAGCTAATGTGGTTTTGCTCTTAAGTTTTTAGTTACTGGTAAGTGGTAATCATCAATTCTCTATATTTACTTATTAGATATAATAATCTTACTTTTGTTTTTTTGGCATTGCCTACCAGTTAAGTTAAACCCATAGATTTTATTCTGTTAGTTTGCTTTTTGATAATCGCTTTTCTTGAGCCGATGGTCTATTGGAAACAATCTCTTTATCTCACACAAGTTAGGGGTAAGGTCTGCGTATACCCCACCTTCACCAGACTCCAGTTGTGGGATCACACTTGGTATGTCGTTGTTGGTTTGCTTTCTGATAATGCTGGTGCTTCCCGAATACAATCTTTTGCCTAGTTTTGGAAAAGTTTTCGTCGTCGGTATTTATGACTGGTAACAATGGCTCTGATTCTTTACAGGTCTCCAAACCTTCAAGTTCTCTCTATCAAATGCTGTCCACATGTAACTGATGAAACGATGTTTAAGATCGCCTCTGGGTGTCGATTGCTTAGGGAACTCGATATCAGCCTCTGCTATCAAATATCTCACAATTCTCTTGCTCTTATAGGACAGCATTGTGCTAATTTGAGAATTCTAAGGCGAAATTTCACGAGTAGGTTAGATCTTTCCCAACAACAACTTTTTGTCCCCGGGGTGTATCTAGATGCCTATCCTCAAGATGGCGATTCTGAAGCTTCTGCAATTGGAAAATTTATGCTCAAACTTGTGCAGCTTGAGCTTCGTTTCTCCGACTTGACTAATAAAGGACTAGCTTTGATATGTGAAGGGTGTGTAAACCTTGAGCATTTGGATCTATCTGGGTGTACAGATGTTACTAGCTCGGATATTTCAAACGCCTCATCGAATCTGAAGCAGTTGAAAACCTTGAAGAAGCCTCAGTTTTACTTCTCAATGTTAGGATCTCACACTGAGAGGTATATATGGGCACTTGCAGCTGTATGATGAGCGTTTCCGGACAGGTAACATCCGAATTTAATCAGGCAACGAATGAGCGATGATACATCGTTGTTCAACTGCTTGTATATTGTGTTTTCTAGTTGTGTATCAAACAGGGCTATGTAAAAGTAGAGGAAGCTTTTGTTTAACGCTCTCGATTACTTAGTAGAAAGGTATTCGACAGGCTTTAGCTGTGTGCTACATTGCAACCAGTTTGTCCAGTCGCAACTTTGCAAATCTGTAGCCCAAAAGATAATAAGCTAAGGTTCGAAAAATAAGTAATTTTTTTCAGGCAAGGTTCCTTTTACTTTCTCCTTTGGACAAGTTTAGAGATCAAAGTTGGAATTATGTCTTAGTGATTGTTAACATGCACTATGGTACAGCCAAACTTTTCCCCAAGTCTTGCTGAGAAGCAACTATTATTTTTGCAACTGAAATTGTCACTTAGAAGACAGTCTCCAGGGCATTGTTGCAACTAGGGGTGTACATAGATCGGGTTCGTTTGAATTTTTTTAATTACCAAACTAAACCAATGATGTTTGGTTTTTAAATTTATAAACCAAATTAAACCAACGAAGTCGGGTTTTTCAATCTCGATTTTTTCCGTTTTTTTTTTTAAATTTTTTTCGGGTTTTCGGGTTTTTTCCAATAAATTCTTCAAAGCACTTAATATATACCTTGTGCTCCAAATATTTCGTTAGTCCTAGTAAGATACAACTATATAATGTACTTTCCAAGAAATAACACAATAATATGAGACAAGACATTTGCATTATACCAAAATATTCAATAACAAAGATAATAAAGTTACATAAAGCAAATGTTGCTAACTAATATGCCATAATGAAAATTAACATAATCTAAAAATACTATGTAGGTCATGCTAAAATAAGTACAGCTAATAAGTACTATTATTTACATAATTAAATACTAAAGAAAAAGATAAACTAACTTATGCATTTTCATTATAAACTAATAACAACAACAACAACAACATACACAGTATATTCATATATGTGATACCCCTACCCAGTAAAAGTAGAGATGTTGTTTCCAATAGATCCTCAGCTCAGTAAAGAGAAGGAGGAGAAGAAGAAGAATAAGAATAAGAAGAAGAAAAAGGAAGAAGGAGATGGGAGGGGGAGGGGGGGGGGAGAATAAATAGTACCAAAATATTAACAATATGAGAATAAACAAGTGACATAATATAGGTCTGAGAAATAGGAAAGTACATTCTAGTTACTAGTACTACAGGTAAGAAAGGAGGAAACTCTGACCTACCTACTAACTTTCTACACTATCGTTATTTCTAATGTTGAATTGAATTTCTTTTGTTAGCATTAATATTGATTTGAACTTTGTTTGAGTTACTACATTTATGGAGATATAAAATTTATTTACCATTCAAGAATGTTAAGTTCGTTAAAAGATTAAACTGTGAAAAAGTTTAAAAAGTTACATTGCAACAAAAATTTATATGTATAAAATATTTTTAAAAATTATATAAATGTACTATCGGGTTGGTCTCGTTTCGGTTTAACTTTTTAAGTTAAAACCAAACCAAAATAATTATGGTCGAGTTTTTTATACAATACCAAACCAAATCACAATCAGGGTTTTTTTTTCCGGTTTGACTCGGATTATTAATTTGGTGCAGTTTATCGATTTTCTTTGTACACCCCTCTCGTTGAAACCCAACCTATGGGCGGTTGACAGTATTTAATGTGTTCAAACGTTGGGATATACAGTCCGCAGAAGCGGATTCAAGATCTAAATTTTATGGGTACTTACAATAACTTCAAATTAATATACTGGGTTCCTACAACGACTTCAAATTAATACAATAATAATTGAATTCACAATCATGTATTTATAGATATTTAGTAAATTTTTTAATATATATACAAGTATGTGCAAAAGCTACGAGGTATACAAGGAGGAGAAGGAGAAGCCATGAGCTATACATCAAATCAGGTGTAGGACATCCCACCTCCAAGACATTCCAAATATTTCTAGTAATGTCAATGGACCAAATAATGAAACTTCATTTGGAATTTTCATTTGAAAGAGACTGTCACTAAAAAAAGATTTGTTAAACATTAAGAGTCAATTATTGCTCAAGAGAACAAAGCGGGAAACATTTATTTCTAGGGCTGTGCACGGATCGGATTTAGCATATTTCGAATTCGAATTTCGGATTTCGGATTCTAGAAAATGCAATCCGAATCCGATCCGAATTATATCGGATCGAATCGGATTTTAAAGTTTGGATCGGATCGGATATCGGATCGTATTATTATGCCTCAAAGTTAAACTAATATGTATATTTTCTTTGTAAAAGAGACAATACATTAAGAAAAATTCATGTTTATGCAATTATGAGAGTACTATGGTGCCAATATAGCTAAATCTAGCAATTGTAAAGGTAATAACTTGGAGGTTGATATAAATTAAAGTGTAGTATTTATACATGTCCTCATAATTTCGGATTTCGGATTGGATTGGATTAAAATATACCAATCCGAAATCCGATCCGAAATCCAAAATTTTAATAAACATAATCCGAAATCCGATCCAATCCGAAATCCGAAATTCAAAATTGAATAGATCGGTTTGGATTTCGGATATCTGATCCGAATGAACAATCCTATTTGTTTCATCTTCCATCTTTATTGTGACCTGACAAAAGCCAACACGAGATAATTGCATCCATTGCACCTAGAGGCACACGTAAGAATATTTGTAAGTGATGTCAATATTTAAAAAAATAAACAAATAAAAAATTATTATAACAACAAGCGGTGTCGATTTTTATATTTATACCTAATATTTTAATTTTGTTTATTACTTATACATATAGATTACGAAAATATTTTGACGAAGCAGTGTCACGTGACACCGCTACAAACAAGGTGCCTATGCCCCTGATTGCACCTAATTAATCTTGAGAGGTAAAGAGGAAAGAGAGGCCAAATCAGCTTTAAATGAAGAAGGATGAAAGGGCAACCTGGTATACAATGCATTCCGCTTTAACATAGGGTTCGGGGAAAGGGCGTACTCCAAGTATTATTAATATAGATAACTTACCATAATACAAACATTAGTGACTGTTTCCACGACTCGAGCCTGTGAACTTAATAATTAATTTTGACGAGGCAAGTCTTAAAGCTAATAACTCTTTGATCTTACCTTTCACCAATATCATTGACTTGTCTTGCATCATATTCTTAGTAGGGTTGTGCTCAAGCCAAAGGTGGTTTTAGTTTGTTAGTTCTAAGTAAAATTACATCACACCTAAATTGTGGGAAGTTTTATGCACCGAGCTGTCTTTTTTGTTATTTAATATTGCACATTGTTTAATTATTAGTATCACATAGCCACCTTCGAGTTTAGTTTTCATCTAAATCACGTACTTAATTTTTCCGTTTAGGTGTTAACAAAATGACACCCGAGCTCATTTATATTATAATATATAAATTCTTGTTGATCACAATGGTGAACGTAGGATTTTCATCAAAAGAATTCAAAAAATAAATAAAGTAAGCACGCAAAGAAGTTTAGGAGATTCAATAAAAGGAAAACCCGATGCACTAATCTCTCGCTATGCGCGGGGTCTTTGGAAGGGCCGAACCACAAGGGCCTATTGTAGGCAGCCTTACCCTGCATTTTTGCAAGAGGCCGTTTCCCCGACTCGAATCCTTGACCTCCTGGTCACATGGCAACAACTTTACCAGTTACGCCAAGGCTCCCCTTCAAGTTAAGGAGATTCAATATATATATATATATATATATATATATATATATATATATATATATATATATATATATATATATATATATATATATATATTGGATACTCAAAATCGAATAACAATTGAATTAGTAAGTGGTTTTAAGGATACATGATATTTGACACAAAGCGATAAATTAAATTGCAATTGAAATAAACGACGATAAAACAAATTCAAATCATACGAGTTGAACAATTGCAGTCTTGGAAAGTCAGCCACACTTGAACTGGATGCAATTCGATCGGTATCAAGATACAAAAGAACAATGGCTTAAATATAATAATATACTGCATTAGAATGCGTGTTACATTGTTCTTTACAAGTAATTAGGCCCTTCTTTATATAGTAGGGGAGTGCTATATTAAGTACGACTCTATAAAAGGTAAAAATCCTCTAATTAACTGATTGCTGATCTCACGTCGACTTAACCCGGGATCTCTGCCGCGATATTCGGTCGGTTATTGATATCACGACTTTCTGTTGGCCAAGCTTGACTACCTGACAATGTTCTTCGAAATTAATCAAGGTGAGGACCGATCTCGAATCATGTCCCTAATATCCTCGAGGGCGGGCGTCACGGTCCGGACTCAGAATTGATGAGATCCCTTCCTCGGTCTAGGTCTCCAGTTCCATACCACGAGCTTGGCCTATCACATCGGAGATCAGCATGTACTAAGAGACTGGTTTTACCCGTATACAGATAGTCCTCTTATTTTTGGGAGAGTAGACGATGAGAAACATCATGAGCTTCCGATTCTGACTTTGGTACCCTGCGTCAGAAACGACAAAATGAACGGAACGTCTCGTCAGTCAAGTCTTGACGATATTAAATGCTTGTCAGTTTCCGGTTAGCCACTCCTGGATGCGAACCACCATTAAAAAACTATATATACCTCCTCATTTGCTCATTTCATCTTTGCATCCAAACCCTCTACCTCGTATCTTCAAAATTTAGATATTCTCAAGCAATTACACTTTGGTTTATTAGGGATATTTTGCAAGAACATTCTTACATCTTCATATCAAGCATTCAACTTCCTTTCTTCCTCTATTTCTCCTCCATTTTTCAAAGAAATGGCAAAAACTTCGAAAATTGTTCCCCAAAAAGAAATGCCTTCTGCTTTGCGACCGACTACTTAGATCGAAGAAACTGTTACACGTACTGCCGTCAACGAACCAGCACAGGAACCCCTTTTGAAAATGTTCATCCTGGAGGGTGATTAGTAAATAATGATTTCAAGGTAGAAAAACTCTCTTCCGCACTGGGCCGGTCGAAGGCTTCTCGAGGTACATCTATTCGATTACCGAAGAGGTCCTCCTTAAGGCTCAGATAGACTACAACTGGGTAGAAAAAAATGATAGTGGTTCCTGACCCCGAGGAGGCCATTATTACCCATGTTGAGGGATACCTGAGAGTTTACACTTATCCTTCACATTGGTACCAGTGGACCGGTCATTATAGACTTCTGCAAGAGGTACGAGGCGTGCCTCGGTCAGATCCATCCTTCAATGTGGAGGATAGTGATCCTTCTCCGGTTCTTCATGAGTAGAATCAACGACTACTACTTTACCGTGGACCACCTGCTTTGCTTGTACAGTCCCCGACTATTCCGAAGGGGATTGATAAAGCTTGTGCGCGGGCTAGCTAAGCCACGTTCTCTAGTATCGATGAGGACCAGGATCGATGTTGCCAAAGCTATTTTGTTCGGGTGAGGACCTTAGACCTGATTCCGACGGAATGCATATCATTTCTCGATAAGTAGAATACAAAACGTAAGTGGAAATTCCCTCCGAATGTTGATTTTTATGTTTACTTCCTCTTTTCTCATTGGTGTTAGTGATGGTGTAGTCGTTGCTCGGGTTCCAAATGTTATTCCTCGACTCGAGAAGTGGGTTGAGGGCATAATTTCTCTGATGGACTACTCCAAGCGTTCATGGTGCGTACTCTCGAAGGTCCGTTGTGAGGCCCATTCCCTTGGTAAGATTCCTTTCCCGAGTAAGCAATATTTAGGTTCTTCGCGTCATTAAATTCTCACTTGTTTAATTTCTTTTTCAAGTTTATACAAGGATGTCATGCCGAGGCCTCCATCCGATGGAGAGAACTTACCTACCAACTCCCCTGCACTAAGACAGGATGAAGAGAAGAAAATAAAAAGGGCTCCGAGCTCAGAGAAGAAGAAAACAAAAAGAAGGCTGGTGCACAAGCCTAAAAAAAATACCAGCGCTCGAGCCCCACCCTCGGATTCAAGCTACCAGCTGAGGGATGAATCCGAAGAAGAAGAAGAAGCCTCTGAACTAGTGGCCCGCGTGCGATCGCAATTCGAGGGACACGAGGCCTCCGAACCAAAGAGGGGCGAGGCCGGTTTGTCTCAAGCCAGGGAGGCCGACAAGGAGGTCGTGGTTGAGGCCTCCCGGGACGTGGGTAATGCCCCGAAGGATGTACTTGGTGTAATAGACATCACCGAATCGCCTTTGTTCACTGAGTCTATGTATAATGAGGCTCATAAAGTGACAGAACACCCCAACAAGGGGGCCCACGGAGCAGACAACCCCTTCCGCGACTTTTTTGACGGCATGGATTCTACCTCCATGGAGGATGTCACCGGATTGGGTGACTTAGAAGTACCAAGGAAAAGCCTTCCCTCGGGGGCAGGTGGGTCTAGTTCGATCTCGAGATTGGTCAACCAGTTCCTTGGCCCAAGTACCGATCCCAATCGAACGCAGTCGATTATTATCTTTGTTTTGTAGGATGCCCATGTTATTTCTGCACCTGTCGGGGTAGCCAGTTACCTCTGGTGCTTGGTGACTAAAGAGCACCAGGCTAAGATGAACGAGGTAGATTCCTCGTGCTTGTTAAACGAAGCACAACAGTCGCTGAATCGGGTAAGGTGTTACTAACATTTTCATTTTCCAGCTTTGGTTACTTTATGATTTTTAATATTTCCCCTCATATTCGCAGGCCTTGATGCTTCACCACGAGACCTTCCTCTGATAATGAGAAGAGCTGAGCCTCTCTGAGGAAGAAGCCAAAGAGCTTACTGAGAAGAGATACATGTACAAACTTCTTAGTAAGCAACGCGGGGAAGAGGCTAAAAATTTTCGGGCCAAGTTAGATGCGGCTCAGAAAGAACATGATGTCGTGGTGGAACAAGTAAAAGTCTTTAAGGTTAGTGACGACGAACAAGACTCGGTGACTAACAGTCAAAATTCACAGGTCCAACAGAAGATCGATCGGATCGGCCAACTCCGGGCTGAGATGGGTGCCTTCAAGGTTGAGGCCGAGGAGTGGAAAGGAGAAATAGACCTTTTGGCCTTGGAAAAGGAAACTACCCAGGCACAACTGGCCTCTATAGAGGCTTAACTTCGAATGATAAGGGAGAAGGCTGAGGCACAGTTCTGGAAGGCCGTGGAGCTCCAACCTCAACTAAGCTCGGTTGTTACCGACTGGGAGACCGTCGCCAAAGAGCTTAAAGCAGTCAAGTCGGTGGCCAAAATAACCAAGGCCGATGCTGTCGAGATGGTGGCCCAGTATAGAGTCGATGATGAGGATTCCAGCGGGCCCGGAGGTGGAGAGGACCCCGATGGTCCTGGTGACGAGGCGACCCCCGGTGAAGACCAGGCCGTTTAAGTGTCTTGTACATTTTATTTTATCTTTTGTAATTATTATAGTCGTGTAGTTTTATGCTTTTTGTAAAAATGTGTATCGAGGTCGTTTGACCCTAGTAAAATTTTTCTGATATGTATATAAGGCTTGTTCCCTTCAGCAAATTTTGAATTTTTCCTTTGCGTTATTATTTATATTTGGAAAGATTGAAATGTCTCAGCATGAAATAGTTAGTTTATGTTTTGCGGTTCAAACGGGCCTTGACTATAATATTATTTTGTTTAAGGCATTGTGGGGGTTCGGTATGACCGGAAGTTTTTTTCCCCAAAGTAATTATAATTTTTTAAATTATAGTTTGCCGAGGGTAGCCTTTAGAACCAGTTGAGAAATTTCGAAGGCCTTATTTTTTGTTGCAGATCTCGAACGTCTCTAAGCTGTTTTAATATGACTGTAGCCTATTTAGTTTGGGTGCTTCCCAGTGGGCTTGTCACCCCGAGTTATCCGTTCTTGCCTAAGATAATAGTCCCTGAATGGGGATTGTCGCAATCTTTAAAATTTGGGCATTGCCTAATAGGTCTTGCGCCCTCGAGCTCTGATAGCCCGGACCGTCCGAGTTTATTTTCGTACGGTAGTCCCCAAGTGGGAGTGATCATTTCAACTCGGATTAAGGCAGCCTTTGGGCTCGATACCTTTAGGTTATCGGATGTAGGAAATTCCTTAAGAAATGCAAAAAGAAAACATTTTAAGGAGAAGATATTTATCCGCAAGGTAGAGACTTTTTTATTCTTGTGCGTAATAGTTACACATATGTACAAGCTTTGTTCCATGGCTCGAGTAGTCTATACGGGCAAGGTTCATTTGAACGTTTGGCCCTTAAAATAAATCCTATCGATCGAGCCGGGACAGTTCGATCACAAAGTCTCTTTCCTTGCTGGAGTCGTTATCTGAGGGTAATGCTCCTCCAATGTCCGAGGTTGATCATAGATAATTCTCGGATACTGTTGATGTGATCTTTGACACCGATTCATGACCGACCTTTGATTCTAAGTTAGCACGATCCACTGCTACCTCGTTAAAAACCTTTTCGGAAAATCCATTTGGGACAAAACCAATCCAAGGGAAAAAGAGTGCAACGCATGTTTTCAGACCTAAATATTTGTATCATTCCTTGATGGTTACGTGTAAGTGTTAGTTCAAAATGTAAATAAGTAAAAAAAATAGGTAGGATCGTACCTTAGCAGTAGTATCGCTTCAAGTGAGTTATATTCCATTTGTTCGGTAGTTGTTCACCATTCATTGTTCCGAGTTTGTACGATCCCATACCAGTGATTTCGATAATTTGATAAGGACCTTCCCAGTTCGGTCCCAACTTCCCTTCGTCCGGGTTCCGGGTGCTTAGTGTGGCCTTTCTTAACACTAAGTCCCCGATATTGAAATGTCGAAGGTTGGATCTTCAATTATAATACCTCCCTATTCGCTGCTTTTGGGTCGCCAATCGGATAAGGGCGGCTTCACGCCTTTCATCTAATAGCTCTAGGCTGGTACTCATGGCCTCGTAACTCGATTCCTTGGTTGCATATCAGAACTCGATACTTGGTTCGCCGACTTCGACCGATATTAGAGCTTCGGTGCCGTAAACTAGTGAGAATGGCGTGGCCCCAATACTGGACTTCGAGGTCGTACGGTATGCCCATAGGACTTCAGATAGGATTTTCTTCCATTTTCTTTTGGTGTCAGTTAACCTCTTTTTGAGGTTTTGGAGTATGGTTTTGTTGGTCGATTCTGCTTGTCTGTTCCCACTAGGGTAAAAGGGTATTCATAGGATCCTTTTGATCTTATGATCTTCGAGAAACTTGCTTACTTTGCTGCCGATAAATTGTTCCCCGTTGTCGCACATGATCTCGGACGACATTCCGAACCGGCATATAATATGGTCCCAAATGAAATCGATGACTTCATTCTCCGTGACCTTCTCGTATGCCTGAGCTTCCACCCACTTAGAAAAATAATCGGTTATAAACAATATAAATTGAGCCTTACCGGGTGCCCAGGAAGGAGGCCAATGATATCCATTCCCCACTTCATGAACGGCCATGGCAATAAAAACGAATGCAGCAGCTCCCCGAGTTGTTGGATCATCGGAGCATGTCTTTGACATTCGTCTCATTTCCGTACGAACTCCTTCGTGTCTTTTTCCATATCAATCCATTAGTAGCCGACTCTAATTATTTTTCGAACCAATGATTCGGCACCTGATTGGTTTCCACATGTGCCTTCGTGTATTTCCCTCAGAATCTACTCGGTATCTCCTAGTCCTAGACATATTGTTAGTGGACCGTTGAATGTTTTTCTGAAAAGGGTTCCCTCTTCGGAAAAGCTAAACCTGAATGCCTTCGTACGCAGGGCCCTCGATTCTTTTGGATCCAGGGGCAGTTTTTCGGTTTTCAGATATTCTATATATTTGTTTCTCCAGTCCCAAGTTAAAGGTAAAAATCCTCTAATTAATTGATTGTTGATCTCACGTCGACTTAAGCTGATATCTCCACCATGATATCCGATCGGTTACGGATATCACAGCTTTCTGTTGGCCGAGCTTGACTACCTGACAACGTTCTTCGAAATTAATCAAGGGCAATACCGATCCCGAATCATGTCCCAGAAATCCTCTAGGGCGGGCGTCACAGTCTGGACTCAGAATTGATGAGATCCCTACCTCGGTCTAGGACCCCGGTTAGCATACCTCGAGCTTGACCTATCATGTCGGAGACCGGCATGTACTCTCTCTCTCTCTCTCTCTCTATATATATATATATATATATATATATATATATATATATATATATAGAGAGAGAGAGAGAGAGAGAGAAATTTCCAATGAAGGGAGTTCGGCTGAACCCCCTTCCGCCCAACTAACACCGCCCCTAGCTGTTCATATACACTTACGGGTCGTTTGGTAGGATGCATTAGATAAAATAATGTATGCATTAGCTTTGTGTATTAATAATACCTTGTTTGGTAGACATTTCGAACCTATGCATTAGTTATACATCCTATTTGGTATTATCCTATGCATAACTAATGCATAAAAAACTATGGTATTAGTAATGCAGTGGATTTTAATGCATGGATTAGCTTAGTTAAAGACAAAATTGTCCTTCAAAATTAATGCTTGATTAAAATATGCTAGTTATTATATAAATCCAGGTTTAAAATAATCCAACTAGTGAAAAATAAAATTATATCTCTAGTAAATAAATAAATACTTAGCATATTTTCTTTTTTTATAAATAAACATTTAGTTCTATATTACAATATAGGTAGACAAATCAAATAACTTTTTTAAAACTATTTCATATAAAAATATTTCTCAACATATGTTTCTTTTAAAAAGTTAGAGTGATGGACTGATTTGAGGGCATTTTTGTAAAGAAACAATTTTTTAAGAAATTGTGCAATGCTTTAATACATCAAACCAAACAATGGATAAGAAATATGTTAGCATAACTAATACCAACATAACTAATGCAAGCATAACCAATACTAGCATTACTAATACACCCTATGTAACATTATTCTTATGCACCCTACCAAACGACCCCTTAATTCACTAATTTGTCATATCTAAGTCTCTGTCTCCTTAATTCTCTAGTCTCTATACAAAGCGTAATTTTCGATGAAAGGAGTTCGGTTGACCTACTTCCGTCCATCCAGCTAACTCCGCTCTGGGCTGTTCATATACACTCAATTCACTAATTTGTCATATCTACATCTCTATCTCCTTAATTTTCTAGTCTCTAATCATGTCATTTTCTGTGGCACGTGACGTGGGAGCATTTGGTTGCTTCTTCTTTTGGTTAAAGCGTTTGTACATTTCCTTTATCCATAGCCACCTTTGGGGAGAAAACTAGATCTTTCTCCATAGACTTGCTTAATATGATCTACTACATTATTATATCAAAGCATCTACTACTCAAAGTTCCATTATTTATGTTGATGTAGTTATAATTTCTATAACAGTCTAGTTTATTCAAATAGAAGTGTTGTTATAGAGAACATATATAAATGTTATGCTTGATAAGTACAAAGTACAATTACAGTAGGATATTTATAATACAAACAAGCACAAGAATAGGACTGATCTATCTTAAGATAAATACAATAGATATACACAAAATAAATATATTATCACCCCCCAAGCGATGCGTGGGTAGAAAGGACGCAGAGCTTGTCACGTAGAAGCATCAACCTTGGAGATGGGAGAGGCTTGGTTAACAGATCAGCAAGTTGATCAACTGTATTGACGTATTGAACTTGCAAGTTACCCCAAGCAACCTTCTCATGAACAAAATGAATATCAATTTCAATGTGCTTCGTGCGAGCATGTTGAACTAGATTATGAGATAAGTAAATGCGACTAACATTATCACAATAGATAGTAGCAGGTGATGCAAGTGAAGTGTGAAGATCTTTAAGGAGAGAATGCATCCAAGTAATTTCAGCAGCGGCATGTGCAACACAGTGATATTCAGCCTCAGCACTTGAGCGAGATACAACACTTTGCTTCTTAAAAGACCATGAAATAAGATTTGCTCCAAGAAATAGATAGTATGCCGAGGTAGAACGATGGTTGGAAGGACAATCAGCCC
This sequence comes from Nicotiana sylvestris, assembly GCF_000393655.2. Classification (NCBI taxonomy): domain Eukaryota; kingdom Viridiplantae; phylum Streptophyta; class Magnoliopsida; order Solanales; family Solanaceae; genus Nicotiana; species Nicotiana sylvestris. Next base: position 6,924,275 of record NC_091067.1, on the reverse strand, counting down.
AGTCTGCATCACTGTAACATGTAAGATGATCAATAGAACCACCACGAATGAACAATCTATGAGATAGCGAGCCATTCAAATAACACAATATGTATTTCACAGCTGTGTAGTGAACTTCTAAAGGAGAGTGCATAAACTGAGACACTTGATTGACTGCAAATGCAATATCTGGACGAGTGAAAGTAAGATATTGAAGTCCTCCAACAAGACTCCTATAAAGAGTGGGATTAGAAAAAGGAAGAGAGTCAGATGTATATAGTGATGCTTTTGAAGAAAGAGGTGTAGAGACAGGTTTTGAGAACAAAAGATTTGCACGACTAAGAAGATCTTGAATATATTTGGACTGACACAGAAAATAACCACCATCACGAGCCGTGATCGTAACACCAATAAAATAATTAATAAGCCCTAAGTCATTCATAGCAAATTCAGACTTAAGAGTGTGGATTAGAGAAGTAAAGAAGTAGATGAAGCAGTAAGAAGAATGTCATCGACATATAAGCAAAATAGAAATGTCCTTTTTAGACTTATAAACATAAAGAGAACTGCCAGACATACTATTTCTAAAACCAATTTGGAGCAAGAATGTGGTAAAACGATGGAACCATGCCCTAGGAGCTTGTTTTAAGCCATAAAGGGCTTTGTTTAACCGACAAACATGATTAGGAAAGTTTGGGTAAACAAAAACAATAGGCTATTTCATGTATACCCGTTCATTAAGAGTGTCATGCAAGAAGGCATTCTTAACATCCAATTGATGAAGTAGCAACCCTTTAGAGGCAGCTAAAGCAAGAACAGTACGAATAGTGACTGGTTTCACCACAGGACTAAATGTTTGATCATAATCTAACCCATGTTGTTGATTGTACCCTTGCGCTACCAAGCGAGCTTTAAACCGTTCAATTGAACCATCTGAACGTTGTTTTACTCTGTATACCCAACGACAATCAATAACATTAACATTTGGAGGAGGCAATACTAACTGCCACGTATTGTTGGTCATGAGGGCATTATATTCTTCATCCATGGCTTTTATCTAGTTAGGATCCTCATTAGCTTCCTTGAATGAAGTAGGCTCGGGAGGAATGGATGAGATGTCTTTCTTAGATGTTTCCTGGGATAAGAGAAAAGGAAGAACCCGAGGCTTAAGGTTTCCTGTTTGAGAACGAGTAACCATATGATGAATTTTTGGAAGAGTAGGAACCGTGTGAGGAGAGTGACGTAATATTGGAGGAGATAATGGAGGGGAACATATGGTGGGGGAAATAAAATGATATAGAACATCAATGTTTGAAAAGGGATAAGGACCAGCATGTGTATTAGTGGTTGCACGAGTAGAAGAAGGTAAGAGAGGAGAAGATGTAGTTCGAACATTAGAGGGATAAGGACTTACAAGTCTACTGTGTATAGGAGAAGTAGTAGACTGTATATTTTGAAATTCATAAGGAATAGTACGTAAGAATGAATTATATCTAATTGGAGACAAATATGAAGAAGTCAAAGCTGATGAGGAATCAACATTGAAAGGTGGATAAAATTGTGAACAAGTAGGAGAAGTCCTAGAATCCAGTGGTGGTGAAACTTGAGAAATATTCTTATGCAAATTAGTTGGAGATAAATTAGGAATCTGATTAGAAGGTGGAGAAATATTCTTAAGAAAATTAGTAGGAGATACATTAGGAATCTGATTAGAAGTAGGAGAAATATTGTCAAGAAGATTAGTTGGATTTAAACTAGGAATTTGATTAGAAGTTGGAGTATTTTGCGTATGAGATAAAGGGAGAGTCCTAGGGAGTGAAGAGATCGAATGAGATACAGTAGGTAGCAGAGGTTGGAAGGTAAACTCTGTTGGAGATTTGAATAAAATATTTGAAATACAAGAATAAGAAGTTGGTTGAAAAGAGTAAGATACGGAAAGGATTCCTCATCAAATCGAACATGTCGAGAAATGTAAACTTTATTTGTTAATGGATCCAGACACCGAAATTCTTTATAATTTAACGAATAACCAAGAAAAACACAATATTTAGAACGAGGACTTAACTTGTTACAAGAGTAATCACTAAGATTCGGATAACATGAGCATCCAAATACACGTAAATGGTCATAGGTAGCACGCTTGCCACATAGAACTTCAAATGGAGTTTTAAATTGAAGTTTAGAAGAGGGAAGTATATTCAAGAGATGAACAGCAGTTTGAAGAGCTTCAACCCAAAATTTAAGAGGAAGAGAGGCCTAAAATAGAAGGGTACAGATCATATTTGCAATAGTGCGATGCATCCGTTCAACCTTGCCATTTTGCTGATGCGTATATAGACATGAGATACGCAACGATATTCCATTTTCGTCAAGAAAAACACGAAGCAAAGAAAGTTTAACATATTCAGCACCGCCATCACATTGCAAAGCTTTTATTTTTGTGGAAAATTGAGTTGAGACATAAGAATAAAATGATTTAAATTTTAAAAAAGCTTCTAATTTACGTTTTAAAGGAAACACCTATAAATTTTTTGAATAATCATCAAGAAAGAGAATATAATAACGGAAGCCTGTAAAAGATGCTATGGGAGATGTCCATATATCACTATGTATCAATTCAAATGGGGAAGTCGTGAATGATTGAGATTCCACAAAAGGTAATTTATTGTGCTTGCCAAGCTGGCAAGCATTACATAAGAAATCTAATTGTTTGAAAGAACTACAAGAAACTTTATTTTCTCTAGCTAATTTAGAAAGAATGGCAAAGCTTGGATGGCCTAATTGTTGATGCCAAAGATTTGAAGAACGTCGCACTGCTGCAAAAGCTCGATGAACTGCATCATAAGATAAGGAAGACAATGAATAAAGAGGGCCTTGGCTATTGCACCGTAGAAGAATTTTCTTGGTCTTGAGATCCTTAATAAAGAAACCAAAAGGATCAAATTCAATGGTGCAATTACTATCAGTAGTAATTTACGAACACTCAGCAAATTACTTGAGAGATTAGGAACAATAAGAATATTTTTAAGAGAAAAAGGGTAGAAGGAGTAAATATAGTACCATGACCAGTGTATGAAATGGGAAGTTGAGTACCATTGCCTACAACAACTCGATCAGTACCATTATAAGGGAGAACCGAGGATACATTACCAGGATTTGGGGTCATGTGAGAGGAGGCCCCAGTATCAACATACCAGTGTGCATCGCTAGGCATGGCATAAGAATGAGTTGGAGATGATTGAAGATCATAGATAAATGCTTTAGGACCAAGAGATAGACATTCACGAGCTGAATGATTATATTGAAAACAAAGTTGACATTGGACAGTAGCATGCATGTGGGAAGAGGGAAAAGAAGAATAAGGAGCAGGCCCGAGAATGGATGGAGATCGAGGGCGAGGAGAGAGATTTGGAGAAGGGGTAGAAAAATTCTTATAAAACCCAGGATTGTTACGACCCCTACCACGACCACCATTTGAGTTCCGACCCCCATTGTTGTTCCTACCACGACCACGACCATGAGGAATAGAATGTTGCTTCGCAACAAAAGCAGTAGCAGATAAGTCAGGATTAGTGGCAGAGAAATTAGACAATTGAGCCTCATGCAAAAAGAGCAGAGAACGCATCTCTGTAAAAGATGAGAGTGGGATTCTAGTAGAAATGGAAGTACTAACTGGCATGTAATAAGAAGGAAGGCCAGACAAATTTTGAAGAACAAGATCCGTTTCTGAAATCGGATTACCAACGGAGTTCAGAGAATCTGCAATTGTTTTAAGCCGATGCACATAGTCATTGATTGAAAGATCACCTTTCTTAAGGTTATGAAATTGAACCTTGAGTTGAAGAGTTCGAGAACTAACTTGGTCACGGAATAGACACTCAATTTCAAGCCAAGCTTCTCTAGAAGTTAGAGAATGATTGGGACGAAGAATAGCTTGAAGGATTTCTTGAGAAATGGTTGCTTGAATCCAGGACAAGACAATGAAATCAAGTTGAACCCATTGTTGGAAAGCAGGATTGAGAATGGAGTTACCATCTTCTGTAATAATGGTAGAAGGTGGACAAGGGAAACTTCCATCAATGAAACCATAAACACCATGATCCCTTAATTACAGTAGGAATTAAGTTTTCGATGTTAGACAAAGAAATAGCAGTGTTGGACGAGGGAGACAGAGAAGATTGATCAGGTTTGATTGGAGATGAAGTCGTTTTGATTGGAGATGTTAAAATCGATTCTGAAAAAACTTTACTTTCATAGTGAATGGTTGTTATATAGAGATGTTATAGAGATGTGTGACTATAGTCTGTATGTGGTATATTATGTGAAAATTAATGTGAGTCAAAAACAATTGTTCTTCGTTAATCAAGATTTAACTTATATATGCTAACACGAATTTTACACGACAATGCAATTTAACTTATTTTAACAAGTCACTTCCAGTAGCGGCAGTGGCGAAGCCAGAAATATTTTTAAGGGTGTTCAAACTTGAAAGAAAAAAAATTCTCGAGAAAGGGTGTTCAATACATGTTATACACCTTTAAAACCTAATATTTTATCTATATATGCAGTATAATTTTCTAACGAAGGATGGTCGATTAACCACCCTTATCATAGTGTAGCTTAGCCCATGAGTAGCGGAGCCACTCCTTAACCAGGGGAGTCAATTGACACGCCTTTGTCGAAAAATTACATTGCGTAGATAAGTTAAATTTTTAACTTTTATGTATATATATATTGACTCCCCCTGTTTTCTTCATAGTTATTTATATTTTGACTTTTCTTAGTGAAAATTCTGGCTCCGGCACTGGTCACTTTTCTCATTTCTTCCAAGTTACTAATTCAACTTGTTATCAGCAGTTACCTTTAGTTACATTTTACATGACCTGATAGTGCTAAAAAAATTCATTGCAGCATATAAAAGTTAAACTCTACTAAGTAAACCTTTGTTGCATGCATGGTAATATTTTCTTGAAGATGCACAAGATATTCCGCGTTTATTTAGGGTCGAAGAAAGAGCCGCACATCAAGGGATATGATATAAGCCCACCCTAATATAAGTATTAGTGTTTGCTACTACAACTCGAATCCATGACCTACATGTCACATAGAGACAATGACGGCTCGAACCTACAGATTCAGTCAAATCACCATTTTGCTCTCGAAAATTAAATTTCAAGATTTTGGTTGTCACAAAGAACATGATAAGAACAAATGTAGAATCCAACTTTATCGTTCCTCCAACTGGAAAACAAATGTGATTACAAAAGGAAATATGGAGTTGTAAGCTTAGACATAGGCAAATACATAAAAAGATCAATTCATTACAAAGAAATGTAAAACAAAACTGACCCCAAAAAACATTAGAAAACAAGTTACAAAATGCCTTAATCCAAAACCACACCACACCTAGGATAATTCTTGATTTTTTCCAACCTCTCAAAATTCATACAAATACTTCTCAAATAGTGGCATATGATCAGCATCTAAACAAACAGCCAAACGTAAGTTTCTATCTTTACTATTTGGACTTGGTAATATATAAACTGTCCCTTCATATAAAATGCAAGCTGGTCCCATATGAATTGGTCTTCCCCATCCAAAATCTGAATCATGAACAGGCAATCTAGTCCAACTATTAATATTAAGATTAGGGCTAGCAAAGTATGTCGGGCCACGGATTAAAGCCGATAAATCGGGCTGTAATTCGAGGTAATCGAGCGCTGATCTTAGGTAATTATCATCCATTTTTGACAATGAAGTATGAATTCTCTTAGCTGAATTTGTCAATGGTTCTTGTAAAAGTTCACTTGATTTTGCCATCGGTGTAGCTGTGAACACAACATTTCCCAAGTAACCTGGTGGTAAAGGAGGACAAAGCCTAGACCTACCATCAGTGGCAACATGTAATTTGGTCAATTGATCGTCGGCTAGTGCACGTGCTTTGCACGTGCAACGCCAAATATGGGCCGCGAGGATTTCGTATGTGCTACCTTCATGTTTGGACTTGGACTTTAAAAGCCCAAGTTGGTCACTAGAGAATTTTAACATGGTTGTCATACTAGGCTTTGGGCTTGTGGATTCTAGGGTTTTTGATGATGAAATTAGAGATGGAGGAGGATGATACTCGACGTGCTCGAAAGACGATGTTGGTGGGTCCCGTGCACGGAGGAGGGTCCGGTCGATGAACGGCGGGATGGCGACGGAGAGGCCTCGGGCTATATCGGACCATGTGTTGATGAAGTGAATTGATGAGAGACCATCTGATAAAGTGTGGAATACTCCTCCACCAAGTGAAACTCCACCACATTTGAAACGAGTAACCTAATTAAAGATCACACAAAATAATATTAAATTTAAGTGTCAATCTTTATTCATACTACTACAAATAACAAGAAATGTCACTGCAATATAAAAGTTCTTGTACTATCAAATTTAGTAGATATACAATAACATGTAATTTCTCATATTAAGTATGATTTGATAATCTAAAAATTAGCAGTTTCTACAACGACAACAATAATAATCCAGTAAATTTCATAATGGGGTCTGTGGGAGAGTAGATGTGTACGCAGATCGTGCACCTACCCTGGGAGGACAGTAAGGTTGTTTCCGATAGAAACTCGACTAAAGAAAAGATGCAAAGAAGCAATGGCTACAAGTAGTAATAACAAGTTTTTAAGACCACCGAAGCGAAAGATAGCAATCAAATAGTAGACAGTAATAACAATCTAAGAACAGAAATATACTGTAATTAATTAAATTGCAAATATTGCAAAAATTCATTACGCTGTCAATATATATATATATATATATATATATATATATATATATATTTAAAAATATATGATTTAATATGAGTTTATGAGCCATTCATTTTTAGACAAATTTACTAGGGAGATGTGACGTGTGAACTAATTTATGGACCAACTTGCTAGGGAAATGTGAGTTGTGAACTATAGTAAATTTTATCATTTTATTAATGCTTTCACATGCACAGATCCAAATACAGTAAAGAGCAAAAATCCAAACACAAACCTTTCATACTGATGGAATATTAAATCTATGTATGGCCTACGCACTGCGCCACTTGTTGTTTCTCATATAGTCTTTATGAATTATTAACGGTATCACCAAAGTTTGCAGCAGAGTAATAAATATTTGTTTATCTTTAATTAAGGTTTTAAATTCAAATTTTGAAAATGAAGTCGTATTTAATAGGGAACATTATACTCTTAAAATTGGACTATCCAACGAGAATCTGGAGTAGCCGAGCTCAAAGCGAATACCGAACGCCAGCGAATACCGAACTCCAGATGAAATAAAATAATAAATAGACAATATATTCAAACCTTTGTATAACAAACATCCCTGTATAATAGGGATTCATTATAAAATTCAAATTTTTCGAAACCGATTTTTATATTATGTTATAAGATATCTAATCTCTAACAGCATTTAGAGTAACACAAAAAAAATATTGAAACAAACAAGTATGTATAAATAGGTTTTAATGTACTAAGAAGTTTTGGATTTGGTATTTGGACAGCTTTATGTATTCCTTTAAAATCGTAATTTTCTATTTTGGAGTGGTTCTGTCCTTTTTATCTTTCTTTTTTAAACACTATATCAAAGTCAAATTGTGTGTACTTTTGACTTTTTTTAATAAGTTTAACACTAAATAAGATAGCACTAATTAACTTATAGATCTAATTAGCACTTTACATTTATGGTTTTATCTGTATTCCTCCACCTCGTAAACTATAATAAATGTATATTTTCCCTAGATTTGTGTACCTATGAAATTAAAAGTCCTCTTTCTCCTCTAAAATTAATTGCCACCAATAATTGGATAGATTCTTCGTACGAGTTCAACTGAATATAATATTTTTACATTAAATGTATAAAATTATAAAAAAAATTAGTAAATATTTAATTTTGAATTCGTAAACTTAAAAATAAAATAAATTTAGTATTAAAATTTTCATATTAGAACCCATAAAATTTAAATTCAAAGATAAATCTTTCCCAAAATACCTTCTACACCAAACACATAATCTTTGACCAAATTTTCAAAGTGGGTAGTTCAAAAGTAATTGCGACGAAAGTGCCCCTTAGCTATTGCTAGCTATTTACTTTAATTAGTGTATGTACTATTTTTAAAGCATAGTAGAACAAGTCTATATTTTCATACTAGAAAAAGAAAGGGAAAAAAATAGTGAATTTTTTAGTAGGCGTTTGGACATAAAAATTATAATTTTTGGAAAAAAATAGTAATTAGAGTTATGTTGAAAAATGGTATTTGGAATTTGAAATTATGTTTGAACATGCATTTCCCTTGAAAAAATATTACAGTTGCGTGAATGGGGAAAAAAATTATAAAAATCTGCAAAAATTCATGGACAAACACATTTTTAATTTTTTTTTTATAAAAGAAAATCAAATTTTTTTATGGACAAACGGCGCCTTAATTGAATAACAAGAAAAGTAGGTGTCTATATTTCCTCTCCATTTTCAGTAAAATTTCTTTCAATGTTTCACCATTTCACAGCTACTACTCTCCCTTCCAATCTTTCCAATCTTTCCAATCAAAAGTTTTTGGACCATCAAAATCTTATTCTAGTAGAAATATTATTCTTTCACTACTCAAAAGTTTAGATTCTATACAGTGACAATGTAAATATTTTTTAAATTAAATAGGGGCGGATCTGAAATTTGAACTTTATAAGCTCGAATCAAGATTCTAACACAACCTCATTTGAGCTATTCGGCTCAAAATCAATTACTTGTACTTATTTAGTAAACTTTTTAACATAGTGCGAGTTAAATCTACTGAATTCATTCGAACTAATATCTTACCCTCTAGTTCCACCCCGTCTATAGGTAGCTAGACGATCATAATAAGTGAAATCAATAACCAAGAAAATAATGTAAGAAACCTACTACGGCATATTAAAATATACTGATAGCGTACCGATATACCCATCATTTCTGCCCCAGCTAAAAAAGTAGTCCGGTGTACTAAGCTAACGCTATGTGCAGGTTTCGAGGAAGGGCCGAACTACAAAGCTCTATTGTATGCAGTCTTACCCTGCGTTTCTACAAGAGACTGTTTTGACGGCTAGAACATATGACGTCCAGATCACATAGCTGCAACTCCGCCCCCAGCTAGATGATCATAATAAGTGAAATCACTAAGCAAGAAACCTATTAGGACATATTAAAATACACTGATATACCCATCATCTCCGCCCCCGGCTAGATGATCGTAATAAGTGAAATCAGTAGCCAATAAAATAAAGCAGAAAACCTATTACGACATATAAAAATATACTGATAGTGTAAAAATATTGGTGTATATAAATACCTGAAAGATGATGAGGGGGAAAGTAGAAATATCACCAGAAGTGTCAACAGTAGGAATAAGTTTCCTAAGTTCCAAACTTGGAGTAAAATCACCAAAATCATCAACAAAAGCATCACTTTCAGCTTCAACAAATAAAACTCCTTCTCCATTACAATTTATCTCAATTCTTCCTTGTTCATCTCTAGCTAATCTTCCAGCCATTGGGTAAAATGAAACAAGAACATTACTTAATGCTTCTTTCATTATTTTTGAATCAAAGAAATTTGAAGATCCATTTGGTTTATAGAAATATACTGTTAAAAGATGAATTCTTCCCACTATTAAATCTAAGTTAGAACTCCAAAGTCTTTTTGTTGGTGTTGGTTTTGATGGTTTTACTAATGTTGATTCCTTGATGTTAATCTTCATGATTTTTTCACTTCCCATTTTTTTTTTTTTTTGAAAAAAAAGATAAAGATAAAAGTTTGGTTAAGGAGAGAAAAGGGTGTAAATAAATATAATTTATTTATGGTATTGAGATTTTCTTGAGGTGTAAAATGTGGGGAAAAAAAGGGAAGAAAGAGCTAAAGAGAGAAGAAAGAAAGAGGTGAAATGCTCAAGTACAAAGAAGAGAGGTGTTGGGAATGATTATTTATAGCCTAAATTATAGGGTTTCATGTTGTTGTTGTTTTTTAGCAAATAATGATTTTTTTCTAGAAATTGCAAGTTGTTAAATTGGCCATAATTTATTCCTTTTTTAGGGTATAATATTAATTTCATGGCAGCCCTTTTTTGAAACATTGATTGATGGCGTCTAAAGACAGTTCTTTTTTTTTTACTATAATCTCACAAGTGATGTCTGATAAGGGTAACGTGTACGCAAATTTTACTTTTACATTTAGAAAATAAAGAAGTTCTATCCGCTAAATTCTCAACTTAAGAAAAGATGAAAAATAAGCAATAACACCAAACAATGAAACAATAAAATAGTAAGATAATCGGAGGGAGAGAGACAACATAAAATAATAGTAATCTAAGAATAAGAAAATACGAGATAAAAAGATACCGGAACAAAAAGACACTACTAAAAAGAGGGAAAAATCGATCGATGTTGGTCGATAATTGACAAAAATCGATCAAAAACCAACCGATTCGTGGCGGTCGGTAATCGTAAAGTCGGTAAAGCTAACCGACCGACTTTGGTCGGTATTTTTCTACCGATTTCGGTCGGTCAGTTAAAATAAAAAAGAATTACCGAAAATACTGACCGAAGTTGGTCGGTTTTTTCCGACCAAAGTCGGTCGGTATTTTAATTATGTAATTAAAAAATGCACCATTCGGTAATCGAACCGGGGAGTGGCAGGATGTTATTCTACCACTAGACCATTGACGCATTTTGTTTTAAGACTGTCTTTTATTTCATTTATACTCTTTAATTGTATTTTCGTATGAAAATAACCGACCGATGTCGGTCGATTTTATTAAAAAATAAAATTACCGACCGGATTCGGTCGGGTTTTTAAAATGACCGGCCGAATTAATCAACCGATTCCAATCATTTTTTTTAAATTAATTTTAATTTATTTTAAATGTAAAACCGACCAAAGATGGTAGGTTTCTTGAAAAATAAATTTCGTCGGACTCCAAAATAGTTTTCCGCATTTTTGCGCCAAAGAAAATCGGTCAAAGTTGGTCGATTTCGTAAAAAAAAATAAAAAAAAAATATTTTGAAAAACGATCAACTTTGGTCATTTTTTGGGCCCTTTTTTTGACCGATCAAAATAAATCGGTCGACCGCGATTGGTTTTTGCTGAATTTCTAGTGATGAGAGGCAACATAATAACATGGAACTATAATGTATTCAAAATTTATTAATTCGATTGATTCAAATTCACGTGAGGTAAAGCATTTTCGAACAAATATGCAAAGTTGTTAATTGGAAACGTTGGTTGATGATTACGTACACGAGTCTTCTTTTTTCATTTAATTATTTTTCACGTATTTAAAATTTTTTGATCCGATTAATTTAAATTTATATTAATTAAACTACAATGATTATTAATCACGCCCCTCCAAAATATAGGTTAAGCGAGAAAAAAATCTCCAAAAGTATCATAAATTGTGATAATGACTCCACTGATGACCCCGTGTTCGATTAGAATAAGGAACATAAGGGAAACATATTTATTGGAGGTTAAGAAAGATTAAAATTGCGCCAAAAAAATAGTTTATACTATTTAAAAATATTTTTCAACACGTAATACTTATTAGCTAGTAAAGTAGCTAAATGTATTGGAGATGGTTTAATTGAATTTAATTCGTCAATAAGTTAAATTGTGTATATAAAGTATAAATTGTTGAATCTCATTAGTAGCGAAGCATAGTACAAATTTATATTAGTTTTGGATCCTCTTAGTAAAATTTCTAGATACACCAAAATTATGAGTTAAGCTAATGATTTTTTTATTTTTTTTGGCTTTCATAGTAAAGAGTTTCCTTTACATAACCAAGTATTTTGTTTTGTTTTGTCTTACTAATTCTTTTTTGATTTTTACTGAATCATGCATGTTAATTATACTATAATATGCCAGACAATGAGAATTAATTTTCTATCAAAAAGTACATACGTTTAACTAATTCTTTTTCGGCCTTTCATTTCAGTATTGAGCTTAGAGCTTGTTTGGATGGTTGTTACTTATTGTATTGTATCGTATTGTACTTTAAATATTATGTTTGTTTTGGTTGTTATTTAAATTTTATTGTATCGTATCGTTAAATCCGTCCTTACGTAACGACGAAATGTGTCATTTTATGTAACGACCGATTTGGTGTGGTTGTGTCATTATCTTGTCTTTTTCTCTCATCTACTCGCCATTATTATTAAATAATTTTATTTTATCATCTACCCTACCTTTATATATAATAAATTTACCCCGTGTCATAATTTTTCTTTATAATATTGCAAGTTTATTCTTCATATTGCTAGTGTGTGATATTATGAAACAACAACAAACGATACAATCTATTCAAACATTGTATTCATCAAATAATATAGTACAATACAATATGATAATAAATTATGAAACAATGTATAGCAACCATCCAAACAAGAGTCAAAAACTAAAAGTTTAGTCAGCTTTGGTAAACTTTGAAATATAATTATTCTTCTTCTTCTTGTTCTTGTTCTTCTTCTTCTTCTTCAAATTTAGACCTCCGAATTTGAAGTTAAGCTTGTTAGAACCTTGATTTTCAAAACGGCTTCGACATAGTTCAACTTCAGACTCGACGGTTTAAATTTAAAAACTTTATATATTCACGACTCTTAAATTGATTTTGAAATGATTAAAATTTATTTTTTATTTTATTTTTATTTTAGTAAATTTCGGTAATTTTTCATAATAAGAGTCCAAAAAAGACTATTCATGCACTTTGTGATTCTTTCATTTTCAATTTAATTTAAGACGTGGCAAAAACGTTTGACGAAAATTGGTACCTTATTTGGAGTTTTATTTGGTGAAGAAAAGGGCAAATAGGACAAAAATGGGGTCTAGAAATTTGAGAAAGATGCACTAATTCTTTTAAGATTTAGTCTCTTAGGGTCGTTTGGTTCGAACACAAATTATAATGGTTTGGTTATGCTTAGATTAATTATATTGGAGTTCGTTATGCTAGAATTAACTATTCTGATATTATTTTTTATTGATTGTTCGGTATATTATATCAATTTTGAGATTATCAGTTTTACTGCGTTATTCTGGGATAATTTATCGTAAGATTACTATTTCACCCTCTAGCAAATATGTGCTATCCAGTGACTAATTTTAATCTTAGGATAATTATCTCATAATTAATAACCAAATAAAAGATAAGACGATACTAAATTTTTATCTTAAGATTATAATTTTTTATTTATCCGTCATGCCAAACGAGAAGGGGAGTATTGGCGTAACTGGTAAAGTTACTGTCATGTGATCAGGAGGTCACGAGTTCGAGCTGTGGAAACAACCTCTTGTAGAAATGCAAGGTAAGGCTGCATACGATAGACTGTTGTGGTCCGGCTCTTTCTCGGATCACGCACATAGCGAAAGTTTAGTGCACCGGACTGTCCATCGTTCCAAACTACCCCTACGTATTTAAATGAAATGTAAATTGGGATTGCTTCGTATACACAAAAATTCTCAAATTGAACACCATTTGAATATTCAAATTTGTTGGAAGTAGCTAGACCAAGAGTTTTTATGGTCCAATGCATTGTTGAGACTTTCTTGGTACCAAATAACAATTCCATATTTGGGAGAGCATTAAATATTTTTATGCTGTATGTTTTTATACGGTCTAATATCTCTATAATATACTTATTTGTTTTAATTTTTTTACTGCTATAATAAAATATTGTTATAAAAAATATATATCATAACATAACATAAAAAATTAGTTTTGAAGAAAAAATAAAACAAGAGAACTGGTCAAATTTATCAATGTATTATTAAATTGGGTATGTAACAGTGCAATTTGCTACACTTTGGATTTAATTTGAAGAAAATGCTGTTGGAAAAAAGTACTCCCTCCGGTCCATTTTAAGTAATTTTTTGGTCTTTTTCTTGTGGTACATAATATTTGATTTTTTCAAATATCAAAAAGAAGGAATTGACTTCTTTTTTTTCAAAATTGTCCTTGCAATAAAGAGCTTGTGAATAGTTTATTATATTTCCAATGAGCAGATTAACGTTAATATGGTCAATTTCATTGTTAATCAATGCTAAAAGTAAATTTATCAATATGTGTGAAAAAAGTAAAAAAAAATTACTTAAAATGGACCGAAGAGAGTAATGTTTTGTAATCCAATAATGGAGCTCCAACTAGTAATTTAAAATCATAATTTTTCATAGAAGTATTTGAACTTTTTTTCTTGAAGTATTTTGACTTGTGGAGTTTATCTATTTATTACGAGGCAATATTTATTAATGATAAAAATATAAATAAATCTAGAGTATTATAGAGGGTAAAATTTAGCAACTTCAATAAATCAAAGTTGGTCCACCTCTAAAGCTTATGATTTTATTCTACATTTTCTACAAAGATATAATTATCTTTTTCTCTAAACTAATTAAAGTTGCTTCTCTTAGTTGTCTTTACTATTCTCAACGTTAAAAAGAAGTTCCAACATAAATTCTTTATTCAAATTCATTTTGTATTTTTCAACCTAGTTCAATCAATCAAGTCTATTAAAGATGCACGTACGTCTATTTATTTGACTTGATTTATCCTTCCATTTAAAGTAAAACAGAAATGAACCTTAAGATTTGTATGTCTCACAGTAGCCTAAAACGTTATTAATGTTGGGGTAAGTGCACAAATAGTCATTTTTTAAGGATGATATTTAGATATTAGTCAATACTTATGTCGTCATGAAATTTTAAACTAAAAATCTTAAGTTCAGGACAATTTTAGGACATTTTTATCCTGAAAAATTAAAATTCAAAACGCACTGATTAATTTTTAAATAACAACCCTTTAGAATAGCTACCCGGTGTCATTTATACATTAATGGTTATAATTATCATCGACTAAAGTCTTTGTGAGTGGGAGTCTCGCTTTATGTGATCTGATTCGGAGTACACAGGTCAGACTATTTCATATTTTATATGAATTCGAATATAAATTTTTATTTTTTTTGAAATATATAAATTTACATACTTAAAAATTACATAAAAAGTGTCATAAGTTATTATAGTTTACACTTCAAAATATTTAAAAGGCATATGAAAAAATATAGTCAAATAAAAATTCCTTTAATTCTTTAAATAGTAACTGCATCACATAAAATGAGATAAAGAGAATAGGATTTTAGCCAATTAGGAAATTTTAATTAGAGGACTATTTATCTTGGGTTTGATTCCTCTTCATAAGATTGGATATTCAAGTAGAAATAAAGTGCGATCTTTATTCATCCTTAAAAAGTATTGCGAATATATTTGAAATTTTGAAAAAAGAAATATATATAAATAATTTAGCTAGTCTACATGATAGATGTGGTTATCACATGACCACAAACTTGGTCATAGGTTTAAATTGGTGTTCCTTAGGATGACAACGAGTGAGACTGATCAGAACCACATGAGATTTCCAATTTTAAATTCATTTTTTAATTATTGTTATTTATTTATTGGAGGAAGCAATCAATACGAAAAAGAGAAGAAAAAAAATGAAGAATTTCTTGGTTAATTGGTTTGAGCTTTAACATATATAGCACTAAATATTGTGTTTTCCAAAATTATGAATTTCAAATTTCCTTAGAATACAAATGAAATAAAAAATGCTCAGCAGAGGCTCGGGTAGAAGAAGGGGTACTTGAACGTAGGGCCGTTTCGGACCAGTGACATTAAGTTGTTTAAGATGTTAGGCAATTCAAGGACAGACGAGCGAATTATATCTATGCCAACTTGAATTTTTTCACCGATATGGTGTTACTGGATGTTTATGATCAATAGAACAAGAAGGGAACCAGAAAGAAAGACCACTTATCGACTTCTAAAACGGAAGTGAGCATAGGTGAGGGGATCCCACTTTTTCGCATTCCTCTTCGCACGAGCCGAACACTAGAGATGCACAGATATTTTGATGAAATTATATAATTTTCACACCTATGTAATCACTGTTTTGTGGTAAGAATATTAAATATAGTAGTAAGTCAAAAGCTACATACGCCATAGATGACCACAACACAAAAATTAAAGAAATAGCTTAGCATATTGTTAATGCGTTACTCTTATTTATAATTAAAGTAGTAGCTAAAATTGACTTTTGATGTTTTCTTTATATGTCCTTCCGGTCCAGATTACTTATTTTTTTGGTCAAAAAATAATACTAAATACAAGAATAATTTGAGCAAATTATTTTTATTTATTCTTTGATGTCAATTTAATACTACTCTTATTTTCACAATATAATCTCTCTCCACATTTATAAAGTAAGACTAAATATAAAGAAAAATAATTAATTCTATTTTAATTTTCTAAAGTGACGAATATGTTTGAATAAATTATTTTTACTAATTACGACCAATAAAATGGACAAAGTACTGTGTATTAAAATAATGCAGATTTAGGACATTAGCTTCTAGAAGAGTTTCTTCTCTTCTTCCTTTTAATTTTCTTGTCTTTGAAATTTTCTATTTTTTTTTTTTTTACTTTGTTTCTAGAATAGTGCAATTATTGTCTTGCCACTATAGATAATATTAATTGTGAAAACAACTTGTAGAAACGTTTTCAAAACATCGCTGTTTGCGTCAATTAGTGGCCAAAAATGGTTCTGAGTCATCATAAAATAGACCCTTAATATTCAAAGTTAGATATGCAAAATTTTCCACATTACAAGATTAATTAATGGGACTTTTTGTTGCGAACACAGAAAGTGAAAATGTTGTCTAATAATTTTGGCTCGAACTTTATGTATATGTTAGCTAAAAATTCACAAAATAATTAGAAATAATATATTTCGCATAAAATAAATGAGTTGTGATAAAAATCTAATCTCGAACCTGTAATATTAAAATTATGAATTAAGTGTGACTTGTTCTGTTGTTATTATATAGTCTAGTAATTCATAACCTTCTAGGTGATTTAAGCTGTTGGGGAAGCATGAGCGAGTGTACCTGTATGGGTCAAAATTAGGTCTAGTTTAGCGAATGCAGACGGACGAGCTGAGACCGAGGTCGAAACCAAGCACGATCAGTGACGAAGAGTCGCTCAAAGAGAGAGACCAATGCGGAGGTCGAGTAAAGAACAAACGGCTACAACTGTTAATTAGAATATTCCTAGGAGTATGAATAGGAATATTCCATTGAATATTCCCCCATATCGTACTTTTTTAGGGTTTTCTAGGGATATCCCTTATAAATAGGATGAGAGAGGAAACAAAAAGGGGGATTCAGAACTTTTATGAAATAACATTTTGTAAAGAGTTGACTATCAAGAATATACAAAAAGCTTATCTTGTCTCCTCTGTTTGATTCCATTACAAAACATCCTCTTTTATTCACAAGTTCCAAGAACACGTTGTTTACTTCCATAGTCTGCTGTCACACGCTATAGTCAGAAGAAGGAATCATCCATCCCATTCAACATTTGGGTGACAAATCCCTTCTTATTAAATTTAATGTCATTTGTCACATTTATTGTATGTTTTCATTCTCATATTTTTTTAACAGTCATTGAGCCTTAACTTGGCATTCGTTGACTTGAACACGGTTCCGTACCCTCCAAATTGTTGAACTTTAGATCTGAGATTTATTACTTTTAACTTGGATTCACCTTTTGTCTATTTATTAAATTGGTTTAACGAAAAGGGCTTAAAACTTTTTGGTCAAACAGTACGCTGGTCCCTCGTGTTCCATTGGCCCGACTAATTTGAATTTATGGCGAATTTTTTTACTTTTAGGGTAAAACACTTTCTATCAAATGCGATTTTATATACAGGGCTCGAACTCGAAGCTTCTAGTTAACGATGAATTCATACGTTCCACTCTATAAAAATCGTTATATATATATAACAATCATAAAATAATCTTATTACTGTGATAACAATCATTATATTTTTTTCATATTAAAGCAGAAGTTGATCAGATTTTTATAGTTAATTAATCATGAATCAAGCCTGTCATATTCTTTTATTTTTCAAAAGAGAAAGGAGGGTAAGCTTTTATATTAGTATAATAAAGTTGGAGATTGCATCTTGTTGATACCTACTTTACCATGTGCTTAAGTATAAAAAACTACGTTTTTGGACATAGTTGGACAGCATAAACATTGCAGGAAATTGCAGCTTATTAAAAAAACAGGCTAAAGTAAAGTAGTATTTGTTTATTTGGTAGATGCATTATTGGCAAAATTGAGTTGGATCTTGTGACAAGTATAAGTAACTCAAAAGTCAAAATGATTATGATGATTTCAGCAAGTGTTTCAAAAAGTGTCATTGGAAGTCACTTCGAGTTTTTTTTAATGGTTTTGTATTAATAATTTATTGCTCCAACTAATTCAAATTCTGGTCGAGTTTGAATATATTCATTAGGAGTAACTGATCCCTGCCAAGAAGTTTTCCGTTTAAGTTCGTATCAGAGCGAGATACCCAAAACACATCTTGTGCCAAATGTGGAAGGCATGTGTTATGGATTTTCTGTTCTTTTCATGTGGTCTTGAATAATTTTCACTCATGAATTAACTTTAGGGCTGAGTTAATTCTAAGTGGGCGTTTGGACATAACAATTGTGAAATTCATTAAATTTCACAATTAGAGTTGTGAAATTTAATCTAACATGTGTGTATACGGTCGAGATCGAATGCCTTCGATCTATATACTCGAGAGGTCGTCTGAAGTTCAAGTCCGGGCAAGATCAAGTTCGAGCCCGAGGGACCAAACAGAGCACAATACATACCGAGGTCTAGTATGCTCGACCTTGGAATATTATGGATTTGTAACAGGCTTAGCTAGGTACCTGCCACATCCCAAGATCGTGGCGCAAATCCCGAAATAGGATCGTACGATTCCGTACTAGGCGGTTATACAGCTGTACCAAGAATATTTCTTACTGTAAATAGAAATATACCTTATTTTGGGGTTCCGCTATTATATAAAGGGGACCCCAATCATTTGTAAAATGATCTAGTCATTAAGTAAAGAATATACTCTCTATTTTTTCGCCTGATGTTCATCAGAATTGTCCTTAGCTCTACTGTTCTTACTTTATTTTCTTACTTAATCGTTCTTACTGTTCTGAGCCCACCTCGAGGTCACTAAGCTCGAGGTCACTGTTGTTGAGTAACATTGGTTTGATTCACTTGTCTCTTTCATTTCTACTTCATATTTCTTTATTATTAATTAGTATTGAACTAAATCACATATCTTTAAACCACAAATCAAATTTAATTGTTACTCGTATTTTCAAGGTAAACAGTTGGCGTCCACCGTGGGGCTAAAGATAATAGTGATTATTTCTTTACTGATTCTCATTACACACGTTGTTTTTACACTTCTTCTTGTCAAGATTTTTTGATTCTCAGACTGAAACATGTCTAGCTCACAAAATGCACCCGTTCATGATAACGAATGTCTTGGAGAAAACAGCAGTATAGGAGTAGGTGTACCACCAATAAACCCTGAGGAAGTGTCAAATACGGAGTCTATTGATGTTAGTTCATACAATGCTCTAAATACGGATTCAGGCATAGACCCTAGAGAGAATGTACGCAGGGAGGCTCGATCTGGTAGCCAAGGAGAACAAGGAATGGGAGATGGGGGAATCAGCCTCCAAGTAATATTCGAAATGCTGCAAGCTCAGCAAATCGCCATCGCTCAACTTCAAAGTCAAAATAAGACTCCCAGTGTAGTCGAACCAGTAAACACTCGGCATGATGAACCAATGCTAGAAAGGCCCATTGAAAGTGGCTCGGGGACTGACCCCACAATTATGAGAATGCTCGAGGAGCTTACCAAGAGGATTGAGTCCGGAAAAAAGAAAATTGAAAACAATGACAAAAATGTGGAGACTTACAACTCCTGTGTTGATCCGATACCGGGGGCACCTCCGGTCTTGAAAGGTTTAGATGCCAAAAGGTTCATACAAAAACCATTCCCCTCGAGCGCGTCTCCGATGCTCATTCCCAAGAAGTTTTGCATGTCGGATATAACCAAATATAACGGAACAACCAACACTAACGAGCATATTACTTCATATAATTGTGGGATCAAAGGAAATGACTTGAATGACGATGAAATTGAGTCAGTCTTGTTGAAAAAGTTTAGGGAAACACTATTGAAAGGAGCTATGATTTGGTATCACAATTTAGATCCTAACTCTATTGATTCGTTTGCTATGTTAGCAGACGCCTTCATGAAAGCACACGCCGGGGACATAAAGGTTGCCACGAGAAAATCAAACGTCTTAAAAATAAAACAAAGGAACGACGAGATGTTAAGGGAGTTCGTGTCTAGGTTTCAGATGGAAAGAATGGAATTACCACCGGTCTCCGATGACCGGCAGTACAAGCTTTCATGTAGGGTTTGAATGAGAGAAGCTCAATTGCGTCTCGATGATTGAAGCATAATTTGATTGAGTATCCAACTGTGACATGGTCGGATGTACACAATCGTTACCAATCAAAAATTAGTGCTGAGGACGACCAATTGGGTGCCCCATAGAGTTCAGTTCATCCTAACAGATTCGCAGCAAAACCCCCGAGGGACACATACCGGGAATCGAGATCAAACAAGGAAAAGTATTAGCCATACGTCGATCGGAAAAGCAACGTCTCAGGTCGTAACACTCCTCAAAATGATCGGATAAACGATCGAGGCCAAATTTCTCGGGGACTCATGAGTAAGAGCGGATTCGATAAGCATAACGACCCCACTGAGGCCCCTCGATTATCATAGTACAACTTCAGCATAGATGCGTCGAGGATTGTCTCTTCTATTGGGAGAATCAAAGACACCAAGTGGCTTAGACCTATACAGACCGATCCTTCTCAAAAAAACCCGAACTTGATGTGCAAATATCATGGCACACATGGTCATAGAACAGAAGATTGCAGGCAGCTAAGGGAAGAGGTGGCTCGTCTGTTCAATGAAGGCCACCTTTGAGAATTCCTAAATGATCAGGCTAAGAATCACTTTAGGGAGAGAGATGCAAGGAAAAATGAGCAATAAGAACCATAACATGTGATCCACATGATCATTGGCAGAGTCGATGTCCCCCAACGACATGTGTTCAAATACACCAAAGTATCAATCATCAGAGAAAAATGAACTCGAAGGTTTGTGCCCAATGTCGTCTTATCATTCTGTGACGAGGAAGTAGAAGGCATATCTCAACCTCACAATGACGCCCTGGTAATCTCTATCATTTTGAATAAAATTCAAGGTAAACGTGTTTTAGTGGATCCAGGTAGCTCAGCAAACATAATTAGATCAAGGGTCGTGGAACAACTCAGCCTACAAGATCAAATTGTATCTGCATCCCGGATCCTGAATGGCTTCAACATGGCAAGCGAAACAACAAAAAGAGAAATTATCCTGCTAGTAAACGTAGCCGAGACCATACAAGATATGAAGTTCCATGTGATCGAAGGTGACATGAAGTATAACGCACTCCTCGAGAGACCGTGGATACACAGCATGAGGGCAGTGCCTTCAACTCTTCACCAGATGATGAAGTTCCCAGCAGAAGAAGGAGTAAAAATAGTCTGGAGAGCAACACACTGTAAATAAGATATTTGTGATCGAGGAAGTGGTGCCGATACCAGAGCCTTTGACCTCGGAGAAATCAAGCATCAGGGGTAAACAGGCGGCCAAATAGCAATCACCGCCTCCAGCCTCGATGGAATCGGAGCAACAGGTAATCGAAGACGAAAATGAGGATTTCCTTACTCCTCGAACCTTCATCATTCCCGAAGAACCGGAGCAGGCCATTTTAATTGAATACATGCCCGAGAAAAAGGTATACCTGGGAATGGGATTGACCCCCGAACTCAAGAAAAACTCATTCAATTTCTTATTGATAATATGGATTGCTTTGCTTGATCCTATTTAGATATGATAGGTATTCCACCGGAAATCACCACGCATCGGCTAGGCACCGACCCCAGGTTCAAACCGGTAAAGCAAAAAAGGAGGCCTCAGTCCGAGGTAAAACATGGTTTCATAAAAGACGAGGTAACCAAACTCCTTAAAATAGGGTCTATTCGGGAGGCAAAGTACCTCGAGTGATTAGCTAACGTAGTCGTGGTTCCTAAAAAAGGAAACAAACTTAGAATGTGCATAGGTTATAAGGACTTGAACAAAGCTTGTCCGAAGGATTCTTTCCCTTTGCCAAACATCGATCGTATGATCGATGCCACGACTGGCCAAGAGACCCTAACTTTTCTCGATGCCTACTCCGGGTACAATCATATTCAGATGAACCCGGAGGACCAGGAAAAGACTTCATTTATTATTAGCTTTGGAACTTATTGTTACAACGTAATGCCCTTCGGGCTAAAGAATGCAGGAGCTACATACCAACGCCTAGTTAACAAAACATTCAAAGAACAAATAGGCAAAACGGTGGAAGTTTATATTGATGATATGTTGGTTAAGTCCCTGCGCGCAGAGGACCATTTAGTTCATTTGCAGGAAACATTCAAAATTTTGAGGCAATACAACATAAAGCTTAACCCGGAGAAATGTGCCTTCAGAGTTGGCCCGGGTAAGTTCCTCGGCTTCATGGTGTCAAATCGGGGTATCAAAATCAATTCCGATAAGATCAAGGCTATCACAGATGTGAAGGCCGTAGAAAGGCTAACAGGGCGAATAGATGCCTTGGGTCGATTCATTTCGAGATCATCAGATCGGAGTCACCGGTTCATTTCCTTACTCGGGAAGAAAAAGGACTTCGCATGGACCCCGGAATGTCAGCAAGCCTTAGAAGAACTAAAACGATATCTATCGAGCCCGCCTTTGCTTCACACCCCGAAGGTAGATGAAAAGCTTTACCTTTATTTGGTAGTATCCGAGATAGCGGTAAGTGGAGTACTAGTTCGAGAAGAGCAAGGTATGCAATTTCCTGATTATTATGTGTGTAAGCACGTGATTTTTTCCCTATGTGAGAAATACTCCCAAAAATTCAAAATAAAATAATTTTCCTTTGTGTGCAATTTTGAGAATTTTCGTGGCATTTCTGGATAATTATTTGTATTTATCCGTGCATGTTTATTTGTTAAATTAATAAAAAATACAAAAATATGTCGCATTTGCATTTAGAATTTAATTCTACAATTAGGAGCAATTAAGTTTGTTTTTACAAGAACAAAAAAATCATAAAAATAATGTACGTTGCATTTTTAGCATTTAATGTCCAAATTGTGTGATTTTATCGTAATTGCTATTTAATTGTGTGTTAATTGTTATTAATAATTAATTAACACTTTTATAAATTAATTTAGTTCTATAGGATAATTTAGGATTTTTAGAATTTAGTTTTAGTTTAAGAAAAAATAAAAGAAGAAAAAAGAAGCAATAAAAGAAGAAGAAAATCGGATTGGGCCTTTTCTTCAATTCTAAACCACAAGCCCAAAACCAAATAACCCCTTATCCAACCCAAAAAACCCCATCGGGTCGACCCGACCCGGTCAGCCCCATAACCCAAACAAACACCCCTCCTTCTTCCATTTTTCATTTTTTGAAAAAACCCTAAACCTAAAAACATAAAACCACCCGCCCCCTCTCCTCTTCATCTTCCCCAAACCACCCCCTTCCCCTCCACCATCACCTCTCATGGCTGTCCGCCCCCTCTCCCTTCATCTTCAACCAGCAAACCAAATGCCCGAGCTCTCTTCGTCTTCAACCAACGAACAACACCCCGTCCCCATGGTCCCAAACGACCATCTGCTAAACGACCCCTCGTCCTAAACAACCATAGTCCGTCGAGCTCTAGCGTCGCCATGGCTGCTGCTTCTTCTGCTTCGTCTTCAACTCCAGCCATAGACGAACCACCATGAACGACCAGCTGACCCTCCAGTTGCGAGCTCCAGTCAGCTCTCATGGCTGCTGTTGCTTCACCCATCCCATGGCTGCTGCTGCTTCACCTATCGACGAACCACCATGATGACCAGCAGTTCGTCCCGTCGTTACCACCAGCCCCGTCCACCTGAAACCCCAGCGAGCTCCATCTCCTCACGACCCCTTACGAACTGCCCAGCGCCCCCACTGCTGCGTTCCTGCTCGTCGAGCAACCCAGCTCACTCGTCCGTCGCCCAGCCACGCCGGAAACCACTGACCGTTCGGTCATTTTCAGTGGTGTTCGTGGTCATCTTTGTCGTCCAACTTCATCGCCTGAAATCAACCGGAAAACATACAAAAAATTTTCCGGGCAGATTCGAATTATATTGGTTTCAAAGTTTCCGGGCAGATTTGTTTCCGTTCGAGTTCGTCGTTGTTCTGATCCGGTTA
This sequence comes from Nicotiana sylvestris, assembly GCF_000393655.2. Classification (NCBI taxonomy): domain Eukaryota; kingdom Viridiplantae; phylum Streptophyta; class Magnoliopsida; order Solanales; family Solanaceae; genus Nicotiana; species Nicotiana sylvestris. Next base: position 6,899,971 of record NC_091067.1, on the reverse strand, counting down.
GTTGGTTTAAGTTTCATTTCTGTCCGTATTTTGTTTGATATTCTTGGATCTGAAATCAGTATATGTTTGATTCTTTTCTTGTTTGTTGTTTATCATTTCTTGATTATTTCTTTAGTTTGTTTTTATTCATTTGTTCTTGTTTAGTTTTAATATAGAAGTGTGTTAGTTTAATCACTTGAATCCTTTATCTTGGTTGTAATGTTGTTAGATTTAATTTGTTGATTATTGAGTTTAGTGATTTGAATCTACTTGTTTGTTATGTTCAATTTGTTACTGTTATTGAATCTGAAAGTATGTTTGTTGTTAAAAATGTTGTTCAGTTAAAATGATTTCAGTTGTTTCTTTATTGTTCATCATATGGTTTTGTTCCCTGAATCCTTAGTCTTTGTTTTGATGATATTTGACATAATCTGAGTTTCTAGCTTAAATTTATTGATGAAATTTGATTAGAAATTGGTTATAGCTGTTGTAATTGGATCGTTGATTAGGTGAATTGGTTATAGCTGATATGGTTTTTGGTACAGATTGAAAGGGATGGGGTAGAATGGTAATTTCAGTAGTTTCAGGGGCATTTTCGGGATTTTAAGTTTTAAAAAATGATTAATTTGAGTGTTCTGTCCACTAAGTACTAATAATATTAAATTAATACATGTTTTAATACATGGTGGGGGACAAGACAAGTGGTAGTGAGAATTAATATATTTGTTTAATATAGTGGGGGACAAAGCATGCGGTAGTGGGGAATAAAGGAATTAAATAAAGAAAAGATATGTGTTAGTGGGAATTAATATTTATTTAATATAGTGGGGGACAAAACATTAAGTAGTGGGATTCAAAAGGGGAATGAGTAGAAGATGGTGAGAATTAATTTGAGTGCTTGAAGTTTGGCTATAAATAAAGAGGAGCTTGACACAAGTTAAAAAAAAATTCTGAATATTAAGAGAGAGGGGGATTTTTCTGAAGATTAAGAGAGATTTGAGGATTTTTCGGAATAGAAAAAAATATTCTGGAAATCTAAAGAGAGAGTAGTATACACCGATATACACTCTGGATACATTGGATATACAGAGGGAAAATTCATTTTGAAAAAAAAAATCGAAAAGAAAAAAAGAAGGAGTCAGAATTTAAGGGTTAAACATTAACTGGTCTTTCAATCTAAAAAAGTTTCACTTTATTTCTGCCCGTTGATTGCTGTTGGTGTTTTCTGGATTTTCATTTGGTTTGTTCCTTGAGTTTGGTTGGTTATTTGCTACTACTTCACTGGTTATTGCTGGATTTTTTGCTTGATTTTAAAATCTGTCACTGGTTTCTCGTTGCTGGGTGTTGCTGTTGTTATATGCTACTGCATTTCTGCTGATCTTCCTCTTCTTTTGCTTCCAATATCAGGTACACAACTGACACGCTGGTTACTGTAAGCTGAAAATGGGTCGTCGAACTTAGCGGGTACGATATCGAATATCAAACCTGAACAACCATCAAGTCTCAAATCCTAGTTGAATTCGTGGCCGATTTTACACCGACCCTCGTACCCGTAGTGGAAAAAGAACTCCTGCGAAGCTCGGGTACAACATTGTGGGTATGGACCCTTTTCACAGACGGTGCCTCGAATGTGAAGGGGTCCGGGCTTGACATTGTCTTGAATCCACCCACGAGTGATACCATTAGGTAATCTATCAAAACTAAAAGATTAACTAACAATGAGGCCGAGTATGAGGCCATGATTGCAGGTCTCGAGCTAGCTAAAAGCTTGGGAGCAGAAGTCATCGAGGCCAAGTGCGATTCCCTATTGGTGGTAAATCAAGTAAACAAAAGTTTCGAGGTTCGATATGATATAATGCAACGATACTTGGACAAGTTACAGGTAACTTTTCACCGTTTCAAGGAGTAGACTCTGGATCATGTTACTCGAGAACAAAATAGTGAGGCCGATGCACTTGCTAATCTTGGATCCTCGATCGAAGAAGATGACATCGTCTTGGGGACTGTCGTCCAATTATTGAGGTATGTGGTTGAAGAAGGTCATGCCGAGATAAATTCAACGAGTTTAATGTGGGACTGGAGGAATAAGTATATCGACTATTTAAAGAGTGGAAAACTCCCATTCAGACCACAAAGAATCAAGGGCCCTACGAGCCAAGGCTTCCAGGTTTGCGTTAGATGAAGATAGAACATTGTACCGAAGAACATTCGATGGACCATTGGCAGTATGCTTAGGGCTAGGAGACACCGATTATGTTCTATGAGAAATCCACAAAGGCACTTGTGGGAACTATTCCGGTGTCGAATCTTTGGTCCGCAAAATTATTAGGGCAGGTTACTACTGGGATAGCATGGAAAAAGATACTAAGGAATTTGTCAAAAAATGTGATAAGTGTCAACAATTTGCACTGATGATCCATCAGCCCGGGGAACAACTCCATTCGGTCCTATCCCCGTGGCCTTTCATGAAATAGGGAATGGTTATAGTCGGCCCTCTACCAACGGCCCCGGGTAAGGCTAAATTCATTTTCTTTATGACTGATTATTTTTTTAAGTGGGTAGAAGCACAGGCCTTCGAGAAGGTTCGAGAAAAAGAAGTTATTGACTTTATCTGCGACCACATCATATGCCGATTGGGGATACCCGCCGAGATTGTATGTGACAATGGAAAATAATTCATCAGTAGCAAAGTGACGGAGTTCCTCGAGGCACACAAAATAAAGAGGATTTTGTCGATACCATTCCACCCAATTGGAAATGGGCAGGCCGAGTCAACAAACAAAACCATCATTCAAAACCAGAAGAAAAGGTTAGACGATGCAACAGGGAAATGGAGGGAAGTCCAACCTGAGGTTCTTTGGGCGTATCGGACAACATCGAAGTCTAGCACGGGGGCTACCCTGTTTTCTCTAGTATATGGCTTCGAGGCCCTCATACCAGTCGAGGTCGAAGAACCCAGCACCAGGTTTCGAAATGCATCGGAGGAGTCAAATCATGAGGCTATGAATACTATTCTCAAATTGTTAGATGAGAAACGAGAGGCAGCATTGGTTCGGATGGCCGCGCAGAAGAAAAGGATCAAGAGATACTACAATAGAAGGACCAACCTCCGACACTTCAAAATCGCAGACTTAGTTCTAGGAAAGGTCACCCTTAACACTCGAGACCCTAATAAAGGAAAGCTACGCCCGAATTGGGAAGGACTGTACCGAGTCCTCGGAGTTGTCGGTAAAGGATCTTATAAACTTAGCATAATGAGAGGTGAACAACTACCAAATAATTGGAACATATAGTTACTCAAACGATACTACTGCTAAGGTATGACTTTATCCTTTTGTCCATTTGAGTTTAAAACTAACTCATTACAGATTTTCGATCGAAGCTATCAAAGGCATATGATCTCGAAGGCATCATTTTTGACACGAAGTCCTTAGGTTTTAAAGCATGCATTGTACTCTTTTTCTCTTAGATCGGATTTTGTCTCAAATGGGTTTTACCAGCAAGGTTTTTAATGAGGCAACAACTATCTGCTACCTAAGGAAAACTCAATAGTATCCAAGGCTTCTTTTCAATCAACCTCGAATACTGGGGGGCATCACCCTCGGAGGTTATATTTTTAGGAAAATACTTCACTTCGTGCCAAAGAGGGCCTCGATAGGAGAACTTTGTAATGGGCCAAACTGTCAGAAGAACCGTTTCCACATAGAATAATCGAGCCCCAACGGCAAAACATTTACTATGTATCAATTATTTGAAGAAACATTCTGGTTATATCAAAAACACTTTGTATCTCAAAGAAGTTTACTGTTATACAAGCTCTACACTTACAATCCTACGGGAAACAGCTCAAGAACCAAAGCATAAAAGTACCCCCGAATACTCGGGGACTGTTATCGACAATCAATACATCCGAGTCACCAAAAACTCGGACTAATAAGACCTCAAAGAGGCATCCCCTCGAAACTAAGGCCAATGCTAATATACTCGGGGACTAACTTTTCGAACTTGTTCGAAAAGTTATCGATAAATAAGTCCAAGTGACATACCCGAAGGCTGCGGCCATATTAAATACTACGGTCATGTAAAAAGTCTACGGCCTAAATAATGCGGCTTGGAGACGTCCGACTTCCGCTATAAATTAAAGGCCTTCAAACACTTTGAAAAAACCGGTTAAATTAGGCTACCCTCGACAAAAGCAAAATGTAAAGGGCTTCGATAAATTTAGCCCTCGAATAATTTAAAGGGCTTCGATAAATTTAGCACCTCAAACAATTTAAAGGCTTCGATAAACATCAGCCTTTGAAAAAACCTCAAGAGGTATTCGATTATGTTGACACAAACTAATTACTAATAAGGTTCTGATACGTCAAACCTTCGAAAAACCCAAATGGGTACAAAAAATAAATGCTAAGGCATACGAAAATTTTTACTAAGTCTGTTAGCCAAAAATAGGGAAAAAATATAGCCATTTTAGAGGTCGAAGCGGCCCAACTTAAAGAGCCTAATGGCCAATATCTAAGAGCCTAAGGGCCAACTTAAAGAGCCTAAGGGCCGATGTCTAAGAGCCTAAGGGCCAACTTAAAAGGCTTAAGGGCTAAAACATATAGAGGTCGAGACCTCGTTCTCACTCGACTCAGACTCGAGAATTCCAACATCCTGAGTTCACATCAAATCAATTTAAACTTTGCTCGAGGAGTGATAAAACCTTAAGAGGTATTATATTGATCAATAAAAAACCTAAGGGTCCATTATATTCTGAGTTAAAACCAATGCTCGGACTGATCATTTAAATTATACAATAAAATTTTTCACAGTTGAAGACAAAACGAAAAACTGGAGATAAAGAAAAAGGGTTCCTTATATTCACAAGATTTGATTTACAAAGTAAATTTACAATGCCCAAGATTGGCCCTTGTACAAAAAAGAAAAAGAGAACCTAATCTATTTTCAGGATCACATCCTAGGGAGAGCCATCCTCAGGAACTACACCTTCAACATCTTTATCTTCGGGATCCTCCTCTCCCTTGGGAACATCTTCTTCACCTTCCCCATCTCCGGAGCCACTCGCAACGTCCTCATCATCAGAGAGACAAGAAACCTGACATCGGTTTCTTGCACCTTAGCTTCAGCTATCTCTTCAACAAGGTTGAACCCTCGGGCGTGGATTTCTTCGAGAGTCTCCCTCGGGGCTTGGAACTTGGCCAAATCATTGCTCCATTTTTCTTAGTCGTAGGCCTCCCTCAACTCAACTTGAATGGCCGCAGTGTCCCTTAAGTATACGACGATGGTTTTATCAGTCGCGACCTTCATCTTCTCAGCTTCAGACTTAACCCGTCCAGCTTCGGCCCGGGCTCTGGCGAGTTTCGCCTCTAACTTCTCAATTTTCTTGGCCTGGGCGAGACCCTTCGCTTTAATGACTCGTAGTTGAGTTTCAGCCGAGGCCAGTTAGGCTGTAACGATTTCCTTCGGTTGCGAGCTGATCCATGCTCTCCTTCCATCAATGGCAATCAACTTTAACTTGATCAACCTCGCCTCGGAGCTGCCCAATCATCTCTAACTTTTGCTGCAGCTGAGATATCGAAGTGTTAGCCTCCTAAATAGGGCCAAGGAGGCCATACTCTGTTAAAATCATAGTTACCTACTTATCTAGCTCGAACTCGTTTTTTCGAGCTTTGGCCAATTCGGTCCGGAGATCCTTAAGCTCCTCTTCCTTTTGGCTGCAGAGGAGACTCAAGGCCTTCTCTTCGCCCGAAGCTTTCTTTAGCTAAACCTCATATTGGCTCAGCTCAGCTCTAAACTTTACGATGGCCTATACATGAAATGAAGATATGTTAGACAAAGAAAAAGAAAGAAAGAGAAAATTACAATAATGAAAGTAAGTATTTACCCAAAAGAAGAGATGTTGAGCCTCTTCGAAGATGGTGGATGCATCATTAAGGTTGGTGGTATCCTCGACCCCAGCAAAGCAACCCTGAAAGGTATCTTCCTCGAGGATCTTGCTTGGATCGGGCGTATGCAGAGCATTAGCATCTTCGATTGCCTTCTCGGAATAGAATGGCAGGGAAAGGGAGTGACATGTTGTCATGGCCCCGAGCTTTTCACTCGGGGCGTTCTGATTAGCTTCGGGGGTTTCCATATCCACCCCTTCCGGTATATTTGTTGAAGGCGGAGGAACAATCTCAACCTCTGGGAACACGGGGGCCTTGCTCGAATATTTCTTTGGGGTTCCTTCACAACGAGATGAGGTCTTTAGTTCGGAGGGCTCGATGGCTTCGATAGGTTTCCTGGATCGAGGCACCAATGCCAACTTTTAACCATCATTTTCTTCGTCACCCGGGGAATGGTGAGCCGAATCTGCGCCCGCTTGAGCAAATCTCTTCCGCAGACTTCGAGTAGGGGTTTTCTTGTCTTAAGGGTCTTCAGGCTTCCAAACCCTTTTTCTTTTGTTTTCCTTCTCCGACTTCGGGATCGAAGACTTGGTCCCTTCCCCGGGCGGGGCTGGCCTCATTTTGGAGATATCTCCGATGCCTGCATAAGTAAATGTGAATAAGTTGACACCACCAACGAATGAAAAATATCTAAAACTTGGGAAAAAATTTACCATGATGTTTGGCCTCCCATTTGCCCCTTGATAAATCACGCCATTTGCGCTCATCATACGAGGAGGTCGCGGCCAACTTTCGAACCAAGTCCTCGAGATCGGGGACATCGTGAGGTGTCCAAGTAACAGCTGCAAAAGAGATAAAAATATTATTATGGGATGTGGAAAATGAGTATACATAGATGTTGAGAAGAAGGACTCCACTTACGATTATAATTCCATCTCTCCGGGAATGGCATTTTGTCTTGGGGAATGACATCCGAAGTCCTTACTCTGACGAACCGGCTCATCCAGCCCCGATCCTTGGCTTCGTCGTTACTAGCAAAGAAGGCTCTCTTCGTACGACGTTGCAACTTGACAAGCCCTCGAAGTAGTTGGGGCCGGCACAATCGAATCAAGTGATTGAGGATGAATTCCAACCCCTCGGCCTTTTCGGAAAAGTAGCGCATCATGATCACAATACGCCAAAAAGGGTAAATCTGGCCGAGGGTGATTTCGTACGTTTTGCAGAAGTTGATCACCGTCGGATCAATGGGACCCAGTGTAAAGGGGTAAGTGTAAACACTTAAAAAACCCTCAATGTGGGTAGTAATGCTTTCCTCGGGGCTCGAGATCTGAACCACGACCTCATCTCCCCAACCACAGTCCTTCTTCATATCTTTAAGCTGTTTCTCCGATATTAAGCCAAGATATCGAGATGCATGCTCGCATCGACCTGGAACGTCGGGGGGATTTTCAATACTAAAATCCTTCTTAATCACACAAGGGTCGGGGGTTATTTCTTCAATAGTCGGCGTCACCACTGGTTTGGCCAACTGGAAGGTAGAAGAAGATGACACTTTGTCTTTTTTGGGAACCGTTTTGGATGTTTTAGCCATGATTTCAAGCTAAAGAATACAGACTGTATCGGAACGTGGTATCTTTACAAGAACTAAGCGATTTTTGACTCTTAAAGAGGCGATGGAAATAGGTGATTAGAGAAAGAGATGAAGAAGGGAAAGATGTAATGAAAGAGTAAAGTTCTTTATTCAAAGGAATAGCCTCATATTTATAGAAGGGCAACGACGGTTCGGCAGCGCTAGTGGCCGACCAATACTGGAGTACATTAAATGTTTTGAGGAAGTGGACCGACGGGACGTTTCAGTCATTTCGAATGTATGCATCATGGAAATGACATCATCACTAAAGATTTGGGGAAAACGAGGATAAAATTGTTTCTAATCATCTTACTCTAAGAAACGCGTGGACTATTTGTATATGGTCGAGATCGAAGGCCTTCGATCTATATACTCGAGAGGTCATCCGAAGTCTGAGTCCGGGCAAGATCAAGTTCGAGCCCGAGGGACCAAACCGAGTTCGAAGACAGAGCACGATACATACTGAGGTCGAGTGTGCTCGACCTTGGAATAGTACTGTTATAGATTGTAACAAACTGAGCTAGGTTCCTGCCACGTCCCCAAGATTGTGGCGCAAATTTCGAAATAGGATTGTACGATTCCGTACTAGGCGGTTAGACAGCTGCACCAAGAATATTCCTTACTGTAAATAAATATATACCTTATTTAGGGGTTCCCCTATTATATAAAGGGGACCCCAATCATTTGTAAAATGATCTAATCATTGAGCAAAGAATATACTCTCCACTTTTTCGCCTACTGTTCATCATAATTGTCCTTAGCTCTACCGTTCATACTTTATTTTCTTGCTTAATCGTTCTTACTGTTCTAAGCCCACCTTGAGGTCACTAAGCTCGAGATCACTGCTATTGAGTAACATTGGTTTGATTCACTTGTCTCTTTCATTTCTACTTCATATTTCTTGATCATTAATTGGTATTGAACTAAATCACATATCTTTAAAACCACAAATCAAATTTAATTGTTACTCGTATTTTCGAGGTAAACAATGCGCTAAGAGAGAAACGAAAGTTCATTAAATTTAATCGTACAATTTTAAAAGTCGGGCATATCAAATTTAATTCTAAGTGGGCGTTTGGACATAAGAATTGTGAAATTCCGGAAAAAAATGATTTTTTTTTTCAAGTTGAAAATAGTATTTAAAAATTAGAGTTGTGTTTGGACATTAACACAATTTGGAGCTGTTTTTGATTTTTGTTAGTGCTTTGAAACAAAAAATTGAAAAAATAACTTTTTGGAGTTTTTCAAATTCCAAAGAATTTTCGTAATTTAACTTCAAGTGAAATTTGAAATTTCATGGCCAAATACTGATTCCGAAAAAAGTAAAAGAAAAATTCGAAAATAAAGAAAGGAAATCTTTTTGTATGGCCAAACGGGCCCTAAATTTGCCCCGATGGTCTCTACCTTTGAACTTTCCTTTTGTTTTTTACTCGGCTTTGTCATGGTTTGGTCTCTGTTTCTTGAATATTCATTTTTGTTTGTCTCTCCAGTGAGTGTCGAAATTGTTATCATTGTTTTCTGTCAATTCATTGGAACTGGATTCCACAATTTACTACTATAACGAACTGAAATGAATAAATGCCAGTTAGATTTGCACGTATCATAATATTTAGGGTGATCCGCACAAATAGGATATTTCAGAGCCACTCTTAATTTTTTGATCTCGTTTGTTCGATAGGCAGTAACAAGTTTTGTCTTTTGCTTGCCCCATGGGCTAAGTTCTGGCCTTAAAGGTCTACCCATGTGGCAAGCGGGGTAAAAAATTAAGACCATCCATTCTCAAGATTAACAATAACAACATACTAAGTATAATCACATAAATGGAGTCTCAGGAGAGTAGAATGAACGCAGATCTTATTCCTGCCTTTAAGAAGATAGATATACTATCATTTGTGTGTGGGTGGTGGTGGTGGTGGTGAGGCAATAATGCTTGTGTTTCCCCCAAAAGGAATGAAAAAGGCCAAATACATATACAACTCATCCAACTTGGCACCATTTTTCATTTTGGCATTCTATCTTTATTTAGTTCCATTTTGGCCCTCCAACTCTATTTTATATGTTTCATTTTGGCCATCCAACTCTATTTCTTATGTTCCACTTTAACACAAAAGCTGAAACCAGTGCAAAAAATATAGCCCGTTAAATCTGAGGTGTAATAAATATCCAATTAAATGTTGCCACCTGATTTTTTCATCCATGTCAAACGGGTCAATACTAAAATACCAGAATCCATCAGTATTTTTTGTAGATTTATTTCATCTAAACGGGCCAGGTATGAAATCGGCAGATGAAAGTTTTGGAACTTACAGAATGAAGATGGGGCAACAGTGGATGGAAAAATACGATCGGGTTCAAGTATTTTAGTATTGACCCGTTTGACATGGATGAAAAAACAAGGTGTCAATATTTAATTGAATATTTATTACACCTCAGATGTAACGGGCTATATTTTTTGCACTGGTTTTAGCTTTTGTGTTAAAGTGGAACATAAAAAATAGAGTTGTAGAGCCAAAGTGGAACCTATAAAATAGAGTTGGAGGGTCAAAATGAAACAAGGTAGAGATAGAGTGCCACAATAAAAAATGGTGCCAAATTGGATGAATTGTATATGTATTTAATGAAAAAGATAGGGCCAATATCACGTGGTTTGAGGTAAAATGTTTTATATTTTATTTGCAATGCCCTTTCCACGATGGATCATGCATAAAGAAGAGAATCACAAATGGAATTTGATTGATTGTACAATGGTAGTGATTTATTGGGAGATATAACTGTAAATATGATGTAATATTATTTTGTGTTTATTTTAGAAAGTTGTATATGTTTAGGAAACTATAGTAGTGGTTGCCTTATTTTCTACGATACCTTTCTTAGTTAACACCTGATTATTCAATAGAAGACACAGAACTTCATTCTCTCTTAAACTCTTCATGATTGCCATTAACATCATATCATAATCCTATTGAAATTGAGTTCAATCTTGTTGAAGGAACTCATATGTCAAAGCCCAAATCCATGATAAGTACTGTTCATTTTGGCTTGATAGACTTTACGAAGAGATTTGATTCCTCCTCTCCCGAGTGCTTGAGCACGCTATTTAACCTCTTAGATAGGTCAAATGGCCCGCTACTGACCTAACCGACTTGGATCCCATGAGGCGGACCTAGAAAAGTTTTAACATAGAGCGCAATTTGAACTATATCAATATCGAGTTCAAAAGTGTGCCACCATATGAACTTGTGCTATATTTTATAATTTTTCCCACTTTCTTCACTCATTTCAATGTGAATTCACTTAGGGGTTGTTTGGTATGAGGTATAAGGGTGGTATAAAAATTTAATACCACCTTAATACTCTATTTGGTTAGCAAATCAGGTATAAGTTATCCCGGTGTTAATTTTAACACTGGAATAACTTAATAACTTATATCTTATAGAAGGTGGGGTAATTAGCATTGATATAACTTATACCTTCTTCTTAGAAATTATGCAATTGTCATTCTTAATACAACATACTAAACAATGAATAAACAACAATCCTAGAATAACTAATCCCAGCATAACTTATCCCAGAATAACTTATACCGGTATAAATCATATTCCAACTAAACAACCCGTTAAGGTATCATGTGCCTCATCACTTATCAGCCTAAGAGCGTCAATCTTTCTCTTTGAACCGCATAAATTGGTCTTCCCTCCATCATGGGTGCCACATCACCAAAATAGTCTCGTAATTTTCGGAGGAGGGATGTTGTCTTATCTTTTGATTTAAAGAGTGGAACATACTAAAAATAGTGTTATTTTATTAAAAACACGATATTGAGTTATTAGTCAGAATTCTACACGAACAAAGCCTGGAATGAAAATTGAGGTTACAGAGAGAACCTGCTATATTGAAACTCGTTTGGAAAAATGATAGTGGGTTTTTTCTTTTTTCTTTTAAGCATATGATATATGAAGTTATCAACTCAATTATCTTGGATACAATATCTATGGTTATCAATTTGATTAATATAAATTCACGCTGAAAAGATCTGTTTTAAAATTTAGTGGTTAAACTATAGCTTAACAGCTTGTTTGGACGGTTGTTATCCATTGTATCGTATTGTATTGTTAGCACACAATATTTATTTTGATTGTTTATTTAAAATTGATTGTATCATATCGTTAAATTGTTCTGGAATAACCAAAAGCCCTATTTTATGAAATAACCGATTTGGTGTGGTGGGATTGTTTCCTATTTTCTTTTCTAATTATGACCTTACTTATTACTCCATAATTTTATTTTATTTTATTTTAACTCCAAATCTTCAATATATTGACATACTTTGTCTTCTTCCATCTTTTCTAAAGTTGGTTTGCCCCGTTCTTTTTATTATCCAAGTCTCTGTTCGATTCTTTATCTTTTTTCATCGTTTTTTTGGTCGTTGCTAATATTAGTTAACCCTTTTTTTTTTTCTAGATTTTTTCTCTTGTTTCCAAGCTACGTAATTAATGATAAATTAATAGAAAGAGGTTTTCTTAAATTATTTTTATGTGTAATTCTTGATAAATTTTATTTAAAGCAATTGTGAGTATTTTAGTGAACTTATGTTAAAGTAAACGATACAATCTATCCAAATATTGTATCCATAAAACGATACAATAGAATAGAATAAAATAGAATATAATACAATACATTATAAAACGACGGGTAACAATGATCCAAATATAGTGTAAAGTGCGCAATAAATAAATATTTTCTCATTTGTTACTGAAAACGAAATCCCTGAAGATATATGACCTTACGAATCTTTCCAACACATGTGACAAATTTCTAAAATTCCGATTTTTCCTCTATCACACACAATAATTACAGGATTCCCTAGAAAGTTGGAAGTGACATTAGATAAGATATTTATAAATTTGAGGAAGAAAATTATTATTGTCATCCTCTAGAGAATTGTGATTTTTGAGATTCCACCATAATTTAATTAATTTATTATGTTTGAAATAAATTATTTGTGCTTATTTAACACTTTCTTCGGTTCACTTTAAGTGATTCGTTTGGCTCTTTTCACCAATATTAAGAAATTCATATATTAGTATTAATTAATAATAAAATTGACCATATTAACCTTAATTTGCTCACCGGAGATATAACAAACTACTCATAAACTCTTTACTCCAATGACAACTTTGAAAAGAATAACTTAATTCCTTCTTGATATTTGGAAAAAAATATTATGAACCATAAAAGGGCAAAAAAACCCTTAAAGTGGACCGGAGGAAGTAATTTTTTTACACATATTCAAAGTGCGAGCCTAAGTTAAAGGGTTATAATGAACCAATACTCCCCTCTCTCTAGTCATCATCACCACTACGATACGGTAAATGTTTAGTAAAAATTATACGGGGCGCCCTATTTGGTCGCCTCCATTTAACCTATATCCATATTTTTAAAATTATTTAATCTATATCCTAATTTTGACAACTTCAGACCAGTCATCACCTCCTCTTCTTCCTCCTGACCTATGCGCTTCTTTCTTCCTCCTCTTCTTTTCCTCTTCTCCTTCTTTTCTCTCTCAAACACATGAAACTTTATGTAAGTATTATTGATTGGATATGAAGTATACAGTGATCTAGCAGTAGGATATGAGTTTTGAATTACAGCCACCATTAAAGGAACTTGAAAACTCAAATCAATAATTGAGATGTTGAAGATCTAATCTTGAAATCTTCTGGGTATTTAAATATGAAATTTCAGGTTTGTTAATTCAAAATTATTTGACTGAAATCCTTGGACCTGCATTCCTTATTGAAAACGTGATCAAGCATTGTCCGAAAGTGTAAAATTCAAAGAAGCATCCAGAACTCAATTATTGAACGTGTTCAAAGATACGAGTTTGAAGTCTGGAACTGCAGGGCCAAACTTCAGACATTATCAGGTTAAACTATCTCTGAAGTTTGCAATTGTCACGCCAGACTTCAAAAAAAATTATCTGAAGTTTAAATATAACAAGTTGATTTTGTCTAAAGTTTACATTATAAATTGAAGAACTTCAGACTAATTTGTTTGAAGTTTGCACTATAAAATAAAGTTTTCCCGATTACCTTAAGTTAGGCCAAACTTCAGGTGAAAATATTTTGAAATTTTACTTTAATAAGGCCACATTTCAGGCAAAAAAATTCTGAAGTTCAAACTTCAGACGTACATAGTTGAAGCTTTATAACAAAATCTTTGCACTATGAAATAAAGTTTTCCTGATTGCCTTTGCAAGTCAGGCCAAACTTCAGGCAAAAATATCTGAAATTTTGCTTTGATAAGGCTACACTTCAGACAAAAACTTCAAACATAAATTTTTGTTATTTCAGGCCCGTATGTCTGAAATTACCCGAAAAATAGATAAATTTGCAATTTTTTGTGCAAAGCGAGTATAAGTTTAATGATAACCCAAAAACTGGGTATAAATACAAATCCATATTCAATATTTATACTAATTAAATCAATAAATGCAAGGTATGCATGTGCGGAACTAAATGGAGTCTTCTTCACTAGATAATTCCATTATGTAGAAAGGGAAAAAATAAACTTATTTGGTTATACGTAGACTATTGAATTCCCTTGGCATAAGAGAAAATTGGGGGTTCATATTATTTTAGTCATAATTTCAAATCCTCGGTTGAGACGTTAGTATTTTTTTGAATTCTGTTGTATGATTTTTTAGCTCTGCCACTGAAAGTATATTCTCCTATACAAATATTTATCATTTAATCATAATTAAGTTATATGTATTCTTACTTTAATCAATTACCGATATTAAATATTATTTGACATTATATAAACATTGAGTGCAAATAATTATTAAGTCACCTTTTCGTTGAATCTGTGTTTATATTTCACGTTGTTGTTGTTTGATTATGACAGTAATTTCCCTTGTCTTACTGTAATTAGGAGTAAATTTTATTTGACCACCTTAACCTATTTGAGGAAGCATATTCTTTTCATTTTTGAATAAGACAAACCTTAAAAAGCATATTCTTTCTGTTGGGCTAAATTAGCCCCAATACACTCTAAACATGACGTGATATTATTCGCTTTGAGCCAAGTCCGTATGATTTTCCCAAAAGGTCTCACACCATTAAGAAAATCCTATACCTTATATGTAGACTCCTAGTATTTCAGCTACCAATGTGGGACTTTGTTCGCACACCCACCAATCTCCCCCTCGAACTAAGTTCCATGTGGCCCGGTACCACGATTCACGGGTCTCCCCCTTGAACTAAGTTCCACGTGGCCCATTACCACGATCTACGGTCAATTTCTGAGATTCACTGTGTGCCGCCCATAGAGTATTATGGCAACCGAAGCTCGCAACTAGCTTCTTCTCGTGTGTGCACCGCCCCGCACCATTACTTTGCCATCTCCATACTCGTCCCGCCGTACCTGGGCTATGATACCAGTTGTTGGGCTAAACTAGCCCAAATATACTCTTAACATGGTGTGATATTGTCCGCTTTGGGCCAAACATGCACAGTTTTCCCCAAAAGACCTCACACCATTAAGAGAAGTCTACATCTTATATGTAGACTCCTAGTATTTTTAGCTACCAATGTGGAACTTTGTTCGCACACCCACCACTTTCCTCTCTCCTAAATATTGTTTAATTAAAAACACAAGATTAAAAACAAACAAAAAGATTCTTATAGATTCTTGTTGATATTTTCTTTCCTTTTTTTTTTTTTTGGAAATTAACTTATCAATGGTGTGCATTGGTTTATTTTATTTTTGTCGTTCATCTTTCATTTCTGTTCTTTTCTAATTATTGTCTGACAACGGCAAGTTGTATAAAGATTCTTTTTCTTATTCTTCTGTTATCTTTTTTTGTTTTGAGTATAGATATTTTGTGTACATTAACTTACGTCGTACAGTTGTTTGATTACAATTTGAGATTCTTCTATCTATCTATAGAAAATCCTAAGGGCTCGTTTGGTATGAAATAATTAATTTCAAGATTAAATTTGAGATAAGTTTATTTTATATTGGGCTGAAATAAAATTGTGGTATAATTAATTCCGAGATTAATGGTCCTGTGATTTTAGTGTTATTTTATTCTTATGGGACGATGAGATAATAATTCCGAGATAACTAATTCGGGATAATTAGTTCTGGGATAACCTGTTCCCAACTAAATGCTCCGAAGGAGTTAAGTATCCGGGATGATTAATTATGGGATTCTTACATTCCTATACACTATTTGAAACTTATTACCCTCCATATCAAGTTTCAATTTAATTATATAGGCATATACAATTTACCAATTATATACATTTTAGGAATTGAATGAGAATCAATTAACTCCTATAATCTCTCTAACATACATATCCTGCTCCCACCATGTTTCTCTCTTCATACCCCCACGATTCTGTACTATCTCCCTCCATTAAGGCCCTCTTCAACTTTTCTTCAAAAATCTATTATAATCTCTCTCAATTTTTCTGAATTCTCGCTCTAAATCCTACAAAAATAGTAGCTTCATAAATTTTTCCCTCCCTTTCAATGAAGAAAAAAAGAGTTCCGAATATTAGCCCTAAATAAGCTAATGTTGATGATATTCCTACTTTTGATTTGGGTGTTTTCTCACAGGATTCACTAAAAAAAGTAGTGAAATCAGCACATGCAAAACCAGAGACAAAGTCCAAGCTTTCCCTTCGTGAAGCTAAGGTAGAAGCTCGAACAAAAGTTAAGCATGATAGGGATGCTGGTGAAGCTCGACATCTGCTAAATCAGTAAAGCGGATGTGATGACCCAAAAAGTCATCACTTGATTTACAAGTAAATTATGTTTTTCGAGGTCTTAAAAGCCCCCTTTTATCTCACCTTGATTTGCATGCGCGGCCCGAGCGTATATTCGGAACGCTTTTATGTGAAAATTTGATGGAAATGCTAATTTGGCCTTTACAATTAAATTTAAGTTGAGTTCGGTCAATATTTTGGGTAAATAGAATTTAACATTCCCGAAGGTTCTGTAGAAAAATATGGGACTTGGGCGTGTGCCCGGAATTGAATTCTGAGGTCCTAAGCCCGAGAAATGAATTTTTGAAGAAAATTGTTTAATTGAAATTTTTAAGAGTTTTTGAAAATTTGAATGTATTTGAAGTTGATGGTATCGAGCTTGCATTTTGATTTCGGAGTCCGATACAGGTCTTATATGGTATTTAGGTTGAGTCTGTAAAATTTGGTAAGAAACAGACTTGAAATGACGTGAATCGGACCCTCGATTGTTCAAATTTGAACTTAAGAGTTCTTGAGATTTTTCTTTGATTTTAATACTAAATTCGATGTTAAAGGTGTTAATTTGGCGATTTAATCATACGAGTAAGCCCATATGATATTATTGAGTTAGTATGCATGTTTGGTTTGGAGCCCCAAGGGCTCGGGTGAGTTTCGGATAGGTTTCGGGATGTTTTTACACTTGGGAAAAATTGCAGGTTTGCTGTTTCTGGTGTTCTGGTGTTTTGTTCTTCGCGTTTGCGAAGGGACTCTCCCGAACGCGAAGGGTAAGTAGGTCTGAAGGAAAATTTCTTCTACGCGAACGCGAAACACAGGTCGCGAATGCGAAGCATTAGGGGTGTTACCCTTCGCGAACGCGGACCTGCTATTGCAAACGCGAAGGCCTTTTGGCCGGGGACTGAGGGAAAGGGATTTTGTTCTACACGAACGGGGCCATTTGACCGCGAAGAACGCGGTAGGCCTTGACCCATTGCGAACGCGGTAGGCCTATCGCGAACGCGATGAAGACCTGCCCAGTCATTTTAAAACAGAATAAAAAACAGGCAGAACCCATTTACTCCATATTTTCGAACTCCCAAGGCCTAGAGGCGATTTTCTTCAGACAAATTCATCTCCAAAGTATTGGTAATCAATTCTAAACTTTACTCTTTCAACTACCCAATGTTTTACATCACTTTTTAATCAAAAATCAAGAGTTTTCATGGTAGAAATTAGGAATTTGGGTAGAGTTATGACTTTTTGAATAATTGGGATTTAGACCTCGTTTTGGGGTCGGATTTCGAAAATAATTGCATATTTGGGCTCGTGGGTGAATGGGTTATCGGGTTTTGGTCCGAACCTTGAGTTTTGACCAAGCAGACCCGGGGTCGATTTTTGACTTTTTTTGGAAAATGGTATAAAATCTATAATTTAGCATTGGGTATGAATTACTTAGCATTTATTGATGTTGTTAAATTAATATGGACTAGATACAAGTAATTTGGAGGCGAATTCTAAAGGAAAAGCGATGTTTGAGGCTTGAGTTGGCCATGAAAATTCGAGGTAAATGTTTGGCCTAACCTTAGCTTGAGGTAATATGTATTGTGCTTTATTTGCTATGTGCTAGTGTAATGCACGACGTATAGGTGTGGTGACGAGTATCTATACGTCGCTGTCAAGCATGCCCGTAAGTCTTAAATTAAAATCGTTGTGTTCTTAAGTTGTTGATTCTCTGAGTTGGGCAAGAATTATGATTATTCTCGTGGTAATTGCTTATGGTTGAGTATTGGTTCTAGTTGAGGTTTCTTTTGTGAAGTTAAGTGTTGGAACAAGTTTAGTTATAGCTGATTCCCTTACCGGGACACATTTACTTCTTACTGTTGATTCCTTTACCTAGATATTGTTGTTCTCTTATTGTTCTCCGATGGAATTCTTTTATGATTGGTATTGAATTGTATATTTGGATTCTTATAGATTCTTGTTGAGATTTTCTTTCCTTTTTTTTTTTTTTTTTTGGATATTAACTTGCCAATGGTGTGCATTGGTTTATTTTATTTTTGTCATTCGTCTTTCATTTATGTTCTTTTCTAATTATTGTTGGCAACGGCAAGTTGTATAAAGATTATTTTTCTTCTTCTTCTGTTATCTTTTCTTTTTATTTTGAGTATAGATATTTTGTGTACATTAACGTACGTCGTGCAGTTGTTTGATTACAATTTGAGATTCTTCTATCTATAAAAATTTTTAAAGGCTCGTTTGGTACGACGGATAATTAATCTCGAAATTAAATTTTAGATAAATTTATTTTGTTTGGTTGGAATAAAATAGCGATATAATTAATTCTGTAACTAATTAATCAGTAATTATAGTGTTATTTTTATTCCTATGAAAGGATGAGATAATAATACCGAAATAACTAATTCGGAATAATTAATTCTGGGATAACATGTTCCCGGCCAAACGCTCCTAAGGAGTTAAGTACAACTAATTATCCTGCATGGGAACATTTGCCACTCCGTTGCTCTCGACGTAAATGTGACGGATATTAGGGATTTCAAGGTAAAAAAAATATTCAAATCGAATGTTTACCTCAAGTTAATGAATGTAAGACATATGTTTCGCACATATATATCTTTTAACGCTCAAGTTGGTGATATACATTTTTAATGTTGATTGTTTAGTTAATTATGAACAATAGTAATGCAGGGATTAGTAATTTATGAGTTAGTAATGCAAACATTAGTTATGCAGAGATTTTTTTTATCCACTGTTTGGTATGGTGTATTAAAAATTAAAATGCATTGCATAATTTTTTTTAAAAATAGTTGTTTACAAAAATGTCCTCCATATTCTTTTGCTTTAAGGAACTTTAAGTACAATTTTATCTTTAATCATACTAATGCATGCCTTAATAGCCTTGGTATTGCTAATACCATGGTTTGCTATGTATTAGTTATACATAGGATAATACCAACTATGTTGTATAACTAACACTGCATTAGTAATACACAGGTTGAAAAAGTGTACCAAACAAGGGATTGTAATACCAAAAGGTAATGCCTGCATGATTTTCTCTATTACATCCTACTAAACGACCCCTCAATGTATATAAGTATTTATCGTATCTTCATTTTCTATAACGACCCGACAGGTCGTTTTGAGCATTTGCATTTTCCTCGGTGGTTTGAGGGCATGAGTAGATCCGTATGATGTATTATGACTTGTGTAAATCGTCGATTTTGGTTTTCAGGTTATTCGAAAGTGATTTGGAAGAATTAATTTCACGTGAGAAGCTTAAAGTTGGAGGAGTTGACCAAGTTTGACTTTTGTGCAATTGACTCCGGAACAAAATTTTGATGGTTCCGCTAGGTCCGGATAGTGTTTTTTGAACTCGGGCACTAATTGGCGAAAGTTGGGATCGAAAATTTAAAATGTTCATAAGTTTGACTGAGAATTGACTTTGATGATATTAGATTCGGATTGTGTTTCTGGGAATTGGAATAACTTAGTTATGTCATTTGGGACTTGTGTGGAAATTTGAGCTCATTCTGGGTTGATTTGATATGTTTCGGCATGAGTTTTGGAAGTTGAAAGATTCAAAGTTCATTATGTTTGATTTGAGGTGTGATTCATCGTCTCAATGTTGTTATGCATGATTGGAGGCCTCGAGTAGGTCCGTGTTATATTATGGGACTTTCCATGTAATGTTATCAGACTTGTTGGTATATTTGGACCGGATCCCGAGGGCTCAGGTGAGTTTCAGACAAGGTTCAGACCATTTTGTCGCATGTTGCAATTGGCTAAGGCTGCTGGTTTTGGTGTGGCCGCATCTGCTGGCAATTGGTCGCAGAAGCAACTTCGCAGATGCGGGGTTTTCCTTCGCAGAAGCGAAAAGGGCAGCTGGGTGTGAAGGCCGCTGAAGCAGAGGGAATGGGTCGCAAAAGCGAGATTCGCCGCAGAAGCGGAAGTAGTGGTCGCACCTGCATGTGTGCAGAAGCGAAATTTGTTCTGCAGGTGCGATGGGCGAATTCCAGTGACTGTCCGCAAGAGCGCAAAGTTGGTCGCACAAGCGACGCTGCACAAGCGCAAACCTGTTCGCAAATGCGAACATGCCTAGGCAGAACATATATTTCGGGGAGTTGGTGGTTTTTCATCATTTTCATATTTTGGAGCTCGGTTTGGGCGACTTGGGAGAGGAATTTCACCACACGAATTAGGGTAAGCATTCTTTACTCGGTTTTGATTTTCTTTCATGAATCTATCTTCGTTTTTAGCATTTGATTAAGGATTTCAAGAGAGAAATAGGGGGGTTTTCTAAAATTTCATAAAGTAAATTTTTCGAGTTTTGAACATCGATTCGGAGTTGAATTTGAGTGAAACTAGTACGGTTGGACTCATAATTGAATGAGTCGTCATATTTTGTGAGTTTTGTCGGGTCCTGAGGTGCAGGCCATAGTTAGACTTTTTGGTTGACTTTGGGCTTTTGGTTAAAGATTCGACCTTTATCATTTGAAATTTTTTCCTTAGGTTTTATTTGATGTATTGAGTTGCTTTTGGCTAGTTTCGAGCCATTCGGAGGTTGGTACCACGAGATAACATTTTTGGAGCATCGTTTGGCTTGATCGATATTGGATTTGGCTTGTTCGAGGTAAGTAATATTTCTAAACTTGATGCTGAGAGTGTGAACCCCTGAAAATACGTGATATCTATTTGGTGTTGAGGTGACACACATGCTAAATGACGGGCGTGTGGGCGTGCACCGCGTGAATTATGACTCGGTTGTTTCTGTGGTAATGTTTATCTACCTAATCTTGTTTTATCCCTGATATTTCTACGTGTTAGTGTAATTTAACGGTGATCCTTGTTAGAAGCCATGTTTAGGCTATATGCTTATTCTATTGGGACCCACTGAGGTCATATCTACTGTGGAGTTATTTGCTTAAATTGCAGTTACATACTCAGTCATATTCATTTGTATATCATATCTTAGTCTCTGTTGCTATTTATCGATACATCATATCATCATTTTTGGGCTGATTTTCATGATATTGTGAGCCTGAGAGATCGGAGAGATTGATAACTAAGTGAGGCCGGTAGCCTGTTTGTGAGTGATATTTATGGAATCGGGCTGCACGCTGCAGCAGGATTTATTGATTCATGTCATTATTGGTTATTATAGCGATTGTGCTAGAATTACCCCTCCAAAGTCTGCACACCCACAATGAGCGCAAGTACCTATTGAGTGCGAGTGCGAGTGCCGAATGATTGTGAGGACTGAGTAACTGTGAGGACTGATTGACTGGGGGGACTGAGTTAATTGATACTCTGAGAGTATGCATATGGTTTATTCACTGTGTTGTATTGCATTTGACATGCACACTTGACATACATGCATAGAGATGCATTTTCATCATGATGTACTGTATCACGTCATTCATCACTTCTCATACACATTGAGATGTAGGCATAGAGAGGTATTTTTCTCATTCCATTTAATAATGAAACATTTACCTATTGAAAAGTTTTGGGAAAATCACAGTTTTACAAACTTACTCATATTTTGGTGATTTCGGTAAAAGATTTGGATTTTTAATGATATACTTGAAAAACATGCCTATTTTTCTGAAACTGTGAATGAGCTGAGCATTTTATCTCTGAGTTACTTCTCTTAGCGCTTTGATTATGTTTTTATGAACTGTTGTTAGCTATTGGTATTGGACTCCGACCTTTGTTCCAACTCGTCACTACTTTCAACCTAAGGTTAGGTTTGTTACTTATTGAGTACATATGGTCAGTTGTACTCATACCACACTTTTGCATCTTGTGTGCAGATTTGGATGCTGACATTGCTGTGTATGACGGGAGCTAGCATTGAAGACATACTTGCATTCCGGTTATAGTTGCCGCTTGTTCATGGTAGCTCTAAACTTATGAAAAATCTATTTATGTATAATTCGGATAGATGATGTATTTATTTCATATTAGCTCTATAAACTCTAAATCTTAGAAGCTCGTGATTTGTACTACCAATCCTTGGAAATTCTTTGTATAAAAGCTCAGTTATTTCTTTATGTATTTTCTGATTAAATCTCAATGAATTGGATAAGTGTTAATTGACTTACTTAACGGGTTGGGTTAGGTGCCATCACGACTAGTTGAATTTTGGAGTCATGACCAGTTGGTATCAAAGTTTTAGGTACATAGGTTCTATAAGTCATGAGCAAATATCTAGTAGAGTCTTGTTGATCGGTATGATGACGTCCATACCTATCTTCGAGAGGCTACTGGGCATTTAGGATAAACTTTCCATCTTTTTTTCCTTATCGTGCGATATTGATTCATCTTGAAGTGTAACTCTTTGAATTACTTCCACGCACTCGTATGCGTATGTGAGCGCTCGGTATCAACTGAAAATCGACGGCTTGTGATTCCATGGATGAAGTGCAAGATATGATTTCTGTGTGCTGATGATGGGCTAGTCTGGAGGAATTGATGCCGAGTTTTGACTGTAGCTTGAGCACGGGAATTTCAGTGGTGTGAGCACGTGCTTTTGGACTTATATATCTGGTAGTGTCCTTATGAGTCGAATTTGTGGCTAGATGAATGGTTGGATGGCTATATGACAAAATATGATGTGACTGCGGGATGTGTTCAGATGGTTTTAATGTGACGAGAAGAGTTTGCTTGAGATATAAAAAGGACTATTGGGTGCTTGATTCCTATCTTGATGTGACGTATAGTCTCGAGTTATGAGTGTGTTGAAGGACCTTTCATGTTGTTTAATTGTAGAACGAATTAGATTCCCATGTCTTGTTGATGAGTTCAGACTTAGGAAGATTAGGTGACTGCGTAGTAGTTATGGTTGTGAAAGGGTATAGCGAGATGTCAGTTTGAGGCTAAGCATGTGGGTTATCACCTATGGGGTAATCTACAAAAGTGTGGTCCTTATAATGTTAGGTGGAGGCTTCTTTTCTACCAGTAGGTTACATTGGCCCGATTTGAGTTTGGATCAGTTGTAATATATGACCTGACCGTCACGAGGATGAATGCGAGATTTACAGATGATTTGAGGTATTAGATGGTTTGTATTATATGATCTTATGAAGGATTGAATTGAATTTCGGTGCGGGATTATTGCAGTAATAGAGTATGGATATTATAATTTATGGTGTGTTTTGATCTATGGCTTTGAGCCAAGTGGGGGAGCCTGCTAACGACAATTTGATAGCATAGATACGTGTTATACTGGTTTAGATTTAAGTCATACTTGTGAATCGAATATGACTTGTAGAGGTTAAGATCAATCATGACTCGAGTAAAGGAATTTCTTTATGTTACACTTTATGGGTATCTGGGAATCATGGAATGATTGGGTTATTATTGTTGAAGATGTAGTATGCACGGAGTAGGAATTTGCTCGGCTGCATTAAGGTGGGGTTACGTTTTTGGGTGTTGTCGTGCTAATGGGGCACATGCCGTTTGGCCCGTTTGGTCGGTGCAATTGAGATTTGGGCAGAGTGGATGACTCTTGAGAAGGTTCAAATGGATTCAAGATTTATAGGTAGCAATTGAGAATTTTGCAGATTTGTATATGGCTAGAATCTGAGATTTACATTGGATGGTGACAAGACTCGCAATATTTCTGTATCATTAAGGATTATACATCTCAGTATCAAGAAGGTGAAGGAAACAACTTTAGATTCACAGAAGGTCTCTTCAGAGTGGGTGTCTCGGTTGTGGTACCTTGGGGTGCTTAAGAGGGAACACGACAACTTATGGGCTTTAGGGCGGTGTAATTTTATGTTAGGATCTCATGGGGTGAGTTTTGGTTAAGGATCATGGTGTCTGGTAAGGAGAAGTGTCAACTTGAGGGTAATTCGGAAGAAACTCGGAGAAATAGGACAACTTGGTAGTAGGTTGGACCAGCATAGTAATGTATATGATCAGTTCTTTGGGTACTTATGATGTTGTGAGTCTCTGTAGGTGTTTTGTGGCAATAATCTTGGGTATAGTGACATGCATGGCTTGGTTGAGTTAGATATATCCAGTTCTGATGGCTTGGTTATGTGCAAAATAATTTTGAAGAATTCTCAATAGTTTTTACCACGGTTTGAGATGAATATTTCCTACCAGCGTGAGGGGCATGTTACGTATCGTGATTTCCCCCCGGATAGGATCAATGAAAGGTTTCTGACTGATTGGGTATGTGTTCTGCTGGTGACTCAGAACGATTATGAGATTCTCGTACTTTTAATATGATGGCATGGTAGATGCGGTATGTTGTGTGGGATTAATATGCGAAGGTCATGAATTCCTAGACAACATAAATGGTTTCAGATGTCTAGATGAATGCTATTATCATAGTCAGTGATACTATCTCCACGTAATTTTAATTTAGAAGTAATTCTGAACATCGCCAAATTATATTCAGAAACAGACATAAAGTCTTGGAGCCTGAGATGAGCCCAATCATATCGTGCTTGTAGAAGTGTCACCAACTTTAAATTGTCATATCTTTCCTTTAAGCCATTCTACAAAACAAGTGGATCTTTGACTGTGAGATATTCTATTTTCAATTCTCCCTCAAGATGATGACGCAAGAAAATCAAAGCCTTAGGACAGTCTTGGGTAGATGCTTTATTTTTATCTTTAATGGCGTCTCCAAGACCTATTGCATCTAAATAAATTTCAGCATCCAACACCCATGACATATAGTTCTTGCCCGAAATTTCAAGGGCAACAAACTTTCTTTTCATAATTGTAAGCACGTGATTTTTGCCCTATATGAGAATTACTCCCAAAAAATTCAAAAATAAAATAATTTTTCTTGGTGTGCAATTTTTGTGATATTTTGTGGTATTTTTGTGTAATTATTTGTATGTTTGTCTGTGCATGTTTATTTGTTAAATTAATAAAAATAAAAAAATATGTCGCATTTTGCATGTAGGATTTAATTCTACAATTGTTAGTAATTAAGTTTGTTTTACAAAAAATAAAATAGGCATGTCCAAATATACAATTTTATGCTTAATTATTACTTAATTGTGCGTTAATTGTTATTGGGAGTTAATTTGCGCTTTTATAACTTAATTTAGTTCTTAATAATAGTTTAAGTATTTTTATAATTTAGTTTTAGAAAAATAAAAGAAGAAAAGAGAGCAAAAAATAAAGAAAGTCGGAATTGGGCCTCTTCTTCAAAATTCAAGCTACAGGCCCAAATAATTGCCCAACTTTCCCCATGACCCGGTCCACTTCAAACTGGGTCGACCCGGTCCGCTCCATTAACCCAACACCCCTTCTTCATTTTTATCCAACACAAAACAAAACCAAAAAATAAAAAATAAAAGGTGAATTATCACTATTAATAGTTTTATTTTTTGTTTTTTTTATATATAAAAATCCGAAAATATTTTTTTTATTTTTTATTTTTAAAAAAAAATATAATAATTTCGGGAATGATTTAAAAAAAATAATAATAAATAAGAAAAAGGGAAGTATTGAATAAAAAAAATATAAAAGTAAAAATAGGTGAAATTCTCTTTTTTTTTAAAAAAAAGTAAAAGAATGTAGAAAATTTAAAAAAATAAAAAGTTTTGTAGAAATTTTTAAAAAATTTAAAAGTAAAAGAAGGTTGGAATTAAAAAATAAATATAAAGGTATCTGAAAATTTAAAAAATTTAAAGTAATTGAAAGTAGCATTTTTGAAAGAAAAAGAAAAGATAGTGGTTTGTTTTTTAAAGAAAAGTTAAATAAAGTGAGATTCTCTTTTAAAAAAATAAAAAGTGGGATTTTAAATAAGATAAAGTAATTAAAGTTGGAATTTTAAAAATAAAAGTAAATAAAGGTGGGATTTCTTTTTCTAAAAAAATAAAAGCAATTTGTAAGTGGGATTTCTTTTAATTAAAAAAATAATAAAATAATAAAAAACAAATCTGAAAATTTCGAAAATTTTGCTATAAATAGAAGAGAAAATTTAAGAAGAAGGAGGTGGAAAAAAGAGGAAAAACTAGATAGAGAGAAGAAGAAAAGAGGGGGCGGAGATAGCAGTATACACTCGATATACACTCTGGATACACAGAATATACAGGGACAGAATTCATTTTGGAGAGAGTAAAAAAGATATAACCAAATTTTCTGAAATATTGAGAGCGGAAGAACACCATAGAGAGTTCAAATCTAGAAAGAAAAACAAAGAGAGATTTCCGCACTATTTTTCTTCTCCATTTTTACTAGTTTTCTCCGTGTTGCTGGGATTTCTGGATTGAGGTGTTGAAGCTACTGTGTTGGGCTTTATGCTGCTGTATGTTGCTGTGTTACATACTACTTTGCTGACCTTCTTCTTCTTGTATTGACAATACCAGGTACACAAACGATACACTGGTTCATCTTGTAAGCTACTCGAAACATGAATGCAAAAAATGAGAAAGATTTGAAGTTGTAGTTTAATGTAGTCTTTTCTTTCTTTTACTGTTTGTATGTAAAACATTCTATGTGTTGCCCATGTAAACTCTTTAAACGACTCACTTTCGAAACTTAACTATAATAACTCGAAAGTATGTAAATAAAGTAGGACATTTTTCTTCATTTATTTTAGAGAAAAACGAAAAATAAAAAATGTAGTCATTCTAAGATTATTTTTTTAAAAAAAAATAAATAAATAATGAGACGAGCCTCGCCAAATAAAAATGCAAATTGCGGGGCCCTCAATAATTGGTCATAATAAATACTTAGAATTCGGGATGGACTGTTTAGTGAATTTCACTGCCTTCCCCAAAGATAATAACGCGTTAGACTCTTTAGACGCGATTTAATTAAATTACTTTCTTAAACTCGGGTGCACATTTATGTGACCCAAATTCAAATCTCAACGGAGTCGAAATGTGTCTCTGATCACGGGTACATTGATTGTGACGTGATCCGAGATGCATGTCCATGACGTTGCAAATTCCTTTAAAAAATAAGAATGAGATGAGCCTCACCGAATAAAAATACAAAATTGTGGGGCCCTCGGTAAATATTTGCTTTAAAATTGCTTAGACTTCGGGATGGACCGTTTAGCAAAATTTCACGGCCCTACCCAAAGTAAATGATACGCTAGTCGCTTTAGGCACGCCTTTTAATAATTTAATTTTCTTAAAACTCGGGTGCACATTTATGTGACCCAAATCCAAATCTCAACAGAGTTGAAATGTGCCAACAACCACGGGTGCATTGATGTGACGTGGTTGGAGATGTATTTCCATGATGTTGCAATTCTTGAAAAAATATATAAATAATGACGAAAGCGGTTAAAAGTTAAAACTTGCACATTAGCTCATAATTGTATAAAATCAGATAAACAAGCCGAATATGACAGTTGAGCGACCGTGCTAGAACCACGGAACTCGGGAATGCCTAACACCTTCTCCCGGGTTAACAGAATTCCTTATCCGGATTTCTGGTTCGCGGATTGTAATACAGAGTCATTCTTTTCCTCGATTCGGGATTAAATTGGTGACTTGGGACACCCTAAATCTCCCAAGTGGCGACTCTGAAATAAATAAACAAATCCCGTTTCGATTGTCCTTTAATTGGAAAAACTCCCTTGTCCCCACGCGGGGGCGGAAAAAGGAGGTGTGACAGCTCTGGCGACTCTGCTGGGGACAATAACCCAGAACCACTAGTTCAGGGTTCAAGAATTCGAGCTTAGAATAATTGTTATATTTGGCTTTATTATCTGATATATATTGCATGTTCTGACATAACATACTAAATGTTGTCTTTTACCGCTTTGATATTATCTGAACTGTATATAAACTGTGCCGAAACCCTTCTCTTCTTACCTCCGGGGAGAAGCTCGCTGGTCGAGGCTCCCTATTCTGTTAGTGTCAATACCTGAAATAAGAAAGAGGACGGATAAGTTACGAAGCCGGATGGCCTTTTGGTTCCCGGTAAGTTGCCCCCTCCTCGACTCGAGTTGTCCGCTCGGGTACACAGTCTAGAACATATACCCAGGTTATAAACCTAGTATAACGAAACCTCATGCCGGATCCCTAGTAGGAACGATTATTTGCATCACGTTACATTTGACTTAGGGGACTCAACACAGGGGTTGGGTCCGTCTAGGACTAGCAACCTGAAATGAAAAGACCATTCTGATGCATCCTACTTGCTCTGTACATATATTTGTTTCGAACTTGCATGTTGACCGGTTTCTGAATCTCGGGAATGTTGGAAAATTGAAGAAAAAAAAAGAAAAAAAAAGGAAAAAGAATATATCAGTTAGGGAGTTAATTGATTATTTTAGAAAAAATCAATGACCAATTACTGGCGAAACTCTGCCGAAATTTTGAAAAAAAAAGGAAAATATTTTATTTTGTTTTACTAAAAAATATATATAATTAAGAGTCTTTTATTTTTTGGAAAAATAGATTGTTTTATTGTTTGTTGAAAATGAAAAAAAAATCGTTATTTTGTCTTTTTCAAAAATAGAAAAGGAAAATAGATTGTCTTGCCATGAAAAAATAAAAATGGAAAAGAGTCATGTTTTAAAATAGTTCGGTTAATTTGCCCGAACTACGCGGGTTTGATTCTCACCGGATGTGAGATACGTAGGCAACCCTCATCGGGTCCAACCCCCCTTTTTTGCTAAAATAGTCAAAAACCAAAAAAATAAATAAAAAATGTGTCAAATTTTTTTTATTTTGTCATAAATAAGTCTAGTGGTGTCCAACCTCCCCTTTCGCTAAAAATAGCCAATAAAAAACATGTCAAATTTTAATTTTGTCATAATGAAGTCGGGTGACGCTGTTTTATCAAGACATAGCCGAATGTTCCCGAAAGGGACGTCGGAAGGCTGACTTTGCATAAACAGCCACCTTTGGGTCATTTTTTAAAATTTGGTCCAGTTGACCCACACAGCCTTAAAAAATCTTCGTCCCCGGGGCGCTGAAGGTCCGTGTTGCAAAACCTGGTTTTTATTGTAATTTGATAAAAAAAACACAAGAGTCAGCGGTTAGGTGAATACCATTTGAATTTTTGGTCAAAATAAAGCCGAGCCAGCTTCGGCCGCGTCTTAAAACCGTTCTTGCCGAAATAGCCTTAGAGTATCTTTCAATCTTCAAAAGGTTATTTTCGTAAAAGAACGGACAAGTTTGTAAAGTGTCAAAATAATCCTCCCCGGCCTCAAAATTCATGTGAGATTTGGAAGGGGGTACATTTGCAAAAATAGCCGTTTGGTTGCATTTGTCAAACGGGGAAAGGAAGCTGGCCTTTTTGTTTTGAGGTTATAAATCTTTTGGCTAGAATATATGAGTTGTTTGATTTTTGAGTTTGTTGGTCATCTTTCAACCTTTGAAACCCAGTTTATTTTATTATGAAAATTGATAAAAAAATGTGTCTCATTGTTGTTACCTTTCATTTGGTCCGAACTACGCAAGGTCTGATTCATGCGGGGTCATGATACGTAGGCAATCTCCATAAGATTCGACCACCACTGAAAAAGAAAAAAAAAGGGAAGAAAGAAAAATAAAGGAAAGCGCAAGTGCATCGCATCTCTGATAGAGTGGTTTAACTGCTTAGGTGCATTGCATCTCTAATATATGATTATCTGTCAAATGCCCTGACACTAACGTGATGGCTTCCCTTTGTTGTGTTCATATATAGAAAAGTGGTTGGTTGTGGTAACTCCTCCCTGCAAAGCAAATGACACAGAACCTCAGAACAGGGTGGGTCGGTACTGATGACCGACAACAATTGGTCGAACAGAACAACGGGTTGGTAGAAGAAGTGAAAATGCTGAGACAACATGTGGCAGACATGTATCAGGCATGGATAACTGGGAAAGCACCACCCCCACCACCGCCAAGCTTTTCAAACTCTGGCATTACCCATCCCCCATACTCTCCATCCCAGCCCACTTATGACAGCTTTCCTAGCTACCCGAGTAGCTCCATCACTCGTCCACGCTACTCCCCTCCCCAATGCTACTTCTCTCCACGAGATTCCCAAAGACGGGCTTCACTTTCCAAATACCCAGCTCCACAGAAGGCCTATCCACCCTCACAAGCCTACCGGAAGCCCCCTGGATCAGGTTTCCGGCCCAATCAAGCATTTAGGAACGAAAGGTTGCTGAAACGAGGAAAGGCTCTCACCCCTATCGGAGTATCTTATGCAAGTCTGTTTGAAAGGCTAAAGCATGCTGGCTCTATTGAGCCACTCCCCGCATGTACTCCAAATCCACTTGCAAGGAGCTTTGATCCGGCAGCGCGATGCGCCTACCACTCCAATGTCATAGGGCACAACATTGAGAGCTGTCATAGTTGGAGAAGGGAAGTAGAGAAAATGATCCAAGAAGGGCGGGTTGTGATTAATAACAGTGACATGGTGCACTCGATCCCCCTCGAGAACTTGCCAACGGATGTTGATGATATTGAAGCTGGTAATGGTCTTGGCAGTATCGATGCAAAGCTCAGTGGCTAAGATGCCAGTCTTGATAAAGTGGAAGGACGCTCTGTTCCTTGGTTAACAAGAGAGAAGCTTGTGGTGGCTTATTTTGTTGACATTTATGTTGTTCGGATTATTAGGGTTATAAGTCGGATATTGTCTTGTCCAGTTTGTTTTAGGATTTTGTTCTGGATTGTTTTGTTTGTTTTGTTATTTAAACCATTTCACCGGTAGTCTAATACAAAATCCGGTCTTTCTTTATTTCCAGTCATCTCTTTGTTTGGTCCTTTTATCATTTTTGTTCAGTGCCGATTCTAGTGACATGACATGCGCACACAGTTTGGGCCCAACCTTAAAAGTTAATCGTAAAACCCTGGAAAGGCGATCAGACCATTTAAAGGAAATAAGAACGGTTTGGGATTATTTGAAGCCCGAGTCATGTGGAATTGGGGCAAGTTAAACACAAAGAAAACCGTTAAAATCAAGATTCTCCAAATTGGCGTGAGGGTCATTCATGATAATGAGAGTGTCGCCCAACGATGTTTTAGAAATAACAAAGGGAAAAGCAAATGTTTAACATAATTGTCAAGCCCAGCACCGTCGGAAGAGACTATAAATCTATTGTTTGTTGTGTTGTTTGCATTTGGCATGTTTTGAAGACTGGAATGACGAAGGCATTTTGTTCTGCTACCTAAACACTTTATCCTTTGTTACCCCTTTTGAGCCTTACTTATTTTTCTTTCATACCCCTCGTTCGGAATCAGTAAAAACGACTAGAAAACGCGAGCATGGCATGAAAACATGAAAAAAAAAAACAAAAAAAAGGAAGAAAAGAAAACAACAAAACGAAAAAGAAAAGAAAAGAAAAATGATAAAAAAAAAACAAAAGAAAGTCAAATGAAAAAAGAGGAATTGGGAACTACGTTTGACCTGATTCCTCAAAGAGGATACGTAGGCGCTTCACGGCTCGGTCATAGGGTGCTTAATGGCCACAATGATCATAGTGTACATGGTGTAATAAAAATAATAAAAAATAAGTAAATAATCCCCAAGCAAGAAACTGGGTCAAGGGTTGCGTTTGTTATAAACAAATATGATTTCGAAGGTTGTAATTTTGAACCCCAAATTTGATTTGTTTTTTAGCCTTTAATACCCTTTCTTTCTAGCCTGTCCAAAAACCCACACTACGGTCCAAAGAAAGACCTTCTGACCAGTCTGCAAAAGATGTCAAGTCAGACAAATGAGAGTCTTACCGGCGAACATAACATTCTGTTCCACAGCAGAAAGGACTCTAATCTCCAACAGAGAGAGTCATACTGGCAACACTCCAAATCCCCAACTGGAAAGTGATACAAATGAGAGAGTCTTATCGGTGAAAATCTTCAACGGACACCATAAGGCGATGAAAGCTGAGAGAAAAACCAAAATGAGAGAGACTTGATAGTGAAAACCCTTCGGGCACTACAAGTCGAATAAGATTAAGAATCAGATGGGGAATTGCCAATTGAAGGTCTTGAAAGATGATTGATGGCAGAGGATAGGCCACATGTGCATGTCATGACCATTAGAGTCGGTGTCTGCGTTTGATAGGTTTTTATTTATAGTTTCTTTTGTTAAAGAGTCATCCTTTTCCTTTGTCTTTATTCTGTTCCTTTTCATCTTTTCCTTTCATAGAAAAACTCCCCAATAGAGTCTGTCTGGTCAAAACAAGTGTGAATTGACTTCAAAATATGCCATCAGCTTTCCAATTATGCAAGATAAGATCTGACTAGTACATCCAAGTGGTATAGTCAACGAGGAACAAACGCGAGGCCAGTGTCAAAAAAGATATCCCCAGCAAAAGGGAATTGACAAAAGGATTGACAAGTGTCAAGAAGGATACCCTTGCCGAAATCAAAGGTTATAAACCTCAAGGCCAAGGCCCGTTGAACAAAGCAAGGAGAGCAGTGAGCATGATTTGGGAAAATTCATACTAGACTAAAAGGTCGGGGAAATGCCAGTTTCCGAGCTATGCCACAAAAGAAGAGGGATATCCCCAGCAGAAAGGGATTATCCCCAGCAAATAATATCATCCCCAACAAGTTGTGGAGCGCAGAGCAAGGAAGGAGAAAAGGAAAAGCCATCCCAGTAGGAGTATCACAACCAACCACCACGTTTTAAACTAACAAATTTTGTTTGATTTGAAACAGGTAAAGGAAATGGCATTGATGACAGAAATGCATGCCATAAGGGAGACTGTCAAACTGGGGCAGAAAATTTTCCTTTCATTTGGAAAATTTTCTGGAAGTCAGGTACCCATTCGAGGAAGAATAAAGATAGCACCAGTCTCAAGGGAAGTGGTGTTTGAACCAGTGTTGCCCCAACATAATAAGTTTAAATGGAGGAAGTATTCCCCAGCAGACAGAATAAAGGGATGACACTTGTGCTCAGAAAAGCAAAAAGCCATTATCATCCCGAGCAGCTTCCAGAAGAATGAATCATCGACTTGAAGGGATAAAATTCCCCAGCAGCGTTATCCTCAACAACGTTATCCCGAGAAGATAACACTTTTATCCCCAGCAGTGTTGAAAAAAAAAAAATGAATTTGAAGGGGGGGAAGAAAGGAGACTTCCCCAGTAGTATTATCCCCAGCAATTAGGCGTCCACTTGGAAAACAAGGAAGAGCAGTTGGAGTATTAGCAATCAGGCGTCCACCTGGAGAACAAGGAAGAGCAGTTGGAGTATTAGCAATCAGGCGTCCACCTGGAGAACAAGGAAGAGCAGTTGAGGTATCAGCAATCAGGAGCCCACCTGGAGAATAAGGGAATACAATGGAAGTATCAGCATTTGTTGGTTGAAGTTGGGAGCCTGCCCATATAACAGAGGAATACATTCAGTCTTTTCATTTCAAAAAAAAAAAAAAAAAAAAAACGAAAAAAGAAAGAAAAAGGGGGAAGTAGTTTGCAGAGGAATGAAACATCCTACTCAAAAGGAAGTAATTTTGGAAGGAGTAAGATAACATATTTACTCAACAGAGTTATCCACAGCAGTGTTATCTCCAGTGGATCATTGAGATGTAGAAGCATCCTCGACAAAGTTTCGGGCAACCCAGAGTGGGTAAGGAAGAAAAGGAAAAGTCATCCCCAGCAAAATAATCCCCAGCAGTTTCGAGGGAAGACAACACAGGTAAGTAAATAATTTAGGAAGAAGGAAATGGTTCACGCATAGGAGAGGCATTTCCTCCTAAGTTTAGTTTCACCCATAGGAGAGGCATTTCCTCCTAAGTTTGTTTTCACCCATAGGAGAGGCATTTCCTCCTAAGTTTAGTTTCACCCCATAGGAGATGAATTTCCTCCTAAGTTTAGTCTTACCCATAGGAGAGGCATTTCCTCCTAAGTTTATTTTACCCATAGGAGAGGCATTTCCTCCTAAGTTGTTGTTGAAATCAGGAGTCCGCCTGGAGAACAGAGACATACTTTTCAAGTATGACGTCAGGAGCCCGCCTGAAGAGAGGAAAGGCGTTTTTAAAAGTTGTTGAAATCTTGCCAACCTAAAGAAAGGAATGGCGATGTATTGTTTGAAGTCAGGAGCCCGCCTGAAGAGAGGAATGGCGATTATTTTCAAAGTTGTTGTCAGGAGCCCGCCTGAAGAGAGGAAAGGCGTTTTTAAAAGTTGTTGAAATCTTGCCAACCTAAAGAAAGGAATGGCGATGTATGGTTTGAAGTCAGGAGCCCGCCTGAAGAAAGGAATGGCGATTTATTTTCAAAGTTGTTGTTGAAGTCAGGAGTCTGCCTGGAGAACAGAGACATACTTTTCAAGCATTGAAGTTGGGAGCCCGCCCAGATAACAGAGGCATACATTCAGTCTTTACATTTCAAGAGTTGAAGTTGGGAGCCCGCCCAGATAACAGAGGAATACATTTCAGTCTTTTCATTTCAAGCATTGAAGTTGGGAGCCCGCCCAGATAACAGAGGAATACATTTCAGTCTTTTCATTTCAAGCATTGAAGTTGGGAGCCCGCCCAGATAATAGAGGCATACATTCAGTCTTTACATTTCAAGAGTTGAAGTTGGGAGCCCGCCCATATAACAGAGGAATACATTTCAGTCTTTTCATTTCAAGCATTGATGTTGGGAGCCCGCCCAGATAACAGAGGCATACATTTCAGTCTTTTCATTTCAAGCATTGAAGTTGGGAGCCCGCCCATATAACAGAGGCATACATTTCAGTCTTTAATTTTCAAGTGTTGAAATTGGGAGCCCGCCCAGATAACAGAGGCATACATTTCAGTCTTTACATTTCAAGCATTGAAGTTGGGAGCCCGCCCAGATAACAAAGGCATACATTCAGTCTTTAATTTCAAGTATTGAAGTTGGGAGCCCGCCCCTAGAACAAGAGGCATACATTTCAAGATCAAGTCAGAGGACAATAAAACAGAGGGTTACAATAGGAATCCCCAGCAGGAAACAATAAAATTCCCCGACACTGGGAAGCAGAAGGTTGCAATAAGAGGTCCCAGCAAAAACTCAAATGCATGTGTCTAAAGGAAGAAAAGCATCGGAAGAAAAGCACTGGAAAAAAATGCAAGCAGACAAGAAAGCAAGGCAACAAAAACAAATTGCAGTCTAGCCTAGCTTCTTGTTTTCTTTTAAGCACGGTGTAACAAGGAGATCGGTAAGCAGTAGTAATAGCATGCAACAACAGTAACATTGCAGTCCCACGGTAGTCCCAGCTACCAAAACTTCCCGAACTACATTGACCTGATTCCTGTTTAGCCTAGGATATGTAGGAAACCTTTGAAGCAAAGGTTCGGTCAAATCTTTTTCAAAAAAATGCTTCACACGGAGTACTCGGATGGGCAAAAATCGCTCGCTTTATCTTTGCACGAAAACCCTTCGTGTCTTCGGGCAAAGAGGGGCAGCTGTAAGCACGTGATTTTTGCCCTATATGAGAATTACTCCCAAAAAATTCAAAAATAAAATAATTTTTCTTGGTGTGCAATTTTTGTGATATTTTGTGGTATTTTTGTGTAATTATTTGTATGTTTGTCTGTGCATGTTTATTTGTTAAATTAATAAAAATAAAAAAATATGTCGCATTTTGCATGTAGGATTTAATTCTACAATTGTTAGTAATTAAGTTTGTTTTACAAAAAATAAAATAGGCATGTCCAAATATACAATTTTATGCTTAATTATTACTTAATTGTGCGTTAATTGTTATTGGGAGTTAATTTGCGCTTTTATAACTTAATTTAGTTCTTAATAATAGTTTAAGTATTTTTATAATTTAGTTTTAGAAAAATAAAAGAAGAAAAGAGAGCAAAAAATAAAGAAAGTCGGAATTGGGCCTCTTCTTCAAAATTCAAGCTACAGGCCCAAATAATTGCCCAACTTTCCCCATGACCCGGTCCACTTCAAACTGGGTCGACCCGGTCCGCTCCATTAACCCAACACCCCTTCTTCATTTTTATCCAACACAAAACAAAACCAAAAAATAAAAAATAAAAGGTGAATTATCACTATTAATAGTTTTATTTTTTGTTTTTTTTATATATAAAAATCCGAAAATATTTTTTTTATTTTTTATTTTTAAAAAAAAATATAATAATTTCGGGAATGATTTAAAAAAAATAATAATAAATAAGAAAAAGGGAAGTATTGAATAAAAAAAATATAAAAGTAAAAATAGGTGAAATTCTCTTTTTTTTTAAAAAAAAGTAAAAGAATGTAGAAAATTTAAAAAAATAAAAAGTTTTGTAGAAATTTTTAAAAAATTTAAAAGTAAAAGAAGGTTGGAATTAAAAAATAAATATAAAGGTATCTGAAAATTTAAAAAATTTAAAGTAATTGAAAGTAGCATTTTTGAAAGAAAAAGAAAAGATAGTGGTTTGTTTTTTAAAGAAAAGTTAAATAAAGTGAGATTCTCTTTTAAAAAAATAAAAAGTGGGATTTTAAATAAGATAAAGTAATTAAAGTTGGAATTTTAAAAATAAAAGTAAATAAAGGTGGGATTTCTTTTTCTAAAAAAATAAAAGCAATTTGTAAGTGGGATTTCTTTTAATTAAAAAAATAATAAAATAATAAAAAACAAATCTGAAAATTTCGAAAATTTTGCTATAAATAGAAGAGAAAATTTAAGAAGAAGGAGGTGGAAAAAAGAGGAAAAACTAGATAGAGAGAAGAAGAAAAGAGGGGGCGGAGATAGCAGTATACACTCGATATACACTCTGGATACACAGAATATACAGGGACAGAATTCATTTTGGAGAGAGTAAAAAAGATATAACCAAATTTTCTGAAATATTGAGAGCGGAAGAACACCATAGAGAGTTCAAATCTAGAAAGAAAAACAAAGAGAGATTTCCGCACTATTTTTCTTCTCCATTTTTACTAGTTTTCTCCGTGTTGCTGGGATTTCTGGATTGAGGTGTTGAAGCTACTGTGTTGGGCTTTATGCTGCTGTATGTTGCTGTGTTACATACTACTTTGCTGACCTTCTTCTTCTTGTATTGACAATACCAGGTACACAAACGATACACTGGTTCATCTTGTAAGCTACTCGAAACATGAATGCAAAAAATGAGAAAGATTTGAAGTTGTAGTTTAATGTAGTCTTTTCTTTCTTTTACTGTTTGTATGTAAAACATTCTATGTGTTGCCCATGTAAACTCTTTAAACGACTCACTTTCGAAACTTAACTATAATAACTCGAAAGTATGTAAATAAAGTAGGACATTTTTCTTCATTTATTTTAGAGAAAAACGAAAAATAAAAAATGTAGTCATTCTAAGATTATTTTTTTAAAAAAAAATAAATAAATAATGAGACGAGCCTCGCCAAATAAAAATGCAAATTGCGGGGCCCTCAATAATTGGTCATAATAAATACTTAGAATTCGGGATGGACTGTTTAGTGAATTTCACTGCCTTCCCCAAAGATAATAACGCGTTAGACTCTTTAGACGCGATTTAATTAAATTACTTTCTTAAACTCGGGTGCACATTTATGTGACCCAAATTCAAATCTCAACGGAGTCGAAATGTGTCTCTGATCACGGGTACATTGATTGTGACGTGATCCGAGATGCATGTCCATGACGTTGCAAATTCCTTTAAAAAATAAGAATGAGATGAGCCTCACCGAATAAAAATACAAAATTGTGGGGCCCTCGGTAAATATTTGCTTTAAAATTGCTTAGACTTCGGGATGGACCGTTTAGCAAAATTTCACGGCCCTACCCAAAGTAAATGATACGCTAGTCGCTTTAGGCACGCCTTTTAATAATTTAATTTTCTTAAAACTCGGGTGCACATTTATGTGACCCAAATCCAAATCTCAACAGAGTTGAAATGTGCCAACAACCACGGGTGCATTGATGTGACGTGGTTGGAGATGTATTTCCATGATGTTGCAATTCTTGAAAAAATATATAAATAATGACGAAAGCGGTTAAAAGTTAAAACTTGCACATTAGCTCATAATTGTATAAAATCAGATAAACAAGCCGAATATGACAGTTGAGCGACCGTGCTAGAACCACGGAACTCGGGAATGCCTAACACCTTCTCCCGGGTTAACAGAATTCCTTATCCGGATTTCTGGTTCGCGGATTGTAATACAGAGTCATTCTTTTCCTCGATTCGGGATTAAATTGGTGACTTGGGACACCCTAAATCTCCCAAGTGGCGACTCTGAAATAAATAAACAAATCCCGTTTCGATTGTCCTTTAATTGGAAAAACTCCCTTGTCCCCACGCGGGGGCGGAAAAAGGAGGTGTGACAATAATATCAGTCATAATTAAAAGATGAGAAAAATTATATCTTAGTCTTCTCAAAGAGCTTTTTGAGATGGTAGAGTCTCGTGATCATAACGTGAAATAAAACAATAAAGGAAAAGAAGAATATTGCAGAGAAAAGAGAGAGAGAATTCTTATTAATTTTGGTATGAATTATAATGGGATAGAACCCTTCTATTTATAGGGAAAAAATGACAAGTAACAAACCCTAAAATCTCTCTAAAATATAGATATTCACCTTAATATAATTTTGTTTATAAGAAAAATACTTTTTCCTTCTAAAACCTTGACCAAAATACCTTAACTTCGGAAAAAATATGGTAAGAATAATAAAGCACATCTAAATAACCTATTAGTCTTTAATTATTTTTAATTATACAAAAATAAAGTTGGTTTTAGAGAGAACTTCATGAGTTTCAACCTAATTTAGAATTTTTTATTTCTTAAAAGGAAGAGTTTGATGTAATACCTAGAGTCAAATCTCTTTATAACAATTTCGTTTGTTTTGAATATATTTGGATATTATAGCAAATTGCTATTATAAAAAATATATATTATAATAGAATATGAGATTTAATTTTGAAAAAATTTAACTTTTATAAAAAAGTGTCATTATATAAGGATGCTGTCATACAGAGGTATGACACCTTTTTCAGATGCGGGCGGCTCACCACTAATCTGTCCCTACTTTTAAAATTAAACAACAGAAAGTTTTGTCCACTCCTTTTTTTTTTTCCCTTTTCTAATTCTAATGAAACAAATTAAGTAAAAAAAGTAACTTTGACATCAACAATTTATGAACAAAACACAAACAAAAATAACTATATTTTCTACGGCGTAATTGACTCCAAATCTGTCGGCAGAAAATGGCTATCTTCTGATGAAAAAAAAGGTAATCCAGTATATAAAGTATTTTGTATTTATGTAGAGGCGGGTAAGGGTCACACCCCAAGGAGCGTAATGAAGAAAATTTATTTTATTGCAAGCATTATTAGTTATTTTTACGGCTCGAACTAGTGACCTATATGTTACACGAAGATAATTTTACTGTTGCTCCAAGGCCCCGTTTTGTTTCTTTTCATAAAAAGAACTATAATTTTCAATGGAAAAATTGCTAAAGTGAATTTAATTATTATAAGGCGGCTGCGACTCTTGCAATTTTTAAAACAAATGTCAAGGAACTATTTAAATAATCAAGCCATATGTCCCATGTTTAATGCGATAAATCAAATATTTGCCGGAAAACCTGTATTCACTAAACAACTCATTAGTATTTAACCTATATATTATAAGGATTTTTACCATCCTATACACTATTTGAAAATGTCCATATTAAGTTAATTATCCGATCTAAACAAGTTTTATTGACAAAATATATACATTCCATCTTAAAAGGCTCTCAATCCATTATTAGTGCCTTCAATCAAGGGAATTAGTTACACACTTTTCCTTTTTTTTCCTCCTCTTATCTTTCTTCACTCTAGTAAAGTATTTTCATCAAACTTTACTACTATATATTTTCTTACACAGTTAAATATAACTACAATATCATACAATTTAAATGCACATTTTATACAATATGTTTTTTGTATATTGATAACTGATTTATACATAGTAAAAATAAATTTTATACAACTAATTATATATTATACAACTTATCTACAACTTTTACACATTATTTCTACCCAGTTATATACAACTACAATATTATACCTCTTAAATACAAATTTTATACAATACGTCTTTTGTATATTTTGTATATTTTGTATCTGATTTATACATAATAAAAATAAATTTCATATAACTAATTATATATTATATAACTTATCTACAACTTTCATACATTATTTCTACCCAGTTATATACAACTACAATATCATACAACTTAAACACAATTTTTATACAAATTTTATACAATATTGTTCAACTTTCATACAATATTTAAACAAAAAAGGAAAAATTTCACATACAAAACTTGGCTCCGTACTTTTCAATTTTGTAGCCCATATTTCAATTTACAACCAACTAGCCCAAAAATAATAGGCTAAGATTCAACATCCAACTCCAATAGGTTCTCGAAATTACTATTTAATTTTTATAAAAGATTGCTCAAGCTTTTAAGTTAATTTTCGAATCGGTAATTGTGACTCAAATATTAGTTCAACAAATCAAATCTATTTGGGTGGTGAAAATTAGATTTTTAACAAGCTTAAATATGTGGGTTTAAATTTCGAATTTGATTTTGTGAGAAATTTGGAGTAGGTGTTATTTAGACTTGTTAAAAATAGTATAAGGAGGTTGTATATAATTTTTGAAGTCATTTAATGGAGATTTGGAATGTTTTTGAACAAGAATTGCAATTGAAAATCGTGAAAGAAGTTCGTCTACAGACGCTTGTATAAATGTGCATAAAAGTGTATAACAATGTATAAGATGAGTTTATATATCACGCCCCAAACCTAGGGGCGAGACCGGCACCTGGTGCCTTACCTATCCTTGCGTACCAACTTGCGACTAAGGAACTCTAAACATGTGATGTCATACTTTGATCATGTGCCACATTGCAAGACAACTACAAATGCTGACTAAATATCAATATAAAGCTGGGCCGACAAGGCCGTCATAACTACTATAGCTGACAAACCAACCAAATATACATAAAATACCTACATGCCCAACATACTGCACTAACTGACATGATATGTCTACAAGCCTCTACTAGTGGATATACTGTGATCAGAACAGCTCACCGACCTACTCATAATATATATACATATATATACAAGATGTACATAAATCTCTAAACCCGGCAACTCCAAAAGGCTTAGAGCTTACCAATCAAGCTGAACTCGGACAACACTTAATGAGGAGGTCTACCCGTCTGTCTGTATGAACCTGCATGCATGAAATGTAACTTCCCCCAAAAAAAGGACGTCAGTACGAAATAATGTACCGAGTATGTAAGGCAATATACTGAAAGCTGAAACTGAACTGATAATATAATAACTGAAAGTAACTGGAAGTCAATGGTAATCAGAAGATATGCTTACCTATTGCTACCGACTCAACTCTCTCAATATAGTAAGTAAAATAGCTGTCCGGCCTTATATATATATATATATATATATATATATATATATATATATATATAACTGCTCTGCCATAGTAGACTCGCTCATAGGCGCTCGACCATATTAGGCTCTGTATCTCGACCAACTGGGCTCGCTCATAGGCGCTCGGCCACAACAGGCTCGGTATATAACTTACTATCTGATCAGAGGTTGCCCAATAGAGGCCTGCCCATCGATTATAGCTCGATGGTAATGAAAATACTTTGATACTATATATATAAATTCTCTGCTCTCTTGACTGGAAGAAGAAAATACTCAATTGAATATGAAGTCCCGATAAGGAGAATATCGTAACTTACAAAACTAGGAAACTATACGTAACTTGTGAGACTAGCAAAATATACGTAAATTCCAGAATATGAATTTTTCTTTATGACTCGTTATCAAATTTTTGTAATTACGAGATCATGCAAAATGAAGGAAGAGCTTAGCCTTAACATACCTGAAGTAGGAGAAAATCCGTATAATATTCTTGAAAAAGATTCACACCGTACTCCCTTGAAATTGCAATACCTCTATTCGATCTATTAAAGATCCGCACCCTTCTTTGCTAACTTCAATCTGCGTTTTATCTTGGGCTTTAGCGTTTCTTGCTAGCTTCAGATTGTCTCTAGCTCCTTTCTATATACTTAAATGTTAGATAAAAATGATTCCTTAAATTTTTTAAAGCTTATGACTCCTTTTTGAATTTCAAGGCTACTATCCTAACTAGTTGCCACCTAACCAACATGACTAATGAGTCATTTGGTTTGGGTGGTGGCTTGCTGCCACATGGGATGGGATGAGTTTTTTTAATCTTATCCAATAATTAAATAATTAATTAGGTAATATCTTATTATTCAGTAATTA
The DNA here is from genome assembly GCF_000393655.2 of Nicotiana sylvestris. NCBI lineage: Eukaryota > Viridiplantae > Streptophyta > Magnoliopsida > Solanales > Solanaceae > Nicotiana > Nicotiana sylvestris. The sequence goes on along the minus strand of NC_091067.1, from coordinate 6,857,543 downwards.
ATCAATTACCCACATAATTAAGAATTATCTCAAATTACTTTAAATATTACTTATTTTTAATACACCCTTATACATCATACTATTATGATCATATAGCACATTGTATATGGCATTAGTCCATAAATACGAGGTATTATAACTTGAACCGTATTTTATCCCAAATTGCTAATTTTCGACGAAACTCATTTTCTTCTATTTGCTTACCTTCTCTCCTTCACGAATTTACTCATCACGTGTTTGAAATAGCATACTACTTATAATTCCAAAATAATCTCAATCCCGAACTTACGTCGATTAACTTACGTCGAAACTTTAGCATACGAAAATGCGGGATGTAACATCTCATTCCCGAGTTTTCATCAATTCACCTATGACATATTTTCACGTACGAAAACATAGGGTGTAACATTATATACTCATATATTATAGAAGATTATACATAATTATACAAAAAATTGATTTCGTCTTTTTCCTTGCGTCTTTTCTGAAATTTAACTCAAATCTACTCCAAATCACTCCAAATTTAAATTTTGAACTCCTTTTGATATTTTCAATCAATTGGAACAACACACAATCCAAATAGCTAGCAAACTCAAAAAATCCTATTTTCGAAAGCAAAGATTTAATGGCCTTCTATGGTGGACTTCTACTCTTCAATTTTCTTACATTGCAATCAGGTAACACACGGGAAGAAGCAGTAATGGCGGATGACCCCTTGAAGCATATGTAGAGATGTGAGAAGAAGAAAGGGTGAAAGCAATTGTTGTGAGAACACACATTTAATTCCATAACTTTTAGAAGCAATAGTTGTAAGAACACATATTTTGAATTTGCTAGTGCTTTCAAAATATGTACAATAGGGCTAGGTTGGGTAAAACTTAAAAATATGGGCTATTTTTTATTATGGTGTGAAGTCACGTGTATTTTCTTGTAATTCTTTCAGCTAAATATATATTGAAACAACAGAATATAATTTACCTGCAATTTTACTACAACTTTACTACAATTTCGTAAGTATAATGTATGTCATGTCTTCTTCTTCTTCTTCTTCTTCTTCTTCTTCTTCTTCTTCTTCTTCTTCTTCTTCTTCAAGTTTCAATATGAAATTCAGCCAAATCAAGTCTAATATTCACCAAAACATCCTCAAAATTGAGATATAAACTCCAAACAATATTCTCAATTGTTTGCAACAACACCTAGTCCAAACAAATAATGATTTTTGAAACTAAATTCGAATTCAAAGCTTTTTAATGGCTGTCAATGGTGGAGAGTCAAACACCTTCAAAATTTATTGGTTGATAGTGTCAATTTGAACACCAACTGTCACACCTCCTTTTTCCGCCCTCGTGGGGGTACAGGAGTTTTTTCCAATTAAAGGACAGTCGAAACGGGATTTATTTCTTTATTTCAGAGTCGCCACTTGGGAGATTTAGGGTGTCCCAAGTCACCTATTTTAATCCCGAATCGAGGAAAAGAATGACTCTGTATTACAGTCTGCGCACCAGAAATCCGGATAAGGAATTCTGTTAACCCGGGAGAAGGTGTTAGGCATTCCCGAGTTCCGTGGTTCTAGCACGGTCGCTTAACTGTTATATTCGGCTTGATTATCTAATATAATACGTATTATAAACTTATGTGCAAATTTTATTCCTTAGCCGCTTTTATTATTCTTTTTATTTATTGTTATTATTTTACGAAAAATTGCAACATTGTGAAAACGTATTTCAAATCACGTCGCAATCAATTGCACCCGTGGTTATCGACACATTTCGACTCCGTTGAGATTTAGATTTGGGTTACATAAATGCACACCCGTATTTAAGGAAATAACATTATTAAATACGCGCCTAGAGCGACTAGCGTGTCATTATTTTTGGGTAGGGCCATGAAATTTGCTAAAACGGCTCCTCCCTAATTCTAAGCAATTAACTGTACATTTATTGAGGGCCCCGAAATCTATACATTTCATTAAGCGAGGCTCATCTCATTTATTTTAAATGGACAAATCTTAAAGCGACTACATTTTTTCTATAAAAATTAGTCTCTAAAATAAAGAAAGAAAAATCCTAATTAATTACTAGCTTTTATAATTTTAAGAAAACATGACATGCTAATTGCTTGGTTAATGCAAATATTGATAAAAAAAAATTTACTCTTAATTTCGAAATTTTAAATAAAATAAAAATTCAACAACTAATATTCAAAATAAACAAATATAGCTAGATTAAAACTCAGCATTGTTATTATTTTTTTTAAAAAAATATTATTGAAATTAATTATTCACAATCATTTGAAACTAGATTTAACCATAATTACTAAAGCTTATTAGAAAGTTTATTAGACTTAAACGTTCTTCTAATCTTGCTTAAGCTCAAGTCATGCCTTAATGCCTAATTTACGATGTTTAATTTAAATTCATGTTTTAACTAAATTTAGCTACTTGTTCATGATCAACCTACAATCTTGAAGCCTTCATAGTTAGTGAATTAACCTGTTTTGCCGAACTGATTTATTACAGACTAACTTATGATATTATTTTCTTATTCCAGCTATTATTTAGTAATTCATGAAATAGCTTAAATACAATCAACAAAAGAAACAAAGAAAAAAAACGAAATTAAAACTTCAAATTTTCATTCTTCATATGTATTCATGCTTCATATTTCGGATTACAATAACCAGCTTTTCAGTTGTGTACCTGATATTGGAAGCAAAAGAAAATGAATATGAGAATCAGCAGCAGCAGTAAAATCAGTACAACACAGCAACAATAGCCCAGCAACAGTAACAAACCAGTGGAGTAGTAATCCAAAAAAAAACAAATTCTTCCAGCTTTGATGAAACAACAAATAATTCTGATTCCAAACAACAAAAGAAAGCAGAATATTTTTTTTAGTATTTTTTTTTATTTTGAAAGCTTAAATATTTTTCGGAATTTTCTATCTCTTAAATGTTCAGCCCTTTTCTCTCTCTTATTTTCAGATTTGTTTCTCTCTCTCGTATCTGTGTATTTTTTTTCTATCTCCCTCTATTCTTTTTTTGATTTCAAGACTTCACATATATAACCCATCCCATAAACCTTTCAATTAATTAAAATCAATACTTTTTCTCTACCCAACCCATTATCTTTCCACTCATCCCCATTACATTAAATAAACATATCACACCACCCCATTTCATTTTGTCCCCCATGCTTCATTTAAAATAATGCAAGATTCCCCTTTAAATTAAATCTTGTCCCCCCTTTATATTAAATAATCATATCACAACCCACCCCATTTCATTTTGTCCCCCATGCTTCAAATAAACAATTACAAAATGTACAATTCCTAAACTACCCCTTCCGACCTTACTGAAATTACCAAACTACCCCTGAACGTATTACAAATTTACCAAACTACCCATCAGCTATAACACATCAATTAATCAAACTTAACCAAAATATAGACAATATGATCAATTTCTAACAATGTTCAAACAACAATATGAACACGGATGAACATCATAACAACAATATCACATGAACATGATTTTAACAACATTTCAACAACAAATCACATGAACACAAATTGAACAACCAAGAACAACTAAAATTTGATTGAACAATATTTTTAGCAACAACAAACCTATTTTTCGGATTTAAACAACAACAACAATCAAACAAGTATATTTAGATTCTTAAATTCAATAATATTGAATTAAAATCAACTCTAACAACATTGCAACAAACAATTCTTATATTAAACTTTAAACAAGATTATGAGAATAATTCAAGAAATAATCATAAAGGGTAAACAAGAAATCAAACTATACAAAATTCGGATTCAAGATCATCCAAACAAAGTATGAACATGAGTGAATCTATTTTAACACAACAAACATGACGGATTAAACGATTAAATCAATATATTCCTTTAACACAACTAAATTCTTTAAACAAATAACAAGATCGACGAAGAAACAATTATGAACTTAAACTTGAACTTAACAATACTAACAATTTCTAACAATACATAAACACATGAAACAAATTGAAGAAATAGTTAATTAAATTTCAATTTGAATCTAACAAACAACAAACTAAACAAATATTCACTTAAACAATAATACAAACATGACATGAATATGAAAACAACTAATTAAACTTCTATTTTGAAATCTGAAAATTAATTTAACAAACAACATGAACACACTAGAAAATTATTTCAATGATGAACAACGAACAAAACAAGGATTAAATCGTTTAACGATTTTGGATCCGGAAAATATCAAACAAAAATATGGACAAAAATAAAACTCAAAAACAACTAACCGGAGATGAATCAACGACGAACTTTGATTGTAAACAAATCTGTCCGAGAACGAATCTCGCACCAAGATAACTTGACGTCGAAGACGACTACGAACGGACGACCAAAGAAGGTGGTCGTTTGGCATCGTTTAAAACGAAGAATGGCAGCCCGCCACAAGCAGAAGGCAGCAGCAGCAACACTGCTGGAGCAGCAGCACGAAACAGTAGCAGCAGCAGTGTCGGAGAAGATGCAACGGCAGCCATGGGAGCTCGAGTTCGAGCTCGATGAAGCTCGTCTATGGCTGGACGCGGCGGGCAGCAGTTGTGGTGGTTTGTTTGGACGACACAGCAGCAACATGAAGGATGAAAAACGCAGCAGCAGCAGTGTTGGAGAAGAAGAAAACGCAACAGCAGGAGGAGAAGCAACTACGGGCAACAATGGTGGCGTAGAAGTTGCTCGACGAACTTGAAAAACGCAGCCATGGCAGCGAGGGGATGTCGTGGGGGTGAGAGTGGTTGTGTTGTGTGTGTGTTGACGTGAGGGGGGCAGGGGTGTGAGGGGGGAAGGTCTGCCATGGGAGGAGCTTGGGGAAGCTTGAGGAAGAAGAAGAAGATAGGAGGGGGCGGATGGATTTCTTAGGGTTTTCTTCTTCTTCTTTTCTTTTTGGTTTTGTTTTTGTTTTGTGTTTTGAAAAATGAAGAAGGGTGTTGGGTATTTGGGTTAATGGACAGGGGCGACCCAATTCGAAATGGACTGGGTCGTAGGGAAGATTGGGCCATTTTTTGGGCCTATGGCTTGAAATCGAAGAAGAGGCCCAATTCCGACTTTCTTTATATTTTCGCTCTCTTTTCTTCTTTTATTTCTCTAAAACTAAACTATAAAAATACTTAAACTATTATTAAGAATTAAATTAAGTTATAAAAGCGCAAATTAACTCCCAATAACAATTAACGCACAATTAAGTAATAATTAAGCATAAAATTGTATATTTGGACATTAAATGCTAAAAATGCAAACGATGCCTATTTTTGTAATTTTTAATTTTTGTAAAACAAATTTAATTACTAACAATTGTAGAATTAAATCCTACATGCAAAATGCGACATATTTTTGTATTTTTTATTAATTTAGCAAATAAACACGCACAGACAAATACAAATAATTATTCAAAATATCACAAAATATCACAAAATTGCACACCAAAGAAAAATCATTTTATTTTTGAATTTTTTGGGAGTAATTCTCATATAGGGCAAAAATCACGTGCTTACACCAACTATGAAACATTACTGGAATTTGAACACCAATTGCCTAACACCTTCATCTCTACATTACTGGAATTTCAATAAGCATGGAAATTGCTGCTCTCTTTCCCTTTGCTCTACATTACTGGAATTAGGGATTGAGAGATAGAGAGAAAGAAAGAGCGCAGGAGAGAGAGAGACGGAGAGAGAGAGAGATAGCACAGGAGGGAGAGAGAATAATGATGGAAAGTAATTGATTCCTAATATAAAGGGATACTCATTTAATTCCTAAAGTGTATATATAACAACCCGATCGGTCGTTTTGCTTTATAGAACCCTATTCCCCTAAATAAAACTTCTCGTACTTACTTTTAATTATTTATGACTTGCAGGGGTAGTTGATTCGGGATTTGGAAGAGTTTGGGTTAAAATCGGAACACTTGGTTCCTTAAGGTTGGTTTAAAAGGCCAAGTTTGACTTCGGTCAATATTTTGAGTAACCAACCTCGAAATAGGTATTTGACGGCTCTAGTAGGTTCGTATGATGATTTCGGACTTGGGCGTATATTCGGATCGAGTTTTGGATGATCCGGGAGCGTTTTGGCGCCCAATAGTGAAAGTTAGTTCTTTGAAGGTTTTGAAGTTCTTTAAATTTGGTTTGGAGTAGGTTTTGGTGATATAGAGGTCCAAATGGAATTTCAAGATCGGTAATAGTTCTGTAATGTCATTTAAGACTTGCACGTAAAATTTGGTATCAATCCGACTAGTTTAAGTATGTTTCGACGCGTTCGGAGTGATTTAGAAACTTGAAGTTCAAAGTTTAATCCAATTTGGTTTTGGGGTGTAATTATTTGATTTGTTATTGTTTTACATATTTCGAGAGTTCGAGAAGATATGTATTATGATTACAGACTTGTTGGTGTAGTTGAACGGGGTTCCGAGGGGCTCGGGTGTGTTTCGGACTACCCGGAGCTAAATCTGAGAAACCAGATTTTCTAGTTCCGGTTTCCTTCTTTGCGAACGCGGGAGAGCCATCGCGTTCGCGAAGAAGGATTTGGGGCAATGGAAAAATTTGCCTTCGCGTTCGCGTTCAGGCTCACGCGTTCGCGAAGCCATGAGAGCCTAGGCCTTCGCATTCGTGAACCCCACTCGCGTAGGGGAAATGGGGCCGGGGAGGGCCAGTGGACTTTGCTCTTCACGTTCGAGAAAGAGCTGTCGTGTTCGCGATGCTCAGTCAGCGTGGGCCTTCGCGAACGCGAGGCTTCTTCCGCGTTAGCGAAGAAGGCTGTCACAGCTGGGCAGAAGCTTGTTTTAAATACGGGACTTCGGCATTTTCTCCCATTTTTCACACACTTGGGCGATTTTAGAGTTTAAAAAAGGGAGATTTCAACCTAGCTATTGAGGGTAAGTAATTCCTACCTAATGTGAGCTCAATACATAGATTGTGGGTAGATTTTAATATATAAATTTGTGAAATTCATGCGTTAGATGAAAAACCTAGGTTTTTGATAAAAATGAGATTTATCCACTAAATTTATTATAGAATTTAGTAAAAATCATATATTTATGTTCCTAAGATTACGGGTAACAACTTTCTTCGAATATTTTCGGAATCCAAGCATGTGGGCCTGGGGGTGAATTTTATGAAGCTTTCAATTTGGGTTGGGTCATCACTCTAATAGTGTAGATATAAACTTTTGAGCATAGATTGATTAGTTTATGTAATATTTGACTAGTTTCGAATCGTTTAGCGTCAAATTTGGAGGTTTGAGCGCATTCTTGAATTGAAAAGTAGGCTTTGAAACGAGATAAGTCTCCTTTCTTACCTTGTAAGAGGGAATTAACCCTATAGGTGAATTAAATAAATATGTGTACCTATTTGTGGAGGCTACGTACGTACGAAGTGATGAGAATCCGTATGTAGCTACTATTATGCTATTGTCCGGGTAGTTTAGGACCCGTATCATGCTTTATTTGAAATAATTGTGCCCTTACTTGCTAATTTAGTTACTTGAGTCATGTTAGAATTTGATAAAATAATTTGTAAAAGGTTAAGTTCAGTTATTTGAAGAATTTATTGGAATACTTGACTGTAAATGAAAAATTTGTGTTTTCTTAAAAATAATTGCTATTTGTGGATCGGGCCAAGCGCCTCGGTAGTAAATAGATGCATCTATGGTTCGGGCCGTTCGACCCTCCAGCAGTGCATAGTTTAAATATTATGCTGGATCGGATCGTAGGACCTCGGCATAATTGCGCATGATAATTCTTTGGAACCGTCCATGATTGATATTGCTTAAACGCCTTGAAATATAAACTGTTAAATGATAATACCAAATTTGGAATTTATATTTGTGAAAGAAATACTTATTATTTCCTGTTCTTGAGCTTTCAGTATTATTCATGCAATCCATGCTTAGTGTAACATTTTAATATATTATTGTTAGCCCTAGTGAGTGTCAAGTCGACCCATCGCCACTACTTCTTCGAGGTTAAACTGGATACTTACTGGGTACATGTTGTTATGTACTCATACTACACTTCTATACTTAATTTTACAGGATCTAAGGCTGGTGCATCTATTTACCCGTGTCGACGCCCCCTTTTTCTCTAACCGTGGGGTCAGAAATCGGGTATACGACATTGGGAGGACAACTCTATTCCCTTTCGAGAATTGGGTTTAGAAGTTGGAGAGTCGCCACCTAATGATTATAGTGAATTAGGACACTTTAAGAAGGGTTTGAGATGAAGATACCGGAGATTAGGGTAAGAGCTAGAAATTATCCCGAGGGGAAGGTGTTAGACACCCCTCAAGATCCACTAGTATGGTTCCCGGCCATGTTGCAATTGTGACTTTACAAGTAAACAATTAAGGCTCAAATAAGGATTCGCACATAAGATTGCGACCAAGTTTAAAATTTTCAAAGATAAGTAGAGAAGGAAGAAATTCATGAAAAAGAGATTTGAACAGTTTTACAAGAAGAGATGAAAACAAGTAAAGGGAGAGGAGTCCTAAGTTTATAATTAATATGGATCACTTCAATGCAATACCCAGCAATCACTCCTCAGAAGAGGGGTCGCACGTGATATTAGCGCATCAGTCATCATATCCATATCTACCCTTCCCACCCTGTTAAGGTATTTAAACGCGATCAGTCTCGTTTAATTATTGCATGCTAGTACTCGTCCCAACCTATCAGTCCCGGGGTATCAGGACTTCTAATCCTAAAGGGGAAGGAAAGGGATATAGGCATATATGGGGTTCAAAGGTTAAAATTCTAATTGCGACATACAAAACAAGTAACAAATATAAGGATGAACAAAACAAATAGGTAAGGCTCAAATAAACCCCTTAGCCAAACAAACACTTAGTTTAGCATGTCTTAGCATATACTGATTTGGTCTTTAAATTAAAAATTAAGCGGCGAGCGGACTGGTTCAACACATATATTTAGACAGAAAGTCTGCATTAGGCAACTCAGATACAATTGTCAGAGATTAAGGCACTTGATTAACACGAGTGGGATTACTGATTCTTTTGAAAATAGACAGAAAAGGTTTGAAGAAAAGGCAAGCCGCAGACTTAACAAAACGACGTAAAATAGTTCCCAGAAGACAGACCATTGAATTGCAGATTAGTAGAGAAAGAGAAATTTTAAACAAGTTTCAAAAGAGGTAGATTGTTTAAGGAGAAAACGAGTTCGAGCTGCAAAACTTATTAAAAAATAATAAAATACAGAAAAATGATATGTAACTGATTTGGAAATCATTCATCAAACTACCAGAAAAGGCAGTAAGTTTCAGAAAGCATGCAAGTTTACCAAAAGATTAGGTTTTAGAAAGAGTTGCACTAATCTGAGAAGAGGCTCAATGGTTCAGAGAACCACTGGTTTTTGTCCGTTAGTCAATGAAATCGTTACTGCTTTTAGACGAGTGAGGCAAGTTTGATTTTAAAAACTTCCTATAGACATGATCTCTACGAGTCATTTGTTTTAAACCACGTTAACAAACTTGTAAATAGATGCTGATTTGATTAACCCTAAATTTTTCCTAATATCGTGAAAATGCACATTCCTATAGGCATGATATCTATATGAAAGATTGTAGAAAGTTAAATATTGTCTCCTATAGATTGGAAAAGAATTAAAACCCTAAAACATGGTTTCTACCTTTTGATGCAGGAAAGTAAAATCCCTCCCACACCCTTTTACTAGATTCCCCAAGTTTGTACAAGTTATTACAGACCAAAAGAAAAGATAAAAATACATCAAAGACCAACAGCTGCATCCGAGGAACCTAATTCAATCTTAATGTCTAATAATATGTGATTAACCAATTCCGAATCCAGATTTCCAAAGCCTTCTCTTATCCAAAGTGTTTCATAGTTCCAAGGAATCTCAAGGATTCTCGGCATTGCTTACACCCAGGATACCATTAAAAGAATAGTGCAGTGTGGAAGAGTCAGCCCTCAAGCATCCAAGTTCAGGGGGAACTCAAGGGTCCCAAAGTATGGCTTGCAAGAGGGGGGCAGAACTTAATTGCTAAGAATGAGTGTAAGTGTGAAAAGGGGTTGGGGAAGTCATAACAGATTGGTGGTCATACCCAGCCATAAGGCTAGCTGGCACACCCCCTGACCAACCTGTTTAGCCAAACAAATGAGAGAAAGACCTATTGAAGGTCAGACCAAGGTCTGGACAGTGATTAGGACACTGCCAGACCAGGGTCTTAGGCTCAAAGCACACATAAGGGGAACGGGGAAGTGGGAATTGGTTTGAGTTAAGGGGTTCAAAGAACCCAGTTCAAAGTCATGGGCAGCAATAACAGAGTGCTGTCATGGCTAGAACCATACTCTCATACAAAGAGGAAAAAGGAGAGGGAATTCACATAAGAAAAGTAGCCACAAAGTTGCAGAAACATAGTAAAGAAGAACATAACAGACTAAGAAGTAAACACAAAGTGGAGGAGCATTATTTAAATTAAGAGTGACATACCAGTTGCAAAGTAAATAAACAGCAAAATAACAGAGTAATCAGACAACTAGAAATCAGCAGGAGCAGACTTAAGTCTTCAGCAAAAACACTTGAGAGTTCAAAAGAAACTCAAGAATGTTTCAGGCAGTAAAAGAGAAGAAGAACAAAGTGCTCAGTATTAGAAGTAGAGAAAACAGTAGTAGAGAAAGTATTGAACTTGTGTAGTATTCAATTGAAGTCTGAAGTGTGTGTCTCTTGTGAAAGTTGTGTATAGTGTCTCGTTTTTATAGTGCAGAAAACGAGTAAGCAAAAGGCAAGAAAATAGTTTGCAATCAATTATAGAAGGTCTCCCTAAGGTTAAGGGATTTGATTTCAAACGGGCATAAGACAATTAAGGAAAGAAGAATAATTAAAAACCTTTCCAAAGTAACATAACACAAGTAAATACATAGGGATTATTTAAGGCAAAAATCCCATGGTACATGATTTGTAAAAAATAAGGCAAGTAGATCAATCATAGAAGGTCTCCCTAAGGTTAAGGGATTTGATTTCAAACGGGCATGAGACAATTAAGGAAAGAAGAATAATTAAAAACCTTTCCAAAGTAACATAACACAAGTAAATACATAGGGATTATTTAAGGCAAAAATCCCATGGTACATGATTTGTGAAAAATAAGGCAAGTAGATCAATCAAACAGCCAACAATTTATTCGAATGAACTTAGTCAGAAAAAAGGTGAGGAAAAGTTCAATTGGAAAATCAGTAACAAATCAATCGAGCCTTGTTAAAAGGAGATTGGAATCAATTACACGTTGGCAAAAGACCTTTTGAAAGAAGAGTTTATCATATATAAAACATACAGACATGTGAAAAGAGAGAGACTAGTATAGGAAAATTCAGAGTCATAACGAAGAGGGTCAAGCAAAGGTCCAGTAAAGGCAAACAAGAGGCTTAGTAAGAAAATAGCGAAGGAACACATAGGATAGACATGTAAAAGTATGTTGTAGGAACTAGTAGAAGAGATAACAGAGCACAAATAGAAGAACATGCATAATAACGGCAAAATCATAAGAACATAAAAGAAGACATGCGAGGAAATGATACAAAACATAAGCGAGAACTCATGAAACATGGCATAAACAAACAGATTCACACAAAGACAAAATAAAAAATAAGAAACGGAAATCGTTTTTAAGATTTTGAAAAACCCTAAATTGAACAGACTAATTTTGAAAAGAGGATTTTGGGGAAAAGCTTTGAAACTTCGAGTATAACATCAGATCTATCACAGATCTAAGAAAACAAAAGAAAGAAAGAACCTCGAACAGCAGAAACCCTAAAAACGAGAAGGCTTGGAAAGGATCTGGCCTGGAGTAGATTTGAGCCTTATCTAGGCTCTTGAGGCTCGAACACGTCGGAACGGAGCCGGAGAAGCCACATGAACACAAATCGGCGGAGGATCTGAACAGGCCTCGTTGAGGTCGAACCTTGAAATCTCGAACAACCATGATTTGGGGGTGAAGGGAGGTGAGCATAGGTCGTCCATGGCCTGAGAAGCCATGGACTCCGACGAGAATTGGTCGGAGAAGACGAAGGAGGCGATTAGGTTTTCGAGTGTTAGAGAGCGTTTGAGAGAAAGGGAGTGTTTGAGGGCAGCGGTTGAAGAGAAATGAGAGATAGGGTTAGGTCGTTTGAAATAAAAAAGGAAAGGAGGGATGTGGGCCGTTGATCAAAATGTTCAACGGCCAGGATCTGAAGATACAAACGGGCGGGTCGGACAATACGGGTAAAAAAAATTCGAATTGGATCGCCGATTTGGGGCCTGATTTGAGGTCAATTGGGGGGGTCAAGATAGGCTATAATTGAAAGAAATTGAGGCCATGATTGCAATAACCAAGTTTCCCTTTTGATTTTATAAAAATAGTAAATGATGTTTTAAAACCAAATTGAAGGCACTGAGTCATCTAATAATATATAAATATTAATTCAAAAATATTGGCATCAATTTTGTAATTATAAAATGCTATTAAATCTTAAAGAGGCTAGTATTGCAATTATATGCAATTTAGTTTTAAAAATACCAAACGAATTTGTAAAAATATGCAAAAATTCATGCCGACTATATTTTGATGTAAATATGAGAATAAAATAAATTATTCTCCAAAATGGCAAGCTTTGTGAATAATTATGGGATTTTATGGTGTAAACATATGCCATAAATTGGTTTAAAATCGTTAAAAATGCCAAAACTCTTTGGGGTGCTTATATATTCACATATATGTCATTTTAAAAATATGTAGGGAAAAATTGGGTATCAACATCTGCCCCTCTTTACCCGAGGAGGATGAAAGAGTTGTCGGGTAAAGACAAGATGGCCAATTTTGACCGGATCGGTGATTGAAAAGAGTTTTGACCGAGCCCTGGCTTCTGAGCTTCCTACATATCCCTGGTTTTACAGAAATCATGCCATATGTAGTTCAGGAACCATTGACGGAGTGTGTCGATGGTGACTCGAAAAGACGGATGAAATGATTAGGTTTGAAAAGGTGTTTGGAGTCGGATAGGCCGCGGAGACCGGAGCGGGGTCGCTCCTATTGAGATGGACATTTGTTAGCCCGTGTACCTGCAAGTGAGCAATACGAGCGCATATTGTGCATAATCAAAACATGATGGAAGTTCCCGTTGGACCATGAATGCTGTCTTTGGACGGTTAGGATGACGTCCTCAGACTATGATGTCCTGGGCCATGAAGAGCATAAAATAAAGATTTGCAGGCCATGAAATGGTGTTCTCGGGCTATACAGATGGTGCCTCCGAACTATGACGCCTTTGAATAAGTTGGCGATTTTTCAGCCCATGAGAAGGTGGCAATCTTTCTGCCGAATAAATGCAAAGAGTGGCGATTTTTCAGCCAAGGCGTGAATTTGAATGCAGGTGGCAATATTTCAGCCGAAGCGAGAATTTAAATAAAGTGGCGATATTTCAGCCATGCAGGATGAAGACAAAGCTTAGTCTCGAAAGGCAGATAGATAGCCTTATGCAATATGGAGGTAGAACTTAACCTCGAAAGGTAGAGAATAGCCTTATGCAAAATATAGATGGAGACAGAGCTTAGTCTCGGAAGGCAGATAGATAGCCTTATGCAATATGGAGGTAGAGCTTAACCTCGAAAGGCAGAGAATAGCCTTATGCAAAAATATAGATGGATACAAAGCTTAGTCTCGAAAGGCAGATAAATAGCCTTATGCAATATAGAGGTAGAGTTTAGCCTCGGAAGGCAGAGAGTAGCCTTATGCAAAATGCAGATGGAGATAGAGCTTAGTCTCGAACGGCAGATAGATAGCCTTATGCAATATAGAGGTAAAGCTTAACCTCGAAAGGCAGAGAGTAGCCTTATGCAAAATGCAGATGGAGACACAGCTTAGTCTCAGAAGGCAGATAGATAGCCTTATGCAATATGGAGGTAGAGCTTAACCTCGAAAGGCAGAGAGTAGCCTTATGCAAAATACAGGTGGAGACAGAGCTTAGTCTCGAAAGGAAGAAAGTAGCCTTATGCAGTGCAGGAATGTAAATGAGCAAATAGTAGTAATTTTCTTAGCTGATAGGTGGTTGCGATATCATGACCGCTGGGGAATGTTGGGTGTAGATAGTAGACCTTTGTGAGTTGAGTGATTGTTTCGAGGGTTTCGACTTTGAAGAGTGAATGCGTTTTGCATTGCGATCTGAGTTCCTGTATCCAAAGAAAAATCGTGAGTTCTGTAGAGGGGGAAGGTTAGTTCGTATCCCTTGGCTCCTGACGTTACGTATCATTGGGGTAACATTGCTAAACGACGGTGATGCAAATGATGTTTATGCATGATTCAGTGAATGTAATGTAAGTATATATATTTTGAAAAAAAAAAATGATTTTATTTTGAATGAACCAACAACTGCAACGTGGTTCAAGACACGACAACCTTGCTTGCTCCGAAATTTTGAGGGTCCCCCTCAAAATTCTGCCCCAGTTCATTAGGCTGGCGCTGCTGACGGTTGTGCTCAATAACTGAAAGTGGACCGATTCCAGAATTTTGAGGGTCCTCCTCAAAATTCTGCCCCAGTTTACTGGGTTGATGTTGATGCGAAAGCCGACAAACTGACTTCGGAATTTTGAGGATCCTCCTCAAAATTCTGCCCCAGTTCCACTAGCGGGGAAAATGGAATTTTTATTAAAATGTGACCGAACCCATAGGACTGCCTACGTATCCCCTCTTAAACGGGAATCAGGTCAGGCATAGTTCAAATTACATCATAAAGAAAAGTGTACGATCAAATGTAGTATCTCTTTACTGCATCTGAGTTGATCGGCTTCGGCCAGACTTCTCCGTCCATTTCTGCAAGAATAAGGGCTCCTCCGGTTAGAACTCGGTGAACCATGTATAGACCCTGCCAATTGGGAGAGAATTTCCCTTTGGCTTCGTCTTGATGTGGAAATATCTTCTTCAACACCAGCTGTCCTGGTGTAAACTTCCTTGGTTTAACTCTCTTGTTGAAGGCTCTGGACATTCTGTTCTGGTATAACTAACCGTGACAGACTGCATTCAACCTCTTTCCATCTATGAGGGCTAACTGCTCGTAGCGACCTTTTACCCATTCTGTGTCATCTAACTCGGCTTCTTGTATGATCCTTAATGATAGAATTTATACCTCAGCGGGAATGATCGCCTCTGTACCATAAACCAGCATGTAGGGAGTTGCCCCTGTTGATGTGCGGACTATGGTACGATAACCCAATAAGGCGAATGACAACTTCTCATGCCATTGTTTGTTCCTCTCGATCATCTTCCTTAGTATCTTCTTGATGTTTTTGTTGGCTGCTTCTACGGCTCCATTCATCTACGGTCTATAGGCCTTAGAGTTCTTGTGTCTGATCTTGAAAGTCTCACACATTGTTTTCATCAGGTCGCTGTTAAGATTGGAACCGTTGTCGGTGATGATTGACTCTAGAATTCCGGACCGACAAACAATACGGTTGCGGATGAAATCTGCTACCACCTTCTTGGTAACTGCTTTGTATGATGCTGCTTCAACCCATTTAGTAAAATAATCAATTGCTACCAAGATGAACCTGTGCCCGTTTGACGCGGCAGGCTCGATTGGACCGATAACATCCATTCCCCAAGCGGCGAACGGCCATGGTGAGCTTGTTGCATTAAGCTCGTTTGGAGGCACTTTTATCATATCTGCATGTATCTGACAGCGATGTCACTTTCGGACATACTGGATGCAGTCTGTTTCCATAGTCATCCAAAAATATCCTGCTCGGAGTATCTTCTTTGCTAAAACAAAACCATTCATGTGTGGTCCGCAGGTCCCTGAATGTACTTCCTCCAATAACTTGGTTGCTTCCCTTGCATCGACACACCTTAGTAAACCCAAATCAGGAGTCCTCCTGTACAGGATTCCTCCGCTGTGAAAGAAATTATTGGATAGTCTCCGAAGCGTACATTTCTGGGTAGCATTGGCAAGCTCTGGATATTCTCCTGTGGTCAAATACTCTTTGATGTCGTGGAACCATGGTTTCCCGTCGGCTTCTTCCTCAACATGAGCACAATAAGCTGGTTGGTCATGAATATTGACCTGGATGGGGTCAATGAAATTTGTATCTGGATGCTGAATCATAGATGACAAAGTGGTAAGTGCATCGGCAAACTCATTCTGTACCCTGGGAAAATGCTAGAATTCCGTTTTTCTGAACCTCTTTCTCAATTCCTGTATGTGATGCAGATAAGGGAGTATCTTGGGATTCTTGGTTGCCCATTCTTCTCGAACCTGATGTATGAGTAGGTCCGAGTCTCCGATTACTAGTAACTCCTGAATGTTCATATCAATGGCCAGTTTAATCCCTAGAATGCAGGCTTCATATTCGGCCATGTTGTTGGTGCATGGGAACCTGAGCTTGGCGGATACCGGGTAATGCTGACCGGTTTCTGATACCAGGACTGCTCCTATGCCGACTCTTTTGAAATTTGCAGCTCTGTCAAAAAATAACCTCCAACCATCATAGGATTCTGCAATATCTTCTCCTATGAAAGATACCTCTTCATCGGGAGAATATGTTTTTAGGGGCTCGTATTCTCCGTCTATGGGATTCTCGGCGAGATGGTCCGCCAAGGCTTGCCATTTGATTATTTTCTGGGTTACGTAAACAATGTCGAATTCACTTAGCAGGATCTGCCACTTGGCGAGCTTGTCAGTGGGCATGGGCTTCTGGAAGGTATACTTCAGAGGGTCCATTCTGGATATGAGATAAGTAGTGTAAGCACATAAGTAATGCCTCAACTTCTGCGTGACCCAAGTCAGAGCACAACAAGTGCGTTCTAAAAGAGAATACCGGGCCTCGTACGGTGTGAACTTCTTACTGAGATAGTAGATGGCTTGCTCCTTTCTCCCTGTTTCATCATGTTGTCCCAGAACACAACCGAATGCTCTATCCGATACCGCAAGGTAAAGCAATAGGGGTCTTCCTGGCTCAGGTGGAACCAAGACCGGCGGTGTTGATAGGTATTCCTTGATTCTGTCAAAAGCTTTCTGACAGTCATCAGTCCATTTGGTAGCAGCGTCCTTCTTCAACATTTTGAAGATAGGTTCTCAAATGACCGTGGATTGAGCTATGAACTGGCTGATATAGTTGAGTCTTCCCAGGAAACTCATCACGTCCTTCTTGTTCTTTGGCGGCGACAATTCTTGGATAGCTTTGACCTTTGATGGATCCAATTCTATTCCTCGATGAATCACAATGAAACCCAATAGTTTTCCAGCAGGAACCTCGAATGCACACTTGGCAGGATTCAGTTTCAGATTGTACCTCCTCAGTCTGTTGAAGAACTTTCTTAGATCTGCCATGTGATCCCTGGCTTTCTTGGATTTGATGATGATGTCTTCCACATATACCTCGATCTCCTTGTGTATCATGTCATGAATATGGTAGTCATGGCTCTCATATAGGTGGCACCAGTGTTATTCAAACTGAATGGCATCATTTTGTAACAGTACATTCCCCACGGCGTGATGAAAGCCGTTTTCTCTACATCTTCCTCATCCATCCATATCTGATGATACCCAGCGAAACAATCAACAAAATACTGCAACTCATGCTTGGCGCAATTGTCGATAAGAATGTGTATGATAGGCAAGGGGAAGTCGTCTTTGGGGCTGGCCCGATTAAGATCCCGGTAGTCAACACAAACTCTAACTTTCCCATCCTTTTTTGGCACTGGCACGATGTTGGCTAACCATGTCGGATACTCTACTACCCTGAGAACCTTGGCTTTGACTTGCTTGGTAACCTCTTCTTTGATTTTCAAACTCATGTCGGGTTTGAATTTCCTGAGCTTCTGCTTTACCGGCGGGCATGTTGGATCTGTTGGCAGTTTGTGAGCTACAATGGATGTGCTGAGACCAGTCATATCATCATATGACCAGGCGAATATGTCTTCATATTCCTTTAGGAACTCCGTGTACTCTTTCTTTTCTGATGGTGACAAGTGAACACTGATGCGCGTTTCTTTGACATTCTCTGCATCTCCCAGATTAACGACCTCAGTTTCATCCAAATTAGACTTAGGCCTATTTTCAAAATTCTCAACTCCTCTAACGACCTCTTCTGGTATATCATCCTCTTCGGAGTCCGTATCCGTTTGTTGCATTGTCTCGTTGCAAGTCACAATCATTGGTTTATCATCAAGGCAAGTAATAGTAATGTTGTGTAAAATAAAGTGAATGATAGGAAAATAATAAGAGCGAGATATATAATAAACTGAAATGCTTCGATTAGATTCATAATTGTTTTGAGTATCAGAGCTCTTTTCAGAATTAAAGACAATGCAGAAATAAAATCAGCTAGTAAAGAGTAAAATGTGATGCAGCTTTTGTTTAGCCTTGCTACCCCGAAACTTTCCGGGCCCTGGTAGTTCTGATTAACCAATTGCTGACTGAGCATTGGATCTCTTACTGTATGATGATGGTGCCAGAATGCACGAACTAACCTTTGGGGAAGGGAATAAAAATAAAGAAAAACAAAAAGGTAACAAGTTAGTGCAGGTTATGAGAAGAAAATTGTTGCAATATTTAAACACATTGTGCAAGAATATAAATCGCATCCTAATTTGGGTGCCTCATTGTGCCTGAGGTAGGCCTAACGACAAATTAGCTTGGAGAACTTATAATGCTAAGTGCCTCATTTTATTGATAAAAATAAGACGAATCCCAAAATGACACTAAAATAGCGGAAAGTAAAAATGTCACTAATGGCCATTGGTCTTATTACATTAAAAGCGAAAAGAAAGACTCCTAACTACTTGGTCCTAGAAGGACCTTCTTCAGGTTGAATGTTCTCATTGATCAAGTCCTCCAGCTCGCGCAGATTTTCCAGTAAAAATGCTATCGCCAGACGTTCTCCTTTGCCTTCCTCAACATTTTGACAGTCGATGACTCTTTTCCTCACTTTTCCGTCCAATTCCAGCAAGTTGTACTCCAGGTATTCTAGCTTCTCACTAGCCTTGGTGACTCTATCTTTCCATTCGTTGATTTGGTTGCTCGATGGGAGGTTTCTCCACCAAGTCAGTACGAGTGAAGGTATGTTTACCATACCGAAGTCAGGAGCTTTGTCATTCATTTTCTGCAAAACAAAAGGGTTAAGACCTCACCCCCATCGGACTCAACTATTTAATACCAATAATCAGCATAAAAAGCATTTAGTTCTCCAAATAAATGCACAGAACATGTAGGTGTCCGTTTGGGTTTCAGGGAAACCTGATGGACTTTGGACAAGGCTATCTTAATGAGTCCTTATGCGGACAACATAACTGACTCGGCTAGGTTTGACCATGATGCATGTATAATTGAACAGAGTAAGGTTTCTATTGTGGTATTAGACAGGTACCCTTGAGCGGACAACTCAAGAGGGAAAGGCACGGAACCGTCGATTGCACCGCTGATCGACTGGTTTTACCGCAAATACGCCTTTGCCGAATTTAAAGGGTGATAATATTGGAAGAGCGCAACCACTCATTATAAGCGTTGCTATGGTATTTGTTTGGCACGAGTGGAATATGATGTTGAAGATGCAGTTTACAAGAATGAAACAAATTGACATGTATTTCCACATTCATAAGATAAATGATTACAATAATTGCGCTAATCACAACAGTATTGAAATAAAGCAGTAAAGGAAAGCAGCTAAAGGAAAGCAGCTAAAGGAAAGAAAAAACATGAAGAGCCAAGTCAGTTTCGTAGTGAAAGAATAAAAGACAGTAAATAAAGCAATTAATGAGATAATAAAGTCACAAGCAACGTGCAATGGTAAAAGCCTAAAGAATATCCCCAGCAGAGTCGCCATGCTGTCGACGCCCCCTTTTTCTCTAACCGTGGGGGTCAGAAATCAGGTATACGACATTGGGAGGACAACTCTATTCCCTTTCGAGAATTGGGTTTAGAAGTTGGAGAGTCGCCACCTAATGATTATAGTGCATTAGGACACTTTAAGAAGAGTTTGAGATGAAAATACCAGACATTAGGGTAAGGGCTAGAAATTATCCCGAGGGGAAGGTGTTAGGCACCCCTCAAGATCCACTAGTGTGGTTCCTGGCCATGTTGCAATTGTGACTTTACAAGTAAACAATTAAGGCTCAAATAAGGATTCACACATAAGATTGCGACCAAGTTGAAAATTTTCAAAGATAAGTAGAGAAGGTAGAAATTCATGAAAAAGAGATTTGAACAGTTTTACAAGAAGAGATGAAAGCAAGAAAAGGGAGAGGAGTCCTAAGTTTATAATTAATATGGATCACTTCAATGCAATACCCAGCAATCACTCCTCAGAAGAGGGGTCGCACGTGATATTAGCGCATCAGTCATCATATCTATATCTACCCTTCCCACCCTGTTAAGGTATTTAAACGCGATCAGTCTCGTTTACTTATTGCATGCTAGTACCCGTCCCAACCAATCAGTCCCGGGGTATCAGGACTTCTAATCCTAAAGGGGAAGGAAAGGGATATAGGCATATATGGGGTTCAAAGGTTAAAATTCTAATTGCGACATACAAAACAAGTAACAAATATAAGGATGAACAAAACAAATAGGTAAGGCTCAAGTAAACTCCTTAGCCAAACAAACACTTAGTTTAGCATGTCTTAGCATATACTGATTTGGTTTTTAAATTAAAAATTAAGCGGCTAGCGGACTGGTTCAACACATATATTTAGACAGAAAGTCTGCATTAGGCAACTCGGATACAATTGTTAGAGATTAAGGCACTTAATTAACACGAGTGGGATTACTGATTCTTTTGAAAATAGACAGAAAAGTTTTGAAGAAAAGGCAAGCCGCAGACTTAACAAAACGACGTAGAATAGTTCCCAGAAGACAGACCATTGAATTGCAGATTAGTAGAGAAAGAGAAATTTTAAACAAGTTTCAAAAGAGGCAGATTGTTTAAGGAGCAAACGAGTTCGAGTTGCAGAACTTATTAAAAAACGATAAAATACAGAAAAGTGATATGTAACTGAGTTGGAAATCGTTCATCAAACTACCAGAAAAGGCAGTAAGTTTCAGAAAGCATGCAAGTTTACCAGAAGATTAGGTTTTAGAAAGAGTTGCACTAATCTGAGAAGAGGCTCAATGGTTCGGAGAACCATTGGTTTTTGTCCGTTAGTCAATGAAATCATTACTGCTTTTAGACGAGTGAGGCAAGTTTGATTTTAAAAAATTCATATAAACATGATCTCTATGAGTCATTTGTTTTAAACCACGTTAACAAACTTGTAAATAGATGCTGATTTGATTAACCCTAAAAATTTGCCTAATATCGTGAACATGCACATTCATATAGGCATGATATCTATATGCAAGATTGCAGAAATTTAAATATTGTCTCCTATAGGCATGATGTCTTGGGATTGGAAAAGAATTAAAACCCTAAAGCATGGTTTCTACCCTTTGATGCAGGAAAGTAAAATCCCTCCCACATCCTTTTACTAGATTCCCCGAGTTTGTACAAGTTATTACAGACCAAAAGAAAAGATAAAATACATCAAAGACCAATAGCTGCATCCGAGGAACCTAATTCAATCTTAATGTCTAATAATATGTGATTAACCAATTTCGAATCCAGATTTCCAAAGCCTTCTCTTATCCAAAGTGTTTCATAGTTCCAAGGAATCTCAAGGATTCTCGGCATTGCTTACACCCAGGATACCATTAAAAGTATAGTGCAGTGTGGAAGAGCCAGCCCTCAGGCATCCAAGTTCAGTGGGAACTCAAGGGTCTCAAAGCATGGCTTGCAAGAGGGGGGCAGAACTTAATTGCTAATAATGAGTGTAAGTGTGAAAAGGGGTTGGGGAAGTCATAACAAATTGGTGGTCATACCCAGCCATAAGGCTGGCTGACATACCCCCTGACCAACCTGTTTAGACAAACAAATGAGAGCAAGACCTATTGAAGGTCAGGCCAAGGTCTGGACAGTGATTAGGACACTGCTAGACCAGGGTCTTAGGCTCAAAGCACACATAAGGGGAAAGTGGAAGTGGTAATTGGTTTGAGTTAAGGGGTTCAAAAAACCCAGTTCAAAGTCATGGGCAGCAATAACAGAGTGCTGTCACGGCTAAAACCATACTCTCATACAAAGAGAAAAAAGGAGAGGGAATTCACATAAGAAAAGTAGCCACAAAGTTGCAGAAACATAGTAAAGAAGAACATAACAGACTAAGAAGTAAACACATAGTGGAGGAGCATTATTTAAATTAAGAGTGACATACCAGTTGCAAAGTAAATAAACAGCAGAATAACAGAGTAATCAGACAGCCAGAAATCAGCAGGAGCAGACTTAAGTCTTCAGCAAAAACACTTGAGAGTTCAAAAGAAACTCAAGAATGTTTCAGGCAGTAAAAGAAAAGAAGAGCAAAGTGCTCAGTATTAGAAGTAGAGAAAACAGTAGTAGAGAAAGTATTGAACTTGTGTAGTGTTCAATTGAAGTCTGAAGTGTGTGTCTCTTGTGAAAGTTGTGTGTAGTGTCTTGTTTTTATAGTGCAGAAAACGAGTAAGCAAAAGGCAAGAAAATAGTTTGCAATCAATCATAGAAGGTCTTCCTAAGGTTAAGGGATTTGATTTCAAACGGGCATGAGACAATTAACTAAAGAAGAATAATTAAAAACCTTTCCAAAGTAACATAACACAGGTAAATACATAGGGATTATTTAAGGCAAAAATCCCATGGTACATGATTTGTGAAAAATAAGGCAAGTAGATCAATCAAACAACCAACAATTTATTCGAATGAACTTAGTCAGAAAAAGGGTGAGGAAAAGTTCAATTGGAAAATCAGTAACAAATCAATCGAGCCTTGTTAAAAGGAGATTGGAATCAATTACATGTTGGCAAAAGACCTTTTGAAAGAAGAGTTTATCATATATAAAACATACTGACATGTGAAAAGAGAGAGACTAGTATAAGAAAATTCAGAGGGTCAAGCAAAGGTCCAGTAAAGGAAAACAAGAGGCTTAGTAAGAAAATAGCGAAGGAACACATAGGATAGACATGTAAAAGTATGTTGTAGGAACTAGTAGAAGAGATAATAGAGCACAAGTAGAAGAACATGCATAATAACGGCAAAATCATAAGAACATAAGAGAAGACATGCGAGGAAAGGATACAAAACATAAGCGAGAACTCATGAAACATGGCATAAACAAACAGATTCACACAAAGACAGAATAAAAAATAAGAAATGGAAATCGTTTTTAAGATTTTGAAAAACCCTAAATTGAACAGACTAATTTTGAAAAGAGAAATTTGGAGAAAAGCTTTGAAACTTCGAGTATAACATCAGATCTATCACAGATCTAAGAAAACAAAAGAAAGAAAGAACCTCAGGCAGCTTTTAGGGTTTCTCAGAAACCCTAGAAACAAGAAGGCTTGGAAAGGATTTGGCCTGGAGTAGATCTGAGCCTAATCTAGGCTCTTGAGGCTCGAACACGTCGGAACGGAGCCGGAGAAGCCACAGGAACACAAATCGGCGGAGGATATGAACAGGCCTCGTTGAGGTAGAACCTCAAAATCTCGAACAACCATGATTTGGGGGTGAAGGGAGGTGAGCATAGGTCGTCCATGGCCAGAGAAGCCATGGACTCCGGCGAGAATTGGTCGGAGAAGACGAGGGAGGCGATTAGGGTTTCGAGTGTTAGAGAGCGTTTGAGAGAAAGGGAGTGTTTGAGGGCAGTGGTTGAAGAGAAATGAGAGATAGGGTTAGGTCGTTTGAAATAAAAAAGGAAAGGAGGGATATGGGCTGTTGATCAAAATGATCAACGACCAGGATCTGAAGATACAAACGGGCGGGTCGGACAAGATGGGTAAAAAAAATCGAATTGGATCGCCGGTTTGGGGCCTGATTTGAGGTCAATTGGGGGGGGGGGTCAAGATAGGCTATAATTGAAAGAAATTGAGGCCATGATTGCAATAGCCAGTTTTCCCTTTTGATTTTATAAAAACAGTAAAAGATGTTTTAAAACCAAATTGAAGGCACTGAGTCAACTAATAATATATAAATATTAATTCAAAAATATTGGCATCAATTTTGTAATTATAAAATGCTATTAAATCTTAAAGAGGCTAGTATTGCAATTATATGCAATTTAGTTTTAAAAATACTAAACGAATTTGTAAAAATATGCAAAAAATCATGCCGACTATATTTTGATGTAAATATGAGAATGAAATAAATTATTCTCCAAAATGGCAAGCTTTGGGAATAATTATGGGATTTTATGGTGTAAAAATAGGCCATAAATTGGTTTAAAATCGTTAAAAATGCCAAAACCCTTTGGGATGCTTATATATGCACATATATGTCATTTTTAAAATATGTAGGGAAAAATTGGGTATCAACAACCCGTCCGGCGCGCATCCTTGATATTGGATCGGGATTTCATGATGCGCTGCCCCCTTCCGAGTCGTTCTGCAGCAGCTGAAGTCTTTCTTTTGTTTATTTGTTTTGTCTATTCCATTTTCAGACAGTAGATTAGAAATCTTTTGTATATTCACTAGTAGCCCATACATTTGTGACACCGGGTCTTGACACACACTAGTAGACTTATGATTTTGGGTTGTATTTCTACAATTATGATTTCCTTTAGTTGTTACTGTTTTCGGTTGCTTTAAAGATCCGTTACTTATCAAATCACTTAATAAAAATGGAAATCACTAGATTGTGCACTATTGGCTTGCCTAGCAATGGTGTTGGGCGTCATCACGGCCTAAGCTAGAATTGGGTCGTGACACTATATAATTAGTAAATTTGTATATAGGATGTAATTAAATTGAAACTTGAGTAGGGAGGGTAATAAAGTTTTAAATAGTGTATAGGAATGTAAAAATTCCTATATTATAATCCTTCACGTTATAGTTCCTGCAATTAACCTAAATAGTCGCTCACTCAACTGCTTACATCTAAAATTGCTGGCTGGTGTATAAGACAAGTATAATCCATGTAAATATACGTAAAATCGTATATTGCGGTGTTCATGGTTCGATTTGGATCGATTTTTCCCTAAAAAGAAATCAAACCACGTAGTCAGTTTTTCAAATATTAGAACCAAACCAAATCAATTAAGTCGATTTTTTATCGATTCAATTTATGTCAATTTTTTGATTTTTTCGATTATTTATCTGTTTTTTTTCTTAAATATGAGATATACACTACTAGACACATATTCCGGCGACTACATTTCAACGTAACGCTATCAAACCAATTTTTCTTTGAGAGATCTATTATTTACCAAGATATTTAGATGATAATTGAATCAAATAGTGATGAATAATTTAAGGACTCAATTAAAATAAATTATTTTTAACATGAAATAGATTCTTGTACTTAGTAAAAGAAAACTACCAATCAAACTAGAATGTAAAGGCAAAGAACTAGATTATTATAATAGCAAATAACTAGACAAAAATGCAAACGATTAATATGTACCATAAAATTTTATAACATTGTGAGTGTGTGTGTGTAATAATAAATTTTAAATAGGTATTTATATAGTTGGTTTGGTTTTTATTTTGGTTATTTTAAGTGAAACCAAAATCAAACCAAATTTGATTGGTTCTTAAAATTCAAAACCAAAATCAAATCAAACCAAGAATGTGTCTGTTTTTTTGGTCGGTTTAGTTCGGTTTTCCGAATTTTATGAACAACTCTAAGCTATATAATCTATGTATACCGAAGTAAATATGCATTTGAACGGTTATTTTTTTAAAGATTTCATAATTTTTTGTTACCAACCAATCGACTCCTAAGAGTAATATCTTTCCTTTATAATAATGGCAAATGGCCTTATTGCCCCCTAAATTTGCATTAGAGTTTAGAGCCAGCTACCAAACTCTCCTTTTGTTTTTTTTTCTTCTTTTCATTTTAACACTTCTACTTAATATAATGAATATCAATAAAGGTTAGGGATGGGGAAAGGGAGGACTGGAAGTGATAAGTTGTTTCTTTTTCTCTTTGCTTATATATCTTTTTCTAGTATTTTTGTGCCCCCCCCCCCCCAACACACACACACACATTTTAATTTTACTATTTTTAATTAAAATCAATATACCTACGCATATATAAGCTAATTTGCACTTATTTTTTTAACATCAAATAAGACACCGCCACATAAGTATAATTAACGGTAATAAGTGTTTATTAATAATTATTTTGTTAAGTAGCAATGTTAAAATGAAAAAAAATAAAATTTTCGATAGCTAGCATTATATAATTAGACCATTTTGCCTTTTATAATATGAAACAAAATTGTCTAGTATTCTTCACACAATGAATATAGGTGAAGTTTGGATGTTTCATTCCCTTTATTTTATTGTTAAATAGTATTGGCTACGATTGCAATTTATCAAATCTTATGTCTAGGGTCCCTAAGCACACTCAAGACCATGTTTGACTATTATTAATTACCTTTAATTATTACACAAAGCTACAAAATTCGCTCTACCTAATTCTTAAAAAAATTAGGTGATCAACAAACATTCCGCATCTAGCCAACATCATTTATGTACTTTCAAATCTATTTTTTTCTTTATTTTTCTTTTATAAATATTGTGTTCGAACGAGCTTGTGCGTATCTCGGCTGAATATTTCTTGGAGTACCAGCTACCTCGTACCTACGTAGGTATTGGATAATTCTACTAAAACTTGGACCGAAAAAAAATCACCTAAATAGTTTTGTATCCGTTGAAATTTAAACCTAAGATCTCATGATTCTCAATCCACTTCATAGACTAATTTATTTATTTGGTGCTAGTGCTATTTCATTATTATTGCATGCACTTTATTCAACACTGACTATAATAATAACGTTACATATAATATACTCTTATGTCACGACAATAATCATGCATCATTTATTATTACCAAAACAGCAGTTGATCAGATCTTTGATGGTAATTAATTAATTTATGAATAAATAATGTCAATATTCTTAATCACTCCAAATATATAGGTGGCTAAGCTTTTAAATTAATCATAATCAGGTGGAGACATGCATCATCACGTGCTTAGTACAGGAAAATAAATTAAACTAGTGGTCATGAGTAGACAACCAAGGCATGCAAGGAAATTCTGGCCTTTTTAATTTGATCGTTGAATCGTGCTAATTATTACGAATCAATATTGAAAAATATGTGCTCATCACTCCAACAATGACATCAAAGATAAAATAGATATTAATGATCATTGTCACGTGAATCTTTCACAAAATTTCCAACTAATACTAATATTATCTAGGGATAGCAGGGCGGGGCAGGAAAATTTTTTAATGGGGCAGGGCGGGGCAAGGCAAAATGTTATTTTTGAAAAAATTTGATAGGGTAGGGCAGGGCACATTAGCCCATAGCATGACGGGTTAAAATTTTAGCGGGTCAAGACTTACCCTGCCCCGCCCTAGCCGCCCTGCCCCAATTGCCATCCCTAATATTATCAACTAATTTGATCTTTTGCCTTTATTCAGACTCGATGAAAAAAATTGGATCACTTCTTATGGACTCGTTAAAAATTATAATGGCAATGTGGCCAACATTACGCTCGGAAATAATAATGGCAATGTGGAAAATGCGAAATTACATATGACTTCGAATTAGCACAAATAATGAGATGAATATTACTATACCCTTTTATTGTTCCATTTTTCCATTTTATTTAATTGATTTGCAAGCTGTAAATAGACTTAAATTTTTGCAATTTGATTGATCTATTTAATGCAAGTAGCTTAAATTTTTGCCCCATAGTTAATTAGTTCATATAAATTCAGGGGCGGAGCTAGCCCTCCGCCGACGGATTCGATCGAATCCAATAGTTTTTGTATAGACTTTGTGTTTGTCTTATAAAATTCATGAAATATGTACAAAATATTATTTTAGAACCTAGTAACTTAAAAGAACTAAAATCCCAAAATTCATAAAACTTCAAGTTCTGGCTCCGCCTCTACATGTAATAAGCGTAAGCTTGGTAGCTAAACTTTATTTTTGTTGCTTTGTACAATTGAGCCATCAAACTATTATAATTTCTAATATGACTAATACTTACTAGGACTCTATGTTTACATCAAATTAAATAAGTTAACCCAGCAATTAAAAATTAAAGTTAAAATACGCATTATCTAACCATGGTTAAGTAATAAATGAATATGTGAAAGACATATTTTGAATAAAACATTATCCACACACGATTCTTTTACCATTTGCGTTCAAAACCTAGCTACTTGTCCGACTAATCAAAATTTGCATTACGTTGGGCCCCGTGATGGAAGTGCTCCCTAATAATTTTTTTTTTATTTTAAAGCTCGAACTCGAAACCACTGACTAAAAAAAATAAATCATATTCCTCCCACAACATCCTTAACGATTATAATAAAAATTTATTTAAACAGAAAAATAGATCAGAATATCTTACTTTATTGCTAACATCAAAATTTAAGTGTCAGATGGGCCGAATACATATGCAATTGGGTTTTTTACCATATGTTGACAAAGTTTCTTGGGCCGATTACTGTCCTCCTATCTGTTAACATGTCAACAGGGTAAAAATTACTTTTAGTTCGCGACCTAAACTATTTAGGGAAAATATCAGCTATGTCCATTAATAAGTAGCTCATTATAATAAATTTTCAATTGATAAAATATTACTAATATTAGCCAAATTAGCCAATTAGCTATTTTTAGCAAAAAAATATTAAATATTTGCTTTATTTTGAGTGGGTGCTATTAGAATATATTGGGCACAACTTAAGGAGCTTGAATCTCAGTTTTAGGATGATTTGGTGAAGTTTTGAGGTGGTTTGAATTGAAAATTCGAAGTAAAAACTGAACATGAAAAAAATGATATGTGTATCACACTGTGTATCACTTATGTATCATATTTGTATCAATTATGTATCACATGTATATCCATGTATACCTGTGTGTGAGATACATGCGTGATACATGTGTGACAGAAGACTTTTTTGAACTTGATTTAATTACGAATTTTGAGACAAAACCAGTCCAAATCACCTCCCAAATTTTGTATATTGACTTATCTATATATTTTCAATGAATTTCAACTATACCCATTGAAAACGTTCCTTTTTTGTTTAGATTTTTGGAATATTGTATATATTTTTATATTTCATCACCTTATTTGCTAGCTCATCCATGAAATTTTCTTTCCGTCTTGTATCTAGTGTTGCTAATCAAGATTAAAAATATAGAAGGTGATTTTTGCATGTGATTCTTTGAGAGAAAGAACCCTATTATTTGGTTTTTCAATTTTTGTTGGCTAGTTTTAGTAAAGTCTATGACTAATGGCTAGAGGTTGGTAAGTTGAGATTTATTTGGGACATTTGAGTAAGTTTCCCAGCTATTTACATTCGATAGCCATATATATACATATATATATATATATATATATATATACTAGCTTTAGTGTACGTGCGTTGCACGTGTGTTTCGCGTTATTCAGTATAAATTATATAAAATAAATAAATAAATTATTGTATACATTGAAATATATATATATATATATATATATATATATATATATATACTAGCTTTAGTGTACGTGCGTTGCACGTGTGTTTCGCGTTATTCAGTATAAATTATATAAAATAAATAAATAAATTATTGTATACATTGAAATAATATCTTCTTAACATACAAAGATGATGAATATAGTTGAATTAGTTATATAATATAATATCTTGTAAAATAAGAAATAAATATGTCATGCTGTTGTATCTCGTCTAACATCTCTTGGGAATACAAGTAATACAAATTTGGACTATCAATTAGACCAATGATAGTATTATATTACGTCACAATTTGTCAAAATTTTTATTTCATCAAAATATTATAAACTTTAACTACTGGATATAAATATTTAACCTGATTGTTTATTCGGTAGATGCGTCACTACATTCCCAAATATATCTACTAAATAATGTAATTTTTCATAAAACTTCAGTCACCTAATTAGGCCAGTCTTCAGAAAGTTGTTCTTTAAACAAATTTTCTTAGATCTTCAATATTAATTAAATAGTTATTATTTTTCTTAAAAAATATTAAAAGCTTGAAAAATTGAATAATAACTTAAATTTTTGAAAGGAGATATAGTGCATTCCTAAAATCACCCTAAAAGGAAATAATAACATTTTTTTATTAATTATCAAATAATGAATACAAAAAATAATGAAGCTTTAAAATAAATGGTAACTTTTTCACAATTAATTTATCTTCAAGATTCTAACATAAATATTTTATGTAGAAAATTGAAGGTAAGCTACTTTTTATAACAAAAGATATTACAAATTTAAAATACTTGCTAAATATAAAAAATACGTGGTATATAGTAGAGAATTATATATTTAAAGAATTGATTTTTCTAATGTAGAGGAAGGTTTAGTAAACAATATTTATTACGACTATAGATTATAAGTAAGTATAATTAGTTTTTCATTTCCATGAAGAATAATAAATAAAACCTAATTTAATTTTTCAACATTCTAAAATAAATATTTTATGTAGAAAATAAATTATTTTTATATAACAAAGAGATTTAAAGATTTAAAATATGTTTTGATTTTTTTCTCGGGTTGAGTCTTTTTTCCTCCTTAAACTCTATATGTCTATTTCTTACATGGTGGTAATATTTGTTTTTGTAATCAAGATACATAGTGTTCGTTCATATAGACTTAGAATATTTCTAACTTTGTATCAAAATTAAAAGACTGCGAAAGTAATTATCTTGTCTAAAAGATATGGCGTTGGTAAATAGAATATGGTTATATAGTTTATTTTAAATTCTTCAAAAAATTAGTTAATTTAAAGGTCCTAAATCTTAGGGAAATAATTAAATAACTTTTTTGTCTAGGGTGAACTCTAGTTTTAAAAGGGTAAAAAAGACGAACACATTTCGCCAAGGGCCTTTGTGCTTTTAATATAGTATAAGTTTTTAAGTGTAAGATTTACATAAAATAAACTCTTAATATTTTTAAAGGTTTTGGACTTTTTACATAATTTAAATAAGAAAAAAATTAATAAGTAAAATTTTAATTAATTTTAAACTCATAAACATAGATTTGTATAAAGTAAACTCTAAACAGTTTTAAAGTTGTAAATGGTAGAACTTTCTGCATAATTCAAATAAGAAAGATTTTAATGCATAAAATTTTAATTCATTTAACTGTTAAATATTAAGAAATAATTAATTGTCTATTCAATAAATTATTTCTTATACTACTTGACACATACTCCAAGGACTACAGTTTTTGCTTATTTATAATTGAGACAAAAAAACCCGTTAGTTTTAAGTTTCAATAATCTATTCTAGGAACATATTAATTCATTGGTAGTAGTATTTTACTGATATTGTAGAATTAAGAAAACATATAATAGGTAATATATCTCTTGTTAATGAAAGGAAACGTTGGTATTTTTTGTTTTAAGTGATTAATATAAGGTAAAAGTTAAATTGATTTTAAAGTCCTAAATTTTAGGATTTTCTACCCAATTTAAATAAGGAATGATTTAATACTTAAAATATAGTAATTAATTTTCAAGTCCTAAATATTAGGAAAATGAGTTAAATGACTATTTTGTCTAGTGCAAAATTAATTCTTAAAGGGTAAAAAAGGCGAACGACATTTCGCTAAGGGCCTTCGTGCTTTTAATATAGTTTAAATATATATATATATATAGGCTATTATTTTGAGAACGGATATACAATATCATTTTTTCTTAAGAAACTATTATTAAGGACTTTTTGACTATTATACCTTTATTTACTCTTCACGTTTAGGTCTTCTATGTTATGTATCCATTTTTTTTTTCTTTCAAGCACAATTAGTACTAAGAATAAAATAAAAATAAAAATATTAATTAACTATATCTTGATTATCTAAAATAATAAATATTTCGGATTAATTATTTTCAATAACCACAATAATTAAAATGGTTTGGAATGAATACTATAAATTTACCCTATTTTTTTTTTGGTCGAACAGTCAAAATTTTCATTTAACCAAGTATAATATTTATAATCCGCTAGTTCAATTGGACTCTTGAGCTAGACCCAATAACAGAATTAACTATCACTTTTCTCTACTACAACTTCTCTACTTTCTATCTCTATATATAACTATACATGTCTAAGTAGGATAGTTGCTCAATCTTTCTAACTCCTTGTGCCATTTGGATTCATTTTGCCCTCGTATTTGTAGCTCTAGTATAATATTCTTCATCCTCTGACAGCTTGATATCATCTTCTTTGAAATCTTCGTTGGTTCCTCTCTGCCCAGACATGGTAAATCACAGCTGCAAACAAGAAGCCTAGCATGTGAGCTCGAACTCTGCATGAACTTCTCTTCGTTAACCATTCACTCAGCATTCCAGCTACTAATTTGATTCCTGGAGTAATCACATTCAAAAAAGAGGTGCTCCATTGTCTCCTCAGTGTCTTTCCCACATAGCACACAATCACTTGCTATTGATAGTCTCCACTTCCTTAGCCGATCCACTGTAGCTAGTTTCCTATGCATAGCCAACTACAAGATGAATTGATGCCTTGGTAATGCTTTTGAATCAATTGTAATCATTTTCCAATAACACTTAGGATATTGGTCATTCTTGCAACATACAACTTTTTAATGTAAAACTTCCCTTTTATATAGTATTTATTCAAATCAACACAGGGGTCCCTTTGAATTAACCAATCCCTAATGTAAAATATTTTCTAACTAGCTAGCAGGCCTGCTTGGAGTGTGTATAGTCATTATATCTAGTGGCGATCCAGAATTTTAAAGCTATGGGTGCTCATCGGTAAAGACTTCAAAAGAAGAGAAAAAATAAATTTACTTGTCGGTGCTCACTCAATATTTATCTAAATATATGTATAATTGCCTATGTAAATTTACTAAATATGATCAAAGTTAAGCACCCACAACTGCCCATGTGCATCCGCCACTGATTATATCATTCTCTTTGATGTAAAAGCTGTGTATCTATTGGATCCATAAGGTGTCCTTTTTTTAATTGATTGGCCATAAAACCTTACATAAAGCAGATTTGTTCCAGTTAGACACATCAAGTACATTCAGACCTCCAGCTGAGAGTGGCATACAGATCTTGTCCCAAGCAACTGAGGCTCTCCTCGAAGTTTCATTACTCCCAGTCCAAAGGAAAGTTCTACAAGCAGTCACAATCAGTTTAGTTTTTTTTTTTGGCAGTAAGAAAACCTGTACCGAGTAGGTCTGCATTTCAAATATCACACTCTTAATCAACTGTACCCGACCACTGTAAAATAGAAATTTGGTGCTCCAGCATTTGAGTCATGCAGTAATCCTTTTAATTAATGGCATACACTGCTGAATAGATAGCTTCTTAGAGGACAAAGAGACTCCTATTTAGTGATAGGAAAATGTCAAAGACTAACTTCTTCTCTCTCTCTTTTTTTTTTTTTCTAAAAGAAAGAAAAAGAAAAAAAGAAACATTAAATGAATTATGGGGTAATTTAGCCATTTAGGAGTACATGTTGCATATCACATGGCCTACCAACTTTGTCGTAGGTTTAGTCTTAAATACTTTGTTATTATATTATAAAACTAAAATTCTTTTTAGTGAGAACAACATGAGTTTCAACCTAATAAATTTATTGTGGTGGCTCACCTCTAATCTGCCCCTAACAGAATTGTTGTCCAACGTGAGAAGCAGATAATTAATTATTTTTTTCCAGATAAAATCGACGAAATTTTTGGAAACTCTTACAAAATTCGTTCATTTTTTTATAGATGATTAGAATTTCATGTGGGTGCGAATCCTACTTAGAGGTTTACTAGAGATAAAAAATTATTGATGAAACAATGAAAATTTTCTTTTGTTCGTTCCAGATGATCGAAAAATAAAAAAATATTTAATATATTCAAGATAATTATGTATTTACAAAATATTAATGTGAATGTATTATTATTTGGGGAGTTAAATAAAATTCTCTTTGGCTATATTTTGGTGTAAATATTTTATATTATTAACTATTGTGATTTATAGTACTTTTTTAAAAAAAAATATGTAATCTTGTTTCAAAATTAAATAAAATTATTAGTATCCAAATTCGACAACGGAAGTGATTCATCTGGTAAGGAGATTAGTGGAGCAGTACAGGGAGAGGAAGAAGGATTTGCATATGGTGTTTATTGACCTTGAGAAAGCGTACGATAAAATCCCGAGGGAGGTCCTGTGGAGGTGTTTGGAGATTAGCGGCGTTCCGATAGCGTACATTAGGGTGATTAAGGATATGTATAATGATGCTAAGGCTCGGGTGAGGACTGTGGGTGGTGGCTCGGAGCATTTCCCTGTGGACTGTGGTGATGGAGTTGCACCAGAGATCAGCTCTTAACCCATTTTTATTTGCCTTGGCAATGGATGTATTGTCGCGGCACATCCAAGGGGAGGTGCCTTGGTGCATGCTATTTGCCGATGATATAGTGTTGATTGACGAGACGCGAAGAGGAGTTAACGCGAGGTTGGAGGTTTGGAGACAGACTTTGGAGTCTAAAGGTTTCAAACTGAGTAGAACCAAGACAGAATAATTGGAGTGCAAATTCAGTGACGGGACCCATGAAGCAGATGTAGAGGTTAAGCTTGATGCTCAAGTTATCCTCAAGAGAGCAAGTTCAGGGTAACAGAGAGATTGACGAAGATATCGCACATCGCATCAGAGAGGGATGGATGAAGTGGAAGCTCGCTTCCGATGTTATATGTGATAAGAATGTGCCACAAAAACCTAAGGGTAAGTTTTATAGAGTGGTGGTTCGACCGACTATGCTGTATGGGGTTGAGTGTTGGCCAGTCAAGAACTCCCACGTGCAAAAGATCAAAGTAACAGAGATGAGGATGTTGAGATAGATGTGTGGGTGTACCAGGAGAGATAAGATTAAGAATGAAGTTATCCAGGACAGAGTGGGAGTAGCCTCCTTGGAGGACAAAATGCGAGAGTCGAGGCTGATATGGTTCGGACATGTTAAGAGAAGAAGCATTGATGCTCCTGTCAGGAGGTGTGATAGCTTGGCCATGGAGAGTTTGAGAAGAGGTCGAGGTAGGCCTAAGAAGTACTGGGGAGAGGTGATTAGACAGGACATGACACTGCTTCAGTTCAATGAGGACATGACCCTTGATAGGAGGGTGTGAAGGTCGAGGATTAAGGTAAAACGTTAGTGAGTAAGTTTTAATTGTTCACCGATAGTCTTAGTAGCATGCATGTCCCTTCATATTCTTAGATTTTTATTACGTTATATGGTTTTGTTCGCCTCAGGTATTGTATTCCATGTTGCTATTATTTGGTACTACTTATCTTTTATCTCTCGCTTTTTCTTTTTCTTTTCTCTTTCTTCTTTCTTCCTTCCTTGCTTTCCTCCTCTTCTTCTTACCCTTTATGAGCCGAGGGTCTATTGGAAACAATCTCTTTACCTGCATTAGGTAAGGGTAAGGTCTACGTACAAACTACCTTCCCCAGACCCCACTTGTTGGGATCATACTGGGTTTGTTGTTTTAGTATCCAAATTCGAACCACAAAATAGTTAAATTTAACCATTGTAATAAAAAAAGTTCTATTAACTACATATTCTATGGCTTGATTGACTCCAAATTTGTCGGTGCAAAATGGGTTTCTTAAGAGGAACGAGAATTTTCAATGGAAAAGTTTCTAAAGTGAATTTGAATTATTTTAAATGAGTTTCTTCTTTTATTGTAAAAAAAGAAGAAAAGAAAGAGCATACGGACACATAGGTTTGCATCATTGCATGCATAAAATGTGCCTTTTGCATACAGTATTATCATTTAATTATATACTTTTATTTCAATTTATTAATAGCTTATATTGTGGTTAATTTTACTGGAATAAAACGTCTAAAAGACCAAAATAATAGTGATTTCACCTGTCTATTTTTATTTAGTTTTAAAAGCAACAGTAACACCCCACACTTAAACCATTGCTCGTCCTCGAGCAATTAAACTATACTTTATATAGACAAGACCTTTTTTAAACAATTCTCCTAACTCATCACACCAAGAATATTTAAAATAGACTAAGCACAAAGGCGTAACATCTTCACCCCAAGATTTGACTCACAAGTACCACACATTATTCACAACTCACCCACTTACTCTAATGTAGAGATCACTGACATTACCTTTCCTTCATGAATTATCTACCCTCACACAAAAAAAGAGAATAGTTCCACACAATAAAATTTTTGAGCACTTAGGAACTCAAGATAGAAAGAATTCATTCACTCTTAGAAATAACATTCATATGCCACAAAAGATGCACCATAGGCTTTCCCGTAGTGTATTACTCTACTAATCGAGCTCATTCAGTCAGGATCAAGTAGGACTTTATTTGGTTGTAATGTAGGCTACGGGACGGGTAAGATACATTTAGATAGAAGAGTGACTACACCTCCCTAAGCACTTTAATATATATACTTTAACATTCAAACCTCATACTTATATCAAACCAAACTCCGCCTTCACATTAATGTATTTTACTCCATACTTCTTTAAGCACAAGCACAATCACATCAAGAGTTACCACTTATCAAGGAAATATTTTTTCACACCAACACAACTTTTTTTCCTTTTATCTTTCTTTTTTTATTCATGTGGCTCTTACTTTTTCAAAATAGAGAACCTTTCTCCTTATTTCATTAGTTCCACTCAAAAGCCAAACCAACCACCCCACACTTTAACTTTTACACAGTTCATAATAATTCAAGTGCTCATGAGAGGTTAAAAGGTTCAAATAGATGATTAATTCAAACAAATGGGTAAGACTTGTAATGTGGTTGCCAAAGAAACAAGATTACATGCTCAAAGGGGTTAACTACGATACATAATAATTAGGTGGGAAAAATATACATATCTGGCTCAACAAAGAAACGCCTATATCACTTCCAAGATTGAACAAAATTACTATTTCACTTTGCAAACACACAAGGCAAGTTCTAGGCATCAAAAGCAATGCACAGAATAACACAAACCTCACACACACATGGCACATAATTCACTCAGGATTGGATTCATCAAGACACTCTAGTCAAAGCAGTTAAGCAAAGTTAAAATTATACAATTTAAGGTACTTCTACAAGAGTCAAAAACTGAGCCTAAGCGTCACAGCCAAAGTAATAGAGTCTTTCCAGAATCGCGCCCGGACTGCACATGCAAATCGAGGAGAGATAAAAGGAGGTTTTTAAGGCCTCAGAATACGGATTTGACTTCTAAAATAAGAGATGACCTTTTGGGTCATCACATTCTCCACCTCTAAAATAACCGTTCGTCCTCGAACGAACATAGGAAAGTACCTAAGTCAATGAAAAGATGGGGATATATGCTCCGCATATCAGACTCGGACTCCCAGGTAGCTGCCTCAACAGGCTGGCCTCTCCACTGCACACGAACCAAAGGGTAACTCTTCGATCTCAACTATCGCACCTACCAGTCTAGAATAGGTACTGACTCATCCTCGTAGGCCAGATCCTTGTCCAACTGGACAGTGCTGAAGTTTAACACATGGGATGGATCGCTGTAATACTTCCGAAGCATGGACACATGAAACACTGGATGCACAGATGATAAACCTGGCGGCAACGCAAGTCTGTAAGCCACATTTCCCACTCGATCGAGGATCACAAAAGTTCCGATAAACCTAGGGCTTAGCTTACCCTTCTTCCCGAATCTCATCATGCTCCTCATAGGCGACACCCGAAGCAACACTCTCTCTCCGACCATGAATGCCACATCACGAACTTTACGGTCGGCATAACTCTTTTTCCTGGAAAGAGCTGTACAAAGTCTATCCTGAATGATCTTAACCTTATCCAAGGTATCCTGTACTAAATCTGTACCCGACAACCGAGCCTCCCCTGGATCAAACCACCCAACCGGCGATCGACACCATCTACCATATAATGCCTCACAAGGAGACATTTGGATACTCGACTAATAACTGTTGTTGTAGGCAAACTCCGCTAATGGCACAGATCCTAAGAACCTCCAAAGTCAATAACACATGCGCGAAGCATATCTTCCAAAATCTGAATAGTACGCTCAGATTGTCCGTCCATCTGAGGATGAAATGTTGTGCTCAACTCGACCTGCATACCCAACTCACGCTGTACTGCCCTCAAGAAATGCGAGGTAAACTGCGTACCTCGATCAGAAATGATAGACACGGGCACACCATGAAGACGGATGATCTCACAGATGTAGATCTTTGCCAACCGCTCCGAAGAATAGGAAACTACTATGGGAATGAAATATGCTGACTTAATCAGCCTATCCACAATAACCCATACTGCATCAAACTTCTTCTGAGTCTGTGAGAGTCCAACAATGAAGTTTATAGTGATACGCTCCCACTTCCACTCAGGAATCTCAATCTTCTGAAGCAAACCACCAGGTCTCTAATGCTCGTACTTTACCTACTGACAATTCAAATACCAAGCTACATATGCAACAATATCCTTCTTCATCCTCCTCCACCAATAATGCTGCCGCAAATCCTGATACATCTTAGCGGCGCCCGGATAAATAGAGTACCGGGAACTATGGGCTCCTCTAGAATCAACTCACGAAGCCCATCCATATTAGGCACACAAACACCACACTGCATCCTCAAAACTCTATCATCTCCCACTGTAACCTGCTTGGCACTACCGTACCGCTTTGTGTCCCTAAGGACAAGTAAATGAGGTCATCATACTACCGTTCCCTGATACGCTCACACAAGGAAGATCGAGTGACTGTGCAAGCTAAAACACGACTGGGCTCAGAAACATCCAACCTTACGAACTGATTGGCCAAAGCCTGAACATCCAAAGCAAGCAGTCTCTCACTGACTGGAATATACGCAAGGCTACCTATACTAGCCGACTTCCTACTCAAAGCATCGACCACCACATTGGCTTTCCTGGGATGATACAAGATGGTGATATCATAGTCTTTCAATAGCTCTAACCACCTTCTCTGCCTCAAATTTAGCTCCTTCTGCTTGAACAAATACTGCAAACTCTTATGATCCATGAACACCTCACATGAGACGTTGTATAGATAATGCCTCCAAATCTTCAACGCATGAACAATGGCTGCTAGCTCTAAGTCATGAACATGATAATTCTTCTCGTGAATCTTCAACTGTTGCGAAGCATATGCAATAACCTTGCCATTCTACATCAACACCGCACCAAGTCAAATACGAGATGCGTCACAATATACTGTATATGACCCTGAACCTGTGGGCAACACCAACACTGGCGCCGTAGTCAAAGCTGTCTTGAGCTTCTGAAAGCTCGCTTAACACTCGTCCGACCATCTGAAAGGGGCACCCTTCTGGGTCAACCTGGTCATCGGTGCTGCTATAGATGAAAATCCCTACACAAACCGACGGTAATAACCCGCCAAACCCAAGAAACTCCGAATATCTGTAGCTGATGTGGGTCTAGGCCAGTCCTTGACTGCCTCAATCTTCATAGGATCCACCTGAATACCCTCTGCTGATACAACGTGGCCCAAGAATGCAACTGAACTCAACCAAAATTCACATTTCGAAAACTTAGCATATAACTGGCTGTCTCTCAGAGTTAGCAGAACAACTCGAAGATACTTCTCATGCTCTTCTTGGCTACGGGAGTAGATCAAGATATCATCAATGAAAACAATCAGAAAGGAATCCAGATAGGGATTGAACACCCTGTTCATCAAATCCATAAATGTTATTGGGGCATTTGTCAAGCCAAATGACATTACTAAGAAGTCATAATGCCTATATCGAGTCCGAAAAGCTGTCTTAGGGACACCGAATGTTGTAATCCTCAACTAATGGTAGCCAGATCTCAAATCAATCTTCGAAAACTCTTTGGCACCCTGAAGCTGATCAAATAAATCATCAATCCTCGGCAATGGATACTTGTTCTTAATGGTGACTTTGTTCAACTGCTGATAGTCTATGCACATCCTCATCGATCCATCCTTCTTCTTAACAAACAACACCGGCGTGCCCCAAGGCAAGACACTAGGTCTAATAAAGCCCTTATCAAGCAAGTCTTGCAACTGCTCCTTCAATTCCTTCAACTCTGACATGGCCATATGGTATGGCAGAATAGAAATGGGCTGAGTGCCCGGAGCCAAATCAATACAAAAGTCAATATCCCTATTGGGTGGCATCCCCGACAGGTCTGCAGGAAATACCTCTAGAAACTCCGGAACAATTGGCACAGAATCCATAGAAGGAACTTCAGTACTCGAATTACGAACATAATCCAAATAAGCCAAACACCCCTTCTCGACCATACGCCGAGCCTACATATAAGAGATAACCCTACTTGTAGAACAACTAGAAGTCCCTCTCCACTCTAATAGAGTCAACCCCGGCAATGCTATGGTCACAATCTTGGTATGACAATCCAATATAGCATAATAAGGTGCTGTTGCGCCCCCCTTTTCTCGTGAAATCGGGTTTATGACATTTGGAGGGACAACTCGTTCCTTTTGGAAATTGGGTTTGCATTTGAAGAGTCGCCATCTAATGATTAATGTGCATTAGGACACCAATAGAGATTCAACTCTGAGTTTGTTTGAATAACCAGAGATTGGGTAAGGGCTTGAAATTATCCCAAGGGGAAGGTGTTAGGAACCCCTCAAGATCCACTAATGTGGTTCCTGGCCAGACAATTATTGTGAATTTAGCAAATAGACAGGTATGAGCTCAAATATTAGGGGATTTAAACACATAAAAGAAAGAACATTTGAAAGAAGTGTTTTAAAAGGAAAGAGTTTGCAAATAAAGGAAAGGGGTCCTAGGTTTATATTTAATATAGATCACCCCACACAATGTCCGATAATCACTCCTCAATGAGGGGCTACACATGACACTATCGCGTGGTCATCATATCCATATCTACCCTTCCCACCCCGTTAAGGTATTAAAGCACGTATTGGTCCCGATTACTTATTGCATGCTATTACCCGTCCCATTCCTATCGGTTCCGGAGGCACTTAAGACTACTAATCTTAAAAGGGAGGGATATTAGGCTGACTTGAGGTTTCAAAGGTAAAAATCTAAGGCGGCATACAAAAAATATAGAAGACTGCACGTTAAAGGGGAAGCACATAACACATAAGGCTCAAGTATACCTCCTCAAACAAAAGCACATAACTAGCATGACTTGCACATACTTTTTGGGTCTGGTTAAAGCACATAAAGACGAGGGAAGTTAATTATTGAGGCAGATTAGTTTATTACATAACTTAGATGAGAAGTCCGAATCAGGCCTGCATACTGGTTGTAGCGATTAATAGAAGCAGATGCAGTTTTCAGTTATTACTCCAAGGCTAGCCTAAGTGTTTAGACGGGGTCCTATAGACATGATATCTACTGAGTTCAGAATGTGATGAGACAATAATAACTCAAAATGAAGTGTTTGAGATCCTATAGGCATGCTTGCTAAACCTTGTTAAGTAAGAGAATTAGGTTATTAAAAGAGATGTAGAATGTATTAAATTAAATTAGATTGATTACAGATTCTGCAGGTGATAGTATCTACTATTACGAATTTTAATCCCTATGAACATGATATCTAAGATCGAATGTGAATGAAGCGAATCAGAATCATTTAAGAATCCCTATAGGCATGATTTCTATGCGTTACTGATTTTAACGTGTTACTGGATTATAACCAATATGGTATCTAAACGGTGA
The DNA here is from genome assembly GCF_000393655.2 of Nicotiana sylvestris. Classification (NCBI taxonomy): domain Eukaryota; kingdom Viridiplantae; phylum Streptophyta; class Magnoliopsida; order Solanales; family Solanaceae; genus Nicotiana; species Nicotiana sylvestris. The sequence continues at coordinate 6,815,730 of NC_091067.1, read as the reverse complement.
CAAATGCGCAGGATTTTAGATGATCCCTATAGGCAGGTTATCTAGATATGAAGTTGAACAAGAAGTCCTATAGACATGATTTCTAAATGCAGTTTGAATATGCAGAAAATTTAAATAGTCCTATAGGCATGGTTTCTACCCTTTACATGAATAAAATACCCAACCCTTTTCACTAGCCAACCCCAAATGTTTATTACAACTTATTACAAATCAGGAATACTAAATACTAAATACATCAGGAAAATACAAAGAAAAGAATTACAATCAGCGGAAGCCGTATTCTTGACTTCCTATCTGAGTTATGAGATAAACCAACTCAAAGACCCTGATCCAAAACCTTTCTCGGACTTGAGTGTGTCAGAGTTCTCTAAGGGCCTCAATAGGACCCGGGGCAATGTTCACACCTATGTTTCATAACCAGAATAGGCACAAGTGTAGTATGGAAACGCCAGCCCTCATGTATCCCAGTTTAGAGGGAGGTCATAGGTCCCAAGGTAAGGCTCGCATGAGGGGGGAGGGGCAGAACTTAAGTCTAAGAGGAGAGTACAAGTGCAGAAACAGAGCTTTAAAAACTAAGGAAGTAAAGAAGAGGGAAAGAGTTACTGGGAAACAGCCATTAATACTTTAAACAAGTTGATAATTTTACATCAAAAGGGGCAGGGGTTTGGGAATCCATTGCAAGGAACCTATATACTTAGGCATAACTTAATTCTGGGCATGTACAACAATAGGATGTGCTGTCAAGCTTGTAAAATCAACCAGAACACACAACATATAAGGGTAACATGGAGGTTATGATCCTAGGAGGACCAAGTTTGAGTCATGTTCAGCAATATTCAATGCTGTCATGCCCCAAACAAACCATAAGTATCAAACACATTGGGGTAGGGATTTAGGATTCAAAATATATTGATTCAGAACAGGAGAAAAGAAATTATAGCATGCTAAATAAGGTACTGAATTAGATACAAGCAATAGGCAGACAAAAAGGTAAGGATATTAAGTAACCATGTTGTTGTTGAGGCTGAAATCTTAACTAGAACATACCAGTCAAAGAAGAAAAAAATGCAGTAAAGAAAGGTAGTAGGACTTCGAAATATAGCTTTGGCTTTCAGCTAGCTAAACAGGCCATATTACAAGTAGTAAAGCAAGAGAGAGTGTTTTTAGTGTAAGTGTGTGTTCTGAACTAAAGTGTTCCTGTTTGTGTTAATCAGAGAATATGCATATATAGTAGTTCGAAACCATGCAAAATAAGGCAAGAATTACAATTGTATAGTTATTATGGAACCAAGTACTAATCAGAATTAAATCAATGCAGGTACTCCTTTAATTAAAGGGCAATCAACCAACAATAATAGGTAGAAAATGTTTAAGGAAAGAAATCAAGTAGAGCATCATATATAGAGTAGACAATGAGGTGTAAGTACATAGGGGTTCAGTTAAAGAAACAACCAATGAAGAATCAAGAAACACTCGGTTAACCAAATAAGGTAATAAAACAAAATAAAGTTGCAGAATATGGAGATAATTAGCACATAGTAAATCATGGAATCAAAGATTTGAAATTACTGATTTAAGGAGAGTAACATGGGTTTCCATGAATAAGCAATAAACCAAGTTAAAATAGGAGAATCAGAAGTCTAAAGGGAAATTTTCAAATAAAGCCAAGAAACAGGGAGCTTAGAGTCAATCATAGAGAGAGTCATGAATAATATTTTAGCATATAAATAGAGTGAGATATGAGTAACTAAACATAGCAAGCAAAAAATCAAGTCTTGACCAGTCAAGACGAACACAAGCACATAGAGTTGATGTAAGTTAGGCATAAGAAACTTAGTAGAAACACATTCGAAGCAAGATAGTCGTAGAGACTTAAATAAGAACAGGCTAGTCACAAAATCAAACGAAGAAACCTAGAAAAATTAAGGTTTTCAACATAGGCGAGTTAAAGAGAAGATAGAAACACAAAGAGATTTCGAAAAGGAACTCTTGCACTTACACGAACAGTCTCAGACCTAAAACCATAAGATTTTCAACAATAGAAGGGTTTTAAAAAGAGGATAAACAGACAAATCAGACAAAACTCAGGCAAACAAACATTCATTTAATAAATAGTTAAAAGAAATTAGGGGTTTTAACATGCAAACTCAGGCAGAAGGATAATACGAGCAAACACATCAAATTATATCAAAAATCAAAGAAGGGTTTCGAAATAACTTAACAGAACCTTAATAAAAAAAATAAGGGGTTTGATGGTAGAGTTTTAAAAGAACTTTGAGAGAACATTTAAAAGTTTAGAGCAAACACAGATCTGAAATAGATCTAGAAGAAATTGGAAGAACCTTAGAGGCTATGGTTTCAGAACAACCCCAAGTGTTGAGAAAGGCTTTGAATATTATTGATCTGAGCAGGAGAGTTAAGAGTCGGACTCGAATAGCCATGGCTTGCCGGAGAAAGGTCAAAGAGGACCGGAGAATGACCATAAACTGACATTGACCAAGGTCTGGACCAAGCTTTCTCAAGATCTAGCCTCGAAACCATGATAATCGAGCACGCAGAAGCCATGGGAGGTGGATACAGGTCTCCAATGACCTTGGAAGCCATGGATTTGGAATATTTTAGGTTTTGTAGTTGATGTTGGCGGCTAGGGTTGGAGAGGGTTTGAGAGAGGATTGAGAGAGAAGGGGATTCAAAGGCGGCTGGGTGTGTGAAATGGGGTTAGGGTTTAGGGGTCATTTGAATTAAAAAAGGTAAGGATTGTTGTTGGCCGCTGATCTGAATGATCAACGGCCTAGATTAAAATGGGCGAGTGGGTGGGTTATGAAGATGGGTTTGGGTCGGATTAAACATGGATTGGGTCGGGGTAATTGGGCCTCAGATTAGGTTTAATTGGGGTGCAAAATTAGGCTAAAATTGAAATAAAACGGGCTAACGTTTAAATAGCCACTTTTCCCTATTTGATTTATAAAGAATAATAAAATAATTTCAGGAAATAAATTAAAGGTACTAAAATAATTAATAGTACACAATTATCAAATTAAAATAGTGGACTTAATTTTATAAATATAAATGTAGTTAAATCTTAAAAGAGGCTAATATTGCAATTATTTGCAATTTAGCTTAAAAAATACTGAATAAATTTGTAAAAGTATGCAAAAATTATATTAGCTATATTTTAGCATATATATAAAAGTCCAATAAATGAATCACCAAAATGACAATTTTGGGAATAATTATTGGGTTTTTCTAGATAAAATAAGGCAATAAATTGATTTAAAAATCTTTAAAAATTAAGAAATAATAATAAAATATTTGGACATACATATGCTGTTTTGAATGTGTTTTGCATATTAAAAATATACCGGAAAAAATTGGGTATCAATAGCTTCCCCTTTTTACCAGGGAAGAATAAAAGAGTTGCCGAGTAAAGATATGATGGCCAATTTTGACCGAGCAAGATGGTTCGAAGAAGTTTAGGCCGCACCCTGGTTTCTGAGCTGCCTACATATCCCTGGTTTTACATGAATCAGGCCGTATATAGTTCAGGATCCGTCGGCGGAGTATACCGATGGAAATTTTCAAGAATGGACGTAATCTCTAGGGTCGGGTGTGTGGACTGTTTAGGTTTGATATGGCTGCGGGAACTGGAGTGGGATCGCTCCTGCTGATATGGCCGTTGCTCGCCGGTTTACCTGCAAACAAACAATACAAGCATATATTGTGCATAAATTTAAACATGATGCAATTTCCCGTCGGACCATGAGGACTGTCTTTGGACGGTTAGAATGACGTCCTTAGACCATGATGTCCTGGGCCATGAAGCGTGTAATAAAGGATTCACAGGCCATGAAATGATGCTCTCGGGCTATGAGGATGATGCCTCCGAACCATGATGCCTTTGAATAATGATATGCAAAAGATTGAAAAGGGATTCTGAGGCCATGGCATGGTGTTCTCGGGCTATGCAAATGGTGCCTCCAAACAATGACGCCTTTGGATAATTTGGCGATCTCTCAGCCCATGAGATGAAGCATTTGGAGATCTTTCAGCCCATGAAATGCAATAGGTGGTGATCCTTCAGCCATACAAATGTAGAGGTAGTGAACTTTCAGCCATGCAAATGTAGAGGTGGCGATTTTTCAGCCATGCAAATGTAGAGGTGGCGATCTTTCAGCCATGCAAATGTAAAGGTGGTGATCTTTTAGCCATGCAAATGTAGAGGTGGCGATCTTTCAGCCATGCAAATATAGAAGCGGCGATCTTTCAGCCATGCAAATGCAGAGGCGGCGATCTTTCAGCCATGTAAATGCAGAGGCAACGATCTTTCAGCCATGCAAATGTAGAAGTGGCGATCTTTCAGCCATGCAAATGTAGAAATGGCGATCTTTCAGCCATGCAAATATAGAGGCGGCGATCTTTCAACCATGCAAATGTAGAAGTGATGATCTTTCAGCCATGCAAATGTAAAGGCGGCGATCTTTCAGCCATGCAAATGCAGAGGCGACAACCTTTCAGCCATACAAATGCAGATGTGGCGATCTTTTAGCCATACAAATGTATACGTGGTGATCTTTCAGCCATGCAAATGTAGAGGCGCCGATCTTTCAACCATGCAAATGCAGAGGCGACAATCTTTCAGCCATGCAAATGCAGAGGCGGCGATCTTTCAGCCATGAAAATGCAGAGGTGACAATCTTTCAGCCATGCAAATACAGAGGTGGCGATCTTTCAGCCATGAAAATGTAGAAGTGGCGATCTTTCAGCCATGCAAATGCAGATGGAGGTAAAGCTTAACCTCGGAAGGTAGAATGGTAGCCTTATGCAATGCGAAAATGCTGATGGAGACAACGTTTAGTCTCTGAGGGCAGAATAGTAGCTTTATGCAATGCAGAAATGCAGATGGAGACAACGTTTAGTCTCGGAAGGTAGAGTAGTAGCTTTATGCAACAAATAAAATGGCAGATGGTAAAAGAGCTTTCTTAGTTGATAGCAAATTGCGATATTGTGACTACTGGGGACATTGTGACACACGAAATGTCACTGGTGTGTATGGGTAGCAAATACTGATAAATGCAACAGTTCTGAGAGTTGTATTCCTGAACAATGTTTGTCCCGTGAATGTATAGTATGTTTGGTGATTTCGCAATCCAAGTGCCTGCATTCAAAGAAAAAATCGTGAGTTTTGTAGGGGGGGAGGTTAGTTCGTATCTCCGCTGGCTCTGCTTGACTTGTTCGGATTTGATCTGGTGATACTGTATGTATCATTGGGGTTGTGTTGATAAACAAAACAATTTCAGTAATAAACATGTATGATTTCGTAAAATATGGCATAAGTATATAATTAAGAAACAGTTTTAGATGAACCGATAACTGTGACATGGTTCAGGACATTGCAACCTCTCTTGCTACGGAATTTTGAGGGTCCTCCTCAAAATTCTGCCCCAGTTTCCAATTGCGAGGGGAATGAAAATTTTATTGAGTTGTGACCGAACCCATAGGGCTGCCTATGTATCCCCTCTTAAACGGGAATCAGGTCAAGCGTAGTTCAAATACATCATATAAGGAAAATATGAAAATTACACGTAGTAACGCTTGACTGCATCTGAATTAATTGGTTTTGGCCAGGCTTCTCCATCCATTCTGCAAGTATGAGGGCACTTCCTGTCAGAACCCGGTGAACTATGTATGGACCCTGCCAGTTGGGAGAGAACTTCCCTTTAGCTTCATCTTGATGCAGGATAATTTTCTTTAACACCAATTGTCCCGGTGTGAACTGTCTCGGCTTGACTCTTTTGTTGAAGGCTCTGGACATTCTGTTCTGATAAAGCTGACCATGGCAAACTGCATTCATTCTCTTTTCATCTATAAGGGCTAGTTGCTCATAACGACTTTTCACCCATTCTGCGTCGTCAAGCTCGGCTTCCTGTATGATTCTTAGGGTAGGAATTTCTACCTCAGTGGGAATGACAACCTATGTACCGTAAACCAGCATATAAGGGGTTGCCCCGGTTGATGTGCGGACTATGGTGCGATACCCCAAAAAACCAAATGATAACTTCTCGTGCCACTATTTATGCTTCTCTATCATTTTCCTCAATATCTTCTTGATATTCTTGTTGGCAGCCTCTACAGCTCCATTCATTTGAGGCCGATAGGCTGTGGAATTCTTGTGTCTGATCTTGAAAGTTTTGCATATGGCTTTCATCAAGTCACTATTGAGGTTGGAGCCATTATCAGTAATGATTGATTTTGGAATCCCGAATTGACAAGCGATGCGGTCACGGACAAAGTCTACCACAACTTTCTTAGTCACTACTCTGTAAGATGTTGCTTCGACCCATTTGGTAAAATAGTCGATTGCTACTAGGATAAACCTGTGCCTGTTGGAGGCAGCAGGCTCGATTGGTCCATTAACATCCATTCTCCAGACGGCGAACGACCATGGTGAGCTTGTTGCATTAAGCTCATTTGGAGGCAACTTTATCATGTCTGCATGTATTTGGCAGCGGTGGCATTTCCGGACATATTGGATGCAGTCTGTTTCCATAGTCATCCAAAAGTAACTAGCCCAGAGTATCTTTTTTGCTAAGACAAAACCGTTCATATGTGGACCGCAAGTCCCAGCGTGAATTTCCTCTAGTAGTTTGGATGCTTACTTTGTATCGACACACCTTAGTAATCCCAAATCAGGAGTCCTCCTATACATGATTCCTCTGCTGTGAAAGAAGCTGTTGGACAATCTCCGAAGCGTGCGTTTCTGAGTAGGATTTGCAAGCTCTGGGTACTCTCCTTTTGCCAAATATTCTCTGATATCATGAAACCAAGGCTTTCCGTCTGCTTCTTCTTCAACATGGGCACAATAAGCTGGCTGATCATAGATCTTTACTGGAATGGGATCAATAAAATTTTTGTCTGGATGTTGTATCATAGATGACAGGGTGGCCAATGCATCGACGAACTCTTTTTGGACTCTAGGAACATGTTGGAATTCCGTTGTCATGAACATCTTTCTTAATTCCTGCACATGATACAGATATGGGAGTATCTTGGAGTTCTTGGTTGCCAATTCTTCACGTACCTGATGTATGAGTAGGTCCGAATCTCCAATCACTAGCAATTCTTGAATATTCATGTCAATGGCCATTTTGAGCCCTAGGATGCAAGCTTCATACTCAGCCATGTTGTTGGTGCACGGGAACTTGAGTTTGACAGACACCGGAAAATGCTGACCGGTTTCTGATACCAGGACTGCTCCTATGCCAACTCCTTTGAAATTTGTTGCTCTATCAAAAAACAATCTCCAGCCACCATAGGATTCTGCAATGTCCTCTTATATGAACGATATCTCTTCATCAGGAAAATATGTTTTCAAGGGTTCATATTCTCCATCCACGGGATTCTCGGCAAGGTGGTATGCTAGTGCCTGTCCTTTGATTGCTTTCTGAGTCACATAGACAATGTCAAATTCACTCAATAGGATTTTTTACTTGGCGAGCTTGCCAGTGGGCATGAGCTTCTGAAAGATGTACTTCAAAGGATCCATCCTTGATATGAGATATGTTGTATAGGCACAGAAGTAATGCCTCAGCTTCTGAGCTACCTAGGTCAAAGCACAACATGTGTGCTCTAACAGAGAATACCGGGCCTCGTACGGGGTGAACTTATTACTGAGGTAATAAATGGCCTGCTCTTTTCTCCCTGTTTCATTATGCTGCCCCAGAACGCAACCGAACGCTCCATCCAATACTGTGAGGTAGAGTAATAGAGGTCTACCTGGCTCGAGCGGGACCAAGACTGGTAGTGTGGACAGGTATTTCTTGATTCTGTCGAAAGCTTTTTGGTAGTCATCAATCCATTTGGTAGCGGCGTCCTTCTTCAACATCTTAAAGATTGGCTCACAGATAATTGTGGATTGTGCTATGCACCGGCTGATGTAATTAAGTCTCCCTTAGAAGCTCATTACGTCTTTCTTGTTCTTTGGCAGTGGCAATTCTTGAATATCTTTGACCTTTGATGGATCCAGTTCTATTCCTCGGCGACTCACAATACACCCAAGTAGTTTTCCAGCAGGAACCCCAAATGCACACTTTGCGAGATTTAGTTTTAGGTTGTACCTTTGCAGTCTATTGAAGAACTTCCTCAAATCCTCCATGTGATCAGTGTCCTCCAGGTTATGGCCCTCATGTAAGTGGCCCCTGCGTTCTTTAACCCAAATGACATCATCTTGTAACAATACATTCCCCATAGCATAATGAAAGCCGTTTTCTCAGCATCTTCTTTATCTATCCAGATCTGATGATAACCAACGAAACAATCTACAAATGACTACAACTCATGCTTGTCGCAATTGTCGATCAAGATGTGTATACTCGGCAAAGGGAAGTTGTCTTGCGGACTGGCCCGGTTGAGATCCCAGTAGTCGACACAGACTCGGACCTTCCTGTCCTTCTTTGGTACTGGCACGATGTTGGCTAACCATGTCGGGTATTCTACTAGCCTGAGAACCATAGCTTTGACCTGCTTGGTGACTTCTTCCTTAATTTTCAAACTCATATCAGGCTTGAATTTTCTGAGCTTTTGCTTTACCGGTGGATATGTTGGATCGGTTGGCAATTTGTGAGCCACAATAGACGTACTCAAACTAGTCATGTCATCATATGACCAGGCGAATATATCCTCATATTCCCTTAGAATTCTGTGTATTCCTTTTTTTTCTGATGGCAAAAAGTGGACGTTGGTTCGTGTTTCTTTGACGTTTTCTGCATCTCCCAGGTTAACAATCTCAGTCTCGTCCAGGTTGGACTTAGGCCTGTTCTCAAAGTTCTCAACCTCCTTAACAATCTCTTCTAGTATGTCATCTTCCTCTGAATCTATGTCCATTTGTTGCGTTGTCTCGTTGCATGTCATAGTCATTGGTTCATCAAGATAAGTAATTGTAATGTTGTGTGCGTAAAGTAATGAGAGAAAAAATAATAATGAGTCTTAATTTGTAAGAAAAGTCAAATACTTTGATAAATTGCATAATCGTTTTGAACATTGGAAATCTTATTGCATGAATTGAAAACATGCGAGAAATAAAAATCTTTTAGTAAATAAGACAATGCTTGTTTTAGCCTTGCTACCCCGATGCTCGTCGGGCTCTGGTCGTCCTAATGGTCCAGTTATTGAGGCGTGCCCCTCTGCTTACAGCCTGTATAGAAGGGCCTTCCTCATCCTTCTCCTCGAGAACAACACAACAATTCATATTATTGTCTTCTAGGAACAAATTCTTCATCGCTGTTAGTGCTTTTTCTTCATCTGACCTATAAATAATATCGACCGGTTGGAAGGTCCGCTCCAGATGTGGTATCGGCTGCTCCAGTGGGTAGTAAGGACCATGCCATGGTGGTGACTAGTTGTTGAATTCTTCCCAGGTGTACTCATATCCCAGACCAAAAGTGGTGCCATGTTTCTTGAGTTTTATGGGCTTAGTGATTCCTTGAAGGTTCTTGCCAAGCCCATTGCCAGGTTCGTACCCACTCCAATTCAGTATACTCTCGATCTTGTTATCCCACCATTTGTCATTTTCAACAACATTTACCCATTCGATGTGATGGTAAGTCTCTCCTCCTAGCTTTTTTCTCCCCTCGATGATGGAATGGTTTGGCGACTGCATATAGGGTTGCTACCGTCGCCGTGAATGATCACTTCTTGGTGGTTTCACTCGAACTTTACTGCCTGATGTAGTGTTGATGCTACGGCTTCGGTAGCATGAATCCATGGCCGTCCCAATAGCAGATCGTAAGATGCTGGCATATCTATTACTTGGAAATCAATATCGAACCAAGTTGGCCCCATTTGCAAACACAGACTAATCTCCCCAATGGTGGACCTTTGGGAACCGTCGAAGGCTTTCACATTGATGGCTCCATACTTTATCTCGTACAGTCCTTTTCCCAACTTCTTGAGTGTTACTAGTGGACAAATGTTGAGACTGGAACCCACATCGATCAAGATCCTGGTGATAAAGTAGTCCTCGCATTGCACAGTGATGTGCAGTGCTTTGTTGCGACCCAACCCTTCAGGTGGCAGCTCATTCTCGTTAAATGTAATTTTATGACTTTCCAATACCTGCCCTACCATATTGGCCATTTCCCCGCCAGTGATGTTGCTGGGCATGTATGCTTCACTCAGCACCATCACCAGAGCATTCTTGTGTGCCTCAAAATTTTGTAGCAACGCAAGGATGGAGATTTGCGCCGGTGTTTTGTTTAACTGGTCGATGACCGAGTATTCTTTGGCCTGTATCTTTCTCCAAAGATCGTTTGGACCTGTCTCAATGATGGGTGACCGATTAAAGGCATTCTTGCTTGACTCAGCTAGGTATTCCGGGGTATAGACCCTACTAGTTCTCGTCATACCCTGTGCGACAACAGTTTCCTCGAACCTAACCTTGCCTTTCCTTCTTGCCTCAGCTGTATAGTCCCAGAGTATTGCCTTAGTATAGAATGGCGTCATGGTCGACATTGCCACTAGGATCGGCGTCGCTATCTTCGCTCCGAACGGAGCATGTACCTTGGGTGGTAAAACCACAACTTCGAACGGAGCAGGTGCATTGGCTGGAGACACGAATTCGATCTCAATTGGTGATGTTGTCTTTGCAGATGACGTTGCTTAAAACTCAAGTGGCATAGACATATTTACCTCAGCATCCCTAGATGGCTGAATCTATCTGGACTATGATTAGATTAAGGGTAGTTATTGGCTTCTTTCGGTCATCACCTTCTACAATCAAACCAATTGATCCTTCGGGATCCCAATCATCCTCTAATTTAGTCATGTGAACGCCTCCACCCTTATGGTTTGGCAGAGGATTATTGCGGACATTCTGAGCGGGTTCCTTCGCCACAATAATCTTGTTGTCAATCAAAGCCTGGATCTTATCCTTCAAAGAACGACATTCATCGATGGTGTGTCCTTTTATGCCAGAATAGTATGCACGGGATTTGTTTGGGTTAACCTACTGAGAGGGGTTCTTAGGGGTTGCAGCAGAGATAAGAGTGACATAACCAGCAACTTTGAGTCTCTCGTACAACTGGTCAATAGGTTCAACAATGGCTGTATATTATTTAGGAGGTCTACGATCGAAATTTGGTCGAGGTCTAGGGAAGTTTTGGCATGTGGGAGGGGACTGATAGTGAGATGGTTGAGCATTATAGGTTTGGTAGACATGAGTGGGTTGGGAATATCTGGGTGAAGTAGGCTGATATGTAGAGGGTAGCGGTGATTGATAATGGGGTGGTGGAGTTTGGTAGGAGGGTGAAGGTGCTTGGTAGTTCAGAGTAGACTGATATGTGAGTGGAGGAGTTGGGTATGTTTGGTATTTGATGGGAGATTTGGTTTTCTGTGCAACTATTACGGCTCCTACGTCCCTTTTTTTGGACACACCACCGGACTGCAAGGCCTTATTTGTAGCTTGCAAGGCCTCGAAATTTGTAACCATACCATTTTTTATGCCTTCTTCGATTCTTTTACCCAACTTGATAATGTCAGAAAATTTATGGCTCTCAATCATTATCAGCCTTTCATAATACTGCGGGTCCTCAGCCCGGACAAAGAATTTGTTCATCTATTCCTCTTCTAAGGCAGGTCTGACCTTAGCAGCTTCGGACCTCCAGCGAGTGGCATACTCGCGAAATATTTCTGTAGGCTTTTTCTTTAGATTCTGAATGTAGAACACATCCTGCGTATTCTTTGTATTGAACCTGAACCTGTCCATAAAGTCGGACGCCATACCTACCCAGTTTGACCATTTCTTTGGATCTTGGATGATGTACCAAGACAAAACATCTCCTTTCAAACATCTCATGAACAACTTCATGCGGATTCTCTCGTCTTTCCCTACTCAAACCAGCTTGTCATAATATGTTCTCAAATGGACCCTTGGATCACCTGTACCATCAAACATTTCGAACTTTGGAGGTTTTTACCCCTCGGGCAGTTCGACATCGGGCTGTATGCAAAGATCTTCATAGTTTACCCCCTCAATTCCTTGCTTCCTTCAACGCCTTGAATTCGGCTAGTCAATTTCTTAAGTTCCTCAGCCAGGTTCCTGATGAGGAGGTCTTTATCATCAGACTCGGGTGTGCTTGAAATGGGTTGGGTAGAGTGTGACATAGTCTCTACGTAGATGAGGGTGCTATGATGGGTGTGGAGGTGGTCATTTATGGAGTTCAGGGGTTCTGGGATGAACAGTGAGGTGTTGTTTGAGGTATGGCAGGTGTTGCAATGGTGGTGAGGAATGTGATGGTTTTGTTGCTTTGGGATATTCTGTGGAGGTGTAGGGTTTTAAGCATTTGAGAAATTGATATCTAGAGTGGTGAGAGAAAATGACAGATTTGCCAGATTCCGAACCTGATCAAGTTCTTCTTGAAATTTCAGCAGCTTTTGTTCGAGTTGGGATGCATTTTCTTTGGAAACCTGAGTACCATGACCATGAGCGACCTCTACCGGTTCAGTTGAGTTCTCTTTTCTGGCATTGTTCAAATCTTCCATCTTTCCTTTACTCTTATTTTTGACAGGACTGAGAGGAGGAGTGGGTGGAGGGCCCCTGGATCTCGTGGAATAAGATGATGTTGCTAGAGTGCACGAACTAACCTTTGGGGAGGGGGAATAATAAGCAAAATTAAAAATAAAAGGTAACCAAGTTAGTGAGGATTATAAAAAGCATTGTGATATTTAAACACAGAGTGCAAGAATGTAAATTGTGTCCTAATTTGGGACCTCTTTATGCCCGAGGTAGGCCTAGAGACAAATTGATTTGGAGAACTTAGAATGCTAAATGCCTCATTTTATTGATAAAAAGTAGACGAATCCCAAATCGACACCAAATAACAGGAAATAAAAGTCACTAGTGGCCATTGGCCTTATTACATTTCATAAAGCAAAAAGAAAAACTCCTATCTATTTGGTCCCAGAAGGCCCTTCCCCAGATTCGGCATCCTTGGCTCCGTCGAACAGCTTTCCCAGCTCGCAAAGTCCCAGTAGTAGGTAGGCTCTGGCTAGATGTCCACCTTCGTTTCCTTCAGCATTTTGGCAGTCTTCGATCCTCTTGAGAAATTTTCTTTCCAACTCTACTATGCCTCGCTCCAAGTATCCCAGTCGCTTGTTGCCACTGAAAGCCATGTCCTTCCATTCCTCAATTAACTTCTGATTGGCTTTTTGTATTTCACGGTGCTCGCTTTCGCACTCACGGATCCTCTTGCACAATTGGTTGTATTTGATCTATGCCGCGGCCCTTCCATCTATGATCCTGTGGCCCCTAGAAAACACTGGCTGTCCCAGTCCATCATGATTATCTTCCAGCCAGCCTGAATAGTAGGGAGCGCAACCAGGGTGGTATCTATCTGGCTCGATGGTATCTCTCCCCATGACGATCTTGCAGTGCCACATATGTTGAGCTTGGAGGACTATCATCAGCCTGGAAGTCAGCCTGGAAGTGACTTATCTTGTCGACCCTAGGTATAACCTACTTCTTACCAGCTTGTCTCATAACTCGGAGAGGGACATAAGGATAGGTTCCTCTCAGACCGATTAATATAAGAAATGGTGCATCCCTGGATCGGGCGATGAATTACTCGGTAGGGAACCACTTGAATATCCATTGTACCTGGACCTCAGTTAGATTATCAAATAACTCTACTCATTCTTTGGCATCTTCCGGCTAAGAGAACATATTGGGCATGTAATTCATTCGCCTCGGATGATGGAAGGCGATATGATCATCCCAGTCCCTTCGCTGGATCTCTTGTTGGTACTCACCCCTTTGGAGATGCTCCATGAGCCAGAGCTGAAGTAGAAAATTGCATCTTTCGAAGTGTTTGGCTCCTTGCTGACACTTCTCCAAGGCATGGTATATTTCTGCAATGATCATGGGCACAATGCTGAAGGGTTGCCCACCAATTCCTTCCATTAAGGTCCTAGTTACCATGGCCAGTACGGTATGGATTTTGCTTTCTTCATTGGAAACACAATCAATCCCAGGAAGCAAAACATGAATACAAAGACCCTTCGTTGATTATGCCCTAATGATGTGATGGCAAACTCGTCAGTATAGGTACGGTAGGATTTGTTGTGACCATACCTCTTGTACAAATAGTCAAAGGGGATATAGGATTCTTTCATACATGTCAGTTCTGGATTCTTCTTCAGACCCATCATTTTGAGAAAGCCCCTACCCTTGCGGTTCTCAGGCATTAACAAACCCAGAGTTTCCCATGCTTTGCCGGCCAATCCTCATATTTCTTCTAGGAAGGGTATCATCTCAATGTCCCTGAAGCGGAATACGAACCTCTCACAATCCCAGAACAAAGTAGCAGCTTCTATGATCTTGTTGTTGGGTTGGATTTCCAGGAGAGAAGGTAGGTTGCCCAGATACTTCCGGACAAGAGTTTGATCACTGGAGTGAAGATCTTCCCACTAGCTTAGCAGTTTTGGGTGGATGTTGGTGACCATGCCGAATCTAGGGACTTCATGCCTCATATTTCTGCAAGACAAATAAGGTTAGGCCCTTACCCCTACCAAGATCGACTATTTAATATCAATAATTGGCATAAAGCATTTAGTTCTCCAAATAAATGCACAGAACGTGGTAGTGTCCGTTTGGGTTTAGGGAAACCCAGTGGACTTTGGACAAGGCTATCTTAAAGGATCATAACTGACCCGGCTAGGTTTGACCATGATGCATGCACAGTTTAAACAGAGTAAAGTTGCTTTGGGGTTTTAGACTGGTACCTTTGATCAGACAACTTAAGGGGGAAAGACACGGAACCGTCGACTACACCATTGATTGATTGGTTTTACCGCAAATATGCCTTTTCCTGATTTAGAGGGTGATAATATCAGAAGAACGCAACCACTCATTATAAGCGTTGCTATGGGATTCGTGTGGCATGAGTGGAATATGATGTTGAGCATGATTATGCAATAATTAAAAATATGTCGGCACGTATTTGCACGTTAATAAAACAGTAAATACATAAGTTTCATAATTTAAAACAGTAATAAAAGGAGGAAACAAAAAGAGAAGTTAGTTTTGCAATTGAAAAGGGAATTGAATGCTTATAGAAATTAAACAAGTAATTGCACATAAAGGAGCATAAATTCATAATAATAGTCTGAAATGGTAAAAGCCTAAAAGTCCCCAGTAGAGTCGTCATGCTGTCGCGCCCCCTTTTTCTCGCGAAATAGGGTTTGTGACATTTGGAAGGACAACTCGTTCCTTTTGGGAACTGGATTTGCATTTGAAGAGTCGCCACCTAATGATTAAGGTGCATTAGGACACCTAGAGATTCAACTCTAAGTTTGTTTGAATAATCAAAGATTGGGTAAGGGCTTGAAATTATCCCAAGGGGAAGGTGTTAGCACCCCTCAAGATCCACTAATGTGGTTCCTGGCCAGATAGTTATTGTGAATTTAACGAATAGACAGGTATGGGCTCAAATATTAGGGGATTTAAACACATAAAAGAAAGAACATTTGAAAGAAGCGTTTTAAAAGGAAAGAGTTTGCAAATAAAGGAAAGGGGTCCTAGGTTTATATTTAATATGGATCACCCCACACAATGTCCGGTAATCACTCCTCAATGAGTGGCTACACGTGACACTATCGCGTGGTCATCATATCCATATCTACCCTTCCCACCCCGTTAAGGTATGAAATCGGTGATTGGTCTCGATTACTTATTTAATGCTATTACCCATCCCATTCCTATCGGTCCCGGAGGTACTTAAGACTACTAATCCTAAAAGGGAGGGATATTAGGCTGACTTGAGGTTTCAAAGGTAAAAATCTAAGGCGGCATACAAAACATATAGAAGACTGCACGTTAAAGGGGAAGCACAAAACACATAAGGCTCAAGTATACCTCCTCAAACAAAAGCACATAACTAGCATGACTTGCACATATTTTTTGGGTCTGATTAAAGCACATAAAGACGAGGGAAGTTAATTATTGAGGTAGATTAGTTTATTACATAACTTAGATGAGAAGTCCGAATCAGGCCTGCATGCTGGTTGTAGCGATTAATAGAAGCAGATGCAGTTTTCAGTTATTACTCCAAGGCTTACCTAAGTGTTTAGATGGGGTCCTATAGACATGATATCTACTGAGTTCAGAAGGTGATGAGACAGTAATAACTCAAAACGAAGTGTTTGAGATCCTATAGGCATGCTTGCTAAACCTTGTTAAGTAAGGGAATTAGGTTATTAAAAGAGATGCAGAATGTATTAAATTAAATTAGACTGATTACATATTCTGCGGGTGATAGTATCTACTATTATAGATTTTAATCCCTATGAACATGATATCTAACATCGAATGTGAATGAAGCGTATCAGAATTATTTAAGAATCCCTATAGGCATGATATCTATGCGTTACTGAATTTAACGCGTTACTGAATTATAACCACTTGGGCCCTAAAACATGGTATCTAAACGATGACAAATGCGCAGGATTTTAGATGATCCCTATAGGTAGGTTATCTAGATGTGAAGTTGAACAAGAAGTCCTATAGACATGATTTCTAAATGCAGTTTGAATATGCACAAAATTTAAATAGTCCTATAGGCATGGTTTCTACCCTTGACATGCATAGAATACCCAACCCTTTTCACTAGCCAGCCCCAAATGTTTATTACAACTTATTACAAATCAGGAATACAAAATACTAAATACATCAGGAAAATACAAAGAAAAGAATTACAACCAGATAAAGCCTGATTCTTGACTTCCTATATGAGTTATGAGATAAACCAACTCAAAGACCCTGATCCAAAACCTTTCTCGGACTTGAGTGCGTCAGAGTTCCCTAAGGGCCTCAATAGGACCTCGAGCAGTGCTCACACCCAAGTTTCATAACCAGAATAGGGACAAGTGCAGTGTGGAAATGCCAGCTCTCATGTGTCCAAGTTCAGAGGAAGCTCATGGGTCCTAAGACAAGGCTCACAAGTTCAGAGGTATGAGTTTAGGAATCCATTGCAAGGAGCCTATATACTTGGGCATAAAATAATTCTAGGCATGCACAACAATAGAGAGTGTTGTCATGCTTGTAAAATCAACCAAAACACACAACATATAAGGGTAACATGGAGGTTATGATCCTAGTAGGACCAAGTTTGAGTCATGTTCAGCGATATTCAATACTGTCATGCCCCAAACAAACCATAAGTATCAAACACATTGGGGTATGGATTTAGGATTCATAATACATTGATTCAGAACAGGAGAAAAGAAATTACAGCATGCTAAATAAGGTACTGAATTAGATACAAGCAATAGGCAGACAAGAAGGCAAGAATATTAAGTAACCATGTTGTTGTTGATGCTGAAAACTTAACTAGAACATACCAGTCAAAGAAGCAAAAAATGCAGTAAAGAAAGGTAGCATGACTTCGAAATATAGCTTTGGCTTTCAGCCAGCTAAACAGGCTACAGTACAAGTAGTAAAGCAAGAGAGAGTGTTTTTAGTGTAAGTGTGAGTTTAGAACTAAAGTGTTCCTGTTTGTGTTAATGAGAGAGTATGTATATATAGTAGTTCGAAACCATGTAAAATAAGGCAAGAATTACAATTGTATAGTAATTATGGAACCAATTACTAATCAAAATCAAATCAATGTAAGTACTCCTTTAATTAAGGGGCAATCAACCAACGGTAATGGGCAGAAAATGTTTAAGGAAAGAAATCAAGTAGAACATCATGTATAGAGTAGACAATGAGGGGTAAGTACATAGGGGTTCAATTAAGGAAACAACCAATGAAGAATCAGTAAAATACTCGGTCAACCAAATAAGGTAAGAAAACAAAATAAAGTTTCAGAATATGGAGATAATCAGCACATAGTAAATAATGGAATCAAGGATTCGAAATTACTGATTTAAGGAGAGTAACATGGGTTCCCATGAATAAGCAATAAACCAAGTTAAAATAGGAGAATCGGAAGTCTAAAGGGAAATTTTCAAATCAAGCCAAGAAATAGGGAGCTCAGAGTCAATCAAAGAGAGAGTCATGAATTATGTTTTAACATATAAATAGAGTGAGATATGAGTAACCAAACATAGCAAGCAAAGAGGCAAGTTTTGACCAGTCAAGACGGACACAAACACATAGAGCTGAAGTAAGTTAGGCATAAGAAACTCAGTAGAAACACATTCGAAGAGAGATAGTCACAGAGACTTAAATAAGAACAGGCCAGTCACAAAATCAAATGAAGAAACCTAGAAAAATTAAGGTTTCCAACGTAGGCGAGTTAAAGAGAAGATAGAAACACAAAGAGATTTTGAAAAGGAACTCTTGCAGTTACACGAACAGTCTCAAACCCAAAGCCATAAGATTTTAAACAATCGAAGGTCTTTAAAAGAGGATAAATAGACATATCGGACAAAACTTAGGCAAACAAACATTCATTTAATAAACAGTTAAAAGAAATTAGGGGTTTTAACATGCAAACTTAGGCAGAAGGATAATACGAGCAAACACAACAAAACATATCAAAAATCAAAGAAGGGTTTCGAAATAACTTAACAGAACCTTAGTCAGAAAGATAAGGGGTTTTGATGGTAGAGTTTTAAAAGAACTTTGAGAGAAAGTTTAGAAGTTTAGAGCAAACACTAATCTAAAACAAATCTAGAAGAAATCGGAAGAACCTTAGAGGCTAGGGTTTCGGAAGAACCCCAGGTGGTGAGAAAGGCTTTGAAAATCATCGATCTAAGCAGGAGAGTTAAGAGTTGGACTCGAATAGCCATGGCTGGCCGGAGAAAGGTCAAAGACGATCGGAGAACGACCATAAACTGATATCGACCAAGGTCTGGACCAAGCTTTCTCAAGATCTAGCCTCGAAACCATGATAATCGAGCACGCAGGAGCCATGAGAGGTGGATACAGGTCTCCGATGACCTTGGAAGCCATGGATTTGGAAGATTTTAGGGTTTGTAGTTGATATCGGCGGCTAGGGTTGGAGAGGGTTTGAGAGAGGATTGAGAGAGAAGGGGATTCAGAGGCGGCTGGGTGTGTGAAATAGGGTTAGGGTTTAGGGGTTGTTTGAATTAAAAAATGGTAAGGATTGTTGTTGGCCGTTGATCAATGATCAACGACCTGGATTAAAACGGGCGATTTCAGATCAACGACCTGGATTAAAACGGGCGAGTGAGTGGGTTATGAAAACGGGTTTGGGTCGGATTAAATGGGGATTGTGTCAGGGTAATTGGGCCTCAGATTAGGTTTAATTGGGGTGAAAAATCAGGCTAAAATTGAAATAAAATGGGGCTAACATTTAAATAGCCACTTTTCCCTATTTGATTTATAAAAAATAGTCAAATAATTTCTGGAAATAAATTAAAGGTACTAAAATGATTAATAGTATTTATCAAGTTAAAAATATTGGACTTAATTTTATAAATATAAACGTAGTTAAATCTTAAAAGAGGCTAATATTGCAATTATATGCAATTTAGCTTAAAAAATACTGAATAAATTTGTAAAAGTATGCAAAAATTATATTAGCTATATTTTAGCATAAATATGAAAGTCCAATAAATGAATCACCAAAATGATAATTTTGGGAATAATTATTGGGTTTTTCTGGATAAAATAGGGCAATAAATCGATTTAAAAATCTTTAAAAATTAAGGAAAAATAATAAAACATTTGGACATACATATGCTGTTTTGAAAGTATTTTGCACATTAAAAATGTACTGGAAAAAATTGGGTATCAACAGGTGACAACCAATCCATCCCCAAGATAACATCGAAATCAACCATATCAAGAAGTAGGAGATTTACACTAGTCTCAAGACCCCTAATAACAACCATACACGAGCGATACATACGATCTATAACAATAGAATCACCTACTGGTGTGGACACATATACAGAAGCATTCAAAGAATCACGGGGCACACCAAATATGAAGCAACACAAGATGACACATAAGAGTATATAGACCTTGGATCAAACAGAACTGAAGCATCTCTACTACAAATCGAAACAATACCTGTGATAACAACATTAGAGGACTCAGTCTCAGGTCTGGCTGGGAAAGCATAACATCAGGGCTGGGCCCCACTACTCTGAACCATATCCCTAGGACGACCTCCTGCTGGCTCGCCTCCACCTCTAGCGGCCTGGCCTCCACCTCTAGCTCCCTGACCCCTACCTTTAGCTGGTTGAGTGGGCGATGCCGGGATCAGGGCACGAAAACCCTGCTGTTATGGCTGAACACCCACTAATCTCAAACATGTCCTCCAAATATGCCCATAATCACCACACTCAAAACACCCATCTTGATACTACATCTGAGAAAACTAAGACTAACTCTGAATGAAACGACCTGGGAGGATGGCCCCTACCAAAAGTACCTCGACCTCCAGATGAGGTCCCACTGAATCCACCGAAATGACACGGCCTCTTGTTAGACCCCTGACCATTCCCCTATGATAGAACCATCTCAACTCGTCCGGCCATATTGGCTGCATCGTGGAAAGAAATCTCACTCCCTGTCTCCTTATCCATCTGCAATCTGATAGGCTGAGCAAGTCCCTCAATAAATCTCCTCACCCTCTCTCTTCTCGGTGGGAAGTATAAGAAGAGCATGACGGGCCAAATCAATAAATCTAGTCTCATACTGAGTGATGGTCATAAAACCCTGCTGATCAAGGTGCTCAAACTGCCTTTGATAGTCCTCCCTTTGAGTGATAGGAAGAAACTTCTCCAGAAATAGCTGAAAAAACTTATCCCGAGTCAAAGCAGGCGACCCAACTGGTCTAGCCAAACAAAAATCCCTCTACCATTTCTTGGCGAAACCTGACAAATGAAAAGCATCAAAGTCAACCCCATTGGTCTCCACTACCCTCATGTTCCGCAACACCTCGTGACAACTGTCCAAATAGTCCTAGGGATCCTCTGAAGATGTACCATCATAAGCAGTAGTGATGAGCTTGGTAAACCTGTCCAATCTCCACAAGGCATCAGAAAACATAACTGATCCATCGTCGGTCTGGGCTACAATACCCGGCGGAACTACCCCAACTGGCTGAGTTGCTGGGGTCTGAAACTGGGGAGCCATCTGCTCTGGAGTGTGAGTAGCGGGAGTCTGTACTCCTCCCCAGCCCGAAAGATGGCTGGTGCTACAGGAAGTATGCCGGCCTGAGTAACACTCTCCATAAGGCCCACTAGACGGATCAAAGCGTCGTGAAGTACCGAGGTAGCTATGAATCCCATTGGAACCTGAGCTGGCCCTGCTGGAACGGTCTGGGCTGAAACCTCATCATCAAACTCTGCCTGAGACTCCGCCGCTGGTGCTGTTGCTCGAGATTTGGGCTAAGCCCTACCCCTAGCACGGCCTCGGCATCGTCCTATGCCCCTCGTAAGAGATGCCGCTGGGGGCTCGGGCTGCTGATCAACTGATGAAGCGGTACGTGTTCTCGCCATCTGCGAAAGAACAGAGTAGTGAGTTCAATTAGCATTGAGAGATCAAATCGCACTACAGAATAGAATAGAAAACAAATTGTTCCTAACTCTGTAGCCTCTGGGGGATGAGCACAGGCGTCTCTGTACCGATCCTTCAGACTCTACCAAGCATGTTCGTGAATTGTGAGACCTAGGCAACCTAGTGCTCTGATATCAACTTGTCACGACTTAAATTTTTTCACCTTCGGGACCGTGATGGCGCCTAACATTTCACTTGCTAGGCAAGCCAACGTTACAGAATATTTCACCTTCTTCCTTTATCCTTTTTTATAATTAAAATTTAACAAACTAAATCAACAGAAATACACAATTTAACTAATTTCTCATATACTATTAACGAAAGCCGAAATAAATATCACTAGTGTCACAACTCACGAACATTCTGTGAATACCACAAGTAATGGTTTGAAAGAAATGCATATGTCTCTAATAAAGTAAAACAAAAATGACGTAAAGATAGGAGGGGACGCTAGGGCCTGCGGACGCCTGCAGGACTACCTTGGGTCTCCTGTATGAAGTATCAGCAATCGATCTCTCGATCAACCACTACCAGCTCCGAACTCTGCACAGAAAGTGCAGCATGCAGTATCCGAACAACCGACCCCATGTACTGGTAAGTGCCGAGCCTAACCTCGACGAAGTAGTGACGAGGCTACGCATGACATAACAATATATAACCCGCAACAATTTATACTAAGACAGAAAAGAATTGCAGAATGAAATATAACAGTAACTTGCATTAAATAAATATGGAACCCAGGCTTTCTACCAATACTCAGATATAACCAATCCTTAAGAGAATTTGAACATCACAATAATGAATCTCAGCAGAAAAGAATACATAATTAACACTTGATGTGGCGCGCATCCCGATCCCACTATATAATCAATAACAGTATAAACATTCACACTTATTGCTCCTTGTTGCGGCGTGCAACCAGATCCCACAATTCCATCCTTATTACTCCTCAATATATCACCCTTATTCCTCCTTTTGTGGCGTGCAACCCGATCCCACCTGTCTACTCTTATTACTCCTTGTTGCGGCGGGCAACCCGATCCCACCAGACAAACACGTTCACCCTTATTCCTCCTATTGCGGTGTGCAACCCGATCCCATATCTCAGTACCAATCACAAAATAAGAACAAGTGTTTCACAGTTTAGATTAAACACTCCACAATATTTATACCTCAAATTATAATCACGGAAGATCTATACGATTATAAAACTTCAACAATTATTACTACACAGCGAGACCAACCAAGGTGTACCATGAAGCACCAACAAACCAACTTCAACCAACAAGGTAATAAAATAAAATTATGAAACAATTAATATTTCAATAGAGAAAACAACAGTTAACATGAAGTAATTAGACATGGAAAACATTTATGAGCAAGTAGCAGTTAAGACAGGAAACAATATAATAGGAAACGGGAAAGGGAACATGCTAAAATGATAATTTGGTGGCCCATAGGTACTCGTCACCACACCTATACGCCACTCAAATGGAATTTCACATAGCAATTAAGTCGGGGATCCTTAATCCCTCAAGTCAAAGTTAGACCAAATACTTACCTCAAGCCAACGGGTATTTCAAAGCTCAACTACCGCTTTACCTCTCGATTCCACTCGTATCTAGTCATAATTAACTTAAGAACATCAATAAATGCTAAACAAATCAATTCCAATGCATAATTATAGGTTTCCCAATATTTTTCCCAAAAAGTCAAAACTCGACCCCGGGCCCACTTGGTTCAAACTCGAAATTCGTACAAAACCCGATTACCCATTAACCCCCAAGCCCGGATATACAATTGATTTTGGAATCCGACCCTAAATCGAGATCTAAATCCCCAATTTATAAAAATTCTTAATTCTACCCAAATCCCCAATTTCTACCATAGAAATCTTAGATTTTTGGTTGAAAATTCATGAAATGTGATGGGAAAGTGAAAGAAAGTGGGTTAGGATCACTGTTTTAAAAGGCGTTTTCGGGGTGAGCCCTGGGGCGATGGTGTGGGGCGAAAGTCTCAAGAGGCGTATGCCCAACAATTCAGGGCGTATGCCCGGACGTTCGGGGCGTTCGAGGCATACGCTCGGGCGTTTGAGGCGCATTATTTTCGATTTTTTCAAATTAAAATAATTTGTTGAATAAGTCCTTTATATAATACCCAAATTCTCAAAATTCATCTTGGTAATTACTCAAAAGTTTTAAAAAGGAATTGAAATGTATTAAATTTAAAAGTCAAGGCCTTTTTTATTGATTTAAGCCTCAATTCATGGTCTTTCCCAATTTTTATCTTGTCCGCTAGTCTGCTAATATCTCTCAAAAGCAATGAATATTCAATTTTTTTAACAAATACAAAGAGAACTCCATTCTCCTTCATACCAACAAGTTTAAAGTTCAAATTGTAGGTTAGTCATCCGTTTTGTTCCTCCGTGTGGAAAACTTTATTCTTTTCAACTCAAGTTACTTGACCTTCTAAGTAGCATATAATAGATTGTTTTGACTAGTTTTTTATGGGGATGAAGCGCACACGCACACACACACACACATATATGTATGTTTGATCCCGCATATTTATAGTTTTCTTCATTTTTTATGCAGTTTTACCTGTTTATGAATATTTACTGTAATTATATTATTTTATAAAATATAAATAAATTAAATACCTATGGGGCTTACGCCTCGCTGAGGCATATGTAAAATGCCTCGCCTTATGCCTACGCTTTTTAAAATACTGGTTAGGATCACTTACCAATGTTTTGGGGAAGATTTGGTCTTGAGAGAATCGCCTATAGGGTTCTAGGATTTGAAAAATGTGAAGAATAGGTGAAAATCCCGTCTAAGTCCCTTTTTGCACAATTGCAGATGTCGCATTTGTGAGCTGAGCTTCGCACTTTGCGAAGCTCGCAAATGCGAGACTTGCATCGCAAATGCGACCCTGTCGCAGTTCGGCTACTGTCGCAAATGCTAACATTTGGTCGCAATTGCGATGATCCCCCTTCCCTGACTACTTCACAAATGCGAAGATATGATCGCATTTGCGAACTCTGCTGGCCTAGGTCTTCTTCGCAATTGCGATAAAGACCTCGCAATTGCCATGCCTGCTAAGCTCGCATTTGCGAAGCCTGATCTTGAAATTGCGAGATCAGAAGCCTGCTACAGATACCAGATGCAACAACAAATTTCTAAGTTCCAAACTCACTCCGTAGCATATCCAAAACTCACCCGAGCCCTCGGGGCTCCAAACCAAACATGCGCACAAGTCTTAAAACATCATACGAACATGCATGCGCGATAAAATCGCCAAAATAACACCTAGAATTACAAATTCAACACCAAAACACATGAAATTTTTAAGATAGTTTCAAAACTTCTATTTTATCAACCAACGGTCCGAATTACATCAAATCACTTCCGTTTTCCACCAAATTTCGCAGATAAGGCTTAAATATCATAACGGACCTATACCGGGCTTCGAAACCAAAATACGGGCTTGATACCAACAAGATCAAATCTTTGAATTATTACATTTTCAATCTTATTAATTTTCTTCAAAAATTCGTTTCTCGGGTTAAGGACCTCGGAATTCGATTACGGGCATACGCCCAGGTCCCATATTTTACTACGGACCCTCCGAGACCGTCGGAACACGGGTCCGAATCCGTTTACTCTAAATGTTAACCGAAGTCAACTAAAATCAACTTTAAAGGCAAAAATTATTATTTTCTCGAATTTTCACATAAAAGCTTTCCCGAATCGCGCCCGAACTGTGCACACAAATCGAGAAGAGATTAAAGGTGATTTTTAAGGCCTCAGAACATGGATTCGACTTCTAAAACAAGAGATGACCTTTTGGGTCATTACAATTCTAATATGTTTAAATTATCGAGTTCAAAATTAATAAATTGCATATATTCAATAAATTTCTTAAAACAAATATAGGGTTTGAATTAAAGTTACCGGGTTCAATTGAACCCGTAACTTGTGTTCATACTCCGCCCCTGATTCCATGTAATATTCACTAAACAATTTAATGATTATTCGTATGGGGTTTTCCTTTATTTTCCAAAAAAAGAAGAAGAAATATTCGTATGGGCTTACAGTTCCTGCATAAATTTGTACCTACCAGACCACTCCTAATTATAATAATAATAATATTTTCCTAATAGAATTTCGACTAGTTCTCTTCACTTACTGAATATAGCAGAAATTTGGATGTTTATTTATTTTGAGTCATCGACTTGAATCTTTAGACCAAAAACATTTAATATTTAGCAGATATAGCCTTAATGTGCAGAGGCGGACTGAGGATTCGGAAATCGCGGAGCAACATTACACTTAATATAAATTTATAACTGCTCATAATATTTGATACGAGGGGCTATGCTAATATCAGACTATTTTTGAATACATTTGTAAGTATATATATAGAGTTTTTGTCAAACCTTTCAAATGCCGATAACTCCTCAACTTAACATATGCGTTTGCCTCGATTAACGTGTCCTCAATTACACCAAGGCACGTGGGTCACAGTTTTTAGTGCCTTATTATTGTATATCTCTCCTCGTGTATGATTTAGATTACATTTGTTCAATATCTAATAATCTTATAATAGATTCTATTGTTGAGTCCAAACTCGATTAATATTTTTGTATTACAGTAATTTATATTTTTCTTGTCTTTGCTTAATTTATTTTTCGCTGCTGTAATAATGAGATGCCTTTGTTCTAGCTAGCGATCTTTCATGTTCTCTTGTTTCATTACCTTTTAAATAGTAAAAATATCTACATAATTTTGCCAAAGTCATATGCAGGTATTCATTATTGCATTACTAGCGACTCTTATACATGACATTTTAAATAAATACGAAAAATTAATCGATTGGTACCGATATCGAAGAGAAATCGAGATGATTAATACGGTTTAGAAAGTTTAATTTTGCTTATACAAATCTAACTATTGTTTCATCTATTATGATCATTGTAATGTTCAGATCAGCTTACGTACACCTCGACTAAATTCATCGAACACTTGCTATTTCTAATCAGCACAAGTATCAGAGACAGATTCAAGATTTAACTTTATGGATTCAACTTTAATTTTTTTTTAATATTGAACCCATTATATTTTTAAAGTTATGGGTTCATATCTATTATTTTTGCAATTTTAATGAATTTTTACCTATAAATTTTTACTTAGCGTCGAAAGTTATGGGTTCAATTGAACCCATAACTTCACACTGCATGCGCCCCTGACAAGGGGCGAAGCTAACCTATTGTCTACGGGTTCGACTGAACCCAATAGCTTTGGTCCAAACCCTGTATTTATCTTATGAAATTCATTGAGTATATACTGATTATTAGTTTAGAACTCAGTAACTTAGAATGATTATAATTTAAACCTATAACTTTCAAATTCTGACTCCGCCTATGCCCCTGACAAGTATTGAATAACGCTGTCCGTCAATACTTAGGTGATGAAAGAATCACCTTATACTTTTGTCTCCGTTAAGATTTCGTCTCAACCCACTTTATTAATAATTTTTTTAGTACTAGTGTTATTTCATTTATTGTTGCATGCATTTTCGTCAACACTGACTATAATAATAACGTTATATATAATACTCTTGTGTCACGACAATAATCATGCATCACTTATTATTATCAAAACAGCAGTTGATCAGATCTTTGATGATAATCAATTAATTTATGAATAAATAATGTCAATACTCTTAATCACTCCAAATATAAAGGTGGCTAAGCTTTTAAATTAATCATAATCAGGTGGAGACTGAATCATGTTGATACATGCCTCATCACGTACTTAGTATAAGAAGAAAATACACTAGTGGTCATGAGTAGACAACCAAGGCATGACAGGAAATTCTAGTCTTTTTAATTTGATCGCCTAATCGTGCCAATTATTACGAATCAGTATTGAAAAGTATGTGCTCATCACTCCAACAATAACATCAAAGATAAAACTGTTTTGAAATAAAAGCAATTTAGTAAAACATGAATAAGAAATAAAGACAATTTAGTAAAATATGAACAAGAAATAGAGATAGAGAGAAAGGAAGAGATTTTCTTCTTAAATTATGTGTATTTTCCTATCTATTACAAAGCCTTTATATAGGCATGAAAAGTGAAGAAAATATGTCATGGAATATGTCATTGAACATAGAAAATATGTCATTAACAATTTGAGAGAAAGATCATGGAGGAAGAGTAGACATCCACCATATTTTGATTTTTATCATAACACTCCCCCTTGGATGTCCATAAATAATGTGCCTCGTTAAAACCTTATTAGGAAAAAACCCTATGGGAAAAAAAATCCTAATGAAGGAAAAAGAGTACACATATTTAGAAATACGCCTTTTGGTTGCCTCGTTAAAAACCTTGCAAGGAAAACCCAATGGGACAAAACCTTGTAAGGGAAAAAGAGTACAACGCGTATTAACTCCCCCTGATGAGATCATCAGTTCACATCGTTGAGCCTTCGTATCCCAATCTTGTACACTAGTTTCTTGAAGGTTGATGCCGGTAGATATTTGGTGAAAAAATCAGTCATATTATCACTTGAACGAATCCGTTGCAAATTAATATCACCATTCTTTTGAAGATCATGTGTGAATAATAATTTAGGTGAAATGTGCTTTGTCCTAACTCCTTTATGAATCCTCCCTTTAATTGGGCTATGCATATGTATTTTCTTCATACAAAGCTGTGGGTAGTTTATCACACTTCAAACCACATTTGTCTCGAATAATATGTATAGGAGACCTCAACCATACACATTCTCGACTTGCTTTATGAATAACAATTATCTCAGCATGATTAGAAGAAGTAGCCATGATTGATTGCTTAGTCGATCGCCAAGATATGACAGTGCCACACATATAAACACATAACATGTTTGAGATCAAGCCTTGTGTGTGTCAAATAAATACTCCACATCGACATAACCAACAAGATCGGTATTGCAATCATTGCCATAAAATAAGCCCACACTGGTAATCCTCCTTAGATAACGCAATATGTGCTTGATTTCATTCCAATTTCTCCTTGAGCGGAGCTATATCTTGCTAAGACATTAACTGAAAAAAGTTATGTCATGCCTTGTAGTGTTAGAAAGATATATTAGCGCACCAATTGCATTAAGATATGGTACTTTAGGACCAAGAAGCTCTTCATTATTTTCATGAGGTCGGAGTGAATCTTTATTTATATCGAGTAATCTCACAACCATCGGGGTACTTAACGGATATGCTTTATCCGCATAGAAGCTCTTTAAAATCTTTTTAGTGTATGCTGATTGAAGGACAAAAATTCTATCTTTTATATATTCAATTTGTAGACCAAGACAAAATTTTGTCTTTCCAAGATCTTTCATTTCAAATTCTTTCTTTAAACAGTCTACTGCTTTAGGAGGTTCTCCGGGAGTTCTAATGATATTTGAATCATCAACATATATGGCGATTATAACAAATTCAAATCCATATCCTTTTATAAGGACACAAGGGCAAATTGAATTATTCTTATACCCTTTTTTCAACAAGTACTCTCTCGGGCGATTATACCATATGCGCCCTGATTGTTTCAATCCGTATAAGGATTTTTGAAGCTTTATTTAATAAATTTCTTGGAAACCTTAATATGCTCCAAGACAATTTAAATCTTTCAATGATATCCACTATACACATATCAAGTTTTTCATATATTGCCAGATTAAAACCTGAAGTGACTATATCCACTATAAGAGAACATGTCTCCATATATTCAATGTGAGGATATTTACTAATTTTCTTGTGCCACAAGTCGTCTTTATGTCTATCGACTTGAACCTTTCGCACAAGAACACATTTATACCTCAATTGACTTTATACTTTCAGGTGTTGGACTATCCGTCCAACTTCACATTTTTCAAGTGAAGTCAATTTCATTGCGTATTTTTTATTTGGCCAATCTTTTATCCGTCCAAATTTCATGACAGATTTGATCTCAAGATCCTCGTCAATATTAATCATATTGAGCGCTACATTATATTAACAATATCGTCGACAATCATTTTATGTCGGTTCCATTATTACCCAATAAAGACATAACTTATTGAGATCTCTTTATTTCATTATTTTCAGGTACCTGAGCCTCTCCCATGAGGTCTTATGAAGTGTTATGTCGTGGTGCTCTTCTAGGGCACTTGCCTCCTTATTATGACCATTTTGAATATTTGCCCCTCTCCTTCTTCAAGGAGTTTTATCTTTGGAACCGATTGGTCTGTTACACTTCATGCGTGCCATAGACTCTGTCCCTCATGGACTTTATTCTATTTGGAGCATTAGCAGCTGAAATATGACATTTAGCTTTGGGTCAGCAAATGCGTCTGGCAATAATTTGTAAATGAATTATCACTTGAACTTCAAGTTTATATTTTCTTGTACGAGGATCTATATGTATTCATAATAATTCATTTCACGTATCACTTTCTCAGCTGCCCATTTTCTCTCCCTAATGTTGGGATCACCAACACATTTCCCAACCATCTTTGGGAACTCATCTTTGTGCATTTTGGTGGCATAATTAAATCATATATAGCACATCCATATTTCTATATAGAAATTATTTGGTTCCTGACCCTGAACCGATTATGATAGGGAGAAATTTTTATAACTTGGCTAGATGCGTACAAGTGCTGCTGTATATTAAATAATAAATCTCATACCAAATTTCGTTTTTGGGAGTTTTGTTCTCATAACCAATGATTTAGCTATAATTGGAGGTGTCACACCTCCTTTTTGCGCGCCCGCCCCGAAGGGTTAAATGCGCGAGGGAGTTTTTCCAATTTAAGTGACAATATTCGAAATGGGATCATTTATTTAATTCAGAGTCGCCACTTGGGAAAGGTTTGGTTTTTGGTGTCCCAAGTCACCGGTTTATCTTGAATCCCAAATCGAGGAAATTTTCGACTTTTCCAAATGAAGTCTGCGAACCAGAAATTCTAAGTAAGGAATTCTGTTGACCCGAGGGAAGGTGTTAGGCACCCTCGAATCCCGTGGTTCTAGCACGGTCGCTTAAATTGTTATAATGGCTAAATATCTGATTTAAATACATGTTGTGACTTATGTGCTTTTATTAAGTTTAAACCGCTTTTATTATTATCATTTATTTTTATAGAATTGCAACGTCGTGAAAATGCATCTCGAACCACGTCACAATCAATGCACCCGTGGTCGTCGACACATTTTGACTCCGTTGAGATTCGGATTTGGGTCACATCAATGTGCACCCGTGTTTAAGAAGGTTAAATTATTAAAGGTGCGCCTAAAGCAACTAGCGTATTGTTATTTTGGGAAGGCCGTAAAATTCGCTAAACGGCCTGTCCCGAATTCTAAGTATTTTAATATATACATTTAGAGGGCCCCGCAGCTTGTGCATTTTTGTTTGTCGAGGCTCGTCTCATTTTTATTTAAAAGGATAAACCTACAGTGACTATATTTTCTATTAAGTTCGTCTCTAAAATAAAAGAAAATCTCTTAATTATTTACATGCTGAAAACGTAACTTATTAGTTATTAGTTTACGGCTAATGCGATTGGAAAATTGCGATCGAGTTTGTACAAAGAAAAACTGCTTTCATTTTTATATTCTATTATTTACTAATGCTGGAACATGAGAGGGATACACAATAATATCAAAGCCGATTAACTATTCTTCAAGTAATTTAAACTAGCATTATTAGATGAAGACATCATACATATGCAGCCTCATTACTAATTAATTAATCGACTACATTTTTATACAAAGAGAGGAAAATTAATATTCAAACACAGATCCAAACAAAAGAATTCAACAGGAACAGGAGCCTGATTAATATTTCATTTTTCGCTTCAAGCCAAGAGTGTACAAATGTGTACCTGGAAACAGCAGTACAAGAACAAAAGAAGTAGGAGTCAGCAACAGTAATAACGCGGCAACAGCAGGTTCAGCAACACCGCAAAACCAGTAACAACCAGTAGAAGATTGAAAACTCAGCAGTGCAAAAGTACAATCGCAGTCAAAGCAGAAGAGAGAAAGATACGAGAGGCAGTAGTTTCTGACTTTTGAATAACACTCGAAGAAAAGCAAACAGAATTGTTCGAGTGAAAGTTCAAATTGTCTTTCTCTTTTACTATCACAAACTCTCTCCAAGTATAAAAGTATGTCGACTCTCAAGTGTAAAAAGAATCTGTCAACTCTCTCTAAAAATCCTCTCAATAATATTCAACTCTTTTTCTCTCCCCCCAAAAATCTCTTTTTAAAAACTCTCAAGTCTCCTCCAAGTCTCCTCCTCAATGTCAAGAAATGACTCTATATTTATAGCAAGACAAGTCTTCAATTCCCAACCCCAAATTATTCCCCCAATGGCATGTTGTGTCCCACTATTAAATGTCTTATTTAAATAAATATCACATTCCCAACCCATTACCATATGTCCCCCATGCCTACATTAAATAAATGCCACATTACCAACCCATTACAATATGTCCCCCATGCCTACATTAAACAAGTGCAAGATTCCTCCCCATTATGTTTTGTCTTGTCCCCCATTATATTAAACAAGTACATCAAAAACCCCACCCCATTATATTTGTCCCCCATGCTTAACATAAAGAATCAAAATAATGTTCAATTACCAAATTACCCCTCCGACCTTATTGCAATTACAAATCTATCCCCGAATGCAATGCAATTTACCAAATTACCCCTCTGCTCTAAACAATCAATTAATCATAACTCAACCAAAATATAGTCAAGATGACCAATTTCTCAACAATCTTCAACAACAATTTACATGAACATGATGAACAACACAAACTCCAAATTAATGGAAATAAATCAACCATATCGGGAACCAATCCTGGTTAATTTAGACCATTAATGGATGAACAAAGAGACAATGATACAAACAACAATATGCATGATTCAAATTAAATCACGCAAATCACAAACAAACATGAATTCACATTAAATCACTGGATTTAAACATGAACTTCAAACAAAGATGAACATGAATTAAATCTATTTTTTAAACAACAAACATGACGGATTCTAACGATTCAAACAACATTAACATTTTCTGGAAAATTCATAACAACATGAAACAAATTGAAGAAATAATTAATTAAATTTCAATTTTAATCTAACAAACATCAAACTAACAAATATTCACTTAAACAACAACAAATATTCACTTAAACAACTATACAAACATGAAATAAACATGAAAAACAACTAATTAACTTCCATTTGAGATCTGAAAATTAATTTAACAAAACACATGAGCGAACTAAAATTAATTCAAACGATAAATAAAACAAACATTTGTTGATTTTGGATTCGAGAAATATCAAAACAAAATACGGACAAAATAAAACTAAAAAAAATCTACTAACCGGATCGAAACGACGAACAACGACTAAACACGACGAGCTTGACTACGCAGGGGCTATTTTGACGAGCGTCGACCAAAGCTCGAACAAACGACGACGAACACGTCGATGATGCAGTAGCAAACTGGACGATCAAGTGGAGGGCAGAAGCAGCTGGGGGGTGTGTTTGGTGCTTGCGTGTACGAAGAAGATGAAGGCAGCAACAACATCAGCGAGGCAAACGACGCAACACCGGAGGTTCGTTTGGACGACGAAGCTGAAAGAAGAAGAAACAGCTATGAACATCAGCAGCGACGTATCCATGGACGACGAGCTGGAACAGATGCGGCTCGGCCATGGACGAGCTGCTGTTTGGATTTGTTTGGAGGTGGACGATGGCGGACAGCAGTAGTCCATGGCGGAACTGAGGTTGCAGCAGACGGAGGAGCTGGAAAAGATGAAGCAACAGCTGGTTGACGAGGAGGAGGAAGGTGGTCGACACAGCAACTGGGGACGAGGGTGATGGTTTGGGTCGTTTGGCCGTAGATGGTGTTTGGACGGTGTTTGGGTGGTGTTCGACGGGCTGGTGGGTTTCAGGTGTTGCGATGAGTAATGGTCGACGGAGAAGCTGGACGGGATGGACGGAGGGAGTCGATGGGAGGCTGATGATGGTGGTGGTTGTGAGCCGGAGGAGACGGAAGTGCTGCCATGGATGCTTGGGGTGTTTGGCATTTTGGAGAAGAAGAAGATGGAGGAGGGAGGCGGACCAATGTTAGGGTTCTTTTTTTGTTTTCTTCTTTTTTGTTTTGTTTTTGTGTTTAGACCAAAAAATGAAGAAAGGGGTTGGGTATTGGGTTAATGGGGCGGACCGGGTCGACCCGTGTGAAGTGGACTGGGTCGTGGACAATTGTTTGGGCCTGGGGTTGAAAATTGAAGAAGTGGCCCAATCCGATTTTTATTTGTATTTTTGTTATCTTTTCTTCTTTTATTTTCTAAAACTAAATTATAAAAATACTTAAATTATTATTAAGAACTAAATTAAGTTATAAAATCGCAAATTAACTCCCAATAATAATTAACGCACAATTAAGTAATAATTAAGCATAAAATTGTTCATTTGGACATTAAATGCTAAAAATGCAAAAGATGCCTATTTTTTGTAATTTTAATTTTTGTAAAACTAATTTAATTACTAACAATTGTAGAATGAAATCCTACATGCAAAATGCGACATATTTTTATATTTTTTATTAATTTAACAAATAAGCAAACACAGACAAATACAAATAATTATCCAAAAATATCACAAAAATACTCAAAATTGCACACCAAGGAAAATCATTTTATTTTGCATTTTTTGGGAGTATTTCTCATATAGGGCAAAAATCACGTGCTTACAGCTGCCCCTCTTTGCCCGGAGACACGAAGGGTTTTCGTGCAAAGATAAAGCGAGCGATTTTTGCCCATCCGAGTACTCCGTGTGAAGCATTTTTTGAAAAAGATTTAACCGAAAGTTGATAACAAATGCACATGTGACCATAAAATAGATGCATCTATTAAAATCATATAATAGCAAACGGTCCACATGGCAGGTGACTGAGCCCATATATATATCACCTTTTATTCCTTCCAGAAATCAAAGGATTCAATTCCAACCTTTAACTGATATATCATGAGAATAAGCAACACGAGAGAATTCTTGAAAAATCTTCTATTCTTCAATATATGTCAATGTAATTCTTAATTAATTTTTCGCATCATAATTGAACCAAGATGGCCAAACGGTCATGCCAATTAATATTTGTTTTAGTAAACCTCTAGTTTACTTGTGGCATATGATTCTAGCATCATGCTTATATTTGTGTAGTACAAATAGAAAGAAGATCGGGTAACCTTTCATATTTACCCGGTATGATTATAGAAATATGAAGATATTCAATCTTCCTTTCATTTATAGTCTCAATATGCCAATCACTTTGACTTATATAGTTGAAACTCAAAAAGTTTCTTTTGAGACTTTACAATATCAATGTCATGAATAAGTTTATTCATCCGGGTAGTAACAAATTAGTTTTTCCGGAGTTCTTAACAACTTTTGTACTACAAGATCTTTTATCATACTATTTATATGGTAAATGTCTCCTTACGGAGAAAATTATATCATAATAAATTGTCATGGTCAAAATCATCATAAGCAAAATCATTTCTTGCTTTAACTTTGTCTTTAATAACTTTTATAAGGCATAACAAAATAATATTTGGCATATCACATGTACGCGACCAATGACATATTCATGTAACCACACAATAATATTTATTCTCTTTATTTTACTCAAACCTCCCTTAGAGGTGAGTTGTGTGGTATTCATATAATCATGAATTGCATGTCTTTATTCATTGCTTTTATCACATATTGCCACATTCAACTTTAGGAATGGGTTTGCATTCTCAATGCTTATCACAAGTCACATTCTCTTCAAGGAATGGATCATAATCAGCGACGTGCTTTATTATTTTCATACCAATTTGATGGTAAGCATTGCCTTCACATTTTGAAGGACTATTTTGAGAACCCTTATTGTTCTCCTTTTATAATCATAGTGATGATTATTATTATTTTGATATTTGGAACGCCCACGTTCATTGTTCAACCGCTTGTCTTCATTGAAACTTATTATGCACTGTTATCACATTCACTTCAAGAATGGAGCAAATCAAGTGGGACAATTTTTATGCCTTTTCATGAAAAATATATTATTTTTCTTTAGTCATCATTATATCATCAATATGGTACATTGGGACTCAAACCCAATGTCTTACCAATATAAAGGCATATTAGGCCATAATAAATTGGGACTCAAACCCAACTCTTATCATTATGGAGCATCAGGACTTGATCCCGATGTCTTATCCCCAATTAATGGCATAATAGGCTAAACAATTTTGAGATTCATTCTCAAGCCTTAATTTCAATCACATGCCAAGAAAGTTATACCCAACTAATTTGCAACTTAGCAAATCAAATTTGCTTTCTTAAATAAGTGTACAAATCTCAAATCAGCGTAAAGCTTTATTAATTGTTTGTAGCATCTATATGAAATACAATTGTTTGTAGTCAGAATATTTCTTCTAAATTCTATTAGAGTTTAAAAGGATCATAAAATCATTGTCTTAATATTTATTGAGTCTCTCTCAAAAATATTGTTGTTTTCGGGGTATACCCTACCTATTGGATTTGATTTAACGCCATGACTTTCATTCACTCAATTCAACCAAGCAATTAGTGAATAAATTTATCAAAAGTACACCATATAGGTAACAACACATATATAGTACTAATACATAAATTCAGCATTTATATTACCTGAAAAGTGACATTATAGGTAACAACTTACCAGTTGTAGCTTGTGCATCATTCATATAAAATACTTAAAAATGGTAAATCAGTAGCAAACATCAAGTAGGTCATGGATACTCAAAAATACCTCTTCTAGTAGTCATACTAATCATTGTTTGCTTTCAAATGATACGACCATAAATTATGAAGTATACTTTCTCAATAGCTGGTTTGTTTTCCAAACTTCAAAGAAGTAATTAATCAACCTAGATAAAGATGTGAAGTATTTCTTGTTTTCTTCAAGATGATTTATGCTTTTAATCAGTATGACCAATTTTATTTTATTTTTTATTCCTTTTTTTGGTACTATATGCAAGTGTAAAAATCCAAAAGGAAAAAAAAATATTCATCCAAGTAAAAGAAAATGTTAAAAGCGGCAGGACAGATTGAAGATAGTTAACACATAAATATGCATAAGACAATTTATATAAAATATCCTTGGTTACCATGACATGCATCATATCAACAATTAACTGCTACTATGATTTTAACATATAGAACTTCGAAAATTTTATTCCATTCATGTGATATAAAAGATGTAATATTAATATGTGCTTATGCAATACAGGTGTAGTACGAAGTTGAGTGCATATGAGATTTTAAAAGAATGACAAGTATAAGATAATCATACCTTCTTACATTTCATTACTTACCATATGTAGTTTCTCTTTACATTTAACCATGTGATGATATGTATGGCTTCTAATTGTAATCTTTCTGGATGTAGGAATTTTTTTGTAGATATATATATATATATATATATATACAATTGGTTAGAGACTCGTGCTGATAACGTGTTATGAAATAAAAGCAATTTAGTAAAACATAAACAAGAAATAAAGACAATTTAGTAAAACATGAACAAGAAATAGAAATAGAGAGAAAGGAAGAGATTTTCTTCTTAAATTGTGTGTATTTTCCTATCTATTACAAAGCCTTTATATAGGCATGAAAAATGAAGAAAATATGTCATGGAATATGTCATTGAATATAGAAAATATGTCATTGAATATGTCATTAACCATTTGAGAGAAAGATCATGGAGGAAGAATAGACATCCACCATATTTTGATTTTTAACATAACAAAAACAGATATATATAATCATTATCACGTGAATTTTCACAAAATTTTCAACTAATATTAATATTATCATCTTATTTGATCGTTTGCCTTTACTCAGACTCAATAAAAAAAAATGAAATCACTTTTTATGGACTCGTTGAAAATGATTCTGATCTAGTTTATGCCTAATATTACGCTCGAAAAATAATGGCAATATGAAAAGTGTGAAATTATACATGACTTTGAATTAGCACAAATAATGAGATGAATACCCGCAAGATCGTAAAAAAGGCACGAATAGCAAATTCTTTAGGCTAGATAGAGTGGTGGTTGTAAATTACTAGGTAGCCATACAATACTTGGCTCAAAAGTCCCATGCCTTTTTTGGTCAGGCCAATCCAACCGGCGATTTTCGGCAGTTCTTTATGAATTGGAAGTGCAAGAAGCGGATTCGTGCTATTGCAATTATTTCGGGCGTCAATACCGGATTCCTACTCACACCAAATTAAGTAATTTAACCTTAGCAGTTAAAAATTGAAATTAGAATACACATGATTTAATTATGGTTAGGTAATAAATGCACATACGAAAGAAAAATAGATCAGAATATCTTACCTTATTGCTAACAACAAAATTTAAGTGTCAAGATGGGCCGAATACATATGCAATTGGGTTTTACCATATGTAGACAAAGTATATTGGGCCGATTGCTGTTCTCCAATATGTTAACATGGCGACAATCTTTAAGTAAAAATGGCGTGTGGTAGCCACTATTGAAGGTGGTATTTATGTTTTATCCAGCAATTTTAATATTGAACAAAAATAGTCACTACTCTATTAAAATTAATATGAAAAGATATTTTTACCCTTTCTTCCATTGCTTTTCTTCTCAAATCCTCGCTTCTCTCTGAACTCGAAACTTAAGTTGAGATGGCTTCGTCGCCGGCAACAAAATTTGAAAGCTTTTCTCAAAGTCGAAATTCTCAGTTCTCAAGACAAGAAAAAGCACTTTTCTCTTCTTTTTTGTTGTTGATAATTAGTTGTGCTCTTGTTAGTTTATATGAATCCACCAAACTATAGAGTACCTGGTGATCTATGAGTTTCCCCTGAGAATACTAATTAAAACAGTAAGTAAATGAGACATGGGATTTTTACGTGGAAAAATCCCAAATCAAGGGGATAAAAACCACGACCTACACTTGTAGGTTTTCAATTTCACTAACTTGTAAACACACTATTACAAGCCTCTTTGTAATGACTCTATTACAAAGGCTTCAACTCAACTAATTTGTGATACACTTATCAGAAGCCACTTTATCACTCACTAGTTACAAAGATGACTAACTCTAGTCACAACACAAACTCAGAAGGTTTATGATTTTGAGTTTCCTAAAACAAAACTTCTAATAAAGCAAGATAGGAGTTACAAGAAAGAACGAACAACAAGATTACAACTCAACTACGCATACACATAGACTCATTGTGGAACTGATCCTTAGTGGAGTTGTCTTCTTGTTCTTGACATACTTGTGACTTCAATGCTGGATCAGATCTTTAATTGCTTGAGAGAATGTCACTAAATGCTAGAGTCAATAACTTGTGCCTTGCACGATGTTATTATACTACCAAAGACATCCCAAGGATGATGTCAATTTTTGGTTGGTATACGCCTCTTCCCAATGGGAAGTGACTGCTGCACTGTCACGTGTACAGTTGCAGGCAATTACTTTCTGCAGTTGCTTTCCAGCTGTATAATTGACTTGTACTTCTGTTAGAGAAAACCCAGGGATCAGGTCCCTGTCTTGTCCCTCTTTTCTCTTTATTTTCAGTAGTTGCTTTCCAGCTGTATAATTGACTTGATAACATGTATTTAGAGCAGAAATAACAAGATGAGGTAACATGAACTTCACAAGTTTCCCCTGACTTTTTGCTTCCCCCTTAATCAGATCCCATGTTTCAATTTTCATTCCATTTATACTATACTTCTTCCCCCTTTTGGCATCATTAAAAATATACAAGTAGGCAAACATCATAAAGAAGTGTAACATAGCCAACGCATGCCACATATGTGCACACAACATGATAGAAAAAAGAAGCGAAAGGAAAACAGTATTGTACGAGCAAAAGGAAGAGATGTTGCATTGATATGAAAATGGACTGATTAAAACAGGAGCAGTAATGGTGAAATCCAGCATGCCATCAACAAAAAACCAACAAAAATAAAAAAAAACAGCCACAAAACATTAAAACAGAAGACAATTGGTCACTAAGAGGTTTCTAAGAGGCACTAGAAGAGGGACACTTGGAGAAAGAGGCAACAATGATTTTGAGAACCAGGTCCATACGGGCATTTGCAGACAGCTGCTCTTCAAGTAGTTTTGTGCGAAGCTCATCATTTTCCTTGGTCAAGCGGGCAACTTCTTTATTGGTGGAATTAATAGAACCAGGTGCCCCAACAGCTTGACTGAGCCGAGTTTCCAGTATGGCATTCTGAGCCCTTAACCTCCTGATCTCTTTGGAAGCAATATTTTGAGCATTAATCAGCTGAGAAATGGCCGAGATGCTTCAACCAATCTTTTCTACACACTCACATTCTTCCAGAGTGGTTTTGGAGAAGGTTTGCTTGCGTGTGCCCACTTTGGGATTAGCCAAATGAACCTTGTAGAACTTAAACACTCGGGTTAGGAGAAAGCCATATGGAAGCTCGTGATTGCCACCTTTAAAGTTTGCCATCTTTTGCATATGTTCTATCATGATTTCTGCAGATTGATCAGGGCAAATTCATCAAGAGCCTCCATTAAGACCAGGTCAGACTTGGAAGAGATAGACCGCCTCTCAGCACGAGGTAAAAACACCTTATTGACCAGCTCAAAGAGAAGCTGATACTCAGGAAGTAGTGCCTTCTTATGCACCCGTTCCCCTTGCTGAATAGCTTGCTCTTTCATAATAGCTCTCCTAAAGTTAGCATTACAAGAACCCTTGACTGAGGATATCCCTTCACATGGAATTTGGCGAACTTTCCCCAATGTTGAAGTGTCAAGCACAATGTCTACTCTATTTACTATCCCCAATGTTAAAGTGTCAAGCACAATGTCTACTCTATTTACTAGCACACAAATGTGGTCCCCCTCAATAGTGAAGAGAGATGCGTAGAAGTTTTTTACCGCATCTTCGTACACCTTAGGCACATCCTCTTGAAACAAATGATCCCATTGCTGAAATTCCACCATCTCCAGAACTTGCCTCAAGCTTGCCATCTCTGAGATTGCCGGGTCAAACATACGACCCCACAAGACTTTCTGAGTTCTCAATCTGTCCTGGCAAAGAACACTGTCACTAGGTATGGTTTTTATAGAACCTGGTGCCCCTACAGTTTCCCGTTTTCATTATCTAAACCCTTCAACGAACTTCCCTTTCCGGCTTACAACCCCCACAATGTCTCTTTCAGACATAGCTTGCTCAACTACAACCTTCTTAGACTTATTGCTACCCTTCATGGATGTTCCACTTTCTTTTTCAATAGCTTAATCGGAAGCTCCAACCACAGACTTCTAGATTTTTATAGATCGTTTTACTAAGGAACTAGGTTTCTGTACATCATCTTCATCAACCTCAACCACTGGAATGCTTTTGTCAGTCACAAATTCCCTTTGTTTCATCAAACTCTTCTTCTTTGTCTTGACACTTCTCTTACTTTTCTGCAAGGCAGACTCGAAAGCCTTTTTTTGCTGCAACCTGGTAGTAGGTCACTTGGAAGATGATTCAGGAGTCTCTTCTGGTTTGCACATCTTAAACCGCACGCTGAGAACCATATCATCTTCATCAATAGGGATCTCACTAGGTGGAATGGATTCCAAGGGCTTAGGATAAACATAAGGTTCCAGAGTTGATTCAACTGGAAGAGAATCAGGTTCTCCAACAGGTTTTTCTGTGACTGTTTCATGGATTAGAGAATCGAAGAGTACCAAGGTTCTTTCATTGCCTAGGAATGAAGTTTCTTCCCCCCCAAGACTCAGACAAGAGGGAGGCTCCTTCATTCAAAAGACTCTCAGCAGCGATAGCCATGATATTGTATGTTGCTTCTTTTTCTGATGACTCTATGAGAGCTACTGGGTCCAAAATGGAGGAGTTCAGATACTGATCAGGTTCATCCTCAGAGACCTCTGACACCTGAGTGGTAACATTTTTTGAGTGTTCTTTGGTGAGATCAGAAGAAGGGGGAGACATGGGGTTTTCAACACATTGAAGGGAGACATAGTTTGACGGAGAAGGAAAAACAATAGGAGATAAGGAGGAAATAAGTATGGGTGCAGTAGTATTGGGATAGTGAAAGAGTGAATTTCTGGAGGTGTCTTTAAGGATGATGGGGAAGTGGGAGTGGTGTTGATGGTAGGTGAAGGAAGAGATTGTTCGTTTGCCATTGTAGGAGGATTTGGTTTTGAGTGAGAGAGAAGTTAAGAGGGGATCACAGAGATACAGAAGAGATGAAGGTTTAGGACTGCTGTGGGAGAGAGAGAGAGAGAGAGAGAGAGAGAGAGAGAGAGAGAGAGAGAGAGAGAGAGAGAGAGTTTTATGGGAAGAAGGGCTAATAATGAAAAGGGAGAGAAACAGGTTCTGGAGGGTTTTGAAATGACGGTAGGTTTGCGGGAATACATAACGTGCAGAGGAGGTGAAAGGATTTGAAAGATAAGACATGACATGTATACTCTGAAAAGTCAGATGATGTGGCAGTTGAATTAATTTTGTTAACCTTTTTGAGAAAGCATGCAAAAAACAAACACATTACTACTAACTTGTGGTATAGGAACTTGATTCCCGAACGGCTTTTGAAACAGATTTTAGCTGCTCTTCTTTCGCAGTTCAGCATTGTACCTTTAGATTCTATGATCGTCATATGTGTTTACCTGCAACAGTATCAATGTGAGTTAGGCTTGGCCAAAAAATACTTTAGCTAGTTTTACCTGAAGGTGATTTTCATAGCCAATTGATGAGGAATCGGGTTCTCAATTAGGCTTCAATAGCCCCATCTTCACCCTGTTTCTTTCAAAATGTTCCCTACTCAATGCTTTGGTGAAGATATTTGCAATTTGATGTTCTTTTGCAGCAAATCTCATACAAATAAGTCCCTTTTTCACTATTTTTGAGACAAAGGTATCTGACATCAACGTGTTTGGTCCTCTTGTGCTGGACCAGGTTCTTTGCCATGTTAAGAGTTTCTACTTCAGCTATTGAGAGAATCACTAGGTTGTATTTCCTTGTACCCCATGAGATTAAGCATGATCCAATAGAATGAGCCATTCTAGATGTGCTCTTCTTGACCACCAGATAACCTTATTTCCTTCAAATTGATGCAGTTCCTCTTGCATTACTGAATACCAGTCAACATCCTTCAGGGCTTTCTTGATATTTTTTGGGTTCTATATGGGATAGAAATACAGAGAGGACTAAGGAATTTCTGCCTTTTGATTTTGTCTGAATCCAAAATCAAGGGGGGTGATTATGTTATCAAGTGGATGAGAGCTTTTATGTTTCCACTTGGGGACTGAAGTTTGATTAGTAGAGGAACTGAGTAAATTAAGTGGATTTCCCTGCACTCCTTATTCTGCTACTTATGGAGTACCTTGCACTACATCTCTAACTCTTTCTTCAGCTTCAGTAATAGTAATTGAAGCACCAGGTTCCTCTTGAGAAGTGAAAGAAGATGTTGCATTGTCTTCACCTGTCTCCTTCATATGACTCATCATATCAGCCTTGCATTTGAAACATCAGATATTTCACCAGGAGCCAAAAGTGGTTCGTTATCTTGATCATCACTGTTTCCTCCCTTCTTAGAAGAGGGAGTCTCGTTGAATAGCTCATGAACATTTTCTTCCACACATTGTGTTCTTTTGTTGCAGACTTTGTAGACTTGCTTTGAGAGGAATATCCCAGAAAGATTCCTTCATCACTTTTTGCATCAAACTTCCCAAGCAGGTCCTTCCCGTTGTTGAGAACATAGCGTTTGCATCCAAAGGTTCTTAGATGAGTTATCTTTGGTTTTTCTTCCATTGAGCAGCTCATAGGGGGTTTTGTTTAGGAGGGACCTGATCGTACACCTGTTCACCAAGTAGCAAGTAGTGTTTATTGCTTTTGCCTAGAATTTTTGGTGATTCCACTGTCGATGAGCATTGTCCGTGCCATGTCTTCCAGAGTTCTATTCTTCCTTTCAACAATACCATTTTGTTGTGGAGACTTTGGTACTGAGAAGTTATGAGTGATCCCATTTTCATTACAAGACTCATCAAATTTGGCGTTGTCAGATTCTATCCCGTGGTCAGATCTGATGCATGCTACCTTCAATTCCATCTTCACTTGAATCTTCTTGACAGAGGTCACAAATACCTGAAAAGTCTCTTCCTTTGTTCTAAGAAACAATGTCCAGTGAATCTTAAATTTGGCAGCCCACGAACCAGGTCC
Organism: Nicotiana sylvestris; assembly: GCF_000393655.2. Taxonomy (NCBI): domain Eukaryota; kingdom Viridiplantae; phylum Streptophyta; class Magnoliopsida; order Solanales; family Solanaceae; genus Nicotiana; species Nicotiana sylvestris. The sequence goes on along the minus strand of NC_091067.1, from coordinate 6,771,885 downwards.
TTCTGAATCAGTTTATTCAGAAGTGAGAATCTTGCATGCCCCATTCTTTTATGCCAAAGTTCTGCATCATTATCAACTGCCTTCAAGCAGCTCATATCACCAGCTTGTAGAGATTTAAAGTCAGAGAGTAGATGTTCTTGTATCTTTTGAGCTACTAAGACCACTTTGCCAGTTACCAGATTGGTAACTGTGCGCACTTTTGATAAGAACTCTACTTTGTTCCCTTTATCACAGATTTGAGGAACACTCAAGAGACTGTACTTCAGGCAATCCACATAGCACACGTTCTCAATTAAGTGTGAAAGAGACTTTCCAACTTTTCCAACACCGAGAATGTACCCCTTTTTCATTTTCAAAGGATACATTCCCTCCCTACAGGGCTTTCAATGAGAGAATGTTCATGGTGTTTCTAGTCATGTGTTACTGTGCATGATCCATTGTAGTCCGCTTCCTCTCATTGTTCCTTGCACATATGAATCATGGGTTAGATTTAAGAACAAAAACTAGTTTGGGTCCCTTGTAATGAGAAAAGGGATGAATAAGAGATTTTCTAGTCCATGTAGGCAATATTCGTTTCTTGCAAGTAGTACCTGTTCCTTCTTTAGTAGTCACTTTTTTAGTAAACAATTTGTTTTTCTGAACAGATTGAACCATGGCCTGACAATTTTCTTTAAAGTGCCCATTGTTCCCATAGTGGGTACAAAGCCAGTTATCAGGAACTATGACGTACTTGATGTGAGGGTTGTAAGGAGTTTTCTCCTTTTGAAACCCGATTCCCTGCCTGTTTCCATTATTATTGAAGTACATGGCAGTGACAACATCTGAGGACCAGGTCCACTTGAGAGATTTCTCAAGATCAATTTTTTACTTTCTTCAATTCAGCTTGAAACTGCCCATTTTTCTCGAGTTCACCACATAGACTAGTTTTAACATCATTTAATTCCTTTTCAAGCTTGATGTGTGACTCACTAGCTATTTCTTTCCCCTTCTGTCACGACCCCAAACCGGACCCGGTTGTGATGGTGCATCTCGTGAAGACAAGGCCAGCTGACACAATTCCCAAATTCAGTTTTAACAGTTTAATAAGTCAATTTAAGTCATTTATAAGGATAAATCTCCAACAAGTACAGATTTAGCGAAATAAAACAAGTGCAGAAATGAATACAACCCAACATCGGGGTGTCACAATTCACGAGCATCTACTAAGGTCCAAAATACAACAGAATTTCGGTAAATGTACTAAATACAGCCTAATAATATCAAAGGGAGAAAAGCAGCTGTGGACATCGGGTAGCTACCTTGCTAAACTCCAAAGACTCTGCCTCTAATCAACCAATACCCTCTATTGGGTGCAGAAATACCTGAATCTGCACACAAGGTGCAGGGAGTAAAGTGGGTACTCCAACTCAGTGAGTAATAATCATAATTAAAGACTGATTGATAGGAAATCACGAAAAATACATCAACATGCTGTATAGAGTAGTACAAAACCAGTAAGAAACCAATGAAGCTGTGAAATCTCTTAAAGCACCTTAGCTCACTTTAAACTTCTTTAAAAATTAAATGACTTTTTAATAGTTAAGCAATTGAATGCAAAGCAATTAGAATAGATAAGCACAGTAAATCCGCCCCTCGGGCACAACTACACAATTAAACAGGTAGATGACAGGCAAATAAGAAAGATAAACACATAAAGGTTCACCCCTCGGACACAATGTCAACAAATCCGCCCCTCGGGCAATATCTCAAAACAATACTAGCCCCTCAGGCTATATCTCACATCACAATGGGTACCCGCGCTCACTGGGGGTGTGTAAATTCCTGGAGGGGCCCCTTACGGCCCAAACGCAATATTAAGCCATCTCGTGGCATCATCTTTAGGCTCTCGGCCTCATATCAACAAACCACCTCGTGGAGTGTATATCTCAGGCCCTACACTTTATAATCAAAATCAGTTTATCACCGCTGCGGCGTGTAGCCCGACCTAAAAGTATCCTCACAACACAGGCCCTCGGCCTTACTCAGTCAAAATCACATAATCCACTCGGGCAATAGTAAAACATGATGCTCAGCCCAAAATATTATTTAGAATATCATTTCAAGTGTTAAAGCAGAGTAAACATGGCTGAGTTTTGAAAACAGTTAAATATAGCATGACTGAGTACAAGTTTAAAGTCAAACAGTAAGGAAATATCAATAAAAATCCCCGAAGGATTCAAATAATCGGCACGAGGCCCAAATGTGGCATTCAGCTCAAAACATGATGATAGCAAATAGTTTTCAATCAAATACGCAGTAAAATAGTCATTCAGGATGGACTAAGTCACAATCCCCAATAGTGCACGACCCCACGCTCATCATCTAGCATGTGCGTCACCTAAATATACACAACGATGTGCAATCCGGGGTTTCATACTCTCAGAACATCATTTACAATCATTACTCACCTCGATCCGGTCCAAACTCTAGCCCGTGATGCCTTTTCCCTCACGAGGCAACCTCCGGAGGCTCTAAATCTAGCCACAATCAGTATATAATCATTAAAATATGCTAAGGGAGCAAAGCCCACTCGAAAATATCCAATTTACATCAAAAATCTCGAAATTGCTTAAACCCGGCCCCAACCCGGCCCCTGGGCCCATGTCTCTGAATCCGATAAAAATCACATCAATAGAATCCTCATTCACTCACGAGTCTACCTATATTAAATTCATCAAAATCCGGCATCAATTGCCCCTTCAAATCCCCAAAAGAAATTTCAAACTTTTCTTCCATATTTCCCAATTTTCACTCTAATTTCTCAAATTAAATAATGAAATTCAAGACCAAATCATAGAATTAAACCAAATATGAGTGAAGAATACTTACTCCAATAGCTCCACTGAAAATATCCTCAAATTCCACCTTCTCCCGAGCTCTCCAATGGTTTTTATGAAATTGGACTTAAACCCTCAATTTAAAAAATATAAACTGGCTGCCCAGACATTTCTTCATCGCGAACGCGGCATAACCCTAGCGTTCGCGAAGCAGACTTCTTCACTGACCGGGATTTCTTCTACGCGAACGCACTGCACAAAACACTCAACACCTCGCGATTGCGACCCCAACTATGCGAATGCGTAGGACAAATGCACTAAGGACCCAGCTATCCTTCTTCCTCTCTGCGAACGCGATCTGAACCTCGCGAATGCGATGACCAAAGACCTCACACCTTCGTGATCGCGGAACCATCTTCGCGAACGCGAATGCCAACTCCACAACTTCGCACCTTAAACTTTCGTGAACGCGGGACATGCATCGCGAATGCGAAGGTCAAAAACTTGCAACACCAACAACAATAATTCTACAATTTTTCACAACATGAAATGGTCCGATTGACCACACGAAACTCACCCGAGGCCCCTGGTACCTCAACCAAATATGACAACATATCCCATAACCTCATTCATACTTGTTCCATCCTTCGGAATGCTCAAAACAACAACAAAACACCCAATTCACATTGGATTCAAGCGTAAGAATTCCAAATTTCCTAAATTACGCTTTTGATAAAAAACACAACCAATCCACGTTCGAATGACCTGAAATTTTGCACACATGTCACAAATGACACAACAGAGCTATTTCAACTTCTGGAATTCCATTCCGACCCCTATATCAAAATCTCACCTATCAATTGGAAAACGCCAAAATCGCAATTTCGCCAATTCGAGCCTAAGCCTTCCACGGACTTCCAAAATGCATTCCGATCATGCTCCTAAGTCCCAAATAACCTAATGGAGCTAACCAACTCATAAAAATTCCGATCCGATGTCATATACCAACAAGTCAAATCTTGGTCAAACCTTTCAAATTTCAAGCTTCAAACTGAGAACTTTTCTTCTAAATTCATTCCGATTACCCTGAAAACCAAAACCAATGTTTTACATAAGTCATAATCATCACACGAGGAAAGTCATGCTGGAGAACTGGCGAGCAAAGTGCAAAAGCTCAAAACGACCATTCGGGTCGTTACACCTTCTCAATACTTGCAGGCCTAAGTTCTGATTTGAGTCCCTCAATAGTTTCCTCTAGGTCAGTGATTATCACCAAAAAGTTATCCCTCTCTTGCTTAGTAGCTGCAATTTTCTCTTCTAGAGTGTGCTTTTCATTGCTAAAGCTTTCTATGATTTCCTTCAAATCAACAACCACTACCATCAAGTCATCTCTCTCATTTTCTACACTATTTATTTTTTCGTTCAAAGCTTCCTTTTCTTTTTCAAGATTAGCTAGGGTCTCATTTAGATTAACTACACAAACCACCAGATCATCTCTAGATTGTTTAGCATCTCCTAGCTCTATAGTCAAGATATCCTTTTCATTAATAAGGCTATAATATGCGTCAACTAGAACATTTGCTAATAACATTAATTTATTAGAAGAGTAAGACTTTAGATTTCTCTGAACATTTCAGAAATTTACCTCATTATTTTCATCATCTTTATCGTCAGACCAAGCCATTAGTGCAAATAGTGAGTCATATTTCATTGCTTCAGTTTCCACTGCCATCATGGAGCTATTTTCTGCATTTGGTTCTCCTTCTAATTCACTGGAGGAGTCTCCCCAAGCAGCAAGAGCTTGCTTCACAACATTGTCAGCTGCACTTTTTCGACTGAATCATTGGTCAGGAATTGGGTTCCTTTTTGCTGCTTTGTCAGAGTTTTGGTTGTATTATTCCTGTTTCAGAAGTAGGCAGTCTTTGATGAAATGCCCTGGCTTTCCGCACTTGTGACAGAGATCATTGTTCCTTGCCTTACTTGAACTGCCCTTTTCTGGTATACCACCATTTCTTCGAACCATCTTTTGAAACCTTTAAGTAAGATAGGCCATATCACTATCTTCTTCACTTAAGTCATTGTTTTCAGCCTTGAGCACCCGGTTCTTCTCCTTCTTTGGCTCTCTCCTTTCACTGTCTTTCTTTCTTTCATCTCGTATGTCTTCAGATTTCCAATCAGCTCATCCATGGTTAGAATTTGTAAGTCTTTAGCTTCAGTGATGGAACTCACCTTACTTTTCCAAGACCCAGGTTGAACATTGAGAATCTTCCTTACAAGTTTGTTTCTGGGAATAAAATCTCCAAGTGAATAAGCTCATTTATGATGGATGTGAATCTTGTGTGCATATCTTGTATAGACTCATCATCCTTCATCCTGAAGAGCTCATACTAAATGGTGAGCATGTCAATCTTGAACTGTTTAACCTGAGTAGTTCCTTCGTGTGCGCTTTGCAATGCTTCCCATATTTTCTTGGTAGAATCATAAGCTGAGATTCTATTGTACTCATCAGGTCCTATACCACATACCAAGATTTTCTTGGCACGATAGTCCTTTTCTACGGTTTTTCTATCAATATCACTGTACTCTTTTCTATTTTTTGGCACCATTGGTCCATTTTCTCCAAGCTTCTTCATAGGAACATGTGGACCATCACAAATGACGTCCCACAGCTCTGAGTCTTCTTCCATTATAAAATTATGCATACGAGTCTTCCACCAGCCGTAGTACTGACCATTGAATCTAGGAGGTCTGTAGGTTGGTTGTCCTTCCTCAAAGTTAGGTGGAGTAGCCATTGAGATCTTTTCTAGGTGTCAATCTTTTAAAAAGAACATGCTCTGATACCAATTATTAGTTTATATAAATCCACCAAACTATAGAGTACCTGGTGCTCTATGAGTTTCCCTTGAGAATACTAATTAAAACAGTAAATAAATGAGACACGAGATTTTTACGTGGAAAAATCCTAATTCAAGGGGACAAAAACCATGACCTACACTTGTAGGCTTTCAACTTCATTAACTTGTCAACACATTATTACAAACCACTTTGTAATGACTCTATTACAAAGACTACAACTCAACTAACTTGTGATACACTTATCACAAGCCACTTTGTCACTCACTAGTTACAAAGACTTTAACTTATGACTAACTCTAGTCACAACACAAACTCAGAAGGTTTATGATTTTGCTTTTCCTAAAACAAAGCTTCTAATAAAGCAAGATAGGAGTTACAATAAAGAACAAACAATAAGATTACAACTCAAATACAGATACACATAGACTCGTTATGGAACTGATCCTTAGTGAGTTGTCTTCTTGTTCTTGATATACTTGTGACTTCAACGCTGGATCAGATCTTTAATTGCTTGAGATAATATCACTAAATGTTCGAGTCAATAACTTGTGCCTTGCACTATGTTATTATACTACCAAAGACATCCCAAGGATGATGTCAATTCTTGGTTGGTACACGCCTCTTCCCAATGGGAAGTGACTGCTGCACTATTGCGTGTACAGTTGCAGGCAGTTACTTTCTGCAGTTGCTTTCTAGCTGTATAATTGACTTGTACTTCTGTCAAAGAACACCCAGGGATCAGATCCTTGTTTTGTTCCTCGTTTCTCTTTATTTGCAGCAATTCACATTAGCTGGAGTTCAGGCTGGACTTCATTTATTTGTAATGTGTACCAAGTGTGTTAGGTTCCCTATTTGGTTCTTGACAGTAAGTTTGTTAGATCATCAAAATATAAAGCAAAAACATTGAAAACCCATCAGCTCTTGAACTCAAACTTTATTGTGTTGATTATCTTCAAGCTATTGTTTATATAAACAAAATTTAGAGCTTGTGTGCGCATACACATAATTGTATTGGTGCCGAGTTTTAATTAACAGGGCACATTGTGTCACGTCCATGATTAAAAGATTAGTTTTTATACGGGTACTAGAAAAAAAAGTTTGGTTCTGAACTTAGGCTAAGAAGCCCAAAAGTTAAGGACAATAGGTCCTGAACTTACAATTACAACTTCAAAAGTTAAGGACAATAGGTCGTGAAGTCCTAAACTTAGACTAACAAGCTCAAAAGTTAAGGACAATAGGTCCTGAACTTAGGCTAATATGCGCAAAAGTTAAGGACACTTGGTCCTGAACTTACAGTTACAAGTTCAAAAGTTAAGGACATGTAGTCCTGAAGTTAAGTTCAAAAGTTAAGGACATGTAGTCCTGAAGTCCTGAACTTAGAGTTCCAAGTTCAAAAGTTAAGGACATGTAGTCCTGAAGTCCTGCACTTAGAGTTACAAGTTCAAAAGTTAAGGACATGTAGTCCTGAAGTTAAGTTCAAAAGTTAAGGGCATGAGCAGAAGGGTATTTTCGTCCGGGCAGTTAAAGTTTATTAAAGCAATGACTAAAGACTAAAGACATTTTAAATAGTGGTTTAAAAGTAAATACATGTGTTATTAGTGGCTAACTGTGCACTTCCCCCAATCTTTAATCAGCAAAGATCACTTTTAGCCCACGACATAAGTTATCTATATTTGGTAGCCGTAAATATATATATATATATATATATATATATATATATATATATATATATATATATATATATTTGTTGATAATTAAATGTCTGAAAATTTATTTCTTTTTAAGAAATTATTGATGTTTGATCTCAATGGTATCGGGTCCGTATTTTGGTTCCGGAGCTCGGTATAGGTCCAATATAATATTTTTGACTTATCAATGAAATTTGGTGGGAAACGAAGTCAGTTTGATGTGATTCGGACGTCCGGTGGTAAAAATAGAGATTTCAAAGTTTTCTTGAAAATTTCATTTGATTTGGTGTTCAATTCGTAGTTCTCGGTATTATTTTGGCGATTTGATCACGTGAGCAAGTTCATATGATGTTTTTATACTGGTTTACACTTTTTTTTTGGAGTCCCGAGGGGCTTGAGTGTATTTTTGGATCTTTTGTTGAGAGAATCGTAAAGTTAATAAATTTGGGAGTTTTACCATGGTCAATATCGAGTTAAGACGACCTATTTTCAGTATTTTAAGTATGCGAGCAGGTTCGTAGCATGTTTTATGATTATAATTCATATATGGTTTGTGTCCGAGAGGTTCTGGATGAGTTTCGGGGTGGTTTCGGATCATTTCAGATAAGTTTGGGTTTTACACTGTTCATTCGCAAATGTGAACCTTTTATGGCAATTGCGAAAACACTATTCATTCGTAATTGTGAACTATTTATGGCAATTGTGAGAACACTATTCATTTATAAATGCAAAGTTTTCTTCGCAAATGCGATACCTGCAGCTGAACAAAATATGACTTAGATAGAAGTTTTGATTCATTTCCCAAATTTTCAAAATCTAAACCACAAGAGGCAATTTTCCAAAGAACGTTTCTTCCCCAACTCATTGGTAAGTGATCTTAAACTAATTTCTTTCAATCTTTCACTATTTTTTCATAAGATTCAACAAAAAATCTAAAGTTTTCATGGTGAAATTGGGGGTTTTTTGGTAGAAACTAGGAATTTCGAAATTTGGAGATTTAGACCTCAAATTGAGGTGGGATTCCAAAACAAATTATATATCCGGGATCGGGGTTGAATGGGTAATCGGATTTTGGTCCGAATTTCGGGTTTGGGCCAAGCGAGCTCGGGTGTTGACTTTTATTGACTTTTTTAAGAAATGGCCTAAATTGAATTCTTTCCAATCATGGATAGATCCTCAGACTTTATTTGAATCGTTTGATTGGTAAATTGCTAGATTCTATTGGTCCAGAGGTTTGTGTGAAGGAAAAAGTTGTGATTGAGCTGTAAATTTGGTCGTTGGAGTGAGGTAAGTGTCGTGGTTAATTTTGGCTTGAGGGATTAGGTATTATTTGCCTATTTGCTACGTGTTTGGATGTTGAATACAACGTATAGGTGTGGTGACGAGAACCTTTGTGTTGTTGTTGAGTCATAGCATGCTAGTGAATCTTATTGTTGTAACTGTTGTATTCTTTGATTCTATTGTTCATGCTTAGACTAGCTATTCGTTATGTTGAGCAACTCTTATCATGTTTTACGAAATTTGGTATTGATTGAGTATTGACTCAAAGTTGAGGTTGGTATTGTTGAACTAAATGTTGAAGTAAGATTGGTTCTTGATATTTTTATCTCTCTGTTGTTATTGTTCATTATTTTGGTGAGGGAAAGTATTAAAGCACGAAGGGTGATGCCGTGCAATATGTTGTGAGTGAGAGTTAATGCACGAAGGGTGATGCTGTTCCATGATATGTGAGTGTTAATGCATGAAAGGTGATGTCGTGCCGTTTATTTTGTTTATATGGTCAGGATGAGAGTTAATGCACGAAGGGTGATACCGTGCCGTTTCTATTAATTATTATGGTGAGGTTGAGAGTAAAAGCACGAAGGGTGATGCTGTGCACTTGTCTTTACTGTGTTTAATACTTTCATTGGTGCAAAGCATATCGTCTGCTGTGGTTTCTTTACTGTTATAGTTTTCTTTATCTTGTAGTCCCCTCAGCATGTTTCCCCTCATGTTATTATCTGTTTAGCTTCTATTAGTTGTTATTGTGCTCGTATATTATTTAACTGCACATATTTATGAATGTGTCTTGTCTTAGCCTCATCATTACTTCACCGAGGTTAGACTTGACACTTATCAGTACATGGGATCGGTTGTACTGATATTGTACTATGAACTTTCTGTGCAAATTTTGGTACCGGACCAAGTTGACCCTGAGTCTAGCTGTTGGCTTGATCTATTTGGAGACCCAAGGTAGTCCTGTTGGCGTCTGCAGACCCTGACGTCCCCTTCTATACATTTCCTTTATTATTTCATTTTTATCGAAAATAGTTGTTTTTCCTTCAAACACCTTACTGGTAGCTAAATCTTAGTAGTTCGTGGATTGTGACACCAGATTCTGGGTAGTTGTGTATAAGTATTAAAGTTGTTATGAATTTTCGCTCTTTTCTTTTTACCTAGTTATGGCTTATTTGATGTTTATCACTGAAAAACTTAAGAATCTGGCTTAATGATCTCTATTGTTGGCATGCCTAGCAAGTGAAATGTTAGGCGCCATCACAGTCCCGACGGTGAAAATTCTGGGTCGTGACATTTGTTTTTGTAAATTTCTACTGGGATTGTTGCTATCTGATTGTTACTATTTGATGCTACTTTTTCACCCCTTTTACTGTATATTGTTGCTCCCTGATGGTTACTATTTGATGGTACTTTTTCTCTTCTTTGCTTATCGCCTTTCTCTCCCCTCTTTCCTCCTTTTCTTCTCCCCTATTCTTCCTTTCCACCTTTTCCTGAGCTAAGGGTCTATCGGAAACAACCTCTCTACCTCCTCAGATAAGGGTAAGGTCTGCGTACTCACTACCCTCCCTATACCCCATCCGTAAGATTATACTAGATATGTTATTGTTGTTTAAAGTGAATAAATCTTATCTTTCTACATTTTCACAAAATAAATATCTTTTTAATATTTGCTTATAGTTATTATATTAGTCATTAACTAATATTGTTATATTGTCATGTGATATTTTAAGGTTACCAATTGACTTAAGATCTTGTTTATTACCCTTTTGAAAATCATAAATAAATACAACTTTTTTATTCCTAATAGTTAATGTATTTTACCTTTATCGTCTTACTCAGAACTCTTTCGTCAGTTAAGTATTTCAATAATATTTTTGAGTATTACTTAATTATTTAATATACTTATCCTTAAATAATTCAAAGTATAATTTGTGTGCAAAATTTTAGGTCATTCGGACGAGATTTGATAGACTTTTTGATCGAAAGCATAATTTTAGAGTTCTTGGAGTTCTTAGGCTTGAATCCACTGTTAAATTAGTGATTTGATGTTGTTGTGAGCGTCTCGAGGTTTTGAACAAGTTTGAACGATGTCATGGGTGTGTTGGTGCAATTGGTTTGGAATTCCAGGAGTTCCGGGTAGGTTCCGGGATGTTTTAGGCCAAAAATTATAGTTGTAGCAGGTCCAGAAGAGTTGCAGGCCTCGGAACCCACCCGCGCGAACCGCACAAAAGGAAGTGCAGCCGCGGTATGTGTTGTGCGGACCGCACAAAATGAAGTGCGGCCGCGGTGGTTTTGGGCGGGCCCCGGTACTTTTGCGCGGACCGCGGAGGCTGAGATCTGAGGAGTACTCTATAAATACGAGGTTTTGGGTTTTATTTGATATTTTGACCTACAGAGCTCGAATTTTAGCGATTTTCGAAGGTTTTTCAAGAAATTCATTGGGGTAAGTGATTCTAACTCAGATTTGGCTAGAGTACATGAATCTATCATTGAATTCATCATTTAATTCGTGATTTGGGATGGAATTTGCGAAGAAAATTGTGAAATCTTTCAAAAATGTAAAATGATGATTTGAAGGACCAAATGGTATCAGAATTGGATAATTTTCATATGGTTAGACGTGAGAGTATAAGGATTCAAGTTTAGTGAATTTTGTCAAATTCCGAGATGCGGGCCCGGTGGTCGGGTTTGACCAAATTCTAGAATTATTTTGTAATTCGATTGTTTTTTCTTGGGCTTTGTTCCCTTAGCCTATTGTGATGTATTCGTTCTGATTTTGGATAGATTCGACGCGCGTGGAGGCCGATTCCAGGGGCAAAGGCGTCACGAGATAGAGATTTAGCCGGTTCGAGGTGATTAATAAATGTAAATGATGTCCTGAGGGTTTGAAACCCCGGATTTGCACATCTTAGTGCTATATTGAGGTGAGACACGCACTTGATGATGAGCGTGGGGTCGTTTACTATTGGGGATTGTGACTTGGTCCATCCCGATTGATGATATTTACCGTGTATTTGACTGAAACTTATTTGTTCTCATCAATGTTTGAACTGACTACCATATTTGGGCTTCGTGCCAATTATTTGAACCCTCCGGGTAGTTTTATCACTATTTCTTCACTATTTTGACTTATTACTTGAACTCAGTCGTACTGTTTTCCACTGTTTTACAACTCAGCCACTTTTTACTCGGTGTTGAAACTAAAATGATATATTAAATAATGTTTTGAGCTGAGAACTATTGTTTTACTAATGCCCTAGGGGCTTATATGATTTCTGGACTGAGTACGGCCAAGGGCAAGATGTGAGGATACTATGGGATCGGGCTGCGCACTATAGCAGTGTTATACTGATATTAATATGAGGCCGAGGGCCTAGATTTGATGCCACGATATGTCTTGGTATTGCGCTTGGGCCGTAAGGGGCCCCTCCCGGAGTCTGCACACCCCTAGTAAGCGACCATACATGTATGGATCGGACTGCATGCCGCAGCGGGTACTATAGGGTACCGTTCTATGTGTTGATTTTCTTTATATGTTCGTCACTTAACTGCTTATTTGTTGTAGCATTTCCATATTTCGTTTCCATTGGTTTATTGTTTTCATATTACTTGTTTAAAATGCCGCATTATAGATTACTCTGTGTTTCTCCGTGATTTCTTATTCTCAGTCATTATTTATGCTTATTACTCACTGGGTCGGAGTACTCACATTATTCTCTGCACCTTGCGTGCAGATCCAGGTGCATCTGAGGCTGAGTGAGGATTTTCAGTTGAGCAGCGCATATCCGGGAGCATCGAGGTAGCTGCATGGCGTCCGCAGCCCTGATCTCCCCTTTCCATCCTTTTGTTTTATCCGCATTCCCTAGATTCATATGTATTGGGGTGATAAACTAGTATTAGAGGCTCGGACTTGTGACACTGGATCTATATAGGCTATGTAGTAGTAGTTTTATCATTTGAAACTCCGCCTATTTAACTCTGGTTTCAGACTTTTAATATGGTGTTTTGGTAATTTAACTGTGTTAGCTAATAATGAACTATATAAGAAATAGGTTGAGGTTGTTAATTGGTCAGGCTTGCCTAGCAGCGTGTTGGGCGCCATCACGACCGAGGTTGGGGTCATGACAAGTTAGTATCAGAGCCTAGGTTTCATAGGTCTCGCAAGTCATGAGCCGGTTTAGTAGAGTCTCGCAGATCGGTACGGAGACATCTGTATTTATCCTGGAGAGGCTGCAGAACCTTTAGGAAAAACTTTATATTCTTGAAATTCTGGTCGTGCGACTTTGTTGATCCGAGAACTAAACTTCTGTTGTTCCATTCTCTCATAGATGGTGAGGATGCGAGCTACCGGACGAGGTGGAAAACCACCAGTGCCACCCACTGAGGCCACCAGAGGCCAGGGACGCGGTCGTAGACGTGGCAGAGGCAGAGCAGCGAGGGCAGCACCTATTGATCCCCCAGCTGCATCGGTCCAAATCAAGCTCCAACAGTACCAGTTCAGGCACCAGCTGTGCCCATCGTGATTCTGGGTCTTCAGGAGGCCTTGGCACAGATTTTATCAGTTTTCACTGGCTTGGCTTAGGCAGTTTCAGCCACTACCACAGCAGCTACTTCACAGCCCGGGAGAGGCAATTAGACCCCCGCTGCTCGCACGCCTGAGCAGGTAGTGCAGGGACTACAGACGCCGGGGGCACCTCCAGCTCAACCGGTTGCACCAGTTTAGGAGTTCATGGTACCAGGTATGCCGGATGATGAACAACATCGTCTTGAGAGGTTTGGTAGACTCCAGCCTCTGTCATTCAGTGATGTTGAGGGCGATGATGCCCAGGGTTTTCTTGACAAGTGTCAGCAGATGCTCCGTACAGCAGGGATCCTTGAGTTTAATGGTGTAGCATTTACCACCTTTCAGTTTACTGGGAATGCCTTTACTTGGTGGGAGGATTTTGAGAGGCGTAGGCCTGTCGGTGCAACACCCCTTTCTTGGCAGCAGTTCACCGCTATCTTCTTGGAGAAGTATGTACCGCAGTCCCGCAGAGAGGAACTACGTAGGTAGTTTGAGTGGTTGACGCAGGGGGGTATGACCGTAACCTAGTATGAGATGAGGTTTTCTAAGTTGGCTCGTCATGCCATTTGGATGATTCTGACAGATCGTGAGAGGATCAAGAGATTTGTGGATGGCCTTAACTACCATCTTTGTATTCTAATGACTAGAGAGAGAGTATTGGGTGCTACGTTCAAAGAGGTGGTTGATATCGCTCTTGAGATTGAGATGGTTCGCCGTAGGGAGAGAGAGGAGAGGGAGGCCAAGAGGCCTCGAGGATCGGGCAGTTACAGTGGAGCTCCGTCGAGGGGCCAGTCCCAGCATGGTTGAGGTCGTTCTTTCAGGCCTGCTCAGTCGGCCCGTCCAGAGTATCGTGGGGCATCTTCAGGTTGTGGTCATTAGGGGTCCCAGCAGGGCCAATGTCATTCAATGCCTTCCCAGCTTAGATTTCATCTCATGCCCTATCAGCTCAGGGTTCTTCTGTGCCGATTGCATCTGCTAGTCACTCCGATGCGAGGGGTTCCCTTCAGTCCCCATCTCCAGCACCGGGTAATTGTTATGAGTACGGAGAGTTTGGACATATGAGTAGGCGATGCCCTCGACTTCGTGATGGTCAGTATCAGCAGAGGGGTCAGCCCTCGACTTCTGCTCCAGTTACTTCACCACCCGCTCAGCCAGCTAGGGGTGAGGGTCAGGTAGCCAGGGGTTGCCCTAGAGGGGGAGGTCGATCAGGCTGTGGCCAGGCTCATTTCTATGCTATTCCAGAAAGGCCAGATGCTATTGCTTCAGATGCTGTCATTACAAGTATTGTTTTAGTCTGCCACAGAGATGCCTCTGTATTATTTGATCCCGGTTCCACCTTTTCTTATATGTCATCATACTTTTCTCGTTATTTGTGTAGGCCCCGTGAGTTTCTTTCTTTACCTGTTCATGTATCTACCTCGGTGGGCGACACTATTATTGTAGACCATGTGTATCGGTCATGTGTGGTGACTATTAGGGGTCTGGAGACCCGAGTAGATCTATTGCTATTGAGCATGGTGGATTTTGATGTTATTTTGGGCATGGATTGACTATCTCCATGTCGTGCTATTCTAGACTATCATGCTAAGACAATCACTTTGGCTATGCCGGGTGTACCGCAGATCGAGTGGCGTGGTGTGACTGATTATGTTCCTAGTAGGGTGATATATTTCTTGAAGGCCCAGCGTATGGTTGGGAAGGGTTGCCTTTCAAATTTAGCGTTTGTGACGGATGTGGGAGCTGAGACTCCTAACATTGTGAGGGATTTTTCTGATATGTTTCCTGCAAACCTGTCGGGCATGCTACCGGATAGGGATATTGATTTTGGTATTGACCTAGTGCCGGGTACTCAGCCTATTTCTATTCCGCCGTATCGTATGGCACCAGCAGAGTTGAAAGAATTGAAAGAACAACTTCAGGAACTCCTAGATAAGGGGTTCATTCGGCCTAGTGTGTCACATTGGGGTGCTCCCGTTCTGTTTGTGAAGAAGAAGGATGGAACAATAAGAATGTGCATCGATTATAGGCAATTGAACAATGTAACAATTAAGAACAAGTATCCTTTGCCTCATATTGATGATTTATTTGATCAGCTTCAAGGAGCAAGAGTGTTCTCCAAGATTGATCTCCGTTCCGATTATCACCAGTTGAAGATCAGGGATTCAAATATTCTTAAGACTGCCTTCAAGACCAGATATGGTCATTATGAGTTCCTTGTGATGTCTTTCAGGCTAACCAATGCCCCAGCAGCATTCATGCATTTGATGAACAGCGTGTTTCGGCCTTATCTAGATTCGTTCATCATTGTGTACTTACGTACTCAGGAGGAGCACGTAGAGCATTTGAGAGTTGTGTTGTAGAGATTGAGGGAGAAGAAACTTTATGCAAAATTCTCCAAGAGTGAGTTTTGGCTCAATTCAGTGGCTTTCTTGGGACACATGGTGTCCAGCGAAGGTATTCAGGTTGATCCAAAGAAAATAGAGGCGGTTTAGAGTTGTCCTAGACCATCCTCAGCCACAGAGATTCGTAGCTTTCTTAGGTTGGCAGGCTATTATCGCCGGTTTGTTCAGGGATTCTCATCTATCGCATCGCCCTTGACCAAGTTGACTCAGAAGGGTGTTTCATTTGTATGGTCGGATGAGTGTGAAGAGAGCTTTCAGAAGCTCAAGACAGCCTTGACCACAACTCCAGTGTTGGTTTTGCCATCAGCTTCAGGTTCATATACCATGTATTGTGATGCTTCGAGAGTTGGGATTGGTTATGTATTGATGCAGGAGGGTAGAGTTATTGCTTATGTTTCTCGTCAGTTGAAGCCCCATGAAAAGAACTACCATGTTCATGATTTGGAGCTGGCTGCCATAGTTCATGCATTGAAGATTTGGAGGCATTATTTGTATGGTGTATCTTGTGAGATATTCACCGATCATCGCAGTCTTCAGCATTTGTTCAAGCAAAAGGATCTTAATTTGAGGCAGCAGAGATGGTTGGAGTTGCTTAAGGATTATGATATCACCATATTGTATTATCCGGGGAAGGCCAATGTAGTGACCGATGCATTGAGCCGAAAGGCAGTGAGTGTCACACCTCCTTTTCACTACCTACACACCGCAAAGGGCGTAAAGGAGTTTTTCCATTTAAAGGACAATCGGAACGAGATTTAATTATTAATTATTCAGAGTCGCCACTTGAGAGATTAATGGTGTCCCAAGTCACCGGTTGAATCCCGAACCGAGGAAATTTATGACTCTGTTAACAGTCCGCATACCAGAAATCCGAGTAAGGAATTCTGTTAACCCGGGAGAAGGTGTTAGGCATTCCCAGGTTCCGTGGTTCTAGCACGGTCGCTTAACTGTTGTATTTGATTTTATCTGATTTTAATACACGCTAGCTTATGTGCCTTCTATTTGTAAACCGCTTTTATCATTATTTATTTTATAAGAATTATGATGTCGTGAAAACGCGTTTTGAACCCCCGTCGCAATCAATGCGCCCGTGGTTGTCGACACATTTCGACTTCATCGAGATTTGGATTTGATTCGTATCAATGCGCACCCGAATTTAAGAAAGTAATTTAATTAAATCGTGCCTAAGAAGCTAACATAGTATTATTTTGGGGAAAAACCATGAAGTTTGCTAAGTGGCCATCCCAAATACTAATTATTTTGATAATTATTTATTGAGGGCCCCACATTTATTTATTTGTGTGGTGAGGCTCGTCTCAAATTGTGGACCTCTTTTCTATCCTTATTTAGTTTTAGGAATTACGACGTTATGGAAACATGTTTCGAAGCACGTCACAATCAATGCACCCGTGATTGTCAACACATTTTGACTTTGTCGAGATTTGGATTTGGGTCGCATCAATGCGCACCCGAGTTTAAGAAGGTACTTTAAGTAAGTCGCGCTTACAAATTCTAACGTATTGTTGTTTTAGGGGAGGTGGCGAAATTCACTAAACAACCTTTCCAAATCTAAACGGTGAGATAATTATGCTACTAAGCGCTTAAGGATTCTAATTGATTAAAGCCAGTACTTTGTTGAATTCGAATTTGAACATCCGGGTAGAAATGCCGAGCAAATGGGCTCTGAACCCATAAGGTCCAGCTCCTGCCATTGCACATGCTGCAGGCACAAGCCCTTATAGCGCTAGGCGTTAGGTATAAAGCAGGCCCAAATTTTGGCTTGCAGTTGTACAGCCCAGGGATCGAATCCTTGGGCACCTTTTGATTTATCTAATTCTTAAACCTTGATGCACCTAGGCCCTAATTCAATTATCACCTAGCCAAAGTCTGGGCCAACTGTTAATACGCCAGGCCCAAAACTGGCCCAATATGAAGCTGTTAACTATGCAATTCATACTAGACCAAACTTACAAGCAGCCATGCGTATGGCACTCCAAATCAACTACAACTTTGCAGATTTAACTTCAGCATACTATGAAACTTAAACAAATTGAAAATGACAATTGCATAAACATGAAATGCACAATTTAAACAGTCCACAACCTGGATTACATACATGAATCTAAATACCCAAATATCCACTTACTAATCGACATGAACTAACTCCTACTCGACAGTTTATCAGTCCAATTCATACAAACCAAGACTAGTACAGTACCTAAATGACATGGGTAAGCTAATTGTTTCATACATTAAATTAGACAAAAACAACATAAAAAATATCAGAGATCAACTTCAAACAACATGTTTACTTCAATTCCATAAACTTGAGAGTTACAAAACCAGTACCTGGAAATTGAAATGAAAATAGAGAAAAGGGAGAGGAATCAGCTACTTTCAACAACAACAGCAACAAACTCAGCAATGTTACACCACAGAAATACAGGCAGATTGCTTTGAAAACCAGATATATAAGCAGACTCCCACAGATCAGTTTAACAATGCTTCCAATATACTCCTGACCCTTACAGCTGCACCTAAGCACCTCTGTAAAAGGGCTAAACCCAAAACCCAAAATTGAAATCCTAGACTAGTGATGAAACTGTGAAGTTGTTTCGGATTTCTCCATTTTTTGATGTTTTAGTTTTCTGAATAATCCTAGAATTGAAATGCTAACTGAAATTTAAAAGAAGGAATGAAAGCTCAAATGGAAACTTAGGGCTGAAGGCAGAATAAGAGAGAAGCCCCTTTTCCAAGGCATTTCATGCCCTTTTATAGGCAACCCCAAAGAGAATAGATCAGGTTCTGATTTTCCAATCAGCCCCTCCCTATTTTCAGTTTGGTCCCTCTATTCCTAACTTGCTAAACAAGTAAATGCCTTACATTTATTAAAATCTACACTTGTACCCCATTCTAGAAGGCCCTAGGGTATTCCTCTACCCATACAATACCTATACTGTCCTTCCCTATGTCTTGATATTACTATTCTCATCAGAACTACCCTTTTCCATACCCAGATTACCCCTAAAAACCCCTCAAAGTTACTGAACTTACCCTCATCCTTAACAGCTATAACCAATACCCTAATTTAAATAAAAAACTAACTGAAATTAATTAATTAGTATTCAGAAACTAACTAATCAGACTGACCAAAACCAATTTTGTTCAATTATACCAACTCAAACAGGCTAAACGAAATTAAACTGAGCTTAAGCTACCCTGATTAATATTAAGTGAACTTTAAACTAATTCTTAAACCATGAACTTACAATCATTCAACCAAATATCAAACTCAGAATCAATCAGTAATTAACAGAACTTAAACTAATACAATTAAACCATAAAATTAACAGAACAATTAACGAAACAACAACTGTAAATAACACTTCAAACATGCGAGTAAAAAGAAGCAGTAAAAAAACTCACAAAGGCCTAAGGGACTCCGGCCAGTCAGAAACATCTGAATCCTTTCAGATTTTTGACGCGTAACATCCCTAACCATGTGTTCTTACAAGAGAACACATGGTTAAGGATACTACGGTTCGAAATCAAAAGGATTTGTTTTTAGGGTTTGGCCTGAAATTATTAGATCTAAGATTTGGGCCGTTTCACGGTGATTTGAAAGAAAATAGCCATGGATTAGTGTTGAGGAAGGGCCGGGGGTTGTGGGGTGTGATTTTGGACTGATTTGGATGAACTTGTCACTTGGCCGGAAAACTTCAAACCAAGATTCGACGAGTTCCGGCCTTGTTCGAGGTACACCAGTGGGTGCAATGGAAAGAGGAGAGTGAGGGGGATCTGTGGTGTTAACCTCGGAGTGAACGGCGTAGTTTGTGTTCACCGCCAGCGAGGGGTTTGATGGCGGCGCGGGCTAGGGTTTGTTGAGGGGAAGGGTGGGGTAAGGAAGACGATGCAAATGGGGGTAGGGGGGAAGGTTCGGACCCTTGTATATTAAAAACCTCGTTAGTTCCTGACCGTTGGATTGATGAGATCCAACGGTCCTGATTCATAGGCCCCGAAACGACACATTTCGTTTAGCAAGGGGGGCAGACCGGGTAGGGACTTGGGCTGGACTGAATTTCAATGATTTTGAGGCGTTTGGGCCTGAGAAGTTCCAATGCATTTGGCCCAAATTTTGGTTTTTAATAAGACCATTTTCTACTCTTCTTTTCTTTTTATTTTCTTTTCTTGCTTTTACAATTTTTATAATAATTTTTTATAATTTTTATAAAGATGTAAAACTAACATGAAATCCTAATTTTTCAAAACAAACACTAATTAATTCCTAAAATTGTTCAAAAACTATTTCATGACAAATTCACAGTAAAATCATTAAAATGCAAAAGTGAACTATTTTTGTGATTTTCATGCTTTGCTTTAAACAAATTATCCCTTAATTGATACTAAATATAAAAATTCAAACCTAAATGCAAATGCATACTCCTTGTGTTTTTATATGAATTAACATGCACAAATAAGATGCCGATAATTGAAACAAAATGCCACCAAAATTCACAAGAATTGTAAAAATAAAGAAAAATTATTTTGTTGGAATTTTGGGAATTATTCATACATAGGGCAAAAATCACGTGCTCACAGCTGCCCTTCTTTGCTCGAAAACGCGAAAGGTTTTCGGGCATAGACAAGTGAGTAAATACGAGCGATTTTTGCCTGTTTGAAAATTCCGTGCGAAGCATTTTGAAAAGTTTGACCGCGTCCTGCTTCGGAGGTTGCCTACATATCCTGGGCTAAACAGGAATCAGGTCAGTGTAGTTCGGGAGTGTCTGGTAGTTGGGACTACCAGGAACTGTGATTGCACTGCGCTTGCTATTGTTACTGCTTGCTGACCTCCCCTATTACATCATGTCAAAGATAAAAGAAACTAAACCAACTATGCTCTATGAATTACCAAAAATCCTATCTAAATTCTTCAAACTTGCTCTTGTACTTCCTTGTTGCCTTGTTGTCTTGTGTTTCCTTGTTGCCTCATTGTCTTGTGCTTTCTCGATAAAAATCCATATTGCCATTCCCTTAGGCGGACTCCTAACTTCCGAACCTTGAACTGTATGTATTCTTCTGTTATACAGGCGGGCTCCTGACTTCTGAAACTTGAATCGCTTGCCTCTATTCTTCAGGCGGGCTCCTAACTTCTGAAACTTGAACTCTACGTATTCCTCTGTTATACAGGCGGGCTCCTGACTTCTGAAACTTGAATCGTATGCCTCTATTCTTCAGGCGAGCTCCTGTCTTCAAAATAAACAAAGAGATTGATTGAAAGCTAAAATTGAATTATATCACCTCTGTTCTCCAGGCGGGCTCCTGATTTCGACTGCTAAAATATTTAACACCTCCATTTTTCAGGCGGGCTCCTGACTTTTGAACCTAAAATTAAAACTACTCCTCCATTATCCAGGCGGGCTATTGATTGCTAAAATTAAATTGTATGTCTCTATTCTCCAGGCGGACTCCTGATTACCAAAATTAAATTGTATGTCTCTATTCTCCAGGCGGATTCCTGATTACTAGACGAACAAAGAGATTGAAGGGAAGCTAAAAACTTGAATTATATCACCTCCGTTCTTCAGGCGGGCCCCTGACTGCTTAAAATCTGAATGATATGTCTCTATTTTCCAGGCGGACTCCTGACTTTCGGGTATATGAATTACGTCCTATTATCCAGGAAGGTCCGACAACTTGCACTTATTCTAATCATGCCAGCTTTGCAATCAAATTCCATTCCCCTTATGCACTTCAAGACTATCTCGTATTTAATCAAGCCGCACTTTGCGATCAAACCTGATTACTGCTTGTTTTCCTTCTTGGAGAATTCCTTTTCAACGGCTAACTTTTTGCCCTTGTTACAATCAAAGAAAATTTCGTCAGTTTAAAATGGTGGTTAGTTGATGGCCTTCTTGCTGAAAAATCCTTCCACTGGCTTGCTTTGTGTTGACTGCCTTCCACGCACTGTCCCTGAACCGCTTGACTTTCTGACCAACTTTTAAATTTCCCAACATCCGGTGACCTAAATGTTTTACACCCATGCTGTTATTTCATTTTCTGACCTTTTGTTTGAGCTTTTGCCTTTCCCCCGACATTCCCCAATCATTTCACCGATGAAACTTCCGTTAATTCCCCGTGTTCCACTTGACATCAAGTTGTTTTTGACATGATCTGACCACGTTGTGTTTTATAATTCTAGAAACCGGTAGTGAGATTTGAAGTCCTTTCTGCTTGCATTGACCAAGACACATCTCAACTAGATAAAACCCTCAAAAGAAAATGAAATGCGATGATTTTTGAGTCAAGGATAAGGAGAATCCAAAACCAGATGGTTATTTCAAAAAGAGAAGGAAAAGAAACTTATTTGAGCGAGCCAGCTGGTACCAATGGTTATGACATGCATTTCGAATTGATCGTCCCAATCTGTCCAAATAACCGGCTTTCAATCGCCATACTTTGTTGCCCAAAACTTCCGAACTTGTTTGGATTACCCAGATCTTAACTTTGCTTTACTACGGTACCTCGAAACATTTTCCACCCACATACCTTTTTCCATTCAAACATTTTCCAACTCACTTTCGCCTCAAGGTGCCCGCGAGGGTTTTCACCAATAAGACTCTCTCATTTATTTTCTCTCAGCTCCCGTCGCCTTACGGTGCCCGTGAAGGTTTTCACCAATAAGACTCTCTCATTTTACTTTTGTTTTTTCTTGCTTGAACCGGAGTGTTGCTATTGATACGAATTACCGTCACCTGCTCGACCTGGCATTTCTTAGAAATTGATCAAAAGGTCTTTCTTTGGACCGTAATGTAGGCTTTTGGATTGGGTTAAAAAGAAAGGTATAAAAGGCTCAAAACAATTCGAATGGGTTTAAATTACAACTTTCGGAATCCAATTTTCACAAAAATCACACCTTCTGCCCCAGTTTCTTGCTTGGAGATTTTTGGATTTCTATTTTGGTATGACTGAACCTCGGAGTAAGGCTGCCTACGTACCCTTTCGGGATCAAGTCAAACGTAATTCACTATATTTAACCTTTGTTGTTGTGATTTTCTTTCTTTCCTTTTCTTTCGTTTTTCTTTCCTTTCCTTTTCTTCTTTTCTTTTATTTTCTTTCTTTTCTTTCTTTTCTTTTTCTTTTCTTTATTTTCTTTTTCTTTTCTCCTTTTCTTTTTCTTTTCTTTCTTTTCTTTTTCTTCTTCTCTCTTTCTTTTCTTTTTGTTTTTCTCTTCTTTCTTTTCCTTTTGTCTTTCTCTTCTTTCCTTTATATTCGGCACCTGTGTTCCCTGATAGTGCCGTTGATTCCGAAAGAGGGGTATGAAAAATAAGTAAGGCTCGAAGGGGATAACAAGGGATAAGAGTGTTGGATAGTAGGACAAAATGCCTTCATCATTTTCAATCTTTAAGATATGCCAAATACAAACAGGTACATCCAGAAAATAAAAAAATCATACATAGTATCTCTTGACCGCATCAGAATTGATGGCCATTTCTATACATTTTCCTTCCACATATGTCAAATACAATGCTCCATTAGACAACACTCTGGTTATTACAAATGGTCCCTGCCAGTTTGGGGCAAACTTTCCTTTTGCTTCAGCCCAATGAGGCAAGATCCGCCTCAGTACTAATTGCCCGACTTCAAATTTCCTTGGACGTACTTTCTTGTTGTAAGCTCTTGCCATTCTTCGCTGGTACAGTTGGCCATGACACACCGATGCCAATCTCTTCTCATCAATCAAACTCAACTGCTCGAGACGGCTTTTCACCCGTTCATCATCATCGATCTCAGCCTCTCAATGATTCGCAGGGATGGGATTTCCACTTCTGCGGGTATTACTGCCTCGGTACCGTATACTAATGAGTAAGGAGTCGCCCCCACCGAGGTACGAACGGTGGTGCGATATCCTAGCAACGCAAAAGGAAATTTCTCGTGCCACTGTCTAGATCCTTCAACCATCTTCCAGAGTATTTTCTTTATATTCTTATTGGCTGCTTCGACCGCACCATTTGCCTTGGGACGGTACGGAGTAGAATGCCTGTGAGTAATCTTAAACTGCTCACATGTCTCCTTCATCAAATGACTATTAAGATTAGCCCCATTATCTGTGATGATTACCTTTGGAATACCAAACCGACAGATGATATTTGAATGCACGAAATCGACTACAGCTTTCTTAGTCACAGACTTGAACGTCTTAGCTTCCACCCATTTTGTAAAATAATCTATAGCTACCAAGATAAACCTGTGCCCATTTGATGTTGCTGGATCAATTGGCCCAATAACATCCATGCCCCACGCAACAAAAGGCCATGGTGCGGACATCGTATGTAATTCTGATGGTGGAGAATGAATCAAATCTCCATGTACTTGGTATGAAACTTACGCACAAAACTGATACAGTCCCGCTCCATCGTGAGCCAATAATAACCCGCTCGGAGAATCTTTTTTGCTAGAACATACCCACTCATATGCGGTCCACAAACTACGGAATGTACCTCAGTCATGATAGTTGTGGCCTGCCTTGCATCTATACATCTCAACAACCCGAGATCTGGAGTTCTTTTGTACAGCACTCCTCCACTAAGGAAAAACCCGCTTGCCAATCGCCGAATCGTTCTTTTCTGATCACCGGTGGCCTGTATTGGATATACTCCTGTTCTAATGTACTCTTTGATATCATGGAACCATGGCTCTCCATCAGTTTCCTCTTCTATCATATTACAGTAAGCATGTTGATCACGGACCTGAATCTGCAATGGATCAACATAAGCCTTATCTGGATGGTGCAACATTGACGCCAAAGTCGCCAAAGCGTTAGCAACCTCATTATTAATCCTTGGAATGTGCCTGAATTCTATGGCCTGAAAATGCTGGCAAAGCTCTTGCAGACACTACCGATACGGTATAAGCTTCAAATCCCGTGTTTCCCATTCTCCTTGAATCTGGTGTACCAGTAAGTCTGAGTCACCCATGACCAAGATTTCCCGTACACCCATATCCACAGCTAATCTCAATCCCAATATACATGCCTCATATTCTGCCATGTTGTTTGTACAGTAGAAACGAAGCCGAGCCATAACAGGGTAATGCTGACCTGTTTCCAAAATAAGTACTGCTCCTATTCCCACGCCTTTCATATTTGCAGCCCCATCAAAGAAAAGTTTCCATCCCGACTTCTCTGCTTGTTCCAATTCCTCAATGTGCATCACCTCTTCATCAGGGAAATAGGTTTTCAAAGGCTCATAATCTTCATCGACGGGGTTCTCAGCCAAATGATCGGCTAATGCCTGTGCTTTCATGGCAGTCCGCGTCACGTATATAATGTCAAATTCTGTAAGCAAGATCTGCCACTTTGCAAGCCTTCCTGTGGGCATGGGTTTCTAAAAATATACTTCAACGGGTCCAAGCGAGATATAAGGTAAGTAGTGTAAGATGACAAATAATGTTTCAACTTCTGTGCCACCCAAGTTAGGGCGCAACATGTCCTTTCCAGATGAGTATACTTAACCTCGTAAGATGTGAACTTCTTGCTGAGATAATAGATAGCCTGCTCCTTTCGGCCCGTAACATCGTGCTGCCCCAGTACACAGCCAAATGAACTGTCCACAACTGTCAGATATAAATTCAAAGGCCTCCCTGGTTCTGGCGGAACCAACACGGGTGGGTTTGACAAATACCCCTTTATCTTATCAAAAGCCTCTTGACATTCATTAGTCCAATTAACCGCGACATCTTTCTTCAACAACTTGAAAATTGGTTCACATGTTGCCGTGAGCTGAGCAATGAACCTGCTGATATAGTTCAATCTTCCCAACAAACTCATCACCTCGGTTTTGTTTCTTGGAGGTGGCAACTCCTGAATAGCTTTGATCTTTGACGGGTCTAATTCAATACCCCGCCGGCTGACTATAAACCCCAACAACTTCCCGGATGGCACCCCGAAAGCACACTTTGCAGGATTGAGCTTCAGATTGTACCTACGAAGCCTTTGAAAGAACTTTCTCAAATCTCTGACATGGTCGGATTGTTGTCTAGACTTCACGATCATATCATCCACGTATACCTCGATTTCCTTATGTATCATATCATGGAAGATGGTTGTCATGACCCTCATATAAGTTGCCCCAGCATTTTTCAAACCAAACGGCATGACCCGATAACAATATGTTCCCCACGGCGTGATGAATGCCGTCTTTTCTACATCCTCTTTGTCCATTAGAATCTGATGATAACCCGCATAACAATCCACAAAAGAACCAATATCATGTTTGGCACAATTGTCGATCAGTATATGGATGTTGGGCAATGGGAAATTATCTTTTGGGCTTGCCTTGTTAAGGTCTCGATAATCGACGCACACCCTGGTTTTACCATCTTTCTTCGGCTCAGGCACGACATTAGCTAACCAAGTGGGGTACCGTGTAACCTGAATGACCTTTGCCTCAAACTGCTTGGTAATCTCTTCTTTGATCTTCACACTTATGTCTGTTTTGAACTTTCTCAACTTCTGGTTGATAGGAAGGAGTGCCGGATCAGTGGGTAATTTATGAACCACCAAATTGGTGCTTAGACCTGGTATATCATCATATGACCATGCAAAAACATCTTTGTACTCATGCAATACTTTAATTATCTCCTCCTTGAGTTGTGGCTCTAGATGAACACTTACTTTAGTTTCCCGCACATTGTCTTGGTCTCATAGATTAACCGCTTCTGTGTCATTTAGGTTAGGTTTGGGTTTTTCTTCAAAATGACTTAATTCTTTACTAATTTCCTCATAAGCTTCATCATCGTTACAATCCACCCCATCATCACACTCGATCTCTTGTATTACTACTTCTAAGCTAGATTGGCTTTTAAAACTGGGCCGAAGGTTCCTCATGCATGTCATATCACTGATATCAGCATAAAAAGAACTGTACAAAGAAAGAAAAGAAAAGAAAATGGAAAGAGAATTAGGGATGAAGAAAATTGCATTTCATTAAATGTAAAGACAACAAGGTTTTAACTCATCCAAACGGACGGAACATAGAAACTGGATTACAACCCTGGAATAATCCAGGTGACAAAAAGGAAAACAAAACCCACTACCATGACTCCCTCCGAACTGGAAGAGGAGTAGCTTCCCAATTGTTGATGTTAGCATGTGGTCCGATGTACTGTATGTCTGCTCTGCTTGATCCTTCCCCGACCTCAACCATGTTTACTTCAACAAATACTTTCTCAAACACCTTATCCAAATTCCCCTCTGCCCCAATTAACGAACCTGACATCTTTGCCAATGACTATTTCTTGATACCCGGCCTGACGAAGGACCTGGACAATCGAGGAATTGGTTTAAGCAGCACCCAAGCTTTCTTCTTCAATTTACGGGCCCTTTTGACATCTGTCGTTGTTGGTTTGAACCCTAACCCGAAGGTGTCCAGATTTTTGGGCAAAGACACATGTTGAGTAATGCCCTGAAGTTCAACCCCCAAACCTTTCCCGGGCATGAACCCGTTATTCAGCATTTCTGACACTACCATGACGGTCGCAGCTGGCACCCTAGGACATGGCATGCTTTTACCCTCGGGCACTCTGCTCACCGGAACCGTGTCAAAGACCTGATAAACCCATGGTCCCTATCATCTTCAGTCTCTATAAAGGGTACAATGGCATCATTCATGGCGCATGTGGGATCTTCCCCATGTAACACAATTTCTTTTCTGTCCCACTCGAATTTGACCATTTGGTGCAGCGTGGAGGGCACGGCTTTGGCCGCATGAATCCATGGTCGACCCAGCAAAAGATTATAGGATACTGCAGCATCCAACACCTGAAATTCCATCGTAAACTCGACTGGGCCAATAGTCAATTAGAGTACAATATCCCCTACCGTGTTTGTTCCCCCTCCGTCGAACCCTCGAACACAAATGCTATTTTTTCGGATTCTGTCCTCATCGATCTTTAACTTGTTCAATGTGGACAACGTGCAAATATTAGCGCTCGACCCGTTATCGATTAGTGCCCGAGTAACCATTGATCCTTCACATTTGACTGTCAAATAGAGAGCCTTGTTATGTTCTGTGCCTTCCAAAGGCAATTCATCATCAGAAAATGCTACCCTGTTCACTTCAAAGATCTTGTTGGCAATTGTCTCTAGATGGTTCACTGAAATTTTGTCGGGCACATGAGCCTCATTCAATATCTTCATCAAAGCTCGGCAATGCTCATCAGAGTGAATCAGTAATGACAACAACGAGATTTGAGTCGGTGTTTTTCTCAGTTGTTCAACAATGGAATAATCTTGTACTTTCATCTTCTTCAGAAACTCTTCTGCCTCTTCTTCCGTCGTAGCTTTTTTGACTGGCACTGGATTGTCTTTACCGCCCTTAGCCTTTCTTAACTCTTCGGGAGCGAAACAACGTCCCGACCGGGTTAGTCCTTGTGCTTCACAACTCTCTTCCTCAATTTCCTTTCCTTTGTATGTCACCACTACCTTGTCATATCTCCACGGTACGGCTTTGCTGTCAACCATGGGTAACTAGACTACCGGTTTTATGACAATCGGTTCTACATAAGCTTCTTTTACCACCACTACGGGTGCATATGACGACCCTGGTACCATTAACTTGACTGGCTCAGGCTTTTTTGCAACCGCAAATGGTCCCTTTCCCATTACCACCACTGGCTTGTCTTTTATTGCTTTTAACTGAACCGCTGGCCTTGCACTCACTGTCTCTTCTTTGGCTTCGTAGAACGAATCACCATAACCACCTGAGACGGTTTCTTAAGCTCTTCCCCCTTATGTATCAGTTCGATCATGTTGGCCTCGTAATGCGCTGGTAATGGATTTTGATTGATGTTTGGGGATTCTGGGGCCTGTACTTCAATACGGCAATTATCAATGAGCTCTTGTATCGCGTTTTTCAACTTCCAGCATTTTTCAGTATCATGCCCCGGCATCCCTGAGTAATACTCGCAGCTAACAGAGTGGTCCAGGTTTCTGGGAAGAGGTTTTGGTGCTTTGGATTCAACTGGGGTTAGCATTCCCAACTGTTTCAATCTGTGGAAGAGAGCAGTGTAAGATTCTCCTAGTGGAGTAAATGTTTTTCTGTTTGGGGCCTTCTCACTTCTAAAAGCTTGGTTCGGGCGGAAGTTGGTTCCTAGTCTGTTAGCCCTGGGAGGTGGATAGGTGTTTTGTGGGTATGGCTGTGTATTTTGGGGACTTGGTGTACGCCATTGCGAGTGCGCTGGGGGTTGAGTGTAGGTCTGGGCGTGGTGGATAGAAAAGTGTGGTTCTGGTAGTGGATAATAGTGTTGCGGTGGGCCATATGGGGTATATTGGTAGTTTGGGTGGTGGGGTCTGGGTTGGTTGTAGTAGAGTGGAGGGTTATTGGGCCTGGACCAAGCACTAACTTCAACTGCAGCAACTTCTTCTTTCTTCTTCTTCCCAAGCACACCACCAGTACCGCTTTGGATGGCCTGGGTGGTTGCTTTCAACGCCGAGTAGCTCAATATCTTGTTAGATTTTAATCCTTTTTCAATCATGGCTCCCATCTTTACCACTTCATTAAACGACTTTCCGACAGATGTTACTAGATGACCAAAATAGGTAGGTTCCAATGTTTGCAAGAAGTAATCTACTATCTCACTCTCCCTCATGGGAGGATCAACCCTTGCAACTTGTTCCCTCCATCGGAAACCAAACTCTCTAAAATTTTCCCCAGGTTTCTTCTCAAGTTTCAACAATGACAGACGATCGGGGACTATCTCGAGGTTATATTGAAAATGGCCAATGAATGCTTGTGCCAAATCATCCCATGTATACCATCGATCGGGGTCTTGCCTCGTGTACCATTCTAGCGCTGACCCGCTCAGGCTTTGACCGAAATATGCTATCAACAATTCATCCTTTCCCCCAGCACCTCTCATTTTGCTACAGAAACCACGCAAATGGGCTACTGGGTCACCGCGCCCCTCATATAAGTCAAACTTTGGCATTTTAAACCCCACAGGCAACTGGACATCAGGAAAAAGGCACAAATCTTTGTATGCGATGCTAACTTGGTTACCTAAACCATGCATGTTCCTGGAGGATTGCTCCAGGCTTTTGACTTTACGAATCACTTCCTCTTGTTCTGCATTCTTAACCGGTTTCTCAACTTCTCCCGGGATTTCGAAATGAGGAGAATAGGTATATGGCTCAGGTGCTTTGAAAGTGGGTTCGGGAGGGTAATATTGGGTGTCGTGAGCTTGGAATAGCGGCTCACTGGATGATCTATGTAGTGGGGCTGGGGGAGGTGCCACAAAGACGGGAACCATGGGTGGTGGAGGGTTTTGTTTAGAGGGTGCTGGGGGAGCGTATGATGTGGTACCATAACCCTGGGCCTGATAAGGGAAAGCTGAAGACGCGTGGGGGGTGGTAGGCTCGTGAGCTTGAGCCAGGGGTGGGATGTAAGATGGGTTAGCAGGATATAGTGGTGCCGGATGTCCCTGCGACCATGCCCGATGCATTTCAGCCATTTGTGCTTTTAATTTCCTCATCTCTTCTTTCATAGCACCCACATCGGTTACCTCAACCTCATTCGAAGGGTCTACGATGCTAATTTCCGAATCCTGCCCTGTCATTTTTTCTTGATCTTTCGACCGGGTGTTGTACGGGTGAGTTGCCAGAATTGCCAATCAACTAACCACCTGCCTGGACTCACACATTTAGACAACCACTTTGTTAGCGATTAGGTCTTATCAGATTTTAATAACCGCACGTTGGCATGAATGCACTTATACAATTATTCGTTTCTATTATGCGTTCGCTCGATTGCATGCATCATCCCGGCATTTTGTTCCTTTTTTCTTTTTACCATTCTTTCACCTTATCCCTCTCTGTGCTTTTCTTTCTTTCTCTATTTTTCCGCTCTTTTCTTTCTTTCTCTCTTTCTCAGTTTTCCTTCTATTTTCCTTTTCTTCCTTCTATTTTTCTTACTATTATGGTCGAATCCTATGAAGATTGCCTATGTATCGTGACCCCGCACAAATCAGACCAAGCGTAGTTTGTGAAGATAAATGCAAAAATAAAGGTGGAAATAAAATGCTCAACTTTCATTAATAAAACAAACTCTTACAAACTCGACATCTTTTGTTTTGGAAAGAAACTAACAAACGCAACCTGAAAGCAAACCAAAAAGATAACGGACGTACAAAAGACTGACTCGAAATGGTAGAAACTTACAGACACGGACTATGCATATTCTAATGCTTCAAACTTAGGTGTCCGCGGGGCATCGTTCGGCCTCGTCGCAGGTCTAGGATCCAAATCCCTTTCAAGCTGCTCTAACTCATTCATGGTTCGCTTCACATAGATCATCACTGCTGAGATAAAAGTAGTACAGGTCATGTCTTTACAAACCCAGCATCTCCTGACAATAGCATGAGCAATGGCTCTAATCCTGTCTTTTGTTTGCTTCTTTTCTATGAGCAAACGTCTTATCTGATCGCTGCACGTCTTTAAAGCTCGGGAGTCTTGCAAGTGCTGGTCTTGCAGCTGTACTTCTGCCTCCATTTGGGCCAACAAGTTGTAACAATGTCCGCTTTCAGTTTCAAAATCTCTAGCCTGCCTAACCACTTTACCCTCAAGGGCAACCACTTTTCTCTTTAAATTGGCAACAATTTTCTCATGGTCTCTTTTCAACTGATTCAAGTATTGGTGACGCTCTTCGATTCTTGTCGTCCACTGTGCTATAAGTTCTGCCATGACATTTTCAGATTTTTCTAACTCATCCCGCCATTCTCTGACTTCGCTTTCCAATCTTTTTACCAATTGTTCATCGGATCGGCTCCTCGGTTGCTTATCGATGGTTATCTTCAACTGTCGGATTTGGGCCCTAAGTGCTTCATTTTCTCGGGCTAGTCTATTCTTTTCTCCTTGATCCGCGGCAACCTGTACACTGTTTTCAAATTTTAAACTTTCAACTTGCTGCTTTAGTTTACCAATCTCAACTCGATAGCTTTGTTCTTTTGCTAACCAGTCCCACTGCTCTTGGGATGACTTGGCGAAATCTTCAAGGTGAGGTCTTTTAGCCGGTCTCCCACATGCCACGTCGCCTTTGAACCACTCGTGATACCCTGGGGCAACTTCCCCTTTGACCCTATCTAATACGCAAGTGTTTGCCATCAAATGTTGACACTCGCTCCAAATTTGGCGAACTTCTTCCTCGGGGAATCGACCGTCAGGACTGATTTCGACCACTTGGGTACTCAAATCTTCGTCTCTCGGTACTACTTGATATCTACCGAGTTGCCTAAGAACCCGATATGGTGCATAGGGCTGAATGCTTTTGAGTCCCATCAACAGAAAATGCGGGTGGGCTGCTGGCATATATACGACTTCTTCGACAGGCAACCATCCAAACACCCACTGTATCTGGCTGACATTGAGGTTCCGAAATAATAATGCCTAGGTCGCGACTCCTTCAGGTAGACTAACCCCTTTGATTCTTGTGTAAAATTCACCTATACAAGTCTTCTCAACCGAACCATAACTCCATAACTGAGAGCGAGGGCACAAATGCTCAGTCATCCACATTTGTAACAACAAGTTACATCCCTCAAAAAATTTGCCCCCAGCTTTGCACGCAGTGAGAGATCTGAAGATATCAGCCATAATCATAGGTGCTAAAGTTCTTTTCCCCATGGTTTGCAAAGTACTGACGACGCCCGCTACTTTCAAATCAATATTACCATCTTTCCTTGGGAATATTACGAGGCCCAAAAAAGCTATCATAAATGCCACTCGTCTGTGTTCCTCCCATTTTTGTCGGCTATTTCTGCTGCAAAGCTTAAAGTCTAAATTATTGAACCCGCCCACATGGCCATATCTATCATACATGAAGCGGAAACTGCAGAAACCCTTTGCAAAATCTGGATGGTGAACTGTTCGGGGTATTTTCAAGGAATCCAAGAATCGGTGTATGGTAATGGCCCTAGGAGCAATCAAGTATTTGAATCGCAATGGAGCTTGATCACTTCCAATGTACCCCGCTATTTCTTCCAATGTTGGGATGAGTTCAAAGTCTGAAAAATGAAATACATTATGTATCGAATCCCAATGGGCGACCAATGCCCTGATAATATCCCCCCGAGGCTGAATGTTTAATAAATCCAGAAGGTCTTTCAAATATTTCCTCACTTCGTCTTGCCCTTCTTTGCCTAAATCATTCCACCATAATTGCAGCTCAAAAGGGATTTTGGTCATTATTGAAAAAGGCTCATTCACCATCGTGCTCATCCTGCACATTTATTAAAGCGTTTTAAGCAAAGGAAAACTCTTGTTTTGACACAAAAATAAGCTGTCTATATTTGCGACTCAAAATTACCTATATATTATCAAGCGAAGAACTTGACTTTCAAACATGGCCTTTCAAACAAACTTTTTTTTTTCAACAACTAAAACAACTTATTTCCTAGTTTAAAAAAACGGACTCTCATTTTTATTATTTCTCAACAAAATAATGAAACAACTGATGCTTTCCAAAATAAAGACTCTTTTGCCTATAAATAATTCCCCTTTTTCGAAAATTTAGGCATAGTTTCGCCCGTAATTGGTTATTGATTTCTTATTTCTAAAATAATCAATTAACTCTTCAACTGCTATTTATTTCATTCTCTCCTTTTTTCCAATTTTCCAATACCCGAGATTCAGAAACCGGTCAACATGCAGGTTCGGAGCAAATAAATGCACAGCACAAGAGAATGCATCAGGATGGTCTTTTCATTTCAGGTTGCTAGTCTTAGACGGACCCAACCCCTGTGTTGAGTCCCCTAAATCAAAATGCAACGTGATGCAAATAAGCGTTCCTACTAGGGATCCGGCATAAAGTCATGTTATTCTATGTTCAAAACCTGGGTCAGTGTTCTAGACTGTGTACCCGAGCGGACAACTCGAATCGAGGAGGGGGCAACTTACCGGGAACCAAAAGGCCATCCGGCTTCGTAACTTGTCCGGCCTCTTTCTTATTTCAAGGTATGACACTAACAGAATAGGGAGTCTCAACCAGTAAGCACATCCCCGAAGGTGAAGAGAGAAGGGTGTCGGCACAGTTTATATACAGTTCAGATAATATCAAAGCGGTAACATTTAGCACATTCAGCACAAAGTATGTATGAAAATCAGATATAATTAAATACAACAATTTTTCTAAGCTTGAATTCTGAACCCTGAACCAGAGATTCTGGGTTCGATCCCCAACAGAGTTGCCAGAGCTGTCACACCTCCTTTTCACTACCTACACCCCGTAAAGGGCGTAAAGGAGTTTTTCCATTTAAAGGACAATCGGAACGGAATTTAATTATTAATTATTCAGAGTCGCC
Source organism: Nicotiana sylvestris (assembly GCF_000393655.2). NCBI lineage: Eukaryota > Viridiplantae > Streptophyta > Magnoliopsida > Solanales > Solanaceae > Nicotiana > Nicotiana sylvestris. The sequence continues at coordinate 6,737,930 of NC_091067.1, read as the reverse complement.
ACTTGAGAGACTAATGGTGTCCCAAGTCACCGGTTGAATCCCGAACTGAGGAAATTTATGACTCTGTTAACAGTACGCATACCAGAAATCCGAGTAAGGAATTCTGTTAACCCGGGAGAAGGTGTTAGGCATTCCCGGGTTCCGTGGTTCTAGCACGGTCGCTTAACTGTTGTATTTGATTTTATCTGATTTTAATACACGCTAGCTTATGTGCCTTCTATTTTTAAACCGCTTTTATCATTATTTATTTTATAAGAATTACGATGTCGTGAAAACGCGTTTTGAACCCCGTCGCAATCAATGCGCCCGTGGTTGTCGACACATTTCGACTTCATCGAGATTTGGATTTGGGTCGCATCAATGCGCACCCGAATTTAAGAAAGTAATTTAATTAAATCGTGCCTAAGAAGCTAACGTAGTATTATTTTGGGGGAAAACCATGAAGTTTGCTAAGTGGCCATCCCAAATACTAATTATTTTGATAATTATTTATTGAGGGCCCCACATTTATTTATTTGTGTGGTGAGGCTCGTCTCAATTTGTGGACCTCTTTTCTATTCTTATTTATTTTTAGGAATTACGACGTCATGGAAACATGTTTTGAAACACGTCACAATCAATGCACCCGTGATTGTCAACACATTTTGACTTTGTTGAGATTTGGATTTGGGTCGCATCAATGCGCACCCGAGTTTAAGAAGGTACTTTAAGCAAGTCGCGCTTACAGATTCTAACGTATTGTTGTTTTGGGGGAGGTGGCGAAATTCACTAAACAACCTTTCCAAATCTAAATGGCGAGATAATTATGCTACTAAGCGCTTAAGGATTCTAATTGATTAAAGCCAGTACTTTGTTGAATTCGAATTTGAACATCCGGGTAGAAATGCCGAGCAAATGGGCTCTGAACCCATAAGGCCCAGCTCCTGCCATTGCACATGCTGCAGGCACAAGCCCTTAGAGCGCTAGGCGTTAGGTATAAAGCAGGCCCAAATTTTGGCTTGCAGTTGTACAGCCTAGGGATCGAATCCTTGGGCACCTTTTGATTTATCTAATTCTTAAACCTTGATGCACCTAGGCCCTAATTCAATTATCACCTAGCCAAAGTCTGGGCCAACTGTTAATACGCCAGGCCCAAAACTGGCCCAATATGAAGCTGTTAACTATGCAATTCATACTAGACCAAACTTACAAGCAGCCATGCGTATGGCACTCCAAATCAACTACAACTTTGCAGATTTAACTTCAGCATACTATGAAACTTAAACAAATTGAAAATGACAATTGCATAAACATGAAATGCACAATTTAAACAGTCCACAACCTGGATTACATACATGAATCTAAATACCCAAATATCCACTTACTAATCGACATGAACTAACTCCTACTCGACAGTTTATCAGTCCAATTCATACAAACCAAGACTAGTACAGTACCTAAATGACATGGGTAAGCTAATTGTTTCATACATTAAATTAGACAAAAACAACATAAAAAAAATCAGAGATCAACTTCAAACAGCATGTTTACTTCAATTCCATAAACTTGAGAGTTACAAAACCAGTACCTGGAAATTGAAATGAGAATAGAGAAAAGGGAGAGGAATCAGCTACTTTCAACAGCAACAGCAACAAACTCAGCAATGTTACACCACAGAAATACAGGCAGATTGCTTTGAAAACCAGATATATAAGTAGACTCCCACAGATCAGTTTAACATGCTTCCAATATACTCCCGACCCTTATAGCTGCACCTAAGCACCTCTGTAAGAGGGCTAAACCCAAAACCCAAAATTGAAATCCAAGACTAGTGATGAAACTGTGAAGTTGTTTCGAATTTCTCCATTTTTTGATGTTTTTGTTTTCTGAATAATCCTAGAATTGAAATGCTAACTGAAATTTAAAAGCCGGAATGAAAGCTCAAATGGAAACTTAGGGCTGAAGGCAGAAGAAGAGAGAAGCCCCTTTTCCAAGGCATTTCATGCCATTTTATAGGCAACCCCAAAGAGAATAAATCAGGTTCTGATTTTCCAATCAGCCCCTCCCTATTTTCAGTTTGGTCCCTCTATTCCTAACTTGCTAAACAAGTAAATGCCTTACATTTATTAAAATCTACACTTGTACCCAATTCTAGAAGGCCCTAGGGTATTCCTCTACCCATACAATACCTATACTGCCCTTCCCTATGTCTTGATATTACTATTCTCATCAGAACTACCCTTTTCCATACCCAGATTACCCCTAAAAAAACCCTCAAAGTTACTGAACTTACCCTCATCCTTAAAAGCTACAACCAATACCCTAATTTAAATCAAAAACTAACTGAAATTAATTAATTAGTATTCAGAAACTAACTAATCAGACTGACCAAAACCAATTCTGTTCAATTATACCAACTCAAACAGGCTAAACGAAATTAAACTGAGCTTAAGCTACCCTGATTAATATTAAGTGAACTTTAAACTAATTCTTAAACCATGAACTTACAAACATTCAACCAAATATCAAACTCAGAATCAATCAGTAATTAACAGAACTTAAACTAATACAATTAAACCATAAAATTAACAGAACAATTAACGAAACAACAACTGTAAATAACACTTCAAACATGCGAGTAAAAAGAAGCAGTAAAAAAAACTCACAAAGGCCTAAGGGACTCCGGCCAGTCAGAAACATCTGAATCCTTTCAGATTTTTAACGCGTAACATCCCTAACCATGTGTTCTTACAAGAGAACACATGGTTAAGGATACTACGGTTTGAAATCAAAAGGATTTGTTTTTAGGGTTTGGACCGAAATTCTTAGATCTAAGATTTAGGACGTTTCACGGTGATTTGAAAGAAAATAGCCATGGATTAGTGTTGAGGAAGGGCCGGAGGTTGTGGGGTGTGATTTTGGACTGATTTGGATGAACTTGTCACTTGGCCGGAAAACTTCAAACCAAGATTCGACGAGTTCCGGCCTTGTTCGAGGTACACCAGTGGGTGCAATGGAAAAAGGAGAGTGAGGTGGATCTGTGGTGTTAACCTCGGAGTGAACGGCGTAGCTTGTGTTCACCACCGGTGAGGGGTTTGATGGCGGCGCGGGCTAGGGTTTGTTGAGGGGAAGGGTGGGGTAAGGAAGACGATGCAAATGGGGGTAGGGGAAAGGTTCAGACTCTTTTATATTCAGAACCTTGTTAGTTCCGGACCGTTGGATTGATGAGATCCAACGGTCCTGATTCATAGGCCTCGAAATGACACCGTTTCGTTTAGCAAGGGGGGCAGACCGGGTAGGGACTTGGGCTGGACTGAATTTCAATGATTTTGAGGCGTTTGGGCCTGAGAAGTTCCAATGCATTTGGCCCAAATTTTGGTTTTTAATAAGACCACTTTTCTACTCTTCTTTTCTTTTTATTTTCTTTTCTTGCTTTTACAATTTTTGTAATAATTTTTTATAATTTTTATAAAGATGTAAAAATAACATGAAATCCTAATTTTTCAAAACAAAGACTAATTAATTCCTAAAATTGTTCAAAAACTATTTCATGACAAATTCACAGTAAAATCATTAAAATGCAAAAGTGAACTATTTTTGTGATTTTCATGCTTTGCTCTAAACAAATTATCCCTTAATTGATACTAAATATAAAAATTCAAACCTAAATGCAAATGCATACTCCTTGTGTTTTTATATGAATTAACATGCACAAATAAGATGCCGATAATTGAAACAAAATGACACCAAAATTCACAAGAATTGTAAAAATAAAGAAAAATTATTTTGTTGGAATTTTGGGAATTATTCATACATAGGGCAAAAATCACGTGCTCACAGTGAGTATGGGGAGTTTGGCATATATTCCAGTTGGGAAAGACTTCTTGCAGTTGATATTTAGGCCTTGGCCAATCGGTTCGTGAGGTTGGATATTTTGGAGTTCAATCGGGTATTGGCATATGTGGATTCTCGGTCTTCCTTATATGATCGCATTAGAGAGCGCCAGTATGATGATCCGCATTTTCTAGTCCTTAAGGACAGGGTTCAGCATAATGATGCCAGAGATGTGACTATCGGTGACGATGGTGTGTTGAGGATGCAGGGCCGAATTTGTGTGCCCAATGTAGATGGGCTTAGAGAGTTGATTCTGGAGGAGGCCCATAGCTCGCGGTATTCTATCCATCCGGGTACCGCGAAGATGTACCAGGATTTGAGGTAGCACTATTGGTGGAGAAGAATGAAGAAAGATATTGTGGGATTTGTAGCTCGGTGTCTCAACTATCAGCAGGTAAAATATGAGCATTAGAGACTGGGTGGCTTGCTTCAGCAGATGGTTATTCCCGAGTGGAAGTGGGAGAGGATCACTATGGACTTTGTGATTGGACTTCCTCGGACTTTGAAGAAGTTTGATGCTATTTGGGTGATTGTGGATCGGCTGACTAAGTCCGCGCACTTCCTGTGTGTACTACCTATTCTTCAGATCGGTTGGCAGGGATTTATATTCAGTAGATTGTTCGGTTGCATGGTGTTCCGGTTTCTATCATCTCAGATAGAGGTACTCAGTTTACTTCCCAGTTTTGGAAATCTATTTAGCGAGAGTTGGATACTCAGGTGGAGTTGAGCACAGCTTTTCATCCTTAGACGGACGGATTGTCCGAGCGTACGATTCAGATATTGGAGGACATATTGCATGCTTGTGTTATTGACTTTGGAGGTTTGTGGGATGAGTTTCTACCGCTTGCAGAGTTTGCTTACAACAACAGCTACCAGTCGAGTATTCAGATGGCTCCGTATGAGGCTTTGTACGGGAGGCAGTGTAGATCTCCAGTTGGTTGGTTCGAGCCTGGCGAGGCTAGACTATTGGGGACAGATTTGGTTTAGGATGCCTTAGAGAAGGTGAAGGTGATTCAGGAGAGGTTTCGTACAGTGTAGTCACGTCAGAAGAGTTATGCGGACCGGAAGGTTCAAGATGTGTCCTACATGGTCGGTGAGAAGGTCTTTCTGAAGGTTTCGCCCATGAAGGGTGTTATGAGGTTTGGGAAGAAAGGTAAGTTGAGTTCGCGGTTCATTAGGCCTTTTGAGGTGCTTCGGAGGATTGGGGAGGTGGCTTATGAGCTTGCTTTGCCACCTAGCTTGTCGAGCGTGCATCCGGTATTTCATGTTTCTATGCTCCGGAAGTATATTGGGGATCCGTCTCATGTTTTGGACTTTAGCACGGTTCAGTTGGATGATGATTTGACCTATGATGTGGAGCCAGTAGCAATTTTGGGTCGTCAGGTTCGAAAGCTGAGGTCAAAGGATATAGCTTCCGTGAAAGTGCAGTGGAGAGGTCGGCCCGTGAAGGAGGCTATCTGGGAGACCGAGCGGGAGATATGGAGCATATATCCTCACATGTTTGAGGCTTCAGGTATGTTTCTTGACTCGTTCGAGGACGAACGTTTGTTTAAGTTGGGGAGGATGTGACGATCCGACCAGTCGTCTCATCAGCTACCTCTCCATTTTTCCCTATTTTAGCTTCTTTACGATTCGTTATCCGTATTTTATGTGATCAGGTTGATTAGTTCGAGTTCGGAGAGGATTTGGTAAGAAATGAGACACTTAGTCTCTTTTAAGAAGGCTTACGTTGGAAAAGTCAACCAAATGTTGACTTATGTGTTAGAAGGTTCGGAAGTGAGTTCCGATGGTTCGGTTAGCTTCGGGAGGTGATTTGTGACTTAGGAGCGCGATCAGAATGGGTTTTGGAATTGTAGAGAAGATTTAGGCTTAAATTGGCGAAGTTGATATTTTGGCAGTTCTGGTTGATAGGCAAGATTTTGATATAGGGGTCGGAATGGAATTCCGAGAGTGACAGTAGCTTCGTTGTGTCATTTGGGATGTGTGTGCAAAATTTTAGGTCATTCGAATGAGATTTGATAGACTTTTTGATCGAAAACTTAATTTAAGAGTTCTTGGAGTTCTTAGGCTTGAATCCCCTGTTAAATTAGTGATTTGATGTTGTTGTGAGCGTCCCGAGGTTTTGAACAAGTTTGAACGATGTCATGGGATGTGTTGGTGCAATTGGTTTGGAATTCCAGGAGTTCCGGGATGTTTTAGGCCAAAAATTATAGCTGTAGCAGTCCAGAAGAGTTGCAGGCCTCGGAACCCACCCGCGCGGACCACACAAAAGGAAGTACGACCGCAGTATATGTTGTGCGGACCGCACAAAATGAAGTGCGACTGCGGTGGTTTTGTGCGGGCCGCGGTGGTTTTGTGCGGACCGCGGTGCTTTTGGGCGGACCGCGGTGCTTTTGGGCGGACCGAGGTGGTTCTGTGCGGACCGCGGAGGCTGAGATCTGAGGGGTACTCTATAAATACGAGGTTTTGGGTTTTATTTGATATTTTGACCTACAGAGCTCGGATTTTGGCGATTTTCGAAGGTTTTTCAAGAAATTCATCGGGGTAAGTGATTCTAACTCAGATTTGACTAGAGTACATAAATCTATTATTGAATTCATCATTTAAGTGATTTGGGATAGAATTTGGGAAGAAAATTGTGAAATCTTTCAAAAATGTAAAATGATTATTTGAAGGACCAAATGGTATCGGAATTGGATAATTTTCATATGGTTAGACTCGTGAGAGTATAAGGATTCGAGTTTTGTGAATTTTGTCAAATTCCAAGGTGCAGGCCCGGGGATCGGGTTTGACCAAATTCTAAAATTTTGTGGTAATTCGATTGTTTTTGCTTGGGCTTTGTTCCCTTAGCCTATTGTGATGTATTCGTTATGATTTTGGATAGATTCGACGTGCGTGGAGGCCGATTCGAGGGGCAAAGGTGTCACGAGATACAGATTTAGCCGGTTCGAGGTGAGTAATGAATGTAAATGATGTCCTGAGGTTTTGAAACCCCGGATTTGCACATCGTAGTGCTATATTGAGGTGAGACACGCGCTTGATGATGAGTGTGGGGTCGTTTACTATTGGAGATTGTGACTTGGTCCGTCCCGATTGATGATTTTTACTGTATATTTGAGTGAAACTTATTTGTTCTCATCAATGTTTGAACTGACTGCCATATTTGTGCTTCATGCCAATTATTTGAACCCTTTGGGGAGTTTTATCACTATTTCCTCACTGTTTTGACTTACTACTTGAACTCAGTTGTACCGTTTTCTACTATTTTACAACTCATCCACTTTTTACTCGGTGTTGAAACTAAAATAATATATCTGATGTTTTGGGCTGAGAACTACTGTTTTACTAATGCCCGAGGGGCTTATATGATTTCTGGACTAAGTACGGCTAAAGGCTAGATGTGAGGATACTATGGGATCGGGCTACCACGCCGTAGCAATGTTATACTGATATTGATATGAGGCCGATGGCTAAGATTTGATGCTACGAGATGGATTGGTATTGCGCTTGGGCTGTAAGGGGCCCCTCTCGGAGTCTGCACACCCTCGGTGAGCGCCGTTGATGATAAATATATGGATTGGGCTGCATGCCGCAACGGGTACTATAGGGTACCGTTCTATGTGTTGATTTTCTTTATATGTCTGTCACTTAACTGCTTTGTTGTAGCATTTCCATATTTCGTTTTCATTGGTTTATTTCTTTCATAGTACTTGTTTAAAATGCCACATTATAGATTACTCTTTGTTTCTCCGTGATTTCTTATTCTCAATCATTATTTATGCTTATTACTCACTGGGTCGGAGTACTCACATTATTTCCTGCACCTTGCGTGCAGATCCAGGTGCATCTGAGGCTGAGTGAGGATTTTCAGTTGAGCAGCGCATATCCGGGAGCATCGAGATAGCTGCATGGCGTTTGCAGCCCTGATCTCTGCTTTCCATCCTTTTGTTTTATCCGCATTCCCTAGATTGATTTGTATTAGAGTGATAAACTGGTATTAGAGGCTCAGACTTGTGACACCGGATCTATATGGGCTATGTAGTAGCAGTTTTATCATTTGAAACTCTGCCTATTTAACTCTGGTTTCAGACTTTTAATATGGTGTTATGATAATTTAACTGTGTTAGCTAATAATGAACTATATAAGAAATGGGTTGAGGTTGTTAATTGGTCAAGCTTGCCTAGCAGTGTGTTGGGCGCCATCATGATTGTGGTTGGGGTCGTGACAATCGGGCTGCACGCCGCAGAGATTATACTGATTTATGATAGTGTTTGGGCTGAAGGAGTGCCTTCGGAGTCTGCACACACCCCCAGTGAGCGCGGTTGATTATATTGAGAGATGGATCTTCCCTGGACATGGATCTTGTGCGAAGCATTTATATACCTAGGGATGGATCTTCCCCACGGGCTGGATTTGGCCTACTCAGTACAGAGTGACTTTTGGCTAGTTGATGTATATAATCTGGGATGGATCTTTCCTTGGCCGGATTGGCCATATACGTTACTCAGTTATTGGCATGATGAGCGAAAAGTGTGAGATACTGAGATTGAGTAATCTAAGAGTGTGAGTACATGAGTTCATCTCTGAGATACATGGCATTGACATGCACACATGACATACAGGCATAGAGATGCATTTTCCTCATAATGTACGGCACGTCATTTATGACTTCTCACACATATTGATATATGGGCATAGAGATGTATTTCACACTTGCTACCTCGAAAAAAAATGAAACATCTTATTTATTATGGAAAGGATTTTTTGGAAAAATTTACAGATTTCAAACTTATTCATATTTTCGACGATTTCGGTAAAGGACTTGGGTTTTTATTAATATTCTTGAAAAGTGGAACTATTTTCGAAAAATTATGAAAAAGCTAAGCATTTTATCTCTGAGTTACTTCTATTATTACTTTCTTTGCGTTGCAATGAACTGTTGTTGGCTATTGGATGTTGGACCCGACCTTTATTTCAGCTCGTCACTACTTTCAACCTAAGGTTATATTTGTTACTTATTGAGTACATGGGGTCGGTTGTACTCATACTACACTTCTGGACCTTGTGTGTAGATGTTGGCTACTGATGTTGATGTGTTCGATGGGAGCTGGATTGAAAGATGTACCTGCGTTCCGGTTGTAGCCGCCTCTTGTTCATGGTAACCTTAAATTCATAAAACTCTATTTATATACTTTTCAAATAGATGATGTATTTACTTCATACCAGCTTTGTAAACTCTATTTAGAAGCTCATGATTTGTACTACCAGTCCTTGGGAAATGTATCAGATTTAGATATTTCTTTACTTAATTGCCTTATAAATTGTTATTGGAATTGGTTAGTTGTTAATTGGCTTACCTAGCTCGTATACCGGATTTTGGAACCAAAATACGGACCCGATATCCATAAAGTCAAATATTGATCAAACTTTTAAAGTCATTAAGCTTTTAAAATTTCAAATTTCAACAAAGTGCGATAACTCGGGCTAGGGACTTCCGAATTCGATTCCAGGCATGCGCCTAAGTCCCAAATCACGATATGGACCCACCGGGACCGCCAAAATTCGAATTCGGGTCCGTTTGCTCAAAATATTGACCTAAGTCAACTCAAATAGATTTCAAAGCAAAAATTTCATACTTTTATCATTTTTTAACATAAAAGCTTTCGGGAAAAATACCCGGACTACGCACGCAAATTGAGGAGGGCTAAGATGAGGTATTTATGGCTTCAAAACACAGAATTAGGTTCTAAAACATGCACATTTATCTAATAAAACTTTAATTTGTGGACCTATCCATAATTTGAGCATTTTATGATAATTTTAATCTAATTTCAAGTTTAGTTCATCTTTCTCTTCTATTTCTATTATTAAATATTTTTAAATTTTTAATTATTGCTATTATGTTACCTTCATTAACTTTTCTCTTTATTTAATATCATTATCCATATATGTCCTATAATATAATACATATCAATGTGTGATTTTTTAATCTTGATATAAATATTTATTTTATTTTAAAATAACACTCGAAATTATGAAATTATTTAAGTTATTAATAATAATTTAAATATTATATAGTAAAATTTCTAATATGTAATTTTGTTATTAATTATTAATTAATTAGGAAATAAGTTATATGTGACTTTTCTGGTTATGCCGTATGGCTGAATTAGTTATTAGTTAATACGTTACGTGTGGCTAATTATAAGGCTATCATTTGGCTCAAGGAGAGGGCTTTTCCCTCTCCTTTTAATAATATATAGATATAGATATTTCTATAGTCAATCAATAACTATAGTAAGACTGTTTACCCTTAAAAACGGATAACAATTGAATTTATACGTAATTTTAAAAATATGTAGTTTAATTCAATACAAGTGATCAATGACGTTAGATTAAACAAATAATAGACGTAATAAATTGCCAAACCAATGATAGAAATGAGTCCGAGCTCGGTTAATGATTTAAGGGGAACCTGCCTTCAGTTTCGAGCTTGCACTTATGAAGAACTTATGAACAAAAGCAAGAACTTTGAATAACTTTCAGAAACAGAAGTATATTGCCTTGGTATGTGTGTTACAATGTCCCTAATGAGTAATAAACTTTTCCTTTATATAGTAGGAGAGTCTTACCCTAGGTACAGTTTTAAGAAAGTTAAAAATCTTCATTTTTGCTAATCACTGATTTTTTGCCAATACGGGTCGAGATTTACGTCATGATATCCAGTTGGGCATAGATATCACGGTCCTTTGTTAGTTATGTGATATTGTTTGGCTATGATCTCAAAGTCTTGGGACTCGAACAGTACTTGAGGGATGTGGTCCCGATAACTTTGATGTTAGCTGTCTCGTTCGGGCTCTGATAAGAGAGGCTTCTGGTTTTGATTCTGATTTATTACGGTCGTGTCCTTGCTCCATTTGCCTCACCGGGAAAGTGGGGTGCTCATTGAACTCATTTTCACCCTTATACAGATAGTCTCCTCATTTCTCAAAGAGTAGGTTTGCATGAATGATGGGAAACGTCATAGGTTCTCTAGTTCTTTCCTTCTTACACCATAATGAAGGAGCCAAAATATCCCATCAGTCGTGTCATTCTGACTTCGAACACGTGTCGCTCATCACCTGGTTTCCCCCGAATGTGAAACGTCGATGTTTCCCTGTAAAAGCTTCCACCTTTTGTTATTTTTCTACTTTTTAACCAAGCTATTACCTTCGAGCTTTCCAGCCATCATCAAACCGCTCTCAAACCTTCATATCTTCATCCTTGTTCTTCAATTTTCATAGTGATTCCCGGGTTTTTACCCAAATCTCCTTCAAACCTTCATACTCTCTTCCGTATTTTCAAAACTTGTTCTTTCAAAACTTGGTATTAGTTATTCAAATTTTCAAATCTCCCCAGATAACAATGGAAAAAACATCCAAATATGTTCCTCAACAAGTTGCCTCTTCATCTTCCCAACCGACCGCCGGTACTGAGGTAGTTTCTCATGAAATAGTTACCCTCGAAAAGGCGTATCCCGAGGTGGATGCTGAAGAACGGGCCCCAAGCCTCCTTTGAAAGTGTTCATCCCCGGAGGCTTCTCAATTGCAAATGACTTTAAGGTCGAGAAACCCTCACGCAAAGAAGACCGGGGTGAAAGAGCGTCAAGGTGCATATGCTCTGTGACCGAAGACGTTTTTCCCATAGTTCGAAAGGAGTGCAATCTGGAAGGCAAGGATGTAGTAGTCCCCGAGCCCTAGGATGCCTTTACTACCCACATGGAGGGGTACTTAAGTGTTTACACTTACTCCTTCACGCTTGGCCTGGTGGACCTGGTTGTTTTGGACTTTTGCAAGAGGTATGAGGTGTGCCTCAGGCAAATCCATCCATTGTTATTAAGGGATTCTGATACTTATCTGTCATGTCAGTTCTTGATCGATAATCTACTTCGATTATACAGTCCCCGAATGTTTTGAGGGGGACTGATCAATCTTACTCGCTGGGCCAGCAAGGCCCCATTTTCAAGTATTGACGAAGGCCGAGACCGAGATCGGGGCTGGTAGGGACGCTTTGTCTAGGTGAAGATCGAGGATTTGATTCCCCCTCAAATATATGCTATTTCTTGAGAAGTGGAATGCATCTCGTAAGTTCAATCCTGTTTTAAGCGTCAAAATTCTTTTTTTCTTGAGTTTCTTCCTTCTCATTCATAATTGTGGTAGTGCAACGGTTGCCCGGGTTCCGAATGCGGTTCCCCGGCTAAAGGAATGGATCAAGGGAATCTGTACTCAGATACCGTACTCCGAGCATACATGGAGCAGACTCTCGAAGGGCCGATAGGAGGCCCGTTATCATGGTAAGGCCTCTTTCTAAATAGTTAATACCATTTTTCTATCTCCCATCATACTGACTTCTCTTCCCCTTTGTTATTGCAGGTTCGCCTAAGATCTCTAAAATCAAGCCTTCTAAAAGGGACGAGGACGTGTCCCCATCCACTGATCCCTCTGATATGGGGCAGCCCGGGGCTACCACAGAGGAAAAGAAGAAAAGGAAGAGAAAACCTTCGGGCTCTGAGGTGAAGAAACAAAAGAAGAGGGTGGTCCACAAGTCCAGGAGGAACTCTAGCTCCCAGATGCCAGGTTCTGACTCTCTCCTCCGACTTAGGGACGAGCCGGAGGATGAGCTTATTTTTGTTACCCATAGGACGGCTTTTCCTAAGGAGCAGGAGGAATCCGAGGGGGAGACTCGTGAGGTCGGCCCTTTTCAGACTCAAGAGATCGATGGGGAGACCTAGGATGGGACTCTCTAGGATACTGGATCCGCTCTGAAGGAGGCGCCCGACATAATAGAGATTTTGGGGACACCTACACTGAGTCCATGCTCAAGGAGGCCCAAGAGAGAAAGGAGAAGTCCAAATGAGGGGGTTCATTGTGTGGACGATCCCCTTTACTCTTTTTTCGATGGTGTGGACTCGTCCGCTTTGGAAAACTTCTCCAGGATGGGTGACATGGAAGTTTTGAAGAAGGACACATCCTCGGCAGCTGGTGGGCTGAGCTCGAATCCAAAATTAATCAACCAACTCCTCGCTCCAAGTGTGGACCCGGTCGCTAGAGATCACTTATTTTGACCATCCCGGAGGATGCCCGGGTTTTGTCTGCTCCTGTGGGGATAGCTAGCTACCTCTGATGCCTGGTGGCCGAGGACGACCAGGCAAAAATGAATGAGGTGAATGTATCATGCCTTTTTAATGAGTCCTAGTAGGCGTTGAACTGAGTAAGACATCATTACTTCCATCGATCTTTATTTAGGTTTTGATGTTTCTCAGGTTTTTCATATTTTTGCAGGCCTTATTACTCCATCATGAGAGCTTCCTTCGATATCGAGTTGAGGTCAATCAACTTGAGCTTGAGATCAAGGAGCTTGCCTAGAAAAAGGGACATGTACAAGCTTCTTAGTGAGCAACAAGAAGGGGTTGTTAAGAACCTCCAGGCCAAGCTAGATGGAGCTCAGAAAGAAGCATCGGTCTTAAGGCAGGAGCACGCCGACTTGGTTGAAAAGGTAAAAGTTTTTGAAGTTAGAAATAAGGATCCGATTGTAGGCTAATGACAATACCTCACAAGTCCAACAGAAGTTCGACCAGGTCGACCAACTTCGAAAGGAGATGGACGAGATCCAAGTAATGGCTGACGGGTGGAAAAGCAAGATGGACCTGCTGGCCTCAGAGAAGGAGACCTCCCAAGGCCAAGATGTCTTCGGTAGAAGTTCAACTTCGGGTAGCGAAGGAGAAAGCTGATACACGGGCTCAACAAAATGAGGATTTCCAAATACAACTGGGCTCGCCCATCTCTAATTAAGATGCCCTTGGTAAAGATCTAGAAATAACGAGTTCCAAGTTGGAGATAACCTCAGACGATACTGACAAGATAGTGGCTCAATACAAGGTTGACGTTGAAGCAGTTGATGCCCGCTTGAAGACCAATGCCATGTATGTGAAGTGGCTGTCTCGAAGGGAAGTTCTCGAAGAGATCCATGCTAGAGGCTTCGACCTATCATCCGAGATCGAGGAGGTAAAAGACTTGAGGTAGAGGCAAAAAAGCTATTCGAGCCCGAAAGTGTGGAGGGTTCCGAGGGCTCTGATGAATCCGAAGACCCTGATGGCTCTAGTGACAAATCGAGCTTCGGTGAAGACCAGGCATGAATGCCTTAGGAGTTTTTTTTGTTTTTGTATTTTGTACATTTTTTTGTTCAATTCGAGGCCGTTTTTGTTGGGCCTTTATAAAGATATTCTGGAATAAAATTTCCCCCTTTTGGCAATTTAATGTCTCTACTATCTTAACATCTTCTTATAATTGCAAATATTTTTAATACCTTAGCACATAATCAAACATAGTAATAAGTCATTTATTTTTTGGAGGTCCGAACAGAACCCGACCTCAATGCAAATTTTGCATGAAACTTTTAAAAACTCGGAGTGACCAAAAATTTTCCCAAGATGTTTAAGTGTTTTATATGATTCATTTGCCGAGAGTAACCTTTTAGGAGGTTTTTTGAAGGCCTTATGTTTTGAATACGTGCTTCAGACGTCTCCGAACTATTTTTTAGGGTGGTCGTAGCCTTTTAGGTTTAGGCACTTCCTAATAGGTTTTGTGCCTCCGGGTTTTGACGACCCGAGCCATCCAAACTTGTTGCAATCCCCAGTCCCTGAGTGGGGTTAGCCCTTTGGGCTCTGATAAGGGTGGCCCTTGGGCTTGATAGTCCTCGGGTAGGAATAGCCCTTAGGCTCGATGCTTTAAGAAGCAAAAGTATGTAATAGCAAGGAAGAAACTTCCTTTCAATCTATGTGTAACATACACGATTGAAAGTGTGCAAAAACTTGTATTATGACTAGGGTGGCCTATGCGGGCACGATTCAGTTTACTGTTTGGCCCTTAGAATAAATCCTAACCACCGAGCCTAGACTGTATAAGCATAAATTTTCCTTCTTTCCTTGCTAAGAAGCTTGACTTAAGGCGGATGGCCCCCACTATTCGAGGTTGATCTTGAGAGGGCTCGAATACTATTGACGAGACCATTGACTCCTATTTATAATCGGTCTTCGATCCTAAGTTAGAACTATTATTGTTGCCTCATTTAAAACCTTGCTAAAAAGCCCATTTGGAACAAAACCGATTCAAGGGAAAAAGAGTGCAACGCGTGCTTTCAGACCTAATAGTTCATTCTCCTTTAGTTGTTGCCTGCAAAGTTTAATCCGATTCATAGTATTATAAAAAAGTGAATGAGATCGTACTTTAGCAGTAGCACTGCCTTAAGTGCATCACATTCCAATTGTTCGGTAGTTGTTCACCATTTCCTACTTCGAGTTTGTATGAACTATTACTGGTAATCCCTATGACTAGATATGGTCATTTGCTCGTAGGTACTTAACTAACATGTCGTGAATGTAAACCTCCATTGATTTTCGTATTTGTTCTTCGAACATCCGGTTTACTAGGCATTGATAAGTGGCACCTGTATTTTTTAGTCCAAACGACATTACGTTATAATAATAGGTGCCGAATTTAGTGATAAAGGAAGTTTTTTCTTGATCTCCCGGGTCCTTCTGGATTTGGTAGTATCCAGAATAGGCGTCCAGAAAGCAATCTAAGAATGTATCTCATTTGTCAAGCATGTATCTCATTCCCGGTCATTGCGTCGATCATGCGATCGATGTTAGGCAAAGGAAAATAGTCCTTAGGGAATGCCTTGTTCAAGTGTTTGTAATCTACGCATATTCTTAATTACTTTACTTTTTAGGTACTACTACTACGTTTGCCAACCATTCCAGGTACTTAACATCCCGAATAGAACCTATTATAAGGCGTTTGGATACTCATCTTTGATGAATACATGCTTGACTTCGAACTGAGGCCTCCTCTTCTGTTTAACCGGGTGGAACTTCGGATCCAAGATTCTGGCGGGATCCCTGCCATATCTAGATGGGACCAAGCGAAACAATTTACGTTAGCTATAACGAATTTAATGAGTTCTTTCCTGAGCTCGGGCCCCGTGGCTAGGTATACCTTTCAATTGGGCAAGTATTCGATTAATATGACTTGCTCCAGCTCCTCGACTGTCAATTTGGTGGCGTTGGAATCGTCAGGGGTGATGAACGGCCTAGGAACTCCATAATCATCATCCTTGCCTGCCTCTTGCTTCTTCGATTTGATCGGGGCTAGTGTCAGTGATTGCTATTTAGTTCTTCTTTCCTAACCAGCTCCGGGTTCTTTGAAGTCGAGAGTGCGAACATCGGGATCACCTCATCGACCGTGAACATTTCTTTTGTGGCCTGTTGCTCTCCGTAAACCGTTTTAATCCCTCCCTGTGTGGGGAACTTCAGTGCCTAGTGTAGTGTCGAGGGTATTGCCCTCATGTTGTGAGTCCATGGCTTATGAATAGAGCATTATATCTCATATCTCCTTCAATCACATAGAACTTTATTTCCTGAATGGTCCCGACAGTTTTCACCGGTAGGGTTATATCCCCCTTAGTAGTTTCGCATGCCATTTTGAATCCGTTTAAAATCCGGACTGCAAACACTATTTGGTCTTGTAGACCCAATTGCTCTACAACCCTCAATCTGATGATATTGGCCGAGCTACTTGGATCAATCAACACACGCTTAACTCAAGATTTATTTATGAGTATAGATATTACCAGTACATCATTATACGGTTGCTCGATGCCGTTAGCATCCTCATCCTCATCGTTACGTGTGGCTAATTATAAGGCTACCATTTGGCTTAAGGAGAGGGATTCTCCCTCTCCTTTTAATAATATATAGATATAGATATTTCTATAGTCAATCAATAACTATAGTAAGATTGTTTACCTTTAAAAACGGATAACAATTGAATTTATACGCAATTTTAAGAATATGTGGATTAATTTAATACAAGTGATCAATGACGTTAGATTAAGCAAATAAAAAACGTAATAAATTGCCAAACCAATGATAAAAATGAGTCCGAGCAAGGGGAACCTGCCTTCAGTTTCGAGCTTGCACTTATGAAGAACTTATGAACAAAAGCAAGAACTTTGAATAACTTTCAGAAACAGAAGTATATTGCCTTGGTATGTGTGTTACAGTATCCCTAATGAGTAATAAACTTTCCCTTTATATAGTAGGAGAGTCTTACCCTAGGTACAATTGTAAGAACGGTAAAAACCTTCAATTTCGCTAATCACTAATTTTCTTTTGATACGGTCCGAGATTCACGCCGTGATATCCGGTTGGGCACGAATATCATGGATCTTTTGTTAGTCATGTCCGATCATTTTGGCAACGCTCTCCAAAGTCTTGGGACTCGAACCGGACCTGGGGGACGTGGTCCTGATGGCTCAGAGGTTAGGTGTCTCGCTCGGGTCTGATACGAGAGGATCTTGGTGTTGATTCCGATTTCTTACGCTCGTGTCCTACTCCGTTTGCCTCATCGAGAAATCGAGGTGCTCATTGAACAATACGTCATCATTGGCATCTTCGCTTATGACAAGAATTGTGTCAAATGCGAAATTTGCGGTAGAAATTTTTGACAGGTCCGGACATTTTGGGATGTGGCAAGGCGAGGTTCTAGATGTCCTTTTTCAACAAGGGCTAGATCTGGCCATTGAAGAAAAGAAACCAGATGTTATTGGAGAAGAAGATTGGAAGATTCTCAACCGTGTTGCTTGCGGTACCATTCGATCCTACCTTGCTAGAGAGCAGAAATATCCATACACAAAGGAAACTTCTGCAAGTAAATTATGGAAAGCACTGGAGGATAAATTTTTGAAGAAAAATAGTCAAAATAAATTGTACATGAAGAAGAGACTGTTTCACTTCACCTATGTTCCTGGTACCACGATGAATGAACATATCACCAGTTTCAATAAGTTGGTCACAGATTTGCAAAATATGGATACAACTTATGATGATGGTGACTTGGCCTTAATGTTGTTGGCGTCACTTCCTGATGAGTACGAGCACCTTGAAACTACTCTACTCCATGGAAATGACGAAATTTCTCTCAGAGAAGTTTGTTCGGCTTTGTACAGCTATGAACAAAGAAAGCGAGAAAAACAGAAGGGCGGAGAAGGAGAAGCACTATTTGTGAGGGGTCGTCCTCAAAATCAAACGAGGACAAAGAAGGGAAGATCCAAGTCAAGATCCAGACCCAGCAAAGATGAATGTGCCTTTTGTCGAGAAAAAGGGCACTGGAAGAAAGACTGTCCGAAGTTGAAGAATAAGGCCAAACATAACAATGGAAAGGCCATTATGGATTCAAATGTAGCTGATTGTGATGATTCAGATTTCTCATTAGTTACAACAGAGTCATCAACATCATCAGACATATGGTTGATGGACTCGGCTTGTAGCTATCATATGTGTCCCAACAGGGACTGGTTCGTGGAATTTCAAAGAAGGAGAATATGGAGTCGTCCACACAGCGGATAACAGCCCTCTTACCTCATATGGCATTGGTTCAATACGATTAAGGAACCATGATGGAATGATCAGAACATTAACAGATGTTCGATATGTACCGGATTTGAAGAAGAATCTCATCTCTGTGGGAGCCCTAGAATCAAAAGGGTTCAAAATCATTGCAGAAAATGGAGTGATGAGAGTATGCTCCGGTGCACTAGTGGTAATGAAGGCTAATCGGAAGAATAATAATATGTACCGCTATCGTGGCAGTACAGTTATTGGGACAGTGACAGTGACATCCAGTGACGACAAAGAGGCAGAAGCAACCAAGCTATGGCACATGCGCTTGGGACATGCTGGAGGAAAATCCTTGAAAACTCTATCAGATCAAGGATTGTTAAAAGGAGTAAAGGCTTGCAACTTGGAGTTTTGTGAGCATTGTGTCAAAGGGAAACAGACAAGGGTTAAATTTGGTACAGCGATCCATAATACTAAAGGCATTTTGGATTATGTACACTCTGATGTTTGGGGTCCTTCCAAAACACCTTCATTGGGTGGGAAGCACTATTTTGTAACCTTTGTTGATGATTTTTCTCGAAGAGTGTGGGTGTATACAATGAAAAACAAAGATGAAGTGCTGGGAATTTTTCTCAAATGGAAGACGATGGTGGAGAATCAAACAGGCAGGAGGATCAAGTGTATTCGCACAGACAATGGAGGTGAATACAAAAATGATCATTTCAATAAGGTCTGTGAAAATGATGGCATCGTCCGACACTTCACTGTTAGACATACACCACAACAGAATGGAGTGGCAGAACGTATGAACCGGACCTTGCTGGAGAAGGTACGGTGTATGTTGTCCAATGCTGGCTTGGGCAAAGAATTTTGGGCTGAGGCAATTACATATGCATGCCACCTCATTAATCGTCTACCATCTGCTGCTATTGATGGCAAGACACCATTTGAAAAATGGTATGGAAAACCTGTTGTAGATTATAACTCTTTGCACGTGTTTGGCTCAACTGCATATTATCATGTGACGGAGTCAAAATTGGATCCAAGGGCAAAGAAGACTATTTTTATGGGAATTACTTCTGGAGTCAAAGGATATCGCTTATGGTGTCCTATGACAAAGAAAGTAATATTCAGCAGGGATGTTACCTTTGATGAATCTATGGTAAATAAGGTAACAGAAGATACCAAACAAAATAAAGGTGCTTCTAAGCAGGTGGAGTTTGAGGGAAAATTTATTTTTCCTACACAAGAAGCAGAGGAGGAAACAAATGAAGATTACCCTCTGGAAGGAGAGCCAGTAGAGGAGATTCCAACTCAGGAACCTCAACAACAACTTGAATCAATAGCAACCAGCAGGCCAAAAAGAACAATAACGAAACCTGTTCGTCTCATAGAGACGGTTGCTTGTGCAACCTCAATTGTAGCTGATGATGTTCCTACCACTTATAAAGACGCAGTCCAAAGTTCAGAAGAAGATAAGTGGAGGATTGCCATGAATGATGAAATACAGTCCCTTCATCAGAATCATACATGGAGATTGGCCAATCTCCCGAAGGGAAAGAAAGCAATTGGGTGCAAATGGGTATTTGCAAAGAAGGAAGGATTTCCTAACCAAGTAGATGTTCGCTACAAAGCAAGATTGGTGGCCAAAGGATATGCTCAAAAGGAGGGAATTGATTACAATGAAGTATTTTCTCCAGTTGTAAAACATTCCTCCATTAGAATTATGTTGGCTTTGGTAGCACAATTGGATTTGGAACTAGTTCAGATGGATGTAAAAACTGCGTTTTTACATGGAAACTTGGAGGAGGAAATCTACATGACTCAGCCAGAAGGATTCAAAGTTGCTGGAAAAGAAAATATGGTGTGCAAACTTGAAAAATCGTTGTACGGATTGAAACAATCTTCTAGACAATGGTACAAGCGATTTGACGAGTTTATGTTGCGGCAAGGGTACAAGAGAAGCAAATACGATCATTGTGTGTATTTGCACAAGCTTAAAGATGGTTCCTTTGTATATCTTCTCCTATATGTTGATGATATGTTGATAGCTTCCAAGAATTTGGAAGAAATTGATAAGTTGAAGATTCAACTGAAGAAGGAGTTCGAGATGAAGGATTTGGGTGAGGCAAAGAAAATTCTTGGCATGGAGATAATTAGAGATAGACGTTCAAAGAAACTCTGTTTATCTCAAAAGGAATATTTGAAGAGAGTACTTCAACGTTTTGGCATAGATGACAAGACTAAGCCAGTTAGTACTCCACTTGCTTCCCATTTTAAGCTAAGTACTACTATGTCGCCAATGGATGAAGCTGAACGAAAGTATATGTCAAAGGTACCATACGCAAATGCTGTTGGTAGCTTGATGTATGCAATGGTTTGCACAAGGCCTGACATTTCACAAGCTGTTGGAGTTATTAGCAGATATATGCACAATCCAGGGAAGGAGCATTGGCAAGCTGTGAAGTGGATTCTACGGTATATTCATAATACTGTAGATGTCGGGTTAGTTTTTGAGCAGGAATACAATCAGTCTGTAGTTGGATATTGTGACTCAGATTTTGCGGGTGATCTGGACAAACGAAGATCAACTACTGGTTATGTGTTTACTTTTGCAAAAGCACCAGTTAGTTGGAAGTCTACTTTGCAGTCAACAGTTGCTTTGTCTACAACAGAGGCAGAGTACATGGCTATTACAGAGGCTGTGAAGGAGGCAATTTGGCTTCAAGGATTGCTAAAGGAGCTTGGTGTTGAACAAAAAGGTATCACAATTTTTTGTGATAGTCAAAGTGCTATTCAATTAGCGAAGAACCAAGTTTATCATGCAAGGACGAAGCATATTGATGTTCGGTATCATTTCGTACGAGAAATCATAGAAGAAGGAGGAGTCACAGTGAAGAAAATTCATACTACGGAGAATCCTGCTGATATGCTAACTAAGGTGGTGACTGCGATCAAGTTTCAACATTGTTTGGATTTGATCAACATTGTTGAACACTGAAGATTGAAGATGAAGACACAACCAAAATTTGTTATTGAGAGAGAATTGAAAATGTGGAATTTTGCCAAGGTGGAGATTTGTTGAAGTTTGGCAAAATGCCAAAGTCCCACATTGGTTGGGAGTTAAGTTTGGGGGAGATTTTTCCCCTATAAAAGAAGGCCTAATGTTTAGGATTGAAACACACCTCTCATTTGCCTTCTCATCTGTTTAAGGCATTTGTATCTTCTCTCTTTAGTATTATTTCACTTGTATTTTTGGAGTGAAATAAAATATTGGTTGTGTCCGAGGAGTAGGCAAAATTAGCCGAACCTCGTAAATTCTGGTGTTCCTTTTATTGTTGCTTTATTGTCTTATTTATTATTTGGTGGCTGTCATAATTTTTGGTATAGTAGTTGTGATTTATTCACACTATATACATTTGGCTTCCGCAACATTGATCGTGTCAAAAATTATTTTCTTGGTTATCCTTTTTGGTACCTGTAATGATGTCCGACTAATCTGAATTCCTAAAGCGTAAGACCCTTTAAACTTACCAGGATCTTTTTTATTTTTTGGTTTCAAACCTAACAGAATCCTATTCATCTCACCACAGTTCTTGGTGGTCCTTGGTTCACTGATAGATGCCTCAAACGAGGGGATTTTATTTTATATATGTGTAGCTTAAAATTAATTTGTTTGAAAATTGAAAGCCTTAATATTTTCTCTATATATATATTCTTCCTTCGGTCTTGTGTTTCAATTTAATTTAATATTTGTACCGGAAGCAGTAACATTTGCTCAACAGACTATATTAAATGTTTTGTTGACCATTTGAAATTTGACAATTTATTTTTGTCTTTCTCTTCTTACAACATTTATTCATAGATGATCAAAACCTGCATTTGCAATTCAAAGATCTAAATTAATCTGATTATAAGATAGGCGTGTATTAAATTCACAGTATCTTTTTTTCCAATATAAATAGGGGTCACTACATCATAACCTTTGCAAATTAAGCAAAGAAATTAAATGGCTTCTTTCATTATTACCTCATTTCTTGTATCTTTTCTTCTGTCCATTCTCTTCACATCATCAACCGTGAAGGGAGATTTAGTTAGTGATATTTGCGCCAAAACACCCAATGCTACTCTTTGCGAGACACTTATAAGATCAGATCCTCGTTCTAAAACCGCAGATCTTGAAACCCTAGGCGCCATCACATTCAACTTGACATCCAAACTTATCGACTCAACATCCGCTCTGGTAATTTCTCTTCGCGATAACGCAACGAACGCAACACTAAAAGGAGTATACTCAAAGTGTATTGACCAATATGCATTTGTAGAACTAAGTAGGGAAAATGCTGAGGGTTTTTTCGAGGCCAAAAAATGTGGACAAGTTGTCCATTTTATGAGTCGTTCAATTGGTGATTTATTGACATGTGATGGTAGCTTTTTTGAACATTCAGTGGTTGAAGATGAGAAGCTACAACAAGCTAGTTTTTCGTTGGAACAATATTGTAGTGCTATTATTGTTATGGCCATTCGTCTCTAGACCATAAAAACCGTATAGAATTTTTACAAATTTGTTAAGTGCTATAATATAAACTATTTTAGCTCCTTATATATGTTTATGTTAATTTTTCGTTGCTTGTAATCCTCTCAAGTCTCTTAAATCCAGTCTTGATCAAATATTCTACTTCCTAATTTTTCATGAAATACTTAGAAAATAATGGTCTTTGAATTCTTAAAATATCACTATTTCATCCATCAATTCTTAAAAGAAGAATTAACCCAAATAGCCCCAGCGTGATCTCTTAAACTAAAAATAACCGATAGATGTGATATATATATATATATATATATATATATATATATATATATATGTATGTATGTATATATATATATATATATATATATATATATGTATGTATGTATATATGTATATATATGTATGTATGTATTCATATAAAATATATGTATTACTGTGTATAATCAATGTATAATCTAATTATACTGACTAGAAAGAGTAAATATTAAATCCGGCCGGCTATTTGTGAATCAATCCATTCTTAATATTAACAAAAGTCATCACTTTTAAGAAATATCTCAAAAGTCAATTGTAAACAATTTTTAACAATTAATAGAGATACTCATACATTAAGATGCATTCGGGGCCTAGTTTGGCATAGTTTGACTTGCCACAAAATTTAAGGAAGAAACGTGTCATTCTTTTTCTGACTAACTAAAAAAGAAAAATATCCAAAGTTTTCATTTTTGATCGAATTCCGTCTAGTAAGCCTCGAGATCTTACAGATGCTGTTGAGAATCGTCATTAACCAATCATGTATCGGGCAGAAAGACATGATGGCATGAAACTCGATTACTAAAAAGGAAAGAATATTACATAAATTGGGACGGAGAGAGTAGTGAAAAACAAAATGAAACTAAGGGAGGAGGATTTAATTTTACTTTTAATGCACTATCTACTTCCCTTTTTGCTGCACGAAGACTTGAGGGAGGATTTAGTGGGGCGGAAGCACCGAACCCCCTTCGTCGAAAAATTACATTATATATATAAAGCAAAATTTGTTTTGTGCCCTTATATATTATATTTTGAATCCCTTTGTCATAGCCTAAAAGCATAACTTACTGGTCGATGGGTTGGACCAGCAACCTCACAAAGATTTTGAATCCTTTTAGCGAAAATTTTGCCTCCGCCACTGCTCGAGATTCATTTAGTTCCTCTTTATTGTTTGACAAGTGTAGCTTCTGTGTCATCTCTTTATAGTTCTTGCACTTTGGAATAATCTAATTTATCCTTGTATTATGTTCTTGTGATATATTTGAATATAGTCTAAGAAGACAAATTCCTCAATTGGCAAAGGTTGAGGTAATTGTGTCATAAGTCACAGTTTCGAGTTGTGTGCCAACGTGAATTAACTCTGGTAGTTAACTGAAGGAAGGTAGAGGGGTGGCCCTATCATCTCTGAGTTTCAAATGCTCTGGTCGGCTCCAGACGGATTTCTCCGTCATAAAAAAATGTTTTCTCATACAAATGTTTATGAATTAGAGAATTATTTGATTGAAAGTTCACAAAAAAAAAAACTATAACCTCAATAAAAAAAATGAGAATATATCTAAAAAGGGCAAGAGAGAGAAACCAATCTTTTCCAACTATCATAACTACAGCAAATCTTAGAGAGTGAAGGCAACAAAAAGAAACAAGAAGAAAGAAGACACTAAAATTGGCTTTTCAAATATATAATTGGCTCCATTCTTTTTAGGTCCTTTGCGAAGAAGGTCTGCTCCACCATATACTCCTCTTCTCTGATGAACAACTTTATGCACATCCTTTCTTTCATTATTTGCAACTGCAAACAATTCATTTAGTTAATTATAAGTAATTTACACTAGTATTAAATATGGGAAAGCCAAGAAAAATTCAAGAATTAACCAAATGATGAAACATGAAGCTACTCTTTTAGAGAAGATCTTGAATCAAAATGATGTTTATTTATAAGGACATAGTTTGTTTCGATTTAATATTGATTATGGTTACTTAATAGGCAGTTATTATTAAATAATCATGTTCCAAAAAATTATTTTGAAGACATACATTAGTATTAGTTGAAAATATTTTCATGTATGATAATAAAAAATACCAGACCGATGCACAAAGCATCCCACATTCACGTAGGGTACGACCGTACGGGGAAGGACAACACCTCAAAGGGTGTAATGTAGACAACCTACCATAATGCAAGCATTAGTGGTTACTAATCAAAATTCTAAAAAACAAATTAAAAAGAAGAAGAACTTACTCTTTTCTTTGTTTTCATTAGGGAAGATAAGTTCATGATTTGTGGATTTTGGGGTGAATTTGCAAGTGGAGTATGGCAAAATTTGCAAGAATATAATGAGGCAAAGCCATGAAACTAATACAAGAACCTTCATGGCTATTTTTGTAAAATTAGTTCTACCTAAGAGTTAGTAAAGGATTTTAAGGGCTATTTATAAAGATTTGTATTTAAGTGTCCAAAGAATCTTTAAAAGTTTGGCAAAAGAATTTTTCTAAGTGCAGCCAATGTGCTAGCTAGGAAAACACTAATGGAACAATGAAAATCAATTAGATTTTGAATTAAATTTAGGCGCAGCTTTTGAAAATGCAAAAAAAAAAAAAAGTGATATAAAAAATGAATCAAAATACTATTTAAAAAGTAGCTAAACAGAAATGTTATTCCTCATTCCTACACGTGTATGGTGGAACTAAAAGCATAATAGGGCAATTTTTGAGAATCTAATTCTCATTTACAAATCAAATTGTCCTAGTCATTAAAATTGTTAATCAAGAAATTTAAAAGATATTTACTAGTTATTTAATGGAATTATCAAATACCCCATCCTTTTCAGTTTATGTGACATTTGAAATTTATAGTCTTAAATATACTATAATATTTATGTGACTATAAAATCATGTCACTAAGAATAAATAAGATGATTAAAGTTAAATTATTTTAAATATAAAAATACGTTATTCCATTATATACGAACTAAAAAAATAATATCACATAAATTAGTCGATCCTTAAATTAAAAAAAGTAGGTAGTCAATTATTTGTTTATGTTTTAACAGTTTTATTCTTAACAAATTAATAAAATTGGTGATTTCTAAATCGAGGACATAATTAAAAGAGTATAGATTTATTTTGAAGAGATAAGGTCATGAAAAGAAAAGAATTGATTCCCAACAGTCTTATAGGAGAAAGGAGATTTAGATTGATAATGGAATCCTTTTGTGCACCATATTTAAATCTAATGTCATATTCCAAAGTACATGACTTTGCTTTATACCTTTCGTTTGCTCATAATTCAAGGGATTTGGGCGATAATTTATTTTCATTTAATGTGGTTTACTTTAATGGGATTGGATCCCCTCCGGTACTATTTTGCCCATTGATTTTTAATAGTGTTTGATATGTGTCATATGGACAACAGATAACCAATAGTTTGGCCCTAAAACGCCAAATTATAAGCAACAATCATGGCGAATCAATGACTATTGTTCATTAGGTCGTTTTTGATAGGCCCACAAAATTTTAGGCGATTCACAGCCGGTCGCCCGGATGCATGCAGAAGGCGTGGACTATAGCATACGAAAATCTGGGAATCGGGCGAAATTCAAATTTTATGGCCCTAAAATGCCAAGAAACGAAAACTAGTCATTGCGAAGTGATGACTATTGTTACTTAGGTAAATTTTGAAGGGCTGGCAAAATTTTAATCAACTTGGGTCTGGTCGTCCGGATGCATGAAAATGGTGTAGGCTATAGCATACGAAAATCTCGGAATCAGACGAAATTTTAATTTTATGGTGCTAAAACGCCAAAAAACGAGGAACGATCATGGCAAAGCGATGACTATTATTCCTTAGGTCATTTTGGATGGGCCAGTAAAATTTTAGGCAATTCAGGTCTGGTCATCCGGATGCATGTAGATGGTGGTGGCTATAGCACATGGAAATCTCGGAATCAGGCGGAATTCCAATTTTATGGCCCTAAAGCGCAAAAAAATGAGAGACGATTATGGCGAAGCGATGAAGATTTCTCCTTAGGTCGTTTTTAATGAGTCAAAAAACTTTTAGAAGACCGGAGTCTGGCCATTCGGATGCACGCAGATGACTTGTGCTATAGTACACGAAAATTGAAAATCGGGCGAAATTTCAGTTTTATGATCCTAAAATGTCAAAAAATGAGGAACGACCATGGCTAAGTGATGACTATTATTTCTTAGGTTGTTTTGTATGGGCCGACAATATTTTAGGCGATCCGGGTCTGGTCGTCCGAACTCATGCAGATGGTGAGGTCTATAGCACACGAAAATTTGGGAATCGGGCGGAATTCCAGTTTTACGGCCGACAACACCAAAAAAAAGGAGAAACGTTTATGGAGAGGTGATAACTATTATTCCTTAGGTCATTTTTTATGGGCTAGCAAAATTTTAGGTGATCCAGGTCCGATCACTCGGACTCATGTGGATGGCATGGGCTGTGTACACGAAAATCAGGGAATCAAGAGAAATTCTAGTTTTATGGCCCTAAAAAGCCAAAAAATGAGGAATGGTCATGGAAAAGGGATTACTATGGTTCCTTAAGTCATTTTTGCTAAGCCAACTAAATTTTAGGTGATCCGGTTTCGATCGCCAGACCCATACATATGGCATGGGTTATAGCGCACGAAAATACGAGAATCGGGTGGAATTCTAGTTGTATGGCCTAAAAACAAGAAAGCATGAGTAACAAACAAGGCAAGCCGATGAATATTGTTCCTTAGGTCATTTTTTATGGGCCGATAAAATTATAGACGGTCCGTGTCCGGTCGCCCGGACCTATGCAAATAGCGTGGGCAGCTCATTAAAATGTGAAAATCGGTCGGTATTCTAGTTTTATGGCCCTAAATGCCAAAAAATGAGAAACGATCATGGCGAAGGGATGACTATTGTTCCTTAGGTCATTTTTAATGAGTTAGTAAAATATTAGGCAATCCAAGTCCGATCGTCCGGACTCATGTGAATGGCATGGGCTATATCACACGAAAATATGGGAATCAAGCGAAATTCTAATTTTATGCTTCTAAAAGGCCAAAATATTAGAAATAGTCATGGCAAGGAGATGACTATTGTTCCTTAGGACATTTTTCATGGGCCGACAAAATGTTTCGCAATTCAGATCTGATCGCCTGGGCCAATACAATTGGCCTAGGCTATAGCACACGAAAATCTTATAATCGGGCAAAATTTCAGTTATATAGCCCTAAAACACACAAAAAATATGAGAAACAGTTAAGGCGAGGCGATGACTATTTTTTAGTAGGTTGTGTTTGATTGGCTAACAAAAGTTTAGGCAATTCGGGTCCAGTCGCCCAAACCATGTCAGATGATGTGGGCTATATCATACCAAAATATAGAAATCAAGCGAAATTCATGTTTTATGGCCATAAAACACCAAAAAACGAGGAACAGTCATGGGAAGGCGATGACTATATTTCCTTAGGTCATTTTCGTGGGTCGAAAATTTTTTCCGTGATCAGGGTCCCATCGCCGGATCCAGACAGATGGCGTGAGCTATAGCACACAAAAATCTAAGAATCAAGTGCTCTAAAACACCAAAAAATGAGTAACGGTCATTGAGAAACGATGACTATTGTTCCTTAGGTCATTTTTATGGGCCAGCAAAATTTTAGCTGATCTAGGTCAAGTCATCCGGAACTATATAGATGGCGTGGGTTGTGGACACGAAAATCTAAAAATCGGATGAAATTCCGATTTTATGTCCCTAAAATGCTAAAAACGAGGAACGATCATGGCAAGGCGCTAACTATTATTCTTTGAGTCATTTTTGAATGGCCAGCAAAATTTTAGGCAATCCCAATCTGGTCTCCCGGGCTCATTGTCGCTTTTCCTTTTTCTTGCGAAATTGGGTTTCGATACGTGACAACTCTTTTAAGGAAGGTGTAAAAAGAGAGAGTCGTCACCTAATGGATTTGAGGTGCGTTAGGACACCTATTTGCAAATAACTCTGGTTTAACCAGTTTGCATCATCAAAGATCGGGTAAGGGCTCAAATTACCTCGAATAAAAGGTGTTAGGCACTCTTCAAGGTCCACAACTGTGGGTCCCAACCGAACTCAAATTATATAAATTAGTCATACAAACGAAAACAAAGAAATCAAGAAGTTTGGGAAGTTTTATTAAACACAAATAATTGATTTAAAGAAAAGACGGAGGGGGGTTCCTAAGTTTTTTAGCCTAAAGGATCACCCCGTGCAACATAAATAATACTTCGTAACTCCTTCAAGATAGGGTGTTACTCGTATTATTCAGCGGACACAGACTATCATCTCCTGCTACCCGATTACTATCTTTAATTTGTTACCTAAAGCGTACTAGTTGATTCTAAACCATGCCTTATGTGTGCACTACCCGTCTCATGCCTATGGTCCAGAAGGCATTTGGACCTCTATTTTGGTGGTTCTAGACTTAACTTAGGTTGCTCAAAAGGAGAAAACTAGGCGACATACAAAATAAGTTGGACTTCATGTAAAAGCAATTAAGGGCTAAAGTTAGCCTCCACACTTAGACAACAAATGCACGCAAACAAATTGGGCATTAAGCGTTGGACAATTTCAAAATTGAGCCAACTTAAAGCCGCTAAGCCCTATAGACATGATTTCTATGTGACCTCATGCAGGCAGGATCATATGCAAGGTGCAATCTTATAGACGTGATTTCTAAACAACTACACACTTTAGGGAATCTGATATTGCATGCTGATTACAGATTATAAGTAATTCAGCCTATAGACATGATTTTTAGATGATTTACACAGCAGTTGGCAGTGACGGCTATTGGAAATACTTAGAATTACTCAGTTTGATCCAATAGGCATGCTTTCTAATAGTAACAGAGCTAAGCAATGAGAAAGTGTTGGCATTATAACATTAGCACTTAAAAAGCGAGTGGGATTACCCTATAGGCAGGATTTCTACAATTAGCGATTGAACTGGTTTTAGCTCCTATAGACATGTCTCGTAAGTGAATAATTATAACAACAACACATTAACCAATTAAAACCATATATGCATGATTCCTAAAATGCAGATTTGTAGAACATAAACTAACATAACCCTATGGTCATAGTATCTAATGAATATGTTGTAATGCAAATTGAAACATTGGTCATTTTATTTCCTATAGGCATGATATATAACAAACATGTAGAAACAGAATATGTTAAATGAATTAAGCACTCAAGTCCTATAGGCAAGTTATCTACACACATAGTAGCAGAACATGTTCGAGCAAATTATACACCTATAGGCTGGATTTCAACCCACTCATGTAAAAATTAGAATAAACTCATTTTTTCAATTTTACTAACACCCAATTGTTATTACAAAATCATTATAGACCCAATGAGCGAAATAAATTACAAAATAGCTATAGTGGGCCTAAAACGGGCCCAAAGTATACCCAACCTGGCCAGGCCTTCGATATCATATCCAACAGGCTTCAACATAATCCAGAAACAATCTTCATAGCCAAAACCCAGTAGCAAAAGTTAATCAATAGCCACTTTCAAAAACCAACTAGTTTATCTAGTAGGTGAAAATGGGTGCAAAATTGAGCAATTAGGAAAAGTGGCAAAGAGCCTTGGACCCTAGTACGTCAGAGTTCCCAAAGGCTTCAAGAACCCAGGGTAGTGCTCACACTAGGGAGGTTGATAGAGGAGACTTAGGGAGGAAGGCTTTGGCTTTCAGCCAGCCCCAGAATTAAACTCATGACAAGAAACAACCAACGAAAATAATAATAAAGTAATAGGTTTGGAAAAGCATTTGCAAACTTATAAGACAATCGCATAATGAACATGAACTAGCATATTAGGCAGAGTACCTATATGACAACAGATAAAGAGTCTAGGATTGCAAAGTTAATAGGCAAGGGCATTTGGCTAATAAAACCAAGTGATGACACTAATTTAGAACTTAAAGGATCGGATTATACCAAACTCAAGATTAAACAGTATAATACAAACAGGACCAGGTATCATAGAGGGCATTAGTCAAAGAAGATTAGTTTCAAAAAGATCACAAGTTATTAGAGATATAGATTGGTCATGGCAAGGACACATAGAGTGGCAACAATAGTAATAAGAGTATACAACATTTAGAGCAAAGGTCTTAAACAAGGTGGGGCAGGTCAATAACATCAATTAACCACTAGAAATTCATAATTAGGCAAAGGAACATGGATTAAACCATGTAATCAAAATAACACTAACTAAGCATGCTTTATTCTGTCTAAATTAACTAAGTTAGGTGCAAAGACATCATTAAGCTAGCAATTATAGGCAGAATTAAACAGGAAAAGAGTCAGGAGAACATATTAGATCATGCAATTCAGAGAACATGCTAATTAGAACGTAATAAACATTGCGAAGGTTAGAAACTAACCAGTGATTGTTCAATAAACAAGAAAAGAACAGCAGTAAGGATCCAGAGTCTCGAATGTGTTAAGTTCCAAGAGTTTCAAGAACCCAGGGCAGTGCTCACTCCCAAGAGAGGTCGAGAAAAGTAGAAATCTGATGGCCTTGGCTTTCAGCCGGCCAAGAGCCAAATAGAACAGAGTAGTAAGCAAATACAAAATAGAAACCTTAACTTTTGGTGAAAAATAGTGATTGAAGTTCTGTCCAGAAAGGGTAAGGGGAATGAATTTTTATAGTAGCAAAATTAAACATACAAACAAGAAAAAACAACCAATCAATCTTAAAAAAAGGAAAGAATAGAATGTGAAATTGATTCAGAATTAATTTAGGAGAATTCAAGCAAACCCTAGTTTTTAGGAAAAACAAATATTACCAGAATATACAAGAAAATAGTAATACAGTATGAATATAGACATAATAGCACTTAAAATTGAAGAATCGAACCAATTTTAGTTCGATCTAAAGAGATCTGAAAACCCTAGTTTTAGGGTAAGTAAGGATCAACAGAAAATATACAGAGATTCGTACCCATAATAGAACAAAGTATGAATATAGATAGAATAGCAGAAAGATCAAGGATTTGAACTGATTTTGGTTCGATCTTGAGGAGATCTGCTTTCCATGTTTAGGTAAGTAGTATAGAAGAGTAACCAGTACCAGGGAGAGGCCGTATATGGCAAAGAATAACCATGGAATCCCATATTAGGTGGGATTATGGGAGATTTTAGGGGGGCGACGGCTAGGGTTCTTAGTAAGGGGAAGGGAGGTGAGGATATGAGGGCGGCGCACAGTGAGAATGAGGTTAAGGTTAGGGGGTTTGTAGTTAAAGGGGGTGGTTTGATGTGGGCCGTTGATCTCAGAGATCAGCGACCACGATTCGAAGGGAGCTGGGTCTGGTTTGTTTGGACGGGTTGCGATCGGGTTATGAGGTTGGGTTAATTTGGTTTGGGCTAGTGTATTAGGTTTTGGGCCATTGCTTGGTCCGAAAATAGGTACAATTCAGGATAATTTTTAAATACCCAATAGTTAACAAAAAACAATTTATAAAAGTAATTAATAAATAACAAAGATATTATTTGTGCACTAAAATGATTAAAAATGACTACTCAACATTATAAAAATATAAAAAGTTATTGTTTGCATAAATAATGTAATTATACATGAATATGGGCTATTATTGCAAAAATATGCAATTAGCCCTAAAAATGCAAATATAATTACTCCCTCCATTTCAATTTATGTGAACCTATTTGACTGGGCACGGAGTTTAAGAAAAGATAGAAAACTTTTGAACTTGTGGTGTAAAATGAAGCACATATATTTTGTGTGGCTATAAATCATTGCATAAAAGTAAATTATTTCCAAATAGGTAAAGAGGTCATTCTTTTTGGCACAGACTAAAAAGGAAATAGGTTCACATAAATTGAAATGGAGGGAGTATAAAATAAGTAGTAAAATATTTAAAAACATTTATTGTGACGTCTCGGCCAGTCGTCTCATGAGTTACCTCTCTATTTCCCCCATTTTTGCTTCTTATTACTTTTTTTATTGGTTCTATGCATGATCCGGTTGGTTGGCTCGAGTTCAGAAATGTTTTGGTAAGGTTCGAGACACTTAGTCTCTTTGTAGGAAGCTTAAGTTGGAAAATATGAACTGGATGTTGACTTATGTGTTAGAGGGCTCAGATGGGAGTTTCGATGGTTCGGATAGCTTCGAGAGGTGATTTGGGACTTAGGAGCGTGATCGGAATGTGTTTTGGAGGTCCGGAGTAGATTTAGGCTTGAATTGGCGAAATTTGAATTTTAGCGTTTTCCAGTTGATAGGTGAGATTTTGATATAGGGGTCAGAATGAAATTCTGGGAGTTGTAGTAGTTATGTTGTGTCTTTTGGGGTGTTTGTTAGAAATTTAGGTCATTCGGATGTGGTTAGGTAGACTTTTCGATTAAAAGCGTAATTCAGAAGATTTTGGAACCTTAGGCTAGAATTCGATGTGTTTTTGGTAATTCGATGTTGTTTGAGGTGTTTTGAGGAGTGTTACAAGTTTGAGTAGTGGTAAATGATGTGTTTGTGCTTTTGGTTAAGGTCCCAGAGGCCTCGGGGTGATTTCGGATGCTTGGCGGAAAGTTTGGAAGTTGGTTTGGCAGTTGAAGTGTTGGAACTGCTGTCATAGCCACATCTGCGGTTGGGAGGCCGTAGGTGCGACCCTCGCAGATGCGGAAAAGAGACGCAGAAGCGGAAGGGGGATAATGAGAGCTGGATCCGCAGAAGCGGCTAGGTAGGCGCACCTGCGGTAGCGTAGGTGCGGGAATTTCTTCACAGATGCGGCGCCTGGAATTTTAAGTGGCGACCGCAGAAGCGGTGCCCGGACCGCAAAAGCGGTTTTGCAGGAGTGAGATATGGTCCGCATGTGCAAAAATCCTGGGCCAAAAGGTATAAAATATTTCCTTCGCGAACTTTTGGGTTATTCCACCATTTCTAAGTCGGTTTTGGAGCTTTTTGGAAGATTTTGAAGAGGGATTCAAGGGATAACATCTGGAGGTAAGATTGTTGAACTTAAAACTTGTTTCTATGGTATTATTTCACGGATTAGAGCTGTAATTATGGAAATTAAGGGTTGGAATTTGGGGGAAACTAGGGCTTGGTATTGGAGACCTAGACTTGAGGATTTGAGGGGCCATTTGTGGTCGGATTTTGGGACTTTTGATATGCATGAACTCATGGGGAGATAAGGAATCTATTGATGCAAATTTTATCGAATTCTGAGATGTGGGCCCGGGGTCGGGTTTTGGTTAATTTCAGGATTTATGTTGTAAAATGATTAATTTTGCATGGGCTTCGTTCCCTTAGCATATTTTGACGTCGTGATTCTGATTTTGGATAGATTCGACGCGAGTTGAGGCCGATTCGAGGGGCAAAGGCATCGCGGGCTAGAGTTTGGGCCAGATTGAGGTGAGTAATGATTTTAAATTTCGTCCTGAGGGTATGAAACCCCGGATTACACATCGTTGTGCTATATTGAGGTGACACACATGCTAGATGACGAGCGTGGGATCGTGCACCGTTGGGGATCGTGACTTAGTCCGTCCTGAATGACTGTTTTACCACGTATTTGATTGAAAACCGTTTGCTATTATCATGTTTTGGGCGGAATGCAATATGTGGGCCTCGTGCCAATTATATGGATCCTTAGGGGATTTTTACTAATATTTCCTTATTGTTTTGACTTTATACTTGTACTCAGTCATGCTATATTCTACTGTTTTCATAACTCAACTATGTTTACTCTGTTTTAATACATTAAATGATATTTTAAATGATAATTTGGGTTGAGGATCATGTTTTACTGTTGTCCGAGTGGCTTATGAGATTTTGACTGAGTAAGGCCGAGGGCCTGTGTTGTGAGGATACACTGATTTATGATTATGAGGCCGAGAGCCTGAGTTGTACGCCACGAGGTGGCTTGATGTGAGGCCGATAACGTATTGATTATGCCATGATATGGCTTGATATTGCGCTTGGTCCATAAAAGGCCCCTCCCGGAGTCTGCACACCCCTAGTGGGCGCGGGTACCCATTGTGATATGAGATATAGCCCGAGGGGCTGGTGTTGTTCCATGTATTGCCCGAGGGGATGATTTGGTTGGTATTATGCCCGAGGGGCGGTTCTTTATGTGTTTATCTTTTCTGGCTGCCTGTCATTTACTTGCTTAAGTGTTAAAAGGGTATGTTAAAGAAGCTTAAACTGGACTAAGGCGACTTTATATGTTTTCACTGTGTCATTGCTTTTACTAGCTTTAAATTGCTTCTTTATAGCATGTTGATGTGCCTTTACGTGATCTCTTATCACCCAGTCTTCATTTATTATTATTACTCACTAAACTGGAGTACTCACTTTACTCCCTGCACCTCGTGTGCAGATTCAGGCGCTTTAGTCCTGCTTGCGAGGGTTGAGAGCTTCCAGCAGTTTCAGAGATTTACTAGGTAGCTGCTCGGCGTTCGCAGCCCAGTACTTCTCCCTCTATCTTATTTTCTCCTGTTTTAGTTCTATAATAGACTATGTAAACTCTTTTTGTTTCAAATAGGTTAGTAGATGCTCATGACTGGTGACACCCCGATGCCGGGCTATGTCTATTCCGCAATTGTACTGTTTCACCTTATTTTGGGATTATTATTATGTTAAAGACTTAATTTGTATTATTTTTAATTTCTTAAAATGAATTGGGAGTGTGTCGGCTGGCCTTGTCTTCACGAGAGACACCATCACGATCAGGTCTGGGTTTAGGGTCGTGACAAGTTGGTATCAATAGGTTTCCCGAGTCATGAGCAGGTTTAGTAGAGTCTCGCGAATCGGTACAGAGACGTCTGTATTTATCCTCGAGATGCTACAAAACCTTTAGGAAAAACTTCATATTCTTGAAATTCTTGTCGTGCGAATCTGTTGATCCGAGTACTAAATTTCTGTTATTCTATTATCTCACAGATGGTGAGGACACGCGCTACCGGTCAGGATAGACAACCACCAGTACCACCAGCTATGGTCACTAGATTCCGAGGACGCGGTCGGGGTCGCAGTAGGGGCAGGGGTGTGGCCCGCACAATAGCTAGGGCAGCACCTGCAGATCTACTAGACACCCCAGTTCAGGATCAGATCCAAGTTGTGGAAGCTCCAGCAGCACCAGCTCAGGCATCAGCTGTGCCCATTGTGATTCCGGGTCTTTAGGAGGCCTTGGCTCAGATTCTATCAGTATGCACTGGCCTAGATCAGGCGGTCTCAGTTACTACAGCCGCAGCTACTTCTCAGGCAGGGGGAGGCAATTAGACTCACGTCGCTCACACACCTGAGTAGGTCGTGCAGGGACTTCAGACATCGGGGGCACATCCAGCCTAGCAGGTTGCAGCTACTCAGGACTATGTAGCTCCTGCCATGCCAGAGGATGAGCAGCGCAGGTTGGAGAGGTTTGGTAGACTTCAGCCTCCGACTTTCAGTGGTGTAGAGGGCGAGGATACCCAGGGTTTCTTGGATAAGTGTCAGAGGATGCTTCATACAACGGGTATTCTAGAGACCAGCGAGGTCGCTTTCACTACTTTTCAGTTTTCTAGAGCTGCCTTTACTTGGTGGGAGTCTTCTGAGAGGCGTAGGCATATTGGTGCAGCACTTCTTACCTGGCAGCAGTTATGTGTTCTCTTTTTGGAGAAGTATGTATCGCAGTCTCGCTGAGAGGAGCTGCGCAGGCAGTTTGAGTGGTTGCGTCAGGGAGAGATGACTGTGATGCAGTATGAGATGAGGTTCTCCGAGTTAGCTCGTCATGCAATTTGGTTGGTTTCGATAGATAGAGAGAGGATTAGGAGGTTTGTTGATGACCTCACTTATCAGCTTCGTATTCTCATGACCAAAGAGAGGGTGACTGGTGCTACTTTTGAGGAGGTTATAGACATTGCTCGTGAGATTGAGTCAGTTCATCGCCAGGAGCGAGAGGGAGGCCAAGAGGCCTCGAGGATTTGGTAGTTATGGTGGTGCTCCTTCGAGAGGTCAGTTTCAGCATGGTAGAGGTCGTCCATTCAGGCATGCTCAGTCAGCTCACCCAGGTTATCGTGGGGCGTCGTCGTGTCATGGTTCACACAGTTCTCATCAGGGCCAGTCATCACTTAGTGCGCTTCCAGCTTAGAGTTCGTCCTGTGCTCCATCACTACAGGGCTCTTCTATGCCAGGTGCATCTGCTAGTCATTTCGGTGCTAGGGGTTCCCTTCAGTCTCCGTCTCTAACACCCGGGAATTGCTATGAGTGTGGAAAGATGGTTCATATATAGAGGCAGTGTCCTCGTCGTCTTACGGGTTTGTCTCAGTAGAGAAGTCAACCATCGGCTTCAGCGCCGGTTACTTCACCACCACCCACCCAGCTAGGGGCGGAGGTCAGTCAGCTAGGGGTCACCTTAGAGGGGGAGGTCGATCAAATGGCGGTCAGACCCGTTTCTATGCACTTTCAGCTAGACCCGATGTTATTGCTTCCGATGTTGTTATTACAGGTATTGTCTCAGTTTGCCACAGAGATGCTTCTGTATTATTTGATCCCGGTTCCACCTTTTATTATGTGTCATCATACTTTGATCGTTATTTGGATACGCCTCGTGAGTCTCTTGTTTCACCTGTTCATGTATCTACTCCGATGGGCGATACTATTGTTGTAGACAGTGTGTACCGGTCGTGTGTGGTGACTATTGGGGGTCTGGAGACTTGAGTGGATCCGTTGTTATTATGTATGGTAGACTTCGATGTTATTTTGGGCATGGATTGGCTATCTCTGTGTCGTGCTATTCTGGACTGTCATGCTAAGGCAATGACATTGGCTATACCAGGTGTGCCACGGATTGAGTGGCGAGGTTTGACTGATTATGTTCCTAGTAGGGTAATTTCATTCATGAAGACCCATCGTATGGTTGGGAAGAGTTGTCTTTCGTATCTAGCCTTTGTGAAGGATGTCGATGCAGAGACTCCCAGTATTGATTCTATTCCAGTTGTGAGGGATTTTCCCGATATGATTCCTGCAGACCTATCGGGCATGTCGTCAGACAGGGATATTGATTTTGGTATTGACCTGGTGCCGGGCACTCAGCCCATTTCTATTCCACCATATCGTATGGCACCAGCGGAGTTGAAGGAGTTAAAGGAGCAGCTTCAGGAACTCCTTGATAAGGGGTTCACTCGGCCTAGTGTGTCTCCTTGGGGTGCGCCGGTTCTATTTGTGAAGAAGAAGGATGGCACAATGAGGATGTGCATTGATTATAGGCAGTTGAACAAAGTAACAATTAAGAACAAGTATCCTTTGCCTCACATTGATGATTTATTCGACCAGTTTCAGGGAGCGAGAGTGTTCTCCAAGATTGATCTTCGTTCAGGTCATCACCAGTTGAAGATCAGGGACTCGGATAATCTTAAGACGGCTTTCAGGACCCGATATGGTAATTATGATTTCTTGGTAATGTATTTTGGGCTGACCAATGCCCCAGCAGTGTTCATGCATTTTAAGTAGCGCAGGTGCGGGAATTTCTTCGCAGATGCGGCGCCTAGAATTTTAAGTAGCGACCATAGAAGCGATGCTCGGACCGCAGAAACGATTTCGCAGGAACGAGATATGGTCTGCATGTGCGAAAAGCCTGGACCAGAAGGTATAAAATATTTCCTACGCGAATTTTTGGGTTATTCCACCATTTCTAAGTCGGTTTTGGAGCTTTTTGGAAGATTTTGAAGAGGGATTCAAGGGATAACGTCTGGAGGTAAGATTGTTGAACCTAAAATGCGTTTCTATGGTATTATTTCATAGATTAGAGCTATAATTATGGAAAATAATTTGGAAATTGGGGGAAACTAGGGCTTGGTAGTGGAGACCTAGACTTGAGGATTTGAGGGGCCATTTGTGGTCGGATTTTGGGACTTTTGATATGCATGAACTCGCGGGGAGATAAGGAATCTATTAATGCAAATTTTATCAAATTCCGAGACGTGGGCCCAGGGTCGGGTTTTGGTTAATTTCGGAATTTATGTTGTAAAATGATTACTTTTGCATGGGCTTCGTTCCCTTAGCATATTTTGACGTTGTGATTCTAATTTTGGATAGATTCGACGCGAGTTAAGGCCGATTCAAGGGGAAAAGGCATCGCGGGCTAGAGTTTGGACCAGATTGAGGTGAGTAATGATTTTAAATGTTGTCCTGAGGGTATGAAACCCCGGATTACACATCGTTGTGCTATATTGAGGTGACACACACGCTAGATGATGAGCGTGGGGTCGTGCACTGTTGGGGAACGTGACTTACTCCGCCTCGAATGACTGTTTTACTATGTATTTGATTGAAAAGCATTTGCTATCATCATGTTTTGGGCGGAATGCAATATGTGGGCCTCGTGCCAACTATTTGGACCCTTAGGGGATTTTTACTGATATTTCCTTACTGTTTTGACTTTATACTTGTACTCAGTCATGCTATATTCTACTGTTTTCATAACTCAACCATGTTTACTCTGTTTTAATACATTAAATGATATTTTAAATGATAAATTGGGCTAAGCATCATGTTTTACTGTTGTCCGAGTGGCTTATGAGATTCTGACTGAGTAAGGCCGAGGGCCTGTGTTGTGAGAATACACTGATTTATGATTATGAGGCCGAGAGCCTGAGTTGTATGCCACGAAGTGGCTTGATATGAGGCTGATAGCCTATTGATTATGCCACGAAATGGCTTGATATTGTGCTTGGGCCGTAAGAGGCCCCTCCCGGAGTCTGCACACCCCTAGTGGGCGCGGGTACCCATTGTGATATGAGATATAACCCGAGGGGCTGGTGTTATTCCATGTGTTGCCCGAGGGGCTGATTCGGTTGGTATTATGCCCGAGGGGCGGTTCTTTATGTGTTTATCTTTTCTAGCTGCATGTCATTTACTTGCTTAACTGTTAAAAAGGTATGTTAAAGAAGCTTAAATTTAACTAAGGTGACTTTATATGTTTTCACTGTGTCATTGCTTTTACTAGCTTTAAATTGCTTCTTTATAGCATGTTGATGTGCCTTTACGTGATTTCTTATCGCCCAGTCTTCATTTACTACAATTACTCACTGAGCTGGAGTACTCACTTTACTCCCTGCACCTCGTGTGCAGATTTAGGCGCTTCAGTCCTGCTTGCGAGGGTGTAAGCACGTGATTTTTGCCCTATATGAGAATTACTCCCAAAAATTCAAAATAAAATAATTTTCCTTTTGTGTGCAATTTTTGAGGATTTTTGGATAATTATTTGTATTTGTCCATGCATGTTTATTTGTAAATTAATAAAAAATACAAAAATATGCCGCATTTGCATTTAGGATATAATTCTACAATTAGAAGTAATTAAGTTTGTTTTACAAGGATGAAAATTACAAAAATATGCATCGTTTGCATTTTTAGCATTCAATGTCAAATTGTGCAATTTTGTTTTAATTGATGTTTAATTATGTATGATAATTATTGTTAGGAATTAATTAGTATTTTTGATAAGTTAATTTAGTTTATAACTTAATTTATAATTTTAGTTTTATTAATTAGAAAGTAAAAGAAAAGAGAGCAAAATATATAAAGAAAATCGGAATTGGGCCTCTTCTTCAATTTTGAACCTAGGCCCAAAACACCTCTACCCAACCCAAAACCCTTGACCCAAGCCCAACCGCCCCCCCTATCTGACCACATGAGCCCCCCCTCACTCTTTCTCTCATTTTTTGTTTTGTTACCTAAAAAAACCCTAAACACACCCCATCTAACCACACGACCCCCCTCTCTTCATCTTCTTCGTCCAAACAAACCAGTCCAAAAACCAGTCGACCCCCCCCCTCTGTCCGCCATTGACGAGCTGTGTCGACCCACAAGCTTCACCTGTTGCTCCTTCATCTTCTTCATCAACGTCCTCCACCTCAAGCTCCCATGGCTGCCTTTTTTCTGCTTCGCCTTCGTCTTCGTCGGTGCAGCCAGCTCCTCCACGTCCAACAGCCCACGACCATGTCCCTCTCGAAACCAACCGACTCCCATGGCTTCTCTTATG
Source organism: Nicotiana sylvestris (assembly GCF_000393655.2). Taxonomy (NCBI): domain Eukaryota; kingdom Viridiplantae; phylum Streptophyta; class Magnoliopsida; order Solanales; family Solanaceae; genus Nicotiana; species Nicotiana sylvestris. Next base: position 6,697,042 of record NC_091067.1, on the reverse strand, counting down.
CATCTACTTCACCTCACCTCCGGCGACCACCCTCCAAACGACCCCTCCAGCGCTGCTGCGTCAACCAGTCACGCTGCCTCATCGTCCACCAGCAGCGGCTCCATCTCATCTTCGAGGTCGTCCACCATGCAGCAGCGTTAACCATTGTCTGGCCATGAACACCACCCAAACCACCATTGTTGCTGCCCTCCCGTCGAGCTCCAGTAGCCACTGCTGCTGTTTCACCTCAACACACACACACGCACTTATTCATTTTTCTTCTCAATCATCTTTGTCCCATTTTTCTCTCATTTTCCACCTTGCAAACTTCCCTTTGAAATCCTAAAAGAAGAAGAAATGGCAGATCAGCACATAGATGATTAGATCTCTGAATTCAAAGAAGCTTTCAGCCTTTTCGATAAAGATGGAGATGGTTGCATCACCACTAAGGAGCTTGGGACAGTGATGCGGTCGTTGGGACAAAATCTAACTGAGGTTGAGCTTCAAGACATGATCAATGAAGTAGATGCTGATGGAAATGGAACCATTGATTTCCCGGAGTTCCTTAACCTGATGGCTCGCAAGATGAAAGACACTGATTCTAAGGAGGAGCTCAAGGAAGCTTTCAGAGTGTTCGACAAGGATCGGAACGGATTTATTTCTGCAGCTGAGCTGCGCCATGTCATGACAAACCTAGGCGAGAAGCTTACTGATGAAGAAGTTGATGAGATGATTCGTGAAGCTGATGTGGATGGTGATGGCCAGATCAACTATGAGGAGTTCGTCAAAGTCATGATGGCCAGGTGAGAACTGATCAACTCGACTTAATTCTTAGAAGTAAAAAATTACAAAAGAAGAAGAAGCTGGAAACGGGGCAGATTTGTTTCCGTTCAATTTGTTACTGTTATTGAATCTGAGAGTATGTTTGTTGTTAAAAATATTGTTCAGTCAAAAATATTGAGTTTCTAGCTTAAATTTGTTGACGAAATTTGATTAGAAATTGGTTATAGCTGTTGTATTTTGGTTAGATTGATTAGGTGAATTGGTTACAGCTGATGGGGGTAGAATGGTAAATTGCAGTATTTTCAAGGGCATTTTCGAGATTTTAAAGGAGTCTTAAAAATAATTAATGAGTGCTCTGTCCACTAAGAATTAAATAATATTAAAATAATACGTAGTGGGGGACAAGACATAATGGTGGGGAATTAATACATTGTTTAATATAGTGGGGGATAAAATATGCGGTAGTGGGGCAATAAGTGATTTAAATAAGGGAAAGATATGTGTTAGTGGGAATTAATACATTGTTTAATATAGTGGGGGACAAAACATTAGGTAGTGGGAAGTTAAAGGGGGATGGGTAGAAGATAGTGGGATTTTAGTTTAAAATGCTTTAAGATTGTAAATAAATGGGGGGAGGTTTTCTGAATTGGAAAGGGGAATTCGAGAGAGAAGAAGAAAAATAAGAAAAAATTGGCTGAATATTGAGGAAAAATTTGGAAGGAAATTCGAAAGAGAGAGTAGTATACACCCGATATACACGCTGCATACACTGGATATACAGAGGGGTCAGAATTTAAGGGTTAAACATTAACTGGTCTTTCAATCTAAAAAAGATTCACTTTGTTTCTGTCCGTTGATTGTTGTTGGTGTTTCTAGATTTTCATCTGATTTGTTCTTGAGTTTGGCTGGTTATTTGCTACTACTTCACTGGTTATTGCTGGATTTTGTTTGATTTTAAAATTTGTCATTGGTTTCTCGTTGCTGTTTGTTACTGGTTGCGGGCTGTTGCTATGTTACATTACTACTTTGCTGACCTTCTTTTTTTTGTATTGGCAATACCAGGTACACAACTGTAACTTTGGCATATTGTAAGCTGAAATGTGAAAGCATGAATACATATGAAGAATGGAACTTTGAAGTTTTAATTTAGCTTTTTCTTTGTTTCTTTTACTAATTGTGTTTAGGCTATCTCATGTATTATTATTCTGTAAATTTCTGTCGCTTTGCATAACTAGGCATCTTGTAGTGATGTATTAAATAATACTTTGCTTTAACTTGATTATTAGGCAGTATATATTTAAGCATGCTCATTACTATCAAACTGTTTAATAATTGGAATAAGAGGAAAATAACATAAGTTGGTCTTTAGTGAATCGGCTTGGTAAAACTGATTAAGTTCACTAGCTATGAAGGTTTTAATATTGTCAACATTAGGTTAATCATGAACATGTAGCTAAATTTAGTTAAAGCATGAATTTATATTAATTTCGCGAATTAGGCATTATGGCATGATTTGAGTTCAAACAAGACGAGTTAATGTTTAATTTAATAAACTTTCGAATATGCATTAGTAATTAAGATTGATTCTAGTTTCAAATAGTTGTAAATAATTAATTCCAACGGTTCAAGTCATCTAACAATGCGAGTTTAATTTAGTTATAGGATAATTAGATTCTTTTGAATATATTATTTGTCGATTCCGTATTTTATTTATAATTTCAATTTTAGTAATATTCCTTTCCGTTAACATTTGTCTTAATCTAGCATTTAATATGTTACGCTTTTTTAAAAAAGTATGTAATTAATTAGGATTTTTTCTCTTTTATTTTAGAGACGAATTTAATAGAAATGTAGTCACTTTAGGATATCCTTAAAATAAATGAGGCGTGCTTCGCCAAAATAAATACAAAATTGTGGGGCCCTCAATAATTATTTGTTTTAAAATACTTAGATTCCGGGACGGGCCGTTTAGCAAATTCCATGGCCCTACCCAAAATAATAACAACGCGTTAGTCAGTAGGCGCATATTTAATAATGTTATTTTCCTAAACTCGGGTGCACATTTATGTGACCCAAATCCAAATCTCAATGGAGTCGAAGTGTGTCGACGACCACAGGTACATTGACTGTGACGTGGTTCGAGATATATTTTCACGATGTTGCAATTCTCGATAAAAATAATAATAATGATAAAAGCGGTTAAAAGTTAAAATTCGCACATATGTTCAACATGTATGATATCAGATAATCAAGCCGAATATGATAGTTGAGCGACCGTGCTAGAACCACGGAACTCGGGAATGCCTAACACCTTCTCCTGGGTTAACAGAATTCCTTATCCGGATTTCTGGCGCGCAGACTGTTAAACAAAGTCAATATTTTCCTCGATTCGGGATTAAAACCGGTGACTTGGGACACTATAAATCTTCCAAGTGGCGACTCTGATTCTTAAATAATAAATCTAGTTTCGATTGTCCTTTAATTGGAAAAAACTCCCTTCCGTGCCCCTTTGAGGCGGCGCGGGCGAAAAAGGAGGTGCGACAGCTCTGACGACTCTGCTGGGGATAAAACCCAAAACTTCTGGTTCAGGGTTCAAGAATTCGAGCTTAGAATAATTGTTATAATTGGCTTTATTTATTATCTGATTTTATTGCATGTTTGAGCCTAATGTGCTAAATGCCGTTTTTTACCGCTTTGATATTATCTGAACTGTATATAAACTGTGCCGAAACCCCTCTCTTCTTACCTCCGGGGATGTGCTTGCTGGTCGAGACTCCCTATTCTGTTAGTGTCAATACCCGAAATAAGAAAGAGGTCGGACAAGTTACTAAGCCGGATGGCCTTTTGGTTCCCGGTACGTAGCCCCCTCCTCGACTCGAGTTGTCCACTCGGGTACACAGTCTAGAACATATACCCAGGATAAACCTAGTATAACAAAACCTCATGTCGGATCCCTAGTAGGAACGCTTATTTGCATCATGTTGCATTTGACTTAGGGGTCTCAACACAGGGGTTGAGTCCGTCTAGGACAAGCAACCTGAAATGAAAAAAGACCATCCTGCTGCATCCTGTTTGTTTTGCACATTTATTTGCTGTAAACTTGCATGTTGACCGGCTTTTGAAAATACTTATTGGAAAAAAGAAAAAAGAAAAAAAATAGCAGTGTAGGGAGATAACTATTTATTTTTCGAAAAACAAAACCAATGTCCAAGTAGTGTCAAAACCCTGCCGAAATTTTTAATTTTTTTTAAAAAAAAACAAAAGAAAGGAGTCTTGTTTACAAGTTTAGTTTATGTTTCCCGAACTACGCGGGTCTGATTCTCACCGGATGTGAGATACGTAGGCAAACCTCTTCGGTTCCGGCCCACCATATTCAAAATATCCAAAAAATATTTTTCATTACTTGCTTCTTTAGAAAGTCTTTCTTTTAGACCTCAATTTTAAAATATATATATATATATATATATATATATATATATATATACAAAAATATTTCCTTTTAATCGCTCTCAAAATCCAAAAATATTTGTTTGAAAAATTCAAAAAAAATTCAAGATTCAAAAATATTTTTCTTTTCTTTTGTAGTATTTCTTTCATAAATTCAGACTAATAGTCCAAAATATTTCCTTTTTCTTTAGAAGATTTTTCGAAATTTCCAAAAAAAAAAAGAAGGAAAAGAAGTTAAAATTCAAAAAAAAAAATTTCTTTAGTCGTCGTTTCTTTTCAAAAAATAATAATAAAAAAAACAAATTGAAATCCAAAAATATTTTCTCTCTTCTTTGTAAGTATTTTATTCGGAAAAAAAAGTTAGTTTATTTCCTTTATTCCTGATCGGCCCGAACTACGCCGGTTTGATTCTCACAGGATGTGAGATACGTAGGCAACCCTCATCGGGTCCAACCTCCCCTTTTGCTAAAATGGCCAAAAAATATGTCAAATTTTAATTTCATCATAAAGAAGTCGGGTGACGCTATTTTGTCAAAACATAGTCGAATGTTCCCGAAAGGGAGGCCGGAAGGCTGACTTTGCATAAACAGCCACCTTTGGGTCATTTTTTTAGATTTGGTCCAGTTGACCCACACAGCCTTAAAAATCTTCGTCCCCGAGACGCTGAAAGGCAGTGTCTGCAATATTGGGTCTTCTATTTTGAAAAAATAAAGTCATAAATAAGCCGGGTGATGCTGTTTTTTGTCAAAAATAGCCGAATGTTCCCGAAAGAGGCGCCGAAAGGCTGACTTTGCATAAACAGCCACCTTTGGGTCATTTTTTTTAGATTTTGGCCAATTGACCCACACAGCCTTAAAATCTTCGCCGCCAAGGTGCTAAAAGGCCGTCTTTGCAAAACCTGGCCTTTTTATTTTAATTTGAAAAAAAGGAGTCAGTGGTCAAGCAAATACCGCTTAAATTTTTAGTCAAAATAAGCCATCCCAGCTTCGGAGATGTATTAAACCGTTCTTGCCGAAATAGCTTTAGAGTATCTTTCAGTTGTCGAAAGGCTATTTTCGTAAAAGAACGGACCAGTTTGTAGTGTCATAAAATAATCCTCCACGGCCTCAAAATTCATGTGAAATTAGGAAGGGGCCACGTTTGTAAAAACAACCATTTGGTTAAAATTAGCAAATAGGGAAAGGAATCTGGCCATTTGTTTTTGAGTTTGTAATTCTTTTGATTAAGGTGTGGTATGTTTTGATTTTCAAGTCTGTAGTTCGTCTTTTCGTCAAAATCTGTTAGTATGGTCAGCTTTTAAACCGTTGTAATCATGTTTGTTTTATTATGAAAATTGAAAATTCAAAAAAAAAAATAATAAAATATTTTATTGTTGTTTATCTTTTTTGGTCCGAACTACGCAAGGTCTGATTCATGCGAGTCATGATACGTAGGCAATCTCCATAAGATTCGACCACATAAAAAAACAAATAAAGAAAAAAAAGAAAAAGAAAAATCGGAAAAAAAGGAAAAAGATGTTGTTAGTAATAAGGACCGACTGAGTCCATTCTAACATGTTTTGTTTTGCATTGTGAAGAAAGTTGAGGTGGTCGGTTTGTGGTAAGATGGAAACACAAGATCCAAGGAAAATGATAATTGACATCGAAGTTGTTACAAGTGCTCAAGAGACTCAGGGTCAGAGGGTTCAACAAGAGTCTGCTGTGCCGGAGAAAAATAGAATACTGAAACAGCAAATGACCGAAGTGTGTCAAGCATGGGCCAGTGGTCAAGGAAGGTTCCTCGTCATGAGTCACAATTTGCGACACAACAAGAGCAGTACCACTCTCCTGAGTACCACTCGTACTCGTTTGATCTTGCTGCAAAAACTGAGAAGCCTGCCCGAAAGATGGTACAGGAAGAAATGACCCAAAGAGTGAAAAGCTTAGAACAATGGTTGGAAAACATGCAAGGGTTGGCAGGCCAAAAGAGTGTTGCCTTCAAAGATCTATGTATGTTCCCCGATGTCCACTTGCCGCCTGGTTTCAAGACTCCAAAATTTGAAAAGTACGATGGACATGGAGATCCCATAGCCCACCTGAAAAGGTATTGCAATCAACTGAGAGGTGCGGGAAGAAATGAAGAATTGTTGATGGCTTATTTTGTGGAAAGCCTTACGGGAGTAGCCTCCGAATGGTTTATGGATCAAGACACGTCTCGCTGGTATGTCTGGGATGACATGGCACAGGCCTTTGTCAAACAGTTCCAATACAGCATCGACATTGCCCCAGACCGCATTTCCCTTTCAAACCTGAAGAAGAAACCAAGTGAAAGTTTCAGGGAATATGCCATTAAATGGAGAGAGCAAGCAGCTCGAGTTAAGCCACCCATGGATGACCACGATCTAATAACTGTCTTCCTTCAAGCGCAAGAGCCAGATTACTTTCAAAACATGATGTCCGCAGTCGGCAAATCCTTCTCGGAAGCAATCAAAATGGGAGAAATGATAGAGAATGGTCTTAAGACAGGCAAAATTATAAGTCAAGTAGTTTTTAAAGCCGCAACTCACATTGTCCGGGTTGAGTCTGATAATTTTAGCGACACAAATAAGAAGATTGAAGAAATCATGATGACATCAGGGTCAAGAAGAGGTCCCAGGAGAACATCTCGAAGGTATGAGCAGCCTCCTCAAGTTTTCCATGAATCCCCTGTGCATTATTATCCACCTCATAACCCACAACACTCTGTTGTTCCACCTCAGTATGTTGCCCAGCCACCAAAACACCCCAGAAGGCGAGCACGAGCATCACAAAATCTCCAAAAGCCTCCACATAACTTTCAGGTTCCCTATAACCCACATCTAAGCCAGAGGTATAAAGGGGAACTAAGGTTGAAAGATAATTTTACACCAATAGGAGAGTCCTATGAAAGCTTATTTGAGAGGTTAAAGCATCATGACATGATTGCATCTATTCCTCCAAATCATGTGGACCCACGTGCAAGAAGCTTTGACCCTTCTAAAGGTGTGAATACCATTCTAATGCCCAGGGGCACAATGTTGAAAGTTGTCGGGATTTGAAAAGAGAAATAGAAAGGATGATCCAGGAAAATCTTATTGTGATCCAAGATAGTGACACCCAGAATATCGAGCAGAATCCTTTACCTGCACATCATGATGAACACTTTGTGGGGAAGAGGCCTGATGACAGGGAGCACTCGAATCCTATTGGGAACTTGTTGACTGAGGTTGATGATATTGAAGTTGGTAATGGTCTTGGCAATATTGATGCGAAGCTCAGTGGCTAAAATGCCAATTTTGATAAGTGGGAGGACGCTCCGTTCCTTGGTTAGAAAGAGAGAAGCTTTTGGTGGCTTATTTTGTTGTCATTTTCGTTGTCCGAATTATTCTTAGGGTTGTAATCCGGATATTGTCTTGTGTGAAACTTTCTTATCTTTCCATTTTGTCATAGCGGTTTGTTTAGTTTTGTCCAGGTTGTTTCGGGATTTTATTCTGGTTTGTTTTTGTTTGTTTTGATTCAAACCATTTCACCGTTAGTCTAATGCAAAATCCGATCTTTTATTATTTCCAGTCATATTCTTTGTTTAGTTCTTTTATCCTTTTGTTTTGTCCTTGTTCAGCGCCGATTCTAGTGACATGACATGTGCACACAGTTTGGGCCTAATCTTAAAAGTTAATCATAAAACCATGGAGAGGTGATCGGAACATTTAAAGGAAATAAGGACGGTTTGAGATTATTCGGAGCTCGAGTCATGTGGAACTGGGGCAAGTAAAACATAAAGAAAACCGTTAAAGGCAAGTCGCCAAATTGACATGAGGGTCGTTCATGATAATGAGAGTGAGAGTGTTGCCCAACGGTGCTTTAAAGATGACAAATGAAAAAGCAAATGTGTGAATATAATTGTCAAGTCCAGCACCATCAGAAAAGGCTACAAATCTTTGTTTAATTGTGTTGTTTGCACTTGGCATGTTTTGAAGATTGGAATGACGAAGGCATTTTGTTCTGCTACCTAAACACTTTATCCTTCGTTACCCCTTTTGAGCCTTATTTATTTTCTTTCATACCCCTCGTTCGGAATCAGTAGCAAAGGTTAGAAACACAAACGTGGAAGAAAAAAAAGAAAAAGAAAAAAAAAAGAAAAGAAAGCAACAAAAACAACAACAAAAGAGAAAAAAAATGATAACAAAAACAAAAGAAAGTCAGAAGAAAACAAAGGAATTGGGAACTACGTTTGACCTGATTCCACAAAGAGGATACGTAGGCGCCTCACGGCTCGGTCATAGTGTGCATAGTGTGCATAGTGTAACATAGTATAACAAAAATAAAAATCCTCAAGCAAGAAACTGGGGCAGAAGTTGTGTTTGATGTAAAGAAATCTGGTTCCGAAGGTTGTAAATTTTGAACCAAAATTGATTCGTTTTTGAGCCGCTAATACCCTTTCTTTCTAGCCCTATCCAAAATCCTACATTATAGTCCAAAAAAAGACCTTCTAATCAGTCTTCAAAAAATGACAAGTTAGACAAATAAGAGAGTCTTACCGGTGAACACTCTGATCTCCAGCAGAAAAGACTTCGATCCCAGCAGAAAAGAAATATGAGAGAGTCTAGCGGTAACACCCCAATCCCCAGCTGGAAAGTAATACACATGAGAGAGTCTTATCGGTGAAAATCTTCACGGGCACCATAAGGCGATGAAAGCTGAGAGAAAAACCAAAATGAGAGAGGCTTGACAGTGAAAACCCTTCAGGCACTACGAGTCGAATAAAGAATGAGAATCAGATGGAAATCACCAGACGAAGGTTATGAAAGGCGATTAACGACGGAGGACAGGCCATATGTGCATGTCATGACCATTAGAGTTGGTATCCGCATTTGATAGGTTTTTATTTTATAGTTTCCTCATTAGAGAGTCATCTCTTTCCTTTGTCTTTTATTCTGTTCCTTTTTATCTTTCTCCTTTCATAGAAAAATTCCCCAATAGAGTCTGTTTGGTCATAACAAATGAGAAATGACTTCAAAATCTACCATCAGCTTTCCAATTATGCAAGACGAGATCTAACTAGTACATCCAAGTGGTATAGTCAGTAAGGAACAAGCGCGAGGCCAGTGTCAAGAAAGATATCCCCAGCAAGAGGGAATTGACAAAAGGATTGACGAGTGTCAAGAGGGATATCCTCGCCGAAATCAAAGGTTATAAACCTCAAGGCCAAGGCCCGTGGACAAATCAAGAAAGAACAACGCGGAGAGCAATGAGCATGATTTGGGAAATTCATATGAGACTAAAAGGTCGGGGAAATGCCAGTTTCCGAGCTATGCCACAAAAGAAGAGGGATATCCCCAGCAGAAAGGGATCATCCCCAGCAAATAATATCATCCCCAGCAAGTTTTTTGGAACGCAGAGCAGGGAAGGAGAAAGAGAAAAACCATCCCCAGTAGGAGTATCACAACCAACCACCACAGTCGAATCTTAAAGGAAATGGCATTGATGGCGGAAATGCATGCCATAAAAAAGATTATCAAGCTGGGGCAGAAAATTTTCTTTTCATTTTGAAAATTTTCTGGAAGTTATGTATCCATATGGGGAGGAAGAAAGATAATACCAGTCTTATGGGAAGTGGGTTTTGAACCGGTGTTATCCCTAGTAGTGTTGAAAGAAAGAAAATAACGAGTTTTAATAAAAAGAGTTGTATCCCCAGCGGACAGAACAAAGAGATGAAACTGGTGTTTAGAAAAAGCAAAAGTCATTATCATCCCCAGCAGCTTCCAGAAGAATGAAGCATCGATTTAAAGGGATAAAATTCCCCAGCAGCGTTATCTTCAACAACGTTATCCCAAGAAGATAACACTTTTATCCCCAGCAGTGTTGAGAGAAAATAAAAAAAAAATTGAAGGAGGGGAAGAAAGGAGACTCCCCCAGTGGTATTATCCCCAGTAAGCAAGTAAGTAATTCCCCAACATCATTATCCCCAGCAGGCTCGTGGGAAGACAACACCAGCTTTGAAAGGAGGAAATCATCCCCAGCAAGTCCACAAATCGGCCACCATTTTAAAACTGATAAATGTTTCTTTGTTTGAGAGTTGAAACAGGAACAAAGCAGCACAAGTTACAAAGGTAAGTTTCTCAAATCTTTGATCTTTACATTTTTCTCTAAGGATAAAAAGTCCTAGTCTGATGGATTTCCCTCCCGATCAAATCTTAGTCCGATGAATTTTTCTCCTAAGATAGAAATCTTAGTCCGATGAATTTTTCTCCTAAGATAGAAATTTTAGTCCGATGAAATTTTCTCCTAAGATATCAAATCTTAGTCCGATAAATCTTTCTCCTAAGATCACAACAAAATGGACCTAGTTTGACGATTTATCTCCTAGAGTCAAAATCTTAGTCCGATGAATTTTTCTCCTAGAGTCAAAATCTTAGTCCGATGAATTTTTCTCCTAAGATAGAAATTTTAGTCCGATGAATCTTTCTCCTAAGATCACAACAAAATGGACCTAGTTTGACGATTTATCTCCTAGAGTCAAAATCTTAGTCCGATAAAATTTTCTCCTAAGATATCAAATCTTAGTCCGATGAATTTTTCTCCTAAGATAGAAATTTTGGTCCGATGGAATTTTTCTCCCAAGATAATATAACAAAGTCTTAATCGGATGAATCTTCTCCTAGGATCAAAATCTAGTCCGATGAATTTTCTCCTAGGATAATTTGAAGAAAAAGAAGAAGTTTGAATTTGAAAAAAAAGGGAGTCATTTTTTTTAGTTTTCTTAAGATTATCAATGTTCAGTTGTTGTTGAGGTCAGGAGCCCCCCTGAAGAACAGAATGGCGATTTATTTTTGAAGTTGTTATTGAGGTCAGGATCCCCCCTTAAGAACAGAATGACAATTTATTTTTAAAGTTGTTGTCGAGGTCAGGAGCCCCCCTGAAGAATAAAATGACGATTTATTTTTCGAAGTTGTTGAAATCTCGCCCGCCTGAAGAAAGGAATGGCGATTTATTTTTAAAGTTGTTGTCGAGGTCAGGAGCCCCCCTGAAGAACAGAATGGCGATTTATTTTCAAAGTTGTTATTGAGGTCAGGAGCCCCCCTGAAGAACAGAATGACGATTTATTTTCAAAGTTTTGAAGTTGGGAGCCCGCCAATATAACAGAGGAATACATTTTAGTCTTTACATTTAAGTTGAAGAAGTTGGGAGCCCGCCCATATAACAGAGGAATACATTTCAAGTCAGTAAAGCAGAGGAATATAGCCGAAATCCCCAGCAGGAAACAACATGAATCCCCAGCAGAGGAAGGAAGTCCAAGACTCGATGGAAAATAATGCGAAGCTCCCGAGAAGGACATAAGCAGTTCGAGATCGGCAGTCAAGGGAGAATACAAGACAAATCAGAAGTAAAGAAATGCCAGAGGAGTCGCCAAGACATCAAAGAAACAAGAGACACAAGAGCATGATCAAGATAAGATTTTGTAATTCATAGACTATGGTCTAGTCTAGCTTCTTGTTTTCTTTCAGCATGGTGTAATAAGGAGGTCAGCAAGCAGTAAAAACAGCATGCAACAGCAGTAACAGCAAAAAGCAGTCCCATGGTAGTTCCAGCTACCAAAACTTCCCGAACTACATTAACCTGATTCCCTTTTAGCCAGGGATATGTAGGAAATCTTTGAAGCAAAGATTCGGTTAAATCTTTTTCAAAAAATGCTTCACACGGAGTACTCGGATGGGCAAAAATCGCTCACTTTATCTTTGCACGAAAAACTCTTCGTGTTTCCGGACAAAGAGGGGCAGCTGTAAGCACGTGATTTTTGCCCTATATGAGAATTACTCCCAAAAATTTAAAATAAAAAAATTTTCCATTTGTGTGCAATTTTGAGGATTTTTGGATAATTATTTGTATTTTTCCATGCATGTTTATTTGTAAATTAATAAAAAATACAAAATATGCCGCAGTTGCATTTAGGATATAATTCTACAATTAGAAGTAATTAAGTTTGTTTTACAAGGATGAAAATTACAAAAATATGCATCGTTTGCATTTTTAGCATTCAATGTCAAATTGTGCAATTTTGCTTTAATTGATGTTTAATTATGTATGATAATTGTTGCTCGGAATTAATTAGTATTTTTGATAAGTTAATTTAGTTTATAACTTAATTTATAATTTTAGTTTTATTAATTAGAAAGTAAAAGAAAAGAGAGCAAAAAATATAAAGAAAATCGGAATTGGACCTCTTCTTCAATTTTGAACCTAGGCCCAAAACACCTCTACCCAACCCAAAACCCTTGACCTAAGCCCAACTGCCCCCTCCCCATCTGACCACACGAGCACCCCCCCCCTCACTCTTTCTCTCATTTTTTGTTTTGTTACCTAAAAAACCCTAAACACACCCCATCTAACCACACGACCCCCCCTCTCTTCATCTTCTTCGGCCAAACAAACCAGTCCAAAAACTAGTCGACCCCCCCTGTCCGCCATTGACGAGCTGCGTCGACCCCCAAGCTTCACCTGTTGCTCCTTCATCTTCTTCATCAACGTCCTCCACCTCAAGCTCCCATGGCTGCCTTTTTTCTGCTTCGTCTTCGTCAGAGCAGCTAGCTCCTCCACGTCCAGCAGCCCACGACCATGTCCCTCTCGAAACCAACCGACTCCCATGGCTTCCCTTCTGCATCTGATTCACCTCACCTCCGGCGACCACCCTCCAAACGACCCCTCCAGCGCTGCTGCATCAACCAGTCACACTGCCTCATCGTCCACCAGCAGCGGCTCCATCTCATCGTCGAGGTCGTCCACCATGCAGAAGCGTTAACCATTGTCCAGCCATGAACACCACCCAAACCACCATTGTTGCTGCCCTCCCGTCGAGCTCCAGCAGCCACTGTTGCTGCTTCACCTCAACACACACACACGCACTTATTCATTTTTCTTCTCAATCATCTTTGTCCCATTTTTCTCTCATTTTCCACTTTGCAAACTTCCCTTTGAAATCCTAAAAGAAGAAGAAATGGCAGATCAGCTCACAGATGATCAGATCTCTGAATTCAAAGAAGCTTTCAGCCTTTTCGATAAGGATGGAGATGGTTGCATCACCACTAAGGAGCTTGGGACAGTGATGCGGTCGTTGGGACAAAATCCAATTGAGGTTGAGCTTCAAGACATGATCAATGAAGTAGATGCTGATGGAAATGGAACCATTGATTTCTCGGAGTTCCTTAACCTGATGGCTCGCAAGATGAAAGACACTGATTCTGAGGAGGAGCTCAAGGAAGCTTTCAGAGTGTTCGACAAGGATCAGAACGGATTTATTTCTGCAGCTGAGCTGCGCCATATCATGACAAACCTAGGCGAGAAGCTTACTGATGAAGAAGTTGATGAGATGATTTGTGAAGCTGATGTGGATGGTGATGGCCAGATCAACTATGAGGAGTTTGTCAAAGTCATGATGGCCAGGTGAGAACTGATCAACTCGACTTAATTTTTAGAAGTAATAAATTACAAAAAAAGAAGAAGCTGGAAACGGGGCAGATTTGTTTCCGTTCGAGTTCGTCGTTGTTCATTTCCGGTTAGTTGGTTTAAGTTTCATTTATGTCCGTATTTTGTTTGATATTCTCATATTTGAAATCAGTATATGTTTGATTCTTTTCTTGTTTGTTGTTTATCATTTTTGATTATTTCTTCAGTTGGTTTTATGTTCTTGTTTAGTTTAATATAGAAATTGGTGGCGGTAATGTTGTTAGATTTAATTTGAAGTCCAATTGATTATGGAGTTAAGAGATTTGAATCTACTTGTTTGTTATGTTCAATTTGTTACTGTTATTGAATCTGAGAGTATGTTTGTTGTTAAAAATATTGTTCAGTCAAAAATATTGAGTTTCTAGCTTAAATTTGTTGACGAAATTTGATTAGAAATTGGTTATAGCTGCTGTATTTTGGTTAGATTGATTAGGTGAATTGGTTACAGCTGATGGGGGTAGAATGGTAAATTGCAGTATTTTCAGGGGTAGAATGGTAAATTGTAGTATTTTCAAGGGCATTTTCGGGATTTTAAAGGAGTCTTAAAAATAATTAATGAGTGCTCTGTCCACTAAGCATTAAATAATGTTTAAATAATATTAAAATAATACGTAGTGGGGGACAAGACATAATGGTGGAGAATTAATACATTGTTTAATATAGTGGGGGAAAAAACATGCGGTAGTGGGGCAATAAGTGATTTAAATAAGGGAAAGATATGTGTTAGTGGGAATTAATACATTGTTAATATAGTGGGGGACAAAACATTAGGTAGTGGGAAGTTAAAGGGTGATGGGTAGAAGATAGTGGGATTTTAGTTTAAAATGCTTTAAGTTTGTAAATAAATGGGGGGAGGTTTTCTGAATTGGAAGGGGGAATTCGAGAGAGAAGAAGAAAAATAAGAAAAAAATGGCTGAATATTGAGGAAAAATTTGGAAGGAAATTCGAAAGAGAGAGTAGTATACACCCGATATACACTCTGCATACACTGGATATACAGAGGGGTCAGAATTTAAGGGTTAAACATTAACTGGTCTTTCAATCTAAAAAAGATTCACTTTGTTTCTGCCCGTTGATTGTTGTTGGTGTTTCTAGATTTTCATTTGATTTGTTCTTGAGTTTGGCTAGTTATTTGCTACTACTTCACTGGTTATTGCTGGATTTTGTTTGATTTTAAAATCTGTCACTGGTTTCTCGTTGCTGTTTGTTACTGGTTGCGGGCTGTTGTGTTACATTACTACTTTGCTGACCTTCTTTTTCTTGTATTGGTAATACCAGGTACACAACTGTAACTTTGGCATATTGTAAGCTGAAATGTGAAAGCATGACTACATATGAAGAATGGAACTTTGAAGTTTTAATTTGGCTTTTTCTTTGTTTCTTTTACTAATTGTGTTTAGGCTATTTCATGTATTATTATTCTGTAAATTTCTGTCGCTCTGCATAACTAGGCAT
This sequence comes from Nicotiana sylvestris, assembly GCF_000393655.2. NCBI lineage: Eukaryota > Viridiplantae > Streptophyta > Magnoliopsida > Solanales > Solanaceae > Nicotiana > Nicotiana sylvestris. The sequence continues at coordinate 6,681,881 of NC_091067.1, read as the reverse complement.
CTTGTAGTGATGTATTAAATAATACTTTGCATTAACTTGATTATTAGGCAGTATATATTTAAGCAAGCTCATTACTGTCAAACTGTTTAATAATTGGAATAAGAGGAAAATAACATAAGTTGGTCTTTAGTGAATCGGCTTGGCAAAACTGATTAAGTTCACTAGCTATGAAGGTTTTAATATTGTCAACATTAGGTTAATCATGAACATGTAGCTAAATTTAGTTAAAGCATGAATTTAAATTAATTTCGCGAATTAGGCATTATGGCATGATTTGAGTTCAAACAAGACGAGTTAATGTTTAAATTTAATAAACTTTCGAATATGCATTAGTAATTAAGATTGATTCTAGTTTCAAATAGTTGTAAATAATTAATTCCAACGGTTCAAGTCATCTAACAATGCGAGTTTAATTTAGTTATAGGATAATTAGTTTCTTTTGAATATATTATTTGTCGATTCCGTATTTTATTTATAATTTCAATTTTAGTAATATTCCTTTCCGTTAACATTTGTCTTAATCTAGCATTTAATATGTTACGCTTTTTTTAAAAGCATGTAATTAATTAGGATTTTTTCTCTTTTATTTTAGAGACGAATTTAATAGAAATGTAGTCACTTTAGGATATCCTTAAAATAAATGAGGCGTGCTTCGCCAAAATAAATACAAAATTGCGGGGCCCTCAATAATTATTTGTTTTAAAATACTTAGATTCCGGGACGGGCCATTTAGAAAATTCTACGGCCCTACCCAAAATAATAACAACGTGTTAGTCTTTAGGCGCTTATTTAATAATGTTATTTTCCTAAACTCGGGTGCACATTTATGTGACCCAAATCCAAATCTCAATGGAGTCGAAGTGTGTCGACGACCACGGGTGCATTGACTGTGACGTGGTTCGAGATATATTTTCACGATGTTGCAATTCTCGATAAAAATAATAATAATGATAAAAGTGGTTAAAAGTTAAAATTCGCACATATGTTCAACATGTATGATATCAGATAATCAAGCCGAATATGACAGTTGAGCGACCGTGCTAGAATCACGGAACTCGGGAATGCCTAAAACCTTCTCCTTGGTTAACAGAATTCCTTATCCGGATTTCTGGCGCGCAGACTGTTAAACAGAGTCAATATTTTCCTCGATTCGGGATTAAAACCGGTGACTTGGGACACCATAAATCTCCCAAGTGGCGACTCTGATTCTTAAATAATAAATCCCGTTTCGATTGTCCTTTAATTGGAAAAAACTCCCTTCCGCACCCCTTTGAGGCAGCGCGGGCGAAAAAGGAGGTGTGACAGAGGGTTGAGAGCTTCCAGCAGATTCAGAGATTTACTAGGTAGCTGCTCGGCGTTCGCAACCCAGTATTTCTCCCTCTGTCTTATTTTCTCCTGTTTTAGTTCTATAATAGACTATGTAGACTCTTTCTGTTTCAAATAGGTTAGTAGATGCTCATGACTGGTGACACCCCGATGTCGGGCTATGTCTATTCCACAATTGTACTGTTTCACCTTATTTTGGGATTATTATTATGTTAAAGACTTAATTTGTATTATTTTTAATTGCTTAAAATGAATTGGGAGTGCGTCGGCTGGCCTTGTCTTCACGAGAGGCGACATCACGACCGGGTCTGGGTTTAGGGTCGTGACATTCATTTAGGCGGAATTCCCGCTTTATGGTCCTAAAACGCAAAAAAATGGGGAACGTTCATGGTGAGGCGATGTTTATTGTTCTTTAGGTCATTTCTAATGGTGTGGCAAAATTTTAGATCATGCGGGTCCATTCGCCCAAACCCTTGCAGAAATCATGGGCAATTGCACACAAAAATTTGAGAATCGGGCAAAATTAAAGATTTACGACCTACAACGCCAAAAAAAGGAGAAACATTCATGGCAAGGCAATAACTATTGTTCCTTAGGTTATTTTTATGGGCCGAAAAAATTTTGGGCGATCTTGGTCTGACCATCCCGACTCATATAGATGTCGGGGGTTATAACACAAGAAAATTAGGAAATCAGGCGAAATTATAGTTTTATGGCCCTAAAAAGCCAAAAATGAGGAACGGTCATGGCAAGGCGATGACTATTGTTTCTTAGGTCATTTTTTCTGGGCTGACTAAGTTTAGGCGATCCGGATTGGTCGTCCGGACTCATGCAGATGGCATGGACTATATATAGCACATGAAAATATAAGAATCGTGCAAAATTCATGTTTTATGGCCAAAAACAAGACAAAATGATCCGGCGAAATTATGGGGTATAGCATACAAAATTTGAGAATCAAACGGAATTCTAGCTTTATGGCCTTAAATAACCAAAAATACGAGGAACGATCATGGTGGGGCGATGACTATTGTTTCTTATGTCATTTTAGAGGGCCGGCAAATTTTAGTCCAACCAGGTCCGGTCACACGACTCATGTAAATGGTGTGAGTTATAGCACACAAAAATTCGAGAATCGGTCGACATTCTTGTTTTGGCCCTAAAATGTCAAAATAATGAGTGATCATGGTGAGGAGATGTCTATTGTTCCTTAGGTCATTTTTTATGGGCAAGCAAAATTATAGGCTATCCGGGTTCGTCGACCAGGATCCATGCAAATGACAGGGGATATAGCACACGAAAATCTGGAAATCGGGCAAAATTCTAGTTTTAGGGCCCTAAAATGCAAAAAATTGAGGAACGATCATGATGAGGCGATTAGTATTGTTAATTAGGTCATTTTTATGGGCCGAAAAAGCTTTAGGTGATCCGGGTCTGGTCACCCAGACTCATGGGAATGGCGTAGGCTATAGCACATAAAAATCTAGGAATCGGCAAAATTCTAGTTTTATGGCCCTAAAACGCCAAAAACGGAAAGGTCACGGCGAGGCGATGCCTATTGTTTCTTAGGTCATTTTTAATGGGCCGACAAAATTTTAGGTGATCCGTCTCTGGTCGGCCGGACCTATGCAGATGGCGTAGGCTATAGCACACAAAAATCTAAAAATCGGGCGAAAATCTAGTTTTATGGTCTTAAAATGCCAAAAAATGAGGAACTATCAAGGGACGATGAATATTATTCCTTAGGTCATTTTTATGGACCGATAATATTTTAGGCGATCCGGGTCTAATTTCCTAGACCCATGTAGATGGTGTGGGTTATAGCACACGATTATTTGGGAAATAGGCGGAATTCTAGTTTTATGGTCCTAAAGCACCAAAAAACAAGGAAAGTTCTTGGCGAGGCGATAACTATTGTTCCTTAGGTTATTTTTGATGGGCCGGCAAAATTTCAGGCGATCCAGGTCCCTTTTTCAGGACACATGGAGATGACGTGGGATGACACATGATAATCTAGAAATCGGGCGGAATTCCAATTTTATGATCCTAAAACGGAAAAAAATGAGGAACGACCTAGGCGAGACGATGACTATTGTTCCTTAGGTCTTTTTTTATTGACCAAAAAAATTTCAGGCAATCCGGATCCATTTGCCTAGTCCCATACAAATGGAGTGGACTATAACACGCGAAAATCTAGAAAATGAGCGAATTCCGGTTTATATGGCCCTACGATGCAAAAAGGAGGAAAGGCCATGGCGAGGCGATAACTATTGTTTCTTACGTCATTTTTTATGGACCGAGAAAATTTTAAGTGATCGGGGTTTGGTTTCCCGGACCCATGCAGATGGTATGGGATATAGTACATGAAAATCTAGGAATTAGGCATAGTTCAAGTTTTATAGCCCTAAAATGCCAAAAACAAGGAACGGTCATGGCGAGGAGATGACTTTTGTTCCTTAAGTTATTTTTCATGGGTCGACAAAATTTTAGGCAATCTAGGTTTGGTCTCCAGACCCATGCAGATGACGAGGGCTATGCACAAGAAAATCTGGGAATCGGGCGAAATTCTAATTTTATGGCCCCAAGACATCAAAAACAAGGAATGGTCATGACGAGGTGATGATTATTGCTCCCTAGATCATTTTTGTTGGGCAGCTCAAATTTTAGGCATCAAGGTCTGGTCGCCTGGACCCATGCAGATGGTGTGGGCTATAGCACACGAATTTGGGAATCAAGCAGAATTCTAGTTTTATGGCCCTAAAACACCAAAGAAGAGGAATGATTATGGCGAGGTGTTGATTACTATTCCTTAAGATGTTTTTGTTGGACCAGAAAAATTTAATGAGATCCAATTCTGGTCGCTTAGACCCATGCAGATGGCCACGACAATCTAGTAATAAGGTGAAATTCCTGTTTTGTGGCCCAAAAATGTCAAAAAATTAGGAACAGTCATGACAAGGTGATGACTATTTTTTCCTTAGGTCATTTTTATGGTCAGAAAAAATTTAGGTGATCCGGGTCTGGTCACCTGGGCCCATGCAGATGGTACGGGCTATAACACATAAAAATCTGGGAATCAGGTAGAATTTTAGTTTTATGGTCCTAAAATACCAGAAAATGAAGAACGGTCATGGCGAGGCGTTGATATTCCTTAGATCGATTTTGATAGGCAGACAAAATTTAGGGTGATTCGGGTCCGGTCGACTGACCCATTCAAATGTCGTAAGCTGGAAAATTTGGAAATCGGGCGGATTTTCAATTTTATGGCCCTAAAACGCCAAAAAATGAGGAACGATCATGATGAGAAAATTACTATTATTCCTTAGGTCATTTGTTTTGGGGCTGCAAAATTTTAGGTGATCTGGGTCCGATCGCCCCAACTCATGTAGATGGCATAGGCTATAATACACGAAAATATAGGAATCAAACGGAATTCCAATTTTTTGACCTCAAAATTCCCAGGAAATGAGGAACGATCATGGCGAGGTGATGATTATTATTATGTAGGTCATTTTTGATGGGCCGACTAAATTTTAGGCGATCTGTATCCAGTCGCCTAGGACAATACAGATGGCGTGGGCTATAGCACATGAAAATCTTGGAATGGAGCGAAATTTCAGTTTTATAACCCTAAAACACAAAAAAACGGTCATGGCGAGGTGATGATTATATTTCCTTAGGATGTTTCTGATGGGCCGATAAAATGCTAGGCGATCTAGGTCTGGTCTCTAGACCCGTTCAGATGGTGTGAGCTATAGTACACTAAAATTTGAGAATCAGATGGAATTCTAGTTTCATGACCCTTAAATACCAAAAAAATGAGGAACGGTCTTGGTGACGCAATGACTATTGTTCCTATGGTTTTTGTTTATGCGATGGCAAACTTTTAGGAGTTTTGGGTCCACTCGCCCAAACCCATGAAGTTGGCATAGGCTATAGCGAGGAAAATCTGGGAATTAGGAGCAATTCCAGTTTTATGGTCTTAAAATGCCAAAAATAAGTAATGGTCACGAGGCAATGACTAACGTTCCTTATGTCATATTTGTTGGGCTAAAACCTTTTAGGCTATCGGGGTTCGGTTGCCTGGATCCATGTAGATGGTGAGAGCTATAGCACACGATAATCTAAAAATCGGATGGAATACTAATTTTATTGCCCTAAAATGCCAAAAATGAGGAACGATCATGGAGATGCGATGACTATTTTTTCGTAGGTCGACCGAACTCATTAAAATGGTGTGAGTTATAACACACAAAAATCTGGAAATGAGGCAAAATTCCAGTTTTATAACCTTACAATGCCAAAAATGAGGAGGTCATGGCAAAGCGATAAACTATTGTTCCTTAGGTCTTTTTTGATTTGGCGGCAAAAGTTTCGCCTATCCGGTTTCAGTCGCCCGGACCCATGCAGATGATGTGGGCCATATCATACGAAAATCTGAGAATCGTGTAGAATTCCAGTTTTATGGCCCAAAAATGCCAAAAAATGAGGAAAGGTCATGGCGAGGCAATGGGTATTTTCATTAGGTCATTTTTATGGTCCCAAAAAATTTTAGGCGATTTGAGTACGGTCGCCCTAACCCATGCAGATGGCGTGGGTTATAACATACAAAAATCAAAGAATTGGGCAGAATTCAAGTTTTTTGTCCATAAAATGCCAAAATACGAGAAACAGTCATGGCGAGGTTATGATTATTTTTCCTTATGTCATTTTTGATGGGCCGACAAAATTTTAGTCGATCCGGGTTTGGTCGCCCAGACCCATGCAGATGGTGTGGGCTATAACATATGAAAATCTAAGAATTAGGCAAAATTCCAATTTTACGGCCCTAAGACGCCCAAAAACGAGGAACAATTGTGGCGAGGCTATAACTATTGTTCCTTAGGTAGTTTTTGATGGATTGGTAAAATTTTAGATGGCGTGGGCTATAGCACACGAAAATCTGAATATCGGGTGGAATTCTAATTTTATGATCCTAAAACTCCAAAAAACTATAAAGGATCATGGCGAGGCGGTGACTATTTTTCTGTAAGTTGCTTGGACCCATTCAAATGATGTGGGATAAAGCACACTAAAATACTGGAATGAGGCAGAATTCTATTTTTATGGTCCTATAACGCCAAAAAGGACAAAAGGTCATGGCGAGCTAATGACTAATGCTCCTTAGGATATTTTTTATAGGTCAACCCATGCAGATGGCGTAAGCTACAGCAGTACACGAAAATTTGGGAGTCAGGTAGAATTCCAGTTTTATGGCCGTAAAATGCCAATAAACAAAGAACGTTAATGGCGAGGCGATGACTATGTCCTTAGGACCCCAAAAAAATGAGGAACGCTCAAGCAAAGCAATGACTATTGTTCCTTAGGTCGTTTTTGATTGGCCGATAAAACTTTAGGTGATCCGGGTTCGGTCGCCTAGACCCATGCAGATGATGTAGGCTATAGCACAAATCTGAGAATCGGGCGGTATTCTAGTTTTATGGCCCTAAAATGCAAATAAAACGAGGAACGGTCACAGCAAGGCAAATACTATTGTTCCTCAGGACGTCTTGATGGGCCGACAAAATTTTAGCTGATTGGGGTTTGTCTGCTCAGACCCATGCAAATGGCGATTGGGCAGAATTCAAGTTTTATGGCCGTAAAATGCCAACAAAATATGAGGAGCGGTCATGGAGAGAAGATGACTATTGTTCTTTAGGTAGTTTTGTATGGGCCGACAAATATTTTGGCGATCCGGTTGTAGATGGAATGGCCCATAGAACACAAAATACTAGGAATTGGGCGAAATTCTTGTTTTATGCCTCTAAAATGCCAAAAAGAAGAAATGGTCATAAAGAGGCAATTTTTTTGTTCCTTAGATCATTTTTTATGGGCCAACAAAATTTAGGTCAATCCAAGTCCGGTCTCCCGGACCCATGCAGATGGTGTGGGCTATAACACATGAAAACTTAGGAATCATGCAGAATTTCAGTTTTATGGCCCTAAAATTCCAAAGCAACGAGGAACAGTCTTTGTCAGGCGGTGACTATTGTTTCTTAGGTCGTTTTTTATGGAACAAAAAATTTTAGGTGATCCGGGTCCGATCGTCCGGACTAGGGCCTTAACACCCCGAAATATTTTGAAGAACTTAAGCGCTACTAAGATAGTTGATGTGTGTTAATTATACTATTTTATCTGTAGACGAGGACTATTAATATGATGGATATCAATTGGATATGATAATAAGTGTATAAGGCATATTATAAGTGATTTGGGGTCTAAGGAGAGGCCTAAGTCCAAGTCAAGTTGAAAATTACATGATAGACTAAAGTTTCAAATGAGCACACACAAGATCAAACTTTGGACGAGCATATCTACACAAATATAATGAGAAAATTGTGCGCGTGCACACACACATGGTCTTCTCACAGAATTTGATAAGTTGGTTTAAAATAATGTTCTATGCCGGAAAGGTGGGATTACACCGGAACAACTAAAATAATTATGTTTGGTGATATAAGGTCATTGAATCTAGAATGGATACTATTAGGTTTGATTACAGTGTGTTGGAAGAATAATTTAGAATTCAGCTTAAATAATTGAACAAGGGAAAGCTCTATGATAAGTTGATTTGGTAAGTGGTTGTGAGTTCATGTATGTTTATTTCATTATTGGCAGTGTACAAAGGTTTAGGAACGAGGTTCTATGGAATGTGGAGTTTAATAATAGTACTTGGTTATTTGAGTAATTACTGTAATCGGGAATGGTGATGCAAGTATGCGAGTTGTGTAGTATATTGTATGATTATATCTGGGGTTACGGTTAAAGCTTAATACAACTTGCTCAAATTTATACCGTGTGTAGATGTGAAATTGGGGTCTTGAAAAAAAAAATTAGATGTTGGAAATTGGATTCCAAGGTTTATGGGCTAAGGCTAAATTAGTAATTTTTAGTTATGTGGTGTCGTCAGGACTATATTGTATAGGGTGACGTGGGATCACCCTCGGGTATGCATGTGTGATAAAGTGAAGTAATGATTTGAAGGTTTAAACATATCAAATAAGAAGCATCACCCCGTGATCAAATATATTGGATAGGAAATTTTATTATCATTTTTATACTAGAACATCTTAGAGTAAATTGTGGAGGTTGCCAATGGTTTAGTTCGGGTGTACAGCATAGAGATTTAGAGCTGAAGAAAATGAACGGGTTTTTTCTCAATATATTTTTCCATGAGGATGTTATGTGAATTTCTAATAAGGGTAAAGTATGTGTAGTCACATTAGGCGTTATGAATTCCTGAAGGGAATATGCCAAACTATGTATGATGTCTCCCTATTATTGTCCTCCATGTATTCTATGTTTTCATGTATCTATGTCTAGGAAGGTAGTTGAAAATCCTTTGTGTATCATTCCGGTGTAAACTATTGAAGGTAAAAATGGATAATTGGCTTATGAGGGGTATCTATTTGTCATCCTTATTAGATAAGTCTGGGAGTTGAGATTGCTTCCGTGAATGTGTTATGGCAAAGTTAGTAAGTCGAGGAGGCTGTCTTGAGGGGCAAAAGTATTGTGTAAAGAAAATATTTTCGCTTGATTGTATAGCAAATGATGGTGATTCGAAAGGTACTTTTTAGGTATTATGAATTAAATATGTGCAGCTCATGCCCAAATACCACTTTTTGAAGATGTAATACCTCTAATGTTGAGATCAGTATTGTTGATATATATTATGATGCTTTGTTAAGATATGGATGTATTGTTATGGTGGTTTTGGTGATTCTCTAGCAGGGGGATAGGCTCAATTACAAAGGAAATTCTACCGAAATTTTTGAAAAATTTGGGAGTTAGTCAAACTTTTAGGAGCTTGAGGTGTGTGAGAAAAGATTTAAGTTATGTTATGTGTTTGGGGCGGATTCTACTTCTCATTCAAGGACGAATGATCCTAAGTGGGGGATAATGTAGCACCCGGGAAAATTTTGAAGTACTTAAGCACTATTAAGAAAGTTGGTGTGTGCTAATTATATTATTTTATCTACAGACGAGGATTATTAATATGATGGATATCAATTGGATATGATAATAAGTGTATGAGGCATATTATAAGTTATTTGGAGATTTAAGGAGAAGCCTAAGTCCAAGCCAAGTTGAAAATTACATGATAGACTAAAGTTTCAAATGAGAACGCACAAGACCAAACTTTGGACGAGCATATATATATATATATGATTCATAACCTATCAAATGAAAGATCTTTGAGTCTAGTTTCTAATGCTTCAAACCGATAATCATTTCGATATTCCTACAAGAAGTTATGAACTTTTTACTAAAGGGTAGCAGAACAGCTACGCAAGTCTTGTGTAGCCTACGCAGCATAGCAGTGTAGCCTACGCACCATTACATAGGCAAATCCAGTAGCTTCAAGGGTCATTTTAAGGGGCTGAAAATGTGGGTTTAGAGAGATAATGGGTTATTTCTTCAACTTTGAATGGATTCTAGAGAGAAGGAGGAGCTCTTCTACCATAGATACACTTCAAGGTAAGTTATTTTGGCACATAGATGATTATATAACATCATTTAGTGATAACACTAACATAATTATGGATCACATCCATAGGAAATAAGTTGAATCTTCAAGAACACCAAAAAGAGGAAAAGTGAGATTCTGCCACCAAGAGGTAATCCCTTCACTTGAGCTTCATAAATGTCATATTGGAGTATGGATAACATATTTATGAGTTTTATTTGAAGTTGTAATGGGATATTGTATGAACCCTAAGGGTGGGTCTTGATAATGCCATATTTGGGTAAAGAAGAAGATGAATAGTGAGGAATTGATATAAATACATATGTCTTGAGTTTATAATGATTTCAGTAGACTTGATATCTATTGATGAACGAATTGAATTGGGAATTACCATATGGATTAGGGTAAGTAATTTTAACTCGGTTTTGGTTAAATTACATGAATCTACTGTTGTTTTATCAACAAATTAATGTTTTGGGTTGAGAATGGTAGAAAATTTCATAGACTTTAATTGAGGATTTGAAGGCCGAGTTGTGGTCGGATTTGAGTAATTTTGGTGATGTTATGCTCGTGGTTGGATGGGTGTTCATATTCTGTAACTTTTATCAGGTTCCGAGACGTGGGCCACACAGGCAATTTTGAAGGTAAATTTTGGATTTTTGTGGAAAATTAGTATTTCCTTATGGAATAAATTCCTATAACTTGTATTGATTGAATCGAATTAATTGTGGCTAGATTCGAGGCGTTCGGAGGTCGATTCGTGAGGCAAGAGAAAAGCAGAGTAAAAGAATTTTGCCATTTGAGATAAGTAACTCTTCTACCTTAGTACTGAGGATATGAAACCCCAAATTACGTGTTATATGATTGGTATTGAGGTGACACACATGCTAGGTGACGGGCGTGTGGGCGTGCGCCCTATGAATTGTGACTCTGTTGTTTCCATGGCACTGTATAGTAGTCCTATTTTGTTGATATCTGTATTTTCACCATGTGATAAAGTAATTTAGCTGTCAATCATGCTAGATATCATGTTTAGTCTTTATGTCGATATTATTGGGACCCACATTGGTCGTTTCTTGTTGTCATATCACGGATTTTATTGATATTTCATACTCAGTCATATTCATGTATTCATATCATATCTCGATCTCAGTTGTTATTTATTAATACATCATATCATTGTTGTGGGGATAGTTTCATGACGTTGTGAGCCCGTGAGTGAGATTAGAGAGATTGATAACTAAGTGAGGCCGAGATCCTGATTATGAGTGATGTTTGGGTTGAAGGACGCAGTAGTTATACTGATTTATGGTAGCGCTTGGGTTGAAGGAGCCCCTTTTGGAGTCTGCACCCCACATCGTGAGCGCGAGGGATAGATCTTCCTTGGGCATGGATCTTGCCTGGGGCATTTATATTGAGGGACGGATCTTCCCTATCCATGGATCTTGCCCGAAGCAATTATATTGAGGGATGGATCTTCCCAGAACATGGATCTTGTCCGAAGCATTTATATACTTGGAGATGGATCTTCTCTGTAGGGCTAGATTGGCCTTCCTCGGCACTGGTGACTGATGGTCAGTGATGTATATATTCCTGGATGGATCTTTCCTGGGTCATATGGGCCATACACAGTACCGAGTGGTTGAGCATGATGAGTGAAAAGTGTGAGACAGTGAGATTGAATACTCTGAGAGTGTGAGTAAATGCACACATGACATATAGGCATTGAGATGTATTTTTGCTCATGTTGTACGGCATCACGCCATTCATGACTTTTTACACACATTGATATGTGGGCATAAAGAGGTAATTCCCACTTGCTCTCTGGAAAGAAAATGAAACATCTTATTTATTGTGGGTAGGATTTTTCGAAAATTTACAATTTTCAAACTATCTCATATTTTACGACGATTACGATAAAGGATTTGGGTTATCACTGATATACTTGAAAAAGCATAACTATTTTCGGGAATTATGATAAAGCTGAGCATTTTATCTATGAGTTGCTTCTTTTATTACTTGTTTTGCGTTGCTATGAACTGTTGTTGGCTGTTGGATGTTGGACCCGACTTTGTTCCAGTTCGTCACTACTTTCAACCTAAGGTTAGGTTTGTTACTTATTGAGTACATGGGGTCGGTTGTACTCATACTACACTTCTACACATTGCGTGCAGATCTTGGATGTTGATGTTGTTGTGCATGGCGGGAGCTAGCATTGAAGATGTACTTGCGATCCAAACTCAGCTGCCTCTTGTTCTGGGTAGCTTTAGAATTTTTAATCTGTTCATGTATATTTCAAACAGTTGATGTATTTATTTCATACCTGCTTTGTGAACTCTAATCTTAGAAGCTCGTGATTTATACTACCAGTCCTTGGGGAGTATATTAGAGTTAGATAAATATTAATTAAATTAGATTGTTGTTATTTGGCTTCCCTAGCGAGTGAAATTAGGTGCCATCACGACTAGTCGGATTTTAGATCGTGACAAGGGCTGTGCATTTGGATCGGATATTTGAGAATCCAAATCGATCCACTTTATTTAGATTTTTTCGTTTTGAATTTTGGATATTCGGATCAGATATGGGTTGAGTTTTTTAAAAAGTTACGATATTCGAATTGAATTCGGATTTGCATAATTTTAATCCAATTCGACCCAAAATACGAATTATATGGACATGTTTTAATATTGACTTGTATTTTAGGGTTAAGTCTTCTCATTTCATCCCCCTTTTTTAGACTCTTCTTTTCTTAGTTTATACCATAGTCTCTTTCTCTCTAACCTCTCTTCAGATTGCTCTATCCACTTCTCTCAAGTCTTACTTTTATGTATTTCATTCTTAGTCTTTCCTTCCTATAAACGGCTTTATCTGTTTCTCTTATGTCTTACCTTTGTGTCTCTTATTCTCATTCTCTCTTTCCTATCAACGGACAAGTGTCTCTTATTCTCATTCTCTCTTTCCTATCAATGGACAACGATGTCTCTCCCTTATTAGACATTTGTTTGGAATCTCAGTTTATTTTATTTTGCTATGAAACTTTTATTTTGTTATTGCTATGAAAGACATTTGTTGCCTTTCAATTTAATAGAAGGGTGAATAGAAGTCGCCTTAAAAGTCATAGTAGCTGATTATATTTTTAGTAGTTTTAATAAGGCATACAATTCGATCTAAAAGTCCAAAATATTTACCCGATCCAAACTTTAAAATTCGATCCGATCCAATTTAATTTAGATTAGATTCAGATTACATTTTATAAAATCCGATATTTGAATTTATAATCTAAAATATGCTATAATATGAAATGTACTAGCCAGACCCATGCAGATGGAGTGGTATAGCACACGAAAATATGAAAATCGAGATGATTTCCAATTTTATGGCCCTAAAATGCCAATAAACAAGGAATAATCATGGTGAGGCGATGACTATTGTTCCTTAGGTCGTTTCCAATGGACCGGCAAAATTTTAGGCAAGTCGGATCTACTCTCCTGGACCCATACAGATGTCGTGGACTATAGCACACGATATTATGGGAATCAGACAGAATTCCAGTTTCATGGCCCTAAAATGCCAAAAAATGAAGAACACTAATGGCGAGGCCATAACTGTTGTTCCTTGAGTCATTTTTATGGGCCAGCAAAATGTTAGGCGATCCGGATAGGGTCGCCAGACCCATGCAAATGACGTGAGAATATAGCTAAATTCCAAGTTTATGACCCTAAAACTCCAAAAACACAAGGAACGGTCATGGTAAGGCGATGATTATTGTTCCTTAGGTCATTTTTATGGGCCTACAAAATTTTAGGTGATCCAGATCCGATTGACCGGACCCATATAGATGGCATGGGTATAGCATATAAAAACCTAGGAATCGGACGAAATTATAACTTTATGGCCCTAAAATGGCAAAAACATGAGCAACGGTCATGGCGAGGTAATGATTATTGTTCCTTTGAGAATCTTTGATGGTCTGGAAAAATTTTAGGCCATCCTAGTCAGATGGCCTATAACATTGCATACGGTGCGGTCTATAGCACACGAAAATCTAGGAATAGGGCGGAATTCTAGTTTTATGAACCTAGAACGCCAAAATATGAGGAGCAGTCCTGGCGAGGATGGACCGACAAAATTTTAGGTGACCCAGGTCCGATGGCCAAACTCATGTAGATGGTGTGGGCTATATCACACGAAAATCTATAAATCGGGCAGAATTCCTGTTTTATTGCCCTAAAACGCCAAAAAACGAGAAACAATCATGGCGATGTGATGACTATTATTACTTAGGTTGTCTTTTGATGGGCCGCAAAAATTTTAGGCTATCCGGGTTCGGTTGATCTGACCCATGCAGATGGTGTGGGCCATAACACATAAAAATCTGGGAATCAGGCGGAATTTACATTTTATGACCCTAAAACACCTAAAACGAGGAACGGTAATGGAGAGGTGATGACTATTGTATATTAGGTCATTTTTTATTGGCCTACAAAATTTTAGGCGATAAGAATCCGGCCACCCAGACCTATGTAAATAATGTGGGCTATAACATATGTAAATTTGGGAATCAGACGAATTTCCAATTTTATGGTCGTAAAACACACAAAAAATGATGAACAATCATGGCGATGCTATGACTATTATTCCATAGGTCATTTTTTATGGGATGGAAAAATTTAGGCGATACGGGTTCGATCGCCCAGACACATGCAAATGGCATGGGCTATAACACACGAAAATCTAGGAATCTGATGGAATTACAATTTAATGGCCCTAACACAACAAAAAATGAGAAACAGTCATGGCGAGGCGATGACGACTATTCCTTTGGTCATTTTTTATGGCCTGTCAAAATTTTAGGACATCTTGGTCCGGTCGCCTGGACCCATGCAGATCGCGTGGGCTAGCACACGAAAATCAGGGAACCAGACGGAATTTAAGTTTTATGGCCCTGAACTGCCAAAAAAAAAAGGAACAGTCGTGGTGAGGATGGGCCGACAAAATTTTAGGCGATCTGGGTCCGATCTCCTGACTCACGCAAATGGCCTAGGATATATTACAGAAAAATTTGAGAATGAGGGAAAATTTATGTATTATAGCCCTAAAACACCAAAAAATGAGGAATAGTTATGGAAAGGCAATGAATATTATTTTTTACGTCGTTTTTATAGGCCGACAAAAGTTTAGGCAATCCGGATCCAGTCGCCCAAATCCATGCAGAGGCGTGGGCTATAGCACACTAAAATTTTGGAACCGGACAAAATTTCAGTTTTATAGCCCTAAAATGCCAAAAAATAAGAAACCGTCATGGTAAGTTGATGACTATTGTTCCTTAGGTTGTTTTAGGTAGGCCAATAAAATTTTAGGCAATACGGGTCCGGTCGTCGAGTACATGCAGCTGGCGTGGGCTTATCACACGAAAAATTGGGTTTTAGCACCCGAACAAATGGCTTGGGCTATATCACCCGAACATCTGGAAATCGGGTGAAATTCCAATTTTATGGTCCTAATACACCATCAAATGAGGAACGGTCATCGCAAGCACACGAAAATCTAGGAATTGAGCGAATAACAGTTTAATGGCCCTAAAATGCCAAAAAGGGAGGAACGCTCATGGCGAGGCTACGACTATTATTCCTTAGGTCATATTTGTTGGTCTGACAAAATTTTATGCAGTCCGGTCTGGCCGCCCGGTCTTATGCTGATGGCATGGACTATAGCAAAAGAATATCTGAGAATCATGTGGAATTCCAATTTTATGGCCCTAAAATGCCAAAAAACGAGGATCGATCATGGCGAGACAATGACTATTGTTCTTTAGGTCCTTTTTGATGTGACGATAAAATTTTAGGCAATCCAAGTCCGGTCGCCTGGACCCATGAAGATAGCATGGGTTATAGCACACAAAAAAATTTGGAATCTTGCATAATTCCAGTTTTATAGTCCTAACACGCCAAAAATAAGGAACAGTCATGGCAAGGCGATGATGTTCCTTAGGTCGTTTTTTATGGGCTGAGAAAATTTTAGGTGATCGGGGTCCGGTTGCCTGGACCTATGCAAATGGCATGGACTATAACACACAAAAATTGTGAAATCGGGCAAATTCCAATTTTATTGCCCTAAAACGCCAAAAAATAAGGAACGGTCATGGCGAGGCGAGGATTATTGTTACTTAGGTAGTTTTTTATGGGACAGAAAAATTTTAAGTGATCGGGGTCTGGTCGCCCAGACTCATGCAGATAGTGTGGGCTAAAGCTCACGAAAATCTGAGAATCAGGTGAAATTCAAGTTTTATGGCCCTCAAAAGCCTAAAAAGAGGAACGATCATAGCTAGGCAATGACTATTGTTCCTTAGGTATTTTTTGATCTGTTAGAAAATTTTTATGCGATCTGGGTACAGATGCCCGAATCCTCAGATCCATGCAGATTGCATGGGTTATAGCACACGAAAATCTGGGAATCGAACAAAATTCTAGTTTTATGACCCTAAAATGGCAAACAATGATAAACGGTGATGGTGAGGCAATGACAATTGTTCCTTATGACATTTTTGATGGGCCACCAAATTTTTGGCGATCCGAGTATGGTCGCTCGGACCCAAGCAGATGGCATGAGCTATAGCACACAAAAAACTTGGAACCGTGCGAAATTCCATTTTTGTGGCCCTAAAATGCCAAAATAAATGAGGAACCTTCATAGCGAGGTGATGACTATTGCTTATTAGGTTATTTTGTATGGGCAGATAATATTTTAGGCGATCCGAGTCCGGTCTCCCTGACCCATGGTGATTGTGTCGGTTATCGCCCATGAAACCTAGGAATTGAATAGAATTCTAGTTTTATGGCCCTTAAATGCCATAAAATGAGGAACGATCATGACGAGACGATGACTATTAATTTTAGGTTGTTTGTGATGGGCCAGCAAAATTTTAGGCAGTCCAGGTGTTACACCTCCTTTTTCCGCGCCCGCGGGGGTACGTAGGGAGTTTTCTCCAATTAAAGGACAGTCGAAACGGGATTTGTTTATTTGTTTCAGAGTCGCCACCTGGGAATTTTAAGGCGTCCCAAGTCACCAGTTTTAATCCCTGAATCGAGGAGAATATGACTCTGTTTGTTATTCTGCTAACCAGAAATCCTGAGTAAGGAATTCTGTTAATCCGGAAGAAGGTGTTAGGCATTTCCGAATTCCGTGGTTCTAGCACGGTCGCTTAACTGTTCTTATTCTTGGCTTAATTATCTTGATTTACTAAATACCCTTTTTCTTGTTACCTGATTTTATTACCGCTTTCGTTTAGATTGTTTACAAATTAAAGATTTTCTTGAAACGAATCACGCGTACGTATATTCGCCTTGTCTATTTTTTATAAACGTAAAGAATCGTGTCACGCATACGTGTACACAATAAGATTGACAATATTTTTTTTTATTAAAATATCATACGTTCGAAATTTAAAATAAAATTAAGAACATCGTCACCCTTATATTTAAACAGTGAACTGCACATCTCGGGTTATATGAAATTATTTTAACATCCTCGGAGAAATCCCTTTTATTAAATATTCGCTCGAAGTTGCGCGAACGCATAATCCGAATTGCTTTTAGAAATATAATCAGGTTACGCGAACGTATCCCTAATCACAAATATATTCTTGATGGTAATATAAATTTGTTTACAAATTATTTATTACATCCATATTATTTTTATGTGAAAAATCATGAGAAATCCCTATTTGAGACGCCCTTAAATTCTTTGAAAAGAATTCACAATTATTGAGTGTTGACCGCAAATTATATTTTTTCGCGTATAAATTATATTCCTCCAAGCCATTCGAATTTAAGGAGTAAAAATGAACAACGTGATTAATACTACCATTTATAGTGAATACAATATTTGCCTACTCAAATAAACAACATGTGAATTACGTATAAACATTGGGAAAGAGTTGATGTAAGAAAGGAAATGATATTTTCGAAGAATTTTCATTATTCTATTTGAGGCGAATGCTATTTTTATATTTTAAAAAAAATGTTATAATCTATAAACCTAATCACCTTCTACATTACTTGTTTTTAATCCAAAGTGGTAATCATTTGGTTAATTTGTTTACGATGGTAGATAGGCATCAAGTTGATAAGAAAGGGAATTATTATACAAATCGATTTAATAAAATTTGTCTTACATGCAACATAATTGTACGTCTGAAACATTCATAACACTCTAACATCGTAAAGAGCTATATCAAATCACCTTCCACTTATGGTTCTATATATACCTGTTATCATGCCATATATGAACGTACAACTTACATCATTCAATACACAACTAAATCAGATATTAGAATAAACTAGCAATATGGTTTTTGATATTTTCATACTATTCTTTATTCAACTAACAATGTCACAAGGCTTATTTAATGGCCAATCTTTATGCCATATTTTCCTATCTTGGCAATCCAATCATAACTATGCTTTTAATGAGATTCCGAAATAGGCAACATTATTACTACGCTCATACGAATTTCAAAAGAGAAATGATCAACTAATAGTTATTCTATCAAGCATATTACTATATTAATCAGTATGAAACAAAACTGAAATTTAAAATAATGAACTTAGACGAATGGAAAACAGAATTATAATTCCCAAGCTTCATTTATTTGTCATGTTGAAGCTTTTCACAACATGAGTTTAAAAGATATGTACCTGGAAATGAAGGTAGAAGGAGTAAATTTCAGCAGTAATAGCAGCAATAAAACACCGACAAAATATACCAATAACACAGCAGGTCTGAACAAGACCCGTTAACCCAGATGAACAGTGACAGAAATTTGAGAAAAATTTCATATTTAAACCGAACAATATCCACAAACAAACAACGGATAGATTCTAGAAAAATAACATTTCAGATTTCAGTTTCTTTCTTCTATCTGTTTCAGATTCCTATTTCTTATTTTTCTGTTCAGTTTTCCTCTCTTAATTTCTGTCCAGATTTTCTCCTATATGGTTCTGTGTATTCCTCCAGATTTTTTTTCTCTCTTTTTTCTCTTAATGTCTCTCTTCTGTGTATGCAAAATCTCTCCCTAAATCAGTCCCAATCCCCTCTATCTTATACAGGTCTGCCTCTCTTTTTGCAGCCTACTGTCTGGACCCCCTTCTTTCTTTTAAAAATCAGAAAATCCCACTAAAATTCTGCTTTTACTACTTTAAATCCCATTAAGTGAACTTTTCCTGATTTTCAGCATTCTCATTACCCTTTGTTTCCCATTATTTCATTAAATTAAAAGTCATTAACACTCCACTATCAGCACACTATTATTATCATATTACCCTCACTGTTTCATTCCAGAAATACCCCTGAAAATCCCTTAATATTACTGTTATTACTGCCCCAGACCAAAGACTGCCTAAACCTTAACAAATTTATCTGAATTAAACTGTTTAGCAGCTAATAACCAATTCCTAAATCAAACAAACATTCTGTCTTTTCAATGATAGCTAATTGATCCAACACCCAATGTCTAATAGCTAATGGACAAAACTAAATTCAGATTGAACACTGAACTTGTATACGAACATATTAACAATACACAGAACTTAACAGAATAAAATCTGAATTGAAATTGAATTTAGCATAAGTGCAGGGGCATTGTCAGTATATTGACACTGCCTGAAACTTAATGCTCAGAAATCAACAGCATCTTATTGAATTGCAAACAAAGATGATTCAATTAACGAGTATTAGTCAAACTGATTATTTACAACAATTGTCAACAAACAACCGATAAACAGATTATTTCAAACAGCATTTTCAGAAACAGAATTCTATAATATAACTAATCGACGAACTTAATCGAGTCGATTACACACATTGTAAACAAACATAACCAACAGAACAATTCACACTTTGATCAAGTAAGCGGGTATGAGACAGAATTACAGAATTTAAACAAACAAAAATATGAAAAATTACACAGACAACTAAAATAGGCAACAACATATGTAGGAAACAAAAGAAATAGGAAAATACCTCTGAATCTTCAATTTCATACGGACACAGGGTCAACTTGGATTTGGACTTTTGAAATCAAACAGACCTTAGTCGAAGTATTCTCAACTGAAAATACTTCGACTAAGGTCGATTAGACCCCAACGTTTTATTTAATTTGGGGCAGAACCCAAAAAATTGAAATTTTTAGGGTTTCTAATTCTTGGATCTTAAATTCGAACACTTCTGGGCAGATTCGAAAGAAACCAAAGATGACACAAGGGTGAGGGATGCCTAGGGGTCATTTGGTGTTAGTTTGGAACGAATCTGAGTGAGTTCATGTTTGGTTCGAACCTTCAAAAGAAGATTCGAAGCACTCTGAGATGATTCGAACCAAACAAACACCAGATCCATAGCTAGGGTAGTTGGGGGAAGCTACGGTGTTAATTTGGGGGTGGTTGGTTTGGATCTGAGTTTAGCTCGAATCTTCAAATGAAGATTCGAGAACCTTTAGGAGGATTCGAGCCAAGTGGCTAACAGATTCGGATAGAGGATGGTCAGGGGGTTCAGGGGTGTTAAGGTGGTGACCGGCGGCGTTGTTGCCGCCGGGTTTCAGGCAATGGGGAATGAGGGCGGCTAGGGTTAGGGGTGTGATTTGGAGAAGATGATGAGCAGTGGAGAGGGGGGTGTTTAGTTAGGGGGCCGGGGTAGGGGTTTGGACTTATATAGGGATGGGGTGGATGAATATTGACCATCCGATCAAGTAAGATACACGGTCAGGATCAGCTCACTTAACCAAACGACGTCGTTTGGTTTAAGTTGAGGGAAAAGATTGGATCGGGGCAGTGGGTCGGGTAAGGGTTATGGGTAAGGGTTGTAAGATCTCAGCTGTTGGATGGATTTGATCCAACGGCCCTTGATGAAATACGACCAAACATTGTCGTTTGGTTCGTTTGAATTGGACCGGACATGGGAGTGTTGGGATTGGGCTGTGGAGGGTTGAATTTATTTTTTTTGGGCCTGGATTTCAGTCCAGGCCCGATTTTTAATATTCAGAACCCATTTTCAATTTCCTAATTTAAATTCCCAATTTTAATTATAAAGCAATTTTAAACTTACAAAAATATTAATTACCTTTTAACAACTATTAACACATAGACAAAACATTAATCACACAGTGGAACATTTAAAATAGAACAAATGCATATTTTTTGTGATTTTATTTTTAAATCAATTAATAAATGCATAATTAAATCCTAGATATGCATGAGACATGTATTTTTATTTTAATTTTGTTTAATTATAACAAAGCAAACATTTACGGACAACACAAATAATTAACAAACACCACACAAATTCTAAAAATTGCACACTAAAAGAGATTTGTTTTATTTATTTTTGATTTATTTTGGAGTTGTTTTCGTGAGGCAAAAATCACGTGCTCACAGCTGCCCCTCTTTGCACGGAAACTCGAAGAGTTTTCGTGCAAAGATAAAGTGAGCGGATACGAGCGATTTTTGCCCGTTCAAATACTCCGTGGGAAGCATTTTTTGAAAGATTTGACCGAACCCCTGCTTCAAAGGTTTCCTACATATCCTTGGCTATAAAGGAATCAGGTCAATGTAGTTCGGGAAATTTTGGGTAGCTGGGACTACCGTGGGACTGTGATGTTACTGCTGTTTTGTGCTGCTTTTACTGCTTGCTGACCTCCTTATTACACCTTGCTTCAAAGGTAAAACAAAAAGCTAAACTAGACTATGGTACATGAATTATAAAATCTTATCTAGATCATGCCCTTGCGTTTCTTGTTGTCTTGATATCTTGGCGACTCTTGGGCATTTTGCTTATTCTGCATTTCCTTTCATTGTGTCCCGTATTTCCTTTTTCTGTTTGGGACTCTTGTGTTTCCTGTTGGGGATTTTGTTGGACTTCTCTGCTTTATTGACTCTATGTGTGCTCCTTTCTTATATGAGCGGGCCTTTGATTTCAATACTTCAATTGTATTCCCTTGCTCTCTAGGTGGGAACCTGACTGTTGTTTCCTTTTTCCTTCTTCCTTTGTCCTTGTTCTCCAGGTGGACGCCTGACTTCTTCTTAAATTCTTCATCCTCATTCTCCAGGTGGACGCCTGATTTCTTCTTCAATTCTTTATCCTCATTCTCCGGGTGGACGCCTGATTTCTTCTTCAATTTTTCATCCTCATTCTCCAGGTGGACGCCTGATTTCTTCTTCAATTCTTCATCCTCATTCTCCAGGTGGACGCCTGATTTCTTCTTCAATTCTTCATCCTCATTCTCCAGGTGGACGCCTGACTTCTTCTTAAATTCTTCATCCTCATTCTCCAGGTGGACGCCTGACTTCTTCTTAAATTCTTCATCCTCATTCTCCAGGTGGACGCCTGATTTCTTCTTTAATTCTTCATCCTCATTCTCCAGGTGGACGCCTGACTTCTTCTTAAATTCTTCATCCTCATTCTCCAGGTGGACGCCTGATTTCTTCTTTAATTCTTCATCCTCATTCTCCAGGTGGACGCCTGATTTCTTCTTTAAATTTTCATCCTCATTCTCCAGGTGGACGCCTGATTTCTTTTTCAATTCTTCATCCTCATTCTCCAGGTGGACGCCTGATTTCTTCTTTAAATTTTCATCCTCATTCTCCAGGTGGACGCCTTATTTCTTCTTAAATTCTTCATCCTCATTCTCCAGGTGGACGCTTGACTTCTTCTTCAATTCTTCATCCTTATTCTCCAGGTGGACGCCTGATTTCTTCTTTACTTCTTCATCCTCATTCTCCAGGTGGACGCCTGATTTCTTCTTCAATTCTTCATCCTCATTCTCCAGGTGGACGCCTGACTTCTTCTTCAATTCTTCATCCTTATTCTCCAGGTGGACGCCTGATTTCTTCTTCAATTCTTCATCCTCATTCTCCAGGTGGACGCCTGACTTCTTCTTCAATTCTTCATCCTTATTCTCCAGGTGGACGCCTGATTTCTTCTTTACTTCTTCATCCTCATTCTCCAGGTGGACGCCTGATTTCTTTTTCAATTCTTCATCCTCATTCTTCAGGTGGACGCCTGACTTCTTCTTAAATTCTTCACCGGGTGTTTCTTGACACAAATGTTGTTTTTGCCCCTGTTTCAAATCAAAGAAAACTTCGTTAGTTTAAAACAGGGTGGTTAACTGGGGCATTCTTGCCGACGGTGGGGCTTCTTTTTGTCTTGTTTTATTGCCTTGGAATGGTTGAAAATACTGTTCTGTCCTCGTAATTGATCCTTAACTATAGGATCCCCAACTGTATGTTTTCCTTCAAACCTTTTTAACCATAATCATATGTCTCTCCTGACATTGCTGATCCGCTTTTGATTCCACTTTTCTTACACCCATATCTTATTATTTTTTATTACCTCCTGCCCATCATGGCCGTATTTTTGTCCTATGCAACCTTGAATTTTGGAAGTATACCTTGATATTCCTTCTTATTTGTTTGGAATAAAACTCATCTCAAAAGCTTTTAGAAGAGTAAGATTATTAGTGATGAAAACATGATGATTTCGACAATCTAAAATGAAAAGAAAAATCCAAATTTGGATGATTGCTGGAGAAGGAATAAAGGACTTATCTGATTGGAGTCACTGGCGCCAATGATCATGGTATGCATTTTGGATTAATCAACCTAGTCTTTTAATCAATCTCCTTTCAATTGACTCATTTTGTTTTCCCAAAATTTCCATAACCCAACTTCATCTTTTCATTTTACAGACATGTTTGACTTGCAATATCTTAAAGAGTTTTCACTGATAAACCTTCTTTGTTTGTTCATTTATTAATTCTTTTTCGCCTTATGGTGCCTGAGAAGGTTTTCACCAATAAGACTCTCTCATTTTACTTTCTCTCATCTTCTGTCGTCTTTCGGTGCCCGTGTGGGTTTTCACCTATAAGACTCTCTCATTTTTACTTTCTTTTCTTGTTTGGACCAGCGTGCTATGAACCATCTTCATTTGCTTGACTCAGCATTTTTCTAAGATTGATCGAAAGGTCTTTTTGGTATGTGGTTGGAAATGGAAAGGTATCAAAAAGTTAAATAGTTTTGATATGGGTTTAAAATTACAACTCTTGGAATCTTTTTCTTATTTCCAATACAATTCCTGCCCCAGTTTCTTGATTGGGGTCTCTTGATATTTTTTTGTGTGCACATTATGCATATCGTGCACCCTATGACCGAGCCGTGAGGCGCCTACGTATCCTTCTTTGAGGAATCAGGTCAAACGTAGTTCACTACAATAATAGTGATTTTTTTTTATCTTGTTCATATTTGATTTTCATTGATTCCAAGGGAGGGAAGGAAAGAAACAAATGTGGCTCAAAGGGGAAGCAAAGGGTATAGTGTTTGGATAGCAGAATAAATTGCCTTTGTCATTCCAATCTTCGAAATAATGCTAAATACAAACATTCAAAAAGTTATGCATAATATCTCTTTACCGCGTCAGAATTGATCGCCATGTCTATGCATTTGCCTTCAATATCTGTTAAGCATAGTGCACCATTCGATAATACTCTGGTCACAATGAATGGTCCTTGCCAATTCGGGGCAAATTTGCCTTTTGCCTCAACCTGATGTGGAAGAATACGTTTCAGCACATGTTGACCCACTTCAAACTTCCGGGGACGCACCTTTTTGTTGTATGCTCTTGCTATTCTTCTTTGATACAATTGGCCATGACATACTGCGGCCAATCGTTTTTCATCAATCAAGTTCAACTGTTCCAGACGGGTTTTGACCCATTCATCATCATCAATCTTAGCTTCGGCGATGATCCGAAGGGAAGGAATTTCAACTTCTGCAGGAATTACTGCCTCAGTGCCATATACCAACAAATAAGGAGTTGCTCCTACTGAAGTGCGAACAGTAGTGCGATATCCCAACAACGCAAATGGTAATTTTTCGTGCCATTGCCTTGAACCTTCTACCATTTTCCGAAGTATCTTCTTTATGTTTTTGTTGGCTGCCTCGACTGCTCCATTCGCCTTGGGCCGATATGGGGTAGAGTTGCGATGTGTAATCTTAAACTGTTGACATACTTCCTTCATTAAGTTACTGTTAAGATTAGCACCGTTATCTGTGATGATCACCTTTGGGATTCCGAATCGACATATGATATTTGAGTGGACAAAATCGACCACAGCTTTCTTGGTCACTGATTTGAATGTTTTGGCCTCAACCCATTTGGTAAAATAATCAATGGCTACCAGAATGAACCTGTGCCCATTGGATGCTGCCGGCTCAATTGGTCCAATCACATCCATGCCCCAGGCAACGAAGGGCCATGGTGCCGACATTGTGTGCAACTCGGATGGTGGAGAATGAATCAAATCTCCGTGTATCTGGCATTGATGACACTTGCGCACAAAACTGATACAATCTCGCTCCATGGTAAGCCAATAGTAACCAGCTCGGAGGATTTTCTTTGCCAACACATATCCACTCATGTGGGGTCCGCAAACTCCCGAATGTACTTCAGACATGACAGCTGTAGCTTGTCTGGCATCTATGCATCTTAATAATCCAAGATCTGGTGTTCTTTTATACAAAACTCCTCCGCTTAAGAAGAATCCATTTGCCAATCGCCTAATGGTCCTCTTTTGATCTCCTGTGGCTTGTGCGGGATATATCCCCATCCTGATATACTCCTTGATGTCGTGGAACCATGGTTCACCATCAAATTCTTCTTCAACCATATTGCAATAAGCGTGCTGATCGTGGACTTGAATATGTAGTGGATCCACATAAGCTTTGTTCGGATGGTGCAACATTGATGCCAGGGTAGCCAATGCATCGGCAACCTTATTATGGATCCTTGGAATATGCTGAAACTCCACTGATAGAAAACGCTGACAAAGATCATGTAGACATTGTCGGTATGGTATGAGCTTCAAGTCTCGGGTTTCCCATTCTCCTTGAATTTGATGTACCAGAAGATCCGAATCTCCCATGACTAAGATTTCCTGGATACCCATGTCTGCGGCTAGCCTTAACCCCAAAATACAAGCTTCATATTCAGCCATATTATTGGTGCAATAAAATCGTAGTTGAGCCGTAACAGGATAGTGATGCCCTGTTTCAGAAATGATTACAGCTCCTATCCCGACTCCTTTCATGTTAGCGGCCCCATCAAAGAAAAGTTTCCAGCCAGGTTTTTCAATTTGCTCCATCTCATCGATATGCATTATTTCTTCATCGGGAAAATAGGTTTTCAATGGCTCGTACTCCTCGTCGACCGGGTTTTCAGCTAAATGATCGGCCAGTGCTTGGGCTTTCATTGCAGTCCGAGTCACATAGATGATGTCAAATTCTGTGAGTAATATCTGCCACTTTGCAAGTCTTCCCATTGTCATAGGCTTTTGAAAAATATATTTCAACGGATCCAAACGCGAAATGAGGTAAGTAGTGTAGGACGACAAATAGTGTTTCAACTTCTGAGCTACCCACGTTAGGGTGCAACATGTCTTTTCCAGATGAGTATACTTAACCTCATAAGATGTGAATTTCTTGCTAAGGTAGTAGATGGCCTGTTCTTTTCTACCGGTGAGGTCATGTTGCCCCAATACACAACCAAATGAATTTTCCAAGACTGTCAAGTAAAGAATCAGAGGTCTTCCTGGCTCCGGTGGGACCAGCACGGGTGGGTTCGACAAGTATCCTTTTATCTTATCAAACACTTCTTGACACTCATCGGTCCATTTGACCGCAGCATCCTTTTTCAACAATTTGAAAATAGGCTCACAGGTTGTCGTGAGCTGAGCAATAAACCTGCTGATGTAATTCAACCTTCCCAACAAACTCATTACTTCAGTTTTGTTCCTTGGAGGTGGCAATTCTTGGATGGCTTTGATTTTTGATGGGTCTAGCTCGATGCCTCGCCGACTGACTATGAATCCCAGCAACTTTCCAGATGGAACTCCAAATGCGCATTTGGCAGGGTTAAGCTTGAGGTTGTACCTGCGAAGTCTTAAGAAGAATTTCCTCAAATCCCCAACGTGGTCGGCCTGATGCTTTGATTTTATGATCACATCGTCCACGTATACCTCAATCTCCTTGTGTATCATATCATGAAACACTGTGGTCATTGCTCTCATATAGGTTGCTCCGGCGTTCTTTAAACCGAATGGCATTACCCGGTAGCAATAAGTTCCCCATGGTGTGATGAATGCCGTCTTTTCTGCATCTTCTTCATCCATTAGAATTTGATGATACCCGGCATAACAATCCACGAAAGATCCTATCTCATGCTTGGCGCAATTATCGATCAAAATATGGATATTGGGTAATGGGAAATTATCCTTTGGACTTGCTTTGTTGAGATTACGGTAGTCGACGCATACTCTAATTTTGCCGTCTTTCTTTGGTACAGGAACGATATTAGCTAACCAAACCGGATATCGAGTGACTCGAATGACCTTTACTTCCAACTGTTTGGTGATTTCTTCCTTAATTCTCACTCATATCAGGCTTGAATTTTCTCAGCCTCTGCTTGACAGGAGGCACCATTGGATCGGTGGGCAATTTGTGAACCACTAAATCAGCGCTCAAGCCCGGCATGTCGTCATATGACCATGCAAAAACATCTTTGAATTCTATGAGTGCTTTAATTAACTCTTCTCGGATCCTTGGTTCGAGATGGACACTTATTTTAGTTTCCCGGATATTATTCGTGTCCCCTATATTGATGTCCTCGGTATCACTCAGGTTAGGTTTGGTTTTTTCCTCAAAGTGAATTAACTCTTTACTAATCTCTTCAAAAGCCTCATCTTCATCATATTCTGATTCATAATCACAATATATTTCTTGAATTATTATTTCAGAACCAGATTGATTTTTAAGACTGGGCTGAGGATTCCTCATGCATGCCATATCACTAGAGCCAGCGTAAAAAGAACTGTACAGAAAAAGAAGAAAAGGAAAAGAAAACTATCAGGAATGATAATGAAAAAGGAAACTGTATTTTATTGGATGATGAAAGATAACAAGGTTTGCACACTTCAAACAAACTGTAAGATAAGCATTGGGATTACAACCCTGAGGTAACCCAAACAAACTGAAGGAAAATCAAAAATAAACTACCAAGACTCCTTTCGAATGGGGAGAGGAGTGGCTTTCCAATTATTAAGCTTTGTTTCTGGCCCAACGAATTGAACTTCTGCGTTGCTACAACCTTCCCCGCTTTCCACCATATTCACATCGTCAAACAATTTCTCGAATCTTTCAATTAATTCCTCCTCAGGATTGACCAGGGATTTAGGAATTGTTGTTATCGGGCGATTTTTAGCACCGGTCTTGACAAAAGACTTTGATAGATGTGGGACTGGTTTTGGAAGAACCCATGCTTTTTGTTTCAGCTTTCTGGCCTTTCTCACATCGTTGACAGTGGGTATGAATCCCAAACCAAATGTTCCCCAGTTCTCGGGGAGAGATACTGGTTGTATGATTCCTTGCAAAGATGAACCCAGACCTTTGCCGGGTATAAAACCATTTTTTAACATTTCATAGGCTACCATGACTGATGCAGAGGTTATCTTTGGATTTGGAATGTACTTCCCTTCTGGAATTTTCTCTACCGACACTGTATCGGACACTTGGTATACCCATGGTCCCTGGTCATTTTCTATTCCCTCGACCGGTACAATGGCACTGCTGTGAGCATTTAAACTTTCTTCCCCATGCACAACTATTTCTTGATGATCCCATTCAAACTTGACCGCCTGGTGTAGTGTTGACGGGACTGCTTTAGCAGCATGGATCCATGGTCGACCCAACAACAAATTATAAGAAACAGTTATGTCCAGTACTTGAAACTCCATCGTGAATTCAACCGGCCCTATTGTCAGTTCCAACACTATGTCGCCAAATGAATCTCTACTTCCACCGTCAAACCCCCGTACGCAAATACTATTCTTTTGGATCCTCTCCTCTTTGATTTTCAATTTGCTTAAAGTGGAGAGAGGGCAGATGTTTGCACTTGACCCGTTGTCAACCAATACCCGGGTTACTACGGAGTTTTCACATTTCACGGTGAGGTAAAGAGCTCTGTTGTGCTCAGTCCCTTCCACAGGCAATTCATCATCAGAAAATGTAATTCTGTTCGCCTCAAAGATTCTGTTGGCTATTCTTCCCAAATGATTTACAGAGATTTTATCGGGAACGTGAGCCTCATTCAGGATTTTCATCAAAGCCAGACGGTGCTCCTCTGAATGGATCAGTAATGACAATAATGAAATTTGAGCGAGCGTCTTCTTCAGTTGATCTACAACAGAATAGTCATGGAGCTTCATTTTTCTTAAGAATTCTTCCGCTTCTTCTTCCGTCACAGCTTTCTTTATTGGTGTTGGATTATTTTTAGTTTTTCTTAACTCTTCGGGAGTAAAACATCTTCCCGAGCGAGTCAAGCCTTGCACCTCACAGACTTCTTCCTTGACTTTCTTTCCCTTGTACATTACTGTCACTCGTTCATAGTTCCATGGAATGGCCTTGTTGTTGACCACTGGTAGCTGGGTTACAGGTTTGATAATAACCCGATCTATACGGGCTCCTTCCACAACTACAATGGGTTTGCTGGCAACCCCTGGTACTATCACTTTCAACTTTTCTTGCTTTGTGGCAACTTTGCTCGAAGACCCCTTCTCGACTACCACAGATGGTTCATCACCATTTCTGTTCTACTTAGGTACCGGCTTCTACTCTGTTAACTGCTTATCTGGCTTGGCTTCATGAGACCTGATCATCATGACAGTTTGTGACGGCTTCTTTGTCTCCCCATCAACCTGTACTATTTCTATCATATTAGCCTCCTGATGGGCTGGCATTGGATTTCTGTTGATATTGGGAGCTTCGGGGGTTTGAACCTCGATTTTATTAGTATCAATCAGCTCTTGTATTGCATTTTTTAAATGCCAGCATTTTTCCGTATCATGGCCTGGTGTACCGGAACAATACTCACAGCTAATGGTGTAGTCCAGATTCTTTGGAGGAGGATTGGGTAGCTTGGATTGTATTGGTCTTAGCATGTCCAGCTGTCTCAACCTGTGGAACAGACTAGTGTAGGACTCTCCCAATGGAGTGTAGGTTTTCTTTTTCTGTTCCCTTTCTCCCCTGAATGCTGGCCTAGGCCTGAAACCTGGTCCGGGATAGGCTCGTGGGTAAGTACCTGGTATGACAGGAGCACGCCAGTTAGCGTGTGCCGGTGGATGATTGTATGCTTGTGTATGGTTGATGGAAAAATGAGGTTCCGAAGGGTGATAGTAGTGTTGAGATGAATTGTGGTGGTGAGTTGATTGGTGAGATCGATGTTGATTATAGTAAGGAAGTGATCCTCTGGATCCCGACCAAGTTCCTGAATCAACTACCGCTGCTTCTTCTCTTTTCTTTCTTCTGATTCCTCCTACCCTGCCTTGAATAGCTTGAGTAGTCACTTTGATGGCCGAATAGCTCATGATTTTATTTGTCTTGAGGCCTTCTTCCACCATACCTCCCATCTTTACTACTTCGTTGAATGATTTACCTACCGCTGAAACCAAATGGGCATAGTAAGTTGGTTCCAAGGCTTGAAGGAAGTAGTCTACCATTTCACTCTCCTTCATAGGAGGATCTACTCTTGCTGCCTGTTCTCTCCACCGGAAGCCATACTCTCTGAAACTTTCATTGTGTTTTTTCTCAAATTTTGTCAAAGATAGTCGATCTGGGATGATTTCCAGATTGTATTGGAAATGGTGTGCGAATGCCTGTGCTAGGTCATCCCAGGTGTACCATCTCCCATGGTCCTGGCGTGTATACCACTCCAAAGCTGATCCGCTTAAACTTTGACTGAAGTAAGCCATCAATAATTCGTCCTTTCCCCCAGCTCCTCGCATCTTGCTGCAGAAACCCCTTAAGTGGGCTACTGGGTCGCTGTGCCCATTGTATAGGTCAAATTTAGGCATCTTGAAGCCAACTGGTAATTGTACATTTGGGAACAAGCACAAATCCTTGTATGCCACACTGACTTGTCCACCTAACCCTCGCATGTCTCGGAACGATTGTTCTAGGCTTTTGTCCTTCCTAAACATCTCTTCTTGTTCAGCATTTTTGGCTGGCTTGTCAATTTCGGTCGGGAGGTCAAAACGAGGAGTAGTTAAATGGATTTCGGAGGCTTTGAGGGTGGGTTCCGGGGGGTAATATTGGTTGTCCTGGGCCTGGAATGTAGGCTCACTAGGAGATTTGTGGAGTGTAGCTGTGGGAGGTGTCACAAAGACAAGAGTTACAGGTGGAGGAAAGTATGGAACTGGTTTAGGAGGGGGAGACTGCGGTGTCTGAGAGGTGGTGCCTCGGTAGTGTTGGTAGATGGGGAAATTTGGGGACAATTCAGTGGTAAGATTATCCTGAGTTTGGGCCATTGATAGAGCAGGGTTAGTTGGGTAAGATGGGGGTGACTGCCCTGTAGACCAGGCCCGGTACATCTCAGCCATTTGCTGCTTGAGTTTAAACATCTCTTCTTTCATTTTCCCAACATCCATCTCCTCTAGCTCAATACCTGTGTCAACATCTGGGATAGACATACTTTCGGGTATTGGTCCTTTTGATCTCGTGTGATAATGATAATATGCCAGTATACTCTTTAGAGAAACTAACTGCTTGAATTCTGGAAATGAGCAAACTTGTTAGTTTTGAGAGTTTAACACATATATAATTACACGTTGAGATGCAATGCTCCTAGACAAATAACCCATTTCTATTATGCATTTGCTTGGCTGCTTGTGTCATCCCAGCTTTTCTTGGTCTTTTATTGTTGTTCACTCTTATTTTATTTTCTTATATACATTTTGTATTGTGTTGTGGTCGAATCTTATAGAGATTGCCTACGTATCATGCCCCCGCATGAATCAGACCTTGCGTAGTTCGGACATAAGGCAAACACTTTTATTCATTATACAAAGATGGAACAGACATTACATTTGAAAACCTTTATAAGAAAATGGTTTGAAACACACACACTCAAATCAAAATAAAAGATACAACTCTTAACATCTCACAACATGCCCCACTTTCCACTTTTATTGTCAATCATTGGATTATCTGCTCAATGTGGGGCTTGACCTGGATGACCTCCCAGCGTACGATACATCCTTTCCAACTCCATTGCTAGATGACGGGCAAAAAAGGGTGCATGCTCTGTAAACCTTTCATAATCCATTCCTTGGCAGTTTACATAACTTTGAGAGGTGTAGACCGCCAGGTCGTGGATTTGTGCCCTGAAATCTTGGAGACGTTGGTCTTGGTTCTGCAATTGCTGCTGGCGAGTGGTGGCTATATCTCTGACACGGTGTTCACGATCTAGAGCTGACTCTAATAGAGCTCGGAGTCTGGCCTGCTCTAATCTTGCCTGCGCTCTTTCTCTTTCGATGTCTGCTTGTTGATGTTCTCTGTTGTATCTTTTTGCCTCTTCTAGTTGTGCATGAAGTTGGTCTTCTGAACGTATCCAATGGTTTTTTTCCTTTTTGAATTGTGCCCTGTCTTCTTCGGATTGCCTTACTTGGCGTTCCTTATTAGATCTGGCTTCTTCGTTTAATTGTTGGATTCTTTCTTTAGCTTTGCTCAACGCCCTTTCGTTTTCTGCAAGAATGGAATCATAATCTTGCATTCTTTCAAAAAGATTGGCGATGGTTTTTTTATCCTTCCAACTCCTCATTGGTGTTTAAGAAGCTCTTTTCATTTTTTAAAATCGAGCGTGAAGATTTTCATTCTCACAAGCTAAACTCTTCTTCTCGCCTTCGGCTTCTTGTGCTTGCAAATCTTTCTCCAGACTGAGGCTCCTCAGATTTTCCTTTAGGGCATGGATAGTTGCTTTGTACCTTTTTTCCTTTTCTCCCCAAATCAACCGCTCTTGGATTTTATCATTAAAGTTTTGAACATGGGGTCTTTTTGTTGGCCTTCTTACCTCGGGTTCTGGTACAACATCCACGCGAGACCGTTTCTCAAACCACCCTGCATATCCAGGATTTATCTCACCCCTTGTAGTGTCTGGGACTTGAGTATCACTTTTCAAGTATCGACATCCATTCCATATCTGCTGAATTAGAGCCTCGGGAATAGTGGTTTTCGGGTGTAATTCGATTACTTGCATACTCAAATCTTCATCATCAGGAACTACTTGGTATCTCCCTAGTTGTCTTAGAACTCTTAGTGGCGCATATGGCTGGATGCTTCTCAATCCCAATAGTAGCAAATAACTACTTGAGGTTGACATGTGTATCACTTCCCTCATCGGGAGCCATCCCAAAGTCCACTCAATTTGATTTGCCATTAAAGCCCTTAGATGAGATACCCATGCTTCTATCCCTTCTGGGGACTTATAATCTTTTATTCTTTCCTCATAACTCTCGATGAAATTATCATTGCTTGGCCCATACTGTATGATCTTGGGCTGATGTTGGAGATGTTCAATCACCCACATTTGCAACAAAATTTTGCATCCTTCGAAGACTTTTGCTCCTGATTTACATAAAGTCAACGCCCGATAAATGTCTGAGAGAATGATTGGGACAAGGGTGTGATTTTCCTTGGTGGTGAGGACCTGCACAACTTTCGCGGTGCGAATATCAATTGTTCGCTCTTTGTTTGGGAAGACCATGATTCTTAGAAAATCCACCATGAAGGCGAAGCGACGATGAATCTGCCAGGTGTCTTTGTTTTGCTTGTTAGTAAGGCCTTTCTCATGAATTTCAAATCCATCTGGCTTTCCGAACCTTGAATACAAGAAGTTGAAAGAATAACATCCGTTGATGACATTACTTTTCTTGATTTGATTACTGATGTTCAGAAGACCGAAGAATCGATGTACCGAGGGAGCCTTTGTGAATATCAGGTTTTGATTTCTTAGACTTCCGTCAAAACCAGCATATCCAGCTATCTCCTCTAATGTAGGAGTAAGCTCGAAATCAGAGAAACGAAAGACATTGTGAACAGGGTCCCAAAAAGTTACTAACGCCGCAATCAGATCATCACGTGGTTTAACTTTCATAATATCCGTGAGATTTCCCAAATGCTTGACGACCCATTTTTGACCATCTTCGCCTAACTCATACCACCACATTTGAAGCTGAAATAGAAACTCGTCTGTATTTGTGGATGAGGGGTTTTGTGTGGTGCTCATTTTGTATCTGAAATTTAATTTTAACAAAATCAAGACTCATTTTGAAAATATATACTAAAAAAAATCATTTTCAATTTTTATTTATTAAACACTTTTTATTTCAAGATTTAAAACTATTTTTGGGAATTTCTTAAAACAACCCATTTTATTCCTCGGTCCTCACAATGATTTTGATTAAGCTGGTCAACAAGCAAATCCGAGGCAAATGAATGCACAGGTAGCAAGTAGGATGCATCAGGATGGTCTTTTTATTTCGGGTTCACCTGTCCTAGACAGACCCAACCCCTGTGTTGAGTCTCCAAGGCCAAATGTACATGATGCAAATAGACGTTCCTACTAGGGATCCGGTACATGGCTGAGTTATTCTAGGTGAAAAACCTGAGGCATATTGTTCTAAACCTGGCTCACCCAAACGGACAGTTTGAGCCGAAGTGGGGGCAACGTACCGGGAGCACGAAAGTCTACCCGGCCTAGTTACTTGTCCCAACTTCGTCTTATTTGGTATGACTTTAACAGAAAGGTGGGCCACGCGCACGTGTGCACCATAAATTTAGAAGACTCAGAAAGAAGGGGGTTTCGTAGCAATTGTATATGCACAATTCAAATAATATTAAAGCAGTAAAAATATCATTTAGCATATTGGGCATATATCATGTAAAAATCAGATAATAAATAAAGCCAACTATAACAGTTATTTTAAGCTCGAATTCTTAAACCCTGAACCACTGGTTCTGGGTTACAGTTTTCACTTTTGTCCCCAGTAGAGTCGCCAGAGTTGTCACACCTCCTTTTTCCGCGCCCGCGGGGGTGCGTAGGGAGTTTTCTCCAATTAAAGGACAGTCGAAACGGGATTTGTTTATTTGTTTCAGAGTCGCCACCTGGGAATTTTAAGGCGTCCCAAGTCACCAGTTTTAATACCTGAATCGAGGAGAATATGACTCTGTTTGTTATTCTGCTAACCAGAAATCCTGAGTAAGGAATTCTGTTAATCCGGAAGAAGGTGTTAGGCATTTCCGAATTCCGTGGTTCTAGCACGGTCGCTTAACTGTTCTTATTCTTGGCTTAATTATCTTGATTTACTAAATACCCTTTTTCTTGTTACCTGATTTTACTACCGCTTTCGTTTAGATTGTTTACAAATTAAAGATTTTCTTGAAACGAATCACGCGTACGTATATTCGCCTTGTCTATTTTTTATAAACGTAAAGAATCGTGTCACGCATACGTGTACATAATAAGATTGACAATATTTTTTTTTATTAAAATATCATACGTTCGAAATTTAAAATAAAATTAAGAACATCGTCACCCTTATATTTAAACAGTGAACTGCACATCTCGGGTTATATGAAATTATTTTAACATCCTCGGAGAAATCCCTTTTATTAAATATTCGCTCGAAGTTGCGCGAACGCATAATCCGAATTGCTTTTAGAAATATAATCAGGTTACGCGAACGTATCCCTAATCACAAATATATTCTTGATGGTAATATAAATTTGTTTACAAATTATTTATTACATCCATATTATTTTTATGTGAAAAATCATGAGAAATCCCTATTTGAGACGCCCTTAAATTCTTTGAAAAGAATTCACAATTATTGAGTGTTGACCGCAAATTATATTTTTTCGCGTATAAATTATATTCCTCCAAGCCATTCGAATTTAAGGAGTAAAAATGAACAACGTGATTAATACTACCATTTATAGTGAATACAATATTTGCCTACTCAAATAAACAACATGTGAATTACGTATAAACATTGGGAAAGAGTTGATGTAAGAAAGGAAATGATATTTTCGAAGAATTTTCATTATTCTATTTGAGGCGAATGCTATTTTTATATTTTTAAAAAAATGTTATAATCTATAAACCTAATCACCTTCTACATTACTTGTTTTTAATCCAAAGTGGTAATCGTTTGGTTAATTTGTTTACGATGGTAGATAGGCATCAAGTTGATAAGAAAGGGAATTATTATACAAATCGATTTAATAAAATTTGTCTTACATGCAACATAATTGTACGTCTGAAACATTCATAACACTCTAACATCGTAAAGAGCTATATCAAATCACCTTCCACTTATGGTTCTATATATACCTGTTATCATGCCATATATGAACGTACAACTTACATCATTCAATACACAACTAAATCAGATATTAGAATAAACTAGCAATATGGTTTTTGATATTTTCATACTATTCTTTATTCAACTAACAATGTCACAAGGCTTATTTAATGGCCAATCTTTATGCCATATTTTCCTATCTTGGCAATCCAATCATAACTATGCTTTTAATGAGATTCCGAAATAGGCAACATTATTACTACGCTCATACGAATTTCAAAAGAGAAATGATCAACTAATAGTTATTCTATCAAGCATATTACTATATTAATCAGTATGAAACAAAACTGAAATTTAAAATAATGAACTTAGACGAATGGAAAACAGAATTATAATTCCCAAGCTTCATTTATTTGTCATGTTGAAGCTTTTCACAACATGAGTTTAAAAGATATGTACCTGGAAATGAAGGTAGAAGGAGTAAATTTCAGCAGTAATAGCAGCAATAAAACACCGACAGAATATACCAATAACACAGCAGGTCTGAACAAGACCCGTTAACCCAGATGAACAGTGATAGAAATTTGAGAAAAATTTCATATTTAAACCGAACAATATCCACAAACAAACAACGGATAGATTCTAGAAAAATAACATTTCAGATTTCAGTTTCTTTCTTCTATCTGTTTCAGATTCCTATTTCTTATTTTTCTGTTCAGTTTTCCTCTCTTAATTTCTGTCCAGATTTTCTCCTATATGGTTCTGTGTATTCCTCCAGATTTTTTTTCTCTCTTTTTTCTCTTAATGTCTCTCTTCTGTGTATTCAAAATCTCTCCCTAAATCAATCCCAATCCCCTCTATCTTATACAGGTCTGCCTCTCTTTTTGCAGCCTACTGTCTGGACCCCCTTCTTTCTTTTAAAAATCAGAAAATCCCACTAAAATTCTGCTTTTACTACTTTAAATCCCATTAAGTGAACTTTTCCTGATTTTCAGCATTCTCATTACCCTTTGTTTCCCATTATTTCATTAAATTAAAAGCCATTAACACTCCACTATCAGCACACTATTATTATCATATTACCCTCACTGTTTCATTCCAGAAATACCCCTGAAAATCCCTTAATATTACTGTTATTACTGCCCCAGACCAAAGACTGCCTAAACCTTAACAGATTTATCTGAATTAAACTGTTTAGCAGCTAATAACCAATTCCTAAATCAAACAAACATTCTGTCTTTTCAATGATAGCTAATTGATCCAACACCCAATGTCTAATAGCTAATGGACAAAACTAAATTCAGATTGAACACTGAACTTGTATACGAACATATTAACAATACACAGAACTTAACAGAATAAAATCTGAATTGAAATTGAATTTAGCATAAGTGCAGGGGCATTGTCAGTATATTGACACTGCCTGAAACTTAATGCTCAGAAATCAACAGCATCTTATTGAATTGCAAACAAAGATGATTCAATTAACGAGTATTAGTCAAACTGATTATTTACAACAATTGTCAACAAACAACCGATAAACAGATTATTTCAAACAGCATTTTCAGAAACAGAATTCTATAATATAACTAATCGACGAACTTAATCGAGTCGATTACACACATTGTAAACAAACATAACCAACAGAACAATTCACACTTTGATCAAGTAAGCGGGTATGAGACAGAATTACAGAATTTAAACAAACAAAAATATGAAAAATTACACAGACAACTACAATAGGCAACAACATATGTAGGAAACAAAAGAAATAGGAAAATACCTCTGAATCTTCAATTTCATACGGACACAGGGTCAACTTGGATTTGGACTTTTGAAATCAAACAGACTTTAGTCGAAGTATTCTCAACTGAAAATACTTCGACTAAGGTCGATTAGACCCCAACATTTTATTTAATTTGGGGCAGAACCTAAAAAATTGAAATTTTTAGTGTTTCTAATTCTTGGATCTTAAATTCGAACACTTCTGGGCAAATTCGAAAGAAACCAAAGATGACACAAGGGTGAGGGATGCCTAGGGGTCATTTGGTGTTAGTTTGGAACGAATCTGAGTGAGTTCATGTTTGGTTCGAACCTTCAAAAGAAGATTCGAAGCACTCTGAGATGATTCGAACCAAACAAACACCAGATCCATAGCTAGGGTAGTTGGGGGAAGCTACGGTGTTAATTTGGGGGTGGTTGGTTTGGATCTGAGTTTAGCTCGAAT
Organism: Nicotiana sylvestris; assembly: GCF_000393655.2. NCBI lineage: Eukaryota > Viridiplantae > Streptophyta > Magnoliopsida > Solanales > Solanaceae > Nicotiana > Nicotiana sylvestris. The sequence goes on along the minus strand of NC_091067.1, from coordinate 6,643,589 downwards.
CTTCAAATGAAGATTCGAGAACCTTTAGGAGGATTCGAGCCAAGTGGCTAACAGATTCGGATAGAGGATGGTCAGGGGGTTCAGGGGTGTTAAGGTGGTGACCGGCGGCGTTGTTGCCGCCGGGTTTCAGGCAATGGGGAATGAGGGCGGCTAGGGTTAGGGGTGTGATTTGGAGAGGATGATGAACAGTGGAGAGGGGGGTGTTTAGTTAGGGGGCCGGGGTAGGGGTTTGGACTTATATAGGGATGGGGTGGATGAATATTGACCATCCGATCAAGTAAGATACACGGTCAGGATCAGCTCACTTAACCAAACGACGTCGTTTGGTTTAAGTTGAGGGAAAGGATTGGATCGGGGCAGTGGGTTGGGTAAGGGTTATGGGTAAGGGTTGTAAGATCTCAGCCGTTGGATGGATTTGATCCAACGGCCCTTGATAAAATACGACCAAACGTTGTCGTTTGGTTCGTTTGAATTGGACCGGACATGGGAGTGTTGGGATTGGGCTGTGGAGGGTTGAATTTTTTTGTTTGGGCCTGGATTTCAGTCCAGGCCCGATTTTTAATATTCAGAACCCATTTTCAATTTCCTAATTTAAATTCTCAATTTTAATTATAAAACAATTTTAAACTTACAAAAATATTAATTACTTTTTAACAACTATTAACACATAGACAAAACATTAATCACACAGTGGAACATTTAAAATAGAACAAATGCATATTTTTGTGATTTTATTTTTAAATCAATTATTAAATGCATAATTAAATCCTAGATATGCATGAGACATGTATTTTTATTTTTATTTTGTTTAATTATAACAAAGCAAACATTTACGGACAACACAAATAATTAACAAACACCACACAAATTCTAAAAATTGCACACTAAAAGAGATTTGTTTTATTTATTTTTTATTTATTTTGGAGTTGTTTTCGTGAGGCAAAAATTACGTGCTCACACTAGGTCATGTCGCCCAGACCCAATGCAAATGGCGTGGGCTATATCATTCGAAAATCTAGGAATTTGGTAGAATTACAGATTTATTTTCCTAAAATGTCAAAAAATAAGAAAGGTCATGGCGAGACAATGACTATTGTTCCTTAGGTTATTTTTGATGGGTCGGAAAAATTTATGCAACCCGGGTCTGACTGCCGAATTCATGCAGATGGCGTGGGTATTACACACAAAAATTTGAGAATCGAAAGGAATTATAATTTTATGGCCCTAAAGCGCCAAAAAATAAGGATCAGTCATAGCAAGGCGATGTCTATTATTCCTTAAGTTATTTTTGATAGGACGACAAAACTATAGGCGATCCAGGTGAGGTCACCCGGACCCATGCAAATGGTGTGGAGTATATAAGATACAGAAATTTGGAAATATGGCAGAATTTAAGTTTTACGGCCTTAAAACGCCAAAAAATGAGGAACGATCATGGAGAGTCGATGATTATTGTTCCTTAGGTCATTTTTTATGATCCATCAAAATTTTAGGTGACCCGAGTTCGGTGGCCCAGACCCATACAGATGGCATGGGCTATAGCATATGAAAATCTGAGAATCAGGTGGAATTACAGTTTTATGGTCCTAAAACATTGAAAAACAAGGAACGGTCATGGCGAGGTGATGACTATTGTTCTTTAGGTCATTTTTGGGCTGAAAAAAGTTTAGGTGATCGAGATCCGGTCGCCTGAACCCATGCAGATGGCTTGGGCTATAACATATAAAAATCTAGGAATCTGGCGAAATTCTTATTTGATGGCTCTAATTGCCAAAAAATGAGGATCAGTCATGGCGACGCGATGACTATTGCTCCTTAGGTTATTTTCGATGGCCTGACAAAAGTCTAGACGATCAGGGTCCGGTCGTCGGGACCCATACAGATTGCATGGGCTATAGCACACGAAAATTCGAAAACTGTGCGAAATTCCACTTTTATGACCCTTAAATGTTAGAAAATAAAGAATGGACATGGCGAGGCGATGGCTACTATACCTCAGGCTGTATTTTATGGGCTGGCAAAATTTTAGGCGACAGGACCCATGCAGATGCATGGGCTATAACACATAAAAATAGGGTAAATCAGGTAGAATTCCTGTTTTATGGCCCTAAAATGTCAAAAAAGAGAAACAACCATGGTGAGATGATGACTACTGTTCTTTAGGTTGTTTTTGATGGGTCGGAAAAAATTTTGGCAATTGAGGTCCAGTCACCAGACCTATGCAGATAGCATGTAGCATACGAAAATCTGAAAATCGAGCAGAATTCAAGTTTTATGGCCCTAAACGCCTAAAACGAGGAAAGATCATGGCGAGGCGATGAATATTGTTCCTTAGGTAATTATTGATGGGCCGGCTATATTTTAGGCGATCCCAGGCCGGTCGCCCAAGCTTGAGAAAATCTGGGAATTTGGCAAAATTCTAGTTTTATGGCTCTAAAGTGCCAAAAATGAAGAACAGTCACGGCGAGACGATGATTATTATTCCTTTGGTCATTTTTGATGGGCCAACAAAATTTTGGGCGATCCGGGGCGGTCACCTGGATCCATGCAGATGGAGTGGTCTATAGCACACGAAAATCTGGGAATCGAGCGGAATTTTATTTTTATGGCCCTAAAATGCCAAAAATGAGGAACAATCATGGTGAGGTGATGATTGTTATTCCTTAGGTCATTAATGATGGGTCGGAAAAATTTTAGGCGATATAGGACGATCGCCCAGACCCATGCAGATCGTGTGCATAATGGTATACAAAAATCTGGGAATCGGACTGAATTCCACTTTTATGGCCCTAAAATGCTAAAAACTAGAAACGGTCATGTAGAGGGGATGACTTTAGTTTCTTAGGTCATTTTTTATGGTCTGGGAAAATCTTAGGCGATCAGGGTTCGATCGCCCATGCAGATGTCGTGGGCTATAGTACATGAAAATCGGGAAATCAGGTAGAATTCTAGTTTTATGGCCTTAATATAATATGTCAAAAACGAAGAACGATCGTGGAGAGGCAATGAATATTGTTCCTTAGATCATTTTTTATTTAAGTTATCCGATTCCGGCCGCCTGGATCCATGCGGATGACGTGGGTTGTCAAAAATGCAAAAATCTTGGAATCAGACCCGTGAAGATGGCATAGCGTATAGAAAACGATGAATATTTTTTCCTAGGTCATATTTTATGGGCCAGCAAAATTTTAGGCGACCGAACCGGACCCATGCAGATAACATGGGGTATAGTACACGAAAATTGGGAAATCGAGCACAATTCCAGTTTTATGGCTCAAACACTCCTAAAACGAGGAATGGTCATGGCAAGGTGATGACTATTGTTCTTTAGGTCATTTTTCATGGGCCGAAAAATTTTTGGACGATTCGGGTCCGGTCGCTCGTACACATGCAGATAGCATGGGCCATAACACACAAAAATCTAGAAATCGGGCAGAATTCCAATTTTATGGCCCTAAAATACCAAAATATGAGGAACATTCATTGCAAGATGATCGGGTCCAGTCGCCCTTACCTATAAAGATGACGTGGGCTATAGAACACGAAAATCTAGGAATTGGGAGAAATTCCAAATTTATGACCCTACAATGCCAAAAAATGAGTAAAGGTCATGGATATGTGATGACTATTGTTCCTTAGGATGCTTGATGGACCATCAAAGTTTTAGAGAATTCGGGTCTGGTCGCTCAGACTCATGCAGATGTTGTGGGCTATTGCACACAAAAATCTGAGAATCCGGCAGAATTTCAGTTTTATGTCCCTAAAATGCCAAAAACGAAGAACGGTCGTGGTGAGGCGATGATTATTGTTCCTTAGGTCATTTTATATAGGTCGGAAAAGTTTTAGCCGATTCAGTTTGATCGCCCGAACCCATGAAGATGGTGTGGGCTATACCACACGAAAATCTAGGAATCAGGTGAAATTTTATTTTTATGGCCCTAAAAAGCCAAAAATACAAGGAACGGTCATTGAGAGGCCATGACTAGGGTCTGGTCGTCCGATCCCATATATATGGAGTGGGCTATGGACACGAAAATCTAGAAATCAGACAGAATTTCGATTTTATGGCCCTAAAACGCTAAAAAGAGGAACGGTCATGGCGAGGCAATAACGATTTTTCCTTAGGTCCTTTTTTATGGGCCGACAAAATTTAAGGCAATCTGGTTCTTCACCCAGACTCATGCAAATGGCATGGGCTATAGCACACGAAAATCTTGGAATCGGGCAAAATTTCAGTTTTATGGCCCTAAAATGCCAAAAAATGAGGAAAGATCATGGAGAAGCATTGACTATTGTTCTTTAGGTCGTTTTTGATGGACTAGAAAATTTTATGGAATCCGGATCCTATCGCTCGGACCCAAGCAGATGGTGTGGGGGTTATTGCACATGAAAATTTGAGAATCGGGCGAAATTAGAGTTTTATGGCTCTAAAATGCCAAAAAATGAGGAACGGTCATCGCGAGGCGATGACTATTATTGCACATGTTATATTTGATTGGAAGGCAAAATTTTAGGCAATCGGGGTCCGGCTGCCTAGACTCATGCAGATAGCGTGGACGCACATGAAAATCTAAGAATCGAGGGAAATTCTACTTTTACAGCCTTAAAACTCAAAAAATGAGGAACTCTTATGGCGAGGCGATAACTATTGTTCCTTAGGTCTTTTAGGTGATCCTCGTCTGGTCGCTTGGACCCATGTAGATGGTGTGGGCTATAGCACACGAATATAGGAGAATCGGGGGAAATTCCAGTTTTATGGATCTAAAATGCCAAAAAATGAGGAACGGCCATGGCAAGGCGATGATTATTGTTCCTTGGGTCATTTTTGATAGGCCGTCAAAATTTTAGGCAATCAGGTTCGGGTCTCCCGGACCCATACAGATAGTGTGGGTTATAACACACGAAAATCTTAGAATCGAGCGGAATTCCAGTTTTATGACCATAAAACGCCAAAAAATGAGGAATGATCATAGTGAGAGGATATCTATTGTTTCTTAGGTCGTTTTTATGGGCCGACAAAATATTAGGCGATTCGAAAACGGGCGCCTGGATCCATGCGGATGGCACAAGTTATAGCATACGAAAATCTAAGAATCAGGCGATATTCCATTTTTATGGTCCTAAAACACCAAAAAGAATGAATGATCATGGCGAGGCGATGACTATTATTCATTGGGTCAATATTTATGGGACGGCAAAATTTAGGCGATACGAGTCCAGTCGCCAAGACCTATGAATATGGGCTATATTACACAAAAATCTGGGAATCGAGAGAAATTTCTGTTTTATGCCCCTAAAATGCCTAAATAAGGAACGGTCATGGTGAGGTAATGACTATTGTTCCTTAGGTCGTTTTTTATGAGCCGAAAAAATTTTAGACTATCCGGGTCCGGTCGGTCGGACCTATACAAATGACATGGGCTATAACACACGAAAATCTGGGAATCGGGCGAAACTCCTGTTTTATGGCACTAAAATGCTAAAAAGAAGAAACAATTATGGTGATGCAATACCTATTGTTCCTTTGGTCATTTTTTATGGGCCGGCAAAATTTTAAGCGATCCGGGTCTGGTCGCCCGGATCCATGCAAATGGCATGGGCTATAGTACACGGAAATCTGGGAATCGGGCGGAATTCCAATTTTATGGCCTTAAAATGCCATAAAACGAGGAATGGTCATGGTGAGGAGATAACTATTGTTCCTTGTGTCGATTTCGATATGCCAGCAAAAAATTTAGGCGATCCAGGTCCGGTCGCCCGAGCCCATGCAGATGGTGTGGACTATAGCACACGAAAATTTGAGAATTGGGCGAAATTCTAATTTTATGGCCTTAACACGCCATAAAACGAGGAACAATCATGGTGAGGCGATGACTATTGATCCTTGTGTCTTTTTCGATAGGCCAACAAAAAATTTAGGCGATCCAGGTCCGGTCACCCTAGCCCATGCAGATGGCGTGGGTTATAGCACACGAAAATCTGAGAATTGGGCGAGATCCCAATTTTATGGCCCTAAACGCTAAAAATGAGGGACGGTCATGGCGAGGCGATGACTACTGTTCCTTAGGTCATTTTTTATGGGTCGCTATATTTTTTGGCGATCTGGGTCTGGTCGCATGCAGATGACGTGTGTTATAGCATACGAAAATCAGGGACCAAAAGATGTGAAACTGCTATGATGAGGCAAAAAATGAGGAATGGTCATGGTGAGGCAGTGGCTATTGTTACTTATGTCATTTTTTTTGGGCCGACACAATTTTAGGCGGTCGGGTCTGGTCGCCTAGACCCATGCAAATGGCGCAGGCTATAGCACATGAAAATCTAAATCGGCCGGAATGCCGATTTTAAGATTCGAAAATGCCAAAAAATGAGGAACGATCATGGTGAGGCGATGACAATTGTTCCTGAATTTCTGTATTACGGCTCTAAAATGCTAAAAAAAAAAAAAAAATGAAACGGTAAATGAGAGAGAGACAGAGAAGCTCATGCATGCTAACATCCAGACTAAATAGGTAACTCTGCAATAATAGTACACGAAAAGCAGTCTCAAGGGCAAGTCACGACACATCAAATGGAAGTTTTGGAGTGTTGTCTTAAATGATAGAGATATCTAGACATCTAACAGAAAGGCAATAAAGCAGTGAATAGAGAAGAACGAGAGATAGTAAATATTATCAATTTATCATCAATAATTGAATCAATAAACAAGTGGGCAATATTGCATCCCTTTATACCTAATTCTGTTTTCATACTAACTGCAAAGACATAGTATAACTCAATTACTGAAGTTCCTGATCCACCACCACATTTTGGACAAGGTAGTAGCAAAAAACCATATATATAATGGATATGTTCAAGATATTCGCAAAATTCTAGCCAAAGCTACTGAATTCAGACGAACGAACACATAAGTTATGATTTACTTCGCTCTTGAATGTAAATGTAGATAAAAACATCTATGCGCTTTGACATCCAACATTAATGTCCATGATCTAAACATAAAATAAAAACAGAACGAGCTTCTGATAAGTTTGTTTATGCTGGCTCAAAGGAAAATGGCAAGTTTGGTTTAGCTCGTCAAGCTATTACAGAACTAAAATCGGCTTAGGAACCCAGTTATTGGCACGTAAATCCAGCACATCGCAAACCATAACCCTCAGTCGTGGAGCCAACCGAGGATTTGTCGACAGTTTCTTCAAACAGTCAAAGTAAACATCGATGTTCTCCGTTGAATCTTGGCTCTTATCAAGCAGCTTGCCAATGTTGATGAGTAACTGCCAACTGGCTTCAACATTCTCTTCTGCCAGACAACATTTGTGATTGTATATTAACATTTCCTGTTAACAGAACCAGCAAAGACAATCATTGGTAGAGTTCTCGACATTATTGAGTCTATTGTTGCAAAAGCAACAACAACAACATACTCAGTATAATCCCACAAGTGGGGTCTAGGGAAGGTAGTGTGTATGCAAGCCGTACCTCGGCTCAAGAAGAAGAAGAAGAAGAGGAAAGAAAGAAGAGGGAGACAACGACGATAAGGAAAAAGGGGAGAAAAAGAGAGGCCAAAAAAGAAAAAGTAGCATCAAATGGTAACAATAAGGGAAAACCTTAACAATGCCATGAATAATATTTTTGCTGAGCATCCTAAGCTTAAAAATCTCTCCAATAAGCTGTATATTGCCAAGAGTTCGCAGTTTGATCAACTTTTCTTTGTCCTTGCGTTCTGACTCCTGCTCCGGTGCTGTCATTTGCCTCGCCTCTTCTTGCAGATTGTCAGCACCTTCAAATGTCTTCTGACAATTATCCAATAGAACATACTTGAGCGTAATCTCTCTGCAACCAGATTCATCAGAAGGAAATGGAGGCAGCTTTTTATTGAGATCAAAAAACAGTTGGATATACATCAGGCAAAATGTTGGTTCTAGTACAGCCTTGTCAAATATCAAGGTAACAACAGCCTGGAGTGAAGATAAAAACATGTTAAATCTCCAGGACTAACATGGAAAATATTGAACTGAAAAATAACCATCAAAGAGAGATGTATTCTCTTGGTACGGGAGGACAGACCTTTAGAATGGCTGCACTAGTTATCCCTATAATTATCAATTGACTTTTTAGGAGATCAAACCTTTTCAGAGTCGGGTTGTTGAGTATACTGCAATAAATATTACTGTAGTTAGTATCAATGAGTTAGATCATTCCATATCTTCAAATAACAACAACAACAACAACATACCCAGTATTATTCCCACCTAGATACACCCCTGCACTCGACATTTGGTACTCGTTTTGAGACCCCAAATAATCTAGATTCAAGTGGTAAGGCTCACTAGAGAGGGAATTTAATAAATCATTCATTTTCAAAGGCAAAATCCTTCTTAGAACACACAACTGCCCCGAGGAAGTCGTCTTGGATTCAATGGGGCGACTTGCAAACCAATGATGGCTGACCAAATATAGGGGTGGATCTAGAGAAACAGTTATAGGTACACGTGAGCTCAGAAACTTTTGCCAAGACGCTAAATATATATTAAACAAATATACTAAATAGCTATAAATATTTAACTGAGAATCTAGTTACTATTACAACATAACCAGTATAATACAGTTACTATTGTAGTACTAATTTGAGATCGTCGTAGGAACCCAAAAACTTCAAATCCTGAAACTGGCTCTGACCACGTCCACCAAGCTCCATTAGTCCATTACCTCTCAGCATCAGGATCTAGGAACTTCCCAGTTGTCTGTCCCAGGCATTACCAGGCATCTTCCTACTTCCTGGCATTCCAGGCATCAGACCACCCGTGCCTGGCCGATTGATAAGAAACCACCAGGCCTCAAACTCCCTTGAGCACCAGGAGAACTTTTAATGCTCGCAGTGGCAGGACGCAACCCCAAGGACTTCTCTGTGATGGTTTTTGCTTTCATTTGTGCAAGAAGGAAAGAACATTACATTATTTCAGGACATGAACAGACAACAAATACATGATCGAATGATGTGTCACCTCTTCCTGCCTAGGGACCCAGTTATTGGCACGTAAATCCAGTACATCACAAACCATAAACCTCAGCCTTGGAGTCAACTGAGGGTTTGTTGATAGTTTCCTCAACAAGTTAACGTAGATATCGTTGATGTGCCTTGATTTTTTGTTCTCATCAAGCAACTTGCCAATGTTGTTGAAGAACAGACAAATGGCTTCAACGTTCTGTTCTGCTAGACAACTTTTGTGATCGTACCATAATAGTTCCTGTTAACAGAACCAGACAAGACAATCATTGGTAGAGTGCAAGGCAATAAAGACAACACGGAGCAAGCAGACCTGAGGAACAGGCAAACAATAAACAACCTGAAGAATGTCAAGAGCAATCTTTTCAGGAACCAACTTTTGCTTCAAAAGCTCTCCGATAAGCCGTGTATTGCCAAGAGTGAGCAATTTGATCAACCTTTCTTTGTCTTTGCCTTCTGAATCCTGCTCAGGTGCAGTCATTTGCCTCACCTCCTCACGCAGCTTGTCTACAACTTCAAATGCCTCCTGACATTTATTCCATATAACACGCTTGAACATAATCTCTTTGCCACCGGATTCAACAGAAGGAAATGGTGGCAGATTTTCGTTGAGATCAGAACAGAGTTGGGCGTACATCGGGCAAAATGTTGGTTCCAATACAGCCTCGTCAAATATCAAGGATATAACACCCTGGAGTAAAGACAAGACACGTTAAATTTCCTACGCAAAATAGGGAAACTTTGAAGTGAACAAAAACACAAGCAAAGAGAGAGAGGTGTCCTGGTCATGGGAGGACAGACCTTTAGAATGTACACGCTAGTTATCCTTGAATCAACCAATTGATTTTTGAGGAGATCAAACTTTTTCAGAGTCGGATTGTGGAGTATACTGCAAGTTAATACTATCAGTTAGTCTCAATGAGTTCGATAAAATGCGTATCTTCAAATAATGCTGCAATATTAGAATTATCTGATAATAAAACTTTTGAAATCAAGACTCTCAGCTCGGGAAAAACATAATCACATCATTGTTGAACAGAAATATAATAATGGAGAAGGCATGGAGAAAGAAGCAGTAACAACAACAAGATAATAAGATAACCGGGGCAAAAGAAACAATCGGCAGCAAAAGAAATCTAAGAATAAGAAACTACCAGAAATATTGAAAAATGCATAAACATCAAAGAGAAAAAATTCTACCCCGTCGCAGTATTCAAGACATGATATTTGCCAAAAAGATTGCTTATTTGAGGTACTGAACATGGCAGCTCAGCTTTGATTAGTGCAGGAGAAGGTCCTCCCTGATTCACAAACAAAAATAGAGGTTTCTGGGATCAAGAACTGACAGATAGCTGCATATCAGACACAATTGTCATCTTAAACTCAAGACAACAGAAAAGCCGTTGCCATGACTAAAAGACAAAAAAAGAGATGTGAAGAAAAGGACATACTTCACTTGTCATATTAAATATTTTCAAATTATTATCAACAATTGAATAATTAAACAAGTAGGCATTATGACTACAGCCTTTATACATATGATGATCGGATAGGTCATTTATAGTTTTACCCTTCATTTCTGTGTTCCGAGACCTCGAATAGCTCCGTTTAGCCTTTCTCGATTTGCGTGGACAGTCCGTATCTTTTTCCGGAAAATTTTTATATTAATGTGAAACTTAGCCTTAAAACTCATTTGATGTGAAGAAAAGACTGACTTCGATGGTCATATTAAACATTTTCAAAATATTATCAATAATTGAATAATTAAATGCGTAGGCAATATTACTGCATCCTTTACACCTAATTCTATATTCATACTAACTATAAGGACATTGTATAACTCAATCGCTGAAAATCTTAATAAATAACTACATTTTGGACAAGATAGTAGCAAAAAAACGTATTAGATTTAGAAGTACCCGTTGGTTGGGCGATATTTGAGTTCTTGCAAACTGTGGGCTAAATTGTTCTTGCCAGTTATATTCATTTGCTTCCTGATGTCTAGAGTTGAATTGGCCACCAAGTTCTCTGTTCTCAGGGGTATCTGGCTCTGAATAACGAATCTGAGACTGGATCAGCACCTACAGAAAAATAAATGAGACAACTTCTGGCTACACTCAGTGCATACTGCAAGAAACTAACAGATTAAATAAGAAATACTTTTTTGTTAAATGGAAAAATGGAGAACAACAGCATTTCCTGTCTTTTTCCTTGTGTGAGTATGCACTGTGTTGTAGACTTGTAGGTGGGGGTTTTCCTGTCATCAAATCAGAAAGGAAAAGTATAACTTTTTCACCCGATACTCACATCGGCATCTGCAGAACCTCGATCGACAACTTCACCAAATAGTTCAGATTCAACTTCTTGCTTGAATTTAAGAACATCTTTGGAGTTCTTGCGCACCTAGAGGGAACCAATCGATCAAATGAAAAACCATAAAGGCAAAACAAATTAATGGCACCATAAATGATGAAGTAATCATCGGTTTTTTTCCGAGGGGAGGGGGAAGTTAACATGATCCTTGTTTTTCACTCATTCCTTAGTGGCCAAGGCAGGCTTAAATGGGCAACACATGGAAAGTGAGAATACATATAGTCGAACTGCAATTTCTTGAAATTAAAACATAACTGTCGTTTTCTCCTGAGTGACAGCGCCTCCGGGGGGTGTTTAAAGAAAAAATGGAAAATTTGAACATCCAAAAGTATGCACTACATTAGAGCAGAATACTAGAACAAATGACTTAAAAAATGGAAAAGAGGAAGGAAATGATATGACTACTACCTTTCTCCGTTTCAGCAGCTTATACCTAAAGCTTACACGGCCGTCAAAACGAGAGTCTCCAGTAGTCTGCAATGATAAAAGGATAGTTCAGACACATAATATACAGGAAGTTCTTAAATTAAATATCAATAATGAAAATAGAAAGGCATTAATACTCACATTGGTATCTGCATGACCTCGACGGGCATCTTCACCAAACAGTTCAGATTGAACTTCTTGTTTGAATTTTAAAATATCTCCAGAAATATTAACCACCTGGAGGGAAACAGTCAACCAAATAAAAAACAATAAAGGAAGAAAAAAAATTAATGGCACCATTATTCTTAAAGTAATCATCGTTTTTTTGGCTAGGGGAGGGAGTTAACACGATCCTTATTTATTTTTTTTCCTCATTCCATATTGACTGAGACAATCTTAAATGGACAACACATGGAAAGCGAGGATTCATGTAGTCGATCTGAAGTTGCTTGAAATGGCCAATTTGAACACCCAATAATATGCACTATATTGAAGCGGGTTAATAGAATAAATGACATATTAGATGCAACAGAGGAAGCAAAATATGACTATTACCTTCCTCAAGTTCAATAGTTGATCTCGAGTATACCTAATGCATTCTCGGCCCTCATAACGATAGTCTCCAGTAGTCTACGATGGCAAAAGGATTGTCAAGATGCACATCACACAGCAAGTTCTTAAATTAAATCTCAACAATGAAAATTGAAAGGCATTATTAAGAAAAAGCATATCATGCTTAACAGATACTCACATCGGTATATGCATGACCTCGATTGGCATCTTCACCAAACAGTTCAGACTCAACTTCTTGTTTCATTTCAAGAATATACCCGGAAACATTAACCACCTAGAAAACATAAGAGAGAAATATATATAAACACACACACACATTTAGTTCTAATTTAGTTAATAATGAGCTATCACTCGTTATAAGATTTACGCTTCAGTCACATATGTCCATAAATACACACACACACACAAGAAAGAAAGAAAGAAAGAAAGAAAGAAAGACATTTCATTCACAGGATGAGTTGGACCATTTTCAACTGATGGCACCATTAGAATAAATCAAACACATCTACATTAACCTCAATTGTTTAGGTTTTCTGTGTTTATTTGCTGCAAGTGTTACACCTCTAAAATCAAAATTCGGACACATGTACCTCTATTTAATAAGCATAGATGGGAAACAACAATGAATTACAGATAGAAGCTCAATTAGGCTGACACTTGAATAATGTATCAACAAATATGTCACATAGTACTTATTTTTTCATGCCAATGGAATACTTTTTTCGTGCCAATGGAATACATATCATGAGTGCTCTACCATTTTTGTGATGAGTTACAGCAGCAAAGCTTCTCTATTTAGGCAGTTATCGCTTTATTTACTATATTTTCAAATTTTCATCTGTAATTAAATAGTTAAACAAGTAGGCAACATTATTGCATCCCTTACACCTAATTCTATATGCATACTAATTGCAATGACATTCTCAATTAGATTAAGAAGAACCCTTGGTTGGTAGACATTTGAGTTGTTGCAGACTGTGAGCTAAGTTGTTCTTGCGCATTATATTCATTTGCTTCCTGATGTCTAGAGTCACATTGGCCACCAATTTCTCTGATTTCACAGATGTCTGGCTCAGAATAAAGAGTCTGAGACTGGATCTACACCGATAGAAACATAAATGACACAACTTGTGGTTATAGAAAGTGCATACTGCAAGAAACTAACAGTTCAAATAAGAAACATTGTTTGTTAAAAAAAGAGAAGAACACCATTCCCTATCTTTTTCCTTGTGTTAGGTGGGGGTGTTCCTGTCAACACAAATCAGAAAGGGAAATATAACCTTTTTAACAGTACTCACATTGGCATCTGCATGATCTCGATTGGCAACTTCACCAAACAGTTCAGATTCAACTATTTCAAGATTATCGTCGGAAATGTTAACCACCTAGAGGGAAACAATCAACCCAATGAAAAAACAAAAAGGATAGGCACATTAAGGATACAACAAGTCATAAAGCAATCATCTTTAAGGGCGAGCGGGCGGGTGGGCAGTTCGGATTGGATATGAAAATTTTGGTTTCAATTTTAGATTTCGAATTGAAGAAATGACAATCCAAATCCAATCCAAATAAGCTCGGATTGGATCAAATTTTTTAAGTTCAATTTCGGATTAATCAGTTTGGATATTTTGGATTTTCGGTTTCGAACTTATAAGTTGAGATGTTTCTTCTTATTACAAAAATGAATATCTAAATGAAGTACTCATGTTAAATTGCCTGAAAAGTATCTCATTCTCACGATAATCTTTCAAATAAAGTATTCAAGTAATGAAATCATTATTATCGAAATGCAACAGAGACATTAATACAGCTGATAAGAAGTAGCAACACTAAAACTGTCCAAATAGAAAGTATTCTGACAGTAACTTAGCAATTAACATTGAATATATTAGATAGTATCTAATGGGCAAGGTATTCGACTTATTACTATTGGCATATGGATAATGGACTAAATATAAAGTATAAAAATTTCAGATTTTCGAATATTCAAAAATACGAAGTACCAAATCCATCATCCAATCCGAAATCCAAAAATTTTAAAAATTAAATCCAAAATCTAATCCGTAATCCAAAATCCAAACTACAAATCCAAAAAATCGGATTTTGGTTTGGGTTTCGGGTTTGCCCAAACTATGCCCACCCCTAATCATCTTTTGGTTCTTCATTTGTGCCCACCTATTAACATGAGTTACATTAGAGCGGATTACTAGGACTATTGAGATTCCTGTTAATACTCTTCCACTGTAGACTTCACTCTTATGTACACACTAATAATGTAAAAGCTATCGACATGTACTTTTAACCTATTGTATAATCAATACTTGTGTGCAGACCCTTTTACGCTGAAGATATGTAGAAATTAAACTCAATATCTATCTAGCAAATTGTATAGCCTGATAACATGCAAAATCATTGCATACAGTGGCGGAACCAGGATTTTCATTAAGGGGAATCAAAATATAAAAAAATAAACTCACCACAAGTCAAGCGGTGTCATTATATAGTACATATACATATTTTAAAAAAACTTACCGAGCTAAACAGTATAATTTTCCGACGATGGGTACAGAAGCAAATGAATATAATGGGGAAAAATAACACGTAAGCTTTAAATTAAGAATTACCCCTTGGTCGGGAGACATTTGAGTTCTTGCAAACTGTGAGCTAAGTTGTTCTTGGCCGTTATTGCTTCAATAAATAACTAAAATAACAACATTCCCTTTCTTTTTCCTTGTGCGGGTGTAGAGTATGTTGTAGGTGAGGGTGTTGCTGTCATAACAAATATTAGAAAGGGAAAATACAACTTTTTTATTGAGATACCCACATTGGTATCTGCACAATCTTTATTAGAATCTGCATCAAATAGTTCAGCTTCAACTTCTTGTTTGAGTTTAAGAATATTGTCCCTCAGTTACAGCAGCTGATCTCCAGTCTACATTGATAAAAGAAGAGTCAAGAAACATATCTTGCAAAAATTAGTTTTTAAATTCAATCTCAATAAAAACGAGTAGGGGCGGCCGAACCCAATACCTTTGGTTCGAACCCTATATTTATCTTACAAAATCCATTGAATATGTATAAATTATTAATTAATTTAGAACCTAGTAACTTAAAACGATTAGAATTCTGAACCCATAAACTTGAAATCCTGGCTAGGCATTATCAAGTAGTAAACGTTACAAGCATCAAGAACACATACATATTTAAGAAAACGTCCAAGTAAAGAGAGTTGATCATCAAAAAGATAGTTGAAGATGAAATGCAAAAGCTGGAATGTACAAGAGAATGGTGGAATTAAGGTTAAGAATTTGACAGCTGATCTTAATAGACTGCAGAATAATTAGTTCAATAGCAACATGGTAGAATCCTATACTAGGTGTTTCTCAGCAAAAAGACTCAAATAAATCTCAATCACAAGAAACAGCAGCTACCTTTTGAGTAAATTTCTGAGATATAATAAAGAAATGGAAATATTTTGCTTCTGCCTCGAATTCTTAAACAGCAAGTAGCAAATTCACCTGGAAAAATGAAAAGGCAACAAGTCTCGTTCTTTTCCCATTTTCATATTTAATGTGTATATGCTTTTAATAATAAATGGAGAAATGAAACGGCAGAATCAGTTGGTTTGTGCTTTCCGCCTTTTGTTTAACATCAAACACCTTCTGTGCATAATTGATGGGTAAAACCATTAGTGGAATTATATACAAAACTAGTAAACTTGTCCGCGTTTTCGCTTGGTAGTATAAGACAATATTAATAAATTTGAAAAGGATTTATTTTTATAAATTTAATTGAGATAGAAGATGTAAAAATAAGTTCTTAATATGCATACAAATATTAATTCCTTAAATTTTATTAAGTCACAAAATTAAAATATTTTTAAAGTCATGTAAGGGTGTGATTCTATAAGAACTACACATATCCGTGCATACGTAAATTTGATACAAGCTGATACATATTTAATCAAAATTAATGAGCTTTTCGGTTTCTTAAAAATTGAAAAGAAGTTTCAACAAAATTTGAACTATTATTGCTTTTAGACATAATAAATGTCTTTGTCTAACATTTGTTTGACCTGTGCATCCCACAATTATATTGCATATAGATTTTTTGAAAGTTCCTCTGTGATCTACTTGTAAGCATGAAACTTAGGTTGTTCTCTTCTTTACCTTTTTTTCTTTTTGCTTTTCTTTCAATTCTCCTCTCTTTAATAATATTCTATAGCATTATCTCAAAGAAAAAGTCATCATTTGTGGAGTACATGGTTGGAGAGGCGGTTTTGGTCTAACAATTATTATCATCACTATAAAGAACTGATACATAAAGGTATTATTATATATAGTAGAATGTTTTTTTTAAAATTTTATCTTTGGCTTATTTTAGTTCCTCTAGAGTACCAAAATTTATAGTTTTTCACCTTCTTATTCTTGGAATCAAACAATCATGTTCATATAATATCCTATAATTTCTGCTTTGTTATTCCATGAAATACCCTTTATTTTATGCAAAAGCTTAAAAATGCGCTTGTTACTCTAAATAACTTCTAGCAACATGCATCGGATCAGTCTCTTCAAATTGAGAGGGGAATTCTTTTAGAAGGAGATATATAATCCAATTCTTTCTCTCTCCTTCTTCCCTAGTGAAACAACCCCCATTTTTTGTCCAAAACATTTGTAAAATCCTCAAAAATTTACTTTTTTTCTCTAGTATCTAATCAATACTCCTGAAATGTTTGTATAAAAATTTATATCTATGAAGATAACATGTATTTCGTGATAAATCACACAATATTGATAATATTTACAAGTAATCACTTGAAAATATTCTCATTAATTATATATCATGCGTTGTTATGTATTACTCATTTACGTTCAAAATATCAACAAAATTGTGTGTTACACTATTAAAAATTATTGGGGAAAAGGGGACAAATTTTTAATAAAGCTAGGAACAGTGGAGGCATATGACAAAAATAAAGAATCCCAAGTACTCCATCCAGGATATTGAAAATAAACTACTGCTACATCCTAAGAAATTAAAGAATGATAGACGACAACTATTTGATACAAAATTCAATAAACAAAGTAAGGCAAAAAAAATCTCATTTGGTTTGGGATCTGGATACCAAAGAAGAGAAAAAGTTATACTATATATATGATAACATTAATGCAAAATTCAAAGAAGTTTAAAAGTTCATCCCGGTAATTTTACTTGTTGGTCAATGACGAAAGGGATATACATAAAAGCAGAAACATACTTTTTCTTTTCATTAGAGAAAAAGAAGTTGAGAAGTCGTTGTAGGACAAGACGGAGAAGAGCAGTTAATTAGCAACTAAACATACATCTGATTTACCAACTAAATTACTCTTATCAAACATCTTTGTCTAAAACATAGAAGTCCTCATTCTTTTTCTCAAAGTTTTCTTATTTAATTTGTTCTGCTCCATTGGGTATCTTCACCGGTTAAAAAGAATAGTTTCAAGGACAGAAGAAATGTTAAACAAAAGGAAAATACAATTGCACGCAGAAGAGGAACCCGAAAGAAGGGAATATATGGAATTCAGGAAGGCTGCATTTACAAAGAAGAAGAGCATACTATGAAACGTTTTTAGACGTGGTAACGTGTAACGTAAATTTCCTAATATGATTTAAAATAGTTGAAGAAATAACAGTTATTCACTATAATCTACAATAACTAATAAGTAATTACTTCTTGTAAAGACTTTAATATAGGAAGTGGAAAAGAAATGAATTAGATATATTTTTGACATTTTATAACTAGGAAAAGGCAAAAAAAGGAGAAAAAAGATAAATAGAATTCTTGGTCAAATAGAGGTGCCAAATCACCTTGTCTATTCCCACAATTATATTTATATATAAATTTGCAAACGAAATTCTGAAAAGTTTAGGCGTCCAAGTCTGCATTAGCTCTTGTGTCAAAATTCTTATAGGCAAAGGCACAATTCGAGGAAAGGTTGGGTGCTCAATAGGTGATTAGTAAAGTTTAGGTATCAAAATGAAAAATTTGCTTTTTTATTTTGGTCCAAAATAAGTGTTCATTTATATAATCAAGAAAAAATTCAATTTGTTTTTACAAAATTACTCTTATATACATATCCCTAGAAAGTTTTCTTACTATTCACATTAAATATTTAATTAAGGATAGTTTAGTCATACTAGGTATTTTTGTATAGAACTTAATATTTTCTTAATGATCGTGCTTAAAATAAATTGGCCACTTATTACGAACTGGAGGGAGTAACTTACAAATGACGTAGAGAAAACATGGAGAGGAAGTTAGTATTAATACAGTAGTACCACCCACAGTCCGTATTTATTTGAATGTAATCTTCATTTTGAAGGGCAAGAATAGTCTGTATTTTATGTCATGATTGAAAACTAATTTGAGATAAAATCGAAAATAGAGTAACTTGAAACTCTAAACAGTAAGAACTAGAGTGGTGACTTGTCATATTCAATAGTAATTTTTTTTCCACCTGATATTCGGTATATGTTTTGTCGCTCAGACTAATCCGGATTCACACCGGATTAATCATTAATATAAAAGCGGAAGCATTTTTTTCATTCCTCGTGTTAATCGAGACTTCTAATTAAGGAGACACTATAATTAGTATGTAAAGGAATAGAAAGTATGTCATGCCTTATATATATGGAGTATTTTTTTTATATTTTATCGTTTTGATTAAAAGAAAAGTATGATATAATCACAAAACACAAACCAAAGCTTTAAAAAAACACACAATAAAAATGAAACCGGAAGAAAAAATGTACATCCAACATGACGTTAGAATTGGAACGATACAAAAAAGATTAAAATGGCCATAAATAAGGATGGCACGTGCAAATCGAAAAGTAGTCCAAAACTTTATAATAAAAAGAATTCCAACATAAACAGGTATCAAATCTAAACATAAAACAAATTAAAATTACTATTATAGAAAAAAGTTAAGCCCACCCTAATTTTGATTCTAATCCCGCATAAATTCAGCTTATCCTGCCCATTTGCCAAAACCCTAGTTACACCTCAAAATCAATTTTTTGTTTGGTAAACCTATAGTAGATTACATATAGTATGAGCTGAAGTAACATATACATGGTACTTGAATGAAGTAACTGAAAACATGTAAATACTTTGTTCTTGCCAATGGAATTGATATCATGAATACTCAAAATCTTTTCTTTTTAATCTGTTTTTTAAGTTTTAAACTGTGACATTATCAAAATACACACCAAA
The DNA here is from genome assembly GCF_000393655.2 of Nicotiana sylvestris. Taxonomy (NCBI): domain Eukaryota; kingdom Viridiplantae; phylum Streptophyta; class Magnoliopsida; order Solanales; family Solanaceae; genus Nicotiana; species Nicotiana sylvestris. The sequence continues at coordinate 6,623,955 of NC_091067.1, read as the reverse complement.
AACGAAACAAAGAAAAGGTAAAACAGAAGTAAGATAAACAGGAATAGCTTGCATTATCATACTAAAGTGAGTCTCAAACAAAGGCAAAGAGCAACCCGGTGCGCTAAGCTCCTGCTATGTAGGGGTCCAGGAAAGAGCTCCTGCTATGTAGGGGGGGTCCAGGAAAGAGCTCCTGCTATGTAGGGGTCCAGGAAAGAGCTCCTGCTATGCGCGGGGTCCAGGAAAGGGCCGGACTACAAGGGTCTATTATAATCAGTCTTACCCTATATTTTTGCAAGAGGCTATTTTCACGATTTGAACTCGTAACCTCCTGATCACATGACAACAACTTTGCCGATTATGCTAAGACTCCCCTTCTACTCTCAAACAAAGAAGATATTAAAATAATTAGTACTACTATGTGAAGGTGCTTTTATATTATGGAGTAATATAGAATTACTCATATCCTTTCGATTAAAAGAGAAGAAAAGTATGAGATAATCACATAAGACAACCCATAAAAAACACACACACACAGTAAAAATAAAAACAGAAGAAAACGGTTCAGAGGCGAAGTCAAAATTTGAAGTTTATGAGTTTGGAATTAGCCCTTTTAAGACAGTGAGTACTAAATTAATAGTAATTTATATATAATTCAATGGATTTCTTAAGACAAATATAGGATTTTGACCAAAGAGCTACTGAGTTGAACCAAAACAGCAACAGAAAGGCTAGCGCCACCATGTCCAATATGACTTATAAAATTGAAACGATACATAAAAAAGAATAGCATAACCATACGCAAAGACGACACACACAAATTGAAAAATAGTCAAATTTTTATTTAAAAGAAACATCCAACATAAACAGATTGTAAACCTAAACATAACATCAAATCATAATTACTACTTATAGAAAAGAAAATCATACTAAAATTCAAATTCTAATCCAAAAATAAACAAAGGATCAAATTCACCAACAATATATCAATTCATCTAACCAAAGAGATCAAAACCAAAGTCCTCCTCAGACTCTTCTTTCTCTTCCACTTTCTTTTCCTCCACCTTCTCTTCCACCACTGCACCACCGCCGCCGCCGCCACTAGCGACAACCACAACACCACCACCACCGGAAGCCACCGAAGCAATCATCTCTCTACCAGCAGCAATAAGTTCAGTGAGATCTTTTCCTTTAACTTGAGATAATAACAGTTCCATTTTTTCATTATCAGCTTCTGCACCAACGGAAGAGAGAATTGCCTTCAATTCCTCCGCCATAGGGCTGGCGTTTCCGCCCAATGCGGCCAACAAGTAGGCGGCGATAACCTTCATCTTTTTTTCTCTGAGAAGAAAAGAATGATTTTTTAGGGTTTTGAGTTTGGAAAATATGAAGTGTAGGTTATTGTAGTTTCTTTATATACACGTAATAACGTAAGGATCGGAATATTAATAACAAAAATAAAATCCAATTATAACTAGGTTAGGAGAGAGGTTTTCCTTCTTCTTTTTTTAATTCATTCTAGGACACGTAATAAGAAATTGCTACTTTTTTACCAAATTAACGCAAGAAATTTTATAAAAATTAATCATTATTCCATCATATATATACACGTAAAAATTAATTAGAGGAGAATAGAAAATAAGGAAAATAGTAGTACTAGCTTTATTTGTTCAAACCGGTTTGCCAGTATTTGGTTGTCAAGGTATAAATTAATTATTTGGTCATTTTTAGTACCAAAGTTATTTCATGGAAAATAAAAGGACAGAACATATAAATATAGGTTAAAAGTATTAATTGTATGCAGAGATCTTTCATTGATGACACATTCAGTCGTTTGAAGGGATGGTAATAGGGTTGGGCGGGGCGGTTGCGGGCGGGTTTAACTTAAACCGGCAATGACTCAATCCGCCCCGCCCCGTCCCGCATAGTGAATTTTTTGTTTCAACCCGCCCCTCCCCGTATAGTGAATTTTTTTGTTTTTTCTATTATCCTTTTTCATTTCTACTGATTAGTAACATATTTTAATGACCCAATTATCTATTTTTCACTTAACATGTTGCACCAAAAGTTATGCTATTTATAAAATAGTTTAGGACTAAATTTTTTATGATATCTATAAAATTTCACTTACTGATTAATTTATAAAATAAAACTTTCAAAATTTGACAACTAAACTTCATGATCAGCAAAATATTAGCACATTTGAATGGATAAAATATACAACATCCCGAATAGATAAACGGACAGTTGTAGTTATAAATAAGGTATTATAATATTGAAATAAGATTATGATTTCAATAAATTATTACGTTTAGTTTTGATAAACTATGAACTAATAGTAACAAATGGTTAATATAATTTATAAGCTGCTGAACTTTCAAGAATGTTATTACTCCTAATTAAAAAATATTACTAGAAATCTAGAATCAAACACATAATCAGGTAAATGTGTTCTAGCAAAAAAAAAAAAAAAAAAGCAACGTTATGATTTTCCTACAGAATATGGTTCAATATGTATTTGAAGATAGTGATTAAACAGTGAAATTAACTTCCAGGATAAAAAGAAACCGCAACCTGCCCCGCATAAGCTTCAACCCGCACCACACCCACATAAATTTAAACCTGCCCCGCCCCGCCCCGCCATGGGCGAAGCCACCTTTAGCAAAGGGTGGTCAACTGACCACTCTTCGCCGAAAAATTACAAAAAATTACACTGTGTATATAAGTAAAATATTGATTTTAGATATATAAAACCTATATTGAACACCCTTTGTCGGAATTTTTTTTTTCCTTTCAAGTTTGAACATCCTTGGAAACATTTTTGGTTTCGCCACTGCCAGTGGCGAAGCCACATGATCACAAGGGTGGTCAACTGACCACCCTTCGCCGAAAAATTGTATTGTGTATGTAGGTAAAGTATTACGTTTTAGAGGTATATAACATATATTGAACACCCTTTGTCCGGAAATTTTTTTCACTTTTTTCAAATTTGAATACCCTTAGAAAATTTTCTAGCTTCGCCACTGGCCACTGCGCCCCGCACCCGTCCCGCCCCATCACCATTCCTAGTCGTTTAATGAGAAATATGTATTTGATCTTTGCTAAATTGGTCTTTAACAAGTACAACATGAACTTTTACGTTGGAGTTTAAGCTAAATATATGGAACAAATATATAAGATTTCTTTATTCCTGGGAATATTTTCCTGAAAAAAAACTCTTTCATATATGTTTTTTCTCAAAGATTCAACTCTTCTCTTTTTTTTGAAGTTTTGAATAACCAGGTTCATACTTTTCATTGACATATTTAAATTCTACTATTAAAATGACAATATATACCTAGGTAATAGAAATAAAAAAATTAGATAAATAAAATAATACTAAAAAGTTAAAATAACAGAACCTGATCTAATAAGTTGATCTAAAAATAAATGTTTCTTGCTTCAATACAATTTTTGCAATGCTTGGTATCCGAGTAAAATAAGAGACTGAGTATTGCAGAAACAAAAAAGGAAGTGAAAAAGTTTACACAATTTTTGATTGGAGAAGACAAAAAGAGATTAATAGTGATTATACTTGTCACATCTCTTCCATAAATTTGCATTCACACGTTATGTACTTATGTTATTTTATTTGTCCAACATTTACTAAGAGATATTTTTCCTTGTAATCAATTAAATAAAAAGAACCGGAAAAAATACAATAAAATGAAATATGCAAGTGGGAAAATTGCGACATGATTTTACTCTTGTGATATGGTAAAGTATGGGAAATTTTATTTTATGTCTCTTAGAACTGACATTAGTTGTATAAGTTAAAATAGCACGGTGTAGCCAGTTTTCGGATTAGTCATTCAAAAATAGTCACCGTTTACGAAGTCAATAAAAAATAGCCACTATTTTGCTGCAACAGAGACTGATCCCGCATAATATACGGGAGTTCGGTGCATCTATGTACGAACTCCAGCATATTATGCTGGACCGGTATACTTTGTTGACTCCTGTATAATATACGGGAGACTGGAGCACCGATGCTCCAAACTCCAGTATATTATACTGGACATTTATACTTGTTGGAACTCCAGTATATTATGCTGGAGTTCTAGTGTACTTATGCTGGAACTCCAACATATTATGCTGGAGTTCCAGCATAGTTATCCTGGAACTCTCGTATAATATGTTGGAGTTCGAGCATACTTATGCTGGAACTCCAGTATAATATACGGGCGTATTTTTCGGGTTTTGAACAGTGTTTTCGCTCAGATTTATCTTTACATGAAAAGTGGCTAAATTTCGATTACTTTTGAAACTGGGTTATTTTTGAATGACCAGTTGTAAATCTGGCTATTTTTAAATTTCTCCCATTGTATAAGGCATCTTTTTTGTCTCACAGTTTTGTGGACCCAGATTTTTGTGGACCCAGATGTGTAAGATTGGGATCCACAAATTTGTGAGACAGAAAGGAGCCTCACACAACTAATATCAGTTGTGCGAGGCACACAATAAAACTTCTCGCAAACTATGGCTTTACCCTTGCAATATATTTTAGTAATCCATTCAAAACTCAAAGAAGAGTATTTACCACATCATAACAACATTATATCCATCTTTCCTCTTTCTCAATACCATTTCAGCGTCTACAAATAATATTCTCAAAAAAAGGTTTTTCTCGTCTCTTTATTGTGTGTCATTTTACATAGATAGTACTAAACGGTGATCAATCTGGAACCACAAGCAATAATAATGTCTCTAGTTAAATGAACATAGCTAAGAAACAAGAAACACAAAATGCAATAAACAGAGAATGAAGAGGTCAATGTTTAGCAAAATGGCTTCATTTTGTTTCAAGTCGTATACCTGCCAAAGAATTGCTAGTTAAAATATTTGTATTTCTTTTTGGGAAACTTACACAAATGTCCCAAATAAATCTCAATTTACCAACATCTAGCCATTAGTCATAGACTTACCAAAATTAGCCAACAAAAATTGAAAAACCAAATAATAGGGTTCTTTCTATCAAAGAATCACATGCAAAAATCACCTTTCATATTTTTAAGCGTGATTAGCAACATTAGATACAAGACGAAAAGGAAATTTCATGGACGGAGTAGCAAATAAGGTGATGAAATACAAAAATCTATACAATATTCCAAAAATCTAAACAAAAAAGGAACTTTTTCAATGGGTATAGTTGAAATTCATTGAAAATATATAGATAAGTCAATATACAAAATTTGAGGAAGATTGGAGGTGATTTTGACTGGTTTTGTATCAAAATTCGTAATTAAATCGAGTTCAAAAAAGTCTTCTGCGACACATGTATCAAACATATATCACACATGTATCTCACACACAGGTATATATGGATATACATGTGATACACAATTGATACAAATATGATACATATGTGATACATAAATGATACATAGTGTGATACACATCAATTTTTTTTCATGTTCAGCTTTTACTTCGAATTTTCAATTCAAACCAACTCAAAACCTCACCAAATCATCCTAAAACTGAGATTCAAGCTCCTTAAGTTGTGCCCAATCTATTCTAATAACACTCACTCAAAACAAAGCAAAAATTTGATATTTTTTTGCTACAAATAGCTAATTGACTAATTTGGCTAATATTAGTAATATTTTATCAATTGACCAATTTTTATAATGAGCTACTTATAAATGGACATAGCTGGTAATTTTCCTTTCTTTTTCACCAAATTGTATGATAGAAATGGATGAAACTTGGTGGGCCTGTAAAGTGGCTAATTAATATAGCTCAAGTTATATTTCTTTAAAAAAAATGAAAAAAATCATTTCTTTTAAGTTATTTGACATTCAAAATGGGGGAAAATACTATATTGTACTTTGTATTCGGTTAATATTTTCAAATTATAGTGTTTGAAACACATTGTATTCTCACCATAGAAAGCTAACCTGACACATGAGATTAAGAATTGATAAATCGTTACTATTCCACCACACTCCTCTACGATACACCATTGATATTCCATTAATCAATAAGAATCAAACTCACCTTCAATGTGGTCATCACTTAAATGATATACCTTTATAGCAGAGATGTGTGTTGGAATACTTGATGATACACACAAAGCCCAAATAGACAAGAAGGATGGCCCAACTTAGATATCCAGATATTTATGTTGTATTACATTTTTGGGTTAGAGTAGTTTTATTTTTTCCGGGTATTTTGGCCCAATGTAAATAATAGGCCCAATGTAAATAAAGAGAGAGGAACTCTCTAGAAACAAAACTGACGGATTCATTTTTTCTTCTGGAATACGAAATGAGCTTCTCTTCTCTCTAGTTTTCTTCAACAAGAACCCTAGTCAACAAATTCATATGATTTAGTTGAATTCTCGCAATTTTCTCATGGTATCAGAGCAGAGTATCTGTTGATTTCTCTTTCTCGTTCGATCGATTGTAATTTCATCAATTTCTGCCGAAGTTACAGTATTCGCAAAGTTCTTCGCATTTTCTGATGATTGATGGATTTTTGTTGTTATTTTGGGGTTTTTCATAGTTGTTCACCTTTCAAGGGTTTCTTCTACTCATATTACTTTTGTTAGAAGATTTTTTGAACAATCACGAAGTTTGCGACGAGATTTAGGGTTTTCTTGTTCGTTTGATTGAGGGTTGTACCTTTTCTGGTTGCGAAAAAGCCTAGTAACATTCCCTTCGTTTCTTGAGCATCATCTCTGGTTGCTCGTTGATTGCATGTGTAATTCTTCTGTTTAGTAATTTGGATCGTATTCTCTTTGTGGCTATTTCTGTTGTTCGTCATGGTAGAGACAAGTATTACACCTGTTAATACATCAGTGTTCATTCCTGACCCCACTAACCATCTACATCTACTTTCATCTGATATTCCTGGGGTATCTCTTGTTACTGTCCCTTTTACTGGTAGTGGATTTGGGGGATGGCGTAGAAATATGATCGTGTTTCTCTCAGCTAGAAACAAATTAGCTTTTGTCTATGGAAGTTTCCCTAAACCTGCTGAGGATTCACCTCAGCTTCAACAATGGAATAGGTGTAATAATATGGTTATTTCTTGGTTAACCAGTTCACTTTCACCTGATATTGCTGAGAGTGTCCAGTATTCTGAGACTGCAGAGAGTATTTGGTCTCAACTTAATAAAAGATATGGTTCAGTTGATGGGACTAAGGTGTTTGAGTTGAAAAAGGAACTTGCTTCAACCTTCCAAGGTTCCTTAGATATAACCTCATATTTTAACAAGTTGAAGAAATTGTGGGATGAGTTAGGATATGTGTGTACTAATCATGCAAATAGATGCTCTTGTCTTGTCAAGTCTGATCTTTAAAAAAAAGGAGTAGGATAAGGTGCATCAGTTCCTTATGGGACTCAATGATGTATATGTTGGTGTGAGGAGCAACCTGCTCATGATGCATCATCTACCTTCTCTTGATAGTATCTACAATATTCTTCTCCAAGATGAAAGGCAAAGGCAAACCAGTCCTTCATCTCAGTTTCAGGCTTAGGCAGCCTCTTTCAATGCAAATTTCAATAACCCTACCAGCAAACCAGCCAATTCTCCACGTCAGTTCTTCTAAAAAATTAATTTTGATCCAAATAAATCTAATATGTTATGTAGATACTGCAAAAATCCTGGTCACACCATTGAAAATTGCTACAAGCTTCATGGCTTCCCTTCCAACTTCAAATTTATTAAAGGGAATAAAGTAGATGCTAATGTTGAGGTTCAACAGGTTCCTAATTCTGATTCCAATTCTCCATCTGAGCATTATTCTGAATCTGCCTCTTTGATTCCTGGTCTCATAAAAGAGCAATATACACAACTGATGCCCCTGCTGCAACAGAGTCATGTATCAGAACAAGGCACTCAATCCAGTCTCATGGTTTCTGCAAATTTTGCTGGTATAATTCCTCCTTCTGAATCTGTAGGAATTGGTTATGGTACTTGTATGTTAACTAGGGTCAATGATAACAGTTGGATTACAGATTCTGGGGCCACTAATCACATGACTTCTAACAAAGATCTCCTCTTTGATATTAAACCCCTTGTTGTGCCCTACATAGTCACTCTTCCAAATGGTTATAAAGTTAAAGTAACTTGCACTGGTTCAATACATTTTCTCTCTTTTATTATTCATCATGTCTCGTACATTCCTAGTTTTCACTACAATCTCATCTCTGTTTACCAGCTTGTGTCTTATTTAGACTGTGACCTACTTTTCACCAAACATTGTTGTCTTCTCCAGGGCCCTTCACTGAAGAGCCCAGTGGAAGTTGGTAAGGTGGAAGTTGGGCTTTACAAGCTTGGATCAGATGACTGTTCACCTATTTCTGCCTTGTCTACTTCCACTTCTGATAACTCTTCTTCTATCATTTGTAAATACCATTCTCCATTACTTTTTGCAGCTTCTGATTCTCATTATACAAATCATTCTGTTGTTAATAAAATGGAGATTTTATGGCATAACAGATTAGGACATATTTCTTTTGTTAGAATGAAAGATATTTTTGTTATTCCATGCAAGTTTTCTGCTACCCAGCCTTTTGTTTGTTCTATTTGACCCTTAGCTAGGCAATCTAGACTCTCATTCCCAAAAAGCTCTATTAAAACTTACTCTCCCTTCCAACTTGTTCATATAGATACTTAGGGGCCCTATCATAGTCCAACCTATAATGGTTTCAAGTATTTTCTTACTTTAGTTGATGATTTTATTAGAGCTACTTGGACTCACTTTATGGGGTCCAAGAGCAATGCTTTTCCTTTACTAAAAGCTTTTGTGGCCATGGTCAAGACACAATTCAATATTACCATTAAAGCTTTTAGAAGTGACAATGCTTATGAGTTGGGTTCTAGTCACATAGCTACTCAATTCTTCCTTGACCATGGGATCATACATCAAACCTCATGCCCTCACACACCACAACAAAATGGTGTGGTGGAAAGGAAGCATAGATATTTACTGGAAACCTCAAGAGCTTTACTTTTTCAATCCAAATTACCTTTAAAGTTCTGGGGTGACTGTGTTTTGACAGCCACATATCTTATCAACAGATTTCCTTCCAAACTTTTAAACAATAAATCACCTTTTGAACTACTATATGGACTGCCTCCTACATATGAACATCTCAGGTCATTTGGTTGCCTTTGCTATCACACTATCCCCAAATGTAATAGAGGCAAGTTCCAACCTAAGGTTGATCCTTGTGTTTTTATTGGTTACCCTTTAGGTAAGAAAGGCTACAAACTTTACAACTTGACCACTAAACTAACCTTGATCTCCAGGGATGATGTTTTTCATGAATCTGTCTTTCCTTTTGCTTGTGCTAACTCTATTTCTCCTCTTCTTCCTAATTTTTTTCCTATTTCTGAAGAATCTTCATCTTTTCCACCACCCTCATCTCCAACACCTGTTCCTGAGTCTTCTTCCCCTGTATTCACTGATTCTTCTCCTCCTCCACACTCTCCTCTTCCTTCCACTTCTTCAACTATTGTTCCTCCTCCTGTTCCACAACTTAGAAGATCCTCTAGGGATCACCATCCACCTGCGCATCTTCAACCTTATGTTTGTCAACTTCCCCCTTCATTGTGTGGCCTAGTGCAACTTGAGGGGGTGTTGGAATACTTGCTGATACACACAAGGCCCAAATAGACAAGAAGGATGGTCCAACCTTTATATCCAGATATTTATGTTGTATTGCATTTTTGGGTTAGAGTAGTTTTATTTTTTCCGGATATTTTGGCCCAATGTAAATAAAGAGAGGAACTCTCTAGAAACAAAAGCGACGGATTCATTTTTTCTTCTGGAATACAAAATGAGCTTCTCTTCTCTCTCTCTAGTTTTCTTCAACAAGAACCCTAGTCAATAAATTCATATGATTTGGTTGAATTCTCGCTCAATGTGACCTTCAACAGTGGTTATCTCGACTTCGCTTCCCGTGACTCAGTGTAATTACACTACGTGTAACATCTCAAAGACTCAAAATAAGGATGCATTATCGTTGCCGAAAGTAGTATTTTTTGCATCATGTTTGATGTTGATTATAGATAAATTTTAATTGTCCAGATGAGCAATTGTCCCACAACCAATTCACTTTTAGTCAATTCATCGAAAAGAATATGTTGATATTCGGTTGAAAATGATTTACATAACAATGGATGATAGATCTCAAAATTAGTTTCCTTTAAAAATTAACAGAACAAGGTGCCAAACTATGGTTTATGACTTTTTTATTTAACTGGAAATGGCTAGACTTATATCAAGCTCATGATTTATTTATTTTAACATCACTTAATGGAATGCTGATAGTTCTCCAAAATGTTGTTGCACCCGTGTCGGATCCTCCAAAAATGCACTATTTTTAGAGAATTTGGCACGCACCCGGCGACATTTTCCAAAAGTCTGAGCAAGGTTCTGATGCTGTTTTTTTTTTTTTGCTACTCCTTGGATCCACTTCGGTCAAAGAGTTAAAAACATGGACCAAAGAACTTAGTCTGTGCGCCAAAATTGAAAAAAGATACGTTTCAAATTTTGAAACCAATACACCTAGTATTATTTACTAGCATTTGCCTAAAAACAGAGGCAATGCAAGGGCAGCATCTTATAATACCATTTGCTAAGACAAGAGAAAAAGTTGCACCAAGTATTACAACTTACACGTAAAAAGCAACAGCTCCTTTGATGCCCTGAATATAAAGCCATACTTTATCCTAAAGCAAAAAAGAAAGATAGTTGAACAATCCATTCCAGCTCAATGCCGCAGATACAGTAGTAGAAAAGTTTAAAAGAAAAAAGAACTCAACGTTATATTATCCTAATAAGATAACATCGACTGCTTCTTTTTTGTTTCTATTTTGTTTTTCTTTGATTGGGTTGACCGGGCAAGTAGGCCTTCACCATATTTCTGATCTAGCATGGCTACTAGAACAAGAAGAAACTAAGTGAAAGGAGATAAAATAGAGGTGAATACACTTGAAATGAAGATATTTGTTTTCCAATAGTGGATGATGATCTTGATCTTGGACGAGCACCCATGTTTGGGACAGCCGTAGCTGGAACAAATCGTGCTCTCTTCTTAAGCTGGACGTTAAAATCTTGAGTTTTAGGGCAACATGTTTGCCCCTTCTCCAGCGCCAGAGTTTGGGTTGCAGGTTTGGAAGTGGATGGCAAAATGTCATTTGAAGCTGAGGTTTTGTTATATTGGGACAATATGAGAGTTGCTAACAATGAGATAACAAGTACAAATTTGGCTTTAATCATGTCTGCTAAGCAAGATTTAGAGTGAGAGATGATGTACAATGTAGTAGAAAATATTACAGATGAGAAGTGAAGTATTATGCTAGGTGGAAGTTATATATCAAGCAAAAGCAGAAGTGTATAAAATACGTACACTTTTTTTGCATCTTTCGAATATAATGAACTTTTTGGTATGAGTAAACCATCATAAAAGGAGAACAAAATTTAAGGACTCTGTAATAACTCTTCAAAATGTAGTTAGACAGATAAACAAGGTGGGGACAGGAGACAACTCTAAAGTTGGGAAAGACAATAGGTTGTACATGACTAGGAATTCTTGGTATATAAGTAAACTAATCAGATTCCCACCCCCTATTTCACCAAGAAAATTACATAAAAGAGAAAAGAACATGTCTAGATTAAACTACAAAGAGCCAAAAGTCAAACCGTCCAACAACCTCCTTTATGCAAGATCTCAATTACTTGGTATGTTGAGGATTAACATTAAATTGAGCAATTTAAAGTTAATGAAAATTAGTGATGCCAAGGGAAGTCAAAGATTTGCTTGCGCCGACTGATTTTGTTGTGGGATATATTTCAACCTGGAATCAGGTTCAGTATAAAGATATGTGGGATTTTGCTCTGGCTTTCGGCACATGATGCTGTGTTATGTCATGAGGATTTTGTCCAAGAGATAGATTCCTCTTTACATACTGTTTCATCTTTTCACATTTAAAGAGCATCTTTCACTTTAAATAACTATGTTTCTCTAACCCGGAACCCACTTGTGGGATCACAGGGTATGTTGTTGTTACTTTGCTAACCAGGAAAGGGGGGGGGGGAGAGGAAAAACATGTGGAACAAATCAGGATTATAAAATGGTAAATAAGTGCTGTCATCATGAAGTTGAGTACAAGTATGGAGAACATTGAGGTTGACTTACAAGGTGAAATTAAGCTCCTAAGCATTTAGCATTTAGCATTTAGCTGAAAAGGATGATCTTTGATGTTCAGCGAATCAATTAGATAAGAATTCTTGAAATTAACGTAGAAAACCATTTGCGATCAAACAGCTGAAATTTCTATCCACAAGAAAAGAAGAATTGTGTTGAAAGCAAGTTACTTACAGTTCAAAAGGAAAAGCGACAGGTCAGCGCTTAGCTAAACAAGTTCTCAAGAATCTGTGGGTTTAGCTTCTGCAGAAATGAAAACTGCCCCACTTGCTTGGCCACAACTCCGATCACACGATCTATGTACAGTACATAAAGAGAATTCCTGTTCTCCAGTAGTTGCAATGCTTTTCTTCCGTGGAGAATTGATACAACCCATTCTTCAAAGAACCCTACAGAGTAAATACAACATATGGATATTTTAGGTCCATTCATCATAACAGTATGAAAAATATACTTCACCAGATAGGTCATTTCCTACTAATTATCCTTGTGGGCATGTGACGTGCAATATGTTTAGGACCGAGAGCCTATCAATTTGAATTTCCCTCGGTCAGTGGCAGAACTACCTTGGACCCGAGGGAGGGAGGGAAAATAGGTTATGAACAGTGCAAATGTATTATTGTATCTAAGTGATTAAAAGAAGCTCACTTATGTCAAAATCTCCAGCGTTTGACCAGGTTAGCAAATAATCAGAAACCAGAAATTCAATAAGCTGAATCCTGCAATTGAGAACATATAACATGCAAAAATTATTTTAGAAAAGATGAAAGCTATGCATCTTAACTAAATTTTCTCCTTTTATTGTCACAGGCTCACAGTTTCAGGAAGATTCATGAAAATTTTAAAAAAGAAAAGTAACTCAAAAGCAAAAAGAAACCAAATTTTGGAAGCAGTAAAAACAAATAACAAATAGTAAATTGTATGTGTAACAAACCAATTCACAACAGAAATAGAGACTTGTATTTCATAATCACTTAAAGAAATTACACTGTAAAAGGAAATACTAATGGATTGAAGAACAACAATTAACTAGGAATTAAAGGAACAAGGAAAGGATAACCAGAAGGGGATGAGAAGTTTCAGACATTAGGAAGATAGAGGTGAGAGGAACAGACTCAGCCGAAGCCTCAACATAATTGGCATGCCCTCCTCCTCGCACAAACTGATAATTATAACAACTACATTTCTTCTTGCCCAGTAACTCTTCGACACGTGTACCTCAACCCGGGTCCCAAAGGTAGTCCAGTAATGTTGTGTTGGGCTGTTTAACCACTTGACCCCGGCGTAAACCATTCCCAAGCCCAAGTGCATCATTTTGGTCTGCCCCATTCACAACAATACTCCCGTCCTCAACGAGAACCTTGTCCTCAAGGTTCGACTCAAGAAATGAAAAAGAGTTATGAACATCAAGCCACAGAGTGAGACCAGACCAGCAGGTGTTGTCAGGTATCCTTAAGTTACCCATTTCCTCATGTTGCAACAACTCTTTATGATGTAACTCGAGGAAAGTACTACAAGTGTTACACTGTAAAGCTCTATGTTCTATGGTATAGATCTTTGGCAATCTAGAAATAAAAAGCTTGCAAGCATCATGTTGTGTGTAGAAAATAAGTCCTAGATGAGGCCACCAACTGTAAAGGAGCAGAACTTTGTAGTTATGGTCAACTCTTATGCACTGCTTTCTCAAAATGGAAGCATGAGGAAGTGTTTGCAATAGAGGATTCATGAAGTAAGGATCCTGTGAATTGGTCAATTGTCCCAATATCAACAACCAAATTGATTTCCAGTAATTAACAAGAATCTTGGAGTCCCTCGAATTGCTGAAATTAACACCATACTGTAGAGTCAATACCGGTGCTTTAATTTCGAGCTCCTGTAGAACTACAACCCGGTCTCTGCTATTGCTAACTCTCTTGGAGCAGCTCATTTGTAGATCAAGGACTAGTTTTATACCAAAAATACAACTATATTCTCCAAGTTTCAGATAGAAGAAAACTTCATAGACTATTGCAGTCATATCTCTAATTCCAGTGGCTCTCTTAGATACTTCATCTACACAATCTGAAATACCACTTTTGAGAGGCACGCTGCAAATTGTGTTACCAGTACCTATGTCGTATGTAACATGGGTATTGATAGAATATCCATATAGCAGCTGCTCTAACTTGGAGCTAGGCAATAATGAGCAAGCATTGACCCTCACGTCGAGTATAGAATTGGTGAGAAACACCCCAACTATCATTATTTGATGAAAGAGTCCAGTAGCATCCTCTTCTTGTGCTTTGGTATCAAAATCGAATATCAAGAACTTCAAACTTATAAGATTTCTCCTCGGCCAGTCATAGTGAACTGCTAGAGCATGAGCCATAGCCTCAAGATTGTTGTACATATCACCGAGTAATGCCATGAAGGACATGGCCAGAACCAACATTAGATCCTTAACTATGGCAACATCATAATATTCCAATAACCCATGGAAAGTTATTGTTATCTTTTTGCCAATAAAGTTACCACTATCTTTGTCTACACTCATCACAACAGGTGTAGAGTATAGCAAATCCCTTAAGAAAAACATCGTTGACCTCGTTATCCGACCCAACAAAGTGACACTTCCAAGAGAAAAAGCCAGAATGTTGTACCTCATGTAAGCACATATAGCAGAATGTACCACTGGTGCATTGAATTGCTCGGCAATATGAGCAGTAACACCACCAGAAGGACACATCGATGAATTCTCTATAGACTCCCTCAGTAGCTGGTAAACTGCACAAGAAGTTTTGAGAGTAACACAACTTTCAATACCCAGTTCAACTCCACCTACACACCCATAATCATAGAACTCTGCTATTAAACCTCTACTTCTTGTAGTACTCCTTCAAAAATTTCACTTGCATCTGATGTAATATATAAAGGTTCATTAGCAATAGAGACACAACCTAAATTATCTTGCCCAGTGTCAAGCCCATTGTCCAAAGAAATACAAAATGGAACAATCCATAGTATGGCATCAGGCTCCAAATGGAAATATGTGCATGTCCCCATATGACAGCTACCATAAGTCTCAAGTCTATTGCAATCGTCCAAAGTGATACCAACTTGCACAGAGAGTACTTGAGTAGGAAACTTCTCACCTGGAAGTTCAATTCATATTGTGACAGCGACTCCTTCCACATATTTTCCATCTTCAAAAGTAAATTCCATAGCATAGGGTGGGACATAATCAAGATAAGGACCAGGATCAAAGACACCATACTGCTTGGAGTAACCTTCAGCAAATGCCTTGATCACTTCCTGTAGTTTGTCCTCCCTAGCACACTCCCTGCATTTAGACAACAAGAATCTAGGAAGATTGCGCTCCTGCCCTGTATCAACCCAATTGCTTTTGTGTACACTGAATATAAGGTAAAACAGCACTCTACTTTGTTTAACCCTACGAAGAGAATTAAGCAAACATGAAATAGTGCGAGGCCATAAAGTTCCATCAAATGGATATGCGAGTCCAGCAATTCTCGCACTCGCATTTGACATCACAATACCTTGGCTAACAAAAGGAACCAGAAAACCTGATAAATCCTTTTGAGGAGATTTGGTAAATAAAGCTACATTATCTCGTGAATTTTTCTCCTCCTCAGCAGTAGATCCTCTTGTATCACCTAACACCGCAGTAAGTACCTTGGCTTGCAAGCTGACATCTCCACAGAAGCCATCGTCATACACCTTCGCTATTGTAGTTGCAGAGTTTTTTCCCTCATGGGCAATAACATTAAGATCATGAATGGCGGAGCTCACTGTTGTGTGTGAAATTTCGTTTAACACCTGATCTTTAGTAATGGAAGAAGGTTCTTGTACCAAATCGGCTACCGCTATTGATTCTGCATTACCAATTTGAGGCGTTTCCATGTCTTCAGGAGTTTCAATCTCAGTATTACCAGTAATCACTGCCAAGGAATCTACATTCTTATACTGCTCTGGCAATTTATCGAACATATGGTCCACTTGTGAGTTTCCAGTTTCATAGGCAGAGTCAAATGCAGATGACTGCAAAAAATGGTTCGGAGCAGGAACAGAAGACACCGGAGCTAATTGTGAAAATTTAGGGACATAATTAACGCAGTTAAAATGAACCATTGAAGAACTATCTAGACGCACCATGGGATCTGTATTGATCTGTTGTCGAAAATGCTGAGCAAATTTTGCCTTGAAATGTTTCCAATCGAGAAATTGCTTGTTTCGAAACAACCAATTGAACCAAGTAAGAGTCGCACCATCGAGGTAAAAGGAAGGAAGAGGTAACCAATCCTTCTCGGCGAAGCCAAGGTAGGAGAAGTACCGCTCGGACCGAAAAAGCCAGCTCTCTGGGTTGCCGCTGCCGTTAAATCGATCTAATATGGCCATTGGAGTCCGATGGATGAAAGCACCAATGTAACAAACCAATTCACAACAGACATAGAGACTTGTACTTCATAATCACTTAAAGAAATTACACTGTAAAAGGAAATACTAATGGATTGAAGAACAACAATTAACTAGGAATTAAAGGAACAAGGAAAGGATAACCAGAAGGGGATGAGAAGTTTCAGACATTAGGAAGATAGAGGTGAGAGGAACAGACTCAGCAGAAGCCTCAACATAATTGGCATGCCCTCCTCCTCGCACAAACTGATAATTATAACAACTACATTTCTTCTTGCCCAGTAACTCTTCGACACGTGTAGGTCAACCCGGGTCCCAAAGGTAGTCCAGTAACGTTGTGTTGGGCTGTTTAACCACTTGACCCCGGCGTAAACCATTCCCAAGCCCAAGTGCATCATTTTGGTCTGCCCCATTCACAACAGTATGCCACATCATTTTGACAGCCCTAGCGAGCCCAAGCTTTTGTTCTAAATATGAAGCTTAAACATAATTTCGATGACAAATCTTGAGGTGTATGTATATCTCCATTTTGAGTGAGTAAATGATTTTGCAATGACTGGGCAGAATGCAGTACTTCGTTCATGCATTTTTGTTTTTAAAAAAAAAATCTAATTTTGAATCTGAAGCAGGCACTGCTTCCATAATTAGGAGAGAATGACATGAGTGGGATCCCAGGCACCTCTGATCACTTAATCATGACAGTGTTTTAAGTAATGATAACTATACACCAAAAACAAAAACACATACCAAGTAATCCTGCACTAAAACTACCATTTACAATAAATAAGTGACAAGATGACATTAAGAATATAGTAGCAATCACTCCACTAGAGGATACTAGAAAAAATTGAAAAAGATGATTATACCACATACAAATTTAACTAATTTAAACATTATATTAGCTGTAACTGACAAAAGAAGGAATGAAATAACCAACTCGAATAAAATGACAAGGTCCCCGCAGAAAATTCACATCCAATAGAACAAATTCCAACTCCTCAGCCTAAATACGTAGTGTTTTAAAATCCACATCTCTTTCAAATGGGGAAAGTCTGGATGGATTATTGTTCCAAAACAGATGTAAAAAATACACTGTTCCTTTCAAACCTCCAAACTACAACAACAATAACATACCCAGTATAATCTCACATAGTGGGGTCTGGGGAGGGTAGTGTATGCAAATCTCCAAACTGAAAATAGAAATAAAAACAAAAATAACATATGATAAGATATCACACCAGAGAGGAAAATGTGAAATCGAAGATAGTGGAAAAGAAGTTTAGTCAAGAGCAAGGTCCAAAATAATGTATGTCTATCACCAACAAAGAAACAAATATCAACAAGTAAAGGATGACTGCATTAACAAACAAGAAGCATAAGGCTAACAGCTTAGAGCTACCAGTGGGAATCTCCCGCACGACATGGGTGGGTTTGACTCCCACTGTCTCCCTTCTCCCTTCTCCCTTCCCCTTCCCCTTCTAGGGCCCCCTAATATGCAATAAGAAATTTAAAAACAAAACAGAAGCATAACTAAAAGAATTAGGCCAGATAAAGATTAGTTTGTAGACAATATACAAGCTGGTGGCACTTACATCATGAACATAGAGTTATGCATACTTGAAAAGGCATCATCAAATGGATCCATGAAAAGCAAACTCTCTGCCACTACAGAAATTCTTTGAGAAACCGCAAATATTAGACGCTGACCGACAAAAGCCTCATTTCCGACCTTACGCATCAAATGTTGAATATAGAACTGAACAGCAGTGTCAAAGTGATGAGATTCTGAAACATATCGTTATGGAACCAAGAGTTAATTAGCTTTGTCGAAGGAAATATAAGTAAATTACATCGAGGAATTTAATAATTCTGCTGTCCAAGAAGGACAATCATCACTTTAATTTGCTCTGAACTTCAGACTCATGATCCAACTAAACTAACAATCAGTTCAATGATATCAGGGACATAAGGGTCTGTCCCTCTTTTGATTTCAATGGTCTTTGCTTCTAACTATTCGATATGATACATACTATTTTGAACTAATATGAATTAGATCCAATGAAGCTTTTTGAAATCATTTTCACAAAAGTTGGTTCCTTCAAAGATAACTAAATTGTTCAGCATCTGTCCAAAATAATTAGAAGCATTTTACATAATCTCTCCTGTGAGAACAACCATTTTTTAGTTTCTCAGGAACTAAAAGATCAAGGTGAATTTCATTACCAAGCAGATAGTTTAATCGCAAATATTACTCCCTCCATTCGAATTTATGATACCTTATTTTATTTTGAAATGTCCAAAAACTTTCTATACCTTTCTACCAGTAGTATCTTTTATACAACTTTCATAAATTTTAAGAATTCAAATTAGTTTAACAATTTGGCCACTGCTTTAATATTTTATTCTGACTATTTATAATTTGTAAGTCAACTTAACATCTTAAACTCAAACCTAATCCAGTGGTGTTGGATAAAATGGGAAGATCAGATTATAATAAACCAAAAATCCATTATTACATGAAAACTGATTTGTTTCCATTAAATACGTATCAAACCAAAGAACCTGCACTCTGCCAATTCTCAGTATCATGACTGAAACCATTTCTTAGTTCTGTATATGCATATAGTGGGACATATCTACCAAAATCTTTTGAATGCCTGCTGCTCACGGAGCTCAGGTAAGAACTTCATGGTGTCATTTCCCAAGTATGGATACTCAGAAAATTTATGGTATAAGATTTACCAGTTCTTTCATAGCTCTAGCACATTAAGATTCCGAAATATTTTCTGCTGAGAGTGTCTAAATTTCAAGTCTGCATGCTCTAACACATAACCTTCTGTACTCAAATATTGTAGATATTACTACACCTCATGGAAGTCCATAGAAATGAAGTCTATTAGGTCTGCATTTGCATCAAGAATATATTTTCTCTTCCTCAATCTAAAATTAAGGAAATACTTCTACTTCTACAGCTTGCGTGTAGGCAAGGATTGACAAGCTTTCAGAGTACAACATATAAGCAGTGTAATGAATTGAAGACGCTGACTCCATCATTCCAAATGTAGGTGAAAATATACTTTCTTAGTCTGCTAAAAGGTGAAGATAGTCTTAAGAAAACTAGTACGAATAAAAAACAAGATCACATAATTACCATCTCCTTCCAAAGCGCTGAACGTTCTTCTCAATAAACGCATGATTAAGCTGTTAATAATGCCTTCTACGGGTTCTGCATTCCTTTCAGTTGGTGACATTGTAGCAAGTGTACCTTTAAAGTAGTAAAATACAAATAATGCTGAATCTGAAGGTCATTAAAGAAAGAGGACTAGATCGTAATTGATGAACCCATCTGGTGCTAGCTTATCATTAAAACTGAAAGCTCAGAAATTTAGGCATTCTATGCAGTGAAACTGTTCATTACTTGCATATAAGGTGTTGACAAAGAAGAAAAATTGTGAACCTTTTGCATTTTTGAGTAAAGATTAGAACGCTTTATTTAAATGATGTACAAACCATGAAGATAGTTCTCAAAATGCAGTCTTTTACAACAATCTTTCCTTTAAAATTCAAATCTTAGGATGAACCTTCAGTAGCAGTCATTTTTTTACATTTAAGTTTCAGAACAGATAGTATATTCACTAATTAGCCCCTTGATTTCAGCTTCTATACATTCCTCCACATTAAAAAATAGAAAATAGTAGTAAAACCTGTCAAATTTAAAATTAGAAAAGAAATGGCCTGTGTATTAAAAAAATTATATATATCAGGAACTCAAATTTAAAATTTCCAGATGAGCCCAAGGAGAAATTCCACAGAGAAAGGCAAAAGGAAACGGAAAGGATTGTGTCGTTACCAAGAATAAAGTCCACGGCTTGGTGGCACCAGTTCTTAAATTTACCCTTCTCCAACTGCAGCACATTTTATATAAAAGCAAAGTGAGATGAGACATGGAAATCATATTTTACATAAGACAAAAGTATCATTAGCTAAAAGCAGGTTAATTGAAACCACATACACTTTGAGGAGAAACACTATCACAAAGCTCCACAAGAAAATCTACTGAAGCGCTCAGTTGGTCAACATTATTTTCATTGTCACGTTCTGCCATTTAAGAAAAGACACAAAATTCATACTTCTCATCTACAGCAGAAAATTCATCTTCAGCAAAATTTGCCAAACAGGACCTAGAATTTTACAGAGATCAAATTATGGCACAAGTAAGAAATGAGATATATCACAGCATGACTGAGGTATGATATATCTCAACTCAAAGTAACTTTCAAAAAGTCATGCTTTGCAAGTTAACCATCAAAAGTGAAGACAATTGTTTACATCCATGAGAACATCCCTAAATGCATTTTCACCTGAAATTCGATGAAGCAAGGAATCATCTGTTCTTCTCCTCTTTCTCTCCTTAATCCTCACTGAGAAAATCATACAATTCAATAAATCCAGATAATGTATACAACATTAATGAACCCAAATTGACAACTTTAAACCAACAAATACAACAGAAAATCCTAAAAATGAACCTTGTCTGAGAAATCTTCTCCGCAGCACTTCACTGAAACGTTGGTCAGAACCATCTCCAATTCTCTTAGGGCTCAATAACCCCAACTTATCAAAGAAATAACACTTGCATGATGCACTTTTCGGAAATATATCACACTGCGAACCATCTTACTCAAAAGAAAAAGAGAGAAATATAAGGAAAAAAATTGCCATTCAAAACGAATCTATCTATACGGACAACACATTGCGAAGTCAAAATAAAACTCAGAGAAACTCGTGTTGTCATTGCAATTATGATTTAAAAACGAAACAAATAATTAAGTCACAAAATTCTGGGATCCAATACCGAAAAATAAGCCGTTCAAAATGAATTAACTTATACGGACAACGCATTGCTAAATTGAAATCAAAACGTTTAGCAAGAATATCCTCAGAAAACTATTACTATCATTGCAATGTTGATTTAAAAACGAAAAACATAATTAAGTAAAAAAAATTAGGTCGGAATATAGCAAAATAATCAGATAATTAGTAGCCAGATCGACATTTGATAATAAAACGAACACATAACAGATCCTCAGAAAATTGCCGCGGTCGTCAAAATTTCATTATAAACATTAACATGACAAGTAAGCTGAATTTTTCAGTTTAAAATATTAAGGAAATGAAAAGGCTAACCTTCGGCTACTTTGAGGTCTTCCTTGAGTCTGAGAATCTCTAATTTACGCTCTTTTGCCTAAGAAAAATAATTCAAAATTCTACAACTAATTCAAATTCAAATTCGTTACACGCAAATTTTACGAGATAAGTGAAAGTAAAAGAAACGAAAAAGTAAAGGAAATTGATCGAACTTTTCGTTTCCATTTAAGAGCATCATCGGAGTAAAGAGGAGGAGCGGCGGCAGGTTGAGGAACGGCACTGGAGGATGAAGGCGGCGGCTGCGATGGTGGTGGTGCCGGAGGTTTTTGGAGAAGCTTTGATCGGACGAGCGCCATTGCGATCGCCACTTTTAGGGATTCATCTGAGGAGCTCTTCGGTTGGTCTCTCACAATCTCCATTTCTCTTTCTCGCACTGTGGGAAATGGCGGGAGTAAACTTGTTATAAAATGGAACCTTTGGAGCTTTTATACTCCCTTTTATAAATAGAGAAAAAAAAAATCCGGCATAAAATAAAACAATGTTTAGTTAAATGGACTAAAAAAATAATTTTGTGAAACTAACGAAGCTTTTAGTTAGAATTACATATTTAATGCAATATTTAATTATCGAATATTATACAATACTCTATTCATATAAGTTATGCATAAATCTATGCATTGCTTTGTCCTAGATACATGTGGAATAAGTTATTCAATGAGTAGTACAAAGATAAAAAAAAACTTTAAATAAGTAATATTTGATTATTCATCCATAACAATTCATTTATTATTATTGACTATAAAAGTTGGTCTAAAGGAAGGTAGAGGTAGGCCTAAAAATTAATTGGGAGAGGTGATAGAGACAGGACATGGCACAATTCCAGCTTAACGATGACATGACATTTGATAGTAAAGTGTGGAGAGCGAGGCTTAAGGTAGAAGGCTAATAGGTAGTCGAGTGTTTCTCTTTGCCACATCAGTAGCTTTAGTATTATTTTCGTATCTTCTCACCCTTAGATTTCTATTATTACATGTTATTTTTTTTGTTTTTGTTATCTTATTATGTTGTTGATACTGTGTCTCTTCATGGCTTTTTCACTACTGTATTTTTTTTTATAATTATTAAGATTGTGCTTTACTTGAGCGATGGTCTACTGGAAACAGTTATTCAACATTCATAGTTAGGGTAAGTTTGCATATTCATTACCGTAACTCCAGTAATGGGATTACACTGAATTGTTGTTATTATTGTATTATTATTAACCGCGTAAACAATCCTTGTAGTATAATACGATAATGCTCATATGTGTATATTCTCCACATTTACTTAAATATTGTCATTTAACTATTCATTGACTCGCAAAGGTAAAATAGGACGGCAATTTTAGGATGTTCTTAGTAAATACAATTATACAAAGGTGCAATTTTTAGGCATGTATAGAACTACTGCTATATCTCCAAATAGAAGGATATTTCTTCGTGTGTCCTGTGGCGGACCCAGGATTTTATGCAAGCAGGTTCAGTCAGAGAAGTCTATAACTAACATAAGCGATATAAGTCGTATAAGCGGGATCAAAAATAATTTCTATACAAATTTACCTTGCTTTAGCCATAATTTCTATACACTATTATTTTTTGACGAAGCGGGTTCAGTTGAACCCACTTCTCACCACTTGGGTCCGCCCCTGCGTGCGTCTAAGCTCATTTCTAAAATTTAAATTACTTTTAAGTTCTTTTCCGTGTGTCAATTAATTTTTCTTTTATTAAGTGTCCTGAATTTGCCATGTAAGCCACTAATACTTGTATTAAGGTAGGATATCTATATCCCATTCCTGCATACGACCATTACCCAGACCCTACATATATGCGGATGTTTTAAGCACCAGGTTACATTTTTTTTAACTTATTTCCAATGGCGAAGCCAGGAATTTACTCAAGGGTGTTCAAACTTGAAAGAAGTAAAAAATATTCTCCGAGAAAGAGTGTTCAATATGTGTTATATACCTCTCAAATCTAATATTTTACCTATATACGCAGTGTAATTTTCTGACGAAGGGTGGTCAACTGACCACCCTTTATAACATATAGCTTCGCCCATGCTCATTCGGTATCCATGGAACACATAAAAAAAAAAATCAACTTTTTTCTTTACGAAAATATAATTGTTCATGAAATTTTGCAATTTTCGGAAATAAATTTTCACTCACAAAAGTACAACACTTTTTCAAGTGAAATGCATGTCCAAACATAATTATAAATTCCAAATATTATTTTTCAACTTAAATACAGATATTACTTTTTTCAAAAATTACAATTTGTATGTCAAAACGCGTACCAATATAGACGAAATATATGTAGAATTTATTCACAAGAAACCATTTGGGACACAATGTACTCTGGAGAGAAACAAAGAGCATAGCAATGTACAGAAAATATAAAGCACCAACAAATGACAGACTTGTGATTTCGAATCTTCCTTCAAAAATGGTATATCTTCCTATGCAGCAAATTGCAGTATGAACTCACAAGTTTGACAAAACTTTTAATTTAACTAGTCAAAAGGGGAAATAAATATATAACTAATGGAAGACAATTAACCAATCTCAAAAGGCAAAATCTTTCTATGAACACACTACTTTCCAGCAGGAGGTGCACCACTACCCTGAGCACTCACGAAGCCATCACTACCCTGAGGCAGAAGCCTTGGGTTCAATGAGGGCGACTTGACGACCAGTGGTGGCGGACCACGTCCACCAGGCTGCACCATTGGTCCATTACCTCTCGGCATCGACCATGATCTAGGAACGTCCCAGTTGTCATTATCCATCCCAGGCATAACCGGCATCTTCCTAACTCCCGGCATTCCAGGCGTCATACCACCAGTTCCTCGCCGATAGCCGCCAGAAATCAAGCCACCTTGAGGACCCAGAGGACCACGTGAATTTCTCATACTTGCAGAGGCACCAGAACGCAACCCCAAGGTCTTCGCTTCTGTGTGAATCTCTGTGATGGTTTTTGGTTTCCCCTGTACAAAAAAGAGAGAATATTACATTAAGTGAGATAATTCTATGACATGAACAGGAAACAAATATAAGATAGAATGATGTGTCACCTCTTCCCATCTAGGCACCCAGTTATTGGAACGTAAATCCAGCACATCAAGAACCATACACCTTAAACGTGAAGCCAACTGAGGGTTTGTAGATAGTTCCTTCAACCGGTGAAAGTATACATCGTTGATGCGCCTTGACGTTTGTTTCTCATCAAGCAGTTTGCCAATGGTGTTGAAGAACTGGCAAATAGCTTCAACATTCTCTTCTTCCAGACAACTTTTGGGATCTTGTCCTAATAGTTCCTGTTGAACAAAACCAGCAAACACAAAAATTGGTACAGTTCAAGGTATTAAAGACAGCAATCAGCAAGGAAACAAATAGACCCGAACAAAAGGCAAGAAATTAACAACCTGAACGATGTGATGAACAATCTTTTCAGGGACCATCTTTTGCTTCACAAGCTCTCCGATAAGCTGTATACTGCCAAGAGTCCGCAATTTTATCAACCTTTCTTTGTCCTTGCGTTCTGACTCCTGCTCCAGGGATGTCATTTGCCTCGCCTCTTCTCGCAGATTGGCAGCACCTTCAAATGCCTCCTGACAATTATTCAATAGAACACGCTTGAATGTAATCTCTTTGCCACCAGGCTCATCAGAAGGAAATGGTGGCAGCTTTGCATTGAGATCAGAAAACAGTTGGGCATACATCGTGCAAAATGTTGGTTCCAGTACAGCCTTGTCAAATATCAAGGTAACAACACGCTGGAGTGAAGATAAAAACATGTTAAATCTCCAGGAGTGACATGAAAAATAACCACCAAAGACAGATGTATCCTCTGGTTACGGGAGGACAGACCTTCAGAATGTCTGCACTAGTTATCCCTGTAATTATCAATTGTCTATTTAGGAGATCAAACTTCTTCAGAGTCGGCTCATTGAGTCCACTGCAAATCAATATTTGGTAATATCAATAAAAACTGTGTCTTCAAATAATGCTCTAATAACAAAACTTTTGAAACCAAGAACCTCATGCATACATGAGAAAACCTCACGCATACTAACATACAGACTAATTACATATCAACGTCTTCTATCTTAACATACAATAGATGCAAAGATGGACAGCAATTAGTTTTGAATTAAATGGATAATTATCACAGAGGAAATAATCTACCCCATAACAGTCTTCAAGACACGCTTTTTTGAGCTGCTGAACATCGCTGCTCGGCTTTGACTAGTATAGGAGCAGGTCCTCCCTGATTCACAAAAAGTATAGGTTTTTGAGATCAAGCTGATAGATAGCCTCCTTTCATACACTTGTTGTCTTAACATCAAGACTAGAGGTGGCAAAATGGTTAAAAGAAAATAGTCACCCACCATATTATCCATCAAAAAATGGGATGAATAATGAATCATTTAAAAATGGATCGAATATGGATAAAGAACCATATTATCCACTTATCAGTTGATAATTAATGTGTTAACTTTTACATTTGTAAAGCCTCAAATTGGAGTTCCTCAAGTTTGAAAGACAAGGAATTCTCTCGTAAGTGACCATGTTTAAGAATCCATGGATAATATATATATTCATACTGTCCGCCGGATAAACCCTTTTTTATCCGTCTCAAATACGGGTTGTGTGACGACCCGGCCAGTCGTCTAATGAGTTACCGTTCTGTTTCCCCCATTTCAGCTTCTTTACGCTTCGTTATCCGTGTTTTATGTGATCGAGTTGATTAGTTCGAGTTCGGAGAGGATTTGGTAAGAAATGAGACACTTAGTCACTTTTAAGAAGGCTTAAGTTGGAAAAGTCAACCGAGTGTTGACTTATGTGTTAGAAGGCTCGGAAGTGAGTTCTGATGGTTCGGTTAGCTTCGGGAGGTGATTTGTGACTTAGGAGCGCGATCGAAATGGGTTTTGGAGTTGTAGAGAAAATTTAGGCTTGAATTGGCGAAATTGATATTTCGGCAAATTCCGGTTGATAGGCGAGATTTTGATATAGGGGTCGGAATAGAATTCCGAGAGTTGCAGTAGCTTGATTGTGTCATTTGGGATGTGTGTGCAAAATTTCAGTCCATTCGGACGAGATTTGATAGACCTTTTGATCGAAAGCATAATTTAAGAGTTCTTGGAGTTCTTAGGCTTGAATCCTATGTTAAATTGGTGATTTGATGTTGTTGTGCGCATTCCGAAGTTTTAAGCAAGTTTGAACGATGTCATGGGATGTGTTGGTACAATTGGTTTGAAGTTCCGGGAGTTCCAGGTAGGTTCCGGGATGTTTTAGTGCAAAAATCATAGTTGTAGCAGGTCTATATGGGTTGCAGGCCCCGGAACTCACTCACGCAGTCCGCACAAAAATAAGTGCGCCCGCGTTGAGTGCTGTGCGGACCGCACAAAAGCGGGCGCGGGCGCGGTCGTTTTGGTGCGACCCGCGGTAGCTGAAACCTGAGGAGTACCTATAAATACGAGGTCTTGGGTTTTATTTAATATTTTAACCTAGAGAGCTCGGATTTTGGCGATTTTTCGAAGGTTTTTCAAGAAATTCATCGGGGTAAGTGATTTTAACTCAGATTTGGCTAGAATACATGAATCTATCACTGAATTCATCATTTAATTCGTGATTTGAGATAGGATTTGGGAAGAAAATTGTGAAACCTTTCGAAAACGTAAAATGATGATTTGAAGGACCAAATGGTATCGGAATTGAATAATTTTGGTATGGTTAGACTCGTGAGGGTATGAGGATTCTGAAAATGTAAATTTTACCCGATTCCGAGACGTGAGCCCGGGGCTCGGGTTTTGCTAATTTCGAGATTTTTGATATTTTTCGAATGTTTTCGCTTGGGCTTTGTTCCCTTAGCATATTGTGACGCATTCGTTCTGATTTTGGATAGATTCGACGCGCGTGGAGGCCAATTTGAGGGGCAAAGGCGTCGCGAGCTAGAGAATTAGCCAGTTCGAGGTGAGTAATGGTTGTAAATGATGTCCTGAGGGTTTGAAACCCCGGATTGCACATCGTAGTGCTATATTGAGACAAGATACGCGTTGGATGATGAGCGTGGGGTCTTTCACTACTGGGGATTGTGACTTGGTCCATCCCGATTGATCATTTTACCGAATATTTGACTGAAATTCATTTGTTATCATCATGATTTGGGTTGATTGCCATATTTAGGCTTCGTGCCAACTATTTGAACCCTTCGGGAATTTTTATCACTGTTTCCTCACTACTTGACTTATTGAACTCAGTCCTGTTGATATCTACTGTTTTACAAACTAAGCCACTTTTACTCAGATTTGAAACTTAAATGACATTTCTACAACATGTTTTGGGCTGAGAACTACTGTTTTACTAATGCTCAAGGGGCTTGTGATGATTTTTTGACTGAGTGAGGCCGAGGGCCATATGTGAGGATATGCTGAGTGATATGAGGTCGAGGGCCTGAGATACTTTATATGCCACGAGGTAGCTTGAGTGATGTGAGGCCGAGTGCCGAGTGATGATGCCACGAGGTGGCTTGATATAGCGCTTGGGCCGTAAGGGGCCCCTCCGGAGTCTGCACACCCACAGTGAGCGCGGGTACCCATTGTTCTGAGTGATTGATGCTATGCCCGAGAGGCTGATATGAGTGATGGTGAGGTAGCCCGAGGGGCTGATACTATTCTGAGAGTGAGCCCGAGGGGCTGATACTGTTCTGAGTGATTGATACTGAGCCCGAGGGGCTGATACTATGCTGAGCGAATGACACGGTGCCCAAGGGGCGGATTTCTACTTGTTATTAACCTGTTAAATACCTGTTTTAAAAAGGAATATCATTTGATTCTTCACTGATTTACTGCTTTAAGTGATTTTACAGCTTAATATGGAATTTCTTTGTGCCTTTACGTGTTTTCATACTTTCAGCCATTATTTATAATTATTACTCACTGAGTCGGAGTACTCACATTACTCCCTGCATCGTGTGTGCAGATTCAGGTATAGCAGAGTTCGCACCTGAGCGCTGATTCCGTCCAGGCTAGGCAGTGATTTGGAGTTACGAGGTAGCTGTTGACGTCCGCAGCCCCTTGTCTCTCTTATGCTCTATCATTTATGTTTTCTCCAGACTGTTATATCGGATTCCGTACTTTGTAGACCTATAGCAGATTCTGTAGTAGCTCATGACTTGTGACACCCCGGTTTGGGCTGTGTCGGGATGGTTCTTGCGGTTATTACCGTTAAATTCCGCAATTTATGAGTATTATATTATATGTTATTACTGTTTATGATGATTAACTGTTTAAAAGAGGTGTTCCATTTTGGTCTGGCTGGCCTTGTCTTCACGAGAGGCGCCATCACGACCGGGTTCGGGGATTGGGTCGTGACAAGTTGGTATCAGAGTCTAGGTTACATAGGTCTCACGAGTCATGAGCAGGTTTAGTAGAGTCTCGCAGATCGGTACGAAGACATCTGTATTTATCCTCGAGAGGCTGCAGAACCTTTAGGAAAAAACTTCAAATTCTTGAAACTTCTATCGTGCGAACTTGTTGATCTGGATGCTAAACTTCTGTTATTCGATTCTCTCGCAGATGGCGAGGACTCGCGCTACCGGACGAGGTGGACGACCACCAGTGCCACCCACTGAGGCCACCAGAGGCCGTGGACGTGGCAGAGGCAGAGCAGCGAGGGCAGCACCTGTTGACCCACCAGCTGCCCCGGCGCCGGATCAAGCTCCAGCTATGGATGCTCCAACAGCACCAGTTTAGGCACCAGTTGTGCCTATCGTGGTTCCGGGTCTTCAGGAGGCCTTGGCACAGATCTTATCAGTTTGCACTGGCCTAGCTCAGGCAGTTTCAGCCACTACAGCAGCAGCTACTTCACAGGCCGGGGGAGGCAATCAGACCCCTGCTGCTCGCACACCTGAACAGGTAGTGCAGGGACTACAGACACGGAGGGCACCTCCAGCTCAGCCGGTTGCACCAGCTCAAGAGTTTGTTGTGCCAGTTATGTCGGATGATGAGCAGCGTCGTCTTGAGAGGTTTGGTAGACTCCAGCCTCCGTCATTCAGTGGTGCCGAGGGCAAGGATGCCCAGGGTTTTCTTGATAAGTGTCAGCGGATGCTCCGTACAGCAGGGAATCTTGAGACTAGTGGTGTGGCATTTACCACCTTTCAGCTTATTGGGGTTGCCTTCACATGGTGGGAGGCGTATGAGAGGCGTAGGCCGGTTGAAGCAACGCCCCTTACTTGGCAGCAGTTCTCCACTCTCTTCTTGGAGAAGTATGTGCCGCAGTCCCGCAGAGAGGAGCTGCATAGACAGTTTGAGTGGTTGCGACAGGGGGATATGACTGTGTCACAGTATGAGTCGAGGTTTTCTGAGTTGGCTCGTCATGCCATTTGGATGGTTCCGACAGATTGTGAGAGGATCAGGAGATTTGTTGATGGCCTTAACTATCACCTTCATATTCTTATGACCCGAGAGAGGGTGTTGGGTGCTACGTTCGAGGAGGTGGTCGATATCGCTCGTGAGATTGAGACGGTTCGCCAGCAGGATCTAGAGGAGAGGGAGGCCAAGAAGCCTCGAGGATCTGGCAGTTATAGTGGTGCTTCTTCGAGGGACCAGTTTCAGCATGGTAGAGGCCGTTCTTTCAGGCCTGCTCAGTCAGCCCGCCCAGAGTATCGCGGGGCATCTTCGGGTCATGGTCATCATGGATCTCAGCGGGGCCAGTCATCACTCAGTGCCCTTCCATCCCAGAGTTTATCTCGTGCCCCGTCAACTCAGGGTTCTTCTATGTCGAGTACATCAGCTGGTCACTCTGGTGCGAGGGGTTCCCTTCAGTCCCTTTCTCCAGCACCTGGGAGTTGTTTTGAGAGTGGAGAGTTTGGACATGTGTGGAGGCAGTGTCCTCGTCGTGTTGCTAGTTCGTCCCAGCAGAGGGGTCAGCCCTCGACTTCTGCTCCAGTTACTTCACCACCCGCCCAACCAGCTAGGGGTGGAGGTCAGGCAGCCAGGGGTCGCCCCAGAGGGGGAGGTCAGGCCCGTTTCTATGCACTCCCGGGCAGACCCGACGCCATTGCTTCGAATGCTGTCATTACAGGTATTGTTTCAGTCTGCCACAGAGATGCCTTTGTATTATTTGATCCCGGTTCCACCTTTTCTTATGTGTCATCATACTTTGCTCATTATTTGGGTACGCCCCGTGAGTTTCTTGCTTTACCTATTCATGTATCTACCCCAGTGGGCGATACTGTTGTTGTAGACTGTGTATACCGGTCATGTGTGGTGACTATTGGGGGTCTGGAGACCCGAGTAGATCTATTGCTATTGAGCATGGTGGATTTTGATGTCATTTTGGGCATAGATTGGCTATCTCCATGTCGTGTTATTCT
The DNA here is from genome assembly GCF_000393655.2 of Nicotiana sylvestris. NCBI lineage: Eukaryota > Viridiplantae > Streptophyta > Magnoliopsida > Solanales > Solanaceae > Nicotiana > Nicotiana sylvestris. The sequence goes on along the minus strand of NC_091067.1, from coordinate 6,592,798 downwards.
AGACTGTCATGCTAAGACAGTCACTTTGGCTATGCCGGGTGTACCGCGGGTCGAGTGGCGTGGTATGACTGATTATATCCCTAGTAGAGTGATCTCTTTCTTGAAGGTCCAGCGTATGGTTGGGAAGGGTTGCCTTTCATATCTAGCATTTGTAAGGGATGTTGGAGCTGAGACTCCTAGTATCGATTCTGTCCCAGCTGTGAGGGATTTTCCCGATGTGTTTCCTGCAGACCTGCCGGGCATGCCACCGGACAGGGACATTGATTTTGGTATTGACCTGGTGCCGGGCACTCAGCCCATTTCTATTCCGTCATATCGTATGGCACCAACAGAGTAGAAAGAATTGAAAGAACAGCTTCAGGAACTCCTAGATAAGGGGTTCATTCGGCCTAGTGTGTCCCCTTGGGGTGCACCGGTTTTATTTGTGAAGAAGAAGGATGGCACGATGAGAATGTGCATTGATTATAGGCAATTAAACAAAGTAACAATTAAGAACAAGTATCCTTTGCCTCGCATTGATGATTTATTTGATCAGCTTCAGGGAGCGAGGTATTCTCCAAAATTGATCTCCGTTCGGGTTATCACCAGTTGAAGATCAGGGATTCAGATATTCTTAAGACTGCTTTCAGGACTAGATATGGTCATTATGAGTTTCTTGTTATGTCCTTCGGGCTAACCAATGCCCCAACAGCATTCATGCATTTGATGAACAGCGTGTTCCGGCCTTATCTTGATTCGTTCGTTATAGTATTCATTGATGATATTCTGGTATACTCGCGTAGTCAGGAGGAGCACGCAGAGCATTTGAGGGTTGTGTTGCAGAGATTGAGGGAGGAGAAGCTTTATGCAAAATTCTCCAAGTGTGAGTTTTGGCTCAGTTCAGTGGTTTTCTTGGGGCACGTGGTGTCCAGCGAGGGTATACAGGTTGATCCGAAGAAGATAAAGGCGGTCCAGAGTTGGCCCAAACCGTCCTCAGCCACAGAGATTCGTAGCTTTCTTGGGTTGGCAGGCTATTATCGCCGGTTTGTTCCGGGATTTTCATCCATTGCATCGCCCTTGACCAAGTTGACTCAGAAGGGTGCTCCACTTGTATGGTCGGACGAGTGTGAGGAGAGCTTTCAGAAGCTCAAGACAGCCTTGACCACAGCTCCAGTGTTGGTGTTGCCATCAGCTTCAGGTTCATATACTGTGTATTGTGATGCTTCGAGAGTTGGGATTGGTTGTGTGTTGATGCAGGAGGGTAGAGTTATTGCTTATGCTTCTCGTCAGTTGAAGCCCCATGAGAAGAACTACCCCGTTCATGATTTGGAGTTGGCTGCCATAGTTCATGCATTGAAGATTTGGAGGCATTACTTGTATGGCGTATCTTGTGAGGTGTTCACTGATCATCGCAATCTTCAGCATTTGTTCAAGCAAAAAGATCTTAATTTGAGGCAGCGGAGATGGTTGGAGTTGCTTAAGGATTATGATATCACTATTTTGTACCATCCGGGAAAGGCCAATGTGGTGGCCGATGCATTGAGCCGAAAGGCAGTGAGTATGGGGAGTTTGGCATATATTCCAGTTGGGGAGAGACCCCTTGCAGTTGATGTTCAGGCCTTGGCCAATCGGTTCGTGAGATTGGATATTTCGGAGCCCAGTCGGGTGTTGGCATGTGTGGTTTCTCGGTCTTCCTTATATGATCGTATCAGAGAGCGTCAGTATGATGATCCGCATTTGCTTGTCCTTAAGGACAAAGTCCAGCATGATGATGCCAGAGATGTGACCATCGGTGATGATGGTGTGTTGAGGATGCAGGGCCGGATTTGTGTGCCCAATGTGGATGGGCTTAGAGAGTTGATTCTGGAGGAGGCCCATAGCTCGCGATATTCCATTCATCCGGGTGCCGCGAAGATGTATCAGGATTTGAGGCAGCACTATTGGTGGAGAAGAATGAAGAAAGATATCGTGGGATTTGTAGCTCGGTGTCTCAATTGTCAGCAGGTGAAATATGAGCATCAGAGACCGGGTGGCTTGCTTCAGCAGATGGTTATTCCCGAGTGGAAGTGGGAGAGGGTCACCATGGATTTTGTGAGTGGTCTTCCTCGGACTTTGAAGAAGTTCGATGCTATTTGGGTGATTGTGGATCAGCTGACCAAGTCTGCGCACTTCATCCTTGTGTGTACTACCTATTCTTCAAAGCGGTTGGCAGGGATTTATATCCGGGAGATTGTTCGGTTGCATGGTATTCCGGTCTCCATCATCTCAGATAGAGGTACTCAGTTTACTTCGCAGTTTTGGAGAGCCGTGTAGAGAGAGTTGGGTACTCAGGTAGAGTTGAGCACAATGTTTCATCCTCAGACGGACGGACAGTTCGAGCGTACTATTCAGATATTGGAGGACATGTTGCGTGCTTGTGTTATTGACTTTGGAGGTTCATGGGATAAGTTTCTACCACTTGCAGAGTTTGCTTACAACAACAGCTACCAGTCGAGTATTCAGATGGCTCCATATGAGGCTTTGTACGGGAGGCGGTGTAGATCTCCGGTTGGTTGGTTCGAGCCCGGTGAGGCTAGACTATTGGGGACAGATTTGGTTCAGGATGCCTTAGAGAAGGTGAAGGTGATTCAGGAGAGGCTTCGTACAGCGCAGTCGCGTCAGAAGAGTTATGCAGACCGGAAGGTTCGAGATGTGTCCTACATGGTCGGTGAGAAAGTTTTGCTGAAGGTTTCACCCATGAAGGGTGTTATGAGGTTTGGGAAGAAAGGCAAGTTGAGTCCTCGATTCATTGGGCCTTTTGAGGTGCTTCGGAGGATTGGGGAGGTGGCTTATGAGCTTGCTTTGCCACCTAGCCTGTCGAGTGTGCATCCGGTATTTCATGTTTCTATGCTCCGGAAGTATATTGGGGATCCGTCTCATGTTTTGGACTTCAGCACGGTTCAGTTGGATGATGATTTGACCTTTGATGTGGAGCCAGTAGCTATTTTGGGTCGCCAGGTTCGGAAGTTGAGGTCAAAGGATATAACTTCAGTGAAGTGCAGTGGAGAGGTCGGCCCGTGGAGGAGGCTACCTGGGAGACCGAGCGGGAGATACGGAGCAGATATCCTCATCTGTTTGAGGCTTCAGGTATGTTTCTTGACTCGTTCGAGGACGAACGTTTGTTTAAGTTGGGGAGGATGTGACGACCCGGCCAGTCGTCTCATGAGTTACCGCTCCGTTTCTTCCATTTCAGCTTCTTTACGCTTCGTTATCCGTGTTTTATGTGATCGAGTTGATTAGTTTGAGTTCGGAGAGGATTTGGTAAGAAATGAGACACTTAGTTTCTTTTAAGAAGGCTTAAGTTGGAAAAGTCAACCGGGTGTTGACTTATATGTTAGAAGGCTCGGAAGTGAGTTTCCATGGTTCGGTTAGCTTCGGGAGGTGATTTGTGACTTAAGAGTGCGATCGGAATGAGTTTTGGAGTTGTAGAGAAGATTTAAGCTTGAATTGGCGAAATTGATATTTCGGCAAATTCCGGTTGATAGGCGAGATTTTGATATAGGGGTCAGAATAGAATTCCGAGAGTTGCAGTAGCTTCATTGTGTCATTTGGGATGTGTGTGCAAAATTTCGGCCATTCGGACGAGATTTGATAGACCTTTTGATCGAAAGCATAATTTAAGAGTTTTTGGAGTTCTTAGGCTTGAATCCTATGTTAAATTGGTGATTTGATGTTGTTGTGAGCATTCCGAAGTTTTGAGCAAGTTTGAACGATGTCATGGGATGTGTTGGTACAATTGGTTTGAAGTTCCGGGAGTTCCGGATAGGTTCCGGGATGTTTTAGTGCAAAAATCATAGTTGTAGCAGGTCTACAGGGGTTGCAGGCCCCGGAACTCACTCACGCAGTCCGCACAAAAATAAGTGTGCCCGCGTTGAGTGTTGTGCGGACCGCACAAAAGCGGGCGCGGTAGGCGTCGCGCAGACCGCACAAAAGCGGGCACGGTCACGGTCGTTTTGGTGCGGCCCGCGGTAGCTGAAACCTGAGGGGTACCTATAAATACGAGGTCTTGGGTTTTATTTAATATTTTAACCTAGAGAGCTCGGATTTTGGCGATTTTTCGAAGGTTCTTCAAGAAATTCATCGGGGTAAGTGATTTTAACTCAGATTTGGCTAGAATACATGAATCTATCACTGAATTCATCATTTAATTCGTGATTTGAGATGGAATTTGGGAAGAAAATTGTGAAACCTTTCAAAAACGTAAAATGATGATTTGAAGGACCAAATGGTATCGGAATTGAATAATTTTGGTATGGTTAGACTCGTGAGGGTATGAGGATTCTGAAAATGTAAATTTTACCCGATTCCGAGACGTGGGCCTGGGGCTCGGGTTTTTCTAATTTCGAGATTTTTTATATTTTTCGAATGTTTTCGCTTGGGCTTTGTTCCCTTAGCATATTGCGACGTATTCGTTCTGATTTTGGATAGATTCGACGCGCGTGGAGGCCAATTTGAGGGGCAAAGGCGTCGCGAGCTAGAGAATTAGCCAGTTCGAGGTGAGTAATGGTTGTAAATGATGTTCTGAGGGTTTGAAACCCCGGATTGCACATCGTAGTGCTATATTGAGACAAGATACGCGCTGGATGATGAGCGTGGGGTCTTTCACTACTGGGGATTGTGACTTGGTCCATCCCGATTGATGATTTTACTGAATATTTGACTGAAATTCATTTGTTATAATCATGATTTGGGTTGATTGTCATATTTGGGCTTCGTGCCAACTATTTGAACCCTTCGGGGATTTTTATCACTGTTTCCTCACTACTTGACTTATTATTTGAACTCAGTCCTGTTGATATCTACTGTTTTACAAACTCAGCCACTTTTACTCAGATTTGAAACTTAATGATATTTCTACAACATGTTTTGGGCTGAGAACTACTGTTTTACTAATGGCCAAGGGGCTTGTGATGATTTTTGGACTGAGTGAGGCCGAGGGCCATATGTGAGGATATGCTGAGTGATATGAGGCCGAGGGCCTGAGATACTTTATATGCCACGAGGCGGCTTGAGTGATGTGAGGCCGGGTGCCGAGTGATGATGCCATGAGGTGGCTTGATATAGCGCTTAGGCCGTAAGGGCCCCTCCGGAGTCTGCACACCCACAGTGAGCGCGGGTACCCATTGTTCTGAGTGATTGATGTTATGCCCGAGGGGCTGATATGAGTGATGGTGAAGTAGCCCGAGGGGCTGCTACTATTCTGAGAGTGAGCCCAAGAGGCTGATACTCTGCTGAGCGAATGATACTGTGCCCGAGGGGTGGATTTCTACTTGTTATTAACCTGTTAAATTACCTGTTTTAAAAAGGAATATCATTTTACTTGTTTTAAAAAAGGAATATCATTTTACTTGTTTTAAAAAAGGAATATCATTTGATTCTTCACTGATTTACTGCTTTAAGTGATTTTACAGCTTAATATGGAATTTCTTTGTGCCTTTACGTGTTTTCATACTTTCAGCCATTATTTATAATTATTACTTACTGAGTCAGAGTACTCACATTACTCCATGCACCATGTGTGCAGATTCAGGTATAGCAGAGTTCGCACTTGAGCGCTGATTCCGTCCACGCTAGGCAGTGATTTGGAGTTACGAGGTAGCTGTTGACGTATGCAGCCCCTTGTCTCTCTTATCCTCTATCATTTATGTTTTCTCCAGACTGTTGTATCGGATTTTGTACTTTGTAAACCTATAGTAGATTCTGTAGTAGCTCATGACTTGTGACACTCCGGTTTGGGTTGTGTCGGGATGGTTCTTGCGGTTATTACCGTTAAATTCCGCAATTTATGAGTATTATATTATATGTTATTACTATTTATGATGATTAACTGTTTAAAAGAGGTGTTCCATTTTGGTCTGGCTGGCCTTGTCTTCACGAGAGGCGCCATCACGACCGGGTTCGGGGATTGGGTCGTGACAGGTCGGGTCATATAATTTATCCGTTTTTTAAGTTATCTGTTTTGACCTGCTCATATCCGATCCAACCTGTCCATTTGCACCCCTAATCAAGACAACAGAAACCCTGCTACTAACAGCAAAGACGTTGTATAACTCAATTACTAGAGTTCATGATTCCCCACTACATTTTATATTTATTTTTTCCTTGTGGGGATATACAGTGTATTGTAGGTGGGGATGGTCCTGTCATCACAAATCAGAAAAGGAAATTATAACCTTTTTAACAGATACTCACATTATTGGTATCTGCACAACCACAATTGGCATATTCACCAAACAATTCATATTCAAAATCTTGTTTGATTTCAAGATTATCATTGGAAAAGCAATTGGCATTCGTAAAGATTTAATACTTTTGGCAGATCGACACAAGGCCATTGCAAACGGAATTGCAAAAGTTTTCCCCGAGTGCTAACATGGTATTTGCATATATTATTTAGAAAAGAATCTAAAGCAAATAAGAGTGAGAAACACTGTAATAAAACTGTTTCAAAGTGCTACAAGAGTACACATTCAATTAGAATTTGATGACTTTATGTCCCAAATAGCTGTTGTTGATAAGAAAACATTCAACTATTTGATGGAGGAACCACCAGGAAGATGGGCTCGTTCACATTGTCCAAGACGACGATATGATATGCTAACAACAAATATTGTTGAGTCCATGAATAATGTTTTGCGACGTGCAAGAGAATTGCCACTTTTAATAATGATGGATATCATACAAGAAAAATTGCAAAGCTGGTTCTATGAAAGAAGGACAATTGCAGAAGGAATATTCCGTGAGTTATCAAATTGGGCAAAAGCAACATTGGAAGAAAAAATTAAACCAGCTTTTACATTTAGAGTATTGCCCATTGATCGACTCAAATTCAATGTCAAAGAAGGGGGTATGGGATTTATTGATGATCTAGACAAAAGAACATGTGATTGTTCTGAATTTCAGCTAGATGAGATACCCTGTGAACATGCAATTGCTGCAATTGAAACTATTTATCAAAAGAAATCGGCCTTTTACTCGGCCTATTATTCAAGGGACATTTGGTTGAAAACGTATGAAGGGCAAGTAAATTCTGTAGGTGATTCAACAACATGGGTTACACCACATACTACTAAATCAGAAATCACTAAGCCTCCAGATGCAAAAGTAATGCTAGGAAGAAGACAGAAGAATCGACATGTTTCCTGTACAGAATTCAAGAAGGAACCAAGATGTAGTTGTTGCAAAAGATATGGGCATAACAGAACAAATTGCACAAATTCCGCAGTAGTTCATGCTTATGCAAGAAAATACAGGAAAAAGAATGATTGATTATATACAATAAGGTTGCATGGGCTCATGCGAAAAACTGATTGTAATCCCGAATAATTTGTTCGGTATTCTTGTTATTCAAAATATTATTACTGTCTATTTTTTTGTTTCTTGATTTGTTGCAGTTACATAATAATTTTTTCTTTCCATATATCTATCAGATTTTCTATCTAATACTCATTAAATATATTGGAACTCAGAATAATATATTGATCCAGTATAATATATATATATCAACATTTAGTATAATCAGTATAATATACTGATCTAATATATTATACTAATCCATTAAATTATACATATCGAGTAAATTATGCAGGAAAGTTTGTTTGTTTTAGATATCAATTCAGAAATCTCCACCCATATTATAATGGTGTGTTGATGTTGCTTTGCAATATTTTATGCAATATTTTTCTCTAGTTTTGCATCAAAGATACATCTAGTACTATATGGGTGGTCGTTTGTTGTTTTCATATATCTAACCGTAAAAGTTTAGTCATTATTAAGTTTTTTTCATCTATGTAACCTCCCAGTTGTCATTATCCATCTCAGGCATACCCGGCATCTTCCTAACTCCCGGCATTCCAGGCGTCATACCACCAGTTCCTCGCCGATAGCCGCTAGAAATCAAGCCGCCTTGAGGACCACGTGAGTTTCTCATGCTTGCAGTGGCACCAGAACGTAACTTCAAGGTCTTTGCTTCCGTGTGAATCTCTGTGATGATTTTTGGTTTCCCCTGTGCAAAAAAAGAGAGAATATTACATTAAGTGAGATAATTCTATGGCATGAACAGGAAACAAATATAAGATAGAATGATGTGTCACCTCTTCCCGTCTAAGCACCCAGTTATTGGAACGTAAATCCAGCACATCAAGAACCATACACCTTAAACGTGGAGCCAACTGAAGGTTTGTAGAGAGTTCTTTCAACCGGTTAAAGTACACATCGTTGATGCGCCTTAACTTGTGTTTCTCATCAAGCAGTTTTCCAATGGAGTTGAAGAACTGGCAAATGGCTTCAACATTCTCTTCTTCCGGACAACTTTTGGGATCTTGTCCTAATAGTTCCTGTTGAACAAAACCAGCAAAGACAACAATTGGTAGAGTGCAAGGTATTAAAGGCAGCAATCAGCATGGAAACAAATAGACCTGAGCAAAAGGCAAGAAATTAACAACCTGAACGATGTGATGAACAATCTTTTCAGGGACCATCTTTTGCTTCACAAGCTCTCCGATAAGCCGTATACTGCCAAGAGTCCGCAATTTTATCAACCTTTCTTTGTCCTTGCGTTCTGACTCCTGCTCCAGGGATGTCATTTGCCTCGCCTCTTCACGCAGATTGGCAGCACCTTCAAATGCCTCCTGACAATTATTCAATATAACACGCTTGAATGTAATCTCTTTGCCACCAGGCTCATCAGAAGGAAATGGTGGCAGCTTTGCATTGAGATCAGAAAACAGTTGGGAATACATCGTGCAAAATGTTGGTTCCAGTACAGCCTTGTCAAATATCAAGGTAACAACACCCTGGAGTGAAGATAAAAACATGTTAAATCTCCAGGAGTGACATGAAAAATAACCACCAAAGACAGATGTATCCGCTGGTTAGGGGAGGACAGACCTTCAGAATGTCTGCACTAGTTATCCCTGTAATTATCAATTGTCTATTTAGGAGATTAAACTTCTTCAGAGTCGGCTCATTCAGTACACTGCAAATCAATATTTGGTAATATCAATGAAAAACTCTGTATCTTCAAATAATGCCGCAACAGAGTTATCATTCTCTAATAATAAAAAAATTGAAACCAAGAACCTCATGCATACATGAGAAAATCTCACGCATACTAACATACAGACTAAATACATATCAACGTCTTCTATCTTTGCATAGGGTAGATGCAAAGATGGACAGCAATTAGCTTTGAATTAAATGGATAACTATCACAGAGAAAAAAAAATTACCCCATAACAGTCTTCAAGACACAATCTTTCTCGGAAAGATCGCTTTTTCGAGCTGCTGAACACGGCTGCTCGGCTTTGTCAAGGGTAGGAGCAGGTTCTCCCTGATTCACAAACAAAGTATAGGTTTCTGAGATCAAGAACTGATAGATAGCCTCCCTCCATACACTTGTTGTCTTAACATCAAGACAACAGAAGAGTGAGAAACACTATAATAAAACTGTTTCAAAATGCTGCAAGAGTATACATTCAATTAGAATTTGATGACTTTATGTCCCAAATAGCTGTTGTTGATAAGAAAACATTCAACTATTTGATGGAGGAACCACCAGGAAGATGGGCTCGTTCACATTGTCCAAGACGACGATATGATATGCTAACAACAAATATTGTTGAGTCCATGAATAATGTTTTGAGACGTGCAAGAGAATTGCCGCTTTTAACAATGATGGATATCATACAAGAAAATTGCAAAGTTGGTTCTATGAAAGAAGGACAATTGCAGAAGGAATATTCCGTGAGTTATCAAATTGGGCAGAAGCAACATTGGAAGAAAAAACTAAACCAACTTTTACATTTAGAGTATTGCCTATTAATCGACTCAAATTCAATGTCAAAGAAGGGGGTATGGGATTTATTGTTGATCTAGACAAAAGAACATGTGATTGTTCTGAATTTCAGCTAGACGAGATACCCTGTGAACATGCAATTGAAACTATTTATCAAAAGAAATCGGCCTTTTGCTCGGCCTATTATTCAAGGGACTTTTGGTTGAAAACGTATGAAGGGCAAGTAAATTCTGTAGGTGATTCAACAACATGGGTTATACCACATACTACTAAATCAGAAATCACTAAGCCTCCAGATGCAAAAGTAATGCTAGGAAGAAGACAGAAGAATCGACATGTTTCCTGTACAGAATTCAAGAAGGAACCAAGATGTGGTTGTTGCAAAAGATATGGGCATAACAGAACAAATTGCACAAATTCCGCAGTAGTTCATGCTTATGCAAGAAAATACAGGAAAAAGAATGATTGATTATATACAATAAGGTTGCATTGGCTCATGCGAAAAACTGATTGTAATCCCGAATAATTTGTTTGGTATTCTTGTTATTCAAAATATTATTACTGTCTATTTTTTTGTTTCTTGATTTGCTGCAGTTATATAATAATTTTTTCTTGCCATATATCTATCAGATTTTCTATCTAATACTCATTAAATATACTCGAACTCAGAATAATATATTGATCCAGTATAATATATATATCAACATTTAGTATAATCTGTATAATATATTGATCTAGTATATTATACTAATCCATTAAATTATATATATCGAGTAAATTATGCAGGAAAGTTTGTTTGTTTTAGATATCAATTCAGAAATTTCCACCCATATTATACTGGTGTGTTGATGTTGCTTTGCAATATTTTATGCAATATTTTTCTCTAGTTTTGCATCAAAGATACATCTAGTACTATATGGGGGATCGTTTGTTTTTTTCATATATCTAACTGTAAAAGTTTAGTCATTATTAAGTTTTTTCCATCTATCTAACCTCCCAGTTGTCATTATCCATCTCAGGCATACCCAGCATCTTCCTAACTCCCAGCATTCCAGGCGTCATACCACCAGTTCCTCGCCGATAGCCGCTTGAAATCAAGCCGCCTTGAGGACCCAGAGGACCACGTGAATATCTCATGCTTGCAATGGAACCAGAACGCAACTCCAAGGTCTTTGCTTCCGTGTGAATCTCTGTGATGATTTTTGGTTTCCCCTGTGCAAAAAAGAGAGTATTACATTAAGTGAGATAATTCTATGACATGAACAGGAAACAAATATAAGATAGAATGATGTGTCACCTCTTCCCATCTAAGCACCCAGTTATTGGAACGTAAATCCAGCACATCAAGAACCATACACCTTAAACGTGGAGCCAACTGAGGGTTTGTAGAGAGTTCTTTCAACCGGTTAAAGTACACATCATTGATGCGCCTTGACTTGTGTTTCTCATCAAGCTGTTTTCCAATGGAGTTGAAGAACTGGCAAATGGCTTCAACATTCTCTTCTTCCGGACAACTTTTGGGATCTTGTCCTAATAGTTCCTGTTGAACAAAGCCAGCAAACACAAAAATTGGTACAGTGCAAGGTATTAAAGGCAGCAATCAACATGGAAACAAATAGACCTGAGCAAAAGGCAAGAAATTAACAACCTGAACGATGTGATGAACAACCTTTTCAGGGACCATCTTTTGCTTCACAAGCTCTCCAATAAGCCGTATATTGCCAAGAGTCCGCAATTTTATCAACCTTTCTTTGTCCTTGCATTCTGACTCCTGCTCCGGGGATGTCATTTGCCTCGCCTCTTCTCGCATATTGGCAGCACCTTCAAATGCCTCCTGACAATTATTCAATAGAACACGCTTGAATGTAATCTCTTTGCCACCAGGCTCATCAGAAGGAAATGGTGGCAGCTTTGCATTGAGATCAGAAAACAGTTGGGCATACATCGTGCAAAATGTTGGTTCCAGTACAGCCTTGTCAAATATCAAGGTAACAACACCCTGGAGTGAAGATAAAAACATGTTAAATCTCCAGGAGCGACATGAAAAATATTGAACTGAAAAATAACCACCAAAGACAGATGTATCCTCTGGTTACGGGAGGACAGACCTTCAGAATGTCTGCACTAGTTATCCCTGTAATTATCAATTGTCTATTTAGGAGATCAAACTTCTTCAGAGTCGGCTCATTGAGTACACTGCAAATCAATATTTGGTAATATCAATAAAAAACTTTGTGTCTTCAAATAATGCTCTAATAACAAAACTTTTGAAACCAAGAACCTCATGCATACATGAGAAAACCTCATGCATACCAACATACAGACTAAATACATATCAACGTCTTCTATCTTTGCATACAGTAGATGCAAAGATGGACAGCAATTAGTTTTGAATTAAATGGATAATTATCACAGAGAAAATAATTTACCCCATAACAGTCTTCAAGACACAATCTTTATCAGAAAGATTGCTTTTTCGAGCTGCTGAACATGGCTGCTCAGCTTTGACAAGTATAGGAGCAGGTCCTCCCTGATTCACAAAAAGTATAGGTTTTTGAGATCAAGCTGATAGATAGCCTCCTTTCATACACTTGTTGTCTTAACATCACGACTAGAAGTGGCAAAATGGTTAAAAAAAACAGTCATCCACCTATATTATCCATCAAAAAATGGGTTGGATAATGAACCATTTAAAAACGGGCAGAATATGGATAAAGAACCATATTATCCACTTAGTTGATAATTAATGTGTTAACTTTTACATTTATAAAGCCTCAAATTGGAGTTCCTCAAGTTTGGAAGACAAGGAATTCTCTCATAAGTGACCATGTTTAAGAATTCATGGATAATATGGATATCCATACTATCCGCCGGATAAACCCGTTTTTTATCCGTCTCAAATACGGGTCGGGGGTCATATAATTTATCTTTTTTTTAAGTTATCTGTTTTGACTTGCTCATATCCGACCCAACCTGTACGTTTGCACCCCTAATCAAGACAACAAAAATCTTGTTACTAACGGCAAAGACATTGTATAACTCAATTACTAGAGTTCATGATTCCCCACTACATTTTGTATATTTTTTTCCTTGTGGGGATATACAGTGTATTGTAGGTGGGGATGTTCCGGTCATCACAAATCAGAAAGGGAAATTATAACCTTTTTAACAGATACTCACATTATTGGTATCTGCACAACCTCAATTGGCATCTTCACCAAACAGTTCAGATTCAAAATCTTGTTTGATTTCAAGATTATCATTGGAAATGTTAACCTCCTAGAAGGAAACAATCAACGCAATTTAAAACCAAAAAGGATAAGCACATTAAGGGTACCATAAATCATAGAACAATCATCTTTTGTTTCTTTTATTTGGGGAGGCAGGAGGGATTAAAGGGTGAGAGGAGGACCAAAAGGAAAATAGAAACATATATCCTTTTTTAACAGATATATACTCACATTGGGTATCTGCATGACCTCCACTTGCATCTTAACCAAACAGTTCAGATTCAACCACCTAGTAAACATAAGCAGAAACAAATCAAATTTAACGATAAAAAGATAATGCAAGCACATATCATAATTCAATTGAATCTCAACAAAGAAAGAAAGGTATCAAGAACTTAACATCAAGTAAATACATGTTACAAGCATCAAGAAAACATACATATTTAAAAAAACATCCAACTAAAGGGAGTTGAACAACAAAAAAGATACTCGAAGATGAAATACAAAAGCCAGAATATGAAAGAAAATGGTTGAATTAAGGTTAAGAACTTTACAGCTGATCTTAATAGACTGCGGAACATTTTGTTCATTAGCAACAAATAGTAGAATAATCCTGTAGGTGTTAGTTAATCTCGGCTAAAAACCTCAAATAAAATCTCAATCACAAGAAACGGCAGCTTTTTTGGGCATATTTCTGAGATATAAATAAAGAAAAGGAAAGTAAAGGTTTTGCTTCTGCCTCGAACTCTTAAACATCAAGTTCTCTTTTGTTCGACTTTATGCGGATCTATTTACTTTAAATTTACAATTCTATCCTTAATGAGAAACTTTATAACCATATAAATACTCTGGCCTCTTTTTGATTTGTCTAGAATCACAAATTTCAAAAGTCTTCATTTTTTCTTAAATTCCGTGCTCAGTCAAACATGTTCACATAAATTAGAACGGATAAGTGTCATTTACTGCAAATTCACGTGGAAAAATGAAAAGGCAACATGTCTCGTTCTTTTCCCATTTCCATATTTAATGTGTATATGTGAAATTAGGCTATATAGATGATATTTACATCGTAATATTACCATGTTTTATTGTTATTTTATAGGTAAATTGATAACAAAATGCTCTAAATGGTGTTCTTTTGCTTCGCAGGGAATATTCTAAGCGAGGAAGCACTACGGAGTGTTTTGGAGGCAATAATGTGAAGAAAACGCCAATCAAGAAGTACCCGAGCACAAAGAAGCAAAACAATGGACTGAGTGAATTCCACCGCGATCGCGGTGGAACCGCGGCAGACCAAGTGTTCGAGGCAGAATGTTCAGCATTCACCGTGGTTGAGCCGCGGTCTTGCCGCAACCGCGGTGAATTGTTCACGTGCCAGAAATTTTGGGGACCAAAGTGTAAATCGGGGAAAATTTGTTCCAAACCCTTATAAACTTTAGAAGCTCGTCCAAGACAATTTTAAGCTTGTTTTTAGACTACTTTGAAGGCAAGAACAAGTATGAGAAGATCAACCAAACATCAGAGTTTTTCTATCTCCTTTTATTTTCTTGCAATTACCCATTATGAATAATTTAGTAGTTTTATCTTGCTTTGTCATGGGTAGCTAATTTCCTAGTCTAGGGGTTTGATGGAACTTATTGAAGGATGAAATTTCTTGTTATGTTAATATAATTTACCCAGTTTAAATCTCTATTTGTTCAAGTTCGTGCATGTTGTAGTTAATTGACACGATCCTCAATTAGTTGTGCCTATTTAGTGTGCATAACTCGGGAGAGAGTGCATATTAAAGTAATTGTTGAACAACAACACTCCCAAAATATATGAGGGATCAATAAGTGAGGGTTTAAAAGCGGGATTAGGGATAACGAAGTCTTGGGTGTAATCTAAAGTGAGATGTAATAAATAAAGTCATCTAACGTAACTTGGAAGAGTGCGTTTAGTCAATTATCGTGATTACTCGGGAGAGATTTACGGTAATAAGAGTGCTCATGATTGATAGAGATGATTATTGGGTGAATCTATGTGAAACATAACCGGAAGGGATTCCATCAATAGGGGAAATCATAACCTTAGAACCTTATTTTAATTGTTTACAACTCAATCATAGTTAGTTTTCAGTTGCTTATTTTCATTCATTTGTAGTTAGTAGAAATATCCTCCATTATTATTCAAACATTTGGGAAGTTGATTCCGAGGAATTTAGTAAGTCTAACGAGAGTAATTGATAGGTTAATTCCTTGTGGGTTCGACTCTAGGCTAAATACTCAGATTATATTTGCAACATCCGCGTGTCCTTTTTGTAAGGCATAGTTGGGCGTGATCAAATCTTGGTGCCATTGTCGGGGAGTTGACGGTGTTATCAATTACAATTGAAAGAAGTACAAAAATTCTTAGTGTAGTCAGTTTTCTCTATACACAATGTTTACATTGAAAGTTTAATGTTTGTTGACTCGGTTGTACAGGTGCATGCCTAGAAACTCATCGAGAACTGGTGAAGTATTTGAAGCATTATCAGATCCCGAGAGAGTTTTCAAGGCTTTGAATCGGGCCAACCGGAAAAACAAACAACAACAAACAATTGAACAATTTGAAACAGACATGGGAGATCACGAAGAATACCCAACTGTACCAATAGCGCCAGTGGCTCCTCTTGTGCCAGAGGCTGCTCTCTATGACTGGGCACAACCCATAATCATTCCAAATCACGAATAACATGCTGCACTTGTTGCAAAACAAGGGACTATTTTCGGGTTCACAAGTCGAAGATCCTCAACAGCACTTGAAGAATTTCCTATCAATCTACAAAACCCAAAGGCAATCCAACGTAACTCCGGAAGTAATCAAGCTGTTATGGTTTCCATTCTCAGTGATAGGAGCTGCCCAGACCTAGCTAAACACACTCCCCATAAATTCCATAACAACTTGGGAGGAGTTAGTGAAGCAATTCCTGAACAAGTTCCACCCACCCAATAAGACAGCTCAACAAATTGATGAAATTTTGAGTTTTAAACAGAGACCAAT
This sequence comes from Nicotiana sylvestris, assembly GCF_000393655.2. NCBI lineage: Eukaryota > Viridiplantae > Streptophyta > Magnoliopsida > Solanales > Solanaceae > Nicotiana > Nicotiana sylvestris. The sequence continues at coordinate 6,576,733 of NC_091067.1, read as the reverse complement.
GGAGACATTGCATGAAACATGGGAACGATTTAAAGGGATTTTGGTTATATATTCGCACCATGGTATTCAAGATCTGATGTTGGGGCAATGATTTTACATGGGATTGTCATATAGCGTGAAGAACATTGTTGATGCTTCAGCTGGTGGAGCATTTTTGAGCAAAACATGGAGAGAAGGCCAGGGTCTGCTCGACAAGATGGCACATAATTCAGGATGGACAACCAGGAATGCACCTATCACTCCAGTGGTTCACTCTGTGCCCTTAGATCGATCCAACTTTATGGCTGAAAATATGGCCACCTTATTGACACAGATGAGTATACTCACCAAGAAGATGGAAGAGTCAGGGCAGAAGCAGCAGGTACACATTGTAGATACTACCAATCGGGGCTTGTGCACATCTTACATGAGTCATCCAATTGGTAATCAATGGAATACAGAACATGATCACCATCACTACCCTGAAGACATAAACTATGTGTCTAATTATGGAGGCCAAAGATAGGGTGGTCAGAATTGGCGCCAGCAAAATCAGTCGTACAGGCCAGTCCAGCCACAGTTCAACAATGGGAACATGGGAGGTATGAGACCTCCTAACAATATGGCACCCTACCCAAGGCCACAGGGATATAACAATAAAAATCAGTAGTAGGGGTATCACCCTTCTCAACAGCAGCATGGTGGACGACAGGAAGATGGGTTTGCTAGACTTGAGGCAATGATGCAGCAGATTATTGGGTCTAATGCAAAAATTGGTGAAAGAGTATATGCACATGATTCAGCTATCAACAATATTGAAGTGCAGATGGGCCAAATTTCGATGTCTCTAAACAATCGTCCTCATGGGACATTACCTGCAAACACTCAAATAAACCCAAAAGATCAAGGCCCGAAGCAGCTGATGGCAGTGAGTCTATGGAATGGCAGAGATTTAGATGTGGAGCAAAATAGGGCTCGAGAAAGCAGATAGGATGAGACATGCATACCAGTGCCCATTGAGCTAGATGAGCCAACAAAACTGACAGAGGTGACAGTCCAGCCTGTCCAGGAAGAACATAACATTCAGATTGAGACTGAGAAAGAAGTTGAGACATCCCAGGAACAAGGCGTTGAGGTGACAGCTGATAAAGAGCAATCCCAAATCATTGGGAAGAAGAGACCTCCCGCACCATTCCCTCAGAGGCTGGCCAAGTACCAAAAAGAGGAGCAATACAAGAAATTCTTGGAGATGCTGAAACAAATCCAGGTAAATATTCCATTGATATATACTTTGAAAGAGATGCCTGGGTATGCAAAAATGATGAAGGACTTGATGTCCCGAAAATTCGATTTCCAAGACTTGGCCACAGTGACTCTTACTCAGACCTACAGTGCGGTGGTGACTAGACCAATTGCTGAGAAACTGTCTTATCTGGGGAGTTTCACAATTCCCTGCACCATTGGTAATTTTGCTTTTGCTAAGGCACTTTGAGATCTAGGGGCTAGCATAAATCTTATACCCTGGCGATTTATAAGAGGCTGGGGATTGGAAGAGCTAGACCCACCTCTATGTTGTTGCAGCTGACTGACAAGACTGTAAAAAGACCCTCTGGTATCTTGGATGATGTGTTGATTCAGGTGGGGAAATTTGTGTTGCCTGCATATTTTGTGATCTTAGACTGCAAGGTGGATGAAGAAATTCCCATAATTTTGGGAAGGCCGTTCCTGGCCACTAGGAGAGCTCTCACTGATTGTGAGACTGGGGAGCTCAAGATGAGATTTAACGATGAAGAGATAACATTCAATGTGTAGAAATCTATGAGGCGACCAAGTGAATTTGCCAATTGCTCTCTTATTGATGTCGTGGATGCAATCGTAGAAACTGATGATGAGATGCTGACTATTGAGGATCCTCTTGCTGCATGTCTGATGAATTTAGATGAGGTGAATGGAGAAGAACTAGCAGAATGGGTATTGGCATTAGAGGGTAGAGGGTTCTAGGATAGAACTCTTGAATTTGAGCCCCTGCACTTAGAAAATAGAGAAACTCATTCATCCAAGTCGTCCATAGAAGAACCACCAAAGCTGGAATTGAAGCCACTGCCCACCCATCTCAGGTATGAGTTCCTTGGACCTCACTCCACATTACCTGTTATTATCTCATCTAGTTTGTTAGATGTGCAGGCACAACAACTCTTGCAGGTACTCAAGGAGTGTAAGACTGTCATTGGATGGACCATGGCAGACATTAAGGGGATCAACCCCGCCTATTGTATGCATAAAATTCTGCTGGAAGAGGGACACAAACCTTCCAGGGAACATCAAAAAAGGCTGAACCCAAACATGAAAGAAGTGGAGAAGTAAGAAGTGATAAAGTGGTTAGATGCGGGAATCATTTTCCCAATATCTGACAGCAGTTGGGTTAGCCCAGTGCAATGTGTGCCTAAGAAGGGTGGCATAACGGTGATAAAAATGATAATAATGAACTGATTTCAACAAGAACCATCACGGGCTGGAGAATCTACATGGACTACAGAAAGTTAAATCTGGCCACCCGGAAAGACCACTTCCCACTTTCCTTCATTGATCAGATGTTAGACAGATTTACAGGGAGGTCACACTTCTGTTTTCTGGATGGTTACTCAGGGTACAACCAAATCTCCATTGCACCAGAGGACAGAGAGAAGACTTCTTTCACTTGCCTATATGGCATTTATGCTTTTTAGAGGATGTCGTGGCCTATGCAATGCACCTGCCACATTCCAAATGTGCATGATGGTCATATTCACTGACATGGTAGAGGACATAATGGAGGTATTCATGGATGATTTTTCTGTGGTGGGGAACTCATTCGATGAGTGCCTTATGAATCTGACTCGTGTGCTGAAACGGTGTATCGAGACTAACCTGGTTCTTAATTGGAAAAAGTGTCATTTCATGATACAAGAGGGCATAGTCTTGGGGCATGGGGTGTCAAGTAAAGGAATTGATGTGGATCGCGCTAAAGTTGATGTGATAGCAAAGCTACCACCTCCAACTTCAGTCAAGGCAATCAAGAGCTTCCTCGGGCATGCCGATTTCTACCGGAGATTCATAAGAGACTTCTCAAAAATTGCCAACCTTCTCTGTAAGTTGTAAGAAAAAGATCACCCTTTCTTATTTTCTGATGATTGTAGGGTAGCATTCGAGGAGTTGAAAAAGAGGCTAGTCACAACACCCATCATTGTTGCCCCCGACTGGGAGCAACCATTCGAACTCATATGTGATGCCAGTGACTACGCAGTGCGAGCAGTGTTGGGACAGCGGAAAGACAAGCTAATGCATCCAATCTACTATGGCAGTCGAACGCTGAGTGGAGCCTAGTTAAATTACACTATGACTGAGAAGAAGATGTTGGTTGTGGTGTTTGCTTTCGACAAATTCAGATCATACCTGATTGGGTCTAAGGTCATTGTATATATTGATCATGCAGCTCTCAGGTACTTGATTGAGAAGAAGGAGTCTAAATCGCGCATGATTCGTTGGGTACTATTACTACAAGAGTTCTCGAAATTCGTGACTGTAAAGGCACAGAAAACCAAGTCGCTGATCATCTATCACGACTTGAGGGAGCTGAAAACTCAGTTGAGGTTGAGGATATTCTGGAAATCTTTTCAGATGAGCAGTTGCTCGCTACAATCCTTGAGGAAGTGTCATGGTATGCAGACTTTGCAAACTACCTACAAGCGATATAGTTCCCTATGACCTTTCCTCTGTACAAAAGAAAAAGTTTTATCGTGACTGCCGCATGTATTATTGGGATGAACCTTACCTGTTTCGAATATGTGTTGACAATATGATCCGGAGGTGCATCCCCGAGATAGAACAATCTTCTGTTTTGCAGGCATGTCATGCATCAACGTATGGAGGGCATTTTGGAAGAGTCAGGACAGCTGCGAAAGTGCTAGAGGCCGTGTTCTTTTAGACAATAGTGTTTAAAGATACGCACCAATGGGTGAAGGGCTACAATGAATGTCAGCGAACCGGGAGCATTTCCCATCGCCATGAGATGCCCATGAACCCGATTCAAGAGGTGGAAGTGTTTGATGTCTGGGGGATTGACTTCATGGGACCCTTCGTCAGCACCTTTGGCAATAAGTACATACTCGTTGCTGTGGATTACGTATCCAAATGGGTAGAAGCTGCAGCGTTGCCCACTAATGATGCAAGAGTTGTGGTGGGATTTTTGAAGAAGAACATATTCACTCATTTTGGGGCCCCGAGAGCAATTATCAGTGACGGAGGCACCCACTTCTGTAATCGAGCCTTCGAGAAGTTGCTAGCAAAGTATGATATACGCCACAAGGTGGATACCCCTTATCACCTGCAGACCAGTGGACAAGTGGAAGTGTCTAATAGAGAAATAAAAAGTGTATTGACCAAGACTGTAAACGCCACAAGAACTGATGAGGCAAAAAGCTAGATGATGCACTCTGGGCTTACAGAACTGCTTTTAAAACACCAATTGGTATGTCACCATATATGTTGGTGTTCGGGAAGGCTTGCCACTTGCCAGTGGAACTTGAACATAAAGCTTCGTGGGCACTGAAACAGTTGAACCTAGACATTGAGGCTGCAGGCACAACGAGAATCACTGAATTGCATGAGCTTGACGAGTTCCGACATCTTGCTTTTGAGAGCACAAGGTTGTACAAGGAAAGAATGAAGTGGTTGCATGACCAGAACATTGTTGAGCGACATTTAAAACCCGGGGACATGGTATTGCTCTATAACTCAAGATTAAGGTTATTCCCGGGAAAGCTCAAGTCACGATGGTCTGGGCCATTTCGGGTGGTCGAAGTATTCCCTTCAGGGGCTGTAGAGATTGCCTCAGAGAAAGACTGTCACACATTTAGAGTCAATGGGCAGAGATTGAAGCTATACATAGGCATGAAAGAATCAAAGGAAGTGTCAGAGATCCACCTGACGGAACCTCAGAGGTCGAGCGAGCCTTAAATGCGCTTGTCTGCGTCGTGCCGCAATATTAAATCAGGCACTGCATGGGAGGCAACCCACGAACGTTGTTGTTAGTGTTTTCTTATGTAACTTCCTTATAAAAAATGGGTAGCTCCGCGACCGCGGTAGAACCGCGGCAGGACCGCGATGAGAGGCAAACACTCTGCCTCGCATCGTCCAACCCACCCCGACCGCAATGGGATTGTGGTGAGACGTTAACGTTCTGCCTCGCTTTATTTCACCCACCGCGGCTGCGGTAGGACCGCTGTCGACCGCGGTAGACACCAGGTATGTTTTTTTTAAACCCCCCCTAATAAAACAACACAAACACCCGCCCCACACCCCTATTTCTCATTCTCTCTTTCTCTCTAAACCCTAAATCCCCCAAAAAAATCCCTCTCTTCTCATTCTTCTTCTTCACTCACACTACTCCCCCATCTTCATTCCTCTCTCTCCTTCCTCCATCAAAGTATGCAACTCACCTACCCCTATTTTTTCTTTTTGTATTTTGTATAGTTGTATGATTTTAAGTCATTGTGTAGTAATATTTAGTAGATTTTTGTTAGTTTTCTTCTTGTTTGCTTTTGAAATTCGTTTTTAGACTTATTGGTGAAGGGGTTGTGTGTATAATGTGGTGGTAAGGTGGAGGTTTGTGGGTGATTGCACTAATTGTTGTGGGGTGTAAGGGTGTAGTCGAATTTGTGATTTGGGGGAAGCGTTGATGTATCCATATGGGCTATGTGTATGAAGAAATAGTCTTGCCCACAACGTGTTTGGAAAATTGTCCCAATGGAGTTATAAGGGCTAATTGTCCCAATGGTTGACAATACCAGGTTTGTCTCCAAACCGGCGGAGGATAGGTACAATGCAAGGCAGCTAAGAAATTGCTACATGAGGTGCATATTGACCGACAAGCCTTGGAGGTGGAATGCCCGAATATCTTCAATGAGTTGAGGAGGTGTCAGCTGGACATCTTCTTCGAGGTACCGGAGGAGGCCAATGTTCATATGTTCAGGGAGTTCTATGCTAACTGCCCGGAGCATGAGAATGGGGTTGTTACTATGCGTAATACCCGGGTAAATGCATCCATCGAGGCCATCCGCAGGGTGTATCGGCTGCCAGTGTTCAGGGGAGAAGCTAATGCTTATCATACCTTTAGCCGATCAAGTGCCTTATGGGCAACTCTTCTTGAAACTATCTGTGTGTCAGACAGAGACTACATATGGATAAAGCATAGGATCACACTTAACTCCCAATCTCTCAATTGGGAGGATAAGTGTTGGATAACAATTATCAATAGTCGGTTGTAGCCCTCCAGCAATACGACCGATGTCAATCTACCACGAGCGGCAGCGATCTACTATTTCATGGCCCATAGGGATTTTGATGTGGCCCGGCTCCTCCATGACGAGATGCTCATTAGATCACCTGAGTTACTCAAAGGCTTCTACTTCCCTTCTCTAGTCACCAGGTTGTGCCGTCTTGCTAGAGTCCCTGAAGACCTTAGGGTGAATAGGAAATTGCCACTGAAAACCCCGTTCCTTGCAAGAAAAATCAGAATTGGGATAGAGCCGGTGGTGAATATTGATGAATCTGATGATGATGATGTTGAGGTCCCGCCACCTCCGAAAGTTGACGAGGTAGGCCCATCACAGCCCCGCCGAAGTACCCGCATGATAGCTTTGGTGCAGGAGATGGCTGGGTTGCATACCTCAGTCACTGATTTGGGTGCCCGCGTAGACACGGTGTCTGACCGGCAGGTGAAGTCGGAGAAGAAATTCTTAGGCTGGCTGGGAGATCTGGGTCGTGCTTGCAATGTGAACTCAGACACCGTCTCCGATCAGGAGTGATCTTTCAGGGAAGTTCCTTTACCTCAGTGTTCTTTAATTTTTTATGCCATGAGGACATGTCTACATTTTAAGTGTGAGGTGGGGGATACTTCAATGTATGTATATATTTGTAACAATTTGGTTGTTTGATTTCTTTTCGTATTTTGCTTTAATTATTTTTGGTGTTTTGAGTAATAGTCTCATTAGGTAAGTTAAAATAGGTAAGTGACTGGTCCCGACGTCAGATCTCTTTCAATGGGGTTCCCGACTCCCCCTTGGTTTTCTTTGGGTCACGGTTCTTTTCCAAGGGTTTAGCTTGAACCGGGTGTAGGTAGTTTTTGTTTATTTTGTTTTTTTTTGTTTTAGTTAGCATCGGTGGGCTAAGAGCGGAAATAGTAAAAGAATCCCTTGGCGTTGGTACACATGAACACAATCGACACTAGAGTGTAATGCCTAGTTTCAACGGTTGATTCTTGCTAAAATGCCTTAAAAGTTGTATGTTTGTAGCTAACTTGAACACTCAAAAGAGAATGTCTTGATAAATCAATCTAGAGTGAGTCATGTGCCATGTGTGTGTGAGCTATACTGTATTCTATGCTTTACATTTGATGCCTAGACTTACCATGTGTGTTTGCAAAGCGAAATAGTAGCTTCATTCAGTCTTAGAAGTTATATAGGCATTTCTTTGTTAAGCTAGATATAGATAATGTAAACCCACTTGAATGTACTACATCTTAGTTAACCACGTTGAGCCTATAAACCTGTTTCTTTGGCAACCACATTGTGAACCTTACCCAATTGTTTGAATAGCCTTCTGTTTGAACCATTTTACCTCCCATAAGCACTTGAATGGTATTGAAATTATGCAAAAGCAAAAGTGTAGGGTGGTGGTGTAGTTTTTGAGTGGAACCATTGAAGTAGAGAAAAGATGCAGAGTTTTGAAGATTAAAAGAATAAGAACCACAGGAAAAAAAGAGTAAATGTAGTAATCGATAAGTGGTGGTTTGTTACAATTGCACCTAAAGGAATGGGTTGTTATAAATGAATTGTGGGGAATGTATGGTTGATATAAGAATGATATGGAATGTTATGGTGTTGTGTATTAAAAGTGCTTAGGGAGGCTAGTCACTATATCCAAATATATCATACCCATCTCTTAGCCTACATTACAACCAAATGAAGTCCTAATTGATCTTAGACTGGATAGGCTCGATGAGTAGAGTATTACACTATGGGCAAGCCTATGGTGCATCTTTGTGGCATGTGAATGTTCTTTTTGAGAGTGAACGAATTTTGTCTATCTAAGTACCTAATTGGTCTAAATATCATTATATGTGGAACTACTCTCTTGTGTGACGTGAGAGCATGTGATTCAAAAGGAAAGGTAAGTCTTGACTCTTGTATATAGTAGTTTGAGTAAGTGCAAATGTTGCATGGTACGAGAGATTCAACTTTTGAGGCAAAGTTTGTTCACTACTAGGTGCAACTTTGGTAAATTGTTCAAGGTATGAGTCATTGAGAGAAGAGCTTAGGGAAGGAACTTTGATAGAGTGTGGTAGATTGCTAGAGGACTAGCAATCATTTAAGTGTGGGGTGTTGATATTAGGCTATATAGATGATATTTACACCTTAATATTACCATGCTTTATTATTGTTTTATATGTAAATTGACAACAAAATGATCTAAATGATGTTCTTTTGCTTCGCAGGGAATATTCTAAGTGAGGAAGCATTACGGAGTGTTTTGGAGGAAATAATGTGAAGAAAACGACCAAAAAGAAGTACCTGAGCACAAAGAAGCAAAAAAAAGGACTGAGTGAATTCCGCCGCGATCGTGGTAGATCCGCGGCAGACCAAGTGTTCGAGGCAGAATGTTCAACGTTCACCGCGGTTGAGCCGCGGTCTTGCCACGACCGCGGTGAACTGTTCACGTGCCATAAAGTTTGGGGACCAAAGTGTAAATCGGGGAAAATTTGTTCCAAACCCTTATAAACTTTAGAAGATCGCCCAAGACAGGTTTAATCTTGTTTTTAGACTACGTTGAAGGCAAGAACAAGTATGAAAAGATCAACCAAACATCAGAGTTTTTCTATCTCCTTTTATTTTCTTGCAATTACCCATTATGAATAATTTAGTAGTTTTATCTTGTTTTGTCATGTGTAGCTAATTTCCTAGCCTAAGGGTTTGATGGAACCTATTGAAGGATGAAATTCTTGTTATGTTAATATAATTTACCCAGTTTAAATCTCTTATTTGTTCAACTTCGTGCATGTTGTAGTTAATTAACAGGATCCTCAATTAGCTGTGCCTATTTAGTGTGCATAACTCGGGAGAGAGTGCATATTTAGGTAATTGTTTAACAACACCACTCCCAAAGTATATGAGGGATCAATAACTTAGTGTTTAAAGGCGGGATTAGGGATAACTAAGCCTTGGGTGTAATCTAAAGTGAGCTGTAATAAATAAAGTCAGCTAGCGTAACTCGGGAGAGTGCGTTTAGTAAATTATCGTGATTACTCGGGAGAGATTTACGGTAATAAGAGTGCTCATGTGTGGAACTACTCTCTTGTGTGATGAGAGGGCATGTGATTCACAAAGGAAAGGTAAGTCTTGACTCTTGTATAGAGCAGTTTGAGTAAGTGCAAATGTTGCATGGTACGAGAGATTCGACTTTTGAGGCAAAGGTTGTTCACTACTAGGTACAACTTTGGTAAATTGTTCAAGGTGTGAGTCATTGAGGGAAGTGATTAGGGAAGGAACTTTGATAGAGTGTGGTGGATTTCTAGAGGACTAGCAATGATTTAAGTGTGGGGTGTTGATATTAGGCTATATAGATGATATTTACACCTTAATATTACCATGCTTTATTGTTGTTTTATAGGTAAATTGATAACAAAATGCTTTAAATGGTGTTCTTTTGCTTTGCAGGGAATATTCTAAGTGAAGAAGCACTACAGAGTGTTTTAGAGGCAATAATGTGAAGAAAATGCCCAATCAAGAAGTACAAGAGCACAAAGAAGCAAAAAAAAAGACTGAGTGAATTCCACCGCGACCGCGGTGGAACCGCGACAGACCAAGTGTTCGAGGCAGAATGTTCAACGTTCACCATGATTGAGCCGCGGTCTTACCGCGACCGCGGTGAACTGTTCACGTGCCAGAAAGTTTGGGGACCAAAGTGTAAATCGGGGAAAATTTGTTCCAAACCCTTATAAACTTTAGAAGATCGCCCAAGACAGGTTTAATCTTGTTTTTAGACTACTTTGAAGGCAAGAACAAGTATGAGAAGATCAACCAAACATCAGAGTTTTTCTATCTCCTTTTATTTTTTCGCAATTATCCATTATGAATAATTTAGTAGTTTTATCTTGTTTTGTCATGAGTAGCTAATTTGCTAGTCAAGAGGTTTGATGGAACCTATTGAAGGGTGAAATTCTTGTTATGTTAATATAATTTACCCAGTTTAAATCTCTATTTGTTCAACTTCGTGCATGTTGTAGTTAATTGACAGGATCCTCAATTAGCACTGCATATTTAGTGTGCAGAACTCGAGAGAGAGTGTATATTTAGGTAATTGTTGAACAACACCACTCTCAAAGTATATGAGGGATCAATAAGTGAGGGTTTAAAGACAGGATTAGGATAACGAAGTCTTGGGTGTAATCTAAAGTGAGTTGTAATAAATAAAGCCAGCTAGCGTAACTCGGGAGAGTGCGTTTAGTAAATTATCGTGATTACTCGGGAGAGATTTATGGTAATAAGAGTGCTCATGATTGATAGAGATGATTATTAGGTGAATCTATGTGAAACATAACCGGAAGGGATTCCATCAATAGGGGAAATCATAACCTTAGAACCTTATTTTTATTGTTTACAACTCAATCATAGTTAGTTTTCAGTTGCTTATTTACATTCATTTGTAGATAGTAGAAATATCCTCCATTATTATTCAAACATTTAGGAAGTTGATTCCGTGGAATTTAGTAAGTCTAACGAGAGTAATTGATAGGTTAATTCCTTGTGGGTTCGACTCTAGGCTAAATAATCAGATTATATTTGCAACGGCCGCGTGTCCTTTTTGTAAGGCATAGTTGGGCGTGATCAAATCCTTGCGTCATTGTTGGGGAGTTAAAGGTTTTATCAATTACAATTGAAAGAAGTACAAAAATTCTTAGTGTAGTCAGTTTTCTCTATACCCAATCTTTACATTGAAAGTTTAACGTTTGTTGACTCGGTTGTACAGGTGCATGCCTAGAAACTCATCAAGAACTGGTGAAGTATTTGAAGCATTATCAGATCCCGAGAGAGTTTTCAAGGCTTTGAATCGGGCCAACCGGAAAAACAAACAACAACAAACAACTGAACAATTTGAAATAGACATGGGAGATCACAAAGAAGACCCAGTTATACCAATAGCGCCAGTGGCACCTCTTGTGCCAGAGGCTGCTCTCTATGACTGGGCACAACCCATAATCATTCCAAATGACGAATAACATGCTGCACTTGTTGCAAAACAAGGGACTATTTTTGGGTTCACAAGTCGAAGATCCTCAACAGCACTTGAAGAATTTCCTATCAATCTACAAAACCCAAAGGCAATCCAACGTAACTCCGGAAGTAATCAAGCTGTTATGGTTTCCATTCTCAGTGACAGGAGCTGCCCAGACCTGGATAAACTTACTCCCCATAAATTCCATAACAACTTGGGAGGAGTTAGTGAAGTAATTCCTGAACAAGTTCCACCCACCCAACAAGACTGCTCAACAAATTGATAAAATCTTGAGTTTTAAACAGAGACCAATGGAGACATTGCATGAAACATGGGAACGATTTAAAGGGATGTTGGTTATATGTCTGCACCATGGTATTCAAGATCTGATGTTGGGGCAACGATTTTACATAGGATTGTCAGATAGCGTGAAGAACATTATTGATGCTTCAGCTGGTGGAGCATTTTTGAGCAAAACATGGAGAGAAGGTCGGTGTCTGCTTGACAAGATGGCAAAAAATTCAGGATGGACAACCAGGAATGCACCTATCACTCCAGTGGTTCACTCTGTGCCCTTAGATCGATCCAACTCTATGGCTAAAAATATGGCCATCTTATTTACACAAATGAGTATACTCACCAAAAAGGTGGAAGAGTCAGGGCAAAAGCAGCAGGTACACATTGTAGATACTACCAATCGGGTCTTGTGCACATCTTGCATTAGTCAGTCAATTGGTAATCAGTGGAATATGGAACATGATCACAATCACTACCCTGAAGACATAAACTATGTGTCTAATTATGGAGGCCAAAGACAGGGTGGTCAGAATTGGCGCCTGCAAAATCAGTCGTACACGCCAGTCCAGCCACAGTTCAACAATGGGAACATGGGAGGTATGATACCTCCTAACAATATCGCACCCTACCCAAGGCCACAAGGATATAACAATCAAAATCAGTAGTAGGGGTATCACCCTCCTCAGCAGCAGCATGGTGGACGACAGGAAGATGGGTTTGCTAGACTTGAGGCAATGATGCAGCAGATTATTGGGTCTAATGCAAAAATTGGTGAAAGAGTAGATGCACATGATTCAGCTATCAAGAATATTGAAGTGCAGATGGGCCAAATTTCGATGTCTCTAAACAATCGTCCTCATGGGACATTACCTGCAGACACTCAAATAAACCCAAAAGATCAAGTCCCGAAGCAGTTGATGGCAGTGAGTCTACGGAATGGCAGAGATTTAGACGTGGAGAAAAAGAGGGCTCAAGAAAGCAGACAAGATGAGACATGCATACCAGTGCCCATTGAGCTAGATGAGCCAACGAAACTGACAGAGGTGACAGTCTAGCCTGTCCAGAAGAACATAACATTCAGATTGAGACTGAGAAAGAAGCTGAGACATCCCAAGAACAAGGAGTTGAGGTGGCAGCTGATAAAAAGCAATCCCAAATCATTTGGAAGAAGAGACCTCCCGCACCATTCCCTCAGAGGCTGGACAAGTACCAAAAAGAGGAGCAATACAAGAAATATTTGGAGATGCTGAAACAAATCCAGGTAAATATTCCATTGATAGATGCTTTGAAAGAGATGCCTAGGTATGCAAAAATGATGAAGGACTTGATGTCCCATAAATTTGATTTCTAAGACTTGGCCACAGTGACTCTTACTCAGACCTACAGTGCGGTGGTGACTAGACCAATTGCTGAGAAACTGTCTGATCTGGGGAATTTCACAATTCCCTGCACCATTGGTAATTTTGCTTTTGCTAAGGCACTTTGTGATCTAGGGGCTAGAATAAATCCTATGCCATGGCGATTTATAAGAGGCTGGAGATTGGAAGAGCTAGACCCACCTTTATGTTGTTGCAGCTGGCTGACAGGACTGTAAAAAGACCCTCAGGTATCTTGGATGATGTGTCGATTCAGGTGGGGAAATTTATGTTCCCTGCAGATTTTGTGATCTTAGACTGCAAGGTGGATGAAGAAATTCCCATAATTTTGGGAAGGTCGTTCCTGGCCACTGGGAGAGCTCTCATTGATTGTGAGACTGGGGAGCTCAAGATGAGATTGAACGACGAAGAGAGAACATTCAATGTGCAGAAATCTATGAGGTGACGAAGTGAATTCACCAATTTCTCTCTTATTGATGTCGTGGATGTAATCATAGAAACTGATGATGAGATGTTGACTATTGAGGATCCTATTGCTGCATGTCTGATGAATTTAGATGAGGTGAATGGAGAAGAACTGGCAGAATGGATATTGGTGTTAGAGGGCAGAGGGTTCTGGGATAGAACTCTTGAATTTGAGCCCTCGTACTTAGAAAATAGAGAAACTCCTACATCCAAGTCGTCCATAGAAGAACCACCAAAGCTGGAATTGAAGCCACTGCCCGCCCATCTCAGGTATGAGTTCCTTGGACCTAACTCCACATTACCTGTTATTATCTCATCTAGTTTGTTAGATGTGCAAGCACAACAACTCTTGCAGGTACTCAAGGAGTGTAAGACTGTCATTGGCTGGACCATGACAGACATTAAGGGGATCAGCCCCGCCTGCTGTATGCATAAAATTCTACTGGAAGAGGGACACAAACCTTCCAGGGAACATTAAAAAAGGCTGAACCAAAACATGAAAGAAGTGGAGAAGTAAGAAGTGATAAAATGGTTAGATGCGGGAATCATTTTCCCAATATCTGACATCAGCTGGGTTAACCTAGTGCAATGTATGCCTAAGCAGGGTGGCATAATGGTGATCAAAAATGATAACAATGAACTGATTTCAACAAGAACCATCACGGGCTGGAGAATCTGCATGGACTACAGAAAGTTAAATCTATCCACCCGGAAAGACCACTTCCCACTTTCCTTCATTGATTAGATGTTAGAAAGATTGGCAGAGAGGTCACACTTCTGTTTTCTGGATGGGTGCTCAGGGTACAATCAAATCTCCACTGCACCAGAGGACAGAGAGAAGACTTCTTTCACTTACCTATATGGCATTTATGCTTTTCAGAGGATGCCCTTTGGCCTATGCAATGCACCTGCCACATTCCAAACGATTATGATGGCCATATTCTCTGACATGGTAGAGGACATAATGGAGGTATTCATGGATGATTTTTCTGTGGTGGGGAACTCATTCGATGAGTGCCTTATGAATCTGACTCGTGTGCTGAAACGGTGTATCGAGACTAACATGGTTCTTAATTGGAAAAAGTGTCATTTCATGATACAAAAGGGCATAGTCTTGGGGCACGGGGTGTCAAGTAAAGGAATTGAGGTGGATCGCACTAAAGTTGATGTGATAGCAAAGCTGCCACCTCCAATTTCAGTCTAGGCAATCAGGAGCTTTCTCGGGCATGCCGGTTTCTACCGGAGATTCATAAGAGACTTCTCAAAAATTGCCAACCCTCTCTGTAAGTTGTTAGAAAAAGATCACCCTTTCTTGTTTTCTGATGATTACAGGGTAGCATTCGAGGAGTTGAAAAAGAGGCTAGTCACAACACCCATCATTGTTGCCCCCGACTGGGAGCAACCATTCGAACTCATGTGTGATGACAGTGACTACGCAATGCAAGCAGTGTTGGGACAGCGGAAAGACAAGCTAATGCATCTAATCTACTATGACAATCGAACGCTGAGTGGAGCCCAGTTAAATTACACTATGACTGAGAAGGAGATGTTGGTTGTGGTGTTTACTTTCGACAAATTCAGATCATACTTGATTGGCTCTAAGGTCATTGTATATATTGATCATACAGCTCTCAGGTACTTGATTGAGAAGAAGGAGTCTAAATCGCACCTGATTCGTTGAGTACTATTACTACAAGAGTTCGACCTAGAAATCCATGACTGTAAGGGCACAAAAAACCAAGTCGATGATCATCTATCACGACTTGAGGGAGCTGAAAACTCAGTTGAGGTTGAGGATATTCTAGAAATCTTTCCAGATGAGCAGTTGCTCGCTACAATCCTTGAGGAAGTGCCATGGTATGCAGACTTTACAAATTACCTTCAAGCGGTATAGTTCCCTATGACCTTTCCTCTGTACAAAAGAAAAAGTTTTATCGTGACTGCCGCATGTATTATTGGGATGAACCTTACCTGTTTCGAATATGTGTTGACAATATGATCCGGAGGTGCATCCCCGAGATAGAACAATCTTCTGTTTTGCAGGCATGTCATGCATCATCGTATGGAGGGCATTTTGGAGGAGTCAGGACAGCTGCGAAAGTGCTAGAGGCCGAGTTCTTTTGGCCAACAGTGTTTAAATATGCGCACCAATGGGTGAAGGGCTGCAATGAATGTCAACGAACCGGGAGCATTTCCCGTCGCCATGAGATGCCCATGAACCCGATTCAAGAGGTGGAAGTGTTTGATGTCTGGGGGATTGACTTCATGGGACCCTTCGTCAGCTCCTTTGGCAATAAGTACATACTTGTTGCTGTGGATTACATGTCCAAATAGGTAGAAACTGCAGCATTGCCCACTAATTATGCAAGAGTTGTGGTGGGATTTTTGAAGAAGAACATATTCACCTGTTTTGGGGCCCCGAGAGCAATTATCAGTGACGGAGGCACCCACTTCTGTAATCGAGCCTTCGAAAAGTTGCTAGCAAAGTATGATATACGCCACAAGGTGGATACCCCTTATCACTCGCAGACTAGTGGACAGGTGGAAGTGTCTAATAGAGAAAAAAGAGTGTATTGACCAAGACTGTAAACGCCATAAGAACTGATTGGGCAAAAAAGCTAGATGATGCACTCTGGGCTTACAGAACTGCTTTTAAAACACCAATTGGTATGTCACCATATATGTTGGTGTTCGGGAAGGCTTGCCACTTGCCAGTGGAACTTGAACATAAAGCTTGGTGGGTACTGAAACAGCTGAACCTAGACATTGAGGCTGCGGGCACAACGAGAATCACTGAATTGCCTCAGAGAAAGACTCTCACACATTTAGAGTCAATGGACAGAGATTGAAGCCATACATAGGCACGAAAGAATCAAAGGAAGTGTCAGAGATCCACCTGACGGAACCTCAGAGGGCGAGCGAGCCTTAAATACGCTTGTCTGCGTCGTGGCGCAACATTAAATCAGGCGTTGCGTGGGAGGCAACCCAAGAACGTTATTGTTAGTGTTTTATTATGTAACTTCCTTAAAAAAAATGGGTAGCTCCGCGACCGTGGTAGAACTGCGGCAGGACCACGATGAGAGGCAAACACTCTGCCTCGCATCGTCCAACCCACCGCGACCGCGGTGGGACCGCAGTGAGACGTTAACGTTCTGCCTCGCTTTATTTCACCCACCGCGGCCGCGGTAGGACCGATGTCGACCGCGGTGGACACCAGGTATGTTTTTTTTAAACCCCTCCTAATAAAACAACACAAACACCCGCCCCACACCCCTATTTCTCATTCTCTCTAAACCCTAAATCCCCCAAAAAAATCCCTCTCTTCTCATTCTTCTTCTTCACTCACACTACTCCTCCATCTCCATTCCTCTCTCCCCTTCCTCCATCAAAGTATGCAACTCACCTACCCCTATTTTTTCTTTTTGTATTTTGTATAGTTGTATGATTTTTAGTCATTGTGTAGTAATATTTAGTAGATTTTTGTTAGTTTTCTTCTTGTTTGCTTTTGAAATTCATTTTTAGACTTATTGGTGAAGGGGCTGTGTGTATAATGTGGTGGTAAGGTGGAGGTTTGTGGGTGATTGCACTAATTTTTGTGGGGTGTAAGGGTGTAGTCGAATTTGTGATTTTGGGGAAGCGTTGATGTATCCATATGGGCTATGTGTATGAAGAAATAGTCTTGCCCACAAAGTGTTTGGAAAATTGTCCCAATGGAGTTATAAGGGTTAATTGTCCCAATGTTGTGGTGAAGTCTGAGTAACCATCCATGGTCACACATTTCACACACTCACTGATAGGCGTTTCTCTATTTGACATGTACAATGAATCCATATAGGAAGAGACGCAACACCGGGTCCTCCGCTAGTGGACCGGGAAGCTCCTCCAGAGCTAGGGGTCAAGCTAGTGCACCACAGTTTGACAATACCAGGTGTCACACCTCCTTTTTCACCTACACCCCGGGGAGGGTATAATAAAGGGAGTTTTTTTCAATTTAAGTGACAATCGAAACGGGATTATTTTAATTAAAATTCAGAGTCGCCACTTGGGATAATTAATGGCGTCCCAAGTCACCGGTTCAAATCCCGAATCGAGGAAAAGATTGACTCTGTATTACAGTCTGTGAACACAGAAATCCGGGTAAGGAATTCTGTTAACCCGGGAGAAGGTGTTAGGCATTCCCGAGTTCCGTGATTCTAGCACGGTCGCTCAACTGTTATAATTGTCCTATTATCTGATTTTAGTACATGTTTAAACCTATGTGCAAATTTTAACTTAAACCGCTTTTCTTTATTTAATTTTTTAAGAAAAATTCAACGTCATCTAAAATACGTCTTGAACCCCGTCACATTAATGCACCCGCGGTCCGTGACGTATTTTATCCAACATTGTTGAGATTTAGATTTGGGTCACCTAAATGCGCACCCGAGTTTAGGAAGATAAATTATTAAAATAACGCGCCTAAAGCAACTACGCACTTTCAAATTTGCGAGGGCCATGGAAAATTCAACTAATGGCACGCCTCGATTTCTAAAGGATTAAAATTAGTTATATGCGGGCTATGGATTATGAACAAAATATATTGTGGAAAACCATCTTCAATAGGAGAACTATTGTGGATACATCTGCGGTACATTACTGCTAAAGTAAACATTTGCTCCAATATGTGCAGAAAACAAGCATATCAAAATTGTTTGACATAGGTTCAGGTGAAACCAAAATAGAAGAGATCAAAAGATATTAAATTCTTTATTGACAAAATATCGTGAGAATATTCATAGGATTTAATAATATGAAACATGGCCATTTCACAAGTAGATATCATATACGATACGGCACATCATTCAGGCATCTTTAAAGTTAACCGCTAATATAATAAATAAAGGCACTAATTTGACAACTACATACAACACATCGTTAAAACACATCTAAAGGACACAATGATATAAATAGCAATACTTTTCAACTTTAGCTAACAATTTCCATAGCTTTTGTTGTTTACTTTCTAAATAATGAGTTTTAAATTCAAAGGGAAATCATGTACTTCTTCAGCAACCTTCAAATAAATCAAAAGGCCTTCAACTTAAACTCACGTTTCCAACTAACCAAAGATAATAAAATATTTTACGTCAAACAAATACAGGGATGCAAAATCGACAATAACCAAACTAGCTGAGAAGATCAACACTGATACAGTAGTATTATCAAAGTGCTAGAAAATAGGAGCTGACCTTATCTTCCAAATTCAAACAAAACAACAGCGACAAAGTCAAACAGGAACCGCAAGCAAAATCGAGACCTCGAACCGGAAACCTCAGAACTACGTTCTTCGACGACCTCGAAACTCGCCGGAACAGTTTTGGAAGTGGACTATTTGGGGCGTTTTATGGGGTGTTTTTCAGGTGGAGAAGATGAGCTCTCATGTCTCTTTCATGGTGGATGTTAAGCTCTAGATGTAGAATTTTTAGGAGTAAGAAGATCCTCTTTTCGTTGGCTGTCCGTGTATATCCAGTGTATATCGAGAGTATCTCTAGTGTATATAGAATGCATACTGACTGTATATCGAGTGTATACCCTCTGTCTCCGTTAAGAAGAAGCCATCTTTTTTTCCTCTCTATCTTTTAACTTCCCCTCTGCTCTTTCTCCAACTCTCTAATCTCTAAATAGGCATCAAATTAGTGCATCTTTCATTACAAATTATACTTTTAACTTCTTTAATTATCCACTAGTTAGTGTTGTTATTTAATTTTCATTAGTGTTAGTTTTACCCTACCAATATAGAAGTTTCCTAATTAGTTAGGTAAGACTCTTTTTTTATTTTTTTAAAATAAAACCTAAATTAATTTCTATCCCCAAATTATCTTAGAAAATTAAATTAATTAACCCTAATAATTATTACAACTAATTAAAAACCAAATTAAAAGAAAATTGCCAAAATTTGAAAATTAAAGAGTAAAATGTAACATGACTATTTTTTATGATCTTTTTTCTATTTTTTCAACAACAACTTACTTAATTAATCTAAAAATGTAAAATAAAATCCAAAATGCAGATGCAATATATATATTTTTTTGTATTTTTTTCATAATCTGAAATACTACATAATGCATTTTAAAATAAGATAGAAATATTGCACAATACCAAAGCTAATCCTAATTAATTAAACTAAATATAAACTATTTTTGTGTTTTCGTAATTATACAAAGATAAAAATAAGGTACTATTTTTTTAAAATTATTTTTTATGAAAAGTACATAAACTAAAATACTTGTTTGTAATTTTTATTTTTCTTGTAAGAAAATAAAATAAAAGAGTTAAAATGAGTTGAAATAACTATATTAGGCCTAAATTAAATATTTACGTGCTAAAAATATAAAATTTTTGGGGAAGGTCAAAAATCACATGTCTACAGCTGCCTCTCTTTGACTGGAAACGTGAAGAGTTTTCAGACAAAGAACGACAAGACATGTTTTTTGACCCGACCCTTATTTAAAGAGACCAAAACTTAAGAGAAAAGGGAAATGTGACCGAGCCCTGGTATTTGGGCTGCCTACATATCCTTGACTATAAAGGAATCAGGTCACGTGTAGTTCAGAAGTGAGTGAGATGATCGAGTATGCCGAGGTGGAGAGCCAGTTGAGGTGCCGTTCCGTCGAGGTTCTGATCCGCGGTCCTATTATTACATCAAAATGAAAAGAAAAAAAACTAAGTCTATCAACTATGAGTTACAAGATTTCTATCTACATCTTCAAACTCGATCTTGCAACTCTTGTTGCCATGTTGACTTGTATTCTCCCGGTGAAATCCATTGTTGCCGTTTTGCACCGACTTCTTGAAATGATCTCCCTCTCGCTATGCTAGTACCTGATTGCTTATCCTTTAAATGTCTCCATCTTGATCATTGTCGTTTTCCTCTGCTCTCTAGGCGAGCTCCTGACTTCTTGATCTTGAATGTATTTCTCTTGATTTTTGTTGTATTCCTCTTGATTTTTGTTGTATTCCTCCGCTCTCCCGGCGGGTTACTGACTACTTGACTTAAAAAGGTATTCCTCTGTTCTCTAGGCGGGCTCCTGACTTCTCTATTTTTCAGGCGGGCTCCTCACTTCAAAACGTGAAATGTATCTCTCTGTTATCCAGGCAAACTCCTGACTTCAACATTTGAAATGTATTCCTCTGTTCTCCAGGCAGGCTCCTAACTTCTAAGAAAACAAACACCACGAAGAAATTTTCTTGCCCTCATAGTGGCTGGGCATCACATTATCGGATATTAATAAGAAGTTGAAAACTACAATTTGAATCATGATACCTCTGTTCTCCATGCGGGCTCTTGACTTCAACACTTGAATTGTACTCCTCTGTTCTCCAGGCGGGCTCCTGACTTCAAAACTTGAAATGTATTCCTCTATTCTCCAGGAAGGCTCCTGACTTCAGCAAAATAGATACAACAAAGAAAATCTCTTGCCCCCGTTTGGTGGCTGAGCATCATACTACCAGATATTGATAAGAATTTGAAAATTAAAACTTGAATTTTAATACCTCTGTTCTTTAGGCGGGCTCCTGACTTCTGAAACTTAAAATGTATGCCTCTGTTCTCCAGGCGGGCTCTTGACTTCAACACTTGAATTATAACAACCTCCGTTCTACAGGCGGGCTCCTGACTTCATCAACTTAAAATTTAACAACCTCCATTCTACAGGCGGGCTCCTGACTTCATCAACTTAAAATTTAACAACCTCCATTCTACAGGCGGGCTCCTGACTTCTTCGACTTAAAATTATAACAACCTCCGTTCTACAGGCGGGCTCCTGACTTCATCAACTTAAAATTTAACAACCTCCATTCTACAGGCGGGCTCCTGACTTCTTCGACTTAAAATTATAACAACCTCCGTTCTACAGGCGGGCTCCTGACTTCATCAACTTAAAATTTAACAACCTCCATTCTACAGGCGGGCTCCTGACTTCATCAACTTAAAATTTAACAACCTCCATTCTACAGGCGGGCTCCTGACTTCTTCGACTTAAAATTATAACAACCTCCGTTCTACAGGCGGGCTCCTGACTTCATCAACTTAAAATTTAACAACCTCCATTCTCCAGGCGGGCTCCTGACTCCAACTTAAAATTTAACAACCTCCATTCTACAGGCGAGCTCCTGACTTCATTAGCAATTACTTCCCTCAAATTGGTGTTTTCACTTCTCTGAAACCTGCCGGGGATAACACTGTTGGGGAATTATCTTCCTTCTTTAAGACTAGTTACTTTTCTCCTTTTAACAATGGTGGGGATGATACTGATTCAAAGACCACTACCCTTAAAACTTGGGTTATCTTGCTTCTTCCAAGATTGCTTTCTTTAAAACGTGTATTGCCTTCTCCCGTAAACTGCTGGGGATTCCACTTCCTTCAAAACTTTTGTTATCTTCCATCTTCCTCAAGTGGGTATCTGATTTCAAGAAAATTTTTGCAATGAGAGAAAATTTTCTGCCCCAGTTTGATAATCTTCTTTATGGCCATGTCTTCCCGCTGTCAATAACATTTCCTTTCTCTGCTTCAAATCAAAGAAAAATTTGTTAGTTTAAAACGTGATGAGTGGTCGTGTCACTCCTGCTGGGGATGGTTTTTCCCTTTTTCCTTTCCCTACTTTGCGTTTTATTACAAAACTTGCTGGGGATGATATTATTTGTTGGGGATGATATTCCTGCTGGGGATGGTTTTTCTTTTCTCTTCCTTCCCCGCTCTGTGTTGTCCGACCATCACGGAACTTGGTCGATAATATATTGGAGTTGTTCCTGCATCTCGCAAATCTGCTGGGGATCCTCTTGGAATTTGATCCATAACTTTTCAACTGTTGTTTTTTCTGTTTTTCTCCAACTTCCCCTGGAAATTTGGTCCTCTTGGAATCTAGACCCATTCATCATTTGGTCTTGCAACAAACTTCTTTTCGCTTTGTCGCCTTATCTTTGGCCTGTCCTATTCGCATTTTGCTTTGCACCGTTTTGGCAACTGGTAGTAAGCTCTGAAATTTTTTTCTCAAAACAAACTGCTGGAGGACAAATTCTTAAAACAAAAGAAATGAAAAATGATGATTTCAAAATATGGAAAAAGAAGAAGTCTTTCCGAGCGAATGCTGGGGAGAAGAAAAGGAAAAGGACTTATCTGAATGATATAACCGATCCCAACGATCATGTCGTGCATTCCGGATTAATCAACCCAGTCTATTTCTATAAATCAATCTTTCTAGTGGCCTCATTTCGCTGGGGGATATGCAGGCATCGAACTCTTTTTGCCAAATCAACACTTTTGCATTGCTTGATGCCTCGACGGATCCTTTCCGCCAATCTTATCTTGTCGCCTCATAGTGCCCTTCGAGGGGTTTTCACTAATAAAACTCTATAATTTCTCTCAACTCTCGTCGCCTTCTGGTGCCTATGAAGGTTTTCACTATAAGACTCTCATTTTGTTTCTCTCAGCTTTCGTCGCCTTACGGTGCATGTGAAGGTTTTCACCATAAGACTCTCTCATTTTATTTTCTCTTTCTCAGCTGGGGATTGGAGTGTTGCCGATAAGATTCTCTCTACTGGGGATTCCTTTGGCTATCAATTCCGTCGGCTCATAATCCTCTTTCAATCGGGGATCAGTGTGTTATTCTCGGCTTTCATTTGCCTGCTCGGCATCTCTCGGATACTGATCGGGAGGTCTTTTTGGACATCAAATATGGGTTTTTGTGTGGGGTTAAAAGGAAAAGGATATCAAAAGATTCAAAATGACTTTAATGGGTAAAAACATTACAACTCTCGGAATCAAACCTTTTTCCACAATTTAAAACGTAACTTCTGCCCCAGTTTTCTAGTTTGGGGGATTTTTTGATTTTTGTTATACTATGACCGAGCCGTGAGGCGCCTACGTATCCTCTTTGAGAAATCAGGTCGAACGTAGTTCATTCGATTCCTTTGTATTTCTTTTTCTTGTGGCTTTTCTTTTTGTTTTGTTATTATTTTTTCTTCCTTTTCTTTCTATTTTTTTCATTTTCTTGAGTAATTCCAAGAGAGGGGTATGAAAGAATAAATAAGGCTCAAAGGGGGAAGCAAAGGTTAAAGTGTTTGGATAGAAGAAAGAATTGCCTCCGTCATTTCATTCTCCGATAAATGCCAAGTACAAACAGACAAACATCAATTGCAATCAAAGGAATTACACATAATATCTCTTGACTGCGTCAGAATTGATAGCCATGTCGATGCATCTTCCCTCGACATCTGTCAGACATAAGGCGCCGTTGGATAACACTCTGGTCACAATAAACGACCCTTGCCAATTCGGGGCGAACTTGCCCTTTGCTTCGGCCTGATGTGGCAAGATTCGTTTCAGCACCTGCTGTCCTACTTCAAATTTCCTGGGACGCACCTTCTTATTATATGCTCTTGCCATCCTCTTTTGATAAAACTGGTCATGACATACTGCTGCCAATCTCTTTTCATCAATCAAGCTCAACTGCTCCAATCGGGCTTTGACCCATTCATCATCATCAATCCCAGCCTCAGCGATAATCCGGAGGGACGGAATTTCTACTTCTGCCGGTATCACTGCTTCAGTTCCGTATACCAACAAATAAGGAGTTGTACCTACTGAAGTGCGGACAATAGTGTGATATCCCAACAATGCAAATGGCAACTTTTTATGCCATTGCCTGGACCCTTCTACCATCTTCCTCAATATCTTCTTTATGTTCTTGTTGGCTGCCTCAACCGCGTCATTCGCCTTGGGATGATACGGGGTGGAATTACGGTGTGTAATCTTGAACTATTGACATACTTCTTTCATCAAACTACTGTTAAGATTAACATCATTGTCCATGATGATCACTTTGGGGATCCCAAATCTACAGATGATATGGGAATGAACGAAATCCACCACTGCCTTCTTGGTTACCGACTTGAAAGTTTTAGCCTCAACCCACTTGGTGAAATAATCGATGGTGACCAGAATGAACCTATGACCGTTGGAAGCTGCCGGCTCAATCGGTCCAATGACATCCATGCCCCATGCAACAAATGTTCATGGTGCTGACATTGTATGCAATTCTGTTGGCGGAGAATGAATCAAATCTCCGTGTATCTGACACTGATGGCATTTTCGCACGAAATTGATACAAATCACGCTCCATAGTGAGCCAATAATACCCTGCTCGAAGAATCTTCTTTGCTAATACATATCCGCTCATATGTGGCCCACAAACTCCCGCATGTACCTCTGTCATCACTGTCGTGGCTTGACCAGCATCTATACATCTCAACAATCCCAAATCTGGTGTTCTTTTGTATAACACTCCTCCACTGAGGAAAAATCCATTTGTCAATCTCCGAATGACTCTCTTTTGATCTCCGGTGGCCTGCTCTAGGTATATCCCCATCCTGAGGTATTCCTTGACATCATAAAACCATGGATCGCAATCCATTTCTTCCTCTATCATGTTGCAATAAGCATGCTGATCACGAACCTGGATATGCAACGGGTCAACATGAATTTTGTCTGGGTGGTGCAACATCGATGCTAAAGTGGCCAAAGCATCGGCAACCTCATTGTGAACTCTTGGGATGTGTTTGAACTCCACTGATCGAAATTGCTTGCTCAGATCATGCAAACATTGTCGATATGGTATAAGCTTCAAATCCCGTGTTTCCCATTCACCCTGGATTTGATGCACCAGGAGGTCTGAGTCTCCCAAGACCAAGACGTCCTGGACATCCATGTCTGCAGCTAACCGTAAGCCCAAAATGCATGCCTCATATTCAGCCATGTTATTGGTACAATAGAAACGTAGTTGTGCCGTAACAGGATAATGATGTCCTGTTTCAGAAATAAGTACCGCTCCTATTCCAACTCCTTTCGCATTTGCGGCTCCATCAAAGAAGAGCTTCCAACCTGGTTCCTCAGATAATTCCAACTCATCTATATGCATCACTTCTTCATCAGGAAAATACGTCCTCAATGACTCGTATTCTTCATCAACAGGATTCTCAGCCAAATGATCGGCCAATGCTTGGGCTTTCATGGCCGTCCTCGTCACATAGACGATGTCGAACTCCGTGAGTAATATTTTCCATTTCGCTAACCTCCCTGTGGGCATAGGCTTCTGGAAAATATACTTCAGTGGATCCAAGCGTGAAATGAGATAAGTAGTATATGATGACAGATAATGTTTAAACTTCTGTGCCACCCAAGTTAGATTTTTGACGGGTCCAACTCAATGCCTCGCCGACTGACGATGAATCCAACAACTTTCCAGATGGAACACCAAATGCACATTTGGTCGGGTTGAGCTTAATGTCGTACCTTCGAAGTCTTTGGAAAAACTTCCTTAGGTCTGCCACGTGGTCTTCCTGACGCTTAGATTTTATGATCACATCATCTACATACACCTCAATCTCTTTGTGTATCATGTCATGAAACACCATAGTCATTGCTCTCATGTACTTTGCCCCAGCGTTCTTCAAGCCAAAAGGCATTACCCGGTAGCAATAAATCCCCCACGACGTAATGAATGTCGTCTTTTCCGCATCTTCTTCATCCATCAGAATCTGATGATACCCAGCATAGCAATCTACAAAAGACCCGATCTCACATCCGGCACAATTATCGATCAAGATATGGATGTTGGGTAATGGAAAGTTTTCCTTGGGGCTTGCCCTATTCAAATTGCGGTTATCGACACACACTCTGATCTTTCCATCTTTCTTCAGCACTGACACCACATTAGCCAACCAATCAGGATATCGAGTGACCCGAATAACCTTTGCCTGCAGCTGCTTGGTTACTTCTTCTTTAATCTTCACACTCATATCTGTCTTGAACTTCTTCAATTTCTGCTTGACGGGAGGGCACGCCGGGTCAGTGGGCAATTTGTGAACCACTAGATCGATGCTTAAGCCTGGCATGTCATCGTACGACCATGCAAAAATATCTTTGAATTCAATGAGTGCTTTGATTAGTTCCTTCCTGATGTTCAGCTCAATGTGGATGCTTATTTTGGTTTCCCTGACATCGTCTGCATCCCCTAAATCGACAGTTTCAGTGTCATTCAAATTGGGCTTGGGTTTCTCTTCGAACTGGGTTAATTTTCTGTTTATCTCTTCAAAGGCTTCATCATCATCGTATTCCGATTCATCATCATAATCGACCTCTTGTACAATTAGTTCGGAATCAGATTGATTTTTTAGACTAGGTTGAAGATCCGTTGTGCATGTCATGTCATTAGAACCAGTATAAAGAGAACTATTCAGAAAGAGAAAAGAAGAAAACAGAATTAAAACAAAATAAAGAGAGAAAACTTTCACTTTATTAAAATGCGGGATAACAAAGTCTCACGCTTTTGTTGAATACAAAACAAAACTGGATTACAACCCTGGAATAATCCAAAAAGGACAAGAAAGAAAAATCAGAGCCCACTACCAAGACTCCCTCCGGGTAGGAAGGGGAGTAGCCATCCAATTGTTGATATTTTCCCTAGGCCCCACAAACTGTACATCTAACCTACTGGACCCTTCTCCAGCTTCTATCATGTTGACATCGGCGAACAGCCTTTCAAAGCCCTCATTCAAATCTCCATCTGGCCCAATCAGTGGTCCGAGAACTTTCGGGACCGACAACTTTCTGATACCTGCTCTGACAAATGATCTGGATAGGCGCGGGATTGGCTTGGGAAGGACCCAAACTCTTTTCTTCAACATGCGGGCCCGTCTCACATCCGCCGCTGTAGGCTTGAACCCCAACCCAAAGGTCTCCAGATTTTTGGGCAAAGAAACTGGCTGAACAATACCCTGAAGATCAGCCCTTAATCCTTTGCCTGGCACAAACCCATTCTTCAACATCTCCGAGGCTACCATGATAGTTGCAGCTGCTATTTTGGGAAGTGGGATGCTTTCACCTTCGGGAACTTTGTCCACTAAAACCGTATCGAAAACCTGGTAAATCCACGGTCCCTTATCATCACCAGTCTCTATGAAGGGTACGATGGCATCACTTACGGCGCTTGCATTGTCTTCCCCATGTACTACGATCTCTTGCCTATCCCATTCGAATTTGACCATCTGATGTAATGTAGAAGGCACTGCTTTGGCGGCGTGGATCCAGGGTCGCCCCAACAGAAGATTATATGACACTGGCGCGTCTAACACTTGAAACTCCATGGTGAACTCGACTGGACCAATTGTTAATTCAAGTATGATGTCACCCACTGTGTCTGTACCACCACCATCAAACCCTCGAACATAGATGTTGTTCTTGTGAATCCTGTCACCATCGACCTTCAGTTTGTTCAATATGGCCAAAGGACAGATATTGGCACTTGACCCATTATCAATCAGTACTCGAGTGACTACCGAGTCTTCGCTTTCACGGTCAAGTATAGGGCTTTGTTGTGTTCTGTACCCTCTGCTGGCAATTCATCATCAAAAAACGTCACTCGGTTTACCTCGAAGATTTTGTGCACTATCCTCTCCAAGTGATTTATAGAGATTTTATCCGGAACATGGGCCTCGTTCAGGATTTTCATCAGTGCCTGGCAATGATCGCTGGAATGGATCAGCAGTGATAGTAACGAAATCTGCACTGGGGTCTTTCTTAACTGCTCCACAATGGAGTAGTCTGGTGCCTTCATTTTCTTTAAAAACTCCTCAGCCTCTTCCTCCGTCACTGGTTTCTTTACCACCGCTGGGTTGGACCTTCTTAACTCTACGGGAGCAAAACACCTTCCCGAACGAGTTAAGCCCTGGGCCTCACATACTTCTTCCACAACCTCCTTCCCTTTGTACATTACCATCGCTTTACTGTAGCTCCATGGCACGACTTTCTCGCTGGTTATCGGCATCTGCATTACTGGCCTGATGACAACTGACCCTATGCATGCTGGCTTGCTTAGTACCCCTCGCACCGTTACTTTGACCGGCTCTAGATTCTTTGTAACAATAGGCGAACTCTTCCCCATCACCACTACTAGCTTGACGTCTACCTTTTCCAACTGTACCACCTCTTCTCCACCTGTCGACTTTTCTTTTAGACTGGCACGGATCATCATCACCGTCTGTGAGGGTTTCTTTAGCTCCCCTCCTTCGTGCACAAGCTCGATCATGTGGGTTTCGTGGTGTGCTAGCAACGGGTTCTGATTGATGTTGGGTGCCTCTGGTGTCTGAACCTCGATCTTGTTGGTGTCAATAAGATCTTGCACTGCACATTTCAACTTCCAGCACTTCTCGGTAT
This sequence comes from Nicotiana sylvestris, assembly GCF_000393655.2. NCBI lineage: Eukaryota > Viridiplantae > Streptophyta > Magnoliopsida > Solanales > Solanaceae > Nicotiana > Nicotiana sylvestris. Next base: position 6,548,056 of record NC_091067.1, on the reverse strand, counting down.
CATGTCTGAGAGCCCTCAAACAATATTCACAGCTTACCGAGTGGTCCATATTTTGGGGAAGGGGATTCAGCAATCTAAGCTCAACATGACTCAACAAACCTAACTGCCTTAATTTATGGAACAAAGCAGTATAGGTTTCTCCCAACTCAGTGAATGTTCTTTGTCTCTGCACCCTTTCATTTCTGAAAGCTTGATTCCCCGGAAACCTGGCCCTGCGGGATTCCTGTAGGCCCTTGGTGGTGGATATATGTTTTGTGGAGGTGGATAGGTATTTTGGGGAGCCGGCGCGCGCCACAGTAGGTGAGCCGGAGGCTGGGTATATGTCTGGGCTTGATGGACGGAGAAATGTGGTTTCTTGTGGTGGGTAGTAGGGCTGTGGGGGTAATTTGGAGTGTGTGGGTAATTTGGGTGTTGGGGTCTGGCTTGGTAGCGGGGGAAAGGACCTCTCAATCTGGACCAATTACCTGCGTCTATTGTTGCGACCTCTTCTCTTTTCTTCTTCCCGAGCGCACCTCCCGTGCCACTCTGAATGGCCTGAGTTGTTGTTTTGATTGCCGAATAGCTCAGGATTTTGTTGGACTTAAGTCCCTCTTCAATCATACCGCCCATTTTCAACACCTCGTTGAAAGATTTGCCAACTGACGTCACCAAGTGACTAAAGTAAGTTAGCTCTAGAGTCTACAGAAAGTAGTCCACCATTTCCCCCTCTCTCATCGGAGGATCAACTCTTGCTGCCTATTCTATCCACCGGAACCCAAATTCTCTAAAGCTCTCTCTCGGCTTCTTCTCAAGTTTCAGCAATGTGAGACGGTTAGGGACGATCTCAAGGTTGTACTGGAAATGACCTGCGAATGCTTGTGCTAGATCGTCTCAGGTGTACCACCTGCTCGGATCTTGTCTTGTGTACCATTCCAGTGTAGACCCACTTAGAATTTGACCAAAGTAAGCTATTAGCAGCTCATCTTTACCACCTGCTCCTCTCATCTTGCTGCAAAACCCTCGCAGATGTGCCATTGGATCACTGTGCCCCTCGTATAGATCAAACTTTGGCATCTTGAACCCTGTCGGTAATTGAACATCAGGGAAAGGACATAGATCTTTGTAAGATACACTGACCTGATTGCCTAACCCATGTATATTCCTGAAGGACTGCTCCAGGCTTTTAAATTTTCGAAGCACTTCGTCCTGCTCCGGGCCCTTAGCCGGCTTTTCAGTCTCCACCGGGATTTCAAAGTGAGGATTATAAGTATATGGCTCGGGTGCTTTGAGGGTAGGTTCAAGGGGGTAATATTGGTTATCGTGAGCCTGAAACAACGGCCCATTGGATGATCTTTGTAACGTGGCTGGTGGGGGTGCCACGAAAACAGGAACATTTGGTGGGGGAAGGTTCTGATTAGGTGGTGGAGCTTGGGGATCATAGGGATTTCTTCCCTGATAGTAGTGGTGACTTGGGAAGCTTGTCGAAGGGCCGGGTGAAGGGTATTCCGGCGTGTGTCCTGGTGGGAGAGTAGGAGTAACGGGTGGTTCGGGCCCCTTTTGTACCCTAGCTAGGGCTAGCTGCATTTCGTTCATCTCCAGTTTTTTCCATTTTTTCCATTGCCTCTTTCAGCATCTGAATTTCCGTCCTTTCCTCTTCAACACTTTTTTCTGAGTTAGTCATGCTTTTCGGTATGGGCCATTTGGATCTTGTTTGGTAATGGTAATCTGCCAGAATGTTCTAACAAACTAACTGGTTTGAAATCTCTGGAAAACAACAAACTTGTTAGCGTTAGAGTTTAACACATATTGCAATTGCACGTTGGGGAATGCAATGTTCCTAGGCAGTTTAACCATTTCTAACATGTCTTTGCTCCGTATGCATCATCCCGGCTTATTTTACTTGTGCCCTTTAGGTGTTTCTGAAACTTTCCTTTATTTACTTTCTCTTTCTCTCTTTTTCTTTCTTTCTTTTCCTTTCTTTTATTCACTTTTTCTTTTAGCGGTGGTCGAATCTTATGTGGATTACCTACGTATCATGTCCCCCCATGAATCAGACCGTGCGTAGTTCTACCACAAATAAAGACACCAATTTTTGGAAAATTTATTTCATTACTAAAACTTCTATTACAAACTACCCATTTGGAAAAGGAAAACAAAATACAGACTCCGAAGTACTAACATAATTTGATGCCAAAAGGAAACACACGGACAGACAACAGACTTTTGAAAATAGAAAAATACAGATTTGAACTAGGAGTACATTAACACTTTGAATTTTGGTGCCCACGGGGCATCGTTCGGCCTTTCCGCGGGCTTTGGTGCAAGGCCCCTTTGCAAGCTTTTCAATTCTTCCATGATTCGGTGGACGTAACCCATGACTGAAGCAAAAAGGGTATCACGGGGTATTTCCTCACATGCTAGGCACCTCATGGTGATGTAATGCCCAATCTCCTCAATTCTACCCCTGATTTTATCCCTTTCCATGAACAGTTGCTCTATTCGTTAATTTTTTGCTCCCAGTACTTGAGCGTTGTCAGCGAGTTGATCTTGGAACCTCTCCATTTTTTCTTCCATTCGGGCCATTAAATCATAGCAGCGCTTCCTGTCCGTTCTGGCATCTTGGGCTTATTTAAAGACCCGATTTTTGAGAGTGGAATTTGTTTCTCTTAATATTTCAATGCTCGCTTCATAATCCCTTCTCACTTGCCGTAAGTGTTTTGCTCGCGCTGTTGTACCTTTTTCCCATATGGCCCGAATTCTTGCTATGCAGGCCTCTGATCTTGCCCAACCCTCTCGGCTTTCAATGACTTGGTTTCTCAACCCAGTTATTAGACCTTCGTCGGACCGTCTCCTTTGTTGGTTGTCGGCATCCATTCTGACTCGTTGGATTTGGGCTTTCAAGGCCTTATTTGCTTGAGTCAATCTGTTCTTTTTTCCTGTGTCAGCATCGACTTGCACGCTATTTTCATATTTCAGATCCTCAATTTGTTGTTTCAGCTTGCCAATTTCAACCCGATAGCCTTCTTCTCTTGCCAGCCAGCCCCATTGTTCTTGCGAGTCATTCGTGAATTGCTGGACATGGGCTCTTTTAGCAGGCCTTTGACGAATCCGGAACCTTTTCCCAAACCATGCATCATACTTCGGGTCCACCTCGCCTTTGGCTAAATCTTGCACCATAGTTTTGGGCTCAAGGAATCTGCATTCATGCCACAATTTGCGAATTGTATCTTCCGGGACTGTGGCATTCGGTCTTAGCTCGATGGTATGCTTGCTCAAATCTTCATCATGAGGGATAATCTGGAACCTTCCCAATTGACGCAATACCCGATGGGGAGCGTATGGTTGGATACTACGGACACCCATCAGAAGAACATAACATTCTTTGGCCGACATGTATATTGCTTCAGTAGCGGGCAACCACCCAAACGCCCATTCAATTTGGTCCGCCGTTAGTGATCTCAGTCGTATAAACCAATCTCCAGTACCCTCGGGGAACGCAACACCCGTTACCCGCTTCTCAAACTTTTCAATGCAGTTTAAACCAGTCAGCCCGAAGTTCATATACCCCACTCGATGGCAGAGATGTTCCTGTATCCACAACTGAAGTAATAGATTGCAACCTTGGAAAAAACTTCCTCCCTCCTTACACACGGTCAATGCTCGGTATATTTCTGATAAGATCAGGGGAACTATAGTGTTGTCAGCCCTTTTCATTGCGACATCAACCATCCCCACGAGACCTATCTCTATTTTCTTGTCGTCTCGTGGGCAAACCATGATTCCCAAGAATGCCGTTATGAATGCCAAGGTTCGTCTTGCTACCCATTTACCTCTGTTTCCGGCGTGAGTCAGTCCCAAATTTGGCTCGTCAAAACCCTGCGGATTACCATAACGCTGATATAAGAACTGAAGAGCGCAACATCCTTTTGATAAATCATTATTTTGCACAGTCCGACTGATATTTAACAAGTCCAGAAATCGGTGTGGCGATACTGGCCTTGGTGACAACAGATACTGACTTCTCAGATTCCCATTCATACCCGCATAACCTGCTACTTCCTCCAGTGTGGGTGTAAGCTCAAAATCCGCAAAGCGAAATATATTTCGGGTCGGGTCCCAAAATGGTATCAAAGCCTCGATGACATCCGTCCTTGCCTTGACATTTAGTAGACTGATGAGACCCCCAAGACTCTGACCACTATTTCTTTGCTGCTTTTTCCCAAATTGTCCCACCACATATGGAGCTGGAGAGGGACCTCGCTAAAGACGGTGAAGAGTTTGTCTTCACTTGTGCTCATCCTGCACATTTATTAAGGTGATTTAAACAAAAGCAAAAAATTATTTGACTCAAAAAATGATTTGACTATATTTTCAGAAAGAAAGATCCGATTTTCCGAACACGGCCTTTCAGCACTTCGGGGATGAAGATTTTAAGGCTGTGAGGGTCAACCGATCAAAACTCCAAAGGATGATCAAAAGTGGTCGTTTATGCAAAGTCAGCCTTCTGGCGTCCCTTTCGGGAACATTTGGCTATTTTTGACAAAAACAGCATCACTTGATTTATTTAAGACTCTTTTCTTGTTTTTCCAAAATAGTAACCCGACATTGAGAACACGGCCCTACAGAGCCTCGGGGACGAGGATTCTAAGGCTGTGTGGGCTAATTGGTCAAAATTCAAAAAACAAATAACCAAAAGTGGTCGTTTATGCAAAGTCAGCCCTCCGGCGTCCCTTTCAGGAACATTTGGCTATTTTTGACAACAACAGTATCGCCCGACTTATAATAAAATTTTTGACATTTTCTGGGTATTTTTTGCAAAAAAGGGAAGTTGAACCCGATGAGGGTTGCCTACGTATCTCACACATGGTGAGAATTAAACCGACGTAGTTCGGCAAATAAAATAGACTATTTTTTTTCCTAAATAAACTATTTTGAAAACAAGAAAAATTAAAAATAAAGACTTTTTTTTGCTTTTTGAATAAAACAAACTATTTAAAATAAAATCTTTTTTTTCATTTTCTAAAAAAATTTGGCAAAATTTCGACACTATTCGGGCATTGGTATTTTCAAAACTAGTGATTAACTCTCTTAACCCTCTACACTGTTATTTCTCTTCTTTTTTTTCATTTTTTTTTTCATTTTTTCCAATATTTAAAAGCCGGTCAGCATGCGAGTCCGAAGCATAAAAATGCACATGTAGCAAGTAAGATGCATCATGATGGTCTTTTTTATTTCAGGTACACCTGTCCTAGACAGACCCAACCCCTGTGTTAAGTCTCCAAAGTCAAATGCACATGATGCAAACAAACGTTCCTACTAGGGATCCGACATGTGGTTTTGTCATACTAGGTTTAAAACCTGAGTGTATTGTTCTAAACCTGGCTTACCCGAGCGGACAACTCGAGCCGAGGAGGAGGAAACGTACCGGGAATACAGAAGCTTCACCGGCTTAGCAACTTATCTGAACCTCGTTCTAAAAAAATGGGATTGACTCTAAACAGAAAGAAGTCACACGAAGTGCACCCTTCTTCATGATTTAGAAGACTCAGAGAGAATATGGGTTTTGTAACAATTTATATACAATTCACAGAATAACAAAGCGGTAAAAGCAACATTTAGCACATTAGATGAAAAAAATGTAATAAAATCATATAATAAATAAAGCCAATATAACCCTGAACCAGAAAAAAAGTCACACCAAGTGCACCCTTCTTCATGATTTAGAAGACTCAGAGAGAAGATGGGGTTCGTAACAATTTATATACAACTCACAGAATAACAAAGCGGTAAAAGCAACATTTAGCACATTAGATGAAAAAAAAATGTAATAAAATCAGATAATAAATAAAACCAATATAACAATTATTCCAAGCTCAAATTTCTAACCCTGAACCAGTGGTTCTGGGTTAATCTCCCCAGCAGAGTCGTCAGAGCTGTCACACCTCCTTTTTCACCTACACCACGGGGAGGGTATAATAAAGGGAGTTTTTTTTTCAATTTAAGTGACAATTGAAACGAGATTATTTTAATTAAAATTCAGAGTCGCCACTTGGGATAATTAATGGTGTCCCAAGTCACCGGTTCAAATCCCGAATCGAGGAAAAGATTGACTCTGTATTACAGTCTGCGAACACAGAAATCCGGGTAAGGAATTCTGTTAACCCGGGAGAAGGTGTTAGGCATTCCCGAGTTCCGTGATTCTAGCACGGTCGCTCAACTGTTATAATTGGCCTATTATCTGATTTTAGTACATGTTTAAACCTATGTGCAAATTTTAACTTAAACCGCTTTTCTTTATTTAATTTTTTAAGAAAAATTCAACGTCATCTAAAACACGTCTTGAACCCCGTCACATAAATGCACCCGCGGTCCGTGACGTATTTTATCCAACATTGTTGAGATTTAGATTTGGGTCACCTAAATGCGCACCCGAGTTTAGGAAGATAAATTATTAAAATAACGCGCCTAAAGCAACTACGCACTTTCAAATTTGCGAGGGCCATGGAAAATTCAACTAATGGCACGCCTCGATTTCTAAAGGATTAAAATTAGTTATATGCGGGCTATGGATTATGAACAAAATATATTGTGGAAAACCATCTTCAATAGGAGAACTATTGTGGATACATCTGCGGTACATTACTGCTAAAGTAAACATTTGCTCCAATATGTGCAGAAAACAAGCATATCAAAATTGTTTGACATAGGTTCAGGTGAAACCAAAATAGAAGAGATCAAAAGATATTAAATTCTTTATTGACAAAATATCGTGAGAATATTCATAGGATTTAATAATATGAAACATGGCCATTTCACAAGTAGATATACGATACGGCACATCATTCAGGCATCTTTAAAGTTAACCGCTAATATAATAAATAAAGGCACTAATTTGACAACTACATACAACATATTGTTAAAACACATCTAAAGGACACAATGATATAAATAGCAATACTTTTCAACTTTAGCTAACATTTTCCATAGCTTTTGTTGTTTACTTTCTAAATAATGAGTTTTAAATTCAAAGGGAAATCATGTACTTCTTCAGCAACCTTCAAATAAATCAAAAGGCCTTCAACTTAAACTCATGTTTCCAACTAACCAAAGATAATAAAATATTTTACGTCAAACAAATACAGGGATGCAAAATCGACAATAACCAAACTAGCTGAGAAGATCAACACTGATACAGTAGTATTATCAAAGTGCTAGAAAATAGGAGCTGACCTTATCTTCCAAATTTAAACAAAACAACAGCGGCAAAGTCAAACAGGAACCGCAGGCAAAATCGAGACCTCGAACCGGAAACCTCAGAACTACGTTCTTCGACGACCTCGAAACTCGCCGGAACAGTTTTGGAAGTGGACTATTTGGGGCCTTTTATGGGGTGTTTTTCAGGTGGAGAAGATGAGCTCTCATGTATCTTTCATGGTGGATGTTAAGCTCTAGATGTAGAATTTTTAGGAGGAAGAAGACCCTCTTTTCGTTGGCTATCCGTGTATATCCAGTGTATATCGAGAGTATCTCTAGTGTATATAGAATGTATACTGACTGTATATCGAGTGTATACCCCTATCTCCGTTAAGAAGAAGCCATCTTTTTTTCCTCTCTATCTTTTAACTTCCCCTCTGCTCTTTTTCCAGCTCTCTAATCTCTAAATAGGCATCAAATTAGTGCATCTTCCATTACAAATTATACTTTTAACTTCTTTAATTATCCACTAGTTAGTGTTATTATTTAATTTTCATTAGTATTAGTTTTACCCTACCAATATAGAAGCTTCCTAATTAGTTAGGTAAGACTCTTTTTTTATTTTTTTAAAATAAAACCTAAATTAATTTCTATCCCCAAATTATCTTAGAAAATTAAATTAATTAACTCTAATAATTATTACAACTAATTAAAAACCAAATTAAAAGAAAATTGCCAAAATTTGAAAATTAAAGAGTAAAATGTAACATGACTATTTTTTATGATCTTTTTTCTATTTTTTCAACAACAACTTACTTAATTAATCTAAAAATGTAAAATAAAATCCAAAATGCAGATGCAATATATATTTTTTTGTATTTTTTTCATAATCTGAAATACTACATAATGCATTTTAAAATAAGATAGAAATATTGCACCATACCAAAGCTAATCCTAATTAATTAAACTAAATATAAACTATTTTTGTGTTTTCGAAATTATATAAAGATAAAAATAAGGTACTATTTTTTTAAAATTGTTTTTTTATGAAAAGTACATAAACTAAAATACTTGTTTGTAATTTTTATTTTTCTTGTAAGAAAATAACATAAAAGAGTTAAAATGAGTTGAAATAGCTATATTAGGCCTAAATTAAATATTTACGTGCTAAAAGTATAAAATTTTTGGGAAAGGTCAAAAATCACATGTCTACACCAGGTTTGTCTCCAAACCGGCGGAGGATAGGTACAATGCAAGGCAGCTAAGAAATTGCTACATGAGGTGCATATTGACCGACAAGCCTTGGAGGTGGAATGCCTGAATATCTTCAATGAGTTGAGGAGGTGTCAGCTGAACATCTTCTTCGAGGTACCGGAGGAGGCCAATGTTCATATGGTCAGGGAGTTCTATGCTAACTGCCCGGAGCATGAGAATGGGATTGTTACTGTGCGCAATACCCGGGTAAATGCATCCATCGAGGACATCCGCAAGGTGTACCGGCTGCCAGTGTTCAAGGGAGAAGCTAATGCTTATCATACCTTTAGCCGATCAAGTGCCTTATGGGCAACTCTTCTTGAAACTATCTGTGTGTCACACAGAGACTACATATGGATAAAGCACAGGATCACACTTAACTCCCAATCTCTCAATTGGGAGGATAAGTGTTGGCTAACAATTATCAACAGTCGGTTGTTGCCCTCCAGCAATACGACCGATGTCAATCTACCACTAGCGGCGGCGATCTACTGTTTCATGGACCATAGGGATTTTGATGTGACCTGGCTCCTCCATGACGAGATGCTCATTAGATCACCTGAGTTACTCAAAGGCTTCTACTTCCCTTCTCTAGTCACCAGGTTGTGTCGTCTTGCTAGAGTCCCTGAAGACCTTAGGGTGGATAGGAAATTACCACTGAAGCCCCGTTCCTGGCAAGAAAAATCAGAATTGGGATAGAGCCGGTGGTGAATATTGATGAATCTGATGATGATGATGCTGAGGCAGCTGAGGTCCCGCCACCTCTGAAAGTTGACGAGGCAGGCCCATCACAGCCCCGCCGGAGTACCCGCATGATAGCTTTGGAGCATGAGATGGCTGGGTTGCATACCTCAGTCACTGATTTAGGTGCCTGCGTAGACACGGTGTCTGACCGGCAGGTGACATCGGAGAAGAAATTCTTAGGTTGGCTGAGAGCTCTGGGTCGTGCTTGCAATGTGAACTCAGACACCGTCTCCGATCAGGAGTGATCTTTCTGGGAAGTTCCTTTACCTCATTGTTCTTTAATTTTTTATGCCATGGGGACATGTCTACATTTTAAGTGTGAGGTGGGGGATACTTCAATGTATGTATATATTTGTAACAATTTGGTTGTTTGATTTCTTTTCGTATTTTGCTTTAATTATTTTTGGTGTTTTGAGTAACAGTCTCATTAGGTAAGTTAAAGTAGGTAAGTGACTGGTCCCGACGACGGATCTCTTTCGACGGGGTTCTTGAGGGACTAAGCCGAGAAAAAAAGGGGAATATGGAGACTCTTCCTGATGACGTATCCTTTAGACAATTTTCTTGAAGGAAGTAAGTCTAGAGAAAAGACCAAAAAGATTTTTTTTTATATTTTATTTTTAGGTAGTGTAGTAACTCCCCCTTGGTTTTTCTTTGGGCCACGGTTCTTTTCCAAGGGTTTAGTTTGAACCGGGTGTAGGTAGTTTTTGTTTATTTTGTTTGTTTGTTTTAGTTAGCATCAATGGGCTAAGAGAGGAAATAGTAAGAGAATCCCTTGGCGTTGGTACACCTGAACACAATCGACACTAGAGTGTAACGCCCAGTCTCAATGGTTGAATCTTGCTAAAATGCCTTAAAAGTTGTATGTTTGTAGCTAACTTGAACACTCAAAAGAGAATGTCTTGATAAATCAATTCGGAGTGAGTCATGTGCCATGTGTGTCTAAGCTATACTGTATTCTATGCTTTACATTTGATGCCTAGACTTGCCATGTGTGTTTGCAAAGCGAAATAGTAGCTTCATTCAGTCTTAGAAGTGATATAGGCATTTCTTTGTTAAGCCATATATATATAATGTAAACCCACCTGAATGTACTACATCTTAGTTAACCACGTTGAGCCTATAAGCCTATTTCTTTGGCAACCACATTGTGAACCTTACCCAATTGTTTGAATAGCCTTCTGTTTGAACCATTTTACCTCCCATAAGCACTTGAATGATATTGAAATTATGCAAAAGCAAAAGTGTAGGGTGGTGATGTGGTTTTTGAGTGGAAACATCGAAGTAGAGAAAAGGTGCATAGTTTTGAAGATTAAAAGAATAAGAACCACAGGAAAAAAAAGAGTAAATGTAGTAATCGATAAGTGGTGGTTTGTTACAATTGCACCTAAAGGAATGGGTTGTTATAAATGAATTGTGGGGAATGTCTGGTTGACATAAGAATGATATGGAATGTTATGGTGTTGTGTATTAAAAGTGCTTAGGGAGGCTAGTCACTATATCCAAATATATCCTACTCATCCCTTAGCCTACATTATAACCAAATGAAGTCCTAATTGATCTTAGACTGGATAGGCTCGATGAGTAGAGTATTACACTACGGGCAAGCCTATGGTGCATCTTTGTGGCATGTGAATATTCTTTTTGAGAGTGAACGAATTTTGTCTATCTAAGTTCCTAATTGGTCTAAATATCATTATATGTGGAACTACTCTCTTGTGTGATGTGAGGGCATGTGATTCACAAAGGAAAGGTAAGTCTTGACTCTTGTATAGAGTAGTTTGAGTAAGTACAAATGTTGCATGGTACGAGAGATTCGACTTTTGAGGTAAAGGTTGTTCACTACTAGGTGCAACTTTGGTAAATTGTTCAAGGTGTGAGTCATTGAGGGAAGAGCTTAGGGAAGGAACTTTGATAGAGTGTGGTGGATTGCTAGAGGACTAGCAATGATTTAAGTGTGGGGTGTTGATATTAGGCTATATAGATGATATTTACACCTTAATATTACCATGCTTTATTGTTGTTTTATAGGTAAATTGATAACAAAATGCTCTAAATGGTGTTCTTTTGCTTCGCAGGGAATATTCTAAGTGAGGAAGCACTACAGAGTGTTTTGGAGGCAATAATGTGAAGAAAACACCCAAAAAGAAGTACCCGAGCACAAAGAAACAAAAAAAAGGACTGAGTGAATTCCACCGCGATCGCGGTGGAATCGCGGCAGACCAAGTGTTCGAGGCAGAATGTTCAATGTTCACCGCGGTTGAGTCGCGGTCTTGCCGCGACTGCGGTGAACTGTTCACGTGCCAGAAAGTTTGGGGATCAAAGTGTAAATCGGGGAAAATTTGTTCCAAACCCTTATAAAATTTAGAAGCTCTCCCAAGAAAGGTTTAATCTTGTTTTTAGACTACTTTGAAGGCAAGAACAAGTATGAGAAGATCAACCAAACATCAGAGTTTGTCTATCTCCTTTTATTTTCTTGCAATTACCCATTATGAATAATTTAGTAGTTTTATCTTGTTTTGTCATGAGTAGCTAATTTCCTAGCCTAAAGGTTTGATGGAACCTATTGAAGGATGAAATTCTTGTTATGTTAATATAATTTACCCAGTTTAAATCTCCTATTTGTTCAACTTCGTGCATGTTGTAGTTAATTGACAGGATCCTCAATTAGTTGTGCCTATTTAGTGTGCATAACTCGGGAGAGAGTGCATATTTAGGTAATTGTTGAACAATACCACTTCCAAAGTATATGAGGGATCAATAACTGAGGGTTTAAAGGCGGGATTAGAGATAACGAATTCTTGGGTGTAATCTAAAGTGGGCTATAATAAATAAAGCCAGCTAGCATAACTTGGGAGAGTGCGTTTAGTAAATTATCGTGATTACTCGGGAGAGATTTACGGTAATAAGAGTGCTCATGTGTGGAACTACTTTCTTGTGTGAGGTGAGGGCATGTGATTCACAAAGGAAAGGTAAGTCTTGACTCTTGTATAGAGTAGTTTGAGTAATTGCAAATATTGCATGGTACGAGAGATTCGACTTTTGAGGCAAAGGTTGTTCACTACTAGGTGCAACTTTGGTAAATTGTTCAAGGTATGAGTCATTGAGGGAAGAACTTAGGGAAGGAACTTTGATAGAGTGTGGTAGATTGCTAGAGGACTAGCAATGATTTAAGTGTGGGGTGTTGATATTAGGCTATATAGATGATATTTACACCTTAATATTACATTGCTTTATTATTGTTTTATAGGTAAATTGATAACAAAATGCTCTAAATGGTGTTCTTTTGCTTCGCAGGGAATATTCTAAGTGAGGAAGCACTACGGAGTGTTTTGGAGGCAATAATGTGAAGAAAACGCCCAATCAAGAAGTACCCTAGCACAAAGAAGCAAAAAAAAAGAACTGAGTGAATTCCACCGTGATCGCGGTAGAACCGCGGCAGACCAAGTGTTCGAGGCAAAATGTTCAACGTTCACCGCGGTTGAGCCGCGATCTTGCCGCGACCGCGGTGAACTGTTCACGTGCCAAAAAGTTTGGGGACCAAAGTGTAAATCGGGGAAAATTTGTTCCAAATCCTTATAAACTTTAAAAGCTCGCCCAAGACAGGTTTAATCTTGTTTTTAGACTCCTTTGAAGGCAAGAACAAGTATGAGAAGATCAACCAAACATTAGAGTTTTTCTATCTCCTTTTATTTTCTTGCAATTACCCATTATGAATAATTTAGTAGTTTTATCTTGTTTTGTCATGAGTAGCTAATTTCCTAGTCTGGGGGTTTGATGAAACCTATTGAAGGATGAAATTCTTGTTATGTTAATATAATTTACCCAGTTTAAATCTCTATTTGTTCAACTTCGTGCATGTTGTAGTTAATTGACAAGATCCTCAATTAGTTGTGTAAGTATATGAGGGATCAATAACTGAGGGTTTAAATGCGGGATTAGGGATAACGAAACCTTGGGTGTAATCTAAAGTGAGCTGTAATAAATAAAGCCAGCTAGCATAACTCGGGAGAGTGCGTTTAGTAAATTATCGTGATTACTCGGGAGAGATTTACGGTAATAAGAGTGCTCATGTGTGGAACTACTTTCTTGTATGATGTGAGGGCATGTGATTCACAAAGGAAAGGTAAGTCTTGACTCTTGTATAGAGTAGTTTGAGTAAGTGCAAATGTTGCATGGTACGAGAGATTCGACTTTTGAGGCAAAGGTTGTTCACTACTAGGTGCAACTTTGGTAAATTGTTCAAGGTGTGAGTCAATGAGGGAAGAGCTCAGGGAAGAAACTTTGATAGAGTGTGGTAGATTGCTACAGGACTAGCAATGATTTAAGCGTGGGGTGTTGATATTAGGCTATATAGATGATATTTACACCTTAATATTACCATGCTTTATTATTGTTTTATAGGTAAATTGATAACAAAATGCTCTAAATGGTGTTCTTTTGCTTGGCAGGGAATATTTTAAGTGTGGAAGCATTACGGAGTGTTTTGGAGGCAATAATGTGAAGAAAACGTCCAATCAAAAAGTACCCGAGCGCAAAGAAGCAAAAAAAGGGCTGAGTGAATTCCACCGCGATCGCGGTGGAACCGCGGCAGACCAAGTGTTCGAGGTCGAATGTTCAACGTTCACCGCGGTTGAGCCGCGGTCTTGCCGCGACCGCGATGAACTTTTCACGTGCCAGAAAGTTTGGGGACCAAAGTGTAAATCGGAAAAAAAATTGTTCCAAACCCTTATAAACTTTAGAAGCTCACCCAAGATAGGTTTAATCTTGTTTTTAGACTACTTTGAAGGCAAGAACAAGTATGAGAAGATCAACCAAACATCATGGTTTTTCTATCTCCTTTTATTTTTTTGCAATTACCCATTATGAATAATTTAGTAGTTTTATCTTGTTTTGTCATGAGTAGCTAATTTCCTAGTCGAGAGGTTTGATGGAACCTATTGAAGGATGAAATTTTTGTTATGTTAATATAATTTATCCAGTTTAAATCTCTATTTGTTCAACTTCGTGCATGTTGTAGTTAATTGTTAGGATCCTCAATTAGTTGTGCCTATTTAGTGTGCATAACTCGGGAGAGAGTGCATATTTAGGTAATTGTTGAACAACATTACTCCCAAAGTATATGAGGGATCAATAACTGAGGGTTTAATGGCGGGATTATGGATAACGAAGCCTTGGGTATAATCTAAAGTGAGCTGTAATAAATAAAGTCAGCTAGCGTAACTCGGGAGAGTGCGTTTAGTAAATTATCGTGATTACTCGGGAGAGATTTACGGTAATAAGAGTGCTCTTGATTGATAGAGATGATTATTGGGTGAATCTATGTGAAACATAACCGGAAGGGATTCCAATAATAGGGGAAATCATAACCTTAGAACCTTATCTTAATTGTTTACAACTCAATCATAGTTAGTTTTCAGTTGCTTATTTACATTCATTCGTAGTTAGTAGAAATATCCTCCACTATTATTCAAACATTTGGGAAGTTGATTCCGTGGAATTTAGTAAGTCTAACGAAAGTTATTGATAGGTTAATTCTTTGTGGGTTTGACTCTGCTTTTTGTATTGCATAGTTGGGCGTTATCAATATGCTTCTAATAAGTAATGGAGAAAAGAAACTACAGCACCAGCTGTTTTGTGCTCGAAAACTCGGGTTAATATTTTGTACGTGACTGTTCAATATGTGGCTTTATACCATTCATTATCTTGTTTAATGATGGGTTTTGTTTAACATCAAACACCTTTTGTGAATAATTGATGGCTAAAGCCGTTAGTGGAATTATATAGCAATTTGCAAACGAGATTCTGAAAAGTTTAGTTGTCCCGTCTATGCATTAGCTCTCGTGTCTAATAGGCAGAGGTACAATTCGAGGAAAGGTTGGATGGTCAGTAGGTCATTAGTTCCAAACTGTTAAAATATCCAAATTTGTTGAGGGAATTACGGATGTGCATTATTCGGATTAAACCGAACAAAACCTTTGGAATGGTTTTTAATTTTTTTTGTTTGGTTTTGGATTGAAGAATTAAAAAAAATGGTTTTTAAGTTTGGTTTCGGATTTAAGAAAGTAAGAACCGAAAAACAAAAAAAAAAACGTAATATATATGCATTATTCGGATTAAAACCGAACCAAACCTTTGGATTGGTTTTTTACTTTTTTTGTTTGGTTTCGGATTGAAGAATTAAAAAAATTGGTTTTTAAGTTTGGTTTCGGATTTGAGAAAGTAAGAACCGAAGAACAAAAAACACGTAATATATATATATATATAGAAATAAAAAAATTTAGCAAAAAACTCAGAAAACTATTATTATCATTGCAATATTGATTTAAAAACGAAAAACGTAATTAAGTTTTTAAAAAAAATTGAGGTCGGAACTCGGAATATAGAAAAATAATCAGATAATTAGAAGCTAGATCGATATTTGATAACTAATTGTTTGATAACATTAGGGTTGCTCACGGTTTGACGGAAAACCGATCCAAACCGAAAACCAAATCAAACCGATTAAGTAAACCGATATTTTTTTTGATTTGGATTGGTTTTGGTTTTAAATTTTAAAAACCGATAATATTTGGTTTAGTTTTGGTTCTTTTATAAAAAAATCGAAAAATAAACCGAACCAAACTGATTAATTATATACAAAATTTAATAATTATTCATATACAATATAATATCTTTTTCTAAATAATTTTAAATATTTTATGCAATTTAATTGTTATTTTGAATTTTGATTTATCCTATTTATATCTTAAAAGATTGCCTAAGCCCAAAACAATAGGAATCGGCCAATTTTCTTTTCCTTAAGAGACTTTAATTCTCTAACCCTCCGCACATACTTTTGCCTAACAGAAGAGTTAAAAAAAATCCTACCATAAAAGTAAAGAAAGCAAACTCAAATTGCAGGACTACAATGGCTAAAGCTTGAGAAGCAAACTTTTAGTTCGTTTTTTTGTTCATTCTTTTCATATAAAAAGGTAAATAAACTTTCAGTTCCGAAAGAAATATATAAAAAAGCATAAATTTAGCAAATTATTTTCAGATTATTGTATAGTGTTGTTTCACTATTATCGACTTATTATTAGCTTACTAAGAACCGAAAAATCGAACCAAACCGATGGTTTGTATTTAATTTGGTTTGATTTTAATTTTAAAACTTTAAAAACCAATTAAGTTGGTTTGGTTTTGATTTTAATCAAAAATTGATCAAACCGAACCGTGAACACCCCTAGATAACATGACAACTGAGTTGAATTTTTCATTTTAAAATATTACGGAAATGAAAAGGCTAACCTTCGGCAACTTTGAGGTCTTCCTTGAGTCTGAGAATCTCTAATTTACGCTCTTTTGCCTAATAATTCAAAAATTTACAATTAATTCAAATTCAAATTCGTCACACGCAACTTCTACGAGATAAGTGAAAGTATCAAAACGAAAAATTAAACGAGATTGATCGAACTTTTCGTTTCCATTTTAGAGCATCATCGGAGTAAGGAGGAGGAGCGGCAGGTTGAGGAACGGCAGCGGAGGAAGAAGGCGGCGGCTGCCGTGGTGGTGGTGCCGGAGGTTTTTGGAGAAGCTTTGATCGGACGAGCGCCATTGCGATCGCCAGTTTTAGGGATTCATCTGAGGCGCTCTTCGGTTGCTCTCTCACAATCTCCATCTCTCTCTCGCACTGTGGAAATGGCGGGAGTAAGCTGGAACATTTGCAGCTTTTATACTCCCTTTTATAAATAGAGAAAAAAATTAAATCCAGCATAAAATATACTAACATTGTTTAGTTAAATGGATTGAAAAAATAATTTTGTGAAACTAATGAAGCTTTTAGTTAGAATAAATATTCCTACGTAGTTAATACAATATTTGATTATCGATATTAAATAATATTTTACTCATATTAAGTTATGCAGAAATCTATGCATTACTTTTTGCAATATAGACATGGAATAAGGTATTCCATGAGCAATACAAATATAAAAACACACTTTAAATAAGAATATCTTATTATTCATGGATAACAATTTATATATTATTATTGATTATATAAGCCATTCATTGTTATTGGAGGAGAGTTTTTGAGCAATGGTAAAGTTGTCTTCATGCGACCCGTAGGTCACGGGTTTGAGCTGTGAAAGCAGCTAGTAATCCTTTGGGGTACGACCATTCACCTGACCATGTGTGAACGCGAAATGCATTGTGGACTGAGCTGCTCTTTTTTTCAAGTCATTCATTGTAATCAGACACATAAGTCTTGTAATATAATATGATATTGATCATATATAATAGTATGGTTTTTTTTAATTTACAAAATGTACCTAATACATGCATACATACATATATATATAAAGTACAAAATTATAGGATGTATTTAACTTGTGATTCAAAGGGTGTGTCTGTATACTCTCCTTATTTACTTAAATTTCACCATTTATAATCTTAACTGACTCTCAAAAGGTGAAATGGAACATCAATGTTAGGATGTTCTTGGTAAATACAAAATGTGCAATTTTTAGACAATACATAGATGTTGGAACTATTGCAATATCTCCATATAGAGAGGGATATTACTTCATGCGTCTGAGCTCTTTACTAAATCTAAAATTACTTTTTAAGTTCATTTTCGTTTGTCAATAAGTTACTTTTTTCATCAAGTGTCCTGCATTTCTTGAGCGGAAGGTCTATCGGAAACGGTCTACCGAAAACATGCATTTCTTGAGCGGAAGGTCTATCGGAAATGGTCTACCGAAAACAACACGTACACATCACCCTTCCAAAACCCAACTTGTGGGATCACACTGGGTTTGTTGCTAAATAAACTCTAAGCTCCCATTTGGGACACAACATACTCTGGAGACAAACAGAGAGCATACCGATGTACAGAAATATAAAAGCACCAACAGATGACAGTTACGATTTCAAATCTTCCTTCAAAAATGGTAAATAAAGGCTTAAGCAGTTGCAGATTGCAGTATGAACTCACAAGTTTGACAAAACTTTTAATTTAACTAGTCAAAAGAGAAAAATAAATAAATAACTAATGGAATACAAAATGGCTTCTTTGCCTAGAGCAATTATGGAATTTGGTTAACCAATCTCAAAAGGCAAAATCTTTCTTTGAACACACTACTTTCACCTTGGAAAAATATACAACTCACTTGACATCAACCTGGTCTTGACTGCACCAACTTCAACAATAAACAGCGATTCAGTTGGCTCTACTCCGGGCATAAACAAGAAAGGCTGAAAAGTGAGTTTGAGTACATTCCATCTACTGAGGTTACAGAAAATCGCACTTCACGAAGAGTTGAGCTTTTATTGGAAAAGTGTTTTGCACGCCTCGACTTCAGGTGCTTGTGAATCCAACACGGCTTGGCCTGTAGGACTAGAGCTAATAGCTCCCATTGTAGCTGTAAATACGTCTTTCTGGTATAGATCATCAGTTACCTCCTTCAGGATCTCATTAACCACCTTGAAGTCCAATGCTCCCGCCAAAACTAGTCTAGCAATTATCTCCCCAAAATTGGCCGGTGCTTTTGGTAAATCCATGGCAAGGTCATCCAGCAGAGAGGCAAAGTTCAACAATCCAGTGCCCAAGTCCCCAGCGGTAAAAACCTTCTTAACAAACAAATATTCGAGAAGATGTGCAACTGGTTCAACACGTGGAGGGCTTTTGTCTAGACCAATTGATATGGCTTCTTTGACAACCTCAGGATGGTAGGCTGGGGATTTGAGTTCCTCAACACATTGCAAAGCTTCATCAAGAAGCCGAACACTGAAATATTCCTCCAGAAGAGCTACTGTTTTTCTCTTTAGTTCATCAGGATTCGACCTTGCCGCAGGAGCCTGGGGTGCCTTTTCGGCTACTGGAGAAACAGTTGCTGGAGGTCTAGCTGGTCCAGGAACATGTGATGCAGGCTCCGTGCCAAAACCATAGCCCAATGGGCGAGCAGGAGGTGCACCGCTACCTTGCAAGAGGGCACTAGGCCTACCACTCACAAAGCCACCACTACCCTGAGGCAGAAGCCTTGGGTTCAATGAGGGCGACTTGCCGACCAGTGGTGGCGGACCACGTCCACCAGGCTGCACCATTGGTCCATTACCTCTCGGCATCGACCGGGATCTAGGAACCTCCCAGTTGTCATTATCCATCCCAGGCATACCGGGCATCTTCCTAGCTCCCGGCATTCCAGGCATCATACCACCAGTCCCTGGCCGATTCATGGGATAACCGCCAGGACTCAAGCTGCCTTGAGGACTCGGAGGACCACGAGAATTTCTCATGCTTGCAGTGGCACCAGGACGCAACCCCAAGGTCTTCTCTGCTTCTGTATGAATCTCAGTGATGGTTTTTGCTTTCACCTGTGCAAAAAGGAAAGAATATTACCACGTCAAGAGATAATTCTACGACATGAACAGGCAACAAATACATGATAGAATGATGTGTCACCTCTTCCCGCCTAGGGACCCAGTTATTGGAACGTAAATCCAGCACATCACGAACCATAAACCTTAAACGTGGAACCAACTGAGGGTTTGTAGATAGTTCCTTCAACCGGTTAAAGTACGCATCGTTGATGCGCCTTGACTTTTGGTTCTCATCAAGCTGCTTGCCAATGGTGTTGAAGAACTGGCAAATGGCTTCAACATTCTCTTCTTCCGGACAACTTTTGGGATCTTGTCCTAATAGCTCCTGTTGAATAAAACCAGCAAAGACAAGGTACAGTTCAAGGTATTAAAGACAGCAATCAGCATGGAAACAAATAGACCTGAGCAAAAGGCAAGAAATTACAACCTGAACGATGTGATGAACAATCTTTTCAGGGACCATCTTTTGCTTCAAAAGCTCTCCGATAAGCCGTATATTGCCAAGAGTGCGCAATTTTATCAACCTTTCTTTGTCCTTGCGTTCTGACTCCTGCTCCGGGGCTGTCATTTGCCTCGCCTCTTCTCGCAGATTGGCAGCACCTTCAAATGCCTCCTGACAATTATTCAATAGAACACGCTTGAATGTAATCTCTTTGCCACCTGGCTCATCAGAAGGAAATGGAGGAAGCTTTTCATTGAGATCAGAACACAGCTGGGCATACATCGGGCAAAATGTAGGTTCCAATACAGCCTTGTCAAATATCAAGGAAATAACACCCTGGAGTGAAGATAAAAACACATTAAATTTCCACGGCAGAAAAGGGAAAATTTAAGTGAGCAAAAAACACAACGAAAGAGAGGGGTATCCTGGAGAAAGGAAGACAGACCTTTAGAATGTCTGCACTTGTTATCCCTGAATCTATCAATTGACCTTTGAGGAGATCAAACTTCTCTGGAGTCAGCTTGTTGAGTATACTGCAAATCAATATTAGTTGGAATCAACGAGTCAGACAAAATCCATATCTCCAAATAATGCCGTAAATGTTTCTCGAATAATCAAACTTTTGAAACCAAGAACCTCATGTATCCTTCCTTACTTGTCACTCACACACAAAAACACACACAAAAGAGAAAGAACGAACCCCGTGCATAAAGCATCCAGAATAAATGCATATTAACATCTTCTCTCTGCAATTACAGTGCACTGATGAAGTAGTTTAATGGGCAAATGACAGCATATCAATGGAAGTTCTGTGTCGTGTTCTAAATGTAAGAGATACCGAGACATTAACAAAATAAGGCAATAAAGTAGTGAATATGGGAGACCAAGAGATGGACAGCGAGACAGAGAGACAAAGAAAGAAAGATGAACCACGAATAAGCAAATATGTATTGTTAAATGCATAACTATTACAGAGAGAAAATTACCCCTTCACAGTCTTCAAAACGCGATCTTTGTCAGAGAGATTGCCTCTTCGAGCTGACCATGGCAGCTCAGCTTTGGTTAGTGTAGGAGCAGGTCCTCCCTGATTTACAAGCAAAAATAAAGGTTTCTGAGATCAAGAACCGAAGATAGCGTCATATCATATAATATAGTTCTTTCAAAATCATAACAATGCCCCTGCTATTACTAAAAGGAAATTATGCGAAGAAATAGACATATCCTCTTCATCCGAGTAATTGTCTTTTAAATTATTATAATAATTGAATAATAGACGATATTAGTGCATCACTTCCACCTAATTCTACATACATGGAGTAAATTGCAAAGAAATAATATAGCCCAATTATTGAAGTTCCTGGTCCACCACTACATTTGAGCAAGGTATTGTATAATGATTAACTAATGAACTTCTCTTCATTTTCTTCACTCTCATTTTCAGACGGGACTTTAGAAAGCGTGGAAAGGGTGTCTACCGGTTTGTAGTAGCAAAAAAGCCAGATAGTTTTCCTAACAGAGGTTCTTAACATAAGAAACGGATGTGTTCTGGAAACAATACAAAAGGCAGTAGATTAAGATGTACCCCTCGGTTGGGAGAAATTTGAGTTCTTGCAAACTGTGAGCTAAGTTGTTCTTGCCGGCCACCAAACTCTCTGTTTTCTCGGAGCGCGTCCCATGATCTGTCATCCACGGGGGCAGCAAATTGTGCTGACTTGCTACGCCAATCACGACTGTCTGGCTCAGAATAACGAGTCTGAGACTGGACCTGCACCTATAGAAACACAAATGAGACAACGTGTGGCAACAGAAAATTGCATACTGAAAGTGACAAAAAAGAGACATTTTTCAAATGAAAGAAGGGAAAGTATTTCTGTGTGGACAAACAACTAAAAGAACAGCATGCCCACTCTGTTTCCTTGTGCATGTGCTGTGTATTGTGGGTGGGGTGTCCATGTCATCAGAAAAATCAGAAGGGGAAAATATAACCTTTTTAACAGATACTCACATTAGTGTCTGCACGACCTCGACTGGCATCTTCACCAAACAGTTCAGATTCAACTTCTTGTTTGACTCTAAAAATATCATCCGAAATGTCGACCACCTAGGCGGGAACAATCAACCCAAAGGGAAAACCATAAGGAGATGCAAATAAAGGATAACATATAACATAAAATGATCATACTTTTTCTTTTTTCCCTTGGGGGGGGGGGGGTAAACACAATCCTCATTTTTCCTATCCTTAGTGGCTGGGGCAGGGGGCTTAGTAGGAGAAAGGGCATTCTTGTTATTCCACATCTAACTAGCAAAAGCTAAAGCCCAATAACAACATCAACCAAAACTAGAAAGATATGAATATTACCTCCCTCAGTTGCAGCAGCTGATCTCGAGTATACCTAACGCGTTCATGTCCCTCAAAACGAGAGTCTCCAGTCTACAAAGATAAAAGGATAGTCAAGACATGTATCATAAAGGGAGTTTTTAAATTGAATCTCAACAATGAAAGAAAAGGGCATTATCAAGTAAATGCCATGGGTCACAATAGAAACATCCACGTAAGGAGAGCTGGTTAAAAAAAGATACTTCAAGATCAAATGCAAAAGCCAGAATATGCAAGAGAATGGTGTAATTAAGGTAAAATCAAGCAAAAGAATTTGACAGCAGATCTTAATAGCATCCGGAATTTGCACACTAGCTACATAGTCGAATCAGCCATGGGTCAGAGGTCACTCTGCCAGATTTAACAATGAGCAGATCTCTATATTCACAAAGGATTAGACAATTATGGTTACGCAGAAAAGGAATAAGGTATCAAATACTGGTCACAATTCAATAAACAAGCTCATTACAAAGGGCTCCTTAAGTATCAATCTCAGGGAAAGACTAAATAATTCTCAATCACAAGCAGCTGTTTCCTTTAGAGCATTCTGAGATATAAAGAAAAGGAAACATTGCTTCTTCCTCAAGCTCTCAAGCGGCAAGTAGAATTTACTGCAAATAACCAAGTGGTCCACTTTGTCTGTGATTCTGTCTTCCCAAATCACCCTTCCTTCAAAGCATCTATATTAAACTCCTATATAAAGATCTCCAAAGGCCACGCAGCATTTCTACTACTATATGACGCACACCAATTTTACCAGGGGAAAAAAGCAACCAAATGATAACTAGAGTGCATATAAACAGCATAGCTTCTCTGGACTTCTTTCAATGGGTCACAATTAATAAGAATTCAATGTTAGTAGGGTCTTTATGGGCAATCCAATACTCCTTAGTTGACCACCTAAAGCCTACAAATTTTTCTCCGTCCATATTTACAGCAGAAACACATCTTAAGTGAGCTGCCAAGAATTAGGACGTTAAAAACAAGAATAACTGCAGAAATAATACATATTGGTGCATGGACATTTCCACACTATCTAAAAGCCCCAATTCCACAACTTAAAAAACAAGGCAAAATAAACATTCTAGAACACAAATGAACCCCAATAAGTAAAAGAACTAATTTTTCAATTTTTTTGAGAAAGAAGTAACAAGAACTATTTTTTACACGGATACCCAACCAAGAATGAATTGGAGCTATAAATTATGCGAATTCCCAAACAAGAGGTCATGAGCTGTCACACTTTCCACAACACATAACAGAAAACACCATTACCATCAAGAAACAGATTTAAAAAATTATGCATGTAAAATCTAATTTTTACTCTCCCTACATCAAAAAGACACCATAAAATGATAAATAATTAAGATCATGCGACTAATATGTATTGGTAATCGTTACTGTAACAACAGATACCAGCATTATCATCAAGAAAAAGAAAATCCACGGATAAAAACAAAACTTTTATTTATTACAACAAAACTACACATGCAAACATCCAATTTTAGTAACTCTACCAGCAAACGGATCCATAAAAACATGAGACAACGTTTAACCATTACATACCAGCATAATCATCAAGAACCAGAACACCCATGAATAAACCACAAATCATCAATTTTTATGTCAATTTTTCCCAAAGTTGTACATGTAAAAACTCACCTTTTAATCATTCTGCCAATAAACAGACATAAAAGAACAAAAACCGAGAACATTAGACAACTTATTTTATGACCGAGAAATCAGTCTGGGCCAACTCTTAGCACCAACCACAGCCAAAGAAGGGGATAATTGGCCCCGCCGCTCTACCCTTCTACGCAAACCAGTGTCCTAAGTCACAAATCCCTCAACCTTTGCCACTTGAGGCGAATAAGACAACTTATATTGACAAATAAGACTTAACACAAGCTACACAAAAAACAATATCAGATTCAAAAAAATCAAAGCTTCACCAAAAAAAAAGCAACAAAAAAAACAAAAAAAAAAACATCAAAGCAAACCAAAAGCAGCTAAAAACACCCAATAAAGCCATATATCCAAATATAAAAACAAATACTCAGATTTTTAATGATTCTGCCGCATTAAACAGACCCTTTTCATTTTCATATTCGAGAAATCCCCGAGGATAGTGGGGCGCAATTGTACGCTCGGTGGATAATGGGCCCACCCCTCTACCCTTCTTCACTTAATACCAGTCTTTTGTTATGCGGAGGGGTCCGAACCATATATTGGTTAACAAGACTTAACACAAGCTACACAAAAACAATATCAGATTCAAAAAAATCAAAGCTTCACAAAAAAAAGCAACAAACAACACAAAGCAAAGCCATCAAGCAAACCAAAAGCAGCGGAAAACACCCAATAAAGCCATATATCCAAATTAAAAAAATTACTCAGATCTTTAATCAATCTGCCATTAAACAGACCCTTTGTCTTTATAGATATCCAAGAAATCTCCGAGGCTAGTGGGGCTCAATTCTAAACTAGGTGGGTAATGAGCCCACCCCTCTACCCTTCTTCACTTAATACCAGACTTTTGTCATACGGCAGGGTTCGAACCTTATATTGGTAAATAAGACTTAACACGAGCTACACAAAAACAATATCAGATTCAAAAAAAAATAACCAAAAAAGCAACAAACAACCCAAAAACAAAGCCATAAAAAAGAGCTGAAAACACACAATGAAAAAGCCATACATAAACACAAGCTATACAAAACAATATCAGATTCAAAAAAATCAAGATTAACCACACAAAACAAACAGCAAAAAAAGCCATTAAGATAACAAAAGGAGCTGAAAACACTCAATAAAGACATACCCAAATACAAACTACACAAAACAATATCAAAATTTAAGAAAATACACAGATCTGAAAAAAGATTGAACCTTGAAAGAAGGAAGAGAGGAAGAACCGCCGCCATGTGGACGAAGCAAAGGGAGATCAGAATTAGCAGATGAATGGCCCACAAGCACTCTGCTTCTGTTACCACCACCACCACCACCACCTGGTCTCAAACTTATCACCGTCTGATCAGCCTGCATACCTCAATTAATTCTCCACCGTCCGATTAATTCGAACACCTCTTTCAAATAAAAATCTTAAATCCTCCACCCAAAAAACAAGAATACCCAAACTGATATAAAAAGGTGTAATTATACAGAATGTGAATATAGAGATAGATTTGTATATATATATATATATATATATATAAAGGGATGAAACTTTTTAGAGAGAGAAAAGGAAAGAGTATTTCCTCTCTCTGCTAGGAGAAGGAATGAGGGGAAGAGAAGGTGAGGCTGTTTATGAGAAGAAAGAGTGGAAACCCTTGTGTAAGGGTATTTTGGGTATTTTGGGTATTTTGGGTATTTTAAATTTTTTTGATGGACATTATTTGGGTACATTTTAGGAAATATGTGAATATTTTGACTATTTTGCCCTTGGGCTATGTTTCAAAGTTTGCTTTTGGGCCAATGAAGTTTTTGATATAATTGACTATAAAGACACTTTCTGGCAGGTCAAAAATTAGAAATAATCTAGATATTAATTATATATATATAGTAATTTGTATAATGTGGTGGATTCGAAAGAATTGATGATAGTAATAATTTTAGCTTGCAAAAGTTATACAATAACAGTTTTGTTTGATTTTTTCTAAATTGTCACTCAGTTTATCGTTAACTTTCTATATAAAGATAATGATACTTGAAATTACAAGTAAAACGACAAAACTTATAGATAAAGTTAGAAAATTTGTTGTTCTACGTACGTGTAAATCAAATATAAGATGACTTACTTAAAGTAATATCAGTATACATGTATGTTTTAATATAATCTACCTATATTTTGACAATTTCGGTTGTCTATCTAAATTATCACTTATTTTATTGTTAACTTTCTATATAGAAATTATGGTACTTGAAATTACAAGTAAAACGATAAAAGCAACGATATAGATAAGACTAGATAGTTTGTTATTCCACATGCACATCAAATGTAAGATGACTTACTTAATGTAATATTAGTATGTATGCATGTTTAATTTAACATAATCTACTTATATTTTAATATTTTCAATTGTCTTTTTTAAATTGTCACTTTCTATATATAGATTATGGCACTTGAAATTACAACTAAAACGAAAACCAGAAAGTTTGTTACTCCAGGTTTACATCAAATATAAGATGACTTGCTTAATGTAATATTAGTATAACAAAGGGGTTACTCTGATGGTAAGCAACCCCCACTTCCAACCGAGAGGTTGTGAGTTCGAGTCTCCCAAGAGCAAGGTGGGAAGTTCTTGGAGGGAAAGATGTCGGGGGTCTATTTGGAAACAGTCTCTCTACCCTAGGGTAGGGGTAAGATCTGCGTACATACTATCCTCCCCAGACCCCATACCCCACTAAGTGGGATTATACTGGGTTGTTGTTATATATATCTTTTAACATAATCTACATATATTGTGTAAAAGTGACATGAGACATTTAATAATTTTACCTATACTGGTAGGGCTCAACTTGGATTCACTCAATTCATATGTGAGACACTGACATCTTTTATTTTTATTCATCTATTATTATCTAGTATTCATTTTGTCCTATGTATTTATATTTGTCACGGTGATATATAAGTTTTTCTAAAATTCTACTATCAAAGTGTTTACCCTAAAATTCGGATAATAATAAAATTTATAATATGGTTTTAATGATATGTGATTTTACCTAATATTTTAACCTTCATAACACACATTGCTTTTACGCTTGTTCTCGTGAGTATTTTTGGATTTCAGGAATCAACATGTCAAACTCTGATGCAGTACCCACTCACATTGATTCGGCCTTGATCTTCATGGCGAAAACGAACACGTAGCCGCCCCGGGAAATGGAGTGCCTCCAATCAATCCTGACACACTATATTCATACAGATCAAGGCAATATAATATTCCTCTCTTGTATCAACTTGTTGTTCTTTAATTGTTCCAATTTTATTAAGCTCGAGGGTTCATCACCTCGAGGGCACTGTCCAAGCACTAGTTTGCTTTATATCAATTTGCATCATTTATCTTTATATTTGTCAATTGATATTAGGTGAAATCACATATCCTTAAAACCACAATATAAATTTAATTATTATCCAAATTTTAGGGTAAATAATTTGGCGCCCACCGTGGGGCTGAGGATAATAGTGATTGCTTAATATATTAACCTTCATAACACACACAACTTTTACGATTGTTCTTGTGAGTATTTTTTGATTTCAGGAATCAACATGTCAAACTCTCAGGCAGTACCCACTCACACTAAGAGTATCGGCCTTGGTCTTCATGGCGAAAACGAACACGTAGCCGCCCCGGGAAATGAAGTGCCTCCCATCAATCTCAACGCACCATATTCATACAGATCAAGGCAATATAATATTCCTCTCTTGTATCAAGTTGTTGTTCTTAATTGTTCCTATTTTATTAAGCTCGAGGGTTCATCAGCTCGGGGGCACTGTCCAAGCACTGGTTTGCGTTATATCAATTTGAATCATTTATCTTTATGTTTGTCAATTGATATTAGGTAAAATCACATATCCTTAAAATCATATTATAAATTTAATTATTATCCAAATTTTAGAGTGAACACAAAGTTTATATATAACGTCAAATGTCGTGTTGAGAAGTCTTTCTCTTTTAGTAACTAAATGATAATTTTAAAATTGATAATTTTGTACTTTTGGTGTATAGGAATTTAAGAATTAACTCCAACTTGATAGAATGATTTAAAGGAAAGAGAACTACGAATTTGATTTTAGAAAAAAAAATGAAAAATATATGATGTACGTTCAACCTTGAGAGCTCTAAGTCGATAATCGAATATTGGTAACATTTCCTGGGAA
Organism: Nicotiana sylvestris; assembly: GCF_000393655.2. Taxonomy (NCBI): domain Eukaryota; kingdom Viridiplantae; phylum Streptophyta; class Magnoliopsida; order Solanales; family Solanaceae; genus Nicotiana; species Nicotiana sylvestris. The sequence goes on along the minus strand of NC_091067.1, from coordinate 6,519,826 downwards.
GCCAAAATCCGCCGGACAATACTCAGCCTTTAGGTGAGTCTTCTGCTATCTCACCCCGTCCCTCCATAGACCAAAGCCAACAAAAGTATAATACTTTTCTTAAAGACCCAAGACATCAACATCACAAGGACAATCCCTTCTCTTGCATTTACATAAAGGACCTTGCTATAACCAACCTAGAAACCATTAACTCCCCCATTAACTCATATACACCCTTGGACAATAATTCTTACCAAACAAAAGCACATGACAACCCCTTAGTTGTAGCAGTAGTACCAGCGAAGGACAACAACAAAAAGCAATCTATGGATATAGACTCTAATATACCTACAAATAGCCAATCCCCCTCATTAATGCAAAACCTTAGTAGCACACAAATTAACACCTCCAACTCTCATCTGCAAGCCTTCAGCCCCCTACAACAAAAACATAGTACAAATCAACTTCATTCCTTGTAAACCTCAAGTCATAACCCCATTAATGAACAAGACATCTTGACTCCTAGGATGGACAAAACTTTTGCAGCACATAATGGCCCTACTACCTTAGTAACGGATACAAATAGTTACTTACCCACTAGTAACGATTCCAACACTACAAAAGACTCAATCCAAAGTAAAAACAAAATACAAGATGCCAAGGCTACCATACAACCACAACAGGAGGTACCCAAGGCCACGAAGAAATGTTTGGACGAGGCCACAACTCTCAAACTAACTCCAAACCCCTCTGATCTTCACTACAAGGCCCATACAACCAGACCATGCTCCCCAATCTTGGTTGGAATGGGGTCTCATGGGCCATGCTTTGAACATAAGCCTACAACTAGAGGGGAGGGATCTTATAGTCCAAATAGGGGATCCATCCTACCTAGCACAGATTGTAACGGAAGGGATGCAACTAGGCCTAAACAATGTTATGATTCGCCCATGGATGAGTCCCCAACAGCCCCACCCCATGCAAATGAATCTAGGTCCACACCCATCTCCATGGAGCTCCCATGTATGGCTCTAACAACCCACGTACAGCATGCCCAACCCCAACCTCCCCATGTACCCGTCCCATGCAAATCCCCAAACCCTAGCTCCTACCTTCCAAACTACTCTAGCCCAGCCAAACTCTCAACCCAGCAGCAGCACCCCCTTAGCCCCGCTGCCCAGAACAGTACCACCCTCACCCCTTCAAAGCTCGAGCCAAGCACAGATGGCTACTCTAACACTACAAAATCCGAGCCAAACTTTCATGGAAGGGGAGAAAGAAGAGGAAGAAATCCCAACAGAAAGAATAGTGGAGCACGGAGTGTTAAGATACCCAAAAACAATGGCCTTCCAAGCAAGAAAAGAAAAAAAGTTCATCTTAAGTTGCCCAGTGGATTTGAGGAAATGCTCTATCTCCATCAGGAAAGTGAATCCCTCAAACCTTTACCAGCATGCAGTGGTGTTAGTCCCAATAATGTTTACTCACTACTGGATGCAATGGGAGAGCATAAGGAACAGCCACAGTCCCACCAGTAGCCATGAAAGGGGAGTATCAAGAAGAAACATAAGTATGAATATGATCATTTGGAACTGTCGAGGCGCAAATAGCGTAGAATTTAGATGAGATTTTAGAGATATACTAGATTATCATCGACCTAGCATAGTGGCCTTACTGGAAACTAAAATGGAGGACCACCATGTCTTGGTCCAGGATTTCGGATAGTCTAGTCTCATCTAAATGCCTACTAATGGAAACTCGGGGGGCATTGTACTTATGTGGAACAACGGAGACACAATGGTCGACCAAATTAGTGGAACGGATCAGGAGATACACGCCATTGTAAAGATACGAAATTCAACAAAAAATTGGTTATGTTCTATTATTTATGCTAGTAACCTCTTGGAAGAAAGATCAATTCTATGGCATAACTTAAAAGTAGTAGCAAGTAACTATAAAGGTCCATGGCTAGTCGTGGGAGACTTTAATGAAGTCACTCGTGCCTCGGAAAAACTTGGAGGCTTACCCATAAATTACAATAGAGTATCAAAGTTCTTAGATTGTATGAACCAATGTGGCCTTGTGGATTTAGGATTTAAGGGCCCAAGGTTTACTTGGACTAACAAGAGCAAAAATTGTAAAAACGTAATTATGGAACGGCTTGATAGATGCATTGCGAACACGAAATGGTTAGAACTATTCCAAGAAGCTAATGTCAAGCATCTAACTAGAAGCCACTCGGACCATTGCCCAATCAAACTAGATTTTTTTAGAAGTTTCCTTACTAACAGCAATATCTTTAGAGTAGAAACTATGTGGCTTTCCCACCCCACCTTTAGAGCCTTGGTAGATAACTCTTGGTCTGACCAACCAAATATTACTAAAGCCATAGATAACTTATGTTCAAAAGCTATTGAATGGAACAAGAATATTTTTGGTAACATTTTCAAACGGAAGAGCAAAATACTAGCTAGAGTAAATGGCATCCAGACCTCACAAAACTACCCCCATAGTCAATTCCTCATAAACCTAGAAAACGAACTCTTACACGAGTACAATATTGTACTCAGGCAAGAGGAGGATTTCTGGAAGCTCAATTCCAGGGTTCAATGGATCTAGGATGGCAACGCAAACACAAAATTTTTTCCTATCACCACCATGCAAAGAAGAAGAAAAAATAGAATTATTTGCTTAAAATATGAAACAGGGAATTGGCTCCAAGATCAAAAACCTATCAAAGACCTTATTATTGACTACTACAAAAACTTCTATACTACGGGTCATAACCAATCTCTGCTTAATAATATACACCTCTCTTACAATTCTAAAATTAGTGACTAAGACCATCCATATCGTAGTAGTATTCCCTCTACAGCGGAAATAAAAAGGGCATTAGATTTTTTCAACCCTATAAAGCTCTGGGGCCGGATGGGCTTCACCCTTTCTTCTACCAAAAATACTGGAAGGAGACAAGCAATCATCTCATTAACTTTTGCCAAGACTCTTTCATATAAAAAAATGCTTAAAAGCATGAATAACACCTTAGTCTGTCTATACCTAAATGTCAAAATGCTGAAACTATCAGGCAGTTTAGACCTATAAGCCTTTGTAACACGACCTATAAGGTCGTCACTAAGATTATTGCTAACCGCATTAAAACACTCCTTCCCACTCTCATCCACCCTACATAAACTAGCTTTATTAAAGGTAGAAGGGCTGCGGATAATGCCCTAATCATAAATGAGGTCCTAGACCACTTCAGGAAAACTAAAGGGAAAAAGTAAAAATTGATGATTAAAATAGACCTGGAAAAAGCCTTCGATAAAATTGAATGGTCATTTGTTAGATTTTCCCTAAACTTTCTAAACTTCCCTCCTGACCTCGTTGATCTTATAATGTCCTACATCTCTACCACTATCACGCCTATACTTATAAATGGATCAAGAATAGTTTTTTATGAACCATCTAGGGGTATTCGACAAGGGGATCCCCTATCCCCGTATATTTTTATCATTTGCATGGAAATGCTCTCTAGGTTAATCGATCATGAAATAGACTATTGTAGATGGACTCCAGTCAAAATAACTTCCAAAAGCCTGGAGCTTTCCCACCTTTTCTTTGCCGATGATCTTATCCTCCTAACTGAAGCCAACCAAAAGAGCTATAACTCTATCATAGACACTATCAACAAATTCTGCAATGCTTCTGGGCAATCAATCAATTTTGAAAAATCAAAAATTATGTTCTCCGGGAATACCCCTACGGGTCAAAAAGATCATATTAGCAGCTGCTTCTCAATGTGATATACTAATAACTTCGGTAAGTACCTAGGCTTCCCTATGCCCAATACCAATCCTACAAAAAAACTTCCAATTTATCCTAGATAGGCTGAATAATAGACTAACAGGCTGGAAAACTAAGTTCCTTAATATGGCAGGTAGGACAACCCTCATAAAATCTACCCTAGCCGCAATCCCGAACCACGTCATGCAGATTTATGATCTCCCCAAAGGAACCCTCAACAAGATAGATTCTATTCAAAGGAACTTCTTGTGGGGCAGCACGGAGGAAAAAAAGAAATGCCATCTTGTAAAATGGAGCATAGTCATGATGCCTAAAAAACAAGGGGGCCTAGGTATTCCTAACACCCATTGGAAAAACTCCCCTTTCAATGCAGCGTTATCTTGGAGATATAGAAAAGAGAAAGATGACCTATGGGCAAAAACTATATATAGTAAATATAACCATAGGAAAAGCAATAATATAGATTCCCACACTTGGAGAGTAATTAGGGAGGGTGCTTAAATTTGCAACGTCAACACCAAATAGCTAGTAGATGATGGAACAACCATTAACCTGTGGCACGATAAATGGATAAGTCAATTAGGAGCACTTAGAGATTCCATCCAGGGCCCCATCCCAGCTGGAGAGCTTGACCAAAATCTCTCTTGCGTTATTAAAAACGAAATGTTCGACCTTAGAAACTTATTATTTGAACCTCCCCCGGACATAGTATCTAAGATAAACTGCACCTACATAAAACAAACTAGACCCACTACGGACTCATACACTTGGAACTCTAAGGGTCACAACTATTTCTCAGTTAAAGCTGCATATGAAGTTGTCTCAGAATCCATAGGCAATGGGAAAAACTTAGCCTGGCTCTGGAAAATCAACCTCCTAAACAAATTAAAATATTTCCTATGGATAATCTTTTGGGATAGGTTACCCACTAAGGACATGCTAAAAAAATGAGGGATTTGCCACGAAGACACTTGTAACATTTGCAACAGGGAAATTAAGGACATAGAACATATCTTCTTCCGTTGAAATTACGCTAGACAAATCTGGGATCAAATCAATATAAAACATCCTTTCTCTCAGAATCCCGTAGGAAAAAATACCCTACATAATTGGCTCAAAAATCAACTCTTGTCCAGGTTTTTTTTAACAATTACCTACGTTGGGCAGACTTTCTCCCATTCCTCCTATGGCATATATGGAACTTCAGAAATGGGATCCTCTTTTGAGGAATTAAAAACCCTATCACCAAAAGTCAACCTATCAGTAAAGCCATGGAATTCCTCTACATGGCAAAAAATAGTTGCTTAAAACCACCCAAGAAAACTATCCTTGTAAAATGGGAACCACCCAACCCCAGCTTTTATAAACTTAATATCGATGGCTCTTATGTGGGAAATCTAAGAGTGGGAGGAATAGGAGGGGTGTTTAGAGATGAAAGGGGTCGATGGATTTTAGGGTTCAATATGGGATTCGACCATGCTACTAACATATATATGGAAATCATGGCCCTCCTCCATGGAGTCAAACTAGCACTGACAGAAAAACTCTTTCCACTAGCAATAGAGACGGACTATTTGGAACTATTAAACCTCCTAAAATCTAATAACTGTCTCTACCAAAATTTGATTGATGACTGCAGATACCTATTACGAAAGGCGAATGATCCACAACTGAAGCACGTTTTTAGAGAGGCTAATGGAGTAGCGGACCTGTTAGCTAAAAATGGTTGCAGCCTGGACACTTTTTGTACTTTGCAAACTTATTATGTTCCGCCTTTTTTTGTTATTCATGTACTAAAAAGAGACAGTCTAGGCACTATATTACCTAGACTGAGCTCTAGTTGTAATAACTCTTGTGAGTACGTGATTTTTGCCCTATGAGAACTACTCCCAAAAATTCAAAATAAAATAGTTTTGTGTTGTTTGTGATTTATTTGTATTTTGTCTGTGCATATTTATTTCTACTGTAATTAAGAAAAATACAAAAATATGTGTTGCATGTGCATTTAGGATTTAATTTTATAATTTAGGAATTAATTAAACAATCAAGTTTGTTTTACAAAATGGAAAAATCACAAAAATATGTACTTTGCATTTTTAGCATTTAATGTCCAAATTGTGTGATTTTATCTTTATTGGTGTTTAATTTCGTGTGATAATTATTATTAAGAACTAATATTTTAAGTTAATTGTCGATTTTATAATTTAATTTAGGATTTTTAGGTTTTTAATTTTGAAAAATTAGTTTAAAGAAGTAAAAGAAAGTAAGAGAAAAAATAGAAATGAAATCGGACTGGGCCATCCCTTAATTTGAACCAATCAGGCCCAAACTCTCACACACCTCACACGCCCAATCCAGTCCCAAACCGGCCGGTCCCAGATATATCCAAACGATGTCGTATCTGGATAATAGATCCAACCCGTTGATACGACTTGATCCAACGGTCCAGATCACCCCATCCTTACCCGGTCTAGCCCAACCCGCTTTACATTCAAACCGACCCAACCCCTGCCTAAAAGAAACGATGTCATTTCTATTAAGTGTTTAATCCAGTCCGTTAATTTTAATTAATCTAACGAACTGGATCGAATCTTTCATCCACTATATATTCCCAAACCATACCCCACCCCCCCAAGCCAACCCCCCCTCACCTCTTCGTCTCTGAGCTTCAGAGACCAAACAGATCCTCCGCCTCTTACCACCGTGCTCCGCCCACCGGAAATTGCCTCACGGCGGTTCCGGTGGTCCAAACGACCTCATCTTTACACCACTGATTCCCCTAGACCTCCCCAATCAGAACCCCTAACCCTTATCCTCGAATCCCAGCCGTTTTCTTTGAATATTAGATCGAAAATAAGGCCGGAACCCTAGTTCGTCCAATGACCCCCAATTTCACACCACAGCTCCGCCCTGACCTCTTCTCTCCAAATCCACCTTCCCCTTCCTTCGAATCTAGTCCCCAGCCGCTCGAATATTGATTTTGAGCCAAGAATCCTAGCACCGCCACAAGATCCCCTGGTGGAGGCGCCTAACCTAAACCCTCCCAAACTCACACCTTCTGACCACTAGCCCACCCTCGTCCCAAGTCCCCTACTAGTTTTGCTTGAATTAGAGCGGAGTTGGTCGAATCTCAAACGAAGAGCGAACCCTAAAGTGAAAGGATTGAGGTCGTGGTCGACCTTAGTAGTATGTTCTCAGTCGAGAACATTCGATTAAGGTCCGTCTCGGCTTCAAACACAAGTGAGAGTTTCAACTAAAACAAACGGGAACTGGGACCGAAATTCTAAAGTATTTTTCTTTACCTTTTCTTTTATTGTTTCATGGTTTGTCTGATTGCGATTCGTTATAGTTATGATTTTTTTTTCAATTACTTTCCTTTCTTTCTTCTCCATCGGACTTTTTCTTGGTCCAGCTGTCTTCTATCAGTCAACATGTGGTTAAATAGTTTTGTCGATCAATCCGGCTTAATTGTAGTTTAGTATTTCTGGTCAAATCATTTACTGTTATGCCAAATTGTTTCATCTTTGTGTAATGTTTGGTCCCCTACTCCGTGACGTGACTTGGCATATGAATTCAGTTGTTCATTCAGTGTGTTTACAGTTTCATTTGCTCGCATTTAGGTTTAGTGTAGAATTGTATTAGTCTATTCCCTGAATCCCTAAACCCGTCATCTTCGTTGCAATACTGTTCGTTCTGATATGAGTTCAATTGTCGTGTGAGTTTATTGGTTTGAAGCTGAATGTGGTTCTGTTTGAGTTTGGAGTCCGAGGGAATTGAACTTGTGTTTAAGTTCAACCTTTAGTTGATCAGTGGTTATGATTTCTAACTTAGTTGAATCAGTTATAGCTGATGGATTTGGTACAGATTGAAAGGGGGGTTGAGGTAGGATAGTAGTTCAGGGCATTCAGGAGGATATTTTGGGATTTGAGAAGTTTGAAATGGTTAATGAGAGTGGTCTGACAGTAAAGGTACCAATATAACCATTAAACTAGTGTATTGTCCCATAATAGTGGGATGAGAATCAGCAATAGCATGGGGAGGCATATATGTACCATTGAATAAAATAAAGGAAAGACAAGGGTTAATGGGTGACAAAATAGACCCTAGTGGAGTTCTAGAGAATATCATGGGAAAAATATTTAATTGACGGGGCTGAGTGCTCCTAAGAGCTGTAAAAGGGGCTGTAGTTTGTATATAAATAGGGGCATGTACAGAGTTAAAAGGGGGATCAGTTTTGGATAATAGAGAGAGAGAGAGAGAGAGAGAGAGAGAGAGAGAGAAGATTCAGAAAATATTGAGAGCAATAGGGAGGAGTCTTTGATCAGATTTTTTTTCCAGAAAGTGAAAGGAGTTTAGGTTTTTTTAGTTCGGAAATCAGTATTAAAAAGAAAAAAGATCTTCAGTATTCAGTTTCTTCTTTTAAAGGGGTATAACTGGAGAGATTTGAATCAGTTTGAGAGTCAGTCTTAGGACCCTTTTAGAGAATAACTGTTCCAGTGGATTTTGTAGTTCAAATTCGAGTTCAGTGACTATTTTGCTCGGGATTTGATTGTTGGAAACTTTCTAATGTGTAAGGTTTCGATTCCAAGCTATATTGGTGACGTTTGAATTACTCTGGAAGTTACTGGTTTTATTTCATGTGGATCTTAGGTTTAAATCGAGTCATTTAAGGTCCAGTTGATCTGTTGCTGGGTGATTTTGGTTGATTTTGGGTGCTACCCTGGGTTGATTTACCTATCCTGTTTGATTTAAAAACTTTCCTGCAATCTATGATTCATTTTTGGGCTGAAAGTAGTTGTGTGGGTTGCTGTTTGAACTTCTGATTGCTGCTGACTTCCCTTCTATTTGCTAACTTCTCCATCTTCTCGATTACCTTTCCAGGTACATGCTTCGAATTCCCTTGATGTAAGTTCAACATTGAAGTGAAAAATGTAGTTTTATGCCATAGTCGAGTTCATTTGAATACTTGTAGTTATAGTCAGTTAAATGTTGTACTTATTTAGTTTTTAACCAGTTGGATTGTTAACATGATATGGACTGCATAGATTTGAACTAGGACTGTTTTATATTACATGAATAATAGACGACTGTATAATTAGGACTATTTATAAGTTGTTTGGGCTGCTTGATTCCGGGACTGTTTGAATTTTGAAATATGATTATGCAATAGTCATATTGGTTTAGTTTTGTTTTGTAGTATAATTTTTGAAATTAGAAGCAAGCTGCAAGCTGAAATAGGAAAGTGTTTTTGGAATTCATGAATTTCACTTGTACTAATAAAATTGAGCTGAAATCAGTAAGTATGGGTTTAAATGTGGTTATTGATTAAGAGTGCATTCGTTATTCATATTTTGTTAAGAATTAAACTTGTATCTATGTATTCTTATAAAATTCTCTTTTATATATTTTATAATGTGTATATCTATGTAAGTTTTAGACAATATCGTCATGAGTGAGTGTTGTAGTTTAGACAAGTAATATATTTTAGTTGTAGTAATAATGTTATGGTACATGTTTTCAATCTGATAGTAATAGACAATTGTCAATAGTTAAAACGAGATTGGAAATTAATGGTAATGTGTTATTAAGCTAATAATTGTAATCATTGTTAATTAGTTAACTGATCAGGAAAGTTGTGCTTGGATTTGGAGATGAAAGCTGGCTGTCCCACGGGTAGGCCTTGGAGGCCCGATGCAGATTAATTATAAGTTTCTTTCTTAAAGGGGAAATAGCTCTTAAAACAAATTAATTAGGACTTCTTCTTTTACTTTAGAGACAATAAAAATAGCAAATTATAGTTGCTTTTAGCTTACCCTTTTAAATAAAAAAATGAGACGAGCCTCGTCAAATAAAACACACAAGCTGCGGGGCCCTTAATAAATGGTAATGAACACATAGAATTCGGGATGGACCGTTTAGCAAATTTCACGGCCTTCCCCAAAATAATAACGTGTTAGTCATTGTAGGCGTGCTTTTAATAACATTACTTCCCTAAAGTCGGGTGCGCATTTATGCGACCCAAATCCAAATTTCAACGATGTTAAAACGTGTCCAAAATCATGGGTGCATTGATGTGTGTCACACCTCCTTTTTCCGCACCCGCGAGGGCACAAGGGAGTTTTTTCCAATTAAAGGACAATCGAAACGGGATTGGTTTATTTATTTCAGAGTCGCCACTTGGGAGATTTAGGGTGTCCCAAGTCACCAATTTTAATCCCGAATCGAGGAAAAGAATGACTCCATATTACAGTCTGCGTACCAGAAATCTGGATAAGGAATTCTGTTAACCCGGGAGAAGGTGTTAGGCATTCCCGAGTTCCGTGGTTCTAGCACGGTCGCTCAACTGTTATATTCGGCTTGATTATCTGATTTTATACAAATATGAACTTATGTGCAAATTTTATCTTTTAACCGCTTTATTATTATTGTTTTTAAAAGAAATGTGAACATCGCTTAAAACACGTCTTTGGACTGCGTCACATGAAATGCACCCACAATCCGGAACACGTTTTATTTGATGTTTTGGGATTTGGATTCGGGTCGCATGAAATGCACACCCAGGCTTAAGAAAGTAAAATATTAAACACGCGCCTAAAGAGATTATCGTGTTATTATTTTGGGGAAGGCCGTGAAATTCGCTAGATGACCCTCCTGAATTCTAAGTAATTTTAAACAAGTATTTACTGAGGGCCCCGCAATTTGCATTTTTTGTTTGTCGAGGCTCGTCCCATTTATTATTTTAAAAATGAATTTGCAACGTCATGGAAATGCATCTCAGACCACGTCACAGTCAATGTACCCGTGATTAGAGACACATTTCGATTTCGTTGAGACTTGGATTTGGGTCACATAAATGCACACCCGAGTTTAAGGATAATAAATTATTGAAGGCGCGCCTAAAGCAACTAGCGCATTATTATTTTTGGGTAGGGCCGTGAAATTTGCTAAACGGCCCGTCCCGGAATCTAAGTATTTAATATATACATTTAGAGGGCCCCGCAGCTTGTATTTTTTTTATTTTTGGCGAGGCTCGTCTCATTTTTTATTATTTATTTATTTTCCTTTTTTTTTCTTTTAGAAACAGGACAAGGCTAAAATAACTACGTATATAGTCATTTATATATAACTTAATTTATAAAATAACCACGTTTATCGAAATTTGTCCCTACAACTTAATTTACACAAGGGACGAAAGGAACAAAGTATACTAAAACATATATTAGTCATTTAAGACATAAACATCTTTAAAATATCACTGTGCCATTCCTAAACACTATTACTACATAAAAACTTTGCAAAATTCATTTGAGCTAATTAAAATAATTTAAGAGGTGTATATGTATGAAGGTAAAAAGCAAAGAGAAACAATCCATCTGCCAAATAAGTTACCTACTCTAGCATTAGAACATCTAACCCCAGAAACAAAGAAGTCACGATAAATAAGAATAAAAAAAAAGAGCCTTAGCAGAATAGTTCTCTTTCAAAATCTACGCTCATGTAAAGGATGTAGAAGGCTATGTTCACTATCTCAAGCCTCATAGAGAGGATAGAAATACCCATCTACCATATAACTTCATTTCATCAAAATTTACTACACGAAATTTGAAAAGAAAGACGAGTAAGAATCTAACCTTAAAAGAATGAATTTGAACCTTGGTTGTTTGACAGCTTTAAGACCCAAAAACGAACAGAACCACGGCGGAGCTTCGAACCTCGACTGAAACTCTTGTGTTTTAGTGATGGGAGCTGCTGTTTCGGGTTATTTTGGCAGCATTTTGTTTGCTAATTTGCAGCTGATTTTCGCTGCTCCTCTTGGCTGTTTTCGCCGCTGGTCGACTGGGAGTTGGTGGCTGGTTCAGCTACTGGCTGGACTACGGGAGAAGGGGGCCTGTTGGTGTGACGGGAGGCTGGTTGTGGTCACCGAACGTGAGGATGAAGCTGGTTTCAATGGAGGAAGAAAGCGAGCTACTGGTTTTCCGGCGACGAAAGGGGTCGTGTGCTGGTTGTTACGGCAGGTGGTGATGGAGGTGGAGTTCCGACCGGGGCAGTGACGACGATGAGGGAGCTGCTGGTTTTTGGGTTATGGTCACTAGGGTTTTTTCCTAGGTTTTCTTGAGGAGGAAGAAGATGGGGAAGGTGACGGACTGGTTGCGATGGAGTTTGGGAGGAGACGGGGTGGTCGTTTGAGTGAGTAGGGTTTTCTCTTCTTCTTCTTTAGGAAGAAGAAACTCGAACAGTGGAAGGGTCTGTTTGGTGCTGCTGGAGGGGTCGTGACGGAGTGGTCGTTTGGTGGTGTTCGCCGGTGGGTGACAATAGGGTTGTTGATGGTGGTTTTGGGGTGTTGGTTTTTCAGTTGCTAGGGTTTTTTGCTTCTTCTTCTTTAGGAAGAAGAAGCGTGAACAGTACCCGTGCAAAAAATTTCAGAACCCCCCTTCAAAATGTTTTGTCCGTGTGTTTTGTAATGGGTTTGCCCAGAAAAATGAGCCCCACGCGTGGTGGGGTTCGAGGCTTATGTTCCCCACGCGTGGTGGGGTTACCCATGTGTCATGGACTCGGTTTATTATGGGCTAGGTCCGAAAATTAGGCCTAAAATCGGGTAGTTTGAACCCGAATATTATTCTTTTGCCCGGACCCGAGAAATAGGCACACGACGTTGCTCAACTAGTCCTATGTAAGCAAAATAACTAACAAAAATAAGACTAATATTTAAACAAAACTATATCTTTTTAAGTATATTTTTCAAGATTTAAAATAGCTACAAAATATTAATAAAACTATTTTTTTGTAATTTTCGTTTTTTATGTAAGGATAAAATATAAAGTAATATTTTTTGTATTTTTCAAAAATTAAAATGACTACAAAACATTAATAGAATTATATTTTTTTGTAATTTTCGAATTTATATAAAGTACCAAAATAAAGTACAATTTTTGTATTTTTTCAAGTTTATGAGAAATACATAAACTAAAATTTATATATGTATTTTTGTGATTTTTTCTTTTTGCAACGAAATAAAGTAAAATAGTTAAAATGGCTATATTAGACCCAATTTCACATATTCACGCTAAAAATGTGAAAATTCTCGGGGAGGGTCAAAAATCCGGTGTCTACAATGTGACGTGGTTCAAAACGTGTTTTAATAACGTTGCAATTCTCTTTTAAAATAATAATAGTAATAAAAGCGGTAAGAGTTAAAAATTTGCACATAAGTTCATAATTGTTAAAATCAGATAATTCAAGCCAAATATAACAGTTGAGCGACCGTGCTAGAACCACGGAACTCGGGAACGCCTAACACCTTTTCCCAGGTTAACAGAATTCCTTACTTAGGTTTCTGGTTCGCGGACTGTAATACAGAGTCAATCTTTTTCTCGATTCGGGATTCAACCAGTAACTTGGGACATCATAAATCTCCCAAGTGGCGACTCTGAATTAAATAATAAATCCTGTTTCGATTGTCCTTTAATTGGAAAAACTCTCATACGCCCCTGCGGGCAAAGGTGAAAAAGGAGGTGTGACAACTCTTAGTTGTTGTATGAATAAATCGTTTATTACCAAAAAAAAACATTTCCTTCGCTTAAACGACATTTGTCTAGGAATCATGTTATAGTTCCTCTTTGGCATAATAATTGAGTTACTCATAGAAAGAAAGTGAGAGAAAAAAATCTAAAGAAAGAAGCGATCTTTACACGAAAAACAATTGAATTCATTATTTACTTGTTTTTTCGGCATATAGAAATTCTACATTGATTAGATTATATATGACTATACACATATTATATATCTGTCGATTATTTTTAATTTAAACAATTGGATGAACAATTATTTAGGTTAATTTTTCCGAATAAAAAAAAAGCATATGAATGCTAGGCTCGCAGAGATATCCAGAAAACTCTGGTACATATGATGGCAGTTGAATGGAAAGAGCGACATCCTAAGAGACATTAAATATCTCTCACTATCGAGAATCATGTTACAACATGTCCAAACATGGCCTATGAAAATAGTTAGTTCAACTCCTAATTTAAGATTGTTGTCCGATCGTACACGTATATAGGATCTTCCTATAACGAATTCAATGATTGGTAACTTGTACTATACTCTTTTTACAAATCGTACCTCGAGCTAACACAAGGACTATGGTAAAGAAAGGATGGCGATAGTACTGATATCTTATAAAGTACATATAATGATAAGCAGAATATATATATACGGCTGAATTCCCACCTATGGTGTCTAACATTTCACTTGCTTGGCAAGCCAACATTAGAATAGTTTTAACTTTTAAGTTATTTTAACAAATCAAATTAACTAATGCCAATTAAACTGAAATAACTGTAATAGAACTGAAGTAAAATGCGAAAAGTCATAATAACCGAAATATCAAAATACAATTCCGGATCTGGTATCACAAGTGCACGAGCTACTAGAATAATACAGATAATGGTTTGAATAAAAGTAAAACTGTCTGAAAGGAGATAAACAGCTAGGATAAAGCAAAAGGGGACTTCAGGGATGCGAACGCAGAACAGATGTACCTCAAGTCTCCATCCAATAGTCAACCCGAGTAATCTACTGACTGCCACTGGGACCGACTCCAAAATCTGCACAAGAAGTGCAGAGTGTAGTATGAGTACAACTGACCACATGTACTCTGTAAGTGTCGAGCCTAACCTCGCGAAGTAGTGACGAGGCTAAGGCGGGTCACTTACAATAACCTGTACGTGGTATAATAAAAATGACAGAAAGAGAAAACATGGGAAAATAAAGCAGTTAACTCATGATAGTAACCTCAATCCTAAAAAAACCCTAGTAAAACCAGATTTAAAAATCCTCAGAATCTCGTACGAAAACACTGAAACCAACATAATACAACAAAGAATACAAAATACATAAACTGTTGCAGTGCGCAACCGGATCCCACCGTACGAACACGTTCCTTCTTTATTCCACCATATCAATATCAATAATATCAAGTAAAATATATTGTGACGCACAACCCGATCCCACAATATAATCAAAATCAATATCATAATCCTCCCTTATTTTACCATATCAATCCTCCCTCATTTCACTTGTTGCGACGTGCAACCCGATCCTACCATATCAATATCAATCCTCTCTTATTCCACATGTTGTGGAGTGCAACCCCATCCATAAACACAATTCGATAAATGAAATCAATTCAACAATTCAAATCACAAGAATCTCTACATTTAACGAATATGGAAGCAAAACTATAAGTGAAATCGCGTACCAAATCAATAATTTACTAAAATTAATACTAAGTAGCAAGACAAGTCAAATAAATGGCAACTAAAGTGTACAAGTAAGTCAATTATGGCAAGCAACAATTAAATCATGGAAGCATGGGAGAAATTAATATTTTTATACGACAATAATAAATGATAAGTAGCCAATTAAGGCATGGGAAGCAATTAAGGTATGTAACAATTAAGGCATGGAATAAAATAATTAATGAAATACGGAAAAGCATGAAAAAAATATTTTGACGGCGTATATACACTCGTTAGCTTGCATATATGCTGCTACACATGAAGTTCATATATCATATAGCTCAAGAGCTCCAATTCCCTCAAATCAAGGTTAAACGCTTACCTCGCTCCGCAAGAAAATCAAAGCTCTACCGGGATCTTTCCTCTAAAATCTATCACTGAACCAACCGAAACCAAAATCGACTCAATAACATCAAATAATGCTAGAGAAATCAATTGCAATACATAAAGTTAAGATCTTTACACGTTTTTCCAAAAAAAAAGTCAACAAAAGTTAATCCCAGACCCGCTTGGCCAAAACTCGAGATTCGGACCAAAACCCATTTACCCAATCACCCCTGAGCCCGATTATGTAATTAGTTTCGAAATCCGACCCCAATTTGATGTCTAAATCCGAAATTTGCAAAAATTCCCAATTCTTTTCAAATCCATAATTTTCTACCATGAAAGAACAAACAAAGATTAAGGCTATAAATTAATGGGTGATGATGAAAATGAAAGAAAATAAGTTAAAGTACACTAACCTATGAAATGGTGATGAACTTTCTCCTCCAAATCGCCTCTAGGCCGAGATCTAATGAAAAGATGGTAAACAATGAGTGAAATCCCGATTTTTAGTAGTTTAAATGACTAGGCATCAGGTGTTCATCATGTTTGCGAGACACCTGATGCGTTCGCGAAGAGCACTGGCCAAATGGCGATCACAATCGCGGAATACTCTACGCATTCGTGTAGAGTAAAGGTTCCACCCCCAGTTCCAATTCCTAACGCTATGCGTTCATGTAGGAATGGCTGCGTTCGCGAAGGGCAGACCCCTCCACTGCTCCGTGTTTGCGAAGGTTTCACCCCCTAGTTCCACTTCCTAACCCTACGCGTTCGTGTAGGAATGGTCGCGTTCGCGAAGGGCAGACCCCCTACTGCTCCGTGTTCGCGACCATCGCTTTGCATTCGTGAAGAACAATTCCTCCCCAATCCCAATTTACTCTTTGCGATTGCGATCGCGGGAGTATCTTCGTGATCGCAAAGAAGCATGCACCAGAAACCATCAGAAGCTAAACCAGCATTTCCTTAAGTGCAAAACACCTGCAACCTGTCCGAAACTCACCCGAGCCCTCGACGCTCCAAACCAAACATGCACACAAGTCCAAAAATATCATACGAACTCGCTCGTGCGATCAAAACACCAAAAATAACAACTAGAACCAATAATCAGACACCAAAACGAATGAAATTTTCAAAGAAACTTAAGAACTTTCAATTTCTCAACCGGATGTCCGAATCACGTTAAATTAACTACATTTGCACCAAATTTTGCAAACAAGTCATGAATACTGTAATGAACTCATACCAAGTTCCAAAATCAAAACCCGAATCCAGTAACAACAATTCAAACTACGATCAAACTTATGAATTCTTTAAACCTTTAAACCTCTAGTTTTCAACAAATTACGATAAATCAAGTTAGGGACTTTCAAATCCGATTTCGGGCATACGCCTGAGTCTCAAATCACGATACGGATCCACCGGGACCATCAAAATACTGATATGGGTCCATTTGCTCAAAACGTTGATCGAAGTCAACTCAAATGGGTTTTAAGGCACGATTTTCACATTTTCATCAAATTTTCACATAAAAACTTTTCGAAAAGAGACACGGACTGCGCAAGTAAATCGAGAAAGGTTAAACGGAACGATTTGAAGTTTAAAAATATAGAAATAAAGAGTAAAACTATAAATGACATATCGTGTCATCACATCTAGCTACCTCAATTGAGGATTGTTCCTATTAGATACTCCAATCTTATTGAATATATGCCTATTAGACACAACAAGTTGATCACTAAACAAAATATGTTGCGTGTATTTCACAAGCATTGACGTGGCAAAAATTATCAAATTATAAAGAGCCACATGGCTTTTGACTTTAATAAATTAAAAAACTTTTTAGCAAAAAAGAAAAAGAAAAAGGAAAAATCTATTTAAAATTGTCGTCGCCTGCGCCAGCGCTGCAGCAATTCCCCCTCCCCATCCTCCCTTTCTTTGTCCAGTTTCATAAAACCTTTTATTCTTCCTCCCATCTTCCCTTTCTTCTTTCCCCACCCAGTAACCTCCCTTACTTTTTCTATTTTTAGAAAAGCCCTTTCTTATTCCCTCTACTCTCTCTCCCTTTGAAGAAATTTTGGTGGTGATTTAAGGTGGAGCTCTGATGGCACGCTCATTGTGGTAATTTGAAGAGAAGAGAAAATGTACGATGGTTAGAGGTGTTTGTGGTGGTCGGATTTCGATGGCGGCTGAATTTGTTGTGGCGGCAGCGGTAATAGAACATTGAAATAGTGTGGTTATGTGGGTTGTTCGGCGGCATGGAGTGATCTAATGGAGGGATTCATTGGTGGGATTCCGTGGTGGAAATGAAAGATAAAGATGTTTATGGTAAAAAGGGTTCTGTAGTAACTCAAGGGGCTTTCATAGTGGCCGGAGTATTGGGTTCTTGAGTTCTATAAGAAGATGGTGGTTGTAACGACCCGACTAGTCGTTTTATGCTTTTGCACTTTGCTCGTCAGTTCTCGGGCATGACTTGCCCTGTGTGATGGATTATGACTTATGTAAATCATTGGTTTTGGTTTTCAGGGTAATAAAATTGAATTTGGAAGAACATTTCTCAGTTTGAAGCTTGAAATTTGAAAATTTTGACCAAGATTTGACTTGTTGGTATATGATCTCGGATCGAAATTTTTATGATTTAGTTAGCTTCGTTAGGTGATTTGGGACTTAAGAGCGTGATCGGAATGCATTTTGGAAGTCCGTGGAAGGTTTAGGCTTGAATTGGCAAAAATGAGATTTTTGGCGTTTTCCGGTTGATAGGTGAGATTTTGATATAGGAGTCGGAATGGAATTCCAAGAGTTGCAGTAGTTCTGTTGTGTCATTTTGTGACGTGTGCGCAAAATTTCAGGTCATTCGGACAAGGTTTGATAGGTTTTTTGATCGAAAGCGGAATTTGGAAGTTCTTGGAATTCTTAAACTTGAATCCGATGAGATTTTGGTGTTTTGATGTTGTTTTGAGTGTTCTGAAGGTTGGAAAAAGTTCTAATGAGGCTAAGGAATATGTTAGTATATTTGGTTATAGTCCCGAGAGGCTCGGGCACATTTTCGGATTGATTCCAGGCTATTTTTCCTTCATGTTTCACTGTTGTGTTCTACTGATATCTGGTGCCTCAGTCCTTCATTGCATTTGCGAAGCACGCGCGAACGCGTAGTGTATTCTCATGGAAACAACAAATTGCTCTTCACGATCGTGAAGTGTGTCCCGTGTTCGCATAGTATTAGGGGAGGACTTCTTCGCGTTCGCGTATGGCATATCGTGTTCGCATAGAGTCGGGCTAGGAGCTGGGCTGGAGGACCTTTCTTCATTGCGTTTGCGAGTCTTGGGACGCGTTCACATAGCTCTGTATCTAGTGTGTATCGCGTTCGCGAGGCTAGTGCCACGAACGCATAGAGCATTTTTTGATGGCTGGTGTTTTTGTTCATCGCGAACGCGATAGTTATCCCACGTTCGCGAAGAAGGTTTTTGATGCCTGGGCATAATGTTTAAATAACCACTGTCCACGATTTTTGGGCTAACTTTCACCATTTTTTGGGCGATTTTGGAGCTTTTTGAAAGGATTTGAAGAGGGATTCAAGAGGTAACACCTGGAGGTAAGATTTTTGAACTCAACACTCAATCCTATGTTGATTCTTACTTGTTTAATCATGAAATATGTGGAAATTAAAGCCTAAAATTGGGGAATTAGAGCTCAAATTTGGAGAGTGTAAATTGGGAATTTGAAGGGGCAATTGAGGTCCAATTTTGATGTTCTTAGTATGTATAGACTCGTGTGAGGACAAGGATTCTAATGATGTGACTTTTGTCGGATTCTGAAACGTGGGCCCAGAGGGCGGGTTTGAGCAATTTTGGGATTTTTGATGTAAATTGAATATTTTCGAGTGGGCTTTGATCCCTTAGCATATTTTAATAATTATGTACTGATTGTGGCTAGATTTGGAGCATTCGGAGGTCGATTCGTGAGGGCAAAGGCATCACAGGCTAGAGTTTGGACCGGATCGAGGTGAGTAATGATTGTAAATGATATTCTGAGGGTATGAAACCCCCGATTGCATATCGTTATACTATATTGAGGTGACGCACACGCTAGATGACGAGCGTGGGGTCGTGCACTATTGGGGATTGTGACGTAGTCCATCCCGAATGATTGTTTTACTGCGTATTTGATTGAAAACTATTTGCTATCATCATGTTTTGGGCTAATGCCATATTTGGGCCTCGTGCCAACTATGTGAACCATACGGGGATTTTTATTGATATTTTCTCACTGTTTTGACTTTAAACTTGTACTCAGTCATGCTATATTCTACTGCTTTCAAAACTCAGCCATGTTTACTCTACTTTAACACTTGAAATTATATTTTAAATAATATTTTGGGCTGAGCATCATGTTTTACTGTTGCCCGAGTGGCTTATATGATTTTGACTGAGTAAGGCTGAAGGCCTGTGTTGTGAGAATACTTTTGGGTCGGGCTGCACGCTGCAACGGTGATACACTGATTATGATTATGAGGCCGAGGGCCTGAGATATGTACGCCACGAGGTGACTTGATTGATATGAGGCTGGGAGCCTAGTGATGATGCCACGAGATGCCTTGATATTGCGCTTGGGCCGAAAGAGGCTCCTCTAGGAGTCTGCACACCCCCAATGAGCATGGGTACCCATTGTGATATGAGATATAGCTTAAGGGGATGGTATTGTTCTGAGATTACCCGGGGGGGATTTGTTGACATTGTGCCCGAGGGGCGAACCTTTATGTGTTTATCTTTCTTATTTGCTTGTCATCTACCTGTTTAATTGTGTAGTTGTGCCCGAGGGGCGGATTTGTTGTGCTTATATGTTATAATTGTTTTGCATTCAATTGCTTGACTGTTAAAAAGTCATTTTTTAAAGAAGTTTAAACTGAGCTAAGGTGCTTTAAGAGATTTCACAACTTCATTATTTTTTTACTGGTTTTGTACTACTCTATACAACATGTTGATGTATTTTTCGTGATTTCCTATCACTCAGTCTTTAGTTATGATTATTACTCATTGAATTAGAGTACTCACTTTACTCCTTGCAGCTTGTGTGCAGATTTAGATATGTTTACACCCGGTAACGGGTATTGGTTGATCAGAGGCAGAGTCTTTGGAGTTTAGCAAGGTAGTTGTCCGACGTTCGCAGCACTGCTTTTCTCCCTTTGATATTATTTGACTATATTTAGTACATTTACCGAAATTTCGTTGTATTTTAGACCTTAGTACATGCTCGTGACTTGTGACACCCCGATGTCGGGCTGTATCTATTTCCAGACTGTTCATTTAAATTTACATTATGCAATATCTGATTAATTAAAAAGGCCTAGATTGATTTGTTAAAATTATTAAAATGGATTTTGGGATTGTGTTGGCTGGCCTTGTCTTCACGAGAGGCGTCATCATGATCATGTCCTGTTTGGGGTCGTGACATATTGGTATTAGAGCCTAGGTTACATAGGTCTCACGAGTCATGAGCAGGTTTAGTAGAGTCTCGCGGATCGGTACGAAAACGTCTGTACTTATCCTCGAGAGGCTGCAGAACCTTTAGAAAAAACTTCACATTCTTGAATTCTTATCGTGCGTCCTTGATTCAGCTTGAAAAGTAACTCTTTGAATTCCTTCCACGCGTTCGTATGCGCGCATGAGCGCTGAGTATCCGATGTGCATCGATGGCTTGTGATTCCCCGATCAAAGGGCGAAATGTGATATCTATGTGTTGATGTTGGACCAGTCTGGAAGACTTGAGGCCGGATTTTTGCCTATAGATCGAGCCTTGAGCTGTTGATTTCGTGAGTGCATGCTTCTGGATCTATATATTCTGTTGTGTCCCTATTAATGGGAGTAATGATTGGATAGCTATGTGATGAGTATGTTATGACTGCGAGGTGTATTCATATGATTTGGAAACTACTAGAAGGGTCTGTTGAAGGATAGAAGAACTATTAGGTACTTGATTTTCATCTCGATTTGACGTATAGCCCCGAGTTATGGGTGTGTGACGAATCTTTTCATGTGTTCTAGTTGGGAGTGAATTAAATTTCATGTTGTGGTATGAGTTCAGACTCAGGAAGATTAAGTGACTGCGTATTGTTTATGACCGTGAAAGGTATACAAAAATGTTAGTTTGAGGCAAAGCATGTGGGGTTATCTCCTGCGGATTGTTCTGAAGTTTGTGTAATCCCTTGTGTCATTTATTGGAGGATCTCTGTTACCATGGAAATATATGTTTTATAATTTAAATTTGGGTTGCTCAAGAGAGTAGTCTTGACTACTACAAGAGTGAATGTGAGATTTGTACAAGATATAAAGTACCAGATGGTTTGTGTTCTACGAGCTTATAAAGGATTGAGTTTAATATCAATATGGTATTATGGCAGCAATAAAGTATATGCGTTATGAGTTATTGTGTATGTTTTGGTCTATGGTTTCGAGCCAAGAGGGGAAGTCCACTATTAATTAGTCGATTGCACGGTTATGTGCTATGTTGGTTCCAGTTTGAGGCATGCGAGTGAATCAATTATGGCTTACGGAGATTGAGACCGAGGATGGCTCGAGTAAAGGAAAATTTTGACAAAGGTTATGTCATGTTTCATAGGTGTATGATAATCACAGAATGTCTTGAGTTGTTATTGGTAATGGATGCTCAGTGCATAGAGTAGGAAGTTGCTTGGTTGTTTTAGGATGAGGTTACAGTCTACTGTGTCGGAGTGCTATTGAGGCACGGGTGGTCCTGTTCGTTTGATTAGGCTAATTGTAGTTTGAATAGAGTGAATGACTCTCGAGAATGGTTCTAATGTGTTCAAGATTTTACATGTAATAATTGGGTATTTTCAAGTTGTATGTGTGGCTAGAAACTGAGTTTTCATTGGAAGATGTCAAGATTTGTGGTATTTTCTATATTAATTATGGGATTCTATATATTAGTATCAGGAAGGTGAAGGTAATGGCTTTGGATTCGTAGGAAGTCTCTTTAGGGTAAGCATTTTGAACGTGGTGCTGTTGGAAATATCTAGAGAGTCTTCAACGGCTTATGGACCATAGAATGGTGTGGCTTTATGCTTGGGTATCGTGTATTAAGTTTGGGTTGAGCAATTGTGATGTTATAGCAAGAAGAAGTATCATGTTGATGGTAAATCAGGAGGGAACTCGGATAAATGGGATAGCTTGGTAGTAGGCCGAGTCGGTATGGTAAAGATATGCTTAGTTCTTGGATGCTTACGAGGTAATGAGTTTCTACAGGTGTTGCGGCATTTTTTTTGGGTTTTAGTGATTTGCGTAGCTCGGTTGAGTTAGAAGGACTCAGTCCTGACGATTTAGAGTTGTGCAAATGGAATTCGGAGAGTTCTAAATGATTTCTACCACAGTTAGAGGGGTATATTTTTCCTATTGACATGAGGAGCATGGGATGTATAGTGATTTTTCTCCTAGATGGGGTCCAATGAAAAAGTTGTTGGCTAGTTGAGTACGTAGTTGCTTGTAGCTCGGAAGGGATACGAAGTTCTCATGGTTATCCTAAGATGGTAGGTTTATGTGGTATGTGGTGTAGGCTTAAGATTTGCATGTGTAAGGTCTTGGTTCAGTTATGAAAGGAAGGTCAAAAAAAATAAAAATCCTTAGGCAGCGGGCAGCTTCAGATCATTAGGGAAAATGAACTTCGGATGATCAAGGAAATCGTATTGCTAATTGTGGTGATTTAACGAGGGTATATATTTGAGAAAAAAGCAATGTGATTAAGTTGATGGTACTTCAGTAGTATTGCAGCACTCTATTGTTAGATCGACTGCTAATATTCGAGTTTGCTTGGTGGAACAGAAGAATTTTAGAGTATCTCTCGTAGAATGATTGGGTATTAGAGGTATGGTATGTATTCGGACGGCGAAATTGGGATCGGATATGGTGATTCGGTGTGCCATATGGATTTGGAGACGAGAAGTTCTCACAAATAGGTTATGTTATGGTTGTGGGTCATGTGTATCGACACTGTATAGTGACTATCGAGGTTTGGATACCCGAGTGGATCTTTTGTTGCTTGGTATGTTAGATTATGATGTAATATTGGGGGCGGACTGGTTGTCTTCGTGTCATGTTATTCTGGACTATTGCTCTAAGGCGGCGTTGTTGGCTATGCCGGGAATGTCCCAAATTGAGTGGAGAGGTTCGACGGATTATGTTCTTAGTAGGGCAGTTTTATATTTTGAAGACCCAACGGAGGGCTGGGAAGGGTTGTCTTACCTATTTGGCCTTCGTGATGGATGTCAGTGTAGAGACTCCTACCATTGATTCAGTTCCGGTGGTGAGGGACTTTTTCGGATGTGTTTTTGTAGTCGGGCATGTCGCTAGGCAAAGTTGTTGATTTCAGTATTGATGTGGTGCCGAACATCGTATCGTATGGCATCGGCAGAGTTAGAGGAGCTGAAGGAGCAGCTTCAAGGTTTCCTTGATAAGGGGTTCGTTGGTAGGCCAATATGAATGTGTGTTCCAACTTGAGTCGGCTTGGTTGGCTCCGAGTTGTATTGTTGAGGGATTTGTTGATTCGATTGTTATTGAGCTTATTAGTAATCTGGGGAGATCAATGAGTTACCTTTATGTGTTGCGAGGCGTTGGAATTTGTTGGGTATAGGCACCTGTGGTGTAGTGTTATTGGGGTCTCTCAATGGAATTCAAGCGGGAAGAGTATCGAGTATTGCTCGGCGGATGGCATATCGGTTGTGTCCTTTTGGGTTTGTGTAAAATTATGTCAATTGCTTCGCCATGGTTATGATGATCTGCTTTGGTTCTAGAAAATCAATTTGCACGTGATTGTCGATTTTGACCATAGTGACTTGAGGTGTTTTAGGTGGACCAGTGTTCGGATGAGGTCGCGCCGTGGAGTGAAGCTATGTGGAAGTATGATCCTACGGGTTAAATTCATTTGTTCTATTTCTATGATGGGTAACGGTTCTCAGCATTGTGTGTGGTGATACTGGCAAGCTTACGGTACAACTCTTTCATTTGAGTCATTTTCATGATTTGAGTATGTTCGGATTGTGACTTATTGGTGCGCGGATTGCACAGGTTGTGGCTTTAGCCTGTATTGATACGTCATGTCACCAGAGTAGTGTGTTGGATTAGATGATATCGTTGGGATCATTAATGAATACGAACGGATTCGATTTCAGCATGTTGGAAAGATAATATCGAGGTTCGACTCAGAAATTTGCTATGGTCTTTGCCAAAAGCGAAATGGCTTCATGAATGGTTGATCTGAGAAATGGTTATTGCTTACTATGTGTTTTATTTATCATTGGCAGTATATGAAAGTGTTGGAATGAGATTTTAGTTGATAAGAGGTTTTCTACCGGTATTCGATTGTTGTGTGCAGCTGTTGTGATTAGAAGTTATCGCTACAAGTGTTTGAGTTGTGTGGTATATCATGTAATTGCACCTGAGGTTGCAGGTATGGGTTATTACAGCTAGTTCGGGCTTATTCAGAGTATAGATGTGAGATTCTGATCTTGTGGATGATTTCAGAAGCGAAATGTGGTTCTAAGGTTTATGGTCTATGTGGGATTGTGGAATTTTAGTTACATTGTATTATCGGACCTATATGAGATAGGGTGATGTGGGATCACCCTTGAGTATATGCATGGTAAGGTTATTCAGTGATTGGTTGGCTTTTGGAACAACTTTGGGCATGTTCAAGGACGAACGTATGTTTAAGTAAGGGGATGTAACGACCCGACCGGTTGTTTTGAGATTTTGCACTTTGCTCGTCAGTTCTCGGGCGTAAATTACCCCGTGTGATGGATTATGACTTATGTAAATCGTTAGTTTTGGTTTTCAGGGTAATCAGAATGAATTTGGAAGAACAGTTCTCAATTTGAAGTTTGAAATTTGAAAAGTTTGACCAAGATTTGACTTGTTGGTATATGATCTCGGATCAAAATTTTATGATTTGGTTAGCTTCGTTAGGTGATTTAGGACTTAGGAGCGTGATCGCAATGCATTTTGGAAGTCCGTGGAAGGTTTAGGCTTGAATTGGCAAAAATGAGATTCTTGGCGTTTTCCGGTTGATAGGTGAGATTTTGATATATAGGTTGGAATAGAATTCCGAGAGTTGCAATGTTGTGTCATTTGTGATGTGTGCACAAAATTTCAGGTCATTCAGACGAGGTTTGATAGACTTTTTGATCGAAAGCGGAATTTGGAAGTTCTTGGAATTCTTAGGCTTGAATCCGATGCGATTTTAGGGTTTTGAGTGTTCCAAAGGTTGGAATAAGTTCGAATGAGGTTATGGGATATGTTGGCATGTTTGGTTGTGGTCCCGAGGGGCTCGGGCGCATTTTTGTATTGATTTCGGGCTATTTTTCCTTCATGTTTTACTGTTGTGTTCTGCTGATATCTGATGCCTCAGTCCTTCATCACGTGTCGCGAACGCGTAGTGTATTCTCATGGCAGCAACAAATTGCTCTTTGCAATCGCGAAGTGTGTCCTGCAGTCGCATAGTGCTAGGGGAGGACTTCTTCGCGTTCGCATATAGCATATCACGTTCGCATAGAGTCGGGCTAGGAGTTGGGTTGGAGGACCTTTCTTCATCGCATTCGCGAGTCTTGGGATGCGTTCTCATAGCTTTGTATCTAGTGTGTATCGAATTCACAAGGCTGGTGCCACGAACGCATAGAGCGTTTTTTCATGGCTGGTGTTTTTGTTCATCGCGAACGCCGATGATTATCCCGCGTTCGCGAATAAGGTTTTTGATGCCTAGGTAGAATGTTTAAATAGCCATTGTCCTTGATTTTGGGGCTAACTTTCACCATTTTTGGACGATTTTGGAGCTTTTTGAGAGGATTTGAAGAGATATTCAATAGATAACACCCGGAGGTAAAATTTTTGAACTCAACACTCGATCCTATGTTGATTCTTACTTGTTTAATCATGAAATGTGTGGAAATTAAAGCCTAAAATTGGGGAATTAGGGCTTGAATTTGGAGAGTGTAAATTGGGAATTTGAAGGGGCAATTGAGGTCCGATTTTGATGTTCTTGGTATGTATAGACTCGTGTGAGGACGAGAATTCTATTGATGTGACTTTTTTCGAATTCCGAGATGTGGGCCTGGGGGCGGGTTTGAGCAATTTTGGGATTTTTGATGTAAATTGTATATTTTCTGGTGGGCTTTGTTCCCTTAGCATATTTTAATGATTATGTACTGATTGTGGCTAGATTTGGAGCATCCTGAGGTCTATTCATGAGGGAAAAGGCATCGCGGGCTAGAGTTTGGACCGGATCGAGGTGAGTAATGATTGTAAATGATGTTCTAAGGGTATGAAAACCCGAATTGCACATCGTTGTGCTATATTGAGGTGAAACACACGCTAGATGATGAGCGTGGGGTCGTGCACTATTGGGGATTGTGATGTAGTCCATCACGTATGATTGTTTTACTGTGTATTTGATTGAAAACTATTTGCTATCATCATGTTTTGGGCTGAATGTCATATTTGGGCCCCGTGCCAACTATGTGAACCCTTTGGGGATTTTTATTGATATTTTCTCACTGTTTTGACTTTAAACTTATACTCAGTCATGCTATATTCTAATGCTTTCAAAACTTAGCCATGTTTACTCTACTTTAATACTTGAAATGTTATTTTAAATAATATTTTGGGCTGAGCATCATGTTTTACTGTTTCCCGAGTGGCTTATGTGATTTTAACTGAGTAAGGCTGAGGGCCTGTGTTGTGAGGATACTTTTGGGTCGGGCTGTACACCGCAGCGGTGATATACTAATTATGATTATGAGGCCGAGGGCCTGAGATATGTACGCCACGAGGTGGCTTGATTGATTTGAGGCCGAGAGCTTAGTGA
Source organism: Nicotiana sylvestris (assembly GCF_000393655.2). Lineage (NCBI taxonomy): Eukaryota > Viridiplantae > Streptophyta > Magnoliopsida > Solanales > Solanaceae > Nicotiana > Nicotiana sylvestris. The sequence continues at coordinate 6,492,563 of NC_091067.1, read as the reverse complement.
TGATGCCACGAGATGGCTTGATATTGCGCTTGGGTCGAAAGGGGCCCCTCCAGGAGTCTGCACACCCCTAGTGAGCGCGGGTACCCATTGTCATGAGAGATATAGCCCGAGGGGCTGGTATTTTTCTGAGATATTACCCGAGGGGCGGATTTCTTGACATTGTGCCCGATGGGCGAACCTTTATGTGTTTATCTTTCTTATTTGCCTGTCATCTACCTGTTTAATTGTATAGTTGTGCTCGAGGTGCGGATTGTTTGTACTTATCTGTTCTAATTGCTTTGCATTCAATTGCTTAACTGTTAAAAAGTCATTTTTATTAAAGAAGTTTAAACTAAGCTAAGGTGCTTTAAGATATTTCACAGCTTCATTGCTTTCTTACCGGCTTTGTACTACTCTATACAACTGATGTACTTTTCGTGATTTCCGATCACCCAGTCTTTAGTTATGATTATTACTCACTGAGTTGGAGTACTCACTTTACTCTCTGCACTTTGTGTGCAGATTCAGGTATTTTACCACCCGATAGCGGGTATTGGTTGATCAGAGGCAGAGTCTTTGGAGTTTAGCAAGGTAATTGTCCGACGTTCGCAACATTTCTTTTCTCCCTTTGATGTTATTAGACTGTAATTAGTACATTTACCAAAATTCCATTATATTTTAGACCCTAGTAGATGCTCGTGACTTGTGACACCCCGATGTCGTGTTGTATCTATTTCCGCACTGTTCATTTAAATTTACATTATGCAATATCTGATTAATTAAAAAGGCCTAGATTTATCTATTAAAATATTGAAATGCATTTGGGGATTGTGTCGGCTGGCCTTGTCTTCACGAGAGGCGCCATCACAATCGGGTCCGGTTTGGGGTCGTGACAGTGGTGGCTTTAGGGCGAGATGATGGTGGCGTAAAGTTGATCCATGGTGAAAGGGAGGTGGATTGTGACAATGGTGTGGCGGAGATGGATGATGTTTGTGTGCTTCCAAGCTGGTAGGTCTTTTGTGGTGGTGGCAATTGCAAAACAGTGGTGGTATGGTGACGTTAATGGTGATTTTCAGAAAAGGACTTTTGTTTAAAAAGATAAAGAAAAAACCCAGATGTTTGAACTTCTCACGCGCTTAAGAGACATTTGGAACACATTTTTTGCCATGTCAGCTTTTTATGTCTAATAGATATATATTCAATAAGGCCGGAGTATCTAATAGGAACATCCCTCAGTTGAAGTAGCTATATAAAATATTGGACAAATTTAAGCAGCCGTATATGATTACGCCTAATGATAAGTTTAAACTTATTCTATGTCTTTTAGTGTGACGACCCGGCCAGTCATCTCATGAGTTACCGCTCTGTTTCCCCCATTTCCACTTCTTATTGCTTTGTCTAATGGTTCTATATGTGATCGGGTTGATTAGTTCGGGTTCGGAAAGGATTTGGTAAGGTTTGAGACACTTAGTCTCTTTTGAGGAAGCTTATTTTAGAAAAAGTCATCCGGATGTTGACTTATGTGTTAAAGGGATCGGATGTCAGTTCTGATGGTTCGGTTAGCTTCAGAAGATGATTTGGGACTTAGGAGTGTGATCGGAATGAGTTTTAGAGGTCCGTAATAGATTTAGGCTTGAATTGGCAAAATCGGATTTTTGGCGATTTCCGATTGATAGGTGAGATTTTGATATAGGGGTCGAAATGGAATTTCAAGAGTTACAATAGTTCCGTTGTGTCATTTGGGATGTGTGTGTAAAATGTTAGGTCATTCGGACGTGGTTTGGTTGGGTTTTTGATTAAAAGCGTAATTTAGAAGATTTTGGAAACTTAGGCTTGAATCCGATGTGTTTTGGTTGATTCGGTGTTGTTTGAGGTGTTTCGAAGATTTGTATACGTTTGAATAAGGTTTTGGGATATGTTGGTGCTTTTGGTTGAGGTCCCAGGGGCCTTGGGGTGATTTCGGATGGTTGACCGCAGAAGTAGTACCGCAGATGTGGTTGATGGACCGCAGGTGTGGAATCCCTGGGTCAGAAGGTATATATTGTTTCTTTTGTGAATTTTTGCTAAGTTCTCCATTTTTGAAGACGGAAGAGGGGCTAAGGCAGTGGAATTAAACAGAAATCAAGGGATATCAGTTGGGTAAGTTCCCTAAGCTTCATTATTTGGGTTTATGATCATTTTTCCATTGATTAATCATGGTATTAGTGGGGATTAAGGAAGAAAATTGGGGATTAGGTCTTGAGATTAAGAGACTTTAAAATGGGAATTTGAAGGGTCATTTGGACTTCGATTTCAGTGTTCTTGGTATGTATGGACTCGTGGAAGGATAAGGATCCCGCTGATGTGACTTTTATCGAGTTTTGAGGCATGGGCCTAGGGTCGGGTTTGGCCAATTTCAGGATTTTTGGTATAATTTGATTATTTTCGCTTGGGCTTCGTCCTTTAAGCCTATTCTAATGTTATGATTCTGATTTTGGGTAGATTCAACACGAGTTGAGGCCGAGGTGAGAGGAAAATGCGTTGCGGAGTAGTGTTTTCATCTGGTTTGAGGTAAGCAACCATTGTAAATTTGGAAATGAGGGTACAAAACCCCGGTATTTGAATTGTTTTGATAAATGCGGTGGCGCACATGCTAGGTGACGAGAATGTGGGCATACACCAGTAGGGATTGTGACTTGGTCCGTCCCGTAGTGACTATAAGCTGCGTATTTGATTTGAAACCTTATGATATTTTGTACTTTAGTCATTATACTGTATTATGGGCTGTATGCCATGTTTGGGGCCTTATGCCGACTTGTTGAACCCCTTAGGGACGTTTTTACTGTTTTTCCTCACTCTACTTGTTTGAAAGCAATCCTCAGTCATGTTTTACCTATTTATTGTTTAAAACTGGTTTATCACTTTACTTCTTTAATGTGAGGGCTATTTGGACTGAGTTCCCTAATTTTACTATTGTGCCCGAGAGGCTGTGAGTTAATGACTGAGAGAGGTTGAGAACCTAATAATGAGGATATTTATATATGTGTGAATTATGGATCTGGCTGCACGCCGCAGCGAGATATATACATACATATATATATATATATATATATTGGATCAGGCTGCGCACCGCAACAATATGACGTTTGGGCTGTAGAAGCCCCTCCGGAGTCTGTACACCCCTAGTGAGCGTAGTCGACTATAACTATGGATCGGGCTGCACGCTACAACGGTTACTATGGTTATTATTATTATGAGATATTAATGAGCCTGAGTGCTGAGAGTGAATACTGAGTGACAAGAGTTGAGTCACGAGTGACTGAGAGGCTGCCCGAGAGGCCATAGTCTGAGTGATACCTTGCCCGAGGGGCCCATTTATGATATTTTCACTGATTTCACTCTTCTTTTAAAATAAGCCTCTGTTGAAAAATTGCTAAGTATATGATTTCAAGTATTCCAACTGAAACTGGAGATTTTATGACGAAACTTGCTTTAAACTGTGGAATTGATTTGTTATTCTGTAGTTTACTCCTTTATAAGATTTTAATTGCTCGTCACTGCTTTTAGACCGTATTTACTTTAGTTACTTACTGAGTTGGCGTACTCACGTTACTCCCTGCACCTTGTGTGTAGATCCAGGTGCCCGAGCGGCAGAGTAAGGGTCCTCAGCTTATCTAGAGTTTGCCGGAGATTCCATGGTAGGTGCATGGCATCCACAACCCTACTTTCCTCCTTCTTATCTTGTTCTTTTCTGCATTTTTAGACTTATGATGTATTAAACAGTCGGTTGTATATTTAGAGGCTCTAGACTCGTGACACCTAATGTTTGGGCTGTGTTGTCTTATGTTTTATTGACTTCCACATATTTCAGTTGTTTTAAACACTTCTTATGAAATTAGTATTCAAACCTATGTTAGAAACATGATTTTTATGAAAGGAAATTTGTTGTGGTTATATGGTTAGGTTGGCTTGCCTAGTAATGTGATAGGCGCCATCACGACCGGTATTCGGGGTCGTGACAAGTTGGTATCAGAGCCTAGGTTACATAGGTCTCGCGAGTCATGAGCCGATTTAGTAGAGTCTCGCGGATTGATATGGAGATGTCTGTATTTATCCTCGGGAGGCTGCAGAACCTTTAGGAAAAACTTCATATTCTTGAAACTCTTGTCATGCGAGTCTGTTGACCCGAGTACTAAACTTTTGTTATTCCATTCTCTCACAGATGGTGAGGACACGTGCTACCGGGTAGGATGGACGACCGCCAATACCACCAGCTAGGGCTACTAGAGGCTGAGAAAGCGGTTGAGGCCGTGGTAGGGGCAGAGCAGTTAGGGCAACACCTGTAGATCTACTAGCTATGCAGTTTAGGATCAGGTCCCAGTTGTGGACGCTACAGCAGCACCAGCTTAGGCACCACCTGTGCCTATTGTAATTCTAGGCCTTTAGGAGGCTTTATCTCAGATTTTATCAGTGTGTACTGATTTGGCTCAGGCGGTCTCAGTTATTACGGGCGCAACTACTTCTCAGGTCGGGGTAGGCACCCCAGACTCCATTGCTCGCACACTTGAGCAGGTTGTGCAGGGACTCCAGACACCGGGATCACCTCCAGCCCAGCCAGTTGCACCAGCTCAAGAGTATGTGGTACCAGTTATGTTGGACGATGAGCAGTGTCGACAAGAGAGGTTTGGCAAACTTCAGCCTCCGAGTTTCAGCGGTGTAGAGGGCGAGGATGCCCTGGGTTTCTTGGACAAGTGCCAGAGGATGCTTCGTACAACGAGTATTCTAGAGACCAGTGGTGTAGCATTCACTACATTTCAGTTTTCTGAGGCTACCTTCACTTGGTGGGAGGCTTATGAGAAGCGTAGGCCTGTTGGTGAAACTCTCCTTACTTGGCAGCAGTTCTCTGTTCTCCTTTTGGAGAAATATGTGCCATAGTCTCACTGAGAGGAGCTGCGTAGGCAGTTCGAGCAGTTGCGTCAAGGAGAGATGACTGTGACGCGGTATAAGATGCGGTTCTCTGAGTTAGCTCGTCATGCGGTCTGGTTGGTTCCCACAGATCGAGAGAGGATCTGGAGGTTCGTTAATGGCCTCACATATCAGCTTCAGATTCTCATGACTAGGGAGAGGGTGATAGGTGCTACTTTCGAGGAGGTTGTTAACATCGCTCGTGAGATTGAGTCGGTCCGTATCCAGGAGCGAGAGGAAAGGGAGGCCAAGAGGCCTCGGGGATCTAGTAGCTTTAGAAGTGCTCCTTCGAGGGGTCAGTTCTAGTAGGGATGCGGCCGTCTATTCAGGCAGGCTCAGTTAGCTCGCCCAGGTTATCATGGGGGCATCATCGGGTCATGGTTCTCATAGTTCTCATCAGGGCCACTCATCACTCAATGCCCTTCTAGCCCAGAGTTTGTCTCGTGCCCCATTAGTTCAGGGTTCTTCAATGCCAAGTCCTTCTACTGGTCATTCCAGTGCCAGGGGTTCCCTTCAGTCCCCACCTCCAGCACAGGAGAGTTGTTATGAGTGTGGAGAGTTTGGGCGTATGAGGAGGCAATGTCCCCGTCTTTATGATGGTCCGTCTCAGCAGAGGGGTCAGCCCTCGACTTTAGCTCCAATTACTTCACCACACACTCAGCTAGCTAGGGGTGGAGGTCAGTCAGCTAGGGGTCACCCTAGAGGGGGAGGTCGATTAGGTGGTGGTTAGGCTCATTTCTATGCCCTCCCAGGTAGACCAGATGTTGCTGCTTCAGATACCATGATTTCAGGTATTGTTTCAGTCTACCACATAGATGTCTCTGTATTATTTGATCTTGGTTCCACCTTTTCTTATGTGTCATCATACTTTGCTAGTTATTTGGATACCCTCCGTGAGTCTCTTGTTTCACCTGTTTATGTATCTACTCCGGTGGGTGATACTGTTGTTATAGACCATGTGTACCGGTCATGTGTGGTGATAACTAGGGGTCTAAAAACCCGAGTGGATCTTTTATTATTGTGTATGGTGGATTTTGATGTCATTTTGGGCATGGATTGACTATCTACGTCTTGTGCTATTTTGGACTATCATGCCAAGACAGTCACATTGGCTATACCGCGTGTACCACAGATCGAGTGGTGAGGTTTGACTGATTATGTTACCAATAGAGCGATCTCGTTCTTGAAGTCCCAACAAATAGTTAGGAAGGGATGTCTTTCGTATCCGGCCTTTGTGAGGGATGTCGATGCAAAGACTCCCAGTATTGATTATGTCCCAGTTGTGAGGGATTTTCCCGATGTGTTTCCTACAGACCTACTAGGCATGCCACCGGACAGGGATATTGATTTTAGTATTGACCTGGTGCCAGGCACTCAGCCCATTTCTATTCCTCCGTATTGTATGGCACCAGCGGAGTTGAAAGAGTTAAAGGAGCAGCTTCAGGAACTCCTTGATAAGGGGTTCATTCGACCTAGTGTGTCTCCTTGGGGTGTGCCGGTTCTATTTGTGAAGAAGAAGGATGAAGTTATGAGGATGTGCATCGATTATAGGCTATTGAACAAGGTAACAATTAAGAACAAGTATCCCTTGCCTCGCATTGATAATTTATTCGACCAGCTTCAGGGAGCGAGAGTGTTCTCCAAGATTGATCTCTGTTCCGGTTATCACCAGTTGATGATCAGGGACTCGGATATTCTTAAGACAACTTTCTGGACCCGATATGGTCATTATGAGTTCTTGGTGATGTCTTTTGGGCCGACCAATGCCCCAACAACGTTCATGCATTTGATGAACAGCGTGTTCTGGCCTTATCTCGACTCGTTTGGCATAGTTTTCATTGATGATATTCTAGTGTATTCACGTATTCAGGAGGAGCACGTGGTGCATTTGAGAGTTGTGTTGCAGAGATTGAGGGAGGAGAAACTTTATGCAAAATTCTCCAAGTGTGAGTTTTGGATCAGTTCAGTGGCTTTCTTGGGGCACGTGGTGTCCAACAATGGTATTCAGGTTGATCCGAAGAAGATAGAGGCAGTTCAAAGTTGGCCCAGACCGTCCTCAGCCATAGAGATTCGCAGTTTTCTTGGTTTGGCAAGCTATTATCGCCAGTTTGTTTAGGGATTCTTGTCTATCGCATCGCCTTTACTGAAGTTGACTCAGAAAGGTGCTTCATTTGTATGGTCGGATGAGTGTGAGGAGAGCTTTCAGAAGCTCAAGACAGCCTTGACCACAGGTCCCGTGTTAGTTTTGCCATCAACTTCAGGTTCATATACTGTGTATGGTGATTCTTCGAGGGTTGGTATTGGTAGTGTATTGATGCAAGAGAGTAGAGTTATTGCTTATGCTTCTCGTTAGTTGAATCCCCATGAGAAGAACTACCCCGTTCATGATTTGGAGTTGGCTGCCATTGTCCACGCGTTGAAGATTTGGAGGCATTACTTGTATGGTGTGTCTTGTGAGGTGTTTACTAATCATCGTAGCCTCCAGCACTTGTTCAAATAGAAGGATCTCAATTTGAGGCAGCGGAGGTGGTTGGAGTTTCTTAAGGATTATGATATCACTATATTGTACATCCGGGGAAGACTAATGTGGTGGCCGATGCTTTGAGCCAAAAAGCGGTGATTATGTGGAGTTTAGCATATATTTCAGTTGGTGATAGACCTCTTGCAGTTGATGTTCAGGCCTTGGCCAATCGGTTCATGAGGTTAGATATTTCGGAGCCCAGTCGGGTATTGGCTTGCGTAGTTTCTCGGTCTTGCTTATATAATTGCATCAGGGAGCACCAATATAATGATCCACATTTTCTTGTCCTGAAGGACAGAGTTCAGCATGATGATGCCAGATATGTGACTATTGGTAATGATGGGGTGTTGAGGATGCAAGACCGGATTTGTGTGCCCAATGTAGATAGGCTTTGGGAGTTGATTCTGGAGGAGGCCCACAACTCGCAATATTCCATCCATCCGGGTGCTGCGAAGATGTATCAGGATTTGAGGCAGCATTATTGGTGGAGAATAATGAAGAAAGACATTGTGGGATTTGTAGCTCAGTGTCTCAATTGTCAACAGGTAAAATATGAGCATCAGAGACCAGGTGGCTTGCTTCAACAGATGCATATTCTAGAGTGGAAGTGGGAGAGGATCACTATGGACTTTGTAGTTGGACTTCCACGGACTTTGAAGAAGTTCGATGCTATTTGGGTGATTATGGATCGACTGACCAAGTCCACGCACTTCATTCCTGTGTGTACTACCTATTCTTCCGAGCGGTTGGCAGAGATCTATATTCGGGAGATTATTCATTTGCATGGTGTCCCAGTTTCATCATTTCAGATAGGGGCACTTAGTTTACTTCGCAGTTTTGGAGGTCTGTGCAGCGAGAGTTGGGTACTCAGGTTGAGTTGAGCATAACTTTTCACCCTCAAACGGACGGGCAGTCCGAGCACACTATTCAGATATTGGAGGACATGTTGCATGCTTGTGTCATTGATTTCGGAGGGTCATGGGATCAGTTTCTACCGCTTGCAGAGTTTGCTTATAACAACAACTACCAGTCGAGTATTAAGATGGCTCGATATGAGGCTTTGTATGGGAGGCAGTGTAGATCTCCAATTGGCTGGTTCAAGCCGGGTGAGGCTAGGCTATCAGGGACAGACTTGGTGCAGGATGCCTTGGAAAAGGTGAAGGTAATTCAGGAGAGACTTCGTAGAGCACAATCAAGGCAAAAGAGTTATGCTGACAGGAACGTTCGAGATATGTCCTACATGGTTGGCGAGAAGGTTCTGTTGAAGGTTTCGCCCATGAAGGGTGTTATGATATTTGGGAAGAAAGGTAAATTAAGTCCTCGTTTCATTGGGCCGTTTGAGGTACTTCGAAGGATTTGGGATGTGTCTTATGAGCTTGCTTTTCCATATAGCTTGTCGAGTGTGTATCTGGTATTTCATGTTTCTATGCTCCAGAAGTATATTGGGGATCCGTCTCATGTTCTGTATTTCAACACAGTTCAGTTGGATGATGATTTGACCTATGATGTTGATCCAGTAGCTATTTTGGGTCATCAGGTTCGAAAGTTAAGGTCAAAGGATATAGCTTCAGTGAAAGTACAGTGGAGAGATTGGCCTGTGGAAGAGGCTACCTGGGATACCGAGCGGGAGATGCGGAGAAGATATCCTCACATATTTGAGGCTTCAGGTATGTTTCTTGACTCCTTCGAGGATGAATGTTTGTTTAAGTTGGGGAGGATGTGATGACCCGACCAGTCATCTCATGAGTTACCGCTCTGTTTCCCCCATTTCTACTTTTTATTTCTTTGTCTAATGGTTCTATATGTGATCGGGTTGATTGGTTTGAGTTCAGAAAGGATTTGGTAAGGCTTGAGACACTTAGTCTCTTTTGAAGAAGCTTATGTTGGAAAAAGTCAATCAGATGTTGACTTATGTATTAGAGGGCTCGAATGTGAGTTTTGATGGTTCGGTTAGCTTTGGGAGGTGATTTGGGACTTTGAAGCGTGATCAGAATGAGTTTTAGGGGTTCATAGTAGATTTAGGCTTGAATTGGCGATAGTGAATTTTTGATATAGGGGTCGGAATGGAATTCCAAGAGTTGCAGTAGTTCCGTTGAGTCATTTGGGATGTGTTTGTAAAATTTCAAGTCATTCGAACGTGGTTTGGTTGTTTTTTTTTTATCAAAAGCGTAATTTAGAAGATTTTGGAAACTTAGGCTTGAATCCAGTGTATTTTGGTTGATTCGGTATTGTTTGTGGTGTTTTGAAGATTTGTATAAGTTTGAATAAGGTTTTGGGATATGTTGGTGCTTTTGGTTGAGGTCCCCGGGGCCTCGGGGCGATTTCGGATGGTTGACAGAGAGTTTGAGAATTTTTGGTGAAGTTGCAGATTTTCTACTTCTGGTATTTCCGCACCTAAGGTTTGGTGACCGCAGGTGTGATGCCGCAGATGCGAGGGAAGGACCGGAGAAGCGGTCAAGGAGGAGAAGGGCAAGAGCTACAGATGCAGTTGGCTGAACGCACATGCGATGGCGCAGGCACGACTATTTGGTTGCAAATGCGACTTTGGTCACTTAAGTGGAAACCGCAGGTGCGGTGTCTTGGACCGCAAAAGTGGTTGATGGACCGCAGGTGCGGATCCCTGGGTCAGAAGGTATATATTGTTTCTTTCGCGAATTTTTGCTAAGTTCTCCATTTTTGAAGACGGGAAATGGGCTAAGGCAGTGGAATTCAAGAGAAATCAAGGGCTATCAGTTGGGTAAGTTCCCTAAGCTTCATTATTTGGATTTATGATCATTTTTTCATTGTTTAATCATAGTATTAGTGGAGATTAAGGAAGAAAATTGGGGATTAGGGCTTGAGATTAAGATACTTTAAAATGAGAATTTGAGGGGTCATTTGGACTCCGATTTCAGTATTTTTGGTATGTATTGACTCGTGGAAGGATAAAGATCCCGTTGATGTGATTTTTATCGAGTTTTGATATGTGGGCTCGGGGGTCGGGTTTGGTCAATTTCGGGATTTTTGGTATAATTTGATTATTTTCGTTTGGGCTTCGTCCCTTTAGCCTATTCTAATGTTATGATTCTGATTTTGGGTAGATTCGGCACGAGTTGAGGCCGAAGCGAGAGTCAAAGGCATTGAGGGGTAGTGTTTTCATCCGGTTTGAGATAAGTAACCATTGTAAATCTAGAACTGAGGGTACAAAACCCCGATACTTGAATTGTTTTGATAAATGCGGTGGCGCACATACTAGGTGAAGAGCGTGTGGGCATGCACTGGTAGGGATTGTGACTTGGTCCGTCCCGTAGCGACTATAAGCCGCGTATTTGATTTGATACCTTATGATATTCCGTACTTTAGTCATTATACTTTATTATGGGCTGTATGCCATGTTTGGGGCTTTGTGCCGACCTGTTGAGACCTTAGGGGCATTTTTAATGTTTTTCCTCACTCTACTTGTTTGAAAGCATATCCTCGGTCATGTTTTACCTATTTATTGTTTAAAACTGGTTTTATCACTCTACTTCTTAGACGTGAGGGCTGGTTGGACTGAGTTCCCTAATTTTTACTGTTGTGCCTGAAAGGCTGTGAGGTTAATGACTGAGAGAGGTTGAGAACCTAATGGTGAGGATATTTATATATGTGTGAATTATGGATCGGTCCGCACGCCACAACAATACTTATATGGATTGGGCTGCACGCGCGCAGCGATATATATATATTGGATCGGGCTGCGCGTCGCAACGATATGACGCTTGGGATGTAGGAGCCCCTCCGGAGTCTGTACACCCCTAGTGAGCGTACTCGACTATAACTATAGATCGGGATATATATATTGGATCGGGCTGTGCGTCGCAACGATATGGCGCTTAGGCTGTAGGAGCCCCTCCGGAGTCTGTACACCCCTAGTGAGCGTAGTCGACTATAACTATAGATCGGGCTGCACGCTGCAGCGGTTACTATGATTATTATTATTATGAGATATTAATGAGCCTAAGTGCTGAGGGTGAATACTCAGTGACGAGAGTTGAGTCACGAGTGACTGAGAAACTGTTCGAGAGGCCATAGTCTGAGTGATACCTTGCTAGAGGGCCCCATTTGTGATATTTTCATTGATTTCACATTTCTTTTAAAATAAGCCTCTGTTGAAAAATTGCTAAGTATATGATTTCAAGTATTCCAACTGAAACTGGATATTTTATGACGAAACTTGTTTTAAACTGTGGAGTTGATTTGTTATTCTGTTGTTTACTCTTTTATTTGATTTTTAACTGCTCGTCACTGCTTTCAGACCTTATTTACTTTAGTTAATTACTGAGTTGGCGTACTCACGTTATTTCAGGTGCCCGTGCGGCAGAGTGAGGGTCCTCGGCTTATCCAGAGTTTGCCGGAGATCGCAAGTAGCTGCATGGCATCCATAGCCCTGCTTTCCATCCGTAGCCTTGCTTTCCTCCTTCCTATCTTGTTCTTTTCTGTATTTTTAGACTTATGATATATTAAATAGTTGGTTGTGTATTTAGAGGCTCTAGACTCGTGACACCAGATGTTTGGCCTGGTGTCACGAGAAACTGTTCGAGATATTAATATCTCATTATTATTATTATTATGAGATATTAATGAGCCTGAGTGCTGAGAGTGAATACTCAGTGACGAGAGTTGAGTCACGAGTGACCGAGAAACTGTTCGAGAGGCCATAGTCTGAGTGATACCTTGCCCTAGGGGCCCATTTATGATATTTTCATTGATTTCACATTTCTTTTAAAATAAGCCTCTGTTGAAAAATTTCTAAGTATATGATTTAAAGTATTCCAACTGAAACTGGATATTTTATTATGAAACTTGTTTTAAACTGTGGAGTTGATCTGTTATTCTGTTGTTTACTCCTTTATTTGATTTTTAACTGCTTGTCACTGCTTTCAGACCTTATTTACTTTAGTTACTTACTGAGTTGGCGTACTCACGTTACTCCAGGTGCCCGTGCGGCAAAGTGAGGGTCCTCGGCTTATCCAGAGTTTGCCGGAGATCACAAGGTAGCTGCATGGCATCCATAACCCTGCTTTCCATCCGTAGCCCTGCTTTCCTCCTTCTTGTCTTGTTCTTTTCTGTATTTTTAGACTTATGATATATTAAATAGTTGGTTGTGTATTTAGAGGCTCTAGACTCGTGACACCAGATGTTTGGCCTGTGTTGTCTTATGTTTTATTGACTTCCGCATATTTCAATTATTTTAAACACTTCTTATGAAATTGGTATTCAAACCCATGTTAGAAACATGATTTTTTTGTGGTTATATGGTTAGGTTGGCTTACCTAGTAATGTAATAGGCGCCATCACGACATGTATTCGGGGTCGTGACATTTAGGTTTGAGTTCGCGGCTTCTATCACATATCTCAATTGATTTCCTTAGGTTTGAAATCCAATATTTGTATTTATTTAAGTACATTTTAAATGTATGTGTAAGATTTGAGTTAAAATTACTGAGTTCAATTGATCTTATAATATATGCATGTTATGCTATAAATATATTAGCTCAATAAAATAAAAAAGAGAACGAAATGATAGAAAATTTGAGCCATTAGATGTACTAAGTTTAATTATGTTACATTCGTATGTGTTTGATAGTATACGGAACTTCATTATATGTTGAACCTTATAGAACTCATGACAACACAATATATTGAACCTCATAAAACTCTCACAATATTCACTTTTTTTTAGTTTCTCATCCAATATCGGTACTCGCATTGGAACCCAATTATACCCGAATTTGCACTGGATAAGATACCATTCGCGGCGTAATGCTCCTTACCAAGCAGGGGTGGCCGGCGTATTTTGGGGCCTAATGCCAAAATTTAATGAGGGGCCTTAATGTTTTTAATTTTTTAAATTATTTGATGTCAATTTTTCTAACTTTTTTAGATGCAAAGTTACTAATAATTTTCTCATAATCAATTTCTCCTATTAAGTCTTTCTCAATTGACAATATAGCTAACCCATTTAATCTCATTTGAGACATTGTCGATCTTAGGTAAGATTTTATCAATTTTAATTTTGAAAAGCTTCTTTCCACTAAAGCAACGGTAACAAGAATTGTTAACATTATTCTATAAGCAATATAGACATTTAGAAAAAAATCAAGTCTCTTTATTTGATTGGGTATATCGATTAAATTATTATCTTATACTTGCACTATTTTCCTTAATACTTTCAACTCAGAAAATAAATCTAAATCATCAATATCAGATTGATTATTATGCTTTAAGAAAAATTCAAGATTAATGCAATGTGTTTTTAAATTTTCATCATCTAGTGATCTTAGTTTTTTACCACTAAATAGAAAACCAAAAATATTTTTATGCGCTTCAAATTGTTCAAATCTATTTTGAAGTGAAAAAATAGCCCTGTCTACTATGTATAAAAAGCAATCAATTCTAAAGGACGCTTCAAGAGACTTTGAGATTTCATTATCAACATTCTTATCAAATTGTTTCTTCCAAGATATCACACGTTTCTTACGAAATTCAGGTTCGATATTCATTTCAAATGCAATTTCCTTGGCAGAAATCATAGCAATTACAAATCTTTCTTCTCTATATTTGTTAAAAAAAGAAGAAGAAATCAAACCTTTTAATTGATCTATGGCAACACTAATACACATGTCTTTTGACTGCATACTTTTTCTAACTGAATTAACAACAAATAATATATCATACCAAAATAGTCATATCCAATAAAAATTCAAAATTTTCGAGTTCATATGTTACTAAGCAATTAGCTTCACTTTTAGTTTTTGGATCATCATTAATTTCTACTAATTTCAATACAATTAGCTTCACTTTTAGTTTTTGGATCATCATTAATTTCTACTAATTTCAATAAAGCATCTCTTATTTGTGGAGTTTGAAATCTTATTGCTTTAATGCTTTCAATACGACTTTCCAACGAGTTTGTGACAATGATTTAAGAGTTAGACTGGGTACACTATCCTTTAATACTTTCCATCGCTTAGTAGAAGATGAAAACAATGAGTATATACGTTGTACCACTCCAAAAAATGATATAGCTTTTGTACAAGAATTAGCCATATCACAAAGTAACAAATCTAGATTATGACAACCACATGGTGTATAAAATGATCTAGGATTTACATCAAGAAGTCTTTCTTGCACTCCTTGATATTTTCCCTTCATAGTTGACCTATTATCAAATCCTTGCCCTCTTAATTTATCAATATCAAGTCCAATATTTTTTATTTCATCTATAATAACTTCAAAAAGACCTTTTCCGCTTGTATCATCTACTTTTAAAAATTCTAAAAAATATTCATTAATTTTGTCACGACCCTAAACCCAAACTCGATCGTGATGGCGACTCTCGTGAAGACAAGGCCAACCGACACACTCCCAATTCATTTTAAGCAATTAAAATAATACAAATTAAGTCTTTAACATAACAATAGACCCAAAATAAGGTGAAACAATTCAATTGCGGAATAGACATAGCCCGACATCGAGGTGTCACCAGTCATGAGTGTAAGCACGTGATTTTTGCCCTATATGAGAATTACTCCCAAAAATTCAAAATAAAACAATTTTCCTTTTGTATGCAATTTTGAGGATTTTGTGGCATTTTTGGATAATTATTTGTATTTGTCCATGCATGTTTATTTGTTAAATTAATAAAAAACACAAAAATATGTTGCATTTGCATTTAGGATTTAATTCTAAAATTAGGAGCAATTAAGTTTGTTTTTACAAGAACAAAACAAAATCATAAAAATAATGTACGTTGCATTTTTAGCATTTAATGTCCAAATTGTGTGATTTTATCGTAATTGCTATTTAATTGTGTGTTAATTGTTATTAATAATTAATTAACACTTTTATAAATTAATTTAGTTCTATAGGATAATTTAGGATTTTTAGAATTTAGTTTTAGTTTAAGAAAAAATAAAAGAAGAAAAAAGAAGCAATAAAAGAAGAAGAAAATCGGATTAGGCCACCTTTTAATTTAAATCAACCAGGCCCAAACCAAATAACCCCACCGGGTCGACCCGACCCAGTCCGCCCCATAACCCAAACTAATACCAACCCCCCCATTTTTATTTTTTCATTTTTCCCAACCCCAAAACCCTAAAAAACACCCGCCCCCCTCTTCTTCTCCTTCCCCAAACGACCTCACCTCCCATGGTTGCCCTCGCTGCTTCCCCCTCCACCATTACCTCCCATGGCTGCCCGCCCCCTCTCCCTTCATCTTCAACCAGCGAACCACCCCCTCTCTCCGTCGACCACCCTTTCTGTTTCGCCTTCTTCTTCGTCGAAGCAACCAGCTCCCTCACATCCAGCGACCTCACCTCCCATGGTTGCTACTTCGTTTGCTACTTCCAGCCATCAATAAACAACACCCCGTCCCCATAGGTCCCAAACGGCCATCCGCTAAACGACCCCTTGTCCTAAACAACCATAGTCCATCGAGCTCCAGCGTCGCCATGGCTGCTTCTTCTTCTGCCCCGTCTTCATCTTCTTCGACGAGCGTTGAACCATTGTCGAGCTCCAGCCAGCATCGCCATGACTGTTGCTTCTTCTGCCCTGTCTTCATCTTCTTTGATGAGCGTCGAACCATCGTCGAGCTCCAGCCAGCTTCACCTATTGCGTCTTTTGCTTCGTTTTTGCCAGTCCGTCAACCTCCAGCCTCACATACAAAAACGACCCCTCCAGTGGCCGGAAAAACTAGTACGATGCGTCCCTCACGTCCAAATAACCATAGCTGCTTCGAGGTTAAAAGAGAAGGTGGGTTTTTCGTTGAGTCAAGATCCGGTACGTCCAGGTTGTTGTCCGAGTTTCTGTTCCATTGCGGTCATTTCCAGTTAGTTGGTTTAAGTTTCATTTCTGACCGTATTTTGTTTGATATTCTCGGATCTGAAATCAGTATATGTTTGATTCTTTTCTTGTTCGTTGTTTATCATTTCTTGATCATTTCTTCAATTTGTTTTTATTCATTTGTTCTTGTTTAGTTTAATATAGAAGTGTGTTGGTTGTAATGTTGTTAGATTTAATTTGAAGTTCAATTGATTTTTGAGTTTAGTGATTTGAATCTACTTGTTTGTTATGTTCAATTTGTTACTGCTATTGAATCTGAAAGTATGTTTGTTGTTAAAAAATGTTGTTCAGTCAAAATGATTTCAGTTGTTTCTTTATTGTTCATCATATGGTTTGGTTCCATGAATCCTTAGTCTTTGTTTTGATGATATTTGACATAATCTGAGTTTCTAGCTTAAATTTGTTGATGAAATTTGATTAAGAATTGGTTATAGCTGCTATAGTTTGGTTAATTGATTTAGGAGGATTGGATATAGCTGATGGGGTAGAATGGTAATTTCAGTAGTTTCAGGGGCATTTTCGGGATTTTAAGTTTTAGCAATTGATTAATTTGAGTGTTCTGTCCACTAAGCGCTAATATATTAAAATAATACATAAAATAATACGTAGTGGGGGACAAGACATAATGGTGGGGAATTAATACATTGTTTAATATAGTGGGGACAAAGCATGCGGTAGTAGGGCAATAAGGGAATTAAATAAGGAAAAGATATGTGTTAGTGGGAATTAATATATTGTTTAATATAGTGGGGGGCAAAACATTAGGTAGTGGGATTCAAAAAAGGGATGGGTAGAAGATGGTGAGATTTAATTTAAGTGCTTCAAAGTTTGGCTATAAAAAAAAGAGCTTGACACAAGTAAAGGAGGTTTTTCTGAATATTAAGAGGGAATTTTCGGAATATTAGGAGGGGATTTCTGAACATTAAGAGAAATTTGAGGATTTTTCGGAAAAGAAAAAAAACATTTTGGAAATCTAAAGAGAGAGTAGTATACACCCGATATACACTCTGGATACAGTGGATATACAGAGGGAGAATTTAAGGGTTAAACATTAACTGGTCTTTCAATCTAAAAAAGGTTCACTTTGTTTCTGCCCGTTGATTGCTGTTGGTGTTTCTGGATGTTCATTTGGTTTGTTCCTTGAGTTTGGTTGGTTATTTGCTACTAATTCACTGGTTATTGCTGGATTTTTTGCTTGATTTTAAAATTTGTCACTGGTTTCTCGTTGCTGGTTGTTACTGGTTGCTGGGTGTTGCTGTTATTAGATGCTACTGCATTTTTGCTGATCTTCCTCTTCTTTTGCTTCCAATATCAGGTACAATATTGATACACTGGTTCTTGTAGAATGGAAACTGAAGCATAAATATGGAATGAAGAGTTGAAGTTCTGAATTTATCTTAGTTATATTCCGAATTTTAGTTGTATATGTACATTATTTAACTTCCTCTAATTAGAATCATGTAGTTGTTTGATATATATAATGGAACATCTGACAGTAGCTTAGTGGACGAATTGTTTATGTACGCTAGTTAAAAAGACTAATGATTTAGTAGTTCTGTTCAGTTAGTTCGTTATGGTTTGATGATTATCATATCTCAAAAAGCATGTTAGCTAATTTAGACTATTCTTAAACATTCAACAGTTAGCTCATTAAACAAATAACCCATTTCGGAACTTGTAGGAATATTGTTTAGCTAGATACTACTAGTTAATTTCAGCATATAAATGGTTTAGGATTAAAATTAGATTGCTAAGTTCTTTAATTTGGCAAACTGTGAGCATGTGTAGTATGATGTAACTAGGTAGTAACATGTGAATGAGATGGCCCGGCTACAATTTTGTACCATACACGTTGGGCCTGGGCCCGCATTGGCAACAGACTGCCCTGCTTGCATTATTTCCGGATTTTACGAATCACATTCGGAACCCAACTATAACAACTCGTAAGCATGTAAATAAATTAGGACCTTTTTTCTTTCATTTTTAGAGACAAATTTAACAGAAAAAATGTAGGCACTTTAGTATTATCCTTTTACAATAAACGAGATGAGCCTCGCCCAATAAAACGCACAAGTTGCAGGGCCCTCAATAATTGGTTAATAATTGTATAGACTTCGTATTCGACCGTTTAGCAAATTTCACGGCCTTACCCAAAATAATGATACGCTAGTCGCTTTAGGCGCGTACTTTAAGTAACATTACCTTTTTAAACCCGGGTGCACATTTATGTGACCCAAATTCAAATCTCAACAAAGTCAAAATGTGTCTCTAACCACGGGTGCATTGATGTGACGTGGTTCGAAATGTGTTTTCACGACATTGCAATTCTCGTTGAAAAATAACAATAATAAAAGCGGTAAAAGTTTAAATTTGCACATAGGTTCATAATTGTATAAAATCAGACAATCAAGCCAAATATGACAGTTGAGCGACCGTGCTAGAACCACGGAACTCGGAAATGCCTAACACCTTCTCCCGGGTCAACAGAATTCCTTATCCGCATTTCTGATTTGCGGACTGTAATACAGAGTCATTCTTTTCCTCGATTCGGGATTAAAATCGGTGACTTGGGAAAACATAAATCTCCCAAGTGGCGACTCTGAAACAAATAAATAAATCCCGTTTCAATTGTCCTTTAATTGGAAAAAACTCCCTTCCGCACCCCTTTGCGGCGGCACGGGCAAAAAAGGAGGTGTGACAGCTCTGACAACTCTGCTGAGGATTTCTGAACCCAGAATCTCTGGTTCAGGGTTCAAGAATTCGAGCTTAGAATAACTGTTATAGTTGGCTTTATTTATTATCTGATTTTTATATGTTTATGCTTATTGTGCTAAATGTTGCTTTTTACCGCTTTGATATTATCTGAATTGTATATATAAAACTGCTACGAAACCCTTCTTCTTTCTGAGTCTTCTGAATTTATGGTGCACACGTGCGCGTGGCCCATCTTTCTGTTAGAAGTCATACCAAATAGAACGAAGTTGGGACAAGTAACTAGGCCGGGTAGACTTTCGTGCTCCCGGTACGTTGCCCCCACTTCGGCTCAAACTGTCCGCTTGGGTAAGCGAGGTCTAGAATAGTATACCCCAGGTTTTTCACTTAGAATAATTCAGCTTCATGTCGGATCCCTAGTAGAAACGTTTGTTTGCATCATGTGCATTTGACTTTGGAGACTCAACACAGGGGTTGGGTCTATCTAGGACAGGTGCACCCGAAATGAAAAGACCATCCTGATGCATCTTACTTGCTATTTGTACATTCATTTGTTTCGGATGTGCATGTTGACCAGCTTATAGGAAAAGTTAGAAAATCAATGTGAGAATCGAGAAAGAAAATTGGCTTTTTTCGAAAAATTTCCAAAATAGTTTGAAATTCTGAAAAGGAAAGGAAATGTCGTGTTTTTTTAAAAAAATGTTTTAATATTCCGAACTACGCGGGTCTGATTCTCACCGAATGTGAGATACGTAGGCAAACCTCTTCGGTTCCGGCCCACCATATTCAAAAAAATCCAAAAAATATTTTTCATTACTCGCTTCTTTAGAAAGTCTTTCTTTTAGAGCTCAATTTTAAAAAAAATTAAAAAAAAATAATACAAAAATATTTCCTTTTAATCTCTTACAAAATCCAAAATATTTGTTTAAAATTCAAAAGAAAATTCAAGATTCAAAAATATATTTTTTTTCTTTTGTAGTATTTCTTTCATAAATTCAGAGTAATAGTCCAAAAATATTTCCTTTCTTCTTTAGAAGTTTTTTTCGGAATTTCCAAAAAAAAAGGGAAAAGAAGTTAAAATTCAAAAAATATTTCTTTAGACGTTTTTCTTTCCCAAAAAAAAAAACAAACGAATCGAAATCCAAAAATATTTTCTCTCTTCTTTGTAAGTATTTTATTCAAAAAAAAAGTTAGTTTATTTCCTTTATTCCTAATCTGCCCAAACTACGCCGGTTTGATTCTCACAGGGTGTGAGATACGTAGGCAGCCCTCATCGGGTCCAACCTCCCCTTTTGCAAAAATAGCCAAAAATGTCAAAAAATTTTGTCATAGAGTTGGGTGATGCTGTTTTTGTCAGAAATAGCCGAATGTTCCCAAAAAGGACACCGGAAGGCTGACTTTGCACAAACGGCCACCTTTGGTCATGTTTTTAGGATTTTGGTCTGTTAGCTAAAACAGCCTTAAAATCTTCGTCCCCGAGGTGCTGAAGGGCCGCGTTGGCAAAATCCGGTCTTTTATTTTATTTTAATTTGAAAAATAATAAGAAAAAGAGTCAGTGGTCAAGAATACCGTTTAGATTTTTTAAGCCAAGCTTGCTTCGACGTTGTCTTAAACCGTTTTTGCCGAGATAGCCTTAGAGTATCTTTCAGTTGTCAAAAGGCTATTTTCGTAAAAGAACGGACAAGTTTGTGAAGTGTCATAAAATAATCTTCCCGGCCTCAAAATTCATGTGAAGTTGGGAAGGGGCCACGTTGGCAAAAACAGCCGTTTGGTTAAAATCGGCATATAGAGGAAGGAATATGTCATTTTATTTTTTGAGTTTGTATTTCTTTTGATTAGAGTATGTGGGCCGTTTGACTTTCGAGTCTGTTGTTCATCTTTAAGTGATTCCAAAAATATTTTATTGTTGTTTACCTTTTATGTGGCAGAACTACGCCCGGTCTGATTCATGCGGGGACATGATACGTAGGCAATCCACATAAGATTTGACCACCATTAAAAAGAAAAAAAAAAGAAAAAAAAGATAAAGAAAAAAAGGGAGCACAATTACAAGAAGCCGGAATGACGCACATAACTGAAGCAAATGCATGATAGAAAGGGTTAATTGCCTAGTTGCATTGCATCCTTAATGTGTGTTTTCTTATCTGTTGAAAACCCTAACGCTAACAGGGTGCTTCCATTTTGTCCTATTTAAATAGTCAGAAGGGTTGTTGGTTGTGATTCTAAAGTTATGCTTCCCTGCAACACAAAGGCAAAAGACAATGGCAGAGAACAACAGAGCTAAGTGGGTTGGTACCGACGCCCGAAAGCGGTTGGTTGTACAGGACTACGGGTTGGTAGAAGAGGTAAAAATGTTGAGACAACATGTGGCAGACATGTATCAGGCATGGATGACTGGGAAAACACCACCCCCGCTACCGCCTAGCTTCTTGAACTCTGTCCTTACCCAAACACCCAACACCATAACGGATGATCCCCCCATACTCTCCGTCTCAACTCACTTATGATAGCTTTCCTAGCCACCCGAGTAGCTCCATCACTCGTCAACGCTACTTCTCTCCACGAGACTCCCAAAGACATGCTTCACTTTCCAAATACCCAGCTCCACAAAATGCCTATCCACCCTCACAAGCCTACCGAAATCCCTCTGAATTAGGTTTCCGGCCCAATCAAGCATTTGGAACGAGAGGTTGCTGAAACGAGAAAAGGCTCTCACCCCGATCGGAGAATCTTATGCAAGTCTGTTTGAAAGGCTAAAGCATACTGGCCTGATTGAGCCGCTCCCGAATATACTCTAGATCCACGTGCAAGAAGCTTTGATCCTAATGAACGAACATGCAAGATCTTCAAGTGAAATCAGCTGGCATGAAAATACGTGAGGTCAGATAAGGGGACTGGGAAAATGGTTAAGAGGTTTGGGAATAAGGAATCGTCAAGAAGGTCGGAAGGTATCAGCCAAGCTTCAAGATGGACAGACAACGCATAGATGGAAAATGGTTGATGGCATCCCCAGCAAGAGTATCACAACCAACCACCACGTTTCAAACTGACCAAATTTTCTTTGATATGAAGCAGGGACAGGGAATGCTACCGATGATGGAAAGATGCGCCACAAGAAAGATTGTCAAACTGGGGCAGAAAATTTTCGTTCATTTCGAAAATTTTCGTGAAGTCTAACATAAGTTTGGTGAAAAGTGGTATCCCCAGCAGTTTTTCGGGAGAAAGAAAAACAAGTTTTAAAGAAAGCAATGTCAGGAGGAAGATAACACGAGTTTTAAGGGAGGTAGTCTTTGAAGGGAGAAGAAAAAAAAAGAGGACCTAGTCTGATGAATCTTCTCCTAGGATCAAAATCTTAGTCTGATGAATATTTCTCCTATGATAACAAAAATAATCTTAGTCTGATGAATATTTCTCCTAAGATAACAAAGATAGAAATTTTAGTCTGATGAATTTTCTCCTAAGATAAACGTCCTAGTCTGATGAATCTTCTCCTAGGATCAAAATCTTAGTCTGATGAATCTTTCTCCTAAGATAGAAAATCTAGTCTGATGAACTTTCTCCTAGGATAGAAATCTTAGTCTGATGAATATTTCTCCTAAGATAACAAAAATAGAAATCTTAGTCTGATGAACTTTATCCTAGGATAGAATTCTTAGTCTGATGAATCTTTCTTCTAAGATAGAAAACCTAGTCTGACGAATTTTCTCTTAGGATAATTTGAGAAAAAAGAGGAAGACCAGTTTTGCAAAAGGAAACGGTTTGTAGAGGAATGAAACATCAGTCTTGAGGGAAGTAGTCTTTGAAGGAGTAAGATAACATATTTAAAAAAAAATGTTATCCCCAGCAGTCCGCAGAGAAGATAGTACAAGTTTTGAGGAAAGTAGTTTTGAAGAAAGATAATTCAAGATAGAAGAAAAATGGTTGTTGAGGTCAGGAGCCCGCCTGTAGAACGGAGGTTGTTTATTTTAAAAAGTTGAAGAGGTCAGGAGCCCCCTCTGAACAACAGAATGTCGATTTATTTTTCGAAGATGTTGAAGTCAGGAGCCCCGCCTGAAGAACGGAATGACGATTTATTTTCAAAGTTGTTGTTGAGGTCAGGAGCCCCCCTGAAGAACAGAATGGAGATTTATTTTTGGAAGTTGTTGTTGAGGTCAGGAGCCCCCCCTGAAGAACAGAATGACGATTTATTTTTTGAAGTTGTTGTTGAGGTCAGGATCCCCCCCTAAAGAACAGAATGATGATTTATTTTTTGAAGTTGTTGTTGAGGTCAGGAGCCCCCCCTAAAGAACGGAATGACGATTTATTTTTCGAAGTTGCTGAAATCTCGCCCGCCTGAAGAAAGGAATGGCGATTTATTTTTCGAAGTTGTTGTTGAGGTTAGGAGCCCCCCCTGAAGAACGGAATGACGATTTATTTTTCAAAGTTGTTGTTGAGGTCAGAAGTCCCCCTTGAAGAATAGAATGGTGATTTATTTTTCGAAATTGTTGTTGAGGTCAGGAGCCCCCCCTGAAGAACAGAATGACGATTTATTTTTTAAAGTTGTTGTTGAGGTTAGGAGCCCCCCTGAAGAATAGAATGACGATTTATTTTCGAAGATGTTGTTGAGGTCAGGATCCCCCCTGAAGAACAGAATGGCGATTTATTTATTTTCAAAGTTGTTGTTGAGGTCAGGAGCCTCCCTGAAGAACAGAATGACGATTTGTTTTCGAAGATGTTGTTGAGGTCAGGAGCCCCCCCGAAGAACAGAATGACGATTTATTTTTTTCGAAGTTGTTGTTGAGGTCAGGAGCCCCCCCTGAAGAACAGAATGACAATTTATTTTTTGAAGTTGTTGTTGAAGTCAGGAGCCCCCCTGAAGAACAGAATGGCGATTTATAGGAGCCCCCCTGAAGAACGGAATGACGATTTATTTTTCGAAGTTTTTGTTGAGGTCAGAAGCCCCCCCTGAAGAACAGAATGACAATTTATTTTTCGAAGTTGTTGTTGAGGTCAGGAGCCCCCCTGAAGAACAGAATGACGATTTATTTTTCGAAGTTGTTGGTTGAGGTTGGGAGCCCACCCATATAACAGAGGAATACATTTCAGTCTTTACATTTTAAGCTGAAGAAGTTGGGAGCCCGCCCATATAACTGAGGAATACATTTCAGTCTTTACATTTCAAGTTTTGAAGTTGGGAGCCCGCCCATATAACAGAGGAATACATTTCAGTCTTTACATTTTAAGTTGAAGAATTTGGGAGCCCGCCCATATAATAAAGGAATACATTTCAGTCTTTACATTTCAAGTTTTGAAGCTGGGAGCCCGCCCATATAACAGAGGAATACATTTCAGTTGGTAAATTTCAAGTTTTGAAGTTGGGAGTCCGCCCATATAACAGAGGAATACCTGGAAGTTTGAAGTCAGTAAAGCAGAGGAATACAATCGAAATCCCCAACGGGAAATAACAAAAATTCCCAGCGGAGGAAGGAAGTTCAAGATTTGATGGAAAAATAATGCGAAGCTCCCGAGAAGGACATAAGCAGTTCGAGATCGGCAGTCAAGGGAAAATACAAGACAAGAAATACCAGAGGAGTCACCGAGACATCAAAGCAACAAGAGATACAAGAGCACGGCTGAAGATCTAGATAAGATTTTGTAATTCATAGACTATAGTTTAGTCTAGCTTCTTGTTTTCTTTCAGCATGGTGTAATAAGGTTGTCGGCAAGCAGTAATAACAACATGCAACAACAGTAACATTGCAGCCCATGGTAGGCCCAACTACCAAAACTTCTCGAACTATATTAACCTGATTCCCTTCTAGCCAGGGATATGTAGGAAACCTTTGAATCAATGGTTCGGTTAAATCTTTTTCAAAAAAATGCTTCACACGGAGTACTCGGATGGGCAAAAATTGCTCACTTTATCTTTGCACGAAAACTCTTCGTGTTTTCGGATAAAGAGGGACAGCTGTAAGCACGTGATTTTTGCCCTATATGAGAATTACTCCCAAAAATTCAAAATAAAACAATTTTCCTTCTATGTACAATTTTGAGGATTTTGTGGCATTTTTGGATAATTATTTGTATTTGTCCATGCATGTTTATTTGTTAAATTAATAAAAAATACAAAAATATGTCGCATTTGCATTTAGGATTTAATTCTACAATTAGGAGCAATTAAGTTTGTTTTTACAAGAACAAAAAAAATCATAAAAATAATGTACGTTGCATTTTTAGCATTTAATGTCCAAATTGTGTGATTTTATCGTAATTGCTATTTAATTGTGTGTTAATTGTTATTAATAATTAATTAACACTTTTATAAATTAATTTAGTTCTATAGGATAATTTAGGATTTTTAGAATTTAGTTTTAGTTTAAGAAAAAATAAAAGAAGAAAAAAAGAAGCATTGGAAATAAGAAGAAAATCGGATTGGGCCACCTTTTAATTTAAATCAACCAGGCCCAAACCAAATAACTCCCACCGGGTCGACCTGACCCAGTCTTCCCCATAACCCAAACTAATCCCAACCCCCCCATTTTTATTTTCATTTTTCCCAACCCCAAAACCCTAAAAAACACCCGCCCCCTCTTCTTCTCCTTCCCCAAATGACCTCACCTCCCATGGATGCCCTCGCTGCTTCCCCCTCCACCATCACCTCCCATGGCTGCCCGCCCCCTCTCCCTTCATCTTCAACCAACGAACCACCCCCCTCTCCGTCGACCACCCTTTCTGCTTCGCCTTCTTCTTCATCGGAGCAACCAGCTCCCTCACGTCCAGTGACCTCACCTCCCATGGCTGTTGCTTCGTCTACTACGTCCAGCCATCAACAAACAACACCCCGTCCCCATAGGTCCCAAACGACCATCTGCTAAACGACCCCTCGTCCTAAACAACCATAGTCCGTCGAGCTTCAGCGTCGCCATGGCTGCTGCTTCTTCTGCCCCGTCTTCATCTTATTCGACGAGCGTCGAACCATCGTCGAGCTCCAGCTAGCGTCGCCATGGTTGCTGCTTCTTCTGCCCCGTCTTCATCTTCTTCGACGAGCGTCGAACCATCATCGAGCTCCACCAGCTTCACCTGCTGCCTCTTCTGCTTCGTTTTTGCCAGTCCGTCGACCTCCAGCCTCATGTCCAACCGACCCTTCGAGTCGCCGAAAAAACCAGTACGATGCCTCCCTCACGTCCAAACAACCATAGATGTTTCGAGGTTAAAAGAGAATGTGGGTTTTTCGTTGAGTCGAGATCCGGTACGTCGAGGTTGTTGTCCGAGTTTCTGTTCCGTTAAGGTCATTTCTGGTTAGTTGGTTTAAGTTTCATTTCTGTCCTTATTTTGTTTGATATTCTTGGATCTGAAATCAGTATATGTTTGATTCTTTTCTTGTTCGTTGTTTATCATTTCTTGATTATTTCTTCAGTTTGTTTTTATTCATTTGTTCTTGTTTAGTTTAATATAGAAGTGTGTTGGTTGTAATGTTGTTAGATTTAATTTGAAGTTCAATTGATTTTTGAGTTTAGTGATTTAAATCTACTTGTTTTTATGTTCAATTTGTTACTGCTATTGAATCTGAAAGTATGTTTGTTGTCAAAAAATGTTGTTCAGTCAAAATGATTTCAGTTGTTTCTTTATTGTTCATCATATGGTTTGGTTCCATGAATCCTTAGTCTTTGTTTTGATGATATTTGACATAATCTGAGTTTCTAGCTTAAATTTGTTGATGAAATTTGATTAGGAATTGGTTATAGCTGCTATAGTTTGGTTAATTGATTTAGGAGGATTGGATATTACTGATGGGGTAGAATGGTAATTTCAGTAGTTTCAGGGGCATTTTCGGGATTTTAAGTTTTAGCAATTGATTAATTTGAGTGTTCTGTCCACTAAGCGCTAATATATTAAAATAATACATAAAATAATACGTAGTGGGGAACAAGACATAATGGTGGGAAATTAATACATTGTTTAATATAGTGGGGGATAAAACATGCGGTATTGGTGCAATAAGGGAATTAAATAAGGAAAAGATATGTGTTAGTGAGAATTAATATATTGTTTAATATAGTGGGGGACAAAACATTAGGTAGTGAGATTCAAAAAGGGGATGGGTAGAAGATGATGAGATTTAATTTAAGTGCTTCAAAGTTTGGCTATAAAAAAAAGAGCTTGACACAAGTAAAGGAGGTTTTTCTGAATATTAAGAGGGAATTTTCAGAATATTAGGAGAGGATTTCTGAACATTAAGAGAGATTTGAGGATTTTTCGGAACAGAAAAAAAAACATTCTGGAAATCTAAAAAGAGAGTAGTATACACCCGATATACACTCTGGATACACTGGATATACAGAGGGAGAATTTAAGGGTTAAACATTAATTGGTCTTTCAATCTAAAAAAGGTTCACTTTGTTTCTGCCCGTTGATTGCTGTTGGTGTTTTGGATTTTCATTTGGTTTGTTCCTTGAGTTTGGTTGGTTATTTGCTACTACTTCACTGGTTATTGCTGGATTTTTTGCTTGATTTTAAAATCTGTCACTGGTTTCTCGTTGCTGGTTGTTACTGGTTGTTGGGTGTTGTTGTTGTTATATGCTTCTGCATTTCTGCTGATCTTCCTCTTCTTTTGCTTCCAATATCAGGTACACAATTGATACACCGGTTCTTGTAGAATGGAAACTGAAGCATAAATATGAAATGAAGAGTTGAAATTCTGAATTTATCTTAGTTATATTCCGAATTTTAGTTGTATATGTACATTATTTAACTTCCTCTAATTAGAATCATGTAGTTGTTTGATATATATAATGGAACATCTGACAATAGCTTAGTGGACGAATTGTCTATGTATGCTAGTTAAAGAAACTAATGGTGTAGTAGCTCTGTTCAGTTAGTTCATTATGATTTGATGATTATCATATCTCAAAAAGCATGTTAGCTGATTTAGACTTGTCTTAAACATTTAACAGTTAGCTCATTAAACAAATAGCCCGTTTTGAAACTTGTAGGAATATTGTTTAGCTAGATACTACTGGTTAATTTCAGCATATAAATAGTTTAGGATTAAAATTAGATTGCTAAGTTCTTTAATTTGGCAAACTGTGAGCATGTGTAGTATGATGTAACTAGGTAGTAACATATGAATGAGATGGCCCGTGTCCAATTTTGTACCATACACGTTGGGCCTGGGCCCGCATTGGCAACGGACTGCCCTGCTTGCATCATTTTCAGATTTTATGAATCACATTCGGAACCCAACTATAACAACTCGTAAGCATGTAAATAAATTAGGACCTTTTCTCTTTCATTTTTAGAGACAAATTTAACAGAAAAAATGTAGGCACTTTAGTATTATCCTTTTACAATAAGCGAGATGAGCCTCGCCCAATAAAACGCACAAGTTGCGGGGCCCTCAATAATTGGTTAATAATTGTATAGACTTCGTATTCGGCCGTTTAGCAAATTTCACGGCCTTACCCAAAATAATGATACGCTAGTCGCTTTAGGCGCGTACTTTAAGTAACATTACCTTCTTAAACCCGGGTGCACATTTATGTGACCCAAATCCAAATCTCAACAAAGTCGAAATATGTCTCTAACCACGGGTGCATTGATGTGACGTGGTTCGAGATGTGTTTTCACGACGTTGCAATTCTCGTTGAAAAATAACAATAATAAAAGCGGTAAAAGTTTAAATTTGCACATAGGTTCATAATTGTATAAAATCAGACAATCAAGCTGAATATGACAATTGTGGGACCGTGCTAGAACCTCGGAACTCGGGAATGCCTAACACCTTCTCCCGGGTTAACAAAATTCCTTATCCGGATTTCTGGTTTGCGGACTGTAATACAGAGTCATTCTTTTCCTCGATTCGGGATTAAAACCGGTGACTTGGGACACCATAAATCTCCCAAGTGGCGACTCTGAAACAAATAAATAAATCCCGTTTAGATTGTCCTTTAATTGGAAAAAACTCCCTTCCGCGCCCCTTTGCGGCGGCGCGGGCGAAAAAGGAGGTGTGACAATGAGCATCTACTAACCGACTAAAACAAAAAGAGTCTACATAGTCTATTACATAACTAAAACAAGAAAAAATAAGATAGAGGGAGAAGCACTGGGTTGCGAACGCCGGACAGCTACCTAGTGAATCTCCGAATCTGCTGGAAGCTCTCAACCCTCGCAAGCAGGACCTGATGCGCCTGAATCTGTACATGGGGTGTAGGGAGTAAAGCGAGTACTCCAACTCAGTGAGTAATAACAATAAATGAAGACTAAGCAATAAGAAATCACGTAAAGGCACATCAACATGCTATAAGGAAGCAGTATAAAGTCAGTAAAAGCAATGAAACAATGAAAACATATAAAGTCATCTTAGTTCAGTTTAAGCTTCTTTAAAATACCGTTTTAACAGTTAAGCAAGTAAATGACAGGCAGCTAGAAAAGATAAATACATAAAGAACCGCCCCTCGGGCACAATACCAACAGAATCAACCCCTCGGGCAACACATGGAACAACACCAGCCCCTCGGGCTATATCTCATATCACAATGGGTACCCGCGCTTACTGGGGGTGTTCAGACTCCTGGAAGGGCCCCTTACGGCCCAAGCACAATATCAATCCATCTCGT
Organism: Nicotiana sylvestris; assembly: GCF_000393655.2. Taxonomy (NCBI): domain Eukaryota; kingdom Viridiplantae; phylum Streptophyta; class Magnoliopsida; order Solanales; family Solanaceae; genus Nicotiana; species Nicotiana sylvestris. The sequence continues at coordinate 6,462,950 of NC_091067.1, read as the reverse complement.
GGCATAATCAATAGGCTCTCGACCTTATATCAACAAGCCACCTCGTGGCGTACAATCTCAGGCCCTCAGCCTCATAAGCATAGATCAGTGTATCCTCACAACACAGGCCCTCGGCCTTACTCAGTCAGAATCTCATAAGCCACTTGGGCAATATTAAAATATGATAGTCAACCCAAATTATCATTTAAAATATAATTTAATGTGTTAAAACAGAGTAAACATGACTGAGTTATGAAAACAGTAGAATATAGCATGACTGAGTGCAAGTATAAAGTCAAAACAGTGAGGAAATATTAGTAAAAATCCCCTAAAGGTCCAAATAGTTGGCACGAGGCCCAAATATGACATTCAACCCAAAACATGATGATAACAAACAATTTTCTATCAAATATGCAGTAAAATAGTCATTCGGGGCGGACTAAGTCACAATCTCCAACGTTGCACGACCCCACGCTCGCCATCTAGCATGTGCGTCACCTCAATATAGCACAACAATGTGTAATCCGGGGTTTCATATCCTCAAAATTACATTTAAAATCATTACTCACCTCAATCCGGTTCAAACTCTAGCTCGCATGCCTTTGCCCCTCGAATCGGCCTCAACTCGCGTTGAATCTATCCAAAATCAGAATCACGACGTCAACATATGCTAAGGGAACGAAGCCCATGGGAAAATAATTAATTTACAACATAAATCCCGAAATTAACCAAAACCCGACCCCCGATCCCACGTCTCGGAATTCGATAAAATTTACATCAGTACATTCCTTATCTCCCCCCAAGTTCATATATATCAAAAGTCCCAAAATCCGACTACAAATGGCCCCTCAAATCCTCAAGTCAAGGTCTCCAATACCAAGCCCTAATTTTCCAATTTTTAACCCTTAATTTCCATAATTACAGCTCTAATCTATGAAATAATACCATAGAAACGAGTTTTAGGTTCAACAATCTTACCTCCAGACGATATCCCTTGATTCCCTCATCAAAATCTCCCAAAAAGTTCCAAAACCAACTTAGAAATGGTGGAATAACCCAAAAATTTGCGAAGGAAATAATTTATACCGTCTGGCCCAAGCATTTCACACCTGCGGCCAAAACTCCCGCTCCTGTGGTACCGCTTTTGCGGTCCATAAACCACTTCTGCGATTTTCAATTAAGCTACCTCCCGCACCTGCGACCCTATCTCCGCATGTGCGGTCACGCATGTGCGGTTCACATACTGCATCTGTGGTTTCACTCAACAAAGCCTTTGGCCACATCTGCGGCTCCAAGCACGCTTCTGCGAGACTGCACCTGCGGTCCCCTAGCCGCAGGTGCGGTTATGATAGCAATGGAACATCTTCAGTTGCCAAAATCAAACTCAATCCTTCCGTCAACCATCCGAAATCACCCCGAGGCCCCCGGGACCTCAACCAAAAGCACAAACACATCATATACCACCATCTAAACTTATACCAATCTTCAAAACACCTCAAACAACATCGAATCAACTAAAACACATCGGATTCAAGCCTAAGTTTCCAAATCTTCCGAATTACGCTTTTGATAAAGAAGTCTACCAAACCACATCCGAATGACCTGAAATTTTGCACACACATCCCAAATGACACAACGGTCCTACTGCAACTCTCGGAATTCCATTACGACCCTTGTATCAAAATCTCACCTATCAACCGGAAAATGCCAAAATACCAATTTCGCCAATTCAAGCCTAAATCTACTCCGGACCTCCAAAACACATTCCGATCACGCTCCTAAGTCCCAAATCATCTCATGAAGCTGTCCGAACCATCAGAACTCACCTTCGAGCCCTCTAACATATAAGTCAACTTAAGCTTCCTCAAAAGAGACTAAGTGTCTCAAACCTTACCAAAACCTTTTCGAACCCGAGCCAACCAACCCGATCACACATAGAACCGATAAACAAAGTAATAAGAAGCATAAATGAGAGAAACGGAGCGGTAACTGATGAGACGACTGGCCGGGTCGTCACAAATATTTATTGGAATTGTTGAAATATCCACACTCCACATTATAAAGGACATTTGTTCTTGATGACTTGTACCTGGAATGCAATCAAGTATGATCGAGAAATATTTTGCTTCTATAATTTTATTTTTAATTTCACTTGCCAATAAGTTTATCAATTCATTTTGTATTCTATGACCAAGGAAATGACTATGAATTTCATCATGCTTAATTCATCGAATATGTTCTTGCATGGCGGGGTCAAATTCTGCAATCATTTCAATTAAACTTACAAAAATTCCATTATTCTCTTGATATATCTTTTTATTTTTTTCTCTAATTGCCAAATTATTTTTTCCAAGAGTTTTTATCACGGCAATAATTCTTGATAATACATTTTTCCAATGCTCTCTATCTCTATTGATTTGTTCTTGAACATCTTTATAGATTATTTTATCTTTTTGCAGTCTCATTTCTAAATCAATCCATGCAGCCATGTTAATAATATGTTCATTTGTTGTTTCATGAGTTTTGAGCTTAGTACTAATATTTCTCCAATCATTACTACCTTCACCAGCTAGTTTACTACTACAAGTTCCGGAACTCGAACTAAACAACTTACAACAAAAAAAATACTTTATCTAAATCTTTAGATTAAACTAACCATCTTCTATCATGTCTTTCACCGTTTGCCAATTTTTGAATATAATGTGCAGTAGAAAAATGTCTTGAAAAATTATCATTTGGAAAATTCGTGTCAATTATTATAATTGGTTCCTTTTCTACTAATAGATCTGTCTACTTTGTATCTACATTAGTCCATTGACTAGGATCATATATATATATATATATTTGTAGGAGTTAAATTATCTATTTCATTTATAAGGTCTTGATTCTTTTGAGGATTTATTTCCGATTTGTCACTTACTTATTCTTTTTCTACTTGAATATTATTAATTTTAGAATTATCTAACTCAATTGAATTACTAACTTGCTCATCTATAGAACACTCCCAAATTTTCTGATTCTTGAATTGAAGAACAAAGTATAAAAACATAATATAGAAAAGTGCACACGTTTTTGTTTTCACTTTGCTTGAGAAAGTTGTGACTTCTAATAGAAGAGTTAAAACTTTAAAGTAAAAGTTGTACTTATTTATGTACTACAACCAATAAGAATATATTCCTACCTAACTGAATATTTTCCAAGATATCCTCTTTAAAGAGGGACTCTTTCCATTCCCAAAAGGACTCTTTCCATCCTCAAAAAGTTAGTAACGTTAGTTCTTACCATGTAGTTGTACTTTCAGATTTTTATTTAGAATTTTTACATTCCTATACACTATATGAAACTATATTACCCTCTCTACTAAAGTTTTACTATAATTACATTTTATATACCCAATTATCATTTATGTACATTTTAAGGGAATTAATGATAATAATTAATGTCCTAAAAATACTCTAACATATTTTTCGCTCCCCCACGTTTCTCTCTCTCCATATCCCACCCCTTCCCCCACGTATCTTGCACAAGAGAGCAGCAATTCCACCATTGAAAACCATTAAAAAGCTTTGAAGCTTTGAATTCGAATTTGGGTTTTCAAAAACATTATTTGTTTGAATTGGATGTTGTTGCAAAGAATTGAGAATTTTCTCTACGTCTCTCTATCTCTCAATCCCAAATTTCAGTAATGTAAAGTAAAAAAAAGGAGAGCAGCAATTCCACCATTGACAACCATTAAAAAGCTTTGAAGTTTTGAATTCGAATTTGAGTTTTCAAAAATCATTATTTGTTTGGATTGGGTGTTGTTGCAAATAATTGGGAATATAGTTTGGAGAAAAATTGTATTATGTTGTTTATATATATTTTTATTTATTTAACTATTGTATGAAAGTTGAACAACATTGTATAAAAATTATATTTAAGTTGTATGATATTGTAGTTGTCTATAACTGAGTAGAAATAATGTATGAAAATTGTAGAAAAGTTGTATAATATATAATTAGTTGTATGAAATTTATTTTTACTATGTATAAATCATATACAAAATATACAAAAGACATATTGTATAAAATTTGTATTTAAGTTGTATGTTATTGTAGTTGTATTTAACTGGGTAGAAATAATATGTGAAAGTTGTAGATAAATTGTATAATATAGAATTAGTTGTATGAAATTTATTTTTACTATGTATAAATTAGACACAAAATATACAAAAGATATATTGTATAAAATTTATATAAAAATTGTATTTAAGTGGTATTATATTGTAGTTGTATATAACTGAGTAGAAATAATGTATGAAAGTTGTAGATAAGTTGTGTAATATATAATTAGCTGTATGAAATTTATCTTTACTATGTATAAATCAGATACAAAATATACAAAAGACATATTATATAAAATTTGTATTTAAGTTGTAGAAACAAAGCTTATTCCATGGCAACTATTGTATAAAGTTTGTATATACAATAAAATTTTATACAAAGCTTTGCCAGAGAAATTAATGATACAAAGCTCAGCACAGGCGTCACCTTATCTAGTAATACATAAAAAGGATTACAAAGATAGACAAAATATAAGCACCGGCCTAAAAAAGGGTTATTTGTGCACTTTCCGCCTTTTAAGTTGGCTAAATCCCAGGACAATAACGTAGGGTTTTAGATAGGAGAATCATAATTTTGATTTCGTGCAGAGAGAAAAATGTGGAGATCACCGTACTAACTACTAAATGCAAAGAGGAAAGCCACTGATAGATAAAAGAGAAAAACTGTGCCCCTGCGAGATGATAGTGATAGATGAACAATGTCTGGTGGCAATGCTTGAAAGCCTTTATTTTTGTAAAACTTTAGGTATTCTTTCTCGGAGGAGATATAAATCCTGGTGGTAGCCTTCAGGGTTCGGCACTGTATGAACATGCAATTGTCACGATTTTTCACCATCGGAAGTCATGATAGCGCCTACTAATGTGAGCTAGGCAAGCCAACTGTTTGAACAAATTTTCTTTTTACCAATTTATATTCCTTAACAATTATAAAGCAATAACGCGTAAACAACGGAAATTACAATAAGCGGAAGAAAGCAATAAATTATCTGAATATGTATCTAATACAACTGTTTGAGTATCGATTACCCAGAACTGGTGTCACAGTTTCACAGACGATCTAAGAATACTACATACAAAGTCTGAAAAATAAAAGATACACTGTTTTTGAATTAAAGAAACGAAACAGGAGTAAAAGGATAGAGCGAAATGCCAGGGCCTGCGGACGCCTGCAGGACTACCTTGGATCTCCGCGTGGACTGAAGGCAGCCACCCAATATACGATCCAAAAGCTGCTGCTCCGGAATCTGCACACAATACAGAGTGTAGTATCAGTACAACCGACCCCATGTGCTGGTAAGTGCCTGGCCTAACCTCAGCGAAGTAGTGACGAGGCTAGGACCAGACTACCAAATAAACCTGTGCAATTTAACTATATACAGCAGAAAAGAAGAACATAAATATACAGTCAAGTATGGGAGGAGTAACATGCTGCGGGGGAACTATCAATCTAGAATAGAAAGACATATCTCAGATATCAACAAAGAATCAGAAATCAATAAGTGCACTGCATCACCCTTCGTGCTTTTACTCTCGTCCTTACCAAAGCAATCCAGTAATGAAAATGTGCACGACATCACCTTTCGTGCTTTTACTCTCATCCTCACCATATAGTCAATATAATCGGCACGGAATGGTACATCGTGCGGCACAACATCACCCTTCGTGCTTTACACTCTTCCCTCACAAATCATACACGGCATCACCCTTCGTGCTTTAATACTCTCTCACCAAAACAATACACGACATCACCCTTCGTGCTTTAACACTCTTCCTCACCCAATCAATAATCACAAACAATAGAGCAGGGGAATAAATGAAATTACGATAAGAATCTCGGAAAGGGAATAATAGTTCAACAATCAAGTCCCGTCGAGGGAACAACATCAATGTCCCGGTAAAGAAGATAACATTAAAAGCAATAATATCCCGGCAAGGGAGATAATATAATGATTCTCTTCTTTTTTTCACTTTTTGTTACAACCCATATCTACATGTGTTAGTTCATGCCATATATTAGTTAATATAAATCCAAGAAGGAATTATCTTTGAGATGATAAGAAGTTAATCATATTGGTCTTAAGTGATACAAGAGTGTATAAGAGTGATTAACAAGTATTAGAAGTTAAACGAATCAAGGATGTTGTAACTCATATTTTCAGGTAAATCTAGCAGTGCTTAATACACTCAAGAGGTCATGTATTAATGTATTTTAATCATATAATATCCGTATCATAAGTCTTGAAATCAAACGAGTTATGAAACAAAAGTCGACAAAAGTTGTCGCAACTTAGGTTCATAATTTATTTAAACATTAGGTCAAATGTTTCTAAGATTTTCTCCTAATTTACAAGGTATTACGGGGTGATCTACCCACCAAATTAAATATCAATTAGTCTAGTTTCTCCCACATTAAACCGTTCATCGATACGATCTCGGAGTAGAGAGATATTCGCGTTTTTGCGAGACTGCGCCAAGCACCTCTCTATGGGGCCCACTAAGGCGGTTTAAGATATTTGGACCTATATAGGATGCCTCCAACCCGTTTTAAGTCAATTTATTTTCACTATTTTCAGACCTTAGAACCCTAGTAACATCCTCTCAAGGTTCTCTCAAGATTCAAGACCCAAAAAAGGGCAAACAACACAAATCAAGTGTCGGGAATTCCGTGGCGCTAGTAAGTCTCTTGTTCTTCTTGTTGTTGCTCATTTTTGTGTTGTTCCAGCTCGTGTGGGAGGTTGTTTTAAAGGGTTTATGTTCTGTAAATACTCCCTCATGTTCTTAATATCAATCCTAGGTGATTTCAAGCCTTCTAAAGTGATTCTAGTGCCGAAAAACACTAATTGATCGCTAGTTTCGCTTTTTTGTTGTTGTGGCAGCATTGGAGGGATATTTCATGGAAATTTAAGGTCAAATTGGAGTTGTTCTTTCTGTATAAAGGTAAGGAACCTCTTACTCTATATGTATTTAAGATTATCCAAGTTGCGGCTAAGCCATTGAAGCTAGAACTTGTGAAATATATATCGAAAGGCTTGGTAGTAATGTTATTGTTTTGTGGACTGTTTTGCGTTGCTGTTGGGCTGCGTATTTTACTACTGTTTTGTGGAGTTTTGGAGGAGGAAGGGTGTGGAGAAACACCATATATATGTAGGGTTGTGGGCTGATAGTTATTCGTAACATTTCCGGGTCGTTTGACACGACTACGGTGGTCGTCGTATGTATGAAGTGATTAGGCTGTGCGTGGACTATTTTGGGAGGCTCAATATGTTTATTATTGATGTTGTTTGGGCTGTTTGGTGATTGTTTTGAATGGTGTGAGGTCATATATATAGGGGAGGTGCTGTCCGTTTCATCGTAAAATAGGTTGTGGTCGATACATAATAGTTATGACGCTTAAATGATAACGATAGTATCGTTTCTCTTATTGTAGACTAAGGAGTTTTGACAATTGCATAGCTTGAGATTGGGGCAGTATATACAAGGTATGTGAGGCTATCCCTTTCCTTCTTTTGCACGACTCCGATTGTACATAATGTAATGAACGAGCTTCCAAGATACTCTACTCTTAGAAGCTAGCAGTACTTACATTGTTTTCCCTCTTATGGAACGATTGATGTTAATGTTGCTTCTCTTATTCTTATGTTATCAATGTTGTTGGTACTTCCTGATTCTTATAAGGTTCATAGTGAAGAGTTAGTCCTAATAACGTGTACAGAGGATACCGACCTTACGTCACTCCGAAAGGTTTAGAATGTGATTCCATGAGTCGAGCATGCATTATATATATGTATCTATTTTACTCTACCGAGCCACGCTATAGTTGGCCGGGTACGGCACCTATTGTGCAACCACTGATCAGTTGGGTTTTACCGAGCTCCACGTGGCCGGGTACGATTCTACCGAGCCTATTATGGCCGGGTACGATATGATGATGATGATGCCCACAGAGGCGAATGCTTTAAAGGTTTATGTATTTATACATATGTATCATGCATTTCATGTAAGTAGCCCTCAGAGGTACTAAGATGTTACAGGTTGTATATTCTTTATCCTTGCTTACATTACTGATCGTATTTATGGTTCCTTGCCTTACATACTCAGTACTTTATTCGTACTGACGTCCTTTTATTTGTGGACGCTGCATGTCGTGCTGCAGGTCCTGATAGACAGGCAGGTGCAGCTCCCCCACCACAGTAGACTGTCCAGTTCAGCGGTGATTGGCGAGATCCCTTCTCCGGACTTGCCTTGGTCTTGGTATGCAATTTTTGTTATAGACATTATGGGTATGTCGGGGCCCTGTTCCGGCTATGTTGCAACACTTATGTTCTTTTAGAGGCTCATAGACAGGTGTCGGCTCATGTATAGTTTGGTATGCCTTGTCGGCTAGTTTTTGTTGTATAGTCTTTCATAGTAGCGTGGTAGCTCATACCTTATACGTAGTTTCTTGATTGTCTGGTCATCCCCTGCTATGTATGTTCATGCCGTCATATTTTATTGCTGGTTGTCCATGATCTAGGTCTACCATTTATATTGATCTCGTCAGCCTTAAAAGATAATAATGAAGGTTAGATGAAATGTACGTTGGTGCTCGGCAAGTGTGGTCGGGTGCTAGTCATGGCCCTTCAGTTTGGGTCGTGACAAACTTGGTATCAGAGCAAGTCTGTCCTAGGGGTTGTCTATGAGCCGTGTCTAGTAGAGTCTTGATTATGGATGTGTAGCGCGCCACATTTATAATCAGAATTACTTCCACAAACTTTGCCCAACAATAGAAATCATCATCAAAGCATGAATAATACAATGAAGCCATAATAATCACAATATAAGACTCACAGGCATGCTTGACACCAACGTATAGATACTCATCACCATGCCTATACGTCATACTCAACAAATACCATATAGCAAATAGGACTCGACTCCTAATGCCTCAAGCTAAGGTTAGACCAAACATTTACCTCGATGCCACAAACACAATTCAAGCCTATATTGTCGCTTTACCTCTTGATTTGATCACGCCCAACTATACTTTATAAAAGGACAATGCGGACGTTGCAAATATAACCTGAGTATTTATGCCCAGAGTCGAATCCATAGAGAATTAACCTATCAATTACTTTCGTTGGACTTACTAAATTCTTTAGAATCAACTTCCCCAAACGTTGTAAATAACAGTTGATGGTATATTTAATAACTAAGATTGAAAGTCAATAAACAGTTGTAAACTAAATATGCTTAAGTTGTGAACAATAATGAGAAGGTTCTAAGGTAGTGATTTCCCCTATTGATGGAATCCCTTCTGTTTATGTTTCATATAGATTTACCAACACATCTCTATCAATCATGAACACTCTTTTTACCGTGAATCTCTCCCGAGTAATCACGATAATTTACTAGACGCACTCTCCTGAGATACGCTAGTTGGCTTTGTTTATATAGTTCACTTTAGATTGCACCCAAGACTTCGTTATCCCTAATACCACCTTTAAACCCGCAGTTATAGATCCCTATTATACTTTGAGAGTGGTGTTGTTCAACAATCACCTAAATATGCACTCTCTTCCGAGTTATGCACACTGATTAGGCACAGCTAATTGAGGATCCTGTCAATTAACTACAACAAACACGTAGTTGAACAAATAGAGATTACACTGGCAAACTATATTAACATAATCAAGAAGTTCATCCTTCAATAGGTTCTATCAAAACCCTAGACAAAGGATTTAGCTACTCATGACAGTGGGTAAATAAACTATAAAAATATTCATGATCAAAATTGCAAGAAAAATAAAGAGAAGAAGAAAATATGATGTTTTGAGTGATCTCTCACACTTGTTTCTCTTGCCAAAGTACTCACTAAAACATTCCATGCCTCCCTTAGGCGAGTTCTATTGTTTAATATAGGGTTTTGGGCTAAAAATCCCGTGTTTTGCACTTCAGTCCCTCAATTTTCCGCTTCCTATCGCGGTCCTACCGCGGTTACGCCAGGACCGCGGCCAACTAGCCTCTCAGAATCCGCAACAGCCTTCTGCCACGGTCCGACCGCGGTTACGCCGGGACCGCGACAGTCCATCTCCAGTTCTGGTTTTGCTGCCTTCGCGTGGTGCACTTAGCGGATATTGTAAGATTGGCCTCTTTTTCTAAGTAATTGATCCCAAAAGTACTCCATAGACTTCTTTTATTGTATATAGCCTGCAAAGCATGCAAATCACTAATCAGAGCATTTTGTTATCACTTTTTACCATAAAAACTATACAAGAAGGTGGTTCTTTAGGGCCTAATTATAGTCCAATTCACCTATTATCATGATTCCACCACCATTTCGCTCGTATCTAGCCATAAGTTACTTAATTACATCAACAAATGCTAAATGAATCAATTCTAATACATGAAAATGAGTTTTCTAAAGTTTCACCCAAAAAGTCAAAAATCGCCCCGGGCCCACATGGTCAAAACCCGAGGTTCTAACCAAAACCCGATTACCCATTCCTCCACGAACCCAAATATATAATTTGTTTTGAAATCGAACCTCAAAACGAGATCCAAATCCTCAATTTTTTGAAAAACCTAGGTTCTACCCAAAACACTCAATTCCCCCCCCCATGAAAATCATTGATTTTGAGTTGAAATCATGTGAAAAGATGTTAATGATTGAAGGAAACGAGTTAAAATTGACTTATAATCGATTTGGAAGAAGAGTTGTCTTTGAAAAATCGCTCAAGAGTGTTTTCGTTTTGAAAGAATGTGAAAAATAAAAGTTTTTCGGCTAAGTTATAAAATTGCAGGTTGCAGATGTCGCATTTGCGACCAGGGTTCGCAATTGCGAACCCAGACTTCTACTAAGTTGGGAATGCGAACAACTTCTCGCATTTGCGAGTTGGGAATTGCGAAGAATGCGTCGCATTTGCGACGACTGGCTAAAAGGGGAGGCATCAAATTTGCGATCAATTCCTCGCATTTGCGATAAGGCTTTCGCGTTTGCGAACTCGCATTTGCGAGCCGGTCTTCACAAATGCGAAGCCTGCAGGCCTGCAATGCAACAACTGAAGTATGCACTTCCTTAAGTCCAAAAATTCACCCCGTGGCCTATCCAAAACTCACCCGAGCCCTCGGGGCTCCAAACCAAACATGCACACCAACCTAAAAACATCATACAGACTCGCTCGTGCATTCAAATCACTAAAATAACATCAACAACTATGAATTTAACATCAAAATCATGAAATTTCTCAAGAATTTCAAAATTTTCAATTTTCTCAAAAACGATCCGATTCACATCGTTTCAAGTCCGTACCTTACCAAATTTCACAGACTCATCTTAAATCACATATAAGACCTGTACCGGGCGCTGAAACCAAAATACGGGCCCGATACCATCAAATTTTAAATACTTTTCATTTCTAAAACTCATAAACAATTTCAGAAAATAATTTTCTTTAAAAATTCATTTCTCGGGCTTGGGACCTCGGAATTCAATTCCGGACATACGCCCAAGTCCCATATTTTCCTACGGACCCTCCGAGACCATCCAATCACGGGTCCGGGTCCGTTTACCCAAAATATTGACCGAAGTCAACTTAAACTCATTTTAAATGCAAAATTCATCATTTTTCACAGATTTTCACAAAATGGCTTTTGGCTACGTGCCCGAACTATGCACGCAAATCGCGATGATGCCGAAAGAGGTTTTTAAGGTCTCGAAATGCAGAATCCACTTTTAAAACAAGTGATGACCCAAAAGGTCATCACATCAATTCAATGTATAATTGCAGTATCAGTGGATGTTTGTTGAGTGGCAGAAAACGAAAATAAAATTTGTATTTGTTAGATATGTACATAATGTAGTCTTGTCCCACATTGGAATAGGAGTAGTATGTCCTTGTATAGTATAGCTATAAATAAGGACCTCTTGTATTGTATTGAACACATAATATCAATATATCATATTTTTTCCCGTGCCTTCTCACATGGTATCAGAGCTATCGTGAGAGATTTATCGCTGTGCATAAATTTCAGTGATTCCGGGAAGTGAAATCAGTCATCGGAACCCTTTTTTTACCGGTAACTTTTCAAAGTAGTTTTGCGTCCGCTTTGTCTCGGTTAGTATTGTGCAAAATCCAACACTATCATAAGAGTAGTAACTGTCCGGCGACCAAACCCTAGTAAAAATCTCCGGCGGTAGTGTAGTGGTCAAAAAAAAAAATTTATGGCAAAGTTCTGACATCGCGTGGGCCACCTTGCCACCATTTTTTGGCGACGATTCTTCGGGACAGATTGTTCCCCTTGCAATTCCGAGCCTACCCATATAGGTTACACCAAAATTTGACCACTTTTATATTTTTCTGGCGTGAACAGTGATTTCAGAAGTGGACTTCCGGCAATTTTTTGAAAAAGTTTCTTCAGAATAGTTGGGTCGTCTGCTAATTCCAATCCTACCCCTACTATTTTTATTTCATTCCGACCACTTTGAATTTTTTCCAGCTACTACAGTAATATTCTGAGAGCTACAGTATTTCTGGAGTGAACAGTGTTTTCCGGCACAGAACAATGTTCTGTTTTCCTACTATAAACAGTGTTTTCTCAGCGATTTCTTCAGTTTTCCCAAAGGAGTTACTAATTTTCACTATTTCAAGTTAACCCTACTACTATTAATTGTAGCGACATGGGAACCGATACTTCGAATAGTCGTATAGTTTCTTCAATGAATTATTTTGAGTTTCTTCAGTACATAGCAGGTAAGCAGACATCTTCTGAGATAGATTTCGTTGTTCGAACAGGTAATAGCGTGACTTGTGTCTCTCAATCTTCATCCTCTGAGTCTTGGGTCATTGATTCAGGTGCATCGGATCATATTTCTGGTAACAAATCTATTTTCACTACTATTTCGTATTCTCAATCTCTTCCAAGAGTCACAATGGCCAATGGGTCTCAAACCATGGCAACTGCAAGAGGTCAAGCAAGCCCAATTCCTTCCTTACCTTTAGATTCAGTTCTTTATGTCCCTAATAGTCTTTTTAATCTCATAGTTGTTAGTCGCCTAGACAAATCACTTAAATGTGCCGTTTTATTTCTTGATGACCATGTTTTTATACAGGAACGCAGTACAAGGTAGATCATTGGTACCGGGCGTGAATCAAATGGACTTTATTACTTTATCATTGCTAAATCACATGGACTCACATCTTGTCTTCCTTCAACAACTTGTCCTGTTACTGATTCACCAGATTTATTACATAAACAGTTGGGACATCCTAGTTTGTCAAAACTTCAGAAAATGGTACCTGGTTTATCTCACTTGTCAGCCTTAGAGTGTGAGTCTTGTCAGCTCGGTAAGCATACTCGCTCTCATTTTCCTCGACGTATTGATAATCGAGTAGAGTCACCTTTTACTTTAGTCTATTCAGATGTTTGGGGTCCTAGTCGGGTCAGTTCTACCTTAGGATTCCGCTACTTTGTTAGTTTCATTAATGACTATTCTAGGTGCACCTGGATATTTTTGATAAAAAATCGATTTGAGTTGTTTTCTATTTTCCAGACCTTTCACGCTGAAATTCAAAATCAATTTGGGGTTTCTATTCGCACATTTCATAGTGATAATGCCCGAGAGTATTTGTCTTTCCCATTTCAGCAGCTTATGAAATCTCATGGGATTATTCATCAAACATCTTGTTCGTACACATCTCAACAAAATGGGGTAGCTGAAAGAAAGAATAGACATCTTATTGAAACTGCGCGTACCCTACTCATACAATCTCATGCTCCGTTGCATTTTTTGGGGGGATGCAGTTCTTACATCTTGCTATCTTATTAATCATATGTCATCTTCAGCTATCCAGAACCAAGTTCCATTCTATGTTATATTTCCCCACTTACTTTTGTTCTCTCTTCTACCCCGTGTCTTTGGAAGCACTTGTTTTGTCCATAACCTTACTCCAGGAACAGATAAGTTAGCTCCCTGTACTCTTAAGTGCGTATTTCTTGGTTTCTTGAGAACGTAAAAGGGGTATCGATGCTATTCTCCTGACCTCCAGCGGTACCTTATGTCCGCTGATGTTACCTTCTTTGAAACCCAATCATACTTCACAGGTCCAGGTAATCATTTAGATATTTCTGAGGTACTACCAGTCTCTTCTTTTGGAGATTCAGTCACTATCTCCCATCCATCTTCCTATACATCTCCAGCTCCACCACCTATAGCTCCCGTTCCACCATCTATAGATCCAGTTCTACCACCTATAGGTCCAATTCCTCCACATAATCCAGTTCAACCTTCTGCAGCTCCGTCATTCTTGACTTATAATAGTCGTCCACATCCAGCATCAGGCCCAGGTGATTCACGTCCTGTATCAGATTCAGCATCTACTGCAGACTTGTCTCCTCTTAGTCAACCAATTGCACTCCGCAGAGGTATATAGTTTACACTTAATCCTAATCCCCACTATGTTGGTCTAAGTTATCATAATCTGTCGTCACCTTATTATGTTTTTATATCTTCTTTGTCCATTGTTTCTATTCCTAAGTTTACAGGTGAGGCACTATCTAATCCTGGATGGCGACAGGCTATGATTGACGAGGTGTCTGCTTTACATGCGAGTGGCACTTGAGAGCTTGTTCCTCTTCCTGCAGGTAAATCTACTGTTGGTTGTCGTTGGATTTATGCAGTCAAAGTCGGCCCTAATAGCCAGGTTGATCGGCTTAAGGCTCGTCTTGTTGCAAAAGGATATACTCAGATTTTTTGGCTTGATTATAGTGATACTTTCTCTCCCGTGGCTAAAGTAGCATCTATTTGTCTTTTTTTGCCCATGGCTGTTGTACGACATTGGCCTCTTTATCAGTTAGACATTAAGAATGCTTTTCTCCACGGTGATCTTGACGAGGAAGTTTATATGAAGCAACCACCTAATTTTGTTGCTCAGGGGGAGTTTAGTGGTTGTGTATGCAGATTGTGCAGGTCACTATATGGTTTGAAACAGTCCCCTCGAGCCTGGTTTGGTAAGTTCAGTACAATTATTCAGGAGTTTGGCGTCACTCGTAGTGAGGCTGATCACTCTGTGTTTTATCAGCATTTTGCTCCGAATCTATGTATTTATCTGGTGGTTTATATTGATGATATTGTTATTACTGGCAACGATCAGGATGGTATTACTAATCTGAAGCAACATCTCTTTCAGCACTTCCAAACTTAGGATCTGGACAGACTGAAGTATTTTCTAGGTATTGAGGTCGCTCAGTCTAGCTCAGGTATTGTTATTTCACAGCGGAAGTATGCCTTAGACATTCTTAAGGAGACTGGAATGATGGGTTGCAGACCTATTGACTCTCCTATGGATCCGAATGCTAAGCTTCTGCCTAGACAGGGGAGCCTCTTAGAGACCCTACGAGATATAGGAGGTTGGTTGAAAAATTGAATTACCTCACAGTGACTAGACCTGACATTTTTTTTCGGTGAGTGTTGTAAGTCAATTTATGGATTCTCCCTGTGATAGTCACTGGGATGCAGTTGTTCGTATTCTTCGGTATATAAAGTCAGCTCCAGACAAAGGATTATTATTCGAGGATCGAGGCCACGGGCAGATTGTTGGGTACACAGATGCTGATTGGGCAGGATCACCTTCTAATAGACGATCTACATCTGGATATTATATTCTAGTAGGAGGTAATTTGGTCTCGTGAAAGAGCAAGAAACAAAATGTAGTTGCTCGATCTAGCGCCGAAGCGGAATATCGGGCCATGGCTATGCCGTGTGAGTTAGTTTGGGTCAAGCAGTTGCTCAAAAAGTTAAAGTTCGGAGAAATCAGTAGGATAGAACTAGTGTGTGATAACCAAGCTGCTCTTCATATTGTGTCAAATCCAGTGTTCCGTGAGAGGACTAAACACATTGAGATCGACTGTCACTTTGTCAGAGAAAAAATACTTTCACGAGATATTGTTATGTAGTTTGTAAAGTCGAATGATCAACTAGCAGATATTTTCACTAAGTCTCTTACTGGTTCTCGTATTAGTTACATGTGTAACAAGCTCGGTACATATGATGTGTATATACCGGCTTGAGGGGGAGTGTTAGATATGTACATAATGTAGTCTTGTCCCACATTGGAATATGAGTAGTATGTCCTTATATAGTATAGCTATAAATAAGTACCTCTTGTATTGTATTGAACACACAATATCAATATATCATATTTTCTCCCGTGCCTTCTCACAGTATTTATACAACCGAATTATCATTTGTATATTGTATAAAATTTGCCAGAGAAATAAGGAAAGTGGAAAGGAGAAAAGAAAAGGGAAATGGTGTAATTGAATCCCCTAATTGAAGGCACTAATAATGGATTGAGAGCCTTTTAAGGTGGAATGTATATATTTTGTAAACAAAACTTGTGTAGGTAGGGTAATTTACTAAACATGAACATTTAGGGTAATAAAGTTTCCAATAGTGTATAAGAATGAAAAAATCTCTTTTTATTTTGAAAATAAATTACCATGAGTGGCCCCTCCCATTGGCATTCACTATCTCAAATTTGTGTTCTCTTTTTATGCAAACTTCCCACGTATTGTTTCACTTTATAGTTTTTTTTATTTTGTTATTTTTTATATATATATCTATACTATATTTAAAGCACGAAGGTCCTTAGCGAAATGTCGTTCGACTTTTTTACCCTTTAAATTTTTTTTACGTAGGACAAAATTGTACTTTGGTTACTTTTCCTAATATTTAGGAATAATTATTTAATATTTTTCCTATTATTTGGGACGTTTCTTCCAATTCTAGAATTCCTACCCTTTCCAATTAAGATTTAGGAGTACTAAATAAGCTTTCAATTCACAATAGGGTAGTCTCGATTACTTTATACTCCTTTTAGGTTAGGCGGATTTTTGTTGTTTAACAAAATTTTCTCTTTTAACTCCATTTGTATTTATGAGAAGTTCACGTTATCTTCCCCAACAATTTAACATGACGAGACAAAGTTGTTATGGGGAATAAAAAATTAATTTCCTTCAATTTATATTTTCTTTAGTTCAAGTTTGATTCACAAGTTATTATTATTGTAGTTATCTCACAATTCCAAGTAATGTAAAGCATGTGCCATTTTATACATGAAACAAAACAAAATAAAAAAGAAATCGAGATTATAACTGGTAGAAAATTATTTATATGTATTTAACGGGAATAAAAATTAAATTCAACTACATAAGAAATCATAATAGAATAGAAGTTAACAATCAAAGTATTCTTTTAGAATTTCTCTCAAAATGCTTTTAGGAAATATAAGCAATTAAAATATATTTTTGAATTAAATCGAACTTAAGTTTAAAAGGTTCCTATTTAAATGAGAACCAAAACAAGAAAACTAAAATGATACATTGTATAAATTGATGAAAAGAATAAATTTTAATTTTGATCTTAACATAAATTTCATATTCGAACTCTTTTAATATAATCTAAATATAATCATATATTCTTGACACTAAAATGATACATAGTATTAATTGATGAAAAAAGTAAATTTTAATTTTGATCTTAACATAAATTTTATATTCGAACTCTTTTAATATAATCTATCAAGAAATCTAAGTACAATCATATATATTTTTTATTTTCATAGAAAAATAATTTTCTGATGCATAAGGGCTAAGGCTAACATCTGGGATGCATAATTATGCATTTGGACAAAGAAAGAAAGCTCCGACTAAAAGTAAAAAGAATTTATAGATTAATCATAATTTTGTTAGTTAATTATTCAACTTTTGCAATAATAATTTATCTTTTCTAGTATATTGAAAATAAGTTTTTTATATTATTTTGTATTGATTAAAGAAATCGAATATTTTGCATTTTTCTCATGAGGAAATAAACGTTTTGTGTAAGTTAAATGACTATGTTTCTGTCATTTTAGAATGAACTTTAGAATATATGTATTGTAAAAAAGAAATCTCTAAAATATGCAAGGGTTACGTGCTCTTACTGTAACTAAAAAGTAAGTTCAACTGTAAATTTGAAGTAGTAAAATTATAAAACTAGAATATCTTTTAAGGTTAATAATGGTTTAGGGCTTATATGGGATAGAGTTTCTTCCTTTATTAAGATAGTTAAATAGGATAAATACTCATCATTTCATAAATTTACAACAACAACAACAAAAAATTAACCTTTATTTTATAATTGAACACAATTTTAATATGATGTTCATGTCATTTTTAAAAGTTGTTATTCATTAAGACGGGGTACACGCGCAAAGCGCGTACCCTAAGACTAGTATATATATAGAACTTACGTATAACCAAAAAATGAAGCCCTCATAAATGTGGGACCTAAAGCGGTTGCTTTACCTGCTTTATGGACGGGTCACCTCTACTACCAAAGATTTTTTCATACTCAGGACTCGCACCCACAATCTCTAGATAAGGAAGAAGTAGCCCCATTCACTGTCCCATCCATTCATGTGTTTGATAGTATGAAAGTTCATTATGTTGGATGCTGATCGTAAAGCCCAATTAGGCTTCTGACGATATTAGGAATAAAATAACTTGTTAGAATTGTGTGATAATAAATATTAAATGGAATGTAATTTATTGAACGACTAAATATTTTTCATTATCTTAGTATAAAGCTAGCCAGTTATAATGAGATAATTCACCTCATTTTAGCTTCAAAATACCATCAATTTAGTCCCAATCATATCAACAACAAAAAAAAAAATCTATTATAATTCCCACATAGTCTGAGGAAGATAATGTTTACGCAAACCTTACTCCTAAGTTGTGAAGGTAAAAAGAATGTTTCCAATAAACATTACAAGAAATGAGCTTATTAGTGGCGACAAAAGTCGCAACAGAAAGTCACAATGTCGCCACAAAAGATCTTTAGTAGCGACTCTATTGTCATTGAGTATACTAAGTGGCTGATACTTATCCGTACGAACATAAATAGTCGCCACTAAAGATCTCTTTTTAGCGGCGACTTTGTCGCCACAAATGGTATAGTAAGATCTCTCCAAAAATTGGCTTTGAGAAATAATTGCCACTGAACATTACAATTGGTGGCGACTAAGGTCGCCAGTATAGGCATTTAGTGGCAACTCTAGCTGCCACAGAAAATTATTAATTTAGCGGCAATATTAGTCGTCACAGAAAATTTCACTTTTGTCTCAACGTGTGTCGCCACTGATGCTATTCGGTTTTGATGGCAGCTAAGAATCGCCACAAAAAAATACTTTTGTGTCAGCAAAAGGTCGCCACAAATAAGCTTCGTTAAAAATTTAATCACTAGAAAAGCAGTTTTTTAACTAAAATTAATACACAATTTTTTCATATATTTATGCTAACCGCCAAACAATAATACAACCCATTAATATTATGAAATCTGAACAGTAGAATCTTTTCATTGCTAAAAGATCAACGCAACATAAAAGTAGTCGATACATTATCATTGTGCGTACAAACAGCAAAACACATAAATAGTCTTCATATACGCCAATGTATTCTATCATATGCAAAAATAATAGTCAGCAAACTAGTCCAATATCTTCAAAGTACTCCAACATCTTCAAAAACTCCTTGAACAACTTCATTTCCCCATTGTTGAATATTTCATCCTTGCTATTAAGAAAAATAAAGACACACATTATCAATATATGCGACATGTAAAAGGAATGCAAACTCTAAGTCAAGTGCTAGAAGAGAGGTCGGATATCACTTGACAGAATATAGTTCAAGGTTTATGCATTAGGGACAAATAGAAAACTAAATAACTAACAACTAATTAATTGCAGTTTCTCATTATTAATGAAAAAATAGAAAATAAAAAGATTGATTGCATTTTCTCATTACTACCAACATCGATATTAAAATAAAATATAAGGACTAAACATTTACATTTTTTCATTACTACTAACATTGATATTAAAATAAAATATAAGGACTAAACATTTGAAAGTATGTAGAGAAGAAAATTATGTTGTCTTAGTTTATTGGAATCTCTTCGACTCAGAGAGAAACTAATTGGTACATAGCACATCATCTACAAACTTATAGTTGTATGGAAGAAGCAACAAGATAAGACTGATAAATCTGCTATACACCTCATGAAGAAAATACTCAGGATGCTAGGAACTTATAGTACCTTTTGATAAAATCCTAGCAAGGGAACTTAATCTCTATAACATAATTTCAAGTTCATTCCTCGTCTTGTCTTCCCTAAACAACTAAAGAATTTGACTTCTATGAATGTCAAAAATGTTATTGGCCACTCATATCCATGTATGGAAATTGAACTCCACCATATTCTGCTTGCAATTGATAATCTAGAGGTCTTTTTACAAAAAAGTAGATAATAATAGGACCTAATGTCAGCACACTTCGACAAATCTAACTCGATGCATTATAACAACAATAAATCAAAACAGGGAAAGGATCAAATATCCTATACTTTTAGATTGCCAAAACTATGGGGGAGAAAGGCATAAGATGCTTAGCATTAAAGTGAACATGGAGAATAAAGGTCCATATTATTTCACTGTAAAAATCCAAACACCCAAAAAATACATGTTTACCTGTTGCATTCTTATTATTATCGCATCCACCTTCACTTGGATCATTTTGTCAAATTGTATATCCATGTGTGAGCGCTCCTCTTCTAGTTTCCTTTGCAACTTAGAAGCCACTTGTTCTTCTAATTTTCTTTCCAAATCAGCTCAGGAGTAAGCTGCTCCGTTGTAGCCACTTCTGTACCTGTACCGGCTTGAGCAGCCGAAATATTGATACTGGGAGATTGGGGATCGGCTGAAACACTCGAAGATGCACATTTGGGGATTCGACGATAAAGATCGGACAACGATCTCACTTTCCTCCTCATATTCGGTTTGACTTATGTTCATTCGCTCTGCGAGCGGAGCAGTATACCGAAAAAAAGAAGCGACTACCTTACTTAAGCAATTCTTCTTATTCTTATTCTTTCTTAGTTGAAGTTCCCCTTCTCCGGATTTACCCGGTGAGCACAACTCTTGCTCGGGTAGGTGGTGCCGGTTTCCGGCAACTTGCTAAATTCCACCATGCAGCGGCCATCGCCTACCCTAATGCTCCTGCTCCGGACCTTACTGCTGGCTTTGAGCTTTCTTGCATGGCAGAAGACATACTTGCCTCTAAGTCTACTTGTTGCACACGACTCTTTTTCGAGGCCTCTTTTCGTATCCTTTTCCACGAACATAGCCAGTTCGTTCACCAAGTACAGTTGTTAAAATCTCATCTGCACTCATTGGATGCTCATTTTCTTCAGATTGTTGTTGAGCCACAATTTCTTGGAGCTGCCCCTCTAATTATGGATAACAGTTTATACTATAAAATAGGAAGCACATTACAAGAAATAAAATATTGATGTCAAGAAATTACATAAAT
The DNA here is from genome assembly GCF_000393655.2 of Nicotiana sylvestris. Classification (NCBI taxonomy): domain Eukaryota; kingdom Viridiplantae; phylum Streptophyta; class Magnoliopsida; order Solanales; family Solanaceae; genus Nicotiana; species Nicotiana sylvestris. Next base: position 6,441,481 of record NC_091067.1, on the reverse strand, counting down.
TGTTGTGACTGTGGACCAGTGGCGAAGCTAGAAATGTTTCCAAGGGTGTTCAAACTTGAAAGAATTAAAAAAAAACTTCCACAAAGGGTGTTCAATATAGGTTTTATATATCTAAAATTGATATTTTACTTATATACACAGTGTAATTTTTTATAATTTTTCGGCGAAGGGCGGTCAGTTGACCCTTTGCTAAAGGTGGCTTCGCCCATGCTGTGGACCAACCACACCAATACTCCTTGGTCATTTTTTCGAGTGTGTTGGAGTTCCCAAACTCGATCTGGGGCTGCCTTTGTTCTATTATCAAGATTTCTCTATGATTTATAACAATACATGAAAATAGTATATATTTATAACCTCATAATAACATCAACGAATTAGAAATAATTATATAGTGGTTGGGATAAATGCATTTGTACCGTCGATTCCTCCACTTCGGCAAATGAATTTGAGCCACATGAGTGTTTAGTTGTTTGTTTCCCCCTGTTTAGTTTGTTCCTCTCACTCATAGCCTGCAATTAAATAAATACATTAAGAGCCAACATTTAAATAGTAATTTATTATGCATTTTTATTATCAAGTTACCTTGAATGCTGGACTTCCAAAATGTTCTACCAAAAACACCCAGTCTTCAGGTGTAACATCATCTGGCCTATGAGACAATCTCTCTTCATCAGTATCATAGAGGGAGTAGTCAGCATACAGTCGAGTCTTCCATGCTCTAAAAAGCGTTTGCATAGTATCGACCACAAGAGCTTGCAACACATGTTGTCGCATACCACTAGCTTCAAATTTATCCTAAGAAAAATATGTAAAGCTATTAAAAGTAAATATAACGTGTGACACAAAAGTCGATTTGACATTAAAAGTAAATTGTTACCTTAATCTTCAACCACATTGCTTCTCCATGTTTTGCAATTATTGCCTGCCAATTACCATCTCTAAAAGAGATAGCACTTCGCATAATCAAGCCACAATAGTTAACAATATCCCTAGACACAGGACCCACGACTCTCATAATGTCATCTGGAATGACAATAGGAATTTTACTTCCGTGCTTTGTTTTCAAGTCCATTTGTAAAGATTTATATTTTCCTATGCCTTTCTTAGATTTGTTGCACGAAGCTGTGACACAAAAGATCCACATGAACCGTTGTTAATAACTCACTGTTGTCATTATTATTTTACTAAATAGAATCACTTTAAGCATTTCAAAAAAGCAAACAGTAAGATATATCTATTTCAGTATATCTATTCCAAGAAGTTTTGCTCAATAAATGTGGATGAATATTCAAAGGCTAGTTTCCAGGAAGTCAAACAGTTACCAACATGTTGAGTAGGTAATTGCCAACATGTATTATTTTCAAAGATTCATATTGCTCCCCAAAATACCAACTAAAATCATAATTCGACTTCAATAAAGAACTAACCTAGCCACTATTTTCAATCTCCGGAGTTGGATGTGCAGTTTCAACAAAAATCTGTGATGAGTGTGACTCAATCGGAAGTCCATGACGAGAGTTACTTGATCTAGTTTCTATTGAAGCTCGTGTTTGCGACTGAAATGCTTGTGGCAGTGACTGTTCCTGAGATACTTGTGACAGTATTTGTCTCTGAGATACTTGTGGCTGCGATTGTGTCCGAAATCCTCCAATGTTGCCACATCCGCGGCCCTTTCCATCCCTTCCACCTCTACCTCGTCCAATTCCTGTCATTTAATTTCCTGCAGCATCATATAAGAAGTATGAATAAAGATTCATATTTTAGCATAACCTATGCATAGTCCAAACAGAAAAAATATATCAAAGAATAATATAATTATTCTCTTATAAAGAGAATCAAAACCAGCAAGATATAACAATCCAAACAGAAAAGAATAATACAATTATTCTCTTGCAAAGAGAATCAAACCACTTAATAAGTTTTAAATATTACACATAAGACTCACTTTAAATGTCTAAATAAGAACTACTGTTTATCTAAATCCCACAAAAAGAGCAACCAAAAGTGATGTAAGAAAAATCCATGGAAAGACATAAGAAATCTATTTTTTAGTCACTCCACATCACTGCCTTCTATGTCAATGTCATCTTCTTCACTTTCTTCACCCTCAGACAAATCTATACCATTGTCATTAATAAATCATCTTCCGCATTATGCACACTTTTCTGAGCTTGTTCAGTTGCATGATTATGAGTAATGCTTTGTGGCTCAACATCACCCCTATGTAAAGATACCACAATATCATTTTCTTGATCATCGGTACGCAACATATTAAATTCAACTTCATCTTGTTGATAAGCTTCTTCATTCATTAATGCTTCATCATCAATCTCTATACCACTATCATCCTTTTCAGGCATATTAAAAAGATCGCGAGGATTTGTCTTTACAACAACAAGCCATTCTTTGTGAATCATGTCATTCAAGTAGAAGACTTGTTCAGATTGAGATGCCAACACAAATGGTTCATTTGTACTCAAGACACAACGAGTGTTCACACTTGTGAAATCATATTTGTCAATCTTATACCCTTTTCCTAAATGAGCCACATTCCACCAGTGACACTTGAAGAGGTAAACTTTCCTATTTCCCAGATAAGACAACTTGTAAATGTCCTCCAACACACCACAATATTCCTTCTCAGAGTCTGAATCATCTCCTCTCACAAAAACTCCACTGTTCTGCATTTTTCTTTTTGACTCAAGATCTTTTGTCTGAAACCTAAATTCGTTCACCATCAATGTGGAATATCGATGCTAGGACCACCTGCTAAGCTTATAAGCTCATCACTTGCATGTCCTTGAGCAGATAGTTAAATGATCTACAAAGATAAACAACACCATCATAACCAATAATATCATGGGATAGTTACGCTTATATTTAAAGTGATTTGATTAGACACCTACACGTGCACAAAACCAATCAAGAAAGTCATTGTTATGGCTTTCATCTCTCATTGAACTTTGTCTTTCAATCTCTCTTTTGTGCTCCCTGTATTTAAATAATAAATTTAGATAAAATAATGTAATTGAACTCTTTATTTGTAAACTCTCTTGGAACTAATTAAAAACTTACTCCATAAATGACCAAACTTCTTCACAATTTTGAAGCACATACATGCATACTTGTTTGAACTCATCAGTGAGATAATGTAATGGCATCTGAACCACCTTTTGGTCGCCCACAGTTTTTAAAGATAGACATCTCACCATTTGATATAGATTCATCATCATTCCTAGCTGGTCTATTGAATTTAGTTGAGATATTTTTTAAGTATCGTGAGCAAAATGTGAGGCTTTCTTCTGCCAAATAACCTTCTGCAATAGAACCTTCAGGATGAGCTAAATTGCGAACATATGACTTAAGTATCCGTAAGTACCTGTATGCAAATGACTTGTTAATATAATGTATCATTCAAAAAGTATAGCATTGAAATATATAGAATACATTGCCTCTCAAAAGGATACATCCACCGATATTGAACAGGTCCACCAAGCTTTGCCTCTCTTGCCAAGTGAATTGGCAAATGAATCATGACATCAAAGAATGCCGGAGGAAAAATAATTTGAAGTTTGCATAATGTGACAGCAATTTCAGCTTCTAGGATATCAAGATCTTCAATTGTCAGGCTCTTTGAACAAAGATTCTTGAAAAATTTGCCCAACTCTATAATTAGTTCAGACACCTCCTTGGGTAGCAAACCACGTATTGCTACTAGAAAAATATCTTACAATAATACATGGTGATCATGGCATTTCAATCCATGTATTTTTTTATCATTTATGGTGACACACCTTGAAATGTTTAATGAAAAGACATCAAGAACCTTTAAATTAGCTAAGAAGCTGCATACCTTTAACTTTTCTTGCGAGGACAATGCATAACATGCTGCCGGTAACAAAACATTGTCCCCTTCCTCAATTGGATGTAACCCTTGCCTAATACCAAGGTCAACCAAATCATATCTACTTTTCAACGTGTCCTTTGTCTTCCCAACCATATTCATTACAGTTGATATAATGTTATCGGATACATTTCTTTCTATATACATCACATCAAGGTTATGTCGTAACATAAGAGTCTCCCAAATAAGGCAACTGAAAAAATATACTTTTCTTCCTCCAATTATAAGCATTGTTGGATACATCACACTTTCATTTTTGACCTTTTGCCATAAGTCACATTACCCAAGCCTTGTAATTGCGAAAGTGCTTCATCACCTGATAAAGAACTAGGTGCAACTCCCATTTCCACTTTTCTATCAAATAACCTCTTATTTTTGCGCCGCGGATGGTTCATTGGAAGGAAGCGACGATGACCCATATAACACAACTTACTACGTAAGAAAATCGAGTGTGTATCTTTATGGCAACATGGGCATGCAAGCTTACCTTTGGTTGACCATCCAGAGAGGTTTCCATATGCATGAAAGTCATTGATTGTCCACATGACAGTTGCACGCATCATAAAATTAGATTGTGAATATGCATCATAAGTCTCCACTCCATCCCATAATTCTTTCAATTCTTCAATCATTGGTTGCAAGTATACATCTATATCATTGCCTGGACACTTAGGGCCAAGAATAAGCAATGTCATCATGAAATATGAATTCTTCATGTAATCCCATGGCGGCAAATTATACGGAACGAGTACGACTGGCCAAATACTATGATTGGTACTCATGTTCCCATAAGGTTGGAACCCATCACTTGCTAAACCTAATCGAACATTTCCTAGTTCTGCTGAAAAAGTGGGATGCTGATCGTCAAAGGATTTCCATGCCATGGAGTCCGATGGATGTCTCAAGACACCGTCATCAATACATTCCTCTTTGTGCCATCTCATCTTTTTTGATGTCTCTTTTGCCATGTACAATCTCTGTAGTCTTGGTTTGATTGGAAAATGCTGCAAGACTTTATGAGCTACTTTCTTGCCTCCATTTTCTTTTGACTTCCATCTTGGCTTACTACACTTAGGATATGATTCGGCATTGGAATACTCACGCCAATATAAGATACAATCGTTCTCACATGCATCAATTTTGTTATACCCCAGGCCTAAGTCTCGAAGTACTTTCTTCGCTTCATAGAAAGAATTTTTACAAATGATCCTTCTGGAAGAACTTCTTTAAAGAAGCTCAACAATGCATCGACAGATTTATTGTTCCAATGATTAAGACAATTTAAGTGAAGTAGTCTAACTACAAAAGACAATGACACTTTCTTACATCCAGGATAAATCTCTGTTTCAGCATCTTCCAATAACTTATAGAACTTTCTTGCATACACGTTTGGCTCTTCATTGTCCCTTGAAAGACTATTCATATCCTCCATGTTTGTATACCCAAAAGCATCATGAATCATTTCAGGAATATTATCCTCTTCAAAATTTTCATCGTTTACTTCATCATTGTTTGCAGCATTAGAATTTTCAACTCTCACTAATACTTCTCCATGCAAGTCCCATACCTTGTAACTCTCCCAAAATCCCTTACCCAACAAGTCTCTTCTTACTTGGATTCTTGCCTTGAATACGGTATTTCTACATCCTTTACAAGGACAACGAATCACGGTACTCACATTTGGTTGACTGTATGCCCAACCAAGAAAGTTGTCTATCCCTTCAATATACCTGATGTCCCATCTATTCTTAATATTTAACCAACTTTTATCCATTTTTATTTTCTACAATAAAAAATCCAACCAATTAATAAGTAAAAAGTGTAATGTGATCAATAATCAGAACAAACAAAGTAATATAGGCATGTCTTGAACTATACAATTCTGGCCGAGTACAAATACTAGCAAAAATACATCCAGTAACAAAGAATTTCAGTTCCCATATATGACTATGCAAAGACTCTCAACCCACATCTCGTATAAGGAATAGTAATTGCTACTATTAATTAGGTAGTTGCTTTACAAAATAAAATAATTTCAATAGTTACATACAAAAAAATAAAAGATACTACCTATTAAAAAGTTTAGACAGAAATTTAATTACACAAAACTACTTTTATTAGCTTAATTTTAACTTATTAATAATATTCAAAATTCAATGATAAAAAATAAATAAAAAATCTATACAACCTAGCAGTAGCAAAAACAGAGAAATCAAATAAAGAAAAAAGGAAAACAAGGTAAACATAGAAGTGAGATAAGCAATATAAACTTTTGCCTCATAGCTTCAGCCGTAGAAGCTTTTGTCACTGGAAAAGTCGAAACATTCAACTTTGAACACAGCCAAACTGGGTAATAAATTCGGACTCAAATACCCAAGATTAACCATTCATATATATAGAGATAGATCAAAAAATAAACAGAGAAAAAAATATTAATAAACCCACAAAATATCACAAAATTTTAGGAAATAGAAAGAGAAACAAACCCAATTTGGTGAGCAAGTAGAATGAGAAACAGGCCTAGGACATGGGTTCTTCGCAGTGGCGAAGCTAGAAAATATTTCAAGGGTGTTCAAACTTGAACAAGAAAAAAAAATTCTCAACAAGTAGGTGCACCGAAAAATTTAAATCAAACAACGTGATATCGAGCTAAATTATAAAAATACAGGTAATAGTACAAACAATTGGATAAATCCAAACTAATATAAAGAAGCGTCGAAAAAAGATTCTACTTATTACAATTGTACTCGACGAGGCTTCATCTATTGAAATATTTTTATAATAGACTCATTAGAAACAATACTAAATACTTCTCTTTCTGCATAAGGCACTATGCAACCGCCTAAAAAGTCATCATCCATTCGATTCCGCAAGTCATTTTTGATAAACTTCATTGCTGAGAAAGCTCTTTCAACGGTTGCAGTCAGGCAGAAGCAACGCAAGTTTCACTAAGAGGAATACAAGAGGATAAACCGAATGCTTCTTTGTCTTAACTAATTTTTTTGAAAGTTCAGAAAGCCCATTTAGATCGGAGAACCTTTCATCAAAATCACGAACATCAATAATATAACTCGCAAACTGATTCTCAAGAGCACTCATCTTAAATTCATCAAAGTCATCAGGATACAATTCAGCATCTTCATTATTTTTCTGATATCAAAACTTGAAAATGAGTCAACTGGATTCAAGCAAGCAACTCCATGAAGCAAATCCGTCGTCGCTTCATCAAAACGATCATTAAGTTCTTGAAGTTGCCAATCATGAACTTTACAAAACACATCAACACGATAATGATGAAAGACAATATGATCAGCATGTTTTCGTCGTGATCTTCCAGAGTTAACATATAGATCATCAAAATTAGGCACCAAAATATCATGCTTGATACAAAATGTAGATACTTTATCAACAAATAAATTCCATTCATCATCCCTCCTTAAAGTTTGCAATCTTTTCTTTGCTACTTGAACTAGTAGCATGGCATTTGCAATATCTTGCTCTTTTTTTGTAAGGATACATTCAACTCATTTGTGATTCCCAAAATATCTGTCATTAAATGCAACAAGAAAGCAACCTTGTATGTTTGACAAGCTTCGAGATACCCCGATGCCTTAGCTCTATCATCTAACGTACTTGAATCTTCAACAAAAGTATCAAGAACATCAACAATAGAGCCAAACATACGAATAATGTTTCCAAATAACTTGAAGTGAGATCCCCAACGAGTATCACCGGCTCTAACAAGACCAAGTTCTTGATTCAAGCCTCTACCTGTTTTTAGTTCACCCATATCTAATGCCTCTTGGAGTTTTTCGTTTTGGGAATCTCGAAATTCATCCACACGTTTAAAAGATGCTCCCAACACATTCAAAATATTTGAAACCAATAATACAAGTTCACCTACTTGAACACACTTCTTAGAAATCGCAACAAGAGTCAATTGAAGTTGGTGTGCAAAACAATGAATAGAATGAGCCGATCTACTTTCTTGTTTAATCAACTTTTTAAGACCTTTAATATCACCTTGCATATTGCTTGCGCCATCATAACATTGTCCACGTATAGAAGATAAACTTAAAGAATGATGAACAAGTACATCGACAATTGCTTTCTTTAGAGATAAAGCACTAGTATCTCGAACATGAACAATGCCAATAAACCTCTCCATCACACTTTCTTTTTTATCGATATACCGTAAAACAATAGCCATTTGCTCTTTGCGTGACACGTCTAAAGACTCATCAACTAATAAAGCAAAGTAGTCACCATTTAGATCCTCTATTATAGCCTTAATAGTTTCTATCTTACATGCGGTCACAATTTCTTTTTGAATATCTGAAGAAGTCATCTTATTATTTTTTGGAGCACGTTTCAACACAAAGGGTTTAATCTTATCACATTTATCAGCATACCATGAAAGAATTTCAATAAAATTACCCTTGTTCAATGACGTTTCACTTTCGTCATGACCGCGAAATGCAAATCCTTGATTCAAGAGAATCCTTACCACATCAACTGAAGCATTTAAGCGAACCCAATACTCACGCTTAGTTTGATCAGAATGTTTCTCAAATGCAGCATCAATAGATTGTTTTTGCCGCATTAGATCGTCACAATTTCTATCTGCTTTATTATGAATACTATTTGGCAAACCAACATGCTTCTTAAAACATTCTTTTCTGTTCCAATTCCTAAACCCTTTACTCGAAAAAACATCACCACCACCTTGATGAATACTTTCTCCCTTAAATAAATAACAAGGTAAACAATATGCAACATCGGTACTTACACTATACTCCAACCAATTAAATTCATCAAACCATATAGGATTAAAACAACGCTTAAATCCAGAAAAGTCAGATTGAGGGAAGTCATGATATCGAGGTTGGCAAGGACCACCTTGAATGTATGCCCTCCTTATTTCATCGCGATGGTTTGGATGATACTCCAATATTGGAGTTCTTTCAGCTGGATCGGACTGTGGAATAATTGTATCAATTACTTCTCTGTTAGATTGATTTTGAGAAGCCGAAGATATTTTTGGTACTTTGTTGTAAAATTTCAACAAGTTCATTGCAACTTCAATTCCTGAATGTATAAAGTAGTTAAAACATATTACTCCTCAACAATTAAATAAACAAAAGGAACGGTTTGTGTTTGAACTTACAACAAGCAATATACATAAATGCTAATTAATTACTCACAGTGTACTGTCCCAAAATGGCAAAAATATTTATCATATAAAAAATCAGAGAAATTTAACACAACTGAAACTTTGAAGCAAAAAAGGAAAAGAAAGACAAGAGATTCGAAGTTCGAACCAGTTCAATGGTGGAATGGAGTATTCGGATTTCGGACAGTCGTCAGTCGGAGACTCGGAGTAACACCGGCGAAGATGGAGAGCAGCAAGAACTTACAAACGTAAAAGTTCATTGGCAGAGAAATCGAAGAAGATGGAGATTTTGGTCTACCTAGGTTTCGGTGAAGATGGAGATGGAGATTTTGGTCTACCTAGGTTTCGGTGAAGATGGAGATGGAGATTTTGGTCTACCTAAATTTTGGCAGAGTAATTTAAGAAGGCAACAAAAATTTGTGGAGTGAGGAGTTCAAACTTGCGCCTCTAAGGCATTTTGACCACCCTTTGCCACTGGGCTATGCCTCTTCATTGTTACAAGGATGTTCAGTATGTATTATATATATATAAATCCTAATATTTTACCTATATACCCGGTATTATTTTTCGACGAAGGGTGATTTTGCTACACTGTACCTTTGAGTCTTTAAAACGTAGGGAAGATGTACTTTTTTGTTCATTTTACTTTTTGTCCGGAGTCTTTTCCTTTTTTTAATAAAATAAATGTATTAGTGGAGACTAAGTTGCCACAATAGACCTTTTAGAGGTGACGAAATATAAAATCGCCACAAAAACTTTTGGAGCCAAATTTTTCCTAAGCGGGAATTTTTTTATGCCTTTTTGTGGCACATATTTGCTGCGACCTATGTAAAGTCGCTACTAAAAACGTATATTTTTTTTTAGCAACAAATAAGTTGTCACAAAATGTATATATTTACTGTGGCGACTTTGGAGAGTCGCCTCCAAATCCCTTATTTTTGTGGCAATAAATTTTGTCGCCATTAAATACTGTCATAAATGTGGGACCTAAAGCGATTGCTTTACTTGTTTTATGGACGGACCACCTCTGCTATCAAAGATTTTTTCATGCTATCAAAGATTTTTTCATACTCAGTACTCGCACCCACCATCTCTGGAGTCATTATGTTGGATGCTGATCGTAAAGCCCAATTCGGCTTCTGACGATATTAGGAATAAAATAACTTGTTAGAATTGTGTGATAATAAATATTAAATGGAATGTAATTTATTGAACGGCTAAATATTTTTCATTATCTTAGTATAAAGCTAGCCAGTTATAATGAGATAATTCATCTCATGTTAGCTTCAAAATACCGTCAATTTAATCCCAATCATACCAACAACAACAACAATTTTTTTTTTTTTATTATAATTCCGAAGATCACAAATTAAACTACTAACGTATTGGCAACAAACACTAAGAACAACTTCCAAATACAAAATATAAACTTTCTTTATACATACTAACATATCAGAAACAGTAAGAACAACTTCAAACACAAGATACAAGCATTATTTACACACCAAAAAACAACAAACATAAAACTCAAAAAGCTGAAAACATGACAGAATTAACACTAAATTCACACACAACCAGCAACAAACTAAAAGCTGAAATATTTCACTCTATACCATCTAATCAACTTCTTCAATCTTAGGTCCCGTACCAGTAGTACCACTAGCTCCACCTCTGGTACCGCCACCCGGCATTTGATCATCATCCATAGAAACACCACCACCTGCACCACCACCGCCGCCGCCACCTTGATACATTCTTGCAATTATAGGATTACAAATCCTTTCAAGTTCCTTCAACTTATCTTCAAGTTCATCAACTTCAGCTAATTGATTCTTATCCAACCATTCTATAGTTTCTTGAACACCTTTCTCAATCTTCTCTTTATCCTCAGAACTCAATTTACTTGCAATTTTCTCATCTTTAATTGTATTCCTCATATTATAAGCATAATTCTCAAGTCCATTTTTTGCTTCAACTTTCTTTTTCACTTCTTCATCTTCAGCTTTATACCTCTCAGCATCTCTCACCATTCTATCAATCTCATCTTTACTCAATCTCCCTTTATCATTTGTGATTGTAATCTTGTTCTTTACACCAGCAGTTTTATCCTCAGCAGTCACATTTAAGATCCCATTCGCGTCGATATCGAATGTAACATTGATCTGAGGAACCCCTCTTGGTGCTGGTGGAATACCAGAAAGTTCAAATTTTCCTAAAAGATTGTTATCTCTTGTTCTTGCTCTTTCTCCTTCGTATACTTGGATTAGTACACCAGGTTGATTATCTGAATAAGTTGAAAAAATCTGTTCTTTTTTAGTTGGAATTGTTGTATTTCTTGGTATTAAAACAGTCATTACTCCACCTGCTGTTTCAAGTCCAAGACTTAATGGTGTAACATCAAGTAAAAGCAAATCTTGAACTTTTTCATCACCTTCACCAGTCAAGATTGCAGCTTGAACTGCTGCACCATATGCAACAGCTTCATCTGGATTTATACTTTTACATAATTCTTTACCATTAAAAAAATCTTGTAAAAGTTGTTGTACTTTTGGTATTCTTGTTGATCCACCAACTAAAACAACTTCATGTATTTGAGATTTATCAATTTTACCATCTCTTAAACATTTCTCAACTGGTTCCATACATTTCATGAACAAATCCATGCACAACTCCTCAAACCTAGCTCTTGTTATTGTTGCATAAAAATCAATTCCTTCAAATAAAGAATCAACTTCTATAGTAGTTTGAGTTGTTGATGATAATGTCCTTTTTGCCCTTTCACAACCAGTTCTTAATCTTCTTAAAGCTCTAGCATTTCCACTTAAATCCTTTTTATTTTTTCTCTTAAATTCAGTTACAAAATGATTTACTAACCTATTATCAAAATCTTCACCACCTAAATGTGTATCACCAGCTGTAGCTTTAACCTCAAAAATTCCTTCTTCAATAGTTAAAACTGATACATCAAAAGTTCCACCACCTAAATCAAAAACAAGAACATGTTGTTCACCAATTCTTGAACTTTTTTTATCTAAACCATAAGCTATAGCAGCAGCAGTTGGTTCATTAATAATTCTCAAAATATTCATTCCACTTATAGCTCCAGCATCTTTAGTTGCTTGTCTTTGAGAATCATTAAAATAAGCAGGTACAGTAACTACAGAATTTTTCACTTGAAACCCTAAAAAATTCTCAGCTGTTTCTTTCATTTTATTCAATACCATTGATGAAATCTCCTCAGCTGAAAACTGTTTTTTCTCACCTTTGTAACTTACTTCTATCATTGGTTTTTCACCTGGTCCTGATAAAACTTTGAAAGGCCACAATTTCATATCACTTTGAACAGAAGGGTCAGTAAATCTACGACCGATTAAACGTTTAGCATCAAAAACTGTGTTGTGTGGATTCATAGCTACTTGATTCTTGGCTGCGTCACCAATTAAACGTTCAGTATCAGTAAAAGCAACATAAGATGGTGTTGTTCTGTTGCCTTGATCGTTTGGTATGATTTCAACTCTGTCATTTAACCATACACCAACACAACTATATGTTGTGCCGAGGTCTATTCCTATTGCTTTTCCTTCTTTGGTCGCCATTTTTGTAGAGGTAAAATTTCAAGATTCTTTGTTGGGGTTGTTGGAAATAGTCTGGAATGTATAATTTTGAGTTTGTTTGAGTACTATATATAAGGGTTGAGGAAAAATGGAGATGACTCTAGACGGTCGTACCAAAATAACTAAAACTTTTATAAGGAGATAAGTCACTAAATTTTACGTGTTTATCTAAATATAATAACATGAAAGTTATTAAATTATTTTATTTTATAGTATATAAAGTCATTAAAAGAAAATATACAAGATATTTTTTATAATACTTGAGTGTAACCGGTGAAGTTAGTGTTCACATGTTCGAGTCATAGAAATAGTCTTTTATAGAAATGTAGATTAACGTTTCGTATAATAGGTCATTGTGCTCCGACCTTTTCTTGAATCCCGCACATAGTAGGAGTTAGTGTCGGAATTAGAATTTTCGTTAAGGGATATTAAAATATATAAAAATAAAAATACCAATAAATTAATGAAAATCAATATATATATATATATATATATATATATATATATATATATATATATATATATATGTATATAAAATTTATATTTTAACTTATTTAGACAGTGTATTTTTTTCACAAAAGGGTATCATTTGATACCCCTTCCTATAAGGTGACTTCGTCACTAACAGGAGCTTAATGCATCGAGCCGCTCTTTGCTTGAATATAATTGAATGAAGGGGTCCCTCGACGTAATTGATAAAGTACAGAAGATCGCGAGATCGATTTATAGAATTAATCTCTTGCGTAAATATAGGGTACAACTCTTCTTCGGACCCAACACGTAACAGAAGCTTAGTGAATCGGGAAAGAGTGGGGAGTTTTATGTATGTACAGAAAAGCCCTTGGTGATATTATATTATGGGGTGGGAAATGAGGGGTATTTTGGGAATTACAGATTAGGTGGAGAGGTGGTGGTTATCTAAAATTTAGGCGGCGGTGAAATGGTGAGCTCAGGCGGAGTGAGTTGTCAAAAAATTGATGAGTTGTTTGAGATGTGGAAGTTACACGTAGCTTTTGTTAGACTTGCAAATACAAGTACTATGTTGTGAAGTAAAGTATTTGGTTCTTGTTTCTTTTGACAAGAGCTGAAGTAAAGTCTGGAATGTATACAAGTAGCTGATGTGGGTAGCTACAATTGGGCTAGTTTGGGGCTAAGAGATGAATAAGTATATTAACCCAATAGTTATTCATCTCATCACTTAAATTAAAAATAGCCGGAAAAATATAATATATACATAATTTATATATTTATGTATATAACTATATATAATAAATGTATAATCTATGTATATAGCTAAAATAATTAAACAATAAATATGACCGGCTATCTATATAAAGATCCCTAAGATAAATAGTCCAAGTGGAACTTGGGTTTGAATGTAATGAGCCCAATGCGGATGTGATTTGGATCTTACGTAGTCGGAAAAAAATCAGAACTAACCAGATTTACAATTAGTAATTGAAAAATAATCATAGTTTTAAAAGCAATTGAAATTTAATCATTTTTTTATGTAAAGATAAAGTATGAACAATAATACCCTGAAAAGATTCCAGCATAATATGCTGGAGTTTGAATTTTTTTACATACGAGATTCCAGCATAATGTGCTGGAGTTTCAACATAATATGCTGAAGTTTGTATGCTAAAAATAGCGTGTAGTAGCCACTAATTAACGAAGTCTTTAATTTTTATCCACTAATTATAATGCTCAGTAAAAATAGCCACTACTAATAGAAAAAAGACAGTTTTACCCTTTCTTCAATTCTTATATTCTCAAACCCTTGTTTTATTCATTCAGAAGAGGGAAAATTTGAGAGCGAATATTTCAGGGCTTTCGTGTGTTCTCAGCATCTGTATCATCCTCGCATGCAAACGAGCTGTAGTTAATCTTTCTCCTTCTTCATCTTCTCTGTCATCTTCTCTGCATCGAACGATTGAACTGGTAATCTTTTTTTCTTTTATGCATTTTTATTTTTGTATATGTGTAATCGCGATCAATGTTGTGTCAAATATGTGTGAAATTTCAAAAATGATCATTATAAGTTGATAAGGTGTCGGAGAAGTAACGTATTTTTGTGATGTTGTTATTTTGAACTTTTTGGTATTGAAATGTGAAATGTGTTTGTGGTTTAATCAATATATTTGATTATGTAAGGACATTTCTTAAAAATAGTCGTAGGAATTCATAAGTTAACTATGTTTATGAATTTTTAGTCAACTGTGTTCATAAAAGATAAGGATCAAATGACATTAACTTTTGAACTTGGAACTCAAAGTAAAGGACTGAGTGTCCTTAACTTTTGAACTTGAAACTTGAAGTTAAAGACCAAGTGTCCTTAACTTAGGAACTTGAAAGTTGAAGTTCAGGACCTAGTGTCCTTAACTTTTCAACTTGAAACTATAAGTTAAGGACTGCTTGTTCTTACTTTTTTAACTTGTAACTCTAAGTTAAGGACCAAGTGTCCTTAACTTTTGAACTTGAAGCTATAAGTTAAGGACTGCATATTCTTACCTCTTTAACTTGTAACTCTAAGTTAAGGACCAAGTGTCCTTAACTTTTGAACTTGTAAGTCAAAGTTCAGGACTAAGTGTCCTTAACTTTTGAACATGGAATTCAAAGTTAAGGACCATGTGTCCATTAGTTTTGAACTTGAAACTTGAAGTTCAGGACCAAGTGTCCTTAACTTTTTAACATGAAACTATAAGTTAAGGACTGCATGTCCTTAACTTTTTAACTTGAAACTTGAAGTTAAGGACCAAGTGTCCTTAACTTTTGAATTCCAAATTTGAAGTTCAGTACCTATTGTCCTTAACTTTTCAACTTGAAATTTTAAGTTAAGGACTGCTTGTCCTTAACTTTTTTACTTGAAACTTGAAGTTAAGGACCAAGTCCCTCCAATTAACTGTAAGTCCTAATCTTTATTTTTTTCCCCTTCTTTGTAATGTGATAATGGAAGGAGATCGTGTGTTCGAGTTTGATGTTTGACGTAATTTTATGATCTATTGGAAAGGATATTTACAGTATAAGGAAACAATCAAAAGTTTTTTGTCAAACAGGCAGTGGAAGAAGTTGAGGGATGGTATTTTCAGAAACTTTTTCCGATTACAAAGTGTGAAGTTCCGTGGTAAACTTATTCACTGTGTATTGCTTTCAGAAATTGTAAATAATGACTTTGATTCGATGACATTCAAGGTTTTTAACCGTGAAATTAAGTTTACACGTGACACATTTCATATAATTACTGGTTTGAAGTGTTATTCCTCATCGGACATCAAAGGTTTACATGAAAAAGAGAATAGGCTTTTGAAAGTCTACTTCCCCGGAAAGGATAAAGTTGAGTTGGGTGATTTGTTTAATTTTATTACTAGTCACCCACATGGTACAACTGCATCATTTGTAGGCAGCGATGATGATGCTGTGAAGTTGGCAACAATTTATTTTGTTGAATCTATTTTGATGGGCAAGTTGAAGAATAGGAATGTGTCTGAGCAGATAATGAAAATTGTAGACGATGATGAACTCTGCTCTTCTTTCAACTGGGGCTCTCTTTCTTATGAAACTTTATTAAAATCATTGAAGAGTTGTTTGAAGCCGAATGAGAATGAGAAAGAGAAAGACAAAGATAAAGACAAGGATAGCTACACTATACTTGGCTTTCCTTTTGCCTTTTGTGTTTGGATTATGGAAGTAATTCCTATTTTCCAGGAAAAACAATTTGTGAACTTCCAAGAATTTGGTTATCCTTGAATGTTGTGTTGTTCGGAAATGAAATTTCCACAGTATGATTCTCTGTGTAAAAAATACTTCCATAATGAAAATGTAAGTTAATCTAATTACTAGCTATTTTTTTTGTTTATTTGTTTTAGTTCTAAAAACTTATGTTTATTTTTTGTTATATTATAGTTGTATAAGTTGATCGAGGTGTCACCATTTATTCCTGTTCAAGAGGATGCAGAGCCTATTAGTGTTGGAAGAGCCAATTTCTCAAGATCAAAGCTCAATTCCTTCTTCCACACAATTTGATGAAGTCATGCTTAAGAAAATTGTTAAAGTAGGTTTTCTCCCTTTGAATAGCATTAGTTTTTTATTTGATTATTTTTTGCGTACGAGACTTTTTTGTTTTTATATTTTTTGATTCAGAGATTATGAGAGAGTTTTAAGTACTCAGATATTATCAGAGAATTTTAAGAAGGATCTGCAAGCTGAAGTTACTAGAATAAATCAGAAAATAGTTGTATCAGAAAAAAAGATTGAGAATGAAATCATGGTAATATCATTAATTTCAGTTAAGGACCAAGTCCCTCCAAATTGAAAAGTTAAGGACACTTGGACCTGCACTTCAAGTTTCAAGTTCAAAAATTCAGGACACTTGGTCCTAAACTTCAAGTTGTAAGTTCAAAAGTTAAGGACACTTGGTCCTAAACTTCAAGTATTAAGTCCAAAAGTTAAGGACATACAGTCCTTAACTTACAGTTTTAAGTTCAAATTGGATGTGGTAATATCATTAATTCGTGGTACAGAGCCTACTGTTACAATTAACAAAGATGCAGGTGGTGATGAACGTGGTGAAATGGATGTGCATACAGAAGTTCAGTATGAAAGTGATTTTAGAGATGCACATCTAGATGATGAAACTGAGAACGTCACTGATATTGGGAAAGGTTAGATATAGATTTTAAATTTTTTTCATTGAAATTTATATTCAATAACGTAATACATATAAACTTTTTTGTGATTAAAAATATTTGTATAAGGTTAGATATAGATTTTAAATTTTTTTCATTGAAATTTATATTCAATAACGTAATACATATAAACTTTTTTGTGATTAAAAATATTTGTATAATCTATTGATGGAGTGGAAATTCAAGATGTAAGAGAATGTCAAGACCAGGAAAATTCAAAAGAGACAGGAGTAATAGAAAAAATTTGTAAATGTGGATTGCAATCTCAGGAGGAATTAGAAAGTCCATTGGGAACAAGTGTCAGTGAGATTGTATGCAAATGCTTAGAAGGAACATATGATCTGTCTACACATATAAAGAGAAATTTGGAGTTCAAACTTGTGCCAATCAAGGTTAGATAAAATTTTCATTATATTGAATGTTAGTTTTAGTGAATTATTAGAATGGGTATTAATTGCAAATGTTACAGAATCTTTTGAAGCTGCAAGGGAAGAAGCTGGAGTGAAGTATCAAGAGAAAAGTGGAGTACAATCTCAAGACGTAGAAAATACCGAAGGAACAAGAAGAAGTGAGATTGTTTCCAAATGCATAGATGGAACATGTGATCTCTCTACACCTCCCTCTCTTACGTACAATATTGGAACCCAAGAAAATGCTAGTGAAGATAGTGATTTAATTGGGATGATCTTGACTATTGCAAACGGTTAGACAGTATTTTTTTAATTTAATACATGTTTGTTTTAATCAAAAATTAGTAACAAGTACTAATTGTGTTAACTCTTGTAAATATTTTACAGAATCTTGTGAACTTGCAACTGAAGAACATGGAGAACAATTGCAAGATAAAGAAAATGTGCAGTTGGAAGATAAAGAAAATGATGCAAGCAATGTGAGCACGTGATTTTTGCTTCACACGACAATCGCTCCAAAAAGAAATAAAAAAATATATAATTGGCCCCGCTGTACAATTTCGGATTTCTGTGCGGCACCTTGTGGATTTATTTGTGATTTTGGCCCATTCTTATTTATTTACTTTATTAAAATAAAATTCAAAAAATATATATGTGTCCTGCGTAATTCAAACCGTAATTCGGTCGTTAAATAGAAAATCGTGATTAGGCATTTTCGTCCGTGATTTTATTTGGTTTGACCTTACCTGTTTTGAAATATTTTAGTATGTGTGCAAATAATTGTATTTGAGTGTGTATTTAATTTTAATTTGATTTTTGGCTTAGTTTTGTTTTAAAATAAATAAGAAAAGAAATAAAAATAAAAAAAAGAAAAAAGAAAGGGCCCTTTCCGGATTTGGGCCAATTTGTTAAAATTGGCCCAACGAACTCAGCCCAAGCGGACAGCCCAAGCCACCAGTCCAAACAGCCCACCCCCAGGCCATGAAACGACGTAGTTTAACACCAAAGCTACGTCGTTTCGATGCCAACCCATCACAACCGTTTAAACCAAGCCGATCCAACGGTCCAAGATCAATCCCCATAACCCATCAACAAACCCGACCCGTTTACACCCGGACCAAACCCAAACCCTCAACACTTGAAACGACACCGTTTCACTTAAGACCATCAGATCCAAACCGTAGATCTAGATTGATCTAACGGTTGAGATCAACCCACCCACTAACTATATAAGCCCAAATCCTTACCCTACCCCCCCTATCCAATACCCCAGCCTCATCGTCTTCACCCAAACCCCCGAACCCTAGAGCCGCCCCTGCACACTCTCACCAGAAACCCGGCGGCCTGAACGCCGGTGACCTTCCCCTTAACACCCTAGAACCCCCTTGCCATCCTGAACATGGATCTGCTAACCATGTAGTCCGAACCATCCCCTAGGTCCTCGAATCTTCATTTGAAGATTCGAGTTAAAACTCGTTTTACACCAACCAACCCCAGCTTCACACCAGACACTCCCCAGGCCCCCCTCGTGACCAAACCATACTTGGTTTGGTCCGAATCTGACCAAGGAAGCCTGAATCCCGGATCTGAGCTTTGGAAATTTTTGTATTTCTTCGTCACTGGTTTATACCGGTTCAACCGAAGAGGTTAAGGTCTAATGGACTTTAATCAAAGTGTTTCTCATCTGAGAAACACTTCGATTAAAATCCATTCAGCCTTAAGAAAGGTCTGTCCAAATCCGAGTCGAGGTTTTGATTTTTCAAAGATTTGAGGTGAGTCTTGTTTTCTTTTCCTTTTTTAGTCCGTGTGATTGGTCTTTAAAAGTTTGTTCATATTTGTGTTAATTTTATCAACTTTTGTTTGGCCACTTTGTTTGAACCTCTGTGTTTGTCTGAGTCCCTCCCCTCCTATTCTGATAAGGTATACGTACTGGTGGTATTCCGAATTTGTACTGACTAACTGATTCCTCAGAATACAATTCTGTTTTAATCAGTATAAGTTGAGTCATGTGTCCCATACTTCTGAATGTTTGATTTTTGGCTACGATTGTGTATGTTAATGCTAATATAGTCGAGTCGACAAATGTCGTCAATTAGTTTCAGTAGTTCGAATGTTAACGATTGAACATTTTGCCTGCTGCAACTTTATTTGAATCTGAAAATAAAAGGATAGATTGTTAAGCTGCAATCTGAATTGAGGGCATGTGCACTTGTGCACAGCATGTGCATTGTGCACTTGTGCACAGCATGTGCATTGTGCACAGCCTGGTTCCTGCACAAAGGCCCCTTTTGAATTAAAAATAGTTTGACAGCATGTGCTGTCAAAGCACACCCCTGCTGCCCATGCTCTACTTTAGTTTAAGAAATATTAAACCTCACTTAAAAGAGTAAGACTGTCAGGGAATATCATGGGGGGATTTTGTTAATACTTAAATAACTAATGGGAATCTGAAATGGAAATGCACATGGGAGGGATTGGGGTATTCTGAAAAAAGGCTGTTAAAAAAGATAGTTTTGAGGTTTATAAAAGGGGGGGAGATGTACAGAACAGGGAGGGAGGACAGACTGGATCTTAAAGGCTGTAAAGAAAAAAAACACAGACAGAGATAGAGGGAGGGACAGAAGTAGGAGAAGGAAAAAGATAGAGAGGAGACAGAATTAGAAAGGGAGATACACATAAAACACTGAGATTTGAATGCAGAGGGCTTTGAGTTCTGAAAAACAGAAGACTGGGAAAGATTTTGATAATTCAAGAATAAGTTCAAAACTGAAGATTAATATTAGATTTTGAAAAGAAAGAAGACAGGGAGAGGGGTAAACAGAAAGTCAGCATCTATTTCTGTTTTGTTTGTGCAAATCTCAGTTTGTTCAAACTGTTTCAATCAACTCTGTCGTCTTTCAATTATCGGCTGAGTTCATTGGTTGATTCATATTGTTTGCTTCTCTTGGATTTGGTCTGCTTGGAGTTTCTTGATTCTATTGGTTTGTGCTGCTCGTTTGGCTATTTCTTTCCATTGGCCATAGTTGCATTTCTGCACTTGAGCTTTTTCTGCTGCTGCTCTGTCCTGCTGCTATTGCTAGTCCTGTTTATTTTGCTGCTGATCTCAACATCTTCTTCTTTTTCTCCTGTGCACATTCAGCATTTCCAGGTACACATTTCAGGCCCATATTGATGTAATTGAAACAGCTTGAAAGCATGAAATGAAAAAGGTTGAAGAAGTTTAAGTATTTTTGTAATACTCATAGTACATTAACAGGCCTGTGAAAACTGATCAGTTTTATTCAATGGTTCGAAAGTATGTACTAATATTCGACTGAGTCTACCCTTTTGTGTTTTAGCTCGTTGGTTGTTGGTTAGTATGGGCATGTACACTTCGATCTCATACAATACTGTTTCTGTTTCACTTAGTTTTTTTTAGTTAAGACTAGTCCACATAAGTTTAGCTAAATTCAACTCAAGAAATGTTCGGAATTAAGTGTTGTATTTCGTTAGCTCACGCATGATTTCTTGTCAAAAATAAGCATTTTACTTCGCCAGTATCTCCTTTAACTTAGTCCAAATAAGTTTTAGTAAGTTCAACTTGAGGAATGTTCGGATTAAGTATTGCATTTCATCAATCTCATATGTAATCTTTTGTTCAACTGAAGCATCCTCTCAAGGCATGACGTTTTACTTCGTAAACAGTTAATCAGAAATTGATAAGAATCCGGATTAGGCAAAAGCATATAGTTAAATTAGCATATTCCTTTTCTCTTAGTTTTAGGGACAAACGTAACAGAAATGTAGTCGCTTTAGGATACCCTTCTAAAATAATGAGACGAGCCTCGCCAAATAAAAATGCAAATTGTGGGGCCCTCAATAAATAACCTTGATAATTATCTAGAATTCAGGATGGGTCATTTAATAAATCTCATGGCCTTCTCAAAAAATAATAACGCGTTAGACTCTTTAGGCGCGGCTTAATTAAATCATATTCTTAAATTCGGGTGCACATTGATGTGACCCAAATCCAAATCTCAACGAAGTCAAAATGTGTTGACGATCACGGGCGCATTGATTGTGACGTGGTTCGAGATGCATTTTCACGACGTTGCAATTCTATAAAAATAAGTGATAATGATAAAAGCGGTTTAAACTTAATAAAAGCACGTAAGTCATAACATGTATTTAAATCAGATATTTAGCCATTATAACAATTTAAGCGACCGTGCTAGAACCACGGGATTCGAGGGTGCCTAACACCTTCCCTCGGGTCAACAGAATTCCTTACTTAGAATTTCTGGTTCGCAGACTTCACTTGGAAAAGTCGAAAATTTCCTCGATTTGGGATTCAAGATAAACCGGTGACTTGGGACACCAAAAGCCAAACCTTTCCCAAGTGGCGACTCTGAATTAAATAAATAATCCCATTTCGAATATTGTCACTTAAATTGGAAAAACTCCACCCGCGCATCTAACCCCTCGGGGCGGGGCGCGCAAAAAGGAGGTGTGACAGCTCTGGCGACTCTGCTGGGGACTAATGGACCCAGAACCACTGGTTCAGGGTTCAAGAATTCGAGCTTAGAATAATTGTTATATTTGGCTTTATTATCTGATCTTTATTACATGTTTTTGCATAATGTGCTAAATGCTGTCTTTTACCGCTTTGATATTATCTGAACTGTATATAAACTGTGCCGAAACCCTTCTCCTCTTACCTCCGGGGAGAAGCTCGCTGGTCGAGACTCCCTATTCTGTTAATGTCAATACCTAAAATAAGAAAGAGGACGGACAAGTTACAAAGCCGGACGATCTCGCGGGTCCCCGGTACGTAGCCCCTCCTCGACTCGAGTTGTCCGCTCGGGTACACGGTCTAGAACAAATACCAAGGTTTAAACCTAGTATAACGAAACTTCATGCCGGATCCCTAATAGGAACGCTTATTTGCATCACATTGCATTTGACTTAGGGGGACTCAACACCGGGGTTGGGTCCGTCTAGGACAGGCAACCTGAAATGGAAAGACCATCATGCTGCATTCCTATCTGTGTTATGCATTTATTTGCTTCGATTCCGCATGTCGACCGGTTCCTAAAAAAAAAAAAAAAAAAAAGGGGAAAGTAACAGCGTAGGGGAGATAATTACTTAATTTCGGAAAAATAAAACCAATGTCCAAGTAGTGTCAAAACCTTGCCGAAATTTTCTTAAAAAAAAAAAAGAAGAAAAAAAACTGTCTTGTTTATTGAGAGTCATTAAAAAAAAAAAAAATTTTATAAAAATCTTCTTTTATCACTTTCAAAATCAAAAAAAAGGGTATTTATTTTTAAAGTAAAAAAAAAAAAAAAAAATTCATAATTCAAAAAAAATGTGTTGTTTCTTTCGTAGTACCCCTTTTATGAATTCAGACTAAAGGTCCAAATTTTTCCTAAAAAGAAATACAATATAATCTTTATCTCTTTTCAAAAATGTAAAAAAAAATACGCATTCTTGATTTCTAGGTTTATTCGATTTTTTCCCTATTTTACGATATCCCCGAACTACGCCGGTTTGATTCTCACCGGATGTGAGATACGTAGGCAACCCTCGTCGGGTTCAACCCCCATTTTGCTAAAATAGCCAAAATCAAAAAAAATATATGTTTCAAATTTTTAAAGAGTCATAAATAAGTCAGGTGATGCTGTTTTGACATGAATAGCCGAATGTTCCCGAAAGGGACGCCGGAAGGCTGACTTTGCATAAATGGCCACTTTTGGGTTTTGCTTAGCGTTTTTAGACCCACACAGCCTTAAAATCTTCGTCCCCGAAGTGCTTAAAGGCCGTATTCAAAGCTTGGTCCCCTTTGAAAAATATTTTGAGTCATTCATTTTTGTTAAAATCACCTTAATAAATGTGCAGGATGAGCACGATGCAAAATGAACATTTTTCAATAATGACCAAAATCCCTATCAAGTTACGGCTATGGTGGAATGATCTAGGTGTTGAAGGGCAAAGTGAGGTTAAGAAAAATCTGAAAGGTCTTATGGGTCTGTTGGAAATCCAGCCTCGGGGAGATATCATAAGAGCTTTGGTTACCTATTGGGACCCGGCGCACAATGTTTTCCATTTCCCTGATTTTGAGCTCACCCCAACTTTGGAAGAAATGGCCGGATACATCGGGAATACTGAACTTCCGTTGAGGGAAAAATACTTGGTCGCCCCAAGAGTCGTCACGGTACATCGGTTCCTGGATTCATTGAAAATACCTAGAACAGTCCACAACCCGGATCTAGCAGCCGGATTCTGTACTCCATGCTTCATATATGATAGATACGGTCACGAGGGGGGATTCAATAATCCAATCAACAGACTGTGCAGCAAAGGAGTTCGTCAGAAATGGGACGAGCACAGACGGGTGGCGTTCATGATAACGTTTCTGGGACTTCTGGTATTTCCCAGGAAAGATGGAAACATTGATTTGAAGATATCGGGGGTCGTCAGCACTTTACTCACGCAAAGTGACAGTACTCTCGCGCCTATGGTGGTATCCGACATCTTTCGAGCTCTCACAACTTGTAAAGCTGGGGGAAATTTCTTCGAAGGTTGTAACTTGCTCCTGCAGATATGGATGACCGAGCACCTTTGCCATCATTCCGAGATTTTGAGCCGTGGTTCCCCGGGTAAGACCCGCATAGAAGAATCTTACGCAAGAGCCAAAGAGATCAGTTTGCCCGAAGGAGTCCTGGCTTGGACCTCGTTCTTTCAAGCTCTTACTGCCAGCCAAATACAATGGAAGTTGGGATGGTTGCCCGTTGATGAGGTCTTATATATGTCAGCGACTAAAACTCATTTCTTGCTGATGGGGCTTAAGAGCATTCAACCTTACGCACCCGGCCGAGTTTTAAGACAGTTCGGAAAATGCCAGACAGTACCTCATGAGGAAGATCTAAGCACTCAAGCAATCGAGATAAGTCCTAACGGACAGTTCCCAGAAGCAAAGATTCGCCAAATCTGGAATGAGGGTCAATATTTGAAATCAGATACTTGCGTGCGGGATCAAGCCAAAGGAGAAACGGCGCCAGGTTACCTTGCATGGTACAGAAGGGAACTCGAGCACGAAAGGCCAGCTAAGAGACCCCACATCCGGAATTTTACCGAATCATCACAAAAGCAGTGGGATTGGTTAGCAAAAGAAAGAGGCTATTGCACCGAAATCAGCGGGTTAAAGCAACAAGTGGAAAAATTGAAATATGAACACAACGTGCAAGTTGCTACCGATCTGGGAGAACGGAACAGGTTGATTCAAGAAAATGAAATGCTCAGAGCCCAGATCAAACAGATAAGGTTGGATGCAGATAGACAACCAAGGCGTCGATCGGACGAGCAGTTGATAAAAGGGCTAAAAGGTGAAATCAGGGAATGGCGAGATGGTTTGGAGAAATCTGAAAACATCATAGCAGAGCTCAAAGCACAGTGGGGTACAAGAACAGACAAGCATCGCAGGTACCTGAATCGATTGGAAAGCGACCATGAGAAGACTGTTGCTAAGATAAAGAGAGAGATGGCTGCACTTGAGATCAAAACAGCTAATCAGGCCAAGGATTTCCAAATTGAGAGCAGATACTGGTATGACTCAATAGCCCAGATGAAGTTGGAAGTACGACGACTGAAGCATCAGCATGTACAAGATGCTCAAGTTTTCAAGATATGCAGCGATCAGACAAAACGCCTGCTCGTAGAGAAGAAGCAAACCAGAGATAGGATCAAGGCCATTGCCCATGCCATCACCAGACGATGCCTACGATGTGAGAACATGTCCAGCGCTACCGTCCTCTCGGCAGTAATGGGTTATGTCAAGCAGACTATGCACGAGCTAGAGCAACTTGAGAGGGATCTCACGCCTAGGACCGCGGCGAGGCCGAACGATGCCCCGCGGAAACCAATTTTTAAAACCATAATGCATTCATAGGTCAAATCTGTATCTTAGCATCTTCTGCCTGTTTTTTCATCAGGATGATTTTTAGTCTATTTTTGAGTCTAGGTTTATTTCCAAAGTTTGCTTTTTCTTTTGCAAAATGTAGTTTGTAATAGACTACTTCAATAATGAAGAGTTTGCTTCTTTCACGCTCATTCATGTTTTCGAACTACGTAATGATCTGATTCACGTGAGTATCGTGATACGTAGGCAATCCTCATCGGATCCGATCGCATTTTATTACAAAAAAATATATAAAAGAAAAATAATTGAAAATAAAAAATAAAAAAAGAGAGGGGGGGGAAATAAGAGGAAAATACCGGAATGACGCATGCTCTTGTAGCAGACATATAGTAACCCACTTAACTGTATAGGTGCATCATACCCAACGTGAGATTAACTATCTGTTATTTGCTACAAATTAACCGTGCGCTTGTCATTGAGCATGTTTCCAGGGTTTTGAAAAGACGGTTGGTTTGGTGAAAGTCTGGCCTCGCACTCATACTTCACGAGGTCAAGGAGAGGTGTTCAACTACCTATTGTTAGGACCAGAAACAGTACTCACACCTACTTCACCAGGTCAAAAGGAAGTGTGGAAATGTCTTCGGAAATTCCATTGCAAACAGTCCCCGTCTCTGAGGAGAGCTCAATCTCAGCCGTCCTCACGCCTGAATCCGCAACTGCAGAAGAAAATAGAATCCTACGGCTCCGCATGTTGGAAATGCTGGATGATTGGAACAATGGGAAAGAGCCGCCAAGTGTCGTCCCCGGATTCCCTGAATTATTCTCCAGGTCAGGTGGGACTTCTAATGTCCCCATAAATTACCCTGCTACCCCATTCGGGTATCCAGCCAACTCCGTTTTCTCCGCCGGATCACCTTCTGAGCCTCATCCCCGAATGTCGGCCACCGATGCAAGCATGAATATCTTTACTGCATCGCCTTGCCCAGCTACGGCACAGCCTGCCACATACAAGCCAAGCTTTGACTCATCCTCTTTTACATTCCAAGCACCATCGTTCTCAATGGAACCAACCAGGTTCGCTACCAACAATAATCCTCTACCGCCTCAGTGCGAACTCGCACCGGGACAGGAACAGAACCCCAGGATTGCAGAACAAAATGAGATTGCTAAGAGAATGAGAAGCCTTGAACAAAGTTTGAAGAATATGCAAGGTTTGAGCGGGCAAAAGAGCGTCTCTTACGCCGACCTGTGCATGTTCCCTCACGTGCACCTGCCGACGGGCTTCAAGACCCCCAAGTTCGAGAAATACGATGGGCACGGTGACCCCATTGCACACCTTAAAAAATACTGCAACCAATTGCGGGGAGCCGGCGGAAAGGAAGAACTGCTAATGGCGTATTTTGGGGAAAGCTTAGTAGGGATAGCTTCGGAATGGTATATGGATCAGGAAATGTCCCGATGGCATATATGGGATGATCTCGCCAGAGATTTTGTAAAGCAATTCCAGTATAACATCGACATTGCGCCAGACCGAAACTCTCTGTCGAATTTGAAGAAGAAGCCTTCGGAAAGTTTTAGAGAGTATGCTATCAAGTGGCGTGAACAGGCGTCGAGAGTAAAGCCTCCCATGGATGAAGTGGAAATGGTCACTACCTTTCTCCAGGCTCAAGAGTCTGACTATTTCCAAAACATGATGTCGGCCATGGGTAAGCCATTCGCGGAAGCAATCAAGATAGGAGAAATGGTAGAGAATGGGCTGAAAACGGGTCGGATTCTGAGTCAAGCAGCCCTAAGGGCAACCTCTCAGGCCATCCAAAGCGGGTCTGGAGGGACGACAAGGGGGAAGAAGAAGGAAGAAACGGCTATGGCAGCCTCTGAAGCAAGGGAGTATCGTCATCACAGGCCCCATTTTCCGGAAAGGGCCTCACAACACTACTACCCCCACTCAAATGCGGCATATGCTCATCAACCTTATATGGTCATGAATGCCCAACCTTATAACCATTCACCACAACAAGCTAACCGAGGCCCAGCTCCACCTCCCAGAAATCAGCCTCCTTACCGCAACCACTATAACCCACAACCCCCGCAAAATAACTACCGCCCCCAAGAGCCACCTCGACGGCGGACTTTCACGCCCATCGGTGAGCCATACTCGACTTTGTTCCCAAAGTTGGTTCAGTTAGGTTTCCTACAACCCATCCCTCAAACAAGGCAAAACCCGACATCTCCTTCTTACAAAGCCGGAGTCAGATGCGCCTATCATTCAGGGGCCGAGGGGCATGATACAAACGACTGCTGGTCATTGAAAAGAGTGGTCGAAAATTTGATAGAGCAGGGGAAGATAGTGCTAAGGGACGAAGAGATCCCAAATGTAACTAACAATCCATTGCCCGCTCACAATAATGGGCCGCTGATCGGCATGATTTGTGAAGACAAAGAGTTCGACCCTGCTTTGAAAGCCATAATTGCCATTGTCGACACAGCGAGGAGGCCCGAAACAGACCAGAAATCAGAAAGGGGGGAGGAGGCCAAGGCTGCAGAAAGCAAGCCCGAAAAGAGGGTGGAGAAGAAAGTAGTACCAGCAAAGGGTGGAGTTCTTTACATACCACGAGGTCAAGCCAAGAAGACGCAGAACTTCGGGGTCAAAAAGACAAAACCTATGTATGTGCCAAAAGGGGCCTATGTGGTCCGGGGGACGATTCAACCACCTCGGCTGAATGAGCCAGTGGTTATCGGACGCGTGCCACAAAAGCCAATGACCAACCCGTCCACAGTGCCGTGGAATTATCAAAAGACTTTGGTAACATATAAAGGTAAGGAGGTCAGGGAAGAACTTCCAGAAAATACTTTCGTTGGAGGGTACTCAAATACCCAAGAACTGAACAACGCCACACAAAGGCGCTTCCCTCCAAAGGAGCCTGTGAGTGTTGAAGAAGCGGAAGTATTCTTCAAACAGATGAAGATGCCGGATTACGAAGTGATAGACCAGCTGCGCAAGCACCCTGAGCAAGTGTCCATGCTGTCACTATTAATGAGGTCAACCGAGCATCAAAAGATCCTGTTGAAAACCCTGAATGAAGCATACGTACCGGTCGAAACCTCGGTGGAGCAACTAGAGCGGATGACAGAAAGATTCTTCGCCATCAACCAAATCTCCTTCAGCAAGAACGATCTACCCCCGGAAGGAGCCGCACACAACAAGGCATTGCATTTAACAGTCAAATGTGAGGACTACTATGTCAAGCGGGTGATGCTGGATGGGGGATCAGGTGTTGACATCTGCCCGCTCTCCACGCTGCAAAGAATGGAAATTGAGACCGGAAGAATCCGACCCAACAACGTCTGCGTGAGAGCTTTCGATGGTATCAAGAGAGACACCATGGGAGAAATAGACCTGTTGCTGGTCATAGGACCAGTCGAATCTCGAGTCACTTTCCAGGTGATAGACATGGACACATCGTACAATTTCCTCCTTGGCAGGCCTTGGATCCATGCGGCAGGAGCCGTGCCTTCTACTCTTCACCAGATGGTGAAGTTCGAGTATGAAGACCAAGAGATCGTGGTCCATGGAGAAGATGAACATGCCATTTATCGGGACCCATCTATCCCGTATCTTGAACCAAGAGAAGGGAGTGAGCATACGGTCTATCAAGCTTTCGAGGTGGTATTGGCAGAGCAGCACGAAGAGGGAGTACCTTGCCCCCAGCCTTTCTTGTCTAACGCTTCGGTTATGGTGGCCAAAGAAATGATCCGACACGGATTTAGGCCAGGGAAGGGGCTTGGACGAAATCTTCAGGGAACGACGGAACCCATTACTTTACCAGTCGTCAAG
The DNA here is from genome assembly GCF_000393655.2 of Nicotiana sylvestris. Classification (NCBI taxonomy): domain Eukaryota; kingdom Viridiplantae; phylum Streptophyta; class Magnoliopsida; order Solanales; family Solanaceae; genus Nicotiana; species Nicotiana sylvestris. Next base: position 6,411,966 of record NC_091067.1, on the reverse strand, counting down.
AAACCTTTTGGACTAGGTTTCAAACCTACTCCAGCAGACGAAAAATGGGCAAAGAAAAGGAGAAGTGAGGGCTGGAAGTTGCCTCGACCACTGCCGGATTTACATGCGACTTTTGTCAGGCCAGGGTACACTGAAGAAGAAGAAGATGAGGTCTTCACAGTTGAGGAAATCGAGGAAATATGTGGGGCAATGAGGGAAATGCTCTACGAGGTCCACATGGTTCAACCAGGCGAAGGCACGAGCACTGCTGAGATGATATACATGGGGCCAAACGCCAAGCTCCAAAACTGGGAGATCACGCCAGTCCCAACTAGACGGAAGTCCGGGTAGACCTGTCCTGCCACCTTTCCTGTATCACAAGTTATCTCCGGGACATAACTTGAACGTTTTCTTCTTTTCGTTTGTTATTCCGAATTCCTAGTTGTAAACGTTGTTGTCTTCCAATTTTCAAAAGAAAATAATAAAAAAAATCATCATTGCTTTCCTATTCTTTCTTTCGTCCTGATTTTATTACTTTTCCTCTTATCTTCCTTTTCAGTCCTAATAATGCGGCTTTAAATATGACATGCTTGCGGACTTCACGCCCAGGTCACAATGAGCTATTTAATTGCGAATTAATGAATCCAGAACCAGAATATGATGCGGAAGAGGCTTTTAGGGAGATAAACCGAGAGTTGGAATATTTCGAGAATAAACCTAAGCCGAATCTGAATGACACTGAACCGGTAAATTTAGGAACCCCGGAAGAAATCCGGGAGACCAAGATAAGCATTCACACGGACAAGAAAACGCGAGAGGCGATAATTCAACTTCTTCTTGAATTTAAAGACGTGTTTGCTTGGTCATATGATGACATGCCGGGACTAGGTGTCGATCTAGTGGTTCACAAATTGCCGATTCATCCTGATTGTCCTCCGGTTCAACAAAAGCAACGAAAGTTCAAAACCGAGGTCAGTGACAAAATTAAAGAGGAGATCACCAAGCAACTGAAAACAGGAGTGATCCGGGTAGTCCAATACACAACATGGTTGGCGAATGTGGTTCCAGTACCGAAAAAGGACGGGAAAACTCGGGTATGTGTAGATTACCGAGATTTGAACAGAGCAAGTCCTAAAGATAATTTCCCGCTGCCCAACATCCACATCCTCGTTGACAATTGCGCCAAGCACGAGATACAGTCTTTCGTAGATTGTTACGCTGGGTATCATCAGGTATTGATGGATGAAGAGGATGCCGAGAAAACTGCCTTCACCACGCCTTGGGGCACCTACTGTTATCGGGTCATGCCATTTGGTTTAAAGAATGCTGGGGCTACTTACATGAGGGCCATGACCGCCATTTTCCATGACATGATGCATCAGGAAATAGAGGTGTACGTGGACGATGTTATAGTCAAGTCCAGGACGCAGGATAACCACATCCAAGACTTGAGGAAATTCTTCGAGAGGCTAAGGAAGTATGACTTGAAGCTAAATCCAGCCAAATGCGCTTTCGGAGTTCCGTCAGGTAAACTTTTGGGTTTCATCGTAAGCAGGAGAGGTATCGAGCTAGATCCGACTAAGATAAAATCTATCAAAGATCTACCTCCCCCAAGAACGAAGAAAGACGTGATGAGTCTTTTGGGCAGGCTGAACTACATCAGTCGGTTTATTGCCCAGCTGACAAGCACGTGTGAGCCCATATTCAAGTTGTTAAGGAAGGATGCGGCGATTAAGTGGACAACGGAGTGTCAAGAAGCCTTTGATAAAGTCAAAGAGTACCTTTCGAATCCCCCAGTCTTGGTCCCTCCCGAACCAGGAAGGCCACTTTTCTTGTATCTGACAGTCTTGGAGAACTCCTTCGGCTGCGTCCTGGGGCAACACGACGTGACCGGGAAAAGGGAACAGGCGATCTACTACCTGAGCAAGAAATTCACCAGCTACGAGGCCAAATACACTCTGTTGGAGAAGACATGCTGCGCTCTCACATGGGTTGCTCAAAAGCTGAGGCATTATCTCCAAGCCCACACTACATTCCTCATAAGCAGGTTGGATCCCTTGAAATATATATTTCAGAAACCAATGCCTACTGGGAGACTGGCTAAATGGCAAATCTTGCTTACGGAGTTCGACATAGTTTATATCACTCGCACGGCAATGAAAGCCCAGGCGTTAGCAGATCATTTGGCCGAAAACCCGGTCGATGAGGAATACCAGCCATTGGATACCTATTTTCCGGATGAAGAGGTAAACACCGTAGAAGCGATCTCGGAGGAAGCTCATGTTTGGAAGATGTTCTTTGACGGAGCCGTGAATGCCAAGGGTATAGGGATCGGGGCAATTTTGATCTCACCTGCCGGTCAGCACTATCCCGCCACAGCTAGACTTCGTTTCTTCTGCACAAATAATACAGCTGAATATGAAGCCTGCATTATGGGCATACATATGGCAATCGATCAGGATGTCGAAGACTTACTGATTATGGGAGACTCTGACCTGATCATCCGGCAAGTTCAAGGCGAATGGGAAACTCGGGATGTCAAACTTATCCCATACCGACAACATGTGGAGGACCTCAGCAAGCGCTTTAACTCAATAGAATTCAGGTATATTCCGAGGTTTCACAATGAACTGGCAGATGCACTTGCTACTCTGGCTTCTATGCTACCCTACCCGGGCAACGCCCACGTCGATCCTTTGGAAATCCAAATCAAGGAAAGACACGGTTACTGCAGTGTAATCGAGGCGGGATCAAGTACGCAGCCTTGGTACCATGACATCAAGAAATTCTTGAAGACACAAGAATACCCCGAGCATGCAACTGGGGATCAAAAGAGGACCATTAGGCGACATGCAAGTGGTTTCTTTTTGAGCGGTGAATTGTTATATAAGAGGACTCCGGACCTCAATCTCTTAAGATGTGTCGATATCGAGGAAGCGAGAAAGATCATGCACGAAGTACACGCAGGTGTGTGTGGACCTCACATGAACGGGTATGTCTTAGCGAAGAAGATCCTTAGAGCAGGTTATTACTGGATGACCATGGAAAAGGATTGCTTTAGCTTTGTCCGGAAGTGTCATCAGTGTCAGGTGCACGGTAATTTGATTCATGCACCTCCCACAGAACTGCATCCCATGTCCGCACCTTGGCCATTTGTCGCTTGGGGCATGGACGTCATTGGACCAATTGAACCAAAGGCTTCGAATGGACATAGGTTTATACTGGTTGCCATCGATTACTTCACAAAGTGGGTAGAGGCTGTCACTCTCAAGTCGGTCACCAAGAAAGCTGTAGTGGATTTTGTACACTCAAATCTTATCTGTCGCTTCGGCATTCCTGCGACTATCATTACAGATAATGCAGCAAACTTGAACAGTCACTTGATGGGAGATGTGTGCGAGCAATTCAAGATAACACACAGGAATTCCACTCCTTATCGGCCAAAAGCCAATGGTGCTGTAGAAGCTGCAAATAAAAACATCAAGAAGATTTTGAGGAAAACAATACAAAGTTCCCGACAGTGGCATGAGCAGTTACCTTTTGCGTTATTGGGGTATCGCACTACGGTGCGCACATCGGTGGGAGCGACTCCTTATCTTTTGGTTTATGGAACCGAGGCCGTAATACCGGCAGAGGTAGAGATTCCTTCACTTCGAATCATTGTCGAAGCAGAAATCGAGGACAGCGAGTGGGTTAAGACTCGACTGGAGCAATTGACGTTGATTGATGAAAAGCGGATGGCTGCAGTTTGTCACGGACAGTTATACCAACGAAGGATGGCCCGTGCTTACAACAAGAAAGTCCGACCTCGGAATTTCGAAGTAGGACAATTGGTACTGAGGCGTATTCTGCCGCATCATGAAGAAGCAAGAGGAAAGTTTGCCCCAAATTGGAAAGGCCCATACATTGTGAGGAAGATACTGCCGCGGGGAGCATTGTATTTAGGTGATATCGAAGGAAATGACCCCGACACAGCAGTAAATGCAGATGCAGTCAAGAGGTACTACGTCTAAATCATACTCCGGTGGTCCTGACACATTTGAAAATGGCAAAGGTTTTATTCCCCACTACTCCCTAAACACTACCCAATCCTCTCAAAAAAAAAAAAAAAAAAAAAAAAAAAACATTGATTGAGGCCTGAACTACGTTTGACTTGATTCCGAAAGGATACGTAGGCAGCCTCTCCCTGAGGTTCAGTCACACCAACAACAAAATCCATTCACCCTGAAATTGAAAACCGGGGCATGTCAGGACACTTGAGAAGTTTAGTCTCAGCTACCTCTCTTCACCAGGTACAAGCCTTCAAATCAATTACCAAAGATGGTGGGAAACCAATAAGCATCACAAAAGGAAACCAGCACACCCTGAGTTGAGAGAAATAAAATGAGAGAGTCTCGGCGGTGAAAACCTTCGGGCACCACGAGGCGACGGGAGAAGAGAAACCAAAATGAGAGAGCTTGTTTAGTAAAAACTCGCAAAGAGTGCTATCAAGCGACGACAGGAAGAGAAATGAGAGAGGTCAGCCAGCGAAAACCCGCAAAGGGCGCTGTCGGCCGAAAAGGATGACGCCACCCCAAGAAAGTCTCGGCAGAATGCCACCAGTTTGGAATCACAGGTCCGTTTCTGGTTCAGGAAAACGCAAGCTCTTAGAAGGTCAGACGTCCAGTCCAAAGGGCATGTCATGTCATTTAAAGCCAGCGTTATCTTCCTCAGATAAGTCTTTCTCTCCCCGAAAAGGGTATTTCTTTTCTGATTTGTTTTCCCCTGCTTTGTTTCTTTTCGAATCCCTTTTGCATTTTAACCCCGAGTTCAGGACACACCGGAAAGGGTAGGTGGCATGGTTTGTTTACACGGAATCCCGTCTCATGAAGGAAAGCACCTCATCTCGTTGATATGATTACCCAAGCATGATGAATCATGACGTTTGATGGTGTTCCGGAGAAAAGGAAAAGAGAGAAATCTTGAAATCTTCCCCAGCAAGTCCACCTTCGGACGAATCCCCACAGAGTCTCCCCCCTGTACAAATCCCAACAGAGTCTTGTACAATCTCCCACAGAATCCCCCCAAATTATAAAATTATAAAAAAAAAAAAAAAAAAAAAAGAAAGGAAAAAATGGAACCTCCCCAGCACATCCCAGCGGGTCCTTTTGTAGACATCCCCAACAAGCTTACCCCAACAAATCCTAGAAATCCCACTTTGAAATAAATCCCCAGCATGCCCATTGTACAAAATTCCCCACAAAGAATCCACTTTGTAAATATTCCCCACAAAGCTTCCCTTTTGTACAAATCCCCACAAAATACCTCCAATAAAATCCCCGTTGAGGACCTCCAAGCAAAACGGGACAACAAAAAAAAAAGAGCCTTACGAGGCAAATCATCACAGAATCTGGAAATACAAGCCTAAGCGGTCTAAAGGTTTCGCCATTCGAATCAAATCAATGGCGCGATTTCGCAACAGAAATATGAGATGCAACAAAGCAATTGGGAACGATCAAGGTCACCGAACCAACCGTCATTTCCGAACTAACAATTGTTCTTTATCTGAAAAGTTGAAACAGGTATAATCCAAGACAACCGTGCAAGAAGCAGGTGTCGCCCAAAGAGGAAGGTACAAGAAACATTTTGGCAATAAGGAATTCACTCGAAAGGTAAGCTTCCACGAAACTCCCTTTTATCTAAAACAAGAAAACTCAAAAATAGATCGTGTAGTATTCTCGAGCTTTATCCCCAGCCAGTCAGCATTAGGGTTTTAAACCCTAAACTGAACTTTTTCCTTTTAGCCAGCATTAGAGTTTTAAACTCTAAACTGAGCTTTTCCATGCAATCAGCATTAGGGTTTTAAACCCTAAACTGAATTTTCCTTTAGTCAGCATTAGGGTTTTAAACCCTAAACTGAACTTTTCCTTTTAGCCAGCATTAGAGTTTTAAACTCTAAACTGAGCTTTTCATGCAATCAGCATTAGGGTTTTAAACCCTAAACTGAATTTTCCTTTTAGTCAGCATTAGGGTTTTAAACTCTAAACTGAACTTTTCCTTTTAGCCAGCATTAGAGTTTTAAACTCTAAACTGAGCTTTTCCATGCAATCAGCATTAGGGTTTTAAACCCTAAACTGAACTTTTTCCTTTTAGCCAGCATTAGAGTTTTAAACTCTAAACTGAGCTTTTCCAATGCAATCAGCATTAGGGTTTTAAACCCTAAACTGAATTTTCCTTTTAGTCAGCATTAGGGTTTTAAACTCTAAACTGAACTTTTCCTTTTAGCCAGCATTAGAGTTTTAAACTCTAAACTGAGCTTTTCCATGCAATCAGCATTAGGGTTTTAAACCCTAAACTGAACTTTTCCTTTTAGCCAGCATTAGAGTTTTAAACTCTAAACTGAGCTTTTCCATGCAATCAGCATTAGGGTTTTAAACCCTAAACTGAACTTTTTCCTTTCAGCCAGCATTAGAGTTTTAAACTCTAAACTGAGCTCTTTCATGCAATCAGCATTAGGGTTTTAAACCCTAAACTGAATTTTCCTTTTAGTCAGCATTAGGGTTTTAAACTCTAAACTGAACTTTTCCTTTTAGCCAGCATTAGAGTTTTAAACTCTAAACTGAGCTTTTCATGCAATCAGCATTAGGGTTTTAAACCCTAAACTGAATTTTCCCTTTAGTCAGCATTAGGGTTTTAAACCCTAAACTGAACTTTTTCCTTTTAGCCAGCATTAGAGTTTTAAACTCTAAACTGAGCTTTTCCATGCAATCAGCATTAGGGTTTTAAACCCTAAACTGAACTTTTTCCTTTTAGCCAGCATTAGAGTTTTAAACTCTAAACTGAGCTTTTCCATGCAATCAGCATTAGGGTTTTAAACCCTAAACTGAACTTTTTCCTTTCAGCCAGCATTAGAGTTTTAAACTCTAAACTGAGCTCTTTCATGCAATCAGCATTAGGGTTTTAAACCCTAAACTGAATTTTCCTTTTAGTCAGCATTAGGGTTTTAAACTCTAAACTGAACTTTTCCTTTTAGCCAGCATTAGAGTTTTAAACTCTAAACTGAGCTTTTCCATGCAATCAGCGTTAGGGTTTTAAACCCTAAACTGAACTTTTTCCTTTTAGCCAGCATTAGAGTTTTAAACTCTAAACTGAGCTTTTCCATGCAATCAGCATTAGGGTTTTAAACCCTAAACTGAACTTTTTCCTTTCAGCCAGCATTAGAGTTTTAAACTCTAAACTGAGCTCTTTCATGCAATCAGCATTAGGGTTTTAAACCCTAAACTGAATTTTCCTTTTAGTCAGCATTAGGGTTTTAAACTCTAAACTGAACTTTTCCTTTTAGCCAGCATTAGAGTTTTAAACTCTAAACTGAGCTTTTCCATGCAATCAGCATTAGGGTTTTAAACCCTAAACTGAACTTTTTCCTTTCAGCCAGCATTAGAGTTCTAAACTCTAAACTGAGCTTTTCCAGCCAATCAGCATCAGGGTTTTAAACCCTAAAACTGAATTTTCCTTTTAGTCAGCATTAGGGTTTTAAACCCTAAACTGAACTTTTTTCCTTTTAGGCAGCATTAGGGTTTTTAAACCCTAAACTGAATTCTTCCTTTGTTTGGCGTAAGGGTTTTAAAACCCTACACTGAACCTTTCCCCAGCTAGTCGATATTAGGGCTCCAACCCTGAACTGAGCACGCATATCCTCTTTCATCAATTTTATGAACTTCCTGGTGAATAATTAACGAAATTTTCCTAGTGAAACTGGGGCAGAAAATTTCGTTCGTTTGTTTTCTCCCGCAGGTCTGACCTCGAGCCACATGAATCGAAATGACCCACGAGATGAATCCCAGTTCGGAATCAAAGAAGAAAAAAAAAAAGATGATGTCCCGAGATATCGGAGTAAATGCAAGGAGGATTGACTCCAACGTTTAATTAAGGGCCTGAACCCTGCCAATCGCGTCTCACTCAGTATCCCAGAGGTTAAACAAGTCGCTGCAACTCGCAAGCATCAAGATTCAGATCGGAGTCTACAAGCAGAATCAGCTAAGACCCAAGATCAAGTCGTAAAAGAATCATAGATAGGAATCTTGTAACTAGCAGTTGACATGCATATAAGTAGTTAGCTCAGTTTCCAATTTCCATTTGGTTGTAATAAGGCGGTCAGTAACGTAGCAGTGGCAACAGCAGCAGCAGTAGCAGCAAGCATTGCAATCCCATGTTAGTCCCAGCTACCAAAACCTCCCGAACTACATTGACCTGATTCCTGTTTAGCCCAGGATATGTAGGAAATCTTTGAAGCAAGATTCGGTCAGATCTTTCAAAAAGTGCTTCATACGGAGTGGTCTATAGGCAAAAATCGCTCATACACGCTCACTTGATCTTTGCACGAAAACCCTTCGTGTTTCCGAACAAAGAGGGGCAGCTGTGAGCACGTGATTTTTGCTTCACACGACAATCGCTCCAAAAAGAAATAAAAAAATATATAATTGGCCCCGCTGTACAATTTCGGATTTCTGTGCGGCACCTTGTGGATTTATTTGTGATTTTGGCCCATTCTTATTTATTTACTTTATTAAAATAAAATTCAAAAAATATATATGTGTCCTGCGTAATTCAAACCGTAATTCGGTCGTTAAATAGAAAATCGTGATTAGGCATTTTCGTCCGTGATTTTATTTGGTTTGACCTTACCTGTTTTGAAATATTTTAGTATGTGTGCAAATAATTGTATTTGAGTGTGTATTTAATTTTAATTTGATTTTTGGCTTAGTTTTGTTTTAAAATAAATAAGAAAAGAAATAAAAATAAAAAAAAAAAAAAAGAAAAAAGAAAGGGCCCTTTCCGGATTTGGGCCAATTTGTTAAAATTGGCCCAACGAACTCAGCCCAAGCGGACAGCCCAAGCCACCAGTCCAAACAGCCCACCCCCAGGCCATGAAACGACGTAGTTTAACACCAAAGCTACGTCGTTTCGATGCCAACCCATCACAACCGTTTAAACCAAGCCGATCCAACGGTCCAAGATCAATCCCCATAACCCATCAACAAACCCGACCCGTTTACACCCGGACCAAACCCAAACCCTCAACACTTGAAACGACACCGTTTCACTTAAGACCATCAGATCCAAACCGTAGATCTAGATTGATCTAACGGTTGAGATCAACCCACCCACTAACTATATAAGCCCAAATCCTTACCCTACCCCCCCTATCCAATACCCCAGCCTCATCGTCTTCACCCAAACCCCCGAACCCTAGAGCCGCCCCTGCACACTCTCACCAGAAACCCGGCGGCCTGAACGCCGGTGACCTTCCCCTTAACACCCTAGAACCCCCTTGCCATCCTGAACATGGATCTGCTAACCATGTAGTCCGAACCATCCCCTAGGTCCTCGAATCTTCATTTGAAGATTCGAGTTAAAACTCGTTTTACACCAACCAACCCCAGCTTCACACCAGACACTCCCCAGGCCCCCCTCGTGACCAAACCATACTTGGTTTGGTCCGAATCTGACCAAGGAAGCCTGAATCCCGGATCTGAGCTTTGGAAATTTTTGTATTTCTTCGTCACTGGTTTATACCGGTTCAACCGAAGAGGTTAAGGTCTAATGGACTTTAATCAAAGTGTTTCTCATCTGAGAAACACTTCGATTAAAATCCATTCAGCCTTAAGAAAGGTCTGTCCAAATCCGAGTCGAGGTTTTGATTTTTCAAAGATTTGAGGTGAGTCTTGTTTTCTTTTCCTTTTTTAGTCCGTGTGATTGGTCTTTAAAAGTTTGTTCATATTTGTGTTAATTTTATCAACTTTTGTTTGGCCACTTTGTTTGAACCTCTGTGTTTGTCTGAGTCCCTCCCCTCCTATTCTGATAAGGTATACGTACTGGTGGTATTCCGAATTTGTACTGACTAACTGATTCCTCAGAATACAATTCTGTTTTAATCAGTATAAGTTGAGTCATGTGTCCCATACTTCTGAATGTTTGATTTTTGGCTACGATTGTGTATGTTAATGCTAATATAGTCGAGTCGACAAATGTCGTCAATTAGTTTCAGTAGTTCGAATGTTAACGATTGAACATTTTGCCTGCTGCAACTTTATTTGAATCTGAAAATAAAAGGATAGATTGTTAAGCTGCAATCTGAATTGAGGGCATGTGCACTTGTGCACAGCATGTGCATTGTGCACTTGTGCACAGCATGTGCATTGTGCACAGCCTGGTTCCTGCACAAAGGCCCCTTTTGAATTAAAAATAGTTTGACAGCATGTGCTGTCAAAGCACACCCCTGCTGCCCATGCTCTACTTTAGTTTAAGAAATATTAAACCTCACTTAAAAGAGTAAGACTGTCAGGGAATATCATGGGGGGATTTTGTTAATACTTAAATAACTAATGGGAATCTGAAATGGAAATGCACATGGGAGGGATTGGGGTATTCTGAAAAAAGGCTGTTAAAAAAGATAGTTTTGAGGTTTATAAAAGGGGGGGAGATGTACAGAACAGGGAGGGAGGACAGACTGGATCTTAAAGGCTGTAAAGAAAAAAAACACAGACAGAGATAGAGGGAGGGACAGAAGTAGGAGAAGGAAAAAGATAGAGAGGAGACAGAATTAGAAAGGGAGATACACATAAAACACTGAGATTTGAATGCAGAGGGCTTTGAGTTCTGAAAAACAGAAGACTGGGAAAGATTTTGATAATTCAAGAATAAGTTCAAAACTGAAGATTAATATTAGATTTTGAAAAGAAAGAAGACAGGGAGAGGGGTAAACAGAAAGTCAGCATCTATTTCTGTTTTGTTTGTGCAAATCTCAGTTTGTTCAAACTGTTTCAATCAACTCTGTCGTCTTTCAATTATCGGCTGAGTTCATTGGTTGATTCATATTGTTTGCTTCTCTTGGATTTGGTCTGCTTGGAGTTTCTTGATTCTATTGGTTTGTGCTGCTCGTTTGGCTATTTCTTTCCATTGGCCATAGTTGCATTTCTGCACTTGAGCTTTTTCTGCTGCTGCTCTGTCCTGCTGCTATTGCTAGTCCTGTTTATTTTGCTGCTGATCTCAACATCTTCTTCTTTTTCTCCTGTGCACATTCAGCATTTCCAGGTACACATTTCAGGCCCATATTGATGTAATTGAAACAGCTTGAAAGCATGAAATGAAAAAGGTTGAAGAAGTTTAAGTATTTTTGTAATACTCATAGTACATTAACAGGCCTGTGAAAACTGATCAGTTTTATTCAATGGTTCGAAAGTATGTACTAATATTCGACTGAGTCTACCCTTTTGTGTTTTAGCTCGTTGGTTGTTGGTTAGTATGGGCATGTACACTTCGATCTCATACAATACTGTTTCTGTTTCACTTAGTTTTTTTTTAGTTAAGACTAGTCCACATAAGTTTAGCTAAATTCAACTCAAGAAATGTTCGGAATTAAGTGTTGTATTTCGTTAGCTCACGCATGATTTCTTGTCAAAAATAAGCATTTTACTTCGCCAGTATCTCCTTTAACTTAGTCCAAATAAGTTTTAGTAAGTTCAACTTGAGGAATGTTCGGATTAAGTATTGCATTTCATCAATCTCATATGTAATCTTTTGTTCAACTGAAGCATCCTCTCAAGGCATGACGTTTTACTTCGTAAACAGTTAATCAGAAATTGATAAGAATCCGGATTAGGCAAAAGCATATAGTTAAATTAGCATATTCCTTTTCTCTTAGTTTTAGGGACAAACGTAACAGAAATGTAGTCGCTTTAGGATACCCTTCTAAAATAATGAGACGAGCCTCGCCAAATAAAAATGCAAATTGTGGGGCCCTCAATAAATAACCTTGATAATTATCTAGAATTCAGGATGGGTCATTTAATAAATCTCATGGCCTTCTCAAAAAATAATAACGCGTTAGACTCTTTAGGCGCGGCTTAATTAAATCATATTCTTAAATTCGGGTGCACATTGATGTGACCCAAATCCAAATCTCAACGAAGTCAAAATGTGTTGACGATCACGGGCGCATTGATTGTGACGTGGTTCGAGATGCATTTTCACGACGTTGCAATTCTATAAAAATAAGTGATAATGATAAAAGCGGTTTAAACTTAATAAAAGCACGTAAGTCATAACATGTATTTAAATCAGATATTTAGCCATTATAACAATTTAAGCGACCGTGCTAGAACCACGGGATTCGAGGGTGCCTAACACCTTCCCTCGGGTCAACAGAATTCCTTACTTAGAATTTCTGGTTCGCAGACTTCACTTGGAAAAGTCGAAAATTTCCTCGATTTGGGATTCAAGATAAACCGGTGACTTGGGACACCAAAAGCCAAACCTTTCCCAAGTGGCGACTCTGAATTAAATAAATAATCCCATTTCGAATATTGTCACTTAAATTGGAAAAACTCCACCCGCGCATCTAACCCCTCGGGGCGGGGCGCGCAAAAAGGAGGTGTGACAAGCAACATGTTAGCTGAATTGTCTGTTGAAAAAACACAAGAAGCCAGTGTGAACAAGACAATCAAAATACTCCCAAGAGTTCAGGATGGATAAAATCAACATATACTCGTAGGTATATTTTTCATTATGCCACGGATGATGCAAAATTATTGAAGAAATTCATTGTGTGGTTAGGCAAGGAGAAAAGGAGAGGTTGCAAAAAAGAGTAAGTCCCTTAATGTATTTCGGTATTGATATTGAAATTGCTAAAGTTTAGTGTCCTTAACTTTTGTGATTGTAAGTCTAAGTTTAGGACCAAGTGTCCTTAACTTTTGAATTTAAAAATGTCACGACCCTGGTTCGCCCTCCGTGAACCATCGTGACGGCACCTAGTCTCTACGACTAGGTAAGCCAAAATTGCGAAAGATAACCAAAACTTACGGAAGTAAATAATTTAAAAACAGAAATAAGGCAATAACAATGTTTAAATATGCCGCTCGACATACACCATATATAAATCTCAAAACCAATATCCAAATCCAAGACCCGGAAACCCATGAATCACAAGCTAAGAATACATAGCTCTAACTCCAGAATTTGTCTAATAAGAACAGAAAATACAGAAGGGCTAAAATACTAAAAGCAGGAATAGAAAGTGACTTCTCGGTCTGCGGACGCGGCAAGTGTACCTCGAAGTCTCTAAAAAGTCGCCTCCCTCAAGGATGATAAGCCTGAGTAGAAGTACCTGTATCTGTACATGAAAAACATGCGCAGAAGAGTACACCACAACGATACTCAGTAAGTGCCAAACCTAACCTCGGTTGGGTAGTGACGAGGAAGGTTAGGGCCCTACTGAGATTAAATAAATATAGAGAATATGAGACATGACAGTATAAGATAAGCAGTACAGTTGAAAATCTACAGTAAGAATCTATACAGGGTAATAAGGAGTACAATAACGGAAACAGAAATAATGGCAAACACCAGGAAGTACCACTCATAACAAGGATGATAACCGGGGATCTCTTAGTATCCCGAGGATCTCTTAGTACCCTTAATATATGCCAGGGAACTCTTGGTATCCCGAGGATCTCTTGGTATCCTCAATGTATGCTACGGATCTCTTGGTATCCCGAGGATCTCTTGGTATCCCGAGGATCTCTTGGTATCCTCAATAAATGCTAGGTATCTCTTGGTATCCCGAGGATCTCTTGGTACCCTAAATAAATTCTAGGGATCTCTTAGTATCCCGCACCTCAGTCCAGATCATAAATACGTGCATGGGATCTCCCGGGATGCCGTCCCATAGTCCCAAATTAAAAACACATAGAAGCAACACAAGAATACACAATTAAATGCAAAATTTCGTACCAAGTAACAGTTAATTCTAGCCTAACATGCTTCACGTAATGCAATTAAGGCAGTTTAAGCAGATAGACAATTAAATCAACTAAACATGCTTTTCTAAACTATAACAGGCTAAACTCGCAAGTGGAATAAAGCAGGAAAAATGAACTCAATTGAAATACTTATAGTAAAACCGAATTTTTCAACAATTAGCTCAAGTAAGCACTCGTCACCTCACGTACAAGGCATTTCAATTACCAAATATCATATCCTTAGGGGAAGGTCCCCCCCAACAAGGTTAGACAAGCCACTTACCTTGAACCGGCTCAATAATCAACTTGAAACCACATTCTTGCCACGAGTACTCGACTCCAAATGGCCCAAATCTATTCAATTTCATAACGTAAATAACACTTCAAGTAACTGATTCTACAAAGAAATTCTAAGCTAATACGCAAAATTAGGTAAAATGACCAAAACGCCCCTCGGGCCCACATCTCGGAATCACGTGAAATTTATATTTTTGGAATCCGCATACTCTCACGAGTCTATGCATAACAATTGACCCCTCAAATACCCATTTTTGTCTCTCTTAAACTCAATCCCTAATTACCCATTCCTCCTAAATTTTCCACTACTAATAAGGTATTTAATCACATAAAAACGAGTTATGAAGTCAAAAATGTTACCTCCAAGTGATTCCCCTTGAATCCCTCTGCAACCCTCTTCAAAAAGCTTCAAAATCGCCTAAAAATGGAGGAAAATAGGCTAAAATTCATGAAATAACCCTTTTTAAACATTCTGCCCAGGTATTTTAATTCTTTCTTCGCGAACGCGGTCAAGGCCTCGCGCTCGCGAAGCACATAAAGTCGTTAACCAAAAGTCCTCTTACGCAAATGCAACAATGCTCTCGCGAACGTGATGCTTCCGCTGACCAACCCTTCGCGAACGCGTTACACCTCTCGCGAACGCGAAGAGCAATTCCACCTTGAGCCCAACTGACCACTTCCTTCTGCGCGAACGCGATACCCTTCCCGCGAATGCGATGCTCAAACATCACCATCCTTCGCGAACGCGAAGGCAACATTCCATCAGCCCCTCACTAACTCTTCGCAAACGCGAGGGTCCACTTGCGAACGCGAAGGGTAAAATCCCTCTGCAACAGCTGAACAAAAACCTGCAACTTTTTAACAACTTGAAATGATCCGTTAAGCATCCGAAACACACCCGAGGCCCCGGGGACCTCAAGCAACCCTGCCAACCAATCCTAAAACATCATTCAAACTTGTACCAAACTACAAAACACTTCAAACAACATTAAAACAACCAAAATACATCGGATTCAAGCCTAAGTTTCAAAAATATTTTGAATTCCGCTTTTGATAAAAAATTCAACCAAACCACCTCCGAATGACCTGAAATTTTGCACACACATCTCAAATGACAAAATGGAACTACTGCGACTCACATAATTCCATTCCGACCCTTGGATCAAAATCTCACTATCGAACCGGAAACTTCCAAAATTCAACTTTCGGCATTTCAAGCCTAAATTAGCTTCGTACCTCCAAAACACAATCCGAACATGCTCCTAACACCAAAATCACCCAAGGGAGCTAACAGAACCATTAGATTTTCATTCCGAGGCCATCTTCACATTGTTCCAACTACGGTCAACTTTTCAATACTTAAGCTCTCACTTAATGACTAAGTGTCCCAAAACTCTCCGAAACTTAAAATCGAACATCCCGACAAATCAAAATAGCAGAAATAAACTTGGGGAAAGCAGTTAATAGGGGATCGGGGCGTTAATTCTTAAGACGAACGGCCGGGTCGTCACATCCTCCTACACTTAAATATTCGTTCGTCCTCGAACGAGCATAAAGACATACATGAAGTAGTGAAAAGATGAGGGTAACGACTACGCATATCTTGCTTGGTCTCCCAAGTCGCCTCCCCAATCGACTGATCCCGCCACTGAACCTTCATGGATGCAATGTTCTTTGACCTCAGCTTTCTAACCTGCCTGTCCAATATTGCCACTAGCTCCTCAACATAGGATAGATCCTTGTCCAACTAGACTGAACTAATATCCAACACGTGCGATGGATCATCGTGATACCTCCGGAGCATTGAAACATGGAATACCGGATGAACTCCGGCCAAGCTGGGAGGTAAGGCAAGCTCATAAGTAACCTCCCTAACACACCTCAATATCTCAAAAGGGCCAATAAACCTTAGACTCAACTATGATGACGCAGACGGTCGTCTTAAGAATTAATACACCAATCCCCTATTAACTACTTTCCCCAAGTTTATTTCTGCTATTTGGATTTGCCGAGATATTCGGTTTTAAGTTTCGGAGAGTTTTGGGACACTTAGTCCCTAAGTGAGAGCTTAAGTGTAAAAAATTGACCATAGTCGGAACAATGTGAAGATGGCCTCGAAATGAAAATACGATGATTATGTTAGCTCCGTTGGGTGATTTTGGGGTTAGGAGTGTATTCGGATTGTGTTTTGGAAGTCCATAGCTAATTTAGGCTTGAAATGCCGAAAGTTGAATTTTGGAAGTTTCTGGTTCGATAGTGAGATTTTGATCCGAGGGTCGGAATGGAATTCCAAGAGTTGAAATAGTTCCTTTATGTCATTTTTGATGTGTGCGCAAAATTTCAGGTAATTCGGAGGCGGTTTGGTTGGATTTTTTATCAAAAACGAAATTCGGAAGATTTTTGAAACTTAGGCTTGAATCCGATGTGTTTTGGTTGTTTTGATGTTGTTTGAAGTGGCTTGTAGATTGGTACAAGTTTGAATAAGGTTTCAAGATATTTTGATTCCTTTGGTTGAGGTCCCGAGGGCCTCGGGTGTGTTTCGGATGCTCAACGGATCATTTCAAGTTGTTAAAAAGTTGCAGGTTTTTGTTCAACTATTTTAGAGGGATTTTACCCTTTGCGTTCGCGAGTGGACCCTCACGTTCGCGAAGAGTCAGTAGGGGGTTGATGGAATTTTGCCTTTGCGTTCGCGAGGAAGTCTCCGCGTTCGTGAAGGGTGGTAATGTTTGAGCATCGCGTTCGCGGGACGGGTATCGTGTTCGTGTAGAAGGAAGTGGTCAGCTGGGTTTGAGGTGGAATTGCTCTTCGCGTTCGCGAGAGGTGTAACGCGTTCGCGAAGGGTTGATCAGTGGAAGAATCACGTTCGCGTAAGAGGACTTTTGGTCAACGACTTTATATGTTTCGCGAACGCGAGGCCTTGACCGCGTTCGCGAAGAAGGAATTAAAATACCTGGGCAGAATGTTTAAAAAGGGTTATTTCACGAATTTTTGCCTAGTTTCCTCTATTGTTTGGCGATTTTGAAGCTTTTTGAAGAGGGTTGAAGAGGGATTCAAGGGGAATCACTTGGAAGTAACATTTTTGACTTCATAACTTATTTTTATGTGATTAAATACCTGATTTGTGGTGGAAAATTTGGGAGGAATGGGTAATTAGTGCTTGAGTTTAAGAGAAACAAAAAGGGGTATTTGAGGGGTTAATTGAACTCTAATTTTAGTGTTCTTATTATGCATAGACTCGTGAGAGTATGAGGATTCTGAAAATATAAATTTTACCCGATTCTGAGACGTGGGACTGAGGGACGTTTTGGTCATTTTACATAATTTTGCGTATTAACTTAGAATTTTATTGTAGAATCAGTTACTTGAAATGTTATTTACGTTATGAAATTGAATTGAATAGATTTGGGCCATTTGGAGTCGAGTACTCGTGGCAAAGACGTGGTGTTAAGTTGATTATTGAGCCGATTCGAGGTAAATGGCTTGTCTAACCTTGTGTGGGGGACCTTCCCCTTAGGATATGATATATTTGGTAATTAAAATGCCTTGTACGTGAGGTGACGAGTGCATAATTGAGCTAATTATTAAAAAATCCGATTTCACTTTAAGTATTTCAATTGAGTTCCTTTTTCCTACTTTATTCCACTTGCGAGTTTAGCCTGTTATAGTTTAGAAACGCATGTTTAGTTGATTTAATTGTCTATCTGCTTAAACTGCCTTAATTGCATTACGTGAAGCATGTTAGGCTAGAATTAACTGTTACTTGGTACGAAATTTTGTATTTAATTATGTATTCTTGTGTTGCTTCTATGTGTTTTTAATTTGGGACTACGGGACGGCATCCCGGGAGATCCCCTGTACGTATTTATGATCTGGACTGAGGTGCGGGATACCAAGAGATCCCTAGCATTTATTGAGGATACCAAGAGATCCCTAGTATTTATTGAGGATACCAAGAGATCCTCGAGATACCAAGAGATCCCTATCATTTATTGAGGATACCAAGATCCTCGGGATACCAAGAGATCCCTAGCATATATTGAGGATACTGAGAGATCCTCGAGATACCAAGAGATCCCTGGCATATATTGAGGGTACTAAGAGATCCTCGGGATACTGAGTGACCCCCAGTTATCATCCTTGTTATGAGTGGTACTTCCTGGTGTTTGCCATTATTTCTGTTTCCGTTATTGTACTCCTTATTACCATGTGTAGATTTTTCAACATTACTGCTTATCTTATATTGTCATGTCTCATATTCTCTATATTTATTTAATCTCAGTAGGGCTCTGACCTTCCTCGTCACTACCCAACCGAGGTTAGTCTTGGCACTTACTGAGTACCACTGTGGTGTACTCATGCCTCTTTTGCGCATGTTTTTCAAGTGCAGATCCAGGTACTTCTACTCAAGCATACCATCCTTGAGGGAGGCGACTACTTAGAGACTTCGAGGTACATCTGCCGCGTCTGCAGACCGAGGAGTCCCTTTCTATTCCTGCCTTTATTAGTATTTAGCTCTTTTGTACTTTTTGTTCTTATTAGACAAATTCCAGAGTTAGAGCTATGTAGTATTTCCTTTTTCTTAGCTTGTGATTTGTGGGTTTTCGGGTATTGGATTTGGATATTGGTTTTGAGATTTATATATGGTGTATTCCGAGTGGCACATTTAAACATTGTTATTGCCTTATTTCTGTTTTTAAATTGTTTACTTCAGCAAGTTTTTGGTTATCTTCCACAATTTAGGCTTACCTAGTCGTAAAGACTAGGTGCGGTCACGATGGTTCACGGAGGGCGAACCGGGGTCGTGATATCAATTTTCTTTTCTTCCTAAATCTCATAATGCCCTTCATAGGCGATACCCGAAGCAGAACCCGCTCTCCAACCATATAGGAAACATCACAAACCTTTCGGTCCATGTAACTCTTCTGTCTAGACTAGTTGTGCGGAGTCTATCCTGAATCACCTTTACCTTCTCCAATGCATCCTGAACTAAGTCTGTGCCCAATAACCTAGCTCACCCGGCTCAAACCAACCCACCGGGATCTACACTGTCTACCATATAAAGCCTCATACCGTGCCATCTGAATGCTGAATTGATAGCTGTTGTTGTAAGCAAACTCCACCGATGGCAAGAACTGATCCCAAGACCCTCCAAATTCAACCACACACGCACAGAGCATATCCTCAAGAATCTGAATAGTGCACTCGGACTATCCGTCTGTCTGAGGGTGAAATGATGTACTCAACTCTACCCGAGTACACAACTGATGCTGAACGGCCCTCCAGAACCGTGATGTGAACTGAGTACCTCTATCTGAAATGATAGACACTGGAATACCTTGCAGACAAACAATCTCCCGGATGTAGATCTCCGCCAACCGCTCTGAGGAATAAGTAGTACACACAGGAATAAAATGAGCGGATTTGGTCAGTCGATCCACAATCACCCAAATAGCATCAAACTTCTTCAGAGTTCGTGGGAGCCCAACTACAAAATCTATGGTGATCCGCTCCCACTTCCACTCCGGAATCTCTATCCGCTGAAGCAATCCACCTGATCTCTGGCGCTCATACTTCACCTGCTGACAATTGAGACACAGAGCTACGAATCCAACTATATCTTTCTTCATCCGCCTCCACCAATAGTGCTGTCTCAAATTCTGATACATCTTCGCGGCACCTGGATGAATGGAATACCGCGAGCTATGGGCCTCCTCTAGAATCAACTCTCGATGCCCATCGACATTGGGTACACAAATCCGACCTTGCATCCTCAATACCCCATCATCACCAATATTAACATACCTAGCATTACCATGCTGAACCTTGTCCTTGAGGACAAGCAAATGAGGGTCATCATACTGCCGCTCCCTGATACGATCAAATAAGGAAGACCGAGAAACCACGCAAGCTAGAACCCGACTGGGCTTCGAAAGATCCAATATCACAAACTGGCTGGCTAAGTCCTGAATATCCATCGCCATAGGCCTCTCTGATGCTGGTAAATAAGCCAAACTCCCTAAACTCTCTGCCTGGTGACTCAAAGCATCGGCCACCACATTGGCCTAGCATGAGTGATATAAAATAGTGATATCATAGTCTTTTAGCAACTCCAACTACCTCTTCTGGCGCAAATTTAGATCCTTTTGCTTGAACAAGTGTTGCAAGCTCTAATGGTCAGTATAAATCTCACAGGGAACCCTGTATAAATAATGGCGCAAAATCTTCAGGGCGTGAACAATGGCAACTAACTCAAGGTCATGAACAAGGTAGTTCTTCTCATGTATCTTCAACTATCTAGATGCGTAGGCAATCGCCCTACCGTCCTGCATCATCATCGCTCTGAGGCCAACCCTCGAGTCATCACAATAGACTATATAAGACCTCGAACCTGTAGGCAGTATCAAAATTAGGGTTGTGGTCAAATCTGTCTTGAGCTTCTGAAAGCTCGCCTCACACTACTCCGCCCACTGAAATGGAGCACCCTTCTAGGTCAACCTGGTCATAGGGGCTGCAATCGATGAAAACTCATCTACAAAACGACGGTAGTAACCCGCCAAACCAAGGAAACTAAGGATCTCGGTAGCTGAGGATGGTCTGGGCCAACCCTGCACGGCCTCAAGATACACCTGAATACCCCCACTTGATACCATGTGGCCTAAGAATGCCACTAATCCAACCAAAACTCACATTTTGAGAACTTAGCATATAACTTCTTCTCTCTTAGAGTCTGAAGCACAGTCCTTAGGTGCTGCTCATGATCTTTCTGACTCCAGGAATACACCAGAATATCATCAATAAAGACAATGACGAACGACTCAAGATACGGCCGGAACATATTGTGCATTAAATCCATAAAGGTTGTTGGGGCATTGGTCAGCCCAAATGACATAACAAGGAACTCGTAATGACCATACCGAGTCCTGAAAGCAGTCTTCGGGATATCTGGCTCCCGAATCTTCAACTGATGGTAACTTGAGCGCAAATCAACCTTAGAAAACACCCGTGCGCCTTGAAGCTGATCAAACAGATCATCAATACGAGGCAAAGGATAACGGTTCTTCACTGTAACCTTGTTTAACTTGCGATAATCAATACACATACGCATAGAACCATCCTTTTTCTACACAAACAAGACAGGAGCACCCCAAGGTGATACACTGGGCCGAATAAAACCCTTGTCAAGCAATTCTTGTAACTGATCCTTCAACTCAGGAAGAGCCATACGATGCAGAGGAATAGAAATGGGCTGAGTGCTCAACAATAGATCAATGCCAAAATCAATATCTCTATCAGGCGGCATGCCTGGAAGATCAGCTGGAAACACATCAAAAAAATCCCGTACTGGTGGAACTGAATCAACTGAAGGGGTATCAATATTGACATCTCTCACATAAGCTAAATACGCGTCACACCCCTTCTCAACCATACGCTGAGCTTTAAGAAAAGAAATAACTCTACTGGGAGTGTGATCTAAAGTACCCCTCTACTCAACACGCGGTACACTTGGCATAGCCAGCATCACGATTTTGGCATGACATTCAAGAATAGCATAATGGGGCGACAACCAGTACATGCCCAATATAATGTCAAAATCTACTATGCTGAGCAACAATAGATCGGCTTTGGTCTCAAAACCACTAAGAGCAACCAAACACGACCAATAAACGTGGTCCACAATAAGAGAATCTCCCACAGGAGTAGAAATATGAACATGGGAACTTAAAGAGTCTCGAGATACACCCAAATACCGGGCAAAATAAGAAGACACATAAGAATAAGTGGAGTCTGGATCCAATAGAACCAATGCATCTCTGTGGCAAACCAGTATAATACCTGTGATGACAGAATCTGAGGCAACAGCCTCGGTACGGGAAGGAAGGGAATAGTATCTAGCCTGGCCTCCCTCTCTAGGGCGACCTCTACCTCCCGACCTCCACCTCTAGCTGGCTGAGCAGGTGGGGTAGCAACTGGAGCTGTAACCATAGCCCGAGAACTCTGCGGGGCACGCTGTGGCTGAGAAGTCTGTGGAGGTGCACTCCTACCAAGTATATGGCGATGCCTCACCATGTGGAGTGTGTTACCACACTCACAACAAGCTCTGGGAGGACATGGTAGTTGTGACTGTCTAGGGCCAGGTCTGCTAGACTGACCTCTGAAAACACCCCGCACAGGAGGCGCGCTAGAAATCGGAGGTGCATTATAAGGCTCCTGAGGTCTAGGAGGAGCTGGAATACCACTGGCTGATGGAAGAGCTGAATAAATAGGGCGACTCATATAACCCCTACCATGACGACCTGCAGCTGGGGTACGGGCACCAGAATAATGGCCCAACTCTCGAGACCTCTTGGCCTCCCTCTCCCATATGGAATGGATCCGCTGGTGGTACCTCGGCGGTAGCTCGCGCAGGTGCTCTGGTTGCACCACGTGCGTGTCCTTGGCCTCTACCCTGGCCCTGGTCTCTGACGGCTACAGTAAGGGCGGGGGTGCCTGATCATCTCGGGTAGCACGTATTCTCACCATCTGTGAGAGAATAGAAGACAAAAGTTTAGAATTGTGATATCAAAATACCGCACGACAAGGAAATCAAATGTAGTGGAATATTCCTAATGGTTACCTAGTCTCTCATAGATTAGTACAGACGTCTTTGTACCAATCAGCGAGACTCTAATAAACCGGCTTGTGATCCATGACTTCTATGAACCTAGAGTTCTAATACCAACTTGTCACGACCCCGGTTCGCCCTCCGTGAACCATCATAACGGCACCTAGTCTATACGACTAGGTAAGCCTAAATTGCAGAAGATAACCAAAACTTACGGAAGAAAACAATTTAAAAACAGAAATAAGGCAATAACAGTGTTTAAATGTGCCGCTCGGCACACACCATATATAAATCTCAAAACCAATATCCAAATCCAAGACCCGGAAACCCATGAATCTCAAGCTAAGAAAAGGAAATACTACATAGCTCTAACTCCAGAATTTGTCTAATAAGAACAGAAAATACATAAGGGCTAGAATACTAAAAGCAGGAATAGAAAGGGACTTCTCGGTCTACGGACGCGGCAGATGTACCTCGAAGTCTCTAAGCAGTCGCCTCCCTCAAGGATGGTAGGCTTGAGTAGAAGTACCTGGATCTACACTTGAAAAACATGCTCAAAAGAGGCATGAGTACACCACAGCGGTACTCAGTAAGTGTCAAGCCTAACCTCAATTGGGTAGTGACAAGGAAGGTCAAGGCCCTACTGAGATTAAATAAATATAGAGAATATGAGACATGACATTATAAGATAAGCAGTAATGTTGAAAAATCTACAGTAAGAATCTACACATGGTAATAAGGAGTACAATAACGGAAACAGAAATAATGGCAAATACCAGGAAATACCACTCATAACAAGGATGATAACCGGGGATCTGTCAGTATCCTGAAGATCTCTTAGTACCCTCAATATATGTCAGGGATCTCTTGGTATCCCGAGGATCTCTCGGTATCCTCGCTTGACTCTTCGCGAAGGCAAAATTCCATCAACCCCCCACTGACTCTTCGCGAACGTGAGGGTCCACTCGCGAACGCGAAGGGTAAAATCCCTCTGCAATAGCTAAACAAAAACCTGCAACTTTTTAATAACTTGAAATGATCCGTTGAGCATCCGAAACACACCCGAGGCCCCCGGGCCTCAACCAACCCTGCCAACCAATCCTAAAATATCATTCAAACTTGTACCAATCTACAAAACACTTCAAACAACATCAGAATAACCAAAACACATCCGATTCAAGCCTAAGTTTAAAAAATCTTCCGAATTCCGCTTTTGATCAAAAACCCAACCAAACCACCTCCGAATGACCTGAAATTTTGCACACACATCTCAATGACATAACGGAACTACTGCAACTCTCGGAATTCCATTCTGACTCTTGGATCAAAATGTTACTATCGAACCGGAAACTTCCAAAATTCAATTTTCGACATTTCAAGCCTAAATTAGCTACGGACCTCCAAAATACAATCCAAACACGCTTCTAACCCCAAAATCACCCCAACGGAGCTAACAGAACCATAAGATTTACATTGTGAGGCCGTCTTCACACTATTTCGACTATGGTCAACTTTCTAACACTTAAGCTCTCACTTAGGGACTAAGTATCCCAAAACTCTCCGAAACTTAAAACTGAACATCCCGACAAATCAAAATAGCAGAAATAAACTTGGGGAAAGCAGTTAATAGGGGATCGAGGCGTTAATTCTTATGACGACTGCCTGGATCGTCACAGAAAATCAAAGTTAAGGAGCAAGTGTCCTTAACTTTTCAACTTGGAAATCAATGTTCAGGACTAAGTGTCCTGAACTTTTGAACTTGTATGTCAAAGTTCAGGACCATGTGTCCTTAACTTTTGAACATGTAATTCAAAGTTAAGGAATGCATGTACTTAACTTTTGAACCTGCAAGTCAAACTTAAGGACTCATGTCCTTAACTTTTGAACTTGATACTCAAAGTTAAGGACAGATAGTCCTTAAGTTTTGAACTTTGAACTCAAAGTTAAGGACAAAGTGTCATTGTCACGACCCCAACCCCGGTCGTGATGGCACCCAACACACTGCTAGGCAAGCTTGACCAACTAACAACCTCAATCCGTTTTCTTATAAAAGTCATTATCAGCTAACACAGTTAAATTGCTAAATTACCCTAATAAGACTTTAAGACAACGAGTTAAATATGCGGAAATTGAGATGATAATACCACTACATAGCCTATATAGATCTGGTGTCAGAAGTCTCGAGCCTCTAGTATAAATTTAACAGCCTAATACATAATCAGTCTAGGAAATGCGGATAAAATGAAAGGATAGAAGGGAGATATCCGGGTTGTGGATGTCGTGCAGCTACCTCGATGCTTCCGGATATGAACTGATCGACGGAAAATCCTCACCCAGCCTCTGGATCACCTGGATCTGCACGCAGGGTGCAAGGAGTAATATGAGTACTCTGACCCAGTGAGTAATAAGAATAAATAATGACTAAGAATAATAAATCACGGAAAACACAGAGTAATCTATAATGCGACAGTTTAAACAAGTAATATAAAAGCAATAAACCATTGGAAACGAAATATGGTAATGCTACAACAAATAAGCAGTTAAGTGACAGACATATAACGAATATAAACACATAGAACGATACCCTATAGTACCCACTGCGGCGTGTATTCCGATCCATATATTTTGTCGACGGCGCTCACTGGGGGTGTGTAGACTCCGGGAAGGGCCCCTTACGGCCCAAGCCCAATATCAAGCCATCTCATGGCATCAAATCTAGGCCCTTGGCCTCATATCAATATCAATATAACACTGCAGCGGCGCGCAGCCCGATCCCATAGTATCCTCATATCTGGCCCTTAGCCGTACTCAGTCTAGAAATCATATAAGCCCCTCGGGTATTAGTAAAATAGTAGTTCTCAGCCTAAAACATCATTTAATATATCATTTTAGTTTCAAACCGAGTAAAAGTGGCTGACCCCTGGCAGCCTAACCTCTACCCCTAGCTGGCTAGGCGGGTGGTGAAGTAACTGGAGCAGAAGTCGAGGGCTGACCTCTCTACTGAAATTGACCATCACGAAGTCGAGGGCACTGCCTCCTTATATGTCCAAACTCTCCGCACTCATAACAACTACCCAGTGCTGTAGATGGGGACTGAAAGGAACCCCTTGCACTGGAGTGACGAGCAGATGCACTCGACGTAGAAGAACCCTAAGCTGATGAGGCACGAGATGAACTCTGAGCTGGGAGGGCGCTGAATGAAGGCTGGCCCTACTGAGACCCATGATGACCATGACCTGAAGATACCCCACGATACTCTGGACAGGCCGACTAGGCAGGCCTGAAAGAACGACCTCTACCATGCTGGAACTTGACCCTCGAAGGAGCACAACTGTAATTGCCTGATTCTCGAGGCCTCTTGGCCTCTCTCTCCTCTCGCTCTTGACGGCGAACCGTCTCAATCTCACGAGCGATATCAACCACCTCCTCTAACGTAGCACCCAATACTCTCTCTAGTCATCAAAATACGGAGATGGTAGTTAATGACATCCATAAATCTCATGATCCTCTCACGATCTGGCGGAATTATCCAAATGGCATAACGAGCCAACTCAGAAAACCTCATCTCATACTGGGTCACGGTCATATCCCCATGCGTCAACCACTCAAACTACCTACGCAGCTCCTCTCTACGGGATTGCGGTACATACTTCTCCAAGAAGAGACCGGAGAACTGCTGCCAATAAAGAGGTGTTGCACCGACAGGCCTACACCTCTCAAAATCCTGCCACCAAGTAAAGGCAGCCCCCGAGAACTGAAAGGTGGTAAATGTCACACCACTAGACTCAAGAATCCCTATTATACGGAGCATTCACTGACACTTGTCCAGAAAACCCTGGGCATCCTCGCCCTCAGCACCACTGAACGACGGAGGCTAGAGCCTACCAAACCTCTCAAGACGACGCTGCTCATTATGCGACATGACTGGTACTACGAACTCCTGAACTGGCGCAACCGGCTGAGCTGGAGGTGCCCCAGGCATCTGTAGTCCTTGTACTACCTACTCAGGTGTGCGAGCAGCGGGGGTCTGATTGCCTCCCCCGGCCTGTGAAGTAGCTGTTGCGGTAGTGGCTGAAACTACCTGAGCCAGGCCAGTGCAAATTGATAAGATTTGTGCCAAGGCCTCCTGAAGACCTGGAATCACGATGGGTATAGCTGGCGTCTGAACTGGTGGTGTTGGAGCATCCGTAGCTGGAGCCTGATTCGGAGCTAGGGCAGCTGGTGGATCTACAGGTGCTGCCCTCGCTGCTCTGCTCTGCCACGTCCACGACCGCGTCCACGGCCTCTGGTGTCCTCAGTGGATGGCACTAGTGGTCGTCCACCTCATCCAGTAGCTCGCGTTCTCACCATTTGTGAGAGAATGGAATATCAGAAGTTTTAGTACTCGGACCAACAAGTTCGCACGACAAGAATTTCAAGAATATGAAGTTTTTCCTAAAGGTTCTGCAGCCTCTCGAGGATAAATACAAACGTCTCTGTACCGATCCGCGAGACTCTACTAAACCACCTTATGACTTGCGAGACCTATGTAACCTAGGCTCTGATACCAACTTGTCATGACCCCAACCTCGATAGTGATGGCGCCCAACACACTGCTAGGCAAGCTTGACCAACTAACAACCTCAATTTGTTTTCTTATAAAAATCATTATCAGCTAACACAGTTAAATTGCTAAATTACCCTAATAAGAGTTTAAGACGACGTGTTAAATATGCATAAATTGAGATGATAATACCACTACATAGCCCATATAGATGGTGTCACAGGTCTCGAGCCTCTAGTACAAGTTTAACAACCTAATACATAATCAGTCTAGGAAATGCGGATAAAACGAAAGGATAGAAGGGAGAGATCCGGGCTGCGGACGCCGTGCAGCTACGTCGATGCTCCCGGATATGAACTGATCGACAAAAAATCCTCACCCATCCTCTGGAACACCTGGATCTGCACGCAAGGTGAAGGGAGTAATGTGAGTACTCCGACCTAGTGAGTAATAATGACTGAGAATAAGAAATCACGGAAAACACAGAGTAATCTATAATGCGACAGTTTAAACAAGTAATATGAAAACAATAAACCATTGGAAACGAAATATGGTAATGCTCTAGACATATAAAGAAAATCAACACATAGAATGATACCCTATAGTACCCGCTACGGCGTGCAGCCCGATCCATATATTTCGTCGACGACGCCCACTGGGGGTGTGTAGACTCCGGGAGGGTCCCCTTACGGCCTAAGTGCAATATCAAGCCAGCTCATGGCATCAAATCTAGGCGATCGGCCTCATATCAATATCAATATAACATTGTTGCGGCGCACATCCCGATCCCATAGTATCCTCACATCTGGCCCTTGGTCGTACTCAGTCCAGAAATCATATAAGCCCCTCGAGCATTACTAAAATAGTAGTTCTCAGCCCAAAACATCATTTAATATATCATTTTAGTTTCAAATCGAGTAAAAGTGGCTGAATTGTAAAACAGTGGAAAAACGGTGCGACTGAGTTCAAGTAGTAAGTCAAAATAGTGATAAAACTCTCCGGAGGGTTCAAATAGTTGGCACGAAGCACAATATGGCAATTAGTCCAAATAATGATGATAACAAATAAGCTTCAATCAAATACGCGATAAAAGCATCACTCGGGACAGACCAAGTCACAATCCCTAATAGTAAACGACCCCATGCTCATCATCAAGCGTGTGTCTCACCTCAATATAGCACTACGATGTGTTAATCTGGGGTTTCAAACCCTCATGACATCATTTACATTCATTACTTACCTCGAACCGGCAAAAACTCTAGCTCGTATGCCTTTGCCTCTAAAATCGGCCTCCTCGCGCGTCGAATCTGACCAAAACCAGAACGAATACGTCACAATATGCTAAGGGAACATAACCCAAGCGAAAACAATCGAAAAATATCAAAAATCTTGAAATTAGCAAAACCTGAGCCCCAGGCCCACTTCTCGAAACTCAGAAATTTTCACATCAACGGGTTCCTTATCCTTCCACGAGTCCATACATTCTCAAATCCGACCTCAAATGGCCCTTCAAATCCCAATTTAAAATCTCAAAATCCCAAGCCCTAGTTCTTCCATTTTTAGCTAAATTTCCATGAATTTCTAGGTTAATTTCACAATAGAATCACGTTTTATGCTCATAAATCTTACCTTTAATCCCTTCTCCTCGAATCCCTCTTCAATTTCTCTCAAAGAGCTCTCAAAATACTCAGCTATGGCGGAAAAATGGCTCAAAATTGCGGATGAAATGTCTAATAAACTCACTGCCCAGTTCTGAACTTCCTTCATCGCGATCGCGACCAAGGTCTCGCGATCGCGAAGCACTAAATTCCGGCTTCTCAGAATAACACTATGCGAACGCGATGATGCTGATGCAAACGCGATGCTTAACTTCCCAGAGCTACGTGAATGTGACCCCACATACACGAACGCAAAGAGCAATTGCCCTGGGACCTGATTCCTTATACGCGAATGCGAAATCTCTCATGCGAATGCGAAGCACAAGCTGCTCACTCTCCGTGAATGCGAGCCCTCAGACGCGAACGCCAAGCACAAACTCAGGCCCACCCAAATTCCTTCTACGCGATCGCGAGGGATCTCACGCAATCGCGAAGGCAAAAAATCCTCTGTAACTGCTGCTCAAATTCTGCAACTTCTCAACATAGAAATTGGTCCGATTGACCATCCGAAACTCACCCGAGGCCCCCGGGACCTCAACTGAAAGCACCAACACATCCTAAAACCTCATTCAAACTTGTTCCAATCATCAAAACACCACAAAAACACCAAAACCACCAATTCATATCGAATTCAAGCCTAAGTTTTCTAAAAACTTCCGAAACACGCTTTTGATCAAAAACCCAACCAAACCACATCCAAATGACCTGAAATTTTGCACACACATCCCAAATGACATAACGAAGCTACAACAACTCTCGGAATTCCATTATGACACCCGGATCAAAATCTCACCTATCAACCGGAAATCGCCAAAATACTAACTTCGCCAATTCAAGCCTAATTCTACACCGGACCTCCAAAACCACTTCCGATCACACTCCTAAGTCACAAATCACCTTCCGAAGTTAACCAAACCATCAGAACTCACATCCGAGCTCTCTAACTCATAAGTCAATATCCGGTTGACTTTTCCAACTTAAGCTTTCTTAAAAGAGACTAAGTGTCTAATTTCTTACCAAAACCACACCAAATGCAAACCAATCAACTCGCCCACATAAAATACGGACAAAGAAGCATAAAGAAGTAGAAATAGGGGAAACAGAGCAGTAACTCATGAGACGACTGGTCGGGTCGTCACAGTCCTGAACTTTTAAACTTGTAAGTCTAAGTTCAGGACCATGTGTCCTTAACTTTTGAAATTGAAACTCAAACTTTAGGACCAAGTGTCCTTAGCTTTTGAACCTATAATTCAAATTTAAGGATTGTTTGTCCTTAATTTTTCAACTTGAAAAGCTAAGTTCAGGACTAACTTCTAACTTTGATATTTTCAAAATTTTCAGGGGAAAAACTGATATATATGCTGATGATAATAGGGTGAGAAAGAACCATACAAATTGTATCATCAAAAAATCAGTAGCAAAATATTCTTCCTCGAGCTTTCAGATAGCAGCTTTGTACTTGATGATAAGGTTAGATAATTTGCAAGGCATTTATTTTCTTTATTCTTAATTTATCATTTTCTAATTATTTTATGACTGATGGATTTGTTTTATTTTTTGCCTTTTTATGAAGCGTATTGACATAGCCCTATATTATCTGAGAAAGAAGGAATGCTACCACCCTCGCGACCATTCTTTTCGTTGCACAACTACTGATATTCTTTTTGATAACTATATGGTGCTTGTGTATAAAGATTTCAGTGAAGATGCTACTGATGACTTTTGGTGTGCTGGTGATAATCAGTTGTTTCTGACACCATATGTGTGGGGGGACAGTCGTAGATGTGGAATTTCTTGGACAGAGGTTGACAAAATCTTTTTTCTATGTTGGCTTCCTTTAGAAGATGATAATGATGTGACACACTTTCTTTTGGGGGTATTGGACTTGAATAAGAAAAAGATTGATGTATACGATTCCATATATAGTGAGTCATATGAGGCAGGAATGAATCACATGGAAATGTATGTACGCATGATCCCCTACTTGCTAAAGTTCTCATAGTTTGACAAACATCACAAGTCGTTTGGAATTGCCTTCAATAAATTTGATAGGGCAAAGATCACCACACCAAACTGGATCGTACGTGTTGTTAAATTTTATATTATTTATATGTAATTTAGATTTATTGTTTAATTCACTGCATAGCTTACATTTTTCTTAGGACAGATTGTGGTGCATTCCTGATCAAATATGTGGAGTTGCTGATGATTTGAAAGGATGTGGAAAATTCCAACCTGAACACATAAAAGACTTTAGAAAAGAACTTGCCGCAAATCTTTGGGCACATGGTGAGTGGAAAAAAATTCTGGTTATGATACACCACCAGAAAATGTTGGCGATGATTATGAGAGTGAAAATGAAACTTGTTGTCCAAAGGAGTTATAGTTTAGTTATAAAGAAAGTTAGTTGTGGTTGATCTTTTGTATAAAATTGTTGTAAAGGATACATATGACTTCTGCAAGTTCAGAAAAATTCTGAAATATTCTGTAAATTCCTCAAAAGGCACTTATATTTTGTTTGCGTAGCATAATTTTTTGTCACAACTATGCAAAATTACAATTTTAGAAGTAATATCAAGGCATCATGTTATTAATTTCTTTGTTTCTCTCAAGTGTTGATTTGTTCATTAAGTTTGTTAGTATTAGTTCATGACTAAGTGTAATTGAACTTCAAATTCAAAGTTAAGGACCAAGTATCCTTAACTTTTAAACTTTGAACACAAAGTTAAGGACTACATGTCCTGAACTTTTGAACGTGTAATTCAAACTTAAGGACTGCCTATCCTGTACTTTTGAACCTACATGTCAAACTTAAGGACTCCTGATAGTCCTTAACCTTTGAACTTTGAACTCAAAGTTAAGGACTGCTTGTCCTTAACTTTTAAATGTGTAATTCAAATTTAAGGACTGTTTGTCCATAACTTTTTAACCAGCAAGTCAAACTTAAGGACTCGTGTCCTTAACTTTTGAACTTGAAACTCAAAGTTAAGGACATACAATCCTTAAGTTTTGAACTTGAAACTCAAAGATAAGGACAGACAGTCCTTAAGTTTTGAACTTTGAACTATAAGTTAAGGACTGCCTGTCCTTAACTTTTGAACTTGAAACTTAAAGTTAAGGACAGACAGTCCTTAAGTTTTGAACTCTGAACTATAAGTTAAGGACTGCTTGTCCTTAACTTTTGAACTTTGAATACAAAGTTAAGGACTGCCTGTCCTAAACTTTTGAACGTGTAATTCAAACATAAGGATTGTCTGTCCTTAACTTTTTAACCTGCAAGTCAAACTTAAGGACTTTTTTCCTTAACTTTTAAACTTGAAACTCAAAGTTAAGGACAGACAGTCCTTAACTTTTAAACTTGAAACTCAAATTTAAGGACATACAGTCCTTAAGTTTTGAACTTTGAACTATAAGTTAAGGACTGTCTGTCCTTAACTTTTGAACCTGTAACCCAAAGTTAAGGACAAATAGTCCTTACGTTTTGAACTTGAAACTCAAAGTTAAGGACTGCATGTCCTTAACTTTTGAACCTGCAAGTCAAACTTATGGACTCTCGTCCTTAACTTTTAATCTTTGAACTCAAAAGAAACAAAAAGAAGGTAAGCAAAAAGAAATTTTGAAAATTCAGACATCTGTTCAAATAAGAATAATCAAAATGAATCCAATTTATAGCAAAAACTTAAAAGAGTTGATAAACATAAGTGGATATATCTACTATTAGCTATGTTTTCTTGAAAATGGATGGACTGTCGGAGAATATATATATAAGATGTACTATTATGACCAATTCTTCTGCAACGACCACATTTGAATATTATTTTTGATGACTCAGTAGCTGGAATATGCTTTTTCTTCTACCTTCTACCTAGTGACACTTTGAAATCTGGAGGTTTAACAATATGTGACTTAACACTCTCTGTACAATTCAAGAATCAGTATGTCCTATAAGATGTATTTGTCTTTTATATGTTTTCAGCCAAGATTCCTTTAAGTACCAGTGCAAGCAAAAGTTGGACTTCTTGATGTTTTTTTTCTCGATAACTGCAATTGTATGTATGCATGGTAATTCATCAAATTGAAACTGAAAACAATCACATGTTCTTTTGTTTAAGTCCACCAAGAAAGTTATTCCTTCTTCTTCAAACTGTAGAACTCCATGAATCAACAGGGAAGACCTTCAATGTTGAAAAATTATAAGTTAGTACATTATGTTAAATTATATTAAAATCATAGGCTAAACATAGAACATAATACTTACGTTCAAAGTAATTGCTAAATCTATTTTTTTCTTCAATTCCTCCTCTACCCAACAAGAAACATCATAAAAAGTTCCTTCTGCTTCATTTCTTCTTTCGTAAAACCAACGTTGTAGCTTTACTTGAATGAAATCCATCATTCTTAATATAGGAAGCTCCCTTGCTTCTAATAGGACATAATTCATTGACTCAACTATGTTTGTTGTGAGCATGTCATATCTTCGTCGTGGACTACAAGAACGTGCCCACCTTTCCGGTGGTTCTTCCATCAAGTAGTCATAAGTCTTCTTATCTACTTTTGCTATATCTGACATGTATAGATCAAATTATTTGTGTCTGTATACTCTTGCAGCACTTTGGAAAAGTTTTATGACCTCACTTTTCACCTTCCTTCGCTTTAGGTTCTATTCCAAATGATAGATACAAATCTCATGATGACTTTCAAGATATACCTTTTCAATGCCATATGTAATAGCTTGATGCATGTCTGATAAAAATATTAAATTCTCACAGCTCCCAATTGCATTGCGATGCTGACTAAAGTACCACTCATAGGAATTGTTATTTTCAGATTCTGCTATTCCAAAGGCTAGTGGAAAATTTTGGTTATTTGCATCCTTTGAAACTGAAATCATTAAAATACCACAAAATTTTGACTTCAAAAAAGTTGCATCAATAGAAATCACTTGTCTACAATGATTCCAACCAGATATTGATGATCCATATGTATAAAACATATAAAGAAACCGGAAAATACAATATAAAACAAGGTTAACAGAAGTTTAGGACAGGTAGTCTTAAACTTTAGATTACAAGGTTAAAAGTTAAGGATAGTCAGTCCTTTAACTTAGAGTTTTAAGTTATAAAGTTAAGGACATGCAGTCTTTAACTTTGAGTTGAAAGTTCAAAACTTAAGGACATGCAGTCCTTAACTTTGAATTACAAGTTCAAAAGTTAAGGACAGGCAGTCCTAAACTTCTGGTTACAACTCAAAATTTAACTGGTTAAAGATAGCATGTCCTAAATTTTATAAAACGTACTAAGAAACTTTTTTTTGATTGTTTACATGTTGTTGTCATCTATCTTTATGTTAATATAAGTTCTCAGGTTTTTACTTGTCATCATATACAAGTATGGAGACAATAATTCATAATTCTCTTCGGGAGTTCCTCTTATTAAAGCAGAAGCAAGTTGAATAGCACGTCACGCCTTGTGCTATCCAATGTCTAGTCCATGCAATTTTTGCTTCTCTGCCATGACAAAAGCTAGTGTAACTTCAAACCTTGGGTCTCGAAGATTGTCGATAATGTAACCACTAATCAACTTTGAAGTTGCATGCCTTTGATTAGCTTCCATAGTGTTAACAGAGTAGTCATGCTTTTTCTCAATCTTTACTATCTTGAACAGTGTTGAATTTTTAATTCTGAAAGCACGCACACACCAACCATACCTGTCACACCTCCTTTTTGCGCGCCCGCCCCGAGGGGTTAGATGCGCGGGTGGAGTTTTTCCAATTTAAGTGACAATATTCGAAATGGGATTATTTATTTAATTCAGAGTCGCCACTTGGGAAAAGTTTGGCTTTTGGTGTCCCAAGTCACCGGTTTATCTTGAATCCCAAATCGAGGAAAATATTCGACTTTTCCAAATGAAGTCTGCGAACCAGAAATTCTAAGTAAGGAATTCTGTTGACCCGAGGGAAGGTGTTAGGCACCCTCGAATCCCGTGGTTCTAGCACGGTCGCTTAAATTGTTATAATGGCTAAATATCTGATTTAAATACATGTTATGACTTGCGTGCTCCCATTAAGTTTAAACCGCTTTTATCATTATCATTTATTTTTATAGAATTGCAACGTCGTGAAGATGCGTCTCGAACCACGTCACAATCAATGCACCCGTGATCGTCAACACATTTTGACTTCGCTGAGATTTGGATTTGGGTCACATCAATGTGCACCCGAATTTAAGAATATATTTTAACTTAAAGTCGCGCCTAAAGAGTCTAAACGCGTTATTATCTTTGGGGAAGGTAGTGGAATTCTCTAAACAGTCCCTCCCAAATTCTAAGTATTTGTCGTGATCAATTATTGAGGGCCCCGCAGTTTGCATTTTTTATTCGGCGAGGCTCGTCTCATTATTTAAGAAGGGTACCCTACAATGACTACATTTCTACTACATTTATCTTTAAAGAGAAGGATGATGCCGAATTTTGCGGGTTTGGACAAATACGGACTGAATCCTTATTATGTTTGCCGGAACTAAACTTGTTTGATTACCTGATTGATTGTTCATAAGGTGAGGGTTACCGCATGCTTTGTCTTCATCGAGTGGATAACTTATTAATTCGCTAAATGAGATTGCAAACAAACTAACAACATACATTGAGTTATGTTTAATGACCTCCAAGTTCTATTTTTTAACACTTTAACCTATTTGAAGTTGATAAACGAAATCGACTGTTTTACCAGGGGAGTTACTACTAAGTGAACTCAAAAAATGGTTATTAGTTTTTCTCAACAATCATCACATTATTTCGAGACAAACAACCTATACCGAAACTCAGTATCGAACCTGCATTGGAGCGAATGAACTGACAGGAGAACTGGCATTCATAGCCAGACTCTTAATGTGACTGCATGGGAGTTTGTTTGGGATACATTTATCCCGGACCCAGTACCACAATTTTGTTGATTCAGTGGTCTAGGCAAAATACATACAAGTGCCTATGACTCTATGTTATACAGTCATAACTAAACCAAACAAGTGTTATACTGAACTGAATGTATACTAAATCAAAACATGTTGTCTATGTCATACTGTCATTACTATTGAACAATGCTATCTGACAGTCCATCTCAAACAGAATGTATGCTAGTTTATACAAAGTGTTTGCAGTTTGCAGTAAAATATACAATCCCAAATAACATTCGACCTATTTTTTAACACCAATGTTATAACATGAACAACTGTTCTTTTCTTTATTTCTGCTTCAACTTCAAACTTTCAACCATACAAAGTTTCAGAGGTTGTGTACCTGGAAATATTTGACAATTGAAGGAAAAGGGGAAGTCAGCAGAGTATGATGACAACAAAAATGCAGCAGCAATCACAGCACTATCAGTAGCAGCAGGGCAGAATAGCAGCAGACAAAGCAATGCAGCAAGAAACAAGCTCGAATGCAGTGATGCAACTATGGCCAATAGAGAACAAATGGCCAAATAACAACAGCACCCAGTGGAGTAGAATCAGAATTCCAGATAGATCAAAACAGTAGTAAACCAATGAGAGCACTCAACTAATAGACACAACTGGGATTTCAGAGGATCAGAATTGGTTTGAACAAATTGAAACAACTGAAAACCCAATAACAATAGGAGGAAGAAAGTTTCTGATTATTGGTTGTATCCCTTCTATCCCTTAATCTCCCTCTATCTATGTGTATCTATTTTGTATGTATTTCAGCTCTCCTTTTCAAACTCCTCACAGTATGTCTATATTCTTTTCCCTTATCTATTCAGCTCTCTTTCCCCAGAAATTCCTCACTGTGTGTGTTTATTTTCTTTTACAGCCCTCAAGGTCCAGTGTCTATCCTTTTTCCTCTTTCTGTTCTGTATATCTCCCCCCCTTTTATAAACCTCAAAACTATCTTTTTTAAACAGCCTTTTTTCAGAATACCCCAGTCCCTCCCATGTGCATTTCCATTTCAGATTCCCATTAGTTATTTAAGTATTAACAAAATCCCCCCATGATATTCCCTGACAGTCTTACTCTTTTAAGTGAGGTTTAATACTTCTTAAACTAAAGTAGAGCATGGGCAGCAGGGGTGTGCTTTGACAGCACACGCTGTCAAACTATTTTTAATTCAAAAGGGGCCTTTGTGCAGGAACCAGGCTGTGCACAATGCACATGCTGTGCACAAGTGCACAATGCACATGCTGTGCACAAGTGCACATGCCCTCAATTCAGATTGCAGCTTAACAATCTATCCTTTCAGATTCAAATACAACTATAAATGACCCTACTTGATTCTTACTTTGATTCAAACAAAGTTGCAGCAGGCAAAATGTTCAATCGTTAACATTCGAACTACTGAAACTAATTGACGACATTTGTCGACTCGACTATATTAGCATTAACATACACAATCGTAGCCAAAAATCAAACATTCAGAAGTATGGGACACATGACTCAACTTATACTGATTAAAACAGAATTGTATTTTGAGGAATCAGTTAGTCAGTACAAATTCGGAATACCACCAGTACGTACGCCTTATCAGAATAGGAGGGGAGGGATTCAGACAAACACAGGGGCTCAAACAAAGTGGCCAAACAAAAGTTGATAAAATTAAAACAAATATGAACAAACTTTCAAAGACCAATCACACGGACTAAAAAAAAGGAAAAGAAAACAAGACTCACCTCAAATCTTTGAAAAATCAAAACCTCGACTCGGATTTGGACAGACCTTTCTTAAGGCTGAATGGATTTTAATCGAAGTGTTTCTCAGATGAGAAACACTTTGATTAAAGTCCATTAGACCTTAACCTCTTCGGTTGAACCGGTATAAACCAGTGACGAAGAAATACAAAAATTTCCAAAGCTCAGATCCGGGATTCAGGCTTCCTTGGTCAGATTCGGACCAAACCAAGTATGGTTTGGTCACGAGGGGGGTCTGGGGAGTGTCTGGTGTGAAGCTGGGGTTGGTTGGTGTAAAACGAGTTTTAACTCGAATCTTCAAATGAAGATTCGAGGACCTAGGGGATGGTTCGGACTACATGGTTAGCAGATCCATGTTCAGGATGGCAAGGGGGTTCTAGGGTGTTAAGGGGAAGGTCACCGGCGTTCAGGCCGCCGGGTTTCTGGTGAGAGTGTGCAGGGGCGGCTCTAGGGTTCGGGGGTTTGGGTGAAGACGATGAGGCTGGGGTATTGGATAGGGGGGGTAGGGTAAGGATTTGGGCTTATATAGTTAGTGGGTGGGTTGATCTCAACCGTTAGATCAATCTAGATCTACGGTTTGGATCTGATGGTCTTAAGTGAAACGGTGTCGTTTCAAGTGTTGAGGGTTTGGGTTTGGTCCGGGTGTAAACGGGTCGGGTTTGTTGATGGGTTATGGGGATTGATCTTGGACCGTTGGATCGGCTTGGTTTAAACGGTTGTGATGGGTTGGCATCGAAACGACGTAGCTTTGGTGTTAAACTACGTCGTTTCATGGCCTGGGGGTGGGCTGTTTGGACTGGTGGCTTGGGCTGTCCGTTTGGGCTGAGTTTGTTGGGCCAATTTTAACAAATTGGCCCAAGTCCGGAAGGGGTCTTTCCTTTTTTCTTTTTTTTTTTTATTTTTATTTCTTTTCTTATTTATTTTAAAACAAAACTAAGCCAAAAATCAAATTAAAATACACACTCAAATACAATTATTTGCACACATACTAAAATATTTCAAAACAGGTAAGGTCAAACCAAATAAAATCACGGACGAAAATGCCTAATCACGATTTTCTATTTAACGACCGAATTATGGTTTGAATTACGCAGGACACATATATATTTTTTGAATTTTATTTTAATAAAGTAAATAAATAAGAATGGGCCAAAATCACAAATAAATCCACAAGGTGCCGCACAGAAATCCGAAATTGTACAGCGGGGCCAATTATATATTTTTTTATTTCTTTTTGGAGCGATTGTCGTGTGAAGCAAAAATCACGTGCTCACAGCTGCCCCTCTTTGTTCGGAAACACGAAGGGTTTTCGAGCAAAGATCAAGTGAGCGTGTATGAGCGATTTTTGCCTATAGACCACTCCGTATGAAGCACTTTTTGAAAGATCTGACCGAATCTTGCTTCAAAGATTTCCTACATATCCTGGGCTAAACAGGAATCAGGTCAATGTAGTTCGGGAGGTTTTGGTAGCTGGGACTAACATGGGATTGCAATGCTTGCTGCTACTGCTGCTGCTGTTGCCACTGCTACGTTACTGACCGCCTTATTACAACCAAATGGAAATTGGAAACTGAGCTAACTACTTATATGCATGTCAACTGCTAGTTACAAGATTCCTATCTATGATTCTTTTACGACTTGATCTTGGGTCTTAGCTGATTCTGCTTGTAGACTCCGATCTGAATCTTGATGCTTGCGAGTTGCAGCGACTTGTTTAACCTCTGGGATACTGAGTGAGACGCGATTGGCAGGGTTCAGGCCCTTAATTAAACGTTGGAGTCAATCCTCCTTGCATTTACTCCGATATCTCGGGACATCATCTTTTTTTCTTTTTTCTTTTTTTCTTTGATTCCGAACTGGGATTCATCTCGTGGGTCATTTCGATTCATGTGGCTCGAGGTCAGACCTGCGGGAGAAAACTAACGAACGAAATTTTCTGCCCCAGTTTCACTAGGAAAATTTCGTTAATTATTCACCAGGAAGTTCATAAAATTGATGAAAGAGGATATGCGTGCTCAGTTCGGGGTTGGAGCCCTAATATCGACTAGCTGAGGAAAGGTTCAGTGTAGGGTTTAAAACCCTAACGCCGAACAAAGGAAGAATTCAGTTTAGGGTTTAAAACCCTAATGCTGACTAAAAGGAAAATTCAGTTCAGGGTTTAAAACCCTAATGCTGATTGCATTAAAAAGCTCAGTTTAGAGTTCAAAACTCTAATGCTGGCTAAAAGGAAAAAGTTCAGTTTAGGGTTTAAAACCCTAATGCTGACTAAAAGGAAAATTCAGTTTAGGGTTTAAAACCCTAATGCTGATTGCATGAAAAAGCTCAGTTTAGAGTTCAAAACTCTAATGCTGGCTAAAAGGAAAATTCAGTTTAGGGTTTAAAACCCTAATGCTGATTGCATGAAAAAGCTCAGTTTAGAGTCTAAAACTCTAATGCTGGCTGAAAGGAAAAAGTTCAGCTTAGGGTTTAAAGCCCTAATGCTGACTGCATGGAAAATTCAGTTTAGGGTTTAAAACCCTAATGCTGATTGCATGAAAGAGCTCAGTTTAGAGTTTAAAACTCTAATGCTGGCTGAAAGGAAAAAGTTCAGTTTAGAGTTTAAAACCCTAATGCTGACTAAAAGGAAAATTCAGTTTAGGGTTTAAAACCCTAATGCTGATTGCATTGGAAAAGCTCAGTTTAGAGTTTAAAACTCTAATGCTGGCTAAAAGAAAAAGTTCAGTTTAGAGTTTAAAACCCTAATGCTGACTAAAAGGAAAATTCAGTTTAGGGTTTAAAACCCTAATGCTGATTGCATTTGAAAAGCTCAGTTTAGAGTTTAAAACTCTAATGCTGGCTAAAAGAAAATGTTCAGTTTAGAGTTTAAAACCCTAATGCTGACTAAAAGGAAAATTCAGTTTAGGGTTTAAAACCCTAATGCTGATTGCATTTGAAAAGCTCAGTTTAGAGTTTAAAACTCTAATGCTGGCTAAAAGAAAATTCAGTTTAGAGTTTAAAACCCTAATGCTGATTGCATTTGGAAAAGCTCAGTTTAGAGTTTAAAACTCTAATGCTGGCTAAAAGAAAATGTTCAGTTTAGAGTTTAAAACCCTAATGCTGACTAAAAGGAAAATTCAGTTTAGGGTTTAAAACCCTAATGCTGATTGCATTTGAAAAGCTCAGTTTAGAGTTTAAAACTCTAATGCTGGCTAAAAGAAAATTCAGTTTAGAGTTTAAAACCCTAATGCTGACTAAAGGAAAATTCAGTTTAGGGTTTAAAACCCTAATGCTGATTGCATGAAAGAGCTCAGTTTAGAGTTTAAAACTCTAATGCTGGCTGAAAGGAAAAAGTTCAGTTTAGAGTTTAAAACCCTAATGCTGACTAAAAGGAAAATTCAGTTTAGGGTTTAAAACCCTAATGCTGATTGCATTGGAAAATTCAGTTTAGGGTTTAAAACCCTAATGCTGATTGCATGAAAGAGCTCAGTTTAGAGTTTAAAATTCTAATGCTGGCTGAAAGAAAATTCAGTTTAGAGTTTAAAACCCTAATGCTGACTAAAGGAAAATTCAGTTTAGGGTTTAAAACCCTAATGCTGATTGCATGAAAGAGCTCAGTTTAGAGTTTAAAACTCTAATGCTGGCTGAAAGGAAAAAGTTCAGTTTAGAGTTTAAAACCCTAATGCTGACTAAAAGGAAAATTCAGTTTAGGGTTTAAAACCCTAATGCTGATTGCATTGGAAAATTCAGTTTAGGGTTTAAAACCCTAATGCTGATTGCATGAAAGAGCTCAGTTTAGAGTTTAAAACTCTAATGCTGGCTGAAAGGAAAAAGTTCAGTTTAGAGTTTAAAACCCTAATGCTGACTAAAAGGAAAATTCAGTTTAGGGTTTAAAACCCTAATGCTGATTGCATTGGAAAATTCAGTTTAGGGTTTAAAACCCTAATGCTGATTGCATGAAAGAGCTCAGTTTAGAGTTTAAAATTCTAATGCTGGCTGAAAGGAAAAAGTTCAGTTTAGAGTTTAAAACCCTAATGCTGATTGCATTGGAAAATTCAGTTTAGGGTTTAAAACCCTAATGCTGATTGCATGAAAGAGCTCAGTTTAGAGTTTAAAATTCTAATGCTGGCTGAAAGGAAAAAGTTCAGTTTAGAGTTTAAAACCCTAATGCTGACTAAAAGGAAAATTCAGTTTAGGGTTTAAAACCCTAATGCTGATTGCATTGGAAAAGCTCAGTTTAGAGTTTAAAACTCTAATGCTGGCTAAAAGAAAATTCAGTTTAGAGTTTAAAACCCTAATGCTGACTAAAGGAAAATTCAGTTTAGGGTTTAAAACCCTAATGCTGATTGCATGAAAGAGCTCAGTTTAGAGTTTAAAACTCTAATGCTGGCTGAAAGGAAAAAGTTCAGTTTAGAGTTTAAAACCCTAATGCTGACTGGCTGGGGATAAAGCTCGAGAATACTACACGATCTATTTTTGAGTTTTCTTGTTTTAGATAAAAGGGAGTTTCGTGGAAGCTTACCTTTCGAGTGAATTCCTTATTGCCAAAATGTTTCTTGTACCTTCCTCTTTGGGCGACACCTGCTTCTTGCACGGTTGTCTTGGATTATACCTGTTTCAACTTTTCAGATAAAGAACAATTGTTAGTTCGGAAATGACGGTTGGTTCGGTGACCTTGATCGTTCCCGATTGCTTTGTTGCATCTCTATTTCTGTTGCGAAATCGCGCCATTGATTTGATTCGAATGGCGAAACCTTTTAGACCGCTTAGGCTTGTATTTCCAGATTCTGTGATGATTTGCCTCGTAAGGCTCTTTTTTTTTTTCGTTTTGCTTGGAGGTCCTCAACGGGGATTTTATTGGAGGTATTTTGTGGGGATTTGTACAAAAGGGAAGCTTTGTGGGGAATATTTACAAAGTGGATTCTTTGTGGGGAATTTTGTACAATGGGCATGCTGGGGATTTATTTCAAAGTGGGATTTCTAGGATTTGTTGGGGTAAGCTTGTTGGGGATGTCTACAAAAGGACCCGCTGGGATGTGCTGGGGAGGTTCCATTTTTTCCTTTCTTTTTTTTTTTTTTTTTTTTTTTTATAATTTTATAATTTGGGGGGATTCTGTGGGAGATTGTACAAGACTCTGTTGGGATTTGTACAGGGGGGAGACTCTGTGGGGATTCGTCCGAAGGTGGACTTGCTGGGGAAGATTTCAAGATTTCTCTCTTTTCCTTTTCTCCGGAACACCATCAAACGTCATGATTCATCATGCTTGGGTAATCATATCAACGAGATGAGGTGCTTTCCTTCATGAGACGGGATTCCGTGTAAACAAACCATGCCACCTACCCTTTCCGGTGTGTCCTGAACTCGGGGTTAAAATGCAAAAGGGATTCGAAAAGAAACAAAGCAGGGGAAAACAAATCAGAAAAGAAATACCCTTTTCGGGGAGAGAAAGACTTATCTGAGGAAGATAACGCTGGCTTTAAATGACATGCCCTTTGGACTGGACGTCTGACCTTCTAAGAGCTTGCGTTTTCCTGAACCAGAAACGGACCTGTGATTCCAAACTGGTGGCATTCTGCCGAGACTTTCTTGGGGTGGCGTCATCCTTTTCGGCCGACAGCGCCCTTTGCGGGTTTTCGCTGGCTGACCTCTCTCATTTCTCTTCCTGTCGTCGCTTGATAGCACTCTTTGCGAGTTTTTACTAAACAAGCTCTCTCATTTTGGTTTCTCTTCTCCCGTCGCCTCGTGGTGCCCGAAGGTTTTCACCGCCGAGACTCTCTCATTTTATTTCTCTCAACTCAGGGTGTGCTGGTTTCCTTTTGTGATGCTTATTGGTTTCCCACCATCTTTGGTAATTGATTTGAAGGCTTGTACCTGGTGAAGAGAGGTAGCTGAGACTAAACTTCTCAAGTGTCCTGACATGCCCCGGTTTTCAATTTCAGGGTGAATGGGATTTTGTTGTTGGTGTGACTGAACCTCAGGGAGAGGCTGCCTACGTATCCTTTCGGAATCAAGTCAAACGTAGTTCAGGCCTCAATCAATGTTTTGTTTTTTTTTTTTTTTTTTTTTTTTTTGAGAGGATTGGGTAGTGTTTAGGGAGTAGTGGGGAATAAAACCTTTGCCATTTTCAAATGTGTCAGGACCACCGGAGTATGATTTAGACGTAGTACCTCTTGACTGCATCTGCA
Organism: Nicotiana sylvestris; assembly: GCF_000393655.2. Classification (NCBI taxonomy): domain Eukaryota; kingdom Viridiplantae; phylum Streptophyta; class Magnoliopsida; order Solanales; family Solanaceae; genus Nicotiana; species Nicotiana sylvestris. Next base: position 6,368,250 of record NC_091067.1, on the reverse strand, counting down.
TTTACTGCTGTGTCGGGGTCATTTCCTTCGATATCACCTAAATACAATGCTCCCCGCGGCAGTATCTTCCTCACAATGTATGGGCCTTTCCAATTTGGGGCAAACTTTCCTCTTGCTTCTTCATGATGCGGCAGAATACGCCTCAGTACCAATTGTCCTACTTCGAAATTCCGAGGTCGGACTTTCTTGTTGTAAGCACGGGCCATCCTTCGTTGGTATAACTGTCCGTGACAAACTGCAGCCATCCGCTTTTCATCAATCAACGTCAATTGCTCCAGTCGAGTCTTAACCCACTCGCTGTCCTCGATTTCTGCTTCGACAATGATTCGAAGTGAAGGAATCTCTATCTCTGCCGGTATTACGGCCTCGGTTCCATAAACCAAAAGATAAGGAGTCGCTCCCACCGATGTGCGCACCGTAGTGCGATACCCCAATAACGCAAAAGGTAACTGCTCATGCCACTGTCGGGAACTTTGTATTGTTTTCCTCAAAATCTTCTTGATGTTTTTATTTGCAGCTTCTACAGCACCATTGGCTTTTGGCCGATAAGGAGTGGAATTCCTGTGTGTTATCTTGAATTGCTCGCACACATCTCCCATCAAGTGACTGTTCAAGTTTGCTGCATTATCTGTAATGATAGTCGCAGGAATACCGAAGCGACAGATAAGATTTGAGTGTACAAAATCCACTACAGCTTTCTTGGTGACCGACTTGAGAGTGACAGCCTCTACCCACTTTGTGAAGTAATCGATGGCAACCAGTATAAACCTGTGTCCATTCGAAGCCTTTGGTTCAATTGGTCCAATGACGTCCATGCCCCAAGCGACAAATGGCCAAGGTGCGGACATGGGATGCAGTTCTGTGGGAGGTGCATGAATCAAATTACCGTGCACCTGACACTGATGACACTTCCGGACAAAGCTAAAGCAATCCTTTTCCATGGTCATCCAGTAATAACCTGCTCTAAGGATCTTCTTCGCTAAGACATACCCGTTCATGTGAGGTCCACATACACCTGCGTGTACTTCGTGCATGATCTTTCTTGCTTCCTCGATATCGACACATCTTAAGAGATTGAGGTCCGGAGTCCTCTTATATAACAATTCACTGCTCAAAAAGAAACCACTTGCATGTCGCCTAATGGTCCTCTTTTGATCTCCAGTTGCATGCTCGGGGTATTCTTGTGTCTTCAAGAATTTCTTGATGTCATGGTACCAAGGCTGCGTATTTGATCCCGCCTCGATTACACTGCAGTAACCGTGTCTTTCCTTGATTTGGATTTCCAAAGGATCGACGTGGGCGTTGCCCGGGTAGGGTAGCATAGAAGCCAGAGTAGCAAGTGCATCTGCCAGTTCATTGTGAAACCTCGGAATATACCTGAATTCTATTGAGTTAAAGCGCTTGCTGAGGTCCTCCACATGTTGTCGGTATGGGATAAGTTTGACATCCCGAGTTTCCCATTCGCCTTGAACTTGCCGGATGATCAGGTCAGAGTCTCCCATAATCAGTAAGTCTTCGACATCCTGATCGATTGCCATATGTATGCCCATAATGCAGGCTTCATATTCAGCTGTATTATTTGTGCAGAAGAAACGAAGTCTAGCTGTGGCGGGATAGTGCTGACCGGCAGGTGAGATCAAAATTGCCCCGATCCCTATACCCTTGGCATTCACGGCTCCGTCAAAGAACATCTTCCAAACATGAGCTTCCTCCGAGATCGCTTCTACGGTGTTTACCTCTTCATCCGGAAAATAGGTATCCAATGGCTGGTATTCCTCATCGACCGGGTTTTCGGCCAAATGATCTGCTAACGCCTGGGCTTTCATTGCCGTGCGAGTGATATAAACTATGTCGAACTCCGTAAGCAAGATTTGCCATTTAGCCAGTCTCCCAGTAGGCATTGGTTTCTGAAATATATATTTCAAGGGATCCAACCTGCTTATGAGGAATGTAGTGTGGGCTTGGAGATAATGCCTCAGCTTTTGAGCAACCCATGTGAGAGCGCAGCATGTCTTCTCCAACAGAGTGTATTTGGCCTCGTAGCTGGTGAATTTCTTGCTCAGGTAGTAGATCGCCTGTTCCCTTTTCCCGGTCACGTCGTGTTGCCCCAGGACGCAGCCGAAGGAGTTCTCCAAGACTGTCAGATACAAGAAAAGTGGCCTTCCTGGTTCGGGAGGGACCAAGACTGGGGGATTCGAAAGGTACTCTTTGACTTTATCAAAGGCTTCTTGACACTCCGTTGTCCACTTAATCGCCGCATCCTTCCTTAACAACTTGAATATGGGCTCACACGTGCTTGTCAGCTGGGCAATAAACCGACTGATGTAGTTCAGCCTGCCCAAAAGACTCATCACGTCTTTCTTCGTTCTTGGGGGAGGTAGATCTTTGATAGATTTTATCTTAGTCGGATCTAGCTCGATACCTCTCCTGCTTACGATGAAACCCAAAAGTTTACCTGACGGAACTCCGAAAGCGCATTTGGCTGGATTTAGCTTCAAGTCATACTTCCTTAGCCTCTCGAAGAATTTCCTCAAGTCTTGGATGTGGTTATCCTGCGTCCTGGACTTGACTATAACATCGTCCACGTACACCTCTATTTCCTGATGCATCATGTCATGGAAAATGGCGGTCATGGCCCTCATGTAAGTAGCCCCAGCATTCTTTAAACCAAATGGCATGACCCGATAACAGTAGGTGCCCCAAGGCGTGGTGAAGGCAGTTTTCTCGGCATCCTCTTCATCCATCAATACCTGATGATACCCAGCGTAACAATCTACGAAAGACTGTATCTCGTGCTTGGCGCAATTGTCAACGAGGATGTGGATGTTGGGCAGCGGGAAATTATCTTTAGGACTTGCTCTGTTCAGATCTCGGTAATCTACACATACTCGAGTTTTCCCGTCCTTTTTCGGTACTGGAACCACATTCGCCAACCATGTTGTATATTGGACTACCCGGATCACTCCTGTTTTCAGTTGCTTGGTGATCTCCTCTTTAATTTTGTCACTGACCTCGGTTTTGAACTTTCGTTGCTTTTGTTGAACCGGAGGACAATCAGGATGAATCGGCAATTTGTGAACCACTAGATCGACACCTAGTCCCGGCATGTCATCATATGACCAAGCAAACACGTCTTTAAATTCAAGAAGAAGTTGAATTATCGCCTCTCGCGTTTTCTTGTCCGTGTGAATGCTTATCTTGGTCTCCCGGATTTCTTCCGGGGTTCCTAAATTTACCGGTTCAGTGTCATTCAGATTCGGCTTAGGTTTATTCTCGAAATATTCCAACTCTCGGTTTATCTCCCTAAAAGCCTCTTCCGCATCATATTCTGGTTCTGGATTCATTAATTCGCAATTAAATAGCTCATTGTGACCTGGGCGTGAAGTCCGCAAGCATGTCATATTTAAAGCCGCATTATTAGGACTGAAAAGGAAGATAAGAGGAAAAGTAATAAAATCAGGACGAAAGAAAGAATAGGAAAGCAATGATGATTTTTTTTTATTATTTTCTTTTGAAAATTGGAAGACAACAACGTTTACAACTAGGAATTCGGAATAACAAACGAAAAGAAGAAAACGTTCAAGTTATGTCCCGGAGATAACTTGTGATACAGGAAAGGTGGCAGGACAGGTCTACCCGGACTTCCGTCTAGTTGGGACTGGCGTGATCTCCCAGTTTTGGAGCTTGGCGTTTGGCCCCATGTATATCATCTCAGCAGTGCTCGTGCCTTCGCCTGGTTGAACCATGTGGACCTCGTAGAGCATTTCCCTCATTGCCCCACATATTTCCTCGATTTCCTCAACTGTGAAGACCTCATCTTCTTCTTCTTCAGTGTACCCTGGCCTGACAAAAGTCGCATGTAAATCCGGCAGTGGTCGAGGCAACTTCCAGCCCTCACTTCTCCTTTTCTTTGCCCATTTTTCGTCTGCTGGAGTAGGTTTGAAACCTAGTCCAAAAGGTTTCTTGACGACTGGTAAAGTAATGGGTTCCGTCGTTCCCTGAAGATTTCGTCCAAGCCCCTTCCCTGGCCTAAATCCGTGTCGGATCATTTCTTTGGCCACCATAACCGAAGCGTTAGACAAGAAAGGCTGGGGGCAAGGTACTCCCTCTTCGTGCTGCTCTGCCAATACCACCTCGAAAGCTTGATAGACCGTATGCTCACTCCCTTCTCTTGGTTCAAGATACGGGATAGATGGGTCCCGATAAATGGCATGTTCATCTTCTCCATGGACCACGATCTCTTGGTCTTCATACTCGAACTTCACCATCTGGTGAAGAGTAGAAGGCACGGCTCCTGCCGCATGGATCCAAGGCCTGCCAAGGAGGAAATTGTACGATGTGTCCATGTCTATCACCTGGAAAGTGACTCGAGATTCGACTGGTCCTATGACCAGCAACAGGTCTATTTCTCCCATGGTGTCTCTCTTGATACCATCGAAAGCTCTCACGCAGACGTTGTTGGGTCGGATTCTTCCGGTCTCAATTTCCATTCTTTGCAGCGTGGAGAGCGGGCAGATGTCAACACCTGATCCCCCATCCAGCATCACCCGCTTGACATAGTAGTCCTCACATTTGACTGTTAAATGCAATGCCTTGTTGTGTGCGGCTCCTTCCGGGGGTAGATCGTTCTTGCTGAAGGAGATTTGGTTGATGGCGAAGAATCTTTCTGTCATCCGCTCTAGTTGCTCCACCGAGGTTTCGACCGGTACGTATGCTTCATTCAGGGTTTTCAACAGGATCTTTTGATGCTCGGTTGACCTCATTAATAGTGACAGCATGGACACTTGCTCAGGGTGCTTGCGCAGCTGGTCTATCACTTCGTAATCCGGCATCTTCATCTGTTTGAAGAATACTTCCGCTTCTTCAACACTCACAGGCTCCTTTGGAGGGAAGCGCCTTTGTGTGGCGTTGTTCAGTTCTTGGGTATTTGAGTACCCTCCAACGAAAGTATTTTCTGGAAGTTCTTCCCTGACCTCCTTACCTTTATATGTTACCAAAGTCTTTTGATAATTCCACGGCACTGTGGACGGGTTGGTCATTGGCTTTTGTGGCACGCGTCCGATAACCACTGGCTCATTCAGCCGAGGTGGTTGAATCGTCCCCCGGACCACATAGGCCCCTTTTGGCACATACATAGGTTTTGTCTTTTTGACCCCGAAGTTCTGCGTCTTCTTGGCTTGACCTCGTGGTATGTAAAGAACTCCACCCTTTGCTGGTACTACTTTCTTCTCCACCTTCTTTTCGGGCTTGCTTTCTGCAGCTTTGGCCTCCTCCCCCCTTTCTGATTTCTGGTCTGTTTCAGGCCTCCTCGCTGTGTCGACAATGGCAATTATGGCTTTCAAGGCAGGGTCGAACTCTTTGTCTTCACAAATCATGCCGATCAGCGGCCCGTTATTGTGAGCGGGCAATGGATTGTTAGTTACATTTGGGATCTCTTCGTCCCTTAGCACTATCTTCCCCTGCTCTATCAAATTTTCGACCACTCTTTTCAATGACCAGCAGTCGTTTGTATCATGCCCCTCGGCCCCTGAATGATAGGCGCATCTGACTCCGGCTTTGTAAGAAGGAGATGTCGGGTTTTGCCTTGTTTGAGGGATGGGTTGTAGGAAACCTAACTGAACCAACTTTGGGAACAAAGTCGAGTATGGCTCACCGATGGGCGTGAAAGTCCGCCGTCGAGGTGGCTCTTGGGGGCGGTAGTTATTTTGCGGGGGTTGTGGGTTATAGTGGTTGCGGTAAGGAGGCTGATTTCTGGGAGGTGGAGCTGGGCCTCGGTTAGCTTGTTGTGGTGAATGGTTATAAGGTTGGGCATTCATGACCATATAAGGTTGATGAGCATATGCCGCATTTGAGTGGGGGTAGTAGTGTTGTGAGGCCCTTTCCGGAAAATGGGGCCTGTGATGACGATACTCCCTTGCTTCAGAGGCTGCCATAGCCGTTTCTTCCTTCTTCTTCCCCCTTGTCGTCCCTCCAGACCCGCTTTGGATGGCCTGAGAGGTTGCCCTTAGGGCTGCTTGACTCAGAATCCGACCCGTTTTCAGCCCATTCTCTACCATTTCTCCTATCTTGATTGCTTCCGCGAATGGCTTACCCATGGCCGACATCATGTTTTGGAAATAGTCAGACTCTTGAGCCTGGAGAAAGGTAGTGACCATTTCCACTTCATCCATGGGAGGCTTTACTCTCGACGCCTGTTCACGCCACTTAATAGCATACTCTCTAAAACTTTCCGAAGGCTTCTTCTTCAAATTCGACAGAGAGTTTCGGTCTGGCGCAATGTCGATGTTATACTGGAATTGCTTTACAAAATCTCTGGCGAGATCATCCCATATATGCCATCGGGACATTTCCTGATCCATATACCATTCCGAAGCTATCCCTACTAAGCTTTCCCCAAAATACGCCATTAGCAGTTCTTCCTTTCCGCCGGCTCCCCGCAATTGGTTGCAGTATTTTTTAAGGTGTGCAATGGGGTCACCGTGCCCATCGTATTTCTCGAACTTGGGGGTCTTGAAGCCCGTCGGCAGGTGCACGTGAGGGAACATGCACAGGTCGGCGTAAGAGACGCTCTTTTGCCCGCTCAAACCTTGCATATTCTTCAAACTTTGTTCAAGGCTTCTCATTCTCTTAGCAATCTCATTTTGTTCTGCAATCCTGGGGTTCTGTTCCTGTCCCGGTGCGAGTTCGCACTGAGGCGGTAGAGGATTATTGTTGGTAGCGAACCTGGTTGGTTCCATTGAGAACGATGGTGCTTGGAATGTAAAAGAGGATGAGTCAAAGCTTGGCTTGTATGTGGCAGGCTGTGCCGTAGCTGGGCAAGGCGATGCAGTAAAGATATTCATGCTTGCATCGGTGGCCGACATTCGGGGATGAGGCTCAGAAGGTGATCCGGCGGAGAAAACGGAGTTGGCTGGATACCCGAATGGGGTAGCAGGGTAATTTATGGGGACATTAGAAGTCCCACCTGACCTGGAGAATAATTCAGGGAATCCGGGGACGACACTTGGCGGCTCTTTCCCATTGTTCCAATCATCCAGCATTTCCAACATGCGGAGCCGCAGGATTCTATTTTCTTCTGCAGTTGCGGATTCAGGCGTGAGGACGGCTGAGATTGAGCTCTCCTCAGAGACGGGGACTGTTTGCAATGGAATTTCCGAAGACATTTCCACACTTCCTTTTGACCTGGTGAAGTAGGTGTGAGTACTGTTTCTGGTCCTAACAATAGGTAGTTGAACACCTCTCCTTGACCTCGTGAAGTATGAGTGCGAGGCCAGACTTTCACCAAACCAACCGTCTTTTCAAAAACCCTGGAAACATGCTCAATGACAAGCGCACGGTTAATTTGTAGCAGATAACAGATAGTTAATCTCACGTTGGGCATGATGTACCTATACAGTTAAGTGGATTACTATATGTCTGCTACGAGAGCATGCGTCATTCCGGTATTTTCCTCTTATTTCCCCCTCTTTTTTTCTTCTTTTTTTTTATTTTATTTTCATTTATTTTTCTTTTATATATATATATTTTGTAGCAAAATAAAATGCGATCGGATCCGATGAGGATTGCCTACGTATCACGATACTCACGTGAATCAGATCATTACGTAGTTCGAAAACACAAATGAGCGTGAAAGAAGCAAACTCTTTATTATTGAAGCAGTCTGTTACAAACTACATTTTGCAAAAGAAAAAGCAAACTTTGAAAATAAACCTAGACTCAAAAATAGACTAAAATCACCCTGATGAAAGAAAAACAGGCAGAAGATGCTAAGGTACAGATTTGACCTATGAATGCATTATGGTTTTAAAAATTGGTTTCCGCGGGGCATCGTTCGGCCTCGCCGCGGTCCTAGGCGTGAGATCCCTCTCAAGTTGCTCTAGCTCGTGCATAGTCTGCTTGACATAACCCATTACTGCCGAGAGGACGGTAGCGCTGGACATGTTCTCACATCGTAGGCATCGTCTGGTGATGGCATGGGCAATGGCCTTGATCCTATCTCTGGTTTGCTTCTTCTCTACGAGCAGGCGTTTTGTCTGATCGCTGCATATCTTGAAAACTTGAGCATCTTGTACATGCTGATGCTTCAGTCGTCGTACTTCCAACTTCATCTGGGCTATTGAGTCATACCAGTATCTGCTCTCAATTTGGAAATCCTTGGCCTGATTAGCTGTTTTGATCTCAAGTGCAGCCATCTCTCTCTTTATCTTAGCAACAGTCTTCTCATGGTCGCTTTCCAATCGATTCAGGTACCTGCGATGCTTGTCTGTTCTTGTACCCCACTGTGCTTTGAGCTCTGCTATGATGTTTTCAGATTTCTCCAAACCATCTCGCCATTCCCTGATTTCACCTTTTAGCCCTTTTATCAACTGCTCGTCCGATCGACGCCTTGGTTGTCTATCTGCATCCAACCTTATCTGTTTGATCTGGGCTCTGAGCATTTCATTTTCTTGAATCAACCTGTTCCGTTCTCCCAGATCGGTAGCAACTTGCACGTTGTGTTCATATTTCAATTTTTCCACTTGTTGCTTTAACCCGCTGATTTCGGTGCAATAGCCTCTTTCTTTTGCTAACCAATCCCACTGCTTTTGTGATGATTCGGTAAAATTCCGGATGTGGGGTCTCTTAGCTGGCCTTTCGTGCTCGAGTTCCCTTCTGTACCATGCAAGGTAACCTGGCGCCGTTTCTCCTTTGGCTTGATCCCGCACGCAAGTATCTGATTTCAAATATTGACCCTCATTCCAGATTTGGCGAATCTTTGCTTCTGGGAACTGTCCGTTAGGACTTATCTCGATTGCTTGAGTGCTTAGATCTTCCTCATGAGGTACTGTCTGGCATTTTCCGAACTGTCTTAAAACTCGGCCGGGTGCGTAAGGTTGAATGCTCTTAAGCCCCATCAGCAAGAAATGAGTTTTAGTCGCTGACATATATAAGACCTCATCAACGGGCAACCATCCCAACTTCCATTGTATTTGGCTGGCAGTAAGAGCTTGAAAGAACGAGGTCCAAGCCAGGACTCCTTCGGGCAAACTGATCTCTTTGGCTCTTGCGTAAGATTCTTCTATGCGGGTCTTATCCGGGGAACCACGGCTCAAAATCTCGGAATGATGGCAAAGGTGCTCGGTCATCCATATCTGCAGGAGCAAGTTACAACCTTCGAAGAAATTTCCCCCAGCTTTACAAGTTGTGAGAGCTCGAAAGATGTCGGATACCACCATAGGCGCGAGAGTACTGTCACTTTGCGTGAGTAAAGTGCTGACGACCCCCGATATCTTCAAATCAATGTTTCCATCTTTCCTGGGAAATACCAGAAGACCCAGAAACGTTATCATGAACGCCACCCGTCTGTGCTCGTCCCACTTCTGACGAACTCCTTTGCTGCACAGTTTGTTGATTGGATTATTGAATCCCCCCTCGTGACCGTATCTATCATATATGAAGCATGGAGTACAGAATCCGGCTGCTAGATCCGGGTTGTGGACTGTTCTAGGTATTTTCAATGAATCCAGGAACCGATGTACCGTGACGACTCTTGGGGCGACCAAGTATTTTTCCCTCAACGGAAGTTCAGTATTCCCGATGTATCCGGCCATTTCTTCCAAAGTTGGGGTGAGCTCAAAATCAGGGAAATGGAAAACATTGTGCGCCGGGTCCCAATAGGTAACCAAAGCTCTTATGATATCTCCCCGAGGCTGGATTTCCAACAGACCCACAAGACCTTTCAGATTTTTCTTAACCTCATTTTGCCCTTCAACACCTAGATCATTCCACCATAGCCGTAACTTGATAGGGATTTTGGTCATTATTGAAAAATGTTCATTTTGCATCGTGCTCATCCTGCACATTTATTAAGGTGATTTTAACAAAAATGAACGACTCAAAATATTTTACAAAGGGGACCAAGCTTTGAACACGGCCTTTAAGCACTTCGGGGACGAAGATTTTAAGGCTGTGTGGGTCTAAAAACGTTAAGCAAAACCCAAAAGTGGCCATTTATGCAAAGTCAGCCTTCCGGCGTCCCTTTCGGGAACATTCGGCTATTCATGTCAAAACAGCATCACCTGACTTATTTATGACTCTTTAAAAATTTGAAACATATATTTTTTTTGATTTTGGCTATTTTAGCAAAATGGGGGTTGAACCCGACGAGGGTTGCCTACGTATCTCACATCCGGTGAGAATCAAACCGGCGTAGTTCGGGGGTATCGTAAAATAGGGAAAAAATCGAATAAACCTAGAAATCAAGAATGCGTATTTTTTTTTTTACATTTTTGAAAAGAGATAAAGATTATATTGTATTTCTTTAAAAATAAATACCCCTTTTTTTTGATTTTGAAAGTGATAAAAGAAGATTTTTATAAAATTTATAAATTTTTTTTTTAATGACTCTCAATAAACAAGACAGTTTTTTTTTTTCTTTTTTTTTTAAGAAAATTTCGGCAAGGTTTTGACACTACTTGGACATTGGTTTTATTTTCCCAAAATTAAGCAATTATCTCCCCTACGCTGTTACTTTCCCCCTTTTTTTTTTTAGGAACCGGTCGACATGCGGAATCGCAGCAAATAAATGCATAACACAGATAGGAATGCAGCATGATGGTCTTTCCATTTCAGGTTGCCTGTCCTAGACGGACCCAACCCCTGTGTTGAGTCCCCTAAGTCAAATGCAATGTGATGCAAATAAGCGTTCCTATTAGGGATCCGGCATGAAGTTTCGTTATACTAGGTTTAAACCTTGGTATTTGTTCTAGACTGTGTACCCGAGCGGACAACTCGAGTCGAGGAGGGGGCTACGTACCGGGGACCCGCGAGATCGTCCGGCTTTGTAACTTGTCCGTCCTCTTTCTTATTTTAGGTATTGACATTAACAGAATAGGGAGTCTCGACCAGCGAGCTTCTCCCCGGAGGTAAGAAGAGAAGGGTTTCGGCACAGTTTATATACAGTTCAGATAATATCAAAGCGGTAAAAGACAGCATTTAGCACATTATGCAAAAACATGTAATAAAGATCAGATAATAAAGCCAAATATAACAATTATTCTAAGCTCGAATTCTTGAACCCTGAACCAGTGGTTCTGGGTCCACTAATCCCCAGCAGAGTCGCCAGAGCTGTCACACCTCCTTTTTGCGCGCCCGCCCCGAGGGGTTAGATGCGCGGGTGGAGTTTTTCCAATTTAAGTGACAATATTCGAAATGGGATTATTTATTTAATTCAGAGTCGCCACTTGGGAAAAGTTTGGCTTTTGGTGTCCCAAGTCACCGGTTTATCTTGAATCCCAAATCGAGGAAAATATTCGACTTTTCCAAATGAAGTCTGCGAACCAGAAATTCTAAGTAAGGAATTCTGTTGACCCGAGGGAAGGTGTTAGGCACCCTCGAATCCCGTGGTTCTAGCACGGTCGCTTAAATTGTTATAATGGCTAAATATCTGATTTAAATACATGTTATGACTTGCGTGCTCCCATTAAGTTTAAACCGCTTTTATCATTATCATTTATTTTTATAGAATTGCAACGTCGTGAAGATGCGTCTCGAACCACGTCACAATCAATGCACCCGTGATCGTCAACACATTTTGACTTCGCTGAGATTTGGATTTGGGTCACATCAATGTGCACCCGAATTTAAGAATATATTTTAACTTAAAGTCGCGCCTAAAGAGTCTAAACGCGTTATTATCTTTGGGGAAGGTAGTGGAATTCTCTAAACAGTCCCTCCCAAATTCTAAGTATTTGTCGTGATCAATTATTGAGGGCCCCGCAGTTTGCATTTTTTATTCGGCGAGGCTCGTCTCATTATTTAAGAAGGGTACCCTACAATGACTACATTTCTACTACATTTATCTTTAAAGAGAAGGATGATGCCGAATTTTGCGGGTTTGGACAAATACGGACTGAATCCTTATTATGTTTGCCGGAACTAAACTTGTTTGATTACCTGATTGATTGTTCATAAGGTGAGGGTTACCGCATGCTTTGTCTTCATCGAGTGGATAACTTATTAATTCGCTAAATGAGATTGCAAACAAACTAACAACATACATTGAGTTATGTTTAATGACCTCCAAGTTCTATTTTTTAACACTTTAACCTATTTGAAGTTGATAAACGAAATCGACTGTTTTACCAGGGGAGTTACTACTAAGTGAACTCAAAAAATGGTTATTAGTTTTTCTCAACAATCATCACATTATTTCGAGACAAACAACCTATACCGAAACTCAGTATCGAACCTGCATTGGAGCGAATGAACTGACAGGAGAACTGGCATTCATAGCCAGACTCTTAATGTGACTGCATGGGAGTTTGTTTGGGATACATTTATCCCGGACCCAGTACCACAATTTTGTTGATTCAGTGGTCTAGGCAAAATACATACAAGTGCCTATGACTCTATGTTATACAGTCATAACTAAACCAAACAAGTGTTATACTGAACTGAATGTATACTAAATCAAAACATGTTGTCTATGTCATACTGTCATTACTATTGAACAATGCTATCTGACAGTCCATCTCAAACAGAATGTATGCTAGTTTATACAAAGTGTTTGCAGTTTGCAGTAAAATATACAATCCCAAATAACATTCGACCTATTTTTTAACACCAATGTTATAACATGAACAACTGTTCTTTTCTTTATTTCTGCTTCAACTTCAAACTTTCAACCATACAAAGTTTCAGAGGTTGTGTACCTGGAAATATTTGACAATTGAAGGAAAAGGGGAAGTCAGCAGAGTATGATGACAACAAAAATGCAGCAGCAATCACAGCACTATCAGTAGCAGCAGGGCAGAATAGCAGCAGACAAAGCAATGCAGCAAGAAACAAGCTCGAATGCAGTGATGCAACTATGGCCAATAGAGAACAAATGGCCAAATAACAACAGCACCCAGTGGAGTAGAATCAGAATTCCAGATAGATCAAAACAGTAGTAAACCAATGAGAGCACTCAACTAATAGACACAACTGGGATTTCAGAGGATCAGAATTGGTTTGAACAAATTGAAACAACTGAAAACCCAATAACAATAGGAGGAAGAAAGTTTCTGATTATTGGTTGTATCCCTTCTATCCCTTAATCTCCCTCTATCTATGTGTATCTATTTTGTATGTATTTCAGCTCTCCTTTTCAAACTCCTCACAGTATGTCTATATTCTTTTCCCTTATCTATTCAGCTCTCTTTCCCCAGAAATTCCTCACTGTGTGTGTTTATTTTCTTTTACAGCCCTCAAGGTCCAGTGTCTATCCTTTTTCCTCTTTCTGTTCTGTATATCTCCCCCCCTTTTATAAACCTCAAAACTATCTTTTTTAAACAGCCTTTTTTCAGAATACCCCAGTCCCTCCCATGTGCATTTCCATTTCAGATTCCCATTAGTTATTTAAGTATTAACAAAATCCCCCCATGATATTCCCTGACAGTCTTACTCTTTTAAGTGAGGTTTAATACTTCTTAAACTAAAGTAGAGCATGGGCAGCAGGGGTGTGCTTTGACAGCACACGCTGTCAAACTATTTTTAATTCAAAAGGGGCCTTTGTGCAGGAACCAGGCTGTGCACAATGCACATGCTGTGCACAAGTGCACAATGCACATGCTGTGCACAAGTGCACATGCCCTCAATTCAGATTGCAGCTTAACAATCTATCCTTTCAGATTCAAATACAACTATAAATGACCCTACTTGATTCTTACTTTGATTCAAACAAAGTTGCAGCAGGCAAAATGTTCAATCGTTAACATTCGAACTACTGAAACTAATTGACGACATTTGTCGACTCGACTATATTAGCATTAACATACACAATCGTAGCCAAAAATCAAACATTCAGAAGTATGGGACACATGACTCAACTTATACTGATTAAAACAGAATTGTATTTTGAGGAATCAGTTAGTCAGTACAAATTCGGAATACCACCAGTACGTACGCCTTATCAGAATAGGAGGGGAGGGATTCAGACAAACACAGGGGCTCAAACAAAGTGGCCAAACAAAAGTTGATAAAATTAAAACAAATATGAACAAACTTTCAAAGACCAATCACACGGACTAAAAAAAAGGAAAAGAAAACAAGACTCACCTCAAATCTTTGAAAAATCAAAACCTCGACTCGGATTTGGACAGACCTTTCTTAAGGCTGAATGGATTTTAATCGAAGTGTTTCTCAGATGAGAAACACTTTGATTAAAGTCCATTAGACCTTAACCTCTTCGGTTGAACCGGTATAAACCAGTGACGAAGAAATACAAAAATTTCCAAAGCTCAGATCCGGGATTCAGGCTTCCTTGGTCAGATTCGGACCAAACCAAGTATGGTTTGGTCACGAGGGGGGTCTGGGGAGTGTCTGGTGTGAAGCTGGGGTTGGTTGGTGTAAAACGAGTTTTAACTCGAATCTTCAAATGAAGATTCGAGGACCTAGGGGATGGTTCGGACTACATGGTTAGCAGATCCATGTTCAGGATGGCAAGGGGGTTCTAGGGTGTTAAGGGGAAGGTCACCGGCGTTCAGGCCGCCGGGTTTCTGGTGAGAGTGTGCAGGGGCGGCTCTAGGGTTCGGGGGTTTGGGTGAAGACGATGAGGCTGGGGTATTGGATAGGGGGGGTAGGGTAAGGATTTGGGCTTATATAGTTAGTGGGTGGGTTGATCTCAACCGTTAGATCAATCTAGATCTACGGTTTGGATCTGATGGTCTTAAGTGAAACGGTGTCGTTTCAAGTGTTGAGGGTTTGGGTTTGGTCCGGGTGTAAACGGGTCGGGTTTGTTGATGGGTTATGGGGATTGATCTTGGACCGTTGGATCGGCTTGGTTTAAACGGTTGTGATGGGTTGGCATCGAAACGACGTAGCTTTGGTGTTAAACTACGTCGTTTCATGGCCTGGGGGTGGGCTGTTTGGACTGGTGGCTTGGGCTGTCCGTTTGGGCTGAGTTTGTTGGGCCAATTTTAACAAATTGGCCCAAGTCCGGAAGGGGTCTTTCCTTTTTTCTTTTTTTTTTTTATTTTTATTTCTTTTCTTATTTATTTTAAAACAAAACTAAGCCAAAAATCAAATTAAAATACACACTCAAATACAATTATTTGCACACATACTAAAATATTTCAAAACAGGTAAGGTCAAACCAAATAAAATCACGGACGAAAATGCCTAATCACGATTTTCTATTTAACGACCGAATTATGGTTTGAATTACGCAGGACACATATATATTTTTTGAATTTTATTTTAATAAAGTAAATAAATAAGAATGGGCCAAAATCACAAATAAATCCACAAGGTGCCGCACAGAAATCCGAAATTGTACAGCGGGGCCAATTATATATTTTTTTATTTCTTTTTGGAGCGATTGTCGTGTGAAGCAAAAATCACGTGCTCACAATACCTATCATCATTGCATTTCAACGAATATCTTATTGAGCTTGATCTAACAACCTTGAATTCAAAATGTCCTTTAATTGCTATATTCGAAAACTAGTTAATAATATTCTTCTTTTTGTCAAATACTGATCCCACTTTTATTTCATCCAACGAAGCATTTTTTTAATATCGTAGTTGGGGATTCTTTTTGTTTTAAATTTGATCTTTGTCTAGTTAGTTGAGTAGAGATTTTTTCAGCAACTTCTTAAATTACCGGTGCACTCTCTAAGTCTTGAATACCCAACTTGTTCGTTGTCAATCTCTATAATGCTTTGTCCTTCTACTTGAATAGAATTAAATGTTTCAAGCACCTCTTTAGTTATTGGTTGACCTTCAACCATATCTATTTCCATTATCTGTTGGCATTTTTTTTATTGTCATGTTGAGTTTCTATGTTGACATGTGTTTGAAGCACCTCTTCAGTTATTGCTTGAGCTTCAACCATGTCTATTTCCATTATTTGTTGGCATTTATTTTGATTGTCATGTTGAGTTTTCGTGTTGACATGTTCGTTGCTTGTTAATCCAAAAACTCTTTCCGAAATATCAACAATGAAACGACATCCCTTGAAGAGTGAATGAGTTTTTAGTAACTTTATACATGTGTGAAGATCTAAATCTTTGGATACAAGTATTCCTTGTTTGTTCCAAGGTTGATATCAAACCATATCACTACTTTAAACTTGTGTCTATCCAATTTAATAACTTCAAAGATCTGTTAATGAAATCTTCAAACCGAATTGCCATAGGTACTAGAACAAGCTTTGTTTGATGATCAAGATATTTATAGTCTTCAGTCCATCTACCATTAAAAGCAACTATAATGCATATTGTTTCCATCCTGCAAGTAAAGAGAATGGGAAACTCAGGACATATTTTATAATGCAATCCCTGTATAATTAAGAACAGGTACTGTAAGTTCAAGACCAAGTTAAGGACCAAGTGTCCTTAACATTTGAACTTGGAATTCAAAGTTAAGGACTGCATGTCCTTAACTTTTGAACCTGTAATTCAAACTTAAGGGTTGTCTGTCCTTAACTTTTGAACCTGCAAGTCAAACTTAAGGACTCCTGTCCTTAACTTTTGAACTTGAAACCCAAAGTTAAGGACTACATGTCCTTAACTTTTTAACTTATAATTGTAAGTTAAAGAAGAACTCTCCATAAATATTGAACATGTAAGTCAAAGTTCAGGACCAAGTGTCTTGAACTTTTCAACTTGAAACTCAAACTTCACGAACTAGCGTCCTTAACTTTTTCAAAACAATTTGCATGACAGTATGTCCTTAATATACAGAATAACAGCAACAAAGTTAAGGACATTGTCTCCTTAACTTTTTCAATTCAATTTTCAAAGTTAAGGACATGTAGTCCTTAATATTATGTGCTCAATTTTTACATAATTAACCTGTAATTCAAACTTAAGGACTTCATGTCCTTACTTTTGAACCTGTAAGTCAAACTTAATGACTTCCTGTCCTTAACTTTTGAACCTGCAAGTCAAACTTAAGGACTCATGTCCTTAACTTTTGAACTTGAAACCCAAAGTTAAGGACCAAGTGTCCTTAACTTTTGAACTTGAAACTTGAAGTTAAGGACTACCTGTCCTTAACGTTTTAACTAATAACTGTAAGTTAATGACCAACTGTCCATAAATATTGAACATGTAAGTCAAAGTTCAGGACCAAGTGTCCTCAACTTTTCAACTTGAAACTCAAAGTTCAGGACCAAGTGTCCTTAACTTTTTCAAAACAATTTGCAAAACTATGACAGTATGTGCTTAATATACAAAAGAACAGCAACAAAGTTAAGGACATTGTGTCCTTAACTTTTTCAATTCAATTTGCAAAATCAGGACACTATGTCCTTAATATTATGTGCTCAATTTTTATAGAATTATCACATGACGCGATGTCCTTAACTTTATCAATCCAGAAATTAAAAAAAAATCAAATTTCTACTTACAGTATAAAAATTAATAGAAATCGGAAAAAGTATAACTATGTCGAAATAAAAATCAATAGAAACACATAAAAGTATAACTTACTGTAAATCTATGTCGATTTTTGGATGAGAATGTTGAATTCTATCGTTTGAAATTGGAAGAGAATCTTCTGCAATTTCGACGATCACAGTGTGGTAATATAGCGCTGCTGCTGATCATTAATAATAGCGTAGCTATAAGTTATAGCAGAAGGGTATTTTCATCCAGTCAGGTATAAGTTTATTAAACCAGTGGCTAAAGACTAAAGACATTTAAAACACTGGCTTTAAAATAAAGACATGTGATGTTAGTGGTTATTTGTGCACATCGCCATTTGTATGCAGGAGCTCCAAAATCCAGCATATTATACTGGAACTTTCCGTGTTTTCAACTAAAATAGCGTCTATTTATCAATGACTTTGCAAACGATGGCTATTTTTCGATTACCAATTCAAACTGCAGCCAGGACAATTGAGTTCAATTACATTGGCAATGAACAAAGAGAGAAGGACATAATTATGTGAAGTTAGGCTTTGCAAAACCAAACTTCACATAATTTGAAAGCAAGCAAACTTAGAACATTTTTGTCTGAAATTTGACCTAAAAGAAGAAGAGAATCAACGCTTTTGTCTGAAGTTTGTCAACACTGGTTACAAATTTAATAAATTTTTTTTAAAATTAAGTATAACTTAAAAAATAGGTGAAAATTAATTACTAGGTGCAATTTCTATTGTATAAAACATGATATACCAAACATAAACTTGTAAATCTGGATAACATATCTAAGATATTATCTTGCGACATATAACTATTAAATGAGGAAATGATCTTCTATGACTAGTTAAAGTTGAAATAAAAAAAATGAGTCTGCAAAGGTTGTTTACTACATTCATGAAAAAAAAAATCACATAATAACATTTGCAATAACAATGAAATTGATCTTCCCCACTCAAATGACAATGCAAATAGATTTTCAAATAATATTTATGAGATTTTAACAATCTTCCAGCCTTTGGAAAGAAAGCCACATTTAAGGCTGATTGTTTAAAACATAACCAGCTTTTGTAAAGTTATTAAAATATAGCCACTTCTTGATTTTAATTTTTAAGGAACTGTTTGAGTTCGCTTAATAGCAAAAGAACAAAAACCTAATAGTTTTGTTTTATCGTTCTACCCGAAAAATAATTAAGGTAAGCTAAAGCTAGCGCGAATACTAGTGTTATGAAGAACAAGACAACAACAAAAAAAGAGAAAACAAGAACTAATTTATTACGACCATGTAAAAATAGCCAGATTTACAAGTGGTAATTAAAAAATAGCCACAGTTTCAAAAGTAATCTAAATTTGGCCACTTTTTATCTAAAGATAAATTTTGAACTAAAATACAATTTAAAATACGAAAAATATTCCAGCATAATATACCGGAGTTCCAGTATAATATGCTGGAAGTTCATACATAGGTACTCCGGTCTCCAGTATATTATGTTGGAACTTTCTGTGTGTTGAAGTTCCAACATAATATGCTGAAAGTTCATACACAAGTGCATCAATCTCCAGTATATTATGCTGGAACTTTTCGTGTTGCAGCAAAAATAGTGGCTATTTTTCAATGACTTTACAAATGCTGACTATTTTTCAATACCAGTCCGAAAATTGGCTAGCTCGTACTATTTTCACAAATAAATAATGATCTCGTATGATCAATTATAATATAAATAGAGAATATATTATTTTAACAAATCTCATATATATAATGACATATAAAATATTAATGAATCATAAACAATGGAGCCAATAAGAATATATCAATATCAACCATATAAATATCACTAGGGGTAGCAAATGGGCAGGTTGGGCTGAATTTGGGCGGGTCAAGATGGGTTAGGTTAATAAATGGGTCATTGCTCAACCCAGCCCAAAGTGTACTTGGGCTAAGATGGGTTGGGTCAAGATGGGCTAAACAATGAGTCATAACCCAACCCGCCCAACTTGACCCATGTTGTAGAATCATGCTCATCTTGCATAAAAAAAAGTCTTTTACCTTAAAATGTGTAAGTTGAAATTTGTTTTGGAAGTTGGGGTAGGGGTGGAGTGGGGGGTGAGTAGTGCAAAAAAAACAGAAAATAAAAAATTAAAAATAAAAAAAAGAAAAGTAATTTTTTTTTTTAGGGGAGGGGGTTTCACGAAGGGGAAGGGGGATGGTTGGTGCAGGAAACAACAACAACCCAGTATAATCTCACTTAGTGGGATTTGGGGAGGGTAGTGTGTGGGGGTGGGGATGCAGAAAAATGAAAATACAAAAAAACAAAAAAGTAAAAAAAATTATTTTTTTTGGGAGGGGGGTTTCACGGGGGGAGGGGGATGGTTGGTGCAGGGAAAAAAATAGAAAATTGAAAATACAAAAAAAAAATTTTTTTTGAGGGGAAGGGTTTTGCGGGGGTGGGGGGTTTTGCGGGGGTGGTGGGTGGGGTATGGATGGTGCAGAAAAACAAAAGAACATAAAATTGAAAATACAAAAAAAAAGTAAAATTAGGACAACTAAATAAATTTCTATATAAGTTGGGTTGAGATACCTTTTGTTTTGGGTGAGTTTCATGGGTTGTATTTGGGCTGCTTAGTGGATAAGAATGAGCTATAAAATATAATAGGTTAACTTGGGCTCAGCCCAAATTGACCCATGAGCTAAAATATTTATAACCCAACCCATTAATCTTTGAGCAGGTTGGGCGGGTTAGATGGGTTTGAGCTCAAATTGCCACCCCTATATGTACTATATTAGAGACTTATTTATCCTCACTATTTAAGGGGCCATTTGCATCTATACTCGCTTTTTGGGTCACGTTTTAATTTGTGCCCGCTTTGCAAAAAAAAATTTGCAAGCGTACCCACTTTTTTGTGTAACTTCAGCATACGGGCCTGAAGTAGCAAAGACAATCACGCAAAACTTCAGCATTCTAGTAGACGGGACTGGAGTAGAAAGTGTGCTAAAGTTTTTGTTTGTAATTGCTGAACTTAAGCATAGTAGCTGAAGTTTTGTTCTCTATTAGCTGAAATTTTTGTTTGTAATTGCTGAAGTTTTTGTTTTAGTAACTGGCGAACTTCAGCTCTAGAGCTGAAGTTTTTGTTTTATAACTGGCGAACTTCAGCTCTAGAGCTGAAGTTTTTGTTTTGTAACTGGTGAATTTCAGCTCTAGATCTGAAATTTTTGTTTTTGTAACTGACGAAGTTTTTATTTTTGTAACTAGCGAACTTCAGCTAAAGTTTTATTTTGTAACTGGCGAACATCAGCTCTAGAGAAGGAAAATAACTCAAAGTTGAATAGCATCACAAATAACTTCAAGTGTCTTTTTCTCCAAATCTTTTTCATCAATCCATATAGAACTTCGCCGTCGTAGAAGGTTGCGTGTTTCTTTATTCTTCTCTGAGAATTTCATTTCCCTCACAATTCAAAACGCCATTACTTTAATTAATAACCTTTCTTCCGTAAGAGAACCCAATGGCCACATTTTAACTGACCTATGACAGTTCTATATGGAAACTAATTCCTTATCACAATGATGAAGAATTTATGCATCATGTATGTTGAGAATGGCAACTGAAAGAGTTTTTCATATTTGGTTTTTATTCGTTAAAGCTATTTTCGATCTCTATTTGAGTGCATGATTCTCCCATTCTTTAACGTTTTGTTTTCCTTCCTTTCTTGAAAGTCCAAACATATGCATTTTTGTTCTTGGGCGGATATAACTTTGAGGAGAAGAAGGAGGCGGAATGGGGCTGAAGTTGTTTAAAAAGTGGGTACAAGTTAAAACTTTTTTAAAAAAATGGGTATATGTTAAATGGGGGCGACCAAATAGGGCGCCCCGTGCAATTTTTACATATTTAAGTTTTAATTAAATTATAAGTTGATATACAATTTATCAATTGTATACAAATTAGTATTAGTGAGTATTATGAATTGAATAGGGAATATCAGTTGTTTCTCATCCCTTTATAACTGATTTCTCTCTCTCTCTCTCTCTCTCTCTCTCTCTCTCTCTCCCCCCCCCCCCCCCCCCCCCCCAAATTTTTCTTCCTTCAATGTTCTCTGATTTTTATCCTTTTATGTTGTGTAGAGTTTTAATAGAATCCATTAATGTATTCCAATCGTTTTACTATGAGTTTTAACTTCGCAATTTTCTTTCATGTTGCACAATTGGTGTTCAAATTGAAATTTTCAATCTATAAATTTTGAAGGAGTTTGATTCCCCACCATTGACAACTATTAAAAAACTTCAATGATTTGAATTCGAGTTTAGGTTTTCAAAAAATATTATTTGTTTTGGATTTGGTGTTGTTGCAAATAATTGGGAATATTCTTTAGAGTTTATATCTCAATTTTGAGAGTGTTTGATAAAGATAGTTGATTTTGCCTGAAGAAGAAGAAGAACATATGACATATAAATTTTTATTAAATTTTATTCAAGTGGCATTATGAAACGACCAGATCAGTCGTTCCGAGAGTTTTATCCCTGTTTCCTCCATTTCTACTTTATTTTTTGTGGTTTGCTCTTTTATGTTGTGTTGGATTGGTTGGCTCGGGTTCGGAATAATTGTAGAGAGGAAAAAGATACTTAGTCTCTTAAGTTGGTATTTTTGTTAGAAAAGTCAACCGGAAGTTGACTTGTGAGTAAACGATCTCGGAATTTGGTTTTTATGATTCAGATAGCTTCGGGAGGTGATTTGGGACTTAGGAGCATAACCGGAATGGATTTTGGAGGTACGGGGTAGATTTCGGCTTGAATTGACGAAATTGAAATTTTGGTGTTTTCCGGTTGATAGTGAAATTTTGATATATGGGTCGGAATGGAATTCCGAAAGTTGAAGTAGGTCCGTTATATCATCTGGGAAGTGTGTGCAAAATTTCAGGTCATTCGGACGAGGTTTTATTTTTTGATCATTTGGAAATTTTGGAGTTTCTTAGGCTTGAATCAGATGATGATTTGATGTTTCGATGTTATTTTGGGCGTTCTGAAGGTTGGAACAAGTTTGAATGATGATATGGGATGTGTTTGTCATGACCCAAAAATCACTAAGGGTCGTGATGGCGCCGGACACCATTGTCACGCAAGCCGACAACAAATAACTAGAAACTTCTTGTTTTAAAACTTATTGAATTCGTTCCTTTTATACATTTAAACAACAAGTAATGAATTGCATTGAAATAAGGAAATATCTTTAACCAATTAAATATTGAACAATCCTATATCCATCCCAGAACCCAGTGTCACAAGTGCATGAGCAATTTCTAGGAAATAATATAATACAACAACCGTCCGGAATACTATATTGGACGGAAAATAAATACAGAAAACTGAAAGAGACTCTGCTGGCTGCGAGTCGCCTTGAGAAGTGCAGCTCACCTAAGTCTCCGTAGCAACCATGCTGCTACACCCAGTAGGCCACTAGAGATACACATGCATGTGCAACAAAAATGCACAGAAGTGTAGTATGAGTACGAAAACAATGTGTACCCAATGAGTATCCCATCTAATCTCGAAGAAGTAGAGATGAGAGGTCGACTTCGACACTTACTAGTGGTCCAATAATGTATTATCCATAATATATTAAACCGTGGATTTTTATAAACATGATTATAATTTAATGGGTTGAAGCAAATAAACAATTCTTTCTTTTATAGAAAGTTTCCAAATTCATTTTCATCATTTATACATATATTCTCAATCTAGGAAGAGGCAACAACAACTTCAATAAGTTTTAAGTCAAGCAATACAAGCATACGCAAATCATGCCGAGGACGTACGTCCCGATCCAACAGAAAATAAATTGTGTACTGCCGAGGGTCGAATGGCGCTAACCATAGATGCATCTATTTAATCTACCGAGGCGTTTGGCCCATTCCGAAATTAAACACACATACACACAGTCAATCAAGAAGTCAACATGGAACAATTATCCAAGAAAAGCTAATTCTCTTTAAACAATTTAAGAAAATAAAGTTTAAATCTTTTTAGATATTCATTTACTAATTCTATGTGATTTAAGCAATTCAAGTTGTCATAAGATTACAAATAGTCCAAGTGTAGCATGCTTTTGGCCCCTAGACTACCCGTACTTAAACATAATAGTAGATACGCATGGACCCTCGTCACCTCGTGCATACGTAACCCCCACAAATAGAAGCACATAACCAATTATATCACCTATGGGGACAATTCCCTCTTACAAGGTTAGAAAGGAGACTCATCTCGCTCCGAAGATCCAAAACTGGCATCCACGCCCTTCCGAAGACTCGAATCAGTGCATAATGCTCCAAAACTAGCCAATAATTATGAAAATCCATTAACATATGTTAAATTACTTATTACAATCCAATTGATAGCAATTCCTAACCCCGATCGAAAAGTTGATAAAATTGCCCTTGGGCCCACATACCCGGATCCCAAAATTCTTCGAAGATAAAGTTTATCCATGAACTCACGAACTCAAATATATGATTTTCTCTTAATTCCATATCCAAAATCTTGGTCAAATCCAAGAATATTAATTTTCTAGGTCTTCCTTAAACCCCCAAATTTCTACCCATTTACATGCTAAAATCCATACAAAATCGATATATTTAACTCAATATAGGTGGGGTTAGCTTACCTTATCGTTGATGATGAAAATCCCCTCTTGAAACTCTCCAAGAATCGCCCAAGCCAAGAAACTATGAGAGAAGATGGCCAAATCCCGATTTTAAGAGAACCATTTTGCCTCCAGCACTTCTGCACTTGCGTTCCCTTGACCGCTTCTGTGGTTCCGCAGGTGCGGCGCTTCCACCGCTTCTACGGATATCTCACCAGGCCTCCCTTCCGCTTCTGCGATTCAACCGCCGTAGGTGCGGTTCCGCTTCTGCGGCTGCTCGACTGCATCTACAGTCCCCTTCACTTTTGTCTAAACCGCATCTGCGGTTCCTCTGGCCGCTTTTGCGGCTCTGCACCTGTAGCCCAATTCTCGCAGGTGCAGTTATGACAACAACCAGCAACCTCAGCCTTCCGAAAATTCCATTTTCGATCCGTTAACCATCCAGAATCCACCCGAGGCCCTCAAAACCCCAACCAATCATACCAACCAGTCCCAAAATACAATACGGACTTGTTCGAGGCCTCAAATCATATCAAACAACGCTAAAATCATGAATCGACCTCCAATCCAAGCTTTATGAACTTTAGAATTTCAAATTTCTACTTTCGATGTTTAAACCTATCAAATCGCATCCGATTGACTTCAAATTTTGCACACAAGTCATATTTGACATTACGGACCTACTCCAACTTCCGGAATCGGATTCCGACCTCGATATCAAAAAGTCCACTTCCGGTCAAACTTCTCAAAAAACCTTTCAATTTTCTATCTTTAGCCAAATGACTTCAAAATGGCCTACGGACCTCCAAATTCACTTTCGATCACGCTTCCAACACCAAAATCACCATACGGAGCTACTCCCAGACTCGGAATCCCAAATGGACATCGACAACACTGAAATGCACTTCAAGCCAAATTTATGAAATTTCTTCCAAATTGCTAACTTTCACAATATGCGCCAAAATGCTCCCGGGTCATCCAAAACCCGATCCAGGCATACGCCCAAGTCTGAAATCGTCATACGAACCTGCTGGAACCTTTATATCCCAATTCCGAGGTTTACTCTGAAATCCAATCTTAGTTAATTCTTTCAACTTAAAGCTTCCGAAATGAGAATTCTCTTTCCAAATCAACTCCAGACTTCCCGAAATTTAATTATGACCACGTGTACAAGTCATAACACCTGAAATGAAGCTGCTCATAGCCTCAAACTACTGAACGGCGTACTAGAGCTCAAAACGACCGATCGGGTCATTACAGTATTGGCATGTTTGGTTGAGGTCCCAAGGGCCTCGGGTGAGTTTCGGGTGGTTAATCGGATTAAATCTTTGTTTGGAAAGTTGCAAATTTTCTGTTGTTTATGTTGTAGAGTTTTGTTCTTCACATTCGCGAGAGAGCTCTCACGTTCGCGAAGATATGTGGAGTGAGGCAGGGGAATTTCTCTTCGCATTCGCGATGTTGGTCCCCCGTTAGTGAAGGGTGAGGCAGAGTGTGCATCGCGAACGTGAAGCATGTCCCACTTTCTCCTAGAGTAGTTGGAGCAGCTGGGTTCCCAGGATTTTTTGATTCGCGTTCGTGTAGGTTCAGTTGCGTCTGTGAAGGCTTGGAGGGTGGAAGCATCGCGTTTGCGTAGAGTATGTCGCGTTTGTGAAGGAGGAATGCGTGGTCAATGATTTTTGTGCTTCGCGAATGCAAGGCTTTGACCGCGTTTGCGAAGAAGGAAATTTTACCTGGGCAGAATGTTTAAATAGTGGCCTTCGCGATTTTTGGTCTATTTCCACCATTGTTGAGTGATTTTTGTGCTTTTTGAGAAGGATTGAAGAGGGAATAGAAGGGAAACACTTGGAGGTAAGATTTTTTTAACTCAAAACTTGATTCTATGGTGATTTTTAACTTATTAGACATGAAATATGTGAGATTTAAAGCCTAAAATTGGGGGATTAGGGCTTGAAATTGGAGAGTGTAAATTGGGGGTTTGAGGGGCCATTTGAGGTCTGATTTTGATGTTCTTGGTATGTATGAACTCGTGAGAAGATCAAGATTCTATTGATGTAATTTTTATCGGATTCTAAGACTTGGGCCCAGGGGGTCGGGTTTGACCAATTTCGGGATTTGTGATGTAATTTGATTATTTTCGAGTGGGCTTTGTTCTCTTAGCATATATTGATGTTATGGTTCTGATTTTGGTTAGATTCGGGGCATTTGGAGTCTGAATCAAAAGGCAAAGGCATCGCGGTCTAGAGTTTGGCTAGGCTTGAGATAAGTAACGCTTCCAAACTTGGTTCTGAGGGTTCGAAACCCTGAACTATGTGTTTTGTGATTACTATTGAGGTGACGCAAATGCCAAGTGATGGGCGTGTGGGAGTCCCCATGAGAAATGCAGCCTGGATTATTTTAGAGCACCGTTTGGTGACTCTTTCTTGCTGATATTTGTGTTGTACTTATGCGAATAAGTTAATGGGCTAAAAACCATGCCAATTAACATGTTAAGGATTCACGCCAATACTATAGAGACCCGAGAGGTCGTTTCTTGTTGTCATATCATTAGCTTCATTAATATTTTTACTCAGCCTTGTTCATGCATATTATATCATGCCTCGGTCTCGATTATTGTTATTTGACACATCATATCATTGTTCGGACTAGTATCATGACATTTTTGAGCCTGTGTGTGTGAGATTGGAGAGTGATGACTAAGTGAGGTCGAGAGCTTGATATTGAGTGACAATATGGGATCGGGTTGCACACTGTAGCGAGATGTTGAACATGCCTTCTTTATCTTGCTATAACGCTTGGGCTAAAAGAAAAGCCACCCGGAGTCTTTACACCCCTAGTGAGCGCAGTTGATATTATTGAGGGATGAATCTTCCCTGGATATGGATCTTGTCCGAAGTACTTATTATCTGGAGATGGATCTTCTCTATGATGGCTGGATTGGCCTGTCCCTCGGTACTGGAGACTATTGGTCTGTGATGTGTATATATTCTGGGATGGATCTTCCCTGGGCCTTGTGAACCATGTACAGTACCAAGTGGTTGTGAGGTTGTTATTATTATTATTATCTGGAGATAGATCTTCTCCAAAGGCTGGAATAGCCTTCCTTAGTACTGAGTGACTGTTGTCAGAGATATATATATTACGGGATGGATCTTCCATGGGCCGTAAGAGCCATATACAGTACTGAGTGGATGAGCATTTTAGATTGTGAGCACACGAGGCACTCAACATGGTGCATTTCATATAGCATGTGCATTGACATGTAGATGTAGTAGAGTTACACTTTTTTACCTTATTCATACTTGCTCTGTTTTACTATTCGAGCTGTTTTATTTAACTGAAAGCATACCTATGTTTCTGTACATTATTTCTGATATCCTTGAGGAGGTTGAGTTTGTTACTACTTATCAGTCTAAAGGTTGGATTTGTTACTTACTGAGTTGGTGTACTCACATTACTCCCTGCACCTCGTGTGCAGATTTAGGTACTTTGGATCCAGTGGTTGATGGTTGATCGAGGCTGCTGACTTAGGAGATTATTGAGGTATCTACACGATGTTCGCATGCCTTAGCTCTCCACCTTACTTTCTAGTTGTATTTCAGTTGTTCCCTTAGACATTATATTAGACTATGTATCTTTCCTTAGACGCTCATGCACTCTGTGACACCTCGATTTTGGGTTGGATTGTATTTATTCTTGGAATTTCTTATGTTTCAAATAGTCATTTAACTGTTAAAAGCTTCCGTAAATATTTTTAAACTTATTATTTCTGTGTTGATTGTTGAGTTGTGGCTGGCCTAGTTTCACGATAAGCGCCATCACGACGGGTCGGATTTTGGGTCGTGACACATTATAGTTGTATGTAAATTATATTTAAGTTGTATTATGTTTTAATTATATATTTTTTATTTGAATGTTGTGTGAAAGTTGAAAATAGTTGTATAATGTATGAATTATTGTCTGAAATTTGTATTTTAAGTTATAAATACTATCTTTTTACATAAAGTTGTTGTATGTAGCACCAGTTTAGGCACCAGCTGTGCCCATCGTGATTTCGGGTCTTCAGGAGGCCTTGGCACAGATCTTATCAATTTGCACTGTCCTGGCTCAGGCAATTTCAGCCACTACAGCAGCAGCTACTTCATAGGTCGGGGGAGGCAATCAAACCCCCGATGCTCGCACACCTGAGCAGGTAGTGCAGGGACTACAGACGCCGGGGAAACCTCCAGCTCAGCCGATTGCGCCAGTTCAGGAGTTCATAGTACCATCCATGCCGGATGATGAGCAGTAGCATCTTGAGAGGTTTGGTAGGATCCAACCTCCGTCATTTAGTGGTGCTGAGGGCAAGGATGCCCAAGGTTTTCTTGACAAGTGTCAGCGAATGCTCCGTACAACAGGGATTCTTGAGTCTAGTGGTGTGAAATTTACCACCTTTTAGTTCTCGAGGGCTGCATTTACTTGGTGGGAGGATTTTGAGAGGCGTAGGCCTGTCGGTGCAGCACCCCTTTCCTGACAGCAGATCTCCGCTCTCTTCTTGGAGAAGTATGTACCGTAGTCCCGCAGAGAGGAGCTGCGTAGGCAGTTTGAGTGGTTGACTCAGGGGGATATGACCGTGATCCAGTATGAGATGAGGTTTTCTGAGTTGGCTCGTCATGCCATTTGGATGATTCGTTCAGATCGTGAGAGGATCAGGAGATTTGTGGATGGCATTAACTACCATCTCCGTATTCTGATGACTAGAGAAAGAGTATTGGGTGGTATGTTCAAGGAGGTAGTTGATATCGCTCGTGAGATTGAGATGGTTCACCGTCGGGAGCGAGAGAAGAGAGAGGCCAAAAGGCCTCGAGGATCGGGCAGTTACAGTGGTGCTCCTTCGAGGGGCCAGTTCTAGCATGGTAGAGGTCGTTCTTTCAGGCCTACCCAGTCGGCCTGTCTAGAGTATCGTGGGGCATCTTCAGGTCGTGGTCATCATAGGTCTCAGTAGGGCTAGCCTTCATTCAGCGCCCTCCCAGCTCAGAGTTCATCTCGTGCCCCATCAGCTCAGGGTTCTTCTGCGTCGAGTGCATCTACTAGTCACTCCAGTGCGAGGGGTTCCTTTCAGTCCCCATCTCCAGCACTGGGTAGTTGTTATAAGTGTGGAGAGTTTGGACATACGAGGAGGCAGTGCCCTCGACTTCGTGATGGTCAGTTTCAGTAGAGGGGTCAGCCCTCGACTTCTGCTACAGTTACTTCACCGCCTGCCCAACCAGCTAGGGGTAGAGGTCAGGCAGCCAGGGGTCGCCCCAGAGGGAGAGGTCAATCAGGCGGTGGTCAGTCTCATTTCTATGTTATTCCAGGAGCCGCAGACGTTTTTGCACGGACCGCGGTCATTTTTGTGCGGTAAGCGGTGTCGGAATCCGAGGGGTACTCTATAAATATGAGGTTTTGGGTTTTATTTGATATTTTGACCTAGAGAGCTCGGATTTTGGCGATATTTCGAAGGTTTTTCAAGAAATTCATCGGGGTAAGTGATTTTAACTCAGATTTGGCTAGAATACATGAATCTATCACTGAATTCATCATTTAATTCGTGATTTGAGATGGAATTTGGGAAGAAAATTGTGGAACCTTGAAATATGTAAAATGATGATTTGAAGGACCAAATGGTATCGGAATTGGGTAATTTTGGTATGGTTAGACTCGTGAGGGTATGAGGATTCTGAAAATGTAAATTTTACCTGATTCCGAGACGTGGTCCCGGGGCTCGGGTTTTGCTAATTTCGAGATTTTCGATATTTTTCGAATGTTTTCACTTGGGCTTTGTTCCCTTAGCATATTGTGACCTATTTGTTCTGATTTTGGATAGATTCGACGCACGTGGAGGCCAATTTGAGAGGCAAGGGCATAGTGAACTAGAGTTTTGGCCAGTTTGAGGTGAGTAATGATTTTAAATGATGTCCTGAGGGTTTGAAACCCCGGTTTTGCACAACGTAGTGCTATACTAAGTTGAGATACACGCTGTGTGACGAGCGTGAGGTTCAATGCTCTGGGGATTGGGACTTGGTCCATCCCGAATGATATTTTACTACATTTTTGATTGAGACATATACTTTATTGTTGTGAATTGGGCTTGTTGCCATGCTTGGGGCCTTGTTCCGACCTGTAGAACCCTTAGGGGATTTTTGACTAGTTTTCCTCACTTACTTTGTTAAAGAATTTATGACCTCAGTCATGTTTCCAATTGTTTAAGAATGATATGAACCAAATTTTTGAAATGTTAATCATAAATGAGAAGAGATATGAGGGTCGAGATCCCGACCGTACATTATGCCGGGGAGGCTGTGTTTTTTAAATGACTGAGAGGGGTCGAGGACCTAATAGTGAGGATATTTTATATGATATGGATCGGGCTGCGCGCCGCAGCAGATATATATATATATTATATACATTATGGATCGGGTTGCACGCCGCAGCAACTACTTATATGGATCGGGCTGCACGCCGCAGCAATTATAAGGCGCTTGGGCTGAAGGAGCCCCTCCGGAGTCTGCACACCCCCAGTGAGCGCAGTCGACTATTATTATTATAGATCGGGTTGTACGCCACAGTGATATACGGATCGGGCTGCATGTCGCAACGGTATATATATATATATATATATATATATATATATATATATTGATTCGGTTATCGTGAGAAGTATATGAATTGACAGCTGAGGATAAGAACGAATAAATGAACTGAAATGCTTGAGGAGCTGATTTATACCGATTATATCTGTTTTACCTGGTTTAAAGAATTTCACATGATTTCCTTATCCACAGATGTTTAAATGATTTTTATTGTTTTGATATAGAACTGCTTAGTGCCTTTACGTGATTTCATACTGTCAGCCATTATTTATTGTTATTACTCACTGAGTCGGAGTACTCACATTACTCCCTGCACCATGTGTGCAGATTCAGGTATAACAGAGTCCGCACCTGAGCACTGATTCCATCCAGGCTAGGCAGTGATTTAGAGTTACGAGGTAGCTGTTGACGTCCGCAGCCCCTTGTCTCTCTTATCCTTTATCATTTATATTTTCTTCAGACTATTGTATCGGATTCCGTACTTTGTAGACCTATAGCAGATTCCATAGTAGCTCATGACTTGTGACACCCCGATTTGGGCTGTGTCGGGATGGTTCCTGCTGTTATTATCGTTAAATTCCGTATTGTTAGTGATCGTGACTCACGCTTCACTAGCAACTTTTGGACCCAACTCTTTAAGTGTCTTGGGTCGAAGCTGAATCACAGCTCAAGTTTTCATCCGCAATCTGATGGCCAGACGGAGCGGTTCAATGGTATGTTGGAGGAATATTTGCGTCATTTTGTAACCGGATCGCAGAAGAATTGGGTGAAGCTTCTGGATGCTGCTCAACTGTGTTTCAATTCACAAAAGAGCTCTAGTACAAACAAAAGCGCTTTTGAAATTGTTACCGGACAGCAACCGCTACTCCCACACACCGTCAATGCACCAAATATGTCTAAATCTCCTCGAGCTGCTAGCTTCTCTAAAGAGTGGAAGCAAAATTTGGAGATAGTGCGGAGCTATCTTGTCAAGGCTCAAAAGCGGATGAAGAGGCATGCTGATCAGAATCGTCGCTTTGTTGAATACCAAGTAGGAGACAAAGTGATGGTCAAAATTCCAAAACGTTACTTATTTGCAGGGGTCCATGACCCTCGCTTATTGCAAAAATATATTGGACCCTTGTCCATTGAAAGGCGTATTGGGAAAGTTGCATACCGGGTGGATACCCCAGCTTGGTGGAAAATTCATCCTGTTTTTCATGTCAGCCTCCTGAAACCTTTTCGGGAAGATACAGAGGATCCTTCAAGGAGCCAGCTCACAATACCCAGTATTCGAGGGCCCAATTCAACCGGGAAAAGGCGTGTTGAAGCTATCCTTGATGATAGAGTGATTCATGCCTCAAGGAAAGATCACCAGGAGTTCTTGGTGAAATGGCAGGGCTGTGATACAGAGGAGAACACTTGGGAGAGGGGAACAAACCTCAAAGCCTACAAGAGCCTAATTGAAGATTATCTTGCAAGTAAGGCGCCGAGGACGTCGCCAACTCAGGTGGGGGAGAATGTCATGGGCGGCTTTCCAGCCGTGCCCCATGACCCCTTGGGCGCGCCCCGTGGCGTCCTAGCAAGCCTTCCAATGCCTAGCGCCACGGACGGCCCCGTGGTCTTGGTCGCGCCAAGTGACAAGCGCGCATGTGCCTCTGTCGCCCCACCGATATCCCTCGCCAGCGCCCAACCGCAGGCAGATGCCAACAGCGCCGCGCGCGCAGACAATGCCGCGCGCGCAGATCCTGATGCCAAAGACTATGCTGCCGACAACGGCCATGTTTTCTGCCTTATAGCAAACTAAGTCTTTTTCATTGTAAATATAGAGTAGTTTTATTCCATGTAATTTCATTATGTTTCTCTAGCTTAATCAAGTCTAGTCTTGTAGCTTTGGATTATTTTTTTTAAGCATTATTAAGGGGGACCAAACAATCAAAACTTTCTAGCAAGCAAACAATTCTCTGTACTGGTGTCTCTCCCCCTCGACACCGCATTTCCTTTCTGTAATAGCTTTCATTAATGCAATCAAGCTTTCTTTCATTCTCAATTCTCATTCCTGTTCTCTCAATTTCTCTTGACATTGGTTTTCCCGTACGGCACTGACAATCTAGTCTAGCGTACGGAGGGGACCTCAGTTGGCGGACAGCAACTGCACTGACATCAGTTGCTTAGCCTTACGTCGCCCTTCCAAGGAATCTCAGGAAGGCGCCGCGTAACAGTTGGTATCAGAGCCTAGGCTCGACATCGGACGAGGGAACGCATTGCCATTACCACCATTTCTGACCATGGTGAATCATGGGGACCGCATTGCGGCCCTTGAACAGACGGTTGACGGATTACTGCCCATCATGGATACGGTGCCTGAACTAAGAACCAGCCTAGGGCAAAGGTTGGATGACCTGGACCGCAGGGTGCTCCAGGCCGAAGTTGACATAGAAAACATCAGTCGTGACTCCGAGGGAGATCGGCAAACGGCAGCCACAGAGGCAGCCGAAATTTTTGGCAAATTCGAGGGACTCCAACAGGAGCGTGCCGAGGATTTAGCTTACAGGGCACAAGAGGCAGACAGGGTGACTGCCATGCAACAAACTATTGACGACTTGACAGACAAGCTCAATGTTGTCAATGCTACTTTACAGGGCCTACTGCGAGGCGGTGGAAACCAGATCGGGGGCGCTGCAAACCCCACTTCCGCGACACAAAAACTGAAAATTCCTGAGCCAAAGCCATACAGTGGAGCCAGGAATGCCAAGGAAGTGGAGAACTTCATCTTTGATGTCGAACAATATTTCGATGTTGTTGGGGGCCTAGAAGAAGCTAAGAAGGTAGAAACTGCTGCCATATATCTTCAGGGTGATGCTAAACTCTGGTGGCGGGTGAAATACGAAGCCATCAAGGCCGGTGAAGATGCTCTCGAAACATGGGCAAAACTGAAGGTAGCCATCCGCCTACAGTTCTTCCCTGAAAATGTTGAATACAATTCAAGGAGAAAGCTACGGGAGCTCCGCCAGACCAAATCTTTGCGGGACTACGTGCGGGAATTCTCCGCGCTCATGCTAAGCATACGTGACATGGGGGACAAAGACAAGCTCTTCACTTTCCTAGAAGGGCTAAAACCTTATGCCCGTATGGAGCTACAAAGACAACGGGTAGATACCCTGCCCAAGGAGATCCAAGCAGCTGAATGCCTTGGGGACTATCAAATGGAAGCTCGGAAGGATAGGCCTCAACCGCCTACCCGAGCGGGATTCAAAGGGGGCCAGTCTAGCAATGGTGGCCCTAGCAGAAGTGGGGGAGATCGGAGCTCAACCAAACCTAAGGCTCCCTCCACAGGCAGCAACAGTGCTGTGTCTAACAACAATGATCGGGGGAGGAAGTCTCCTTCAGGATGCCATCATTGCGGCGGACCACATTGGAACAATGAGTGCCCACATGCACAGATGAACGCCCATCAGACTTTTGATGATGGGACGGATGACGATTCAGACGATGCGGATCAGACCTAACCAGTAGGTGCTTTCAATGCAATTGTTGGCTCCATTTCTGAGGCATTAGCAGAGACTAGTGCTGGTATCCGTAAGAAGAAGGACCCATGTCCCATCACCAAAAAAGGGAAAAAGAAGGCGGATGACGAGACTCCTCTTAAGCACGAGAGGACCTTAATGTTCGTTGAGATGAAGGTGAATGGCAAGCCCATTCGGGCAATGGTAGACACGGGTGCTACCCACAACTACTTAGCCTCGACTCAGGTGGAACGCCTTGGTCTAGTTGTAGGGAAAGGTAGAGGCCGTGTCAAAGCTATCAACTCACCTCCCCAGCCAGTGGGTGGAATAGCCAAAGAAGTACCGATGAAGCTTGGCCCTTACGAAGGAAAATTCAACCTGCGCGTGGTGATCATAGATGACTTCGAGTTGATAGTTGGATTGGAATTCCTAAGGCAAACCAACACCATGCCTGTACCGTATGCTGACATGTTACTGATGATGGGAGCAAACGGGACCAAGCCCTGCATTATCCCGTGCATGCCTATGAAGATGGCCGTTGAAAACATCTCGGCCTTGCAGTTGAAGAAGGGGGTCAAAAGAAACGAACCTACGTTCCTGGCAACCCTCTGCATCGAAGATGTAGAATGCTCCTCGGGTCCCATTCCTGAACCCGTGAAGGAGCTACTACTAGAGTTTGAAGATGTCATGCCACAAGACATGCCAAAGCGACTACCGCCTAGGCGCACTGTGGATCATGAAATTGAGCTGGTGCCGGGCGCGAAGCCACCTGCCCGGGCGCCTTACAGAATGTCACAACCCGAACTCACCGAGCTTCGGAGACAATTGACGGAAATGCTAGACACAGGGATTATCGTGCCCTCCAAATCCCCATACGGGTCCCCTGTGCTATTCCAAAAGAAACATGATGGTAGTCTACGACTCTGTGTGGACTATCGGGCTCTAAACAAAATTACTGTGAAGAACAAGTACCCTATTCCGTTAATGGCAGACTTGTTCGATAGACTGGGTGGTGCGACAGTGTTCACCAAAATAGACCTGAAGACAGGTTATTGGCAAGTTCGGATTGCAGAGGGTGATGAGCACAAGACGACCTGTGTGACAAGATATGGGTCGTACGATTTCCTAGTTATGCCATTCGGCTTGACTAACGCCCCAGCTACATTTTGCACTTTGATGAACCAAGTCTTCCGGGAGTACATTGATGAATTCGTGGTGGTCTACTTGGATGACATTGTGGTATATAGCCAAACATTGGAGGAACACCTGATGCACTTGCGGAAGGTCCTAGCTCGATTGCGGGAGCATGAACTATATGCGAAGCTATCTAAGTGCTCCTTTGCTCAAAAGCAAATTGACTTCCTCGGACATGTCATTGGGGAAGGGCGAATCAAGATGGACCAGCAGAAGATTCAGGCAATCACAGATTGGCCGCCACCTAAGGATATCCATGCCTTGAGGGCGTTCCTTGGTCTATGCAATTTCTATCGGCGATTCGTGAAAAACTACTCCCTCATTGCAGTACCATTGACAGAACTCCTCAAGAAGATCACGCCTTGGGAATGGGGACCCAAGCGAGCGGAGGCCTTTAACGCATTGAAAGCGGCTATGTCTAGTAGCCCCGTCTTGGCCCTTCCTGATCTGGCCAAGCCATTCGAAGTACAAACAGATGCATCTGACTATGCCCTCGGTGGCGTCTTGCTACAAGAAGGGCATCCTGTGGCGTACGAGAGCCGGAAGCTAAAAGATGCAGAGCGGCGCTATGCCGCCCATGAGAAAGAATTATTGGCTGTCGTCCACTGCTTGCGCCTCTGGAGGCACTATCTGCTGGGAACCCCGTTCGTGGTCAAGACAGACAACACAGCTGTTAGCCATTTCATGACCCAGCCGAAGTTGAATGGTCGACAGGCCAGGTGGCAGGAACTCCTAGCTGAATTCCACTTCAACCTGGAATACCGAAGTGGGAAGACCAATCATGTTGCTGATGCGCTCAGTCGGAGAGCTGATCTAGCATCAGTGTGCTTACTCGCCACCCTAAGGGGGAGCGAGGTAGCCACCTCCATCAAGGACCAGATACAAGATCTACTCATCAGAGATCCTGCTTCACAGTATTTGGTTGATTTGGTAGGACAAGGCAAGACTCGCCAGTTCTACATGGAAGATGGTTTTCTGAAAGTGAAAGGGAACCGACTTTATGTTCCTAAAGGAGGAGATCTACGAAGGACTCTTCTAGCGGAATGTCATGATACTCTGTGGGCCGGCCATCCCGGTGAAGAACGCACCATGGCGTTACTTCGCCGTGCATATTATTGGCCTCAAATGGCCGATGACGTTGCTCAGTATGTGAAGACTTGTCTAGTATGCCAGAAGGACAAGTCAGACCGCTTAACACAGGCGGGACTTTTGGAACCACTAGCTGTCCCAAAGAGACCTTGGGAAAGTGTTTCCCTGGATTTCATCACCGGATTGCCCAAGGTCGGGGATCTAACAACTATCTTGGTTGTGGTAGATCGGTTTTCCAAATATGCTACCTTTATTGCTGCCCCACAATATATATCAGCAGAAGATACAGCTCGACTCTTCTTCTCTCATGTCGTCAAATATTGGGGCCTACCCAAAGATATTGTTAGTGATCGTGACTCACGCTTCACTAGCAACTTTTGGACCCAACTCTTTAAGTGTCTTGGGTCGAAGCTGAATCACAGCTCAAGTTTTCATCCGCAATCTGATGGCCAGACGGAGCGGTTCAATGGTATGTTGGAGGAATATTTGCGTCATTTTGTAACCGGATCGCAGAAGAATTGGGTGAAGCTTCTGGATGCTGCTCAACTGTGTTTCAATTCACAAAAGAGCTCTAGTACAAACAAAAGCGCTTTTGAAATTGTTACCGGACAGCAACCGCTACTCCCACACACAGTCAATGCACCAAATATGTCTAAATCTCCTCGAGCTGCTAGCTTCTCTAAAGAGTGGAAGCAAAATTTGGAGATAGTGCGGAGCTATCTTGTCAAGGCTCAAAAGCGGATGAAGAGGCATGCTGATCAGAATCGTCGCTTTGTTGAATACCAAGTAGGAGACAAAGTGATGGTCAAAATTCCAAAGCGTTACTTATTTGCGGGGGTCCATGACCCTCGCTTATTGCAAAAATATATCGGACCCTTTTCCATTGAAAGGCGTATTGGGAAAGTTGCATACCGGGTGGATACCCCAGCTTGGTGGAAAATTCATCCTGTTTTTCATGTCAGCCTCCTGAAACCTTTTCGGGAAGATACAGAGGATCCTTCAAGGAGCCAGCTCACAATACCCAGTATTCGAGGGCCCAATTCAACCGGGAAAAGGCGTGTTGAAGCTATCCTTGATGATAGAGTGATTCATGCCTCAAGGAAAGATCACCAAGAGTTCTTGGTGAAATGGCAGGGCTGTGATGCAGAGGAGAACACTTGGGAGAGGGGAACAAACCTCAAAGCCTACAAGAGCCTAATTGAAGATTATCTTGCAAGTAAGGCGCCGAGGACGTCGCCAACTCAGGTGGGGGAGAATGTCATGGGCGGCTTTCCAGCCGTGCCCCATGACCCCTTGGGCGCGCCCCGTGGCGTCCTAGCAAGCCTTCCAATGCCTAGCGCCACGGACGGCCCCGTGGTCTTGGTCGCGCCAAGTGACAAGCGCGCATGTGCCTCTGTCGCCCCACCGATATCCCTCGCCAGCGCCCAACCGCAGGCAGATGCCAACAGCGCCGCGCGCGCAGACAACGCCGCGCGCGCAGACCCTGATGCCAAAGACTATGCTGCCGACAACGGACCTGTTTTCTGCCTTATAGCAAACTAAGTCTTTTTCATTGTAAATATAGAGTAGTTTTATTCCATGTACTTCCATTATGTTTCTCTAGCTTAATCAAGTCTAGTCTTGTAGCTTTGGATTATTTTTTTAAGCATTATTAAGGGGGACCAAACAATCAAACTTTCTAGCAAGCAAACAATTCTCTGTACTGGTGTCTCTCCCCTCGACACCGCGTTGCCTTTCTGTAATAGCTTTCATTAATGCAATCAAGTTTTCTTTCATTCTCAATTCTCATTCCTGTTCTCTCAATTTCTCTTGACAATGGTTTTCCCGTACGGCACTGACAATCTAGTCTAGCGTACGGAGGGGACCTCAGTTGGCAGACAGCAACTGCACTGACATCAGTTGTTTAACCTTACGTCGCCCTTCCAAGGAATCTCAGGAAGGCGCCGCGTAACATTACAAACGATTTGAGTTTAATCTCACTACGGTATTAAGGCAGCCGTGGAGTATATGCGTTATGAGTATTGTGTGTTCTGATCTATGACTTCAAGCCAAGTTGAGGATCTTGCTATTGGTCAGCTGATTATACGGTGGCGTTGCTATGTTGGTTTTGAATTGAGGCATGCGGGCGAGTGGAAATTGAGCCGAAAATGGCACGAGTAAAGGAAAATTTTAATAAAGGTTATATGGTGCTTCGTAGATGTGTGAAAGTAATAGGATGTCTTGAGCTGTAGTAAAGAATGCTCAGCGTATAGAGAAGGAAGATGCTTGATTGTATTGGGATAAGGTCGTATCCTGCGGTGTCAGAGTGCTAATGAGGCACAGGTGGTTTTGTTAGTTGAGCAGGCTAAATGCAAGTTGAATAGAGTGAATGACTCTCGAAAATGGTCCTAATGTGTTCAATATTCTACATGTAACAATGGGGTATCTTAAAGTAGTATATGTGATTAGGAACCGAGTCTCCATTGGAAGAGGTCAAGACTTGTGGTATTTTTATGTTAATTATGGGATTCTTTGTATTAGTATCTAGAAAGTAAAGGTAACGGATTTAGATTTGTAGGAAGTTCTTCGGAGTGAAGTATGTTGGAATGTGGTATATCTGGAAATAATTGAAAGAGGATTCAGTGGCTTATGGGTCTTAGACGGTGTGGTCTTGTGCTTGGGTCTCGTGTGGTAAGCCTAGGTTGAGGAATTGTGGTGCTACAGCAAGGAGAAATATCAAGTTGAATATGAATCAGAAGGAAATTTAGATAGATGTAGAAGCTTGATAGTAGACCGGATCGGCATGGTAAAGGTATGATTAACTCTTGGTATGTGTTCGAGGTAATGAGTTCGTACAAGTATTTTGCAACAATGCTCTTGGGTTTTGTTGGCTTGCTTAGATTGGTCGAGTTAGAAGGATTCCGTCCTGGCAGTTTAATTTATGCAAATGGAATTGAGAGAGTTTTTGTTGATTTCTACAGTGGTTGAAGAGGTACATTTTCTACGAATATGAGAGACATGAGATGTGTAATGATTTTTCTTCTATATGGGATCGATGGAAGTTCTTGACTAGGGGAGTGCATAGATATTTGTGGCCTGGAAGGGAGGTAAGGTTTTCATGTATCCTCGGATGGTATGTTATATGCAGTATGTTGTAGAGGACCGAGACTTGCGTGTGTTAGGTTACAGTTCAGTTCAGAAAGGAAGCTCATAAAACACTTAGGCAGTAGGTAGCCTCAGATAATCAAGGAAAATGGTACTGCTATTTGAAAGTGATTTGACGAGAGTATATGTTTCAGAAAAAGGGCAATGTGATTAAATGGATGGCACTTCGGTGGTATTGCGGCACTTTTTGTTAGATCGACTGGTGATATTCGGGTTGGCTTGGTAGTACAGGGAAATTTTAGAGTCTATCGTGGAATTATTAGGTATTAAGGTGTGGTATGCTTTCGGACGGCGAAACTGGGATATGATGTGGTGATTCTGTGCCACGTGGATTTGAAGACGGAAGTTCTCATCTTCAGGCTATATTGTGATTGTGGATCGTATGTAATGGCTATCGGGATTTGGGGGCCCGAGTGGACCTTTCCTTGTCTGGTATATCAGATTTTGGATATGATATCGGGGTTTAGACTGGATTTCTCAGTGTTGGGTTATTATGGATTATTGCGCTATGGGCTATGCCGGGAATGCCACAAGGTGAGTGGCGAGGTGCGTCGGAGTATGCTTTAGTAGAGTGGTTTATGTTTCGAAGAACCAGCAGACGGCTGGGAAGGGTTGCTTTTCTTATTTGGGCCTCGTGATGGATGTCAGTGCAGAGGCTGCCATCACTGATTCAGTTCTGATGTTGAGGGACTTTTCGAATGTGTTTCTTGTGGTCGGGCATGTCGCCGAACGGAGTT
The DNA here is from genome assembly GCF_000393655.2 of Nicotiana sylvestris. NCBI lineage: Eukaryota > Viridiplantae > Streptophyta > Magnoliopsida > Solanales > Solanaceae > Nicotiana > Nicotiana sylvestris. Next base: position 6,327,976 of record NC_091067.1, on the reverse strand, counting down.
GTGGATTTCGGTATTGATTTGGTGTCGGGCACAGTATCGTATGACTCTGGCAGGAATTATGGTAGTAGAACAAGCAGCTTCAGGCTTCCTCAGTAAGGAGTTCGTTGGCAGGCTAATGTGGATACGTGTTCTAGTTTGAGTCAGCTCGGTTGGCTCCGAATTATATCGTTCAGGGTTAGGTTGACTCGACCATTATTGAGCTTATTAGTGGTCGGGAGGTCTGTGAGTTGCCTTCTGTGTTGCGAGACATTATGATTTGTTGGTTATGGGCACATATGGTGCGATTCTGTTGGGGTTCATAGTGGAAGTCGAGCGGAAGAATAATTGGGTGTTGCTCAGTGGATGGCGTACCGGTTACGTCCTATTGGGTTTGCATAGTATATGCTACTTGTTTCACCGTGGGTGTAATGATCTACTTTGGTTTCAAGCATCAAATTGTGCGTGGCTGTCGATTTTGAGCATAGTGACTGGAGGTGTTTCATGTATAACAGTGATTGAATAGGATCGCGCATTGTAGCGAGGCCACGTGGAGATATGACCTTTTGGGGTGGATTTAGTGTTCTATTTATATGATGTGAGACGGGGTCTCAGCCTTGTGTTGTGATGGTATTGATGAGCTTGAGGTACAGCTCTTTCGTTTGAGCCATTTTTTTTTATGATTTAAGTATGTTCAGACCGTTTCTTATTGGTGCGTGTATTATGCAAGTTGTGGCTTAGGCCTATATTGAGGTGTCATATCACCAGAGTGGTGTGTTGGATTCGAGGTGATCGTTGGGGTCATTAATGTTACACCCCAAGTTTTCATACGTGAGAGTACGTCGTAAGTCATTGATGTAATCTCGGAAATGAGATTATATTTGGAAGCAAATAAAGTAAGTTAATCATGTTACCTTGGAGGTTGTGTTGTCATTGAGGATTGTTGTGGGCTGTATTTGGATGAAATTACAAGTTGTTATTGCTGTCTAAGGTGAGTATAACAGCCTACTAATTGTGCTTAATCTTTCTTGTATGTTGGTTAAGTTGTTAGGATGATAAACTACAAGATAATACTTGGATTAGCTTAAGTCACTTCTATGGTATTGTATTGCTATTAAGGGTTGTTGTAAAATGAATATAACTTGGATTTTGACTTGAAGTTACTATAGGAGGTATTTATATTGTGTTCTTGCTTGTGCCTAAGGTTATCTTGATATTGATTAAATTAAATGGATGGGCTAGACATGAACTAGTGAATAAAGTTGCTAGTTGGGGATAATTGAAGTTGTGAATTATTTTCGTTGTTATAAATATATGGTATAAGGTTGGAATCATTGATTAATGACTTCATTATCAAGTTAATGATACTTTTATGTTGAAGTAAGAAGTCTATAAGGATTGATAAGGGGTATACGGATTCCAATCGGAGCTTGCCGCTCGTCGTAATGTAGTTGTGACTTGTTGTTGTTATATGGTGTCTTGATATTGATAATTATGTATTGATGGATTGCTCTGGTCATTGTTGTTTGTATATGGTATTGGAGGAGGCCCTTGTTACAAGGGAGATGCTGCCAAAATTTACGTAAACGAGCTACTAGCTTAAGTTATAGACTTAGCCTTTGCTCAGCACTGATTTTGAATCTCCTTATACTATGATAGATTGAGTTGACTTGTTTGAAGAGTTGCTTGGAAGTGATTAAGGACTCAACGGGTTTAAGGTATGTTAAGGCACTTTCTTCTTTCTTTTGGCATGATCTAAAGTGAAATGAATACGCTACTTCATAACGGATCTACTCCTAGCAACTAAGGTTGTCCATGTTGTTCTTTCCTTATAAAATTATTCTAAGCAAGTGTGTATGATCCTTGAATCCTACTAAGGTTCATATTGAGGGTATGGATGTCCATAGTGTTCTTAAGTCACTCCAAAAGGTTTAGAAGGTGATTCCATGAGTCTAGCATGCATTATATATAGTATCTATTTTACTCTACCGAGCCGTTATATAGTCGGCTGGGTACGGCACCTATTGTACAACCACTGATCAGTTGGGTTTACCAAGCTCCACGTGGCCGGGTACGATTCTACCGAACATTATGATGGTCGGGTACGCTTTTATCGAGTCCTCTTTGAGGCCGGGTACGATATGATGATGATGATGTCCACAGAGGCGAATGTTTTAAAAAGTTTATGTATATATATGTATTATGCATTTCATATCAGTAACCCCCAGAGGCACTCAGATGTTACAGGTTGTATCTCCTCTATCTCTCTTTTTACATTACTGTTCTTATTTAAGCTTTCCTGCCTAACATACTCGGTACTTTATTCGTATTGACGTCCCTTTTGCCTGGGGACGCTGCATTTCATGCCCGCAGGTCTCGATTGATAGGTTGATAGTCCTCCTAGTAGGCTATCAGCTCAGCGAAGGTGTTGGTGCACTCCACTTGCTCCGGAGTTGCCTATTTGGTCAGTATGCTTTGGATATGTATTGATTGGTATGGTGGGGCACTGTCCCGACCTTTATGATTTTATGTACTCTTAGAGGCTTGTAGACAGATGTCAGGTGTATGGATAATCGTATGGCCTTGTCGGCCTATGTTTCGAGTTTACTAATGGTCATGTCGGCCTTATAGGCCCATATGTCACATATATTAGTTTGTATATCATGTTGGGTCTTCAATGTTGATTATTCCCTTATGTTTTATTCTTGTTATCTCATGACGGGTTTTCTGGCTCATTTACTCATGATAACATGTTAAGAAAGATATGTTACGTTGGTACTCGATTGAGTAAGGCACCGGGTGCCCGTCGCGGCCCTTCGGTTTGGGTCGTGACAATTAATGAATACGGACAGATTTGGTTTCAGCTTGTTAGAAGGATAATATCGAGGTTCGGCTCAGAAACCTGTTGTGGTATTAGTCAAAAAGGAAGTGGCTTCATGAGTGGTTGATCTGAGAAATGGTTATGGTTTGTTGCGTGTTTCATGTATCGTTGGCAGTATATGAAAGTGTTGGAATAAGACCTTAGTTGATAAGAGGTTTCCTATCGGTATTCGGGTACTGTGGGCAACTGCTGTGAATAGAAGTTATTGTTTCGAGTGTTTGGGTTATGTAGTATATCATATGATTGAGGGTTATTACAGCTGGTTTGGGCCTATTCTGAGTATAGATGTGAGGATCGGATCCTGTGTATGATTTCGGAAAGTGCAATGTGGTTCTATAGTTTATGGACTAGATGGATTGTGAAATTTCAGCTATGTTGTGTTATCGTACCTATGCGAGATAGGGTGACGTGGGATTACCCCCGGGTATATTCTTGGTAAGGTCATTCAACTATTGGTTGGCTTCTAGGATAACTCTAGGTATGCTCGAGGACGAGCATTTGTTTAAGTTGGGGAGGATGTGACGACCCAACCCGTCGTCTCATGAGAACCGCTTCGTTTTTCCCATTTTATGCTTCTTCATGTTTCGTTATCGGTATTCGGTGTGTTAGAGTTAAATCGGATTGGTATTGATAGGAAATGAGACACTTAATCTCTTTAAGGAAGGCTTATTTTGGAAAAGTCAACCGGATGTTGACTATTGAGTTAGAGGGCTCAGATGTGATTTCTGGTGATTCGGTTAGCTTCGGGGGATGATTTGTGACTTAGGAGTGTGACCGGAAGTAATTTTGGAAGTCTGGTGTAGATTTAGGCTTGAATTGGTGAAGTTAGTATTTTGGCGACTTCCGGTTGATAGGTGAGATTTTGATCCGAGGGTCGGAATGGAATTCCGAGAGTTGTTGTAGCTCCATTAAGTGATTTGGGATATGTGTGCAAAATTTCAGGTCATTCGGACGTGATTTGGTTGGGTTTTTGATCGAATGCGTGTTTTGAAAGTTTTAGAAGAACTTAGGCTCGAACTTAAGGTAATTTGATGGTTTTTGGTGTTGTTGATGTGTTTTGATGATTGGAACGAGGTTGAAAAATGTTTTAGGATGCGTTGGTGCTTTTGGTTGAGGTCCCGGGGGCCTCGGGTGTGTTTCGGGTGAGTTTTGAGCGAGTACGGACATCCCGCAACTTAGAAAATGGATGGGGCAGTCATTGGTGCGCGGGGCGCTGCCCTTTTTGCGCTGGGCGCGGTAGCCTAGCGCGGGGGAGCGGTCAAGTGCGCGGTCCGCGCGAAATGAAGACCTGCAGGTCGTCGGTCCAACTTCGGAAGCTCATATCTTTTGATCTACAAGGAATTTTGAAGTGATTCAAAAACGAAAGTTGTAGCCCTTCGTGTCTAGTTTCCAGAAAGATAAAGATATCGCAATTTGGACATCTGTAGCGAAGGTATTGGCCAAAATACTAAAGTCTGTCCCTGCAGAGCAAAACCTGCGCGGCCGCGGACGTTTTTGCGCGGACCGCGGTCATTTTTGTGCGGTAAGCGGTGTCGGAATCCGAGGGGTACTCTATAAATATGAGGTTTTGGGTTTTATTTGATATTTTGACCTAGAGAGCTCGGATGGCGATATTTCGAAGGTTTTTCAAGAAATTCATCGGGGTAAGTGATTTTAACTCAGATTTGGCTAGAATACATGAATCTATCACTGAATTCATCATTTAATTCGTGATTTGATATGGAATTTGGGAAGAAAATTGTGGAACCTTGCAAAAATGTAAAATGATAATTTGAAGGACCAAATGGTATCTGAATTGGATAATTTTGGTATGGTTAGACTCGTGAGGGTATGAGGATTCTGAAAATGTAAATTTTACCCGATTCCGAGATGTGGGCCCGGGGCTCGGGTTTTGCTAATTTCGAGATTTTCGATATTTTTCGAATGTTTTCGCTTGGGCTATGTTCCCTTAGCATATTGTGACCTATTCGTTCTGATTTTGGATAGATTCGACGCGCGTGGAGGCCAATTTGAGAGGCAAGGGCATAGCGAGCTAGAGTTTTGGCCAGTTTGAGGTGAGTAATGATTTTAAATGATGTCCTGAGGGTTTGAAACCCCGGATTTGCACAATGTAGTGCTATACTAAGTTGAGATACACGCTGTGTGACGAGCATGAGGTTCAATGCTTTGGGGATTGGGACTTGGTCCATCCCGAATGATATTTTACTACATTTTTGATTGAGACATACTTTATTGTTGTGAATTGGGCTTGTTGCCATGCTTGGGGCCTTGTGCCGACCTGTAGAACCCTTAGGGGATTTTTGACTAGTTTTCCTCACTTACTTTGTTAAAGAATTTATGACCTCAGTCATGTTTCCAATTGTTTAAGAATGATATGAACCAAATTTTTGAAATGTTAATCATAAATGAGAAGAGATATGAGGGCCGAGATCCCGATCGTACATTATGCCCGAGAGGCTATGTTTCTTAAATAACTGAGAGGGGTCGAGGACCTAATAGTGAGGATATTTTATATGATATGGATCAGGCTGCGCGCCGCAGTAGATATATATATATATTATATACATTATGGATCGGGATGCATGCTGCAACAACTACTTATATGGATCGGGCTGCACGCCACAGCAATTATAAGGCGCTTGGGCTGAAGGAGCCCCTCCGAAGTCTGCACACCCCCAGTGAGCGCAGTCGACTATTATTATCATAGATCGGGTTGTATGCCACAGCGATATGCGGATCAAGCTGCACGCCGCAGCGGTATATATATATATTTTGATTCGGTTATCGTGAGAAGTATATGAATTGACAACTGAGGATAAGAACGAATAAATGAACTGAAATGCTTGAGGAGCTGATTTATACCGATTATATCTATTTTACCTGGTTTAAAGAATTTCACATGATTTCCTTATCCACAGATGTTTAAATGATTTTTACTGTTTTGATATAGAACTGCTTAGTGACTTTACGTGATTTCATACTGTCAGCCATTATTTATTGTTATTACTCACTGAGTCAAAATACTCACATTACTCCCTGCACCATGTGTGCAGATTCAGGTGTAGCAGAGTCCGCACCTGAGCATTGATTCCTTCCAGGCTAGGTAGTGATTTGGAGTTACGAGGTAGTTGTTGACGTCCGCAGCCCCTTGTCTCTCTTATCCTCTATCATTTATGTTTTCTTCAGACTATTGTATCAGATTCCGTACTTTGTAGACCTATAGAAGATTCTATAGTAGCTCATGACTTGTGACACCCCGGTTTGGGCTGTGTCGTGATGGTTCCTGCTGTTATTATCGTTAAATTCCGCAATTTATGAGCATTATATTATATGTTACTACTGTTTATGATGTTTAACTGTTTAAAAGAGGTGTTCTGTTTTGGTCTGGCTGGCCTTGTCTTCACGAGAGGCGCCATCACGACCGGGTTCGGGGATTTGGGTCGTGACAAGTTGTATCAGAGCCTAGGTTACTTAGGTCTCACGAGTCATGAGCAAGTTTAGTAGAGTCTCGTGGATCGGTACGGAGACGTTTGTATTTATCCTCGAGAGGCTGCAGAACCTTTAGGAAAACTTCACATTCTTGGATTCTTATCGTGCGTCCCTGAGTCATCTTGAAAAGAAACTCTTAAAATTCTTTCCACGTGTTTGTACGCGCGCATGAGCGCTCAGTATCAGATGTGCCTTGATGGCTTGTGAATCCCCGATCAAGGGGCGAGATGTAATCCCTGTGAGTTTATGTTGGGCCAGTCTGGAGGATTTAAGGCCGAATTTTTGCCTATGGCTTGAGCACCGAGGTGCTGATTGTGTGAGCAAGTGTTTTGAATTTATATGTTCAGTATTGTCCCTAATAGTGGGAATGACAGTTGGATAGCTATGTGATGAATATGCTAGTACTGCGTGATGTTTCTATATGACTTGGAAGTGTCGAGGAAGATTTGTTGGATGATAGATGGACTACTAGGTGTATGATTTCCATTGTGAGTGGAAGTGTAGTTCCGAGATTATAGGCATGTGAAGAATCTTTTCAAGTCTCCTAGTTGAGAGTGAAGTAAATTTCATGTTGCGGTATGAGTACATACTCAAGAAGATCAAGTGACTGTGTAATGCTTATAGCGGTGGAAGTTATACGAAAAGGTTATATTGAGGCGAAGCAGGTGGGTTATCTCCCGCGAAGTGTGCTGAGGCGGTGTGATCCTTATGTGAATGATAGAAGACCTCATGTGCCAGTGAATTGTAGGTGTTGAAGTTTGAAATTTTGGGGTCGCATAAGAGAGTGAGTTTAACTGTTGCGAGATTGGACGAAGAGTTAAAGGTACTAGATGATTTGTGTTTTCACAAGCTTAAAAACGATTTGAGTTTAATCTCACTACGGTATTAAGGCAGCAGTAGAGTATATGCGTTATGAGTATTGTGTGTTCTGATCTATGACTTCGAGCCAAGTTGGGGAGCTTGCTATTGGTCAGTTGATTATATGGTGGCGTTGCTATGTTGGTTTTGAATTGAGGCATGCTGGCGAGTGGAAATTGAGCCGAAGATGGCACGAGTGAAGGAAAATTTTAATAAAGGTTATATGGTGCTTTATAGATGTGTGAAAGTAATAGGATGTCTTGAGCTATTGTAAAGAATGCTCAACGTATAGAGAAGAAAGATGTTTGATTGTATTGGGATAAGGTCGTATCCTGCAGTGTCAGAGTGTTAATGAGGCACAGGTGGTTTTGTTAGTTGAGCAGGCTAAATGCAAGTTGAATAGAGTGAATGACTCTCGAAAATGGTCCTAATGTGTTCAAGATTCTACATGTAACAATGGGGTATCTTAAAGTAGCATATGTGATTAGGAACCGAGTCTCCATTGGAAGAGGTCAAGACTTGTGGTATTTTTATGTTAATTATGGGATTCTATGTATTAGTATCTAGAAAGTAAAGGTAACGGATTTAGATTCGCAAAAAGTTTTTCGGAGTGAAGTATGTTGGAATGTGGTGTATCTGGAAATAATTGAGAGAGGATTTAGTGGCTTATGGGTCTTAGATGGTGTGATCCTGTGCTTGGGTCTCGTGTGGTAAGCCTGGGTTGAGGAAAATCGTTGGCTGCAAGGACGATGTGGTAGATATGAAGAAAGTGAAAATTGAGGTTCCTATTCCGAGGAAATTGTTATTTCCATCCGCTGAGACGACATTAGGGTTGTTCTTGAACAAAGACAACGGAGTTTGGGGATAAGCAACTTAAATTTTCTGTTAATATATTTCAATGTATTTCATTGTATTCACTGTCTCGTTGTATTCCATGAATGTATTCATATATTTTTTTAATTAATATAATTTATGTATTCAGATGTATATATGTATTTAAATTGTTTTGTTTTGTTGTATTTATCAGCTGGGAAAAATATTCAGCATGTTTTCTATGAAGATTGCTATGTTTTTGGGGTGCTTTTAGGTTGAAAATCTTTTTTATAACTGTAAATACAAATTTTGTGTGTTATAATTAAGTTTGTTGAGTTAAATTAGGAGTCTATTATGTTAATTGATTCAATTCCCATTTAAAAATAGTTGAATAGACCATGAATTGCGCTATTTACGTTATTGTATTCACAAATACATATCGTGAATACAGTCGAATACAGTTGAATACAATAATCTGTCTAGCTGCAATCCCCTGTTTCACGCCGTGAATACAGTCGAATACAAAAATCTATCTAGTTGTAATCCCCTGTTTCATGCCTAGAAATGCTACTGTATTCATGAATACAATAGTGTAAATATATCGAATACACTTTATAAACCCTGAAAACGTAGCTATATGAAGTAATACAGTAATGGTAGTTGCAACTAGCTAATAACCACTAAATCATAGTGGTTTCTGAAAGTTATTCAAATTTTAATAGCCCATGTTTTTTCTCATTAACACGAAATGTCCTTCCGGTCAAAAAATATTACATCTAATAGCCCGGAATGTCTATTTTGTATATTTTTTGTATAGTGACAGTCTATTTTGTATATATTTTTTATAGTGACAATCTATTTTGTATATTTTTTGTATAATTACAGTCTATTTAGTATATTTTTTGTATACTTACAGTCTATTTTGTATATTGACAGTATGGTATATAAATTATACAATGATAGTCTATTTTATATATTTTTTGTATAGTACAGTCTATTTTGTATATATTTTTTATAGTAACAGTCTTTTGTATAGTGGCAGTTTATTGTATATAAATTATATAGCGATTAAATTACTTTATTAGTGTGTACGGTGTGCAAAACAAAAACATGAAAAACAAAATCAAACAATGGAAAAATATCAAATTAAATAAGGTAAAATGAGTTACTACGTACCATAGTGGAGTCACGAATTTAATTATTTCATTATAGCCTTGCATACAAGGTACTAACTAGGAGTGTACATAGGTCGGGTTGGTTCGGATTTTACAATTATCAAACCAAATCAATTGTGTCGGGTTATTAAATCTAAAGACCAAACCAAACCAATAAAACTCAGGGTTTTCATTCTATGTTTTTCTCGGGTTTTCAGTTTATTCGGGTTTTTTCGGGGGGGAGGATTCCGGTAAAAGCTTCGTAGAACAAAACATATAATTGTGCTCAAAATATTCTATAGTCCTAGTAAGATACAACTATATAAAGTATTTTCTAAGAAAATAATACAAAATATGAGATATGTCATGACATTATCCTAAAATATTCAACAATAAAGACAATAAAATTATGTAATATAAATATTGCTAATTAAAAAGTCATAATAAAAATAAACATAATCTAAAAGTACTAAGTCATGCTAAAATAAGTAGACTAATAAGGGAGTATTAATTACATGACTAAACGCTAAAGAAAAAATAAAAATAGGTTATGCATTTTTATCTAAATTATTGCAAAACAAAAACTAGATATTCAATACATCCATATTCGTAGTACTGAGTTGAATGTCTTTTGTCAGCATTAGTATTGATTTGATTTCGATTTGGGCTTTTGTTAGCATTATTTAATTTACTAATGTTAATGGTTATATGTCACGACCCCGGTTTGCCCTCCATGAACCATCATGACGGCACCTAGTCTCTAGGACTAGGTAAGCCTAAATTGCAGAAGATAACCAAACTTGCAGAATAAAACGGTTCAAAAACAAAAATAAAGCAATAATAGTATTAAATGTGCCACTCGACATACACCATACATATATGTCTCAAAACCAATATCTAAATCCAAGATCCGGAACCCCACAAATCACAAGCTGAGATAAATACTACATAGCTCTAACTCCGGAATGTCTAATAAAAACAGAAAGATACAGAAGGGCTAAATACTAAAGCAGGAATAGAAAGGGACTCCTTGGTTTGCGGACGCAGCAGATGTACCTCGGAGTCTCTAAGCAGTCGCCTCCCTCAAAGATGGTAGGCCTGATCAGCGGTACCTAGATCTGCACAAGAAAAACATGCGCAGAAGGGGCATGAGTACACCACAGCGGTACTTAGTAAGTGTCAAACCTAATCTCGGTTGAGTAGTGACGAGGAAGGTCAGGACCCTACTGATTAATAAATAATAAAATAACAGGATAAGATAAACAATATAATTGAGAAGCTACAGTAAAAGTCTATACAGGATAATAAGAGTACAATAACGGAAATAGAATATAAAGGCAAATCACAAGAAAATACCACTCACAACAAGGATAATAGCTGGGGATCTCTTGGTATCCTCAATATATACACTAGGGATCTCTTGGTATCCCGAGGATCTCTTGGTATCCTCAATATATGTCAGGCATATCTTGGTATCCCGAGGATCTCTCAGTATCCTCAATATACGTGCCAAAGATATCTTGGTATCCCGCACCTCAGTCCAGATCATAATTTCGTGCAGGGGATCTCCCGGGGTGCCATCCCGTAGTCCAGAATTAAAAGTACACAGCAGCAACACAAGAGTATTAAATCAAATGCCAACTTCGTGCAAGTAAATAGTTAATTCTAGCCTAACAGGCTTCACGTAATATAATTAAGGCAGTTTAAGCAAATAGGCAGTTAAGTCAACTAAGCATGCTTTTCTAACTAACAACAAGCTAAGTTTGCAAGTAAAATAAAACAGGAAGGAAAGGAACTCAGTTTAAATACTTAAAGTAAAATCGGGTTTTCAACAATTAGCTCAAGTACACACTCGTCACCTCACGTACAAGGCATTTCAATTATCAAATATCATATCCTAAGGGGAAGGTCCCCCACACAAGGTTAGACAAGCCACTTACCTCGAACCAACTCAAAAACAACCTGACACCACGTCTTTGCCACCAGTTCTCGACTCCAAATGGCCCAAATCTATTAAATTCATTTGCATAAAGAAAATAATAGTTCAATTAACTGATTCTACGATTAAATTCTAAGCTAATACACGAAATTGTTTAAAATGACCAAAACATCCCTCGGGTCCACGCCTCAAAATCGGGTAAAAATTATATATTCCAGACACTCATTCACTCACGAGTCTAACCATATAAGAATCTCTCAAATCGGATGTCAAAAACCCAATCAAAACTCAATAATTCGGCCTATGAAGTTTATCAAATTTTCCACCAATATTCGAAATTTAAAGACTAAATTTAAGTTAGGAATCATGGAAATTGATCTAAGTTGGGTAGAGATCACTTACCCAAGTTACCCAGGTGCAAAAGTCTTCAAAATCGCCCCTCCCGGGCTCTCAAATTCAAAAATATGAAAATAGGCTTAAACCCTCGAATTGGGATTTTAAGAAATCTGCCCAGGTATTTGTACATCGCGATAGCAAAAGGGGACCCGCGATCTCGAAGAGTAAAATTTCAGGGCTCCTGAACTGGGCTACGTGAATGCGAGATGGGTCACGCAATCGTGAAGAAGGAAACGGGCGGGCTTACGCGTTCGCGAACAAGGCCACGCAAACGCGAAGGGTAAAAGGCCACTGGGCCATATCTCTACTCTGCGAACGCGAAAGAGGTAATGCGAACGCGAAGGAGGAAGGGACAGGCTTCCGCAATCGCGAACCAAGTCATGTGATCGCGAAGAACAAATTAAACCCCCTCCGAAAATACACTACGCGAACGCGAAGGAAAGGTCGCGAACGCGATGAAGGGAACCAGATACTAGATTTTTCTGCAATTCTATAAGTCTCAAAATGACCCGTTGAGCATTTGAAACACACCCGAGGCCCCCAGAACCTCAACCAAACCTGCCAACCAATCCTAAAATAATATTCAAACTTGTTCCAACCTTCGGAACACTAAAAACAACATCAAAACACCTACTTTTCATCGAATTCAAGCTTAAGAATTCCAAAAACTCTAAAAATAAACTTTCGATCAAAAAATCTATCAAACCTCGTCCGAAAGACCTGAAATTTTGCGCACACATCACATTAAACACAACGGAGCTACTCCAACTTTCGGAATTCCATTCTGAACCTCGGATCAAAATCTCACTATCGAACCGGAAACTTCAAAAATTCAACTTTCGGCATTTCAAGCCTAAATTAGCTACGGGCCTCTAAAACACAATCCGAACACGCTCCTAACCCCGAAATCACCCAACGAAGCTAACGGAACCATTGGATTTCCATTCCGGGGCCGTTTTCATACTGTTCTAACTATGGTCAACTTTCCAACACTTAAGCTCTCATTTAGGGAATAAGTGTCCCAAAACTCTCCGAAACTCAAAACCGAACATCCAGACAATTCAAATTAGCAGAAATAAACTTGGGGAAAGCAGTTAATAGGGGATCGGGGCGTTAATTCTTAAGACGATCGGTCGGGTCGTCACACTATAAAACTTATTGTAACATTCAAAAGTTCTAAGTCCAACCTTGAAATAATATCTCAAAATATAAAATTATGAAATCTTTTAAAAAATATTTATAAATATATCATAATAAGTATATTTATATATTTAATATATCTAAAAAATTTATGTATGTAATGTCGAGTTGGTTTGATTTCGGTTTGACTTTCTTTAGTTACAACCAAACCAAACCAAACCAACTATGGTCATTTTTTTTTTCTAACACCAAACCAAATCAAATCAAATTATAGTTGTTGTTTTTTTCTCGGTTAGACTTGAATTATTGGATTGGTACGGTTTGTCAGTTACCTTTGTACACCCTAGTAATAACATACCAAACTCCTTGAATATGTCCAAAAACTATCACAACAAAATAAATTTTCCATTAAGGGATTGACTTCTTTTCTTCTACTTTCTACAAAGCTAATAATATTATTCGAGAATAATCTTCTAGGCGAGCAACTTGATTAAATTCCTTTCCTTAGTGCCTTTTTACTGTAGTAGATAGGTTTTACAATTTGGGGAAATTGCTTTTCGAGTTGCAACCTGTACTGATAGACTGTTAGTGATTGTGTGATAAGGTGCAACAAGTAAGCGTACTTATATGTATGACCAAACTCAATAATATTTGGCAATTTAAGAAGCAGGTATCTAGGATATTTGCTGCACTTTCAGGCAGGGGTATTTGTCGGTCGGTACGGTACGATATTTAGACATTTTGATTCGGTATTTTCGATATTCAGTTTCTTAAAATTCTATACCAATATCGTACCTAATTAAATTTGGTATGGTTTGGTTTTTCTCCTTTCGGTTTCGGTGTATTCGGTTCAGTAACTTCGGTTTATTCGGTTTGAATACTAACTAGTGTATAGAGCCACACATTCTAATTTTCTTAATTAAAGTACTCAAAAATACAAAACTGAAAATGTTTGTTGACAAAAAATTTGTCCAAAACTAGCAACTATCGACCCAAATAGAGAAAATTGTACATAAAAGAATATTTGATCATTACAAATGTCTTCTTACTTCTTTAGTGAACTTTGAGAATAACGGAAAGTATAATTTTGGATTTTTTATATTTATGCTATAACTATAGTATGTGTTTTGTGTAATATAATATATATTTCGGTACGGTATCGGTATTTGATATTTTATTTTAAAATACCAAATATCATACGTAATACCAATTTCTTAAAAAACTTAACCAAATAACAAAACACCGTATACCAAAATTTTCGATTTTGATATGATAGTTCGGTATTTACCAAATTATGCTCAGCCCTACTTTCAGGTTTTACAATTGCTAGCCATTATTATTATTTTTAGGCGGTAACTTGTATAGGATTATTTTGTGGCCCCTACTTTCAGGTTTTACAATTGCTAGCCATTATTATTATTTTTAGGCTGTAACTTGTATAGGATCATTTTGTGGCTACCCGGTGACATAACTTTTATCCGCGTGGCTAAAAATGAATTTGCTCATTGAAGAAGCAGATATCTAGGAAATTTGGCGCACTTTCAAGTTTTTCAGTTGCTAGCCATTATTATTATTATTAGGCTATGACTTGTATAGGGTCATTTTGTAGCTACCGGGAGACATAACTTTGGCCCGAGTGACTATAAATGAATTTTGCTCATATTTTTTTTATTCTTTGTTGTTTTTAAATTTAAATCATACATAATTTTAATACGAAATTAAATCAAAAGAAGGGGACACAATATATGATAAACATTGGTCATTTTCAAGAGTTAATGTTTTGTTTAATCTTTATTTTTAAGATCTTATTTTTTAAAAAAAGATATACACATTGTTATAGGGTGCAGGCGTATCCTAAAACTAGTATTATAAAAAAGGTAAAGTTAACGTTATGAAGCAAAACCTCAAAAGTCTCTACAATTATCCCTAATTTCTTTAATCAATTTCTCAGCCACATAATTATTGGGACCAACGAGTACATCTAAGAGCATCCATACAACAATAGCACGCAGATGCTTAAGAAATGACCAAATGGTTACTGAGGATAGTTATCACCAAATTAAAATGCACATGCTACTGGACATGTCTTCACTGTTTACCTAAAAGAAGAGAATACTGAGAAATTAAAATCCACAAGAAATAGTAGGTGCTGCTAATCAGATCCCCAAGGAATTCAAATTGTAACATCTATAACAATACCAAGCATATCAAGTTTCAACAAGCAAAAAACTCTTAAGAAATTAAAATCCACATGCAATAGCTGTGGTGCTACTCAGATCCACTTTCATTTCCATGAGACTATAGTGCTAAACGAAAACAGAAATGAGAAAACAGCATAACCCAAAACTGCCTTGTAAATTCTGTTCCGATGTCAACCTCTCAACGATTGGCCTTGGCAACTCTTTCAATCTCATCCTTCTTCTTAATGGCATAGCTGCAGAAACAAAAATCATTCACAGGAGTAAGTAATAAAGTCGTACATATCCAAAGAAACTGAGTTGGAAAGAAAGCTGAACCAATCAAGTATACACTCAAAATCTCAAGCCTTTTTACCTATTTGAAGAACCCTTGGCAGCATTGATGAGTTCATCTGCAAGGCACTCAGCTATGGTCTTGATGTTCCTGAAAGCACTCTCACGTGCACCAGTTGTCAGCAAATAAATTGCCTGGTTAACACGGCGAAGTGGAGAAATATCAACAGCCTGACGCCTCACAACACCAGCTGAACCAATACGAGTTGCATCTTCCCTTGGCCCACTAATATGATCAAATGGAGAAGACAAAGCTATCAGTGAGACAGATGTATCAGTAGGGTATTTGAACAATATTTGGTTGAAGTTGGAAAAAAAAATATTTGAAGTTGAAGTTGAAAAAGAGTATTCGAAAGTTGAAGTTGTATTTAAGACATGAACTACACCTAGAAAAGATGTTTAAGAAAGTTGAAGATTTGTGAGTAAATTCATTATTTTATTTGAGATACTCCTCAAACTAGTGTTTAAAATCATCCAGCAGCATTTGGGATACTCAAATGTCAGTATTTGTAAATATAGAACGGCCAAACCAATATCTGAAAATACTCAAGCATTTGACAATGGGCCCACTGTTAACCCCATTAAAAATAAAACAAAAATAAAAGATTGAAGAATATGTGAATGAATTAAGCGCCAATCATCAGTGTGCACCTGTTAATGACGGCATCAACAATGACTTGAATTGGGTTCTGATCAGTCAACAAATGAATGATCTCCATGGCATGTTTGATGATGCGGACAGCCATTAGCTTCTTTCCGTTGTTCCGTCCATGCATCATAAGAGAGTTGGTGAGCCTCTCAACAATTGGGCACTGGGCCTTCCTGAAACGCTTAGCCTGGTATCTACCAGCTGTGTGTGGCATATAAACTGGATGCTTGGAAGCAGTTGCTGTGATGTAATCCTCAACAGAGATGTCATTGATCTTCACCAAAAAGTGAGATCATAGTTAAGGAAAAATCTTTCAAATTGCATTTAAGATAAGTTTCAGCCTCACTAATAGAGGAACTTAAGAATAATACTCAATTAAAAAAGGCAGAAACAGAAGTAACAATCACCTTAGTATTTAGTTAGCCCACTTAATTTTCTCACCCTCTCTAGCTCTCTCCAGAGTCTGCATTAAACCCAATGTTCTCCACTCCAGAATGTTATTGAGAAAGAATTACACTTTTACTGAGTAGCAACAGCTTTTCCTTCTATTTCAGGGAATAACCAGCTAAAAAATATAGCCCATAATATTTGCCCTCCTAATACCTCTCCCCACCGAATTAGCTTATTTGGCTATCTGGCCCCAGTCTATAGGAGTGCAACATTCTAAAAGGAACATGTAAACTTAAAATCACATAGAAGTAGTCTCAAAAGTCCTATAATCTCTTGGATTCAATGCAAACTAGTGAAAATATGGCAGTGGAAGATAAAATCTATTAGAAGATACCAATTTGCTAAAGTCAAGTCTTAGTCATGTTAGTAAGTTCACTATAAGTCCAATGATCCTTAGGAATCTCTTAGTCCTGCTAGATATAAAATGTGGAGCAACTTAGATAGCGAGAGTTCATATAGCCAGCCCAACTTGCTTGGGATTCAAGTCTAGTTGTTTGTTGCTGCATCTGGGAGATTACTATCCTACTGCAAGTCTTTTTTTATCCTGGCCCTATAAGTTGAAAAATCAGTTTTCTGTTTTCCGTTTATGGAAAGTCAATGTAACAAATTATCAAGCTAGATTAGTTTATTCTTCAAATTTCAAAGTTTTGGTACTCAAGCTCTATAAGCAGCAATTTTCCGTGTATGATAAGAAGACAAAAAGTACATTCAGCTTGGATCTAGGTGACTTTTCAAATTTCAAAATTTAGATATTCAGGTGCTACAAGCTGTAATTTTCCCTGTGCAAATACAATGAAATAAAACGTGCAAAGGAAAGAGTTATTAGCAGATATAGACATGTCGCTGTGAGGAAAATGAGCTTTATTTAGGTACCTGGACATCGTCGTAGGTCCAGCGATTGAAAAGCATAACATCGCTGTGAATCTTATTCTCTGCGGTTACGTCTACTGGGGCGGCTACTACACCTGCGTCCATTTTTTCTTCACCTGCTGCACAAATTTAACAGTTAGAACAATGCATTTCGCAGTATTTTTGTGTTTGTATATACAGATAGAAGGAGGGAGCCGCTCACCTTACGCCTTACGGGAGGAGTCTTTCCTGCTGCTGTTGTATCAGAGAGTGGAATGTGTTAAAGCCCTAGAAACTTTATAGTAGGGTTTCGGGGAAGGGGGCAAGGCTGTAATGTGATAGTTCGGCCCAATATATATTGGGCTTTCTACTCTGCTATGTCTTGGATCCGACTTTGTCGTCCAGCCCAAATCCAATTACTGCAAGTCGATTTTTTATGGAATTTTACCTAGCTATACTATTCCATATTAGAAATCTATTTAGCACTTTTCTTTATATTCCTTAAAAATTACATTGTGTATTTATATTTACTATTTGTATACAAAATCATGATAAAAGAAAGATTTCTTAAATTTAAAGATTAAACTGTAACCCCCACCCACCCACCCAATTCTCCGCATCATTCAGCTTCAGCTTTCTAAAAGTCTAAATCCTCTAAAGTAATTGTAAGATGATGAATTATTCCTTTTATCCTAGCATTTATTTTCTGTTGAAGTGGTCCACTTGATTTATATTTTATACATTAACAAAATTCAAATGCATCCCTCTTCTTATATAACTCGTTCAACTCTACATTCTTGCTTTATATGATTTTTTTTATAGAAATCTTCCCAAATTGCTATCTCTTCACTAAAATCTTATGGGTGTGAACTTCCATTTGCAGATGCTCTTCACTGGTAGGTAAAAAATTTAAATTATATGATAATTGTATCATGTTTGTTTTAGAATTATATAACAATTGTATCAGAATTGTATGTGACTTGTATATGATACATCAATACCAAAAACAATACTTGATACAATATTAATACAATTATAATATGATGTTATATTACAATTTTTAGTGTAGTGATTAAAACTTGAAGAAGATTAAGATCATAATTGTATCAGAATTTTTCAGAAATGCATTGCGATTGTATTATAATTGTATTTGTATCATAATTATTGCAAGAATTGTACTATAAATGTATATTTATTATATATTTAAATTAAAGGATTAAACTGTACCCCCCCCCCCCAATTCTCCATATCATTCAGCTTAATTATCCTCTATAATCATAATTTTTTTCCTTCAAAAAGTCTTAAAACGTGTACTATTTACCAAAAGTACAGCCTATAGCTTTATACCAAATAATCATAGTATCTCACAATTGCAAACTTGTTTATTGCTTCAGCTTTCTAAAAGTCTAAGTCCTCTAAAGTAATTGTAAGATGATGGATTATTCCTTTTATCCTAGCATTTATTTTCTGTTGAAGTGGTCCACTTGATTTATATTTTATACATTAACAGAATTCAAATGGATCCAAAAAAATTTAAATTATATGATAATTGTATCAGGTTTGTTTTAGAATTATATAACAATTGTATCAAAATTGTATGTGACTTGGATATGATACATCAATACCAAAAACAATACTTGATACAATATTAATACAATTATAATATGATGTTATATTACAATTTTTAGTGTAGTGATTAAAACTTGAAGAAGATTAAGATCATAATTGTATCAAAAAATTTCAGAAATGCATTGCGATTGTATTATAATTGTATTTGTATCATAACTATTGCAAGAATTGTACTATAAATGTATGATAATTGTATATTATTACGATCAGTTGTAAGTTCCAGTATTTTAAAAGGCGTTTTCAGGCCGAGCCCAGGGGCAAGCCCTAGGGCGAGGCGCACCAAAAAACATCCTGAGGCGATGGTGTGGGAAGAAAGTCTCAAGAGTGTACGCCCAACAATCGGGGCGTACGCCCGAGTGTTTGAGGTGCGTTTTTTTAGTGAGGCGTAAGCCTCAAAGACTTTCTCAAAATTAAAACAAAATTTATTGGATAAATCCTTTATATAATGCCCAAATTCTCAAAAGTTTTAAAAAGAAACTGAAATGTATTAAATTTAAAAGTCAAGACCTTTTTAATTGATTGAGTCCTAATTCATGGTCTTTTCTAATTTTTTATTTTGTTTGTTAGTCTGCTAATATCTCCCAAAAGCAATAAATATTCAATTTTTTTTTTTACAAATACAAAGAGAACTCCATTCTCCTTCATAGCAAGAAGTTCAAAGTTCAAATTGCAAGTAAATTAGTCATCCTTTTTGTTCCTCCATGTAGAAATCTTTATTCTTTTCGACTCAAGTTACTTGTGCTTCTAAGTAGCGTATAATAGATTGTTTTGAATAGTTTTCATGGGGATGGAGCATACATACATATATATATATATACTTGTTTATAAATAGTTACTATAATTATTTTATTTTATAAAATATTAAAAATTAAAAACCTATGGGGCTTACGCTCCATGTAAGCCCCGCTGAGGCATATGTAAAATATTTCGCCTTACGCCCACGCCTTTTAAAATACTGGTAAGTTCGTGACCAATTTCATAGTTTGTATCACAAATATATGATAATTGTATATTAATTTATTAGTATTATATCAGGTATGCTTCTCGGTATTAATGTGATAGGTACAAGTTAGTACAATTATATTTTTAGGCATTGATGTATTTGATACAATTCAAATACAATTATAATACAATTATCATACAATTCATGTTATATGTGTTTATCGGACAGGTTGGACCGAGTTGGTCACGAAAAAAATAGCACGAACGGACAGTGGGTCTGGCTGGTTAGTGGGATGGTGTTTCGGGCTAGTAATCGATTGGGAAAATTCAGAATCTATTGGGCCCATCCATGTTTGAGCTTATCCGGTTCGAACCGAGCCGAGTTTATATATATATTTTGGTTTATTATGTTTTTTTATTCAATGTAATTGATACTTAAGTGTTTGCAAACTTTTAAATAATAAAATAAGTATTTTAAGACATAAAATTAAACTTTTAAATTTATTAAATTTGAAATTTGAATTTTAAAATTTGAAAATTGAAATTAAGTGGCTACATACAATTATTTAATAAGACCAATATATAAGGATCAAACTTCAGATGCATTCATTTCATATTTTCATTGCATAATAATACTTCAAATTAATTTACAAGTTTTATTTTGATTTTCTTATTTTTGAACTTGCAAATTAAAAGTTTACAACAATAATAAAAAATAAGAAAAGGTACATCACAAGTTTTTGCATCATTTTTGTAAGATCTTCCATGTCAACTTGAGGTTCTTGATTTTCGGCGTTTCTTGAATCGGAACCATAAACTATTATATATCCAATTTCTTGGTCCTTTGGTTCATCTACCTCTTCACGCCCTTGATTTCACCGTTTTTTCTGATCCTATCTAATTGTAACGACACTACGGTTGTTTATAATCGTGAGTAGCTCCGTATGATGTATTTTGACTTATGTGAATCGTTAGTTTTGATTTTCAGGTTATTCACGACAAACTTGGAAGAATGATTCTCAACTAGGGAGCTTTAAATTTGAAGAGAGTTGACCGAGATTGGACTTTTTGATATCAGAGTCGGATTTTAGTTACGAAGTTGGAGCACCCGTAATGTCAAATATGACTTGTGTGAAAAATTTAAGGTCAATCGGACGTGATTTGATAGGTTTCGGCATCGGTTGTGTAAGTTTGAAGTTTTAAGTTCATTGATTTTTGGATTGAAGTGTGATTCGTCGTTTCGATGTTGTTATGTGTGTTGTGAGGCCTTGAGTAAGTCCGTGTTATGATATGGGACTTTTTGGTATGTTTGGACGTGGTCCCGAGGGGTTCGGGTGGGTTTCGGATATATTTGAGTTGTGTTGCGCTCGTTTTTTTTAATGTTTCGACGTTGTTTTTTCAAACATAAATGGTACTACATTAATCAAATGAGCTTCAATTTCTGTTTTTATTGAAACATTAGATCCTTATCGTAACTATAGAACTATAGCAAAAAGAATCGTCGAATTTGGATATCGTATAAGGAGTTTATGGTCATTTTACTAAGAATTGGGTTGCCAGATTAATTACGAATTTGCCACTGACTTTGTATTTAAAAATCTGCTCTATTTCCAACTATTGAAACCAACATATCTCCTTCAATATAAGGTCAAATGGAGTGATTCAAGATCCTAACTTGACTAGAATTTCACAAGGAATCCAATGGAGTTATCAAAAGCGAGTTTCGAGATCATTTGGCTCAAGAAACGAGGCAGAACAATGTTAAAACGAAGGTTTTGTTCACTTAACATATTTTGAGTTGGGGAGCTCGGAATTGGGCAATTTTTACTTTATGAATTGGGGTAATTGTTCTCTACTCGATTTTAGTTATACTCCATGAATCTATCATCGATTTTAGCTTTTGGTTGATAAATTTTAAAGAGGAAATTTGGGGTTTTGGCCTAAAGTTTCATAATATAAATTTTTGAGTTTTGAACATCGATTTGAGGTCAGAATTGAGTGAAACTAGTATGGTTGGACTCGTAATTAAATGGATTGTAGGATTTTATGAGTTTTGTCGGGTTCCGATGCGTGGTCCCAAGTGTGATTTTTGGCCGGATTTGGGATTTGATTTAGGATTCGATCTTTATCATTTGAAATTATTTCCTTGGGGTTTATTTGATGTGTTTGAGATGCTTTTGGATAGTTTTGAGCCGTTCAAATGTCACTACGCGCGTGATGATATTTTTGGAGCATCGCTTGGCTTGCTCGGTATTGTAATTGGCTTGTTCGAGGTAAGTGTCTTGCCTAACTTTGTTGAGAAAATTTTTCCTCCTAGTTGACATTGTTTGCTACATGCGGGGGTGATACATATATGAGGTGACGAGCGTATATGTGTGTGACGTGGTTAATTATGCTCGGGGTATATTATGTTACATTTGTGTTTGTAAAACTTCGTGACCTTCCAGTTTCATGCCTTACTTGACTCTTAAATGCTAAGAACATAATATTAGATGATAGAAATCAAGACTTAGCTTATTATAACTTGATCAAACTTGATGGAAATGCTGAGAATACATTGATGTGTCTAATTCGGTCATCTCTATGTGAAATCACTATTACATTACTACGACCGATATTCTTGAAATACTAGACTCTATACTT
Organism: Nicotiana sylvestris; assembly: GCF_000393655.2. Lineage (NCBI taxonomy): Eukaryota > Viridiplantae > Streptophyta > Magnoliopsida > Solanales > Solanaceae > Nicotiana > Nicotiana sylvestris. Next base: position 6,305,637 of record NC_091067.1, on the reverse strand, counting down.
GTGTAATGGATCATTTGCGAGATTTGTGAAAGTATTTGAATAATACAGTTCTTAAAGGTTGTTGAATCATTGTTGGCTTGGAAAGTTTTGATTTGGAATTAGTTTGGAATATCCGTTAAAACACTTTCCTCGATGTTATTCATACTTCCGGCCTTGTCATTTTATTGATATTCATATGCTGGGTAAGGAAGAGTGTAAAGCACGAAGGGTGATGCCGTGCCATTTTGTATATATTATCATGTGAGGAAGAGTGTAAAGCACGAAGGGTGATGCCGTGCCATTTATTATATATTATCATGTGAGGAAGAGTGTAAAGCACGAAGGGTGATGTCGTGCCATTTTATATACATTATCACATGAGGAAGAGTGTAAAGCACGAAGGGTGATGGCGTGCCACATTATTGAGAGTAAAAGTATGAAGGGTGATGTCATGCCATATCATTTGAGAATAAAATCACGAAGAGTGATGCCGTGCCATATCATTTGAGAGTAAAAGCACGAAGGGTGATGTCGTGCCATTTCATTTATATTGTTATGCTTGTATGTTATCGTAAGGTCATGGCACGATGGGTGTTTCCGTGCAGACGAGGATGAGGGACATGCATTATGTTTGATATTAGTCTTCCGTGTATACATTCATGTCTTTACCTTGAACTGTTATTGTTATAGATCTGATGTGAGCTGTTGTTGTTGTCCTGTCATTGATCTATATCTCAATTTTTGTTGTGTTGCTCATACCTTTTACTCGCTTAACTTGTAAATACCATGTTTATTTCTTGCTTTTATAATTATGCTCACGTCGTATCTATTCTGTTGTACTTTAGTATAAGCCTTCCACCATGCTAGCCATTTATGCTCCTATTTATCAATTTGTAAAGATTGTGTGTTTCCTTCTTATTTGTTATATTTGTACGTGGGCCTCCAGTATGCTAGTTAATTGAAGTTGATATTCCTTGTTTTCCAATTGTTGTTATTATTCACGTGCTTTCCGCTTAGTCTTTTACTCCGCCCACATGTGTATCCTTGTTCGTTGTTTTTACTTGCGTATTTCCTACTTTATAATTCTTGTTATCAATATTTATGTCATTTGGTTGGTTCTGTTACTCGTACATTTGGGAGGATGAGTTGAACGCACGAAGGGTGTTGCCGTACTAAATGGTTTGTCACAAAAATCATTTTATATATGGTGAGGTAGAGATAGAAGCACGGAGGGTGTTACCATGCCGTTTGACTTGATATCTTGGATATACTTATCATACTAGGAAAGACTGTAAATCTTCTACTGTGATTCCTTTTAGTAATTGTTGAATGTCTCGCATAGTTATATATGGTACTTTTATCTTTTATGCTTTGAACTGCTTTTACTATTAATCTAATGTACATGTTACAACAATAAACATCTTTTAACTAAAAGCCTCGTTACTACTTCGACGAGGTTAGAAAAATACTTATCAATACATGGGGTCGGTTGTACTGATACTACACTTCTGTACGATGTGTACAGATTTCTGGAGCGGAGCTGCTAGTGATGTCAGGTGTTGATGCAGAAGATGTTCGTGCATTCCCGGTATAACCGCCTCTTATCCTTGGTAGTTTAGATTTTACTATTTTGTTTATGTATCATTCAAATAGAGCGTATATTTATTTGTAGCAACTTTATAAATTTCAAGTCTTAGAAGCTCATGAGTCGTACTACCAGGTATTGGGTAATTATAAATGTTCAGTTATCTATTCTTTATTTTTTATAATTTATGTTGAGTTATATTGTTTGTTAGTTGGCTTACTGATGGGTTTTTAATGACTTAACCTTATGCTTCTTATATTTTGATGATCTGACAAACTTGTTGTAAAGAATCAGATATAGAACCTTGTCAGCAGGATACATATCTCATGTGAACTGTTCAAAGTCTGAAAATCAGCAAATGGATAAATAACCACAGGGAGGAACACAATAGGGACCTGATGCGTTGGTCCCTTAGAGTTCTCCGACAAAAGAACAAGTAAGTGACTATGAAATCAATATAAAGAGAAACACAATAAGGACCTGCTCCCTTGGGGTTTTCTGATAGAAGTACAGGACAAGTGCACAGCTAGAACATAGCAGAAGAAAGTGACCATCTGGAAACTATTACAGAAGAGGAACACAACCAGGACCTGATCCATTGGTGTGTCCTGACAGAAGTACAAAGTCCATTATCCAGCTGGAAAGCAACTGCCCAGAAGTGGCTATGCAGACAGTGCAGTAATCACTTCTCACTGGGAAGAAGTACACCAAGAGTTGACATCACTATCTATTGTGATATCTTTTGTGATAAAATGACCTGGTGCAAGACACACCATTCTTTGTGCATTCAGTGATTTTTGTAAAAGAAGAAAAAGCATTCATCCTGCATCAAGGTCACTGGTTTGTCAAGAACAAGAAGACAACTCCACTAAGGATCAGTTTCTAACCAAGTTTTATGTATGTCCATAGTTGAGTTGTAATATTGTTTATTGTTCTGCATTGTAGTTCCTAATTTGCTTTCTTAGAAGCGTTGTCTTAGGAACAAACCAAATTCGTAAACTTTAGAAGTTTATGTTGTGATTAGGAATAGTCATAAGTTAAATCCTCTGTAACATGGCGAGTTATAGAGTGGCTTGTGGTAGTGCATCACAAGTTAGTTTAAATCATTTGCAATAGGGAGTATTGTAAAGTGGCTTGTAATAAGTACATTACAAGTTAGTTGAGTTTAAAGCCTACAGGTGTAGGTCGTGGTTTTTTTATCCCCTTGTGTGGGATTTTTCCACATAGAAAATCTCTGGCCTTCTTTACATTCAGTAGTTGCTACATTCTACGTATTATCACATAGAGGAACATGTACTCTATAGTTTGGTGGACTCATATAAGCTATCAATTGATATCATAGCATATTTCTCCTATCAGGCTAACACCTAGGAGGAATCCTCAATGGATGCTCCACCAAGCTTTGAAGAAGGACAATCAACCTATAGACCTCCCAGATTCAATGGTCGATACTATAAATGGTGGAAGACCAGGATGCATGATTTTATTATGGCAGAATTCAGAGCTGTGGGACATCATTTGTGATGGTCCACATGTTCCCATGAAAAAACTTGAAGAAACAGGACTATTGGTGCCCAAAGGGAGAAGAGAGTACAACGACATTGACAGAAAAGCTGTAGAAAAGAACTATCGTGCCAAGAAAATCTTGATGTGTGGCATAAGACCTGATGAGTACAACAGCGTATCAGCTTGTGATACTGCCAAAAAAATATGGGAAGCCTTACAAACTGCACATAAAGGAACCACTCAAGTCAAACAATCCAAGATCGACATGCTCACCACTGAATACGAGCTCTTCAGGATGAAGGATGATGAGTCCATACAAGATATGCACATCAGATTCACCTCCATCATAAATGAACTTCACTCACTTGGAGATGTCATCCCAGAAACAAGCTTGTAAGGAAAATTCTCAGTGTTATACCTGGATCTTGGGAAAGCAAGGTAAATGCCATCACTGAAGCTAAAGATCTATAGACTCTGACCATGGATGAGTTGATTGGTAATCTGAAAACTTACGAGATGAAAAGAAAGAAAGACAGTGAAAGAAGAGAGCCTAAGAAGGAAAAGAACCTGGTGCTTAAAACTGAAATGAGTGATTTAAGCGATGAAGATAGTGACATGGCCTATCTTACTAAGAGATTTCAAAAAATGGCTCGAAGAAATGGTGGCATACCAAAGTGGGGCAGTTCAAGTAAAACAAGGAACAACGATCTCTGTCACGGATGTGGAAAGTCAAGGCATTTCATCAAAGACTGCCCACTCGCGAAATAGGAGCAATACAAGCAAAATCCTGACAAAGCAGGAAAAAGAAACCTGGTTCCAGAGAAAAGATTCAATCAAAAAAGTGCTGCAGACATTATCGTTAAGCAGGCTCTTGCTGCTTGGGGAGATTCCTCAAGTGAATCCAAAAGGGAATCAGATGCATAAAATAGTCCCATGATAGTAGTGGAAACTGAAGCAACGAAGTACGATTCACTATTCGCGTTGATGGCTCAGTCAGATAATGATGATGAAGAAGATGAAGATGATGAGGTAAACTTCAGGGATGTTTAGAGAAATCTGAAATCCTATTCTTCTAAGAAACTAAAGTCTTTATCAAATGTCTTAATTGATTCTTATTACAACCTTGTAAATGATAAGGAGACCCTGACCATAGAACTAGGAGAGGTTAAACAATCTAGAGATGATCTAGTGGGATGTGTAGTGGACTTAGATGAGACCATAACTAATCTTGAACTAGAGAAGGAGGCCCTAAACGAAAAAATAACTAGTGTGAAAAATGAGAGAGACGATACGATGGTAGTAGTTGTTGATCTAAAAGAAATAATAGAAGGTCTTAGCAATAAGAAACACACTTTAGAAGAAAAAATTTCCTCTAATGAAGAGGAAAAGGATGACCTTCTAGTGATATGTGTTGATCTAGAGGAAACCATTGAGGGACTTAATAGAGAACACACGAATGTAAGTCTTGTGAAAGGGAAGAAAGTAGCCAGTGAGTCGCACATCTTGCTGGAAAAAGAGTTAACTACTGTAAAAACTAGTCTCTGCAGTGAACTTGAGAGGAATCAACAACTCCAAACTGAGTTGGAGAAAGTAAGAAATGATCTTGAGAAATCCTTGAAGTGGACCTGGTCCTCAGATGCTGTTACTGCCATGTATCTCAACAATAGTTGGAACAAGCAGGGCATCGAGTTCCAAAGGGAGAAAACTCCCTACAACCCACACAACAAGTATGTCACTGTATCTGATAACTGGCTATGTACCCACTGCAGAAACAATGGGCATTTTAAAGAAAATTGTCAGGCCAGGGTTCAGTCTGCTCAGAAGAACGAAGCGTTTATTGATAGAGTGACTACTAGCAAAGAACTAGGTACCACACGCAAAAAGCGGATACTGCCTGCGTTGACTAGGAGATCCCTCATTCATCCCTTTTATAGTAACAAGGGACCCAAACTAGTTTGGGTTCCTAAATCTAACCCTTGATGTGCATGTGTAGGGAGCAGTGAGAGCAAACAGACTGCGATGGACTACGGACAGTGAATGCCTAAAGCACGCAGCTGAAAACATCATGAAATGCTTTTCACTGAAAGCCCTGCAGGAAGGGAATGTATCCTTTTGAAGAAAGTAAAGGGTATATTCTCAGTAAATGAAAAGGCAGAAAGGTTCCTTTGGCACTCGAGTAGGAAAATACGGAACTGGAAAATGATGCATGGATAGTGCTCATCGCCTATGGAATCACCAAAAATTCTAAGCAAAAAGAATGAACACTAATCTCATCTTGAGAACAGGTGTCGAACCAGGTCCTCCCTAAATTAAAACTCGCCAGGAACTGCCAATTGGAAGAAAATGCCTTGCTCCTGACAACAGGAAGGATCAGCTTGGGAAGAAAAATGCAAAAAGACAAGTAAAGGAATGTTTTGGGGAAACAACCCACTAAACAAGGTCAAAAGGTCTCCAACAAAGGAAGCACTAAATAACAGGAGATGCTCATGGGGTATTCCACAAGACACTCCCCCTTGTCAAGAAAGAAAATGTGAGGATTAATATGATGAACCAATCCTATCTCTGGGAAATATCTGAGGCTTCAAATCAGGAGGATAATAAAGTGAGCAAGATAAAGGAGACTGGCTAAAGACAATGCAACATCATTCTCCATGCCTCACAAAGAACCTGGTACGCTACTTTCTACCATTGAAGCTGAAGGAAGAAGTAAAGATGCAGCTCATGGCATTACACAAGAAACAGTACATAAAGTGTGGGAAAATCAAATTAACCTCCATATTTCTCTCTTCAACCAACTTCTATCTCAAATTGGAAAACCAAAGTACGCATGTGATGATTCATGCCTCATCTTCTGGGAGACAAGGAAGCAAAACGAAATGACCTCATCAACAGCCGGAGAGAAATTGCAAACACATTGAAGGGTAAGATCCTCTTCTGAGGGTCAATATGAAGAAGCGATCGATTTATGGAAAGCATTGCAAAATAGAAGATCAAACTCCAGATATTTGCATCAAAGCCTCAAGTAGAGAATATTTTCGATAAATCGAGGTGAAGACGAGGTTACAAGAATCTAATAAAGAACCTGATTCTCCATCTGTCGTCTGTGTTAGCCACTTTCAGGTAAAAGTAGCTAAAGTGTTTTCTGACCAAGCTTAACTCACATCAATACTGTTGTAGGTAAACACGCATGACGATCATAGAAGCTAAAGGTACAGTTATGAGCTGCAAGAGGGGAGCTGCTAAAACCTTGTTCAAAAGAGTGCTCTGGCATCAGGTTCTTGTATCTCAGGTTAGTATTAATGTGCTTAATTTTGCATGCCGTTTCTAAACAAAAAAACATAAATGTTATGTAATTCAGCTGCCACATCATCCAACTTTTCAAATGTTTGTGTGTTATGTCTTGTCCGTCAAATCCTCTCATCTCCTCTGCACGATAACACTTCCCCACAAACCTACCGCTGTTTTAGGACTATTCAAAACATGTTTCCCTATCCACTCATCATTAGCCCCTCTTCCAATAAAACTTCTCTTCCCTCCCACGACAAGTAATGAACCTTCATCTTTGTCGCATAGCTAGGACTTTCTCTTCATCTCTCTCTTTCTTTATCTACTCATCTACCAAGTGCTCATCTAACGGCGATTGAACAATTGTCTTAGTCTACCACTTCTAGCACCGCTCCCACTTCGTTGCTTTCCTTGAAATCAACCCCAGAGAGTCACTATTTCACACCTTTTACCATTTTATCCACTCCTGTTTTCTTCTTCACTCCTACTGTCTTCCCATTTCTGGTAAACCCTGTATACCATTATTTTGAGAACCTTATGTCCAATCAATCCTATGATCTCCTCAAAGAACATATAGAAGGTTTTACTCCTCATGCTTCAGAAGCCCATGAGGATGATCCTGACCAATATATAAACTCCTCCATGTTGGACTTAGTGACTCTTAGGAGTCATCTGAAAAAGAAACAACTCACAACATCATGGCTATAGCTGCTGAAAACCTGATGAATGAAGAAGCTTATCTCTCGTCTGAGTATCAGGGGGAAGAGATTTCACTTCTAGAAAATGCAAGAACTACAGAACTCCTAGAGTCCTTGGATCATGAGATATTCCAGAAAAGCCTTCTGATGAACCTGTTTCTCTTCTATGCAATCTTACTCCTGTACCTCCCATTCACTCCAAGCTCTTAGAGTCTTCCTCCAAATCACTCACCATCAGGTCACTATAGCAAGAGAGCTCTGAATCCTCATTTCAGAAAAATAAGAGGAGTGTCAAGCCAAGAAAAAGGAAAAAAACGAATCCAAAGGATTTCATCAAGAGTGGGTCAGTAAATCAAGTAGATAAAGATGCTTCCAAGGAACCTAGTAACTCAGTACAACAATCTGTGACAGCTCAACAATCTATGGAAAAGGCATTCGCTGAAACTGTTGAGAAACAGAAAGGGTCATCTGTAAAGTACAACAGCAAGTCTAAACGAAGTTAGACTAAGCTAGCAGTGTCTGAAAATAATAATGTGGGATAGAAAGTTGGAAAGGAAAGTCTGCTGAAGGGTGTAGCAAACAAAAAAGTGAAAATGTGAAGGAACCTGGTCTAATAAGGTCCATGACCTACGATGGTGGTCTTTGGCAGCAGAAATTAAGAACTCAGAAAGTGTTGTGGGGACGTACATTTGATCTAGCAATTTCGGATATGATAGGGATACGACAAATTCTGGAGATTGTGGAATTTCAACAATGGTAACACTTGTTTGAAGAGAGAATGTCTCTGGTGTACGAAAGTGCAGTACAAACTTTTTATGCATCTCTTTTCACTGTTGAGGGGGATCACATCTGTGCGCTTGTAAATGGAGTAGACATTGTACTCAACGCTTCAACATTGGGAAAGGTTCTCAGAATTTTGTGTGAAGGTATGAACTCAGTTAAGGGTGTTTGTAAAGTAAACTTTCGGAGAGCCATCATGAAAGAACAAGCTATTCAACAGAAGGAACAAGTGCATAAGAAGGTACTGCTTCCTGAGTACCAACTTCTCTTTGAACTGGTCAATAAAGTGCTCTTACCACGTTCTGAGAGACGCTCTATTGCTACAAGATCGGACATGGTCCTAATGGAAGCACTTGACGAGTTTATTCCAATCAATTTGCCAACCATCATGATTGATCATATGCAGAAGGTGGCGAATTTTAAGGGTGGAAATCATGGATTACCTTATGGCTTTCTCCTAACTCAAGTGTTCAAATTCTATAAGGTCCCCTTAGGAAATCCTAGAGTGGGCACACGTAAGCAGCCCTTCTCTAAGACCACTCTAGAAGAATGTGAATGTATAGAAAGAGTTGGTGAAAGCATCTCAACCATTTCTTAGCTGATTAATGCTCAAAATGTAGCTTCTGAGGAAATAAGAAGGTTGAGGGCTCGAAATGTCATTCTGGAAACTCAGCTCAGTTAAGCAGCTAACGGACCTGATTTTGTAAGTAAGGAGGTTACACGACTGTCAAATGAAAATGAGAGACTTAGGGCTCAATTACTTGAAGAACAACTGCCTGGAAATGCTATACTGGACGTGGTTTTCAGAACCATTGTTGTCTCTTCCTCCAAGCCTCCTTCCCTTAGTGTCCCCTAGGATCCTATTTGTGTCCAGCTATTTTTGCTCAAACATCCTGTGGTTGCTGTTTTACTTTTTTTTGTGATGGCATGATGAACTTAACCATTACTGCTCCTGATTTGCTCAGTCCAATGTAAACATTAATGAAACAGCTTCCCTTTCATTGCTTGTACAATACTGTGTTCCTCTGGCTTCTCTTTTCTGTCATGTCGTGTGCATATATGTGGCACGAGCTGGCTGTGTTAAACTTCTTTATGCTTATTACCTATTTGTGCTCTTCGACATAGTAGTTGCTCTTTTTAATGATTCCAAAAGGGGGAAAAGGAGAGGCGTCGCGGGGGTAAGTTGAGGGAGTACTATGCCTGTAATCTGAGGAGGGAGATCTTAGATTAAGAGGGAACTGCTGGCATCTCATCTGGTTAATTATTAATTCTGATCTAAACAAATGCTTTCCATGCCTAAGTTTGTCATCATCAAAAAAGGGGAAATTGATGGGTTTTTAATTACTTAACCTTATGTTTCTTATGTTTTGATGATCTAACAAACTTGTTGTGAAGAATCAGATAGAGAACCTTGTCAGCAGGATACACATCTCATGTGAACTATTCAAAGTCTGAAAATCAGCAAATAGATGAACGACCATAGTGAGGAACACAACATGGACCCGATGTGTTGGTCCCTTAGAGTTCTCCGACAAAAGAACAAGTCAGTGACTGTACGAAATCAATATAAAGAGAAACACAACAGGGACCTGTTCCCTTGGGGTTCTCTGACAGAACTATAGGACAAGTGGACAGCTGGAACGTAGCAGAAGAAAGTGACCATCTGGCAACTACTACAGAAGAGGAACATAACCAGGACCTGGTCCGTTGGTGTGTCCTAATAGAAGTACAAAGTCCATTATCCAGCTGGAATGCAATTGCACATAAGTGGCTATGCAGACAGTGCAATAGTCACTGCTCACTAGGAAGAAGTACACTAAGAGTTGACATCACTATCTATTGTGATAAAACAACATGGTGCAAGACATACCATTCTTTGTGCATTCAGTGATTTTTGTAAAAGAAGAAAAATCATCCATCCTGCATCAAGGTCACTGGTGTGTTAAGAATAAGAAGACAACTCCACTAAGGATCAGTTTCTAACCAAGTTGTATGTATGTTCATAGTTGAGTTGTAATCTTGTTTATTGCTCTACATTGTTGTCGCACCTCCTTTTTGCCGCGCCCGCGGGGCGCGTGGGGAGTTTTCTCCAATTGAAGGACAGTTGAAACGGGATTTGTTTATTTGTTTTAGAGTCGCCACCTGGGAATTTTAAGGCGTCCCAAGTCACCAATTATAATCCCTGAATCGAGGAGAATATGACTCTGTTTATTATTCTGCGAACCAGAAATCCTGAGTAAGGAATTCTGTTAATTCGGAAGAAGGTGTTAGGCATTTCCGAATTCCGTGGTTCTAGCACGGTCGCTTAACTGTTTTTATTATTGGCTTAATTATCTTGATTTTTATTAAATACTTTTTGTTACATGATTTTTCTACCGCTTTTACTTATTGTGGTTAAGAACCCTTCTTTGAATCGAATTACGCGTACGTATATTCGTTTTATAAATAAAAAAAATACGGAATTGTGTCACGCGTACGTGTACGCAATAACTTTTGATAATATAATTACTGAGCAATCATTTTTTTTCGAAATTGTGTCGAATCAAGAATATTTGTTTTTCTGAATAGTGAACTGTACATCTCGGTTTTTTATGAAATTGATTTAACGCCTTTGGAAAAATCCTTTTTATTAAATATTCATTCGAAATTGCGCGTACGCATAATCCGAATTTAGCTTTTAAAAATATAATCAAGGTACGCGAACGTATCCCTAATTGCGCGACATATTTGTAATGATATTAAGGATTTTTCCATAAATTGTTTTATTATATTATGAGAAATCTTCATTTTTAGATATCATTAATTCTTGAAAAAGAATTCACAATTTTTGAATGTTGCCCATTGATTATAATTTCCACATATAACATGTTTATCCAAGACTATTCAAATTCAAAGAAAAAATATGATTAATACTATTTTTAAACAAATATGACATATATATATATATGCCAAAGGATAAATTGCATATGAAACTGAAAATAAATGATTCATAAAGGAAGGAAATATTTTCCGAGAATTTTTATTATTTACTTAATGCAAATTCTACTTCTAATTATCATTGATATGAAATGTGGCAATTTATGCTTATACATCTCTTTTCATTCTTAGATGCTTGCTTTTAATCTAATAGGCCTAATTATTTGGTTAATTTGTTTTATGAAGGTAGATAGACATCGAGCTATAATGGCCGAATTATTATACAAGTTAATTTAATAAAATTACCTTACATGTAACTTAATTGTATATCGTATTCATAACGTATTGTAATAAGCTACATCATATCGCCTTTCGCCCACTTTTATACACACATCTATTATTTTATCGACATCACCATCTTAACCCTATGTACCAATAAATATCACTACTAAAGTTATCTTGCCACTTCTACATCACTTCTTACTTAACCAACAGCAAAATTTAAATAATGACCAACATTCATACCATATTCCCTACTTTGACAATTTAATATGATTAAACTAATGAGATAATGAGCTAATGTTATTACAAATCTTTATACGAACTTTCAAAGTAAGACAATTAGCTCATACCTATCAAATTGAATTCACTACTAATTAACTAACATAAAATAAAAATGAAATTTAAATTGATGAACTCGACAAATAAGAAACAGAATTTCAATTCAATCTTCGTTTATTCGCCATATTGAATCTCTTTCCAACATAGAATTTAAAAGGATATGTACCTGGAAATGGAGGTAGAAGTAGTAAGTTTTAGCAGTTGCAGCAGTAACAAAATCAACAGAATACCAGTTTTTCCACAGATTTGAACAATAATAAGACCCGAAGGACCCAGATGAATAGGGACAGAAACTTGAGAAAAATTTTCAGATTTCACCGAACAATATTCATAAGCAAACAACGGACAGATTCTAGAAAAAGTAACATTTTTCAGATTTTTCAGTTTCTTTCCTGTTTTGGACTTCTTGTTTCTGATTTTTCTGTTTTTGTTGCTGTATATCTGTGTGTGTGTGTGACTGCCCTCTTGTTCCTTCAAAACTCTCCTTAAAAATTCTCTAGGGTCTTAAAAACTCTCTTATGAAAACTGATCCTAAAATCTGTTTGCTTTCCCAATTTCACACTCTCTTTTTCTCTTAAAACTCTTAAAGACTGCCCTCTTAAAATTCCTTCCAAACTCTCCTAAAAATTCTCTAGGGTCTTAAAAACTGATCCCTTAAGGTCTGTCCAGCTCCTGTATTTATACAGGGCTGGTTCTATACTCATTAGTATTGGAGGGACCCTTTATCCCTTTAACAACCAGAAAGTTTCCATTGAAACTTCTTTTTAATACTTTATGTGATCCTAACATGATTTTCAGCAGCCCCATTATCCCTTGTTCCCCCTTTATTACTTAAATATAGCCATTAACATTACATTATAATACACTAGCACTAACACCCTGTTTTTACTGTTTCATTCCCAGAAATGCCCCTGACCTACTGTTATTACTTGAAAAATCAGAACCCACTGTAAAACAGATTCTACAATCTGTATAGACTTAACTATCCTTCTGATTTACAGCTATAACCAATCCTATGACTTTGAGACAGTATATTACATTCTAATAACTGATTGACAAAAACTGCATTTAAATAGGGAATTCTCAACTGAATACTGGAAAGAAAAAAAACCTTAACATTATACAGAATATGCAGGATTATTTCCACTGGAATTCAAAACTGAATTAAAAGCAAACAAATACAGGAGCATTGTCAATATACTGACAATGTCCTGTTTAGAAAACAACAATACAGCATACATTTGAATTCACTGATTCACAAACAAACATGATTCAATTGACGAGTACTAATCAATTGACTATTTACAACATTTGTCAATAATTAGTCTAAGCAATAGAAGCAGACTGTTTCAGTCAACATTTTCAGAAATGAAAGTTCGTAATATAACTAATCGACGAACTTAATCGAGTCGATTACACATATTGTAAACAATCACAAATAATAGAAACAATTCACATTCGGATCAAGTAGATAGGTAGGAGACAGTATGATAATAAAAGATGGGAAAATTACACAGACTAAAAAAAATACAAAAATACATGTATAATACACAAAATAAATAGGAAAAAAAAATACCTTTGAATCTTTAATTTTATTCCGACTTGAACTCAACTTGGACTTCGGATTTTTGTTTGAAATCAAACTGACCTTAGTCGAAGTATTTTCCACTGAAAATTACTTCGACTAAGGTCGATTAAACCTCAATCTTCATTAAATATGCACGGAATCCAAAAGTTTGGTATTTTTTAGGGTTTCAGGTTCTTGGATCTTAAATCCTAACATTTCAGGGCAGATTCGAAAGGAACCAAACATGATACAAGGGTGAGGGTAGCCTAGGGGTCATTTGGTGTTAATTTGAAATGGATCTGAGTTTGTTCTTGTTTGGTCCGAATCTTCAAAAGAAGATTCGAGAAGTTCAAAGCTGATTCGAACTAAACAAACGATAGATCCATATTCAGGGTGACTAGGGGAAGCTGTGGTGTCGATTTGGGACTGTTAGGTCTAGATCTAAACTTGGCTCGAATATTCAAATGAAGATTCGAGAACCTCCAGGGAGATTCGAACCAAGCTGGTAACATATTCGGATAGAGGGTGTTCAGGGGGTCCTAGGGTGTTAAATTGGTGACCGGCGGCGTTGATGCCGCCGGGTTTCAGGCGAAGGGGAATAGGGGCGGCTAGGGTTAGAGGTCTATTTGGAACGATGATGAACAGGAGCGGAGAGGGGGGTGTTTAGTTAGGGGGCCGGGTAAAGGGTTACGGGTTTATATAGGGGAATGGTGGGTGGATATGGACCGTTGGATCAGACAGGATGGATGGATGAGATCTATTCACTTAACCAAACAGTGTCGTTTGGTTTAAGTTAGGGGGGACGGGTTGAACCGGGTATTGGATCGGGTAAGGGTCTTGGGTTAGGGTGATGAGATCTTGGCCGTTGGTTGTATTTAATCCAACGGCCCTTGATAAGGGGTGACCAAACGACGTCGTTTGATTCTGCTTGAATTGGACCGGACATGGGGCTGTTGGGATTGGGCTGTGAAGGGAATTAATTTGGTTGGGCCTGGATTTAAATCCAGGTCCGATTTTTATGTATATGTATTATTTTTTTTTTCATTTTTTCTAATTTAAATTTCTAATTGTAATTATAAAATAATTTTACCTTCACAAAAATATATTAATTACTCTATAACAATTATTTAACACATAGACAAAAACATCAGTGAAACATTTAAAATAAAACCAATGCATATTTTTTGTGATTTTATTTAAATTATCTCTTAAATGCATAATTAAATCCTATATTCATGCAAATATGTATTTTATTTTATTTTTGTTTAATTATGACAAAGCAAACATTTTACGGACATAAACAAATTTTTAACATCACGCAAATTCAGAAATTACACAGTAAAAGAAATTTATTTTGATTTATTTTGGAGTAATTTTTTTCGTAAGGCAAAAATCACGTGCTCACAACTGCCCCTCTTTGTGCGGAAACTCGAAGAGTTTTCGTACAAAGATAAAGTGAGCGGATACGAGTGATTTTGCCCATTCAAATACTCCGTGGGAAGCATTTTTTAGAAAGATTTGACCGAACCTCTGCTTCAAAGGTTTCCTACATATCCTTGGCTATAAAGGAATCAGGTCAATGTAGTTCGGGAAGTTTTGGGTAACTGGGATTACCGCGGGACTGTGATGTTACTGCTGCTTCGTGCTGCTTTTACTGCTTGCTGACCTCCTTATTAAACCCTACTTTAAAGGAAATACAAAAATTTAAACTAGATTATGGTACAGGAATTGTAAAAATCTTATCTAGATCATGCCCTTGCGTTTCTTGTTGTCTTGATATCTTGGTGACTCTTGGGCAATTGGCTTATTCCGTATTCTTTTTCATTATGTCCCGTATTTTCTTTTGGGACTCTTGTTGCTTCTTGCTGGGGATTCTGTTGGACTCCTCTGCTTTATTGATTCTAAATGTGCTTCTTTCATATAAGCGAGCTTTTGATTTCATCACTTCAATTGCATTCCCTTGTTCTTCAGGTGGGTGCCTTGACTGTTTCTTTTCTTTCTTCATCCTCATTCTCCAGGTGGACGCCTGACTCGTTCAATTTTCATCCTCATTCTCCAGGTGGACGCCTGACTTCTTCAATTTCTTTATCCTCATTCTCCAGGTGGACGCCTGATTTCTTCAATTCTTTGTCCTCATTCTCCAGGTGGACGCCTGACTCGTTCAATTTTCATCCTCATTCTCCAGGTGGACGCCTGACTTCTTCAATTTCTTTATCCTCATTCTCCAGGTGGACGCCTGATTTCTTCAATTCTTTGTCCTCATTCTCCAGGTGGACGCCTGACTTTTTCTTTTCTCATCCTCATTCTCCAGGTGGACGCCTGACTTCTTCGATTCTTTGTCCTCATTCTCTAGGTGGATGCCTGATTTCTTCAATTTCTCATCCTCATTCTCCAGGTGGACGCCTGACTTCTTCTTTTCTTTGTCCTCATTCTCCAGGTGGACGCCTGATTTCTTCTTAAATTCTTCATCCTCATTCTCCAGGTGGACGCCTGATTTCTTCGATTCTTCATCCTCATTCTCCAGGTGGACGCCTGACTTCTTAAATTCTTCATCCTCATTCTCCAGGTGGACGCCTGATTTCTTCGATTCTTCATCCTCATTCTCCAGGTGGACGCCTGATTTCTTCGATTCTTTGTCCTCATTCTCTAGGTGAACGCCTGACTTCTTCGATTCTTTGTCCTCATTCTCCAGGTGGACGCCTGATTTCTTCAATTTCTCATCCTCATTCTCCAGGTGGACGCCTGACTTCTTCTTTTCTCATCCTCATTCTCCAGGTGGACGCCTGACTTCTTCTTTTCTTTGTCCTCATTCTCCAGGTGGACGCCTGATTTCTTCAATTCTTTGTCCTCATTCTCCAGGTGGACGCCTGACTTCTTCTTTTCTTTGTCCTCATTCTCCAAGTGGACGCCTGATTTCTTCTTAAATTCTTCATCCTCATTCTCCAGGTGGACGCCTGATTTCTTCGATTCTTCATCCTCATTCTCCAGGTGGACCCCTGATTTCTTCGATTCTTTGTCCTCATTCTCCAGGTGGACTCCTGACTTCTTCGATTCTCTGTCCTCATTCTCCAGGTGGACGCCTGATTTCTTCAATTTCTCATCCTTATTCTCCAGGTGGACGCCTGACTTATTCTTTTCTCATCCTCATTCTCCAGGTGGACGCCTGACTTCTTCTTTTCTTTGTCCTCATTCTCCAGGTGGACGCCTGATTTCTTCAATTCTTTGTCCTCATTCTCCAGGTGGACGCCTGACTTCTTTTTCTCTTTATCCTCATTCTCCAGGTGGATGCCTGACTTCTTTAATTTTCTGTCCTCATTCTCCAGGTGGACGCCTGACTTCTTCAATTTCTTTATCATGTATTTCCTAACACAAATATTGTATTTGCCCCTGTTTTAAATCAAAGAAAACTTCGTTAGTTTAAAGCAGGGTGGTTGACTGGGGTATTCTTGCCGATGGTGATGCTTCTCTTCGTTTCTCTTTGTTGCTTTAGAATGGTTGAAAAGACTGTTTTGTCTTTGTAATTGATTCTCGACTATAGGATTTCCCTCTGTATGTTTTCCTTCAAAACCTTTTTAACTGTAATTATATGTCCCTTCTGACTTTGTTGATCCACTTTTGATTTCACCCTTCTTACACCCATATCTTTTATCTCCCACCTTTCGTGGTTGTATTTTGTAGCCTTGGATCTTGGTAGCATACCTTGACATTCCTTCTTGTTTGTTTGGAATAAAACTTATCTCAAAGTTCTTAGAAAAGTAAGATTATTAGTGACGAAATACGTTGATTTCGACAATTATAAAAAGAAAAATCCAATTTTGGATGACTGTTTGAGAAAGAATAAAAACTTATCTGATTGGAGTTACTGGCACCAATGATCAGGGTATGCATTTTGGATTAATCAACCCAGTCTTTTAATCAATCTCCTTTCAATTGTCTCATTTTTGTTTGTTTTTTTGCCAAAATTTTCATAACTCAACTTCATTTTTCATTACACAGACCTGTTGGACTTGTGACGTTTCAAAGAGTTTTCACCAATAAACCTTCCTCATTTGTTCATTCCTTACTCCCTTTTCGCCTTATGGTGCCTACAAAGGTTTTCACCAATAAGACTCTCTCATTTTACTTTTCTCTCAACTTCCGTCGCCTTATGGTGCCCGTTTGGGTTTTCACCTATAAGACTCTCTCGTTTTTACTTTCTTTTCTTGTTTGTACCAGAATGTTATGAACCATCTTCATTTGCTTGACTTAGCATTTTTCTAAGATTGGTCGAAAGGTCTTTTTGGTATGGGGTTAGAAATGGAAAAGCTTAAACAATTTTGGTATGTGTTTGAAATTACAACTCTTGGAATCTTTTCTTATTTCCAATACAATTCTTGCCCCAGTTCCTTGATTGGGGTCGCTTAATGTTTCTTTTTGTACACATTTTATGTATGTTGTGCACCCTATGACCGAGCTGTGAAGCGCCTACGTATCCTTCTTTGAGGAATCAGGTCAAACGTAGTTCACTTCATAATAATGATGATTTTTTTTTTAATAATAATACTTGATTTTATTGATTCCAAGAGAGGGTAGTAAAGAAACAAGTATGGCTCAAAGGGGAAGCAAATGGTATAGTGTTTGGATAGCAGAATAAATTGCCTTTGTCATTCCAATCTTCGAAACAATGCTAAATATAAACACTCAAAAAGTTATGCATAATATCTCTTTACTGCGTCAGAATTGATCGCCATATCTATGCATTTGCCTTAAATGTCTGTTAAGCATAGTGCACCATTTGATAATACTCTGGTCACAATGAATGGTCCTTGCCAATTCGGAGCAAATTTGCCCTTTGCCTCGACCTGATGCGGAAGAATACGTTTCAGCACATGCTGACCTACTTCAAATTTCCGGGGACGTACCTTTTTGTTGTATGCTCTTTCTATTCTTCTTTGATATAATTGACCATGGCATACTGCGGTCAATCATTTTTCATCAATCAAGTTTAACTGTTCTAGACGGGTTTTGACCCATTCATCATCATCAATCTTTGCTTCGGCGATGATCCGAAGGGAAGGAATCTCAACTTCTGCAGGAATTACTGCTTCAGCGCCATATACCAACAAATAGGGGGTTGCTCCTACTGAAGTGCGAACAGTAGTGCGGTATCCCAATAATGCAAATGGTAATTTTTCATGCCATTGTTTTGATCCTTCTACCATTTTCCGAAGTATCTTCTTTATGTTTTTGTTGGCTGCTTCTACTGCTCCATTCGCCTTGGGCCGATATGGGGTAGAGTTGCGATGTGTAATCTTAAACTGTTGACATACTTCCTTCATTAGGTTGCTGTTAAGATTAGCACCGTTATCTGTGATGATCACCTTCGGGATTCCGAATCGACATATGATATTTGAGTGGACAAAATCGACCACAGCTTTCTTGGTCACTGATTTGAATGTCTTGGCCTCAACCCATTTGGTAAAATAATCAATAGCTACCAGAATGAATCTGTGTCCATTGGATGCTGCCGGCTCAATTGGTCCAATCACATCCATGCCCCAGGCAACGAATGGCCATGGTGCCGACATTGTGTGCAATTCGGATGGTGGAGAATGAATCAAATCTCCGTGTATTTGGCATTGATGACACTTGCGCACAAAACTGATACAATCTCGCTCCATGGTAAGCCAATAGTAACCAGCTCGGAGGATTTTCTTTGCCAACACATATCCACTCATGTGGGGTCCGCAAACTCCTGAATGTACTTCAGACATGACAGTTGTAGCTTGTCTGGCATCTATGCATCTTAATAATCCAAGATCTGGTGTTCTTTTATACAAAACTCCTCCGCTTAAGAAGAATCCATTTGCCAATCGCCTAATGGTCCTCTTTTGGTCTCCTGTGGCTTGTGCGGGATATATCCCCATTCTGATATACTCCTTGATGTCGTGGAACCATGGTTCACCATCAAATTCTTCTTCAACCATATTGCAATAAGCGTGCTGATTGTGGACTTGAATATGTATTGGATCTACATAAGCTTTGTCCGGATGGTGCAACATTGATGCTAGGGTAGCCAATGCATCGGCAACCTCATTATGGATTCTTGGAATATGTTGGAATTCCACTGATTGAAACCGCTGACAAAGATCATGTAGACATTGCCGGTACGGGATGAGCTTTAAGTCTCGGGTCTCCCATTCTCCTTGAATTTGATGTACCAAAAGATCCGAATCTCCCATGACTAAGATTTCTCGGATACCCATGTCTGCAGCTAGCCTTAACCCCAAAATGCAAGCTTCGTATTCAGCCATATTATTGGTGCAATAAAATCGCAATTGAGCCGTAATAGGATAGTGATGCCCTGTTTCAGAAATGATTACAGCTCCTATTCCGACTCCTTTCATGTTGGTGGCTCCATCAAAGAAAAGTTTCCAGCCAGGTTTTTCAATTTGTTCCACCTCGTCGATATGCATTGTTTCTTCATCAGGAAAATAAGTCTTTAACGTCTCATATTCCTCATCGACCGGGTTTTCAGCTAAATGATCGGCCAGTGCCTGAGCCTTCATTGCAGTTCGAGTCACATAGATGATGTCGAATTCCGCGAGCAATATTTGCCACTTTGCAAGTCTTCCTGTTGGCATAGGCTTTTGAAAAATGTATTTCAACGGATCCAACCGAGAAATGAGGTAAGTAGTATAGGATGACAAATAGTGTTTCAATTTTTGAGCTACCCATGTTAGGGCGCAACATGTCTTTTCCAGATGAGTATACTTAACCTCATAAGCTGTGAACTTCTTGCTAAGGTAGTAGATGGCCTGTTCTTTTCTGCCAGTGAGGTCATGCTGCCCCAATACACAACCAAATGAATTTTCCAAAACCGTTAAGTAAAGAATCAAAGGTCTTTCTGGCTCTGGCGGGACCAATACGGGTGGGTTTGACAAGTACCCTTTTATTTTGTCGAACGCTTCTTGACACTCATCGGTCCATTTGACTGTAGCATCCTTTTTTAACAATTTGAAAATTGGCTCACAGGTTGTTGTGAGCTGAGCAATAAACCTGCTGATATAATTTAACCTTCCCAACAAACTCATTACTTCAGTTTTGTTTCTTGGGGGTGGCAGTTCTTGGATGGCTTTGATCTTTGACGGATCTAGCTCAATGCCTCGTCGACTGACTATGAATCCCAGCAACTTTCCGGATGGAACTCCAAATGCGCACTTGGCAGGGTTAAGCTTGAGGTTGTACCTGCGAAGTCTTAAGAAGAACTTCCTCAAATCCCCAACGTGGTCGGCCTGATGCTTTGATTTTATGATCACATCGTCCACGTATACCTCAATCTCCTTGTGTATCATATCATGAAACACTGTGGTCATTGCTCTCATATAGGTTGCTCCGGCGTTCTTTAAACCGAATGGCATTACCCGGTAGCAATAAGTTCCCCATGGTGTGATGAATGCCGTCTTTTCTGCATCTTCTTCATCCATTAGAATTTGATGATACCCGGCATAACAATCCACGAAAGACCCTATATCATGCTTGGCACAATTGTCGATCAAAATATGTATATTGGGTAATGGGAAATTATCCTTTGGACTTGCTTTGTTGAGATTGCGATAGTCGACGCATACTCTAATTTTGCCATCTTTCTTTGGCACAGGAACGACATTAGCCAACCAAACAGGATATCGAGTAACTCGAATGACCTTTGCTTCCAATTGTTTGGTGATTTCTTCCTTAATTCTCATACTCATATCAGGCTTGAATTTTCTCAGTCTCTGCTTAACAGGAGGCACCGTTGGATCGGTGGGCAATTTGTGGACCACTAAATCAGTGCTCAAGCCCGGCATGTCGTCATACGACTATGCAAAAACATCTTTGAATTCTATGAGTGCTTTAATTAACTCTTCTCGGATCTTTGGTTCGAGATGGACACTTATTTTAGTTTCCCGGACATTACTCGTGTCCCCTATATTGACGTCCTCGGTATCACTCAAGTTAGGTTTGATTTTTTCCTCAAAGTGAATTAACTCTTTACTAATCTCTTCAAAAACCTCATCTTCATCATATTCTGATTCATAATCACAATATATTTCTTGAATTAATATTTCGGAACCAGATTGATTTTTAAGACTGGGCTGAGGATTCCTCATGCATGCCATATCACTAGAGCCAGCGTAAAAGGAACTGTACAGAAAAGAAGAAAAAGAAAAGAAAGCTATTAGGAATGATAATAAAAAGGAAACTGCTTTTTATTGGATGATGAAAGATAACAAGGTTTTGCACACTTCAAACCAACTGTAAGATAAACTTTGGGATTACAACCTTGAAATAACCCAAACAAACTGAAAGAAAATCAAAATAAACTACCAAGACTCCTTTCGAATTGGGAGAGGAGTGGCTTTCCAATTATTGAGCTTTGTTTCTGGTCCAACGAATTGAACTTCTGCGTTGCTACACCCTTCTCCGTCTTCCAGCATATTTACATCACTAAACAATTTCTCGAACCTTTCAATTAATTCCTCCTCAGGATTGACCTGGGATTTAGGAATTGTTGTTATCGGGCGATTTTTAGCACCGGTCTTGACAAAAGACTTCGACAGCTGTGGTACTGGTTTTGGAAGAACCCATGCTTGGTGTTTCAACTTCCTGGCCCTTATCACGTCATTGGCGGTAGGTGTGAACCCTAAACCGAATGTTCCCCAGTTCTCGGGGAGAGATACTGGTTGTACAATTCCTTGCAGAGATAAGCCCAGACCTTTGCCGGGTATAAAGCCATTCTTCAGCATTTCATAAGCTATCATGACTGATGCAGAGGATATCTTTGGATTCGAAAGGTATTTTCCTTCTGGAATTTTCTCTACCGACACCGTGTCGGACACTTGGTATACCCATGGTCCTTGGTCAATTTCTGTTCCCTCGACCGGTACAATGGTACTGCTGTGAGCATTTAAACTTTCTTCTCCATACACGACTACTTCTTGATGATCCCATTCAAACTTGACAGCCTGATGTAGTGTTGACGGGACTGCTTTAGCAGCATGGATCCATGGTCGACCCAATAACAAGTTGTAAGAAACAGATATGTCCAACACTTGGAATTCCATTGTGAATTCAACTGGCCCTATAGCTAGTTCCAACACTATGTCGCCAAATGAATCTCTGCTTCCACCGTCAAATCCTCGTATGCAGATACTATTCTTCTGGATCCTCTCCTCTTTAATTTTTAATTTGTTTAAAGTGGAGAGAGGGCATATGTTTGCACTGGACCCATTGTCCACCAATACCCGGGTTACTACGGAGTTTTCACATTTCACGGTGAGGTAAAGAGCTTTGTTGTGCTCGGTACCTTCCACAGGTAATTCATCATCAGCAAATGTAATTCTGTTTGTCTCAAAGATTCTGTTGGCTATTTTGCCCAAATGATTTACAGAGATCTTTTCAGGAACATGAGCTTCATTCAGGATTTTCATCAACGCCAGACGGTGTTCCTCTGAATGGATCAGTAATGACAACAATGAAATTTGAGCGGGGGTCTTCTTTAATTGATCCACAACAGAATAATCATGGAGCTTCATTTTTCTTAAAAACTCCTCCGCCTCTTCTTCCGTCACAGCTTTCTTTGTTGATATTGGATTGTTTTTAGTTTTTCTCAACTCTTCGGGAGTAAAACATCTTCCCGAACGAGTCAAGCCTTGCACCTCACACACTTCTTCCTTGATTTCTTTGCCCTTGTACATTACGGTCACCCGTTCATAGTTCCATGGGATGGTTTTGTTGTTGATGATTGGCAGCTGAATTACAGGTGCAATAATAACCCGATCTGTACGTGCTCCTTCCACGAATACAACGGGTTTGTTAGCAACCCCTGGTACTATCACCTTCGGCCTCTCTTGTTTTGCGGCAACTTTGCTCGATGACCCCTCGTTGACTATCATAGACGGTTCATCACCATTTTTGTTCTGCTTAGACACCGGCTTCTCCTCCATTAACTGCTTATCTGGCTTGGTTTCATGAGATTTGATCATCATGACAGTTTGTGACGGCTTCTTTGTCTCCCCATCAGCTTGTATGATTTCTATCATGTTAGCCTCTTGATGGGCTGGCATTGGATTTCTATTGATATTTGGAGCTTCGGGGGTTTGAACCTCGATTTTATTAGTATCAATCAGCTCTTGTATTGCATTTTTCAAATGCCAACATTTCTCCGTATCATGGCCTGGTGCACCGGAGCAATATTCACAGCTAATGGTGTAATCCAGATTCTTTGGTGGAGGATTGGGTAGTTTGGATTGTATTGGTCTCAGCATGTCTAGCTGTCTCAGCCTGTGGAACAGACTAGTGTAAGACTCTCCCAATGGAGTGTAAGTTTTCTTTTTCTGTTCCCTTTCTCCCCTGAATGCTGGCCTAGGCCTGAAACTTGGTCCGGGATAGGCTCGTGGGTAAGTATTTGATGTGACAGGAGCACGCCAATTGGTGTGAACAGGTGGCTGATTGTATGCTTGAGCATGGTTAATGGCAAAATGAGGCTCTGAAGGGTGATAGTAGTGTTGGGATGAATCATGGTGGTAAGCTGATTGGCGAGGTCGTTGCTGATTATAGTAAAGCGGTGAACCCCTGGGTCCCGGCCAAATTCCTGAATCAACTACGGCTGCTTCCTCCCTTTTCTTTCTTCCGATTCCTCCTACCCCGCCTTGAATAGCTTGAGTAGTTGCCTTAATTGCTGAATATCTCATGATTTTATTTGTCTTGAGGCCTTCTTCCACCATACCTCCCATCTTCACTACTTCGTTGAATGATTTCCCTACCGCTGAAACCAAATGGGCATAGTAAGTTGGTTCCAAAGCTTGGAGGAAGTAGTCTACCATTTCACTCTCCTTTATAGGAGGATCCACTCTTGCTGCCTGTTCTCTCCACCGAAAACCATACTCTCTGAAACTCTCATTGTGTTTCTTCTCAAATTTGGTCAAAGATAATCGATCTGGGATGATTTCCAGATTGTATTGGAAATGGTATGCGAATGCCTGTGCCAGGTCATCCCAGGTGTACCATCTTCCATGGTCCTGGCGTGTATACCACTCCAAAGCTGATCCGCTTAGACTTTGACTGAAGTATGCCATTAATAATTCATCCTTTCCCCCAGCTCCTCGCATCTTGCTACAGAAACCCCTTAAGTGGGCTACCGGGTCGCCGTGCCCGCTGTATAAGTCAAATTTGGGCATCTTGAAGCCAACTGGTAATTGTACATTGGGGAATAAGCATAAATCTTTGTAGGCTACACTGACTTGCCCACCTAATCCTCGCATGTCTCTGAACGATTGTTCTAGACTCTTGACCTTCCGGAACATCTCTTCTTGCTCAGCATTTTTGGCTGGCTTGTCAATTTCGGTTGGGAGATCAAACTGAGGAGCAGGTGAATTGATTTCGGAGGCTTTGAAGGTGGGCTCCGGGGGGTAATATTGGTTGTCTTGGGCCTGAAATGTAGGCTCACTAGGAGATTTGTGAAATGTAGCAGGGGGAGGTGCTACGAAAACAGGAGTCATAGGTGGAGGAAGGTACGGAACTGGTTTTGGAGGTGGAGACTGTGGTGTCTGAGAGGTGGTGCCTCGGTAGTGCTGATAAATGGGGAAACTTGGGGATAATTCAGTGGTGATATTATCCTGAGTTTGGGTCATTGATGGAGCAGGGTTATTTGGGTAAGATGGGGGTAACTGTCCTGTAGACCAAGCTTGGTACATCTCAGCCATTTGCTGCTTGAGCTTAAACATCTCTTCTTTCATTTTCCCGACATCCATCTCTTCTATCTCCATACCTGTGTCAACATCTGGGATAGACATACTTTCGGGTATTGGTCCTTTTGATCTTGTGTGATAGTGATAATATGCCAGTATACTCTTTAGAGAAACTAACTGCTTGAATTCTGAAAATGAACAAACTTGTTAGTTTTGAGAGTTTAACACATATATAATCACACGTTGAGATGCAATGCTCCTAGACAAATAATCCCTTTCTATTATGCATTCGCTCGGTTGCTTGTGTCGTCCCAGCTTTCTTGAAATTGAAAAATTGTCATTCGCTTTTATTTACTATATATATCTTTATCGTGGTGGTCGAGTCTTAGAGATTGCCTACGTATCATGAATCAGACCTTGCGTAGTTCGGACCAAAGTCAATCATGTTTATTTATTACACAAAGATGGAATTACATTTGCAAACTTTTAAGAAAATAGCTTGAAACACACACACTTAAATCAAAATAAAAGATACAATTCATAACATCTCACAACATGCCCCACTTTCCACTTTTGTTCTCTAATATTGGATTATCTGCTCAATGTGGGGCTTGACCTGGATGGCCTCCCAGCGTACGATACATCCTTTCCAACTCCATTGCTAGATGACGAGCAAAAGTGGGCGCATGCTCTGTAAACCTTTCATAATCCATTCCTTGGCAGTTTACATAACTTTGAGATGTGAAGACTGCCAGGTCGTGGATTTGTGCCCTGAAACCTTGGAGACGTTGGTCTTGGTCTTGCAATTGCTGCTGACGAGTGGTGGCTATATCTCTGACACGGTTTTCACGATCTAAAGCTGATTCTAATAGAGCTCGGAGTCTGGCCTGCTCTAATCTTGCTTGCGATCTTTCCCTGTCGAGGTCTGCTTGTTGATATTCTCTGTTGCATCTTCTTGCCTCTTCTAGTTGTGCACGAAGCTGGTCTTCTGATCGCATCCAATAGTCTTTTTCCTTCTTGAATTGAGCCTTGTCTTTTTCGGATTGCCTATCTTGGCGTTCCTTGTTAGATCTGGCTTCTTCGTTTAATTGTTGGATCCTTTCTTTTGCTTTGCTCAATGCCCTTTCGTTTTCCGCAAGAATGGAATCATAATCTTGCATTTTTTCAAAGAGATTGGCGATGGTTTTTTGATCCTTCCAGCTCCTCTTTGGCGTTTCAGAAACTCTTTTCATTTTTTGGAATCGAGCATGAAGATTTTCATTCTCACAAGCTAGACTCTTTTTCTCGCCTTCGGCTTCTTGTTCTTGCAAATCTTTCTCCAAACTGAGGCTTCTTAGATTTTCTTTTAGGGCATGGATAGTTGCTTTGTACCCTTTTTCTTTTTCTCCCCAGATCAACCGCTCTTGGATTTTATCATTGAAGTTTTGAACATGGGGTCTTTTTGTTGGCCTTTTTAGCTCAGGTTCTGGTACATCATCCACGCGAGACCGCTTTTCGAACCACCTTGCATATCCAGGATTTATCTCACCCTTGGTAGTGTCTAGGACTTGAGTATCACTTTTCAAGTATCGGCACCCATTCCACATTTGCTGAAGTAAAGCTTCGGGAATAGTGGCTTCTGGGTGTAATTCGATTACTTGCATACTCAAATCTTCCTCATCAGGAACTATTTGATATCTCCCTAGTTGCCTTAAAACTCTTAGTGGTGCATACGGCTGAATGCTTCTCAATCCCAATAGTAGTAGATAACTATTTGAGGTTGACATATGTATTACTTCTCTCATCGGGAGCCATCCCAGAGTCCATTCAATTTGATTTGCAGTTAAAGCCTTTAGATGAGATACCCATGCTTCTATCCCTTCTGGAGCTTGATAATCTTTTGTTCTTTCCTCATAGCTCTCGATGCAATTAGCTTTGTTCGACCCATACTGTATGATCTTGGGCTGTTGTTGGAGATGTTCAATCACCCACATTTGCAACAAAATTTTGCATCCTTCGAAAACTTTCGCTCCTGATTTGCATAAAGTCAAAGCCCGATAAATATCTGATAGAATGATGGGGACAAGGGTGTGATTTTCTTTAGTGGTGAGGATTTGCACAACTTTTGCGGTGCGAATATCAATTGTTCGCTCTTTATTTGGGAAGACCATGACTCCTAGAAAAGCCACCATGAAAGCAAATCGACGGTGCATCTGCCAAGTGTCTTTGTTTTGCTTATTAGTAAGGCCTTTCTCATGAATTTCGAACCCATCTGATTTTCCAAACCTGGAATACAAAAAATTGAAGGAACAACATCCATTGATGACATTGCTTTTCCTGATTTGACTGCTGATGTTCAGAAGACCGAAGAATCGATGTATTGAAGGAGCCTTTGTGAATATCAAGCTTTGATTTCTTAAACTTCCGTCAAAACCAACATAGCCAGCTATCTCCTCTAATGTAGGAGTAAGCTCGAAGTCAGAGAAACGAAAAACATTGTGAACAGGATCCCAGAACGTTACTAATGCCGTAATCAGATCATCCCGAGGCTCAACTTTCATAATGTCCGTGAGATTTCCCAAATGCTTGACGACCCATTTTTGACCGTTTTCGCCTAAATCATACCACCACATTTGAAGCTGACATAGAAATTCCTCCGTACTTGTGGATGAGAGGCTTTGTGTAGTGCTCATTTTGTATCTGAAATTTAATTTTAATAAAGTCAAAATTTATACTAAAAATCATTTTCGAAATTTTTTCTTTTATTTAAAAAAAATTTTAAAACTATATTTTTTCAAATTTTTTAAAGCAACCCATTTTATTCCTTGCTTCTCACCATGATTTTATTTAAGCTGATCAACAAGCATGTTCGAGGCGAATGAATGCACAAATAACAAGTAGGATGCATCATGATGGTCTTTTAATTTTTGGTTCACCTGTCCTAGACAGACCCAACCCCTGTGTTGAGTCTCCAAGGCCAAATGCATATGATGCAAATATTCGTTCCTACTAGGGATCCGGTACATGGCTGAGTTATTCTAAGTGTAAAACCTTAGGTTGATTGTTCTAAACCTGGCTTACCCAAACGGACAGTTTGAGCCGAAGCGGGGGTAATGTACCGGGAGCACGAAAGTCTGCCCGGCCTAGTTACTTGTCCCAACTCCGTCTTATTTGGTATGACTTTAACAGAAAGGTGGGTCACGCGCACGTGTACACCATAAATTCAGAAGACTCAGAAAGAAGGGGGTTTCGTAGCAGTTGTATATATTCACAATTCAAATAATATTAAAGCGGTAAAAAACATTTAGCATATTAGCATATAAACAGTTGATAATTATATAGTAAATAAAGCCAATAAAAACAGATATTTTAAGCTCGAATTCTTTAAACCCTGAACCAATGGTTCTGGGTCATAGTAACAACTTTGGTTCCCCAGCAGAGTCGCCAGAGCTGTCGCACCTCCTTTTTGCCGCGCCCGCGGGGCGCGTGGGGAGTTTTCTCCAATTGAAGGACAGTCGAAACGGGATTTGTTTATTTGTTTTAGAGTCGCCACCTGGGAATTTTAAGGCGTCCCAAGTCACCAATTATAATCCCTGAATCGAGGAGAATATGACTCTGTTTATTATTCTGCGAACCAGAAATCCTGAGTAAGGAATTCTGTTAATTCGGAAGAAGGTGTTAGGCATTTCCGAATTCCGTGGTTCTAGCACGGTCGCTTAACTGTTTTTATTATTGGCTTAATTATCTTGATTTTTATTAAATACTTTTTGTTACATGATTTTTCTACCGCTTTTACTTATTGTGGTTAAGAACCCTTCTTTGAATCGAATTACGCGTACGTATATTCGTTTTATAAATAAAAAAAATACGGAATTGTGTCACGCGTACGTGTACGCAATAACTTTTGATAATATAATTACTGAGCAATCATTTTTTTTCGAAATTGTGTCGAATCAAGAATATTTGTTTTTCTGAATAGTGAACTGTACATCTCGGTTTTTTATGAAATTGATTTAACGCCTTTGGAAAAATCCTTTTTATTAAATATTCATTCGAAATTGCGCGTACGCATAATCCGAATTTAGCTTTTAAAAATATAATCAAGGTACGCGAACGTATCCCTAATTGCGCGACATATTTGTAATGATATTAGGGATTTTTCCATAAATTGTTTTATTATATTATGAGAAATCTTCATTTTAAGATATCATTAATTCTTGAAAAAGAATTCACAATTTTTGAATGTTGCCCATTGATTATAATTTCCACAGATAACATGTTTATCCAAGACTATTCAAATTCAAAGAAAAAATATGATTAATACTATTTTTAAACAAATATGACATATATATATATGCCAAAGGATAAATTGCATATGAAACTGAAAATAAATGATTCATAAAGGAAGGAAATATTTTCCGAGAATTTTTATTATTTACTTAATGCAAATTCTACTTCTAATTATCATTGATATGAAATGTGGCAATTTATGCTTATACATCTCTTTTCATTCTTATATGCTTGCTTTTAATCTAATAGGCCTAATTATTTGGTTAATTTGTTTTATGAAGGTAGATAGACATCGAGCTACAATGGCCGAATTATTATACAAGTTAATTTAATAAAATTACCTTACATATAACTTAACTGTATATCGTATTCATAACGTATTGTAATAAGCTACATCATATCGCCTTTCGCCCACTTTTATACACACATCTATTATTTTATCGACATCACCATCTTAACCCTATGTACCAATAAATATCACTACTATAGTTATCTTGGCACTTCTACATCACTTCTTACTTAACCAACAACAAAATTTAAATAATGACCAACATTCATACCATATTCCCTACTTTGACAATTTAATATGATTAAACTAATGAGATAATGAGCTAATGTTATTACAAATCTTTATACGAACTTTTAAAGTAAGACAATTAGCTCATAGCTATCAAATTGAATTCACTACTAATTAACTAACATAAAATAAAAATGAAATTTAAATTGATGAACTCGACAAATAAGAAACAGAATTTCAATTCAATCTTCGTTTATTCGCCATATTGAATCTCTTTCCAACATAGAATTTAAAAGGATATGTACCTGGAAATGGAGGTAGAAGTAGTAAGTTTCAGCAGTTGCAGCAGTAACAAAATCAACAGAATACCAGTTTTTCCACAGATTTGAACAATAATAAGACCTGAAGAACCCAGATGAATAGGGACAGAAACTTGAGAAAAATTTTCAGATTTCACCGAACAATATTCACAAGCAAACAACGGACAGATTCTAGAAAAAGTAACATTTTTCAGATTTTTCAGTTTCTTTCCTGTTTTGGACTTCTTGTTTCTGATTTTTCTGTTTTTGTTGCTGTATATCTGTGTGTGTGTGTGACTGCCCTCTTGTTCCTTCAAAACTCTCCTCAAAAATTCTCTAGGGTCTTAAAAACTCTCTTATGAAAACTGATCCTAAAATCTGTTTGCTTTCCCAATTTCACACTCTCTTTTTCTCTTAAAACTCTTAAAGACTGCCCTCTTAAAATTCCTTCCAAACTCTCCTAAAAATTCTCTAGGGTCTTAAAAACTGATCCCTTAAGGTCTGTCCAGCTCCTGTATTTATACAGGGCTGGTTCTATACTCATTAGTATTGGAGGGACCCTTTATCCCTTTAACAACCAGAAAGTTTCCATTGAAACTTCTTTTTAATACTTTATGTGATCCTAACATGATTTTCAGCAGCCCCATTATCCCTTGTTCCCCCTTTATTACTTAAATATAGCCATTAACATTACATTATAATACACTAGCACTAACACCCTGTTTTTACTGTTTCATTCCCAGAAATGCCCCTGACCTACTGTTATTACTTGAAAAATCAGAACCCACTGTAAAACAGATTCTACAATCTGTATAGACTTAACTATCCTTCTGATTTACAGCTATAACCAATCCTATGACTTTGAGACAGTATATTACATTCTAATAACTGATTGACAAAAACTACATTTAAATAGGGAATTCTCAACTGAATACTGGAAAGAAAAAAAACCTTAACATTATACAGAATATGCAGGATTATTTCCACTGGAATTCAAAACTGAATTAAAAGCAAACAAATACAGGAGCATTGTCAATATACTGACAATGTCCTGTTTAGAAAACAACAATACAGCATACATTTGAATTCACTGATTCACAAACAAACATGATTCAATTGACGAGTACTAATCAATTGACTATTTACAACATTTGTCAATAATTAGTCTAAACAATAGAAGCAGACTGTTTCAGTCAACATTTTCAGAAATGAAAGTTCGTAATATAACTAATCGACGAACTTAATCGAGTCGATTACACATATTGTAAACAATCACAACCAATAGAAACAATTCACATTCGGATCAAGTAGATAGGTAGGAGACAGTATGATAATAAAAGATGGGAAAATTACACAGACTAAAAACACAAAAATACATGTATAATACACAAAATAAATAGGAAAAAAAATACCTTTGAATCTTTAATTTTATTCCGACTTGAACTCAACTTGGACTTCAGATTTTTGTTTGAAATCAAACTGACCTTAGTCGAAGTATTTTCCACTGAAAATTACTTCGACTAAGGTCGATTAAACCTCAATCTTCATTAAATATGCACGGAATCCAAAAGTTTGGTATTTTTTAGGGTTTCAGGTTCTTGGATCTTAAATCCTAACATTTCAGGGCAGATTCGAAAGGAACCAAACATGATACAAGGGTGAGGGTAGCCTAGGGGTCATTTGGTGTTAATTTGAAACGGATCTGAGTTTGTTCTTGTTTGGTCCGAATCTTCAAAAGAAGATTCGAGAAGTTCAAAGCTGATTCGAACTAAACAAACGATAGATCCATATTCAGGGTGACTAGGGGAAGCTGTGGTGTCGATTTGGGACTGTTAGGTCTAGATCTGAACTTGGCTCGAATCTTCAAATGAAGATTCGAGAACCTCCAGGGAGATTCGAACCAAGCTGGTAACATATTCGGATAGAGGGTGTTCAGGGGGTCCTAGGGTGTTAAATTGGTGACCGGCGGCGTTGATGCCGCCGGGTTTCAGGCGAAGGGGAATAGGGGCGGCTAGGGTTAGAGGTCTGTTTGGAACGATGATGAACAGGAGCGGAGAGGGGGGTGTTTAGTTAGGGGGCCGGGTAAAGGGTTACGGGTTTATATAGGGGAATGGTGGGTGGATATGGACCGTTGGATCAGACAGGATGGATGAATGAGATCTATTCACTTAACCAAACAGTGTCATTTGGTTTAAGTTAGGGGGGACGGGTTGAACCGGGTATTGGATCGGGTAAGGGTCTTGGGTTAGGGTGATGAGATCTTGGCCGTTGGTTGTATTTAATCCAACGACCCTTGATAAGGGGTGACCAAACGACGTCGTTTGATTCTGCTTGAATTGGACCGGACATAGGGCTGTTGGGATTGGGCTGTGAAGGGAATTAATTTGGTTGGGCCTGGATTTAAATCCAGGTCCGATTTTTATGTATATGTATTATTTATTTTTTCATTTTTTCTAATTTAAATTTCTAATTGTAATTATAAAACAATTTTACCTTCACAAAAATATATTAATTACTCTATAACAATTATTTAACACATAGACAAAAACATCAATCACACAGTGAAACATTTAAAATAAAACCAATGCATATTTTTTGTGATTTTATTTAAATTATCTCTTAAATGCATAATTAAATCCTATATTCATGCAAATATGTATTTTATTTTATTTTTGTTTAATTATGACAAAGCAAACATTTTACGGACATAAACAAATTTTTAACATCACGCAAATTTAGAAATTACACAGTAAAAGAAATTTATTTTGATTTATTTTGGAGTAGTTTTTTCGTAAGGCAAAAATCACGTGCTCACAATTGTAATTCCTAATTTGCTTTCTTAGAAGCACTGTCTTAGGAACAAACCAAATTCATAAACTTTAGAAGTTTATGTTGTGACTAGGAATAGTCATAAGTTAAATTCTCTATAACTAGGAGAGTTATAGAGTGGCTTGTGGTGGTGCATCACAAGTTAGTTTAAATCCTTTGCAATAGGGAGTATTGTAAAGTAGTTTGTAATAGGTAGATTACAAGTTAGTTGAGTTTAAAGACTACAGGTGTAGGTCGTGGTTTTTTGATCCCCTTGTGTGGGATTTTTCCACGTAGAAAATCTCTGGCCTTCTTTACATTCAGTAGTTACTGCATTCTATGTATTATCACTTACCTAGCAGGTTGAGTTAGGTGCTATCATGACCAGGGATTTTTGGGCCGTGACAAGATGATATCAGAGCACTAGATTCGTAGGTTCTACGAGTCATGAGCAAGTGTCTAGTAGAGTCTTGCGGATCGGTACGATGACGTCCTTACCTATATCCGGGAGGCTACATGGTATTTAGGGAAATTTTCCCTCTGTTCTCTTATTATCGTGCGACCTTATTTCTGCTTGAAATCTATGACTTTGACTCCTCCCAATCGCTCATATATGGTGTTGTGCACTCTGTATTCGTTATGTGCCGACGATCAGTGATGCTGCAGATAGATTACGATGCGTTGTCTAGCCTTAGAAGCAGATGCATTGTTAAATCTTCTAGTCATTCATTTATTGTATGAGGCGGGTTCATATGTCTGGTTGGTAATCACATATTTGGTAAGATTGGTGTTGATACCCAATTTTTCCCTAAATACTTTTTTACACTCAAAATACTTTCAAAATAACATATATGTGTATACATAAGCATTCCCAAGTATTTTGGTATTTTTCTCAAACTTTTAAAGATTTTCAAAACCAATTTATTGTCTATTTTAGCAGTGCAAAATCCAATAATTATTCCCAAAATTATCATTTTGGTGAATAATTTATTTATTTCTTATATTCACACCAAAATATAATTAAGGTGATTTTTTCATATTTTTACAAATTTATTTGGTATTTTTAAAGCTAAATTGCATATAATTGCAATTTTAGCCTGCTTTAAGATTTAATAGCATTTTATAATTATGAAACTGGTTCCAATATTTTTTTAATTAATATTTACATACTATTAATTGGGTCAGTACTTTTAATTTGCTTTTAAAATCATTTTTATTATTTTTATAAAATAAAAAGGAAAAACTGACTATTTAACATTTAGCCTCATTTCATTTCAATTACAGCCTGTTTACATTTCAATTTTAACCCTCAAATTAACCCAATCTTAACACCCAATTGGACCGGCCCAATTTCATTTTAACCCGACCTCCTTAACCCATTCACTAACCCGCCCGACCTTTCTTTTAATCCTGGCCATTGATCGTTTTGATCAACGACCATGATCCTCCCTTACCATTTTTATTCACCTAACCCTACCCTAATCCCCCCATTTCATTTTGATAGCCGCCTTTGGATACTCTCATCTCTCAAACTCTTTCGAACATTCCCCTAACCCTAGCAGCCTCCTGTCATCCTCACCTCAAAACCCATCGGAATCCATGGCTTCTCAGGTCATGGAAACCTTATACTCACCTCCCTTTGCTCTTACACGTCTGATACCTGAGGAATCGAGGCCAGACTTCGAAGGTTTGCACCCAGATCTCTGCCGATTCAAGGTTCCAGAGTCATCGCCGACCTAGCTCCGGCATATCATGGTGTTTTGAGTCTGGTTTTGACCTCTCCGGCTCAGATCGGTAACCTTTTCAAAGCTTTTTCTATGGTTCTTCTGAAACCCTAACCCTCCGAGGTTTTCTCCGATTTTTTTAGATCTGTTGTGTATCTATGCTCTACTTGGGTGTTCAAACGATTTCCCCAACTTTTCTTTCAAAAATTACTTTCAAAATCACTTCTTTTCGATTTAGGGTTTTCTGAAAATGCTTAAAATATTTCTCTGACTTTTCTTTTCCTTTTCTTTGTGTGTAGTTGTCTCTACTATGTTCTTAGGTTTTCTTTTTACCACGCATGTTCTTTTACTGTGTTCTTATGTTTCCCTTTTATCGCGCATGTTTTCCTACTGTGTTCTTATGTT
The DNA here is from genome assembly GCF_000393655.2 of Nicotiana sylvestris. Classification (NCBI taxonomy): domain Eukaryota; kingdom Viridiplantae; phylum Streptophyta; class Magnoliopsida; order Solanales; family Solanaceae; genus Nicotiana; species Nicotiana sylvestris. Next base: position 6,270,967 of record NC_091067.1, on the reverse strand, counting down.
TCCGTCCTTTCTTCTACTGTGTTTTCTATACTATGGTCACACATGATTTTTCAATATGTTCTGCTATATTCTGATATGCTTCGCCTACTGTACCCTTCTACTATGTTCTTAAGTGCTTACTATTTTCTCTTCTACTTTACCTTGTTTTAAATTTCTTCTGAAAAGACTTGCTTAAGCATGTTTTCCTCTATTGTTTCTTCAACTCTCTTTTTCCTTTATGTGACTCTTTTGGTTCTGAGTTCTTGCTACCTGTCAAACTCGACTATGATTTTCACTCGACTCTTTGAATGACTCTGATCCTTTTCTCTATTACTAAACCACTGAAACCTGATCATGCTTCGAATGCTTGCTCTATGCTACTACTTTATGTTGTTTCTTTTGCCATAGCTTGACCTCACATGTCTATTACTTGTGCATTCCTTTATATATTGAGTCCCTTCTATGATTGATTTTCAAACTCATAACTGATTTCAAAACTTTTCCCTCTTACTCGCCTGTTAAGGGTTAATTGGTTCTCTTTCTTGGTTTGGCCTTACTAAACCCTTTCCAAAAATAAGTACAATCCTGTACTTGGAGTTAAATACCTATTGTATGATTTTATTGCTCCTTTTATGGCAACAACCATTATGCTTACAGACTGATTTTCTTTCCTTATTTTTGATCCTGTTAGTATCCGTTTGAACAATAATCCCTTGATTAAAGGGAATTCTTGTGTTAATTGATTCTGATTGTGATCATGCCCATATTTGTGTTAAAGCTATACTTGTTACCTTTTTCTTTACTCGTCTTCAGTACTATAAGTACCCCCATTCTCTTTTGCATGACACTCACTAACACATTGCATATCACGAACACACACAGCATAAGTCACTACTTCTTCTCTCAAATACTCTTAGTTTTTCTTAAAAGCATTCGAGTTTTTCTCTGAACTCATAAGCTAGAGTCCTCTTCTCTGATTGTGCTTTGGCTGCAAGTATTCTGCTTTTCTTCCTGCTTACTTTTCTGCAACTGGTATGTCTCTTCTTGTTTAAATTCTGCCTCTCTCTTATGTGTTTATGCTTCAGTCTTCTCTTTGTTTATTTTACCGCTTTTTGCAAGTTTGTTTATTCCTGCTCCTATATGAATCCCCATCCCTAAACCCTTTGTATGTTGAGTTATGGTTCAGAAAACATGACAACACTTGATATTGTTGTTCATGTATATGGACTGGACTCCCTGAGTCCTAAACTCTTTCAATTCCCATTCCCCTTTCCCTTTATGTGTATTCTGAGCCTGAGACTTTGGTCTGGCAGTGTCCTAATCACTGTCCAGACCATAGTCTGACCTTCAATAGGTCTGTGCTCTTCTTTGTTGGCTGAACAGGCCTGGTTAGGGGTGTGCCAGCATATCCTATGGCTAGGCATGACCACCAGCCTGCCATGGCACTCCCTAACCCCCCTCTTGCACCTACACTCATTCTTAGAAACTAAGTTTTGCCCCTCTCTTGTGAGCCTTGCCTTGAGACACCCTGATCTCCCTCTGAACTTGGACACCTGAGGGTTGGCCCGTCTATACTGCACTATAACTCTTTCTAATTAATATCTCAGGTGTAAGCACTGCCTGGAGTTCTTGAAACTCCTTGGATCTCCGAAACACCCTAGATAAGAGAAGACTTTGGAAATCTGGATCTCGGAAGTGGTTCAATCTCATATTGTTAGATACTAAGTCTGAATTAGGCTGCTCGGATGTAGCTGTAATTTTTGATGTATTTTTATTTCTGTCTTATTTTTCTGGCCTGTAATAATTTGTATAAACTCGGGGGATCTAGTGAAAAGGGGAGGGAATTTACTTTTATGCACAAAAGGGTAGAAACCATGCCTATAGGACTTTTACTGTTAATCTATGCAATCTCACAAGTAAAAACCATGCCTATATGATCTGACTTTCTGATTTCTGCAACTATGCATATAGATACCATGCCTATAGGGATTTGCATTTCTGCATTTATAATGACATTAGGCAAACTGTTAGGTTTAATGATAAATCAGCATATAGATGTCATGTTCATAAGGCTGTTAACGTTTGAAAGGTATTAAAATCAGTAACTCATAGAGATCATGCCTATAGGAACTTCAAATCAGAATTGTTTCACTCGTCTAAAACAGTACTGACCCTTTTTGCTAAAACAAGCGACTTTCTGCACGTTTTCTGAACCCTTAAAACTTTTCTTGCAACCAAATCCGTGCATCTTTTTCCTTCTTGATAAATATTCTCAAATCAGTGCATATTTTCTGAAAACTTACTGCTTTCCTGATAATTTGACAAACATTTTTTCAAATCAATCTGAATTCATTTCTTTATACTTATCTGATAAACCTTTTGAATCAGTGTGCAATCCAGTTCTTTGTTAAAACTCGGCAACTCTTTTTCTTAAATAAGTATGTTTTCTGAAACTCGTTTTAAACCATTTTCTTTGTATTAAGTCTGCAATCTTTTCTGAAACTTATCTTATTCTGCAACTCCTTTACAATCAGTAGTTTTGTCCCACACTTAAGGTAAAGTTGACTAATTAAAGTGGCTCAGTCTTTGACAACTGCATTCGAGCGAGCCTAATGCGGCTTCCTGTCTAAAAGTATGAGTTGAACCAGTTCGCTTATCGCCTTAATTTTTAAAGACCAAACCAGTACATGTAAGACATGCTAAACTCTATGGCTTATCTGGTTTAAGGAGGTTTACTTGAGCCTTACTTGCTTATCTGCCTCCACTTTTACTTGTATTATGTATTTTGATTGACGCCTTAGTATTTTGTCCTTTGAAACTCTCAAAAGGCCCCAAATCCCTTTCCCTTTAGGATTAGTAGTCCTAATGCCTCCGGGACTGATAGGATTGGGACGGGTACTAGCATGCAATAAGTAACAAAATTTTCTGCACTTTAATACCTTAACGGGGTGGGAAGGGTAGAATATGGATATGATGACTGGTGCGCTAATATCACGTGCGACCCCTCTTCTGAGGAGTGATTGCTGGATATTGCATTGATGTGATCCATATTATTTGTAAACCTAGGACCCCTCTCTCCCTTTACTTGTTAATTTTTTTAGTTTTCTTTTAAATTAATTTTCCAAACTCTCTACTTATTCAACTCTTAAACTTGTTTGCAAAACTATGTGATGCCCTTTGCTTTATTTTTCTACGTGTCTTCCTAAAGTCACAATTGTAGCATGGCCGGGAACCACAATTGTGGATCCTAAGGGGTGCCTAACACCTTTTCCTTGGGATAATTTCTAGCCCTTACCCTAATCTCTGGTCTCTTCATCTCAAACTCTTCTAAAAAGTGTCCTAATACACTATAATCATTAGGTGTCAACTCTTCAACTTCTAAACCCAATTCTCGAAAGGGAATAGAGTTGTCCTCCCAATGTTGTATACCCGATTTCGACCCGTAGAAAAAGGGGGCGTCGACAATTGGTTGTGGCCTGGCTATTGTGACTAAGGTGGGTTCAAGGCAAAATGTTGATTTGAGTATAACCGGTGGTCCATTTCCTGCATAATTAGTTTGTATCGTGTGTCTCATGTGAGGTTTCCATTCCATGGAGTGCATCTGTAATTATTTCAGAGCATTTGGGGAAGTTGTTTGACTATTGCAATGATGGGTAAGCTCTTGGCAGAGTCTTCGGGGTGTTCTATGACTAGTATTGCATGAGTTTTTGAAGTATTCAGCTAAATAGTCATGCGGGATCGGGGTGTGAGCATGTAATTTTTGCTTCACGGAAACTACTCCAAAAAACTAATAAAACAAGTTACCTTCGGGTACAATTTTGAGAATTTGTGTGACATTTTGATAATTGTCTATCCGTAAATGCTCGCTTTGCTATAGTTAAAAATACAAAAATACATGTTGCATGCATTTAGGAATTAGTGGTGCATTTACGAATTAATGAACCATAATTTGGTTAAAAGAAAATCATAAAAAATATGCACGTGTATTTCTTGTCATTGTGTGATTTTATTTTTTAATATTGTGTGTTAATTATTATAGGTGTTAAATAATATGTGTGTAATTTTATTTTGATTTTTATAATTTATTTAGGATTTTTGTTTAATTTTGATAATTAAAAGAAAGAAGGAAAATGAGTGAAAATGAAGGAAATCGGGATTGGGCCACCCTAGGTGGACCCAAATCCAGGCCCAAAGCAACCCCATACCCGGTCCAATTTGGTCAAGCTTCAAGACGCCTCAAACGGCATCGTTTTGGTTCCTTTTAATCGGAGCCGTTGGATTAAATCAATCCAACGGCTAGGGTCTCATCTCCCTTACTCGTTCCCTGAACCCGACCCGTTGCCTGGTTCGAACCGACCCCCCTACTTAACCAAATGACACCGTGTTGATTAAGTCCTCTAATCCTGACCATCGATCATGATTGATCCAGTGGCCAGGATTAAACCACCCACCCCGTATATAAGACCCAATCCATCACCCCACGCCCCAAACCAAACCCCCTTGCCTACTGTTCATCTTCGTCCCAGAAACCCCCCCCTCTCAAACCCTAGCTGCCTTAGGATTCCCCCACCGTAAACCCGACAACCACGACTCCGATGACTACCAAAATAACACCCCTGATGCACCCAACCCCCCTGAACATGAATCCGTTAACCATTTACCTCGAATCACCCTACAGCTTCTCGAATCTTCAATCGAAGATTCGAGAAAAAACCAGATCTACACCCACCAACCCCAAACTCATACCACATCACCTCCTGATCTCCCTCACACCCTAAACGCTGTTGGTTCCGTTCGAATCTGACCAGAACTGAACGAATCCCAAATCAGACCACCAAGAACCCTAAAAAGACCAAAAGTTGAGGTCTGTCCAAATTGAAAGACGATGTGGGGTCTAATGGACCTTAGTCGAAGTGTTCTCAGTTGAGAACACTCTATTAAGGTCCATTCGACCCCAAAAATGGTCGAGTCCGAGTTCGAGCCTGGGTCAGTTTTTGATTTCAAATCCCTGAGGTAATTTTCCCTTTCTTTTGTTCTCATGTGAATTCTATCTGTCTTTCATGTTTAGTTTGGTTTGTTTGGATTTTTCTGTCCATGTCTGTGAATCTTGAGTTAATGTTTAGTTTGTTTTATGTGTTTTACTGATTATTTGCTGTATATTATATCTTGTGTAGTCGTTTAAATAAGTGTCGTCAACTGAATTCACTTGAAAAACTAGAAAATCACGAGTCTGCTCATTTCAGTGTGATTACTAGCCTGTTCCTCTTATCTATGGTGAGACTTGTATCAATAGGCCTGTTGTAGTAGTGCTTCGATCTTAGTTTGCATCCTCAACTGCCTATTGTATCAATTGGTTTTGAGTTGGTCAGGTTTGGCTCCCAATATGACTAACTCATACCATTTGATTAGCACCCCCTGTTTGTGATCTGATTTTTTAGTTGAACTTAGGTTAGGAATTAGGTATAGCTGTAGAAATCTAACAGACCAACCTGAAATCAGTATTGAATTTAAGTTGATTAGTTAATAGCCAGTGATTAGTTGAATTTAGAGGGGTTTATATACTGACTATTAAGGGTTAGGGTAACACAGTAATATGCAAAGGGTTAAGGGGTAATTTTGGGAGTTTAGTAGCATGTTAACAGGCTGTTAAAGTTGGGGCATGCCTAGGGGTCATTTGATAAACTTATCTTAAATGACAATTGGGAACAAAACAACAAGCATGGGAATTTAGTGAATATTATAATAAACTCATAACTCTTGATTAAAACAAATAAGACAAGCATGTGGGACAGAATAGTTTACATCAAGAAAAGACACTTAGGCATGGGAATTGAGGGGTATGGGCAGACCTGAGAGGCTGTGAAGTTCTAGGCAGACCTTAGGGGTCTCTTTCAGGTTATAAATAGAGCTATTTTTGGCTAAGAAAGGGGCTGGACAGTTTTAAGAGAGAAAAGAAAAGCAAACACAAGGCTGGTCTTTCAACCTTTAAAGGACAGTCTGTTTTCAGAGTGATATAGAGTTAAGAGTGTGCTGGATTTTGAACATAACAATCAGAGGCTACTACTTTTCTGCATCTGTTTCCTTCTCTGCTTTGCCTGTATTTATTTTGGGGTGCTGCTGGGCTGCAAACTGGTTTCTTTGTCTTGGTGTTAAAAATCTGTCACTGGGTTGTTGCTGCTGCGTGCTATTTTTCTTGTTGCTGCTGTTGCTGTGTATGCTACTGCTTCCACTGATCATTCCTCTTCTTCTTTTGCTTTCCCAAATACCAGGTACACCACTGATACACTGTCAATGTAAGCTGAAAGTTGAAACATGAATACAGAAATGAAGAGCTGAAGTTGTTTTTTTTTCCGAATCTATTTCAGTCTGTATATTGAACATTAAAGTTGTGTATATAATAGTTCATATCTTCCATTAGGATAATGAAGGCAGTCATCATATATAATTAGACATCATGTATGGCTACTTAGTATCCCCTTATGTATGTATGTTGGTAGATAGAAAAGAAGTGAGAATGTAGTAAACAATGTCTGGAATTTTAGCTGTGTTTGTGATTAACATATCTTCTAACGCATGTTAAGTGTTAAACTGTCCATTGCTAGTTAATCTCACTCCATTTAGCGGGCTGCCTCGCTGTAACTTGCAACAATACCATTAGAATAAAATAACACCAGTTTCCATTTCAGCCTTATAAATGTTGGGCCTGAGTCGAATGGACTAACAGGCCCTTATAGGAAAAGAAATGGCCCAGGTCCAGTCCATACAGCGTGCGCTGGGCCTGGGCCCATAATATCTAAACAACTGCCCAGACACGCGTTCATGTTTCGGATTTGGGCAAATCACATTCGGAACCCGACTATAACTAACTTGTAAGCATGTAAATAAAGTTGGACCGCTCTTCTTCTTTCATTATTAGAGACAAACTCAATAGAAAACATAGCCACTATAGGGCGACCTTTTAAATAAAAAATGAGACGAGCCTCGCCAAATAAATCACACATCGTAGGGGCCCTCAATAAATACATAACCATTGACTAGACTTTGGATTTGGCCGTTTAGTGAATTTTTCACAGTCTTTTTCTAAAACAACAATACGTAGTTTCTTTAGGACGCATCTTAATTAATCTTACCTTCTTGAATACGGGTGTGCATTTATGTGACCCAAATCCAAATCTCAACGGAGTCGAAATGTATCTCTAATCACGGGCACATTGATTGTGACGTGGCTCGAGATGCGTTTTCATAACGTTGCAAATTCCTCTAATAATAATAATAATAATAATAATAATAATAATAATAAATAACGAATGAGACGAGCCTCGACAAACAAGAATACCCAAAGTGTGGGGCCCTCAACGGATAATTATTTCGAGTACTTAGATTCCGGGACGAGCCGTTTAGCAAATTTCACGGCCCTACCCAAAATAATGATACGCTAGTCGCTTTAGGCGCGTATTTAATAATGTTATCTTCTTAAACTCGGGTGCACATTTATGTGACCCAAATCCAAATCTCAACAGAGTTGAAATGTGTCAACAACTACGGGTGCATTGATGTGACGTGGTTCGAGACGTGTTTCCACGATGTTGCAATTCTTGATAAAAAAAATAGTAATGATAAAAGCAGTTAAAAGTTAAAACTTACACATGAGCTCATAATTGTATAAAATCAGATAAACAAGCCGAATATGACAGTTGAGCGTTCGCGGACTGTAATACAGAGTCATTCTTTTCCTCGATTTGGGATTAAATTGGTGACTTGGGACACCCTAAATCTCCCAAGTGGCGACTCTGAAATAAATAAACAAATCCCGTTTAGATTGTCCTTTAATTGGAAAAACTCTTTCACCCCATGCGGGTGCGGAAAAATGAGGTGTGACAGCTCTGGCGACTCTGCTGGGGATCGGAAAACCCAGAATCTCTGGTTCAGGGTTCAAGAATTTGAGCTTAGAATAATTGTTGTATTTGGCTTTATTTATTATATGATTTTTATTATATGATTGGGCTTAAATGTGCAAAACGATGCTTTTTACCGCCTTGATATTATTTGAACTGTATATATAAAATGTGCCGAAACCTTCTCTTCTCTCTCTTGAGGAGTGCACGCTGGTCGTGACTTCTTTCTGTTAGTGTCATATCCCAAAATAGAACGAGGATTCGGAGGAGTTGCAAAACCGGATGGCCCTTTGGTTACCGGTACACAGCTCCCATCCTCGGCTCGAGTTGTCTGCTCGGGTAAGCCAGGTCTAGAACAATCACCTAGGTTTTGAAACTTAGTATAACAAAGCCTCATGCCGGATCCCTAGTAGGAACGCTTATTTGTATCATGTGCATTTGACTTAGGGGACTCAACACAGGGGTTGAGTCCGTCCAGGACTAGCAACCTGAAATGAAAAGACCATCATGTTGCATCCTGTTTGCTTTATGCACTTATTTGCTTCAGACTTGCGTGCTGACCGGCTTCGAAAAATTTGGAATATTGGAAAATTGTGGGAAAAAAAAGAGTGAAGTAACAGTGTAGAGAGTTAATTGCCTATTTTAGAAAAACCAATGCCCAAATACTGTCGAAATTCTGCCGAAATTTTGGGAAAATGAAAAAAGAAAAATGTTTTTTTTAATAGTTTGTTTCACTCAAAAAGCAAAAGAAAAATAGAAAAAAAAAGTCTCTTATTTTTGGTTTGGAAAACAGGTTGGTCAGTGTTTGTTACGAAAAGAGAGTCTTTGTTTTGTCTTATTTTCAAAATAGAAGACGAAAATAGTTTGTCGTGTCATGGAAAATGAAAAAAAAGTATTGTTTCCAAAATTTGGTTTATGTTCTCTGCCCGAACTACGCCAGTTTGATTCTCGTAGGGTGTGAGATACGTAGGCAACCCCCATCGGGTCCAACTTTCCCTTTTGCAAAAATAGTCAAAAAATATCAAAACCTCAATTTTTCGTCATAAAGAATTCTGGCGACTCCATTCTTGAAAAATGGCCGAATGTACCTAAAAAGACACCGGAAGGCTGTTTTTGCAAGAACGCCGCTCTTGCTCATTTTTCTCAAGGGTTTCGTCCGGTTGGTAAAACACAGCCTTTAAATCTGCTTCGAAATGCTGAAGGCCGTATTGACAAGACCAGAGTTTTATTTAAATGTGCATCAATTTTGGTTTATTCTCTCTTTGAGTCCCACGAGTCCTAATCGCCTCAAACCAACATGCAGAATGAGCACAGGTCCAGGTTTGCCGATAACAGTTAGGAGCAAGATCCCTTTGGAGTTGCACTTGTGGTGGGAGGATTTGGAAAAGTCAGAGCAGGACAAGATCAAACTGCATCTGGGAGGTCTGACCAGTTTGTTGAATGTCAGACCCAGATGCGACATCATAAAGGCTTTGGTTACATTTTGGGACCCGGCCCACAATGTATTCCACTTCTCGGATTTTGAACTCACCCCAACCTTAGAAGAGGTAGCAGGCTACATGGACATTACTGAGGGGTTAAGGCACAAATATCTGATCGCTCCGAGAGCCGTAAATTCGCACAAGTTCATGGATCTACTAAAGATAAGCAAGGGAGTCCCGTACTCTGAGTTGGATAGGGGTTTTTCTACTCTGCAATTCACATACCAAAGGTAGGGGCATATAGGAGGGTTCGATGATCCGGAAAATGGTGTTTGCAGCAGAGGGAATCGGACAAAGTGGGATGAACATAGTCGGTTTGCCTTCATGGTACCGTTCTTGGGCATTGTGGTGTTTCCTCGGAAAGATAGAAATATTGATTTAAAGGTGGCTGGAATCGTCAAGGTCCTGATTACCAACAACAAAAGCATGCTTGCTCCTATGATAGTGTCTGAGATATACCGAGCTCTCACAGCCTGTAGAGCCGGGGCCGATTTCTTCAAAGGATGCAATTTGCTATTGCAGATGTGGATGATCGAGCACTTATGTCATCATCCTCAGTGTATGCGCTATATATCTACGAACGAAGGTTGCATCGAAGGATATAACCTAAGGGTTTCAGGGCTTAGATTACTGGAAGGGTTTGAAGACTGGGTATCCTATCTCCGTGCCATCACCGCAGTACAAATAGATTGGACATTGGGTTGGCTTCCTGTTGAAGAAATTGTGTATATGCCCGCCACTGGTCCTTACTTCCTCTTAATGGGACTCAGAGGTATTCAGCCTTATGCACCTTACCGGGTGATGAGACAATTGGGAAGATGTCAGGTGGTACACCCAGACAAAGATCTCAGTATTTATGCAGTCGAGTTTAGCAAAGACGGCCAATTTCATGAAAAGACAGTTCGTTATATATGGAGCAAATGCCAGTATTTGCCGGCAAATACTCGAGTGTGTGACCTATCCAGAGGTGAAGTCTCGCCTGCTTATCTCGCATGGCATAGAAAGAAGAGCACTGTGAGAGACGAACCAGAACGGCCAACCAAAAGACCTCACCTCCAAGATTTTGTTGAGTCATCGCAAGAACAATGGGGCTGGCTTGCAAAAGAAGAAAACTATAGGGCAGAAATAGGCAAGCTGAAACAACAGATAAAGGATCTGGAATTTGAAAACAATGTGCAAGTTGTTGCCGACAAAGGGAAAAAGAACAAGTTGGCCCAAGAAAATGGGATGCTGAAGGCCCAAATCCGACAAATAAGAAAAGAGGCTGACAACCAACAGAAAAATCGGTCCAACGAGAGGTTGATAGCAGGGCTGAGGAGTCAGGTCAGCAAAAGCCGAGAGGACTTGGAGAGATCTGAAGCTTGCATAGCAAGAATGCGGGCCAGATGGGCAAAGGGTACAATGGCATGGAGAAAGCATATGCAACAAGTCATAAGGGATTCTGAAATAAGCATCAGACTATTAAGAGAAACAAACTCCACTCTTCAGGAGCGGATCTTTAAACAAGCCCGAGATGCCCAAGCTGACAGAAGGCGATGTTATGATGTGATGGCCAGAATGGAAAAACAAATGGAGAGGTTCCAGGATCGACTCGTCGACAATGCTCAAGCACTGGGATTGAAAAACCAGCGAATAGAGCAATTATTCAGGGAAAGGGACAACATCTGAGGTAGGATTGACGAGATTGGGCACTACATTTACATGAGATTCTTAGCATGTGATCAAATGCCTCGTGACACCCTACTCGCCTCCGTCATGGGCTACGTTCAACGGATCATGAATGAGTTGAAAAGCTTACAAAGGGGTCTTACACCAAAGCCTGCGGAAAGGCCGAACAACACCTCGCGAGCACCTAAATCCTTAATATATCCCTAGTTCGAGTCTTGTTTGTTGACTTTATGGGTCCATTATCTCCCTTTATGTTGTTTTTTCTTTTTTCATCGAGTCAGGTTAAGAATTTTGGAATCTGTATGTTGTTGTTCTTTGTTTAAAATAAGTAGTTTGTAATAGCAAATTTTGGTGATGAATTGAATGATTCCAAAAGAATTTTGTGTCTTTACTTTGTGGCAGAACTATGCCCGGTCTGATTCACGCGGGGACGTGATACGTAGGCAATTCACATAAGATTCGACCGCCACTAAAAAGAAAGAAAAAGAAAAAAAAGAAGAAAGAAAGAAAAAGGAAAAAGAGAGAAGGAAAAAAAGAAAAGAATAATAGAGAGAAAAACGGGGGGGGGGGGGGGTAAGCACGTGATTTTTGTTTTCGCGACAATCACTCCAAAAGAAATAAAATAATAGTAGTTTGGTCTTGCTGCACAATTTTTCGGATTTTACGTGGCATTTTCGGTATTTATTTGTGGTCTTCCCCTTTTGTATTTTTATCAAAACAAAATATATGTGTCGTGTGTAAAAATATAAAGTGATGTTATTTTTTTTAATTGTGTGATTAATTGTTTGTTTAATGTTTTTATTAGTGTTGTTTAATTTAATTAAGGGTTTAAAGAGGAAAAGGGATTTCAGATTGGGCCAGTCCAATAAGACAAGCCCAAACTAAATTATCTAGTCCAGTCCAGTTCGGCCCCAGGAGTATCCCAAACGACGTCGTTTGGGTCGTGCTTGATCTGGGCCGTTGATCTCAGAATGACCAACGGCCAAGATCACATACCCCGTACCCACGAACAGATCCGACCTGTTCTACCCGAACCAACTGTGACCCTTAGTAAGCTAAACGACACCGTTTCATTTAAACTTCCAGATCTAGGCCGTTGATCTCGATTGATCTAATGGCTGAGATCAAGCCATCCACCCCATATATAAGCTTTCCACTCATACCCCACCCCCTATCCAAATACCCCTCCTTCATCCTCATCCTTTCCAACAGACCCAAACCCCGGAACCCTAGCCGCCCCCTTTCCCCTCACCATTAATCCCGGCGGCATGGACGCCGGTGACCCCCACTTTAACACCATAGATGCACCTCACCACCCTGAACCTAAATCCACCAACCGCTTAGCTCGAATCCCCTCCCACCTTCTCGAATCTTCATTTGAAGATTCGAGTCGGACCTCGACTTACACCGATCTACCCTAGCTTCACACCAGACAGTCCCCGGACCTCCCTCGTGACCAAACCATGCTTGGTTTGGTCCGAATCTAACCGTGGAAACCCAAATCCCAAATCTGCCATCTAGGAACCCTAGAAACCCCGGGCCTGGTCTGTGTCCGTTTGAGCCAAGTGATTAGGGTCTAATGGACCTTAATCGAAGTGTTCTCAGTTGAGAACACTTCGATTAAAGTCCGTTCAACCCCAAGAAGGGTCTATTCAAACACGAGCTAAGGTTTTCTGATTTTTTAGGTAATTTTTGTTTTCTTTATCAGTTTATTTTGTCTGCTACAATTGAATGTCTGTTCGTATGTTTTGTTTAATTTATGTTATTGAATTTTTGTCGACTGTTGTTATCCACCTTACCCGGACCTCTGTATTTGGCCAAGTTCTTTCCATTTACTGATCATGTGTATGTGTGTAAGCTTTACAATCAATTGAATTTAAATTTGATTGATTAATCAATTCTCCAGTACAATTTTTGCTTAGTCAGTGAAATTTGAATCGCATGTTTGATACTGTTAGATTTCTGATCATGGTCTTTGATTGTATATGTTATAATTAGTATAGTCGATTCGATACGTGTCGTCGAATAGTTTCAGCTGTTTGAATGATAACAATTTGATCTGTTCTTGCTGAACATTGTTTGAATCAAAATTGAGAATCGAGTATAGCTACTTATAGTTGTTAATTTGAATCAGAAATCTAAGGATTTGGTTTGTAGTTGCAGTCTGAATTGGTGGCATGTGCACTTGTGCACAACATGTGCATAAAGGCCCTTTTTAGAGTTTAAAATAACTTGACAACATATGCTGTCAGGTTATATTCTTGCTGCCCATGTCTGCTTTTAGTTTAATAAGCTGATTAAAAGGGCTGTCAGGAATCTCATGGGAGGTTTTCATATTTTAAAATGTTGAGTGGAAAAACAGCAAGAAAGGAGGAGGTTCTGATATGTTTAACAGACTAAAAGGGGCTGATGTTAGGCTATAAAGGGAGGAGAACTTCCATTAGTTCAAGGAGGAACTCAGACAGATTTTGAGACTGGAAATTGACACTGGATTTTAAAAGGAGAGGAAAACATTTTTGAGGAGAAAAATAGAGAGGCATATACAGATATACATTGAGAGAGGCATAAAACAAAAAATACAGAAGCTTTTCTTCTCATTGCTGTCTTGATTTTACTGATTTCGATTTGCTTGATCAATACTGATTTCTTCCAAGTCTCGACAAAGTTTACTGGTTGTGGTTCGCACTGGTTTGTTTCATGGATTTGGTCTGTCTTGGACTTCTATTTCTACTACACTGTTTGCTGCTGTCATTTTGCCATTTTTCCATCGACCACAGTTGTATCTTGCACTGGGACTTGTTCTTGTTTGTTACCTGCTGTTACTGCTGCTGTTTGGTATTGCTCCTATTGCTACTGACTTCCCTGCTTCTTCTATTATATTCAACATCCAGGTACACACTAGAACTCCGCATTGATGTAACAATGAAAGCATGAAATAAAAGATACGCGGGCGTTTAATCGTTCGTTGCTGCATTTACAGTTTTATAAACGTTATTAGATTTGTGTAACCTGTTTAGTTTGAAACTCAATGAAGAATACATAGGGTAGCCTGTACTTAATTGAAGTTTAGTGTGCTTAAAATTGTGATTTCAGTTATCTAGTTGGTTGTATGATAAAGAATGCGTGAGTGGTTGGCATACGGATAATTAGATTTCCTTTCAGCTATATTTTGTATATATAGGGCAGAATGTTTTAACCCTGCAGAATACAATGTAGTTTTAATCTTTTGAGTTCTAACTTTATCGGATCTCGTTAGGCAGTTTACATGACCACGTTCGAACCCTATTAGTAGCAGTTTCCGATAGTCAATTCTACTGACTTAGTTTAAATAAGTTAGTTTAAATTCAGGATTGAAGAACATTTTAACGTAGGTTTTGGCAGTTTTATTAATCTTGTATATTAATATCCTCTAGCAAATTAAAAGCATGTTCATCCATGAAATAAGGCACGAAACAATTCACGTCTCATAAACAACTAATCAGATAATCAAATAAGAATCCGAAGTTGGTCAAGCATGAAATTTTATTAGCGTGTACTTTTCCTTCTTTCATTTTTCTCAAAGATAAACACAAAAAAAAATAGAAAAAAATGTAGTCGCCATTAGGTTTATCCTTTCATAAAATGAGACGAGCTTCGCTAAATAAAAATGTAAATTGTGGGGCCCTCAATAATTAACCATAATAAATACTTAGAATTCGGGATGGACTGTTTAGTGAATTTCACTGCCTTCCCCAAAGATAATAACGCGTTAGACTCTTTAGGCGCGACTCAATTGAAATTACATTCTTAATTTCGGGTGCGCATTTATGTGACCCAAATTCAAATCTCAACGGAGTCGAAATATGTTAACAACCACGGGTGCATTGATTGTGACGTGGTTCGAGATGCATTTTTACGACGTTGCAATTCTATAAAAATAAACGATAATAATAAAAGCGGTCTAAACTTCATAAAAGCACGTAAGTCACAACATGTATTTAAATCAGATATTTAGCCATTATAACAATTTAAGCGACCGTGCTAGAACCACGGGATTCGAGGGTGCCTAACACCTTCCCTCGGGTCAATAGAATTCCTTACTTAGAATTTCTGGTTCGCAGACTTCATTTGGAAAAGTCGAAAATTTCCTCGATTTGGGATTCAAGATAAACCGGTGACTTGGGACACCAAAATCCAAACCTTTCCCAAGTGACGACTCTGAATTAAATAAATAATCCCATTTCAAATATTGTCACTTTAATTGGAAAAACTCCCCTCGCGCATTTAACCCTTCGGGGCGGGCGCGCAAAAAGGAGGTGTGACAGCTCTGGCGACTCTGCTGGGGATTGTTCACCCAGAACCACTGGTTCAGGGTTCAAGAATTCGAGCTTAGAATAATTGTTATATTTGGCTTTATTATCTGATATTTATTACATGTTTTGATATAACGTGCTGAATGTTGTCTTTTACCGCTTTGATATTATCTGAACTGTATATAAACTGTGCTGAAACCCTTCTCTTCTTACCTCCAGGGAGAAGCTCGCTGGTCGAGACTCCCTATTCTGTTAGTGTCAATACCTGAAATAAGAAAGAGGCCGGACAAGTTATAAAGCCGGACGATCTCGCGGGTCCCCGGTACATATCCCCCTCCTCGACCCGAGTTGTCCGCTCGGGTACACAGTCTAGAACATATACTCAGGTTATAAACCTAGTATAACGAGACTTCATGTCGGATCCCTAGTAGGAACGCTTATTTGCATCATGTTGCATTTTGACATAGGGGACTCAACACAGGGGTTGGGTCAGTCTAGGACAGGCAACCTGAAATGGAAAGACCATCCTGCTGCATCCCGTTTGTTTTGCGCATTTATTTGCTTCGGATCTGCATGTTGACCGGTTCCTAAAAAAAGGGAAAACTTAAAAAAGGGAAGAAAAATAGCAGTGTAGGGGAGATAAGTACTTATTTTGGAAAAAAATAAAACCAATGTCCAAGTAATGTCAAAACCTCACCGATATCTTCTTTTTTTTTAAAATAAAAAATAAAAATTTGCCTTTTAGTTTGATTTATTAGAAGTCCAAAAAATGCTATTTAGCAGTCCTTGAGAATATTTTCTTTATCTCTTTTTGAAAGAAAAATAAAATAAAAAAACTATAATAATAATATATAAAAATCAAAAAAATACTTTCTTGCTTTTTCTTTTAAAAATTGTATTCCAAAAGAAAGGGGTTTAATTAATTTACTTTTATTTCACGAGGTACCGAACTACGCCGGTTTGATTCTCACCGGATGTGAGATACGTAGGCAACCCCCATCGGGTTCAACCCATTTTATTGCTAAGATAGCCAAAACCAACAAAACAAAAAAAATATGTCAAAATAAGTCAGGTGGTGCTGTTTTATCATAAATAGCCGAATGTTCCCAAAAGGGACGCCGGAAGGCTGACTTTGCATAAACAACCACCTTTTGGGTCGTGTTTTGTCCAATTGACCCACACAGCCTTAAAATCTTCATCCCCGAAGTGTTGAAAGGCCGTGTTCGAAAACTTGATCCTTCTTGTAAAATATTTTTGAGTCAAGTTATTTTTGTTAAAATCACCCTAATAAATGTGCAGGATGAGCACGATGCAAAATGAATATTTTTCAATAATGACCAAAATCCCTGTGAAGTTACGGCTATGGTGGAATGATTTAGGTACTGAGGGGCAAGACGAGGTCAAGAAATATCTGAAAGGTCTCACGGGTTTACTGGAAATCCTGCCTCGAGGGGATATCATAAGAGCTTTGGTTACCTACTAGGACCCAACACACAATGTTTTCCATTTCTCCGATTTTGAACTCACCCCGACTTTGGAAGAAATGGCTGGGTACATCGGGAACGCTGAACTTTCATTAAGGCAAAAATACCTAGTCGCCCCAAGAGCCGTCACGGTACATCGATTCCTGGACTCGCTAAAAATACCCAGGACGGTCCGCAATCCAGATTTGGCCGCCGGTTTTTGTAATCCATGCTTCATATACGACATGTATGGTTATGTAGGAGGATTCAACAATCCGATTAACAAACTATGCAGCAAAGGTAGTCGTCAGAAGTGGGATAAGCACAGACGGGTGGCTTTCATGATAACATTTTTGGGTCTTTTAGTATTTCCAAGGAAAGATGGGAATATTGATCTGAAGATGTCCGGGGTAGTCAGTACTTTGCTCACTCGAAGCGATAGCACTCTCGCGCCTATGGTGGTATCTGATATCTATCGAGCTCTCACAGCTTGCAAAGCCGGGGGGAATTTCTTCGAAGGTTGTAACTTGCTGCTACAAATGTGGATGACTAAACATCTCTGCCATCGCTCCGAGCTCTTGAGCCATGGTTCTTCAGAGAAAACTTGCATAGAAGAATTTTACACGAGAACCAAAGAGATCAGTCTGCCCAAAGGAGTTATGGCATGGACCTCATTCTTTCAAGCTCTTACTGCCAGCCAAATACAGTGGACACTGGGATGGCTGTCTGTTGATGAGGTCATATATATGTCAGCAACTAAAACTCATTTCCTGCTGATGGGACTTAAGAGCATTCAACCTCACGCGCCCTGCCGAGTCTTGAGACAGTTCGGAAGATACCAGATGATACCATACGAGGAGGATCTTAGCGCTCAAACGATTGAGATAAGTCCTGACGGACAATTTTCGGAGGCAAAAATCCGCCAGATCTGGAACGAATGTAAATATTTTAAAGCAGATACTTGCATGCGAGATCAGACCAAAAGTGAGACAACACCAGGCTACCTGGCATGGTACAGAAGAGAACTCGAACATGAAAGGCCGGCTAAAAGACCCCACATCCTAAATTTCGCCGAGTCGTCGCAAAAGCAGTGGGATTGGTTGGCAAAAGAAAGAGGCTATTGTACCGAAATCAGCCAGTTGAAGCAACAAGTGGAAAGCCTGAAATATGAGCACAACGTGCAAGTTGCTACCGATATGGGAGAACAAAACAGGTTGACTCAGGAAAATGAGATGCTCAGGGTCCAGATCAAATAGATGAGGACGGATGCTCATAAACAACCAAGGAGTCAATCGGACGAGCAATTGATAAAAAGGTTGAAAAGTGAAGTCAAGGAATGGCGAGATGGCTTAGAAAAGTCCGAAAACATCATGGCGGAGCTCAGAGCACAGTAGGATACAAGAGCAGATAAGCAGCGCCGATACTTGAATCAATTGAAAGGCGACCACGAGAAAACTATTGCCAAAATAAAGAGAGAGATGGCTATACTTGAGATCAAAGCAGTTAATCAGGCCGAGGATTTCCAAATTGAGAGCAGATACTGGTACGACTTGTTAGCCCAGATGAAGTTAGAAGTACGGCGACTGAAGAATCAGCATATACAGGATTCTCAGGTATTCAAGATGTGTAGCGATCAGATAAAACGCCTACTCATAGAGAAGAAGCAAACCAGAGATAGGATCAAGGCCATTGCCCATGCCATCACCAGACGTTGTTTATGATGTGAGAACATGACCAGCGTTACCGTCCTCTCGGCAATGATGGGTTATGTCAAGCAGACCATGCATGAGCTGGAGCAGCTTGAGAGGGATCTCACACCTAGGACCGCGGCGAGGCCGAACGATGCCCCGCGGGCACCAATTTTCAAAACCATAATGTACTCATAAGTCGAGTCTGTATCTTAGCATCTTCTGCCTGTTTTTCCCATCAGGGTGGTTTTAGTCTATTTAAGTCTAGGTTTAATTTCAAAGTTTGCTCTTTCTTTTGCAAAATGTAGTTTGTATTAGACCGTTTCAACAATAAAAGGTGTGCCTCTTTTACGCTCATTTGTGTTTTGAACTACGTAATGATCTGATTCACGTGGCATCGTGATACGTAGGCAATCCTCATCGGATCCGGTCGCGGTTTAACCAAAGAGAAAAATTGAAAAAAAAAGGGAAAATAATAAAAGGAAAGCCTAAAAGAATGCCGGAATGACACATGCTTTCGTCGCAAACATGTAGGAATCCATTTAACTGTATAGGTGCATCATGCCCCAACGTGAGATTGCCTATCTGTTATTTGATTCGAATTAACCGTTCGTTTGTCGTTGAGTTCCTTCCAGGTTTTTGGAAAAGGTGGTTGGTTTGGTGAAAGTCTGGCCTCGCACCCATATTTCACGAGATCGAAAGGGAGTGTTCAATTACCTATTGTTAAGACAGGAGGCAATGCTCACACTTACTTCACAAGGTCAAAAGGAAGTGTAGAAATGTCTTCAGAGATTCTGTTGCCAACAATCCCTGTTTCCGAGGAAAGTTCTATCTCGGCCGTCCTCACGCCCGAATCCGCAACTGCAAAGGAAAATAGAATCTTGCGGCTCCGCATGCTGGAAATGCTTGGTGACTGGAATAATGGAAGAGAGCCACCAAGCATCGTCCCTGGATTCCCTGAGTTATTCTCCAGGACAAGCGGGACTTCTAATGTCCCCATAAGCTATCCTGCTACCCCATTCAGATACCCAGCCATTTCAGCCTTCTCTGCTGGATCGCCCTCTGAGTCTCATCTTCGAGTGTCAACGACGGATGTAAACACAAATATCTTTACTGCACCACCTTGCCCGATCACAACACAACATGCTTCATACAAGCCGAATTTTGACTCGTCCTCGTTTACATTCCAAGCCCCATCTTTCTCAATGGAACCAACTAGGTTCGCCACCAACACTAATCCTCCACAGCCTCAGTGCGAGTTTGCACCTGGGCAGGATCAGAACCCCAGATTTGCTGAACAAAATGAGATGGCCAAAAGAATGAGAAGCCTTGAACAGAGTTTGAAGAACATGCAAGGTTTGAGCGAACAGAAAAGCGTCTCCTACACCGATCTATGCATGTTTCCTCACGTGCACCTACCAGTGGGTTTCAAGACCCCAAAGTTTGAGAAATACGACGGGCACGGTGACCCCATTGCTCACCTCAAGAAATATTGCAACCAATTGCGGGGAGCCGGCGGAAAAGAGGAATTACTAATGGCATATTTCGGGGAAAGTCTGGTAGGAATAGCCTCGGAATGGTACATGGACCAAGACATGTCCCGATGGCATATATGGGATGATCTCGCTAGAGATTTTGTGAGACAATTCCAGTATAACATCGACATCGCACCAGACCGAAATTCTCTGTCAAACTTGAAGAAGAAACCTTCAGAAAAGCTTCAGAGAATATGCTATTAAGTGGCGCGAGCAGGCGTCGAGGGTGAAGCCTCCCATGGATGAGGTGGAAATGGTCACTACTTTTCTCCAGGCTCAAGAGTCTGACTATTTCCAAAACATGATGTCAACCATGGGAAAGCCGTTTGCAGAAGCGATTAAGATTGGAGAGATGGTGGAGAATGGTCTGAAAACAGGTAGGATTTTGAGTCAAGCAGCCATAAGGGCGACCTCCCAAGCCGTCCAAAGCGGGTCCGGAGGAATGGAAAGAGGGAAGAAAAAGGAAGAAACAGCCATGGCAGCCTCAGAAGCAAGGGAATATCGTAATCCCAGGCCCCGTTTTCCGGAAAGGACCTCGCAACACTACTACCCCCACTCAAACGCGGCATATCCTCCTCAACCCTACATGGTCATGAACACCCAGCCTTATGTCCATCCACCGCACCAAGCCAACCGAGGCCAAGCTCCACCTCCCAGAAATCCGCCTCCTTACCGCAACCACTATAACCCACAGCCTCCGCAAAATAACTTCCATCCTCAAGAGCCACCTAGAAGGAGGACTTTCACGCCTATCGGTGATCCATACTCTACTTTGTTCCCAAAGCTAGTCCAGTTGGGTTTCCTGCAACCAGTCCCTCAGACAAGGCACAACCCGGCGTCACCTTCTTACAAAGCCGGTGTCAGATGCGCCTATCATTCAGGGGCCGAGGGGCACGATACAAATGACTGTTGGTCATTGAGAAGAGTGGTCGAGAATTTAATAGAGCAAGGGAAAATAGTGCTAAGGGACGAGGAGGTCCCAAATGTGACTAACAATCCATTACCTGCTCACAATAATGGGCCGCTGATCGGAATGATTTGCGAAGAAAAAGAATTTAACCCTGCTTTGAAAGCTATAATCGCTATTGTTGATGCAGGGAAAAAGCCTGAAACAGCCCAGAAACCAGAAAAGGGGGAAAAGGCCAATACTGTAAAGTGCGAGCCCGAAAAGAAGGTGGAGAAGAAGGTGGTGCCTGTGAAGAATGGAGTTCTTTACATCCCACGAGGTCGAGCAGAGAAGCCACAGAGCTTCGAGGTCAAAAAGGCAAAACCTATGTACGTACCAAAAGGCGCCTATGTGGTCCGGGGGACGATTCAACCACCTCGGCTGAATGAGCCAGTGGTTATCGGACGCGTGCCACAAAAGCCGATGACCAACCCGTCCACAGTGCTGTGGAATTATCAAAGGACGTTGGTAACGTACAAAGGTAAAGAAGTCACGGGGGAACTTGCGGAAAGTACTTTCATTGGAAGGTATTCAAACACCCAAGAGCTGAACAACGCCACACGGAGACGCTTCCCGCCAAAGAAGCCTGTAAGCATTGAATAAGTGGAATTTTTCTTCCAACAAATGAAAATGCCAGACTACGAAGTAGTAGATCAACTGCGCAAGTGCCCTGAGCAAGTGTCCATGCTATCTCTGCTAATGAGGTCAACCGAGCATCAAAAGATCTTACTCAAGACCCTGAATGAAGCATACGTACTAGCTGAAACCTCAGTTGAACAACTGGAACGGATGACAGAGAGGTTCTTTGCCATCAACCAAGTCTCTTTCAGCAAGAATGATTTACCCCCAGAGGGAGCGGCACACAACAAAGCCTTGCATCTAACAGTTAAATGCGAAGACTACTACATCAAGCGGGTAATGTTGGATGGGGGTTCAGGTGTCGACATTTGTCCGCTCTCCACACTACAGAGAATGGAAATTGGGACCGGAAGAATCCGCCCTAATAATGTCTGCGTGAGGGCTTTTGACGGCATCAAGAGAGACACCCTTGGGGAAATAGATTTGATGTTGACCATAGGGCCAGTGGAGTTTGAGGTAACTTTCCAAGTGCTTGACATGGACACGTCCTACAATTTCCTCCTCGGCAGACCTTGGATTCATGCGGCGGGAGCTGTGCCTTCCACTCTTCACCAGATGGTGAAGTTTGAGTACGAAGACCGAGAGATTGTGGTCCATGGAGAAGACGAGCATGCTATTTATCGGGACCCATCCATCCCATATCTGGAACCAAGAGAAGGGAGTGAACACACGGTCTATCAAGCTTTCGAGATTGTGTTAGCAGAGCAGCATGAAGAGGGAATACCTTGCCCCCAGCCTTTCTTGTCTAACGCCTCGATCATGGTGGCTAAAGAGATGATCCGACACGGATTCAGGCCAAGGAAAGGGCTCGGACGAACCCTGCAAGGAATAACGGAACCCATCACTTTGCCTTCCGCCAAAAAACTTTTTGGGATAGGTTTTCAACCCACTCCAGAAGATGAAGAATGGGCGAAGAAGAGGAAGAATAAGGGGTGGAAATTGCCTCGGCCACTGCCGAATTTATATGAAACTTTCGTCGAACCAAGATACACTGAAGAAGAAGACGATGAGGTTTTCACGGCTGAGGAAATCGAGGAGATATGTGGGGCAATGAGAGAAATGCTCTATGAGGCTCACATGGTTCAACCAGGAGAAGGCACCAGCACCGCTGAAATACTATATATGGGGCAAAACGCCAAACTCCGAAATTGGGAGGCCACGCCATTACCGACTAGGCGGAAGTCTGGGTAGACCTGTCCTGCCACCTTTCCTGCATCACAAGTTATCTCCAGGATATAACTTGGATGTTTTCTTCTTTTAATTGTTGTTTTGAATCCCTGAGTTTGTAAACATTGTTGTCTTCCAAATTTCAAGAAGAAAAATTAAAAAATCATCGTTGTTTTTCCATTTTTCCTTTGTTCTGATTTTGTTATTTTTCCTTTATCTTTTCTTTCAGTTATAATAATGCGGCTTTAAATATGACATGCTTGCGGACTTCACGCCCAGATCACAACGAGCTATTTAATTGTGAAATAATGAACCCAGAACCAGAATATGATGAAGAAGAGGCTTTTAGGGAAATAAACCGAGAGTTGGAACATTTTGAGAATAAACCTAAGCCAAATCTGAATGACACCGAACCGGTTAATTTAGGAACTCCTGAAGAAATCCGGGAGACCAAAATAAGCATTCACACGGACAAGAAAACGCGAGACGCGATAATTCAACTTCTTTTTGAATTTAAAGATGTGTTTGCTTGGTCATACGATGACATGCCGGGATTAGGTGTCGATCTAGTGGTTCATAAATTGCCAATTCACCCTGATTGTCCTCCAGTTCAACAAAAGCAACGAAAGTTCAAAACTGAGGTCAGTGATAAGATTAAAGAGGAGATCACCAAACAACTGAAAACATGAGTGATTCGGGTGGTCCAATATACAACATGGTTGGCAAATGTGGTTCTAGTACTGAAAAAAGACGGGAAGACTCGGGTATGTGTAGATTACCGAGATTTGAATAGAGCAAGTCCCAAAGATAATTTCCCACTGTCCAATATCCACATCCTTGTTGATAATTGCGCCAAGCACGAGATACAGTCTTTCGTAGATTGTTACGCTGGGTATCATCAGGTATTGATGGATGAAGAAGACGCTGAGAAAACTGCCTTCACCACGCCTTGAGGCACCTACTGTTATCGGGTCATGCCATTTGGTCTGAAGAATGCTGGGGCTACTTACATGAGGGCCATGACTGCCATTTTTCATGACATGATGCATCAAGAAATAGAGGTGTACGTGGACGACGTGATAGTCAAGTCCAGGACGCAGGATAATCACATCCAAGACTTGAGAAAGTTCTTCGAGAGACTGAGGAAGTACGACTTGAAGCTGAACCCAGCCAAATGTGCTTTCGGAGTCCCATCGGGCAAGCTTTTGGGCTTCATAGTAAGCAGGAGAGGTATCGAATTAGATCCAACAAAGATAAAATCTATCAGAGATCTACCTCCCCCAATAACGAAGAAAGATGTGATGAGTTTGTTGGGCAAGTTAAACTATATCAGTCGATTCATTGCCCAGCTGACAAGCACGTGTGAGCCCATATTCAAGCTTTTGAGGAAAGACGCGGTGATCAAATGGACGGCCAAATGTCAAGAAGCTTTTGACAAAATTAAAGAATATCTTTCAAATCCCCCGGTTTTGGTCCCACCAGAGCCAGAGAGACCATTGTTCTTGTACCTAACAGTCTTGGAAAATTCTTTCGGTTGCGTCCTCGGGCAACATGACATAACCGGAAAGAAGGAGCAAGCAATCTACTACTTGAGCAAGAAATTCACCGGCTATGAGGCCAAGTACACTCTGCTGGAAAGAACATGTTGCGCTCTGACATGGGTTGCTCAAAAGCTGAGACATTATCTTCAAGCTCACACTACTTTCCTCATAAGCAGGCTGGATCCTTTGAAGTATATATTTCAGAAACCAATGCCTACTAGAAGACTGGCCAAGTGGCAAATCTTGCTTACTGAATTCGACATAGTCTATGTTACTCGCACGGCAATGAAAGACCAGGCGCTAGCAGATCATTTGGCCGACAATCCAGTCGATGAGGAATACCATCCATTGAGTACCTACTTTCCGGATGAAGAAGTAAACACTGTAGAAGTGGTCTCGGAGAACGCTCATGTTTGGAAGATGTTCTTTGATGGAGCCGTAAACGCCAAAGGTGTAGGGATTGGGGCAATTTTGATCTCGCCCTCCGGTCAGCATTATCCAGCCACAGCTAGACTGCGTTTCTTTTGCACAAACAATACAGCTGAGTATGAAGCCTGCATCATGGGCATGCATATGGCGATCGATCAGGATGTCGAAGACTTACTGATCATGGGAGATTCTGACCTGATTATCCGGCAAGCCCAAGGTGAATGGGAAACTCGGGATGTCAAGCTTATTCCTTACCGACAGCACGTGGAGGACCTCAGCAAGCGTTTTAAGTCAATAGAGTTCAGGTATATCCCGAGGTGTCACAATGAACTAGCGGATACGCTTGCTACTCTGGCTTCAATGCTACCCTACCCGGGCAACGCCCACGTCGATCCTTTGGAAATCCAAATCAGGGAAAGACACGGTTACTGTAACGTAATCGAGGCAGGATCAACTATACAACCATGGTACCATGATATCAAGAGGTTCTTGAAGACACAAGAATACCCCGAGCATGCTACTGGAGATCAAAAGAAAACCATTAGGCGGCATGCAAGTGGTTTCTTTCTTAGCGGTGAATTGTTGTACAAGAGGACCCCGGACCTCAACCTACTAAGATGTGTCGACGCCAAGGAGGCAAGAAAGATCATGCACGAAGTACACGTAGGTGTGTGCGGACCTCACATGAACGGGTATGTCTTAGCGAAGAAAATCCTTTGAGCAGGTTATTACTGGATGACCATGGAAAAGGATTGCTTCAGCTTCGTTCGGAAGTGTCATCAGTGTCAGGTGCACGGTGATTTGATTCATGCACCTCCCACGGAATTGCATCCCATGTCTGCACCTTGGCCATTTGTTGCTTGGGTCATGGACGTCATTGGTCCGATCGAGCCGAAGGCCTCAAATGGACATAGATTTATATTAGTTGCCATCGACTACTTCACAAAATGGGTAGAAGCTGTCACTCTCAAGTCGGTCACCAAAAAAGCTGTAGTCGATTTTGTACATTCAAATCTTATTTGTCGTTTCGGTATTCCTGCAACTATCATCACAGATAACGCAGCAAACCTGAATAGTCACTTGATGGGAGATGTATGCGAGCAATTCAAAATAACGCATAGGAATTCTACTCTTTATCGGCCAAAGGCCAATGGCGCTGTAGAAGCGGCAAACAAAAACATCAAGAAGATTTTGAGGAAAATGATCCAGAGTTCCCGACAGTGGCATGAGCAGTTACCATTTGCATTGTTGGGGTATCGCACTACGGTACGCACGTCAGTAGGAGCAACTCCTTATCTTTTGGTTTATGGGACCGAGGCTATGATACCAGCGGAAGTAGAAATCCTTTCGCTTCGAACCATTATTGAAGCAGAAATCGAGGACAGCGAATGGGTTAAGACTCGATTGGAGCAGTTGACTTTGATTGATGAGAAACGAATGGCCGTAGTTTGTCACGGACAGTTGTACCAACGAAGAATGGCCCGCGTTTACAACAAGAAAGTCCGACCCAGGAATTTCGAAGTAGGTCAACTGGTACTGAGGCGCATTCTGCCACATCACCAGGAAGCAAAAGGGAAATTTTCCCCAAACTGGAAAGGCCCATACATCATCAGGAAGATATTGCTGAGAGGAGCATTGTACCTAGGTGACATTGAAGGAAATGATCCCGAAACAGCAGTGAATGCGGACGCAGTCAAAAGATACTATGTCTGAGTGACGCCTCAGTGGTCCTGACACATTTGAAATGCTGAAGGTTTTATTCCCACTATCAACTCTCTCTACAAGCCTTTGAGCCGGTTACAAAAAAAAAAAGAAAAAAGAAAAAACAAACAAAAACAAATAAAACAAAACATTGATTGAGGCATGAACTACGTCTGACTTGATTCCGAAAGGATACGTAGGCAGCCTCTCCCTGAGGTTCAGTCACACCAACAATAAAATTCCATTTACCCTGAGATTGAAACGGGGGCACGTCAAGCGGTTTAGAAGTCGTAGTATCATCTACTTTTCTTTGCCAAGCACAAGCTTTTCAGATCAATTACCAAAGGTAACGGGAAGCCAAAAAGCGTCGCGAATGGAGACCGGTACACTGTAAATTGAGAGAAATAAAATGAGAGAGTCTCGTCGGTGAAAACCTCCGGGCACCGCGAGGCGACGGGAGTAGAGAAACCAAAATGAGAGAGCTTTTGTAGTAAAAACTCGTAAAGAGTGCTATCAAGCGACATCAAGGAGGAAAATGAGAGAGGTCAGCTAGCGAAAACCCGCAAAGGGCGCTGTTGGCCGAAAGAACGACTCTACCCAAGGAGGTCTCGGCAAAGTTCCACCAGTTTTGAAACACAGACCCATTTTGGTTCGGGAGGAAATGCAAGTTCATTGAAGGTCAGGCGTCCAGTCCAAAGAGCATGTCATGTCCATTTAAAGTCAGCATTGTCTTCCTCAGATAAGTCTTT
Organism: Nicotiana sylvestris; assembly: GCF_000393655.2. NCBI lineage: Eukaryota > Viridiplantae > Streptophyta > Magnoliopsida > Solanales > Solanaceae > Nicotiana > Nicotiana sylvestris. The sequence continues at coordinate 6,243,794 of NC_091067.1, read as the reverse complement.
TTCGTCCCGAAAGGGGCACTTCTTTTTTGAAGTTTACTTTCTCCTTTCTTTGTTTTTCTTCGAATCCCTTTCATTTTTAACCCTAAGTTCCAGATATACCGGAAAGGACAGGTGGCAGGTTTGGTTTCACGGAATTCTGTTTTGCAAGGGAAATGCCCCGTTTCGTTGGCACGTTTGTCCAAACCTGATGAATCATGATGTTCGACTACATTTCCAAAAAAAAAAAAGAGAAATTTCCCCAGCAAGTCCGCCTTGTACAAATCCCCACAGAACTTCCCTTGTACAAATCCCCACAGAATTTCCCTTTGTACAAATCCCCACAGAGCCTCCCTTTGTAAAAATTCGCCAGCGAGCTTTCCCAACAAATCCCGGCAAGTCCGCTTTGCAACAAATCACCGGCAAGACCGCCTTGTACAAATCCCCACAGAATATCCCCAATAAAATCCCCGTTGAGAATCCCCAAGCAAAACGGGACACAAAAAAAGGAGCCTTACAAGGCAAATCATCACAGAATTTGGAAACACAAGCCTGAGCAGTCCAAAAGGGTTTCGCCATTTGAATCCAATCAATGGCAGGACTTCTCAACAGAAATAAGGACGCAACAAAGCAACTGGAACAATCAAGGTCACCGAACCAACCGCCATTTCCGAACTAACAATTGTTCTTTGTTTGAGAAGTTGAAACAGGTATAATCCAAGACAACCGTGCAAAAAGCAGGTGTCACCCAAAGAAGAAGGTACATGAGTAAAAGAAACAGTTCGGCAGTTAAACCCTAAACTGAACTTTCCATTAAGTCAGTATTAGGGTTTTAAACCCTAAACTGAACTCTTTCCTTTAGTCAGCATTAGGGTTTTAAACCCTAAACTGAACTTTTTCCATTTAGTCAGCATTAGGGTTTTAAACCCTAAACTGAACTTTTCCCTTTAGTCAGCATTAGGGTTTTAAACCCTAAACTGAACTTTTTCCATTTAGTCAGCATTAGGGTTTTAAACCCTAAACTGAACTTTTCCCTTTAGTCAGCATTAGGGTTTTAAACCCTAAACTGAACTTTTCCCTTTAATCAGGATTAGGGTTTTAAACCCTAAACTGAACTCTTCCCTTTAGTCAGCATTAGGGTTTTAAACCCTAAACTGAACTTTTTCCATTTAGTCAGCATTAGGGTTTTAAACCCTAAACTGAACTTTTCCCTTTAATCAGGATTAGGGTTTTAAACCCTAAACTGAACTTTTCCTTTAGTTAGCATTAGGGTTTTAAAACCCTAAACTGAACTTTTTCCATTTAGTCAGCATTAGGGTTTTAAACCCTAAACTGAACTCTTCCATTTAGTCAGCATTAGGGTTTTAAACCCTAAACTGAACTTTTTCCATTTAGTCAGCATTAGGGTTTTAAACCCTAAACTGAACTCTTTTCCTTTAGTCAGCATTAGGGTTTTAAACCCTAAACTGAACTCTTCCCTTTAGTCAGCATTAGGGTTTTAAACCCTAAACTGAACTTTTTCCTTTAATCAGGATTAGGGTTTTAAACCCTAAACTGAACTTTTCCCTTTAATCAGCATTAGGGTTTTAAACCCTAAACTGAACTCTTCCCTTTAGTCAGCATTAGGGTTTTAAACCCTAAACTGAACTTTTTCCTTTAATCAGGATTAGGGTTTTAAACCCTAAACTGAACTTTTCCCTTTAATCAGGATTAGGGTTTTAAACCCTAAACTGAACTCTTTTCCTTTAGTCAGCATTAGGGTTTTAAACCCTAAACTGAACTCTTCCCTTTAGTCAGCATTAGGGTTTTAAACCCTAAACTGAACTTTTTCCTTTAATCGGGATTAGGGTTTTAAACCCTAAACTAAACTTTTCCCTTTAATCAGGATTAGGGTTTTAAATCTTAAACTGAACTCTTCCCTTTAGTCAGCATTAGGGTTTTAAACCCTAAACTGAACTTTTTCCTTTAATCAGGATTAGGGTTTTAAACCCTAAACTAAACTTTTCCCTTTAATCAGGATTAGGGTTTTAAACCCTAAACTGAACTCTTCCCTTTTAGTCAGTATTAGAGTTTTAAACCCTAAACTGAACTTTTTCCTTTAATCAGGATTAGGGTTTTAAACCCTAAACTGAACTTTTCCTTAGTCAGCATTAGGGTGTCAACCCTAAAACTGAGCTTCTGTCCATTCAGTCAGCATTAGGGCCCCAACCCTATACTGAACTTTTCCCCAGTTGGTCAACATTAGAGTTTCAACTCTAAACTGAGCCTCTCCCCAGCTAGTCAGCATTAGGGCTCCCACCCTGAACTGAACTATCTCCATTCCGCCAGCCTTAGGGCTCCAACCCTAAACTGAGTATTTTTACCTTGTGGCAATATCGTTGATCCAATTCCTTCATCAATTCTATGAACTTCCTGGAAAATAACTCACGAAATTTCCCTAGTGAAACTGGGGCAGAAAATTTCGTTCGCTTGTTTTTCCCCGCAGGTCTGACCTCGAGGCGCATGGATAGAGAAAACCCACGAGATGAGCCTCAACCCAGAATAAAAAGGGGGAGAAGATGTTCCGAGATGCTTGAAAAAATGAAGGGCGTATCGCTCCAAGTTTCGATCAAAGCCCCGAGTTCTACCTCTCCCGTTTCACTCAGCGTCGCAGAAATAAACAGGCACCTACAACTTGCAAGCATCAAGATTCGGATCGAAGTCTACAAGCAAAATCAGCTAAGACCCGAGATCAAGTTGCAAAAGAATCATAGATAGGAATCTTGTAACTAGCAAGTGACAAACATAAGTATTTAGTTCAGTGTCAATTTTTCTTTGGTTGTAATAAGGTGGTCAGTAAAGCAACAGCAACAACAGCAACAACAGTAACAACAAGCATTGCAATCCCATGGTAGTCCAAGCTGCCAAAATTTCCCGAACTACATTGACCTGATTCCTGTTTAGCCCAGGATATGTAGGAAATCTTTGAAGCAAAGATTCGGTCAGATTTTTCAAAAAAAAAATATGCTTCACACGGAGTAGTCCAATAGGCAAAAATCGCTCATATCCGCTCACTTTATCTTTGCACGAAAACTCTTCGTGTTTCCGAACAAAGAGGGGCAGCTGTGAGCACGTGATTTTTGTTTTCGCGACAATCACTCCAAAAGAAACAAAATAATAGTAGTTTGGTCTTGCTGCACAATTTTTCGGATTTTACGTGGCATTTTCGGTATTTATTTGTGGTCTTCCCCTTTTGTATTTTTATCAAAACAAAATATATGTGTCGTGTGTAAAAATATAAAGTGATGTTATTTTTTTTAATTGTGTGATTAATTGTTTGTTTAATGTTTTTATTAGTGCTGTTTAATTTAATTAAGGGTTTAAAGAGGAAAAGGGATTTCGGATTGGGCCAGTCCAATAAGACAAGCCCAAACTAAATTATCCGGTCCAGTCCAGTTCGGCCCCAGGAGTATCCCAAACGACGTCGTTTGGGTCGTGCTTGATCTGGGCCGTTGATCTCAGAATGATCAACGGCCAAGATCACATACCACGTACCCACGAACAGATCCGACCCGTTCTACCCGAACCAACTGTGACCCTTAGTAAGCTAAACGACACCGTTTCATTTAAACTTCCAGATCTAGGCCGTTGATCTCGATTGATCTAACGGCTGAGATCAAGCCATCCACCCCATATATAAGCTTTCCACTCATACCCCACCCCTATCCAAATACCCCTCCTTCGTCCTCATCCTTTCCAATAGACCCAAACCCCGGAACCCTAGCCGCCCCCTTTCCCCTCACCATTAATCCCGGCGGCATGGACGCCGGTGACCCCCACTTTAACACCATAGATGCACCTCACCACCCTGAACCCAAATCCACCAACCGCTTAGCTCGAATCCCCTCCCACCTTCTCGAATCTTCATTTGAAGATTCGAGTCGGACCTCGACTTACACCGATCTACCCCAGCTTCACACCAGACAGTCCCCGGACCTCCCTCGTGACCAAACCATGCTTGGTTTGGTCCGAATCTAACCGTGGAAACCCAAATCCCAAATCTGCCATCTAGGAACCCTATAAACCCCGGGCCTGGTCTGTGTCCGTTTGAGCCAAGTGATTAGGGTCTAATGGACCTTAATCGAAGTGTTCTTAGTTGAGAACACTTCGATTAAAGTCCGTTCAACCCCAAGAAGGGTCTATTCAAACACGAGCTAAGGTTTTCTGATTTTTTAGGTAATTTTTGTTTTCTTTATCAGTTTATTTTGTCTGCTACAATTGAATGTCTGTTCGTATGTTTTGTTTAATTTATGTTATTGAATTTTTGTCGACTGTTGTTATCTACCTTACCCGGACCTCTGTATTTGGCCAAGTTCTTTCCATTTACTGATCATGTGTATGTGTGTAAGCTTTACAATCAATTGAATTTAAATTTGATTGATTAATCAATTCTCCAGTACAATTTTTGCTTAGTCAGTGCAATTTGAATCGCATGTTTGATACTGTTAGATTTCTGATCATGGTCTTTGATTGTATATGTTATAATTAGTATAGTCGATTCGATACGTTTCGTCGAATAGTTTCAGCTGTTTGAATGATAACAATTTGATCTGTTCTTGCTGAACATTGTTTGAATCAAAATTAAGAATCGAGTATAGCTACTTATAGTTGTTAATTTGAATCAGAAATCTAAGGATTTGGTTTGTAGTTGCAGTCTGAATTGGTGGCATGTGCACTTGTGCACAACATGTGCATAAAGGCCCTTTTTAGAGTTTAAAATAACTTGACAGCATATGCTGTCAGGTTATATTCTTGCTGCCCATGTCTGCTTTTAGTTTAATAAGCTGATTAAAAGGGCTGTCAGGAATCTCATGGGAGGTTTTCATATTTTAAAATGTTGAGTGGAAAAGCAGCAAGAAAGGAGGGGGTTCTGATATGTTTAACAGACTAAAAGGGGCTGATGTTAGGCTATAAAGGGAGGAGAACTTCCATTAGTTCAAGGAGGAACTCAGACAGATTTTGAGACTGGAAATTGACACTGGATTTTAAAAGGAGAGGAAAACATCTTTGAGGAGAAAAATAGAGAGGCATATACAGATATACATTGAGAGAGGCATAAAACAAAAAATACAGAAGCTTTTCTTCTCATTGCTGTCTTGATTTTACTGATTTCGATTTGCTTGATCAATACTGATTTCTTCCAAGTCTCGACAAAGTTTACTGGTTGTGGTTCGCACTGGTTTGTTTCCTGGATTTGGTCTGTCTTGGACTTCTATTTCTACTACACTGTTTGCTGCTGTCATTTTGCCATTTTTCCATCGGCCACAGTTGTATCTTGCACTGGGACTTGTTCTTGTTTGTTACCTGCTGTTACTGCTGCTGTTTGGTATTGCTCCTATTGCTACTGACTTCCCTGCTTCTTCTATTATATTCAACATCCAGGTACACACTAGAACTCCGCATTGATGTAACAATGAAAGCATGAAATAAAAGATACACGGGCGTTTAATCGTTCGTTGCTGCATTTACAGTTTTATAAACGTTATTAGATTTGTGTAACCTGTTTAGTTTGAAACTCAATGAAGAATACATAGGGTAGCCTGTACTTAATTGAAGTTTAGTGTGCTTAAAATTGTGATTTCAGTTATCTAGTTGGTTGTATGATAAAGAATGCGTGAGTGGTTGGCATACGGATAATTAGATTTCCTTTCAGCTATATTTTGTATATATAGGGCAGAATGTTTTAACCCTGCAGAATACAATGTAGTTTTAATCTTTTGAGTTCTAACTTTATCGGATCTCGTTAGGCAGTTTACATGACCACGTTCGAACCCTATTAGTAGCAGTTTCCGATAGTCAATTCTACTGACTTAGTTTAAATAAGTTAGTTTAAATTCAGGATTGAAGAACATTTTAACGTAGGTTTTGGCAGTTTTATTAATCTTGTATATTAATATCCTCTAGCAAATTAAAAGCATGTTCATCCATGAAATAAGGCACGAAACAATTCACGTCTCATAAACAACTAATCAGATAATCAAATAAGAATCCGAAGTTGGTCAAGCATGTAATTTAATTAGCGTGTACTTTTCCTTCTTTCATTTTTCTCAAAGATAAACACAAAAAAAATAGAAAAAAATGTAGTCGCCATTAGGTTTATCCTTTCATAAAATGAGACGAGCCTCGCCAAATAAAAATGTAAATTGCGGGGCCCTCAATAATTAACCATAATAAATACTTAGAATTTGGGACGGACTGTTTAGTGAATTTCACTGCCTTCCCCAAAGATAATAACGCGTTAGACTCTTTAGGCGCGACTCAATTGAAATTACATTCTTAATTTCGGGTGCGCATTTATGTGACCCAAATTCAAATCTCAACGGAGTCGAAATGTGTTAACAACCACGGGTGCATTGATTGTGACGTGGTTCGAGATGCATTTTCACGACGTTGCAATTCTATAAAAATAAACGATAATAATAAAAGCGGTCTAAACTTCATAAAAGCACGTAAGTCACAACATGTATTTAAATCAGATATTTAGCCATTATAACAATTTAAGCGATCGTGCTAGAACCACGGGATTCGAGGGTGCCTAACACCTTCCCTCGGGTCAACAGAATTCCTTACTTAGAATTTCTGGTTCGCAGACTTCATTTGGAAAAGTCGAAAATTTTCTCGATTTGGGATTCAAGATAAACCGGTGACTTGGGACACCAAAAGTCAAACCTTTCCCAAGTGGCGACTCTGAATTAAATAAATAATCCCATTTCGAATATTGTCACTTAAATTGGAAAAACTCCCCTCGCGCATTTATCCCTTCGGGGCGGGCGCACAAAAAGGAGGTGTGACAGGGGGGTTCCCAAAATACTTTAAAGGCACAAATAAAGCAAGTCGGGATGACGCATGCGGTTGAAACAAAAACATGTTGGAAATGGTTAACTGCTTAGGAGCATTGCATCCCCAACGTGCTATTACCAAATCTATTAAACTCTAACGCTAACAAGTTTGTTGTTTTCCGCAAATACCAGACAGTTAGTTGTTAAAGCGTTCTGGCAATACATCCTTATCAAACTAGATCCAAGGGACCTGCACCAATAATCATGACTACTTTAGAAAATAGTGCCGAGGAAGAAAGGCCAGTAAGCCAGTTGCTGAAAGAGGCAATGGAGAAGATAGAGAGGATGAGATTGGAGATGAATGCGATGCAGTTAGCCTTGGCTAAAGTACAAAAGAACCCTGAACCACTAGGGCATATGCTGGAATACCCTCACTCTGGCCCTTCAACAAGCCTCCCGAATCACCGCTATTATCAGGAGAGAAGCACCTATGATTCCCAAGCTCCACCACCCCATCAACCTTTCCCAACACCAAATGTTCCCACTTTTATGGGACCCACACCAGCCACACTGCAAAGATCAACTAGTGAGCCGCTGTTTCAGGCTCACGATGCGCAGTACTATCCCCCTGAACCCACATTTAATGCACCAGAACCCCATACCTATAATCCATACTTGGAAGTCCCGGCGGAGATTGAAAAGCCGGTTAAGGTTCCAGAGCAGGATGAGGTAATGTGGAAGTTCAAAAGCCTGGAGCAATCCTTCAGGAGCATGCATGGATTGGGCAACCAGGTCAGCGTGGCCTACAAGGATCTGTGCCCTTTCCCAGACGTCCAACTCCCGGCAGGGTTCAAAATGCCCAAGTTTGACTTATACGAAGGGCACGGTGATCCTATGGCACATTTGCGAGGCTTCTATAGCAAAATGAGAGGAGCGGGCGGCAAAGATGAGCTACTGATAGCTTATTTCGGTCAAATCTTAAGTGGATCGGCGTTGGAATGGTATACCAGACAAGATCCCAGCAGATGGTACACTTGGGATGATCTAGCACAGGCTTTCGCAGGTCACTTTCAATACAATCTCGAGATAGTCCCTGACCGTCTCACATTACTGAGGACCGGAAAGAAGCCTAGGGAAAGATTTCATGAGTTTGGTTTCCGCTGGAGAGAACAGGCAGCCAGGGTTGATCCTCCCATGAGAGAGGGAGAAATGGTAGACTACTTCTTGCAAACGCTGGATCCAACTTACGGTTGGAAAGTCCTTCAATGAGGTAGTAAAGATAGGGGTTATGATAGAGGAGGGACTCAGGTCCGATAAAATCCTGAATTACTCAGCGCTCAAGGCAATGACCCAGGCTATTCAGAGCGGCACGGGAGGTGCGCTGGGAAGGAAGAAGAAAGAAGAAGTCGCCACGGATGAGACAGGCAGTTGGTCCAGGTCCGGCAAACCATACTACAACCAACCCAGACCCCATAGGCCAAATTATCCATACAGCCTGCCACAACACTATTATCCACCTCAAGAGCCACACTTCTCTGTGCACCAAGCCCAAACATACACTCAGCCTTCGGTTCGCCCGCAATGGCGCGCACCGGCTCCCCAAAACACATATGCACCTCCCCAAAATGCATATGCACCTCCACAGAACACAAACTCTCCACCACAAAACGCCTATCCTCCACCAAGGGCATACAGGAACCCTCTAGGGGCAGGCTTTCGAGGAAATCAAGCTGCTAGAAATGACAGGCTACAGAGACAGAGAGCCTTTACCGAGTTGGGAAAGACCTATACCGCGTTATTCCACAAATTGAGGCAGCTAGGTTTGGTGAGTCCTGTCGATCCTAGGGGTCCAAACCCCCCACCCCAAAATCAGGATCGATCGATAAGCTGTGAGTACTGCTCAGAAATGCTAGGGCATGATACCGAAAAATGTTGGAGGTTGAGGCATGCAATACAAGATCTTATTGATGCCAACAAGATCGAGGTCCAGACGCTGGAGGCACCCAATATCAACCAGAACCCATTGCTAGTACACTACGAAGCTCACATGATCGAGTTGGTGTATAAGGGAGAAGAGCAGAGGAAACCCTCACCAACGGTGATGATGATCCATGACGCTCCGAAAGAAGAATCGACCGGTAGGGAAGCAGGGGTACAATTGAAGGGGGAGGATGTCAAGCCAGTGGTGATACTAGGGAAGAATCCGTCCACCGCAACAAAGAAGCCAGGGCCAACCAAAATGGTGGTATCAGGAACGTCATCCACACCCGTAGTTGTTGTGAAAGGGGTATGCAAGGAACCGGCCATCATAAAGCCAGTAGTCCAATTGCCAGTGATTGATAGCAAGGTTGTGCCTTGGAAGTATGAAAAGGTAGTGGTAATGTATAAGGGAAAGCAAGTGGAGGAGGATAGTTGTGAGGCGCAGGGACTGACTCGGTCGGGACGGTGTTTTGTTCCCGTGGAGTTGAGAAGGTCCAACGCGGAAGTAACAAAGAAACCCGTATCGAAAGATGAGGCGGAGGAATTCTTGAAAAATATGAAAGTGCAGGATTACTCCGTGGTCGAACAATTGAAGAAAACACCGCCCCAGATATCGTTATTATCACTATTGATCCATTCGGATGAACGTCGTCAGGCCCTGATGAAGATACTGAATGAAGCTCATGTGCCTAATGAAATTTCAGTGAACCACCTTGAAATGATTGCCAACAAAATTTTTGAGGTAAACAGGGTAACGTTCTTTGATGATGATCTGGGAGTGGAGGGCACATAACATAATAAAGCTCTCTACTTGACTGTCAAATGTGAAGATTCGGCAGTTACTCGGGCGTTGGTGGATAACGGTTCGAGTGCCAATATTTTTCCATTATCCACCCTGAACCAGTTGAAGATTGACCATGGTAGAATCCACAAGAACAACATTTGCGTCCGAGGATTTGACGGAAGTGGAACGGACACCGTGGGGGATATTATACTTGAGTTAACCATCGGCCCGATTAAGTTTACTATGAAGTTCTAGGTATTGGATGCCGCGGTATCTTATAACCTTTTGTTGGGATGACCATGGATCCACGCGGCCAAAGCAGTGCCATCCACCTTGCATAAAATGGTCAAGTTCGAATGGGACCGACAAGATGTCGTGCTGCATGGGGAAGACACTGCGTGCACCATGGGAGGTGTCATTGTGCCCTTCATAGAAACCAACGGTGACAAAGGTCCTTGGGTTTACCAGATTTTTGATGCAGTATCAGCAAACAAGATTACCGAGGGTGAAAGCATTCCACACCCCAGGGTGGCTTCCGCAACCATCATGATGGTTTTAGAGATGCTGGGTAATGGGTTTGTGCCAGGAAAAGGCCTGGGGGCTGAGCTTCAAGGGATTGTTCAACCTGTCTCCTTGCCCAAGAATTTAGAGACCTTTGGATTGGGGTTCAAACCTACTGCGGCATATGTAAAGCGAGCGTGGAAAATGAAGAAGAGAGTTTGGGTTCTTCCCAAACCAATTCGGCGTCTCTCTAGATCCTTTATTAGAGCAAGTGCCAAGGGGTCACCGGTCCCGAAAATTCTCGGACCATTTATTGGGATGGACGGGGATTTGAATCGGAGCTTCGAAAGGTTGTTCGTTGATGTCCATGTAATAGAAGTTGGAGAGGATTCCAGCATAGCAGACATACAGTTTGTACGGCCTAAGGCCAATACCAACAATTGGACGGTTACTTCTCTTCCTACCCGGGGGGAGTCCTAGTAGTAGGCTTTGATTTTTCTTTCTTGTTTTTTCGGATTATTCCAGGGTATAATCCAAATCCCATTTTATTTTGTAAAGTGTGAACCCTGTTATCCTGCATTTTTAATAAAATTCTCTTTTCTTGTCTCATTTTAATTTTGTTTTGTTCTTTTCTCTTTCTGAACAGTTCTCTTTTTACTAGTTCTAATGACATGGCATGCACAACGGATCTTCGACCTAGTCTAATAAATCAATCTGACTCCGGCTTAATTATACAAGAGATCGATTATGATGATGAGTCCGAATATGACGAGGATGAAGCCTTCGAAGAAATAAACCGAGAATTGTACCAATTCGAAGAGAAACCCAAGCCTAATCTAAATGACACCGAAGCCGTAAATCTAGGGGATGCAGATAATGTCAGAGAAACCAAAATCAGCATCCACATTGAGCCAAACATCAGGGAGGAATTAATCAAAGCCCTCATTGAGTTCAAAGATGTTTTTGCATGGTCATATGATGATATGCCCGGATTAAGCACCGATCTAGTGGTCCACAAATTGCCCACTAACCCGTCATGCCCTCCGGTCAAGCAAAAACTGAGGAAGTTTAAGACGGATATGAGTGTGAAGATTAAAGAAGAAGTGACCAAGCAGCTGCAGGCAAAAGTTATTCGGGTCACTCGATATCCCGATTGGTTGGCCAATGTGGTACCAGTGCCGAAGAAGGATGGGAAAATCAGGGTATGTGTCGACTACCGCAATCTCAACAAGGCAAGTCCTAAGGATAATTTTCCATTGCCCAACATCCATATCTTGATCGATAATTGCGCTGGGCGCGAGATCGGATCCTTTGTGGACTGCTATGCAGTATATCATCAGATCTTAATGGACGAAGAAGATGCAGAAAAGACGGCTTTCATTACGCCATGGGGAACTTACTACTACCGGGTAATGTCATTTGGATTGAAGAATGTTGGGGCAACGTATATGCGAGCAATGACTACTGTGTTTCATGACATGATACACAAAGAAATTGAGGTGTACGTAGATGATGTGATCATAAAGTCTTGGCGTCAGGAAGACCATGTAGCAGACTTAAGAAAGTTCTTTCAAAGACTGCGAAGGTATGATATTAAGCTCAACCCGGCCAAATGCGCCTTCGGGGTTCCATCAGGAAAGCTGTTAGGAGTCATCATCAGTCGACGGGGGTATTGAGTTGGACCCATCCAAGATCAAATCCATCCAAGATTTGCCACCACCAAAGAACAAAACGGAGGTAATAAGTCTGTTGGGAAGACTAAATTATATCAGCAGGTTCATCGCTCAACTCACGGCGACTTGTGAACCCATATTTCGGCTGCTGAAAAAAGATGTTGCGGTAGACTGGACGACGGAGTGTCAATAGGCCTTCGACCAGATCAAAGGGTATCTATCAAATCCACCTGTGTTGGTCCCACCTGAGCCGAGGAGACCATTAATTCTTTATCTAACGGTCCTGGAGAATTCGTTTGGCTGCGTGTTGGGGCAATACGACATTATAGGAAGGAAGGAGCGGGCCATTTATTATCTTAGCAAGAAGTTTACAGTATATGAGGTCAAGTACACTCAACTCGAGAGGACATGTTGCGCCCTAACTTGGGTGGCTCAGAAGTTGAAGCACTATTTGTCCTCATATACTACTTATCTCATTTCCCGTTTGGATCCATTAAAGTACATTTTCCAGAAACCTATGCCTACAGGGAGGTTAGCAAAATGGCAAATTTTGCTCACAGAGTTTGATATCGTCTATGTGATGAGGACGGCCATAAAAGCCCAAGCACTAGCCGATCACTTGGCTGAGAATCATGTTGATGAAGAATACGAGCCATTGAGGACGTATTTTCCGGATGAGGAAGTAATGCATGTAGGTGAGCTGGAATTACCCGAGGAACCAGGTTGGAAGCTTTTCTTTGATGGAGCCGCAAACGCAAAGGGAGTTGGAATAGGAGCGGTACTAATTTCTGAAACAGGACGTCATTATCCTGTTATAGCTCAGCTACGTTTCTATTGTACCAACAACATGGCTGAGTATGAGGCATGCATTTTGGGTCTGCGACTAGCTGCAGACGTGGATGTCCAGGACGTTTTGGTCTTGGGAGACTCGGACCTCCTGGTGCATCAGATTCAGGGTGAATGGGAAACACGGGATTTGAAACTCATACCATATCGACAATGTTTGCACGATCTGAGCAAGTGATTTCGATCAGTGGAATTCAGACACATCCCAAGAGTTCATAATGAGGTTATCGATGCATTGGCCACCTTAGCATCAATGTTACACCATCCCAACAAAATGTATGTTAACCCATTGCACATTCAGGTTCGTGATCAGCATGCTTATTGCAACGTGGTAGAGGAGGAAGTGGATGGCGAGCCATGGTTTTATGACATAAAGGAGTACCTCAAGATGGGGATATACCCGGAGCAGGCCACCGGAGACCCAAAAAGAGCCATTCAACATTTGTCAAATGGTTTCTTCCTCAGTGGAGGAGTGTTGTACAGAAAAACCCCAGATTTGGGATTGCTAAGATGTATAGACGCCGATCAAGCCACGACAGTTATGGCAGAGGTGCATGCTGGAGTTTGTGGGCCACATATGAGCGGATATGTATTGGCAAAGAAGATTCTTCGAGCAGGGTACTACTGGCTCACTATGGAGCATGATTGTATCAATTTCGTGCGGAAATGCCATCAATGTCAGATACACGGAGATCTGATTCATTCTTCGCCGACAGAATTGCATACAATGTCAGCGCCATGGCCATTTGTCACATAGGGCATGGATGTCATTGGGCCTATTGAGCCGGCAGCGACCAACGGCCATAGGTTCATTCTGGTGACCATAGACTACTTCACCAAGTGGGTTGAAGCTAAAACTTTCAAGTCGGTAACCAAGAAGGTAGTGGTGGATTTTGTTCACTCCCATATCATCTACAGATTTGGGGTCCCAAAAGTGATCATCACGGATAATGGTGCAAATTTTAACAGCAATTTGATGAGGGAGGTATGCCAACAGTTTAAGATTACACACCGCAATTCCACCCCATATCGTCCCAAGGCGAATGGAGCAGTTGAAACAGCCAATAAGAACATCAAGAAGATACTGAGGAAGATGGTAGAAGGATCTAGACAATGGCATGAGAAATTACCCTTTGCCTTGTTGGGTTATCGCACTACAGTCCGAACTTCCGTTGGTGCAACTCCTTATTTGTTGGTATACGGAACTGAAGCGATAATACCAGCAGAGGTCGAAATTCCTTCCCTCCAAATTGTCGCTGAAATCGGGATTGACGATGATGAATGGGTCAAAGCTCGATTAGAGCAGTTGAACTTAATAGATGAAAAAAGATTGGCAGCAGTATGTCATGGCCAGTTGTATCAGAAGAGAATGGCAAGGGCATACAATAAGAAGGTGCGCCCCAGAAAATTTGAAGTAGGGCAGCAAGTATTGAAATGGATCCTCCCACATCAGATCGAAGCAAAAGGCAAGTTTGCCCCAAATTGGCAAGGGCCTTATGTTGTGACCAGAGTGTTATCCACATGGATATCAATTCTGATGCAGTCAAAAGATATTAAGCATAATTTCTTTGATTATGATAGTTATTGGTCCGTTTGTTTGTACTTGGTACTTATTGGATAATGAAATGACGGAGGCAATTCTTTCTTCTATCCAAACACTTTTAACCTTTGCTTCCCCTTTTGAGCCTTGTTTATTCTTTCATACCCCTCTTTTGGAGTCACTAATGAAAAAATATATGAAAAAAAAGAAGAAAGAAAAATGAAAGCAAGATAAAGGTCATAAGAAAAACAAAGGAATCATGGGAACTACGTTTGACCTGATTCCTCAAAGAGGATACGTAGGCGCCTCACGGTTCGGTCATAGTGTGCATAGTGTGCATAGTTCAACATAGTGTAACAAAAATAAAATCCCCCAAGCAAAGAAAACTGGGGCAGAAGTTATGTTTTAAGTTTCAAAAGGAGGTTTGATTCCAAGAGTTGTACCGTTTCACCCATCAAAGTTATTTTGAATTTTTGACAGCCTTTCTTTTAGCCCCACACCAAAACCAACATCGATGTCCAAAAAGACCTCCCGATCAATATCTAAGAGGTGCCAAGTCGGGCAAATGAAAGCCGAGAATAATACACTGATCTCCAGCAAAGAAGAGGATCATAAACTGGAAATGAATTGATAGCCGAAAAGAATCTCCAGAAGAGAGTCATATCGGTAGCACTCCAATCCCCCGCTGAAAAAATAAAATAAAATGAGAGAGTCTTATCGGTGAAAACATTCACAGGCACCATAAGGCGACGAAAGATGAGAGAAATAAAATGAGAGAGTCTTATCGATGAAAACCTTCACATGCACCATAAGGCGACGGGAGCTGAGAGAAAGGAGAGAGTCTTATTAGTGAAAACCCCTCGAAAGGCACTATAAGGCGACAAGATAGATTGGAAAAAAGGATCCGCATTTGCGAAGAGATGGGCACCTATTTATCCCCAGCAAGTGAGGCCATCAGGAAGATTGATTGATAGACTGGGCCGATTAATCCGTAATGCACGACATGATCGTTGGGACCAGTCATACCGTCCAGATAAGTTCTTTCCTTTTCTTCTCCCCCAAAATTTGTTTAGAAATATTTTTCTCTTTTTCTATCTTTTCATTTCTTTGTCTAAAAAGACTTTTTCCAGAAATTTGTTTCGAGAAGGATTTTTCAGAGTTTACTACCAGAGGCCAAAATGGTACAAAGCAAAATGCGAAGAGGACAGGCCAAAGTCAAGGCAATAAGACAAAAGGCGTTTGTTGCAAAACCAAATGACAAACTGACCTAGAAAGTTAAGGGGAACATAAAGAAAAGTGGGAAACAACGGTTGAGGGACTTATGGACCAAGTTCCAAGAAGATCCCCAGCAGAACTTCGATAGATCACTGACCAAGGTCCAAGGGGGTCAGACAACACAGAAAGGGGGAAGGAGGAAGAGAGAATTAATCCGCAGCAAGATAACCCCGACAGTCCTATCCTCAATAACGTTATCCCCAGATGATAACATTTTATGCCCTGCAGTGCTGGGAGAAAATAAACGTTTAAGGGAGTAGTTTTGGAGTTGAAGATGACTCCCCCAGCATGTTTTGAAACAAAAGAGCGGGGAAGGGATAAACGGAAAACCATCCCCAGCAAAAATGTCATCCCCAGCGAAATACCATCCCCAGCAAACAACTTTATCCCCAACCAGTTTTGGGAGCACAGAGCAATGGAAAGGGAAAGGAAAATCATCCCCCAGCAGGAGTGACACGATCACTCACCATGTTAAAACTAACAAAATTCTCTTTGATTTCTATAGGAAAATAAAGGTTGATGATGGCAGAAAGACACGCCACAAGGAAGGTCACCAAAACCGGGGTAGAAAATTTTCTGCCGTTGTCAAAAAATTTCTCGGAGGAACGAGGAAACAAATTCAAATATTCTTATGTCTTAGTTGAACAGGCGCCCACCTGTATAACGAGAGGAATACTTTTCAGTCTTTACATTTCATGTCCTAGGTCGCCCACCAGTATAACGAGGGAATACATTTCTGTTTTTCATTTCATGTCCTAGGTCGCCCACCAGTATAACGAGGGAATACATTTCTGTTTTCATTTCATGTCCTAGGTCGCCCACCAGTATAACGAGGGAATACATTTCTGTTTTTCATTTCATGTCCTAGGTCGCCCACCAGTATAACGAGGGAATACATTTCTATTTTTTCATTTCATGTCCTAGGTCACCCACCAGTATAACGAGGGAATACATTTATGTTTTTCATTCCATGTCCTAGGTCGCCCACCAGTATAACGAGGGAATACATTTCTGTTTTTTCATTTCATGTCCTAGGTCGCCCACCAGTATAACGAGGGAATACATTTCTGTTTTTCATTTCATGTCCTAGGTTGCCCACCAGTATAACGAGGGAATACATTTCTGTTTTCATTTCATGTCCTAGGTCGCCCACTAGTATAACGAGGGAATACATTTCTGTTTTCATTTCATGTCCTAGGTCGCCCACCAGTATAACGAGGGAATACATTTCTGTTTTTCATTTCATGTCCTAGGTCGCCCACCAGTATAACGAGGGAATACATTTCTGTTTTCATTTCATGTCCTAGGTCGCCCACCAGCATAATGAGGGAATACATTTCTGTTTTTTCATTTCATGTCCTAGGTGCTCACCAGTATAATGAGGGAATACATTTCATATTTTTGCATTCAGGCGCCCACCTGTATAATGAGAGGAATACTTTTTAGTTTTATACTTCATGTCTTGAAATCAGTAACCCACCAGAAGGTAGAAGGTTACGAAAAAAAAATCCCCGGCATAACAAATTTTGATGAAAAAAGTCGTATCCCCAGTGGAATCGCCAAAGGTTTAATGAAGGAATCCATATCCCTAGCGGACCGAACAAAATGATGAAAACTGGTATTCCGAAAAGCAAAAGGCTAGTGTCATCCCCAAGTTCTCGAAAGAAAAGCACCAGAAGAAACACAAGCAGACAAGAAAGCAAGGCAACAAGAACAAGTTGAAGATAGATGAGATCTTATGATCCGTAGTCTAGCCTAGCTTCTTGTTTTCTTTTTAGCACGGTGTAATAAAGAGATCAGTAAAGCAGTGGTAACAGCATGCAACAGCAGTAACAGCAAAATCGCAGTCCCATAGTAGTCCCAGCTACCAACACTTCCCGAACTACATTAACCTGATTCCTCTTTAGCCAGGGATATGTAGGAAACCTTTGAAGCAAAGGTTCGGTTAAATCTTCTTCTCAAAAAATGCTTCACACGGAGTACTCCAACAGGGCAAAATTCACTCGTATCCGCTCACTTTATCTTTGCACAAAAGCTCTTTGTGTTTTCGGTCAAAGAGGGGCAGTTGTGAGTACGTGATTTTTGCTTCACGGAAACTACTCCAAAAAAAATCGAAAAAGAAATAAAACAAGTTACCTTCGGGTACAATTTTGAGAATTTGCGTGACATTTTGATAATTGTCTATCCGTAAATGCTCGCCTTGCTATAGTTAAAAATACAAAAATACATATTGCATGCATTTAGGAATTAGTGGTGCATTTACGAATTAATGAACCATAATTTGGTTAAAAGAAAATCACAAAAAATATGCACGTGTATTTCTTGTCATTGTGTGATTTTATTTTTTAATATTGTGTGTTAATTATTATAGGTGTTAAATAATATGTGTGTAATTTTATTTTGATTTTTATAATTTATTTAGGATTTTTATTTAATTTTGATAATTAAAAGAAAGAAGGAAAATGAGTGAAAATGAAGGAAATCAGGATTGGGCCACCCTAGGTGGACCCAAATCCAGGCCCAAAGCAACCCCATACCCGGTCCAATTTGGTCAAGCATCAAGACGCCTCAAACGGCGTCGTTTTGATTCCTTTTAATTGGAGCCGTTGGATTAAATCAATCCAACGGCCAGGGTCTCATCTCCCTTACCCCTTCCCTGAACCTGACCCATTGCCTGGTTCGAACCGACCCCCCCTACTTAACCAAACGACGCCGTGTTGGTTAACTCCCCTAATCCTGGCCATCGATCTTGATTGATCCAACGGTCAGGATTAAACCACCCACCCCGTATATAAGACCCAATCCATCACCCCACACCCCAAACCAAACCCCCTATCGCCTACTGTTCATTTTCGTCCTAGAAACCCCCCTCTCAAACCCTAGCCGCCTTAGGATTCCCCCACCATAAACCCGGCAACCATGACTCTGATGACTACCAAAATAACACCCCTGATGCACCCAACCCCCCTGAACACGAATCCGTTAACCATTTACCTCGAATCACCCTACAGCTTCTCGAATCTTCAATCAAAGATTCGAGCAAAAACCAGATCTACACCCACCGACCCCAAACTCATACCACAACACCTTCTGACCTCTCTCACACCCTAAACACTGTTGGTTCCGTTCGAATCTGACCAGAACTGAACGAATCCCAAATCAGACCACCAAGAACCCTAAAAAGACCAAAAGTTGAGGTCTGTCCGAATTGAAAGACGATGTGGGGTCTAATCGACCTTAGTCGAAGTGTTCTTAGTTGAGAACACTCAATTAAGGTCCATTCGACCCCAAAAATGGTCGAGTCCGAGTTCGAGCCTGGGTCAGTTTTTGGTTTCAAATCCCTGAGGTAATTTTTCCCTTTCTTTTGTTCTCCTGTGAATTCTATCTGTCTTTCATGTTTAGTTTGGTTTGTTTGGATTTTTTGTCCATGTCTGTGAATCTTGAGTTAATGTTTAGTTTGTTTTATGTGTTTTACTGATTGTTCGTTGTATATTATAGCTTGTGTAGTCGTTTAAATAAGTGTCGTCAACTGAATTCACTTGAAAAACTAGAAAATTATGAGTCTGCTCATTTCAGTGTGATTACTAGCCTGTTCCTCTTATCTATGGTGAGACTTGTATCAATAGGCCTGTTGTAGTAGTGCTTCGATCTTAGTTTGCATCCTCAACTGCCTATTGGATCAATTGGTTTTGAGTTGGTCAGGTTTGGCTCCCAATATGACCAACTAATACCATTTGATTAGCACCCCCTGTTTGTGATCTGATTTTTGAGTTGAACTTAAGTTAGGAATTAGGTATAGCTGTAGAAATCTAACAGATCAAACTGAAATCAGTATTGAATTTAAGTTGATTAGCTAATAGCCAGTGATTTGTTGAATTTAGAGGGGTTTATATACTGACTATTACGGGTTAGGGTAACACAGTAATATGCAAAGGGTTAAGGGGTAATTTTGGAAGTTTAGTAGCATGTTAACAGGCTGTTAAAGCTGGGGCCTGCCTAGGGGTCATTTGATAAACTTATCTTAAATGACAATGGGGAACAAAACAACAAGCATGGGAATTAAGTGAATATTATAATAAACCCATAACTCTTGATTAAAACAAATAAGACAAGCATGGGGGACATAATAGTTTACATCAAGAAAAGGCACTTAGGCATGGGAATTGAGGGGTATGGGCAGACCTGAGAGGCTGTGAAGTTCTAGGCAGACCTTAGGGGTCTCTTTCAGATTATAAATAGAGTTATTTTTGGCTAAGAAAGGGGCTGGACAGTTTTAAGAGAGAAAAGAAAAGCAAACACAAGGCTGGTCTTTCAACCTTTAAAGGACAGTCTGTTTTCAGAGTGATATAGAGTTAAGAGTGTGCTAGATTTTGAACATAACAATCAGAGGCTACTACTTTTCTGCATCTGTTTCCTTCTCTGCTTTGCCTGTATTTATTTTGGGGTGCTGCTGGGCTGCAAACTGGTTTCTTTGTCTTGGTGTTAAAAATCTGTCACTGGGTTGTTGCTGCTGAGTGTTGTTTTTCTTGCTGCTGCTGTTGCTGTGTATGCTACTGCTTCCACTGATCATTCCTCTTCTTCTTTTGCTTTCCCAAATACCAGGTACACCACTGATACACTGTCAATGTAAGCTGAAAGTTGAAACATGAATACAGAAATGAAGAGCTGAAGTTGTTTTTTTTCGAATCTGTTTCAGTCTGTATATTGAACATTAAAGTTGTGTATATAATAGTTCATATCTTCCATTAGGATAATGAAGGCAGTCGTCATGTATAATTAGACATCACGTATGGCTACTTAGTATCCCCTTATGTATGTATGTTGGTAGATAGAAAAGAAGTGAGAATGTAGTAAACAATGTCTGGAATTTTAGTTGTGTTTGTGATTAACATATCTTCTAACGCATGTTAAGTGTTAAACTGTCCATTGCTAGTTAATCTCACTCCATTTAGCGGGCTGCCTCACTATAACTTGCAACAATACCATTAGAATAAAATAACACCAGTTTCCATTTCAGCTTTATAAATGTTGGGCCTGAGTCGAATGGACTAACATGCCCTTATAGGAAAAGGAATGGCCCAGGTCCAGTCCATACAGTGTGCGCTGGGCCTAGGCCCATAATATCTAAACGACTGCCCAGACACGCGTTCATGTTTCGGATTTGGGCAAATCACATTCAGAACCCGACTATAACTAACTTGTAAGCATGTAAATAAAGTTGGACCGCTCTTCTTCTTTCATTATTAGAGACAAACTCAATAGAAAACATATCCACTATAGGACGACCTTTTAAATAAAAAATGAGACGAGCCTCGCCAAATAAATCACACATCGCCGGGGCCCTCAATAAATACATAACCATTGACTAGACTTTGGATTTGGCCGTTTAGTGAATTTTTCAAAGCCTTTTTCTAAAACAACAATACGTAGTTTCTTAAGGACGCGTCTTAATTAATCTTACCTTCTTGAATACGGGTGTGCATTTATGTGACCCAAATCTAAATCTTAATGGAGTCGAAATGTGTCTCTAATCACGGGCACATTGATTGTGACGTGGCTCGAGATACGTTTTCATAACGTTGCAAATTCCCCCAATAATAATAATAATAATAATAATAATAATAATAATAATAAATAACGAATGAGACGAGCCTCGATAAACAAGAATACCCAAAGTGCGAGGCCCTCAACGGATAATTATTTCGAGTACTTAGATTCCGGGACGAGCCGTTTAGCAAATTTCACGGCCCTACCCAAAATAATGATACGCTAGTCGCTTTAGGCGCGTATTTAATAATGTTATCTTCTTAAACTCGGGTGCACATTTATGTGACCCAAATCCAAATCTCAACAGAGTTAAAATGTGTCAACAACCACGGGTGCATTGATGTGACGTTGTTCGAGACGTGTTTCCACGATGTTGCAATTCTTGATAAAAAAAATAGTAACGATAAAAGCAGTTAAAAGTTAAAACTTTCACATGAGCTCATAATTTTATAAAATCAGATAAACAAGCCGAATATGACAGTTGAGCGACCGTGCTAGAACAACGGAACTCGGGAATGCCTAATACCTTCTCCCGGGTTAACAGAATTCCTTATCCGGATTTCTGGTTCGCGGACTGTAATACAGAGTCATTCTTTTCCTCAATTCGGGATTAAATTGGTGACTTAGGACACCCTAAATCTCCCAAGTGGCGACTCTAAAATAAATAAACAAATCCCGTTTCGATTGTCCTTTAATTGGAAAAACTCCTTCACCCCACGCGGGTGCGGAAAAAGGAGGTGTGACACGGGGCATACTGTGAAGATATGGTACTTTGAGGTTCCGATGAGGTGATCTATGGCTTCGAGCTAAGTGGTGGAGTCAGCTAATGATGATCAAATTGTAGGATCATGGGCCATATTAGTTTTCAGACCAAGGGATTGTTTGGTTATTTCTTCAAATGATCATATGCTGGTGAAGCACGGGTTGCTCGATGCGTATTAGTTGTGTATTGAAGATTAGAGTAAGATGAGTGGTTATCGAGAAGGTTTTGGCAAGTTCCAAATTTTATGTAACCTTTACGGACTTTTGAATTTGTCTACGGGTGGGCTTGAAAACAATAGTGAATGGTAATCGGATCTACGATATTTCCTTGTCAAGGAAGGTCTACATGTCAATGTTGGAGTGATACAAGAAATGGCTTCAGGTTCCCAGTAAGTTCCCTCAAGGAGATCATATCGGATTGAGTTATTTTCGGGTTGGCAGTCTGTGTGGCTCGATTGAGTTAGAGGCAATTGGTTCTGATTACTCGATTATGTGTTACTGAGTTTCGGAGAATTACTCATGGTTATGACCATGGTCGGAGTTGATATTTTCTACAGGTATAGAAGCTATATTGCGTGTGGTGGTGTTCTCCTAGATTGAGTTAAATGAAAGATTCTCGGGCGATGAGGTGTTCAATTTTCTTATGGTTCAGAGTTGACTATGAGACTTTCGTAGTGTTGCGAGTTAGCATGTTAGAGGCGAGGTGCCGTGTGGGGTTGAAAGGTTGCATGTACAAGGATGCAGATAGTTTTAGAGGGAAGGATATGAGTTCTTGATGACACGATCGATTTTGGGTGTTCAAAGGCTTGCTGGCACTATATGTTCCCACCAGAGGAGAGTTCTCCTGTTGGTAGGTACATTATGTTTTGAATTATGAGTATTTTTTTTCGCAAGGTGAGGGGGTATGAGTTATGTGTTAGCCATTTGAGTAGCGGTGTTGATATTGGATATGAAGATTATAGTATTCGTGAGGCTTAGAGACTGGATATTCTCGCTGGCAGACTATTCCTTGATTGCAAGCTGTGAAGAAATGTCGAGGATTGGATGATGGATAGTAGGTGTTATGGAAAGGTTGCTATGGACTTTTGGAAGATTAATTGCATGTTTGGGGGATGATCGGAAATTGGTTTGGGGGGTTGCTTTTGAGCCTAATGAGAATGTGTATTCTATATCAGATCAGACCTGTTTGTTCTTGAGCAGTTCTTACCATATGTATATCATCAAGCAAAATGGATGTTATTCGCTCCTTGGTTTATGTTATATGTTTCTCTTTTATACTATGGCAGGATGTGATGGTTGCATGATTCTTCGCACGCATATTGTGATTCAGTTTAGGACTCATGGCATTATATGCAAGGATGTTGATCTACTTATTGCACCGTAGTTATGCTTGTCCTTCTCAGTATTGTTTGTTCCTAATAATTTTTCCCACATTTATATTTTTGTGCACTCGGTTGTGCTTGATATTGATGCACTTGTGATTAGTGAGCCTGCGTATTATGGTTCGATGGATACCCTATGTGGATTGATGTGATGGGATCGAGTTGCATGCCACAACGGTACAGTGATAAAATGTGACTCTTTATTCCTATTTCGTGTATTTTGCTTTCACCTTGTTGAATATAGTTCATAGTAAAATTCTATAGTAGTCTTTTTATTTAGTTTTCTTACTGTTATCTGTCATGTCTGAATTCTTAATTGTTGGTGCACGAAATCGGGTTACGCGGGGATCCATATGGTTGTTGTTGGCACTTGTCAGTGGGGCTGCTTGTATTGGTTGAGATGAGGTTTCTAGACCTGAGATTTGTGCTATTATATTGGGATGAGGAAGGTTTGGAAGAATAACACTATATGTTGTTCAGGATTTGGACAATGACCATGGTTGTGCGAGTGAGTTTCTTGGCTTATTGATCATATGAATGGTTTGGCATTTATGCATGTTTCTATCATCATCGATAGGGTATGAAGGTTTTGAACGAGGTTCTAACCGATAGGAGGTTTGCTACCAGCACCCGATTTGTTTTTAGTCAGTAATGGTGGTCATTAGTTCCCATTATGAGTACCGAAGTGATGGGGTATATCATATGATTACATACTGGGTTATGGTTATGACTTGATACATCTTGTTCAGGCTTATACATTGTGCAAGTGAGGGATTCGGGTCTTGTAATGAATTCTGGATGATAGAGATTGTGTTCTAAGGTTTAAGGAGCAAAGTTGAAGTAAGGATATCTAGTTATGTTGTGTTGGCGGGCTTATATAGAGTAGGGTGACGTGGAATCACCCCCGGGTTTATGCTTAGTAGGTTACACCGTGATTTGATAGCTTTGGAACGACTCCTGGCACGTTCGAGGACGAACGTATGTTTAAGTGGTGGAGGATGTAACGACCCGACTGGTCGTTTTGACCATTTGCACTTCGCTCGGTAGTTTACGGGCGTGAGTAGCTTCGTATGATGTATTTTGACTTATGTGACTCGTCAGTTCTGGTTTTCAGGTTATTCGGGACTAACTTGGAAGAATGATTCTCAACTAGGGAGCTTCAAATTTGAAGGGAGTTGACCGAGTTTGGAATTTTTGATATCAGGGTCGGATTTTAGTTCCGAAAGTTGGAGCAGGCCCATAATGTCAATTGTGACTTATGTGCAAAATTTGAGGGCAATCAGACGTGATTTGATAGGTTTCGGCATCGGTTGTGGAAGTTTTAAGTTTCAAGTTCATTGATTTTTGGATTGAGGTGTAATTCATCGTTTCGATATTGTTATGTGTGTTTTAAGGCCTCTAGTAGGTCCGTGTTATGTTATGGAACTTTTTGGTATGTTTGGACGTGGTCCCGAGGGGATTGGGTGAGTTTCAGATATGTTTGGGTTATGTTGCGCTCGTGTTTTTATATTTCGACCTTGTTTCTTCAAGCATAAATGGTACTACATTAAGCAAATGAGCTTTAATTTCTTTTTTTATTAAAGCTTTAGATCCATATCGTAATTACGGAGCCATAGCAAAAATAATCATCAAATTTGGATATCGTATAAGGAGTTTATGGTCATTTTACTAAGTATTGGGTTGCCAGATTTTTAGATTAATTATAAAATTGCCACTGACTTCGTATTTAAAAATCTGCTCTATTTCCAAATATTAAAACCAACATATCTCCTTCAATATATGGTCAAATGGAGTGATTCAAGAGCCTAACATGACTAGAATTTCACAAGGAATCTATTGGAGGCATCAAAAATGAGTTTCGAGATAATTTGTCACAAGAAACGAGGCAAAGTAGTGTTAAAATAAGGCTTTTGCTCATTTAACATATTTTGAGTTGGGGAGCTCGGAATTGTGCAATTTTGAGGTGATTTTTACTATATGAATTGGGGTAAGTGTTCTCTACTCGGTTTAATTTACTCCATGAATCTATCTTCTATTTTAGCTTCTGGTTGATGAATTTTAAAGAGGAAATTGAGGGTTTTGGCCTAAAAGCATGAAGGGGGATGCCGTGCCATTTCATTTATATTGTTATGCTTGTATGTTATCGTGAGGTCATGTCACGATGGGTGTTTCCGTGCAGGCGAGGATGAGGGACATGCATTATGTTTGATATTAGTCTTCCGTGTATACGTTCATGTCTTTAACTTGAACTGTTATTGTTATAGATCTGATGTGACCTGTTGCTATTGTCCTGTCATTGATCCATATCTCAATTGTTGTTGTGTTGCTCATACCTTTTACTCGCTTAACTTGTAAATACCACGTTTATTTCCTGCTTTTATAATTATGCTCATGTGGTATATATTCTGTTGCACTTTAGTATAAGTCTTCCACCATGCTAGCCATTTATGCTCCTGTTTGTCATTTTGTAAAGATTATGTGTTTACTTATTATTTGTTATATTTGTACTTGGGCCTCCAATATGCTAGTAAGTTGATATTCCTTGTTTTCGAATTGTTGTTGTTATTCACGTGCTTTCCGCTTAGTCTTTTACTCTGCCCACATGTGTATCTGATGGGGTTTCAATGTCTTTGCCTTATGCTTCTTATGTTTTGACTATCTAACAAACTTATTGTTGAGAACCAGATAGAGAACCTGACTCACTTTGTATACATTTCAAGTGAACAATGTCCAGTCTGATCTCCAGCAAATGAACGAACAACTACAAGGAGGAACACAATAGGGACCTAGTCCCTTAGGGTTCTCTGGCAGAAGTACAAGTCAACTATACAGCTGAAATGCAACTGCAGAAAGTGATTGTCCACAGCTGTTACAAAGAGGAACACAATAGGGACCTGGTCCCTTAGGGTTCTCTGACAGAAGTACAAGTCAACTATACAGCTGGAACGCAACTGCAGAAAGTGACTGTCCACAAATGTACACGTGACAGTGCAACAGACAGTGCAAAAATCACTTCTCATTGGGAAGAAGCGTGTACCAAGAATTGACATCACTATTGTGATGTCTTTTGTAGTATAACAATCTAGTGCAAGACACAATACTTCACTTGTGCATTTAGTCATATTCTCTCAAGCAGTAAAGTGTTTATCCGACATTGAAGTCACTGGTGTGTCAAGAACAAGAAGACAACTCCACTAAAGGATCAGCTTCACAATGAGTCTATGTGTATCCGTAGTTGAGTTGTAATCTTGTTATTTGTTATTCATTGTAACTCCTATCTTGCTTTCTTAGAAGCTATGTTTTAGGAAACCCAAAATCCGTAAAATTTCTAAGTTTATGTTATGACTAGGTTTAGTCATAAGTTTAAAGTCTTTGTAACTAGAGAGTCACAAAGTGGCTTGTGGTAAGAGTATCACAAGTTAGTTAAGTTGAAGTCTTTGTAATAGAGTCATTACAAAGTGGCTTGTAATAGTGAGATTACAAGTTAGTGAAGTTGAAAGCCTACAAGTGTAGGTCGTGGTTTTTGTCCCCTTGTGTGGGACTTTTCCACGTAAAAATCCCTTGTCTCTTTTACTTATTATTTCATAAGTATTCTCAGTAGAAACTCATAAAGGTCATGTGCTCTATAGTTTGGTGGACTCATATCAGCTATCAATTGGTATCAGAGTAGGTTCTTTCTAAAAGGTTAACACCTAGAAAGTATATCAATGTCTGCTCCACCCAACTTTGAGGAAGGACAATCAACCTACAGACCTCCTAGATTCAATGGTCAGTACTACGGCTGGTGGAAGACTCGCATGCATGATTTTAAAATGGCCAAAGATTCAAAACTGTGGGACATCATCTATGATGGTCCACATGTTCCTATAAAGAAATTGAAGAAATTGGACCAATGATGCCGAAAGACAGAAAGGAGTACAGTGATATTGACAGAAAAGCCATAGAAACGAACTATCGCGCCAAGAAAATCTTGGTATATGATATAGGACCCGATGAGTACAATAGAGTCTCAGCTTGTGATACTGCCAAAGAAATATGGGAAGCATTGCAAATCGCACACGAAGGAACCACTCAGGTTAAACAATCCAAGATTGACATGCTCACCACAAAGTATGAGCTCTTCAGGATGAAAGATGATGAGTTTATACATGATATGCACACTAGATTCACATCCATCATAAATGAGCTTCATTCACTTGGAGATGTTATTTCCATAAATAAGCTTGTAAGGAAAATCCTCAGTGTTCTACCTGGTTATTGGGAAAGAAAGGTAAATGCCATCACTAAAGCTAAGGATCTACAAAATCTTACCATGGATGAGCTGATTGGTAATTTGAAGACATACGAGATGAAAAGAAAGAAAGACAGTGAAAGGAGAGAGCCAAAGAAGGAAAAGAACCTGGTACTCAAGCCTGAAAGCAGTGACTCAAGTGAAGAAGATAATGATATGGCTTATCTTACTAAAAGGTTTCAAAAGATGGTTCGAAGGAATGGTGGTATACCAAAGAGGGGCAATTCAAGTAAGGCAAGGAACAATAATCTATGTCATAGGTGCAGAAAGCTAGGTCATTTCATCAAAGAATGTCCACTTCTAAAACAGGAGCAATACAAGAAAAACCCTGATAAAGCAGTAAAAAGGGAACCTGTTAGAAACTATGCGTCCACCAGACTGTACAGAGAACCGGGTTCTCTATGAGTTTCCACTAAAAATAAAACTGTATAGCGATCTGATCCTATATCAGTTCCCACAGTGCTAACTACTGAACCAGTATGTAAATGAGACACAGGATAAGTTCCCACTATATAGAGAATCAGATTCTCTATAAGTTCCCATTGTAAGCAACAGACTGTAAAACCAACCAGTATAGGGAATAAGGTTCTCTAATTGTTCTCGCAGTAGCTCGGCAATAAGTAAAGAACACAGAGGATTTTTACGTGAAAAAATCTCAACTCAAGGGGACAAAAACCACGGCCTACACTTGTAAGCTTTCAACTTCACTAACTTGTAAACCCCTCTTACAAGCCACTTTGTAATGACTCTATTACAAAGGATTCAACTCAACTAACTTGTGGTACTGTCATTATAAGCCACTTTATGGCTCTCTAGTTATAAAGACTTTGACTAACTTGTGATACTCTCACCACAAGCCACTTTGTAATAACTCTATTACAAAGACTTCAATCACTCTAACTTGTAATAACACTATTACAAGCCACTTTATAACTCTCTAGTTACAAAAACTTTATCTTATGACTAAACCTAGTCACAACATAAACTGGAGAGTTTACAGATTTTGGGTTTCCTAAAAATAGCTTCTAAAAAGTAAGATAGGAGTTACAATAAAGAACAAATAACAAAGACTCAACAAACCTAAGGACTTAAGATATCTTCAATCTTGGATCCGGTCCTTGAGGTTGAAGCAGCTTTGTTCTTGGGAGAGGTTGTTGCAAGCACTTGAGAGAGTATTTTCATTTTTTTTGATTTTGCAAGTCTTGAACCTGAATCTTGTGCCTTGCATAAGGTTTATACTACAAAAGACATCACCTTAGTGATGTCAAATCTTGGTTAGTACATGCCTCTTCTCAATGGAATGTGACTGTTGCACTGTCTGTTACACTATCTATTGCACTGTTGTAGGCAGTCACTTTCTGCAGTTGCTTTCCAGCTGTTCAATTGACCTATACTTCTGTCAGGGAACACCAAGGGATCAGGTCCCTAATCTGGTTCCTATGAATCTAAAGCACACTGCCAGATTATCTTGAGTCAATTAACTTGAATGATTGTACCATGCATGCTTCAGGTCCTTTATCTGGTTCTCTCATGAAGCAAGTTGTTTTATCTTCCTTGATTGTATTTATACGTGAGTGACATCACTTACAATGATGTAAGCAAGGTAGGTAAAGAGCCTTCCACAGAAAGTTGATTGTTGCGCTGTTCCTGTGCAGTAATATGTGCAGGCAGCAACTTTCCTGCTGGAGAGTTAACTTCATACAGTCTCATCGGGAACTGGTAGGGACCTGTTACCTCAGCTGTTTCTTCCACTTTGAAGAGTTGAGTTATATCCCACACTGGATCCCAACCTGGAACTTTGTGATCTCAAGGTCTTGTAAATGCGTAACGGGTTCCTTATCTGGTTCTGGATGGTAAGTTTGTTAGATCATCAAAACATAAAGTAAAGTATTTGTGCCCAATGTACTTGTAACCTATCAATTTTTCCCTTTTTGATGACGTCAAATTTAGAATTGATATTCCCCCTGAGAACCAGATCTTCATATTGTTCCCCCTACGAATCAGCCATATTCCCCATGAGAACCGAACATAAGGAGCTAATCATAGCTGGTTCCTCAAGATTGTTTGGCAAATCATCAAAACTCAAAGTTCCATAACTTATCAATTTTTCCCTTTTAGATGAATGACAAACCCAGAATTATTCCCCCTGAGAATTAGGTTCCATATCTGCACTGATCACATCTGGTCCGTACCCAGTAAGTTGAGATCGTTTGTTATCATCAAAATATGACATAGTGTAACTTAGAGCAATTTTCCCTTTTTTGATGATGACAAACCCAAAATTAATATTCCTCTTGAGAATCAGATTCCTCACATGTTTCCCTGCAGATCAAACCTAGAATCAACGTATTGTCAGCAATGTTTCCCCTACGAAGCACAGCCATTTTTCATGCACAACACAATATATCAATTCGATTCTGTTCCTCCCCCATGTTGACACCTATATAACTTCCCCCTTTTGGCATCATCGAAAAGAATAATAGAATAAGCACAACCAAAAAGAAGTTCAGCAATATTAACTCAGACCACTTGGGCAACACATCATAAACAATAACAAGAATAACAAGTGAATGTGAGTGCACAAAATACAGTGATTGCCCATAGTGGAGTAATTATAATAAAAGCACAGTAGTTTCAACAATGCATAATGTGACAATTTAAACAACTGAAGTACCAATGTCATCAAATATAGGGATCAAAAGAAGATAAGAATTCAAGGGAATTTGGAAAAAGTGAAAGACATGGATCACTAGGCAGGAGGAAAAGTAAGGGGCTAGGGCCTTGATGGGCTTGTCCATTCGTTCATTTACTCCCCTTTGATCAATGATCATCTGCTCTCTCAGTTCCTCCACCCGTTTCCTCAATCTTTCATTCTCACACTTCAACTTAGCATTCTATTCTGCCAAGGGTCCTCGAGGACCAGGTTCTCAACCTACTAAGTAGGTTGAACCATCAGTCAGATCACCAAGACTCTCCCCAAGATTCTTCTCATCAAGAATAGACTCAGTCCCATGCATATATAGCATCATAGTATCACGTAAACATAGAAGTTTTTACTTCTTTTTCAGAAATATTGGGACTTGGAGGAGCAAAGAGGTGATTTTATTTTTGGAACTCAATAATGTCAAGAAGTTCCTTCATTTTTCAACAATATCAGAGTCAACACTCTATATTACAGCACTTTCTGAGACTTCAAAGTCTTCTCCCTCCAAACCTAATGGCTCAACCTTTTGCTTCTGTAAGGAACCAGGTTCCTCACTTACACTACCCTTTCTATCCCTGAGTAGCCATGGCTCCCTCTTTTTCTTGGCAATATGTTTATCCTTATCATCTGCTGCATCTTTCTCAGCCACCCCCCTTTTTAAAATTCTTTCTCACAGGGAATCGATTACACCACTTCGCCAATCCTTCTATCAGCCTACTTTTCTTAATCCTTTTTACTGGATCGGAAGTTTGTTTAAACACATAACTCAAAGAGAAAAAGATCATCATTAAAATTGACTTCATGAGAAAGACTTGAGGAATCAGGTCCCTCATTCAGTCCTTACATTTAACAATTTCTCTATCCTTCAAGACTTCCATAAATCCAACAACAACTTCAACCTCACGCCCTAGAATATTAGATCTACCATGTTCCCTTTCAGTTAAACTTCCATCGAAATCTACCAAAAACTTCTTGGGATTTGATTCTAATGGAGTTAGGTTTTTGAGAGAGTTGAGTTCACTTATGGCATATTTGTAAAGGAGGATTATTTTGAGACAATGTTGATTTTGGTTTTGAATAAAAGAATCGGTTTTATTTGGGCGAAAGATAGAGAAGTGCCTTTTTGGGGCAAAGGGTCAGTTCAGAAAAGGTTTAATATTTTGGACTTCAAAATTTGGGAGGAGAGGCAGGAGAAAGGCAGAAACAAATTAATGACATGACACTTCAGCAGCTTAAAAAGGCATATAAGTATCTAAGAGACTACTAACCTAAGTCACAAGAACCAGGTTCCATGACGGTTTTTGAAACTTTTGAGCAAAGACTCCTAGAAGTGCAAAGTCACTCTTACTTGTTTGTGTCCTGAAACTGCCATATGTGTATACCTGTAACGGTATATATTTGAGTTAGATTTCTCCAAAAAATACTTTTTAGCATTGTACCTTTCCTTCTTAATATAGCCAATCATCGATGGACCAGGTCCTTAGTTGAGCTTGATCAACCCCAACTCCAGACGATTTGTTTCAAAATGTTCCCTACTCAGTGTCTTGGTGAAGATTTCTGCTACCTGATCCTTCATCTTCTAGAACTTCGTACAAATCAGAACCTTTTCAACATAGTCCCTGAGAAAATGATGTCTTGCATCAATGTGCTTTGTCCTTTTGTGTTTCCAATTTGGGACTGAAGTTTGATTGGTAGGGGAACTGGGAAAATTAGATGGATTTTCCCACACTCCTTGTTCTTCTACATGTGGAGTGCCTTGCACTGCATCACAAACTCTTTCTTCGGCTTTAGTAGTAGTAATTGGGGTACCAGGTTCCTCTTGAGAAGTGGAAGAGGATGTGACATTGTCTTCACTTGCCTCCTTTATCTGGCTTATCATATCAGTCTTTCCATTTGAAACATTAGATATTTCCCTTAGCACATGCATCACACACTCTATGCTCTTTGAAATTTGAATTTGGTAGACCACGAACCAGGTCCTTCTGTATCAATTTATTTAGAAGTTAGAAGCTTGCATGCCCCAATCTTCTATGCCAAGGTTATGCATTATTATCAATTGCCTTCAAGCAGCTCATATCATCATCTTGTAGAGAATCAAAGTCAGCAACATAGATATTCTTGTATCTTTTGGTTACATGCACCACCTCACCAGTCACAAAATTTGTGACCGTGCATATCTTGGACAAGAATTCTACCTTATTTTCCTTGTCACATATCTGAGAAACACTCCAGAGACTGTACTTCAAACCATTGACATAGTACACGTTCTCAATTGAGTGAGTGAGTGACTTCCCAATCCTTCTTACTCCTAGAGTGTACCCCTTTTAGCTATTTCCAAATGGTGCACTCTCCTTGCAGGGCCTTAAGTGAAAGTAAATTATTTGTACTTCCATTAATGAGCTTCGAGAAGTCGCTAACCATGTACCATTGTTGACTGCTCTCTTTGACTGTTCCCTGCACAAGAAAATTAAGGGTTAGACTTAGGAACCCAAACAAGTTTAGGTCCCTTGTAATAAGGAAATGGGTGAATGAGGGCTCTTTTGGTCCAAGCAGGCATTATACATTTTTTATGTGAAGGACCAAGTTCCCTAATAACAGTTACTTTTTCAGCAAAAACTTTATTTTTCTGTTGGGATTGAAATCTGGCGTTACAATTTTCTTTGAAGTGCCCAGTGTTACCACAGTGAGTGCAAGGCCAATTGTCAGATATAGTAACGTGCTTACTATGAGGGTTGTAGGGAGTCTTTTCCCTTTGGAACCCGATTCCCTGCTTGTTTCCCCCATTGTTTGTGTACAAGACAGTGATAGAATCAGAGGACCATGTCCACTTAAGTGATTTTTCAAGATCACTTTTCACTCTTCCCAGTTCTTCCTGAAGTTGTTTGTTTTTTTCAAGCTCAGCACACAGACTAGACTTCACTGAATTTAACTCACTTTCAAGCTTAATGTGTGCCTCAGTTGCAACTTCCTTTCCTTTTTGAGAATTCACAAGCCTACTTTTCATTTTAAGTTCCCCAATTGTTTCCTTTAAGTTTACAACTACCACTAATAGGTCATCTCTCTCATGCTCAATGTTAGCATTACTCTCAGTTAAAACCTCTTTTTCTTTGTTCAATGCCACCAATTTCTTCTATTAAGGAATTTTTCTCATTAATAAGGTTATGATAGGCATCAATCAACACATTTGTTAAGGGCATCAATTTTTTCTTAGAGTAAGTTTTTAAATTTCTTTGAACATCAAGAAAACTTACCTCATCTTCCTCCTTGTCTTCATCATCATCAGATTTGGCCAGTAAAGTAAGAACAATAAATGTAAAGGACAGTAAAGAATAATTCTGATGAATGGTAAAAGAGAAAAGTAGAATAGTATATTCTTGCCAATGATGAGATGATGTTACAAATAATTGGGGTCCCATTTATATAATAGGGTAACCCTAAATAAGGTATATTTCTATTTACAGTAAGGAATATTCTTGATACAGATGTCTAACCGTATAGTACGGAATCGTACAATCATATTCCGAGATTTACGCCATGATCTAGGGGACGTGGCAGGAATCTAGCTCAATTTGTTACAAATCCATAATGGTACTATTTCGGGGTCGAGCATACTCGGTCTCGGTATGCATCGTGCTCTGTCCTCGACCTTGGGTTTGGTCCCTCGAACTCAAACTTGATCTCACCTGAACTCGGGCTTTGGGCGATCTCTCGAGCCTATAGATCGAAGGCATACGATCTCGACCGTATACACAAACCAAACTAATGATGTCGGATTTTTAAATTTATAAACCAAACCAAACCAATAAAGTCGGGGTTTTTTGAGTTTTTGAATTTTTTTCTGGTAAAGTCTTTGTAGCACAACATGTATAACTTGTGCTCCAAATATTTCTCTAATCCTAATAAAATACAATTATATGATGAATTTTTTAAGAAAATAACACAATAATATGAGATAAGTCATAGAATTATACTAAATATTCAATAACAAAGGTAATAAAATTACATAAAACAAATATTGTTAATTAATAAGCGATAGTGAAAATTAACATAATCTAAAAATACTATATAGGTAATGCTAAAATAAGTATAGCTAATAAGTGATATTAGTTACATAATTAAGTAATAAATAAAAATATAAACTAAGTTATGCGTCTTCGTTATAAATTAATGTAAAATTAAAAAATAGATATCCAAAACTATCACCCTACCTAGTGTTGAATTGATTTTTTTTTGTTAGCATTAGTATTGGTTTGAACTTTGTTTGAGTTACTTTATTTATGGGCTATAAAATTTATTTACCATTCAACAATGTTAAGTCCAACTTGAAATAATACGTTAAAAGATAAAATTATGAAAAAGTTTAAGAAATATTTATAAAATTACAATATATATATATATATATAGATATATATATATATATATATATAATGTTTTTAAATTTTTTATAAATATACTATCGGGTTAGTTTGGTTTCGGTTTGACTTTTTTTAGTTAAAACTAAACCAAACCAATTATTGTCGGATTTTTTTTCAATATCAAACCAAATCAAAACCACAATCGAGTTTTTTTTTTTCTAGTTTGACTCGAATTATCGATTTGGTACGGTTTACTAGTTTTGTTTGTACACCCCGTTACTGTTGAATGTGGTCTATTTGGAGTCCTTAAATTAAGGACACAATGTGTATTTGGACTATGAAGACCGATCAAATAAGAATGTAGGTTACATGGCAAAAAAAAAAAAGGTAGTTGCATTTTTGGGCTTTTTTTTCACGAGAAACTACACTCAAGGTGTAAAATATAGTATACAAATTTCAAGCACAATACCATAAACAAATCAGAGTGGCGCAGCGGAAGCGTGGTGGGCCCATAACCCACAGATCCCAGGATCGAAACCTGGCTCTGATAGACAGAGTAGCTTCTACATTGTGCCCCCATTTTTTTTTGTCCTTTTCTCATTTCCTTACGTAAATGAATTCCAACTAAAATCTTAATAAGAACAACGTTTTTATTGGGAAGAAGACAAACGAATACCAACTTTAATTATTTCCTAATTCCTATAACTTCATTCAACTTAAAGGGCTTCTATAACGCTGAATAATATTCTCATTCCATGAACTTAAAGTATTATTATTGCAACACTTTGTTAACCAATACTAAGTGGTAAGTTGAGACCTCAACCCAGACCAACAAGTGCGGAAATTTATTGGAAATTTTACCTTCTATGGTAAAGGTATACACCCTATGTATTATAAACCAAAATCATTTTAAAATATTATTTTCTATATCTACTTTTTATATTTTATAGCAAATAAATATTTATGGTATATATTACCATTGAGGCATGAAATACGCTATTTATGTTTTTCTTCTCTCTTAGACAGCTGGACATACCTATTTTTAAGGTGATTGATGTTACTGTATTTATGAATACATGGCACGAATATATGTGAATACAGCTGGACTGCCTGATTTTAGGCGCTTTTTGCTGTTGCATTCATGAATACATGGCGCGAATACATGCGAATACATGCCCATAGAGCTGGATTACCCTGATTTTAAGCGCTTTTTATTGTTGTATTCATGAATACAACATCGCAAATACATGTGAATACATGCGCATACAGCTGGACTGCCCTGATTTTAGGCACTTTTTGTTGTTGTATTCATGAATACAACAACGTGAATACATCGAATACATTACCTAACAACTGAACAGTAGCTATAGGAAGTAATTATGAATATGGTAGCTATAGAAAGTTAATAACCACTAAACAATAGTGATTTCTGAAAATTCCTCAAATTTATTTTCAAGTCACAAGTTTTATAGTGTAATTAATTTTGTTGGTGAAAGGTAGCATGTGTCAAGTGAATAGCAGATGTGGACACATTGGGGTCGTTTGGTAGGGTGTATAAAAATAGTGCGGAATAAAGTGTATTAGTAATGCATGGCTTAGTAATGCAAGCATTAGTTATGCAGATATTATTTCTTATCTACTGTTTCGTGTGGTGTATTAAAATTATAATGCATTGCATAAATTTTAAGAAAAATAATTATTTACAAAAAGGCCCTCCATATTCTCTAGCTTTAAGGGATTTTAAGGACAATTTTGTCTTTGACCATACTCATGCATGCATTAATAGCCTTGGTATTACTAATGCCATGGTTTTCTATGCATTACTTATACATAGGATAATACCAAGTATGATGTATGACTAATACAAGTATACTATATACATGTTGAAAAAATGTACCAAACAAGGTATTAATAATGCATAAAGCTAATGTTTGCAATAATTTTTCTAATACTTCCTACCAAACGACCCCTTAGTGTTATTTATATGTCATGATCCTTTACAATTTTAAAATTTTAAAATAATTTTTTTAGATTGTAAAAGATATATCTCTTACGTGAAAAAGTAAATCTCGCATGTGTAAAAAAAAAGTAGGTTCATAAAACTAAAAACAAGTTTGTAAAGAGCCACAAAACTATCCATTTGTGCTATAATAATAGTAAATTCTTATTTTGATCTTTGTGATATATGACTAAATATATTTAATTAATTAAATTGTGTATTTGTTATCCTTTTATGTATGAAATATTTAGCTTTTATTAGAGTTATATTGTCCTCAAATATAGAGTAACATTAAAAACTTCACATAACACATGAATAATTAAATAGATTTATAATTAGTAAATCGACAAACTAGCTTCCTTAAAGGTTAATGAATTGGATTGAGATTTATGAAATAGTAGATAATTTCTTATCTTTATGTCCAATAACTTATGCTAGTGGGAGGGAGTAGGACCCGTTTAATTAGTCGTATAAGCACAATGCGAAAGCAAAATAATTTTGTAAATTCTTGAAAGTTCAAAAGTCGAGGGATTAGAAGTAAAAATTTCAATGAATGTTGAATATGCTTAGTTCAATATTATCAGGGGCGGAACTAGAGTGCTTCGAGCGGGTTTGGTTGAACCACTAACTTTTGTTCGAACCATGTATATATTTTAAAAAAATTAATTATATATATATGTATATATTTATATATTTACACCCCTGAACAGGGTAGGCGGGCGGTAGTCCGCACACGGCCATCCAGATCTAGCTGTTTCAGTACCTTTGAAGGTTGGCGGTAGTCCGCACGACCAGTAAAGATTCGAAATATACGGGAATTTTATTATAGTCTTAATGACTGTATGGAAGGATCTATCCTTTTACCCAAGCAAGGGGCCTGTCTAGGTCCGATACATACTCTTATTGAGCCCATGTGTCTAGCAATTCTAACTGTGAAAGGGATAGCCCTTTTTGAAAACTTCAGCGGGCTTTAATGTCACAGCTGGCTAGACGTAGCCACTAAGGCAAAGCCAATAAGAGTAGTACCAGAGTCGACTGTACCACCATCTTGGAACCAAGCCTAGAAACTATATTAAAATTCCTTTATATTTTGAAAGAGTCTGGATTCTTCATGGTTAATATGCAAGAGAAATTAGTTCTTCAACATAGATATGAATCCGTTTAGCCGGACATAGTCACAGTTGGGGAGAGAAACAAAGTAATTAAATACTTATAAAAATTAAAATAATCAAATACCTTTAAGGCCGGGATGTAAGGCCCTGAAGATGGTGAACTAAACTTCGAAACTTTATTTACTTCCACTGATTTACAAAATGAAGAAGCTAAGAAGCTAAAAGTCTTTACAAGAGAGAGAGAGAGAGAGAGAGAGTTCTTAGAGAGAGAGGGGTTTTTCACGACTTGCCTCTTCAAATGAAGAGGTCTTCTATTTAAAGAAAGAAAAAAAAACATAAAGAATCTTTAAATAGTAGATTGGTTCCCACATCTGGGTCCCTTATACAGTTTCTACTGTTAGGAACAGTGTATCTACTGTTGTGTGGGGTCTTTGGCTGCTTTTAGTCAAAGTCCTCTTCTGTCTAAATCGTTCATTTGTTGGAGGAATTTTTCCACCTTTTCTTTCTCCTTGTCAGATAATATTATCTCTGGTTGCATTGGCTGTGAATCTTCTTCCGCGATATCATCGCCACTTGTTTCACTGTGCATTGATGTGTCTGATCTTTCACATTGATTTAAAGTTTGAAGTAAATTTCTTTTTACTTCTTCCAGATATTTATTTACTAATTCGGTTTTATCTCCGTCTTGAACCGAAATTCTTCGAGCAATATGTTTCACGGAGCTGTCATCAAATATTTCTTTCTGTGGAGTGGACAAGTATACTTGGATTTGTCTTTTAATAGAATCCAATAATTCTTGTCCATATAATGTTTTTGTTTTGGGGTCATTCTTCATCAATTTGTCCCAAAAATTGTTGTAAAATACCCTATATAAGCAAGGGATTTGTTCCTCCGTAAAACCTAATTCAGGAGTCCATTTATGAATCCATGGGATAGAGAATTCAATAAAGAAGCAAATTTGATCAATTTTCTCTAGGTAACAGATATGATCTGCGTGATATAACTCGGTTAGGAATGGTGAAAATTTTGCCCATTCTTTGTATAACTTAAGGAATGGTTCAGGCAGGATTTTTGTTGTGGGACCGTGGTATGACCACCAATTTAAAAACCAGTTAGGGATTGGTCCTGTAAATACCTTTGCACATACTTTAATAAACCAAGTATGTTTATGCCTCTCATTGTTATAATAAAGCACCCTATCAAATGCTTGGATATAATCCCAATAAGTAAAATTCATAGGTAATTTATTAAGGCTTATCTGCCTTTCTTTCATTGTTGAAATCCCCCATTCTTCAACAGATATAATTTGTTTAATAATAATTTTTGAAAAGTTATAAACGTTTTCATTTGTGTTATAACCCGAAAAGTGCTGGAATTCTGCACTACCTGTACTGATTAGAATAGTCTCATAATAAGTGCGGGTTTTATATGATTCACCCGGGTAATACAATCCATTAATCAGATATCTCTGGAACATCTTCCATGGTTCATCTTTTCTCTGAATCTCAGAGTTTTCTAGGAGAAATATCATTTCTTTCTTTGGTAATTTTTCGTAAGACTTAATATCATCGTTGTCTTCATCTCTAGTGATGGAAGCAAACGTATTACTTTGCTTTTTGGAAGTCAAATATGCCTGTAGATGACCATATAATCGATCATCTTCTGAAATATCATCCAGATGTATAGACGGACCTGATGAAGAATCTCCTTTATAGAAAACCTTTGAGTTTATTAAACTCCTTTTCCCTGCTTGTATTACTGGAGAATTTGATGAGGATCCGTATGACGATCCTTGAGAATATGATTTACTAAGGGATGATCTTCCCCTACCTCTGCCTCTGGTGGCCCATGAAGGGTCCATTCTGCACAAATAATAAATCAATTTATTCTGAGAAGCAATAATCCAGAATTTCATCCCTAATAATATTAGTCTAGGAATGATCCATTTAAGAATATGATTATAATAATAAATCTGGTTATCAACAATCTCTTCAATTATTAAGTCAATTATGAAACTTTGTAGATCTCGATTTAATCTAACCACTTTAAGGATAGTAATTAATACTTCTTCTTCTAAAAAGATCGTATAAAAATTCGTAATTAATCAAGGTATTCTCGGGATAAGAAATCCGGAAGGGAATTATCAATTCCTTTTTTGTATTAAATTTCAAAATCAAAAGGCGCTAGCTGAGCTTGCCATCTAGCAAATATTAATTTAGATGCATCATGTTTGAAATCTTTGTCAAACATATATTTAACAGATTGAGCATCAGTTTTTATTAAAAACTTTTGATTATATAAATCGTCTTGAAATTTTAAAACACATTTAACAATAGTCAACATTTCATGAGCCACAGTAGCATATTTCTTCTGGGCTTCGGTCCATTTACCAGAGTGAAATCTTATCAGGTATTCACTCTTATTGTTGGGATTTACTTGTTTTAAAATCCCTCCATAGCCAATGTTAGACGCATATGTCTCGATAATTTTTTGCCATGTAGGATTAGCAAGAGTTAATCAAGGTAAAGACTTAACACGTTATTTAATACTTTTGACTAACGCCGTATGCTGGTCAGTCCAAGGCTTCCTATGATCCTTTTTCAGCCTATCGTATAGAGGGGCTAGATCGCGAGATAAACTTTTGTAGAAAGGGGATATATAATTCAAACTTCCCAAAAATCTTTGTAATTGAGTCCTGTCAGTAATAACATCAGGAAATTTTGAGGCAAAATCAATTGATCTTTGTATTGGGGTAATTTTTCCCTGGCAAATATTATGACCTAAAAAACGAACATTTGTTTGGAATAGACTCATTTTTGGTTTAGAAATTACTATACCGTTTTGTATTACAATTTTCTTAAAAATATCAAGATGCTTAATATGCATCTCCAATGTTTTAGAAAATACTAATATGTCATCAATATAAACGATGATAAAATCTAGATAAGGGTTAAAAATATCATTCATAATTTTCTGAAATTCAGAAGGGGCATTTTTTAAACCAAATGGCATAACATTCCATTCATATTGCCCAAATGGAACATTAAAAGCAGTTCTATAAGTATGCTCCTTAAAAATTTGAATTTGCCAATATCCAGATTTTAAATCGAATTTTGAAAATATATTGGCGTCATATAATCTAGATAGCAAGTCCCTTTTATTGGGGATAGGATATCTAATCCATTTTAGATTTTTATTTAACGGTTTATAATTTATAACTAATCGAGGAATACCTCGTTCCTTTTCTGCAGCATTATTAACATAAAAGGCAGAACATGACCAAGGAGATTTTGAGGGTCTTATCAAACCCTTTTGTAACAAGCTGTCAATCTCGTTTTTGCAGAATTCAACTAGCTCAGCATTCATCTGGCAAGGTCGAGATTTAGTAGGAATATCATCCTCGGAGAAGTTTTCTTCGTAAGGAAGAGTTACAATATGCCTTTTTCGGTTCCAAAAGGCACTAGGGTGGTCGGCGCAAACATCAACAGCCATCTTTTCAGCAATCAATTTAATCTTTTGTTGAACCTTAACAGATTGTAAAGTATCGAATATATTCATGCTTAATATTTCTAATTGTAATGAATCAACATGTCTTTGTTTCATATTAATCAAGGCGTTAATATCTCTAGTTACGGGATCTCTTTTTATCTTGATAAGTAGCAGAAAAACCCTGTGCATCTATGTTAATAAAAGGGTAAATAGCATTAATAAAAGGGGTTCCAAGTATAATCGGAGGGTATAACTGGTTTTTTACCAAAATGAAAAAATGAGGAATACAGACTTTATTTTAGCAAATATGAATATTTGGTAGTTTGTACTCTATGTCTAAAGCATGACCAGAAGCGGATTTAACCAAATGAGTGGTCTTTTGAAAATATTTAGTTGGAATTAATCCTTCCTAAATGCAGCTTACATCAGCACCACTATCAATCATGGTTACATCAGTTATAGAAAAATTATTATCGATCAAAATAGTACATTTAATATACCATTTATGCGCAGTAATAATTTGCATCATACCTAAAAACATATCAAATTTTTCTTCAGTCAGATCAGAAATCTCTTTTCCTTTATCATTAGAAAATTCAGAAATTTCTTTCGTCGAAAATTCAGGTAGAGAATTATTTTTCTCAATTTGCGTAATTCGATGATCGCAAATCATTTAATTTTGCTTAAGAGACTTAATATCCCTTTTCAAATTTTCAATTTCTTCTTTTAAATCATCAAAAAAGCATCTCTGCTAAGTGTACTGGACTTATGAAGTCGTTTATTAATTTCAGACAAAGAATAAGGCGTAAAATGTTCAAATTCGTTCTTGTATTTTTCAAAAAGTTTTGAACTACTAGAACTAGAACTTACAGCTAAATTAATAATTTTTTCACGAAGTTTTTCATCGGTAACTTCTTTTAAAAGTTCTATTACATTATCAGATGTAATAGTTTTCATCATCGAGATCATGAAATTGAGATTGTAATTTATAAAATTTGTCACTATCACAAGTACAAATATTACCTTTGCACGCAGTGCAAGAAGTATCAATATTTTTATCACTATTAGATAAATCAATTAAATCAACTTCATCTTCAGATTCAGTCTCAGAGTAATAGTCAGATTCTGATCCTGAAGTGTATAACAAGCCATAAACCTTATCGCGTAACTCATCATCGAGTTCTAAGGTTTTCAGATTTTGAAGCTTGCAATTTGGAGAAATATGACCAAACTTTCCATACTTATAACACTTAACATCAGCGAGATCCTTCTTTGATCTATTCTTCGTAAATTGAGTAGATTTTCGATGCGCTTTTCTAGTATCACGCTCTTCCTTAGGCCTATATCTAGACCTCTTTTTCTTATACGGGCTATCCGGGTAAGGATACCTATGATATCTGTTTTTCCTCTTCTTACTTTGAGTAGAAGTTCCGGGTAAACCGAACTGGGTACAAAAGTCACCTAATTGGGATTTCTCCTTAAGCTTATCAATCTTAAGCTGTCTAGAAAACTTTAGCTCATTACACAAGTTTAATCCTTCTTGTGTACATACTCCTATAAGTTTACCATAGGTATAATTACAATACTGAATTTCACCGTAACTACCCCTTAATACTTTCCTTACTCTTTCAGCAAATAAGGAAGGGAGGTCGTC
The DNA here is from genome assembly GCF_000393655.2 of Nicotiana sylvestris. Classification (NCBI taxonomy): domain Eukaryota; kingdom Viridiplantae; phylum Streptophyta; class Magnoliopsida; order Solanales; family Solanaceae; genus Nicotiana; species Nicotiana sylvestris. The sequence continues at coordinate 6,201,106 of NC_091067.1, read as the reverse complement.
TATAAACTTGGCTTTCCAATGCTCATATTTATTCTCGGGTAGTTCCATAACCCTACTCATAAAAGTATCTTTATACCATCTAAATTCACTAAAGGTCTTACATCTAAGCCCATTAAGTAAGGTTCTGATGGTCTCATGGTTTGAGGTAAATCGACCATTGAAATGCTCTAAAATTGTAAGGATAAGTGTATATACTGCATCTTCTCTACCCTTAACTAGAGCCATACCTATGTTATCAACACCCTCGTCTACGGCTGTAGCATTAATAACGAAAGCCTTCTCTTCAACAGATAAATAATTATCCCACCAGCCACGAAGTTGGCCAGTAAAACCTGCAACAATCATTTTGCAAATAGTTCTATCCGTATTTTTAACACTTTTGCAGATAGTCGAATACATAAGCATTCTACGTACGAGAATGGTTAATTGTCTATCAGTTAAACCATCAAGATTCCATTCATAAATTTCGGAACTGCTATAAGACGTATTAGTCTGATTTCAATCGCGTTCCTCAATCAACACATCTTGAGGAGTAGGACGGGGATAATAGTAAGTTTGCATCCTAGGTTTGTCAGCATACCTACTATTGGGTTTAACTATACCTTTGAGTTTATTAAACTTTGATCTTGTCTCAGTTTTATAATCAAAAACGGTCTCAATTCTATCAGCAAATTTTTTAAATAAATCAATTGGTCTAACATTCAAACCAGAAAGCTTTTTATCAAGGAGTTGTGCTAAGTCATCAAGAGATTTAAATTTAAAATCCTGAATCTCAGGAGGTCTTTGAATATGAGTAAGAATAGCTTGATCAGTTGTTTTACTTCCTGAAGTGGAGGCAATATCAGTTGGTCCTTTCTTAGTACTCATTTCCTTTATTAAAATAGTCAAATCATCAAGTTTTTTTATCAAGAGAACCAATATGTTCTCCTAAAATCTTTACATATAAACCCAAATAATTGTTTTGAGAAATCAATTTATTAATTTCTGTGATACTAATAGCTGCAACATTATCATCAATAAATTTTTGAAAAGTAGTGAAGGTAATACCAGTATTATTAGGTAAAATAAAGGGGGCCTGAGGAGGATAAATAGCTTTAATAATATTACCACTCCCATCTTTATAAGATCTTTCTAATACTTTTATATAAAGAGGCAAATAAGTTGTTATAAACCAAGGAACAAAATACGTAATTTGATTATGCAGGGCACAAGTTTCATAAAATTCTTGAGAAATATTATTCAAATCATCTTTGCTATAAGCATCAAAAAACCACGTTTTAAACTGGCTCCATTTATCACTAAAAAATTCCTTCTGAATATATTTTCGTGCCCGAGAACCGGGGCTAAAATCAATTTGGTGTGGAATCATTAAGTACTATTGGGGTCGAAATCCATCTCGGATACAAAAGGAATATCCTTATCTGAAATATTGTCATTGTCCTGAACAATATTTGATTGAGGGTTAACTTTAACCCTTTCAACTCTTTCGACAGGCTTATTACTAACTTTACTAGTAATAGTGTGTAAAGAGGTTGCACGATTGCGAGCTGGACCATAGACTGGTTCAACAGGAGAAATATGTTGAATAGCAGGTAGAAGTCTATGATTAGAAAACGAATGTCTATTATAAATAGTAGACTTATCATCAAATTGAGTACAAATCATACCATCCGGATTTTGAGTAACATGCGAAAATTCAGTATTCGACAAGTCGCTAGTAATCTGACTTGGGGATATAATCGAATTTAAAGTCCAAGTAGTTGGGAAATTAATTTCTTCCCACCTAATAGGTCTCCTAGTGGTGACCTTGGACCTTGCAAAGTTGGTTTCTACCAGTATGGTCTGATCTGATGTATCATATAACTTACATCTAGGATTCAAAGTAGATAATAATTTAAAATAAATCCTATAAGACAGATATATAAGTTCAGAACCAGGCGCATAATTATAACCATGCGTTTTCACATTTAAAGTCAAGGCATCAAGAATATTAACATCAGAAAGAGATAGTTGCAGATTGGGTTGAGTATTAAAATATACTGGACCATAGGCCACAGTAGATTCAATCGAACCCATCAGAGACTGTCTGAAATTTAGATTTCTAGCATTTCTAAGAGTTGCTAAAAAGGTCTCTGGTAATCCTTTAAGGGTTAACGGTTTAAACACAATTTGAACCATACCAATATGCAGATAATGATAATGATGTTTATATAAATCTATATCGTGTTTGTTTAATAAACGAATAGTCTGTTCAGACGAATTTAACGCCAAAGACTGTTTAGTCGTTTTTATCAATTGTTTAGAAAAAAGTTTATCAAACCAACCATAATCATAAATGGTTTTTATAGAAACTTTAGGAATTGTCCATTTATTTAATAAATCAAGGTTTTGAGGTATATCTAAGTCTAGTACTTTTAGTACTTGTTTCTCCCAGATCCATTCCAAAAGCTTCATATCTATGTTGAATATTTCATATCTATTATATATTTACTATGAATATATATATATATATATATATATATATATATATATATATATATATATATATATATATATATAACTAAAAACTCAATAGCTTAAAACTATTAGAATTACGAACCCATAAACTTGAAATTCTGGTTCAGCCGGTATTTTTGCTGTCAAATAATTTTCTTTTTTTTTTCTCGATATTTTGATACAAGGAAATATAAGGTAACATAATCAAGTCCCACTTCCTTCAGATGGCGCATGCAGTTAATATGAATTCAAATTATCAAGGCTTAGCTATACCAAGCACCAAAACCTCTCTTTTTTCCCCAATTTTGTTCGTTCTCCTTTGTGTTTGTGTGCCCTAGAAAAAAATTATGACAGACGTTCAGATGAGAGACGAGGAGGAGAAGAGTGGAGGGTTTGAGGTGATCCGAAAGAAGTTGGAGGAATGGGACATTTTGCCCTACCAGTACCAAATTTTCAACAAGGACGAGTCTCCCAATTGGCGCCACCCTTTGTTCACCGATCGTACCGCTAACGAAATGCTAGCCTGTTTCTATGAGCTATGCAACTATTACCAAAGGTTTTTTCACTATCTCTCTTGATATTCCTCCTTAGTTTTTTTGAATATACTTGCTATCAGTGTTTCTTCTATCTTCTTTAGCCGGAGAGTCAATCAGAAACCGTCTGAGTCAATCAGAAACCGTCTCTTTACCCTGGAAGGGTAGGGGTAAGGCATACTATCCTCCACAGACCCTACTCGTGGGATTATGCTGGGTGATTGTTGTTGTTGCTGCTATTCCTCCTTCATTACACACACACGCCCCTATTTTTGGTAACCGGTAAAGTTGCTGCCATGTGGCCGAGAGGATTCGAGCCATGGAAACAGCCACTTGCAGAATGCAGGGTAAGATGCGTATAATAGAATCTTGTGGTCCAGCCCTTCCCCGGACCTCATGTATAGCGGGAACTTAGTGCACCGGGCTACCCCTTGCTAAGCTACTGTCGTCCATGATGACTCATGGACCATGAGGTGTCAAGTTCAAATCTAGGTGGAGGCAAAACACTAGTTGATTTTTCCCCATTTGTCCAAGTTTTTATGGACAGAGTTAGCTGGTACCTCGTAGAATTAGTCCCTAGCCCGAATACCACGGTTATAAAGAAAAGAAATGGTTATCGATGAATATGTTAATGATTAGGAATATAAAGATTAAAATAGTGTTAGTAGTATAAGAGAACTAGTCACTAATATCCCCTTGGGCTTTGGTTCTAACGGTTAGAGCGACAACGCGTGACGTTTGGGTTAGGCTCATGTCATGAGGTTCGAACCCTGCCGCGGACAAAAGTATGGTACTTAAGTGGAGAATCCACCGAGTTTCGAACTGTGGGCCTCTGGCGTTGGGGGATTTCTAGGTTATCAAAATAAAAATATTAAAAAAACGAATCACTAACATTGAATTAGGAAATTATAACAACATTTTTGCATCTGAATCAGATTTATTAAATGGTCTTTGAACTTGATTGACATGACTTTTATTTCATTAAGTTATACTTTCATTAATTCCTCTGCCAATATTATTATCGTTTGTATTTAGAGTTATTTTTCTTGCATCATATATTTTCTCACTATAGCGTTAAAGTGCATTTGCTTCAAGCCCCGAAAACCTTGATACCTTTTTTATTAAAGTTAAATTCTACCTGCTCTGAATTTGTCGATGTCCCATTTCACTTGACCAGTTAAGAAGCTTGACATCCACAATCTTATTCTTTCTGCTCTGATCTTCTCTGGTTGCCGAAATGCAGCTTCAAGTTCTCACTTGAGCCCATGATAGTTGATGAGGTGAAGCTTTGCAGCTACTCTGAGTTGCAAGACATTATTGATTTCAAGGCTGAGAGCTTGATTCAGAAGAATCTTTCAGGAAGATTGTTTCGTGGCACCATTGGTGATGGATCTGAAAAACGACCGGCGATTGTTAAGACATGGGATTTTCTCCTTCCTTGGGGGGATGAGCCTGAGCATCCCCAACGCCTACATAAATTTTGTGTATGTTTGCGAGATAGGTCTGAATTTGATTTCTTGTCTATTATTTTTAGTTAAATGATGTCAAGAGTTCTTTTTGTAGGACGAGATCGAGTTATTCACAGATGAAAGAGCAAATACGCATCCAAATTTGTTGAAGTTGTATAGGTACTGTTATGAGATGAGGCTTGCAGCTGTCTATGATGAAAAATTCACGAGAGTCTTGTCTGATGTGCTTCTGGCTGGTATTTATTACCTCGACTATTATGTTGAATGACTGTTCAGTCCGAATTTTCTGTGCTTTTTTATGATTTCTTTTTCTCGTTCGCAGATGACTTTGGGTGGGATGACCGGATAAAAGTGGCAACTCAACTTGCCGATCTCTTGGCATGGTTGCATGAAAAGAGAGTTGTTGTTGGGTATTGCTTCATGCATTATGATAGATGAGGTTGAGTTTGAAACCTCGGTTGCCTTCTCGCGCTTTTCATTTCTCTTAGATATTTGAAGTTTCTAACACGTCATTACCTTACTGGCTTGCTGGAACCTGGAAATTGTTTTGGCTTGCAGGAAGTAAATATAAAAGTATTCGACTTTGGTCACTTTTCAAATCATGTGAGCGAAGATTGTAAAATTCCTGTTAAATATCTTGTCGGCAGGGATGCTCCAGAGGTTTGGACAGGCATGTTCTCTCATACTTCATCATCTCTGATGTGTTCATGCTCTAGATTGAAGATTTTCTTTTTATTTGAGGTTTTGGTTTCATCAATCAAAATGCTCCACTTTTTCCCTTTCTTTGCATTTTTTCCCTTTTCCTATTATCCTTATTACCCTTGTAACGAACAAGCTAGGTTTAGTTGTTAGACAAGACATTCTAGTTATGTGTCAGAGCCTATGGTTAGTTATGAAACTTCGATAGAAATGATAAGTTCTATGCATTGCAGTGTAAAAGATAGTTACACAGTCAGATCACTTGTTAGGTAATTACATGTAAATCTCTTGATAAGTACTACTTAGTAATCTGGTAAAAGAGGTAACTAACCTGCTATCACATGTTAAAATTCACCGGTCGTCTTTATGTTGTTAGTATATAGAATTTAAATTCTTCCATAGTTTCTATCATCTTTTCCCCATTGTATTGTATGCATCAATCAAATTGTACTAGAATTCTAAATTAAATAAACTTCTATGTTTTGAAACATGTATTGATGATGTCTTCCCTTCGAAACTTCTGTGATTGCTCTCCTTCCATATAGTCCATAAAACACATGCTAGAATGGTCCTCCAGATTTTCTTCATCTCTTTGTTCCCTTTGCAGCACAGCCAGCTACTTAGTAGCTCTTTTGTGGTTGATGACGTTGCCCACTTTATCACAAAAATGTACAGGAAAATATTCCAAATCTTTCTGGTAACTGCAATGCAAAAATTGTACAGGAAAAAATTCCAAATCTCTCGTACAAGTTGGTATTGTTTGTAGTTTCTTATCTTGGTATCCTGGATTATATTAATTTATGATAATCTCTGTTGCTCGGACTGGGGTGCGGGTATCCGATACGGGTGCTGATCTAGAGAACGGATTCTTCATCACATAACTTTAGGACGGGTATGGATCAGACTATGGATACCGATGCTAGGATACGGACAATAAATGTATATTACGACACATATAAGTATATGTTCGAGTACTTAAAATCTATGTTGCGCGGACTCTCCAAAATATTGCCGCACCCGTGTCGGATTCTCCAAAATTACACTGCTTTTGGAGAATCCGACACGCACCCGGCGATATTTTCGGAGAGTCCGAGCAACATAGCTTAAAATTATTGATACAACAACAACAACAAACCCAGTGGAATCGCACAAAGTTATTGATAAAACTAATAAAATTTGATTCTTTAAAAACACCTAATACTATATTCATGTAATAGCAAAAAGCTCTCTTACTTTATATAACTATATATGTGACATCAAACCGCAAAATCAAATCGACTATCCAATCAGTCTATACTTCTCGGTCATAGATGTAGTCAAAGCACCCACGGTGAGTTGACCAAATCCTGGGATATCCTACACCCACACCCTGCAGCAAGGATTTGAAGAGTCCAAGCAACATAGCTGTTAACTATGTCTACTGAAGAGGTCTTGTGCCTTGTTCCTATATATTGTTCATTAGAGTGCATAAACTCCTCAGCTCAGCAGCTGATTCTGCCAATAACTTTCATATTTTTATGTTTTTGGCTGAAACAGAAAAGAGCTAGTGGAAAGAAGTCTGAGTTTAGAATTATGACTTTTGAGCTTTCTCCCGTGGAGAATTTTCATTATATTTGATGTTTCTATTATATGCCATTATATTTTTTACATAATTTGTCTGCTTTTCTCTACTAAGTGAAGTTCTGTTCTTATATTTTCTGGATCGATACAGGTAAGCGGACGATGAAATCTGATGTTTATATATTTGGTCTTCTACTTCTGGAGCTGATAAGCAAAAAGAAGTTCAATTTTCGCAAGAATCCTGTGAGTGTGAGAAATTCAGTTGTAAAGGAGGCTAAACTTTGTGAAAAATATTTGGTTCATGAATGTTTCAAAGAAGTTGATCATCCAACTGCACTTGATATCACATATCTGGTATTCCTCTGCATGAATCTGGAACCAGAAGAAAGGCCAACGATGAAGGATGTTTTAGATGCTTGAGAGCACTGAGTAAGGGAGTGAAGAGGGAGAAACGAAAAAGAGATGAAAACGAGGAAGAATAGAATAAACTATCCTCGCTTTTACTTTTTATATAGACTGAATTTCGTAAAGTGTAACCCCAGGTTGGCCTGGTGGCAATTGACTTGAGCCTTGGGGTTTGCTCCCTTTCAAGGTCTCAAGTTCGAAACCCATTGGGTGCAAACAATTTATGAGGGCCATCGAACTGGGTAAAACCTGAATTAACCGTGGTGCACTTGCGGGAAACTCCTTGCCAAGGGCCTGTACACCCCCAGGATTAGTCGGGTCTCTTAGAGACTCGGACACCCGGTGCAAATCAAAAAAAAAAATTCATAAAGTGTAGTAGCTATAGAGTTGATTACTAATAGTACTAGTTCGAAAGGCTCGTTGGAATTGAACTACTGCGGGATTAACATTTATACAGCTTGTGTGGCACAGCTTCTTTGTAGAAAAGGAAAGTATTTTGGTAGAGCTTTGTAGAAAAGGAAAGTATTTTGGTAGCGCTTTGTAGAGGAAGAATGTATTTGACGAATTCCTATCCTTTAAACAAACTATTGTAGACATATCTTTCTTTTTTTTTTTTTTTTTTTTGGTTGCTTATTTGCTTTCGAACTGTTGCTATTATTTTTGTTGTTTTATTTTTACTGTTCTTTTAATCTAGGATCCATCAGAAACCTCATCTATAACTTTATAAGATAGAGGTAAGGTTTGCGTACACACTACCCTCCCAAATACATTAGAGGTATAACTTGATGTTGTTATTGTTGTATTCTCTTTCGAACTATATCTGATGTGCAAAGTCTCCTATCTGACTTTACCATTGTTATTAATTATGACAATGATTAGTGTTATTGCTATCCTTATCCTTATTAAGTATTATCATTACGTTTATGTGGAGTTTTATTAGAATTATAATTTTTTTATCATTAATATTTTTACTATTATTGATATTATAATAATATTATTTTTGCTATTATCACTTATTTTTCTGTTGTCTTTTAAATCTGATTCACTCGGTATCTTTATGCTCGAGTGTGTGTATGTGACCAATCATTGGACTTAAAACATCTGGAGGCAATAAAGGAACAAAACAAGTAGTATACCTGCACAACATGAGAAAATAATATTGTATTATCGCTTTTAAAATAATTGTCGAAAATTTACTGGTAAAATTGTTGTCATGTGATCAGTAGGTATGTGATTGAGAAAAATTTCCACAAACAAGACTTGTGAACTCCCCTGTGAGAAGGATTAACCTAAATGGTATTCACTCACGTTTAAATTAAAAATAATATGTGAATATATAATATATGTATATTACATATAGACTACCTTTGACCAATGCTCTCTCGATTTTGCGCCTTTTCTTGACCTGGGGGTACTCTTTTGTGATAGCTCCCTTCAACCCAACATGAATTTTTTAAACATAAAATCGGACTTAGTTATAAACACGGACAATGTAGTAAACTTTTTACGGCAAGTGTAATATAACCTTGTACAAGCTTTCTTAGTTAAATAAAATCTTTTAGTTTGACAAAAAAATGTAAAATTTATATATGTAAAATATGTATATGCCAGTATATAATCGTATATAAGTTATATATACCAGCTAGAAAAAGCATAATAAAACCGGTCAGCTATTTGGGGAAAGATCCCAACTATATTATAGTGGAAATGACATCAGGTAGCCACTTTTAAGCATATTGTTTAAAATATATTCACACTTTACAATGTATTTAAATATTAGTCAATTTTACTCAAATTTCAGGATACGGTTGTTTGCATCAAATTTTCGACACACGAAAAATAACTGCAATCACAAAAGAACTAGTCCCTCCGATTTATTCTACGTGATTCGAGGGCTTAACCAGCGTATTTTTCGAATGTAGGATGATGCAAACTTTCTTAAGGTGTATTTGATCTCCATGAAAAGGAAGAACATTCGTTGATTGCTTCAGCAGCTTTGAGAAAAACAATATTTGATGTCTGTGATCTCTTCGTCAATATTCCATGAATTTGTATGGAATTTCGAGATTTCATATTTGATCTCTTTGTGCATATTCCAAGAGTTTATGGAATTGCTGAGATCCTAATAGACTCCTAATATTTCAAGAGTTGTCTTGAATTTATGATTTATCTTGATATGTCAAAATTCTAGTGTCTACAAATGCCCCGTACTTCAAGGTTTGTCGAGGTGTAGGCGTGCTGAAACTTGAAGACGAGACTTGAAGTACCCGACCATCACAACAGATAGTCTTGAAACTTGATGTTTTTGATTTGCAGGAGGAAGAGATGAAGGGCATAACTGGTCTCACTGGGCATGCCAATTTGTTTGCAATAAATTTTCAACATATGAAAAATAAACTGCAACCACAAAATAAGAGAAAAATATATTTACTAATCAATTGTGAGTACAATTCTGTTCTCCGTTGGTTCCTCTCTCCTAATTATCTCCATGATTCGAAGGCTGAAACCGCATATTTCTCGAGTGTAGGATGATGCAGACCTCCTGGGATGTATTTGATCTCCAGCTTCTTGAACTATTTGATTGTCAAGAAGTATCCGGCCATATTTTGATCTCTTTGTGAATATCCTAAGAGTTTATAAGATTTTGAGATACCTCTTTAAGGGAATATGTATCCCTTTATATATGTGTGAGTTAGGGTTTAGGGTAGAGTAACCTCCAAGAAACCTTAATAGACTCCTAGGATTTCAAGAGTCCTGTAGTATCTTTAATTTAGGATTTGGCTTGATCCCTTAAAATTTCGATGTCTACAAATTCGTGGGATCCTTTTGTGGCGCCGACGATGAGTCACCAATGTCCAACCTTCATCATCCTCAGGTTGATTGACTTCAACTTTGTCATTCTCCAGTAATTCTTCATCCTTACTTTCTTTAATACCGCATAATTCATCTGGACTAAATGAGCCAAAGGTGATAGAGACTTGGTTTGCGCTTGCTTTCTCATCTTCAAGCACGATCTTCTTTTCGCGAGCCAAGTCCATGACTTTGTCCTTGAAGACAAAGCACTTTTCCAGAGGGTGGCTCACAAGTCCATGGTATTTGCAGTAATTTGGGTCATTTGTTTTCCCAGCCTCATTTGGTCGCTTTATCTCTGGAAGCTCAATGAGATTTAACTCGAGGAGTTCTTTAAAAATAGTTGGCATATCAGAATCGAGAAATGGGTACTCTTTCTCTTGCATTTCTTTAAAAGTCAACTTTTCACTTGGCTTATCTTGAAAAGAAGTGGATTTCATACTCTGCTTCTTGCTCACATTCGTCGTGAACTTCATAGGTGATGTGTTGACATTCCTAGCTCTTTGCTTTCGGACTTGGATATGAACTTGCCCCACTTCCTCACTTCTTGCTTGTCTCCTTAAAATTTCGATGTCTACAAATGTCCCTTACTTCAAGGTTTGTCGGGGTGTAGGCTTGCCAAAACTTTAAGACAAGACTTGAAGTACTCGACCATCGCAACAAATAGTTTTGAAACTTGAGTTTTCGATTTACAGGAGAAGAGATGAAGAGCAGAACTATTCTCACTGGGCGTGCCAATTTGTTTGCAATAAATTTTCAACATATGAAAAATAAATTACAACCACAAAATAAGAGAAAAATATATTTACTAATCAATTGTAAGTACAATTCTATTTCTCCCTTGATTCCTCTCTCCTAATTATTTCCGTGATTCGAGGGCTGAAGTCGCATATTTCTTGAATATAGGATGATGCAGACTTCCTGGGAGTGTATTTGATCTCTAGCTTCTTGAACTAATTGATTGTCAATAAGTATCCGACCATATTTTGATCTCTTTGTGAATATCCTAAAAATTTATAGGATTTTGAGATACCTCTTCAAGGGAATGTGTATCCCTTTATATAGGTGTGAGTTAGGTTTTAGGGTAGAGTAACCTCCAAGAAACCTTAATAGACTCCTAGGATTTCAAGAGTCCTGTAGTATCTTTAATTTAGGATTTGGCTTGATCCCTTAAAATTTTGATGTCTACAAATGCCCCTACTTCAAGGTTTGTCGGGTTGTAGGCTTGCCAAAACTTTAAGACAAGACTTGAAGTACTTGACCACCGCAACAAATAATTTTGAAATTTGAGTTTTCGATTACAGAAGGAAGAGATGAAGGGCAGAATTGGTCCCACTGGGCGTGCCAATTTATTTGCAACAAATTTTCGACACACGAATAACTACAATAACAAAAGAACTGGTTCCTCGGATTTATTCTACGTGATTCGAGGGCTTAACCAGCGTATTTCTCGAATGTAGGATGATGCACACCTCCTTAAGGTGTATTTGATCTCCATGAAAAGGAAGAACATCTGTTGATTACTCCGACGGCTTTGAGAAAGACAATATTTGATGTTTTTGATCTCTTTGTCAATATTCCATGAATTTTTATGGAATTTCGAGATTTCATGATCTCTTTGTGCATATTCCGAGAGTTTATAGAATTGATGAGATCCTAATAGACTCCTAATATTTCAAAAGTTATCTTGAATTTAAGATTTATCTTGATCTGTCAAAAATTCAGTGTCTACAACGGCGTCCTAGAGTTTAAACTTCAAAATTCAAACTTCAGTACATTGTGTCCTAAAGTTCGAAAATTGTGTCCAGAAGTTCGAATCTTATATTCTGAATTTTAAATTATTAGTTCAAAAATTAAGGATACTTAGTCCTGAATTTCAAATTAGCAGCTCAAAAATTCAGAACACTTAGTCATGAAATTTGAGTGAATTTACTAATCTTTAAATATATTATAAATTGGGGATATATTTTAAATATTATTGGGCTTAAAAGTAGCTATTGTTGCACTTCGCCCAGCTATTTGTGTAAAGATCCCAACTATATTGTAGAGATTTTGGCATAGTGTGACAACTTACCCACATAATTAGCACATAAAAGCCATAGTTATAAATATAGGCATCAAGTAGCCAATAAATGTCTATCACAACAATAATGTGTATATCATAACTTTTTTTCTTCTTTACTTATATAAGCATGTATATTAAAATTCTATTTTCCTTCTTAGAATATCCAAAATATGAAATTATATTAATAGTTATTTAAAATTTATTGTTGTCTCTATATCAATGTATATCACGATAAAAATAATTGTATTTTTTATATATCCCAGTGTATATCACATCGAATATGTGTATATCAAAAAGTATATCCTAAGTTTATTTTTCTTTATTGTGTATATCAAAATGTATAACAATTTTTTTTCTCTGTATATCAAAATTTTATTTACCCCCATAATTATATTTATTAATTTTATTTTAGAACTTGCTCTACATTAATTATATTAATAATTTATTTTTCTTCTTTGATCAATAACAAAATTGAAGTAAGTTTATTCAGAATGAATTTTTCCCTCTTAAAATCAATGGACGATTTGATTCCGATCTATATTATATTGCCAATCTAATAATGTATAACATGATATACAATATGGTATACACATGGGTATACATGATGATATACATAGATGTACACCTCCTCAAATACATATATTGTATTTTTTACTATAAAAAAAAGAATAGAGAAGAAGAAGAAAATCGAAATTGCCAAAGAAACACGAGACAGATCGAACTCTACGATTGCTATTTGTCGTTGCCGACATTGTCATAGCAATCTGCCAAAGAAAATCGAATCTGTCATTGCCAACTGCCATCGCCATCATCATCATAGCCACTTTAGGGCTTTCTCTTATTTGTATAGATGGGAATATGAGGGGGAGAGAGGGAGAGTGAGAGAGAGAATAAATAGAAAAATGTATTCAACCATTACAATTACCCAAATATTATCAAAGAATATATACCCTTCCAAATGTAGATTATAGAGAAAATTTTGAAGAAGAAGAAAAAAATTGGAGAAGAAATACGGGGAGAGAGAAGAAAAAAAGGGGAAGAGAGAATTGTGAGCACGTGATTTTTGCTTCACGGAAACTACTCCAAAAGAAATCGAAAAAGAAATAAAACAAGTTACCTTCGGGTACAATTTTTGAGGATTTGTGTGACATTTTGATAATTGTTTTGTCCGTAAATGCTTGCCTTGCCATAGTTAAAAAATACAAAAATACATGTTGCATGCATTTAGGAAAAATGGTACATTTTGGGAATTAATTAACCATTATTTGGTTTTTAAAAGCGAAAATCACAAAAAATAGGCATTTTATTCTATTTTGTTGTCATGGTAATTTAATTAAATGTGTTTAATTCATGTGATAACTGTTGTTAGGTGTTAATTAATATTTGTGTAGTTTAATTTTAGTTTTTAGGAATTTTTGTTTAATTATAAGAAGGAAAGTATCGGATTTGGGCCAAAAATTCAACTAAAATCAGGCCCAAACCAATACCACGACCCAGTCCAAAACCAGGCCTTCCAGGCACGCCCCCAAACGAATCCGCATAGGGCGTTTGATCTGAGTCATCCATCCAATCCAATCCAACGGTCCAAGATCCCTTTCAGCAACCCGTTTACAAACCCGACCCAGTAACCAGTTCAAACCGACCCCCAACCAAGGCCAAATGGCGCCGTTCCACATTAAGTGAAAGATCCTGGCCATAGATCTCACTTCATCCAACGGCCAGGATCTAACCGTCCATTACGTATATAAGCCTAAACCTTTACCCAGCCCCCCTATCCGAACACCCCCCTTCCATCGTCTCTCTCAAGAGACAAACCTAACACCCCGTTCCAAACCCTAGCCGCCACCATACACCCTCGCCGTAAACCCAGCGGCAACGATGCCGGTGACCACCAAAGTAACACCCCTGATGCACCCAACCACCCTGAACAAGGATCCGTTACCCCCTTGCCTCGAATCATTCCCCATCGTCTCGAATCTTCGTTTGAAGATTCGAGCAAAACCCCGATCTACACCAACTCACCCCGGATTCATACCAGCCATTACCCTACCCTCACTCGTGACCAAACCAAGCTTGGTTTGGTCTGAATCTACCCACAAATCCTCAAGCCCCAAATCGGACTGTTCGAACCCTAGAACACAAGAACTTTTGGAATTCGGCCAGTGTAAATGGAGGGTTGGGGTCTAATAAACCTTAATCGAAGTGTTCTCGGTTGAGAACACCTCGATTAAAGTCTGTTCGACCTCAAATGGTCAAATCCAGTTCAGGCCTGGGTCGTTTGTTGTTTCCACAGTAAGTTTTCCTTTGTTCTTTTCTATTTTTGTTTGAGTGTTGTTTGAGTTTGTTAACATGTTTAGTGAGTTTGCTTGGTGTTTCTAATGTGTTCTTCCAATTTCCTCCGTCTTCGTAAGACCTTTTTGTTTGGTCGATTATTCTTCTGCTTATTTGTTAAATACATATGATGAGATACATATTCGATTTGATTAATATCGTCGAACAGATAATTCATATAGATTCCCTGCTTCGGGCAAAGTTGTTGAAGGCAGTTGATGCCCTGTTCGTGTTGTTTGTTTGATCGACTGATTGTTCTATGTTATAATTAGTATAGTCGATTAGATAAATGTCGTCGATTAGTTTTATAGGACCGAATGTTCAAATATCCTGATTCTGATAAGCTTCATATGATTGATCGAACCATTGTCGTTTAGCTGTTTATTTGAAACTATCTGTGAATGGTTTGTAGCTGCAGTACAATAGCTGGAACTCAGTTTAGGATAGTTTGAGTTTAAACTTCCAGAAGTTCAAATTTCAGGTTGTTAAAGCAGGGTAAAACAGTAATAACCAGGGGCTAACAGGGGTAGTTTAGGGGTGTGAAAAGAGCAGAAATGGTTAGTTTAAGTGGGCTGACATAGGGTACTGAAATAGGATTAAACTAATATAATAGTGGGGAACAAAACTTGATAGCATGGGTTGTTAATTGAGTATTATAATAGGCCCATAACATTTGGTAATAATAAAATGAATTGATGGGGGATTAGTTGGGGATTGTCAGCTGCCCATACCATTTGGGGCACGAAACACATGTTAATGGGAAATAAAGGGGTATGGGCAGAGTTGAGGGCTGGGGGAAACGAGGCAGCCTGGGGCTTGCCTATATTTTGCCTATAAATAGGCTCATTTAGGGTAGAATAAGGGGTTGGAGATCAGAAATTAAGTCTGGACAGTTGAGTTTGAGGGCTAGAGAGTTAAGTTTAGGGGTTGGACGTCAGAAATTGAGAGAGAAATAGAGTGTTAAAGTTGAAACTCCACATTAAGGAGTTTGAGGCTGTTTTTCCTGGGGTGTTTGACAAAATCAGAAATTACTGCTTTTAGTGCACCAGTCTGCTGTGTTGGGACACTGTTGGATTTCAGTTTAGCTCCCCTGGTTTCTTTACTCGTTAAACACTGCTTCAGCTGAGTGTCTTGGTTTTCTGTGTGGTCTGAAAGTTCACTGGTCTTCTGCTTGGTTTAAATCTGTCGCTGGTTCCCCATTGGTTATTATTGGATTTTCTTTCTGAGTTTGTTTTGGCTTCAAAAAATCTGACTGCTGGGTTGTTTGCTGTTGAGTGCTGCCTTTCTGTTGCTGCTGTTGTTGTGTGTATGTGCTACTGTTGCACTGATCATTCCTCTTATTCTTTTGCTTTCCCAAATACCAAGTACACCACTGATACACTTATCAATGTAGGCTGAAATTCGAAGCATGAATACAAAGAAATGAAGAGTTGAAGTTATTTTGGATTCACTTTAGAAATATACTGAACATTAGTTGAATGTATGATAGTTCGTTTTCTCTAATAGAACTATGTAGTCAGCTGTGATGTAACTGAACCTTTACACATATCATTTAGTTGAAAAACTCTACGAGTTGCTTATAATTAAAAGGGACTAATGTTGTAGTAGCTATGTTCTATTAGTGCATTATTATTTGTCAAGAAGCATGTTAGGTACTCAATAGTTACTTCCTTAAACAAATGGCCTATTTTTTTTTTAGTTGGTAGGAATATGGCTTGATTAAGACAAGCAGCACATTTTATTTCAGTTCCCCTCCCTTTAAATGTCAAACATATACCGAATAAGTTAAACATGCCCAATTGGAATAAGGAAGGCCCAGACCGAGTTTCACGTTATGCACATTGGGCTCGGGCCCGTAATATCTAAGCAACGGCCCATATACGCGCTCATGTTTCGGATTTTGCAAATCATATTCGGAACCCGACTATAATAAATTCGAAAGTATGTAAATCAAGTAGGACCTTTTCTTCATTTATTTTAGAAAACGAAAAATAGAAAAATGTAGTCATGTTAAGATTATCCTTTTAAAAATAATGAGACGAGCCTCGCCAAATAAAAAATGTAAATTGCGGGGCCCTCAATAATTGGTCATAATAAATACTTAGAATTTGGGATGGACTATTTAGTGAATTTCACTGCCCTCCCCAAAGATAATAACGCGTTAGCCTCTTTAGACGCGATTTAATTAAATTACTTTCTTAAACACGGGTGCACATTTATGTGACCCAAATCCAAATCTCAGCGAAGTCGAAAGGTGTCTCTAATCACGGGTACATTGATTGTGACATGGTTCGAGATGTGTGTCCATGACGTTGCAAATTCCTTTTAAAAAATAAAAATGAGATGAGCCCCGCCGAATAAAAATACAAAATTGCGGGGCCCTTAGTAAATATTTGCTTCAAAATTGCTTAAACTTCGGGATGGACCGTTTAGCAAAATTTCACGGCCCTACCCAAAGTAAATGATACGCTAGTCGCTTTAGACGCGCCTTTAATAATTTAATTTTCTTAAACTCGGGTGCACATTTATGTGACCCAAATCCAAATCTCAACGGAGTCAAAGTGTGTCGACGACCACGTGTACACTGATTGTGACGCGGTTCGAGATACATTTTCACAACGTTACAATTCCCTGTAAAATAATAATAATAATAATGAAAGCGGTAAAGAGTTAAAATCTGCACATACGTTCATATTTGTATAAAATCAGATTAACAAGCCGAATATGACAGTTGAGCGACCGTGCTAGAACCACGGAACTCGGGAATGCCTAACACCTTCTCCCGGGTTAACAGAATTCCTTATCCGGATTTCTGGTGCGCAGACTGTTAAACAGAGTCATTCTTTTCCTCGATTCGGGATTCAACCGGTGACTTGGGACACCATAAATCTCCCAAGTGGCGACTCTAAAATAAATAAATAAATCCCGTTTCGGTTGTCCTTTAATTGAAAAAACTCT
Organism: Nicotiana sylvestris; assembly: GCF_000393655.2. Taxonomy (NCBI): domain Eukaryota; kingdom Viridiplantae; phylum Streptophyta; class Magnoliopsida; order Solanales; family Solanaceae; genus Nicotiana; species Nicotiana sylvestris. Next base: position 6,183,740 of record NC_091067.1, on the reverse strand, counting down.
TTCACCCCTTGCGGGGGCGGAAAAAGGAGGTGTGACAGCTCTGGCGACTCTGCTGGGGATTTTCTTTAACCCAGAACCACTGGTTCAGGGTTAAGAATTCGAGCTTAGAATAATTGTTCTTATTTGGCTTTATTTATTATCTGATTTCATTATATGTTTTAGCCTAAATGTGCAAAATGTTGCTCTTACCGCTTTGATATTAATTGGACTGTATATATAAACTGTGTCGAAACCCCTCTCTGCTCTCTCTTGAGGAGTGCACGCTGGTCGTGACTTCTTTCTGTTAGTGTCATATACCAAAAATAGAACGAGGATTCGGAGGAGTTGCAAAACCGGATGGCCCTTTGGTTACCGGTACACAGCTCCCATCCTCGGCTCGAGTAGTCCGCTCGGGTAAGCCAGGTCTAGAACAAACACCTAGGTTTTAAAACTTAGTATAACGAAGCCTCAATGTCGGACCCCTAGTAGGAACGCTTATTTGCATTATGTGCATTTGACTTAGGGGACTCAACACAAGGGTTGAGTTCGTCTAAGACTAGCAACCTGAAATGAAAAGACCATCCTGCTACATCCTGTTTGCTTTATGCATTCATTTGCTTCAGACTTGCATGCTGACCGGTTTCGAAAATCTGGAATATTGGAAAATTGTGAAATTAAAAAGAGTGAAGTAACAGCGTAGAGAGTTAATTGCCTATTTTAGAAAAACCAATGCCCAAATACTGTCGAAGTTCTGCCGAAATTTTGGGAAAATGAAAAAAAAAAAGAAAAATGTTTATTTTTTTTATAGTTTGTTTCACTCAAAAAGCAAAAATATATAGAAAAGAGTCTTGTATTTTTGGTTTGGAAAATAGGTTGGTCATTGTTTGTTAAAAAAAAAGTCTTTGTTTTGTCTTATTTTCAAAATAGAAGAGGAAAAATAGTTTGTCGTGTCATGGAAAATGAAAAAGAATATATTGTTTCTAAAATTTGGTTTATGTTCTCTGCCCGAACTACGCCAGTTTGATTCTCACAAGGGGTGAGATACGTAGGCAACCCCCATCGGGTCCAACTTTTTTTTGCAAAAAATAATCCGAAGGAACGAAAATTTTACTTTTATTTGAAAATAGTTAGGGTGATGCCATTCTTTTCAGAAATAGCCGAATGTCCCTAAAAGGGCACCGGAAGGTTGTTTTTGCAAAAACAACTGCATGTGGTCATTTTTCAAGGTTTTTCACCGGTCAGTCAACACAGCCTTAAAATCTTCATCTTCGAGGTGTTGAAAGGTCGTAATTGCAAAACCGGATTTTATTTGGAAAAAAAGGGGAAAAGAAAAGTGTGTCAATTTTGTCTTTGAGTTAAATGAGTCTTGATTTTTGCTTAATCACCCTAACAAACATGCAGAATGAGCACAGGTCCAAGTTTGCCGGTAACAGTTAGGAGCAAGATCCCTTTGGAGTTGCGCTTGTGGTGGGAGGATTTGGAAAAGTCAGAGCAAGACAAGATCAAACTGCATCTGGGAGGTCTGACCAGTTTGTTGAATGTCAGGCCAGATGCGACATCATAAAGGCTTTGGTTACATTTTGGGACCCGACCCACAATGTATTCCACTTCTCGGATTTTGAACTCACCCCAACCTTAGAAGAGGTAGCAGGCTACATGGACGTTACTGAGGGGTTAAGGCACAAATATCTGATCGCTCCGAGAGCCGTAAATTCGCACAAGTTCATGGATCTACTGAAGATAAGCAAGGGAGTCACGTACACTGAATTGGATAGGGGTTTTTCTACTTTGCAATTCACATACCAGAGGTATGGGCACATAGGAGGGTTCGATGATCCGGAAAGCGGTGTTTGCAGTAGAGGGAATCGGACAAAGTGGGATGAACATAGGCGTTTCGCCTTCATGGTAGCATTCTTGGGCATTGTGGTGTTTCCTCGGAAAGATAGGAATATTGATTTAAAGGTGGCTGGAATCGTCAAAGTCCTTATTACCAACAACAAAAGCACGCTTGCTCCTATGATAGTGTTCGAGATATACCGAACTCTCACAGCCTGTATAGCCGGGGCAGATTTCTTCGAAGGATGCAATTTGTTACTGCAGATGTGGATGATCGAGCACTTATGTCATCATCCTCAGTGTATGCGCTATATGTCTACAAACGAAGGCTGCATCGAAGGATATAACCTGAGGGTTTCAGGGCTCAGATTACCAGAAGGGTTTGAAGACTGGGTATCCTATCTCCGTGCCATCGCCGCAGTACAAATAGATTGGACATTGGGTTGGCTTCCTGTTGAAGAAATTGTGTATATACCCGCCACTGGTCCTTACTTCCTCTTAATGGGACTCAGAGGTGTTCAGCCTTATGCTCCTTACCGAGTGATGAGACAATTGGGAAGATTCAGGTGGTACACCCAGACGAAGATCTCAGTATTTATGCAGTCGAGGTCAGCAACGACGGCCAATTTCATGAAAAGACAGTTTGTTATATATGGAGTGAATGCCAGTATTTGTCGGCGAATACTCGAGTGTGTGACCTATCCAGAGGTGAAGTCTCACCTGCCTATCTCGCTTGGCATAGAAAGAAGAGCACTGCGAGAGACGAACCAGAATGGCCAACCAAAAGACCTCACCTCCGAGATTTTGTTGAGTCATCGCAAGAACAATGGGGCTGGCTTGCAAAAGAAGAAAACTACAGGGCAGAAATAGGCAAACTAAAACAACAGATTAGGGACCTGAAATTTGAAAACGATGTGCAAGTTGCTGCCGACAAAGGGGAAAAAAGCAAGTTGACTCAAGAAAACAAGGCCCTGGGAGCCCGAATCCGCCAAGACAGAAAGAATGTCGGTGACCAACAGAAAAATCGGTCCAATGAGAGGTTGATAGCAGAGCTGAGGAGTCAGGTCAGCAAAAGTCGAGAGGACTTGGAGAGATCTGAAGCTTGCATAGCAAGAATGAGGGTCAGATGGGCAAAAGGTACAATGGCCCGGAGGAAGCATCTGCAACAAGTCATAAGGAATTCTGAAATGAGCATCGGGATATTAAGGAAAACGAACTCCACTCTTCAGGAGCAGATCTTCAAACAAGACTGAGATGCCCAAGCTGACAGAAGGCACTGTTATGATGTGATGACCAGAATGGAAAAACAAATGGAAAGGTTCCAGGATCGACTCACCGACAATACTCAAGCACTGGGACTAAAAAACTGGTGAATATAGCAATTATTCAGGGGAAAGGGACAACATCCGAGATAGGATTGACGAGATTGGGCACTACATTTACAAGAGATACTTGGCATGTGAGCATATGCCTCGTGATACCCTACTCGCCTCCATCATGGGCTATGTTCACCGGATCATGAATGAGTTAAAAAGCTTACAAAGAGGTCTCACACCAAAGCCCGCGGAAAGGCCGAACGATGCCTCGCGAGCACCTAAGTTGAAATCCTTAATGTATCCCTAGTTCGAGTCTTATTTGTTGACTTTATGGGTCCGTTATCTTCCCATATGTTGTTTTTTGTTTCTTTTATCGAGTCAGGTTAAGAATTTTGGAATCTATACTATTGTTGTTCTTTGTTTAAAATAAGTAGTTTGTAATAGCAAATTTTGGTGATGAATTGAATGATTCCAAAAGAATTTTGCGTCTTTACTTTGTGGCAGAACTACGCCCGGTCTGATTCACGCGGGTGTAAGCACGTGATTTTTGCCCAATATGAGAATTACTCCCAAAAAATTCAAAAATAAAATGATTTTTCTTTGGTGTGCAATTTTGTGATATTTTATGATATTTTTGAATAATTATTTGTATTTGTCTGTGCATGTTTATTTGTTAAATTATTAAAAATACAAAAATATGTCGCATTTTGCATGTAGGATTTAATTCTACAATTGTTAGTAATTAAATTTGTTTTACAAAAATTAAAAATTACAAAAATAGGCATCGTTTGCATTTTTAGCATTTAATGTCCAAATATACAATTTTATGCTTAATTATTACTTAATTGTGCGTTAATTGTTATTGGGAGTTAATTTGCGCTTTTATAACTTAATTTAGTTCTTAATAATAGTTTAAGTATTTTTATAATTTAGTTTTAGAAAAATAAAAGAAGAAAAGAGAGCAAAAATATAAAGAAAGTCGGAATTGGGCCTCTTCTTCGATTTCAAGCCACAGGCCCAAAAAATGGCCCAATCTTCCCAAACGACCCAGTCCATTTCGAACTGGGTCGACCCAGTCCATAACCCAACACCCTTATTATCTTGCATTTCAAAAATAAAACAAAAACAAAAAGAAAAAAAAATCAAAAAACCCTAACCTAAACACTAAACTACCCGCCCCCTCTCACTTTGCTTCATCTTCTCCAACCTCCAAACCCCATCTCCCATGGCTTCCCTTTGCCTTCAACCTCAAGCAGCCATGCACGTCACCCTCACGACCCCGGCTCGACTAAACGACCCCAGCCCTATCCGCCATTGATGAAGCTCGTCGAGCTCAAGCTTGAGCTCGACGTCCATGGTTGCCTTCAACCTCAAGTCCAAACAACCAGCCATGGCTGACCCTACTGCTTCTTCTTCCTCACTTCATGCTGCTGCTATATCTGCTTTCATCTTCCCCGTCGCTACTGCTTCGTCGTCGACCAAGCAGACCACGCTGTTGTTTCTCCGTCGCAGCTGCTGCCCGCATCCGCCATTGACGCAGCCATTTCTGCTCCCCGATGCTTCTGCTTCAGTCTTCTTCTACTGCTGCTCGTCGAAGCTCCAACTTCTTTCCCCTACTTCTGCGTCGTCCAAACAGCTGTTGCCCGAGCTCTTCATCTTCCAGTCCAAACGACTGGTTCTTCATCGAGTTCCTTCAGCTTCCAGTCCAAACGACTGGTTCTTCATCGAGTGGCTTTTATCTTCCAGTTCCTCCGCTCGTTGTCGTGGCTGTTTCGTCGTCGCTGCTGGCTGCTCACGTTTCCGCCATGGACGATCAAGCATTGATGCTGCCATGGCCAGCTGCGGGCTGCTGCATCCTTTCCCTCCGTCTTCTTCGTTTTGTTGAAGGTCTTTCGTTGAGTCGTAGCCCGGACAAATTTGTTTACAATCGAGTTCGTCGTTGATTCATCTCCGGTTAGTTGTTTTTGAGTTTTATTTTTGTCCATATTTCGTTTTATATTTCTCGAAGTTAAAATCGTTAAATATTTTATTCTTGTTTTGTTCGTTGTTCATCGTTGAAATAATTTTCTAGTGTGTTCATGTGTTTTGATTGAATTAATTTTCAGATTTCAAATGGAAAGTTAATTAATGGTTTTTCATGTTTATTTCATGTTTGTTTTATTGTTTAAGTAAGAATTTGTTAGTTTGATGTTTGTTAGATTCAAATTGAAATTTAATTGATTATTTCTTCAATTTGTTTCATGTTGTTATATATTTTCCAGAAATTATTAATGTTGTTTGAGTCATTTAAATCCGTCATGTTTGTTGTTTTAAAAAAAATAGATTAATTCATGTCCATACTTTGTTTAATTGTTCTTGAATCCGAAATTTGTATAGTTTGATTTCTTGATTTCTTGTTTATCACTTATGATTATTTCTTGAATTTGTCTCATGATCTTATTTAAAGTTTAATATAGGAATTGTTTGTTGTAATGTTGTTAGAGTTGATTTTAAGTTCAATATTATTGAATTTGGAAATCTAAATATACTTGTTTGATTGTTGTTGTTGAATCTGAAAATAGGATTGTTTGTTGCTAAAAAATATTGTTCAATCAAATTTTAGTTGTTCTTTGTTGTTCAATTTGTGTTCATGTGATTTGTTGTTGAAATGTTGAAGAAATCATGTTCATGTGATTTGTTGTTTAAATTTGTGTAGAAATTGGTCATATTGGCTATATTTTGGTTGAGTGTGATTAATTGATTTGTTATAGCTGATGGGGTAGTTTGGTAATTTGCAGTACGTTCAGGGGTAGTTTGGTAATTTCAGTAAGGTCGGAGGTGTAGTTTAGGAATTGTACATTTTGTAATTTTTTATGTGAAGCATGGGGGACAAAATGTATTGGGGTGGGTTGTGATATAGTTGTTTAATATAAAGGGGGGACAAGACAAGATTTAGTGGGGAGGAATCTTGTATTTATTTAGTGAAGCATGGGGGACAAAATATAATGGGGTGGTGATGATATATTTATTTAATATAATGGGGATGAGTGGGAAGATAATGGGTTTGGTATGGGAAAGGGATTGATTTTAATTGATTAAAGGGTTGAGATTATATATAGGAAGTCTTGAATACAAAACAGAACACACAGATAGAGAAATATAGAGAGGAATCTGAAAGAGAGATTAAGAAAAGAAGAAAAAAAGAAAACAGAACTAAGAAAAATAAAAGAAGAAAGAATCTGGAACAGAAAAATAGAAGAGAAAGAAAGAAAATCTGAAACATTGCTTCTTGAATCTGTCCGGGTCTGTTTGTTGATATTGCTTGGGTTAAATCTGAAATTTCCTAAAATTCCTGCCACTATACGTCTGGGCTTCGTGGGTCTTGTTGTTTGTTGTTGAAATCTGTTGAAACATTGGTATATTCTGTTGGTTTAATTGCTGCTACTACTGCTGAAATATTGCCTCTTTTACCCTCATTTCCAGGTATATATTTTAGACTCATGTTGTGGAAAGCTTCAACATTACCAGCTAAATGAAGTGTGGAATTATAATTATGTCTTTTACTCGTTTAAATCTATTAATTTAAATTTCAGTTTCGTTTCAGTTAGTTAACATGGTAGTATGCTTAACATGATCGCTACTAGTTAATCATTCCCTTTTGAAGTTCGTATAAACGTTGTAATAATGTCATCTATTTCAGAATTTCAATGAGTATAAGTTATGTTCGAATTGTCAAGATAGGGAACATGGCAGAAAGTTGGCCAATAATTCGATCTTGTGATATTGTTAGCTAAATAAAGAATAGTGTAGAAATATCAAAAACTATATTATTAGCCTATTTTGTCAAATATCCGATTTTGTTTAAGGCTAGATAATGTTAATTGTATTTCGTTCATATATGGTATAATAACAAGTTATGTGAATAGCCATGGTGGAAATGTGAATTGATATAATTCGTCCCGTTTATGATGTTGGAATATGATGAATGGTTCGGACGTACCACTACGTTGCATGTGATGCCATTTTATTGAGTCAATTTGTATAATAGTTCTCTTTCTCACCAACTTGATTTTATCCATCACTGTAAACAAATTAACCAAACAATCATAACTTTGGACTAAAAACAAGTATATGAAAAGGATATGGGATTTATAAGCACGAATTGCAATATTTTATGTCAAAGATATGTAGAAATAGAGTTCGCATTAAATATAACAATGAAAATTCTTCAAAAACTATTATTTTGTTTATCAAATTAATTCTTTTCCCCGTTTTATATGCGATTCGATTTTGGATATACTAATGTTGCATCCACGATAAAAATGGTAGTTTTTTTTTAGTTACATATTGTTTGTTTCTTTTTCATATCATTAATTCTTTAAGATTTGAATAGTTTTAAGGTATATATATAATTCATATACGTAAAAATAAGACTTGCGGTCAACACATAATAACTTTTAAGAAAATTTGGAGACGTCTAAATCAGTGTTTCTCTATGGCTTTCATATTAAAATAAGTGGACGCAATAAACAATTTGTAGAGAATTTTATCAAGAATATTTTGTGAAATTAGGGATACGTTCGCGTGGCCTAAATTACATTTTTTTAAAGGCAGTACGGATTATGCGTTCGCGCAACTTTGAGTCAAAATTTTAATAAAAAGAGATTCGTCGGAGGATCTTAAATTAATTTCACAAAAACCTGAGATGTGCAGTTCACTACTTAATTATACAAGAGCGACGAACGTTCTTAATTTTATTTTAAGCACAATTTCAAACATAAGTCCTTTTTTATAATAAAAATGTATAAAAAATAATATTATCAATCTTATTGTGTACACGTATGCGTGACATGATTCTTTACGTTTATAAAAATATATAAGGCGAATATACGTACGCGTGATTCGTTTCAAGAAAATCTTTAATTTGTAAACAATCTAAACAGGAGCGGTAACAAAAATCATGCAATAAAAATGTATTTAACAAATCAAGATAATTAAGCCAAATATAATAACGGTTAAGCGACCGTGCTAGAACCACGGAATTCGAGAATGCCTAACACCTTCTCCCGAATTAACAGAATTCCTTACTCGGATTTTCTGGTTCGCAGAATGACAAATAGAGTCATATTCTCCTCGATTTGGGATTAAAACCGGTGACTTGGGACACCTTAAAATTCCCAGGTGGCGACTCTGAAATAAACAAACAAATTTCGTTTCGACTGTCCTTTAATTGGAGAAAACTCCCTACGCCTCCCGCGGGGGCGAAAAAAAAAAGGAGGTGTGACAGCTCTGGCGACTCTGCTGGGGAATAAAAGTGAATTCGAGCTTAAAATAACTGTTATAGTTGGCTTTATTTATTATATGATTTTTACATGTTTATGATTTATTTGAATTGTGAATATAAAACTGCTACGAAACCCACCTTCTTTCTGAGTCTTCTAAATTTATGGTGCACACGTGCGCGTGGCCCACCTTTCTGTTAAAGGTCATACCAAATAAGACGAAGTTGGGACAAGTAACTAGGCCGGGTAGACTTTCGTGCTCCCGGTACGTTGCCCCCACTTCGGCTCAAACTGTCCGTTTGGGTAAGCCAGGTCTAGAACAATCTGCCTCAGGTTTTTCACTTAGAATAACTCAGCCTCGTACCGGATCCCTAGTAGGAACGTCTATTTGCATCATGTACATTTGACCTTGGAGACTCAACACAGGGGTTGGGTCTGTCTAGGACAGGTGAACCCGAAATGAAAAGACCATTCTGGTGCATCCTACTTGCTACTTGTGCATTCATTTGCCTCGAATCTGCTTGTTGACCAGCTTAATTAAAAAAAAAATCATTGCGAGAGCCGAGAAATAAAATGTTTTTTTAAAATATATATATATATATATATATATATATATATATATAGTTTTAAGTTTTGAAAAATAAGAAGTGCTAAATAAATAGATAAATAAAAAAAATAAAAAAAAATAATTTTTTTTTAGTGTCTGTTTTCAAAATGAGTCTTGATTTTGTTAAAATTAATTTCAGATACAAAATGAGCACCACACAAAACCCACCGTCCGCGAATGCAGACGAGTTTCTATTTCGGCTTCAGATGTGGTGGTATGAGTTAGGCGAAGATGGTCAAAAATGGGTCATTAAGCATTTGGGAAATCTCACAGATATTATGAAAGTTAAACCACGTGATGATCTGATTGCGGCGTTAGTAACTTTTTGGGACCCTGTTCACAATGTCTTTCGTTTCTCTGATTTCGAGCTTACTCCTACATTAGAAGAGATAGCTGGATATGCTGGTTTTGACGGAGATCTAAGAAATCAAAATCTAATATTCACAAAGGCTCCCTCGGTACATCGATTCTTCGGTCTTCTGAACATCAGTAATCAAATCAGGAAAAGCAATGTCATCAACGGATGTTGTTCTTTCAACTTCCTATATTCAAGGTTCGGAAAGCCAGATGGATTTGAAATTCATGAGAAAGGCCTTACTAACAAGCAAAATAAAGACACCTGGCAGATTCACCGTCGCTTCGCTTTCATGGTGGCTTTTCTGGGAATCATGGTCTTCCCAAACAAAGAACGAACAATTGATATTCGCACAGCGAAAGTCGTACAGGTCCTCACTACCAAGGAAAATCACACCCTTGCCCCGATCATTCTCTCAGACATTTATCGAGCGTTGACTTTATGTAAATCAGGGGCAAAAGTCTTCGAATGATGCAAAATTTTGTTGCAAATGTGGATGATCGAACATCTCCAACATCAGTCCAAGATCGTACAGTATGGTCCAAGCAATGATAATTTCATCGAGAGTTATGAGGAAAGAATAAAAGATTATAAGTCCCCAGAAGGGATGGAAGCCTGGGTATCTCATCTAAGGGCTTTAACGGCGAATCAAATTGAGTGGACTTTGGGATGGCTCCCAATAAAGGAAGTGATACACATGTCAACCTTGAAATGTTATTTGCTACTATTGGGATTGAGAAGCATACATCCATATGCGCCACAGAGAGTTCTAATACAACTAGGAAGATACCAAGTGGTTCCTGATGATGAAGATTTAAGTATGCAAGTAATCGAGTTACACCCTGAAGCCCCTCTTCCCGAGGTTTTAATTCAGCAGATGTGGAATGGATGTCGATACTTAAAAGACGATACTCAAGTCCCAGACACTACAAAGGGCGAGATAAATCCAGGATATGCAAGGTGATTTGAGAAATGGTCCCGCGTGGATGATGCACCAGAACCCGATCTAAGAAGGCCAACAAAAAGACCCCATGTTCAGACCTTTAACGATAAAATCCAAGAGCGACTAATTTGGGGAGAAAAGGAAAAGGGGTACAAAGCAACTATCCATGCCTTAAAGGAAAATCTGAGGAGCCTCAGTCTGGAGAAAGATTTGCAAGCACAAGAAGCCGAAGGCGAGAAGAAGAGTCTAGCTTGTGAGAATGAAAATCTTCACGCTCAATTTCAAAAAATGAAGAAAGCTTCTGAAACACCAATGAGGAGTTGGAAGGATCAAAAAATCATCGCCAATCTTTTTGAAAAAATGCAAGATTATGATTCCATTTTGGCAAAAACCGAAAAGGCGTTGAGCAAAGCTAAAGAAAGAATCCAACAATTAAACGAAGAGGCCAGATCTAATAAGGAACACCAAGTAAGGCAATCCGAAGAAGACAGGGCACAATTCAAGAAGGAAAAAGACCGTTGGATACATTCAGAAGCCCAACTTCATGCACAACTGGAAGAAGCGAGAAGATACAACAGAGAGCATCAACATGCAGACATCGACAGAGAAAGAGCACAAGCAAGACTCGATCAGGCCAGACTCCGAGCTCAATTAGAGTCAGCTTTAGATCGTGAAGACCGTATCAGAGATATAGCCACAACTCGCCAACAGTAACTGCAAAACCAAGACCAACGTCTCCAAGACTTCAGGGCACAAATCCATGATTTAGCGGTTTACACTTCTCAAAGTTATGTGAACTGCCAAGGGATGGATTATGAAAGGTTTATAGAGCATGCACCTATTTTTGCCCGTCATCTGGCAACGGAGTTAGAAAGAATGTATCGTACGCTGGGAGGTCATCCAGGTCAAGCCCCACATTGAGCAGATAATCCAATGATTGACAACAAAAGTGGAAAGTGGAGCATGTTCAGAGATGTTAAGAGTTGTGTCTTTTATTTTGATTTGGGTGTGTGTGTTTTCAAACCATTTTCTTGTAATGTTTTCCAAATGTAATGTCTGTTCCATCTTTGTATTATTTTCAAGAATAAATAAACCTTACGTCCGAACTACGCAAGGTCTGATTCATGCGGGGGCATGATACGTAGGCAATCTCTATAAGATTTGACCACAATAAAAAATATATATATATAAAAAATAAAATAAAATAAGAGTGAGCAACAATAAAAGACCAAGAAAAGCTGGGATGACACAAGCAGCCGAGCAAATGCATAATAGAAATGGGTTATTTGTCTAGGAGCATTTCATCTCAACGTGTAATTATATATGTGTTAAACTCTCAAAACTAACAAGTTTGCTCATTTCTAGAATTCAAGCAGTTAGTTTCTCTAAAGAGTATACTGGCATATTATCATTATCACACGAGATCAAAAGGACCAATACCCGAAAATATGTCTATCCCAGATGTCGACACAGGTATTGAGATAGAGGAGATGGATGTCGGTAAAATGAAAGAAGAGATGTTTAAACTCAAGCAGCAAATGCCTGAGATGTACCGGGCCTGGTCTACAGGGCAGTCACCCCCATCTTACCCAACTAACCCTGCTCCATCACTAGCCCAAACTCAGGATAATCTTACCACTGAACTATCCCCAAATTTCCCCATCTACCAACACTACCGAGGCACCACCTCTCAGACACCGCAATCTCCCCCTCCTAAACCAGTTCCGTACCTTCCTCCACCTGTAACTTCTGCCAACTACATTCCACAAATCTCCTAGTGAGCCTATATTCCAGGCCCAAGACAACCAATACTACCCCCCGGAGCCTACTTTCAAAGCCTCCAAAATCCATTCATCTACTCCTCGTCTTAACCTCCCAACTGAAATTGACAAGCCAGTCAAAAATGCTGAACAAGAAGAGATGTTCAGAAAGGTCAAAAGCTTAGAACAATCGTTCCGAGAAATGCGAGGGTTGGGAGGACAGGCCAGTGTGGCTTACAAGGACTTATGCTTATTCCCAAATGTGCAATTACCAATTGGTTTTAAGATGCCCAAATTTGACCTATACAACGGTCATGGCGATCCAGTAGCCCACTTAAGGGGTTTCTGCAGCAAGATGCGAGGAGCTGGGGGAAAGGACGAATTACTAATGGCTTATTTCAGTCAAAGTTTGAGCGGATCAGCTCTAGAGTGGTATACTCGACAGGACCATGGGAGATGGTACACCTGGGATGACCTGGCACAGGCATTTGCATACCATTTCCAATACAATCTGGAAATCATCCCAGATCGACTATCTTTGACAAAATTTGAGAAAAAACACAATGAAAGTTTCAGAGAGTATGGCTTCCGGTGGAGAGAACAGGCAGCAAGAGTGGATCCTCCTATGAAGGAGAGTGAAATGGTAGACTACTTCCTTCAAGCCTTGGAACCAACTTACTATGCCCATTTGGTTTCAGCGGTAGGAAAATCATTCAACGAAGTAGTGAAGATGGGAGGTAAGGTGGAAGAAGGCCTCAAGACAAATAAAATCATGAGCTATTCGGCTATTAAGGCGACTACTCAAGCTATTCAAGGCGGGGTAGGAGGAATCGGAAGAAAGAAAATGGAGGAAGCAGCGGTAGTTGATTCAGGAAATTGGTCGGGATCCAGAGGTTCACCTCTTTACTATAATCAACATCGACCTCACCAATCAACTTACCACCCCAATTCACCCCAACACTACTATCACCCTTCGGAACCTCATTTTTCCATTAACCATGCACAAGCATACAATCAGCCACCTGCTCACGCTAATTGGCGTGCTCCTATCATACCAAGTACCTACCCTTATCCGCGAGCCCACTCCGGACCAGGTTTCAGGCCTAGTCCAGTATTCAGGGGTGAAAGGGGGCAGAAAAGGAAAACCTTCACTCCATTGGGAGAGTCCTACACTAGTCTGTTCCACAGGCTGAGATAGCTGGACATGCTAAGACCAATACAATCCAAGCTACCCAATCCTCCTCCAAAGAATCTGGACTACACCAATAGCTGTGAGTATTGTTCCGGTACACCAGGCCATGATACGGAAAAATGCTGGCATTTAAAGAATGCAATACAAGAGCTGATTGATACTAATAAAATTGAGGTTCAAACCCCCGAAGCTCCCAATATCAACAGAAATCCAATGCCAGCCCATCAGGAGGCCAATATGATAGAAATAGTACAGGCTGATGGGGAGACAAAGAAGCCGTCACAAACCATCATGATGATCAGGTCTCATGAAGCCAAGCCAGATGAGCAGTTAACAGAGGAGAAGTCGGTACCTAAGCAGAACAGAAATGGTGATGAACCATCTGTGGTAGTCGAGAAGGGATCTTCGAGCAAAGTTGCCACAAAGTAAGAAAGGTCGAAAGTGATAGTACCAGGGGTCGCCAGTAAACCCATTGCAGTCGTGGAAGGAGCCCGATAGATCGGGTTATTATCAAACCTGTAACCCAGTTACCGGTGATCAACAACAAGGCTATTCCATGGAACTATGAACGGGTAACAGTAATGTACAAGGGAAAAGAAGTCAAGGAAGAAGTCTATGAGGTGCAAGGCTTGACTCGTTCGGGAAGATGTTTTACTCCCGAAGAGTTAAGAAAAACTAAAAATAATCCAACACCAATAAAGAAAGTTGTGACGGAAGAAGAAGCGGAAGAGTTTTTAAGAAAAATGAAGCTCCATGACTATTCTCTTGTGGATCAACTGAAGAAGACGCCCGCTCAAATTTCATTATTGTCATTACTGATCCATTCAGAGGAGCACCGTCTAGCTTTGATGAAAATCCTGAATGAGGCTCACGTTCCTGATAAAATCTCTGTAAATCATTTGGGAAGAATAGCCAACAGAATCTTTGAGGCAAACAGAATTACATTTTCTGATGATGAATTGCCTGTGGAAGGTACTGAGCACAACAGAGCTCTTTACCTCACCGTGAAATGTGAAAACTCCATAGTAACCCGGGTATTGGTTGACAACGGGTCAAGTGCAAACATCTGCCCTCTCTCCACTTTAAGAAAATTGAAAATAAAAGAGGAGAGGATCCAGAAAAATAGTATTTGCATACGGGGGTTTGACGGTGGAAGCAGAGGTTCATTTGGTGACATAGTGCTGGAGCTGACAATAGGGCCAGTTGAATTCACGATGGAGTTTCAAGTGTTGGATATAACTGTTTCTTATAATTTGCTGTTGGGTCGACCATGGATCCATGCTGCCAAAGCAGTCCCGTCAACACTACACCAGGCGGTCAAGTTTGAATGGGATCAACAGGAAATAGTTGTGCATGGGGAGGACAGTTTAAATGCTCACAACAGTGCCATTGTACCGGTCGAGGGAATAGAAAATGACCAGGGACCATGGGTATACCAAGTGTCCGACACAATGTCGGTAGAAAAAATTCCAGAGGGGAAGTACCTTCCGAATCCAAAGATAACCTCTGCATCAGTCATGGTAGCCTATGAAATGTTAAAAAATGGTTTTGTACCCGGCAAAGGTTTGGGCTCATCTTTGCAAGGAATTATTCAACCAGTATCTCTCCCCGAGAACTGGGGAACATTTGGTTTGGGATTCATACCCACTGTCACAGACGTGAGCAAGGCCAGAAAGCTGAAACAAAAGGCATGGGTTCTTCTAAAACCAGTCCCATATCTATCAAAGTCTTTTGTCAAGACCGGTGCTAAAAATCACCCGATAACAACAATTCCTAAATCCCTGGTCAATCCTGAGGAGGAATTAATTGAAAGATTCGAGAAATTGTTTGACGATGTGAATATGGTGGAAAGCGGGGAAGGTTGTAGCAACGCAGAAGTTCAATTCGTTGGGCCAGAAACAAAGCTTAATAATTGGAAAGCCACTCCTCTCCCCATTCGAAAGGAGTCTTGGTAGTTTATTTTGATTTTCTTTCAGTTTGTTTGGGTTACCTCAGGGTTGTAATCCCAATGCTTATCTTACAGTTTGTTTGAAGTGTGCAAACCTTGTTATCTTTCATCATCCAATAAAATACAGTTTCCTTTTTCATTATCATTCCTGATAGTTTTCTTTTCTTTTTCTTCTTTTTTCTGTACAGTTCTTTTTACGCTGGCTCTAGTGATATGGCATGCATGAGGAATCCTCAGCCCAGTCTTAAAAATCAATCTGGTTCCGAAATAATAATTCAAGAAATATATTGTGATTATGAATCAGAATATGATGAAGATGAGGCTTTTGAAGAGATTAGTAAAGAGTTAATTCACTTTGAGGAAAAAACCAAACCTAACCTGAGTGATACCGAAGACATCAACATAGGGGACACGAATAATATCCGGGAAACTAAAATAAGTGTCCATCTCGAACCAAAGATCCGAGAAGAGTTAATTAAGGCACTCATAGAATTCAAAGATGTTTTTGCATGGTCATATGACGACATGCCAGGCTTGAGCACTGATTTAGTGGTTCACAAATTGCCCACCGATCCAATGGTGCCTCCTGTCAAGCAAAAGTTGAGAAAGTTCAAGCCTGATATGAGTGTGAAAATTAAAGAAGAAATCACCAAACAGTTGGAGGCAAAGGTCATTCGAGTCACTCGATATCCTGTTTGGTTGGCTAATATCGTTCATGTGCCAAAGAAAGACGGCAAAATTAGAATATGCGTCGACTACCGCAATCTCAACAAAGCAAGTCCGAAGGATAATTTTCCATTACCCAATATCCATATTTTGATCGATAATTGTGCCAAGCATGAGATAGGATCTTTCGTGTATTGTTATGCCGGGTATCATCAAATTCTAATGGATGAAGAAGATGCAGAAAAGATGGCATTCATCACACCATGGGGAACTTATTGCTACCGGGTAATGTCATTCGGTTTGAAGAACGCCGGGGCAACTTACATGAGAGCAATGACCACGGTGTTTCATGATATGATACACAAGGAGATTGAGGTATACGTGGACGATGTGATCATAAAATCAAAGCATCAGGCCGACCACGTTGGGGATTTGAGGAAATTCTTCTTAAGACTTCGCAGGTACAACCTCAAGCTTAACCCTGCCAAATGCGCATTTGGAGTTCCATCTGGAAAGTTGCTGGGATTCATAGTCAGTCGGCGAGGCATCGAGCTAGACCCATCAAAAATCAAAGCCATCCAAGAATTGCCACCTCCAAGGAACAAAACTGAATTAATGAGTTTGTTGGGGAGGTTGAATTACATCACCAGGTTTATTGCTCAGCTCACGACAACCTGTGAGCCTATTTTCAAATTGTTGAAAAAGGATGTTGCGGTCAAATGGACCGATGAGTGTCAAGAAGCGTTTGATAAGATAAAAGGATACTTGTCGAACCCACCCGTGTTGGTCCCGCCAGAGCCAGGAAGACCTCTGATTCTTTACTTGACGGTCTTGGAAAATTCATTTGGTTGTGTATTGGGGCAACATGACCTCACCGGCAGAAAAGAACAGGCCATCTACTACCTTAGCAAGAAATTCACAGCTTATGAGGTTAAGTATACTCATCTGGAAAAGACATGTTGCGCCCTAACTTGGGTAGCTCAGAAATTGAAACACTATTTGTCATCCCACACTACTTACCTCATTTCGCGTCTGGATCCGTTGAAATATATTTTTCAAAAGCCTATGCCAACAGGGAGACTTGCAAAGTGGCAGATATTGCTCACAGAATTCGACATCATCTATGTGACTCGGACTGCGATGAAAGCCCAAGCATTGGCCGATCATTTAGCCGAAAACCCGGTCGACGAGGAATACGAGCCGTTGAAGACTTATTTTCCCGATGAAGAAATAATGTATATCGATGAGATGGAGCAAAATGAAAAACCCGGCTGGAAACTTTTCTTTGATGGGGCTGCTAACATGAAAGGAGTCGGGATAGGAGCTGTAATTATTTCTGAGACCGGGCATCACTATCCTGTTACGGCTCAACTTCGATTTTATTGCACCAATAATATGGCTGAATATGAAGCTTGTATTTTGGGGTTAAGGCTAGCCGCAGACATGGGTATCCAGGAAATCTTAGTCATGGGAGATTCGGATCTTCTGGTACATCAAATTCAAGGAGAATGGGAAACCCGAGACTTGAAGCTCATACCATACCGACAATGTCTACATGATCTTTGTCAGCGGTTTCAATCAGTGGAGTTCCGGCATATTCCAAGGATCCATAATGAGGTTGCGGATGCATTGGCTACCCTGGCATCAATGTTGCACCATCCAGACAAAGCTTATGTGGATCCACTGCATATTCAAGTCCACAATCAGCACACTTACTGCAATATGGCTGAGGGGGAATTTGACGGTGAACCATGGTTCCACGAAATCAAGGAGTATATCAGAATGGGGATATATCCAGTACGAGCCACAGAGGATCAAAAAAGAACCATTAGGCGATTCGCAAATGGATTCTTCTTAAGTGGAGGAGTTTTGTATAAAAGAACACCAGACCTTGGATTGTTAAGATGCATAGATGCCAGACAAGCTACGGCTGTCATGTCCGAAGTACATTCGGGAGTTTGCGGACCCCACATGAGCGGATATGTGTTGGCAAAGAAAATCCTCCGAGCTGGTTACTATTGGCTTACCATGGAGCGAGATTGTATCAATTTTGTGCGCAAGTGTCATCAATGCCAGATACATGGGGATTTGATTCATTCTCCACCATCCGAGTTGCACACCATGTCGGCATCGTGGCCCTTCGTCGCCTGGGGCATGGATGTGATTGGACCAATTGAGCCGGCAGCATCCAATGGGCACAGGTTTATTCTGGTAGCCATTGATTATTTCACCAAATGGGTTGAGGCCAAAACATTCAAATCAGTGACCAAGAAAGCTGTGGTCGATTTTGTTCACTCAAATATCATATGTCGATTCGGAATCCCAAAGGTGATCATCACAGATAACGGTGCTAATCTTAACAGTAACTTAATGAGAGAAGTATGTCAACAGTTTAAGATTATACATCGCAATTCTACCCCATATCGGCCCAAGGCGAATGGAGCAGTCGAGGCAGCCAACAAAAACATAAAGAAGATACTTCGGAAAATGGTAGAAGGTTCAAGACAATGGCACGAAAAATTACCATTTGTGTTGTTGGGATATCGCACTACTGTTCGCACTTCAGTAGGGGCAACCCCTTATTTGTTGGTATATGGCACTGAGGCGGTAATTCCTGCAGAAGTTGAAATTCCTTCCCTTCGGATCATCGCCGAAGCTAAGATTGATGATGATGAATGGGTCAAAACCCATTTGGAACAGTTAAACTTGATTGATGAAAAATGATTGGAAGCAGTATGTCATGGCCAATTGTATCAAAGAAGAATAGCAAGAGCATACAACAAAAAGGTGCGTCCCCGGAAGTTTGAAGTAGGTCAGCATGTGCTGAAACGTATTCTTCCACATCAGGTTGAAGCAAAGGGCAAATTTGCCCCAAATTGGCAAGGACCGTTCATTGTGACCAGAGTATTGTCCAATGGTGCATTATGTTTAACAGATGTTGAAGGAAAATGCATAGACATGGCTATCAATTCTGATGCAGTAAAGAGATATTATGCATGATTTTTCTTTGGTATAATTATTAAATGTTTGTATTCGGCATTATTTCGAAGATTGGAATGACAAAGGCAATTTATTCTGCTATCCAAACACTATACCCTTTGTTTCCCCTTTGAGCCACATTCGTTTCTTTCTTACCCTCTCTGGGAATCAATGAAAATCAAATTAAAAAAAAAATAGAAAATCACTATTATGGAAGTGAACTACGTTTGACCTGATTCCTCAAAGAGGATACGTAGGTGCCTCACGGCTCGGTCATAGGGTGCATAATATGCATAATGTGCATAAAAAGAAACATCAAGAGACCCCAATCAAGAAACTGGGGCAGGCATTGTGTTGGTAATAAGAAAAAGATTCCAAGAGTTGTAATTTTAAACCCATATCAAAATTGTTTAACTTTTGATACCTTTTCATTCCAACCACATACCAAAAAGACCTTTCGATCAATCTTAGAAAAATGCCGAGTCGAGCAAATGAAGATGATTCATAACACTCTGGTCCAGACAAGAAGAAGTGATGAAAATGAGAGAGTCTTATAGGTGAAAACCCGCACGGGCACCATGAGACGACGGAAGCTAAAATAAAGTAAAATGAGAGAGTCTTATAGGTGAAAACCCGCACGGGCACCGTGAGATGACGAAAGGTGAGAGAAAGTAAAACGAGAGAGTCTTATTGGTGAAAACCTTCGCAGGCACCATAAGGCGAAAAGGAATTAAGAAATGAACAAATGAGGAAAGTTTGTCGGTGAAAACTCTTTTAGATACTGCAATTCGAACAAGGTTTGCAAATTGGCAAAAGTAAATTTGGGTTGTGGAAATTTTGAGAAAACAAAATGAAACAATTGAAAAAGAGATTGATTAAAAAGACTGGTTTGATTAATCCAAAATGCATACCCTGATCATTGGTGCCAGTGACTCCAATCAGATAAGTTCTTTATTCTTTCTCCAACAGTCATCCAAATTTGGATTTTTCTTTTCATTCTAGATTGTCGAAATCGTCATATTTTCGTCATTAATAACCTTACTCTTCTAAAGCTTTTGAGGTGAGTTTTGTTCCAAACAAATAAGAAGGAATGTCAAGGTATACTACCAAGATTCAAGATTGCATAGGACAAAATACGGCCATGATGGGCAGGAGGTAATAGGATAAAAATAAGATATGGGTGTAAGAAAAGTGGAATCAAAAGTGGTTCAGCAATGTCAGGAGAGACATATGATTACAGTTGAAAGGGTTTGAAGTGAAAACAACAGTTGGGGATCCTATAAGTTAAGGATCAATTACAAGGAAAAAACAGTCTTCTCAACCATTCCAAGGCAGTAAAACAAGACGAAGAGAAACCCCACCATCGGCAAGAATGTCCCAGCTAACCACCCTGCTTTAAACTAACAAAGTTTTCTTTGATTTGAAACAATGGCAAAAACAACATTTGTGTCAGGAAACAGCCGGTGAAGGAAATAGAAGAAATCAGGCGTCCACCTGAAGAATAAGGAAGAGCAATGGAAGTATTAGAAGTCAGGCATCCACCTGAAGAATAAGGAAGAGCAATGAAGTATTAGAAATCAGGCGTCCACCTGAAGAATAAGGATGAGCAGTTGAAGTATTAGAAATCAGGCGTCCACCTGGAGAATGAGGATGAACAGTTGAAATATCAGAAATCAGGCGTCCACCTGGAGAATGAGGATGAAGAATTGAAGAAGAAATCAGGCGTCCACCTGGAGAACGAGGATGAAGAAGTAGAAGAAATCAGGCGTCCACTTGGAGAATGAGGATGAAGAATTGAAGAAGAAATCAGGCGTCCACCTGGAGAACAAGGATGAAGAATTGAAGAAGAAATCAGGCGTCCACCTGGAGAACAAGGATGAAGAATTGAAATGGCAATTAGGCGTCCACCTGGAGAACAAGGATGAAGAATCGAAAAGGCAATCAGGCGTCCACCTGGAGAACAAAGATGAAGAGTTGAAATGTTAGCAGTTAGGCGCCCACCTGGAGAATAAGGGAATACGATTGAAGTATCAGCAGTCAGGCGCCCACCTGGAGAATAAGGGAATACAATTGAAGTATCAGCAGTCAGGCGCTCACCTGGAGAATAAGGGAATACGATTGAAGTATCAGCAGTCAGGCGCCCACCTGGAGAATAAGGGAATACAATTGAAGTATCAGCAGTCAGGCGCCCACCTGGAGAATAAGGGAATACGATTGAAGTATCAGCAGTCAGGCGCCCACCTGGAGAATAAGGGAATACAATTGAAGTATCAGCAGTCAGGCGCCCACCTGGAGAATAAGGGAATACAATTGAAGTATCAGCAGTCAGGCGCCCACCTGGAGAATAAGGGAGCACAATTGAAGTATCAGCAGTCAGGCGCCCACCTGGAGAATAAGGGAATACAATTGAAGGATCAGCAGTCAGGCGCCCACCTGGAAAATAAGGGAATACAATTGAAGGATCAGCAGTCAGGCGCCCACCTGGAGAATAAGGGAATACAATTGAAGTATCAGCAGTCAGGCGCCCACCTGGAGAATAAGGGAATACAATTGAAGTATCAGCAGTCAGGCGCCCACCTGGAGAATAAGGGAACACAATTGACGTATCAGCAGTCAGGCGCCCACCTGGAGAATAAGGGAATACAGTTGAAGTATCAGCAGTCAAGAGCCCACCTGGAGAATAAGGGAATACAATTGAAGTATCAGCAATCAGGCGCCCACCTGGAGAATAAGGGAATACAATTGAAGTATTAGCAGTCAGGCGCCCACCTGGAGAATAAAGGAATACAGTTGAAGTATCAGCAGTCAGGAGCCCACCTAGAGAATAAGGGAATGCAATTGAAGTATCAGCAATCAGGCGCCCCCTGAAGAACAGAATGACAATGTATTTTGACATTACAGGTTGAAGTCAAAAGCCCGCCCATATGAGAAAGGAGCACACGTAAAGTCAATAAAGCAGAAGAGTCCAACCAAATCCCCAGCAGGAAACAACAAGAGTCCCAAACAGATAAAGGAAATACGAGACACAATGAAAGGAAATGCGGAATAAGTCAGAAGCAAAGGATGCCCAAAAGTCACCAAGACATCAAGACAACAAGAAACGCAAGGGCAGGATCTAGATAAGATTTTGTAATTCATATACCATAGTCTAGTTTAGCTTTTTGTTTTACCTTTAAAGCAGGGTATAATAAGGAGGTCAGCAAGTAGTAAAAGCAGCACGAAACAGCAGTAGCATCACAGTCCCATGGTAGTCCCAGCTACCCAAAACTTCCCGAACTACATTGACATGATTCCTGTTTAGCCCAGGATATGTAGGAAACCTTTGAAGCAAAGGTTCGGTCAAATCTTTTTCAAAAAAATGCTTCACACGGAGTACTCGGATGGGCAAAAATCGCTCGCTTTATCTTTGCACGAAAACCCTTCGTGTCTTCGGGCAAAGAGGGGCAGCTGTAAGCACGTGATTTTTGCCCAATATGAGAATTACTCCCAAAAAATTCAAAAATAAAATGATTTTTCTTTGGTGTGCAATTTTGTGATATTTTATGATATTTTTGAATAATTATTTGTATTTGTCTGTGCATGTTTATTTGTTAAATTATTAAAAATACAAAAATATGTCGCATTTTGCATGTAGGATTTAATTCTACAATTGTTAGTAATTAAATTTGTTTTACAAAAATTAAAAATTACAAAAATAGGCATCGTTTGCATTTTTAGCATTTAATGTCCAAATATACAATTTTATGCTTAATTATTACTTAATTGTGCGTTAATTGTTATTGGGAGTTAATTTGCGCTTTTATAACTTAATTTAGTTCTTAATAATAGTTTAAGTATTTTTATAATTTAGTTTTAGAAAAATAAAAGAAGAAAAGAGAGCAAAAATATAAAGAAAGTCGGAATTGGGCCTCTTCTTCGATTTCAAGTCACAGGCCCAAAAAATGGCCCAATCTTCCCAAACGACCCAGTCCATTTCGAACTGGGTCGACCCAGTCCATAACCCAACACCCTTATTATCTTGCATTTCAAAACTAAAACAAAAAGAAAAAGAAAAAAAAATCAAAAAACCCTAACCTAAACACTAAACTACCCGCCCCCCTCACTTTGCTTCATCTTCTCCAACCTCCAAACCCCACCTCCCATGGCTTCCCTTTGCCTTCAACCTCAAGCAGCCATGCACGTCACCCTCACGACCCCGGCTCGACTAAACGACCCCAGCCCTATCCGCCATTGATGAAGCTCGTCGAGCTCAAGCTTGAGCTCGACGTCCATGGTTGCCTTCAACCTCAAGTCCAAACGACCAGTCATGGCTGACCCTACTGCTTCTTCTTCCTCACTTCATGCTGCTGCTATATCTGCTTTCATCTTCCCCGTCGCCACTGCTTCATCGTCGACCAAGCAGACCACGCTGCTGCTTCTCCGTCGCAGCTGCTGCCCGCATCCGCCATTGACGCAGCCATTTCTGCTCCCCGATGCTTCTGCTTCAGTCTTCTTCTACTGCTGCTCGTCGAAGCTCCAGCTGCTTTCCCCTACTGCTGCGTCGTCCAAACAGCTGCTGCCCGAGCTCTTCATCTTCCAGTCCAAACGACTGGTTCTTCATCGAGTTCCTTCAGCTTCCAGTCCAAACGGCTGGTTCTTCATCGAGTGGCTTTTATCTTCCAGTTCCTCCGCTCGTTGCCGTGGCTGTTTCGTCGTCGTTGCTGGCTGCTCACGTTTCCGCCATGGACGAGCAAGCATTGATGTTGCCATGGCCAGCTGCGGGCTGCTGCATCCTTTCCCTCCGTCTTCTTCGTTTTGTCGAAGGTCTTTCGTTGAGTCGTAGCCCGGACAAATTTGTTTACAATCGAGTTCGTCGTTGATTCATCTCCGGTTAGTTGTTTTTGAGTTTTATTTTTGTCCATATTTCGTTTTATATTTCTCGAAGTTAAAATCGTTAAATATTTTATTCTTGTTTTGTTCGTTGTTCATCGTTGAAATAATTTTCTAGTGTGTTCATGTGTTTTGATTGAATTAATTTTCAGATTTCAAATGGAAAGTTAATTAATGGTTTTTCATGTTTATTTCATGTTTGTTTTATTGTTTAAGTAAGAATTTGTTAGTTTGATGTTTGTTAGATTCAAATTGAAATTTAATTGATTATTTCTTCAATTTGTTTCATGTTGTTATATATTTTCCAGAAATTATTAATGTTGTTTGAGTCATTTAAATCCGTCATGTTTGTTGTTTTAAAAAGAAAATAGATTAATTCATGTCCATACTTTGTTTAATTGTTCTTGAATCCGAAATTTGTATAGTTTGAGTTTGATTTCTTGTTTATCACTTATGATTATTTCTTGAATTTGTCTCATAATCTTGTTTAAGTTTAATATAGGAATTGTTTGTTGTGATGTTGTTAGAGTTGATTTTAAGTTCAATATTATTGAATTTGGAAATCTAAATATACTTGTTTGATTGTTGTTGTTGAATCTGAAAATAGGATTGTTTGTTGCTAAAAAATATTGTTCAATCAAATTTTAGTTGTTCTTTGTTGTTCAATTTGTGTTCATGTGATTTGTTGTTGAAATGTTGAAGAAATCATGTTCATGTGATTTGTTGTTTAAATTTGTGTAGAAATTGGTCATATTGGCTATATTTTGGTTGAGTGTGATTAATTGATTTGTTATAGCTGATGGGGTAGTTTGGTAATTTGCAGTACGTTCAGGGGTAGTTTGGTAATTTCAGTAAGGTCGGAGGGGTAGTTTAGGAATTGTATATTTTGTAATTTTTTATGTGAAGCATGGAGGACAAAATGTATTGGGGTGGGTTGTGATATAGTTGTTTAATATAAAGAGGGGACAAGACAAGATTTAGTGGGGAGGAATCTTGTATTTGTTTAGTGAAGCATGGGGGACAAAATATAATGGGGTGGTGATGATATATTTATTTAATGTAATGGGGATGAGTGGGAAGATAATGGGTTTGGTAGGGGAAAGGGATTGATTTTAATTGATTAAAGGGTTGGGATTATATATAGGAAGTCTTGAACACAAAACAGAACACACAGATAGAGAAATATAAAGAGGAATCTGAAAGAGAGATTAAGAAAAGAAGAAAAAAAGAAAACAGAACTAAGAAAAATAAAAGAAGAAAGAATCTGGAACAGAAAAATAGAAGAGAAAGAAAGAAAATCTGAAACATTGCTTCTTGAATCTGTCCGGGTCTGTTTGTTGATATTGCTTGGGTTAAATCTGAAATTTCCTAAAATTCCTGCCACTATACGTCTGGGCTTCATGGGTCTTGTTGTTTGTTGTTGAAATCTGTTGAAACATTGGTATATTCTGTTGGTTTAATTGCTGCTGCTACTGCTGAAATATTGCCTCTTTTACCCTCATTTCCAGGTATATATTTTAGACTCATGTTGTGGAAAGCTTCAACATTACCAGCTAAATGAAGTGTGGAATTATAATTATGTCTTTTACTCGTTTAAATCTATTAATTTAAATTTCAGTTTCGTTTCAGTTAGTTAACATGGTAGTATGCTTAACATGATCGCTACTAGTTAATCATTCCCTTTTGAAGTTCGTATAAACGTTGTAATAATGTCATCTATTTCAGAATTTCATTAAGTATAAGTTATGTTCGAATTGTCAAGATAGGGAACATGGCAGAAAGTTGGCCAATAATTCGATCTTGTTATATTGTTAGCTAAGTAAAGAATAGTGTAGAAATATCAAAAAACTATATTATTAGCCTATTTTGTCAAATATCCGATTTTGTTTAAGGCTAGATAATGTTAATTGTATTTCGTTCATATATGGCATAATAACAGGTTATGTGAATAGCCATGGTGGAAATGTGAATTGATATAATCCGTCCCGTTTATGATGTTGGAATATGATGAATGGTTCGGACGTACCACTACGTTGCATGTGATGCCATTTTATTGAGTCAATTTGTATAATAGTTCTTTTTCTCACCAACTTGATTTTATCCATCATTGTAAACAAATTAACCAAACAATCATAACTTTGGACTAAAACCAAGTATATGAAAAGGATATGGGATTTATAAGTACGAATTGCAATATTTTATGTCAAAGATATGTAGAAATAGAGTTCGCATTAAATATAACAATGAAAATTCTTCAAAAACTATTAATTTGTTTATCAAATTAATTCTTTTCCCCGTTTTATATGCGACTCGATTTTGGATATACTAATGTTGCATCCACGATAAAAATGGTAGTTTTTTTTTAGTTACATATTGTTTGTTTCTTTTTCATATCATTAATTCTTTAAGATTTGAATAGTTTTAAGGTATATATATAATTCATATACGTAAAAATAAGACTTGCGGTCAACACATAATAACTTTTGAGAAAATTTGGAGACGTCTAAATCAGTGTTTCTCTATGGCTTTCATATTAAAATAAGTGGACGCAATAAACAATTTGTAGAGAATTTTATCAAGAATATTTTGTGAAATTAGGGATACGTTCGCGTGACCTAAATTACATTCTTTTTAAAGGCAGTACGGATTATGCGTTCGCGCAACTTTGAGTCAAAATTTTAATAAAAAGAGATTCGTCGGAGGATCTTAAATTAATTTCACAAAAACCCGAGATGTGCAGTTCACTACTTAATTATACAAGAGCGACGAACGTTCTTAATTTTATTTTAAGCACAATTTCAAACATAAGTCCTTTTTTATAATAAAAATGTATAAAAAATAATATTATCAATCTTATTGTGTACACGTATGCATGACACGATTCTTTACGTTTATAAAAATATATAAGGCGAATATACGTACGCGTGATTCGTTTCAAGAAAATCTTTAATTTTTTAAACAATCTAAACAGGAGCGGTAACAAAAATCATGCAATAAAAATGTATTTAACAAATTAAGATAATTAAGCCAAATATAATAATGTTAAGCGACCATGCTAGAACCACGAAATTCGGGAATGCCTAACACCTTCTCCCGAATTAACAGAATTCCTTACTCGGATTTTCTGGTTCGCAGAATGACAAATAGAGTCATATTCTCCTCGATTTGGGATTAAAACCGGTGACTTGGGACACCTTAAAATTCTCAGGTGGCGACTCTGAAATAAACAAACAAATCCCGTTTCGACTGTCCTTTAATTGGAGAAAACTCCCTACGCCTCCCGCGGGGGCGAAAAAAAAAGGAGGTGTGACAGCGGGGACGTGATACGTAGGCAATCCACATAAGATTCGACTGCCACTAAAAGAAGAGAAAAAAAAGAAGAAAAAAAAAGAAAAAAAGAAAGAAAGAAAGAAAAAGACAAAGAGAGAAGGTGGAAAGAAAAGAATAAAGGGAAAATGGGGGGTTCCCGAAACACTTTAAAAGCACAAATAAAGCAAGCCGGGATGCCGCATGCGGTTGAAACAAAACATGTTAGAAATGGTTAACTGTTTAGGAAGCATTGCATCCCCAATGTGCTATTACCAAATCTGTTAAACTCTAACGCTAACAAGTTTTTTGTTTTCCACAAATACCAGACAGTTAATCGTTAAAGCGTTCTGGCAACACACCCTTATCAGACCAGATCCAAGAGACCTGTACCAATAATCATGACTACTTCAGAAAACAGTACCGAGGAAGAAAGGCCAGTAAGCCAGTTGTTGAAAGAAGCGATGGAGAAGATAGAGAGGATGGGATTAGAGATGAATGCGATGCAATTAGCCTTGGCTAAAGTACAAAAGAGCCCTAAACCACCCACTGCTCTTACACCAGGGCATATGCTGGAATACCCTCACTCTGGCCCTTCAACAAGCCTCCCGAATCACCGCTATTATCAGGAGAGAAGCCCCTATGATTCCCAAGCTCCACCACCCCATCAACCTTTCCCACCACCAAATGTTCCCACCTTTATGGGACCCACACCAGCCACACTGCAAAGATCAACTAGTGAGCCGTTGTTTCAGGCTCACGATGCGCAATACTATCCCCCTGAACCCACATTCAATGCACCAGAACCCCATACCTATAATCCACACTTGGAGGTACCGACGGAGATTGAAAAGTCGGTTAAGGTCCTAGAGCAAGATGAGGTAATGAGGAAGTTCAAAAGCCTGGAGCAGTCCTTCAGGAGCATGCATGGATTGGGTAACTAGGTCAGCGTGGCCTACAAGGATCTATGCCCTTTTCCGGACGTCCAACTCCCGGCAGGATTCAAGATGCCTAAGTTTGACTTATATGAAGGGCACAGTGATCCTATGACACATTTGCGGGGCTTTTGTAGCAAAATGAGAGGAGCAGGCGGCAAAGATGATCTACTGATAGCTTATTTTGGTCAAAGCTTGAGTGGATCGGCATTGGAATGGTACACCAGGCAAGATCCCAGCAGATGGTACACTTGGGATGATCTAGAGCAGGCTTTCGCGGGTCACTTTCAATACAATCTCGAGATAGTCCCTGACCGTCTCACATTACTGAGGACCGGAAAGAAGCCTGGGGAAAGCTTTCGCGAGTTTGGTTTCCGCTGGAGAGAACGGGCAGTCAGGGTTGATCCTCCCATGAGAGAGGGAGAAATGGTGGACTACTTCCTGCAAACGCTGGATCCAACTTACTTTGGTCACTTGGTGACGATGGTTGGAAAATCCTTCAATGAAGTAGTAAAGATAGGGGTCGTGATAGAGGAGGGACTGAGGTCCGATAAATCCTGAATTACTCAGCGCTCAAGGTAACGACCCAGGCTATTCAGAGCGGCACGGGAGGTGCGCTGGGAAGGAAGAAGAAAGAAGAAGTCGCCACGGTTGAGACAGGCGGTTGGTCCAGGTCCGGCAAACTATACTACAACCAACCCAGACCCCATATGCCAAATTATCCATACAGCTCGCCACAACACTACTATCCACCTCAAGAACCACACTTCTCCGTGCACCAAGCTCAAACATACACTCAGCCTCTGGTTCGCCCGCAATGGCGCGCGTCGGCTCCCCAAAACACATATGCACCTCCACAGAACACATACCCTCCACCACAAAATGCTTATCCTTCACCAAGGGCATACAAGAACCCCCCAGGGGCGGGCTTTCGAGGAAATCAAGCGGCTAGAAATGACAGGCTACAGAGATAGAGAGCTTTTACTGATTTGGGAGAGACCTATACCGCCTTGTTCCACAAATTGAGGCAGCTAGGTTTGGTGAGTCCTGTTGAGCCTAGGGGGACAAACCCCCCACCCCAAAATTTGGACCGATCGATAAGCTGTGAGTACTGCTCAGGAATGTTTGGGCATGATACCGAAAAATGTTGGAGGTTGAGGCATGCAATACAAGATCTTATTTATGCCAACAAGATCGAGGTCCAGACGCCGGAGGCACCCAACATCGACCAGAACCCATTGTCAGTACACCACGAAACTCACATGATCGAGTTGGTGTACAAAGGAGGAGAGCCGAGGAAACCCTCACTGACGGTGATAATGATCCATGCCGCTCCGAAAGAAGAATCGGCCGGTGGGGAAGCAGGGGTACAGTTGAAGAGGGAAGATGTCAAGCCAGTGGTGATACTAGGGAAGAATCCATCCACCGCAACAAAGAAACTATAGCCAGCCAAATTGGTGGTATCAGGAACATCATCCACACCCATAGTCGTTGTGAAAGGAGTCTGTAGGGAACTGGTCACCATACAGCCGGTAGTCCAATTGTCAGTGATTGATAGCAAGGTCGTTCCTTGGAAGTATGAAAAGGCGGTGGTAATGTACAAAGGAAAGCAAGTAGAGGAGGATAGTTGTTAGGCGCAGGGACTGACTCGGTCGGGACGGTGTTTTGCTCCCGTGGAGTTGAGAAGGTCTAACCCAGCAGTAACAAAGAAACCCGTGTCAGAAGAAGAGGTAGAGGAGTTCTTGAAAAAGATGAAAGTGCAGGATTACTCCGTGGTTGAACAATTGAAGAAAACACCGGCCCAGATCTCGTTATTATCATTATTGATCCATTCGGATGAACATCATCGGGCCCTGATGAAGATACTGAATGAAGTTTATGTGCCCAATGAAATTTCAGTAAACCACCTTGAAACGATTGCCAACAAAATTTTTGAGGTAAATAGGGTAACGTTCTCTGATGATGATTTGCCAGTGGAAGGCACGGAATATAATAAAGCTCTCTACTTGACTGTCAAATGTGAAGATTCGGCAGTTACTTGGGCATTGGTGGATAACGGCTCAAGTGCCAATATTTGTCCATTATCCACCCTGAACCAGTTGAAGATTGACCATGGTAGAATCTATAAGAACAGCATTTGCGTCCGAGGATTTGATGGAAGTGGAACGGCCACCGTGGGGGATATTATACTTGAGTTGACCATCGGCCCGGTCAAGTTTACTATAGAGTTCCAGGTATTGGATGTCGCATGTCTTATAACCTGTTGTTGGGACAACCGTGGATCCACACGGCCGAAGTGGTGCCATCCACCTTGCATCAAATGGTCAAATTCGAATGGGACAGACAAGATGTCGTGCTGCATGGGGAAGACACTGCGTGCACCATGGGAGACGCCATTGTGCCCTTCATAGAAACCAATAATGACAAAGGTCCCTGGGTTTACCAGATTTTCGATGCAGTGTCAGCAAACAAGATTCCCGAGGGTGAAAGCATTCCACACCCCAGGGTAGCTTCCGCAACTATCATGATGGTTTCAGAGATGCTGGG
Source organism: Nicotiana sylvestris (assembly GCF_000393655.2). Taxonomy (NCBI): domain Eukaryota; kingdom Viridiplantae; phylum Streptophyta; class Magnoliopsida; order Solanales; family Solanaceae; genus Nicotiana; species Nicotiana sylvestris. The sequence goes on along the minus strand of NC_091067.1, from coordinate 6,153,241 downwards.
TAATGGGTTTGTGCCAGGAAAAGGCCTGGGGCTGAGCTTCAGGGGATTGTTCAACCTGTCTCCTTGCCCAAGAATTTAGAGACCTTTGGATTGGGGTTCAAACCGACTGCGGCAGATGTAAAGCGAGCACGGAAAATGAAGAAGAAAGTTTGGGTTCTTCCCAAACCAATTCTGCGTCTCTCCAGATCCTTTATTAGAGCAAGTGTCAAGGGGTCACCAGTCCCGAAAATTCTCGGACCATTGATGGGGACGAACGGGGATTTGAATCAGAGCTTCGAAAGGCTGTTTGCTGATGTCCATGTGATAGAAGTTGGAGAGGACTCCAGCAGAGCAGGCATATAGTTTGTGGGGCCTAAGGCCAATACCAACAATTGGACGGTTACTCTTCTTCCTACCCGGGGGGAGTCCTGGTAGTAGGCTTTGATTTTCTTTCTTGCTTTTCGGATTATTCCAGGGTGTAATCCAAATCTCATTTTATTTTGTAAAGTGTGAACCCTGTTATCCCGCATTTTTAATAAAATTTTCTTTTCTTGTCTCATTTTAATTTTGTTTTGTTCTTTTCTCTTTCTGAATAGTTCCCTTTTTACTGGTTCTAATGACATGGCATGCACAACGGATCTTCGACCTAGTCTAATAAATCAATCTGACTCCGACTTAATTATACAAGAGATCGGTTATGATGATGAGTCCGAATATGACGAGGATGAAGCCTTCGAAGAAATAAACCCAGAATTGTGCCAGTTCGAAGAGAAACCCAAGCCTAATTTGAATGACACCGAGGCTGTAAATATAGGGAATGTAGATAATGTCAGAGAAACCAAAATCAGCATCCACATTGAGCCAAACATCAGGGAGGAATTGATCAAAGCCCTCATCGAGTTCAAAGATATTTTTGCATGGTCATATGATGATATGCCAGGATTAAGCATTGATCTAGTGGTTCACAAGTTGCCCACTGACCCGTCATACCCTCCGGTCAAGCAAAAACTGAGGAAGTTTAAGACGGATATGAGTGTGAAGATCAAAGAAGAAGTGACTAAGCAGCTGCAGGCAAAAGTTATTCGGGTCACTCGATATCCCGATTGGTTGGCCAATGTGGTACCAATGCCGAAGAAGGATGGGAAAATTAGGGTATGTGTCGACTACCGCAATCTCAACAAGGCAAGTCCTAAGGATAATTTTCCATTTCCCAACATCCATATCTTGATCGATAATTGCACTGGGCGCGAGATCGGATCCTTTGTGGACTGCTATGCAGGATATCATCAGATCTTAATGGACGAAGAAGATACGAAAAATACGACTTTCATTACGCCATGGGGAACTTACTGCTACCGGGTAATGCCATTCGAATTGAAGAATGCTGGGGAAACGTACATGCGAGCAATGGCTAATGTGTTTCACGACATGATACACAAAGAAATTGAAGTGTACATAAATGATGTGATCATAAAGTCTTGGCGTCAGGAAGACCATGTAGCAGACTTAAGGAAGTTCTTTCAAAGACTGCAAAGGTATGATATTAAGCTCAACCCGGCCAAATGTGCCTTGGGGGTTCCATCAGGAAAGCTGTTAGGATTCATCGTCAGTCGACGGGGTATTGAGCTGGACCCATCCAAGATCAAATCCATCCAAGATTTGCCACCGCCAAAGAATAAAACGGAGGTAATGAGTCTGTTGGGAAGACTAAACTATATCAGCAGGTTCATCGCTCAACTCACAACGACTTGTGAACCCATATTTCGGCTGCTAAAGAAAGATGCTGCGGTGGACTGGACGACGGAGTGTCAAGAAGCCTTCGACCAGATCAAAGGGTATCTGTCAAATCCACCTGTGTTGGTTCCACCTGAGCCGGGGAGACCATTAATTCTTTATCTGACGGTCTTGGAGAATTCATTTGGCTGCGTGTTAGGGCAACACAACACTACAGGAAGGAAGGAGCGGGCCATTTATTATCTTAGCAAGAAGTTTATAGTGTATGAGGTCAAGTATACCTAACTCGAGAGGACATGTTGCGCCCTAACTTGGGTGGCTCAGAAGTTGAAGCACTACTTGTCCTCGTATACTACTTATCTCATTTCCCGTTTGGATCTATTAAAGTACATTTTCCATAAACCTATGCCTACAGGGAGGTTAGCAAAATGGCAAATTTTGCTCACAGAGTTTGATATCGTCTATGTGACGAGGACGGCCATGAAAGCCCAAGCGTTGGCCGAACACTTGGCTGAGAATCTCGTTGATGAAGAATACGAGCCTTTAAGGACGTATTTTCCAGACGAGGAAGTAATGCATACTGGTGAGCTGGAATTACCCGAGGAACCAAGCTGGAAGCTTTTCTTTGATGGAGCCGCAAACGCGAAGGGGGTTGGAATAGGAGCGGTACTCATTTCGGAAACAGGACGTCACTATCCTGTTACAGCTCAGCTACGTTTCTATTGTACCAACAACATGGTCGAGTATGAAGCATGTATTTTGGGTTTGCGACTAGCTGCAGACATGGATGTCTAGGACGTTTTGGTCTTGGGAGACTCGGACCTCCTGGTGCATCAGATTCAGGGTGAGTGGGAAACACGAGATTTGAAACTCATACCATATCGGCAATGTTTGCACGATCTAAGCAAGAGATTTCAATTAGTGAAATTTAGACACATCCCGAGAGTTCATAATGAGGTTGTCGATGCATTGGCCACCTTAGCATCAATGTTACACCACCCCGACAAAATGTATGTTGACCCGTTGCACATTCAGGTTCGTGATCAGCATTCTTATTGCAACGTGGTAGAGGAGGAAATGGATGGAGAGCCATGGTTTTATGACATAAAGGAGTACCTCAAAATGGGAATATATCCGGAGCAGGCCACCGGAGACCCAAAAAGAGCCATTTAGCATTTGTCAAATGGATTCTTCCTCAGTGTAGGAGTGTTGTACAGAAGAACCCCAGACTTGGGATTGCTAAGATGTATAGACGCCGGTCAAGCCACGATGGTTATGGCGGAGGTGTATGTTGGAGTTTGTGGGCCACATATGAGCGAATATGTATTGGCAAAGAAGATTCTTCGAGCAGGGTACTATTGGCTCATTATGGAGCATGATTGTATCAATTTCGTGAAGAAATGCCATCAATGTCAGATACACAGAGATCTGATTCATTCTCCGCCAACGGAGTTGCATATAATGTCAGCGTCGTGGCCATTTGTCGCATGGGGCATGGATGTCATTGGGCCTATTGAGCCGGCAGCGACCAACGGCCATAGGTTCATTCTGGTGACCATCGACTACTTCACCAAGTGGGTTGAAGCTAAAACTTTCAAGTCGGTAACCAAGAAGGCAGTGGTGGATTTTGTTCACTCCCATATCATCTGCAGACTTGGGGTCCCAAAAGTGATCATCACGGATAATGGTGCAAATCTTAACAGCAATTTGATGAGGGAGGTATGCCAACAGTTTAAGATTACACACCGTAATTCCACCCCATATCGTCCCAAGGTGAATGGAGCAGTTGAAGCAGCCAATAAGAACATCAAGAAGATACTGAGGAAGATGGTAGAAGGATCTAGACAATGGCATGAGAAATTACCCTTTGCCTTGTTGGGTTATCGCACTACAGTCCGAACTTCCGTAGGTGCAACTCCTTATTTGTTGGTATACGGAACTGAAGCAGTAATACCGGCAGAGGTCGAAATTCCGTCCCTCCGGATTGTCACTAAAGTCGGGATTGACGATGATGAATGGGTCAAAGCTCGACTGGAGCAGTTGAACTTAATAGATGAAAAAAGATTGGCAGCAGTGTATCATGGCCAGTTGTATCAGAAGAGAATGGCAAGGGAATACAATAAGAAGGTGCGCCCCAGAAAATTCGAAGTAGGGCAGCAAGTATTGAAACGGATCCTCCCACATCAGATCGAAGCAAAAGGCAAGTTCGCCCCAAATTGGCAAGGGCCTTATATCGTGACCAGAGTGTTGTCCAACGGTGCTTTATGTCTAACAGATATCGAAGGAAGATGCGTCGACATGGCTATCAATTCTGATGCAGTCAAAAGATATTATGCGTAATTTCTTTGATTATGATAGTTATTGGTTCGTTTGTTTGTACTTGGTATTTATTGGATAATGAAATGACGGAGACAATTCTTTCTTCTATCCAAACATTTTTAACCTTCGCTTCCCCCTTTGAGCCTTATTTATTCTTTCATACCCCTCTTTTGGAATCACTAATGAAAAAATATATGGAAAAAAAAGAAAAGAAAAGAAAAATGAAAACGAAATAAAGATCATAAAAAAGCAAAGGACCCGTGGGAACTACGTTTGACCTGATTCCTCAAAGAGGATACGTAGGCGCCTCACGGCTCGGTCATAGTGCATCATAGTATGCATAGTGAGCATAGTGTGCATAGCTCCACATATTGTAAACATAAAAATCCCCAAGCAGGAAAACTGGGGCAGGGTTTATGTGTTGAAGTTTCAAAAAGGGATGATTCCAAGAGTTGTAGCGTTTCACCCGTCGAAGTTTTGCTAGCCTTCTTTAAACCCATACAAAACCAACATCAATGTCCAAAAAAGACCTCCCGATCAATGTCCGAGAGGTGCCAAGTCAGGCAAATGAAAACCGAGAATAATACACTGATCCTCATCAAAGAAGAGGATCATAAACTGGAAATGAATTGATAGCTGAAAAGAATTCCCGGAAGAGAGAGTCATATCGGCAGCACTCCAATCCCCCGATGGAAAATAAAATGAGAGAGTCTTCTCAGTGAAAACCTTCACAGGCACCATAAGGCGACGAAATATGAGAGAAATAAAACGAGAGGGTCTTATCGGTGAAAACCTTCACAGGCACCGTAAGGCGACAGGAGCTGAGAGAAAGGAGAGAGTCTTATTAGTGAAAACCCCTCGAAGGGCACTATAAGGCGACAAGATAGATTGGCAAAAGGATCCACATTTGCGAAGAGGCGGGCACCTATTTATCCCCAGCAAGGGAGGCCATCAGGAAGATTGATTGGTACAAATAGACTGGGTCGATTAATCCGTAATGCATGACATGATCGTTGGGACCAGTCATACCGTCCAGATAAGTTCTTTCTTTTTCTTCTCTCCCAACATTTGTTCAGAAAGGTTTTTCTCTTTTCTATCTTTTTCATTTCTTTGTCTAAAGGACTTTTTCCAGAAATTTGTTTTGAGAAGGATTTTTCAGAGTATACTACCAGGGGCCAAAATGGTACAAAGCAAAATGCGAAGGGGACATACCAAAGCCAAGGCAATAAGACAAAAGGCGTTTGTTGCAAAACCAAATGACAAACTGGCCTAAAAAGTTGAGGGGAACATGAAGAAAAGCGAAAAACGACGGTTGAAGGACTTGTGGACCAAGTTCCAAGAAGATCCCCAGCAAGAACTTCGATAGATCACGGACCAAGGTCTAAGGTGGTCAGACACCACAGAAAGGGGGAAGGAGGAAGAGAGAATTAATCCGCAGCAAGATAACCCTAACAGTCCTATCCTCAATAACGTTATCCTCAGGTGATAACATGTTATGCCCTGCAGGGCTGGGGAGAAAATAAACTTTTAAGGGAGTAGTTTTGAAGTTGAAGAGGACTCCCACAACATGTTTTGAAACAAAAGAACAGGGAAGGGATAAATGGAAAACCATCCCCAGCAGAAATACCATCCCCAGGAGACATATCATCCCCAGCAAGCAACTTTATCCCCAACCAGTTTTGGGAGCACAGAGCAAGGGAAAGGGAAAGGAAAATCATCCCCTAACAGGAGTGACACGATCACTCACCATGTTAAAACTAACAAAACTCTCTTTGATTTCTACAGGAAAATAAAGGTTGATGATGGCAGAAAGACGCGCCACAGGGAAGGTCACCAAAATCGGGGCAGAAAATTTTCTGTCGTTGTCAAAAAATTTCTTGGAGGAACGAGGAAACAAATTCAAATATTTTTATGGCTTAGTTGAACAGGCACCCACCTGTATAACGAGAGGAATACTTTTCAATCTTTTCATTTTATGTCCTAGGTCGCCCACCAGTATAATGAGGGCATACATTTCTGTTTTTCATTTCATGTCCTAGGCGCCCACCAGTATAATGCGGGAATACATTTTTAGTCTTTACATTTCATGTCCTAAGTTGCCAACCAGTATAATGAGGGAATACATTTCTGTTTTCATTTCATGTCCTAGGTCGCCTACCAGTATAATGAGGGCATACATTTCTGTTTTTCATTTCGTGTCCTAGGTCGCCCACCAGTATAATGAGGGCATACATTTCTGTTTTTCATTTCGTGTCCTAGGCGCCCACCAGTATAATGAGGGAATACATTTATGTTTTTCATTTCATGTTCTAGGCCGCCCACCAGTATAATGCGGACATACATTTCTGTTTTTCATTTCATGTTCTAGGTCGCCCACCAATATAATGCGTGCATACATTTCTGTTTTTCATTTCATGTTCTAGGTCGCCTACCAGTATAATGCGGGCATACATTTCTGTTTTTCATTTCATGTTCTAGGCCGCCCACCAGTATAATGCGGGCATACATTTCTGTTTTCGTTTCATGTCCTAGGCGCCCACCAGTATAATGTGGGAATACATTTCAGTCTTTACATTTCATGTCCTAGGTTGCCCACCAGTATAATGCGGGAATACATTTCTGTTTTCAGTTCATGTTCTAGGCGCCCACCAGTATAATGCAGGAATGCATTTCTGTTTTTTATTTCATGTTCTAGGTCGCCCACCAGTATAATGCGGGAATACATTTCTGTTTTTCATTTCATGTTCTAGGTCGCCCACCAGTATAATGCGGGAATACATTTCTGTTTTTCATTTCATGTCCTAGGTCGCCCACCAGTATAACGAGGGAATACATTTCATATTTTTGCATTCAGGCGCCCACCTGTACAACGAGAGGAATACTTTTCAATCTTATACTGCAGATCTTGAAATCAGTAACCCGCCGGAGGGCAGAAGGTTACAACAGGAATCCCCAGCAGGAAACAATAAAAATCCCCAGCGCCGGAAGGCAGAAGGTTGCAACAAGAGGTCCCAGCACAAATTCAAGTGCATGAGTCAAAAGGAAGAAAAGACGCATCTTGAAAGAAGCGGCCTGTGAACATTAAATTATGCCCAGCATAACAGATTTTGATGAAGAAAGTCGTATCCCCAGTGGAATTGCCAAAAAGTTTAATGAAGGAAGCCATATCCCCAGTGTACCGAACAAAATGATGAAAACTGGTATTCAGAAAAGCAAAAGGCCAGTGTCATCCCCAAGTTCTCGGAAGAAAAGCACTGGAAGAAGCACAAGCCGACAAGAAAGCAAGGCAACAAGAACAAGTTGAAGATAGATGAGATCTCATGATCCGTAGTCTAGCCTAGCTTCTTGATTTTACTTTTAAACACGGTGTAGCAAGGAGATTGGTAAAGCAATGGTAACAACATACAGCAGCAGTAACAACAAAATCACAATTCCATGGTAGTCCCAGCTACCAAAACTTCCCGAACTACATTAACCTGATTCCCTTCTAGCCAGGGATATGTAGGAAACCTTTGAAGCAAAGGTTCGGTTAAATCTTTTTCAAAACAAAATGCTTCACACGGAGTCTTCCAACGAGCAAAGTCGCTCGTGTCTGCTCACTTTATCTTTGCACGAAAGCTCCTTGTGCTTTCGGACAAAGAGGGGCAGCTGTGAGCACGTGATTTTTGCTTCACGGAAACTACTCCAAAAGAAATCGGAAAAGAAATAAAACAAGTTACCTTCGGGTACAATTTTTGAGGATTTGTGTGACATTTTAATAATTGTTTTGTCCGTAAATGCTCGCCTTGCCATAGTTAAAAAATACATGTTGCATGCATTTAGGAAAAATGGTACATTTTGGGAATTAATTAACCATTATTTGGTTTTTAAAAGCGAAAATCACAAAAAATAGGCATTTTATTCTATTTTGTTGTCATGGTAATTTTATTAAATGTTTTAATTCATGTGATAACTGTTGTTAGGTGTTAATTAATATTTGTGTGGTTTAATTTTGGTTTTTAGGAATTTTTGTTTAATTATAAGAAGGAAAGTATCGGATTTGGGCCAAAAATTCAATTAAAATCAGGCCCAAACCAATACCACGACCCAGTCCAAAACCAGGCCTTCCAGGCACGCTCCCAAACGATGCCGCATAGGGCATTTGATCTGATCCATCCATCCAGTCCAATCCAACGGTCCAAGATCCCTTTCAGCAACCCGTTTACAAACCCGACCCAGTAACCGGTTCAAACCGACCCCCAACCAAGGCCAAACGGCGCTGTTCCACATTAAGTGAAAGATCCTGGCCATCGATCTCACTTCATCCAACGACCAGGATCTAACCGCCCATTACGTATATAAGCCTAAACCTTTACCCAGCCCCCCCTATCCGAACACCCCCCCTTCCATTGTCTCTCTCAAGAGACAAACCTAACACCCCGTTCCAAACCCTAGCCGCCACCATACACCCTCACCGTAAACCCGGCGGCAACGATGCCGGTGACCACCAAAGTAACACCCCTGATGCACCCAACCACCCTGAACACAGATCCGTTACCCCCTTGCCTCGAATCATTCCTCATCGTCTCGAATCTTTGTTTGAAGATTTGAGCAAAACCCCGATCTACACCAACCCACCCCGGATTCATACCAGCCATTACCCTGCCCTCACTCGTGACCAAACCAAGCTTGGTTTGGTCCGAATCTACCCACAAATCCTCAAGCCCCAAATCGGACTGTTCGAACCCTAGAACACAAGAACTTTTGGAATCCGGCCAGTTTAAACGGAGGGTTGGGGTCTAATAGACCTTAATCAAAGTGTTCTCGATTGAGAACACCTCGATTAAAGTCTGTTCGACCCCAAATGGTCAAATCCAGTTCAGGCCTGGGTCGTTTGTTGTTGAGCTTCCACAGTAAGTTTTCCTTTGTTCTTTTCTATTTTGTTTGAGTGTTGTTTGAGTTTGTTAACATGTTTAGTCAGTTTGCTTGCTATTTCTGATGTGTTCTTCCAATTTCCTCCGTCTTCGTAAGACCTTTTTGTTTGGTCGATTATTCTTCTGCTTATTTGTTAAATACGTATGCTGAGATACATATTCGATTTGATTAATATCGTCGAACAGATAATTCATATAGATTCCCTGTTTCGGGCAAAATTGTTGAAGGCAGTTGATGCCATGTTCGTGTTGTTTGTTTGATCAACTGATTGTTCTATGTTATAATTAGTATAGTCGATTAGATAAACATCGTCGATTAGTTTTAAAGGACTGAATGTTCAAATATCCTGATTCTGATAAGCTTCATATGATTGATCGAACCATTATCGTTTAGCTGTTTGTTTGAAACTATTTGTGAATAGTTTGTAGCTGCAGTACAATAGCTGGAACTCAGTTTAGGATAGTTTGAGTTTGAACTTCCAGAAGTTCAAATTTCAGGATGTTAAAGCAGGGTAAAGCAGTAATAACCAGGGGCTAACAGGGGTAGTTTAGGGGTGTGAAAAGAGCAGAAATAGTTAGTTTAAGTGGGCTGACATAAGGTACTGAAATAGGATTAAACTAATACAATAGTAGGGAACAAAACTTGATAGCATGGGTAGTTAATTGAGTATTATAATAGGCCCATAACATTTGGTAATAATAAAATGAATTGATGGGGGATTAGTTGGGGATTGTCAGCTGCCCATACCATTTGAGGCACGAAACACATGTTAATGGGAAATAAAGGGGTATGGGCAGAGTTGAGGGCTGGGGGAGACGAGGCAGCCTGGGGCTTGCCTGTATTTTGCCTATAAATAGGCTCATTTAGGGTAGAATAAAGGGTTGGAGATCAGAAATCAAGTTTGGACAGTTGAGTTTGAGGGCTAGAGAGTTAAGTTTAGGGGTTGGACGTCAGAAATTGAGAGAAAAATAGAGTGTTAAAGCTGAAACTCCACATTAAGGAGTTTGAGGCTGTTTTTCCTGGGGTGTTTGACAAAATAAAAAATTACTGCTTTTAGTGCACCAGTCTGTTGTGTTGGGACACTGTTGGATTTCAGTTTAGTTCCCCTGGTTTCTTTACTCGTTGAACACTGCTTTAGCTGAGTGTCTTGGTTTTCTGTGTGGTCTGAAAGTTCACTGGTCTTCTGCTTGGTTTAAATCTGTCGCTGGTTTCCCATTGGTTATTATTGGATTTTCTTGCTGAGTTTGTTTTGGCTTCAAAAAATCTGACCGCTGGGTTGTTTGCTGCTGAGTGCTGCCTTTCTGTTGTTGCTGTTGTTGTGTGTGTGTGTGTGTGTGCTACTGCTGCACTGATCATTCCTCTTCTTCTTTTACTTTCCCAAATACCAGGTACACCACTGATACACGTATCAATGTAGGCTAAATTCGAATCATGAATACAAAGAAATGAAGAGTTGAAGTTATTTTGGATTCACTTTAGAAATATACTGAACATTAGTTGAATGTATGATAGTTCGTTTTCTCTAATAGAACTATGTAGTCAGCTATGATGTAACTGAACCTTTACACATATCATTTAGTTGAAAAACTCTACGAGTTGCTTATAATTAAAAGGGACTAATGTTGTAGTAGCTATGTTCTATTAGTGCATTATTATTTGTCAAGAAGCATGTTAGGTACTCAATAGTTACTTCCTTAAACAAATAGCCTGTTTTTTTTTAGTTGGTAGGAATATGGCTTGATTAAGACAAGCAGCACATTATATTTCAGCCCCCCCCCCTTTAAATGTCAAACATATACCGAATAAGTTAAACAAGCCCAATTGGAATAAGGAAGGCCCAGGCCGAATTTCACGTTATGCACATTGGGCCTGGGCCCGTAATATCTAAGCAACGGCCTATATACGCGTTCATGTTTCGGATTTTGCAAATCATATTCGGAACCCGACTATAATAAATTCGAAAGTATGTAAATCAAGTAGGACTTTTTCTTCATTTATTTTAGAAAACGAAAAATAGAAAAATGTAGTCATGCTAAGATTATCCTTTTAAAAATAATGAGACGAGCCTCGCCAAAGAAAAAATGTAAATTGCGGGGCCCTCAATAATTGGTCATAATAAATACTTAGAATTTGGGATGGACTATTTAGTGAATTTCACTGCCCTCCCCAAAGATAATAACGTGTTAGCCTCTTTAGACGCGATTTAATTAAATTACTTTCTTAAACACGGGTGCACATTTATGTGACCCAAATCCAAATCTTAGCGGAGTCGAAAGGTGTCTCTAATCACCGGTACATTGATTGTGACGTGGTTCGAGATGCGTGTCCATGACGTTGCAAATTCCTTTTAAAAAATAAGAATGAGATGAGCCCCGCCGAATAAAAATACAAAATTGCGGGGCCCTCAGTAAATATTTGCTTTAAAATTGCTTAGACTTCGGGATAGACCGTTTAGCAAAATTTCACGGCCCTACCCAAAGTAAATGATACGCTAGTCGCTTTAGGCGCGCCTTTAATAATTTAATTTTCTTAAACTCGGGTGCACATTTATGTGACCTAAATCCAAATCTCAACGGAGTCAAAGTGTGTCGACGACCACGTGTACATTGATTGTGACGCGGTTCAAGATACATTTTCACAACGTTGCAATTCCCTGTAAAATAATAATAATAATAATGAAAGCGGTAAAGAGTTAAAATCTGCACATAAGTTCATATTTGTATAAAATCAGATAAACAAGCCGAATATGACAGTTGAGCGACCCTGCTAGAACCAAGGAACTCGGGAATGCCTAACACCTTCTCCCGGGTTAACAGAATTCCTTATCCGGATTTCTGGTGCGCAGACTGTTAAACAGAGTCATTCTTTTCCTCGATTCGGGATTCAACCGATGACTTAGGACACCATAAATCTCCCAAGTGGCGACTCTGAAATAAATAAATAAATTCCGTTTCGGTTGTCCTTTAATTGGAAAAACTCTTTCACCCCTTGCGGGGACGGAAAAAGGAGGTGTGACAAGAATAAATAAGAAACTAGGGTTATTTAGGATTTCGCTATATAATGCCAATTTTTTTGGGTTACCTTTGCCAAACCTAATATAAGGCTAAAATTACCAATTCTCTTTATCTATTGTCATACCATGCCATTTTTTCTAGGAATTTTTACATTCCTATGCCACATAAGAAACCTTATTACCCTTAATATTTAAGGTTTGATTTAATTACACTTAGTATACCAAAATTACCAATTCTATACCATAATTAATTAAAGGTATAATTAATTGTACGTTTTTTACTCCTTAATTAAAGGAATCTGAAAATTCTTCTTTGTTTATATGAGAACAGAATTTGAAGTGCTTAATCCAGGCATTCTTGGATGCAGATTCCTCAAATATTCATTCTTCGATGCAATAAGTTTCTAGTTGAAGCCTAATTCAAAATATTGTTTTTGGTTCTTCCATATATTCCAGATGATGTTATTAGTTGTGATGGAAAATCAGTAGCAACTTTTGGTGAATAAATACTGCATTTCTTGGGAATGTTCAGTAATATTAACCGGAAATCTTACCTTAACATTTCCCAATTCAAACACCCATCAGAACCATTCCAGTTAGAGATAAGATGAAAACAGAATCAACTAGCAACAGAGAATATGCTAGATATATACTGAAAGAACATATCTTTCAGTATATTTTCTAAAAAAAAATTTACAAATATACAACAAATCAGTTTAAGTATGTATAAAGCAGTATTATTTATAAGGGTATCTACATAATTACTATATTTATACTAAATTGTAGACTATTTTTTGCAGAAGATTTGTAGAAGTTTTAGTCGTTTTTGATTTGTGAAAACAGAAAACAAAGCATCTACAATCAGAATACAAATAATCTATAATTTATCTACAAAATATCTACAAACTGGGTACATTAAATTTTAATATCCCAATTACCATTCAATTGTAGCTTAATTGGTATTTTCGACATAACTGCATTTTTTGCAGAAGATTTTGTAGAAGTTTTAGTCATTTTGGATTTGTGAAAACAGAAAATAAAATATCTACAATTAGAATACAAATAATCTACAATTTATCTACAAAATATCTACAAACTGGGTACATTGATTTTTTATATCCCAATTCCCATTCAATTGTAGCATAATTGGGATTTTTGACATAATTTCATTTTTTTCAGAAGATTTGTAGAAGTTTTTATTTGTGAAAACAGAAAATAAAGCATATACAATCAGAATACAAATAATCTACAATTTATCCACAATTTCTGCAATATGTCGTCTTCTTCTTCTTCTTCTTCTTCTTCTTCTTCTTCTTCTTCTTCTTCTTCTTCTTCTTCTTCTTCTTCTTCTTCTTCTTCTTCTTCTTCTTCTTCTTCGTCGTCGTCGAGTTTCAATCCGAAATTCAGTCAAAACCAAGTCTAATCTTCACCAAAATCCCTCAAAATTGAGATATAAACTCCAAACCATATTCCTGATTATTTTCAACAACACCCAATCCAAACAAATAATGACTTTTGAAAACCCAAATTTGAATTCAAAGCTTTCAAGCTTTTTAATGGATGTCAATGGTGGAATTACTGCTCTCTTTTCATTTGCTTTGTATTACTGAAATTTGCGATTGAGAAATAGAGAGATGTAGAGATAATTTCTGGAAACAGAGTGTATCGCAAAAACAGAGTATGGAAAATCTTGTTCTGCGTTGTGGAAGGTCAAAGTGAAGCCGACGATAATTATGGAATGTGCGTGATTTGCATTGGGGAAGATCTGGAAAATATTTAATTCCCCTTTTTTAGCGCGCAAAATAAGGAATCATAAAGCTATAGTGATTCCTTATTTAATGCATTGTATATATTAGGTAGAAATACTATTAACATGAAGGGTAATAAGCAAACTATGAATATATTTGGTAATATAATTTCATATATGGTATATATAGGAAAACGCCTCTTTTTTCTATCTATATTGTACGTACCATTTTAAGGCCCATTAGAAATTATGAAAATCCAAATTCCTTCAAACGGGCCGGATCCAACCCAAACCGTAAAACAGTTGACCCAAATTGAACTATCAGCCCTCAACTTCCCGCCGTTAACTTTGCTCAGTTTCCATCTCTTTCTGCAGCAAGCTCCTCACTTCCTCTCTTTCTCTGTATTCACTATCTCGCGCTCAAAACCCTTTAAAGGTATAGATTTTTATGTATGTTTACTGTCCATAAGATATTTTCTGCAACAAAAAGTGACCTCAACTGTACTAATTGAGTAATTGTATCTGTTTCTGGTTGGTCGTTATGTTTATAATTGGATTTTTATTGAATAAATTTAAAAAAAAAGAGCTTAATTTTGGTGTTCTCCTTTTGTTTTTTCAGGATTTCAGCTGAAAAGGGGGAGCTTGATAATGGAGGAAGAAAAGGAGATGAAAAAAGAGAAGAAAAACATCCCTGTAGTGCCATGGATGAGAAATCCAATTGATATTACTACCTTTGATCAATGCTCTCTCGATTTTGTGCCTTTTCTTGATCCAAGGTACACTTTAATCTTGAGAAACTGCATATAGGTGCTGTCTTTTAAAATTATTGAATTTGATTTTTTTTTAACTAATCATGTCTCACAATCTATATGACATTCTATTTATTTTGGGATGTATAAAAATGTTTTGGTTCTATTTTATTATTTGAAAAAAGGTAAGTATTACTGATGCCAAAAGCTAGCACTAAGAAAGTGCTGAAGTTACCTCCAAAAGAAGCAAAAATAAAAGTAAACAGGTGTCAATTTATACCCCTTCGCCTGCATAGCTAGGTCAATTTTTTAATTGTATAGTATATACTATATGTTGGAATCCCCTAAGCGTCTTCGTGTGTATATAGTTCATTATATTGATACCCAAGTGAAATTTCTGGCTTTGCAACCAGGGACGGATCTACGTGTAAGGGATGGGGTGGTACGCCACCCGCAAGCTTTGACCGAGATTATGCAATAGTATGTATACATACATGTATATATAGAAGGAATGTATACAAATATTTTAAGTGGCACCCTCAGTAACAAAATGGCTCAAGGTGCCACTGGTAAGGCACCGCCATTTTCACCCGAATGGTGGGGGTTCGAATCCTGCCCAGCTCATTGTTTTAAAAACTTTTGTTTGGTGCATTTAAGACCATTACATGAGGATCCTTTTGTCTCTTCTTTCTCTTTACTTAATTGCTCTTTTTTGTTTATTAGTAGGTCCTATTGATTTTTCTTTGAACTTATTAATTTATTTTGATTTTTTTTCTCCTTTTTTTTTCCTTAAACATTTAACAGAAAATATAAGAAAAAAAATTCTTTCACAAATCTATTCAAAGAAATCCCCCTTGTTGCACTTTCCTAACTCCTCCGTGATTTATCAATAGATAATAAAAAATTAATTGTTTTCTCCAGGATTTATTTTGTTGTCAGATTGCTCTAAAGTAGGACAATTGTATATAATATCTAGTGAATTAATTTTCATAAAAAATATAAATTGAAAAATATCTGTAGACTTCCTTAATCTTTAGAGTGCGTATTAGTATAAGTTTTTGCCTTAAGTAGCTAAAATGATAACGAGCCTTTTTTCTTGTACAAAATTCATAATCCAGTTGAATTTTTTTACTTGTTTTCCATGTTATCATAATTATTACGTAATCTTTTTGCTCGATCGATTTGTTTATATTAACTCCAAAGACGAATAATCCGAACCGAAATCCAAATAGACCGAACCGATTAAATTTATACCCTATTTAGTAAATTGTAATATGACTACGTTCAAAAATTTTGGCACCCAGAGCCTCTAAATCCTGGATCCGCCTCTGTCTGCAACCGACAACGAGACAGTTGTGAGGGTTTTTTTTCAGCATTTTTTTTATAGAGGAAAGCAAAGTGTTTTGATAGAAATAATAGCTCAATTCAGACCCAGAAATTATGGTGTTTAGGCGCACTGACAGCTTCATGTAATTTACAGGATATATATATATATATATATATATATATATATATATATATATATATATATATGATGAAATAGGGAATAGGCATGACTGACTTTATTAGCTCACTACAGAAATGACTTCGTATAGAGGAGCCTATCCTTTTTGTTTTTTGCAGGAGGCCTTTCACCTTGTGAAGTTCAGTACTAGCGTAGTACTTGACTATTTTTTGCTACCAATAAAATTTTAAAAAAGGGCAGCCCGGTGCAAATTAGAGGTTAATATTAGAAATGCATCCAGTAGATGCCAAAATTAGAACAGTGGGCAAAAGATTGGTTAGCTCCTTTTCAGTGGATCTCCTATATGCATTCAAAGGAATTAACAGAGTAAAAAAAAAAAAACTCATTAAAACTATTTACAGAGTGAAGATTACTCCAAGAAAAAAGGTTCAAGACACATCTTGTTTTAAGCAGATGAGAAGGATTGAGACTCCTTCAAAACATCTATGGTTCATCTCATTCCATATGGACCAAAAAAAGCATGCTGGTATCATCTGCCAAAGTTTCCGAATTGATTTATTTACTTTCCACTGTCCCAGGCACCTATATACATCTCTAACACTGTAAACTAGACACCGGGAATGCACGATCAAAAACGAAGTGCTTAGTTTCCGGTGGATGAAGCTGTTTGGTCGCGTACCTAATGTACATCCTATTCAAGCTATAGGACCGGTGTAGATCATAACAAGTTTCAATCTACTGGCGCGAATTACTTATTTCTTACAAAGTCGCGGAAAGAAATATTAGGGAATGCTACACAAGCATACAGGCAAAGTATTCGTAAAATTTGATTTGACTGACCTGATCAAATTAGGTTACAAAATAGGAGTATACTTCCTCGCCGTCAATTTGATCATCCTTTTGAATTTCATGCTTTCCTTGTTGGTGAAAATTGCTAGCTGACCTAAATAATGCTCCCTAATCCCTTCGCGAAAGAAAAAGGTGTTTCATTCCTTCGTGAAAAGGAAATGAGCAGAATGAAATTATAGTTAACCTTTCATCTCACTTTTGAAGTTAAAATTTCATTTTTTATCCCAGATATCATCAGTTTAGTACTTTCAAAGCTTTATTGTTTATAAATTCTGCAGTTGAAACATAGTTGCACTTATACCTTTTGCTTCCGTGACACTTCATACTGGATTTCTTACACTTCCACTTCAACTTGTTCTTACCCCTGCATGTTTCTTCACTAGGTTAGTGGTGGCTTTGAAGAATATGGGCATCACTTCACTCTTTCCCGTGCAACTTGCTGTCTGGCAAGAAACAATTGGACCTGGCTCATTTGAACGAGACCTTTGTATAAATTCACCTACTGGGAGCGGAAAAACTCTTGCTTACGCGTTACCAATTGTTCAGATGCTGTCTACACGTGCTGTAAAATGTCTTCGTGCACTAGTGGTCTTGCCTACTAGAGACCTCGCTTTGCAGGTTATTCACATTGATTTTTTAGTTTTAGTTTTGGAAAATGTGTAGTGCATAATTACTCAAATTCTCAATTACCTGTAAATCTTTGCCCCATTTCTAACTTTGGCTCTCTTTTTTGATAGGTATGTCGATGATCCTTAGGTTTTTTCCGCCTTAGAACTATGACTTTATGCTACCGATCACCCAAAACCGAAAAACTAAAAGTTTATGCTTTTCCTGAAAGTCCTTTTACTAGCAATCTAATAATTTGTTGGAATTTTTTCTTTGTACCTCAAAGGCTTTAAAAATAGACGTATCTACATTTCCACTTGCACAATATATATATATATATATATATATAAAGACTCTATATTTGCACTTTAACATGCAAATACAGATAACTAACTTCTCGGAAGAAGGTTATGTTGTTATCATTTGTTTCTGTTTTCAGGTCAAAGAGGTCTTCTCTGCTCTTGCACCTGCAGTAGGTTTGTCTGTCGGCTTGGCAGTTGGTCAGTCATCAATTTCGGATGAAATTTCTGAGCTCATCAAGAAACCCAGTGTTGAGTATGGCAGATGTTATGATCCTGAAGAATTCTCATACGAGTTACAAAGTGCAGTAGACATATTAGTGGCAACACCTGGAAGACTGATGGACCACATCAATAACACTGATGGTTTTACCCTTGAGCATCTATGTTATCTTGTAAGCTGCATATTTAGTTGCTTAGAATTTCTTAGGATGTATATTTACACGAGACCCCAAGTCTTATCTTTTTGTTGCCATTTATTGAGTCCTACCATATTGATATAAGTATGTCCGTATTAAACTATCGTGGCATAACGCATTTCTGTCTGGGAGTATCTTGCTCATCTTAAGAAGCTAGGTGTCCCAGCTAACTTTTTGCTTTTCCTTAGAGTCTGGTATCTCATTAGTCTATAAGGCCACTAGCAAAACCAGGCACTGGGAAGTGAGAAGTACCTTTTGATAATTTGGAAGGATTTTTCTAGAAATAGGGTGATGCCAATTTAAATACAACAGACCACAAAAGTGCATGCTTTAGCAGCACATGTGCTGGTTAATGTCTTTACATTAGTAGCTTTGTAATGACACCATAACCACTGAACTTGATATTTTTCCACCATCTTCATTTATATCAATAAATTGATCAATCAGTAATAACTGTACATGAAAGAAATAGGAGAGCTTTTTAAGCAAAAGAGCTGGATTTCGTACATCTGAGAAATATTTTCCCGTTTTAATGTCTTTTTGGTGCACCCGTGAGGTGTCTTTTGCAGAGAATCATATCTATCGGTAGACTCTCTACTTTTTGGTATACCTTTTGTATATGGGAGCTTTCTCATTAGCAATAAAGTTATATTTTCTCAATTTAAAAAGAATAATGTATTTGTTATTCTATTTGCTTCAATGCCTCCTTCCTATTTGAAAAGGGAAACATAGAATGCTAGCGACTCAAACAATTAAAATTTATTTCAGCTTAATCATTAAACTTCAAGTGGTAGTAGTAGGTCTTGTGAGTGTGGGGCACACACTTTGATATTGCTCGTTTATTCTTCTTTATGCTTTGTTGAACCATTTGACTTACATTTTTTTTGAAAAGAAAGTTGAAGAACAAACAAGGAAGAGATCCTAATGGTTGACTTACATGGTATCATGTAGGTTGTTGATGAAACAGATAGGTTATTAAGGGAAGCTTATCAGTCCTGGCTGCCTACTGTCATCCAGCTGACCAGCTTTTCAATTGATGGGAACTTCCCTTCTGCTGATGATCTTCTTCCTTGCAATTATGGTTCATTGAAGACAATCAGGAGAGTGTATGTTCTATTCCTATCCTCCCCCTTGTGAATTGCTTAAATGTGGAATTCCTGTTAGATGCACATCTTCTCTCAGTCGTGATATGACAATTTTCTAATCATACTAGAAGTGAATATCTGATTATTCAAGTCTGGTTCATTGCTTTATGACAATTGCACTATACCTTTGACTGTCAAACCAGTTCATTATGGAGCTGCTGGTTCTTGTGATCATGAAAATGTATCCACTTTTTATCTGAAACTAAGGCTGCCTAAGTGTTTGCGTTAGTGGATGCAAGTTTGCTAGAAGGTTTGGACCTTTGATCAAGTGATGGTTCATTGAGTTTGCTCCTTGGGATCGAAGTGCATATAGGCATTTCACTGTCTTGTTTTCTTTTTGTCCATTTCAAGTATGGGATTATTTTAAGCATTGCTTTAAAACAAATGCAGGGGCACAGAAAGAGGGTTCAAGGGCAAAGCCTATCCAAGGCTTGCAAAGATGGTTTTATCAGCCACACTAACACAAGACCCAAGTAAACTTGCTCAGCTTGATTTACATCACCCTCTTCTTTTGACGACTGGAGAAAGACGTTACAAGCTGCCTGAAGAACTCAAATCATTTAAAGTGGTGGGACTATGCTACTTGAATGAAATAATCTCTATTTATACATTATCAGCTCTTTCCTGATGTGCCTGAAATGTGTTTACTATTGCATATAATTTATCTTAATGAGTATTAGAACTCATGTTTGCCTAACCTATCAAAAGAAAAAAAATCATACAGTTTGTTGGCTCCTAACTCTTAAGGCATTTACTAATTTAGCTATGTTATTTTGCGAGGAACTTTGTTTTGTGTTCTAAAGATATGCTCACATAGCAGAAGTTACTGCTCCAGTGTAGTCTTTCATTAAATCTCTGTTTTGCAACACCTTATTTTCTCTAAAAGCATTGGCTTAAACTGTTTTGTGTATTTACCTCATGGATTGTCTTTAAACACTCATACATGAATGTCTTCCCTACTTCTCCACACCATTAAAGCGACAGCGTGATACAAAGTGAGGGTTTATCTAAAAACCATCACTTCGTTGCTTAGTGGGACGAAGTAATGCTGAGGGTTTATCTAAAAACATCACTCCATTGCTTAAAGCAACGGAGCAATGCGATGTGAGGGTTATCGCCTTATGAGGAAGCAATGTGCTTCAGAAAGTAATTTATCCAGTGAGAAGCAATTCGATTGACATTGAAAGATGAAAAAGAAAAAAGCCGTTCTTTTTTCCCCCAGTTAAAAAAAGGGAGGAAAAGAAATAAAGAATAAGGGTTTTTTGCTCTTTGAGTGTTAGGATTCCTCTCCAAATTACATTTTAATGATGTTTAATTTGAGCTGTTGGATAAATATTTTCATTGTCGGATACTGGATGCTGATGTTAGCAATTTCAATTGCAATTTAGTGTTTGAAGTACTATATTCAAGTATATCAGGTATGTGTTCAATTTGAAAAAGTGTGCACCTCACTTATCACTTTTCGCTCCCATTGGAATTGCTGCTATTTTTGCATCCTTTGCTTTTGAAGACACTGTTCTTCACTAGAAGATGATTGATATTGGTGAATTTACCTTCTTTCTGAGTAGATATGTCAATCGAAGCTCAAGCCACTTTATCTAGTTTCCCTTCTTCAAAGTCTGCAAGGGGAGAAATCAATTGTTTTCACATCATCTGTGGAGTCCACTCATAGATTATGCACCTTGCTTAAGTTTTTCGACAATTTGCAAATTGAGTTCAAGGAATATTCTCGTCTTCAACGTCAATCTGTAAGAAGGTACTGTAGATGTATTCTCTAAACAACTTTAATTTAGCTCTGAGCTTTTACATTATTTGATTTGCTAGACAAGTTTGTAGTCAGATGTACTAAAGATGCTTGCATGAGCACACATGTTACTGAAGCTAACTGAAGGTAGTGATGCAAGGAGCACCTAGGTTGCTGGAAAATTTTGATGTACTATTGTACTGTTATAAGTTCTATTTTGCTTATCGGTTTCCAAGGTAATATTTTAGAAGTGTAAAAATCTTAGGTTTTTGACAAAAGGGATAGTTTTCCCTACTCCCAAAATTATGCATCAGAGACAGTTTTCTCAAAAGATGTATCACAAGACAATCTTGTGTGGCCATATGAGAATGTCTGCATCTCACAAGAAATCCTATCTACCCTAATTCAAGTGACTGCTCTTTGTAGTCAGATGTACTAAAGATGCTTTGCATGAGCACACATGTTACTGAAGCTAACTGAAGGTAGTGATGCAAGGAGCACCTAGGTTGCTGGAAAATTTTGATGTACTATTGTACTGTTATAAGTTCTATTTTGCTTATCGGTTTCCAAGGTAATATTTTAGAAGTGTAAAAATCTTAGGTTTTTGACAATAGGGATAGTTTTCCCTACTCCCAAAATTATGCATCAGAGACAGTTTTCTCAAAAGATGTATCACAAGACAATCTTGTGTGGCCATATGAGAATGTCTGCATCTCACAAGAAATCCTATCTACCCTAATTCAAGTGACTGCTCTTTGTAGTCAGATGTACTAAAGATGCTTTGCATGAGCACACATGTTACTGAAGCTAACTGAAGGTAGTGATGCAAGGAGCACCTAGGTTGCTGGAAAATTTTGATGTACTATTGTACTGTTATAAGTTCTATTTTGCTTATCGGTTTCCAAGGTAATATTTTAGAAGTGTAAAAATCTTAGGTTTTTGACAATAGGGATAGTTTTCCCTACTCCCAAAATTATGCATCAGAGACAGTTTTCTCAAAAGATGTATCACAAGACAATCTTGTGTGGCCATATGAGAATGTCTGCATCTCACAAGAAATCCTATCTACCCTAATTCAAGTGACTGCTCTTTGTAGTCAGATGTACTAAAGATGCTTTGCATGAGCACACATGTTACTGAAGCTAACTGAAGGTAGTGATGCAAGGAGCACCTAGGTTGCTGGAAAATTTTGATGTACTATTGTACTGTTATAAGTTCTATTTTGCTTATCGGTTTCCAAGGTAATATTTTAGAAGTGTAAAAATCTTAGGTTTTTGACAATAGGGATAGTTTTCCCTACTCCCAAAATTATGCATCAGAGACAGTTTTCTCAAAAGATGTATCACAAGACAATCTTGTGTGGCCATATGAGAATGTCTGCATCTCACAAGAAATCCTATCTACCCTAATTCAAGTGACTGCTCTTTGTAGTCAGATGTACTAAAGATGCTTTGCATGAGCACACATGTTACTGAAGCTAACTGAAGGTAGTGATGCAAGGAGCACCTAGGTTGCTGGAAAATTTTGATGTACTATTGTACTGTTATAAGTTCTATTTTGCTTATCGGTTTCCAAGGTAATATTTTAGAAGTGTAAAAATCTTAGGTTTTTGACAATAGGGATAGTTTTCCCTACTCCCAAAATTATGCATCAGAGACAGTTTTCTCAAAAGATGTATCACAAGACAATCTTGTGTGGCCATATGAGAATGTCTGCATCTCACAAGAAATCCTATCTACCCTAATTCAAGTGACTATTAACCGCTGTCAATTTTTATAGGTTTAGAAAGAGGGAATGTTTGGTGTTGTTCTGTCTCGGTCGCAATCTGAGTTTATTGTGGCTTTGAACTCTGGGAACTGGGTTAAATGGAGAACTTTTCTAAAAAGAAGAAAAAGAAGTAGAGAATAAAGAAACTTTTTGGTCATCATGCTTGATGTTGTATAAAGGTGGTGTTATGTTTATTTAGGAAACATGTTGTCGTGCAAGAATACCTATGTAAACGTTGTGGTATTTCTTGTTGTTTATTCAAGTGTACAATAGTGCAATTTCATATTGTGAACTTTTGTCCTGCAGCAAGACATTGAACGCCTTTCGGGCAGGAAAAGTGCAGGTTCTTATTTCCTCTGATGCTATGACTCGTGGAATGGATGTTGAAGGAGTTAGAAATGTCGTAAACTATGATATGCCTGCGTATATAAAAACATTTATTCATCGGGCGGGTCGAACGGCAAGAGCAGGCCAAAGTGGATGTTGCTTTACTTTATTACGCAAAGACGAGGTATGATTTTTAGTGATGATGAGGTGAAGGTTTAAAGTTGGTTGCCTTCTAACTTTAAATGATCTGCTTTTGTAAAATGATTTTAAAGTTCCGGCCCTGAAGGGAACTAACATTTTGTAAATTACCTGATGTAGTAAATCTTACTGTTGCATGATATTAGGACAATTAGTACTTTTTCTTTTGGTTTTGTTTTTGGGGGGTGGGGGGTTCATCTTGGATTAACTGAGGTATTCCCTAACATTAGAATTATGACTACTTGAGCTGGTTCCCAACCATCAAATGGTCACAAAATTGAAAAAGAAGTCTGATCTTGAAGCTCATAAGCTTCCATAAAGTTAAGACGTCCTCCACTGTCGGTTTGCTCCTTCAGTCTTCATATTATGCTCCTAACTGTCACAGCAATTGCAGTGTTGTATTGAGATAATAAGTATGATTTATGAACATACTTCAAAAAATATGATCTAATCTCTGACTATTAACTACATATACCACTAGGTTTCTTAACCATTTCCGAGACATAACTTTTGGTGGAGGACATTGACTTGGGACATCAAATCACTAAACTTTCTTTTGCTTTTTGCAGCAAATGTTCCTAGCTTTGTTCTTTATTGTTTGAATATGGAGTTTCCAATGCTAATTATTTCAGGTTAAGCGGTTCAAGAAGCTGTTACAAAAAGCTGACTGTGACTCTTGCCCCACATATTCTGTTTCATCTGAAGTAATAGAATCACTCAACTCTGTATATACCTCAGGTACTTTTCTTTTCTCATTTTCAACATATTGGAAGTACTCTGCATGACTAATTGTTTGGTCAATGTGGATGTAGTTGAGAATTATGAAGAGAACACAACTCGAGATCACATATTAGCCTTTTCGGTGAAAATAAATATTTGCTCAAGTTCTGCAATTACTCTTCTGATATTCTTTGTCTTTTTAATTGAACCTCTTTTTTCCTTATCCTCAAGCTTTGGAGAAACTTAGAGAGAATGTTGAATCAGAAAAGTTTAAGAAGAGCAAGATTAGATTGAAGTCTTCAAATGTGAGAAAGGAGAAGTGAAAAGCTGCCGTGAGGATAACTTCCATTTTCCTAGATGGTGTAGCACTGAGTTGCCAACCCGGTATGATTATACCATAGGTGAGTATCTACATTTTCGATGTTATTATGTGATTTTAATTTTTTATGAGATTATGTTTCTTGCTGCTAGCCTATAGATTGTCACCACTGGTCTTGGTTCTTTTGGTGAATGCCGTGCAAAAGAGTTAACAGAAGAAAGTGTTCCCGTTGTTTCTTTTTGACAGTGGTAATTTGTAAGGGGTTTTCCTGTACTTTTTTTAATCTCTTTTCCTAAGTTGCTCGGACTATGGTGCAGGTATCCAATACGGGGACGGATCCGAGTATCGGATTCGGCAAAATCTAAATTTTAAGATTCGGGGGTGCGGATCCGGATATGGATACGGGTGCGGGGATTCGGCTAATAAAAAATAGAACTATAAAAATATTATAAATTATGAGAGATATTCTGTGAAAAACTTATATGAATGTTGTAGAATTCAATCTTTGATTCTCCAAGATGGACATTATTATTTCATTTTCCTAAATCTGTTTTATTTTTGATTTTGAGAAATCAAAATCTCAATTTTTCTCCCAAATTGGTCGATAGACTTCGGTCAAAGTGTCCGAAGTCAGTTGACTGTATCCGGGACGTATCCCGCTCCCGCCTCGTATTGGGACGGGGACGGCACCAAAATCGACGAGTTCGCGCAACTTAGCTCTTTTCTATTGCAGTTATCTTCATCTAGACAATGTAAATACATTCAGGCTTAGTGCTATTCTTGAAATTTCTTCTTTATGTTTAAAAAGTTACACTCTTATAGTAACAATTGATTAAAGTGTGAAGAGGGACAAATGATTCTTGCATAACTTTTAATATTGGTATTGGATTAGCTGAAGGAGAGGAAAACGAAAAATCAAATAATCTTGTAGTACCTTGAGTTCTCTGATTATTTTTAGATCCATTGAACATAGGCGACCAGTCAACTTGTAGTAGGAGACGAAGTGCATGGAAGTTTGCGCCGCTAGCTGTCATGTGGGTAGTTTGGAAGGAACGGAATAGGAGAGCTTTTGAGGGTGTAGAGATAAAAAAAAAAAATCAGTTTAGGAGTAGTATTTTATCCCTTATTTCTTTTGGTGCACCCACAAGTTTCCTTTATGTATGAAGAATGGGTGTCATTCGTAGAAAACCATCTCGTTTTGTAGGTTTTCTACTTTTTGGTATACTTCTTGTATGTGACTATGTTTTGCTCAAACATTAATAAAATTATTACTTTATCAAAAAAGAAAAGCCGAAGAGAAGTCTAGTATGAAGAACCTTTTACGATGGTATTTTAACCGTAATTATACAGCTAAATTCAACCCTCTCTGTCTTTACTATGGACACTTAACACATAAGCTGGTAATATTTGAAGCGCCAGATTTCATTAGATCCATGTTGATTCAATGGAAGAAGAAGCTAAGAATGTCAGTCAATTACATCTGAACTGTCCCTTATTTATGCGGAAATACCACTAATACGCAGAACAACAGCTGTGGAAGTGGCTGTAAAGATGAGAGGGTGACTCCAGCAAGTCGAGAGGATGATACCAAAGGAAGGAGAAGAGAAAAGGAAGCTGAAGGAAACGGGAAACTGAAAATCAAGGGAACTAGACTAACAAAGGAAGTGTAGGGATAGGGAGAGAGGAGGAAGAAGGGGGGAGTATCGGAATAATGAAGTTGGAGGGTAAACTGACTCACATGTTAAGAATTATGGTTTCTTTTTGTTTGGGAGGAAAACACTAGCTTACAACATAAGGAAGAAGCACTGGGCGGAATGACCAGTTAGTATTATATAGCAGGAAAGGGGAGCAGTAGGTTCTTTTGATGTAAAGTTGCTAATTGGTTGTATTAAGCATGGGCGTTTCGACATTCTCGTATTCTGATCTAGTTAAGTGCAGCTGAGTTCACTGAGCTATAACATGTTAATATATGCTTGTGACTCCTTCCTTAGTTCTTGTTTTATGGAATAAATTGCTCTGCTTATTTATTAAAGAAACACACAGAAAGTACTGTGCATAACAATTTCTTCAGCCGTATAGAAATAACTTTGGAAATATTTAAAGAAGTAGCAATAGAAGTTTACTGCTAGTTCGATGGAGGAATTTTCCTTTACTCCCACAGGTTACATACGGTCAATATTATCTAGTCTCGGCAGAGCTTGGACTCTATCCAAGCTTTGTAGACTTCGTATCTAAGAAAGAGAGAAAATTGCAGAAGGAAAACATTTAGAAATCATTAGACTTGTACAGAACTTAAAAAAAATTGAAAGAACTCTCAGCAAGCCTAAGTAGATACTTCAGCTGCCAAATACAGAAAAAGACCTCTGAACTTCTTTGAGATAATATTTTGAATTTTTTGCATTAGAAGATGAAGCAGAATAAGCTGAAGATGATGAAGGTGAAGGACTCTTCCGAGAAAGTGACTCGCTTGTGCCAACTTCCCTCTCCTCCTCATTGATGGTATCTAGCATCTTCGAGGTTCGGTGTCTCATGACATTTACAAACTGTGGTGGTGCTACCTCTATAACAAACCTAGCAATACGAGCATTTGCCATTTTCTTTAGTAGGTTTTGGGAGAGACTGTTGAGGGAAAGGTGCAAAATACTATGTAGAATTGTAGTAGTAGTGTTCGAGAAGGTGGATTGTATGACTTAGAAAACACAAAAGGGATGAAATTTATAGGGGTGTGGATTAAATTATCCATCTATGGTCTGGCTTAAATTGCCTAAGTCATCTTAATCGAAAGGCTTTAATCATTTTTAGCTGTTAGTGCCGCCACTTGCTTTTAATATTAATTGCAAATATAAAGATGTTTCCCATTGCTGTCACCCTCTTGATGAGATATAAAATACACATAACTTAAATACGCGGTATTTGTTGCCATTGAAAGCTTCCAATTTTGAACTTTTCCTCATCGAGCTGGAGCCTGCTGATTGAATGACACATGTCCTTTCTGCATTTAGTGATTCACAGTGTATGCATAATTATTGTGATTGATTGTGTGCATGTTAAAAAAAGGCATCTCGCTGGAAATGCATTTGTAGCTCTTTCTAGAATTGTAGTTGGTAACTTGATTAAGCATCTACTAATCCCTCTATGTGGGTTTTCTGCTAGAGACTTGTTTATTTCCTGCAGAATATTTATAAAAACTATATTTCATCAGATATTAATGATCACCATTATAACATAATGTCAACACCCACACCTTAACTTGTTTGTTTGAAGGACCTTTAGTTAATGGTGTGAAGAATGAATACCTTTAGTTAATGGCTTTTTAACCTTAATTATACAGTTCTACTCGAGCTGCTATGGCTTTTACTATGGACAGTTAGTTAACATAAGCTAGTCATTTACGAAGCTAGCAGATTCCATTTTATCCATTTTGTTCAACGGAAAAGGAAGCTAAGAATGTCGATCAATTACATCTGAACAGTCCCTTAGTTATGTGGGATGAATGACAGCTATGGAAGTGGCTGTAAGGATGAAGGGTGACTACAGCGAGTCAAGAGGATGATACCAGGAGGAGGAACAAGGACAAGGGGGTTATGGTGCTGATATCTTATGAATCAGACAACAGTACCAATGAAAGAGGATTGAGGTTGGAGGGAGAACTCACTCACACGTTAAGAATTAAGGTTCATTAGACAATGGACGTTTTTCATTCTGTTTTTTTTCCTTCGTATTTTTGCTTTTTGTTCGGAAAAAAGAAACAGAGAAAGAATTGGTTGTGAAAGAATTTTGGGAATTGTATATTCAATGATGTACTAATTCTAATAAACTAAATTAGATTTAATGAATTGATTAAAATATTTAGAATAAATAGATATAGAGCAGGTAGCGGAAATTGAACCCACATTGTTAGCTTGGAAGGCTAGGGGTTATAGTCGTTGTCGATTCATCATTTTTAATGTCTCTATTTCAGAACCGGACATGAAACTTTGGTCTTGTTGTTTTGGAGGAAAGCACCAGTTGAGAGCAAAAGGAAGAAGCGCCAGGCGCGAGATCAGTTAGTGTAGGGAAGGGGATCAATGGGTTTTTTCGAGGTAAAGTTGCTCAGCTGTTTGTAGTAAGTACAAATGTTTTTACATTCTCATATTCTGGTCTAAATAGGTGTAGCTTAGTTCACGGAGAGAGAGAGAGCATTTATTGTATGCTTGGAACCCATTTCCGAGTGCTTGTTTTGTGGAACAAAATACTTTATAAAAGAAACATACTGTGCATAACAATTTTTTAAATGTATAGAAAGTAACTTATGGAAAATTAAAAGTAGCAGCAATAGAAGTTTACTGATAGTTGGATGGAGGAATTTTCATTTTCTCACACAGATTACTTACAGATACAGTCAATATTTATCTAGTCTCAGCAAAGCTTGAACTCGACCAAGCTCTGTGGACTTTGTAACTAAGGAAGAGAAAGAAAATTTGCAGAAGGAGAACAGCTAGATATCAGTAGACAAGCTTAAGTTGAGCCTTTAGCTGCCAAATACAGAAAGAGACCTCTGAACTTCTTTGAGAAAATATTTAGAACTTTTTGCATTTGAAGCTGAAGTCGATGAACTCTTCAAATAAAGTGACTCGCTTGTGCCAGCTTCTCTCTCTTCTTCTTTGATGGTATCTAGCATCTTTGAGGCTCTTTGTCTCATGACATTTACAAACTGTGGTGGTGCTACCTCTGTAACAAACCTAGCAATACGAGCATTTGCCATCTTCTTTAGTAGGTTTACAGTTGAGGGAAAGGTGCAAGATGCTAGGTAGAACTGTAGTAGTGTTTGAGGATAAGATGTATTTTATGCCTTAAAAAACACAAATGGGATGAGATTTATTGATTAGATTATCCATCTGTGGTCTGGCTTAAATTGAGTCAGTCGTCTTAATCAACAACAACAACCACCCAGTATAATCCCAC
Organism: Nicotiana sylvestris; assembly: GCF_000393655.2. NCBI lineage: Eukaryota > Viridiplantae > Streptophyta > Magnoliopsida > Solanales > Solanaceae > Nicotiana > Nicotiana sylvestris. The sequence continues at coordinate 6,123,984 of NC_091067.1, read as the reverse complement.
TTAGTGGGGTTTGGGGAGGCTAGTGTGTATGCAGACCTTACCCCTACCTGGGGTAGAGGCTGTTTCCAAATAGACCTCCGACATCCTTACCTCCAAGAACTTCTCATCTTGCTCTTGGGGAGACTCGAACTCACAACCTCTTAGTTGGAAGTGCAGGTTGCTTACCATCAGTCGTCTTAATCGAAAAGCTTTAATCATTTTTAGCTGTTAGTGCAGCTACTTGCTTTTAGTATTAACTGCATAGATTGAGATGTTCACCATCACAATCATCTTATTGAAACTATATCCTCTTAAATGGGACCGCAGAATGCAATGTGTCAATGCATTAGTAGAAAAAACAACATAACTTAAATATGCGGTTTTTGTTGCTATTGAAAGCTTCCAATTTTGAACTTTCCTTCATTGAGCTGGAACCTATTGATTGAATGCCACTTGCTCTTTCTACATTTAGTGTCTAAAAACTGGTTCTTTCATGTAGATCTGGATGTATCGTGCAGTCAGTGGCGAGTCAAGAAGACTAATCCTATTTGGGATTGTGAAAGCTGGACTTGCCATGAGAGTTAATTGAACTTTTGTGTTTGTTACCCAAAAATCACTTCTCTTTTTTTTGTTACATAAAAATAATTCAACTTTGTGTTCATTACATAAAAGTCACTTTTCTTTCTTTTGTTACACAAACATCATTTTACTTTGCTCTAGATATCATAAAAGTCACATTTGTACTTGAAAAGCCTATTATGCCCTTGGTATTATATAAACCTTCATATTTATGTAATACCTTTTATATTATATACTATATAATATATTTTTAACTATGTATTTTATTTATAATTATTTATTATTTTTATAATATATTCATATATTTAATTTTTTCCTAACATTAATTTTCAAAATATATTAGTAGCATTATTAATTTTGTCAGTAACTTTAATATATATTAATAGAGAAATAAATCGGCAAGTACATTTTCGTGAGAAAATTCGCAGATAACCAAACAAAGAAAATGAGGAACAAATCATATGTTAATCTTTAGGAAAATCCCTAGATACTCCTTGCCATGAAGGATCATTCCCAAAATTTGGATCCCTTACACAATACTGTGAGAAAAATTCAAGTGTATAGCACCCAGGGTACGTCGGTGGAGACTTGTTTGATTACAAGGGCGGCTCTAGGGTAAGGCGAGTGAAGCTCTTACCTTAGGCCCCCAAATATTTAATGCCCCAAAAATATAAAGTACTACTATATCATTATATAATATATGTAGTTTATATTTATACAATTATTGATAAAATATTTTAAATTTTAATATTTATTTAAATTTGGTAGATATAGGATTGAATGAGTTAATAGGATAAAACTTTTCTTCCACTAAATTAAATAATATATTTATCTTCTCATGAATTCTATTTTTCTTTCTTTGTTTTTTCATATTTTTTAGTATTTTACTTTCTAATTTCAAATCAAATTCTCTAAATTAGCTATTCCTTTTTATCACATTTGATAGATCCTCATATCAGTAATCAAATTCTTTTGTGTCTCATTTTTTTAACTAAGAAATCCCAAGACAAGTATCATAAGGTTCAAAACAAGATCGATGATAGGTTCAATCCTTTTATCATTTTTATTTAATGCTATATTTTTTTATAGGGAGTTCAATACCATGACTTACGCCTAACCCACATCTTATACGTTGTTCTCTCACCACTTTTTTGTCTCAATATTATATGGATATTATGAAAGAAATTTCAGAGTCTTTTAATATATTTTTGTTTTAAGTCACCAGTTTTGTTGAGCCGCCCTCATTAATGATCATCACTTATTTATATACCACTGCCCATGAACGTGTTATTCAACAGCTTCATTCACATTTGGTAACTAAATAACACATTCACTGATTGTTGTCTTATCTTAATTGAGACTCTATAAAATTTGATTGAGAATAGCAGGAGGATGGACATGTGGCTTGATTAGGAGACTAGTAAAGCTTTAATTTAGGTCCCCAAAATTTTTTTAATAATGGATTTTATGATTTTATTTCAAGTTAGACAATATTAAAGTTTGCAAAAAAAAATAAAAAAAATACAATAAACCTTGGACAAAAGAAAGAAAGAAAGATTATCTACTCTTTAATATTAAAAAAATTTAGAACTTTGAATTAAATTACTTAGATCTTCATATTAGTAAATATATTTTTTACAACAAAATCAAAGGTAACATATTGAAAATACATGTCTTACATCCAATTTATTTAAGTTACCTTTTACTACTTTAAATGATAATACTATTATGTGAAGTTAAAGGTTTCATCACTTAAGCATGTTATACTATAAATAACAAGTATGAAAAAATGGCAATACAATCTTTTTTTTGGTATTGTGTGTATATATACTAATAAAAAAGTATAAGGTCTTTTATTAAATTTCGCTTTAGGCCACAAATTTTATGGAGCCCTCGTTGTTTGATTTGATTGATAATCGGTATGCATATTGAGTGATTGAAACTCTTCATTGTTGGTGAAAATTGAATATCCTAGCTTGAACTATCATTGTAATGACTGCATTCTAAAATTGGAATACACCAATTTTTGTTTCTTCATTGGAGATCTTCATACTCAGATATTTTTCTTCATTTCTGGTGTATATGGGTGGTTGCTTCAGAGATTAATGTTTAGATACTTGTATTTTATCTATTATTATCATATTCTTGGGATACATTTGAACTTGGTACAATTTTGCATTGTCTTATAGAGTTTGTTGAGGATGAGATAATTGTGTTGATTTACAAGAAAGAATGTGGAACCTTTGGAAGGTTTGGCCAGTACTCTTATGAAAATTGATAGATATGGACAACTCGGTACATGAAGTATTCCATATTCATGCAGTATTCGGAAAAAGGTTGCACCCCAATGATATGATATAAGCATCCTAAGATGATGTACATTAGTGACTGATTTTATGATTCGACCCGTGACTTATGAGTTACAAGGAGATGATTTTACCGTTGCGCTAAAGTTTCTTTCAAAATTGATAGATATGATGCCACGGTTAAGACTAGAGGCTATTGATTTTGGGCTCCACAAATCACGCGCATCACTAATTAAATCACGTGCATTAACATGCATCCAATTGAACGATGTTGACAACTCCCTGTTAGAGAGAGAATACTCTTCTTTTGTCACATTAGGCCACTGGATGGACTACTCTTTATAATTGAGTTGTTTGGTTCATAGGCAAAATTATGTTGGGATTATAATGCATGAATTGTAATATTGAAATTAATAATCTTGAATTGTTAAGAGCATGTACCTTTTCGAGTAATTTACAGAAGTATGACATTTTAGGTGCCACTCTTGATTTTTTTATCCTACTTGTCGCAGGAGCAACAATTCAACTTGCCCTTTGCTTATCCCATGGCGACACTTTTTACCTTAAAGATTTGCCCATGAGGTAAATGGGGGTCAGAAAATTAAGAGTGATTTACAGTCTAGATTTACCCACACTAGGTGTTTGCACCAAATCAATAGATGTATGACATACGTTTACAAATAGACTCGTATCACTTAATCATAGTTAATTAATATATGTTTTCACCTAATAAAATCATTTACTATGGTAAATGAATTTTCAAGTTTATTAGGTGTAATTTCCTAATACATTTTTGGACGAATTTTGGTTCAATGCATTGGAAATGAAATTTATAGTGAAATGAATAGCACGTGTTTAAGTATTTTATCCAAGGATTGCTAATCTCGGTATTAAGGTCCTATTTTGAATATGGTATAAAATAATATTACAATTGTGATATAAGATTGTTTCGACATTGTAAAATAAAATTTTAATCAAATGCGAGATGAAATAATTCTAAATTTTATATCAAGATATTTTTCTAATTCTGTTAACTAAACGACCTAGCTTTTTGAAGAATTAAAGGTGAGAGGTTAAACTTCTCGGAAAAGCATTGTGCTCTTGAGTAGTAATTTTTTTCTTTTTTCTTTTTGTGTGGAAATGAAACTGAAAAAGTAATAAATCCTGCCTTAAAGCTGAAACATATGATGTTTTCGACAATATATTTATTATCATAATCTCCTGAACGGTCCACCCCCAAACCACCACCACCATCATCACCACAATTATTTGACTCAAAAGATATTAGAATCTTTTTGAACAAATCAATCAAAGATAAATGGGTAAATCTTAGCTGAGGGTAATAATCTCTAGAAATATTGATAGAAAAAGAGAAAGTAAATTACAAGATTTATTTCTATTCGCCAATAATAATGTTTTTTCCCCAAAATCCTCTCCCTCTTCCGAGGTTATAGTCCTCTATTTATATTTGTAGAGAAACTCTACTAAACTGTACAAAACAAAATACAAGGAATATTTTAAGGAATATTCCTGATGTCCCCTAATGGCTATGCATTGTTACAAGGGTCGTCCAGTCTCTGGTATGTTTCAGGGTCGTCCTCTTTAGGGCGTCACTTTAAGGAGGCCTCGTCAATCGCGTACTCGTCGTCGGTCATGGTCGGTCAAATTTGGACCCATACAGTTAGTCCCTCCGCTTGTTGGGGTCGCGTCTGGGCGCGTCCTCGGACGGGCGGACACCATGCGTTCTTATGGAGCAATTTGAGCCGTTGTGACGTTACGAAATGGCCAATGGAGAGAGGTCAGCATACTGAGCAAAATATTGGTAATATAATTTACCGGGAAATGATGTCATCCTTACGTGCGTCATCATTACGCACGTTTTCGAGGCAGAAGTTGATGGCCTGACGTTTTGGTTCTAGCGCTGCTTTATGACTTTTCGCTTCGATTCTGGCGCCACCAATCCTTATAAATAGATGAAGGGTTTGTTTTTTCAAAAGTTTTCGGCTATTCTTCTCTTGATATCCTCCTACATGCTTCTAAGTTTTCTTTCACACCTTCCTACTTCTTCTTACGTTCTTCATTCGAAGCTTTTCCCTCTCCTTTTTGTGTTGATATCCCTTTGAATGATATTATGCCAAAGTCTCGTCGTTCTCATGAAGAGGTTACTGAGGCCACCCCATTGTTCACGGCACCTCCTTCTAACGGTGAAGATATGGTGGTAGAGGAGGGTGACAGCCTTCTTACGGTGGAGGAGCTTGCCGAGGCATCCCTTGTCTTGCAGCGACTTCCTCAAAGATACCCCCTACTTTGACCCCCGTATTCTCTGAGACGGAGCAAATTCATATCGATGCTCTTCGTTTGAAGTACGACATTCCTGCTCAAGTAGAGATGGTTCCGGCGGGGAGAGACTACGTAGATGTCCATAGACCCAGGTACTGTGCCTTCTATGAGTACCCTTTCATGATCGGTTATACCTTCCCTTTTTTCCCTTTAGCGGAAGAGTTCTGTAGATTTTACCAAGTTTGTTCGGCGCAGCTTTCGTCGTATACACTCAAGGTACTTCTGCTGCTGACCAAGTATGCAGAGTTGGCAGAGTGTACCGTTTCCATCCACTATCTTTTGCACTTGTTCACGCTCGGCTTTCACAGAGGTACCATGGTGCACTTGAGGTTCCGTGGTACGAAGGGCTGGTGGTCGAGACTGATGACCGGGCAAGTCACAAATTTTGGCACAAATATTTCTTTGTCAAAACCGATCATGTCGTTTCTGACGCCGTCAGGTTTTCAAAGCGATGGAATGAGGCTCGTAAGTGTCGTCACTCTTTTTATTCTCCTTTCCTCTATATTCATCATAAAGTTGGTTTGCTTCTCGTTTGCAGCTATGGGAAGTCCACCTCGCCCTATTGCGGATATCAGGGATTGGGTGGCCCGTCTATTGCCTCATACAGCAGAGACTCGAGACTGGCATGCCTTCATGAAGCGTTACGAACCTAAAGTCTCCTCTGGTAAATGTCTTCCTTACTACTTCGTTGGCCATGCAAACTTATTTAATGATATGACCTTTTATGATGACAGGTCGAGGAGCTTCCAGGCGAAGGGCGCCAGTCCCTGCATTTCGACAAGTCACTACCACCATAGACATACAGTTTGTTTTAAGTGAGTCTACTCGAGAGGGTCGCCCTAAGCCTATTCAATTATAAGGCCCGTCTCGAGTCATGGTCATGAGAGATGAGGCTTCTTCGGTACCGGCCTCACACCCTTTGGATGAATCCTCTAACGGGGACGAGTCGTTGTCGAGAAAAAGGAGAAGGCTGGGGCTTGGGAAGGGCGTGGTCGCTGATAGAAGCAGGGCATCGCAGATAGCCCTTGTGCCTATATTTATGGCCGATGCCATTTTATTAGGGAGATCTACCCAAGTGGAAGGAGTTTACCCAAGGGTTGGCTCAGTGCACTCTGCCAAAGGTGGTGAATCATCCAACGTCGGAGGACATCGTGTTGAGTGTGACAACTCAGGTTCGGATGTCGACCCTGAGGATATCAATGAGTTCGTGGGTCGTTATACCTATGTAGAGGTTAGAACAGACGGCTCTGATCGTCATATAGTCGTCCCGGGGGACTACAACTTGCTACTGAACAACGAGCAAGTGGCGTCTACCCTAGATCCTCTATGTACCGCTCCTGAAAACGAGATGCTTAGGGCGATGAGTGATGTGGAGTTGTCTCAAAAGGTTGCCGGTATGGCCCTGCAAGTAGGTGCATTTTCTTCCCTTTTCGTCGTTGGGTTTGTGTGGTAACCGTCGTTCTGCGTTTTGTTTCTAACTTCTCCCCCATTTTTTGCCAGACCCTCGTCATGGAGTTTGAGCGAGATCGTCGGGAGAGGCGAAGGATGGTCCTTTATGAGAAGATGTCATCCAAATATCAGCAATATCGTGCTAAGCATCGGGCGATGGCCAACATTTATCATCAGGACCCTGAGTTTCAGTTGTTTCGTGAGGGGCTCAAACGATGGGGGGACCAATTGGAGCGCAAGGTTGAAGAGTTGAGGGAGAGGGATGAGGAGCTCGTGAAGGCTGTCGCCCGCAGTAGTGAGCTGAAGGCCTCCCTTAAAGCTAAGGAGGATGAGCTCGAGTTGAGTAGGGGGTGATGGCTAAGAATGCCGACTTGCAGGCAAAGGTGGCCGACTTGACTGCTGAGCTGAGCGCTAAGGCAGTGGAGATTGAGGGTCTTAAGGGCGAGCTGGACGTTAGTGCTTATAAGCTGGCGGCAGCTATTTCTGAAATGGTGTCTTTGGAAGATGCCCTCCGTATTTCTAGGTCGGAGCTGACTAGGGAGAGGGAAGCCTCTAAGCTTAAGGTTGTAGGGCTTGAGGGTCGTGTTAAAGAGTTGGAGTCAGAGCTATCTGCACTGAATGGGCAGGTGGCCTCGTTGAGGGCGAAGGATGCCACCTGATGTTCTTAGCCTTCTACGTCTCGTGCCTCAGCCGATCCAGTCGTGTCTCGCCGTTTATATGAGCTGTAGGTCCATACTGAGGCTCGGCTTGATGTGTACACAGCTTTTCACGTCGAGGGACGGGCGACTGAAGTGGAGCTTCAGGCCATGCACACCGAAGCTCGCGAGGCTTGCGGGTACGACCCCCTTACACCTGACGGGGGTGACATCAATTCTGATGATGCGAACCATCTTGCTTCGAACTCGTGGTACGAAGATGCTTACCCACCGGGGATGATATGTAGTCTTTGCTTGCATTTGTTTTTGTTTTGGAATTTTTGCAGAGGGCTTACTTGAGCCCGTTTGTGAATATTGTAAATAACATTTTGATGTAATGTAAAATATATTTTGTCTATTTGCTCTTCTTTGCAATGTTTATGATATATGGGGTACCTACCGATGGCCTTGGCCATTGGGATGTTGCTTCGAACTGTCATCGAAGTAGGATCCCATCATAGTTCGAACAAGGTCGAAATTATATTTTTTGTCGATGGCCTTGGCCATTGGGATGTTGCTTCGAACTATCGTCGAAGTAGGATCCCGTCGTAGTTCGAACGAGGTCGGACTTATATTTTTTGTCGATGGCCTTGGCCATTGGGATGTTGCTTCGAACTGTCATCGAAGTAGGATCCCGTCGTAGTTCGAATGAGGTCGAACTTATGTTTTTTGTCGATGACCTTGGCCATTGGGATGTTGCATCGAACTGTCATCGAAGTAGGATCCTATAGTGGTTCGAACGAGGTCGAACTTATATTTTTTGTCGATGGCCTTAGACATTGGGATGTTGCTTCATACTGTCATCGAAGTAGGATCCCGTCGTATTTCAAACGAGGTCAAACTTATATTTTTTGTCGATGGCCTTGGCCATTGGGATGTTGCTTCGTACTGTCGTCGAAGTAGGATCCCGTCGTAGTTCGAACGAGGTCGAACTCATGTTTTTGTCGATGGCCTTGGCCATTGGGATATTGCTTCGAACTGTCATCAAAGTAGGATCCCGTCGTAGTTCGAATGAGGTCGAACTCATATTTTTTGTTGATTGCCTTGGCCATTGGGATGTTGCTTTGAACTGTCGTCGAAGTAGGATCCCGTCGTAGTTCGAACGAGGTCGAACTTATGTTTTTTGTCGATGGCCTTGGACATTGGGATGTTGCTTAGAATTGTCGTCGAAGTAGGATCCCGTCGTGGTTCAAACGAGGTCGAACTTGTGTTTTTTGTCGATGGCCTTAGACATTAGGACATTTCTTCGAACTGTCGTTGAAGTAGGATCCCGTCGTAGTTCGAACGAGGTCGGACTCATGTTTTTTGTCGATGGGCTTGGCCATTGGGATATTGCTTTGTACTGTCGTCGAAGTAGGATCCCGTCGTAGTTCGACCTTGTCGATGGACTTGGCCATTGCTTGGAGATTTAATCGTGTTCCCGTAGGAAGACGTGTTGATTTTGTTCATGCAATGGATATTTAATTGTATACTTGTAAGGATCGCATGTCGACTAATGGAGGTTTGATTCTGCACATACAATGGATATTTGATTCTATACATACAATGGAGATTCGATTTTGTACGCACAATGGAGATTTGATAACACACAATGGAGATTTGATTCTGCATATGCAATAGAGATTTGATTCTGTTCATACAACGAAGACGATTATCTATATCTAGTCCCTTCATTACTTCGCCCCGAAGACCATGTCGACGGGTCGGGGTAATGAACAGAACTCCGATCCTCGAGGAGCCCCCCTTGCCGCCTCATTAAAAACCTCCCTGGGAAAACCCGATTGGGACAAAACCCGGGTGAGGGAAAAAGAGTACGACTCAGGTGATGCCTTCTTTTAGAAGTGGAAGTACTTGAGGTGAGCGACATTCCAGTTGTTTTGGAGTAGTATTCCTTCAATTGTTTCTAACTGGAATGCTCCTTTGTTTGTTGTGGCTGTGATTTTGTACGGTCCGTCCCAATTTTTTCCTAGTTTTCCCTCATTAGGGTCTTTCACTGCTTGTGTTTTGGACTTGAGGACGTAATCTCCGACTTTGAGCGGTCGCACCTTGGCACTCTTGTTGTAGTACTTTTCCACTTGCTGCTTCTGGGCTACCATTCTTATGTGGGCCATGTCTCTCCGTTCTTCGGCGTCGTCTAGATCTTGTAGCCTATTTTCGTCGTTACTTGGTCCGCTCTTATTGGAGTATCTCATACTGGGTTCTCCAATTTCGATGGGTATAACAACGTCAGTAGACCAGTGAATATGGCATCTCACCTGTGCTGGTTTTTGACGTAGTGCGGTATGCCCATAATACTTCTGGTAGTAGTTCATGCCATAGCTCTTTAGCATCCTCAAGCTTCTTTTTCAATATATTCAGTATTACTTTATTAGAGGATTCGGCTTGACCATTGGCGGCAGGGTGATATGGCGTGGAGAGTATTCGTTTGATACGCCATTTCTCGAAGAATTCAGTCGTTCTCTTTCCGACGAACTGAGGCCCATTGTCGCAACTAATTTCTTTGGGGATGCCAAAATGGCATGTTACGTTTTTACATATGAACGCGATGACCTCTTGCTCACGTATCTGAGTGTATGCACCTGCTTCCACCCATTTAGAAAAGTAATCAGTTAAAACTAAAAGGAAACGTACCTTACCTCATCCTACTGGAAGCGTGCCGACTATGTCCATTCCCCACTTTATGAATGGCCATGGCGAAGTGACGAAATGAAGGAGTTCCCCTGCTTGATGTATCATAGGGGCGTATTTTTTACACTATTCATATCTCCTAACATAATCTGCGGCTTTTTTTTCATGGTGGGCCAGTAGTATCCGGCACGGAGGAGACATCGGACGAGGGCGCGGTTCCCTGTGTGGGTGTCGCAATGCCCTTCGTGTACTTTTTCCAGTACAGGCCTTGTTTGATTTGGCCCAAGACATTTGGCTAGGGGGCCATCGTTCTTTTGTAGAGGTCACCGTTGACGAGGCTGTATCGGGCTGCCTATACCCGGAGTTTTTTGGTTTCTTTTTTATCTTGCGGGAGCATTCCATCCTGCAAATATGCTATGAGGTGGTTACGCCAGTCCCAAGTTAAATTTATAGAAATTACCTCGACTTGGTCAATTGCAGAATGGAGGAGAGTGACCACGTTTTCTTTGTTGATATTTTTTGTGGTCGCGGCTAGTTTAGCGAGGCCATCTGCTTCGATATTCTGTGCCCTGGGTATTTCGTCGAGGCGGCATTCATCGAATTTTGGTAGTAGTTTGTGAATTTACGACTGGTACTTTTGTAGTCTATGTTCTTTGATTTGGAAAGTCCCGATGACTTGGTTTACCACGAGTTGAGAGTCGCAATGGAGGACGAGTCGTCGAGCGCCATATTTGAGGGCTAACTTCAAACCTGTAATCACAGCTTCATAATCGGTCTCGTTGTTAGTCGTGTCGGGGCATCGTATAGACTGGCGAATAACTTTGCTTGTAGGGACTTCGAGGACGAGTCCTAGTCCTAATACTGAGGCATTAAAGCCACCGTCAGTGTAGAGGACCCAGAGTTCGGTATGCGAGAAAGTGCGAAGTGCTTCCTGTTCTACCTCGGGCAATATTTCCATGCTGAAATCAGCGACGAAGTCGGTGAGCACCTACGACTTAATGGCAGTTCACGGTTGGTATGTTATGTTGTCCTGGCTTAGTTCTATGGACCACTTGGCTAGTCTACCCGATAGTTCGGGTTTGTGTAGGATACCTCTTAGGGGGAAGGTTGTCACCACCTTTATGGGGTGACATTGAAAGTACAGTCTAAGCTTCCGTGAAGCTACGACCAATGATAGTGCTAGTTTTTCAAGGTGAGGGTACCTTGTTTCAGCATCGATTAAGGTTTTGCTGATATAGTAAATCGGAAAATGCGTACCTTTAGTTTCACGGACCAAGAATGCGCTCACCGCAACTTCGAAAACTGCCAGATACACAACCAAACATTCACCCGGGTCCGCTTTGACGAGTAGTGGTGGCGAGGATAGGTACGTTTTTAGTTTTCTCAGGGCGTCAACGCACTCTTCGTTCCATTGCAACCCATGATCCTTCCTTAGTACATTGAAGAATTTGTGGCATCTGTCCGAGGATCGTGAAATGAATCTTGATAGGGCGGCTATTCGCCCTGTTAATTTCTGCACCTGCTTTTTGCTGGTCAGTGTCTTCGGTATTTCATCGATGGCCCTGATTTGATCCGGGTTGACATCGATTCCCCTTTGTGACACCAGGAAACCAAGGAACTTTCCCGAAGTTACGCCGAAGGCGCATTTTTCGGGATTCAGTTTCATCCCGTACTGCTTTAATATCTCGAAGGATTCTTTCAAATGACCGATGTGATCCTCTTTCTTTGTCGACATCACTATCATATCGTCAATGTAAACCTCCATGGTCTTACCTGTGAGCACGTGATTTTTGCCTTACGAAAAAACTACTCCAAAATAAAATCAAAAGATAAAATAAATTTCTTTTACTGTGTAATTTTTGGATTTGCGTGATGCTAAATACTTGTGTTATGTCCGTAAGTGTTTACTTTGTCATAATAAAATGAAAAAATAAAATAAAATACATGTTGCATGCATATAGGATTTAATTATGCATTTAAAAGATAATTTAAATAAAATCACAAAAAATATGCAATAGTTCTATTTTAAATATTCCATTGTGTGATTGATGTCTTGTCTATGTGTTAAATAATTGTTATAGAATAATTAATATATTTTGTGAATTTAAAATTTGTTTTACAATTAAAATTAGAATTTTAAATTAGAAAAAATGAAAAAATATATATATGTATACAAAATCGGACCTGGATTAAAATCCAGGCCCAAAACATTTTAACCCCATCGCCCAATCCTTTAGCCTAGGTCCGGACCAAGCCAGACGAACCAAAACGACAGCGTTTGGTCGTGGCTTCTCAGAAACCGTTGGATCAAATCCAACTAACGGCTGAGATACAATACCCTTACCCGTAACCCGTAACCCGACCTTTTGACCCAATACAGGCCGACCCTGAACTTAGACCAAACGACGACGTTTGGTTAAGTGGATTGATCCTGGCCCTTCATCTTACTTGATCGGACGGATAGCATCAATCCACCCCACCCCTATATAAGTCCCAAGCCCTACCCCGGCCCCTAACTGAACACCCCCCTCCTCTCACTGTTCATCATCTTCCTCAGACCCTCCCACCTAACCCTAGCCGCCCTAAGACCCCAAAGCCTGAAACCCGGCGGCATCAACGCCGCTGGTCACCAAAATAACACCCTAGGACCCCCTGAATATCCTCTACACGAATATGACCTTAGTTTCCTTCGAATCAGGCCCCAACTCTTCGAATCTTAAATCGAAGGTTGGCCTGAAAACCTGATTTTCTCCGATGGCTTCCAAAATAACACCACAACTTCCCCTAGATACCTTCATCATGGATCTGTTAGTTGCATGGTTCGAATCATACTGGAACTACTCGAATCTTCATTTGAAGATTCGAGTACAACCTGACCTTATTCCAACCTACTTCAAACCCACACCAGTTACCCCTCTGACCTCCCTCGTGCCTAGAACATCTTTGGTTTCCCTCGAATCTAACCAGAAATGAGTAAATCCCAAATCGAACTTTCAAGAACCCTAAAAATACCAGACTTTTGGATTCTGTCCAGATTGAATAAAGATTGAGGTTTAATCGACCTTAGTCGAAGTATTTTCAGTGGAAAATACTTCGACTAAGGTCTGTTTGATTTCAAACAAAGTCCAAATCCAAGTCGAGTTGAGTTCAGTTGAATTTAAAGGTTCAGAGGTAATTTCTGTTTCTTATGAGCATTCTATGAGTATTCTATGTTTGTTTTCATTAGTCTGTTTAATTTTTCATATTTTTTTAGTCAATTCTGTTATACTGTCTCATACTCGTCTATTGGATCAGAATCATACTATTGTTTCTGTTGTTTACGAGTGGTCATAATATGTGTAATCGACTCGATTAAGTTCGTCGATTAGTTGTTTTGTAAATTCTTATTGCCATTAATGCTGTTTGTAATACCCTGTTTATCCGTTTGGAATTGTTTATTGTCATTGAACTCAGTCAATTAGTTCTTCCCAATTAATTGATTCTCTTTTAATAATTCAGAAAGTTTGTCAATGGTATGTATATATTGTTTTCTGAACAGGGCATTGTCAGTATATTGACAATGCTCCTGTATTTGTTTGCTTTTAGTTCAGTTTTGAATTTCAGTTGAAATAATCCTGCATGTTCTGTGTAATGTTAAGGGTGTTTTATTCAGTGTTCAGTTGAGAATCCCCTGTTTAAATTCAGTTCTTGTCAATCAGTTATTAGAAATGTGATATACTGTCTCAAAATCATAGGATTGGTTATAGCTGTAAATCAGAAGGATAATTAAGTTTATACAGATTATAGAATCTGTTTTACAGTGGGTTCTGATTTTTCAGTAATAACAGTAGGTTTTCAGGGGTACTACTGGTAATGAAACAGTGAGGTAATATGATATAATAGAGGGCTGAAAGTGGTATGTTAATGGCTATTAGTTAATGATACTAATGGGGAACAAGGGATAATGGGCTGCTAGAAATCAGGAAAAAGTTAACTTGATGGGATTTAAAGTAGTAAAGGCAGATTTTAATGGAATTTTTTCTGTTTTTAAAAGATAAAAGGGGGTCCGGGCAGCACTTAAAAAGGGGGGATAGACCTGTATAAGATGGAGGGAATTGGGACTGATTAAAAAGTGAGTTTTTCAGAGGGAGTTTTTCAAAAAACTTGAAGAGAGTTTAAGAGTTTTTGGAGAGATTTCAGAACAGAATTTAGATAGACTTTAAGAGTTTTCAGAGAGAGAGAAATCAGTTTTCAGACAGAAATTTTAAAGTTCAGTTTTCAGAGAGATTAGAACAAGGAAAATTGAGATCTTGGGCAGATTTTTAGGAGATTGAAAGAGGAAAATCAAGCAGAAACAGAAATCTGAAAAGGAAGATAGAAAGAAAGGAAAACAGAAACATTAAAACAGAATTCTACATCGGAAGTTAGTATTGAAGTTGATTCTGTGTTTAAAAATTGAAATTTTTTAGTCTGTTTTGTTCCAAGTCTCAGAATCAGAAATATCATTCTCTTCATTAAATCTGTCCGGATTTGTTCAATATCGTTGTTCAGTTAAAAATCTGAAACTTCCCAAAAGTACTGTCACTGTGCATCTGGGTTCTTCGGGTCTTATTATTGTTCAAACTTGTGGAAAGACCGCTATTCCATTGAATTTGTTAGTGCTGCTACTGCTGAAATTTACTCCTTCTACCTTCATTTTCAGGTACATATCCTTTTAAATTCTATGTTGGAAAGAGATTCAACATGACAAATAAATAAAGTTTGAATTGTAACACTGTCTTCTATTCATTTGAGTTCTTTAGTTAAAAAAATTCAGCTTTGGTTTCATGCTGGTAGTGAGTTCGAATCGATGGCTACAAGTTAATTGTATTATTTTTGAAATTCATATAAAACTTTGTAATAATGTTATCCATGTCAAAATTCATTAGTTTAGTTATCTATGAGTTGTGTAAATAGGAAGCATGGCAGAAAGTTGGCTTTATTTACATTTTTTGCGGTATTGTTAGATAGGTATAGCATAATATGGAAATATCAAGGAAAATATGCTATCAGTTTATTTTGTTAGTTAATTAATTGTTGTTTAAAGCTAGATGATGATTGGTTGCAATTAGCTATCTTTTGGCATAACATGGGTTGTGCTCATAATCTATAGTTGGAAGACGAGTTAGTATAATCCGTTATGTTTATGATGTCAAATATGGTAAGTAATATTGTATGCAATATCATTTTATTAAGTCAGTTAGACTTGTTCTCTTTCTTAATAATAAAAAGGTTTAGGAACTTACACGATGCGAACGTTAATGGTTGTAATAATTCACATAGATTTAGAATCAAATGGGTTTGATTACATATATAACTCAATCATAGGCATAATTAATTAAGTTAATTTCGCCTATTGGATCAAAACAAGTATATAAGAGTAAGATACAAATTGCAAAACTTTATATCAATGGTAATTAGAATAGAACTTGCACTAATTAATAATAATAAAAGTTCTTGAAAATATTCTTTCCTTTATAATTTATTTTCAGTTTTATATATAATTCATTCTTTGGCATATATATGTTTTTATAATTGTCAAAAATAGCATTAATCATATTTTTATCCTTTCACTGAGAGTTTGAATAGTCTTGGGATGAACATAATTAATACTCGGAAACTATAATCAACGGGCAACATTCAATAAATTGTGAATTCTTTTTCAAGAATTAAAGGGTATCTTAAATGAAGATTTCTCATAATATAATAAACAATCTGTGGAAAAAATCCCTAATATCATTACAAATATTTTGCGCAATTAGGGATACGTTCGCGTACCCTGATTATATTTTTAAAAGCGAAAAATTCGAATTATGCGTACGCGCAATTTCGAGCGAATATTTAATAAAAGGATTTTTCCAAAGGCGTTAAATCAATTTCATAAAAACCCGAGATGTATGGTTCACTATTTAAGAAAAAACAAATATTCTTGATTCGACACAATTTTGAAAAAAAAATGATTGTTTAATAAATATATTACCAAAAGTTATCGTGTACACGTACGCGTGACACAATTCCGCATTTTTAAATTTATAACACGAATATACGTACGCGTAATTCGATTCAAAGAAGGGTCCTCAATCACAATAAGTATAAGCGGTAGTAAAATCATGTAACATCAATATATTTAATAAAATCAAGATAATTAAGCCAATAATAAAAACAGTTAAGCGACCGTGCTAGAACCACGGAATTCGGAAATGCCTAACACCTTCTTCCGGATTAACAGAATTCCTTACTCAGGATTTCTGGTTCGCAGAATAATAAACAGAGTCATATTCTCCTCGATTCAGGGATTGAAATTGGTGACTTGGGACGCCTTAAAATTCCCAGGTGGCGACTCTTAAATAATTAAATAAATCCCGTTTCGACTGTCCTTTAATTGGAGAAAACTCCCCACGCGCCCCGCGGGCGCGGTAAAAAGGAGGTGCGACAGCTCTGGCGACTCTGCTGGGGATACTGGAGTGTTGTCACCCAGAACCACTGGTTCAGGGTTTAAAGAATTCGAGCTTAAGATAATTGCAATAATTGGCTTTATTTACTATATGATTTTCAACTGTTTATATGCTAATATGCTAAATTTTTTTTTACCGCTTTAATATTATTTGAATTGTGAATATATACAACTGCTACGAAACCCCCTTCTTTCTGAGTCTTCTGAATTTATGGTGTACACGTGCGCGTGACCCACCTTTCTGTTAAAGTCATACCAAATAAGACGGAGTTGGGACAAGTAACTAGGCCGGGCAGACTTTCGTGCTCCCGGTACGTTGCCCCCGCTTCGGCTCAAACTGTCCGTTTGGGTAAGCCAGGTTTAGAACAATCAACCTAAGGTTTTACACTTAGAATAACTCAGCCATGTACCGGATCCCTAGTAGGAACGAATATTTGCATCATATGCATTTGGCCTTGGAGACTCAACACAGGGGTTGGGTCTGTCTAGGACAGGTGAACCCAAAATAAAAAGACCATCATGATGCATCCTACTTGTTACTTGTGCATTCATTTGCCTCGAACATGCTTGTTGACCAGCTTAAATAAAATCATGGTGAGAAGAAAGGAATAAAATGGGTTGTTTTAAAAATTTCGAAAAAATAGTTTTAAATTTTGAAATAAAGGTATTTAATAAAAAAAAATCGAAAATGATTTTTTTTTAGTATAAATTTTCAAAATAAATTTTGACTTTATCAAAATTAAATTTCAGATACAAAATGAGCACCACACAAAGCCCCTCATCCACAAGTACGGAAGAATTTCTATGTCAACTTCAAATGTGGTGGTATGATTTAGGCGAAGACGGTCAAAAATGGGTCGTCAAGCATTTGGGAAATCTTACGGACATTATGAAAGTTAAACCCCGTGATGATCTGATTGCGGCGTTAGTAACTTTCTGGGACCCTGTTCACAATGTTTTTCGTTTCTCTGACTTCGAGCTTACTCCTACATTAGAGGAGATAGCTGGATATGCTGGTTTTGATGGAAGTTTAAGAAATCAAAGCTTGATATTCACAAAGGCTCCTTCGGTACATCGATTCTTCGGTCTTCTGAACATCAGCAGTCAAATCAGGAAAAGCAATGTCATCAATGGATGTTGTTCCTTCAACTTTTTGTATTCAAGGTTCGGAAAATCAGATGGGTTCGAAATTCATGAGAAAGGCCTTACTAATAAGCAAAACAAAGACACTTGGCAGATGCACCGTCGATTTGCTTTCATGGTGGCTTTTCTAGGAGTCATGGTCTTCCCAAATAAAGAGCGAACAATTGATATTCGCACCGCAAAAGTTGTGCAAATCCTCACCACTAAAGAAAATCACACCCTTGTCCCCATCATTCTATCAGATATTTATCGGGCTTTGACTTTATGCAAATCAGGAGCAAAAGTCTTCGAAGGGATGCAAAATTTTGTTGCAAATATGGGTGATTGAACATCTCCAACAACAGCCCAAGATCATACAGTATGGGTCAAACAATGATAATTGCATCGAAAGCTATGAGGAAAGAACAAAAAATTATCAGGTTCCAGAAGGGATAGAAGCATGGGTATCTCATCTAAAGGCTTTAACAGCAAATCAAATTGAATGGACCCTAGGATGGCTCCCGATGAGGGAAGTAATACATATGTCAACCTCAAATAGTTATCTACTACTATTGGGATTAAGAAGCATTCAGCCGTATGCACCACTAAGAGTCCTAAGGCAACTAGGGAGATATCAAATAGTTCCTGATGATGAAGATTTGAGTATGCAAAGTAATCGAATTACACCCAGAAGCCACTATTCCCGAAGCTCTACTTCAACAGATGTGGAATGGGTGCCGATACTTGAAAAGTGATACTCAAGTCCTAGACGCTACAAAGGGTGAGATAAATCCTGGATATGCAAGGTGGTTCGAAAAACGGTCTCGCGTGGATGATGTACCAGAACCTGAGCTAAAAAGGCCAACAAAAAGACCCCATGTTCAAAACTTCAATGATAAAATCCAAGAGCGGTTGATCTGGGGAGAAAAAGAAAAAGGGTACAAAGCAACTATCCATGCCCTAAAAGAAAATCTAAGAAGCCTCAGTTTGGAGAAAGATTTGCAAGCACAAGAAGCCGAAGGCGAGAAAAAGAGTCTAGCTTGTGAGAATGAAAATCTTCATGCTCGATTCCAAAAAATGAAAAGAGTTTCTGAAACGCCAAAGAGGAGCTGGAAGGATCAAAAAACCATCGCCAATCTCTTTGAAAGAATGCAAGATTATGATTCCATTCTTGCGGAAAACGAAAGGGCATTGAGCAAAGCAAAAGAAAGGATCCAACAATTAAACGAAGAAGCCAGATCTAACAAGGAACGCCAAGATAGGCAATCCGAAAAAGACAAGGCACAATTCAAGAAGGAAAAAGACTATTGGATGCGATCAGAAGACCAGCTTCGTGCACAAATAGAAGAGGCAAGAAGATGCAACAGAGAACATCAGCAAGCAGACCTCGACAGGGAAAGATCGCAAGCAAGATTAGAGCAGGCCAGACTCCGAGCTCTGTTAGAATCAGCTCTAGATCGTGAAAACCATGTCAGAGATATAGCCACCACTCGTCAGCAGCAATTGCAAGACCAAGACCAACGTCTCCAAGGTTTTAGGGCACAAATCCACGACCTGGCAGTCTTCACATCTCAAAGTTATGTAAACTGCCAAGGAATGGATTATGAAAGGTTTACAGAGCATGCGCCCACTTTTGCTCGTCATCTAGCAATGGAGTTGGAAAGGATGTATCGTACGCTGGGAGGCCATCCAGGTCAAGCCCCACATTGAGCAGATAATCCAATATTTGACAACAAAAGTGGAAAGTGGGGCACGTTGTGAGATGTTAAGAATTGTATCTTTTATTTTGATTTAAGCGTGTGTGTTTTCAAGCCATTTTCTTAAAGTTATCAAATGTAATTCCATCTTTGTGTAATGAATAAAAGTGATTGACTTTGGTCCGAACTACGCAAGGTCTGATTCATGTGAGGCATGATATGTAGGCAATCTCTATAAGATTCGACCACCACGATAAAAGATATATATAATAAGTAAAAATGAATAACAATAAAAATTTCAAGAAAGCTGGGACGACACAAGCAGCCGAGCAAATGCATAATAGAAAGGGATTATTTGTCTAGGAACATTGCATCTCAACGTGTGATTATATATGTGTTAAACTCTCAGAACTAACAAGTTTGTTCATTTTCAGAATTCAAGCAGTTAGTTTCTCTAAAGAAGTATACTGGCATATTATCACTATCACACAAGATCAAAAGGACCAATACCCGAAAGTATGTCTATCCCAGATGTTGACACAGGTATGGAGATAGAGGAGATGGATGTCGGGAAAATGAAAGAAGAGATGTTTAAGCTCAAGCAGCAAATGGCTGAGATGTACCAAGCTTGGTCTACAGGACAGTTACCCCCATCTTACCCAAATAACCCTGCTCCATCAATGACCCAAGCTCAGGATAATATCACCACTGAATTATCCCCAAACTTCCCAATTTACCAACACTACCGAGGCACCACCTCTCAAACACCACAGTCTCCACCTCTAAAACTTGTTCCATATTTTCCTCCACCTATGACTCCTGTTTTCGTAGCACCTCCCCCGGCTACATTCCACAAATCTCCTAATGAGCCTACATTCCAGGCCCAGGACAACCAATATTACCCCCCGGAGCCCACCCTCAAAGCCTCAAAAATTCATTCAACCACTCCTCGTTTTGATCTCCCAACCGAAATTGACAAGCCAGCCAAAAATGCTGAGCAAGAAGAGATGTTCAGGAAGGTCAAAAGTCTAGAACAGTCGTTCCGAGACATGCGAGGATTAGGTGGGCAAGTCAGTGTAGCCTACAAAGATTTATGCTTATTCCCTAATGTACAATTGCCATTTGGCTTCAAGATGCCCAAATTTGACCTATACAGCGGGCACGGCGACCCAGTAGCCCACTTAAGGGGTTTCTGTAGCAAGATGCGAGGAGCTGGGGGAAAGGATGAATTATTGATGGCTTACTTCAGTCAAAGTCTAAGCGGATCAGCTTTGGAGTGGTATACACGCCAGGACCATGGAAGATGGTACACCTGGGATGACCTGGCACAGGCATTCGCATACCATTTCCAATACAATCTGGAAATCATCCCAGATCGATTATCTTTGACCAAATTTGAGAAGAAACACAATGAAAGTTTCAGAGAGTATGGTTTTCGGTGGAGAGAACAGGCAGCAAGAGTGGATCCTCCTATGAAGGAGAGCGAAATGGTAGACTACTTCCTCCAAGCCTTGGAACCGACTTACTATGCCCATTTGGTTTCAGCAGTTGGGAAATCATTCAACGAAGTAGTGAAGATGGGAGGTATGGTGGAAGAAGGCCTCAAGACAAATAAAATCATGAGCTATTCAGCAATTAAGGCAACTACTCAAGCTATTCAAGGCGGGGTAGGAGGAATCGGAAGAAAGAAGGGGGAGGAAGCAGCCGTAGTTGATTCAGGAATTTGGTCGGGATCTAGAGGTTCACCGCTTTACTATAATCAACCACGACCTCGCCAATCAGCTTACCATCATGATTCATCCCAACACTACTATCACCCTTCAGAGCCTCATTTTTCCATTAACCATGCTCAAGCATACAATCAGCCACCTGTTCACACCAATTGGCATGCTCCTGTCACGCCAAATACTTACCCACGAGCCTATCCCGGACCAGGTTTCAGGCCTAGGCCAGCATTCAGGGGACAAAGGGAACAGAAAAAGAAAACTTACACTCCATTGGGAGAGTCTTACACTAGTCTGTTCCACAGGCTGAGACAACTAGACATGCTGAGACCAATACAATCCAAGCTACCCAATCCTCCTCCAAAGAATCTGGATTACACCATTAGCTGTGAATATTGCTCCGGTGCACCAGGCCATGATACGGAGAAGTGTTGGCATTTGAAAAATGCAATACAAGAGCTGATTGATACTAATAAAATCGAGGTTCAAACCCCCGAAGCCCCAAATATCAATAGAAATCCAATGCCAGCCCATCAAGAGGCTAATATGATAGAAATCATACAAGCTGATGGGAAGACAAAGAAGCCGTCACAAACTGTCATGATGATCAAGTCTCATGAAACCAAGCCAGATAAGCAGTTAATGGAGGAGAAGCCGGTGTCTAAGCAGAACAAAAATGGTGATGAACCGTCTATGATAGTCGATGAGGGATCATCGAGCAAAGTTGCCGCAAAACAAGAAAAGCCGAAAGTGATAGTACCAGGGGTTGCTAACAAACCCATTATATTCGTGGAAGGAGCCCGTACAGATCGGGTTATTATTGCACCTGTAATCCAGCTGCCGGTCATCAACAACAAAGCCATCCCATGGAACTATGAACGGGTGACTGTAATGTACAAGGGCAAAGAAATCAAGGAAGAAGTGTGTGAGGTGCAAGGCTTGACACGTTCGGGAAGATGTTTTACTCCCGAAGAGCTGAGAAAAACTAAAAACAATCCAATGCCAACAAAGAGAGCTGTGACGGAAGAAGAGGCGGAGGAGTTTTTAAGAAAAATGAAACTCCATGATTATTCTATTGTGGATCAATTAAAGAAGACCCCCGCTCAAATTTCACTGTTGTCATTACTGATCCATTCAGAGGAACACCGTTTGGCGTTGATGAAAATCCTGAATGAAGCTCATGTTCCTGAAAAGATATCTGTAAATCATTTGGGAAAAATAGCCAACAGAATCTTTGAGACAAACAGAATTACATTTGCTGATGATGAATTACCTGTGGAAGGTACCGAGCACAACAGAGCTCTTTACCTCACCGTGAAATGTGAAAACTCCATAGTAACCCGGGTATTGGTTGACAATGGGTCAAGTGCAAACATATGCCCTCTCTCCACTTTAAGCAAATTAAAAATTAAAGAGGAGAGGATCCAGAAAAATAGTATCTGCGTACGGGGGTTTGACGGTGGAAGCAGAGATTCATTTGGCGACATAGTGTTGGAACTGACAATAGGGCCAGTTGAATTCACAATGGAATTCCAAGTGTTGGACATAACTGTTTCTTACAACTTGTTGTTGGGTCGACCATGGATCCATGCTGCTAAAGCAGTCCCGTCAACACTACATCAGGCTGTCAAGTTTGAATGGGATCATCAAGAAATAGTCGTGCATGGAGAAGAAAGTTTAAATGCTCACAACAGTACCATTGTACCGGTCGAGGGAACAGAAATTGACCAAGGACCATGGGTATACCAAGTGTCCGACACGGTGTCAGTAGAGAAAATTCCAGAAGGGAAATACCTTCCGAATCCAAGGATATCCTCTGCATCAGTCATGGTAGCTTATGAAATGTTAAAGAATGGCTTTATACCCGGCAAAGGTCTGGGCTTATCTCTGCAAGGAATTGTACAACCAGTATCTCTCCCCGAGAACTGGGGAACATTCGGTTTAGGGTTCATACCCACTGCCAATGACGTGATAAGGGCTAGGAAGCTGAAACACCAAGCATGGGTTCTTCCAAAACCAGTCCCACATCTGTCAAAGTCTTTTGTCAAGACCGGCGCTAAAAATCGCCCGATAACAACAATTCCTAAATCCCGGGTCAATCCTGAGAAGGAATTAATTGAAAGGTTCGAGAAATTGTTTAGTGATGTGAATATGTTGGAAAGCGGAGAAGGGTGTAGCAACGCAGAAGTTCAATTCGTTGGACCGAAAACAAAGCTCAATAATTGGAAAGCCACTCCTCTCCCAATTCGAAAGGAGTCTTGGTAGTTTATTTTGATTTTCTTTCAGTTTGTTTGGGTTATTTCAAGGTTGTAATCCCAAAGTTTATCTTACAGTTGGTTTGAAGTGTGCAAAACCTTGTTATCTTTCATCATCCAATAAAAAGCAGTTTCCTTTTTATTATCATTCCTAATAGCTTTCTTTTCTTTTTCTTCTTTTCTGTACAGTTCCTTTTACGCTGGCTCTAGTGATATGGCATGCATGAGGAATCTTCAGCCCAGTCTTAAAAATCAATCTGGTTCCGAAATATTAATTCAAGAAATATATTGTGATTATGAATCAGAATATGATGAAGATGAGGTTTTTGAAGAGATTAGTAAAGAGTTAATTCACTTTGAGGAAAAAATCAAACCTAACTTGAGTGATACCGAGGACGTCAATATAGGGGACACGAGTAATGTCCGGGAAACTAAAATAAGTGTCCATCTCGAACCAAAGATCCGAGAAGAGTTAATTAAAGCACTCATAGAATTCAAAGATGTTTTTGCATGGTCGTATGACGACATGCCGGGCTTGAGCACTGATTTAGTGGTCCACAAATTGCCCACCGATCCAACGGTGCCTCCTGTCAAGCAGAGGCTGAGAAAATTCAAGCCTGATATGAGTGTGAGAATTAAGGAAGAAATCACCAAACAATTGGAAGCAAAGGTCATTCGAGTCACTCGATATCCTGTTTGGTTGGCTAATGTCGTTCCTGTGCCAAAGAAAGACGGCAAAATTAGAGTATGCGTCGACTATCGCAATCTCAACAAAGCAAGTCCAAAGGATAATTTCCCATTACCCAATATCCATATTTTGATCGACAATTGTGCCAAGCATGATATAGGGTCTTTCGTGGATTGTTATGCCGGGTATCATCAAATTCTAATGGATGAAGAAGATGCAGAAAAGATGGCATTCATCACACCATGGGGAACTTATTGCTACCGGGTAATGCCATTCGGTTTAAAGAACGCCGGAGCAACCTATATGAGAGCAATGACCACAGTGTTTCATGATATGATACACAAGGAAATTGAGGTATACGTGGATGATGTGATCATAAAATCAAAGCATCAGGCCAACCACGTTGGGGATTTGAGGAAGTTCTTCTTAAGACTTCGCAGGTACAACCTCAAGCTTAACCCTGCCAAGTGCGCATTTGGAGTTCCGTCTGGAAAGTTGCTGGGATTCATAGTCAGTCGACGAGGCATCGAACTAGACCCATCAAAAATTAAAGCCATCCAAGAATTGCCACCTCCCAGGAACAAAACTGAAGTAATGAGTTTGCTGGGAAGGTTAAATTACATCAGTAGGTTTATTGCTCAGCTCACATCAACCTGTGAGCCAATTTTCAAATTGTTAAAAAAGGATGCTGCGGTCAAATGGACCGATGAGTGTCAAGAAGCGTTCGATAAAATAAAAGGGTACTTGTCGAACCCACCCGTGTTGGTCCCGCCAGAGCCAGGAAGACCTTTGATTCTTTACTTAACGGTTTTGGAAAATTCATTTGGTTGCGTATTGGGGCAACATGACCTCACTGGCAGAAAAGAACAGGCCATCTACTACCTTAGCAAGAAGTTCACAGCTTATGAGGTTAAGTATACTCATCTGGAAAAGACATGTTGCGCCCTAACATGGGTAGCTCAAAAATTGAAACACTATTTGTCATCCTACACTACTTACCTCATTTCTCGGTTGGATCCATTGAAATATATTTTTCAAAAGCCTATGCCAACGGGAAAACTTGCAAAGTGGCAAATATTGCTCACAGAATTTGACATCATCTATGTGACTCGAACTGCAATGAAGGCTCAAGCGCTGGCCGATCATTTGGCCGAAAACCCGGTCGATGAGGAATATGAGCCATTGAAAACTTATTTTCCTGACGAAGAAACAATGCATATCGACGAGGTAGAGCGAATTGAAAAGCCTGGTTGGAAACTTTTCTTTGATGGAGCCGCTAACATGAAAGGAGTCGGAATAGGAGCTGTAATCATTTCTGAAACAGGGCATCACTATCCTGTTACGGCTCAGTTGCGATTTTATTGCACCAATAATATGGCTGAATATGAAGCTTGTATTTTGGGGTTAAGGCTAGCCGCAGACATGGGTATCCGAGAAATCTTAGTTATGGGAGATTCGGATCTATTGGTACATCAAATTCAAGGAGAATGGGAAACCCGAGACTTGAAGCTCATCCCATACCGACAATGTCTACATGATCTTTGTCAGCGGTTTCAATCAGTGGAATTCCAACATATTCCAAGAATCCATAATGAGGTTGCTGATGCATTGGCTACCCTGGCATCAATGTTGCACCATCCGGACAAAGCTTATGTAGATCCAATACATATTCAAGTCCACGATCAGCACGCTTATTGCAATATGGTTGAAGGAGAATTTGATGGTGAACCATGGTTCCACGATATCAAGGAGTATATCAGGATGGGGATATATCCCGCACAAGCCACAGGAGACCAAAAGAGGACCATTAGGCGATTGGCAAATGGATTCTTCTTAAGCGGAGGAGTTTTGTATAAAAGAACACCAGATCTTGGATTATTAAGATGCATAGATGCCAGACAAGCTACAACTGTCATGTCTGAAGTACATTCAGGAGTTTGCGGACCCCACATGAGTGGATATGTGTTGGCAAAGAAAATCCTCCGAGCTGGTTACTATTGGCTTACCATGGAGCGAGATTGTATCAGTTTTGTGCGCAAGTGTCATCAATGCCAAATACACGGAGAATTGATTCATTCTCCACCATCCGAGTTGCACACAATGTCGGCACCATGGCCCTTCGTTGCCTGGGGCATGGATGTAATTGGACCAATTGAGCCGGCAGCATCCAATGGGCACAGGTTCATTCTGGTAGCTATTGATTATTTTACCAAATGGGTTGAGGCCAAGACATTCAAATCAGTGACCAAGAAAGCTGTGGTCGATTTTGTCCACTCAAATATCATATGTCGATTCGGAATCCCGAAGGTGATCATCACAGATAACGGTGCTAATCTTAACAGCAACCTAATGAAGGAAGTATGTCAACAGTTTAAGATTACACATCGCAACTCTACCCCATATCGGCCCAAGGCGAATGGAGCAGTAGAAGCAGCCAACAAAAACATAAAGAAGATACTTCGGAAAATGGTAGAAGGTTCAAAACAATGGCATGAAAAATTACCATTTGCATTATTGGGATACCGCACTACTGTTCGCACTTCAGTAGGAGCAACTCCTTATTTGTTGGTATATGGCACTGAAGCAGTAATTCCTGCAGAAGTTGAGATTCCTTCCCTTCGGATCATCGCCGAAGCAAAGATTGATGATGATGAATGGGTCAAAACCCGTCTAGAACAGTTAAACTTGATTGATGAAAAACGATTGACCGCAGTATGCCATGGTCAATTATATCAAAGAAGAATAGAAAGAGCATACAACAAAAAGGTGCGTCCCCGGAAGTTTGAAGTAGGTCAGCATGTGCTGAAACGTATTTTTCCACATCAGGTTGAAGCAAAAGGCAAATTTGCCCCGAATTGGCAAGGACCATTCATTGTGACCAGAGTATTATCGAATGGTGCACTATGCTTAACAGACATTGAAGGCAAATGCATAGACATGGCGATCAATTCTGACGCGGTAAAGAGATATTATGCATAACTTTTTGAGTGTTTGTATTTAGCATTATTTCGAAGATTGGAATGACAAAGGCAATTTATTCTGCTATCCAAACACTATACCATTTGCTTCCCCTTTGAGCCATACTTGTTTCTTTCCTACCCTCTCTTGGAATCAATAAAAAAAATCAAGTATGAAGTAATAAAAAAAATCATTATTATTTAGTGAACTACGTTTGACCTGATTCCTCAAAGAAGGATACGTAGGCGCCTCACGGCTCGGTCATAGGGTGCACAATATACATAAAGTGTGCACAAAAAGAAACATCAAGCGACCCCAATCAAGGAACTGGGGCAAGAATTGTATTGGAAATAAGAAAAGATTCCAAGAGTTGTAATTTTAAACACATACCAAAACTGTTTAGCTTTTAATACCTTTTCCATTTCTAACCCCATACCAGAAAGACCTTTCGACCAATCTTAGAAAAATGCTGAGTCAAGCAAATGAAGATGGTTCATAATACTCTGGTACAAACAAGAAAAGAAAGTAAAAACGAGAGAGTCTTATAGGTGAAAACCCACACGGGCACCATAAGGCGATGGAAGTTGAGAGAAAAGTAAAATGAGAGAGTCTTATTGGTGAAAACCTTCGTGGGCACCATAAGGCGAAAAGGAAGTGAAAAAATGAACAAATGAGGAAAGTTTATCAGTGAAAACTCTTTAAGACATTGCAAGTCCAACAGGTCTGTGAAATGAAAAATGAGGTTGGATTATGGAAATTTTGGCAAAAAAAAAAATGAGACAATTGAAAGGAGATTGATTAAAGACTGGGTTGATTAATCCGAAATGCATACTCTGATCATTGGTGCCAGTAACTCCAATCAGATAAGTTTTTATTCTTTCTCCACCAGTCATCCAAGCTTGGATTTTTCTTTTCATTCTATAATTGTCGAAATCAGCGTGTTTCATCACTAATAATCTTATTTTTCTAAAAGCTTTGAGATAAGTTTTATTCCAAACAAATAAGAAGGAATGTCAAGGTATACTACCGTGATTCAAGGTTACAAAATACAGCCATGAAAGGTGGGAGATAAAAGATATGGGTGTAAGAAAGGTGAAATTAAAAATGGATCAGCAAAGTCAGAAGGGACATATGAGTACAGTTAAAAGGGTTTGAAGGAAAACATACAGAGGGGAATCCTATAGTCAAGGATCAATTACAAGGACAAAACAGTCTTTTCAACCATTCCAAGGCAACAAAGAGAAACGAAGAGAAGCCTCTCCATCGGCAAGAATGCCCCAATTAACCACCCTGCTTTAAACTAATGAAGTTTTCTTTGATTTAAAACAGGGGCAAATACAATATTTGTGTCAGGAAATACCTGGTAAAGAAAAGAAGAAGTCAGGCGTCCACCTGGAGAATGAGGATGAGAAAAGAAGAAGTCAGGCGTCCACCTGGAGAATGAGGATGAAGAAAAGAAGAAGTCAGGCGTCCACCTAGAGAATGAGGATGAAGAATTGAAGAAGTCAAGCGTCCACCTGGAGAATGAGGATGAAGAAAAGAAGAAGTCAGGCGTCCACCTGGAGAATTAGGATGAGAAAAGAAGAAGTCAGGCGTCCACCTGGAGAATGAGGATGAAGAAAAGAAGAAGTCAGGCGTCCACCTGGAGAATGAGGATGAGAAAAGAAGAAGTCAGGCGTCCACCTGGAGAATGAGAATGAAGAATTGAAGAAGTCAGGCGTCCACCTGGAGAATGAGGATGAGAAAAGAAGAAGTCAGGCGTCCACCTGGAGAATGAGGATGAAGAAATTGAAGAAGTCAGGCGTCCACCTGGAGAATGAGGATGAGAAAAGAAGAAGTCAGGCGTCCACCTGGAGAATGAGGATGAAGAAAAGAAGAAGTCAGGCGTCCACCTGGAGAATGAGGATGAGAAAAGAAGAAGTCAGGCGTCCACCTGGAGAATGAGGATGAAGAATTGAAGAAGTCAGGCGTCCACCTGGAGAATGAGGATGAGAAAAGAAGAAGTCAGGCATCCACCTGGAGAATGAGGATGAAGAAATTGAAGAAGTCAGGCGTCCACCTGGAGAATGAGGATGAGAAAAGAAGAAGTCAGGCGTCCACCTGGAGAATGAGGATGAGAAAAGAAGAAGTCAGGCGTCCACCTGGAGAATGAGGATGAAGAATTGAAGAAGTCAGGCGTCCACCTGGAGAATGAGGATGAGAAAAGAAGAAGTCAGGCGTCCACCTGGAGAATGAGGATGAGAAAAGAAGAAGTCAAGCGTCCACCTGGAGAATGAGGATGAGAAAAGAAGAAGTCAGGCGTCCACCTGGAGAATGAGGATGAGAAAAGAAGAAGTCAGGCATCCACCTGAAGAATGAGGATGAAGAATTGAAGAAGTCAAGCGTCCACCTGGAGAATGAGGATAAGAATTGAAGAAGTCAGGCGTCCACCTGGAGAATGAGGATGAAGAATTGAAGAAGTCAGGCGTCCACCTGGAGAATGAGGATGAAGAAATTGAAGAAATCAGGCGTCCACCTGGAGAATGAGGATGAAGAAGGAAAAGAAGCAGTCAAGGCACCTACCTGAAGAACGAGGGAATGAAATTGAAGTGTTGAAATCAAAAGCCCGCTCATATGAAAAAGGAGCACACTTAGAACCCATAAAGCAGAGGAGTTCAACAAAATCCCCAGCAAGAAACAACAAGAGTCCCAAAAGAAAATACGAGACACAATGAAAGGAATACGGAATAAGCCAAATGCCCAAGAGTCACTAAGATATTAAGACAACAAGAAACGCAAGGGCATGACCTAGATAAGATTTTTATAATTCATGTACCATAGTTTAGTTTAACTTTTGGTGTAATAAGGAGGTCAGCAAGCAGTAAAAACAGCACGAAGCAGCAGTAACATCACAGTCCCGCGGTAGTCCCAGCTACCCAAAATTCCCGAACTACATTGACCTGATTCCTTTATAGCCAAGGATATGTAGGAAACCTTTGAAGCAGAGGTTCGGTCAAATCTTTCTAAAAATGCTTCCCACGGAGTATTCGAACGGGCAAAAATCGCTCGTATCCGCTCACTTTATCTTTGCACGAAAACTCTTCGAGTTTCCGCACAAAGAGGGGCAGCTGTGAGCACGTGATTTTTGCCTTACGAAAAACTACTCCAAAATAAATCAAAAGATAAAATAAATTTCTTTTACTGTATAATTTTTGGATTTGCGTGATGCTAAATACTTGTGTTATGTCCGTAAGTGTTTACTTTGTCATAATAAAATGAAAAAATAAAATAAAATACATGTTGCATGCATATAGGATTTAATTATGCATTTAAAAGATAATTTAAATAAAATCACAAAAAATATGCAATAGTTCTATTTTAAATATTCCATTGTGTGATTGATGTCTTGTCTATGTGTTAAATAATTGTTATAGAATAATTAATATATTTTGTGAATTTAAAATTTGTTTTACAATTAAAATTAGAATTTTAAATTAGAAAAAATGAAAAAATATATATATGTATACAAAATCGGACCTGGATTAAAATCCAGGCCCAAAACATTTTAACCCCACAGCCCAATCCTTTAGCCCAGGTCCGGACCAAGCCAGACGAACCAAAACGACAGCGTTTGGTCGTGGCTTCTCAGAAACCGTTGGATCAAATCCAACTAACGGCTGAGATACAATACCCTTACCCATAACCCGTAACCCGACCTTTTGACCCAATACAGGCCGACCCTGAACTTAGACCAAACGACGACGTTTGGTTAAGTGGATTTATCCTGGCCCTTCATCTTACTTGATCGGACGGATAGCATCAATCCACCCCACCCCTATATAAGTCCCAAGCCCTACCCCAGCCCCTAACTGAACACCCCCCCTCCTCTCCCTGTTCATCATCTTCCTCAGACCCTCCCACCTAACCCTAGCCGCCCTAAGACCCCAAAGCTTGAAACCCGGCGGCATCAACGCCGCCGGTCACCAAAATAACACCCTAGGACCCCCTGAACATCCTCTACACGAATATGACCTTAGTTTCCTTCGAATCAGGCCCCAACTCTTCGAATCTTAAATCGAAGGTTGGCCTGAAAACCTGATTTTCTCCGATGGCTTCCAAAATAACACCACAACTTCCCCTAGATACCTTCATCATGGATCTGTTAGTTGCATGGTTCGAATCATACTGGAACTACTCGAATCTTCATTTGAAGATTCGAGTACAACCTGACCTTATCCCAACCTACTTCAAACCCACACCAGTTACCCCCCTGACCTCCCTCGTGCCTAGAACATCTTTGGTTTCCCTCGAATCTAACCAGAAATGAGTAAATCCTAAATCGAACTTTCAAGAACCCTAAAATACCAAACTTTTGGATTCTGTCCAGATTGAATAAAGATTGAGGTTTAATCGACCTTAGTCGAAGTATTTTCAGTGAAAAATACTTCGACTAAGGTCTGTTTGATTTCAAACAAAGTCCAAATCCAAGTCGAGTTGAGTTCAGTTGAATTTAAAGGTTCAGAGGTAATTTCTGTTTCTTATGAGCATTCTATGAGTATTCTATGTTTGTTTTCATTAGTCTGTTTAATTTTTCATATTTTTTTTAGTCAATTCTGTTATACTGTCTCATACTCGTCTATTGGATCAGAATCATACTATTGTTTCTGTTGTTTACGAGTGGTCATAATATGTGTAATCGACTCGATTAAGTTCGTCGATTAGTTGTTTTGTAAATTCTTATTGCCATTAATGCTGTTTGTAATACCCTGTTTATCCGTTTGGAATTGTTTATTGTCATTGAACTCAGTCAATTAGTTCTTCCCAATTAATTGATTCTCTTTTAATAATTCAGAAAGTTTGTCAATGGTATGTATATATTGTTTTCTGAACAGGGCATTGTCAGTATATTGACAATGCTCCTGTATTTGTTTGCTTTTAGTTCAGTTTTGAATTTCAGTTGAAATAATCCTGCATGTTCTGTGTAATGTTAAGGGTGTTTTATTCAGTGTTCAGTTGAGAATCCCCTGTTTAAATTCAGTTCTTGTCAATCAGTTATTAGAAATGTGATATACTGTCTCAAAATCATAGGATTGGTTATAGCTGTAAATCAGAAGGATAATTAAGTTTATACAGATTATAGAATCTGTTTTACAGTGGGTTCTGATTTTTCAGTAATAACAGTAGGTTTTCAGGGGTACTACTGGTAATGAAACAGTGAGGTAATATGATATAATAGAGGGCTGAAAGTGGTATGTTAATGGCTATTAGTTAATGATACTAATGGGGAACAAGGGATAATGGGCTGCTAGAAATCAGGAAAAAGTTAACTTGATGGGATTTAAAGTAGTAAAGGCAGATTTTAATGGAATTTTTTCTGTTTTTAAAAGATAAAAGGGGGTCCGGGCAGCACTTAAAAAGGGGGGACAGACCTGTATAAGATGGAGGGAATTGGGACTGATTAAAAAGTGAGTTTTTCAGAGGGAGTTTTTCAGAAAACTTGAAGAGAGTTTAAGAGTTTTTGGAGAGATTTCAGAACAGAATTTAGACAGACTTTAAGAGTTTTCAGAGAGAGAGAAATCAGTTTTCAGACAGAAATTTTAAAGTTAAGTTTTCAGAGAGATTAGAACAAGGAAAATTGAGATCTTGGGCAGATTTTTAGGAGATTGAAAGAGGAAAATCAAGCAGAAACAGAAATCTGAAAAGGAAGATAGAAAGAAAGGAAAACAGAAACATTAAAACAGAATTCTACATCGGAAGTTAGTATTGAAGTTGATTCTGTGTTTAAAAATTGAAATTTTTTAGTCTGTTTTGTTCCAAGTCTCAGAATCAGAAATATCATTCTCTTCATTAAATCTGTCCGGATTTGTTCAATATCGTTGTTCAGTTAAAAATCTGAAACTTCCCAAAAGTACTGTCACTGTGCATCTGGGTTCTTCGGGTCTTATTATTGTTCAAACCTGTGGAAAGACCGCTATTCCATTGAATTTGTTAGTGCTGCTACTGCTGAAATTTACTCCTTCTACCTTCATTTTCAGGTACATATCCTTTTAAATTCTATGTTGGAAAGAGATTCAACATGACAAATAAATAAAGTTTGAATTGTAACACTGTCTTCTATTCATTTGAGTTCTTTAGTTAAAAAAATTCAGCTTTGGTTTCATGCTGGTAGTGAGTTCGAATCGATGGCTACAAGTTAATTGTATTATTTTTGAAATTCATATAAAACTTTGTAATAATGTTATCCATGTCAAAATTCATTAGTTTAGTTATCTATGAGTTGTGTAAATAGGAAGCATGGCAGAAAGTTGGCTTTATTTACATTTTTTGCGGTATTGTTAGATAGGTATAGCATAATATGGAAATATCAAGGAAAATATGCTATCAGTTTATTTTGTTAGTTAATTAATTGTTGTTTAAAGCTAGATGATGATTGGTTGCAATTAGCTATCTTTTGGCATAACATGGGTTGTGCTCATAATCTATAGTTGGAAGACGAGTTAGTATAATCCGTTATGTTTATGATGTCAAATATGGTAAGTAATATTGTATGCAATATCATTTTATTAAGTCAGTTAGACTTGTTCTCTTTCTTAATAATAAAAAGGTTTAGGAACTTACACGATGCGAACGTTAATGGTTGTAATAATTCACATAGATTTAGAATCAAATGGGTTTGATTACATATATAACTCAATCATAGGCATAATTAATTAAGTTAATTTCGCCTATTGGATCAAAACAAGTATATAAGAGTAAGATACAAATTGCAAAACTTTATATCAATGGTAATTAGAATAGAACTTGCACTAATTAATAATAATAAAAGTTCTTGAAAATATTCTTTCCTTTATAATTTATTTTCAGTTTTATATATAATTCATTCTTTGGCATATATATGTTTTTATAATTGTCAAAAATAGCATTAATCATATTTTTATCCTTTCACTGAGAGTTTGAATAGTCTTGGGATGAACATAATTAATACTCGGAAACTATAATCAACGGGCAACATTCAATAAATTGTGAATTCTTTTTCAAGAATTAAAGGGTATCTTAAATGAAGATTTCTCATAATATAATAAACAATCTGTGGAAAAAATCCCTAATATCATTACAAATATTTTGCGCAATTAGGGATACGTTCGCGTACCCTGATTATATTTTTAAAAGCGAAAAATTCGAATTATGCGTACGCGCAATTTCAAGCGAATATTTAATAAAAGGATTTTTCCAAAGGCGTTAAATCAATTTCATAAAAACCCGAGATGTATGGTTCACTATTTAAGAAAAAACAAATATTCTTGATTCGACACAATTTCGAAAAAAAATGATTGTTTAATAAATATATTACCAAAAGTTATCGTGTACATGTACGCGTGACACAATTCCGCATTTTTAAATTTATAACACGAATATACGTACGCGTAATTCGATTCAAAGAAGGGTCCTCAATCACAATAAGTATAAGCGGTAGTAAAATCAGGTAACATCAATATATTTAATAAAATCAAGATAATTAAGCCAATAATAAAAACAGTTAAGCGACCGTGCTAGAACCACGGAATTCGGAAATGCCTAACACCTTCTTCCGGATTAACAGAATTCCTTACTCAGGATTTCTGGTTCGCAGAATAATAAAC
Organism: Nicotiana sylvestris; assembly: GCF_000393655.2. Lineage (NCBI taxonomy): Eukaryota > Viridiplantae > Streptophyta > Magnoliopsida > Solanales > Solanaceae > Nicotiana > Nicotiana sylvestris. The sequence goes on along the minus strand of NC_091067.1, from coordinate 6,089,473 downwards.
AGAGTCATATTCTCCTCGATTCAGGGATTGAAATTGGTGACTTGGGACGCCTTAAAATTCCCAGGTGGCGACTCTTAAATAATTAAATAAATCCCGTTTCGACTCTCCTTTAATTGGAGTAAACTCCCCACGCGCCCCGCGGGCGCGGTAAAAAGGAGGTGTGACATTACCAAGTTGTTCTTTGAACATTTTGGTGACTAACCTTTGATACGTGGTCCCTGCATTCTTGAGCCTAAACGACATCACCTTATAGCAGTACGTTCCTTGATGAGTGATGAAAGCGGTCTTTTCTTGATCTTCTTCGGCCATTAGAATTTGGTTATAGCCGGAGTAGGCGTCTAAGAAGCCTAGCAGTTCGTGCCCCGCTGTTGCATTGATAAGTTGGTCGATGTGAGGTAATGGAAAAGAGTCCTTCGGGCATGCTTTATTTAGATCGGTAAAGTCAACACACATTTGCCATTTCTCGTTCTTCTTTTTTACCATGACCATATTGGCGACCCATTGGGGGTATTTCGATTCTCTAATAGAATCGTTGGCGAGTAATTTGTCAACCTCCTCGCTGACCGCCTCATTGATTGCGACATTGAATTTCTCCTTATTTACCGTACCGACGGATGAAGTGGATTGACATTCAGCCTGTGTGTGATGATATCCCTTGGGATTCCTGGCATATTTGAGTTGGAGAAAGAAAACAAGTCAGAGTATTTAGTTAAAAACTCACGATACTTACCGGGCTCCGAGAGGTTGTGTCCAATATAAGCCTTTTTTGTGCTATTGGTGTTATCCAATTGGACGGGATTGAGATCTTCTATGGTTGCCTTGCAAGCCTCTACAATGTCCGGGTCTTTGATGACCTCTGCTTGTACGTTGGGTTTGGTTCCTGACATGGCTGATTGTTATGCTTCCGCACTTGCCCCCTTCAGTTGTTTGGTGTGTGTGCAATCTTGGGCGATCTGATAGCATTCTTTGGCGGTACGTGGCTCACCTCGGATGCTGAATATCCCCCATGGGGTGGGAAATTTGATTACTTGATAGAAACTTGAAGTGACGGCTCGCATGGCCTGTATCCATGGTCGTCCTATGATGGCGTTATAGGCCGTTTCCTGGTTCATAACGTGGAATGTCGTTTCCAGGGTAACCTCTCCTGCCAGGACAAGTAGCACTATTTCCCCAGATGTCCACTCTACTGCATTATTAAAACATGTTAGTGTTATACAACGCGGTATTATTTTATCCTCGAGTCTCATCTGCATGAGAACTCGCAGGTGAATAATACATGTGCCTCTTCCATCATCCACCATTATTCTTTTTACATCGGTATCCACGATGTGTAATGTTATAACCAAAGCATCATAGTGAGGGAAAGATAAACCATCGGCATCCGACTTATCGAAGATGATACTGTCTTCGAGGTTGTCATACTGTTTGTGTGCAACTGTCCATTTGAGTTTATGTGTGGTGGTGAATTTTACATGGTTGATCACCACATCATCGCCGCTGCCAATGATCATTTGTATGGTACGAGCCGGTGACGGTAGCTTTGGCGGTCCTTGAGGTTGATCGCGCCCTCGAGCGAAGTTGGCCCGTCCTTTATCGCTTAGCAGTTCTTTCAGATACCCCTGGTTTAACATCCTCACTACTTCTTGTCGTAGACCTATGCAATCTTCGGTCTTGTGTCCTCTCTCCTAGTGGAATTCACACAGGACGTTCGACCTCCTGGTACTTGGATCCGATTTCATATTTTGTGGCCACTGCACCTTCGTGCCTAGTTTTTCTAGTGCGTACACTATCTCTGAGGGGGGAAACACAAAAGTTATTAGCAGATAGTAGTGAATGCATACCTCTTTCGTTGCGAAGGGGTGCAGTGTGTCGGGGCGCGACATACGCTTGTCGTGGAGGGGGTGGATTGATATAGGGTTGATGCCTTTCTCAATTGAAACGTGGTAATTGATACCTTCGCTCATCGTTACATCGATCTCTCCTTTTCTCGGTCTGTACTGACATTAATCGCTAAAGCGGGATGTTCAAGTCATCCTCGTCTGCCCTCACTTCGGGGCAATAGGCGTTGTGGATATCTTCCCACGTGGTAGGGGGTAATTCATGAGACTGCTGAGTAGTTTTTTGGCTGCCTTTGATCTATTCTTGTTTAGCCCGTTTTGAAAGGCTGCTACTGCCATCCCTTCTGACACGTTCGGTAGGCTCATCCTTACTCTGTTGAATTGGGCTAGGAAATCCCGAAGTCGCTCGCCTATTGTTTGCCTGACGACGAAGATATCATCAACCCTAGCCTCGGCCTTCTTCTCTCCCGCATGAGTGGTAGCGAATTTATCCGCCATTTCCTTGAACGTCGATATCGATCGTGCTGGTAGTTGGGAATACCATGTCAATGCTTCCCCTGTCAGAGTTTCTCCGAACTTTTTCAGCAGTACAGACGGTACCTGTTCTTTTGATAGATCATTACCTTTCACTGCGGTAACGTAATGGATTAAGTGATCCTCCGGGTCCGTAGTCCCATCGTATAGTAGGGAGGCATTTTGAAGGTCTTTGGAATAGAATGGAGAGTTTCCTTTCACTATATGGTTGTTCGACGAATCGGCCCACATCGCGTTTTGGTAATAACTTCAGAGCGCCTGGTATTTTATCAACCCTCTCCTGGTGTTCTTTCATCTGGTCGCGGAGTGTTCTGTTCTCACTTTCCATCTCTTCCATTTTCTTTAAGATGGTCATGAGTGTATCGTTGCCCGTATTGGTAACAGTACGGGTGTTACCTGTTCGTGTGGCGTCTGGCTCATCGGCAACAACTGCGGTTTTTGCGGATGAGGTATCTTCGGTATCTCTCTGACTAGGTTTCTCGAGCATGTTGCTCAAGGTACTTGTCAGCCATTCTTCTAGTAGCTTTTTGACGCCCGGTGACATTTTTCCTGTTGCGGATGTTGAGGTTCCCCTCTCTCGCAAGATCGTTAGATCTCTGTGCGGAGAAGGCAGGATCTCCCCCTCTGGTGTAACACTTGGTGTTGTATTCTCATTGTCTTCTTCACTAGCTTTGTTGAGGGAATTCAGTAGGTTGTTCGTGACATCTACTACTGCCTTTAACCTCGCTTCTACCTTTCCCGCCATTGCTTGTTTTTATGAAGCTGAAGAAAAATGATTATTACTTTCAAGAATCTAGATGAAAACTACGATTTTGGCTATAGAAATCCCCACAAACGACGCCAAATTGTTTGACTCAAAAGATACTAGAACCTTTTTGAACAAATCAATCAAAGATGAAGGGGTAAATCTTAGCTGAGAGTAATAATCTCTAGAAATATTGATAGAAAAAGAGAAAGTAGATTACAAGATTTATTTCTATTCGCCAATAATAATGTTTTTTCCCCAAATTCCTCTCCCTCTTCCGAGGTTATAGTCCTCTATTTATATTAGTAAAGAAACTCTACTAAATTGTACAAAACAAAATACAAGGAATATTTTAAGGAATATTCCTGATGTCCCCTAATGGCTATGTATTGTTACAAGGGTCGTCCAGTCTCTGGTCTGTTTCAAGGTTGTCCTCTTTAGGGCGTCACTTTAAGGAGGCCTCGTCAATCGTCGTACTCGTCTTCGGTCGTGGTCGGTCAAATTTAGACCCATACAACAACCACAATCCATCTTGTAATATTTTTGTTACGTCCCATATTTTCATACGTGAGAGTATGTCGTAAGACATTGATGTAAGCTCGGAAATAAGATTATATTTGGAAACAAATAAAGTAAGTTAATCATGTTACCTTGGAGATTAAAAATATTAAATATTATAAATAACGAGTACCTAGATGGTTGGAAAGCTTAGAAGCTAAACCAATTGAAAAAAATAAGTTTTGTTGAAAGTCGACAAGTTTGGAATGCTATAACATGTACTTTGGGGTGAGACTAGGGTTCTTAACATGATAAGGAGGTTATTCTGTGAGTTATTTTAGTCGTATGATAGTCATTTGCTACATTTTGAAGGCAAGCAAGTTGTGGAACAGGAGTTGGCAAAGGTCATCACAAGTTACATTCATAAATTTGCTGAAAATTAGGTCATATGTAGCTGAGCTTTTATCCAAATATACTTGAAATTATGGTGTGATCTACCTACCAAATTTAATATTCATGAGTCTAGTTTCTAACGCATTAAACCCTTCATCGATACGACATCGGAGTAGAGAGATATTCACGTTTTCGCAAGATCGTGCAAGTAGCTCCCAATGGGACCCACTTAGGCGGTGGTCGACCTACTTCACTTTATAAATGATTTGGACGCCTATTTTTAACTCATTTTCAACTCAACTTTGTCTCCAAACTTCTCTTAACCCTTCTAAACAGATACCACATGGATTTGAAGTGATTCCAAAGTGATTACACCATATTTCAACATCAAAACTTAGTTCTAGTGAAGAACTATTGAGGTTGTGTTGTCATTGAGGATTGTTGTGGGCTGTGTTTTGCTGAAATTCCAAGTTGTTTCTACTTTCTAAGGTGAGTATAATAGCCTACTAATTGTGCTTAAGCTTTCTTGTATGTTGGTTAAGTTGTTAGGATGATAAACTACAAGATAGTACTTGGATTAACTTAAGTCACTTCTATGGTATTGTATTGCCATTGAGGGTTGTTGTGAGCTGAATATATCTTGTATTACGACTTGAAGTTACTGTAGGAGGTATGTGTATTGTGTTCTTGCATGTGCTTAAGGTTATCTTGATGTTGATTAAGTTAAATGGATGGAGTACACATGAACTAGTGAATAAAGTTACTAATTGAAGATAGTTGGAGTTGAGGATTGTTTCCTTTATTATAAATATATGGTATAATGATGGAATCATTGATGAATGACTCCATTATCTTGTTAATGATACTGTTAAATTAATGTAAGAAGTCTATAAGGGGTGATATGGGTTATACAGATTCCAATAAGAGCTTGCCGCTCGTCGTGAAGTAGTTGTGACTTGTTGTTGTTATATGGTGTCTTGTTATTGATATTTATAGGCAAAATACATAAGTACCCACCTAACCTATGGCTCAAATCCCCCTTACACATTTTCTGTATACGATAATAATATCACACACGCAACCTTTTAAAATTGTGCCTAATACACACTATTTTTGCCAGATGGCACGCGCGTGTTTAACAAAAAAAATGAGCGCGTCAAACCAATGCATTATCTGTCCAAGTCCTTATATAAGCACATGTGTATAAATCTTATTTGTCCACTTATTTTTGTTAATTTAATAATTAAATGAAAAGAAAATGATATCCAAGCCCTTCTTCCCCATTTGAAGCCCTCCCCGGAAGCCGGCGACAATCGCAGCCTCCTCATCTCCTCCCTCTTGCATATCCTTTCAGAAGATGTCATCCATAACTCATAATATTGGCAATGACCTCAAGCAACAAGCCGAGAACTCCATTGCCAGGTCATTAGTTTCACTGTCAGTTCATGATCGATGAGCTCAGATCTTCTCCGCGTGGGTGGAGCTATCAGATCTTTCGGCAAGCTGGTGTTCTTCGTTCAAATCTGGTCTCGTTTGGTTAAAAAAAGGCAAACAACAACGACCTCCATTTTCGACCACTGTTACAGTGGCAAACCCATCGATGACAATGATGATTCCACAGTAAACAAAACAAGCAAAACCTAGAAACTAAAAAAAAAGTGAAAATTTTATAGACTAAAAGAATGGTGAAAATTCATGTTAATATTTTGTTCTGGTGGGGATTTTCCATGGCTGATGGAGTTTAGAGGAGGAGGTCGACGGGTATGGGGTTTAGAAGAAGATGAGAAACGTGGGGGGGGGGGAGGGGGCTTTGTTTCTTTTTTGTTTGTTTTCTTTTAAATATTATCAATTGGTGTAAATTTAGTATTTTTTTTCTTGAGTTAGGACACGTGTCACGACCTTATTGGCGCGTGACCTCACATATTTTGAAAAGCTGATCAAGAAAAAAATGGTGTGTACTAGCTACACTTTAGACAGGTTGCATGTGTAATATTATTATCGTCCATAGAAAGTGTATAAGGGGGATTTGGGCCATAGGTTAGGTGGGTACTTATGTATTTTGCCATATTTATATGTTGGTGGATTTCTCTGGTTGTTGTTGTTGGTATACAGTATTGGAGGAGGCCTTTGTTGCAGGGGAGATGCTGCCCGAATTTACGTAAATGAGCTACTAGCTTATGTTACAGACTTAGCCTTTGCTGAACACTGATTTTGAATCTTCTTATACTATGATAGATTGAGTTGACTTGTTTGAAGAGTTGCTTGGAAGGTATTAAGGACTCAACAGGTTTAAGGTATGTTAAGGCACTTCCTTCTTTCTTTTGGCATGATCTAAAGTGAAATGAATACGCTATTTCATAACGGATCTACTCCTAGCAACTAAGGTTGTCCATGTTGATCTTTCCTTATAAAGTTATTCTAAGCAAGTGTGTATGATCCTTGAATCCTACTAAGGTTCATATTGAGGGTATGGATGTCCATAATTTTAATCGAAGGTGCAACGACCTTGTCACTCTAAAAGGTTTAGAACTTGATTCCATGAGTCTAGCATGCATTATATATAGTATCTATTTTACTCTACCGAGTCGTGCTATAGTCATATGACACCTACTGTGTAACCACTGATCAGTTGGGTTTACCGAGATCCACGTGGCCGGGTACGATTCCATCGAGCATTATGATGGCTGGGTACATTTTTACCGAGTCCTCTTTGAGGCCGGATACGATATAATGATGATGATGCCCACAGAAGCGTATGTTTTTAAAAAAGTTTATGTATATATATGTACTATGCATTTCATGTCACTAGCCTTCAAAGGCACTCAGATGTTACAGGTTGTATCTCCTCTATCTCTCTTTACATTACTGTTCTTGTTTATGCTTTTTTGCCTTACATACTCGGTACTTTATTCGTACTGACGTCCCTTTTGCTTGGGGACGCTGCGTTTCATGCCCACAGGTCCCGATAGACAGGTTGACATTCGTCCTAGTAGACTATCAGCTCAGCAGAAGATGTTGGTGCACTCCACTTGCTCCTGAGTTGCCTATTTGGTCAGTATGATTTGGATATGTATTTATTGGTATGGCGGGGCCCTGTCCCGACCTTTATGATGTGTATGTACTCTTAGAGGCTTGTAGATAGATGTCGTGTATATGAAAGATTATATGGCCTTGTCGGCCTATGTTCATTGTACGAGTGTTCATTTTGGGTCTTATAGGACTGTATATCACATGTATAAGTTTGTATTACATGTTGAGTAGTCCTATGTCAAGTATTCCCTTATGTTTATTCTAGTTATATCATGACGGCCCTTCCAGCCCATTTACCCATGATGGTATGACAAGAAAAATACGTTACATTGGTACTCGGTTGAGTAAAGTATTGGATGCCTATCGCGGCCCTCCGATTTGGGTCGTGACAATTTTGACATTTTGATTAACTGAAAATTGAAAACATAATTAAAGTTTTGAATATACTAACAGAGGAAGTTTGGCTAGAGGTAGGACTGTTCGAAACCGAACCGAAACCGTTAACTGAACCGAACCGATGGCTTATTGGTATCGAATTATCATGGTAATGGATGGTGAACGGGTTGATATTTTATAATTAACGGCTTAATGGTTTGGGGCGGATTACTCAATTTTCTTATCGGGTAAACTGTTAACCCGTTAAGAATTTTTATATTCACACTTTTACCTCTATGTATATAAAGTACTATTGAAACCCTAAATGGCTAAATCCCTAATTTCTTTTTCTAATTCTATATTGTCTGCAGCCACCAAAGACAGAGAAGGTGTCAGTCTCATCTCTCTCTTGAACTAAGAACTGAGAAGTCGAAAAATCAAAATCTCAATGATTAATACGTGTTTGTCTGTATGAGTGGTATTAAAATTTTGGTTAATACGCGTATGGCAGATTGAGTAGTCTTGAAGACTCTTCAATTCAAAAATACCGTTTGGTTAGATCTTAGATGGTATTAAAAATTTGGTATTGATTTGAAACTGTTTGGTATTGATTGAATGATTGTTCAAAAAATTGCTATTTGGTTTAGCCGATAACCGCCCAATAATTGTTAATATGATACCAATACGTTCGTTGTCTTATTGGATGGCTAGCGAATTATTACATTTATAATCCGATAACCATTAAGCCGAACTGTTAAACGTAATTGTCCGCTTGATAAGCACCCCTAGCTAGAGGGGTGTTGCCTGTTGTTATACAAAATCTTAATACACTTTCTTAGTGATGCTCATAATAAATTATTATGGGTAAAGATTAATTAATTTCATCAAAGTTGTAAGTATCAAATGCTATTTTAGAACTAAAAAGAACATCTCAATTCTCAGGTGTAGTTGACACAAAAAATATATTTTTTTTCATCTTTATTCATTTCTCGAGGGGTTGCTCTGATGGTAAGCAACCTCCACTTCCAACAAAGAGGTTGTGAGTTCGAGTCTCCCCAAGAGCAAGGTGGGAAGTTCTTGGAGGGAAGGATGTCGAGGGTCTATTTGGAAACAGCCTCTCTATCTCAAGGTAGGGGTAAGGTCTGTATACACATTATCCTCCCCAGACCCCATTAAGTGAGATTATACTGGGTTGTTGTTGTTGTTGTATTTACTCATTTCTCGAATATTTATGGAGATTCTTTCCATAAAACTTTTAAATGTTACAAGATAAAGGCCAAAGACATAAGCGACCCTCTAAAACTTGTCCGAATTTTTACTTTAAAACTAGAACTTGGATTTGTTCCTATTAAATACTTATACCATTCAAAAATTATACCTATTAGATGTTTTTTAGGAACCAGCCAACAAAAAATTGTGAGTAGCACATTCGCAAAAATAAGTATAAGTTCTGAGTGGTGTAAGTGTTTAAGGACAAATCCAAATTCTTAGTGTCGAAATAAAAAAATAGGACAAATTTAGAGGATGCTTTTAACTTTAGCCTAAGGTAAATAAATGCTCACCTAAATATGGATAGGTCCATTTTAAATTAATCCATTTAATATCCAATCACACAGGAATAAACATGTTATACCTAAATAATTAGTGAAATGTTACTATTTAAATTTTTCCATCTTGTTTAAGTAGCAATAACCAAATAAAGTGAAAGCATGTGAATAAGATTGAAATCGGGGTTTTAAAATTTTAAACAAAACTTTAGGGGATAAAAAGAAAATTTGTCCTTCTTTCGTTCTTTACTTTCAACTGAGCGAAAAAATAAAAAAATAGCATGGTTTATAACTACTAATTGAAAATTAACCATAGTTACAAAACTAATCGAAATTTAACAAACAAAAAAAATTGCAAAAAAAAAAAATCTGAACAGAAATACGCTTAAAAATCCGAAATTTCCAGCATAAGATGTTGCAGTTCAATTTTTTTTTAGATATGAGATTCCAGCATAATATGTTGGAGTTCCAACATAATATGTAGGAAGTTTATATGCAAGAGTTCCATAATCTAGCATATTATGCTGGAACTTTTCGTGTTTTAGCTAGGGTATTTTTGTCCAAATTTTATTTTCGCATAAAATAGTGGCTATTTTTAATGACTTTGCAAATTCTGGCTATTTTTCAATTAGCAGTTTGAAAACTGGCTAACCCATTCTATTTTCTATCCAAAAGCGTAAAAATGGGTAAAAATGGCGTGTGGTAGCCACTAAATAAAGTGGTGTTTATTTTTTATCCATTAATTCTAATGTTGAGCAAAAATAGCCACTACTCTATTAAAATTAATATGAAAAGATGTTTTTACCCCTCCTTCTATTTCTTCTATTCCCAAACCCTTCCTTTATACGGTTCAGAGCCAAAATAGCATAGCAAAAATTTCAGAAGCAAAATTTCGCTCCCTCTGTATCAATCTCGTTTCTTGCATGCGAATCATTGTTCGATTTTGTTCCTGCCCAGCAATTCTTTGCGTGTATTTTATTGCATTTAATCTCTTCTCCTTTGTCATCTTCTCTGCATCGAGCCAACGAACTGGTATGTTTTTTATTTTGCTTTTATGCATTTTTCTTTTTGTATAACTGTAATAGCGATCAATGCTGTGTTTGGCATCAAGTATGTGTGAAATTTCAAAAATATTGAATATAACTTGATTCAGTGTGAAATAAGGAGCGGATTTTTGTTAGGAAGTTATTCAGAGCTTTTTTGTATTGAAATGTGTTTGTGGTTCAATCAATATATTTGATTATGTAAGGATATTTCATAACAATAGTCGTATGAATTCATAAGCTAACTGTGTTTATGAATTTTTAGTTAACTGTGCTTCTATAAAAGTTAAGGACCAAGTGTCCTTAACTTTTGACCTTGGAAGTCGAAGTTCAGGACCATGTGTCCTTAATTTTTGAACTTGAAACTTGAAGTTCGAACCAAATGCCCTTAACTTTTGAACTTGGAACTCAAACTTAAGGACCAAGTGTTCTTAACTTTTTAACTTGAAACTTTGAGTTAAGGACCAAGTGTCCTTAACTTTTGAACTTTAAACTTGAAATTCAGGACCAAGTGTCCTTAACTTTTGAACTTGTAAGTCCTTAACTTTAAGATGCATTTTACTTAGGTCCTGGATTTTAGTCCTAATTGTTTATGTTGTTTTTCCTTATTTGTAGTGTGCTAATGGAAGGAGATCGTATTTTCAAGTTTGATGTTTGGCGTAATTCGAATAGCTATTGGAAAGGAGATTTACAGTATAAGAAAACAATAAAAAGTTTCATGTCGAAAAGGCAATGGAAGAAGTTGAGGGATGGTATTTTCGGAAACTTTTTCCGATTACAAAGTGTGAAGTTTTGTTTTAAACTTATTCATTGTGTGTTGCTTTCATAAATTGTAAGCAATGACCCTAATTCAATGGCATTCAAGGTTTTTGACCATGAAGTACAGTTTACACGTGATGCGTTTCATATAATTACTAGTTTAAAAAGTTCTTCTTTAGTGGACTTCACAGTTTTGCGTGAAAAAAAGAATAGGCTTTCGAAAGTCTACTTCCCTGGAAAATATAGAATTGAGTTAGGCGATTTGTTTAATTTTCTTACTAGTCACACAGATGGTACAACTGCATCATTTATAGGTAGCGATGATGATGCGGTGAAGTACGCAACAATTTATTTTGTTGAATCTGTTTTGATGGGGGAGTGGAAGAATCAGAATATGTCCGAGCAGCTAATGAAAATTGTAGATGACAATGAACTGTGCTCTTCTTTCAACTGGGGCTCTTTTTGTTATGAAATGTTAGTAAAATCACTGAAGAGTTGTTTGAAGCCCAATGAGAAAGAGAAAGAGAAAGATAAAGACAAGGACAATTATATTATACTTGGCTTTCCTTTCGCCTTTTGTGTTTGGATTATGGAATTATTCCCAATTTTCTAGAAAAAAACAATTTGTGAACTTCACAGTATATGGGTATCCTCGGATGTTATGTTATTCAGATATGAAATCTCCACAATAAGATTCTCTGTGTAAAAAATACTTCCATAATGAAAATGTAAGTTAATCTGGTTACTACCTATTTCTTTTGTTTATGTGTTTTATTTCTTAATACTTACGTTTTTTCTTATATAATAGTTGTATAAGTTGATCGAGGTGGCACCATTTATTCCTATTGAAAAAGATGCGGAGCCTGTTATTGTGCATGAGCCATTGTTTCAAGATCAAAGTTCAATGCCTTCCTCCACACAATGTGATGAACCCTTGGTTAAGGAAATTGTTAAAGTAGGTTTGCCGTCTTTGAATAACATTAGTTTTTTATTTGATTATTTTTTATTAAGAGACTTTTTTGTTTTTATGGTTTTTGATTCAGAGATTATCAGAGAAGTTTAAAAAGGATATGCAAGCAGAAGTTACTAGAATAAATCAAAAAATAGTTGTATCAGAAAAAAAGGTTCGAAATGACATCAAGGTAATATCATTTATTTCAATGCTTGTAATTTTAAGTTGACACCATGTCCTTAACTTTTGAGCTTGAAACTTGAAGTTTAGGACCAAGTGTCCTGAACTTTTGAACTTGGAACTCAAAGTTCAGGACCAAGTGTCATGAACTTTTGAACTTGAAACTTGAAGTTCAGGACCAATTGTCCTTAACTTTTGAACTTGGAGCTCAAAGTTAAGGACTAAGTGTCCTTAACTTTTGAAATTGGAACTCAAATGCAACTTAAAGTTCAGGACCAAGTGTTCTTAACTTTTGAACTTGTAACTTGAAGTTTAGGACTACTTGTCCTTAACTTTTTAATTTAATTTCTTTCACAGGATTTAAAGAAAGACTTAGGATTAAAGATTGATACTTTGTTGAAGATTCTTGTCAAACCTGATGAAAGGAACAGATAGAGAGAATCTATTGTTCTGAGTAGTAAAGATGCAGTTGATGATCATTGAGATGGTACAGAACCTACTGTTCCAATTAACTAAGATGCAGGTGATGGTCAATATGATGATACAAATATGCATGCAGAAGATCATTATGAAAGCGATTACAGAGATGTGCATCTAGAAGATGAAACTAATACTGGCATTGAAATTGGGAAAGGTTAGATATAAATTTGTTGTCATTGAAATTTATATTCAATAGTGTAATATATATAAAAAAAATTGTGATTACAAATATATGTAGAATCTAATGATGGAGAGGAAGTTCAAGATGGAGTGGAAGTTCAAGATGTAGTAGAATATCAAGACCAGGGAAATCCAAAAGAGACAAGAGTATCAGAAATAATTTGTAAATGTGGAGTGCAATCTCAGGATTTAGAATATCCATTAGGAACAAGTGTAAGTGAGATTGTATGCAAATGTGTTGAAGGAACATATGATCTCTCTAAACTTCTATCACTTAAAGAGAAATATGAAATTCAAAATGATGCCAATCAAGGTTAGATGGAATTTTCATGATATGTTGGATGTTAGTTTTAGTAAATTATTAGAGAAGAGAATTGATTGTAAATGTTACAGAATCTTTTGAAGCTGCAAGGGAAGAAGATGGAGTAGACTATCAAGAGAGAAGTGGAGGACAATCTCAAGACTTAGAAAATACCCAAAGAACAAGCATAAGTGAGATTATTTGCAAATGTACAGAAGGAACATATGATCTCTCCATACCTTGCTCTCTTACCGACAATATTGGAAGCCAAGAAAATGCTACTGAAGATATTTAACTGGCATGATCTTGACAGTTGCAAAAGGTTAGATAGAGTTCTTTTTTTTAATTTTATACGTGTTTGTTTAATCAAAGATTAGTAACAAGTACTAATTGTGTTAGCTCTTGTAAATATTATGCAAAATCTTGTGAACTTGCAATGGAAGATCATGGAGAACAATTGCAAGATAAAGAAAATGCACAATTGTAAGATGAAGAAAATGCAACCAATATGTTAGGTTAATTGTCTATTGAAGAAGTACAAGAAGGCAAGATAAACAACACAGGTATTGATTGTGTCCTAAATATTATATCTATAATTGTAATTGCCGGTAATTTCAAAAATTATGTCCTTAGTTTTTGTCTCTTCATTTGACAATTCTTTCTAGAATTGACGACTTGCAGCAAACTAATGTATACAGTGGTGTCTACAGAGCAAAACAAAAATGAAGCCTCTAACCATTATACTAGGAAAAGGAAGAGAGATGTCACGATCCAAACTCCATTAAGGGTCGTGATGACGCCGGACAAGGCAAGCCAACACCATTTAACTAGTAAATTCTCGTTTTAGTTATTTTTGAATCACTTTTTTTACATTTAGAGAATAAATAATAAATCCTACTGAATAAGTAATGAAATCTTTAACAATTTTAAAATACTGAATAATCCCATAGACATTCCAGAATCCGGTGTCACAAGTGCATGAGCAATTTCCAGGAAGCAATATAGTACAATAATCGTCTGGAGTACAAATAGGACAGTGGAGAAAATACAATACAGTGAAAGAGACTATGCCGGTTGTGGTCACCTCGAGAGATGCAGCTCACCTAAGTCTCTATATCATCCATACCTGTGCAATAAAAATGCACAGCAAGTGTAACATGAGTACAAAAATAACGTGTGCTCAATAAGTATCTCGCCTAATCTCGAAGAAGTAGAGACGAGAAGTCGACTTCGACACTTACTAGTGGTCCAACAATGATACACCAATAATATAATAAATCAAGGATTTTTATAAACATGAATGTAACTCAATAGAATGAAGCAAATGAACAATTCTTTCTTTTATAGGAAATATCCAAATTCCTTTTCATTATTTATACATTTATCTCAGGCCAGGGAGAACAAATATCAACATTTATAATTTCTAAGGCAAACATTACAAGCATGCGCAAATCATGTTGATGACGTACAAACCGATCCAACAATATTTAAATTGTGCACTGTCTTAGGGTCATATGGCACGACCATAGATACATCTATTTAATTTACCGATGTATTTGGCCCGTTCAAAAATAAATAAACACATTCAAGCAGTCAACCAAGAATTCATCAGGGAGCAATTATTCAGGAAAATGCAAGTTTCTCTTTTAAAAGTCAAGAAATGATGTCTAGCCTTTTAGAAATTTATTTATACATTCAATATGTATTTAAGCATTTTTAAATTGACAACAAGGTTGCAAATATTACAAGTAAATCATGCTTTTGGGCCCTAGACTACCCGGACTTAAGAATAGTAGCTACGCACGGACTCTCGTCACCTCGTGCATACGTATCCCCTACAAATAGGAGCACATAACCAATTAACTCACCTATAGGGACAATTCCCTCTTACAAGGTTAGAAAGGAGACTCACCTCGCTTCGAAATTTCATAACCGGCATTCCACGCCTTTTCGAAGACTCAAATCGATGCATAACGCTCCAAAACTAGCCAATAATTATGCAAATATATTAATATATGCTCAACTACTCATGATAATCCAATTTATAAAATTTCCTAACCCCGATCGAAAAGTTGACAAAAATGCCCTCGGGCCCACGTGCCTGTATTCCGAAAATTTTTGAAGATAAAGTTTATCCCCAACCTCATGAACTCAAATATATAATTGGCTCTCAATTTCATGTTCAAAATCATGGTCAAAATCCAAGAATATAAATTTCCTAGGTTTTCTTCAAAATCCCAAATTTTTTACTAATTTACATGATTTTTCATGTTAAAATCTAGATATAATCCAAGTGATTAACTTGCAATAGGTGGGAA
The DNA here is from genome assembly GCF_000393655.2 of Nicotiana sylvestris. Lineage (NCBI taxonomy): Eukaryota > Viridiplantae > Streptophyta > Magnoliopsida > Solanales > Solanaceae > Nicotiana > Nicotiana sylvestris. Next base: position 6,074,300 of record NC_091067.1, on the reverse strand, counting down.
TCACTTACCTTAACATGGATGGTGAAAATAGAGCTCCAAAATCGCTCCAAGGTCGGCTCCCTTGGAGGAAATGAGATGAAATGAGCCAAACCCATTTATTTACACTTATACACTGCCCAAACGACTCTTTTTCGCGTTTGCGAGACCCCCGTCGCGTTCGCGAAGAAGAAAATTTCCAAAAATTATTTTTCAAACTCCTCTCAGATAACCTCTAGTATAATAGCCATAACTTTTTGTACAAAACTCCAAATGACAATTGGTTTAATATTTTGAAAACTAGACACCAGGATATACAACTTACATGTTTTGGAAATTTCCCAGTTCCTTATAGATTTTGCGATATAAGCTTCCAAAGTCAGCCCCGTGCAATATAAATTTCTTCTTCGTCTTGCCGGACAGACTGTAGTTTACCAGCCATAACTCTTCATAAACAAATTCAAATGATAAATGGTTTATATTTCTGAAAACTAGACACAAAGGTGTATAACTTTGATTTTTGGATCATCTTCAAATTCCTTGTAGATTATGAGATATGAGCCTCCGAAGTAAGACCTGCGCAACAGAAATTCTTCTTCTTCGCGAACGCGAAGAACAAAATCCAGAAGCCAAATCCTTCTTCGCGAATGTGAGAAGACCCTCGCGGACGCGAAAAACAACACCCGCATCAGCTATAGCAAAACAACCCAAAATAATCCGAAATACACCTGAGGCCCCCGGGACCCCATCCAATCATACCAACCAGTCCCATAAGATAACACGGACTTGCTCAAGGCCTCAAATCACATCAAACAACGCTAAAACCATGAATCGCACTCCAATCTAAGCTTAATGAACTTTAGAATTTCAAACTTCTATATTCGATGCCGAAACCTATCAAATCACGTCCGATTGACCTCAAATTTTGCACACAAGTCATATTCGACATTACGGACCTATTCCAACTTTCGAAATCAAAATCTGACCCCGATATCAAAAAGTCCACTTCTGGTCAAACTCCTCAAAACCTTCAAATTTCTATCTTTAGCCAAATGACTCCAAAATGACCCACAGACCTCCGAATTCACTTTCGATCATGCTCCCAACACCAGAATCACCATACAGAGCTATTCCCAGACTAGGGATCCCAAACGGATATCGATAACACTGATATGTACTTCAACCCAAACTTATGAAATTCTTTCAAAATGCCAACTTCCACAATAGGTGCTGAAACGTTCTCGGGTCTTCCAAAACCCGATCCGGACATACGCCCAAGTCTGAAATCATTATACGAACTTGTTGGAACCTTTGAATCCCGATTTCAAGGTCTTTTACTCAAAAATCTAATCTTAGTAAATATTTTCAACTTAAAGCTTCCGAAATGAGAATTCTCTCTCCAAAACAACTTCGAACTTCCCGAAACTCAATTCCGACCATGCGTACAAGTCATAATACCTGAAGTGAAGCTATTCAGGGCCCCAACCCGCTGAATGACGCGTTGTAGCTCAAAACAACCGGCCGGGTCATTACATTCTCTCCCACTTAAACATACGTTCATCCTCGAACATGATGAGAACTGCACTGAAGTAGTCTGAAATCACTCCTTAACACCTCGTGCACCTACCCATACTGCCATAACTCAGTTGGGCACATTAGCTCGATCAAATCTAAAGATAACCTCTTTCATTTGGGCAAATAAGCCTTAGAGCCTATTTTCAACATCCAAAATACACTGCCAGACCTGATTTCAACATATGAACACCGTATCGAGCACCACACGAGGTCCAGAACAAGACTGCATACTTTTACTGAGTTCTCACCATGCACCACATCATTCGCAGGACCATAATAATATTCTCTAATCATAATAACCAACATTCCCCTAATCTGATGCTCACAATGCACCCCATGATATATAAGTCTTGTTCCAACTCTCGCAATACCGCCGCGACGGAAAAGATGTGAAGAAATTTATAACCAACTGCCAAGTTAACAAATCCTTGAATTTATACTTCTGATAAGAACCATTACCTCACTCTGAACCAAGTAATGATATTTGCTCTTTATTATACTTCATATAATCCGACTGCACTGATCCTAGATCTAATAATCCCGTCTCACCCAGTACGAACCTCTCAGGCAATAAGCCACCCAAGTTACGATCAAAAGTTCCATATGATGCCATAACGAGCTAATAGGCTGCAAGCCTGAACATGATACCTAAGAAAAACGAACTCAGGAAGGGACTACTCAACTCACGCAACTAATATGAACTTCCCTCAGAAAGATGGGAAACAAAACACACAAAAACAGATATAAGGAACTGTACTCAACATCACACTGTTGCGGCATGCAACCCGATCCAAACAGCGTGCCACTCGATCCACACATAAAATTCATATAAGAATATACACTCCGAGCTAACTTGCTCATTACTACAAAATACCGAATATCGGCCACAAGCACGCTAAGTGCATAATACCATCCTAGGGAGACAAATAGCGCCACAAGCTATAAAACTCAAGCACAACTGAAGTGCGATATATAATATGAACCTCAAGAGCCATCCTGCTCACATAACACCATCACTACGTGGAACCTTAACACATAAGAAATTTTTCAAGCCGTTTCGCAACTCACACGGCACAATATAGCATTTTATGAAATAGCCAACGATGAAATAACATCCAACGTCCAAATATTCCTTTATAAGGAGCGCTACACTGAAATGAACACATCCGGCCTGATATAGGGCCCATATTCATATTTAAATCCACTCACAAACCTCAAGCCAATTCTGATCGTACCGAACTAGGACAATAATCTTTCTTGGGTCCTTAATAACCCCCTTTTTCCCATAACACACAAGAACAACCATCATAACTGGACCAATCCTTCACAGTCCTCAACCCAATAAACCGAGTGCCCTCCAAGCATAAATTCTCAAATTAACAATAGCACCACAATCTTCATACTTGGTTTAATTCTTCAATCAATCAAGTGATTACATGACACACTTATACAATCTTCCCGTGGGGAACTCTCCCATGACCTTCCGTAAAAGATAACAAGTCTGCATATCCATATCGCCTACGGCACTAACGCTGAAAAGCGATCAAGAATACATAACCAGGATGCAAAGCCTTTTTCATAAAACACCGATCTCAAGTGACGCAGAAGACAATGCCAGCTTAGTCTTGTTATGCCCCGCAGTATTACGTCGATGTTATGCTCTGCATTAATATATATTGCGGTGATGTTACGCTTCGCGATATTATGTTACGATGATGTTGCACCCTGAAGTACTATACGTTGAATTTATCATAAGGTAATTGACATCATTCCAAGTAAAAGATTATTTGGAGATCATAAGGATTATGCTATTTTACAAGTGATTAGTAAATTCATGAAGGTGAAAGGGGGAGCAAGTCAAAGAAAATAAATTTTGTCCAAATTTGGCATTTTGGGGTAAAATACTGCCGAGCTAAAATATCTAGTATTTATGGACTAGTACCATGCAAGGTACCATATGACCATGGTAGTATAACATATAAAGTATATATGAAGTATTTTAGTAATAAATAAAATTTTAAGTAATTTGGGTAATTTTTAAATTATGCGGGTAATTGGTTAAATTATCGGGTAACGTGACATTACCCGATTAACTAATAAGTGGATAAAATTAACAAAATCATACCAAAAAGGAACGTGGCATCCCCTTCTTAGTTTTAAGGTAAGTCATAAACCACATTTACATGTGTCAAGGCTAATTTACAAATGCCTTATCTAGTAGAGATTTTTATTTAGAAAGAGGAATGGATAAAACAACATTTTTACATTTCTGATTTTGAACAAAAGAACGTGAGGGACCAGGGGACATTACATTTCATCCAAGAACTCTTAGCCAAAGAGTTCAAGTTCAAAAATTGATTTAATCCATTCTGTTTTGCTCAAAACGTTGGAAGCAAAGCAGAACAATTCGTCCAAGTGTGAATTTCGTCCACATTTCGCAGCAGCAGATCCGTTCGAATAATTCCTGGAACAGGTATGTTAAGGCTAAGTTTTTTCTTTATTTTGGTATAATCTCGTCATTACACAAGTTTGGTAATGAGGCATAAAGAAAAATTCAGATCCCAAAATTTACGTATATTTTGCTGTGTCACAAGTTACGTATATTTTTCTAGTTTTGTAAGTTATAATATTCTCCTTATCGGGACTTTATATTCAATTGAGTATTTCTCTCTTCCAGTCAAGAGAGCAGAGAGTTTATATATACAGTATTAAAAGTATTTTCATTACCATCGAGCTATAATCTATGGGCAGGCCCCTATGGGAAACCTCAGATCAGATGGTAAGATATATACTGAGCCTACTGTGGCCGAACACTTATGAGCGAGCCCAGTTGGTCGAGATACAAAGCCTATTATGGTCGAGCGCTTATGAGAGAGCCTACTACGACAGAGCAGTTATATATATATCAAGTCTTATAGGGTCGGACAGCTATTTTACTTACTATATTGAGAGAATTGAATCGGTATTAGCATGTAAGCATATTTTCAAATTTTCTTTAACTTCCAGCTATTTGCAGTTATTATATTATCAGTTCAGTTTTAGGTTTCAGTATATTTCCTTACATACTCGGTACATTATTTCATACTGACGTCCCTTTTGCCTGGGGACGCTGCGTTTCATGCCCGCAGGTTCTGATAGACAAGTCGAGAGCCCTCCAAGTAGGCTATCAGCTCAGCGAAAAATGTTGGTGTGCTCCATTTGCTTCGTAGTTGCTTTTTTGGTTAGTATGATTTAGACGTGTATTGTTTGGTATGGCGGGACTCTGTCCCGGCCTTTATGACATTTATGTACTCTTAGAGGCTTGTAGACATATGTCGTGTACGTGAAATATTGTACGGCCTTGTCGGTCTATGTTTTGAGTTCATAAATGATTATGTTGGCCTATTAGGCCCGTATGTCACATGTATATGATGATGTAATAAGAAAGATACGTTACGTTGGTACTCAGTTGAGTACGGTACCGGGTTCCCATTGCGGCCCATCGGTTTGGGTCGTGACAAAAAGTGATATCAGAGTAGTTCTGTCCTAGAAAGTCTACAAGCCGTGTCTAGTAGAGTCTTATTTATGGGTATGTCATACACCACACTTATAAGCAAGAGGCTACAGGGCATTTAAGATTGTCACTTTTTCTTCTTACTCTAGATCATGTGGTAGAGCTCATTTATAAGAATTTAAGTCCCGAACTTCTATTTTTATTCGTAATAAGACAATGCCTGCATTCAAAAAGATGATCGATAAGAGATATAGTTGTGGAAGTATTGAATTAGAGGAACTTAACTTTGTATCATGCTTATGATAAGTAAATGTGATATCTTCAGCAGATCATGTGCGTACTGAAAGGTGTTAGCCTCTTTATAAGAAGCCTTAAGGCAAGAATGCCTATCCAGCTTTATGGTGAAAGAAAATGAGAGATTAAAAAGATAAATACAAGTTTCAACAAGCAAAAGAAGCAAGATAAAGAATGGTACGAGGCGTCCAATTAACAAAGGTTAACGGTGTCTATAATTCAGGCAGAGGCACATAAGCTTTTTGAGTTATATTCAATAGTAACATAGGTATATACAATTGGTCGCACCCATTCCAGATATGCCCTATGAGGGTTAATAGAAGTAGTTTAAGAAGTTATGATGGATGAATTGTTTGTGTTAGTTGACATTTCCAAAGGATATTGCAAATGTGCTAGTAGATCTCCTCGTGAGACACCTAGATGGTGCACCCTAAAATATTAAAGCTAGATATGAGCACTGGAAGCTTTGAAGGAATAAATATTACCTTAGTGTAGCTCCCGCCCCCAGTAAACAAAGAATGTTAGGCAATTGAAAGAGCCAAGGGATGGAGCAAGGGTAGACAAAAGCAAAAGAATATTTTGTTCGAGTTTTTAGAATAAAGCAATAGACATAGATAATTAGTGGGAGATAAGAAGAGAGTTAATGAAACACTATGAGTAAGATGTGGTACATGGATGACAACGGTAGATCAAAAGATGTCAATATTACAAAATCTATAGTCAAGTGAAGGAAGAGACGATAGGTGACAGGCATTAGGACAACAAAAGAGTATAGACCATACAATCATATCCTCATTTCGAGAAATAAGTCCGCAACTCTAGCGTGATTACCAAGAGGAAAAGTTAGACCCTAGAGTAATAGAAATCAGTATGGGCTGGTGAATAAGATAAACTAAATATGAATTAGGGACTGAGTGATTTGGTAATAGTCAGCATCATGAGAATTTCATATCACATTCCGGCAATAATAGGATGGACAACAGAAAAAGGTTCATGAGAAATTCAAAGAATAGTCATTCAGGAAGACGCTTCCCTAAAGATAGCAATGTTAGCAAAGTTAAGCTTAAGGGACCGTATGTACTAGTTACATTAAGCGTCACCCTCGCAAGTAAGGGGATTTGTCATCCTTGGTACAGAAGGATTGTCGCAAGGTAAGTAAGTATCATTGATGTTGAGAAACGATGGCAAAGATGAAGAGGTAAAACATCTATAGGTAGATCCTCATGGCTTCAGCTCTTAGTACACCCCTAAAGGAGGGAAAATGGAGTGACGTGGCATTAAGTCAGAATTAAGTGGTTCTAGTGGCTATGAAATGGTAAAGGAAGAATGCGATAAATGAAAGAGGAATGAGAAGGCATCTATCCAAATCTTACAGATACGCTACGATTCAAGAATATTGTGCAAGCACGACGTCAAGGAGAGGAAGTAAAAGTTCCTGCCCGAGCTGTTATTAATAAACAAAGAGCCAGTGCGGGACGTAAGATAAGACAAAGAAAATAACCCAAGAAAGATTATAAGGAATATTGATATGAGAATGGGCCAACAAGTAGTTAGTAATTGGTCAGGAAGATCCCACTTATGGATAAACGGGATAAATATAGTTACAGACGAGTCATCAGATCATGTGAGATAAACATAGTAGAACCCAACATGGAGAGTTCAGCCTCGAAGAATATAATTATAATACTTGAGATATATTCAAATAAGAGTCGGGGTAGCTAAAGATATTGTATGAGTGTTACGGGGATAAAAGAAAGTACCACTAGGAAGGCACTCAAAATATCAGTTCAGAAGCAACCATACAAGCACAAGGGCATGGAGGTAAGCAACTACGGATGATTACAGGCAAGTAAGGACATCAAAAAGGTCCGTAATAAACTCATAGCTTTACAAGAGTCAAGGGTTCTACCTAAGTACTACAACGAAAGACTAGCTAAGGAGATAAGAAAAAAGGCTTCAACCCAAGCACAGTGACCTAAAAAGGAAATGGTCGTGTAACAATAAATCTCGCAACAACATTGTAAGCATTCCAAAGGAAAGCAGCACCTACCGTGGCTAATGAACGGGAAGTAAGAATTAAAAATAATATTCGAGATCATATGAGTTGTATGAAAACTCTAGAAAGTGTGGCACTAAGATAAGCTAAGTATGGATGCAACAAAGGGCAGAAAGACCAGGAAAAGTAATCGCACACGTTTAAAGGAAGCTGAGATGGAACGAAAGGAATTATTCGATAAATAATCCAGAGTTAGTACGTTATACATACACTCAAGAATTTGGAGCATTATCCAGACAACATATTTGTTGATAATCATACAACCATAGAAGACTCCGATATAAGTTAAAAGAAAGAATTGAGCCCAAGACATAGACAAAGGATTCAATTATTAGAAGATTGTATCATGGATATTCCATAACGCCCATGAAAGGCTAAGGTAATAACTGATACCATGAGCCACAGATCAGAAGATAGATTAAGCCTACGTAAAGGCTGATCAAAAGGAAGAGGAAACTAAAGAATTATATCACACAAGTAAATCAGGAGTCTGATTATTGGACCTAGAAAAATTATAGAAGTTGTGCTTGAAAACATGACATAATCACTCGTAATATCAGATGTTCAAGAGAAATAACACAACAACCATAATCTATAATGGATCTACAAGGAAGCCAGTTAGAAGAAGTACCAGCCTCATAAGAAGTCAGTGAAGCTCCCACTGGATTGTGTATGTACCAGAGGTGCGAGTATTATAATAGAGATTCAAGTTATGGACGTGAATTACACCTAGGTAGAAGGGAGGTCACAAAAGAGATAGAAGATACGATGCGAGATTTTAAGGTAAGTGAGGTAAAGGTGAACAACGCATGAGATACTCGAAGGCAGAAGATCGTGAATAGTCGATACTTTAGATAGAAGGCTATAAGCACGGGGATCCAATAACCGGGAATGATAGCGGCATCATCAGCGGCATGTCTTTCAGCCTATGGTTTCTAAGTACTGAGAGATTTAGTTAAGAGAATAGGGAAAAGTTGGAGACGATGTGATGTCTCGCTTGATGTTTCAGAATAACATAAGAAAATCTATGGTGCAAGCAAGTTGAAGAAAAGTTTATAAATGGATATGCATAGGTCGCAAGTTAAAGTGTGGTAGAGTGATAAAGTTTTAAGGAAGCATGAGTAAGGATGAGAAAAGGCAAGTGAAAACGTGATGAGAATGGATAAGTCTTTAGGAATAATCCCATGAAAACAAGAAGAGTAGACAGTTTCTCTATGTTATACAAAGCTCACTATAGCTTTAATGAACTCAAATAAGTCTAAGATTAATAGCATTTAGAAGGAATGAAATGTTGACCCGGTAATAAAATGAAGGGTATAATTGTGACAGGTACAGGATGATGTTTGGGCCTTCGTTTGAATAATGATTTGAAAGAGAAGGAGAAAAGATTTCGTTGGCGGCAAGAAATTAGAATACCCCAACAAGGTGAATCACATTGAGACACTATGAAATACGATTATGGGAATCGCTTCAAATATTCCTTGAGGTAACGTAAGCTCTAGGGGCAAAGTATTACGTAAGAAGTTTCAAATTATCAGTGGTATATTGTAGATCAATATTCGTGAATTCAACAAAGTACCGACCGAAGAACTTCAGTATACTCATATATGGCCAAAGGGACATCTTATCAAGCTATATATATGAATCCTAGAGATTGGGCACACTTATAAGGTCAAAATTATATAGGTTGCATGATAAAAGGTAGTAACAGTTACGGGATTGGAAGGATTCCGACTACAAGTTGTGGTGTGAGAAGGAGGCCTAAGGGGGGAATGCCCTGGACTTTGGACTCATTCACAGGACAGTCAACTAGATGGCAAGAGAAGTTCAAAAGTATTCGAAAGATATAAGTTATGAAAATGATAAGTGCATCAGTCAACATTCGAGGACGAATGTTCCAAAAGAGAAAATAATAATACGCCCCGCAGTATTACGTCGATGTTATGCTCTACAGTAATATATATTGCGGTGATGTTACGCTTCGCGATATTAAGTTACGACGATTTTGCACCTTGAAGTACTATATGTTGAATTTGTCATAAGGTAATTGACATCAGTCCAATTAAAAGATTATTTGTAGATCATAAGGATTATGCTATTTCACAAGTGATTAGTAAATTCATGAAGGTGAAAGGGGGAGCAAGTCAAAGAAAATAAATTTTGTCCAAATTTGACATTTTAGGGTAAAATATGGCCCGAGCTAAAATACCCAGTATTTATGGACTAGTACCATGCAAGGTACCATATGACCACGATAGTATAACATATAAAGTATATATGAAGTATTTTAGTAATAAATATAACTTTAAGTACTTTGGGATAATTTTTAAATTATGCGGATAATTGATTAATTACCGGGTAACGCGATATTACCCGATTAACTAATAAGTGAATAAAATTAACAAGATCATACCAAAAAGGGATGTGGCAGCCCCTTCTTAGTTTTAAGGTGAGTCATAAACCACCTTTACATGTGTCAAGGCTAATTTACAAATGCCTTATCTAGTAGAGATTTTTATATAGAAAGAGGAATGGATAAAACAACATTTTTACATTTCTGATTTTGAACAAAAGAACGTGAGGGACCAGAGGACATTCCATTTCATCCAAGAACTCTTAGCCAAAGAGTTCAAGTTCAACAATTGATTTAATCCATTATGTTTTGCTCAAAATGTTGGAAGCAAAGTAGAACAATTCGTCCAAGTGTGAATTTCGTCCACATTTCGCAGAAGCAGATCCGTTCGAATAATTCCTGTAACAGGTATGTTAAGGCTAAGTTTTTCCTTCATTTTGGCATGATCTCGTCATTACACAAGTTTGGTAATGAGGCATAAAGAAAAATTCATATCCCAAAATTTACGTATGTTTTGTTGTCTCGCAAGTTACGTATATTTTTCTAGTTTTGTAAGTTACAATATTCTCCTTATCGGAACTTTATATTTAATTGAGTATTTAACACTTCCAGTCAAGAGAGCAGAGAGTGTGTATATACAGTATTAAAAGTATTTTCATTACCATCAAGCTATAATCGATGGGCAGGCCCCTATTGGGAAACCTCTGATCAGATGGTAAGTTATATACCGAGCTTACTGTGGCCGAGTGATTATGAGTGAGCCCAGTTGGTCGAGATACAGAGCCTAGTATGGCTGAGCGCTTATGAGCGAGCCTACTATGACAGAGCAGTTATATATATATATATATATATATATACACCGAGTCTTATAGGGCCAGACAACTATTTTACTTACTATATTGAGAGAATTGAGTCGGTATCAGCAAGTAAGCATATTTTCAGATTTTCTTTGACTTCCAGCTACTCGCAGTTATTATATTATCAGTTCAGTTTTAGCTTTCAGTATATTTCCTTACATACTCGGTACATAATTTCGTACGGACGTCCCTTTTGCCTAGGGACGCTGCGTTTCATGCCCGCAGGTTCTGATAGACAGGTCGAGAGCCCTCCAAGTAGGCTACCAGCTCCACAGAAAATGTTGGTGTGCTCCATTTGCTTCGGAGTTGCCTGTTTGGTTAGTATGATTTAGACGTGTATTGTTTGGTATGGCGGGACTCTGTCCCGACCTTTATGACATTTATATACTCTTAGAGGCTTGTAGACATATGTCGTGTATGTGAAAGATTGTACGGCCTTGTCGGCCTATGTTTTGAGTTTATAAATGATTATATTGGCCTATTAGGCCCGTATATCACATGTATATGATGATGTAATAAGAAAGATACGTTACGTTGGTACTCAGTTGAGTAAGGTACCGGGTGGCCATCGCGGCCCATCGGTTTGGGTCGTGACAAGTCTAAATATTCAAATCCCTTTTCCTATTCATCCGAGCTCGTGACATCCTTGTCAACATCGAGTCGCAACCTTGATCCTCACTTTCAAATTTCATACCACTCACTGCACCTAACATGACAATATGCGGTAGTACAAGATTTTCATCATAACTTCGAAACCACTAATAGATTATTACCTCACCATATAGAAACTTTTCACTTAACCCATTTCAGGAGAACCATAGCAACACACACGTGAATTCTCATGACCGTAGAATATGCAAATCTTCAAGTAGTGGTCTAAGCCACCATAGCCCTTCCGGGATTTGCCTACACATAACAAGGCCATAACATTATAGTACTTCCGAATAAAATCAATTGCGGTGGCCGTTAAGCTTCACACGTATCGTCACAAAATCACCAACATAACTCAATCACACTGGAGGAACTAACCACTGCCATCAATATGCCAATTCAACCATAGCTAACCAATCTAACTTCTTCTAATTTATCCTTAATCGCCTTAGAAACAATAATAACTCCATTCAACACATAACGAACTCAATCTGCACTCCTCTCGAGTGGCCTTGTATCACGTGACTATGCTGTCTCAAATCCCACAAACCATCTCATGCCCTCCTTGTTTGCATATTCGCATCTTCATATACTATACCCATTCTGAAAATACCTTTGCGATTGCAAAGTCATTCCCTTTAATTCCTCCAAAAGCTATACTACAAGCCGAAGATATCATAGAACCTTCTGAGCCTCTTTTCATAATCCGATGTAAAGCTCAATTCTTAAACATACTTATGGACTTGAAATCCTTAGCGCCATGACTTAACCTCTAAATCCACTAGTACCGTTATTATGAGTCACCCACTCTGACTTGGTCTTGAATATAATCAACTCCAAGATTCTCCTTGCAAATGAACACCCTCTCAATAAAGCTCCCGCATCTACCCGAAGCGTAAATCCTGAACCTTCCCTAAGCCTGAACATAATTGATAAGGCCATTTATGGCACACATCTCTCGAACCATTTACTCAAATTACCACTTATATTCTTTCCCCTAAGCTGAAATAACTCACCCTTATGTCGATAGCCAGAAACCTCACAAGTAGTTAAACGCGCAACCCAATCGTAGGCGGTGGGCTCTCCCACTTAGCTTGAAGCTACTATTACGCAACTCTGGGGCCCACCAAGATTCTTTATCTCTCATTGCAATAACCTTGCGCAATCAACCTCCAAATTCCTCGAAATAATTCCGTTAGCATTTCATGAACACTCTGAATGTCTCGCAGAAGCTTCGCCAACCATGCGACCCCTGATCTGCTCACAGGAGATAACCCACCTGTGGAAATTACATGCTGACATCTTCCAACGTTGTTGCACGGGGTACAATCACTACGACCTCAATAACCCACCCTGAGCCCGTGCTCATTCACCAACTGTACTAGTTCGTTCACTTCTTATGGACATTAACCAAATGTGTGACAATATCATCCAATTCAAAGTTATATTGCATCCTTCTTCGTATCAAGCAACCCCCCTTTCTATTGCATCCAATCTCCCGCCGTATAATATCCAATATTTCAAATTAAGCCCGTGGACCTAATAACCATCCATTAAAATTCCCAAATCACTCTGTCTCTTCCTCAAGGTGTGTAGTTACCCTACCACTGAACCCATATGTTATCCTACCACTCTCCCACTTTGGTCAAACTCACTCCTTTAAGCAACTACTCGAATCTTGTTTCCCACACTTGGCCATTCTAGGAGTTTAATCACCACAAGACATTTCCCATGTGCCCTTCCTCATCATTCGCTGCCCAATCAAACTCGCAGGAGGAAACATCACGCACCACATCTGCAGTACCATTAAAATTCCTCAATTCTCGATTTCTAATAAGCGCTTCGCATCACATATATTGAGTAGGTAATAAGTAAAGGCATAAGCCTCAAAGGAATCAAACCGCAGTATGATGAATCAAGAAGGGAAGTGCTCCCAACAACCTCGTAGCCTCTCGAAGATAAGTACAGACGTCTCCGTACTGATCCACAAGACTATACTAGACTCGCTCATGACTCGTGAGACCTAAGGGAACCTAGTGCTATGATACCATGTTGTCACGTCCCAAAATCCACTAAGGGTTGTGATGGCACCGGACATCACTGTCAGGCAAGCCAACACTATTTAACTAGTAAATTCTCGTTTTAGTTATTTCTGAAATCACTTTTTTTTTAATTTAGACAATAAATAATAAATCCCACTGAATAAGTAATGATACCTTTAACAATTTTAAAATATTGAATAATCCCATAGACATCCTAGAACCCGGTGTCACAAGTGCATGAGCAATTTCTAGGAAACAATATAGTACAATAACCGTCCAGAGTACAAATGGGACAGTAGAGAAAATACAATACAGTGAAAGAGACTATGTCGGTTGCGGGTCACCTCGAGAGATATAGCTCACCTAAGTCTCTGTATCATCCATGTTATTGCGCTCATTAGGTCGCTAGAGGTACAAGTGCCTGTTCAACAAAAATGCACAGCAAGTGTAGCATAAGTACAAAACAATGTGTACTCAGTAAGTATCCCGCCTAATCTCGAAGAAGTAGAGACGAGAGGTCGACTTCGACACTTACTAGTGGTCCAATAATGATACACCAGTAATATAATAAATCAAAGATTTTTATAAACATGATTGTAACTCAATAGAATGAAGCAAGTGAACAATTCTTTCTTTTATAGGAAATTTTCAAATTCCTTTTCATTATTTATATATTTATCTCAGGTCAGGGAGAAAAAATTATCAACATTTATAATTTCTAAGGCAAACATTACAAGCATGCGCAAATCATGCCGAGGACGTACGGCTCGATCCAACAATATTTAAATTGTGCACTGCTAGAGGGTCGAATGACGCGAATCATAGATGCATCTATTTAATCTGCCGAGGCGTTCGGCCCATTCCAAAATAAATAAACACATTCAAGCAGTCAACAAGGAATACATCAGGGACAATTATTCAGGAAAAGGCACGTTTCTCTTTTAAAAGTCAAGAAATGATGTCTAGTCTTTTAGAAATTTATTTATACATTCAATATGTGTTTAAGCATTTTTAAATTGACAACAAGGTTTCAAATATTACAAGTAAAGTATGCTTTTGGGCCCTAGACTACCCCGACTTATACCAATTTATAAAATTTTCTAACCCCGATCGAAAAGTTGACAAAAGTGCCCTCACGACCACGTGCCCAGATTCCGAAATTTTTTGAAGATAAAGTTTACCCCCACCTCACGAACTCAAATATATAATTGGCTCTCAATTTCATGTTCAAAATCGTGGTCAAAATCCAAGAATATAAATTTTCTAGATTTTCTTCAAAATCCCAAAATTTCTACTAATTTACATGATTTTCCATGTTAAAATCTAGATATAATTTAAGTGATTAACTTGCAATAGGTGGGAATCACTTACCTTAACATGGATGATGAAAATGGAGCTCCAAAATCGCTCCTAGATCGTCTCCCATGGAGGAAATGAGATGAAATGATCCAAACCCATTTCTTTACACTTATACACTGCCCAGATGACTCTTCTTCGAGTTCGCGAGACCCCCGTCATGTTCGCGAAGAAGAAAATTCCCAAAAACCATTTTTCAAACTCCTCTCAGACAGCGTCTAGTATAATATCCATACCCTTGCCAAATTACAATTGGCTTAATGGTTTGAAAACTAGACACCAATATCTAAAACTTTCATCTTTTGTAAATTTCCCAATTCCTTATATATTTTGAGATATAAGCTGTCAAAGTTAGCCCTGTGCAACATAAATTTCTTCTTCATCTTCCTGGACAACCTGTAGTGTACCAGCCATAACTTTTTGTACACAAATTGAAATGTTAAATGGTATACCTTTCTGAAAACTAGACACAAAGAAATACAACTTTCCTTTTTGTATCATCTTCAAATTACTTGTAGATGGTGAGATATGAGCCGCCGAAGTAAGACTTGCGCAACAGAAATTCTTCTTCTTCGCGACCGCGAGACTCTCTACGCGAACGCAAAGAACAAAATCCAGAAGCCAAATCCTTTTTCGCGAATGCGAGAGGACCCTCGCGGACGCGAAAAACAACACCAGACACCAGCATCAGCTATATCAAAACAGCCCAAACTAATCCAAAACCACCTCGAAACACACCTGAGGCCCCAGCGACCCCATCCAATCATACCAACCAGTCCCATAACATAACACGGACCTGCTCAAGGCCTCAAATCACATCAAACAACTCTAAAACTATAAATCGCACTCCAATCCAAGCTTAATGGACTTTAGAATTTCAAACTTCTATATTCGATGCCAAAACCAATCAAATCATGTCCGATTGACCTCAAATTTTGCACACAAGTCATATTCGACATTACAGACCTACTCCAACTTCCGGAATCGAAATACGACCCCGATATCAAAAAGTCCACTTCCGGTCAAACTCCTCAAAAACCTTCAAATTTCTATATTTGGCCAAATGACTCCAAAATGACCCATGGACCTCCGAATTCACTTTTGATCGCGCTCCCAACACCAGAATCACCATACGGAGCTATTCCCAGACTAGGGATCCCAAACGGACATCGATAACACTGATATGTACTTCAACCCAAACTTATGAAATTCTTTCAAAATGCCAACTTCCTCAATAGATGTCGAAACATTCCCGGATCTTCCAAAATCCGATCCAGACATACGCCCAAGTCCAAAATCATCATACGAAACTGTTAGAACCTTTGAATCCTGATTCCGAGGTCGTTTACTCAAAAATCTAATCTTAGTTAATTCTTTCAATTTAAAGCTTCCTAAATGAGAATTCTCTCTCTAAATCAACTCCGAACTTCCCGGAATTCAATTCTGACCATGAATATAAGTCATAATACCTGAAGTGAAGCTACTCAGGGCCCCAAACCACTAAACGATGTGCTAGATCTCAAAATGATCGGTCGAGTCATTATAAGAGATAGTATTGGTTTTGATGGTCCATCATTTTGTATCTTTACTCCTACTCCTCCAACTACACAGATGAGCAATGATGAGTGTTTGTCTATGGAGGTTAAAGGAAATGTTGAAAAAGATCTTGGTTGAGGGAAAAGGAATAAGAAGCTTAGTTGGCAATTGAAATCTCCTTTTGAATAGCAAAGAAAAATAGGAACATCGATGGCGCACAATGAAAATACTCCCAAGAATACGGGCTGGATAAAATAAAAATATGCTCGTACATGTATTTTTCATTATGGCAAAGATGATGCAAACTTATTGAAGACATTCATTGGGTGGTTGGGCAAGGAGAAAAGGAAAGGTCGCAAAAAACTTAAGCCTCTAAATGTATTTCATTATTTGTTAATTGCTTAAATTCGTGTCCTGAACTTGTATATTTTAAATTCCTAAAGTTAAGTGTCCTTAACTTTTGAGATTGCAAGTCTAAGTTCATGACCAAGTATCCTTAACTTTTGAACTTGTAAATGTAAGTTCAGGACTAAGTGTCCTTAACTTTCGAACTTGTAAATGTAAGTTCAGGACCAAGTGTCCTTAACTTTTGAACTTGGAATTCAAAGTTCAGGACCTTTTGACCTTAACTTTTGAACTTAGAACTCGAAGTTTAGGACCTATTGTCCTTAACTTTTGAATTTAGTAGCCTAAGGTCAGGACCAGATGTCCTTAATTAGGAAATGAGGACTAACTTCTAATTTTGATATTTTCAAAATTTTCAGGGGAGAAACTGACATATATGCTCACAATAATGGTGTGAGAAAGAATCCATATAAATTGTACCATCAAAAAATCAGTAGCAAAATGTTCCTCCTTAAGCTTTCAGATAGTAGATTTGTACTTGATGATAAGGTTTGATAATTCGCAAGACATTTATTTTCTTTATTCTTAATTTATTATTTTTTAATTATTTATGACTGGTGAATTTGTTTTATTTTTTTTGCTTTTTATGAAACATATTGACATTGCCCTGCATTATTTGAGAAAGAAGGAATGCTACCACCCTCGCGCCCATCCTTTTCATTGCACAACTACAGATATACTTTTTGATAACTATATGGTGCTTGTATATAAGGATTTCAATGAAGATGCTATAGATGAGTTTTGGTCTGGTGATAATCAATTGTTTCTGACACCATATGTGTGGGGTGACAGTTGTAGATGTGGAATTGCTTGGACTGAGGTTGACAAAATCTTTTTTCTATGTCGGCTTCCTTCAGAAGATGATGATGTTGTGACACATTTTCTTGTGGGGGTATTGGACTTGAATGAGAAAAAGAATGATGTGTACGATTCCATATCTAGTGAGCCATATGAGGTAGGAATGAATCACATTGAAATGTATGCACGCATGATCCCCCACTTGCTAAAGTTCTCACGGTTTGAGAAAAATCACAAGTCTTTTGGAAATGCATTCAACAAATTTGATATTCAGTGGCAAAGGTCACTACACCAAACTGGATCGTACGTGTTGTCATTTGCTATATAATTTATATGTACTTTAGATTTATTTTATTAAAGATATTATTTAATTGACTCTGTATCTTACATTTTTCTTAGGACTGATTGTGGTGCATTCCTAATCAAGTATGTGGAGTTACTGATGATTGGAAATGATGTGGAGAAATTCCAACCTGAAGACATAACAAACTTTAGAAAAGAACTTGCAGCAAATCTTTGGGCACACGGAGAGTGGAAAAGAAATTCTGGGTATGATACACCACCAGAAAAGGTTGGCAACGACTATGATAGCGAAAATGAAACTTGCTGCCCAAAGGCGCTGTAGTTTAGTTGTAAAGAAAGTTAGTTGTTGTTGATGTTTTGTATAAAATTGCTGTAAACAAGGCACTTTTATTTTGTTTGCATATCACAATTTTTGGTCACAGCTATGCCAAATTACAGTTTCGGAAGTAGTATGAAGGCATCATGTTATTAATTTCTTTGTTTCTATCAAGTATTGATTTGTCCATTTGCAATCCCTAAATTAAGTGTATTGAGCTTGCAAGTATTAGTTAAGGACCAAGTGTCCTTAACTTTTGAACTTGGAAATCGAAGTTCAGGACCAGATCTCCTTAAATTTTGAACTTAAAACTTGAAGTCCATGACCAGATGTCCTTAACTTTTGAACTTGAAATTTGAAGTTCAAGACCAAGTGTCCTTAACTTTTAAACTTGGAACTTGAAGTTCAGGACCAAGTGTCCTCAACTTTTGAACTTGGAACTTGAAGTTAAGGACCAAGTGTCCTTAACTTTTGAACTTGGAATTCAAAGTTAAGGACCAAGTGTCCTTAACTTTTGAACTTGGAACTCTAAGTTAAGGACCAAGTGTCCTTAACTTTTGAACTTGGAACTCTAAGTTAAGGATTGCTTGTCCTTAACTTTTGAACTTGGAACTCAAAAGAAACAAAAAGCATGTAAGCGCAAAGAAAGTTTGAATATTCAGGATATCTACTCAAATAAAAATAATCTAAATTAATACAATTTATAGCAAAAACGTAAAAGAGTAGATAAACATAATTGTATATATCTACTATTCTCTATGCTTCCTTGAAAATGGATGGACTGCCAAGTTGTTCTATTATGACCAATTCTTCTACAACGACCACATTTGAATGTTATTTTTTATGACTCGGTAGCTGGAATATGCCTTTTCTTCTGCCTTCTACCTGGTGACACTTTGAAATTTGGAGGTTTAATAATTTGTGACTTAACACTCTCTGGTACAATCTAAGAATCAGTATGTCCTACAGATGTATTTGTCTTTCATATATTTTCAGCCAAGATTCCTTTAAGTACCAGTGCGAGCAAAAGTTGGACTTCTTGATGTTTCTCTTCTAAATAGCTGCAATTGCATGTATGCATGGTAATTCATCAAATTGAAACTGAAAACAATCACATGTTCTTTTGTTTAAGTCCACCAAGAAAGTAATTCCTTCTTCCTCAACTCTAGAGCACCATGAATCAACAGGGAAGACCTTCAATGTTGAAAAATTATAAGTTAATACATTATGTTAAATTATCATTAAAATAATAAGCTAAACAAAGAACATAATACTTACATTCGAAGTAAATGCTAAATCTATCTTTTTCTTCAATTCCTCTTCTACCCAACAAGAAACGTCATAAAAAGTTACTTCTGTTTCATTTCTTCTTTCATAAAACCAACGTTGCAGCTTCACTTGGATGAAATCCATCATTCTTAATATAGGCAGCTCCATTGCTTCTAATAGTACAGAATTCATTGACTCAACTATGTTTGTTGTGAGCATGTCATATCTTCATCGTGGACTACAAGAACGTGCCCACCTTTCCGGTGGTTCTTCTATCAAGTAGTCATAAGTCTTCTTATCTACTTACGCTATATCTGACATGTATAGATCAAATTCTTTGCGCCCGTATACTCTTGCAACACTTTGGAAAAGTTTTATGACCTCACTTTTCACTTTCCTTCGCTTTAGGTTCAGCTCCAAATGATAGATACAAATCCCATGATAGCTTTCAGGGTATACCTTTGCAATGTCATATGCAATAGCCTGATGCATGTCTGATAAAAAAATTAAATTTTCACGGCTCCCAATTGCATTGCGAAGCTCACTAAAGTACCACTCATAGGAATTGTTATTTTCAGATTCTGCAATTCCAAAGGCTAGTGGGAAAATTTGGTTATTTGCATCATTTGAAAATGAAATCATTAAAATACCACAAAATTTTGACTTAAAAAAAGTTGCATCAACAGCAATCACTGGTCTACAATGATTCTAACCAGTTATTGATGATCCATATGCGTAAAACATATAAAGAAACCTGAAAATACAGTATAATAGAAGGTTAACAGAATTTAAGGACATGTAGTCCTTAACTTAGACTAACAAAGACAAAAATTAAGGATAATTAGTCCTGAACTTCAAGTTACAAGCCCAAAAGTTTAGGACAGGTAGTCCTGAAGTTAGACTTCCAAGGTCAAAAGTTAAGGACACTTGGTCCTTAACTTAGAGTTACAAGTTTAAAATTTAAGGACATGTCGTCCTTAACTTAGAGTTACAAGCTCAAAAGTTAAGGACATGGAGTCCTGAACTTAGAGTTACAAGTTCAAAAGTTAAGGACATGCAGTCCTTAACTTAGAAATCAAAGTTAAGGACCAAGTGTCCTTAACTTTTTGATTGCACACATCAAAAACTAGTTAAGGACAACATGTCCTAAATTTTATAAAACAGACTGATAATCTCTTTTTTGATTGTTTACATGTTGTTGTCGTCTATCTTTATGTTAGTATATGTTCCCGCATTTTTACTTTTCATCATATACAAGTATGAAGACAATAATTCATAATTCTCTTCAGGAGTTCCTCTTATTAAAGCTGAAGCACGTTGAATAGTATGCCACGCCTTGTGATGCCCAATGTCTAGTCCATGCAATTTTTGCATTTTTTCCATGGCAAAAGCTGGCGTAACTTCAAACCTTAGATCTTGAAGATTGTCAATAATGTAACCACTAATCAACTTTGAAGTTGTATGCCTTTGATCAGCTTTCATAGCGTTAACTGAGCAGTCATGATTTTTCTCAATCTTTACTATCTTGAACAGTGTTGAATCTTTAACTCTGAAACCACGCATACACCACCCACACCTATTATCATTGCATTTCAACGAATATCTTGTTGAGCTTGATCCAAAAATGTTGAATTCAAAATGTCCTTTAATTGCTATATTTGAAAAATAGTTAATTATATTTTTCTTTTTGTCAAATGTTGATCCCACTTTTATTTTATCCGACGAAGCATTTTCTCTTAATATCGTAGTTGGAGATTCTTTTTGTTTCGAATTTGAGCTTCGTCTAGTTAGTTGAGTAGAGGTTTTTTTAGCAACTTCTTCTATTACTGGTGCACTCTCTAAGACTTGAATACCCAAAGCTTGTTCGTTGTCAATCTCTATAATACTTTGTCTTTCCACTTGAATAGAATCAAATGTTTGAAGCACCTCTTCAGTTATTGGTTTCAACCATATCTATTTCCATTATCTGTTGGCATTTGTTTTGATTGTCATGTTTATTTTCTCTGTTGACACGTTCAAAGGTGCTTGTTAATCCAAAATTTCTTTCCAAAATATCAACAATGAAACGACAACCCTTGAAGAGTGAATGATCCCTTACCGAGATGGGTAACTATGATTATTGCTGACTGTATATTTGGAACGGGTTGCGCGCCGTAACATTATTGGATATCATATTGGATTGGGTTGCACGCCGCAACAGTTATATATGTGGATCAGGTTGCACGCCGCAACAGATATTATATTGGACCGGGTTGCACGCCGCAACAGATATTATATTGGATCGGGTTGCACGCCGCAATAGATATTATATTGGATCGGGTTGCACGCCGCAATAGTTACATATGTGGATCGGGTTGCACGCCGCAACAATGTTAAATGATAAAGGATTGGGTTGCGCACCGCAACAGTATTGTCATTGTATTGATTGTAGACATCGAGTGTTCTTTCATACTTTATTAAGTTTCTGATATAATTGATATGTTTCCCCAAAGCATGTTTCCCATCCCTTTAAAACTGTTATTACCTGTTTATATTTTTGTTTTATATTATATAACTACACAGGTTTATCTGGAGTCTGGTCCTAGCCTCGTCACTACCTCGTCGGGGTTAGGATGGACACTTACCAGCACATGGGGTCGGTTGTACTGATACTACACTCTGCACTCTGTGCAGATACCAAAGCGGCACTTGATCAGCAGCAGTAGGGGAGCCAGTGTTCAGTCCACCGAGACACCGAGGTAGCCTTGCAGGCATCCGCAGGCCTGGCGTCTCCTCTATCTTTTATTATGTTCTGTTATCTCATGTACCCGAGACAAACAGTGTTATTTTTCCTTCAGACTGTTGTATGCAGTACTCCTAATAGTCTGTGGATATTGTGACACCAGTTTCTGGGTAGAGGCATGTATTGACTTACGAAACATTTTGGTTTTATATTTATTTAAGACTTCCACTTAAATCTCATATTCCGATGTCATGTAGGTGTTTATCACTTGTTAAAATGAGTTGTAAAAAGGATTAACATAGAAGAATTAAAGATTTCTAAGTTCGTGGCTTGCTTAGCTTCTATGAGTAGGCGCCATCATGACTCCCGAGGGTGGGAATTCCGAGTCGTGACAGGTTGTTATCAGAGTATCTGGGTTACATAGGTCTCACAATTCACGTACAAGCTTAGTGGAGTCTGAGGGATCGGTACGAATACGTCTGTATTTATCCCTCAGAGGCTACAGAGTTAGGAAAAACTTCACATTTATTCTTTTCTATCGTGCGGTTTCGTTTCTCAATGCTAATTGAATTTCTACTTTGTTCTTTCGCAGATGGCGAGAACACGCGCTTCCTCATCTACCGCTCAGCAGCTCGAGCCCCCAGTAGTAGCTCCCACAAGGGGCAGAGGGCGAGGGCGAGGCCGTGCCAGAGGCCGAGGTAGGGGTAGAGCTCAGCCCCGAGTAATAGCCCCAATAGTGGAGCCTTAGGTTGACTTTGATGATGAGGTTCCAATCGCAGCAACTCAGGTGGGCCCAACTCAGATCCCAGAGGGGTTTATTGCTACCCCAGTCCTTCAGGATGCTCTTGTCCGATTAGTGGGCCTCATGGAGAGTATCACCCGAGCGAGCTTGCTTCCTATAGCACCAACCATCTCTCAGGCTGGAGGAAGGGCCCATACTCTGGCTACTCGCACTCCGGAGCAGGTAGCTCCTCAGATTCAGACTCTAGTGGTTCAATCGGGTGTGGTAGCTCAGACCGGTGATGGAGCGACTATGTCTGCCAATGCTTTATGCAGGCTGGTTAGGTTCACCAAGCTCTTCACTTCCACTTTCAGCGATGCATCTACTGAGGATCCCCAGGATTATCTAGACAACTGCCACGAGGTTCTTAGGAACATGGGTATTGTTGAGACCAATGGGGTTGATTTTGCTACATTTCGCTTGTCTGGATCCGCCAAGACTTGGTGGAGGGATTATTGCTTAGCTAGACCAACCGGATCGCCAGCCTTGACTTAGGAGCAGTTCACATAGCTATTTCTGGAGAAGTTTCTCCCCATTACTCAGTGAGAGGCTTATCGGAGGCAGTTTGAGTGCTTCCAGCAGGGTTCCATGACGGTTACCCAGTATGAGACCAGATTCATCGACTTAGCTCGCTATGCTCTTGTCATACTTCCTACCGAGAGAGAGAGAGAGAGAGAGAGAGAGAGAGAGAGAGTGAGGAGGTTTATTGATGGTCTTATTCAGCCGATTCACCTTCAGATGGCTAGGGAGGCTGGGAGTGAGATCACCTTTCAAGAGGCGACCAATGTGGCCCATAGAGTGGAGATGGTCCTGTCGTAGGGAGGTGGTCATGGGTCGGCTAAGAGGCCCCGTCATTCAGGTAGATTCAGTGGTGCCTCGTTTGGAGGTAGGGATTCATATGGTAGAGGCCATCCTCCTAGGCCCTTCCAGTCAACTCTTCAGGTCTCTCACGACGCTTCAAGTAGCCGTGGTCCGCAGATGCGTTATTCCGATCAGCAGTCCTACAGTGCACCACCAGCTCCTATTAGTGCATCGTCGCTCCAAAGTTTTCGGGGTGGTCATTCAGGTCGCCAAGGTCAGTCTCAGTTTCCTCATTCACAGCACTCAGGTGGATGTTTTGAGTGAGGTGAATATGGTCATATCAAGAGGACTTGTCCGAGGTTGGTGGGTACTCAGTGGCAGTAGCAGGGTTCCCGTGCTATGGTCCAGGCATCAGGTGTTCCACAGACCGCCTAGCCAGCTAGGGGTGGAGGTAGAGGTGCTAGAGGTGGAGGTAGAGGATTTAGAGGTGGAGCTCAGGCCGCTAGAGGTGGAGGCCAGCTAGTTGCAGGCCATCACAGAGATGGAGCCCAGGGTGGTGGGCCCCAGCCCCGATGTTATGCTCTTCCATCCAGGCCCGAGGCTGAGGCTTCAGATGTAGTTATTACAAGTACGGTTCTGGTTTTTGATAGAGATGCTTCAGTGTTATTTAATCCAGGGTCCACCTACTCATATGTGTCATCTTATTTTGCACCGTATCTGGTTATGCCTAGTGATTCATTGAGTGTTCCCGTTTATGTGTCTACACCGGTGGGTGATTCTATTATAGTTGATCGAGTCCATCGCTCTAGTATTGTGGTGATTGGGGGTCTTGAGACTCGTGTAGATTTGTTGCTTTTAGACATGGTCGATTTCGATATTATATTGGGGATGGACTGGTTATCACCTTACCACGCTATCTTGGACTGTCATGCCAAGATTGTGACTGTAGTTTTACCAGGTATGCCTCGTTTAGAGTGGAGAAGGACTCCTGGTCATTCTACCCGTAGTGTTATCTCTTACATGAAGGCTTGGCGCATGATCGAGAAGGGGTGTTTGGCCTACTTGGCATATGTTCGTGATTATAATGTTGAGGTTCCCTCTATTGATTCTATGCCCATTGTTTGTGAGTTTCCTGAGGTATTCCCTTCAGACTTGCCGGGTATGCCACCCAACAAAGAAATTAATTTTTATATTGATTTGGTTCCGGGCACTCAGCCTATTTCTATCCCGCCGTATCGTATGGCCCTGCCTGAGTTGAAAGAGTTGAAGGAGTAGTTGCAAGACTTGCTTGAGAAGGGTTTCATTAGGCCGAGTGTTTCGCCTTGGGATGGGCCTGGTGTTGTTTGTTAAGAAGAAGGACGGATCGATGAGAATGTGTATTGATTACTGGCAGTTGAACAAGGTTACAATCAAGAATAAGTATCCATTGCTGAGGATTGATGATTTGTTTGATCAGCTTCAGGGTGCCAGGGTATTTTCGAAGATTGACTTGAGATCTGGCTACCATCAGTTGAGGATTAGGGCATCCGATGTCCCTAAGATAGCTTTCCGCACTCGGCATGGGCATTATGAGTTCTTGGTTATGTCATTCGGGCTGACAAATGCCCCCGCAGCTTTTATGGATTTGATGAAGCGAGTGTTCAGGCCTTATTTGGATTTGTTCATCATAGTCTTTATTGATGATATTTTGATATATTTCCGCAGCCGAGAGGAGCACGAGCAACATCTTAGAGTGGTTCTTCAGACCTTGAGGGATAGTCAGTTATATGCTAAATTCTCGAAGTATGAGTTCTAGTAGAGTTCAGTTGCATTCCTGGGTCATGTTGTGTCCGCACAGGGTATTCAGGTTGATCTGAAGAAAATTGAGGCAGTCAAGAACTGGCCTAGACTAGCGTCAGCTACAGAGATTCGGAGTTTCTTGGGATTGGCAGGCTACTATCGTCGGTTCGTGGAGGGGTTTTCATCTATCGCAACCCCAATGACCAGGTTGACCCAGAGGGGTGCCCAATTTAGATGGTCGGACGAGTGTGAGGCGAGCTTTCAAAAGCTCAAGACAGCTCTGACTACGGCACCGGTGTTGGTTTTGCCCACGGGTTCAGGGCCTTATACAATTTATTGTGATGCATCTTGTATTGGGCTTGGTGTAGTGTTGATGCGGGAAGGCAAGGTCATTGCCTATGCTTCGCGGCAGTTGAAGATTCATGAGAAGAACTATCTAGTTCATGATTTAGAGTTGGCAGCCATAGTTCACGCATTGAAGATTTGGAGGCATTATCTGTATGGCGTGGCATGCGAGGTGTTCACGGATCACAAGAGTCTTCAGTATTTGTTCAAGCACAAAGAGTTGAATTTGAGGTAGAGGAGGTGGTTGGAGTTGTTGAAGGATTATGATATCACTATCTTATATCACCCGGGAAAGGCCAATGTGGTGGTCGATGCCTTAAGTAGAAAGTCAGCCAGTATGGGCAGCCTTGCTTATATTCCGGTCGGTGAGAGGCCGCTTGCTTTAGATGTTCAGACCTTGGCCAATCAGTTCGTGAGGTTGGATATTTCTGAGCCTAGTCGGTATTAGCTTGCACGGTCGCTCATTCTTCTTTATTGGAGTGTATCCGTAATTAGTAGTATGATGATCCCCATTTGTACGTCCTTAGAGACACGGTGCAACGCGGAGGTGCTAAACAGGTTACCCTAGATGATGATGGAGTTTTGAGATTGCAGGGTCGAGTGTGTGTGCCAAATGTGAATGGGCTTCGGGAGTTGATTTTAGAGGAGGCCCATAGCTCCCGGTACTCTATTCATTCGGGCGTCGCAAAGATGTATCAGGATTTGTGGCAGCATTATTGGTGGTGGAGAATGAAGAAGGATATCGTGGCATATGTGGCTCATTATTTGAATTGTCAGCAAGTCAAGTATGAGCATCACAGGCCTGATGGGTTATTTCAGAGGATTGAGCTTCCTGAGTGAAAGTGGGAGCGGATCACTATGGACTTCATTACTGGACTCCCGCAGACTTGGAAGAACTTCGATGTAGTATGGGTCATTGTTGATAGGCTGACCAAGTCAGCGCATTTCATTCCTGTGGCAGTCTCCTATTCATCCGAGAGGTTAGCTGAGATCTATATCCGAGAGATTGTTCGTCTTCATGGTGTGCCTGTGTCTATCATTTCGGACCGAGATACGCAATTTACCTCGTGTTTTTGGAGATCAGTTCAGCGAGGGTTGGGTACGCAGGTTGAGTTGAGCACAACATTTCATCCTCGGACGGACGGGCAGTCCGAGCGAACTATTCAGATTCTTGAGAATATGCTCCGAGCTTGTGTTATTGACTTTGGAGGCTCTTGGGATCAGTTTTTGTCTTTAGTAGAGTTTGCCTACAACAACAGCTACCAGTCGAGTATCCACATGGCTCCTTATGAGGCTTTATATGGTAGGCAGTGTCGGTATCCGGTTGGGTGGTTTGAGCCGGGAGAGGCTCGATTGTTGGGTACGGATCTGGTTCAGGAGGCTTTGGACAAGGTCATGATTATTCGGGATAGGCTTCGTACAACTCAGTCCAGGCAAAAGAGTTATGCAGACCTCAAGGTTCGAGATGTGGCTTTTATGGTTGGAGAGCGGGTATTGCTCCGAGTTTCGCCTATGAAGGGCGTGATGAGATTTGGGAAGAAGGGCAAGTTTAGCCCTAAGTTCATCGGTCCATTTGAGATTCTTGATCGAGTGGGATAGGTGGCTTATAGACTTGCGTTGCCGCCGAGCTTATCAGTCGTTCATCCAGTGTTTCATGTCTCCATGCTCCGGAAATATCACGGCAATCCATCCCACGTGTTAGATTTCAGCACTGTCTAGTTGGACAAGGACTTGTCTTATGAGGAGGAGTCGATAGCTATTCTAGACCGGCAGGTTCGTCAGTTGAGGCCAAAGATTTTTTCTTCTGTTCGTGTTCGGTAGAGAGGTCAGCCTCCTGAGGTATTGACCTGGGAGTCCGAGTCCGATATGCGGAGCCGTTATCCCCATCTTTTTCCCGACTCAGGTACTTCCTTCTTCTGTCCGTTCGAGGACGAATGGTTGTTTTAGAGGTGGAGAATGTGATGACGTCATCACTTGCTTTTAATTGAATTAGGTGTCTTCGAGGCCTTGAAAACCTCATTTAGAGTCACCTTGATTTACATGCGCAGTCCGGCCGCGTAGCTGGAAAGCTTAAATATGAAATTTTGTTAAAAATGATAAGTTTTGACTATTAAATGAATAAATTTGACTTAAGTCAAACTTTTGGGTAAACGGACCCGGATCCGTGATTTGATGGTCCCGGAGGGTCCGTAGAAAAATATGGGACTTGGGCGTATGCCCGGAATCGAATTTCGAGGCCCCGAGCCCGAGAAATTAATTTTTAAAGGAAATTATTTTCTGAAATTTTTTAAGAAAATTTGAAATGAATCTGATTAGAAAGCGATAGTATCGGGCCTGTATTTTGGTTCCGGCACCCGTTACAGGTCTTATATATGGTTTAAGTCATTTATATAAAGTTTGGTTGAAAACGGACGTCGTTTGACGTGATTCGGACCTAAATTGCTAAATTTGATACTTGATGAAGTTTGAGAAAAAATTCTTGATTTTGAGGTGTGATTCATTGTTATTGAGGTTATTTTGGCGATTTGATCGCACGAATGAGTTCGTATGATGTTATTGAGTTAGTACGTGTGTTTGGTTAGGAGCCTCGAGGGCTCGAGTGTCTTTCGGATGTGTTTCGGTAAGTTTTCAACTTAGGAAAAAGTTGTAGGTCTTTGAAGCCAGGCCTCGCGGTCCGCGGTGGGATTTGTGCGGTGAGCAAGGCCAAGCCTCCGCAGTCGCGCTCGATTTCTTCCGGTACGCGATGGAGCTCCGCGGCCGCAATCCTTTTTATGCGGTCCGCGGTAAGGGTCTGAGAGGAGTATATTTAAACGGACCTTTCAATTATTTTCCACTCTTCAATATCCTAAAACATAAGGGGCGATTTTTCAAACAACCTTTCTTCTCCAAATCATTTGTAAGTCATTTTTAACTAGTTTTCTTCAATCTTTAACATCTTTTAACATGATTTTAACTTCAAATCAATGATTTTCATGGGGAAAATTGGGTGTTTTGGGTAGAACCTAGTTTTTTCAAAAATTAGGGACTTGGACCTCGATTTGAGGTCCGATTTCAAAACAAATCATATATTTGGGTTCGTGGGGGAATGGATAATCGGGTTTTGGTTCGAACCTCGGGTTTTGACCATGCGGGCCCGGGGGCGATTTTTGACTTTTTGGGTAAAACTTTGAAAAACTCATTTTTCATGCATTAGGGTTGATTCATTTAGCGTTTATTGATGTAATTAAGTAATTTGTGACTAGATACGAGCGAATTGGTGGTGGAATCAAGGGGTAAAGTTATAATTGAAGCTTGAGTTGTGTTCGAGGCATCGCGGTAAGTGTTTGGTCTAACCCTAGCTTGAGGGATTAGAAGTTGTGTCCTATTTGCTATTTGTTTCTTGTCGAGTACGACGTATAGGCATGGTGACGAGTAGCTATGCGTTGGTGTCAAGCATGACCGTGAGTCTTGTCTTGTGATTTTCATGATCTTGTTGTATTATTCATGCCTTGGTAAAGATTTCTATTTGTTGTGTAAAGTTGTGGAAAGAGTTGTGACCTATGAACATTGAGGAGCGTTGGCTCCAGTTGTATAACGAATTGTGAAAGTATAAGTGATAATCGAGACTCTAGAGCATTGGCTCAAGTTGTGAAGTGAATTATGAAGTAAAAGTAAGAAAGAGAAGAGATCATTATGTTGCCCCCTTGCCGGGCTATTGTTGAGTTGAGGTTCCCTTGCATTGTGTTCTTAATTGATATTACGGACGCTTAGGTTGATGATTTTTCGTGTTAGGTGTTGTAACAAGTTTGGTTATAGCTGGGTAGTTAGGTATTGTAACAAGTTAGTTATAGCTGAGGTAGTTAGATGTTGAAACTAGTTGAGTTATAGTTGAGATAGTTAAATGTTGGAACAAGTTTGGTTATGGCTGTTTCTCCCTTGCCGGGACGCATATACTTGTACTGTTAAGTTCCTTTGCCGGGATAGTGTAGTCTATTGTTGATCCCTTGCCGGGACGGGTAACTATGGTTATTGTTGATTGTGTATTTGGAACGGGTTGCGCGCCGTAACATTATTAGATATCATATTAGATCGGGTTGCACGCCGCAACAGTTATATATGTGGATCGGGTTGCACACCACAACAGATATTATATTGGATCGGGTTGCACGCCATAACAGATATTATATTGGATCGGGTTGCACGCCGCAACATATATTATATTAGATCGGGTTGCACGCCGCAACAGATATTATATTGGATCGGGTTGCACGCCGCAACAGTTACATATGTGGATCGGGTTGCACACCGCAACAATGTTAAATGATAAGGGATCGGGTTGCGCGCCGCAATAATATTGTCATTGTATTGATTGTAGACATCGAGTGTTCTTTCATACTTTATTAAGTTTCTGATAGAATTGATATGTTTCCCCAAAGCATGTTTCCCCCTCCTTTTAAAACCTTTATTACCTGTTTATATTTCTGCTGTATATGGAGTCTGGTTCTAGCCTCGTTACTACCTCGCCAGGGTTAGGCCAGACATTTACCAGCACATGGGGTCGGTTGTGCTGATACTACAATCTGCACTCTGTGTAGATACTGGAGCGACACTAGATCAACAGCAGTAGGGGAGTCAGTCTTCAGTCCACCGAGACACCGAGGTAGCCTTGCAGGCGTCCGCAGGCTCGACGTCTCCTCTATCTTTTATTATGTTCTGTTATCTCATGTATCCGAGACAAACAATGTTATTTTTCCTTCAGACTGTTGTATGTAGTATTCTTAGTAGTCCGTGGATACTGTGACACCAGTTTCTGGGTAGATGCATGTATTGACTTACGAAATATTCTAGTTTTATATTTATTTAAGACTTCCGCTTAAATCTCATATTCCACTGTCATGTAGGTGTTTATCACTTGTTAAAATGAGTTGTAAAAAGGATTAACATAGAAGAGTTAAAGATTTCTAAGTCTGTGACTTGCCTAGCTTCTATGAGTAGGCACCATCACGACTCCCGAGGGTGGGAATTTCGGGTCGTGACAGTTTCCATCCTGCAAGTCAAGAGAATAGGAAATTCAGGACATATTTATAGAGCAATCCTTGTATAAATTAAGGACAAGAACTGTAAGTTCAGGATCAAGTGTCCTTAGCTTTTGAACTTGAAAATCAAAGTTAAGGACCAAGTGTCCTTAACTTTTGAACTTGGTATTCAAAGTTAAGGACCAAATGTCCTTAATTTTTGAACTTCAATCTTGAAGTTCAGGATCATGAATCCTTAACTTTTGACCTTGTTAGTCTAATTTCAGGACCATGTGTCTTTAACTTTTGAACTTGGAACTCAAACTTCAGGACCAAGTGTCCTTAACTTTTGAACTTTGTAACTTTAAGTTAAGGACGAAGTGTCCTTAAGTTTTGAACTTAAGACTCCAAGTTAAGGACCAAGTGTCCTTAAACTTTTCAAAACAATTTGCAAAATCAGGACATTATGTCCTTAATATTCAGAACAACAGCAAAAACATTAAGGACATTGTGTCCTTAACTTTTTCAATACAATTTACAAAATCAGGACACCAAATCCTTAACACTATGTCTTCAATATGTATAGAATAATCACAGGACGTGATGTCCTTAACGTTATCAATCCAGAAAAGCAAAAAAAAGTCAAATTCCTAGCATTAAATTCCTAGTAACGAAATAAAAATCAACAGAAACACACAAAAGCATAACTTACTGTAATTTTATGTCGATTTTTGGATGAGAAAGTTGAATTCTATAGTTTAAAATCAGAAGAGAAGCTTCTGCAATTTTGGACGATCACAGTCGCTGCTGCTTCAGAAGGCAGTTACGTGCTGCCGCTGCTGATCGTTAATACGGAGCATAGGTATAAGCTTATATCAGAAGGGTATTTTCGTCAAGATAGGTAAAAGTTTATTAAAACAGTGGTTAAAGACTAAAGATATTTAAAACAGTGGTTTAAAAAAAGACATGTGCTATTAATGACTATCTGTGCACATCGCCCTAGCCCATGCCACACCGCCGAATCCAATACCAATCTGTCTTTATTGGGCTTGGACCTTTGCACTGATTTAAGCCCAATTAAACTTTCATTATTAGCCGACTATTAGAAAGATAATACAAAAAAGTAGCATCAGTTAATGATTAACAGGTATGGAAGTTAAATATTTTTACCAATAAATTCAGATATGATAATAATAAAGTTCGAGTGACAATCAAGCTACTTTTAAATACACTCCTAATACTTTCTATTTTCTAATATCTTTTTCTATATTTTCTCTTGAAACCAATCCATTCCCTAACACATTTAAATGATTAGAAACTAATTCATTCCATAACGTAATATATTTTTCTATTTTTATGTTGAAAACTTTCCATAACAAATTTTTTACTTTCCATACATTGGATATTTTTACCAGTAAGAAAATGCTATTTATATAACATAACTCTAGTGAAATTATACATCGTATATTTATATATATATAATAAGTTTATCTTATATATGTTGTTTCTATACACATATTAATGGCATATTAAAATATTAGATTTATTTTTTTGTAAGGTATTTCCTAATAATATACTTTGAATAATACATGTTGTGAGAGATAAAGAAATAAATATCGATAAGAGAAAATAATTAAAAAGAAAAATTCGGTTGAAAAGATTTGGGAAAGATTTATTGTAGATTCAATTATAATATCGAAGGCTCTATCATCAATAACGTTAAAAATACATCCCATAATTTATGTCTTCCGTTCACTCATCAATGCTGTGCATAAATTTTACAATATGCTAGTATTGTAAAAAAATTGTTATTTATGAAATAAACTAAAATTAATGTTATTTTTTAAATACTCTTTGGAAAGGGATTAGGCGTGTAAAAATCTCGATAATCCCAGCCGAGTAGCTTCCCAAAAAAAAAAAAAAACTCTCTCAAAATAACCCGTAAAACCCCAGTCGAAAATCAAAGTCTCAAATTCTGAAAACCCTACACCGGAGCTACGTTGACGGTAAATGGCCGGTTAATCCCCGCCGACGAATTCATAGCTTGGTAATATGCTCTTGCTTTTCCCTTTTCGCAGCATTGAATATTCGTGTCATTTTTAAAATCTTCTTCACGCAGTTATCTCGTTTTTGAGGTTTGTATAACAAAATTGTTCATGCACTGGTTCGATTTTTCTTTTTGTTTTTAGGTGGAATTTTGAAATTAATCGAAAGTTGAAGAAGGCATTGCCTATTGAAGATAGTGCATTGTTACAAGTCACAAAAATGGTACTTGTTACTCATGTTTCAGTTTATTGATACTTTTTTTTTTCAATTGACAATATTGTTTTTGTATAATTTTTGGTGGTTAAGATTTTAATTCATAGAATTCTGACCATTTCTTGATTTGTGCATGCCCATGTTAATCTTCTCTGTATTTTACCACTTTTAACTTTTCCCACGTTTTAAAATACTCCTTTTGTTTCATTTGTGTGTCAGAGTTTGACTTTGCACCGAGTTTAAGAAGAAAAAAAAAGACGTTTGAAACTTGTGATCTTAAAAGCTTAAAGGGTTATTTGTGTAGCTATGAAAGCTTCTCATTAAGAGTAAAGTGGAAAGTTTAATGTTAAATTATTTTTAAATATAGAAATGTGCGATTCTTTTGGGAATAGACTATAAGGAAACAATTACACCTCCCAAACAAGTTGTGGTCTACTATATGACTCACTGGACATGTTCCATTGTTTATGAGTATTCATCGTGATTTGACCAGTTTTATGCTAGCTGCTAGACTACCATAACCCTCCTCCTTTATTTGGAATTGGGACCACTGATGGAGTTTAAAGTGCTTAAATCAATCAAAGTCATAAAATTTCTCCACCAAAATCTTCCCTTTACTATGAAGATTAATCATGATTTGGCTAGTTCTATGCTGGCCGCTAGACGGCCACAACCTTCTTCCTTTATTTGGGCTTGGGACCGACAATTTGAGCAAGCTCACCGGTGGAGTTTAAAATCCTTAATTAAATCAAATTCAGAAAAAAAATATTTGTTCACCGAACTAATTTTCGAAGTACTATTTCAGCATTTTCGTTCACTACTTGTATAATAAATACTAGTGTCTTAAACTCCATATGCAATCCGATTTTGGTACTCTGAGACAATTCAACTTATCCACAATAACTTTCCCCAAGCATGTACTATTGCACACATACACTGTAGTAAAAGAACACATACTTAGCATATGGCAAGTGTTAAGTTGTGGTTTCTGGGATTTTCAGATTGAAGTATGTGATGAATTTTGTGTCTGTCAAATATTAGAATTTGAGATGCATGGTTTAAGAGTTTGATGGTATAGTTCTGTGTAATACAGTCAGATATCAGAAAATGGTTCATGAAGCAGCATGACAAAGGTACGGGTAATGGGAGTATGTCCAAGAATAGTGCTCCAGAAAAGCCTTCAGCAGAAAAGTCTCCTCCAGGAAACCTGGTAAGTATTTTGTAGCTAGATCATTCTTCCAATTTCACTTGCTTTCTCGTTGACCTCTCGTATGGTTTAAGTGTTTGTTAATGTAGTTGCCTATTTCTTGTTTCTTGACCTGTTACGATTGCGTGGAATGGTGGGGCTGGCTTGTTGTTTCTTTTTGAGATTTCCTGAGAGTAATTTCTTTTCTATCGATTGCCTTGACCATGGACTTCTACTTCAGTTATTTTATGAGCAACCGAAAGAAAGAAATGGAATGGAGTCATTTGAGGGAGAAACAGATTACTTGTTAGAATGGCTTTTTTGAAACATGAAAGCAACAAAGCGATGAATCTAACAGATGAGTCAGAATAAATCTACTTTCCCCCTTACTTGGTATGGTTTTTTTCTTGTGGATTGGGTGCAAATAGCTAAACACGTCTACAAGGGAAGAAAAAGGTGTAAAGCTTGGAAAAGACGGAAAGTGAAATATGATATCAAGTCTAGATGAGTGTAATTTTCACTTTAGCTGCCACTCTTAACTTTTTTAAAATTTGAATAAGTTCATGAGCTATAAAGAAATAGAATGAATGGTAACAATCCCTGTGGGGTTTGTCAAAATTTCAGGGGCAGTTAGTCACCAGAACTGAGACTGACACCAATTCGGGGTTTGGGACACTGCTAATAGTTCCAGCAAATCATTGAAAGCTGACATTTTTTTACCTAAAACCTATAGCTTTTAACTCTACCCATCCATAACCAATGTAAATATTGAATAAAGAAATATACTTGATAACGGGAAATAGTGGAAAGGAATCTACTCTAAGAGAGTTTCTGTCTTTCTCTCTTATACTTGGGGCCTTTCCTTCACGTTGTTGAATGATGGCTCCAGCTATTTTGAGTTATGACTATAAAGTCTGCAAATATTATGCATATATGGCTGGATCTGCTGGCTTCAGATCTTGAGCTCTTCCTTTTATATGCATGTGATTTAGTTCATCGCTTACCTAACCATTTAAGAAAGAGAGGGATATCTTGATTACATATTTCTGGGGAAGTCTTATATGTCAAGTGCTTGATAAAAACTTCAGCATCAAGACACTTGGCAAATCTCGTCTTCTACGTTGTGGCTCTTTCAGCTTTTCCTAGAACCATTAGGGTTATACAAAGTATGATAGAAAATTAGGGGGAAATTGAACTAATCTGAAGGTCATTCGGAAATACCATGAAAACTTAGTATTTTCACCTATATTAAGAATTTTAAACTTCTGAACTTTAACTCCTTGTTTCTAACTTTTGCAGTAAAATAAAAGTTGGTCACCATCAATAAGTCCTGTAAAATATTGTTGATCTTTAGCTTTTTTTTTAAAAAAAAAATATTTTCTCATCGTTGGGTATTTTAGCTAGTAGGTAGAGTTTTTGAGATGGTGGAATGTTTCTACTGGATTATCAAATGCAATTTCTGAACTTTGAGAACCTACGGACAACAACATCTTTTGTTTTGTTAATCTTATTTATTGCATCTAATGGACACTAGGTACAAGAAGGACAAGAGACTGCCGGCAGAAGGAAAACTAGTAAATATTTTGCTACAAACAAGGTGAAGGCAAAAGAAGAAAAAGTAGAGGAAGTATCAGCAAAAAGAAAAGCTCAAAATGCTGGTGGAAGTTCATCAGTTAATGAGAAGCCACCAGCTGCGAAAAGAATTCACAAAGCTGAGGATGACGATGACTTTGTACTGCCTGCATCTGCAATGGGATCCAGAGGTGCCACTCCTGCCAAAAAGTCGGCAAGTGGCTCTGGAAGGGGATCTGCACGGAAGTATGTGATCAGTGATGAAAGTGACGATGATCTTAAGGATACAAAATCTGATCCCAAACCTACTGGAAGAGGGCGTGGTGGACGAGCAGCTCAGACTGGTGGAAAAGGCATCCCTCTTGATGAAAGTGATGATGATGCCTCAGCTGATAAGGACACCAAATCTGGTGGACGAGGGCGTGGTGGTAAAGGACCATCTGCAGCACCAAGTGGTGGACGAGGCAGAGGTGGTGGAGGACGGGGCGGTTTCATGAATTTTGGCGAAAGAAAAGACCCTCCTCACAAGGGGGAAAAGGTAGAAGCCTTGCTGAAGCTATTTTCTTTTACAATTAAGAAGTTGTCTGAGTTAATAAAATTGTGGTCTTTCCACTTTGCAGGAAGTTCCTGAAGGTGCCCCAAACTGTTTAGCTGGTTTGACTTTTGTAATTAGTGGAACTCTGGACAGGTACCTCATTGAGTCTGTTTGTATATTTTTGAAGAGATATTATGGGGATAAACCCAGGGATGTATTTGCATAAATATCTTTATTGCTTATAGCATGTAAGACTCACTGCAACTGATGCACTATGTAGAAGGCCAAGTCTTTTCGTCTATGTGTTACCTTTTTTAACTTCTCTCAGTATTGGATATGTAAATGACATAAAGCTAGACATTCATTCGGTTCTCATGCTTTCAGTTTAGAAAGAGAAGAAGCTGAGGATTTGATTAAACGCCATGGTGGTCGTGTTACAGGATCTGTTAGCAAGAAAACGGTATTGTCTGTGCTTATAAATTTTTGCTAAACTTAATTGTTTTACAGTGTGTTTTTCACGCTGTTCTGTTGCAGAATTATCTTTTATGCGATGAAGACATCGAGGGACGGAAATCCTCTAAAGCCAAGGAACTCGGGTTTGTTTCCAATGTCAATGCATTTTCTCATTTTCCTTTTTCATTTGGTTCCTGAACTAATATTGGTATCCTATACTTTTGCAACTAGAACTGCATTTCTCACTGAGGATGGTTTGTTCGATATGATCCGGTCATCAAAGAAATCAAAATCAGCTACACAGCCCGAGTCAAAGAAATCAGTGGCCACTGTTGTTTCTCCTGCAAAGAGAAATTCACAAAATACAAGTAATTCTTAGACTCATTTGCTTTCCCTTTTCCCCAGACCCCATTTATGGGATTACACTGGGTTCATTGTTGTTGTTGTTGTTGTATTTTCTTTCCCTTTTCATTTTCAATGACTTGTTTATTTCTGGTGATGTACTCATTCTTAGATGAAAGATGAATGGGTTTATGATATTTTTGAACAGTGCCTCTAAAGTTCTGTAGGCACTTCAAAAAGAAGAGAAATAGGAGAATGTTGGGTATATATTTTGGACGGAACTCTTGAAAACTAGAATTACTTGGGAATGCCAAACAGTCTGAATGGCTTACAGAAAGAAATAATAGCATAATTTTTTTTTGATCCAAAACAAGAAAACAGTGTCAGCAATTCCCATTGCCATATAAATGAATGGGACCATAAAAAACCATCATTTACATTCTAATTTGGACTGTGCAAGTTAAGACTCTTAGAATTGATTCAATAAGAAAAGACAATGCTAGAAGCTTTTAGATGACAATTTTTTTTTGTGATAAGTCAAGGCTTGCAGGGAAAAAGTGAAAGCTTGTTTTAAGTATTAACCCTTCAAAAGTGGCACGGAGATGTGCTGTCAGATGTACAAAGGTACAAAAAGTATAATGTCACTAACTGATAAAAAAAAGGTATAATGTTCCTACGACTACCTATCTTTTTTTGGGGTTGATCAATAGGTATATGTTATTAACATAGCCCCAGGGGTGCAAGGTTTCGATGTTAGAAGAACACTGGACTAACTCCATTTGGAAATCCACCTTTGCGTCCTAATGATTCAGTTTTCTATTTGGTCAGTAAGTTGGCAAGGTTAATTAATGATAATAGTCTGCCAGCACTAAGATGGTGCCTGGTGTATACAAAAGTGGACTCTCCCTTTTACGAAAAAACAAAAGAAAGGACCTCCTCTATAAAGTTACTCCTTAAAGAGCTAATGAAATCTATCATTTTATGCACATCATATACATCCTGTGGCCTACACCTAAGTTGCACGGACTTTTCGATTTTGGTGCCGTTCCCGTCCCGATACGAGAACGGGACGGGAGCGGGATACGTCCCGGATTCGGTTAACCGACTCCGGACACTTTGACCGGAGTCCATCGACAAATTTGGGAGAAAAATTGAGATTTTGATTTCTCAAAATAAAAAATAAAACAGATTTAGGAGAATGAAAGAATAATGTCCATCTTGGAGAATGAAAGATTGAATTCTACGATATTCATGTAAGTTTTTAACAGAATCTCTCAAAATTTACAATATTTTTATTAGCCGAATCCCCGCACCATATCAATATCCGGATCCGCACCCCCGAATCTTAAAATTTAGATTTTGCCGAATCCGATACTCGGATCCGTCCCCATATCAGATACCCGCACCCGAGTCCAAGCAACTTAGGCCTACACCATAAAGCCAGTAAACATAAACATCTTTACTTTAAATTGTATATTGAACTTGCTTTGCACACAATTGGGGGTAGGCTAGTTCTAATCAACTCAGTATTAGACTCTCTACCTACTTACATGATGTCTTTGTTCCCAATTCCATCAAGCATTTTACAGAGATTGGACAAACTCCGAAGAACATTCCTCTGGCAAGGCAATAAGGAGAAAAAGGTCTTCCATTTGGTCAATTGGAAGACAACAACAATGGATAAAAAACAAGGTGGATTAGGGATAAGGAATTTGAAGAATCAAAGCAAGGCTCTTAGAATTAAATGGTTATGGAAGTACTCTAAAGAACCCCAATCTTTATGGGTCAAAGTGATCAAAGCCAAGTATGGTGAAGAAAACAACTGGGTGTCAAAAAAAGTCAGTACATCATATGGAGTAAGTGTGTGGAAATCAATCAGAGAACTTTGGCCAATAATGAAGAATCACTCCTCCATAAGAGTGAACAACGGAAGGAACACATCATTTTGGAATGATAACTGGCTAGGAATGGGAAGCTTAAAGGAAAGATACCCAGATATGTTCGGTTTAGCACAAAACCAGCATAAGACAGTCGCTGATATGAGGAGTTGTCAAGGATGGGAAATAGCTCTAAGAAGACAGCTGAATGACTGGGAGATAACAAGATTAACTGAACTCTACAAAGAGCTGG
The DNA here is from genome assembly GCF_000393655.2 of Nicotiana sylvestris. Classification (NCBI taxonomy): domain Eukaryota; kingdom Viridiplantae; phylum Streptophyta; class Magnoliopsida; order Solanales; family Solanaceae; genus Nicotiana; species Nicotiana sylvestris. The sequence goes on along the minus strand of NC_091067.1, from coordinate 6,035,121 downwards.
AAGCATTTACAGGACTACAGGAAGGTTTGGATTCAATATGGTGGAAGAGGTGCAACAAAGGGATTTACCGAGTGAAGGATGCATATAAGATTTTGAATCATGATAATCAACAGGTAGACACATGGCCTTGGAAACATATATGGAAAACAAAGATTCCATACAAGGTAGCATGCTTTACTTGGCTACTAGCAAAGGAGGCGGTTTTAACCCAGGATAATCTCATAAAAAGGGGAATTTCTATGTGTTCGAGATGTTTTTTGTGTGGGGAAAATGCAGAAACTGTCAACCATCTGTTTCTACACTGCAAGATTACAGACCAACTATGGAAAATCTTTATTAGTCTTAGGGGTATCTCATGGTCAATGCCATTCAGGATTAAAGATGTCATCTATAGCTGGGAAGAAGCTGGAGCTGAAGCAACTAGTAGAGATAGATGGAGGACTGTTCCGGCATGTATTTGGTGGACAGTCTGGAGAGAAAGGAATACTAGATGTTTTGAAGATAGAAGCAACTCAATGCAAAAGATCAAACTCAATTGTATTCTTCTATTTTGTTTTTGGTGCAAAAAGATGTACACAGAAGATACATTGACAATCATAGACATTCTAGGATCCTGCTAGGTCTCAAATTAGAATATCTATAAATTCTCTCTATGTAAATTTGGTTTTCAGTGCAACCTATGTACTGATTGTTATAATATATACAATAGTTACCAATTCAAAAAAAACTTGCTTTGCACACAAAGCACCTAGCATTCCTTTCATTGCCTTCCCAACGTGACAGCAAGTCTTTCAGTCTTTGGCATCAGCCATTTAAGCCCAAAATAGGCCCAGAAGCAGATCCCAAAGTTGTTTAGCCATCATAAAAATGGACGAAAATATGATTCCATGTTTCTTCCTCTCTATTGCACAAAGAAGCCATTGGTTTGTCGCTTATACCAAAGAAGTGATGGTGGAGGGGGGGTTATCATTTTCTGGATGAAGCCATGCGCTTCGGAAAAGCGTGGCTTTAAACATGACACACAAAATGACCCAAATGAGAAGCAGTCGATTCTTTGAATCACAACTTTGAGTATTTGGATTAGCATCAACTTTATTGTATATTGGATACTTGAAATTAGTTATTCTCATTGCAATTTGATTATTATAATACTAAATTCGTATATGTTTGGTATTGTTTCATCTTTAGTAAATTGTGCTCTTCTCTTCAAAGAAGCTTGCGCTTTACTTCTCGCTTTTCACTTCAAGCTCGTGGACCTTGTTGCTTTTTGGCGCTTTTTGCTTTTAAAAGCTCTGGATATCTGCCGCAAAATTAGTTTATTACAAAGAACCAGAACTAAAAGTATATACATCAATTTCCTTCAAAAAGAAAAAAGTATATACATCAATTTAGGCTCCTGTATTGAAGGTAATAGGGACAATTTAGGCTCCTGTATTGAAGGTAATAGGGATATAAGTTGCTGAAAGTTTATAAATAATCCCTCCATCTTATATTGTGGGGGGCTGTTTGACCCACAAAGTTTAAGAAACAAAGGAAGATCGTTGAGACGTAAAAACAAAGGAAGATTGTTGAGACGTAAGCTGAATCTACGCAATGTACCTAAATTACCCGACTATCAAATAATTAAGTGAGAGTTGGTGAGAGATCCATTTGTCTTTTCATATTCCTCTCATAAATATTTGAACTTTATATCAACTGGGTCCCAACAAGTCATGCTATTAAGGGTAAAATGGTGATGATAAGATTTATGAGTTTCCAAATACAGAGATGTGATTTTTCGAGATAAATTAACATGGAAAGTGTGGCACACAAAATCGGATGGAAGAAGCACTAAATAGCTGAGTGGTGTATGTAGAAACGGAAACGTGGTTGGCATCCTGGACGGGGAGGGGAGCAGCCTGTAAATAGACTAGACAGCTGAGTGATGTTAGCTTACTTCCATGTACAGTAGGAGAAAGTGCTTCTGATCTCTCTTGTTTTAGATTGGTGAAAGATGGGGAATATCAAGCCCGATAGACAATGGAACATTGTGTTTCTGGTGCCTCTTATACTGAGGTGATACTTTCACATTCTTGACTTTGAGCCTTCATGGCCTAAAATGCGGCAATGTCGTTTTTTAGGTGATGGAACTGGAAGCACTGCCACAAAGATTTTAGCTGCCAAAGAATTGACACCTAGTGCATCTCCTGCCAAGAGGAAAGGCCAAGCTAAAGAGTCTTCACTACCATGGACAGAAAAATACAGGCCCAAAGCTATTGTAGACATAATAGGGAATAAGTCACTGGTATTCTTCTATGTTGCTTTCTTTCTTTAATGGCTACACTTTTGAATTAAAAGTATCACCTGGAGTAACTTTACCTTCTATATGGTACACGATCAGGTAGAACAGATTCAGCGTTGGCTGGAGAGCTGGGATGAGCATTTTCTAAATGCAGCTAGTAAGGGGAAGGGGAAAAAACAGAATGACTCTGGTGCTAAAAAGGCAGTTCTGTTGAGTGGTATGCCGGGTATAGGGAAGACTACATCAGCAAAGGTGGTTAGTCAGCTACTGGGTTTCCAAACCATCGAGGTATTTTCCTTTTAAATGGTGAAAATTCTCGGACTGTAATCTAATCATTTTTCACTTACTCTTTCTTTCTGTTGGATGTTGGATTAATATAACAGTACCTTTATTTTTTTTAGGTAAATGCTAGTGATAGTCGTGGAAAGGCTGATTCAAAAATTGAGAAAGGAATTGGTGGTAGTACTGCAAATTCCATAAAAGAACTTGTTAGCAATGAATCCCTAGGTGCTAATATTGGCAGGTAAACCTCTGCTTTCTTGAATGTTTGTATCAGAAGTATGATATGCCATAATCCATGTTGATGATTGTAGATTGCACCATCAGAAGACTGTTCTGATTATGGATGAGGTTGATGGCATGTCTGCTGGAGATAGAGGTGGTGTTGCCGATCTTATTGCTAGCATCAAGTTATCCAAAATTCCTATTATCTGCATTTGTAATGATCGCTACAGTCAGAAATTGAAGAGCCTTGTCAATTATTGCTTACCAATTGTCTTCCGAAAACCGACCAAGCAGCAGGTCATTTCCACAGTTATTCTTGTCATCTAACAATTCCTTCTTTGGGTAAGAGCAATAATAGGATGGTATAAGTAAAGAAGGAATTGTTAGATGACATATTCTTCTTGCACTTAGTTATCTTTACTTGATTTGAATTTTAGTGCTGAATTTCTCCAAATGATGCACTACACTAATGATTATATGCTAGTCAGTGTACCTTCCACAGTGTCCTGTTATGGACAAGATCCAAGCTACCCTTAGCTCCAGTAATGTTTCTGGTGTTCCTTGCTGGATCTTCTATGGTAGATATAAGAGGTAAAAAAATTTTGTTGAAATTTTTACAGCTAATAGTGAGAGTATGTTTTGACAGATGGCAAAAAGGTTAAAGCAAGTGGCAAATGCTGAAGGCCTTCAAGTCAATGAGGTTTTATTCTCTTTCAACAACTTGCATAAGTTCTTACATGTTGAAGAAGATGTATTTAGTAACATTTGGAACTATCCTATCGCATTCAAAAGCCATCATCCCCGATAAAATGTGAAAATTGGTTTCACTTGTCAACATTTGTGGACTGTTGTACTTGGTTTGATATTGGTGGTTTCTTGAAGTGCATGTAGTAAAGTAATCCAGATCTGAAACACCAAGATTAAGTCCTATGAATTTTGTTGTGGAGAAAGTAAGAGTTCAATTTTTTCTGATCAAGTAAGGGATGTCCAAAAATATGAATTGTTTTATGCAAGTAAATCCCTAGTTGTTCAATTAAAAAATCTCAATTTGTACTTCTTGTGGAAATAGTGACGTGTATTTGTGTCAATATATATTTATTTGAGTACTTTCCTGCTTAAATTTGTCGGTAGCATGTATAATTTGGTGGTGCACCTACAAAACATACGGAAAACATTTCCTTTGTTGTTGTCTGGGCATCCATCTGCAAACTTTCTGAGATTCATGATTGATTTTCTTCTTCTATTTCTTTTTCTAGATTGCTCTTGAGGAATTGGCAGAACGTGTTGGTGGCGATATGCGTATGGCTCTAAATCAATTGCAATACATGAGTCTCTCTAAGTCTGTGATCCAATACGATGATATAAGACAGCGCCTTCTAAGCAGTTCAAAGGATGAAGACATCTCACCCTTCAAAGCTGTCGAACTGTATGCATGTCTTCGATTCAACCTCTCTTTACCATTTTACCAAATTGATGTGTAATTTTTCCCCACATATGGATTGAACTACGTTGGATTTTCTAGTTGCTTTGTGTCCAAATATATGTGGTAGTGACTATTCCACTACCTTTGTGCCGTTGAGCAGCTTAATCAATAATTAGTAATATTTGGGATAAAAGCACCGAAAACTAATCAGCAATATCATTTAATTAGCCACCTTCCTACTTGTTGTCCATAATTCATTACGGGAGATCCATATTTATATATCACCACAAGCCATAGCAGTGTAAATATTTGGTTATTGTACTCTTTTTTCCCTTTTAGCCTTTGATTTATGTATTTCTTTTACAACGTCAATTCATAACTCCGTCTCATGGGAAATAAGTTGAAAGAGGTGGATGTCAATTTTCCTTACTCAGCTTTATATGCGAATCTTCATTTTAACAGAGTGGGTGAGAATGGATTATGGGAAGTAAGGAGTGGGGTTTAACAAAGAAGAAAGCAGAGGCATTTTCTTTTCCTTGCTTTCGAGGGTGGGGTGCGGAGGGAATTTAAGAAGATTCAGCATACCAGTATGCTTGAAACTAAGCAGTGATCCTCTGTAACTTATCCTGTGGGAGTATAGAGTTGAGTAGTCAGCTTCTTTGAACACTTTTCTCTGATAGAATTTGTATGTTTGTCACTTGCTTTGGATATTGCAGTTTGTTACAAATTACACATTCTTGAGATGTGGACTCCTCTTTTTTTTTTATTGCTTTTACTTCAAATTCGGCCATAATATAGCTTGCATTGCCTAATGAATGATCTCACTTTAGTACTTTCATGTGACTACAGCATTCACTGCTATCACATTGAATAATTACTTTCACGCTCAGGTCTTGACTTAAATATGATTTTTTTTACTGACCAGTTATGTTTGTTCCTGTGTTGATAGGTTGTTTGATTTTAATGCCAAGAACTTGAAAATAGATCGAAGAATTGATCTAAGTATGAGTGACCCAGATCTTGTCCCGCTTCTTATACAGGTACTCTAGATCCATAAGGTTACTATTTGTGCTTGAAATTTACTCTCGTCTGAGTTAATTTTCCTTTTATATGTCCCTGCCTATTTTTCTCTATATCACTTTGAGACCTTGTAGAACGGAGAGTATTCATTCAAGTAGAATAATATCAATTGGAACTGATCGCTTTGCTGTTTTCTTTTTTTCTTTTCAGTTTTCATACTCCATCTTTTATTTCCTAATTAATTTCTCTTTTGGATTAATTTTCCAAGTTTGGTACCTGATGATCTAACTTATAATGACATGCCCCGAAAAAACCATTATGCAGTAATCTTGTATCTTATTTTAAGCTAGTATATTTAAGCTCTCTTGGTTAGTTGTTCTTATCCTCTAGAAATTCTGCTTTATATGATAGCTTTGGGATATGTATTTACTTAAATGGTCTTGCTTCCATCCATAATTTATGTCTTACATGCTCATTTGTGTTCTTTAGATTGCTATATTGCCACATGTTGAGAACTTCATTGTGTACGAGAGAAGACAGTTGTTTGAGAAGTGCTGAAGGGCTTTGTTCCTGTGTGATGTTTGGGCAGTGTTGCATTAGGATCTATGCTATAAAGCTGACTGTATGCTTCAGATGGTTTATTTTATTTCTTTTCCTTTTTCCTTGTTTTTTTTGGGCATGATCATGCTTGTCAGCAGTCTGTGTAATCCTCTTTCTGTTACTTGATATTGTTCTTGGTTGTCGTTTATACCATCTGTGCCATATCAATTGCCTCATTAAACGAGTCATACACAACATAAGGCTAAAAATTGACTTGGTATAGATTTCACGTTGGTATATTAGGATTGAAAAGCTTCTGAGAAAGTATCAGTATAAAAAAAGGGCAGCCCGGTGCACTAAGCTCCCGCTATGCGCGGGGTCTGAGAAAGTATCAGTATGGTTTAAAATATTTTATGAGTAGGCCTCCATATTATTTGGTAAAATGATTTCCCCATGTGATGGCAGGAGAACTATCTCAATTACAAGCCAAGTTCTGTTGGCAAAGATGATGATGGTTTAAAGCGGATGAGCCTAATTGCACATGCTGCTGACTCTATTGCAAATGGTGATTTAATAAATGTACAGATTCGTAGATACCAGCAGTGGCAACTATCTCCAGCTGGTTGCCTTTCGTCTTGCATTATTCCGTAAGACAATTTCTTAGCGTCTAAAGTTCAGTTGCATCTACTTTTTTCTTATAGTGCTGGCTAAATTTCTTGTTTTTTTCCTACCTCATTGTAGTGCTTCGTTGTTGCATGGACAGAGGCAGACTCTTGAGCAGGTGACTGGTGCTTCTTATTCTCCGTCTATAAGATCTGATGGCTGAGCAATGCATAGCTTTGCTTTCATTTTAAGCACAATATGTTGTGCCTTTCTCTCAAATCTGATGGGTGGATCTAAGTTTGTCTAGAGATCATGTTATACTATTAGTTTCCTACATTAGATAATTACAGGTGGTTCAGTATTGGTATTAGATGTCGAAAAGTTGTGAGCTGTTTCCAGAGATGTGGTCTCGGTATATTTTACATCTTATGGTTTCTAATTCTTTGCTTGTCATTTATTAGCTTTCCAGGAATTTTCACTTGAATATATTTTAATTGTCATCCAATCAGGACTTATTTGAGACGGCTGAAATTATAGTGAGGGTTAAATATTGCAGGGAGAACGCAACTTTAATAGGTTTGGTGGCTGGCTAGGAAAGAACTCTACAATGGGAAAGAATTACCGGATTTTGGAGGACTTGCATGTTCACCTACTCGCTTCTCGTGAATCATATTTGGGAAGGTACTTTCTATTTTGACATATTTGACATATTAGTTTTATTCTCATTTTTCATCTAACCTGATACATGTTCATTTCATTGATCTGTATCTTGTAATCTTACATTAATTTTCAAAGACCGAGTGTCTTCATTAATCCACTCAATTAGAGCATGTGTTTCTTTTATTGTTATGTATTCAGTATTTTCTTATTTTCTCCAGCTTATGATTCGTTTCTAATTCTTTGGTATTTCTCAGAATACAAATAATAAGATCTGGTATACAGCGCATGTCCTGATTTCAGACTATTGTTCTAGATTCAGAACTTGTTAAAATTCTTTTTCAATACCTGCATAAGTATAGTTGAAGTCAACTGTGTACATAATCTTCTAAAACGACTGGTGTTTCCATGATGCAATGTCTTGTCCTATTCCCCCTTTTCTGCCTGTGCCTCCTTCCGTGGTTAGTGTTAATCAATTGTTTAAGAGTTAATAGTTGACAAAAAAACTATTGATGTGTTACCTATTGCAGGGTTCCCCTGTTTTGTGTACACTTTTTCTTACAAAATTTGGAAGTCAGTCAAAGTTTCAACTACTTCTTCCTGCACATTGCCTGTAAAACAGTCTTTATGCATTCGTGGTAGTTGTGTAATATATTTTCTCATACATTTCAGGGCAAACCTGAGACTTGACTACTTTACTCTTCTTACAAAGAAGTTGACAGATCCATTAAAACTGCTACCTAAGGTGATTATTCATCCTTAACCCGAATTTCGTTGTGTATATCTGTTTGCATGGTTATATATGAATGTTATTGCCAGGATGAAGCTGTCGAGAACGTTGTGGATTTCATGGATTCGTACTCTATAAGCCAGGATGACTTCGATAATATTGTGGAGATATCAAAATTCAAGGTATGCCATTGTTTTAATCTCTTCTCCTAATTCCTCTGATGCACTTTTAGAATCTGTTCATGTGTTGACTTCACTGCATTTGCATCAGGGACATCCGAATCCACTGGATGGTATTCAGCCTGTTGTGAAAGCTGCACTGACAAGGGCATACAACAAAGGAAGCAAATCACGTGTTATTCGCACAGCAGATTTAATATCCCTTCCTGGAATTAAAAAAGCTCCCAAGAAGCGGGTTGCAGCGATGCTGGAGCCACTAGATGAAGGCTTAGCTGAAGAAAATGGTGAAGCAATTGCTGAAGATGAAGAGAACTCATCAGAGCCAGAGGATATAGGTACATCCCTACTCAGATTACCCCATTAAAAGGGAGCATGATACTGTGTCATTCAATATTCTTACCAGAACAGTTAACTGGAAAATCTTAAAGATAGATAATCCATTGATATGAGCTCCATAGTTAAGAAATGTTGTTCTACACTTGGTTGCAATAGCAAAAAGAAATCATGCACATTATAGTTTGTGTTTCCTTTGTGCCTCTGCAGTAAGCGTTTTCTATTTGCTCTTATTTCAATGTTAGTACTTTTCATTAGGGATAAGTGATGACATTTCTCTAATATAGAAGGACGGTGTAATTCTTTTACAATAATTTGGAGCAGTATTTGATGATGTTATTGCTTGTTTCGGTCAACTCTGCAGATGTTGAGAAAAAGTTGGAGTCAGATCTTCAGAGTCTCAATTCTAAGGGTGAGTGACACTCTGAGCAATTGCATTTTCTTCTTCATTTATCTGCATGTACTTACTGTCTGAGCGTCTTCTACCTACCTGTTAACATTCTTTCCCGTCTTTCCCTTTATCTGCTTTTGTTTTACAACAGGAATCCAAGTAAATGTAGATCTGAAGGGTGCTGGTGGAAAGAAGCCGTCTGCTGGAAGAGGAAGAGGAAGTTCTAGTAGCAGGGAGAAAGGAGGTGCTGAATCCTCGAGCAAGAGAGGTGGCCGGGGTTCTGGAGCTACCAAGAGAAAGAGGTGAAACCCGAAAACATCTTCCTGACCTAATGTCTGTTACAACCATCGGAAGCTGCAGCTTTCCGGGTCTAGCATTTAGGAAACTTTGTTTAGCTATTTGTGTAAAAGAAAAAAGGGGGTCTTAAGTTGATCTGTGTACATTCTACTTGAAGCTGATGAGTAACTATTTTCTGTCTATAGTTTTGGTTTGTATTCAAATTTTGGATTCTCGTGTCAGTGCCGCGTTAATTCTATTCCACTATCCTATGACACTTTGTTTACTGCAAAGTTACGACTTAGTAATTCTGCTGGGAATACCAACTTCAAATCCCCCGTACTGTTTTGGCAGCTGACTGCATGTTTTAATGCTTAATCCTGAATCCAAGGGGCCTGAAACGTCACTTGAAAAAGGGCAGTCCGGTACACTGAGCTCCCGCTATGCGCGGAGCCGGGGAAGTATCGGACCACAAGGGTCTATTATACGCAACCTTATTTTGTATTTTTGCAAGAGGCTGTTTCCAAGGCTTGAACCCCTGACCTCCCGGTCACATGGTAAAAACGTCACTTGAAAGGCTTGATTAAATAGGTGCCGATATACATGTTAAAACAACTAATATGGGGTTTGGATTTATAAAAAAACTAGAAGGTAATTAGCTTTTTCTTTACGATGATTCAAAATTAGTTACTACGAATGTTCTTAATACCTGAAGCTGTTAAGCTCTCGATAGCTATTTTTGCTTGGCTATGGTGTTTAGTATGTCATATTCAAATGATAAAAATTTACACTTGGTATTTATATCAACATTAAGCAGTTACAGAGTCAGGATTTATACAAGAGGATTTAAAAGAATAAAAAAATGTCACATACGATATTTGATCTTGTAATCTAAAGCAATTCATGAATTCATTTGCCACTTTGCTAGACTTTTTCCATGTATCAAAGGAATTCAACAACTTACATATAATAAATGAATCGTTGTGCTATTTGTACAATATAAATTTTCGATGAAGGAGATTAAATTGGATGCCCTTCCCTCCACTTAGCTCCGCTATTGAACCGAAGTAACATATTGACTGTAATACCTCAGACTTTAGACAGAGTTCCACATCGACAAAACATAAGTTAACAAGCCTTAGATCCAGTGACACATTTTAAACCCACGAGGACCTAGGCCCAGAGCGAAAAATATCACTAGCGGACTAGGCTGTTAGAATGACACTTATCTACACATATACTCTTACATCTAACCATAGAAATTAATACACATTTCTCCTTAGTTGTAACTAAATTATGATAGATTATAATGATTTAGAGTAAACACCGAGTGCGGATATGCAAACTTTAGACTTCAAGGGGTCGTTTGGTTGGAATAAGATTTATGTCGGTATATGTTATATTGGGATAAGTCATGCTGGGATTAGTTATGCTGGAATTGTTGTTTATTCATTGTTTGGTATGTTGTATTAAGAATGACAATTGCATAATTTCTAAGAAGAAGATATAAGTTATACTGGTGCTAATTACCCCACCTTTAAATTAACACCGGGATAACTTATACCTGATTTGCTAACCAAACAAAATATTAAGGTGGTATTAAATTTTTATACCATCCTTATACCTTCTTATACCTCATATCAAACGACCCCAATCCAATGACCATTTCTATATTAGGTTAACTCACACAAGTCTATCAAGAGAAGATGAGAATATTCAAAACTAGAGAAAAACTGTAATAAGAAAAAAAATGGTTACCCCTCATGAGAAATTCATTAAGTCCATTTCAATTAGATGTGCTTTTTTGGATGAAAAACTAGTTGAAGATACTATGGAGAGACAACAGATAAAATATTTTATAATATTGTAAAGGATACGGTAAAAATAATTTAAAAATTGTATATACAACATTAAGGGGCAAATAAGTAATCATAGGACAAAGTGTATCTCAAAAAATGATGCAGATATTAGTTAGTAATCATAAAAGCATAGAGTGTGAATCAGAAAATGATACACCCAAAGTGTATAATGTGATGAGCTCAAAAGTGAAAGATAAACAAGTGATTTCTTCCATTTTGTAAACTTGATTTGCACCTATGTTTTTTTTTTCTCTCCAAATTTTTGTGAGTTGAAGTTGTATGAAAAATTTATAGAATTAGGTTATTTAAACAATTACAACTAATTTCATAGGTTCGAGTTGTAGAAGTAATAAAATGTCGGCCTTCTCCTGACCTGCTTGCACGGGACTGCCTTTTTAGTATTAATTGATAGTTTTAAATAAGTAATAAGTAAGCTATTAAATTATATTGGGGTAAAAGATCTATTACTCCCTCTGTTTCAATTTAAATGACAATTTTCCTTATTAGTTGGTTCCAAAAAAATAACATATTTCTATAATTGAAAATAATTCAACAACTCTTCATTTACCATTTTACGCTCAATAATTTTTTTTTATAACTACACAAATGACATAGTCTCACGTAGCTGTAACCCTAAGCTTCTAACAACACGTATTTTAAAAGTTCTTTTATTTTAAACTTGGTATCGAGTCAAACTAAATCATATAAATTAAAATTGAGGAATATAGTTTATACTATAACTTAAATCCAATTTATTTCCCTATCTATAATTCTCCCACTGATAGAAAATTTCTTTTAAATAATCCATATTTTAAAAAAAAAAAAAAAAAAAACCAAAACCCCTGCTAAAACCCCCTCTGCCCACACAACCAAGTACCAACTCATCTTATCTCCTCAAACTCTTCAACCATTTCCATGGCTTCTTTCAAAATCTCACTCCCTTCTTCTCATTTCTCATTCTTGAACTCAAATCCCAAATTCACATTCCCAAAAATTAAATCTTTTCCACTTTACTCAAACCCCTTTTGCATTAAATGTTCAAAGAGGATAAAAAGAAGAGGAAAATTGAGGTACCCATCAGAGAAAAAGAAGCTGAAACAGCAACAAGAAGAAGCTCAAGTTGATGTTAAAAACAAATTTGAAGGGATTTGGAGGCTATCTAAGCTCAATGTTTCAGTTCATAAAGACCCTGGAAAAGATTTCTTGGATCTTTCTGATGCTTTGCTACAAGAAATTGCTAAAGTTCTTGAATTTCCGGTAAAAAGAAATATTAACTTTATATTTATATTTTTGAGTGTTGTGTTAAGGGAAAGCAGTAGAAATTACAAAATGAAAATTGGGTTTTTAATTTGTGTTCATTTGACCAATCTGTTTAGTATGTTTTTGAGTGTTGTGGTAAGGGAAAGTAGTAAAAATTGCAGAGCAAGAATTGGTTTTTGAGCTTCTGTTCGATTAGTCTCAACTTAAAATAGTACTCCATCCGTTGCAATTTATGTGACATTATTTCCTTTTTAGTCGGTCCTAAAAAACACATTTCTATATTTAGTAACAATTTAACTTTAGAATGCTGATATTATAGCCACACAAATAATTATAGCTTATTTTAGATACAAGTTTCAAAAGTTTCATTTCTTTCTTAAACTCCGTACTTAGTTAAATAGGATACACATAAGATCAACTATTTTGCTTGAAAAAGTGGGATCATAAGTGAAAATAATGTTTGCTTTATAAAGAATGGGGACTTTTCCAGAGTATAATTTTAGTATTACAAGTTTATTGGAAGTGTAAATAATAGGCCACCTTATAGAAAGTGAACATTGTAAGAGATTTTAAATTTAGAGGTGGAGCTAGGGTTTTAAGTTTATGGGTTCTTGATTATAGAAAAGGCGGCTTAGTGGGTTATGTGATAAATTTTTATACATATTAAGTGGATTTTTAAAAACTAAATACAAAGTTTGAGCCAAAGCTAACTGGTTCTGTCGAACCCGTGCACAGTACACTAGCTCTGCCCCTGATTTAATATTCATAGATTGTAAACATTCACCAGTCTGATACAAAACTCCGTTATATGAGTTATAGGATCATTTAGCATCATGATGTTCACAATGTACATAATATGAATTAGTTATTTAGAAGAGCATACTTGATCCATGATGATTCTGCCGACGTTCAATATCATTGCCTTTCTACTTGCAAAATCTGTGTAAGCCAAAAATAGAGATGAGTCTAGTTCAAAAGCCATGGGGCACAACTACAAATACAATGTTGCGCAATTCAAAAGGAGAAGGAACACTATTAATTTGAGCTGGACAGAGTAATATGCATTTTTTATATGCAAGCTTAGGTATTTTCGGTATGTTCTCCTTTGCATTTTATTTGAAAATGTGCTCTTCTTTTCTGTTTTGTAGGTTGCTTCAATGTTGCCACAGGAGGCATTTAAAGTTGTTAGAAAATCTTTTGATGCTCGGAAGGTTTGTTTCCCTAGCAATTCTTTTGAAACATTCCCTCCTTGTCAGGGTTGTGTAGCTTGTTTTTTCCTTCTGTATCAAGTAATCTGCACGACAATTTTCTAATATTAGATGTTCAACCATCTTAAGTTCCAATATAACCACCATTTGGTGCTTTGGGATAACTTATTACCTTTACATTCGTTCTAAAGTTTAAGACGAAGACCATACTTAAGTGACATATCTAGACTATGAATATTTAAGAGCCAAAAGTATTAGGGTCATCCTGTTCCTTGTAAAAATGTTCATAACCAGGAATGTGATTTCGTGCGGTTGAAAATTCGAAGAATTCATGATCACATTGACCAGAAAAAAAGTTATCCAAATGTCCAACCATCTATCCGTTCATTTATTTATAGCAGTTCAGGCTTGTGATTGGGAAAAGAAAACATATCCAAACCTAAAGCTACTTGTATTGAGAAACATGCATGTATCTACTTTGATTTCTGAATACTTTATCCTACCGATTTGATACTTAATTTGCAATTGAGCTTACTATGGTATGTGTTCTTGAAGATAGTTTAGGGGCTATAATGTTGCCATTCAACTTTAATTTGTAATAGCTACAGTTGAACACCATGGGTGTATCATGTATGTATTTGACTGCTTCGTTAACCTTATTGCAGTTGCAAAAGGAACCAAAGTTTGTGTATTCAGTGGATATGGATGTCCAAAAACTAATAGATTTAGAGCCCCGTACTTGGGAATTCATCTCTGAATTGGAACCCAAGGTTGGCCTAATTGAACATTTGCCTCATGACAGAACTTCCGGGGATATAATGAGCATAGTACACGATTGCCGAAAGTTGGATGAGAATGCAAGTACTTCAGAAAGCGGAGATATGAATCTCTGTAACGGATCACATACATATCCAAATTATAGAAAACCAAAAGTTGCCGTTGTTGGTAGTGGGCCTGCGGGGTTGTTTGCTTCACTTGTGCTTGCTGAATTTGGAGCAGATGTTACAGTGATGGAAAGGGGACAAGCCGTTGAGAAAAGGGGCCGTGATATTGGTGCTCTGATTGTTCGACGGATATTGCAGGAGGAGAGCAACTTTTGCTTTGGGGAGGTTATATCCCGATTCACTTATTTCCTTCAAAGGTTTTTCCAGCTTCTTGAGATTAATTTCTGCAATCTACCTCTGTACATTTTGTTCAACTATCTGCATGGCATTTTACCGGCCATATATAAAAAAAATTACTTTCAAATTTGTTTATTCGTTTACTGGAATACTCAAATAGATAAGTATTAAATCTTAAAAGGGAGAATCAACTCGCTACTTGCACTGCAAGATTTGGAAAGAGATGTTTTAGTGCTAGAATTAAGTAACTGTTTTCAGTGATTTAGATCTGTATGCCGTTTCATCATCTTACTGGTTTTCGATTTCTGGTTTATGGGGTCAAATCGCTCATATGATGTTACAGTCATTGGGTCTCTTTAGCTACTTATTTACGAAGGACTTATGTGTTACAGGGTGGTGCAGGTACTTGGAGCGATGGTAAGCTAGTTACTAGAATTGGAAGAAACAGCGGTAGTGTTTTAGCAGTAAGTTGCTTAATCCTGGAAAGTTACACTCTGATTTTTACCTATGCATTCTTTCATACGCGTTCGTTGGGTCAGTTATCCTTGTCATTTTACCCTTGTCTTGTATTTTAGGTTTTGGAAACGTTGGTCCACTTTGGAGCTCCGAAGAAAATTTTGGTTGATGGAAAACCTCATCTAGGAACTGATAAATTGGTACCACTGCTTCAAAACTTCCGGCGGTACCTGGAAGAGTTGGGTGTAAGTAATTGTAACTTATCCTAGAAAAGAAATATGAGACTTTTTTATGCTTTTGGACACAAAAAATGTGATTTTCAAAAAATGCAGTTTTTGGAGTTAAGTTGAAAAAATATATTTGGAATTTAAAATTGTATTTGAACATGCATTTTACTTGAAAAAATATTACATTTTTGTGAAGGGAAATGAAATTTTACAGAAAAAGTGGTAAAACCCACTTTTTGAAACTTGGAAACAACAACAACAACAACAACAAATCCAGTGTAATCCCACAAGTGGGGTCTGGGGAGGGTAGTGCGTACGCAGGCCTTACCCTTACCTTGTGAAGATAGAAAGGTTGTTTCCTTATAGACCCTCGGCTTAAGAAACACTAAACAGGAAGCAACCAAGCAAAGTTTTGAAGCTTGGAAACTCATCCTAAAATAAAAATTAAAAAATTTAGTCCAATGTATAACCAAACAAGTTTTGGAAAACAATTTCAAAAAAGAAAAGGAAAATTATTGTATGGAGGGTCTTAAGAAATTTTGTTTTCTTGCTTGTATGGTCAGGTCAACATCATGTTTGGAACAAGGGTAGATGATTTACTTGTCAAAGATGAACATGTGTTGGGAGTCAAAGTTTCTGATTCAAGCGATAACAGCTCACACTCCACGAGCCAGAATTTGAGTTATGATGCAGTGGTTCTTGCAGTTGGACACTCTGCACGTGATACATATCAGATGCTTCTTTCACATGGGGTCAACCTGGTCGAAAAAGATTTTGCTGTAAGCTGCTGTCCATGTGAATTATTTATGCGTGTTTATATCTTCTTTTTCCTTCCATTAATAGAAGTGTTTGGATCTACATGTACATATGCTTTATAGCTTTACGGCTTGGGTTGCTGTTGTGTGTTTTATGATGCTCGGACTCTCCAAAAATGCCAACGGGTGCGTGTCGGATCCTCCAAAAATAGTGTATTTTTGGAGGATCCGACATGGGTGTGGCGGCATTTTGGAGAGTCTGCGCAACATAGTAGGTCTTATCTAATTACAAGTCATTAAACCTCTTTTCCGGCCAAAGACAAAAGAATAGGGAGGGGGGAGCATTTACTAAGTGGTGCTCTGGTGGGCTTACCATGGCACGGTTAATTTCTTACATTTTTAGTTACAGCAAAAGGAAAAAAAAAATTTTTTATTTGTGGTAGGAAGGTGGGATATTATCCAGATGTGGGTATTAACATTAAACTTCATTCAAATACATCAACATCTTGGTCCGATTTGATTTATATAAATTTAGTCCTTAAAAGTTGAATAAATCAGTAGCATTTTATATAAATATTTGATCATATTAGGGCCTCCTGCACTAAGATTTGAATGTGCACACCGAATGAACTCCCATATGGCATAAATTTAGTCCTTAGAGATTGAATAACAGAAGTCTGTGTTACTTGGTCAGTCCAAATGGATTGACTTCACTAATAATGGAGTTTATTCTAAAATGCGGTTAGCAGAAGGACATGTCTGATATGTATACATCTATAACTTGATATCTAAACCCTCACTTTTCCTTTATTTTTGAGTCTTACAATAGGTTGAAAATCCACTAAGAAATCAAAATTTCGCAGACTGCTTTATTTTCTTGTAAACAGTAGAGTGCTGCTGCTAGGGATGTAATCCTGTCTCTGTGTTGGGTGCAAGTTGTCTGTTCTTTTCTCTCCTTGATGACTTTTTCTTATTTTTGGTTCATTAGTATTGGCACTCGTGGTATTGATTTTTGCTATAACCTTGTTGGTATCCCATCATTGTCAAAGATACTTGCATTCTCCTAATAACTTGTATAATTACAGGTTGGTCTGCGGGTTGAGCATCCTCAAGAATTAATTAACAGCATACAGGTTTGTCACTAAATAGTAAATACAATCAAGTCGTTGATTTACTAGTTATACAGTGTATTTTTAGCTTTTCCTGCCGTATCATGATGAGGAGATGTTGATTTATCAGATTTTCTTTAACAACACTAGAAATGTTTGGCTTTGACTGTCCCTTGTATCAATGTCGAGTAAAGAAACTCCTCTTTCTTAAATGATGCTACAGTAGTGATCCAGTGGGTAATAGCTTATTTTCTATTATACATACTAACGGTAATTCAAGAGTTTGCCATGGTGTACTTGCGACCTTGAAGTTCCTCTTTTAGATGAAATCAACATATGTGTGTTGACCGTCTTAGTTGAAAATAAAGTTTAAATTTAATATTTCCCTCTAGTATTTCTTTGTTGTTCTTCAACTTACAATGCTTATTCATTGTCTGTGAGCAAGTACATTTGTTGTATTTTCCCCTCTTAGGTGAAGTATATCTTCGCAAATTTATCATGAAAATAATTTGCTTTTGGTCCAAAAATGTTCAGTATTCTGGATTAGCCAACGAAGTTTTAAGTGGACGTGGGAAAGTGCCTGTCGCTGATTACAAGGTCGTTGAATATGTGAATGCAGAAGATATTGCCTTGCCTTCAAATTCTGGACCAATAAATCGCAGTTGTTACTCCTTTTGCATGTGTCCTGGTGGCCAGGTACAAACAACTGCTCTTGTTCATAATCGCTGAATGAAATATTATGATTGATCTGACATTTGTTTATGCTTTTCCAACTTTCTGATTAGCAATTATATTGAATTCCCTTTCATGCACCATATCCATGGTTCGCAACTTTTTGTTCATTTTGCGCGTAATAGTCATTGTAGATGACTGATGACAACAGCTAGAAACGTTTACACACGTAGATTAAGTTAGTGATATCTGAAAGAAATGCATTTTTCAATTGACTTCAATGTCCATTTCGATATAATTTACTGGACAAGATTTTGGCAGGTAGTTCTAACTAGTACAGATCCATCAGAGCTCTGTATAAATGGCATGTCCTTTTCTCGTCGGTCGTCTAAATGGGCAAATGCTGCACTTGTTGTTACAGTCTCATCAAAGGATTTTTCTGCTTTGGACTTGAATGGACCTCTCGCTGGTGTTGAATTTCAGGTACTTCTTAAGTGTCCATACTAGTCGCTTAGACATAAACCTGTTATGCGGGAACTATCTTGGGTTCCTGAATGTTCACATTGAATTCTGTGATATAATATGAAGCAGATATTACTGACATGTTTGGTAGTAATAATTAGTAAAAGAATATCTGTGTCTCGAAGGAGAAGCTATTGAGCTGATTGCATAATTACCTCGTTTGCTTTGATTTCTTCAGCATGCACTTGTTGGGATGAGAATGGAAGGTTTTTGTATTGCATATGAAAGTGAGTTCGAAAGCAGGTTCCAGTGTATCTGTTATGTTGAAAAAGAAATGAAATCAACTTTTTTTTTTGTCTGGAAAAACAGGCATTATCTTGATATATCAGAAAATAGAAACCATAACATTATTTGATAAAAGAAGTACGCCATAAACAAAAGTTTTCGTCTTTGAGAACTTAGTTCAATCGGTGGATTGTCACCTTTGGTTGGACATTGGTTTTCTATATTCTTTCCTTGCAAAGTAACTGTTTTATTACCCCTAAGCCACTAGTCTAACGGAGTTACCTTTTGCTTTTGCCATTTAAAATGCTACTCATGTATTTTGATTTCGGTTGTATAATTGCAGAGAATGTTTGAACGCAAAGCGGCTGCAATGGGTGGAGGCAATTTCGTGGTACCTGTTCAAACGGTGACCGATTTTCTTGACAGCAAATTGTCAGGTATACCTCTTTGTTGGATTCGGCACAATTGGGGTTAGATATTTGGAATAAGATACTTATGTGGCTTAAAATTTGTTTTACAGTGACATCATTGCCGTCTTCCAGTTATAGATTAGGAGTAAGAGCAGCAAATCTCCACGAATTATTCCCTAGTCACATAACCAGTTCTCTGCAACATTCACTTTTAAAGTTTGACAAAGAGGTAAGTTTTTCCTGTCTTGAGCAATTGATATCTCGTATATATAATGTCCGTCTCTGAAAATTAACACCACATCTGTTGATCCTGGAACTACAGTTGCCGGGATTTATTTCCAGTAATGCTCTTCTTCATGGAGTAGAGGTAATGCACGCCTTTCTTCGTGAAATCATAAAGCATCGAATTCAGTTTTACATACGGATTTTTGGACTAAGTATTCGAGTTAATAACATCCACATTTTCTTGGTTCTGGAACCAAAATTGTAACATAGTTTCGTCCTCATTACAGACAAGAACTAGTTCACCTGTCCAGATTTCTCGAAGGGCTGATACTTACGAGTGCACATCCCTAAGAGGACTTTACCCTATCGGAGAAGGAGCGGGTTATGCTGGTGGGATAGTAAGTGCAGCAGTTGATGGCATGTACAGCGGCTTTGCATTGGCGAAAAGTTTAGGTCTTTTTCATGGCAGCATCGAGTCGGTTTTAGGGAAGGCTCAGAATGCTGGAGTTGCAAAATACTGACACCATTATTTTGTTTTCACCAATTTCACACTCACACTGTAAATCACAAGGTGCCTACCGCGATCTGCAAGTTGCAGCACTTCATTTTTTAGTCCATGTGTAAAAGGCCAATTTCCGGAAACAACCTCTCTACCTTCACAAGGTAGGGTCAGGTCTGCGTACACTCCCCCTCACACCCCACCATATGGGATTACACTGGGTTCTTTGTTGTTGTAAAAGGGCAGTACGATGCATTAAGTTCTCGCTATAGTTCCTCGTCTCCTTGGGCATTTGTACTAAATTGCTAATTGGTAATTGCTAATTGCTAGGAGCAACCTAGACAGTAGACGGGTGATGGTTTTAGATGATTCTGCTCTAGTGGAGATAAAAAGTAAAATAAATGCATGCTCTCTTTTGAAATGTATTGATATTGTTGTTATTTTGTGCAATTAATGAACACCATAATATTCTGAATAGGACCACCAATGTACAACCTCTGTTTCAACAATAATTCTACCTCTTGTTGATTCATTTCAAAATTTGTGTTAATTTTACTTGATATTTAACTTTATAAGTATAATCATTACCCTGCACCCCTTGGCATTTATTTATTTGTATACATGACAGCAAGAACTGTGATACTTATGGCTCGTTTGGTACGAGGGATAAGGGATAATTGATCTCGAGATTAAATTTGATATGAGTTTATTCACGTTTGATTGGGATAAAATCATGGTATTATTTTTATTCCTATGGGAGGATGTGATAACAATTCCGGAGTAATTAATCCTAAAATAACTAATCTAGTGATAACTTGTTCCCGACCAAACGACCCTTTAGGAATCAAACAAAGTTCAACAATTAGAATCTAGTAATATCATCTCTAATAGGCCAATATAAACATCATAGTTAAGCCACATGCATAAAACATCAAATCTATGTTGTTGGTTGGATTTTCTTGACCATAATGACATAATAAAACAATATATACAACAAAATGTAAACTAAAGATTTAAAAAATAAACAAAGTTGGTCAAAGTGGTAAAGTACCAAAACCGAAAAAGTAACCGCTAAAACAAAGTTGGCACATGAATGCCAATTATTTGGGCTCATATTTTAGTCTAAGAACGAATAACACTAGCACGGGCTAGCCATTTTTCGGATTGATCATTCAAAATAACAGTATTTGCAAAACATTAAAAAATAGCCATTATATTCTGCAACACGGAAAGGTCAAGCATAATATATTGAGATCGGTGCACCTATGTATGAACTTCCAGCATATTATGTTGGAACTCCAACACGTGGAAAGTTCCAGTATAATATACTGGATATTGGAGCATCGGTGCTTCAATCTCCAGTATATTATGCTGGACCGACATATTACACTGAAACTCTAGTATAATATACTGGAAACTCTAGTATAATATACTAGAGTTCCAGTATAATATACTGCAACTCCAGTATAATATACTGGAGTTCCAATATATTATACTGGAGTATTTTTCCGGATTTTGAACAGTGTTTTCGTTCAGATTTATCTTTACATGAAAAGTGGCTAAATTTCGATTACTTTTAAAATTATAGCTATTTTTAAATGTCCACTTATAAATTTGACTATTTTTGAATTTTTCCCAATAACACTTGGCTAAGTACAAAATCTTTAATATTAGTTCTTTCTCAGTATTGTTCCAATTTTATCGGACATGCCATGTCAGGATTTAATATAAAATTTGAACAAAATTCTGGATATCACTCTAAACTTCTTTTTTATGATAAGTTGTGTCCACACTTTCGTTTATACATAGTGCGAAAATGCAAAGTATATTATGTCTAATAAATTTCCACCATATCTCTAAACTTATAAGTTTGATTCTACGTATCACGGGGCGGGCGAAGTTTGGTGGGCGAAAGGGGGTTCCTACGTGTCCCGGGGCGAAGTCAGGTGGCGAAAGGGGGTTCAGCCGAACCTCCTTGGCCCCAAAATTGTATCGTGTATATTAAATTTTTTCATGTACATATATTAGATGTTGTTTCTTAGCTTTTTTGCATTTTTTTAATCTCTTTAATAAAAATTCTGCTTTCGCTACTGGACCGTTGTACATTTTTGAAGTAACAAGAGTAGTGATTGAAAATGCTATAAGGGAAAATGAATATTTATTGAGGAATTTTCAGAAACCACTATTGTTTTGTAGCTATTAATTTCCTATAGCTACAATATACATAATTACTTCCTATAGCTACTATTCAGTTATTACGGTAGTGTATTCGCGTTGCTGTATTCATGAATACAATAGCAAAAAGCACCTAAAATCAGGGTAGTCCAGCTGCACGCACATGTATTCACATGTATTCGCGCTGCTATATTCATGAATACATCACTAAAAATCCCCTAAAATCAGGGCAGTCCAACTGTACGCGCATGTATTTACATGTATTCGTGATGCTGTATTCATGAATACAGCAGCAAAAAGTGCCTAATAACAAAAACCTTAAAAATAGGTATGTCCAGCTGTCTAATAACAAAAATAATATCAATTAGCGTGATACACTCCTAATATAACTCAACAAAATTAATTGTTACATGTCTCATTATCAACTCATTTAATTAGAATAATTTTTCAGTTGTATATAACTGTTGTATTTAACTTTAGTATTTAGTGTGTTTTAATTCTTTTTACTGTTGCATTCATTAGTTTCAATATTTGTATTTACTGTAATCGCTATTTTATATTCAGTGTATTCAAATGAATTTGTATTAACATTATTTTAGTTATTTCTAATATATGTTATTACTGTTGTAATCAATATATTTCATTGGTTGTGTTCAGTGTATTCTATTTGTATTTAGTGTTGTTACAACTCCTTTTTACCACCCCCTAAGGTGATATAAGGGAGTTTTTTTCAATTTAAGGGACAATCAAAACGGACTTATTTATTTAAAAAATCAGAGTCGCCACTTGGAATAATTTATGGTGTCCCAAGTCACCGGTTTAAAATCCCGAATCGAGGAAGATTTGACTATGTTCAATCCCGAAATCCGGGTAAGGAATTCTGTTAACCCGGGAGAAGGTGTTAGGCATTCCCGAGTTCCGTGGTTTTAGCATGGTCGCTTTGATCTTACTTGGCTTAATCAAATTGTTTGATTACTGATTTTAGAACCTATGTGCATTTGCCTCTTTTAATTAAGAAATTATCTTGAAACGGGTCACGCGCACGTGTACCCATTTGTTTGGCGCGTCAAAAATTATGTCACGCGAACGTGTCCACAATTAGTAACGCTTTATTACTATTAAGAAAGTTCGGCCAAAGTTGCGCGAACGCATACCCCGGTTTTATTTTTAGAAATCGTAATCATGTCACGCGGACGTGTCCACAACCACGATAGTATATTAAGCGTGCCTAAAACAAACTACAAATATTTGTCATTTTATATCTAGGTTTTAAAATTAATATGAGGGCCATGAATGATTAAATTATGGATGGCACACCTCAAACTATTAAAACTGAATTCAATTAGCGGCCTATTAGCAACCATTTTATTATTAAGAAAGTTTGTTTGAAGTTGCGCGAACACATACTCCGAGTTGATTTTTAGAATTGTAATCATGCTACGAGAACGTGTACACAATCACAATTGTATTTTAAACGCGCCTAAAGGCTTTTCTACGAATATTTATTCTTAACAATCTAATTATAACATTGGTGAGGGCCATAAGCGATTTAATTAAATGGCACACCTCAATCTAATTAAAAGAGTTACTCTAATCAACGTAATCTAAGGCCACTCTTGCACAACTATTAGCTGAAAGGAAAATGGTATTTGTACTAGGCCTTTAAGTATTTGGGCCAAGTCTGTTTTGGGCTTTCATCCGCAAAAAACGGTTTAAAAAGGGAATTGGGCTCGAAGGCGAGCCCAAGGAATGTGATTAAGCAAACGTCTGCCCGTCTCCAAATGACCCCAAAATCCAGGCCCAAAGTAAGCTAATTCTGATGAAAAGTAAATGCTGAGGGGCGTGGGACTCAAGATCGAGTCAAACAGAGTGGAGGAAACATCTGAGGCCTAACAAAGCTGGTTGAGCCCATTCGACTATGATCAACATGCAATAATATGATGTACAAGCTCTAAATGCTACAACACCCAAATAACCATATCACACATCTAAAAGAAATACTGTTTTGAATTTAATTGAATTAGTAACATAGGGATATGGCTATGCAACATTCAAATCTTAATTTAGCTCAAGCTGAATTATAAACAATTTGTATGAAATTCAAACCTCAATTTTAACCTTTCTAATACAAATAGTAGTGGAAATCCTACACAATTGAAATGTTTAGCACTTGTCAAACTAACAACTTATTACTCAAATTATAGCTCCTCAAGAACAAAAATGTTTAAACCAGACTATAGAAGGAAATAAGCCAACGAGATTGTAATCTGACTAACCCTAAATCTGAAAATCAACATTGACTTTGAACAGATTTAAACGAAACCAAAAAGAAGTTCATCATCTGACTTAGATCCCTACTGCAGAAAGCTTTGAGCATTCTCTATGCCCATGACATGTTTTTAACTAACTCACAACCCAATAGAATAAACTGAAATCTTAATCCAAGACATAACAATGTGATACAACATCAGTAACATGAAAGAGTAAGTAGAATGCATATAAGAAAGCTAAACTATTACAGAAAAATGAATGAAATTAAGGAACATGGGAATATGATTCAACAGGAAACTCATATTCATTAGATTTCCACATCGGATTGCACATTTATACTTCACGTGCCATTCACAGTCCATGAAGTACCTGAAGGTTAAAATAAAATAAAGAGAATGAGGATTTCAGCAATAGCCGAAGGATGAGCAAATCAGCAAATCGACACAACAATAATCAGCTCCCTCAGACTATCTTTACCCCAGATAGTTCAGTAATCCCTTAAAACATTTAAGTTTTTACTGACAGTGAAAACCAAGAAGCAATTTCAAACAATTTTCAACCAAAAATGATGTAGAACTTTGAGTGTTTTTTCAGGATCTCAGTGACTGATTTTTGAGTAAAAGAAGGGTCTATATATATCCCTTTTGGGGTGCCATGTGATGCTAAAAACAGAATGAGAATTATTCCCTCACAAGGCATCTTTAACCACCTGGACAGCTGGATGTCCTTCATTGGCTCATCATTTTGGTGCTAACCAAATGGGGATAGTTGCCCCAGGTTCTAGAACCTTCGCATACTAATCCTTATCTGAAAATTCTATTCCTAACTCCTACATTAACCCTCTAAGTTCTTAATTATTCAATTAACCCCCTGAAAGTTCTGAATATTTACAAATTAAAGCACAAAACACAAAACAAGAACCAACAAGCAGCAGAAATCAAATGGCACCAATTTCCTAATCTTAAATATGTTTATCATTGAAATGGAATCAGGAAAAACATAACATTTGAACAATTTAAACCAATATCATTATTAACGAATTGAGGTTCGAACTTTTGAATCAAATTTAACACTGCCTCAACAGGGCAACCAAACTATAATGAAAGATTAAACATGCTTGCTTCCAAACAAACTTGCCTAAGCATGAACTAAACAAATCCGGATAAACTGAAAAATCTAATGACATTGATAGGAAATTAATGAACTAATCCTAAAATACTGCTAACACAATGTTTAAGTACAGAAACTAACAAACAATTTTGAAGCACTAAAAACCCTAGATCATGCAACTATGAATCAAATCAAACGCAACAAGAAATCAACTAATGGAAAGAAAGAAAAAAAAGTAGCTAAGAAAAGAAACAAACTTTTACCTATACCAATTAGGACTTGGAGGGGGGGCTAGCTGGAACCCAGATATGGTTGATGAGGGTTTGAAACAATGAATCAGGCCCACATGAATCAATTGCTCCCGTTGAGAGCAAATGACTCATGCTGGTATGATCCATTCAAAATCCGGTAGGATTTTGGTGGCAGCGGTCTCTAGGGTTTGAATTTAGAGGGAGATGGAAGTGAAGAATGGACTTAGGGTTGAGGGGGAGGGACTGTTCCGACATATATGTATTAACTAAGTGCTTAGTTCCGAGCCATTGCATTATCAAAATCCAACGGCTGTGATGAGTTACTGCCAGAACGGGGTCGTTTGGAGATAGGGCGGGTCCGGACCGGGTTAAACTATTGGGTTGTGGCTAGAAACGGGTAAGGGATTTGGGCTCTAATTAAAACGGCCTTTTTCTAATTCTTTTTCTCCTCTTTTTCAATTGTTTTTCTTTTCTTTTTTAACTAATAAATAATTAAAAAACCTAAATTAATTTGCAAAATTAAAATAATTATCTACTATAATACTTACAAAAAATTAATTACTCCTAGATTAAACGAGAAAATTACTAATCTAAAGTTAAAAGGCTAAAAATGCAAAAGTAAGCCCATTTTTTGTGATTTTCAATTTTAATAAAGAAACTAATTCACTAATTAACCTTAAAAAATGTAAAAATGAAACTTAAATATAATGCATGATATTTTTGACATTTTTATGATTTTTAACAAAAATAAACATGCACAGAAATGCAAACAATTAGCACAAATTCCCACAAAATCCTATAAAATTGTAGAAAAATGGAAAAAATTATTTTTCTTGTATTTTATGGGAGTAATTCCTATAGGACAAAAATCACGTGCTCACAGATACCCCTCTTTGCTCGGAAATACGAAGAGTTTTCGTGCAAAGATAAAGTGAGCGGATACGAGCGATTTTTGCTCGTTTGAATACTCCGTGGTAAGAATTTCTGAAAGATTTGACCGCACCCTGCTTTAGAGATTGCCTACATATCCTTGGCGATAAAGGAATCAGGTCAGTGTAGTTCGGGAAGTTTCGGTAGCTGGGACTACCAGGAAGCTGTGATTTCACTGCTGCTGCTGCTGCTACTGCTTGCTAAACTCCTTATTACACCAAAGGCAAAATAAAAACTAGACTAAACTATGATCTATGAATTACAAGAATCCTATCTGCATATCTTCAAACTTGATATCACATTTTCTGCTGCTCTGCTGACTTGTACTCTCCAGGTGAGCTTCCTTTGTTGCTAACTTGAATTGCATTCTGAAGTGAATTCCCTTATTCTCCAGGTAGGCGCCTGATTGCTAATACTCGAACTGTCTTCCTTCGAAACTTGAACTGCCTTCCCTTGTTCTCCAAGTGGGCGTCTGATTGCTGATCTTCAACTATTTTTCCTTGAACATTGAACTGCCTTCCTTGTTCCCCATGTGGGTGCCTGATTGCCAAAACTTGAACTGTATTCACTTGCTCTCTAGGTGGGCGCCTGATTTCCAAAACCTGAACTACTTTTTATCGAAACTTGACCTGTTTCCCTTGAAACCTGTGTTGTCTTCCTTTGAAATTTGAACTGTTTTCCTTGTTCTCCATGTGGGTGCCTGATTGCCAAAACTTGAACTGTATTTCCTTTATCTCCAGGTGGGCGCCTGATTGCCAAAACTTTAACTGTATTCTCTTGCTCTCCAGGTAGGTTCCTGATTGCCAAAACTTGAACTGCTTTTGCTCGAAACTTGACCTGCTTTCCCTTGTTCTCCAAGTGGGTGCCTGATTTCCAATACTTACACTGTTTTTCCCTCGAAACTTGAACTGGTTCTCCTTGTTCTCCAGGTGGGTGCCTGATTTCCAACACTTGCACTGCTTTTCCCTTGTTCTCCAGGTAGGCTCCTGATTGCTGAACTTGAACCGTCTTCCTTTGAACATTGCTGCTTTCCCTTTGTTCTCTAGGTGGGTGCCTGATTACCAACATTTGAATTGTATTCCTTTCCTCTGAAACTTGAATTGTTTTCCCTTTTTTCCAGGTGGGCGCCTGATTGCAGACACTCGAACCATCTTCTCTTACTACTTGAGACTATTTTCCCTTGGAACTTGAACCATTTTCCCTTGTTTTCCAGGTGGGCGCCTGATTGCTGAACTTGAACCGTCTTCCTTTGAACTTGTGTCGTCTTCCCCTATTCTCCAGGTGGGTGCCTGATTGCTGAACCTGAACTACTTTCTCTGGAGACTGCTATTCTTTTGAACTGTCTTCCCTTGTTCTCCAGGTGGGTGCATGATTTCTTGAACCCAAATTGTCCTCTTCTTGAAACTGCTTTTCTTTTGAACTGTCTTCCCTTGTTTTCTAGGTGGGTACCTGATTGCTGAACCTGAGCTACTTTCTATTCTTGAAACTCGTGTTGTCTTCCCTTGTTCTCTAGGTGGATGCCTGATTTCAATAAAATAAACAAAACAACAGAAATTTTCCTGCCCTAGTTTGATATTAGGAACATTTGTGAGTGTTAACCGATTCTTGTTATCAAAATAAATTCTAAACTAAATTCCTTTATCTTGAAAATTTCAAACCAAGCCTCATCTCAAAAGTGAAAAACTTAAATGCCAAATTATACTTCCCAAAAGTAGACCTCTCGTCAGACCTTGTCATTTGCGAGGGTCTCAAAACTTTACTAAATCCTGTTATTCAGGAAGGTACTGGAATTTACTGCTGAGCCTGTCTGGCACCTGCTTTCCTCACGGAGGGTTTCTCCAAAACAAACAAAATTTCCTGCCCCTATTTCAATCAAAGAAAAATCTTATCAATTTGAAGATGCGATAGTTAGTTTGCGGCATTCTTGCTGAAGGTGGCCCTTTCGCTGCCGTGCTTTGCTTTCATTGGCCGTCTTGAACTGGCCAAGAATTGTTTGCCTTTCTAATTGAATTTCAGCCACAGGACCCTGAATGACCGGAATACTCTACACCCAACCCGCTGTTTTACATTTCTGTCCTTCCAATTTGATCCTCTGTATCTTTCACAAAATTCACAAACCACATGACCGCTTGAACTTTCATCAACACCTTATTTT
Organism: Nicotiana sylvestris; assembly: GCF_000393655.2. NCBI lineage: Eukaryota > Viridiplantae > Streptophyta > Magnoliopsida > Solanales > Solanaceae > Nicotiana > Nicotiana sylvestris. The sequence goes on along the minus strand of NC_091067.1, from coordinate 6,006,744 downwards.
TCACTTTTGCATCATGTTATTTCTGGTATGCTTTGGCCGTACTTTTCTTTGTGCAATTTGGAAGTTGATAGTAAGCTTTGAAATCCTTTCTTACTTGCTTAAACAAAGTTGACATTGGAAAAGCCTTAGAGAGATAAACCCAAAAGAAATGAAATGCAATGACTTCGAGGGTAAGGAAAAATAAAAAAGAGAACTTGAAGCAGGATGACTGCTTGAGGGAGAAAAGGAAGAAAAACTTATCTGAGTGAGGTAGATGGAACCAATGATCATGACATGCATTTCGGATTAATCAGCCCAGCTCGTTCAGCCAATCACATTTCATTTGTCATACTTTATTCCCCGGGATCTCCATAACCCAATCTCTTCGCTAAGTCACTGACCTTGTCGATTTGCGGTGCCCTAAAGGGTTTTCACCAACAAACCTCTCTCATTTATTCATCTCTCAAATTACCGTCACCTTATGGTACCCGTGAGGGTTTTCACCAATAAGACTCTCGCTTTTTTAATTTCTCTCACCTTTCAATCACCTTACGGTGTCCGTGAGTTTTTTCACCAATAAGACTCATTTTTTCATTTTTCCTGCTTAGACTGGAGTGTTGACCCTGATATAAATCGCACCTCTACTTGCTCGACTTGGCATCTCTCGAAGACTGATCAGAAGGTCTTTCTTTGGACCGTAATGTGGGCTTTTGGATAGGATTAGAAAGAAAGGTTATTACAAAGACTCAAAACAACTTGAATGATTCAATATTACAACTTTTGGAATCAGATCTCTTACAACAACCACAACTTCTGACCCAGTTTCTTAGCCTGGGGACTTTTGAATTTCTTTTTAGTTTGATGGGACTGAATCGTGAGGCTGCCTACGTATCCTTAAAAGGAATCAGGTCAAATGTAGTTCATGACATAGGAATTGCTTTGTTGTTGTTACTTTTATCTTCTTCTTTTTTCTCTTTTTTCCCTTTTCTTTTCTCTTTTTTTTTTCTTTTTTTTTCTCCTGCTTTTTTTGCTTCTCTTTTTCTTTTTTCTCTTTTTCCCCCCACTCTTTTCCATTCTTTTCTCTTCTTTTTTTCTCTTTTTTCTTCTTTACTTACCTTTTGCGTTCATGTTTCTGAATTTCACTACTGATTCCAAAAGAGGGGTATGAAAGGAAATAAATAAGGCTCAAAGAAGTACCAAAGGATAAATTTTTTAGATAATAGAATAAAATACCTTCGTCGTTCCAATCTTCAAAATATGCCAAGTACAAACAACAATTAAGGCAAAACAAAGAAATCATACATAATATCTTTTGACTGCACCAGAATTGATAACCATATCTACACATTTGCCTTCTATATCTGTTAAATATAAAGCGCAATTGGACAACACTCTTGTTACAATAAACGGTCCCTGCCAATTTGGGGCGAACTTATCTTTCGCTTCAGCCTGATGTGGAAGGATGTGTTTCAACACTTGCTGACCCACTTCAAATTTCCGTGGACGCACCTTCTTATTGTATGCTTTTTCCATTCTCTTTTGATACAACTGGCCATGACACACTGCTGCCAATCTTTTCTCATCAATCAAACTCAGTTGCTCCAGACGAGTTTTGACCCACTCATCATCATCAATTTCGGCTTCTGCAACAATCCGAAGGGATGAAATTTCAACTTTCGCGGGTATCACTGCTTCAGTGCCATATTCCAACAAATAAGGAGAAGCGCCTACTGAAGTGCGAACAGTGGTGCGATAGCCCAACAAAGCAAAGGGAAACTTCTCATTCCATTGCCTGGAACCCTGCACCATCTTCCGAAGTATCTTCTTTATGTTCTTGTTGGCTGCCTCGACTACACCATTCGCCTTAGGACAGTATAGGGTGGAATTTAGATGTGTAATTGATCGGTGCCTACCCTGCACTACTATTGAGTAGTGAGAGAAAATTGAAGCAGCTTTTACCCGATTAAGATCGGGATCGATTTCCACAGAGAATTAGAAGTTGGAATCGAGTATCTACCTAATTTAGAGTTGTGTAATTGTTCTTAATTGCACTTCTAAACATTTTTGGATTTTTGTTTAACTTCTAATTTTATCAACTACTATGCTAATTTAAACTAGAATAAGCTAAGAATGAGATATCACGTGTTGTTCAAATGGTTAAAAGGCACTAGGGTAGTGACTTTCGCCTAGGTGGTCAATTAACGGGTACTTGAGTTTAAGATACGATTGACATATTTGGGGAATATGATTGCACGATTTTACTCACTCTATATCTCTCGTAGTTCGAGTGATTTTGCCCGAATTGACTTTCTCAAGACCAATTGGATATGCAAATTTGCACAAGCAAATAGGGTTCAAGTCGGGTATTACTATCTCTAGGTTTAACCCTTTAATTGGGGCTATCAATCTCTTGAGTACGCCCCAATTCCTTGTTGGACCAATTTTAGAGACTTAAGTTCTCTTTCTCAAGAAGAGCCAAAATCAACTAAACACAAACTAGTGTTTGCAACCACTAATTCAACAATTAAACATGAAATTAGTCCAAATATCAAACACCCATAGTCAATCTAGCCCTAAAACACAAGACCCATCAATTACCCATACTAGGGTTGAGCCACAACCCTAGCTTATGGGTCTAGCTACTCATAGTTGAAGAAGAAGACAAAGAAATAGATGAAGAACAACTCATATTAATTAATTGCTAAGATAAACTAGAATATTCAATGTTAAAATGAAGATAAAATTGCCCAAAATAACTAAAAGTATCGAACCCACGAGCGCAGCTTTCAGCTAAATCTATCTGCTTTCCTAAAAATGGAAAAGAAGCTATTTATACTAAACTGAAAAATTTGGATAAAAATACCCCTGCGGGGCTAGTGTGGACTGCACAAAATGGTGTACGGCCGCACTAAGGTTCTGAACTTGAAAACCCATCTCTTTGAAATCAGGCACTGCGAACCGCAGAGAATGGACTGCGGCCGCAGAGGTTTCTAGTGCGGTCCGCATAAAATGGAATGCAGACCGCATTGGCTTGAAACTCAAAAGTTGGCAACTCTCTGATCCTTCTTACTGTGGACCGCACTAAATCGAGTGCAGTCGCATTGATCTTAGTGCGGACCACACAATACCTAGTGCGACCGCATTGCCTTTTTTGCCTGAATGCCACCTCACTGAACCTCACAGTGTAAACCACACAGAATGGTGTGCGGCCACACTCCTTGTTTTGTTTGAGCTTTGTCTTGTCTTGATACTTTTGCAAGTTTCACTCCTTTTGAGCTGGTCGTTGACTTCTTGTCACTTTGTTGATCAAACCTGCAATCAAGCACAATTTGTGAGCCTTTGGAACTATTTTGTAAACATTTCTAATCAAAACTTAAGCAAGAAGGAGAATAAAATGTATCAAAATCCCTAGTTATTAGTAATCTTAAACTGTTGACACACTTCTTTTATCAGATGACTGTTAAGATTAACACCATTATCTGTGATGATGACCTTTGGGATTCCAAACCGACAAATGATATTTGAATGAACAAAATTGACCACTACCTTCTTGGTCACAGATTTGAAAGTTTTAGCTTCAACCCACTTAGTGAAGTAGTCAATGTCCACCAGAATGAACCTGTGCCCATTGGATGTTGCTGGCTTAATTGGTCTGATGACATTTATACCTCAAGCAACAAAGGGCCATAGTGCGGACATTGTGTGCAATTCAAATGGCGAAGAATGAATCAAGTCTTCGTGTACCTGGCATTGATGACACTTGAACACAAAATTGATGCAATTTCGCTCCATGGTGAGCCAATAATACCCTGCTCGAAGAATCTTTTTTGCCAGAACATACCCGCTCATATGCGGCTCGAAAACTCCAGAATGTACCTCGGTCATGATAGTAGTGGCTTGCTTAGCATCGATGCACCTCAACAACCCAAGATCTGGAGTTCTCTTGTACAAATTCCCTCAGCTCAAGAAAAATCCACTAGCCAAACGTCGAATTGTTCTCTTTTGATCACTTGTGGCTTGTATCGGATATACCCCCATTCTGATGTACTCCCTGATGTCATGGAACCACAGTTCACCATCAAATTCTTCCTCAACCACATTACAATAGGCATGCTGATCACGAACTTGAATATGCAGGGGGTCTAAGCTTTGTCCGGGTGGTGCAACATTGACGCCAAAATAGTCAAAGCATCGACAATCTCATTATGGATCCTTAGAATATGCCTGAACTCTATTGACCGAAACTATTGGCAAAGATTATGCAAACATTGTCGATATGGTATGAGCTTTAAATCTCGTGTCTCCCATTCTCCTTGAATCTGGTGCACCAGAAGGTCCGAGTTTCCCAATACCAAGACTTCCTGGACTCCCATGTCTACAGCTAACCTCAAACCCAAAATGCATGCTTCATACTCAACCATGTTGTTAGTACAATAGAAATGAAGCTGAGCCGTAATATGGTAGTGATGCCCTATTTTAGAAATAAGCACGACCATATCCCGACACTTTTTATGTTAGCAGTTCCATCAAAGAAAAGTTTCCAACCTGGTTTTTCAACCTGCTCCACCTCGTCAATATGCATCGCCTCTTCATCGGGAAAATAAGTTCTCAATGACTCATACTCTTCATCGATCGAGTTTTCGGCCAAATGATCGGCCAATACTTGGGCTTTCATCGCGGTTCGTGTCACATAGATAATGTCAAACTCTGTGAGCAAAATCTGCCACTTCACAAGTCTTCCTGTGGGCATAGGCTTCTGAAAGATATACTTTAGAGGATCCAGGCGAGAAATGAGGTAAGTAGTGTAAGACGACAAATAATGCTTCCACTTTTGTGCCACCCAAGTCAGGGCACAACATGTCCTTTCAAGGGGAGTGTACTTAACCTCATAAGATGTGAACTTCTTGTTGAGATAATAGATGGCTTGGTCTTTCCTGCCAGTGATATCATGTTGACCCAATACACAACTGAACGAGTGGTTTAAAACTGTCAAATAAAGAATTAAAGGCCTCCCGGGTTCCGGCGGGACCAACACATATGGATTTGACAAGTACCCTTTGATCTTATCGAATGCCTCCTGGCACTCATTAGTCCATTTGACCACCACATCCTTCTTCAGCAACTTAAAGATGGGCTCACAAGTCATCGTGAGTTGGGAAATAAACCTGCTGATGTAATTTAAATGCCCGAGCAAACACATCACCTCGGTCTTTTTCCTTGGAGGTGGCAATTCTTGGATAGATTTGATCTTTGACGGGTCCAATTCAATGCCCCTCCAACTAACTATGAACCCCAACAATTTCCCAGATGGAACACCAAATGCACACTTTGCAGGGTTAAGCTTTAAATTGTACCTGCGGAGTCTCTAGAAAAACATTCTCAAATCTTTGATGTGGTCAGACTGCTTCCTGGACTTTATAATCACATCATCCACGTAAACCTCAATATCCTTGTATATCATGTCATGGAATATGGTATTCATTGCCCTCATGTAAGTTGCCCCAGCATTTTTCAAACCGTATGGCATGACCCGGTAGCAATATGTTCCCCACGGCGTGATGAATGTTGTCTTTTCCACATCTTCCTCATCTATTAAGATCTGATGATACCCCGCATATCAGTCCACAAAAGACCCAATCTCATGCTTAGCACAATTGTCGATCAAAATATGAATATTTGGCAGTGGGAAATTGTCCTTTGGACTTGCTTTGTTGAGGTCACGGTAGTCAACACACACTCTGGTCTTACCATTTTTATTTGGCACATGCACAACATTGGCTAACCACGTGCAATATCGCGTGACTCGAATGACCTTCACATCGAGCTGGTTTGTGACTTCTTCTTTAATCTTCACACTCATGTCAGTTTTGAACTTTCTCAACTTCTGTTTGACGGGAGGAAATGCTGGATCAATTGGCAATTTATGGACCACCAGATCGGTACTCAAGCCTGGCATGTCATCATACGACCATGCAAAAATATCCTTGTATTCCAACAATGCTTTAATTATTCATTCCCTGATTTGTGGTCTAAGATAGACACTTATCTTAGTTTCTCTGACATTATCTGGATCCCCTAGATTGATTGCTTACGTATTATTCAGATTAGACTTGGGTTTTTCTTCAAAATGATTTAATTCCTTACTAATCTCTTCAAAGGCCTCATCCTTATCATATTCTAATTCATCATCACACTCTATTTCTTGGATTATTATTTCAGAATTAGATTGACTTTTAAGACTTGGCTGAAGATTCCTCATTCATGTCATGTCATTGAAACCAGCATAAAAAGAACTATACATAAAATAAAAGAAAACAAAAATAAAACTATTAGGAATGATGGAAAAGGGAAATTGAATTTCATTGAAAATAAAGGATAACAGGATTTGTACATCAACAAGCGAAAAATAAAAATCTGGGTCACAACCTTGGAATGACCCAGATAGAAAGGAAAACAAACAAACTACCAAGACTCCTTCCGAATAGGGAGAGAAGTAGCTTTCCAATTGTTAAGCTTTACATTCGGCCCGACGAACTACACGTCTGCTTTGCTAGAACCTTCTCCAATTTCTACCATGTTCACATCATCAAACAACCTATGGAACCATTCAATTAACTCTTCATCAATGTCAACCATAGAACTTGGAACTGTTGTCACCGGGCGTTTCCTGGCACCGGGCTTGACAAACGACTTGGAGAGATGCGGGATAGGCTTCGGAAGTGCCTACGCCTTCTATTTCAACCTTTTAGCCCTTTTCACATCTGCTGCTGTAGGTTTGAATCCAAGACCGAACATACCCAAATTTTCAAGGAGGGAAACTGGCTGTATGATACCCTACAGGGATGCACCCATACCTTTACCTGGAACAAAGCCATTTTGCAGCATTTCAGAGGCCACCATGACAGATGCAGAGGCTATCTTTGGAGTTGGAACACATTTCCCTTCAAGAACCTTCTCGACTGGCACTGTTTCAAAAACATGGTAGACCCAAGGCCCTTTATCATCTTCAACCTCAATAAATGGTATGGAGGCATCACTGTGAGCACACAAATTCTCCTCGCCATGCACGACGATCTCATGTTTATCACACTCGAACTTGACCATCTGGTGCAAAGCAGACGGGACTGCTTTGGCGGCATATTGTCAATTCAAGCACTATATCACCAACTGAGTCTTTTCCTCCACCGTCAAAACCTCAAACACATATGTTGTTCTTGTGAATCCTCTCATCATCAACTTTTAACTTGTTCAGAGTACAAAGAGGGCAGATGTTTGCACTGGAACCATTGTCAACTAACACCTTGGTGACCACAAAATCTTCACATTTTACCATAATATAGAGAGCTTTATTGTGTTCAGTACCTTCCACATGCAACTCGTCATAAGAGAAGGTGACCCTATTCACCTCAAATATTTTGTTGGCAATCTTCTCTAGATGGTTCACTGAAATTTTGTTGGGGACGATGCTCATCTGAATGGATTAACAATGACAGTAAGGAAATCTGAGGGGGTGTCTTTCTCAACTGCTCCATGATGGAGTGATCTTGTACCTTCATTTTTCTCAAAAATTCCTCCGCTTCTTCCTCAGTGACTTCTTTCTTTACTAGAACTGGATTATCTCTGGATGTTTTAGCTTTCCTTAACTCTTTCGGGGCAAAGCATCTCCCTGAACGAGTTAGTCCCTGGGCCTCATTGACTTCTTCTTTCACTTCCTTTCCCTTATAGGTCACTATCACCCGTTCGTAGCTCCATAGGATAACCTTGGTGTTGACTACCAGCAACTGGGTTACATGCTTGATTATGACAGGGTCCGTACGGGCACCCTCTACAATTATGATAGGCTTACTCGCCAACCCTGGAACGATCACTTTTGACTTATCTTGCTTTGCTACAGCATCATTTGGGGATCTTTTCTTAACTACCACAGATGGCTCACCATTTGTCATGCTCAACTTGTTCACTGATCCTTCAATCGTTGGTTTTTGACTAGCTTGACCTCACTGGACTGAATCATCATGATGGACTGTGAAGGCTTCTTGGGCTCCCCCCCTTGTGTACTATCTCGATCATGTTTGTTTCCTCATGGGTTGGCAATGGGTTTTGATTGATGTTGGGTGCCTCTGGAGTCTGGACTTCAATCCGGTTTGTGTCGATGAGCTTCTGGATAGCATTTTTCAAGTGCCAGCACTTTTCTGTATTATGCCCCGAAGTACCAGAGCAATATGCACAACTCAAGGAGTAATCAAGATTCTTTAGAGGTGGGTTTGGTAATTTTGACTCAATTGGCCTCAACATATCCAACTGCCTCAATCTCTGGAATAAACTGGTATAAGACTCCCCCAACGGGGTGAAAGTTTTCTTCCGCTGCAACCTCTTATTTTTGAACGCTTGATTGGGTCGGAAACCTGGGCTAGCAGGGTTTTGGTAGGCTCATGAGGGTGGGTAAGCATTCTGTGGAGTTGGGTAGGTGTTTTGTGGGGCTGGGGCACGCCATTGTGAGTAGGAAGGAGGTTGAGTATATGATTTGGCGTGGTGGACAGAAATCTGAGGGTCTGGTGATGGGAAGTAATATTATGGTGGATTATATGGGGTTTGGGTGTACGTTCGCTGATGGGGTCGAGGCTAGGTATAATGGTGTGTCGGGGCCCTTGGTCCAAACCACAATCCTGAATCAACTATTGCCATATCTTCTTTCTTCTTCTTTCTGATCACACCTCCAGTACCATTCTAAATGGCTTGGGTAGTTGCCTTGATGGCCGAGTAGCTCATGATTTTTCTTGATTTAAGCCCTTCTTACATCATGCCACCCATCTTCACTACCTCTTTGAAGGACTTGCATATGGCCGAGATCAGATGGTCGAAGTAAGTAGGCTCCAAAGCCTGCAGAAAGTACTCCACCATTTCGTCCTCCTCCATTGGAAGGTTAACCCTTGCTGCTTGTTCTCTCCAGCGAAAACCATATTCCCTGAAGCTTTCACTGGGCTTTTTCTCAATCTTAGTTAAAGACAATCGATCCGGAACAATCTCGATATTGTACTAGAAATGACGAGCAAAAGCTTGGGCCAAATCATCCCAAGTATACCATCTATTGTGATCTTGACGAGTGTACCACTCCAGCGCAGCGCCAGTCAGACTCTGGCTAAAGTATGCCATTAACAGCTCATTTTTTCCGCCTGCCCCTCTCATCTTGCTACAAAATCCCCTTAGGTGGCCACCGGGTCTCCATGCCCGTCATATAGGTCGAATTTAGGCATGTTGAATCCCACAGGCAACTGAACATCAGGAAAAAGACACAAATTTTTGTAGGCTACGCTTACCTGGCCTCCCAATCCCTGCATGTTTCTGAATGATTGTTCCAGGCTTCTTACCTTCCTAAACAACTCCTCCTGCTCTGGGTTTTTAGGTGGTCTCTCAGTCTCAACTAGGAGGTCAAAACGAGCAGTGTATAAGTAATGGTCTGGAGCCTTGATAGTAGGCTCCAGGGGGTAGTATTGGTTATCTTGGGTCTTGAATAAGGGCTCGCTGGAGGATCAATGGAGTGTAGCGGGTGGGGCGCTATGAAAATAGGGGTAGCTGGTGGAGGGGGCATGAGATTGGTTTAGCTGGTGGTGCTTGTGTGGTTTGGGAAGTGGTACCTTGATAGTGGTGGAAATGAGTGAAGTCTAGAGATAAATCGACATTGGGAGGTTCTTGGTATTGAGCCAATGGCGGGATGAAAGTGGGGTTAGCGGGGTATGATGGTGGTGGATGCCCCTTCATCCATGCCTAGTACATCTCTGCCATTTGGTGTTTCAACTTATGTAACTCCTCTTTCAGATTAACATCAGACTCTTCCCCCTCTCTTGACGGATCAATAACATTTGCATCCAGTTCTTGGCCAGCCATGATCAACTTGTCTTTGGACCTGGTATTGTACGACTGAGTTTCCAGAATACAAAACAAACTAACCATCTACCTGAACTTGATAACAACAAGCAAACTTGTTAGTGATTAAGAGCTTAGAAGATAGGCAACAACACATTGGGGATGCAATGCACCTAAGCAGTTAACCATTTCTATTATGCATTTGAACGGTTGTTTGCGTCATCCCGGCTTTCACTAATTTCCATTTTGCAATTTCTTGCTCTTTTTTTTTCATTGCTGCTTTTCTTTGCTTGATTTTTGTCTTTATTCTTTCATTCTCTCATTTTTCTTGTTTTGCCATTATTTCTTTCCCACAGTTTTCTTGTTCTCTCTTTTTTTTCCTTTTTGTTTCACGGTTATGATCGAATCCTATGGGGACTGCCTACGTATCAGACCAAGCGTAGTTCCGGGACATATGCAGAGTAAAATAAAAAAACATTTTTGGGGTTTTCAAATTTTCATAAAATAAAATAAAACATCTTGATTATGACAACTTCCCCTATAGAGTTAAACATAAAGACTGACAGACTCGATGAGTGGGCCAGCAAACTTCAAAACTAAACTGAAAATACAGAATCGAAAATGAACTAACAAAATACAGACTCGAAAACGAACTAACAAAATACAGACTCGAACAAACAAAGTTAAGAATACATGAGTGCCTCAACTACTGCTCCAGTTGGCCTTGTTGCGGGCCTTTGTGCCATATCTTCTTGGAGGCGAAACAAGTCATCCATGATCTGCTGGACAAAAATCATAATTGAAGCGAAGATCATGGACTGGGTCATGTCTTCACATTCGTTGCACTTCATCACAATGTAGTCCGCAATTCTCCTAACCTTTTCCCTGATAATACCCTTCTCCTATAGCAACCGTCCGATCTGCTGAGATCTGGCATCCAAAACTTTTTCGGCTATATGATTTTGCACTTGAAGCTGTTGCAGGTCTTTCTCTAGCTGTGACATCAGGGCATAAAAATGCTCCATTTCTGCTTTGAAGTCTTTTTCCTGCTTGGTCATTTCGTTTTCAAGGACATGGACCTTTTTCTTTAGACCTACTATTCTTTTGTCGTACCTCTTCTTCAGTTGTCGAACGAAACTTGTTCGTCCCTCCACATTCTTAGCCAGCTTGGCTCGGGCTTTTGCTAGTTCAACTTCAGTCTTTTGCAAATCATCCTCACAGTCACGTACTTTCTATGTAAGGCTGTAGATGAGCTTTTCATCTTTTCTACTTCTGTCCGGGTTCTCAGCTGCTATTCTCATCTTTCGAATTTGGGCTCGGAGAGCTTCATTCTCTTGAGCCAATCTTCTTCTTTCACCTTCAGCTTCTTATGCCTGGAGATCGTTATTGAATTCCAGGTTTCTCAATTTATCCTCTAAGGTGTGTATGGCAGCTTGATATTTCTTCTCTTTTTCACCCCAAGCTTACCTTTTTTGGACTTTATCATCAAAATCTTGAACATGAGGTCTCTTGGCATGCCTCTCAGGCTCGGGCTCAGGCTCAGGCTCGTAGTTTGTATAAGACCTTCTCTCAAACCATGCAGTGTATCTTGGATCTACTTCCCCCTTTGCAACATCCGGTACCTGGGTGCCATTTTTTAGATACCAATAACCATTCCAATCCTACTGAACTAAAGCTTCGGGAAATGCAGCTTCTGGATGTAACTCGACGACCTTGGTGGTTAGGTCCTCATCTTCAGGCACCACCTGATATCTTACTAACCGTCTTAAGACACTTTGTGGTACATATGGTTGGACACTCCTTAAACCCATCAACATTAGGTAACCCATAGTAGTTGTCATGTATATAGCTTCCGTCATCGGGAGCCACCCTATAGTCCACTCAACTTGACTTGCTTTTAGAGCTTTCAAGTGGGAAACACAAGCCTCAAATCCTTCTGGAGCATTGTAGTCTTTCACCCTTTCCTCGTAGCCTTTGATGAAGTTATCTGTGCCCGAACCATAGCTCAAGAATCTAGGATGATGGCGAATATGCTCGATCAACCACATTTGTAGGAGAATATTGCAACCATCAAAGAATTGAGCTCGAGATCTACACAATGTCAATGCCCGATAACTATCTACCAGTATTAGAGGAGCAAGTGTGTGATCTTCCTTTATGATAAGGGTTTGTGCAACTCTAGCTATGCGGGTATCTACTGTCCCCTCGGCATTTGGGAAGACTATGATTCCTAGGAACGCAACCATAAAGGCGAACCTATAATGGATTTGCCAAAGATTCTTGTCCTGTTTGTTGTTAAATCCATTGTCATATGTTCCGAACCAAACAGAATGCCCGAATCTGGAATATAGAAACTAAAAGGAACAACACCCTTTGTCCACATGAGCCTTCTTCATTTGTTTGCTGATATTAAGAAGATCAAAGAACTTGTGCACTGATGGGGAATATCAACTGTTGTTTTCTCAAGTTCCAGCCAAAATGGATGTACCCAGCTATTTCCTCCAGTGTAGGGGTAAGCTCAAAATCCGAGAAGCGAAAGACGTTGTGCACAGGGTCCCAAAAGGTTACCAAAGCTTTAATCAAATCTTCCGGCGGTTTGATTTCCAATAGATCAATGAGAGCACCCAACTGTTCTTTCACCCAGTCTTGACCATTCCCATCCAAATCATACTACCACATGCGCAACCACAATTGGGCCTGCTCTATGACTGATAGTTTCGGGTCCTGGACAATATTCATTTTACCTGTGGAAGGTTAACGTTAGGTTTGACTATGACAGACTTTTGTAAAACAGGTTCTTTTAATTTCAAAAAGAAAAATCAACAGACCATGACTCCCCCCCCCCTCTATGATATTTTAGCAAAAGTGGTCGTGTTTGCAAACGTGGCCCCTTCCCAATTCCAAATAAATTTTGAGGCCGGGGAGCACTACTTTTATGGAAAAATGACACTTTACCGACAGACTTGTCCGTTCTTCTACGAAAATAGCCCTTCAAAAACTGAAGATACTCTAAGGCTATCTCGGCAAGAACGGCTTAAGACATTACCAAAGCTGGGTCGGCTTATTCTTTTGACCAAAACCCTGAACTACATTTATTTGACCATTTACTATTTTTTTTCTTTTTTTTTTTAAAAAATGAGGCCGAACCCTATTTAGGTTGCATACGTATGCCACATCCGGTGAGAATTAGACCTGCATAGTTCAGTCAGTTTTGACACATTTGAAAAGGACTCAATATTGACTTATTTTGAAATGGCTCTTTTTTCTTGACTCTTTTTCTCTTGTACTTTTTTTTCTGAAAATTTTTGGCAGAGTTTCAGGACATCTCCAAATACCGGGGATTTTTAGAACCAAGCTTTATTTCTTTCCTACATCACTCTTTGTTTTTCTCTTGATTCACTTTTTCTAACCGGTTAACATACAAGACGAAGCAAATAATTGCTCGCGTAGCACATAGGATGCATCGGGATGGTTTGTTATTTTGGTACACCTATCCTAGACGGACCCAACCCCTGTGTTTAGTCCCCTAAGTCAAATGCACATGATGCAAACAAAAATTCTTATTAGGAATCCGGCATGAGGCTGTGTTTTTATAGGTTTAAATCCTGGGGTTATGTTCTAGACCTGGCTTACCCGAGTAGACAACTCGAGCCGAAGTGGGGGCAACGTACCGGGAGCACTAAAGTCTGTCCGGCCTTGTTGCTAGCCCATGCCTCATTCTATTTGGTATAACTTCTACAGAAAAAGCAGGCCACGCGAACGTGTGCACAATTTTCAGGAGACTCAGAGGGGTGGCGTAAGAAGACAGTTATATACAATTCAAACAATATTAAAGCGGTAAACAGATAGCATTTAGCACAAAAGGTTCACAGAATACAGTAATATTAACAATAAATGAAGCCAAGTAAAAATCATATTAACAAGCTCGAATTCTTGAACCCTGAACCAGAGAATATGGGTTCTTGTCCCCAGCAGAGAGTCGCCACTTGGAATAATTTATGGTGTCCCAAGTCACCGGTTTAAAATCTCGAATCGAGGAAGATTTGACTCTCTTCATGGTCTACGAACAAAGAAATCCAGGTAAGGAATTTTGTTAACCCGGGAGAATATGTTAGGCATTCCTGAGTTCCGTGATTTTAGCACGGCCGCTTTGATCTTACTTGGCTTAATCAAATTATTTGATTACTGAGTTTATAACTTATGTACATTTGCCTCTTTTAATTAAGAAATTATCTTGAAACGGGTCACGCGCGCGTGTACCCATTTGTTTGGCACGTCAAAAATCATATCACGCGAACATGTCCACAATTAGCAATGATTTATTACTATTAAGAAAGTTTGATCGAAGTTGCGCGAACCCATACTCCGATTTTGTTTTTAGAAGTCGTAATCATGTCACACAGACGTATCCACAACCACGATAGTATATTAAGCGTGCCTAAAGCAAACTACGAACATTTGTCATTTTATATCTAGGTTATAAAATCAATATGATGGCCATGAATGATTAAATTATGGATGACACACCTCAAACTATTAAAACTGAATTCAATTAGCGGCCTATTAGCAACCATTTTATTATTAAGAAAGTTTGTTCGAAGTTGCGCGAACGCATACTCCGAGTTGGTTTTTAGAATTGTAATCATGTCACGCGAATGTGTACACATTCACAATTATATATTAAATGCGCCTAAAGGCTTTTCTACGAATATTTATTCGTAATAATCTAATTATAACATTAGTGAGGGCCATAAGCGATTTAATTAAATGGCACACCTCAATCTAATTAAAAGAATTACTCTAACCAACGTAATCTAAGGCCACTCTTGCACAACTATTAGCTGAAAGGAAAATGGTGTTTGTACTAGGCTTTTAAGTATTTGGGCCAAGTCTGTTTTGGGCTTTCATCCGCAGAAAACGGTTTAAAAAGGGAACTGGGCTCGAAGGCGAGCCCAAGGAATGTGATTAAGCAAACGTCCGCCCATCTCCAAATGACCCCAAAATCCAGACCCAAATAAGCTAATTCTGATGAAAAGTAAATGCTGAGGGGCGTGGGACTCAAGATCAAGTCCAAACAGAGTGGAGGAAACATCTGAGGCCTAAGAAAGCTGGTTGAGCCCATTTAACTATGATCAACATGGAACAATATGTTGTACATGCTCTAAATGCTACAACGCCCAAATAACCATATCACACATCTAAAAGAAACATTGTTTTGAGTTTAATTTAATTAGTAACAAAGGACAAGGTTATGCAACGTTCAAATCTCAATTTAGCTCAAGCTGAATTATAAACAATTTGTATGAAATTCAAAATTCAATTTTAACCTTTCTAATACAAACAGTAGTGGAAATCCTACACAATTGGAATATTTAGCCCTTGTCAATCTAACAACTTATTACTCAAATTATAGCTCCTCAAGAACACAAATGTTTAAACCAGACTATAGAAAGAAATAAGCCAACAAGATTGTAATGTGACTAACCCTGAATCTGAAAATCAACATTGACTTTGAACAGATTTAAATGAAACCAAAAAGAAGTTCATCATCTGACTTAGATCCCTACTGCAGAAAGCTTTGAGCATTCTCTATACCCATGACAGGTTTTTAACCAACTCACAACCCAATAGAATAAACTGAAATCTTAATCCAAGACTTAACAATGTGCTACAGCATCATTAACATGAAAGAGTAAGTAGAATGCATATAAGAAAGCTAAACTATTACAGAAAACTGAATGAAATTAAGGGACATGGGAATATGATTCAACAGGCAACACGTATTCATTAGATTTCCACATCGGATTGTACATTTATACTTCACATGCTATTCATAGTCCAAGAAGTACCTGAAGGTCAAAATAAAACAAAGAGAATGAGGATTTCAGCAATAACAGAAGGATGAGCAAATCAGCAAATCAACACAACAATAATCAGCTCCCTCAGACCATCTTTAACCCCAAATAGATCAGTAATCCCTTAAAACTTTTAAGTTTTTACTGACAGCGAAAACCAAGAAGCAATTTCAAACAATTTTCAACAAAAAATGATGCAGAACTTTGAGTGTTTTTTTCAGGATCTCAGTGACTGATTTTTGAGTGAAAGAAGGGTGTATATATATCCTTTTTCGGGTTCCATGTGCTGCTGAAAACATAATGGAAATTATTCCCTCACAAAGCATCTTTTTTAACCACCTGGACAGCTGGCTGTCCCTTATTGGCTCAGCATTTTTGTGCTAACCAAATGGGGACAACTTCCCATACCAATCCTTATCTGAAAATTCTATTCTTAACTCCTAAATTAACCCCCTAAGTTCTTAATTATTCAATTAATCCCCTGAAAGTTCTGAATATATACAAATGAAAGC
Organism: Nicotiana sylvestris; assembly: GCF_000393655.2. Classification (NCBI taxonomy): domain Eukaryota; kingdom Viridiplantae; phylum Streptophyta; class Magnoliopsida; order Solanales; family Solanaceae; genus Nicotiana; species Nicotiana sylvestris. Next base: position 5,990,534 of record NC_091067.1, on the reverse strand, counting down.
ACACAACACAAAACAAGAACCAACAGGCAGCAGAAGTCAAATAGCACCAATTTCCTAATCCTAAATATGTTTATCATTGAAATGGAATTAGGAAAAACACAACATTTGAACAATTTAAACCAACATCATTATTAACTAATTGAGGTTCGAATTTTTAAATCAAATTTAACACTGCCTCAACAGGGCAACCAAACTATAATGACAGATTAAACATGCTTGCTTCCAAACGAGCTTGCCTAAGCATGAACTAAACCAGTCCGGATAAACTGAAAAATCTAATGACATTGATAGAAAATTTATGAACTAATCCTAAAATACTGCTAATACAATGTTTAAGCACAGAAACTAACAAACCATTTTGAAGCACTAAAAACCCTAGACCATGCAACTATGAATCAAATCAAACGCAACAAGAAATCAACTAATGGAAAGAGAAAGAAAAAAAAGTAGTTAAGAAAAGAAACAAACTGTTACCTATACCAATTAGGACTTGGGGGGCTAGCTGGAACCCAGATATGGTTGATGAGGGTTTGAAACAATGAATCAGGCCCACATGAATCAGTTGTTCCCGTTGAGAGCAAATGACTCATGCGGGTATGACCCATTCAAAATCCGGTAGGATTTTGGTGGCGGCGGTCTCTAGGGTTTGAGTTCAGAGGGAGATGGAAGTGAAGAATGGACTTAGGGTTTTGGGGGGGGGGGAACTAATCCGACATATATGTATTAACTAAGTGCTTATTTCCGAGCCATTGCATTATCAAAATCCAACGGCTGTGATGAGTTACTTCCAGAATGGGGTCGTTTGGGGATAGAGCGGGTCTGGACCGGGTTAAACTATTGGGTTGGGGCTGGAAACGGGTAAGGGATTTGGGCTCTAATTAAAACAACTTTTTTCTAATTCTTTTTCTCCTCTTTTTCAATTATTTTTCTTTTCTTTTTTAACTAATAAATAATAATAAAAAACCTAAATTAAATTCCTAAATTAGTTTGCAAAATTAAAATAATTATCTACTATAATACTTACAAAAAATTAATTACTCCTAGATTAAATGAGGAAATTACTAATCGAAAGTTAAAAAGCTAAAAATGCAAAAGTAAGCCCAATTTTTATGATTTTTAATTTTAATAAAGCAACTAATTCACTAATTAACCTTAAAAATGTAAAAATAAAATCTAAATGCAATGCATGGTATTTTTGGCATTTTCATGATTTTTAACAAAAATAAACATGCATAGAAATGCAAACAATTAGCACAAATTCCCACAAAATCCTATAAAATTGTAGAAAAATGGAAAAAAATTATTTTTTTGTATTTTATGGGAGTAATTCCTATAGGGCAAAAATCATGTGCTCACAAATGTCTTTTGTTGTATTTCACTGTATTTTAAAATTAAATGTGCGTTGTTTATATTCTGTTCTATTTTAATGTTTGTATTCAGTGTATTTCAATATTTATGTCATGTATTCATGCATGAATACATGTGTATTCAGCTGTATTAAAAATACTAACCTTCGAAATACATAAATACATGCAAAAAATAATGTATTTGAGTGAATTTGTATAGAATACAATGTGTTTGTATCATTATATGTGACTAAATAGCACAGAATGAAAGAAAGTTCGCCAGATATGGCGTTTTCTGGCCAAGCAAAATATTGTATACATTGTATTAAAATTAAAAATGGAAACGAACAAAGACCCCGACCCTCAAATCTTCTCCAGCGTAAAAAATATTAATTGCAGTATTCGTGTAGAGGAATCCATTGCAATTAATATCCGTGTAGAGAAAGGCGCAGTCTCTTTCTTTTTACTATTGTTTTACAAATTCATTGCAAATATCCGACGTAGAAACTAAGCAGTACAAATCCATAAATCCATTGCAATAATATCCGACGTATAAACTAAGCAAGTATTCTGCTCGAACAGAGAAAGAGAAGGAAGAGAGAGAGACAGAAGAAAAATTTTGTTGGGATTTTGAAAGAGAATTAACCGTATGTTAATTGAAAGAAAGAGAGAAAAGGAGGAGAGAGAGAAAGAGGAAAAAATATGAGAGAGAATTTTGTGTTAATTGAAAGAAAGAGAGAGAAAAACATAAATAGCATATTTCATGCCTCAATGATAGTATATACCATAAATACCTGTTTTGCTATAAAATATAAAATACAGCTATAAAAATAATATTTTAAAATAATTTTAGTTTATAATAAATAAGATGTATACCTTTCTATAGGAGGTAAAATTTTCTATTTTATTCTTGGAAACAAACTCCTCCCATGAAAACGTTAAACTTTTAAATTGTCCGAACAACTCACAACAAAATATTAGACCGTTGACACAACCGAATTGATTGAGTAAAAGGAAACGGAAAAATCTACGTATTACTTTCTGAATGATGACAGATACGATCCGTTGTATTCATCATTTTATATAAAAATGAAATTGCTCTTGGTTCAACATTATTGGTTCTATTTCATTGCTCTTTGAGCATAAAGTAAAACCATCCTTTTCTTTTTCTTTTTGCACAAATTTGGGGAAAGTACAATTATTATACTCTACAAGTTATATGCAATCATTAAAATGGGTAAAATGTTAGTTGTTAGCCATGGACAATCATCATGGTTTTGTACCAATTGCTTTCAAAGGAGTCTTTTAACCTAAAGTTTTCTTACTTTTTTAAAAAAAAAATTATCCATATGGTATTAGGAAGCTGTTGGTCGGATTAATCAAGATTCGCGTCTCAAAAGACATATTTAGGCGGGGCGGGGCGGGACGGGGGACCTCCGGTCAAGAGTGGAGTATTACCACCAGTGGATACACTATATACTGGTTGATACACTATATAGGTCAAAAAATAATTTATATTCCTTGTTGATACCTTATAAGACAAGAGGGGTTGGTCTGATGGTAAGCAATCTTCACTTCCAACCAAGAGGTTGTGAGTTCGAGTTTCCCAAGAGCAAGGTGGGAAGTTCTTGGAGGGAAGGATGCCGGGGTCTATTTGGAAACAGCCTCTCTACCTCAGGGTAGGGGTAAGGTCTGCGTACACACTACCCTCCCCAGACCCCAGGGTAGGGGTAAGGTCTGCGTACACACTACTCTCCCCAGACCCCACTAAGTGGGATTATACTGGGTTGTTGTTGTTGTTGTTGATACCTTATATATTACTTCTCTTATATTTTTTGTATATTTACTTTTTAATATTTTGATATCTCTTAATAAAATCTGATTCCGCCACTATTTACTATTCATCTTACCACATTGATCAATGAAGTTTTCATACCTAGAGAACAACTGAAAAAATTTAATTTTCTTTCGAGAAAATATTTTCTGCAATATGGTACTAAATGGGGTATATATATAATAAATTATTAGATAGGACTTTATCAACTGAAAGTTACATTACTTATGATATGTCTTGGTCATAACAAATTGTGGACATCAAGCCAATTCTTTTTGACAAAAAAAAGAAATAAATTGGCAATTATTAAGGTCACTCGGCAAATGGTTCCAATGTATATATATGTTGTTCTTTTGCTCTATGTTCGTTGTACATTAATTATATCAAGCATGGGCCTTTTGAATGTCTTTGGCACTATTAGAAAATCCCATTTTGGATGGGACAATAAACTTGATAATAATATAAAATTAATACAAAAACTGTGGTTGAACTTTATTTTTGGTTTTTGATTTGTTTATTTACTGAAAAGATTAGAAGTTTACATATAAGGTGTATGGATTTATTAATAGTGTGTGACCTTTTTGGAAAAACCATACAGGCTTGGTCAAAAGCGAACAATATCGTATCATGTTAATAGTACCTTTGAGTTGTTTTAGTCCAACAACTGATATTAGAGATCAAGTTCTGCGGATGAGTATAGCAATGAAAGAATGATGGTGCGGGGCTTGGTTTGCTTGCCCTTACGAACTTGGAGACATACATACAAGAAGAAGCTAGTTACGACTTAAGAGTATCTTTGGAACGTTGTAGTCCAATAATTTCAGGTTTGAATATTTAAACTTTAAAAAAAAGAAAATATGTAATCTTGGAAGTTTCACGAGACACAACTGAAGCCAACAACATAGAACTGTACAGTGATTCATTTTCAGCAAGTTACTATTTTGGGAAAATTCTTGAGAGTGTGACGACTAAAAAGGGAACAAAGCAGTAATGATTGTAACCTTAAAACAAGACAAAGCTTTAACTCTAACTCCACCTCTTTTTCTTCTTTTCCTGTGCAGTCAACAAAGCAAAAACATTGTTTTGAAGTTAAATTACACATTATTATTTGTTTAAATATTTTAAGAAATTATAAAATATCCAAAGGTTGCATTTCTCTTCCTATGTCACAATTTATGTAAATGATATTGTCGATGCTCTTTTGGTTTAATGTTTTCTTTTGCAAGACAATATCGGTACTAATGGTCGGTCATATTTATTAATTACTTTGTATAATCATGTACATAGATTATATATTTATTATACATATACAATACATAAATTATGTATATATTATAATGTTTACCAATTATTTTTAGCTTACGTGATTGAGTAAACGGCTATTTGGATTAATTCTTTTTTCAGAATCAAAAGGTCCTGGCAAGAGAGGTTGCTCTGATGGTAAGTAACCCCCACTTCCAACCGAGAGGTTGTGAGTTCGAGTCTCCCCAAGAGCAAGGTGGGAAGTTCTTGGAGGGAAGGATGCCGGGGGTCTATTTGGAAACAGTCTCTTTACCCTAGGGTAGGGGTAAGGTCTGCGTACACACTACCCTCCCCAGACCCCACTAAGTGGGATTATACTGGGTTGTTGTTGTTGTTGTAAAAGGTCCTGGCCACTTTGCTGTACGGCCAGAGTAACAAAGCCCAATGGAAACTCAGTACAAATGCTCGGTCCATCCAGCCAATCACTTAAATAAAAAAATAATCGGTATATATATAATCTATATATACTGGCTAAAAAAAATAAAGAATGAATCCAGTCGGCTATTTATGAAAGATTCCGATTTATTTTGCTACTAAGAAGGTGGGAGAAAACTTAATAACAAATACTTGGTAATCCTTGGTCTAATTCGTAATCATTTCGTGCTAAACTAACGTATTTTTTGAAAAAGAATAATATTGACCACCATGACGTATTTAACAGAGAGATAATACAAGGATAATTTTCAATTAAAGATCTAACTAAATAGAAGCATGATTATAGAACGCGAAGCGTTATCGCAAAAACATAAACAATAAAAATAAAAATAAAAATTATTCGCGATCGCGTTACAAGAGCCGCGTCACTAGGGGATATATATACAAGCTCCAATTTGAGGAGTATCGTATTAACATGTATATAATGACTAGATATAATTTATGTGTATTTATATGGTGCAAAAAGCAAAATAATACTATGTAATTTCCTCACAACTTAAGCACATGGACCAAGGCATATAAAATGGGAAACAATAATCTTCAAATTAAAGAACCAAAATAAAATTAGTAGAACGGCGGGAATCAAGAATTAACAATTACTTATAAGACAACAAGACAAACATTTTTCTTTAATTTTCCCTTTAAAGAAACAAATTCCACATGCTAATTCTCATACGAAACCTTTCTAATTTTATATATTACAAATTCATTTATTATTTATTGTCTCCTCATACCAGAGTAATATTCACGGGAATATGAGGTGTTAAAATTTTAAGTTGAAGAAGTAAGGAGCCCGCCTGGAGAATGGAGGTCAAGTTGAAGAAGTCAGGAGCCCGCCTGGAGAATGGAGGTGTGAACTGCTGGAGCCGGAACCTCCTCATCAAAATCAACTTGAGGCTCCGTCACTAGGGCTGCTGCTCGAGGCTAAGATCTGCCCCTACCTCGGCCTCTAACACGGCCTCGGCCTCGCCCTCTGCCCCTCATGGGAGCTGCTGCTGGGGGCTCGATTAGAGGTCCCTGAAATCTCTCTGAACTCTGGCAAATCAGGGATGGCACTTCCACACTGCACCTAAATCAGTCCTTATTCGAGGAAGGTCTGGGTGTGAGCACTCTCCGGGATCCTTGAGGTCCTTAGGGAACTCTGACACTTGGTTCATCCGACACGTATACGTCATGGGAATCCCGCCTTTCTACGTCCACTTCCAAGGATCCTTCTGTTCTCGGGTCCTGAAAAAGATACCAATCAAAAACAAAAAATTATACTGGAGTTCAGGTTTTTGTAAGAAGCTCACGAACAAAAGACTAAAGGACGAAACATATAAAAAGAGAATTCATTATGTAAATATGTTTATTTATCTATAATTGTCATTACATGCATCTAGCCTTCAAATGATGTGAAGTAGGACAAAGTAGAAGCTTTTTTATTTTAAATAAGTTATAATTTTAAAGAAGTCATTGAACATGTTTGAGGCAGTAAAGAGACATGCAAAAGCATTGGAAAAATATAAGTTAAATTGATTTGGTCATTCATAATTGAGTTGAAATCATCAATGCACATGACTACCCATCATTTTGTCTATTTGGATCATTTTACTACTCTTTTAAATATTTGAAAATTTGATTATTTATGTTTTTTTTTCATAATATACAATGTATATTACTTGTATCTTTATCTATTGCTTTATCCACATTCAAGTATTGGCCTAGTTTAAATAATATTTTAGCAAGTAAAAGTAAAGTGGTAGGTGTTGATGTAGTTGTCAAAATTCCCTTTGAAGAAATTCCTTTAGATCTTTCCGCAATTGCCAGAGGAGTCCTCTTAATTTATTATCTTTTAACTTCCTTTTTGTGTGGAAGGATAAGGTCCACAAAATGGAGAAAAAAGAGATGGAAAGAAGAAGAATGACCTTAGAATGCTGGAAGCTAAGGAAAGTACTGACAACAAAGCCTCTTTACCAAAGAGAGTTTTAGTAGAACGGTAATACTTATTCATTCTGAACCATAGGTCTCGAGTTCGACCTCTGTATATAGTGTTACTTTTGTTATGGAACTTTACTTTTTGGTGAGACTTTCCGGCGTGAATTTGAATTTAGTCGTGCCCCATGTGGGCATCAAACGCCTTTGTTAGGGAGTTCCCCCCCCCTCCATATGGGATTTAGTCGGGCCCCACGTGGATACCAGACGCCTTTGTTAAGGAGTTTTGCCCCCCAATATGGGATTTAGTTGGGCCCCATGTGGGTACCACACGCCTTTGTTAGGGAGTTTTGCCCCCTTCCCCCAAAGAGTTTCCGGCGCGAATCTGAATTTAATCGAGCCCCTAAATATAGAACACCAAATAAAAAATCATAAATAACAAAAAGCATGCTCTTTTAATCGATTTGCTTATTAGAGCAAATAAAAGAGCACTTTAGAAAAAGGGATTTAGCTTGTTATATTAGTTTTCCTTTTCTTAAATTGTCACGACCCCAAAACTAACTCGGTCGTGATGGCGCCTATCATGGAACTAGGCCAGTCGATACAATCCCAACACCAATCAATATTTTCATTCTTAGGATTAACAATAAACCTTTATAAAGTGTCTAAAACAAAATAATAGTGCGGAAAGAAAACCCGACATTGTGGTGTCACTAGTCATGAGCATCTACTACAACTGTCTGACAACATCAAGACCAACATGGCCGGGAAAATTACTGAATACAACTAAGGGAGAATAAGGAGGGTGGAAAGTAGGTCTGCGATCGCTAGGCTACCTTGCTAACTCCGATTAACCTGCCACTGAGTAACCAACACCCGCTACCGGGCTCAGAAATACCTAAATCTGCACACAAAGTGCAGGGAGTAATGTGAGTACGCCAACTCAGTAAGTAATAAAGGTAAATAAAGACCGAGTGCAGTGACGAGCATTAAAAAAAATCGTATTTATCTCATAACATAAAAACCTCAGTGGAAATAATAAGGTTCAAATCAGTAGTTAAATTTCGAACATCTCGTAAAGATTTCCAGTTTCAATGAAAGTTGTTTAAAATATTTGTTCAATCTTTTCAATAGAGGAGCAGTATAAAAGAAGAGTAAAAACAGTAATTTCATAAAAACAAGCCCCTCAGGTAAAGTATCACTCATATATATAGCCCCTCGGGCAAGCATCCCAATCACTCGTGACTTAACTCTCATCAATCAGTGCTCACACTCAGCACTCACGCTTAATAGGTACTTTATAATAACCGATGTGGCGTGCAGCCCGATCCATAAATATATAGTTGACTGCGCTCAATGGAGGCGTGCAGACTCCGGAGGGGCTCCTGCAGCCCAAGCACTATATCGTTGCGGCGTGCAGTGTGATGACCCAAAAGGTCATCACTTGTTTTAAAAGTAAATTCTACATTCCGAGGCCTTAAAAAACTCTTTCTGCATCACCTCGATTTGTATGCGCAGTCCGGGCGTTTAGACGGAAGGCCATTATGTGAAAATCTGTGGAAAATGATGGATTTTGACTTAAAATGAATTTAAGTTGACTTCGATCAACATTTTAGGTAAACGGATACGAACCCGTAATTTGATGATCCCGGAGGGTCCGTAGGAAAATATGGGACTTGGGCGTATGCCCGGAATCGAATTCCGAGGTTCCAAGCCCGAGAAATGAATTTTTAAAGAAAATTATTTTATGGAATTATTTATGAGTTTTGAAAATGGAATATGTTTAAAACTTGATGGTATCGGGCCCGTATATTGGTTCCAAAGCACGATATAGGTCTTATATATGATTTAAGTCGAGTCTGTGAAATTTGGTAAGAAACGGACTTGAAATGACGTGAATCGGACCGTATTTGAGAAAAATGGAAAATTTGAAGTTCTTAAGAAATTTCACGATTTTGATGCCAAATCCATAGTTGTTGATATTATTTTAGTGATTTGAATGAACGAGCAAGTCTGTATGATGTTTTTAGGTTGGTGTGCATGTTTGGTTTGGAGCTCCGAGGGCTCGGTGAGTTTTGGATAGGCCACTGAATGGATTTTGGACTTGAAAAATTGCAGATTTCAGTTGTTGCATTGCATGCCTGTAGACTTCGCATTTGCGAAGCCTGACTCGCAAATGCGAGGGCTGAGTCGCAAATGCGAAACAGCCCAGGCCAGCCCTTCCTCGCAAATGCGAGATTTCCCTTTGCAAATGCGATGCTCCCCATTTGGGCTTGTTATCGCAAATGCGACTGTATGTTCGCAATTCCCACTTCGCAAATGGGAAAGTTGCTTCGCAAATGCGAGCTTAGCAGAGTGCGAACCCTGATCGCAATTGCGATACCTGCAACCTGTAAGTTCATAACTTAGCCCAAAATCTTTCATTTTTCACACTCTTTCAAAACCAAAACACTCTTGGGCAATCTTTCAAAGACAAATCTTCTTCCAAATTGATTGTAAGTCAATTTTAACTCGCTTTCTTCAATCATTAACATCTTTTCACATGATTTCAACTCAAAATCAATGATTTTCATAGGGAAAATTGGGTGTTTAGGGTAGAACCTAGGTTTTTCAAAAATTAGGGATTTAGACCTCGATTTTAGGTCCGATTTCAAAAAAAATTATATATTTGGGTTCGTGGGGGAATGGGTAATCGGGTTTTGGTTCGAACCTCGGGTTTTGACCATGTGGGCCGGGGCAATTTTTAACTTTTGTGTAAAACTTTTGAAAACTTATTTTCATGCATTGGAATTAATTCATTTAGCGTTTATTGATGTAATTAAGTAACTTGTGACTAGATACGAGCGAATTGGTGGTGGAATCAAGGGGTAAAGCGATAGTTGAGACGTGAATTGTGTTCGTAGCATCGAGGTAAGTGTTCGGTCTAACCTTAGCTTGAGGGATTAGAGTTGTGTCATATTTGCTATATATTATTTGTTGAGTACGACGTATAGGCATGGTGACGAGTATCTATATGTTTGTGTCAAGCATGACCATGAGTCTTAAATCGAAATTGTTGTGTTCTTAATGGATACTACGAATGTCTAAGTTGTTGAATCTCTGTGTTGAGCAAGGATTATGATTACGCTTGTGGAAATTACTTACGATTGAGTATTGGTGCTAGTTGAGATAGTTAGATGTTGAAACAAGTTTGGTTATAGCTGGTTTTCCCTTGCCGGGACTTGTTTTACTTTTATTGTCGATTCTCTTACCGGGATAGTGTTGTTTCTTTATTGATCCCTTGCCGGGACTCTTGTTGTGTTTGGCGTGGAACTGTATATGTGGATTGGATTGCGCGCCTCAACAATACTATATTTGGATCGGGTTGCACGCCACAACAACAATATAATTGGATCGGGTTGCACGCCGCAACAATATTGTGCTTGGATCGGATTGCACGCCGCAACAATGATATAAATGGATCGGGTTGCACACCGCAACAATGATATAATTGGATCGGGCTGCACGCCGCAACAATGATAAATAATAGGGATCAGGTTGCACGCCGCAATAATGATATAAATGGATCGGGTTGCACGCCGCAACAATGGTATAATTGGATCAGGTTGCATGCCACAACAGTGATAAATAATAGGGATCGGGTTGCGCGCCGCAACACTGTTATTATTGTTTTGCTGAAAATTCTAAATTGTTCCCATGCCTTTCTCTTAATTTACTGTTGGTATTGATATTCCCCCGCAACATGTACCCCCTCCCATCTTTACTTGTTTATTTCTGTTTTATTTTTCGCTACATATTATTTACTGCACAGGTTTATTTGGGGTCTGGTCCTAGCCTTGTCACTACCTCGCCGGGGTTAAGCCAGGCACTTACCAGCACATGGGGTCGGTTGTGCTGATACTATACTCTGCACTATGTGCAGATCCCGAAGCGGCAGCTTTTGGACCATAGTTTTGGGTGGCTGCCTTCAGTCCAATCAGAGATCCCGAGGTAGTCCTGCAGGCGTCCGCAGGCCCGACCTTCTCTTCTATCTTTATATGTATTCTGTTTCTATTTACTTCAGAGACAGATCATACCTTTCTTTCCAGACATTTGTATGTAGCATCAGTAGTTGGTCTGTGATATTGTGACACCGGATTACAGGTAGATTAGTATGTTGGTACTGTCGTACTGTTTTTTTTTTGTGCCTAAGTTATCAGATTACGTCTTCCGCATGTATTTAATTATTGTTAATATTTCACTATTGAGTGCATGTTGTTTTAAATTGCTAAAAAGGGTTAGTGATTCTATAATACGCGGTTTGCTAGCTTTCACGACTAGGCGCTATCACGACTCCCGATGGTGAAAAATTCGGGTCATGACATGCAGCCCGATCCAACATATTGTTGCGGCGTGCAGCCCGATCCATATATATATATATATATATATATATATATATATACGGCATGCAGCCCGATCCATAGTTATATAATCCTCACCAATATGCCCTCGGCCTCTCTCAGTCATCAACCTCACAAGCCACTCGAGCATTTCAGTGAAAAGTGAGGGAACTCAGCCCAAACAACTTTCATATATTTAAAAACAGAGTAATGAAACTGAATCAGACGTTAAACAGGTAAAAATCATAACTGAGGATATGCTTTCGAATCAAAACAGTGTGAGGATAGTAGTAAAATACCCCTGAGGGTCCAAACAGTACGGCACAAGGTCCCAAACATGGCATTCAGCCCAAGTTAACAGAGTCATTTCTAAAATATATAGATATCATATAGAGTTTATCAAAATATGCAACTTTACAGTTGCCACGGGATGGACCAAGTCACAATCCCTACTGGTGCACGCCCACACGTCCGTCACCTAGCATGTGTGTCACCTAATTTATCAAAATAGTAAAAACTTCTGGGGTTTCATACCCTTAGGACCAGATTTACAATCATTACTTACCCCAATCCGAGCAAAATCCTACTCCGAAATGCCTTTGCCCCTCGAATCGGCCTCCAATCGACCTGAATCTAGCCACAATTAATTCTATTCAGTCAATACTAATTATAGGAATTAATTCCATATTAAAATACTAATTTTCCAACAAAATTCGAAATTTAACTCAAAATCGCTCATGGGCCCCACATTTCGGAATCAAACGAATCACAAAATCCGACAACCCATTCAACCACGAGTCTAACCATATCAAAATTACAAAATTCCGATAATATTTTGACCCTCAAATCCTCAAATATATCCAAGAGGGTTTTCAAACTTTTCCAACTTAAAATCACCAATCAAATGTTCAAAACAACGATGGATTCGAGTAATCTAACTAAAATTGAGTTAAGAACACTTACTCCGTAGTTTTCTCTGAAAATCCCTCGAAAAATCGCCCCACCCGAGGTTCCTTGGTCCAAAAACAAATTCCTCATTAGCGATTTCCAAACTCATCCCAGACAGCCTTTAGTATAATTGTCATAACTATTTGCACACAACTTCAAATGACAAATGGTTTGATGTTCTCAAAATTAGACATCAAGGACTATAATTTCATAGGTTTCTCATTTCGTAAATCATTATATATAGCAAGATATAAGCTTCCAAAGTCAGCCCTGTGCAGCAGAGATTTTCGAACTCTCCCCGGACAACCTGTAGTGTAACTACCATAACTTTTTTGTACACAAACTAGACACAATGAGCTACAACTTTCATGTTTGGATCATCTCCAAATTCCTTATAGATTGTGAGATATGAGCCTCCGAATTCAGACCTGTGCAACTGAGATTTCCTTCTTCGTGAACGCAAAGAACAAACTTCCAGAAGCCAAATTCTTCTTCGCGAACGCGAGAGGCTCCACGTGAACGCGAAGAACAACACAAGTTATCATAAAATCAGCATCTAAAGTAGCCCAAAATGATCTGGAACACACCCGAAACACACTCGAGTGCCCCAGGACTCAACCAAATATACCAACAAGTCCTAAAATATGATACGGACTTGGTCGAAACTTCAAATCACATAAAACAACGCTAAAACCGTGAATCACAACCCAATTCAAGCTTAATGAAACTACAAACTTCCAGCTTTTATATTCGATGCCGAAACCTATCAAATCAAGTCCGATTGACCTCAAATTTTGCATACAAGTCATAAATGACATAACGGAGCTAGAAAAATTTTCAGAACTGGATTCCGAACATGATATCAAAAAGTCAACTCCCCGATCAAGCTTCCAAACATAAATTTCTCATTTTCGCCATTTCAAGCCTAATTTAGCTACGGACCTCGAGATAAATATCCGGACATACTCCTAAGCCCAAAATCACTATACGGAGCTATTGAGATTATCAAAAAATCCATTACGGGGTCGTTTATACATTTTTCACCTTCCGGTCAAATAATTCAACTTAAGATTTCTTCTTGGAGACTAAGTGTCTCAATTCATTTCAAAAACCTCACCGGACCCTAACCAATTACCCCGACAAGTCACATAACAACTGTAAAGCATGAATTTAACAGTAAATGGGGGAAACAGGATTGTATATTCAAAACGACCGGTCAGGTTATTACATAAATGTTCTCTTCTCTTTTTTCTCTTTTTAATTTCTTTTGGTAAAGCACCACATTTTAACAAGGTCGTAAATTTCTTTTTTCTTTTCTCGATTATATTTTCTTCTTTTTCCTGAAATGCTTCATGATAATGTGTGCATAGTTCTTTTTTAAGACAACGGGGCTCCTATGAGCTTAAAGATAAACATTGGCATATGTAAGATAAATTACAATTATTTTGACAGATTTCGTAAGTTAAATGAACTAATTATCACATATTGATTAACTACAAAATAGAATTAGTTATTTTTTCCTAAAAAAAAAAGAGAAAAATAGATATATGTCTTAGTTTTCTTTTTATGTTTCTCCATGGGAAGTTAAAGAAGAAACAAGATCAATCATGTATGCAGGTTTTGTATAGGTGACAATAACAAATAATGAAGAAATGGTAGGCCTAATGAAAAAGAAAAGACATTAAATAGAGACAAAGCTACACAATATCAAATTGGAATTACATGTGTCGAAAAATAACTTTGTCTCCTTTTTAATGTGGAAGCAATCGAAAATTGTCTTTTTATTTTTTTCAAAAAAAGTCAATAATTAGACTATATTTAGTAATATTGTCCACTTTCTTTCAATTGCACCAACCTTGAATAGTTGAATAAAGAGAAAAGACATTTGGTCCCTTTCTCTATACACTTTACATTTGTTCAACCAGGGTTTTATTGTAGTAATTGATTGTATTTACTTGTTGGCTACAAGATTTCAAAATAAAACCTAAATTCCACTAACAAATATAGTGCCTTGGGATTTAATTTATTCATGATAAAATGTTTAAATTTATCTTTGTACTATTCAAAATTGCTCAATTTTATCCTCCATTAGACTTTTCATCAACTCTTATCCTTGTCGTTAGCAAATCATCTCATATTTGCCATTGGCGAAGCTCCAATATGAGATAGGCAGATTTCACGTGCTAAATTCTTCAAGAATAAAGGTTCAAATTTATCCCTTAATTTTGACTATAACTTAAAATTACCATCAGATTGAAACTCAGTTAGGGATTAAGCCACTTGCATTTAGGGGAAAGTTAGAGTGTCGAGAGCGGGTTCGGTCAAACCTAGTAGCTTTGATTTAAATTCTGTATTTATTTTAAAAAATTCCTTGAATATGTATAAATTATTAACATAAAACTCATTAACTTAAGCCGATTAAAATCTCGACCCCATAAATTTGAAATTTTAACTTTGCCCTGCATTAAACCATCAAATTCTAATGAGATTGGAATTTCCTTGAAGGATAATGACATAACAAAACCAATACATTACAAACATTTAAATAAATTACGAACAGATCATAATAACTAAACAAAAATATACAAACCAGAAATTAGGTCAAATTAAATTATTAAAACTGCAAAAGGAACTCACAAGATATGGCTTTTTGATCAAGTGACCATAATTAATCCTGCAGCTGAACCAAAGCTAGCACATGAGTGCCCATCATTTGAGCAAGAAGAGAGACCATAATTTGGCCATCATATTTTAATAGGACTATTATACTCACAGAGTACACAAAATTGTGAAAATTGATTATTTTATCAAGTGCACAAATAGCCATTTTCAGGAATATTATTTAGAGATTAGCCAATGTTTATTTTGGCAATCTAATTATTTTATAGTAGTCTGATTATAACAAAACTAATGAATCCCGGACAAAAAAAGTGCTGATATTTTTACAAATGAACTAAATAACTTCAGCATCTTCTGCTGAAGTTTTTGAACAAACTTTATGACAAAACTAATGAATCCAGGACAAAAAAAACTTCAGTTTATTTAGTGCTAAAGTTTTTACAAATGAACTAAATTACTTCAGCATCTTCTGCTGAAATTTTTGAAAAAGCTTATCCAGGACAAAAAAAATTCAGCTTATTTAGTGCTGAAATTTTTATAAATGAACTAAATAACTTCAGCATCTTCTGCTGAAGTTTTTGAAAAAGCTTAATGATAAAACTAATGAATTCAGGACAAAAAAATTTCAGCTTATTTATTGTAATTACAAACAAAAACTTCAGCAAATAGAGAACAAAACTTCAGCTACTATGCTTAAGTTCAGCAATTACAAACAAAAACTTCAGCACACTTGCTACTTCAGGCCCGTCTACTAGAATGCTGAAGTTTTGCGTGATTGTCTTTGCTACTTCAGCCCCGTATATTGAAATTACGCGAAAAAGTGAGTACGCTTGCAATTGTTTTTACATAGCGGGCACAAGTTATAACGTGACCCAAAAAGCGGTTATAGATGTAAATGCATATGGAACATAAACTCAAGTGTATAGTTTCACCAAAATTGCAAATTATAAATATGAACCCATACTTTTAAAAAATATTTATTCAATACTATTAATTTTAAAAGTTAAATAGATAATGCTTAAATCCTGAACAATGAACACATCTCTGGGTTCGAGCATTGGGTGTGAAAAATCTTAGTAAGGAGCACTTCATCCTTTGATGGACATTATACAATGTAAATTTGAATTAGTCGGATCTTGATGCGGATATATTGTGTGGGAGAAAAAAGAAAAAGAAAGATCAACTGGCGCCTAATGTGCTATTAGTTATTTTTTAAAAATAATAATAATAATAATCATAGTGCCAACTTGTGATGAAGAAGTTGGGACCAATTTGCTTGGTCTATTAAACATTTTGGTTATGTGGAGCTTTTATTGCCTCATCTTGGTGTCCTGAGCAACTAATTTACTCTATCAAGTTATAAAAAAAATGGAAAAAAATTGCTTAATAATTCATTTTTTTGTTTTTGCCCTTTGACAAAAAACTATAAGAACTCCTTTTAATTTCTGCACATGCTAATTTAATTTTGGAAAAAAGTACAACTTTACTTTGCAAGTTGTATGTGTCTATTGATCATTAGAATGGGCAAGATGTATCTTTAGCCAGGGACGATAATGGTTTTAGACCAGTTGTTTTTATCATTATACAAATAGTCAAAAATTAATTTTTTTATTTTTTCTAATTATTATATATAAATTATGTACGATTATACATATATCATATATTGATGGCGGAGCCAGAAAGACACATTTGGTTAATAAATTGAATAATAGACTCATCAAAGAAATGAGACAAAATTAAACCCCACTTTTATCAGCTGAAAGTTGTATGACATATGATATGTCTTAGTCGTAACGTGTTACGATTAAAAACAAAGCTAATTATTTTTGGCCAAAAAAACAAATAACTTGGTAATTATTAAAAGTCAATATATAGGTAATTAAATGGTCTAAAATGTATATATATTCTTTTGTTATATGTTCATTTGTACAATAATAAAGCATGCATTTTCTGAATTATTTTTGCAATTTACCAGTAAGTTCCATCTTAATATATATGGGATAATAAACTTAGCTTGATAATAATCATAAAAATTAGAGCTTAGTGAAAATGACTAATTCTTTTCTGTACATTTTCTTAATTTTTTTTTCTTTTATGACACAAATATAGGAGAATAAGGGAATATTCTTTCCCTTTATCAAATTCTATAAGAGATCTATTAGTTATTGTTTATTCCCAAACTTAGAATAGTGCTATTTATAAATGTTATGAAAATGATTAATTTTTTTATATATGTTTCCGAAAATTATCCGAGATATATTTTAAAAGAAAATCCGTTTTCTATTTGAGAAGATATTGAGAATTTCCATATATTTGTGGTTGACGTTTTTGTTTATTTCTTGTACATATGCATACGCAAAACACATAAAATAGAGTAATTAAGCTCGAGTATAAAGTTGATTTTGAATATTGTATTGAAACTATAGACCTCTCCCTTTCTCATTTCAATATTTTAACATTTCTTTAGATGTTATTTAAGCAACATTCACCTCTTAATAAAAGTTCAGTTTTGTTGAAAAACTTCTTATTCTGAATAGAATGACATCTAACGAAACGTTAATTATTTGGGTTATATTTTCAATTTTTTTTTTAAGTAACATTCCTACTTTTAAAAATATAGAGTAATTAGAAAAATAATAGATACCACTAAAGATTGCGATGGAGTAATAAATAACCTTCCATTTTTACTAACATATATCGATCGGTTCAAGTTTTGGAAATGAAATTGCCTTTGATAAGAAGTGTTTATTTTCAATAAACATGGAAGGTATTATTTCGCCAATAATTTTTAAGAAGTGTAAACCGAGGATGGTAGTTATAAATGGGCGGGCATAAGCAAGACGTATGAATGAAGTAAAGAGCTCCAACCTAAAGTATCACAGAGCCGAGAGGCAAGCACATGACTTGAACATTCAGGTTCGAGTTTGGAAGTCTATCAGAATTCATTAGATTTACTAGGTTCGAAGTCTATTATTTATACTTATTTATTGTATATTAAACATATACACAAGATCCAAGCCAAAGTAATTGCGTTCATATGAATCCATAAGTTACCTCCATATCAGCCCCTGACAGAGGATAAAATTTAAACTATTCGGACGATTCCATAAGTTACCATTGCTATATCAGCTCCCAACGATGGATAAACTTTAAATCGTGTTAAAAAATAGAGTACTTTAGACTATTTTTTCCTTAAAGCATTTTGACATGTGGAGTCCAACCATTTCATGCTGGAGTTCTATTAATGGCAAAATCAAATACGAGATAATTTGCTAATAGTTAAATTATAAAAAAAAAAACTAATGCATAATAAAATTGAGTAATTTCAAATAGTACACGAATAAATTTGGACTTTTTTCAATAAAAATTTCAAGTGAATTGAAGCAATCAAAATTGAAGTTGATGTAATTTTCAATAAGTTGGTGGGTTGAGAAATTCAAAAGATGTGACGACAAAATGGGATCTAAACACAAGTCAGTGTAACCTTAAAACTAGACAAACCTGTAACTTTAATGCCACCTCTTTTCTTCATTTGCTTGCGGCTCTGAACATTCGGACTTTCTAGATGGCAATTAATATATATATATATATATATATATATATATATATATATATATATATATATATACCTTACTCCTATTCCGGATAGTGTAACCTATATCTGTTTATCGGGCGGGCTGGGACGGGTTGAACGGAAAAAACTCCAGCCCGTTTCTTTATTGGGCGGGTTGTTTAGCGGGATGGGAGCCGGTTGGGAATTTTGGGTTATTTAGGGTCTGTTCGGGTTCGGGCTAAACGGGTTGGGGCGGGGCGGGCTAGTGTATTTTTTTTGTTTTTTAATTAAATTTTGACCGTTGGCAACGATAAAAAAAATTATAACGGTAACTGGGCTGATAACGGGCTGAATCGGGCTGACCCGGGTTGAAAATGAATCAGCCCGGCCCGATTAACACCTATAGTGTAACCCCATAACGATCGAAAAATGCTCTGAGTCTCATGCTACTGTCCTAACCCGAGTCTTACTTCCATCATACACTTTCAGACTAGCCTCACACCTAGTACGAAGTAGAAAAATATTCAACTACTTCCTAACCTACAACCATAATGCTCGACTTCCCCACCTTCCGATCAAGATATATTCACCAAATTTCAGCGACTTCCATTAAAATGACGTCATCATCAGAAGTTTGCTTAATTAATGGTTGATCTAATTTTATATTTTGTATGGTTTATATAGTCGTGGTGGCTAATAATAGGATTCAACGGGTTTATTTAGATGCTATAATTTACATATTATATAAAGTAGAGTTTAATTTAAATTTTAATATATTGATGGTGTAAAAATATTTACATTGATAAATTTCTTATTATGTAATTATAAGTAAATTTTATGATAAATATTAATTCGATAATTTTATAAAAAATAATAACTATCTACTATCACAAATTAAAATGACACTGATAGTGTGAATTTTTTATTTTTTATTTTTTTACATTATAATATCATTAGTCCTAGACTGGTTGTTGTGTGACTGCACTTTAGTGCAGTTTCATTAAAAGTACATTAGACTTTTGCATGCTCCTTAAAAAGATATTAATTAAAAAATATTTTTGATTAAATTATCCTTATTTATCTTTAATTACAATTTATTGATATTATTACTTTGATCTCTATATTAATCTCGTCACATTTATTAGAGTCAGGTTAAAGGTATTAATTAATTAATTAATTAATCCTTTCTTTTTGTGATGAGCCAAAAGGTCATCACTTGCTTTCAAATTGAATTCTGTATTCCGAGGCCTTAAAACTTCTTTTAGCATCGCCTTGATTTACGTGCGTGGTCTGGGCGCGTAGCCGAAAAACTTAAATGAGAGAATCTGTGAAAAATGATAAATTTTGACTATAAAATGAATTAATTTGACTTCGGTCAATGTTGTGGGTAAACGGACCCGGACCCGTGATATAACGGTCCCGGAAGGTCCGTAGGAAAATATGGGACTTGGTCATATGCCCGGAATTGAATTCCGAGGTCCCAAGCCCGAGAAATGAATTTTTAAAGAAAATTATTTTCTGAAATTGTTTAAAGGAATTGGAAATGATTTTGATTAGAACATGTAGGTATCGGGCCCGTATTTTGGTTCCGGCGCCCGGTACAGGTCTTATATATGATTTAAGATGATTCTGTGGAATTTGGTGAGAAACGGATGCCATTTGACGTGATTCGGACCTTAAATGCAAAATTTGATGTTTTAAGAAGTTTTGAAATATTCCATTGATTTTTAGGTTTAATTCGTTGTTTAAGGGGTTAATTTGGCGATTTAATCGCACGGATAAGTTCATATGATGTTTTTGAGTTAGTACGTATGTTTGGTTTGGAGCCCCGAGGGCTCGGATGAGTTTCGGAAGGTTTTGGACTTATAAAAAGTTGCAGGTTTTTGTTGTTCAGTGCCCAGGGATTTTGTTCTTCGCGTTTGGGTGGGCCCACTCGCGAATGCGTAAGGCAAATCTCCCAGGTGTCAAACTTCTTCTTCGCGAACACGAAGCTGGAGTCGCGAACGCGAGGCTAAGGGGGGGATACCCTTCGCGAACGCGACACAGCACACGCGAACGCGATGGCTTGTGAGCCTGGGCAGGGGGAGGGGTATTAAACCTACGCGAACGCGACCACCTGGACGCGAACGCGAAGGCTCGAGGAGTTACTTCTCTGCGAACGCGATCCCTCTTACGCGAACGCGAGGGTATCTCAGGCCTGACTCATCGCGAACGCGATGAGCCTGTCGCGAACACGAAGACCAATTCCGCCCAGTCATTTTAAGTTTCAAAAACAGAATACATTACGGGATTTAACCCATTTTCACAAACTTCTTCTTCTCCGTACCTTTTGGGTGATTTTTGAAGAACTTCTTCACCATAACCTCTTGGGTAAGTAATCTTTGACTTGTTTTCTTTCATTTTTATCTACGCCCACTAGATTTCTAGGCCTAAAACATGGAATTAACGGTAGAAAATTAGGGATTTGGGTAGAGTTAGGGATTTTTGATTATTTGGGAATTTGACCTCGTTTTGGGGTCAGATTTCAAAACAAATTATATATTCGGGCTCGTAGGTGAATGGGTGATCGGATTTTGGTCCGAACCTCGTGTTTTGACCAAGCGGGCCCGGGGTCGATTTTTGACTTTTTGAGAAGAATGATTAGAAAGCTATAAATAAGCATTGAAATTGGATTGTTTAGCGTTTATTGATGTTATTAAGTCGATTATGTCTCGATACAATTGATTTGGAGCCGAATTCGAAAGGAAAGGCGGTGTTTAAGGCTTGAGTTGGCCGTGGAAGTTTGAGGTAAGTGTTTGGTCTAACCATAGCTTGAGGGAATAGGAGTTGTGTCTTATTTGCTATTTATTTCCTGTTGAGTATGACGTATAGGCATGGTGATGAGTATCTATACGTTGGTATCAAGCATGACCGTGAGTCTTATTTTGTGATTTTCATGACTTCGTTGTATTATTCATGTCTTGGTGAAGGTTTCTAATTGTTGTGTAAAGTTTGTGGAAAAAATTGTGACCTATGAACATTGAGGAGCGTTGGCTCAAGTTGTTTAACGAATTGTGAAAGTATAAGTGATAATTGAACCTCTAGAGCATTGGCTCGAGTTGTGAAGTAAAAGTGAGAAAGAGAAGAGATCATTATGTTGTTCCCTTGCCGAGACTTGATTGTTGAGTTGTTGTTCCCTTGCATTGAGTTCTTAATTGATATTACGGATGCTTAGGTTGATGCTTCTTTGTGTTGGATAAGGATTATGGTTATTCTCGGGGAACAAGTTTGATTATAGCTGATGTAGTTAGATGTTGGAACAAGTTTGATTATAGTTGAGGTGGTTAGATGTTGGAACAAGTTTGGTTATAGCTGAGGTAGTTAGATGTTGTAACGAGTTTGGTTATAGTTGTTTCTCCCTTGCCGGGACGTAATTACTTATGACGTCGAATCCCTTGTCGGGATAGTGTAGACCTTATTGATCCCTTGGCGGGACTCTCGTTATGATTGTAAATATTATATGTAGATCGGATTGCACGCCGCAATAATATTATATGTGGATCGGATTGCACGCCGCAACAATATTATATGTGGATCGGATTGCACGCCGCAACAATATTATATGTGGATCGGTTTGCACGCCGCAACAATATTATATGTGGATCGGGTTGCACACCGCAACAATATTATATGTGGATCGGTTGCACGCCGCAACAATGATATGATCGGGTTGCACGCCGCAACAATAATATATGTGGATCGGGTTGCACGCCGCAACAATGATAAATGATATGGATCGGGTTGCACGCCGCAACAGTGTTATTATATATTGGAATCGGGTTGCGTGCCGCAACAATTATTGATACAAATGTGTTTAGCTTGGATATTAGTTTCCTTTGTTTTGCTGTGAATTCTAAGCTGCCCTTAGACTGTTACTCTTGATTTACTGTTAATACTGGTATACCCCCGTAGCATGTATCCTCTCCCATCCTTACTTGTTTATTTCTGTTTTATTTTCCGTTGTACATTATATACTGCACAGGTTTATTTGATAGTCTGGTCCTAGCCTCGTCACTACTTCGCCGAGGTTAGGCTAGACACTTACCAGCACATGGGGACGGTTGTGCTGATACTACACTTTGCACTCTTTTGTGCAAACCCCAGTGTTGTAGACTTCGGACCGCGGTGGGATTGCTGATTCTTGTTCATGAGGCGACCCGAGGTAGTCCTGCAGATGTCCGCAGGCCTTGGCGTCTCATTCCATCTACTATTCCTGTTTCTTTCATGCTTTTCCAGAGACAGTGTTGTATTTATTTCTTTCAGACCTTTATTTGTAGTGTTCTTAGACCGTCTGTGAAATTGTGACACCAGTTATGGGTAGTCGAGACTCAAACAGTTGTATTGGATTCATGTTCAGATAGCTTATTGCTTTAGCTTCCGCTTATGTTAAATTCTACTGTTTAAATGTTATTACTTCGCAATTGTTAATGAATATTTTAAAAAAATGGGTAAAAAGGTAAATTGTGCAAATAATTGGCTTGCCTAGCTCGTATTAGTAGGCGTTATCACGACCCCGAGGGTGGGAAATCCGGATCGTGACACTTTTACTTTCTAAAATAACAATACAATAACCAATTAACTATAACAATCAAAAAGGACAGGAAGGAGTACTATTTAAAACTAGAAAATAAGGCTATGATTCCCAATATTTTGTTTGTTAGATATACTCGAAAGTGTTTCATTAAAATCAATAATTTAACCACAAATGCTACTATTATGACACCAATAAAGTAACGATTACAATCATATATTTGAATGCTTCAATTTGCATTTTTTCTTTGAGGTTACAACTTGCAATTGATAAATAAAGGCACCAAATTCGTACCAAAGTTGAAGGCCAAAATAATTGCCCCTATGTTGTTATATTGATGCAACAAGCTAACTACCTAGGCTTCTTACTCCATCCTCCCTATGATTTAAGGTATTATTTTATTTTTGGTGTTCGAGCCAGTTTACACACATTTTAATTAATTTCACGGAATATCTAAAACCATTTTAACCTTTCTTTACTTGAGTATTCTCTTTCTTATCGTTCTTGAGTATTCCAACTGGTCATAAATCATATTTTGTATTTGTAAATGTTGAAGCAATTAGTTAAATATTGGTCATTAATATTTACAAAATATAAAAGAGAGAGATTTCTCGATTAAATTCTCTTGGAACCTCAAAAAAGAGAAATTCAATAAAACTAGAATCTTTATTCAAACAAAGTACTTACAAAGATAATGAAATTCTACTTCTTTTAAAGATTTTTTTAATGACTATTACATTCACATTATTATATTATTTTTAGTTTTTCATACCGTGTCCGATACATATTAGAGCACGATTAAATTCACTGAAAAGTATCACATAAATAATAAAGCGTTTTCTAATGAATGCAATTTCATACTCAAACTTTAACCTGAGAAATTTGATTAAGGATGAATACATATTTAGCGCTTCACCATAATTCTTACTGGTACATTATTAGTTACTAGTTAATATTCTTTATTATTGAATAATTTTCCAATTCTAAATGTGAAATAAATAGAATATACCCATAAAAAATTACTAATTTTATTGGCTAAGAGGTAAAGTAACCTAAATGCTATAGGCCACAACAAAAGTTAAAAGTTTGGGGGGGACTAAATTTTGATACAAATCTTGAGCTCCCCGTGATATGGACTCATCATGATCAATTATATCAATTTCATGGACGTAAATTAAAGCAAGTGGTCCTTTATTGATTTATTTATCAAGTTAAAATGATGTAAAATCATCAACATGACTAATCATATTTTATCTTCCACGTACCTCGTTCCCTTTCCCCACCAAATTAAAAATGTAAAACCGAAAAAAGAATGAAAAGCATTGAAATTAAGTTAAGCCAGAAACACGCCTCAATATATACATATATGGCGAAACCAGATATACAATAAGGGTATTTAAATTTTAAACACCCTTTTCTGGTGGGAATATTTTACTCTATATATAATATAATTTTTCAATAATGAATATTCATTAGACCATCCTTGATCATACATAACTTCGCCCTCCTGTATATAAAGCTATCGACCTTGATTAAAAAGATATCTATCTCTTCCAACAACAACGAAAATGGGGGGGGGGAGATGAATATATATTATTCTTGATGAAAAATTAGTTGACGCATGGTTAAGTGATAATAGGCTATAATTACGTATTTTAATAGCTTATTACACTCTAATTTACTGCACTTTAATTAAGTTTGAGCTTTAATTGCTAGTATTTTGCACTAATTCTGTATTTTATGCCTTGTAGGAGTGATTCCGATCTATGTAGATGTTATAGAATGAATCAAGTTATTATGGAGCTTTGAAGTCTGAGTAAATGCCCAAAGATTAAGTTTCGTGTTCGGGGATCAACGGATGATAGGGCAAAGAAACAAAGAATCAAGCAGGCATATTGTGTATTGTCTAGTAAAATATACATAACTTTTCGCTCAGAACTCTGTTTAGGCATCACAATATATTTTTGAAAAGTTAATTCAAAGTGTTACAACTTTCATGTTTTACGTTTTTTCAAATTCCCAACATAACGGGGTGAAAAATGCGCGGCAAGTGCACAGCTGCGCACTAACCGCACATATGAGGCAGAAAGTGTGAAAAGTGCGCGACCAAGTGCGCGAGCACACTTCCAGGTGCACGGCGCACACGTTCTGCCCGGGAAAAGTGCCCTTTTTTGCGTATGAGAATGTATAATTGTTTGGGCCCGACCCTACTTGGTATATATACATAGAAAAATGGTATTTTGAGGACCTTTTGACACATTTTATGTAACGACCCGACTGGTCGTTTTGCTTTTTAGAACCTCGTTCCCTTAAATAAAACTTCATGCGCTTGCTTTAATTAAACTATGACCTGCAAGGATGGTTGGTTCGGGATTTAGAAGAGTTTGGGTTGAAATATGCTCATTTGATTCCTTAAGATTTTCTTAAAAGGCTAAGTTTGACTTTGCTCGACATTTTTAGCAAACGGACCCGGATTCGTATTTTGACGGTTCCGAAGGGTCCGAAAGAAAATATGGGATCTGGGCGTATGTCCAGAATTGAATTCCGAGGTCCCTAGCCCGAGTAATGAATTTTTATTAAAAATTATTAAACTGAAATTCTAAGGATTTAAAACTAATTAATGATTTATCACATTGGTATTGGGCTCGTATGTTGGTTCCGAAGCCCAGTACAGGTCCAATATAACATTTAAGACTCGCCCGCCAAATTTGGTATCAATCCAAGTAGTATAAGTACGTTTCGGCACGTTATAAGTGAATTTAAGAACTTGAAGTTCATAAGTTTGATTCAATTGGTTTTAGGGGTGATTCGTAGATTTAGCGTTGTTTCGGATGTTCCGAAGGTTCGAGTGGGTCCGTTTCATGATTTCAGACTTGTCGGTATGTTTGAGCAGGGAGCCCCGAGCTTCAATCGAACGAGGCTCGAGTGAAGTTGGAAAAGTTAAAAAGGGCTGAAGTATCTGGTATATGTCATGCGGTTGGTCAGCCGCAGGTGCGAGACCGCAGAAGCGATCGCCCTCTCGCAGATGCGGCCAAGGCAGTATGGGCTAGAAACCACAGAAGCGGCTCCGTAGCAGCGGTCCTAGCCCACTTGGCCAAGTACACAGATGCGGTCTCTTTCTCGCGAAGCGGGACCGCAGATGTGGTCCCCTGACCGCAGATGCGGAAATCGCTGAAGTAGTGGGCTTCATTTAATACGGGTTCTAAGTCATTTTTGCCACTTTTCACTCCTCCATTGGCGATTTTGGGAGCTTTTGAGAGAAGACTTCCACCTAGCATCTTGAGGTAAGCTTATCCTACCTATTCCTAGTTTAATACTTATATCTTAGGTAGATTAAATACTAGGATTAGGGTAAAATCATGGGGTTAGAGCAAAACCTAGGGTTTTGACAAAAGTTAGATTTAACCACAAAATTTGTTATGAAATGAATTAGAAATCATATATTATTGATCCTTAGGTTATAGAGAACAACTTCCTTCGAAAAATTTCGGAATCCGGGCATGTGGGCCCGGGGTCGGATTTTAGGAAACTTGTGGTAAGGGTTAAGAAATTGTTTAAATAGCTAGAATACGATCTTGTGAGCTTATATTGACTAGTTCCTACCTCATTTAACTAGTTTTGGATCGTTCGATTCCGAATTGAGGGTTTGGGCTCGTTCTTGGTATTGGAAGTACACTTTGGAGCGAGGTAAGTATTCTTTCTAATCTTGTAAGAGGGAATTGTCCCCATAGGTGTAATAATTGAATAATTTGCTACTAAATGCGGGGGCTACGTACGCACTAGGTGATGAGAGTCCGTGTGTAGCTACTATTATGTTAATTGTTTGAGTAGTCTAGGAACCGTATCATGCTATATTTGTGAATTGTCTATACTATCTTGCTAATGTGATCACGGAGGATATGCTAGGAACTTGGAAAGGAATATAAGCGAATATATATACTTGTTGGACACTTGTATGAATTTGTTTGAAAATAAATGCGCCTTCATGTGTTTTCTTGATATTAATTGATATTTATGGATCGGGCGATCGCCTCGGTAGAAATAGATGCATCTATGGTTCGCGTCATTCGACCCTCTGGTAGTGCATAGTTTATTTTCTGTTGGATCGGGCTGCCGACCTCGGCATAATGTGCGCATGATATCTATATGAAATCTTATCCATGACTTGTTCTGCTAAATACTTGAAATGTAAATGGTTAACTATAAAATTGTTAAGAACATGACTTATTACCTCTTGCTACAAACTATTGATTATTTGTGACTCCCATACTTAGCATAACACATTATTATATTATTTGACCCTAGTAAGTATCAAGTCGACCTCTCGTCTACTTCTTCGAGATTAGACGAGATACTTACTGGGTACATATTGTTTATGTACCCATACTACACTTCTGTACTTTATTGTACAGGATCTGAGGCAGGTACATCTGGCTATCAATCTGGTGCGCGCTCCTGATTCATAGTCCAAGACTTCCACGGTGAGCTGCTCCCTTCCTGTGCCGTTCAGCAGCTTGATGGAGTCTTTCTTTACTTTTGTTGTCTATTCTATCTCAGACAGTATGATAGTTTTATTCTTTTGTACCCTCTACTAGTTGTCCACTACTTGTGACACCAAGTCTTGGAACACACATTAGTAGACTATTATTTTGGGGTTGTATAACTATTTTTGGCACATTACTGATCATTTCTAGTTTTAACTTTAACTTAAGAAAATGCTGCACTTATTTTTGGTGAAATTAAAATGAGAACTTAACTATATTTTCGAGTTGGATTGCCTGACAATGGTGTTGGGCGCCGTCCCGATCTATTATGGAAATGGGTCTTGACACTTTAGACCTAAGGAGAGCATGGGGCCGCCGTGGAGACCGGGGATTCGACCTAAGAAGGCAAGAACACACGAGGAGCAAGGCGGAGAATTCTTCTACGAGTTTTTCACTTCCTTCTTCCTATTTTCATTATTGGTTATGAATTATAGTATTGTAGTTATGCATACTATTATGAGTTTGTTATTTAGGGTTTTGATGGAAACTATTGGAGGATGATTTTCCTGTTACGTTAATATAGCTTTTCTGTAGATTTTTCTCTAATTGTTCAACTATACGTTTATATTGTGGTTAGTTGAAGAGCTCTCAATCGACTGTGCCTATTTAGTGTGTATTACTCGGGAGAGAGTGCATAGTTAGGTAGTTGTTGAACAACACTCCTAACGTATATAGGGGATCAATATGTAGGGTTTAAAGGTGGGTTTAGGGATAACAAAACCTTGGTGTGATCTGAGTGAGTCGTACTTAATGCCAGCTAGCGTAATTCGAGAAAATATGTCTAGTAAATTGTGATAGTAACTTGGAAAAGAATTACGACACTCAGAGCGCTCATGATCGGTAGAGAAAACTTAGGCAAATTTATAGAAAATTTAGCGGAAAGGATTTCGACAATAGGGGAAATCATAACTATATACCTCCTTAATCTTGTCTCCAATCATTATCCTTGTTAATTGATATTTTTACTGCTTTCTAGTATTTGTTAGTAATTAGATAAAAATAAGCATTATAATCTTCATAATTAGATAATTGTTTGGACTTGTGTTTCTTAGCGATATTGAATAATTGTAGCTAAGTCTTAGTTCTCTGTGGGATTCGACTCCGGACTTGTATATCGAATTATATTTGCAACGACTGCTTGGTCTTTTTTAGAAGGCATAATTGGGCATGATCAAATTTTCATGTCATTGTTGGGGAAATAACGGTGCAGCTGTAGGTGTACATATTTCTAGGTTGCAAGTTTGAATTGTTATTTTTATTTTCTTGTATTTGATTTTTTTAAAAAAAAAAATTGATTTGAGAGGCATCTTGGAATTATGAGAGTTTTGATATTGTGATGACCCACTTGTGTTGCAAGTGCATTCAACATTTCGAGGCCTAAAAACCTCCCTTTTTACTCCACCTTGATTTACGTGCATGATCCGGACTTATATTCGGAAAGCCTTCTATGTGAAAATATGAGAAATAGAAATTTTAGAATTAAAACTTTGATTATGGTTGACCTTTGTCAACATTTTTAGCAAACGGACCCGGATCCGTATTCCGACAATCCCCAGAGGTCCGTAGTAAAATATGGGACTTGGGCATTTTCCCGGAAATGAATTCTGAGGTCCCAAGCCTTAGAAATCAATTTTTGAAAGAAATTATTTTACTGAATTATCTAAGGAATAAAGAAAAGAATTAATGTTTGAAACCATTGTTATCGGGACCGTATTTTGGTTCCGGAGCCCGGTACAAACTTGTTATAGTATTTGAAAGATAACTCTGAAATTTGGTGAAAAACGGAGTTTATTTGACGTGAGTTGGACTTCCGGTTGAAGAGTTATTAACTTTGAGAGTTCTTGAGTAAAATATTGAGTTTTGAGGTTTAATTCATGATTTTACATGTTATTTTGATGATGTAATCGTATGAGTAGGTCCATATGATATTTTTGAGTTAGTATGCACACTTGGTTTGGAGTTCCGAGGGCTCGGGTGAGTTTCGGGTAGGTTCCGGGATGTCTTAGGCTTAAAAACATAGGTGTTGCAGGTTCAGAGAAGTGGAAGGCCTCTGAACCGACCAGTGGCGTCCACACAAAAAGGAATGCTGCCGCAGAGGGGCTTGTGAAGCTGCACTGAATTTTGTGCGGACCGCGGTAAGGGCCTGTGCGGCCCCACTAGATTCTGTGCGGTCCGCGGTGAAGAACGTTTCACTGTTCCGACTTCGGAATCACATATCTTTTGATTTACAAGGAGTTGTGAGATGATTCAAAAACGAAAGTTGTAGTTCTTTGTCTCTAGCTTCCAGAAAGGTAAAGAAATCATAATTTGGACATCTGTAGAGAAAGTTATGGCCAAAATACTAAAATATGTCCCTGCAGTCAACCAGGTGAGCTGTGCGGCCGCACTCCATTTTGTGCGGTCCGCACAGGGGGTCTGAGAGGAGTATATTTAGACGATATTTTCAATTATTTTCATTTTTCAAAACCCCAAAAACATAAGAGACAATTTTTCAAACAACATTTCTTCTCTAAAACGTTGGTAAGTGATTTCTAACTCATTTTCTTCACTCCTTAACATCTTTTAACATGATTTCAACTCAAAATCAATGATTTTCACGGGGGAAATTGGGTGTTTTGGGTAGAACCTAGGTTTTTTTCAAAAATTGGGGATTTGGACCTCGATTTGAGGTCCGATTTCAAAATAAATTATATATTTGAATTCGTGGGGGAATGAGTAATCGGGTTTTGGTTCAAACCTCGGGTTTTGACCATGTGGGCCTGGGGACGATTTTTGACTTTTTGGATAAAACTTTGAAAACTCATTTTCATGCATTGGGGTTAATTCATTTAGCGTTTATTGATATAATTAAGTAATTTGTGACTAGATACGAGCGAACTGGCGGTGGAATCAAGGGGTAAAGCTATAATTGAACCTTGAGTTGTGTTCGTGGCATCGAGGTAAGTGTTTGGTCTAACCTTAGCTTAAGGGATTAAGAGTTGAGTCATATTTGCTAATGTGGTAATTTTTGAGTACGACATATAGACATGGTGACGAGTATCTATATGTTGGTGTCTAACATAACCGTGAGTCTTTAAATTGTGAATATCTTGATTTCGTTGTATCTTTCATGCCTTGGTGATGATTTCTATTTGTTGTGAAAAGCTTGTGGAAGGAAATTGTGACCTTTGAACATCGAGGAGCATTGGCTCAGGTTATATTACAAATTGTGAAAGTATATGAGATGATTGAACCCTTTGGAGCATTGGCTCAAGTGGTAAAGTGAGTTATAAAATAAAAGTAAAAGAAAGAGAAAGCCGGGATTTAATTGTTTAATTGTGTTCCCTTGCCGGATTTTCTATTATTATTTTGTTTATTCCCTTGCCCCTTTGTTTGTGATTGTTGTTTGGGTGAGGAAGAGTGTTAAAGCACGAAGGGTGATGTCGTGCATTGTTTGTTATTGTGAGGAAAGAGTGTAAAGCACGAAGGGTGATGTCGTGTCGCACGACGTACCATTCTGTGCCGATTCTATTGATTATATGGTGAGGAAAGAGAGTAAAAGCACGAAGGGTGATGCCGTGCACATTTTGATTATATGATTGTTTTGGTGAGGAGGAGAGTAAAAGCACGAAGGGTGATACCGTGCACATTTTGATTATATAACTGCTTTGGTGAGGTTGAGAGTAAAAGCACGGAGGGTGATGCCATGCAATTGTTGATTTCTGCTTCCTTGTTGATATTCTAGTTATGCCATTTCTTTCTTTACTTGATGCCTTTCTATTCAGAACTATTATCTCTCCCACAGCATGTTTCCCCCTCCCACATTGATTGGTTATTTCTATATTTCTTTTTCGCTGTATATATATATGAACTGCACATGTTTATTTGGTAGTTTGGTCCTAGCCTTGTCACTACTTCGCCGAGGTTAGGCTAGACACTTACCAGCACATGAGGTCAGTTGTGCTGATACTACACTCTGCACTGTGTGCAGATCCAGGAGCAGCTTTCGGACAGTAGTTGGAGGGCTTCCTTCAGTCCACTCGGAGACCCAAGGTAGACCTGCAGGCGTCCGCAGGCCCTGTCGTCTCCCTCTATCTCTATTTCCTATTTCATTTTCCTTCTATTCAGAAATAGTGTATTATTATTTCTTCAGACTTTGTATGTAGTAAATCTTAGACCGTCTGTGACACCAAGTTTTGGGTGGTTGAGACTTAAGTAATCATAATAGACGTAGATTTAAGATATTTAATTGTTATCTTCCGCTTAATTATTTAAAGTTCCGCTGCTTTCCTGTTATCGCCTTACATTTGTTAAAAAGGAGTAGTTGATTAATGAAGTAAGAGGTTAAGGGTTTGGCTTGCCTAGCTCACACTAGTATGCGCCATCACGACTCCCGAGGGTGGAAAATCTGGGTCGTGACAGATGTTGGTAATTCTACTTTTGATCCTCCTTATGCATATTGTGGAGGAAACCACCCATTACAAAGTTGTCAAAATATTCTCGAGAATGAGTTATGTGCACCAACTCAATCTTTTGTGTGGAATGTGTGTGATATCTGTGGTGGTCAAGATGGTCACTTTAATGATTGTGCTTATGTTTCTTATCTTCCCCCAACCCCTTACTATGATGATTCTACTTTTTCTGGTGAAGTTAATCGGAACAAAGAACCCTGGGAAGCTTACATGAAGGAGATCAAAGATATGTTAAAGTGTTTCTTGGAACTATATGATAAGAAACCACTGTAGATACAAATTCAAGAGGCAACTATTCACCACTTGGAGGCTCAAGCAAATAACCTAATTGAACTTTGTAAAGCGCAACAAGCTTACATTGTGGATAATAACCAAGAAGAGCATGAATTGGCTGCAGAAATTGCCATTATACTGGAGGATTTAAAAAAATATGAGGAGGTGCTCCTAGAAAGCAAAGTCATTGGAAGAAAGCAAAAACAAGTGAGATGGTTAGAATTAAGTGTAGGATGCCCGCACAAAGAACCTGGGAGAAGTCCGAGTATCCCATGAGCTGCTAATGCTTCGGCCTATGGCCTACCAGGGAGTTTCTTTTATCCTCTTGTATTTATGAGTGTGCATTGTGAACAATATACGTTTAAGTGTGGGGTGAAGAGACTATTTGGGTAATTTTCTATGCTATTTTAGTTGTGTTATTTTATGCGTGTTGGAAAGAAGTATGGAGTTAATATATATTGATGTGAAGGTAGAGTTATGGTTTGACATAAGTGTGGGATTTTAAATGTTAAAATGTATGTATTAAAGTGCTTAGGGAGGTGTAATCACTCTTATATCTAAATGTATCTTACCTGACCTGCAACCTACATTACAACCAATTAAAGTCATACTTGATCCTATATTTAATGAGATCGATTACTAGAGTAGTACATTACGGGCAAGCCTATGGTGCATCTTTTGTGCCATATGATGTTATTTCTAAGAGTGAGTGAATTCTTTCTATCTTGAGTGCCTAAGTGTTCTTAAATTTTATTGTGTGGAACTACTCTCTTTTTTTGTGTGAGGGCGTTTGATTCATGAAGGAAAGGTGATACTTGACCTCTATGTCAGAGTAAGTGGGTGAGTTTTGAATAATGTGTGGTACTTGTGAGTCAAATCTTGAGGTGAAGATGTTACGCTTTTGTGCTTAGTCTATTTTAAATATTCTTGGTATGATAAGTTAGGAGAATTGTTTAAAAAGATCGTGTCTATATAAAGTGTAGTTTGATTGCTCGAGGACGAGCAATGTTTTATTCAGCTCCTGATTCGGAGACGAAGTCAGGATTTAAAGTTTATAGGTTATGAATTTACTATTAAGTTCAGAGTTTGTCTTAGTTGTTGGGTTCATAATTGATATTTGTACATATTTTATGAATTTTTCAATACAAATACAGAATCTAAACAACTGTTATTGAGTTCGTCTGAACTCATAGTACTCTAGTTCCTCCCGTCTCGTATACGTACATTCACGGTATATGAAATAGGGTTATCACTAACTCGAGATTATATATATTTGACTTGAAAAGTTGGCTCATTAAGGAAAAAACTAAGTAGGAGTTTGGACATAAAAGTTATAATTTTTAAAGAAAAAAATAGTATTTGGAGTTAAGTTGAAAAATAGTATTTGGACATGCATTTCACTTGAAAAAATATTTGTGGTTTTATGAGTGGGAAAAAAAATTGAAAATTTTGAAAAAGTGGTCAAAATCACTTTTTGGTTTTTGAAAAACTCTTTTTTGAAATTTTTATTTGCAATTTTTAGCATCATCATATATTCTAGTCAATAATGTGCGAATTGTTATAAAACAAAGACTATAAAGTAAAGACAAGTATAGAGAGAAACTGATATATTATTCGAATTCAAACTGATGTACATAATGAACTGAAATCTCTTCTATTTATAGAAGAAAGGAAGCTGCTACTACAAGCTGCTGTGTAAGCTGCTACTACAAGTTGCAGTGTAAGCTACTATAAGCTGCTGTGTAAGCTGCTACTACAAGCTGCTGTGTAAGCTGCTACAAGTTGCTGTGTAAGCTGCTGCTGTACCATATATGGATAATCTTCTACTGAGAGCAATATTTATCCATAACGGAGTACTGAATGTGTAAGCTGCTGCTGTACCAGATATGGATAATCTTCTACTGAGAGCAATATTTATCCATAACGGAGTACTGAATGGATAAGCTTATTATACCCGGTATGGATAATCTTCTACCGGGGGTAATGTTTATCCATAACTGGGTACTGAAAAGATAAGCTTATTATACCCGATATGGATAAACTTCTACTGGGGGTAATGTTTATCCATAACCGGGTACCGAAGTGATAAGCTTCTTCAGGAAGCTTATTTCCAATATAGTACTAAATAGATAAACATATTTACGGTGGAGTCTCATATGGATAAGCTTCTTCAGGAATCTTTTTTACAACGGAGTACTAAATGAACATCCATAATATAATATATTTATAATACTCCCCCTTGGATGTTCATTAAAAGATAATGTGCCTCATTAAAACCTTACTAGGAAAAACCACGTTGGAAAAAAAATCCCAGTGAAGGAAAAAGAGTACACATATTTAGTAAGACGCATTGCTAGGCGCCTCATTAAAAACCTTATAAGGAAAACCCCATGGGAAAAACCTTAGTAAGGGAAAAAGAGTGCATCGCGTATTTTACTCCCCCTGATGAAAACCTTGTTTCAAATATTTGAGTCTCCGCATTCCAATCTTGTATACCATCTTCTCAAAAGTTGAAGTTGGCAAAGATTTAGTGAATAAATCTGCTGGATTATTACTTGAACGGATTTGTTGCACATCAATGTCACCACTTTTCTGAAGATCGTGTGTGTAGAACAATTTTGGTGAAATGTGCTTCGTTCTATCTCCTTTTATAAATCCTCCCTTTAATAGTGCTATGCATGAAACATTGTCTCTGTATAATATTGTGGGTCTTTTATCACATTCCAACCCACATGTTTCTCGAATGAATCACTGATCTCAATCATATGCATTCCCTGCTTGCCGGTTTGAAATCGAACTTTATGGGTATCGGATAAATAACCTGCATTACCAATATGATCTGCACCACTTTTGTTAGCATTAGCAAGATAAATAAGTGCACCATCTACACCGAGATAGAGTATTTCAGGACCAAGGAGTTCCTCGTCCTCTTCTGGAGGTCGGAACAAATCCTTATTTACTTCAAGTGATCGAACAACCATTGGTGTACTCAATGGGTGCGCTTTGTCCATGTAAAAGCGTTTTAAGACCCTTTCTGTATAGGCAGATTGATGGATAAAGATCCCATCTGCTAAATATTCAATTTGCAGACCAAGACAAAGTTTTGTCTTTCCAAGATCTTTCATCTCAAATTCTTTCTTAAGATATTCAATTGCCTTTTGAAGCTCTTCTGGAGTTCCAACAAGATTTATGTCATCAACATAAACAACAAGTATAACAAATTCTGATGCCATTTTCTTTATAAAAATACATGGACAAATAACATCATTTATGTAACCTTCTTTCAGCAAATATTCACTAAGGCGATTATACCACATGCGCCCAGATTGCTTTAAACCGTACAAAGATCTTTATAATTTGATCGAGTACATTTCTCAAGACTTTGAATTATATGCTTCGGGCATTTTCAATCCTTCAAGGATCTTCATATAGATTTAGCCAAATAAGTCATATAGGTTAAGACTTGTATCTAAATGGTACGACATCTTCAAATGTCTAGACTGCTAGTCCGATCCTCACAATCGTTTACAATATTGTGCACTATATTGTGTTAAATGTATCGTCGACGATCATTTTGTGTCAGTTCCGAAGCGACATAACTTGTGGAGATCTCATCACTTTCTTTATTTTCAGGTACCTGAACTTTTCCGGGAGTTTCATGAAATGTTATGTCGTGGGCTCTTCTAGAGCATATTTCCTCCTCATTATGATCATTTTGATCATTAGCTCCTACTATTTTTCAAGGATTGTTACCTTTGGAACCGATTGGTCTACCACGCTTCATGCGTACAGTAAACTCTATCCTTCAGGGACTTTAATTTTAATAGGAGCATTTGCAGCTGAAATATGATATTTAATTTTAGATCAGCAAATGCTTCTGACATTCGACTTGAATTATCTTCTAAGTGAGGATCATGATAATTTCGATTCATATAGCATATTTTTCAACTGCTTATTCCATCCCCCAAATGTTAGAAAAACTAACATATATCCCCAATCATCTTTGGGAAACATATCTTTGTGTATTATGGTAGAGAAATTAATCATATACCACGCAACAAAAGATAGTAAAAATATTTGGTTTCTGATCCTAAACCAATTGTGAAGGGAGGACTTATCATATATTGTTGATCTGATGCATACAAGTGCTGCTATATGCAATTTAGAAAATCTTAGACCAACACATGAAGCTTTGTTCTCATAAGCAATGGTTTAGACATTAATAGGAGGTATTCAATGCTAAACCAGCTTGGATATAAACCAAGCATTATCAAGATGAACTGTCTTGATTTCATAATCTGAAAATTATGCTCTTAATCGAGAAAAGCAATTCCAAATGCCAAACTGCAGGTTGACAATAATTACACATGTAACCATCTCATATATGCACCTATAAGTGGTTCACATGATAGGTGAACGGGCCCATATTCACCTTTTATATATTTCAGAATCAGGGGTCTTAGTCCCAACTTTAGCTGGTATAATCAATTCATTATGAGAACAAGCAACACATGAGAATTCCTGAAGAATCTTCTAGTTCTTTAGTATATGCTTATCTGAATTCTCAAATAGCTCATTTAAAAATGGCAAATGAAAACTTCAAGTTTATCATGTCATGTGTTATCTCTTAGTAAACTTCTGGTTTACTATGGCATAAACTTTTGCTTTAGTAAACTTCTGGTTTACTGTGATACATGATATAGTACAAATTAAAGAATAAGGCAGGTAACTTAAAAATGGCAAATGAAAACTTCAAGTTTATCATGTCATGTGCTATCTCTTAGTAAACTTCTGGTTTACTATGGCATAAACTTTTGCTTTAGTAAACTTCTGGTTTACTGTGATACATGATATAGTACAAATTAAAGAATAAGGCAGGTAACTTCTCACATACATATTATTTTACCCCCTATGATTGTGGAAACATGAAGATTATCAATCTTCCAATCATTTGTAGTCTCAATATGATAGCCATTTGTATTAGTAAACTTCAGGTTTACTACAACATATGTTTTGACCATAATCATATAATATGAATGACATATTTGTATATAAGCTCTTCGAGAGCCTTAATTTATTATCCACAATCTAATATTTATCTGGCACTACTGGTGTCATGTATTCTTTAGGCAAACATTTAGCTCTTCAGGAGTTATTGATACATTTTGTACTATCAAATATTGCTCAGACACTGCTGGTGTCATGAGAGAAAATCACAATCAAATAAACAATGTAAAACAATTGTTTAAGCACACGAAAACTCTTCTTCATAATATTTTTCCACTTCAGGAGGCAATTTCAACTGTGTTACTTCTTCAGGAGCAAATTTAAAATACGAAATATTGAGTATATATTCTCTCAATTATATTAACTCTTCTGGAGGTGAATTGTAATGTATTCACATCAAGAGCGCGTTCATATTTACCCGACTTATTAGTATTGTCACATTCACTTCAGGGAATGGATTAATATTATCAAAAGTTCTCATCCTTCAGGAAATCGAACATAATTATCTGAATGCGCATTAATCACATCAAATTGTGATGCCTCAACCTCTTTTAAAATATTTACTACTTCAGGAGCAAATCGAGGCGTGCATTTAATATAGAGAATATTTATGTAGCTTATCTTCAATTGTAACTATAGAAAGCCTAAATTATCACTTCTGGTGATCATAGACATATACCACTTCTGGTGGTTAACAAAATATAATTACAATGAGATATATGAAATATAACTACTTCTGGTGGTTGTATATTTCTTGCAAACTCTGCTAGAGTTTAAGTTGATCTAATAATATTATTCATATTCTTTAAAATGACATAAATAAGATATATTATAGTAAACATCATTATCAAATCATAATTTTTCTTTATGTACAATAATTACATAACCATATTATCTATTACAAATAACAAAAATTAAAATATTTACATTTCTACAGATTCACCACCGATTACATGACTTGTTTCTCCTTCTGGGAGTGCAAAGTAATCAGCTACATCCAAATGCATGAAGTCTAAATTATCTTCAGAAATAAAATTTGCTTCAGCATTTTTCTCTGTCTTCTTCAGGGAGGCTTGATAAAGCTCAACCAGGTGCTTTGGCGTACGACAAGTACGTGACCAGTGCCCTTTTCCTCCACATCTATAGCATGCATTTTCTGCATTTGGCGCTTGCACCGCTTCATGCTTTTGTTCCTTCCTTTTCCACTGCTGGTGGTGAGGAGGCTTCTTTGGTGCATTATTATTACCATGATTGGGGTTTCTTCCCCGACCACGGCCATGACCACGACTGGGGCCACGACCTCTTCCACGTTTAGCTTGGTGGAAGTTCGTCTCATTCACTTCAGGGAATGGACAAGAACCAATAGGTCGGCTTTCATGATTTTTCATTAATAGCCCATTATGTTGCTCTGCTATAAGAAGATGTGAGATAAGTTCAGAATACTTTTTAAATCCCATCTCTCGATATTGCTGCTGCAGGAGCATATTCGAGGCATGAAAAGTGGTGAAAGTTTTCTCCAACATATCATGATCAGCAATATTATCACCACATAACTTCAATTGGGAAATAATTCTGAACATAGCAGAATTATACTCACTGATAGATTTAAAATCTTGTAGCCTTAGATGAGTCCAATCATATCGTGCTTGTGGAAAAACGACCATCTTCAGATGGTCATATCTATATTTCAAATTATTCCACAGTATGACTGGATCTTTAACAGTAAGATATTCCATTTTCAGGCCCTCATCAAGGTGATGGCGTAGGAATATCATTGCTTTGGCACGGTCTTGGTTTGATGCCTGATTTTTGTCTTTGATTGGTGTCTGTCAGACCCATCGCATCAAGATGAATTTCAGCATCAAGCACCCAAGACATGTAGCTTTTGCCCGATATATCCAGGGCTACAAATTCAAGTTTAGAAAGATTTGACATTATTTAGGAAAAGAAAGTTCTTACCTCAGATACTTTCAAAATATTTGCTCGAGATGGTAGAGCTTCGTGCTGATAACGTGTTATGAAATAAAGACTATAAAGTAAAGACAAGTATAGAGAGAAACTGATATATTATTCGAATTCAAACTGATGTACATAATGAACTGAAATCTCTTCTATTTATAGAAGAAAGGAAGCTGCTCTGTAAGCTGCTACTACAAGCTGCTGTGTAAGCTGCTACTACAAGCTGCAGTGTAAGCTACTATAAGCTGCTGTGTAAGCTGCTACTACAAGCTGCTACTGTACCAGATATGGATAATCTTCTACTGAGTGCAATATTTATCCATAACGGAGTACTGAATGGATAAGCTTATTATACCCGGTATGAATAATCTTCTACCGGGGGTAATGTTTATCCATAACTGGGTACTGAAAAGATGAGCTTATTATACCCGGTATGGATAATCTTTTACCGGAGGTAATGTTTATCCATAACTGGGTACTGAAAAGATAAGCTTATTATATCCGATATGGATAAACTTTTATTGGGGGTAATGTTTATCCATAACCGGGTACCGAAGTGATAAGCTTCTTCAGGAAGCTTATTTCCAATATAGTATTAAATAGATAAACATATTTACGGTGGAGTCCCATATGGATAAGCTTCTTCAGGAAGCTTATTTACAACGGAGTACTAAATGAACATCCATAATATAATATATTTATAACACGAATCATGCTTTCCAAGTTGAAAGACCCTTTCATTTCATAAGTTAATGTTCTTCTCCCTGTTTGACAAACACCACTTAAATAATAAATTATAGTTGATATTGTCAAACTCATCTCAATTACTTTAGGTTTTAAAAAGTATTAACTCCACATTATGCACCGCTAATGAAACTTTGATAAACCACTACAATAATAATAATATATTTAGTGTATTTTTACAGTGTAACGTTTGAAAAAGTTAAAATATACACAAATTTTACTTATATCTTCTCAAAGGAGATAAGTTATTTTCGATAGACAAATCGATTAAACTTTGATGAACTAATAAGGAAAAGGAATTGGTCACTTCCTTTGAGCCAACCTACTATGATTTGACAAAAATAAAATCCTTAGTTCAAGTAATAGGAATACTAGCTATTTGAGTTGTACCCTTTAATGATGTGATGTGATGATAACGACTTTTTCTTATATAAATAAAAGATTCAAGTTCGAATGTTAAATATAAAAACTTCAAAAGAAAATACTTTACTTTTCTTAATGACCTTTATGGCAAAAATCCAAATTAATTAAACACGTAGTGTTTGGATTCAAATACTTGAACCAAAAAAAAAAAAAAGAACCTTAATTTGTTAATGGTAACTAAATTACAATAATTACGATGACGTTTGTTTGACTCAAAAGATATTGAAATTTTTATAAACAAATCAATCAAAAAGAATGAAGGGGTAAATCTTAGTTAAACATAATAAACTCCAAATCGATAAACTAATTGAAAAAATAATGCATAAGTGAGATTGAGGTAACCAATATTATTAAAACTTTCCATTGTGACTCCCATTAATCAATGGAGGAGATCATTTTACATATTTTTTTGGAGATTGTTTCGTTCTTCTTTTTACTATGAAGATTACAGAGGAGAGAACAAGGGAGAGAGAAAGAAGTAAAAAACCGCCCCCTTTACCGACGGTTTTACCCCACTGTATATAGTCATGGAACCTTTGCTATGTATTTGGTCTGACGCTCTTTCACACTGTGACTGCCTTGGTCGTCCCTTAAACGCTGTTTCTTCTGGTTCGACGGGTATCATTAGTGCGGGATATGGAATAGACCATGTCATCTTTCGCCGCCTCGCTGCTTGGACGGGGTGTTGGTCAGCTTGATCGAATCGATCAGATTTTGACCAATACAACGTTAATTATTTTATTTTTCATTTTGAATCCTTCTTTTAAAATTGTGTCCACCCTCGAGAAACACAACTCATGCATATCAATTCAAACTTTTTAATATTCTTATTACCGATAGAAGTTTCAATTGAACTGATAGAAGCGGAGCTAAAATTTAAAATTTATATATTCTAAATTTACTAAGAAACTCATAACTTAGTTTAGTTATTGAGTTTGCAATATATATATATATATATATATATATATATATATATATATATATATATATATTAGTACAAATACTATATTTAAGAAAAAGTGACGATATTCAACTGAACCTGTGTCTAATAGATTAACTCCGCCTTGGTGACCTGATACTTGTGTTATGGTAGATAACATATAATAAATAATTAAGGCGTGTGCAAACTAATTTGATAATGAAAAAATGATATTGTATAGCCGCTATAAAAATAATAGCCGAAAAAAGTATAAAATTTATATATTTTTTGTATATATATATATATATATATATACAAAAATATGTTATATACAAAAATTATATAACTTTTACATACTTTTTCGGCTATCAAATATAAATAATTTCTGGTACGAGCTAGAAGTGATAATACTATTTGATATGTAATATTATTTTTGTTATTAAAAAGAAAATTTTTGTTTTAAAGTCGAAAACAAAGAAAAAGAAAAGTAGAAGACGTCAAATCGCGGAATTCCCGAAGATGATATTATTATTATTATTATATTATTATTATTATTAATAAAGAGAAAAATACACAAAATAG
The DNA here is from genome assembly GCF_000393655.2 of Nicotiana sylvestris. Taxonomy (NCBI): domain Eukaryota; kingdom Viridiplantae; phylum Streptophyta; class Magnoliopsida; order Solanales; family Solanaceae; genus Nicotiana; species Nicotiana sylvestris. Next base: position 5,948,732 of record NC_091067.1, on the reverse strand, counting down.
TTTTGAGTTTGTTGGCCTATTTTACTAATCAAAATTGGGTGGCGCCAAAAAAAAAAAACCGACTGCTTCTTCTTCTTTTTCTTCTCCTCCTCTCTCCCCAACCATATTATACGGTTAATTAACGTATCTTCGCCGGAAAATTAACGGCGGCTATCGTCCGGCGGCGACTCTGATGATCACTGCTAACGTGTCAGTTTGATTATTTAATTATTACTGGTTAGTTTTGATTTTTCGCATTTGAATTTTTTCTGCGAATATTATATACACGTGATATATATGTATTTGAAATTCGTACGCGATTACGTGTTTTCGCCGGCAAATTAACAGCGGCTTTCGTCCGGTGACTTCGATTAACAGTGCTTACGTGTCGGTTTGATTAATTAATTACTTGTTAAGGTTTGAATTTGCTCTGCGAATAATACATTTTTGCGTCTATTTGTTCATCGTTGATTATGTAAACCAGTATTTTTTGAACTTATTTTTCTTTTGTTTTAGAAATTAGAATATATTTTTTTACAAAAAAAATGAAAATTTTAAATTAAATTTCGGATTTTTTCTGGATTTTAGATATTTTTTCTGTCTTATATTGCTAGGGTTATGATCATGTATTAAAAAACGAAACTTTCAGTTGGATTAGAACATTTTTATCTTTGTTTGCCGTGTTTTTCGAATTTCATGCTGTGTGACTTCATATTCTAAAAAGGAATCTTCTTTGTCATATTTTGACAATTTTATTAAGATTTTTAATTTTATAGGGAAAATTAGACATTTTTGTTTAAATTTGGGATTTTTTTTCCTGTTTAGCTTCCTTTTTGTCTCTATTTTGCTAGGGTTCTGATCAAGATTTCTGTTTAGCTTCCTTTTGTTCAATATTTTTGAACTTTCAAATCATATTTTATGTTTTCCTCGAATCTAATGTAGTGGTACTTCATATATCTAAAGAAATAAAAAGAATCTTATTTTATCATTATATGTTTGAAAATTTACTGAGTTTTGTGTTAAATTCTATTTCATCACTCTGTTTCTATTTGTAGGCAAAAATACTACTACTACTTTGGACTAATTTGTTTCTAGTTTCTGAACAATCTTTATGATGACTGTACATGAATAATGCAAATGTTCACAGAATCAGGAACAAAATCTGCCATAGCACATTATTAGATCTATTTTCCTTATGATTTCAATATATTCTCAATATTTCATTGGTTTTTGTTCCTGAAATCCACTAAACAAGGGAAATAGTCAACATAAGAAATATATATATTTTTGGATTTCTTCTTTTATCGATGTAGGCTTGTTAGTGTAAAGAAATGTATATAGATTTTTTACATAGATATGAATAATTTTTTAAGTGCATTTATGATACTGAGAGTTCATGGGGATGGACAATGATCTTACTTGCACGTGGTCCTCCATTTCCGCCCCCATAACCCTATATATTTATCTATCATTTGCTTGCTTAATTATTTCCTTATTCCTTTTAGCAGGATTGTGATTGGGAAACAAACAAAAGTTTTATTATAATTTTAAATCATTGACCTAATTATTATTTAGTTAAAGCACCGAAATGGAGTTAATCTTGAAAAAGATGATTGAAGGCTTATTTGCTTGTTGATTCAAGTATGACCTCGTAATTAAAGTGGAGTTCAAATCCCAGGTAGTCAAAAAATAATATTAGAAGTTGATTTCTTCGCATATGCTCCAATGAGTTATTTGATACTTGTACTTGTGAGAGATAATAGGTACGGTGAAATTAATTAGGTACCTACAAGTAACTTGAACGCTACCGTTACTATATATAAAAAATAAATCCAATTTATTTATTTTTGAGAAACTACCTTAGGTGTAAGTTTAAGTGTAACTGAATTCCCTTTCATGAAAAGGAGTTGGGTGTGGGAGAGAAGGAACAGGACAGAAGGGCTGTGACTATCTGTGTAACGTATCCAGCTTGGCTGACCATGGCACTCCCGTGAGAGGGATAAAAGGTTGTTGTTGGGGCCACAGGGAAAGAGGAGGGTCAAAAAGAAGGAAAAAGCAAAATTAGGAATGGGAAGGAAAGAGATACAAAAAGAAAAAAAGAAAAACTAAAAGTTATGGTCCACATAAATATATTTTCATTCTTAACTAGAAATCTCGTATTTTTATTTTTAACTAGAAATCTCGAGTTTAAGCCAATGGAGTCGTCCGTGATAAGATCAACTATACCTCCAAAATGGAATTTTTTGGTATGAATTTGAATTGATCCGGTCTCCAGTATTGGACATCGGGTGAAAAAGTAAAAAAAAAAAATTAAGAGAAAGGGGGAAAAAATGTAAATGAGAGAAGCTTTTCTTGTCCTGTGCATCATTTTCTAGTCCTATTTCTTATCCTACACCCACCCCATCTCCCACTATACTTCCCCATTTCGAGGGAAGAGGTTAATATAACCTCTTTCTCTTTCTTTAACAAGCATACAATTGTTAAATTTTTTTCTCTGCCTGCCAATGTACATTCTTGTCTTGATAATAATACTGATTTGGCAAATATTAGCATAGGGGTTCCTCTTTTAATTGAGTTCTTGACATTTGCTTGATCTACCTGGTTTTGAGTATTGATCATTGTGATTATAAAACAAGAATTTGCAATTTATTGGCTGGGACTCTAATATTGATTCTTCTTCAGATCTGGGTGCCTGTAAAGATGTATTCTTTTGATCATCCTTTTTCTTTTCAAATGGTATATTAATTATTCCTTCTTTAATTTCATCTTTAGTATATCTTACTTTTAGCCTCGAATTTTTGTGGCAGATTTACAGCTGAGAAAAGGATCTTACTTTATTGGCATTGGTGTGTAATTCATTAGATTAATGTTGGGTTCTTGAGAGCTGGGCTTTTCAAGAATGGCTTAAGTTGTTATTAATATAAGAAAGGGGATATCATTATATCAATGCTGTCTAATCTTGGACAGTTTGGATGGATGTGTATGAATCAAAGGTAGCATTACAGAAGCAGAATTCAACATTGGAAAAGAACAATGGAAACATCCGTAGGCCAAGAACCAGAGAAGTTAGTTCTAGGTACAGGTCACCTACTCCATCAGCAGCATCCTCTGGCGTTAGACGTTGCTCTTCTCCAAATGTCACAAGAACTGGAACTACTACATCAACAATGTTCTTGCCTAAACGAGCCATATCGGCTGAAAGGAAACGCCCCACCACGCCTTCATCACCTACCAGTACTACATCACGACCGTCAACACCTGTACAGGATACATCTGCGGAAGAATTGTTGTCCAGAAAGTTGGGAGGTAATCGATTGCCAGAATCGTTGTGGCCCTCAACAATGAGGAGTCTCAGTGTTTCGTTTCAGTCGGATACCTTTTCTTTACCTGTAAGTAAGAGAGAAAAACCTGTTTCTCATGCTCTATGTGATCGTACTTTGAGGCCCTCATCAAATGTAGTGCAGAAACAGGGCGAAACACCTCCTGCTTCTCGAAAGGCGACACCTGAGAGGAGGAGGAGTCCATTGAAGGGAAAGAATTCTGCTGATCAAGCAGAGAATTCTAGGCCAGTTGATAGTTTAAATGCTCGATTAGTTGATCAGCATCGATGGCCAAGTAGAATGGGTGGGAAGGTATCATCTGGTACTATGAACAGAAGTGTTGATCTGAGTGATAAGAATAGTAAAATTGCGCCAATTAGTCGCTCAGTCACGCCTTCCTTGAGGAGATTATCATTGGATGGTTATACCAAACCGTTGCAAAAATCTTCCAGCGACTTGCTGTCACTAGTATCATCCGATGATAGAGTAAAAGGTAGAGTTCTGTCAGTAGATGATAGTTCACTTTCAATGCAGAAGTCCACATCTTCGAGTTCATTGGAAAGAACAGTACAAGGGAATCCAGTAGCTAGATCTCAGACTGTTTCAGCTCCTGGATCACGACTTCCGTCACCGAATAAGGCATCTGTTATATCATCCGCTGCATCTCGAGGAGTCAGTCCATCTCGAACAAGATCAGTCCCAAGTACACCATCTAGAGGGCCAAGTCCTTCTCGGATAAGACCATCTAGTCCATCTAGACAACCCAAAACCTCTACTTCTGTCCTCAGCTTTATTGCAGATATTAAAAAGGGGAAGAAGGCAGCTAACCACATAGAAGATGTTCATCAGCTGAGGCTATTGTATAATAGACATCTCCAATGGCGGTATGCTAATGCCAGGTCAGATGCAGCATTGCACGCGCAGAAACTTCAAGCAGAGGTTTGGTTATTTACCTTGCAAAGCTTCATTGTGTGCCTTTAGACTTATTTCTTTAGTTACCTTATAATCATTCAAAAAAATTCCATGTACCTCTCGGAGTTCTCTTCTTCTAAATTGGTTAATGGTGATCTTATGCATGGAAATGTTCATTTGGTTCCTGAGAAGTACTGCATGACAGAAAAATCCAATAAAAACAACTGCGGTATGGACATTATTTGGAATTGTAATACAGAAGGGGAAAGATTATAATTAATGAATTTTTTATCACAAGCAGAAGATTAAAACCCCTTTTTTATAATAGTATAGAAAAACTGGCATTCGTTTATCTTACTAATATTGGCTTCTTACTTTCTAATTTATTATTTAATTATGTCTTGTGGGGTTGGAATCATGGACTGATATCTTTGTGGCTTGATGTTCTCTGGGAGCTTTCTGATATTTCCCCATCATATAAGCGACTTGGTTGCGTTTTTGATGATTTAACTGACAGTTTTAATTTCCGCCTGTGCAGAAAACATTGTACAATGTCTGGAGGAATACGTCGGATTTATGGGCTTCTGTTATTAAAAAGAGAACTGCACTCCAACAGCTGAAGCTGAAGTTGAAGCTTTTTGCAGTCTTAAATGAACAGGTAATGTATCTTTATAACATATGATTCGAATATCATCCCTGATGTTTTAATCTTTATGTTTTTAGTGTTTTCCAGAAAAATCTGTGGATTGTAGATTTCTAGAACTTCCTTATCATAGGATGATCCCGTTCAAAATGAAGATTTGAGTTTAGACCACATCTTTTGTCTTTTCTCATTTGTGTAAGGGATTTGATATAGGCAATCATTGGCTTGTGGTTGAAGTTTGTAGCGACGGAAAGCAGGAATTTCATGTGGAATTCCATGAATTTTCCTCTGGCTTAGTTCAAATCATTGAACACCATATGAATGTAGTCTCCTTTTTCTGATGAGTTTCTTCTCATAATTGAACTATTAGGTATGAGTAGGACGCATTCACTTGTTAGCCAGAAGAATGCACCATTTTTAGGTACTATATGATATCGTCCTGTTATCTGGAACCTGACACCCATAAAATGCTTGAGGTTTGATATGAATATGTGAATTTAGATATCTTCTGTTCATAATAGTGAAAGCTTTTAAACCTAGAATTTTGAGCTTGATTTTTTCTTACAGAAACAGTCTGTAGTCAGGTCTTACCTTTAACTGTTCCAGATTTCTTCGTAGTTCCTTTCCTTATGCTGATTTGACTTCTCTGTATCTGGATATAGTTTGAAAATCAGGGTTCAGAAGAATGGTATGTTACTATATCATTTTTTCTTTTAAGGAGGGGGGTTGAAGGAGAGGGGAGTATGAGGTTTTTGTAGCATAACTGATGTTAAAACTCAAATTCATTTGTTCAGTAGACAATATGATTTCTATTTAGATCCTTACTGTAGATGTGGCGTTATTGTTTAAACTGATTTTTTTTCTGGAAATGATTGCTTCAGCTCACCTACCTTGATGAGTGGGCTTCAATTGAAAGGGATCATACCAGTTCAGTATCCCATGCTATACAAGATCTACAGGCATGCACTCTCCGTCTTCCAATAATTGGACAAGCAAAGGTATGCAACTTGATACTTAGTGTTTTGAGATCAATGATTCCTAAGACATAGAGTCTTATTCGAGTTGGCTCTTTTACAGGGTGATATTGAAAGTGTTAAGGAAGCTGTTTGCTCAGCTGTTGATGTAATGCAGGCAATGGGATCCTCCATGCGTTTTATATTGCCTAGGGTAAGTTCTTATATTATTTTAAGTTCTATTTTTTCTTGTTCTTTCTTACCATTAATTTACTTTCCGTTTCTTTAGTGTTTAAGTAACATAAAATGCAGTAGCAAATTGGACCAAATGGTGTTGTCTTTTACTATCAGGCTTTGTACAATCCTCAATTGTTGTTTGAGATAAGGAAGTGAGAGAGCTGATATTAGAGAGATAGAAAAGTCATTAGCACATAGTTTTCTGTAACAGAGCCGGTAGCTACGTTCTGCTAGAATCATTTTAGTTTGTTGATCAGCAGAAGTTGCAACTTTGACTGTTTGACAAATGTAGAGATTCTCTTTGCACATTTTCTGCTAGTGTTATACTGAGCGTCGATTTTTGAAAATAATATTGATTTGACAGAATGAATGATATGCATCTTGGAAAAATTTAAAGATTCTCTCGCTATTTTTTTTCTTTTTAACTTTCTTGCTATTCAAGATATGTTGCAGATGGAAAAGTAAACTATAGATGAGCACTACAATGCTCTAGAATTAGGCTTAAAATTCTTTCGCTTAGGCTTCTAGATTGCCTTTGGCCTTTACTGACAGTTAGAAACTCTTAATTGCCAAAATCCACCTAAAAAGTAGATTTTATTTCTTGTGTAAGATAGCCTCAATTGAAGTACTAAAAGGAGAATGTCAAACAATCTATAGGCTCAACTTGGTATCTTGATTGCTTAGAACTTCATAATTTTGTCTGCACTGTGTGTTTTTTTTCCTTTTGTGGTAAAATTGTTTCAGACAATTTAACAATTTTCCTAATTTTTGCACTCCGCACTTTTGCAGGTGGAAGGGATGAACTGCCTGGTTTCTGAACTTGCTGACGTGGCAGCTCAAGAGCGAGCCATGCTGGACGAATGTGAAGCCTTGTTGGCCTCAACAGCAGCTATGCAGGTGAGGCTGAAAATTTGTGGCCCCATAAAGTTATTGCCTTCATTACAGAATCTCAACTACTCCTTAGTCTTCTCTCTTCTCCCTGTCCTATTCCCTTCTCCATTTAACGCCTTTATCATAGTTCAACTCAGTTGATGTATCACTTTTATCATCTCCCATATCCATATAGTGATCTTCTTCTTTTGTCATTTGGACTGAGATTGCTTTTTTACTTTAGTTCAGATTCATTCTTCATTCCTTGCATGTTAAGATGACAACTTATGGTCATTATGGATCTGCATTGATCAGCATTAGTTTTTACCCAACAATGAAAATTCATGGTTCTAGTAACCAACAAAATGTGCAGTATCTATTATAGAAACTCAAAAAGTAAAGTCCCACCATGTCTAGCTTAAACATCTTAGGAGGTTAGCTCAGTTTTTAGGGCAGCCAGGTGCACTAAGTTCCCGCTATGCGCAGGGTCCGGGGAAGGACCGGACCACAAGGGTCTATTGTACGCAGTCTTACCCTGGATTTTTGCAAGAGGCTGTTTCCACGATTTGAACTTGTGACCTCCTGGTCACATGACAACAACTTTACCGGTTACGCCAAGGTTATCTAAGTGTTTGATAGTACATATAGTTCATGTAAGGAGTGTTTGTCATCTTAATTCTAAGCGTGCGCTAATTCATTTTCCATCTCTGTTCCAAATACATTACACGATGGACGGAATAGCGTGTACATTTTGCTGTTCCATGTCCGATGAACTTGATTATCTAATGCGATTACTTGACAATAATGCAGGTAGAAGAATATAGCATTAGGTCTCATCTTATACAATTGAAACAAGCTTGGAGAAGTGATGAGCAGCTGATACTTGGGAATTAGATAGCTTTTACCAAATGCTTCTCAAAATTCAATTCTAACCAACTCTTCCTCGTCAAATGAAGAATATGCCACATCTCCAGCCTTAGCTAGTGTGTATAGTAATAGGTTTTTTCTTCTCATTCTTTTTTTTTTCCTTCTAATTTATCATGGGAAATCTTGAATTATTCCATTCTTTTTTCTTTTTCTCTCTTTTTTTCTTCTCCACATATCTTGCAAAAAGCCGTCGTCCTTATCCTAATGTAACTTTTTGTATCATCAACAAAAAAAGAAATGCAAAGGAAGAACAAGATTCAAATTTAGTTATAGAAAAGAAGCAAACTTACCAAAGATCATCTTACGTTCTTAAAGTTTTCCTTAAACTCAAAGTTTTCTATTTATTCATTTACATACAAACAAATTTGACAATCATTTTTTCTATTGATCACTTAAGATTGGGATTGGAAATCATAAATAGAGAGCAAGTGACCATTGCTAAAGAAGATGACTCACTTTGACATAATATGATTTGAGTCCATTTCTGTTCATTTATTGAAGCATTGCCAGCTCTATGCATATTTTGCTTTAAAATTTTTGGAAAAGCATTCAAATTTGTCCTTGTGTTATTCGAAATTGCTCAAATTTGCCGTTTATTGGTCTTTAAGTTCATTGATACCGTTGCTTTTAGTAAATGTTTAGTATTTACGCCATTCAGAGACTTTTACTCCCTCCGTCTCATATTATTTGTCATGATTCTCTGGTACACGCTCCTCAAAAAATAGTTAATTAAAATAAGATTTTGATTACTTTACCCTTATTCATGTCTTAATATTTAATCTTTCTTCATTAGTATTTGGATAAAATTATCCATAATTGAGGTATTTGTAGTCTTCAAGGATAATTATTACTAAGGGAAAAAAGGAAAAAGTTGTCAATTTTGTCTTGAACTTCTGAAGGACAAATAATTTGAGACAACTATTTTTAGTAATCACGATTGATAATATGAGACAGAGGGAGTATGTTTGTGTTTACCAAACATATATACTAAATTGGGAAAATTTAAGTAGATTGTTCAAATGTGTGCAATTAGGAGCATCAAATAACAATAACATAACAAAGGGCATTTTAATTTGTTTAAAGAATTAGAAAATCTCCAATTCATAGGTCAGTAAAACAAATCCTTCGGGGATCAATGCGCGCGCAGACCCTGATGCTCAAGACAAAATTGTTGCCAACGGACTTGTTTCTACCTTGTAGAAGACTAAGTCCTTTTCATTGTAAATATAGATTAGTGTTACTTCATTTATGTTCAGTGTGCTCCTACAACTTTTATAGGTCAAGTTATGTAACTTTGGTTTATTTTTTTTAAGCATTATTAGGGGAGATCGAGCAAGCAAACAATTCTCTGTACTGGTGTCTCTCCCCCTCGACCCGCGTTGCCTTTCTGTAATAGCTTTCATCAATGCAATCAAGCTTTCTTTCAATTCTCATTTTTGTTCTCTCAATTGTTCTTGACATTAGTTTTCCGTACGACACTGACAATCTCGTCTAGCGTACGGAGGGGACCTCAGTTGGCGGACAACAATTGCTGACATAAGTTGCTTAGTCTTACGTCGCCCTTCCAAGAAATCTCCGAAAGGCGCCGCGTAACAGTACTCATGATACCATTATTATACAAGTATTATTACATATACTTGCTAATAAATTACATAATATACCATATCTGAAGCATCAGGATACAATTATTATACCAATATTATACATATATAAGACCTCCAAATAATATACACAAAAGTACATGAAATATCAAAACACTACCATTTTAGACAAGTAATACCTTTTTCTGTATTCAAATTATTGAATACAAGTATCTTGCATATAACGGATTGAGACCTGGGGAGTATTTCTATTTCAGTTACAGAATTTAATATTTTAGAACAAAAGTATAGGAAGTTAATCATTTGCGGTTGTACTTGTGTAATTCTCGGCTGGATTACTTTTATTTAGTAGAAGCTTTTATGATATGTTAATATTTAGTTGCCAAAAATGTTAATTAATGAATCCTGCTAAGATTTTGTAAAAAATTCGTAAATATTGCACTGTTATGTTTTTTTGACATTCCGGCCGTCCTATCCAATTTTTACGGTACGATGGTTGGTTGTTCACGGCCTAGCTGTACCTATCGTCTTTTTTCTTTGGGAGCAATATCAGCAATGTAGTTCATCCAACGATAAATTTAATCCGAATTATAGAGCTACGACACAATCAAACCCGAACGAACAAAATGTTGAATTAAATTGTACCAGTCTCTACTGGGGGTTATTACTCATTTTTGTACTTGCTGTTTTATTTTCCAATTATTCTTCAATTAAGAAAACGAAAGAGAAAAAATAAGATTCTCTTAGCTCATTCGGAAGGATCTCATAATTTAATTGATTGGATAGTTTGAATTTTTGGTTTTCGGATTAAACAAAATGACAATCCAAATACATTCCAAATAAGTATGGATTTTTTAAATTCGGTTTCGGATTAATCGGTTTGGATATTTTCGATTTTGAGCTTATAAGTTGATGAATATCCAAATGTATATAAGGTTTGAATAGATTATATCGCTTACTATCGTTTTATGATGTCATGCACTAACAATACGAAGAATAAACTTGCAACATTACTAAGAAAATATAAGATACGAAGTAGAATTATTATATAAACAAATAGAATAAAGGATAAAATATGATTATTTAATAATAAAGAAGGGCAAAATGAGAAAAAAAAAACAAGAAAACAACACCACCGTACTAAATCCATTGTTCCATAAATTAACACTTTTTACTGTCATGTAAAATGAGATTAACTATACGATACAATAAATTTTAATTAAATATAAAAACAAATATTATATTTAAACAATCAGAAAATTGGCATTCCCGCCAAACCTATATATACTGCCCGCACCATTCCACGCTGAAGCAAATTCTCAAATGATTTACAGAACCATAGCATCCATAGCTCAAAGAGACAGAAGCTTCTTCGTGAGCCTAATAAACCAAGCCACCACACTCTCACAACTCAATCAAACTCACGCCCATTTAATCCGCCATAGCCTAAGCACTGATCTCATTACAATCACAAAACTCACTCACAAATTTTTTGACTTTAAAGCCATTTCTAAAGCCAAGAATTTATTCACCACCTTTAATAAAACTAACCCACCTGATCTTTTTCTTTATAATGTCCTCATTAGAGGCTACTCAAAAAACAATTTGCCTTTTGAATCTTTGTCCCTTTATTTACAACTTATCAAGAATACAACACTTAAACCTGATAATTTTACCTTTGCTTTCATCGTTTCGGCTTTTTGTTCAAACGAGTATGAAAAAATTGGGATTTTGATTCATGGGCATGTGTTAGTTAGTGGATTTAGTAAAGATGTGTTTGTTGGGTCGGCATTGGTGGGTATGTACATGAATTTTTCAAGAATTAGTTATGCGTATAAGATGTTCGATGAAATTACTGAACGAGATGGTGTTTTGTGGAATACAATGGTTTCTGGGTTGGTGAAGAATTGCTGTTTTGAGGAGAGTATTCGGGTTTTTGGCGATATGGTTGCAAGGGGGATGAGGTTTGATTCTACTATGCTGGCTGTGGTACTTACGGCTGTTGCTGAGTTGCAGGAGTTGAGGAATGGAATGTCGATACATTGTTTGGTTGTTAAAATGGGTTATCATAGTCATGAGTATGTTCTTACTGGTTTAATTTCTTTGTATTCGAAATGTGGTGATGTTTCCGCGGCTAAATTGTTGTTTAGGATGATAAGAGAGCCGGATTTGATCTCGTGTAATGCGATGATTGCTGGTTTCTGTTTTAATAATGAGAATGAATCTTCGGTGAGGTTATTTAGAGAATTGCTTGTTCAGGGGGAGAAAGTTAATTCAAGTACCATTGTTGGTTTGATTCCTCTTTCTTGTCCTTTTGGACATCTGAACCTCATAAGTTCTATCCATGGGTTTTGTGTGAAATCTGGGATGGTCTCAAATCCTTCAGTTTCTACTGCTTTGACTACAGTTTACAGCCGACTCAATGAAATGGAATTGGCTCGGAGGCTCTTTGATGAATCCCCACAAAAAAGCTTAGCTTCATGGAATGCCATGATATCTGGTTATGCCCAAAATGGGTTGACAGAAATGGCTATATCTCTCTTTCGTGAAATGCAGAAGTTGGACATACATCCAAATCCTGTCACAATCACGAGTATACTTTCTGCATGTGCTCAACTTGGAACATTAAGTATGGGAAAATGGGTCCATGACTTAATAAAGAAAGAGAAATTTGAGTCAAACATTTATGTATTAACGGCTTTAGTTGACATGTATGCAAAGTGTGGGAACATTGAGGAGGCGCGGCAAGTATTTGACAGCATCGGGGAGAAAAATGTGGTTACTTGGAATGCCATGATTTCAGCTTATGGTCTCCATGGACGTGGTCGAGAAGCACTGGTGTTGTTTGATGAAATGCTTGATTCTGGAGTTTCCCCAACCGGCGTCACTTTCCTTTGTGTATTGTATGCTTGTAGCCATGCCGGCTTAGTAGAAGAAGGTGAGAAATTATTCCACTCTATGATTCATGATCATGGCATTGAGCCTTTATCTGAACATTATGCCTGCATGGTGGACCTTTTGGGCCGAGCTGGAAAACTAGAAAATGCATTGGAATTTATTTATAGGATGCCTCTTGAGCCAGGTGCAGCCGAGTGGGGTGCATTACTCGGTGCATGCATGGTCCACAAAAATATGGATTTGGCTCGCTTGTCTTCGGATAAGTTATTTGCGTTGGACATGGGAAGTGTTGGATACTATGTTTTACTTTCAAACATCTACTCAGCAGACCGTAATTATTTTCAAGCTGCTTCAGTTAGGAAAGTTCTTAAGAATAAGAATCTAGCAAAGACCCCTGGGTGCACTTTAATTGAGGTTAATGGACACCAGCATGTCTTTACATCCAGCGACCAGTCACATCCTCAAGCAGCGCCTATTTATGCAAAGCTGGAGGAGCTGATGGAAAAGATGAGGGAAGCTGGATTTCACGCCGAGACCAGCACAGCGTTGCATGATGTTGAAGAAGAAGAGAAGGAGTTGATGGTCAAAGTTCATAGTGAGAAGTTAGCTATTGCTTTTGGGCTTTTAACATCTGAACCTGGAACTGAAATCAGAATCATCAAGAACCTAAGGGTTTGTGTGGATTGCCATAATTTCACCAAGTTTGTCTCCAAGGTTACGGACAGAGTTATTGTTGTAAGGGATGCCAACAGGTTTCATCATTTCAAAGATGGAGAGTGTTCCTGTGGGGATTATTGGTAAATTGACTTTTTACTGCCAAGGATGTTTAGTCAGCGTTTTAGGAGCAATATGGAGGTTAATGGAGCCAGTTTGTGTTTACCTTGTGCATAGATCCACTTCTTATAGGAACAAGGGCAAGAGGATAGCTCAATCCATTTATCGCACGTGCAATTTCAAAGGTTTAAATTTTTCTGTGTCATTATTTGCTGTTTATTTCAAGTAGGCAACACGGTTTGGCTCATAAGGAAGGTTGAACCGAGAGGAATCTTTTGCTTGTAAAATACTGTTTTGAGTACAATGCAGTTTACAGAAGAGTGTAATCTCTTCTTTGGTCATGAAAACTGGTTGTATTCAGTGGTTTACATGATTTTAGTTTGTCTGGGCAAAATCAATAAATATCATCATACGTCGCAGATTTTATCCTTACATTAAGTCAGCACTTGATATTGCAGGAACAGCAGTCTTTCATTTCTTTTTCCTTCCACCCCTTTGTTAGCTTTCGTGTTATGTTGACGAAATATAATCCATACAAATGTATAGAAGAGCAGGATATCAACTGAAAGTTACTTTGGATCAAATAGGCATAACTAGGTTGAGCTCTTACACACATTTTTCCTTACTCATATGATATCTCATTTCTCTTAATCTTATTTTTCCAAGTTGTCCTAAACCTGTGGTGCACAGGAAGTTGCTGAGGAGTCTATCTGCTTGAATTCGCAGAGGATTTGGCGAGAAAGGTTGCTTAAATTTGTCAGAGAACAGGCTCTTTAGGTACTAAATCCTCTCAAAACCTAAAGAAGTATCACTCATCTACTGTTATTTCATTCGCTGATATGCATCTTCAAGTGCCAAGTGTTATCTTCTTGGAAATTATGTTCTCTTAACTCTTTTAAGATAGGACGAGGGTATTTGGCACACTCAAATTCTTCATTCATTTTGACTTCCCTAAGATATTGCACCTGCAGATTTGTTCATTAAGCTCAAAACTTTTATAGCTAAAAGTTCTATCAAAACTCATAGCTGGTCACCAAAGTGGGAAAAAACTTAGCAGATTGTTCAAATACTTTCATTTAGCCATATGCAAAATCGAGTACAATTTCTACACTAAACAAAACTTCTCACACTAGGTTTATTCTTTTGTTTTCGTACTCCACTTTGAGGGATGTGCTCCAAAGAGAAGTATGAGCCAGCACGTCAGCAGTTGAGTCCACATTGCTTGACATCTGGTCCCTTGGTTTTGAGCACAAATGGATCAATTCGAACCCACAGCAAGGAAAAGATGGAGGCTAAAAGTATTGACCATATGACAACAATGGTTGGGGTCCTGTTCTGCCTACCCATAAGACCCTTGAGGAATGGATATAAATGAACAATGACCCAAAAAGCAAAGAAAAGCTTTCCGAACAGGGGACCCCACGATTGGTATCCGTTGTTGATGGCATCAGAGATTCCGGCTACAACCCCAACCAAGTTGATTATGAGAATCGTCGTTGGAGGAATAAGGAGAGTAGTCCACTTGAAGGCATATAGCTCTCCAAAGTCGTCATCATCTGTTGCCTTAGATGTCACAGTAAAGTTGGTATCTATTCCAGCCAAAATCTTGAGAAGACCTTGCACTACAGCAAAAAGGTGGGCAGATATCCCTCCAATCACCCAAAACTGCTCATTTCTCCACCATTCCTCAATGCTTACTCCACTCCACCTTAGCTCGAGAATTCCCGTTGCAAAGATTGAGAGGAAAAGAGCGATGAAAAAGAGACTTGCAAAGGTGCTTATCTGCATCAATAAATTTAAGTTCAAATCAACTGAATAACTCAGAGAGCAAATAAGCTTGTGACATAAGTAGCTACTTAGTTGCAACTGGTGCTAGAAGCGTTCCTAATTTTCACTTATGGCCTTTAAGAGAAAAAATCGCATTCTTACCTCTGGCATTATGAACTTTCCAGTGAGCAAGCAGACAGCAGGGAGAGTACAGTAGGCAAGAAGAGGTAAGGAAGTGAAGGGGTATACGGTTGTGTTAACATATGATAATCGTTCAAGCCACTTAAGCTTTCCCCCCTTGTGACCATACCAAACTGGGCTGTGACGACTGAAAAAGATCTCAACGGAACCAAGAGCCCATCGAAGCACCTGGTTGAGACGATCTGACAGGTTGATGGGAGCGGACCCCTTAAACGCAGCTACTTTAGGCATACAGTAAACTGATCTCCAACCACGGCAGTGCATCTTGAAACCTGTTAAGATATCCTCTGTGATAGAGCCATAAATCCAACCCAGCTGCAAGTTGAAAAGCAGTTTCAACCAATCAAATGAGATATTCAGAAAGGTTATTACATTAGAGGTGGATTATGATTATTTATATATCTCAAGCAAGCTGCATATGTTACTGGTACAGAAAATATTAAGCATTTATATCCTCTTTAATTCACAAACTGAAATGTGCTTGTATCCATGCAATAGCATATTTTCTCTAACCACCGTTTCTTTTCGTTAGTTTTAGTTTGCTAAAGAGTTTCTCGAAGGTAATAGTTGAGCTATCAGAAGTACATCACACCACTTATTGATAATATTACCTCCAAACCCCATTCCGTTTTGTCTTCATAGCCACAGCTGATCACATGGATAGCTTCCTTTAGCAAGGCTGCTGGGCTCGATGAAGGAGGGACCCCGCCTTCAATCATTAAAGTTGAAGTCACAAAAATAGCTGACTGGCCAAATTTCTTTTCAAAGTTCATCTGGGACATTAGTAGCTCTTTGTCATCGTCAAATCCTGAGGAGAAAGAAGAAAAAGAAAATAAGGGGAAAAAATAATATCAAGGGGATCTTATTCAACATGCTGCTTGGGTTATCGTGAAAGTTGAAACTTAAATTTTTTAGAATATGATAATATATAAACCTTGACTATTTGCTGCATCTCCATTGACTTCACATTTATAACTATCAAGCTTCTTTTTGCGTCCGAAACATGGGCAACAGTCACAGCTGACCATTCTTGGACGCTTTGCACGTTTAGGAGGATTGTAGCCATATAAAGCTTGCCTTCTGAATACACATCCTGTCCCAACATATACTGGACCTTGTATTCCATCTAGGCCTTTCATGTTAATCTGCCCAATTAATAGAATAAAGTTCACGATTAGCTAATCTCAAATGAGTTAAAGCAATTGACCATCACTTTATCCGTTTGCTATTAATTTTTTGTAAAAAACCTTGTCAGTTTTAATGTATGTATTTTGGCAGTGGCTTTATGTAGCATATTTTGCTGGATCTTACATCAAAGAAGACTGTGTTTCTGTTGGCATATCTATCGTGCCTGTCTATTCCATCGAATCTTTGAGGAAACTGGACGAAGCAAATTTTTTTGCCCATTTGTGGATCCATTAAGAAGCACATGGCTTCTCTGGAAGCCTTGCTGTTGTTAAGGTAGTGATCACAGTCCAAGTTAAGCATAAATGGTGCATTGGTAAGAACTCCTGAAACACGAACCTGCAAAGTTGACATCGAGAAAATATTTTGTCATTCTGCAAAAATTCTTGTCAAGATATCTGATATAGTGCGCATAATGTTTCCAAGTAAATGTGTAACAATTTTGACATGTCAGTATGTTTACCAGGGCATTCATGGCGCCGGCCTTTTTGTGATGCTGGAAACCAGGCCTTTTTTCACGAGAAACATAAACAAGACGAGGGAGTTCATTTCCTTCAACATCAGTTCCTCCACTTTGGCCTAAAAAGACTTGAATCATACCGGGATGGTCCCTTGTATTATTTCCTGGCCACGGTGTTCCATCTTGCATGATCCATCCTCCCGGAGGCATTTTAGTTGCTTTGGCAACTAGTGCATTGATTCTAACTTTGAATTCTTCATACTCTCTCTGTCAAGTACAATAACGTTTGTGAATTCGTGACTTGGAAAAAGTTTTATATAGCACTAA
The DNA here is from genome assembly GCF_000393655.2 of Nicotiana sylvestris. Classification (NCBI taxonomy): domain Eukaryota; kingdom Viridiplantae; phylum Streptophyta; class Magnoliopsida; order Solanales; family Solanaceae; genus Nicotiana; species Nicotiana sylvestris. The sequence continues at coordinate 5,931,678 of NC_091067.1, read as the reverse complement.
GCTGCTGATGAAATCGAGAGTTCAAGCTATACCTTCATTGCTCGTCTCTCCTTAACAAATGTTGGCTGGACTTTGTCCTTGAGATAATCGATTTTTTGAGAGAAGTAAAACTCTGGTGCTCGAGGCTCTATAGCAAACTTCTTGCAGAAGGGAACCCATTTTCTAGCAAATTCTGCAGTTTCTGATAGTGCTTCAAAGGTGCACATTGAAGCTCCATCATCAGATAGGTAGCATGAAGTTTTGTCAACAGGGTAATCCATTGCTAATATTGAGAGGATCGTATTCGCCGTAACAAGAGGAGGTTCCTTCATAGGATCCACTGTACTGACAAAGATATCGACGGGGGCTAACATGTTTGGTTCTCCTTCTCTCTCATACCTACATAAAAAAATTGGTGAAATATGTATTCTCTAGTGGTAAAGTTTTTATCTTGAAAAGTTTGTTCCAACTTTTAAGAAGCAACTCGGACAGTGATTTGACTTGTAGTTGTAAAAATTTGTAAATATGATTTGTCATAGTTTCTCTTCTAGTATATTTTGCCTGAATGTAAGCTCTTCCGTGTAACTTTGATGTAGTTCTATTAGTATCTAAACTTGTACATAGAGTATGACATATTTTTACGAAAACAAGGGTCATACATTGGTAATACTCAATTGGTTGTATGTCCATGCTTAAGCAGGACAATAGACTTGCAAAGTATTGTCACCTGAGAGAGAGACGATCGAGGTAAGTCTCACGGTCGATTGGGAACCATTTGGGGAACTGATCAAGGATCCAAGAGAAGGCAAACCAGATCTCACAGATGATAGAAGTTAGCCAGAGACCAATCGCGTCATGCACTGGATTCAGAATTCTGTAACGTAGGAAGATGGCCAGAATAAACAGCCTAGCCACAATCACCATCCGGTAAGGATTGATCTTGCTTGATGCTATTGGCACTTTTCTTGACAAAGGCTGTCTTGCTTCATCCACCCTGCATTTTCTCACATCGATTAGCTGAGAGCATGTTGCAGTTTGTATTACAACTATTTTTAAGCATTGAATTGATGGGTTATAAAAGAAATCACTGCAATCTAGTGAATCTAATATGCATTATTAACTATTAAGCTACAAGAGTAGATATACTAGAAATTCTTACTGACTATAGGTTTCCATACATGAATAAACGCCTTTTCATTTCAACTAATTCATTCTTACTGCTACTGGCATGAACTTGTTATATGTACTCCTTTCACTTCCATTTATGTGGATGTGAATGAGAAAAGAGGGTGAAATTTAACTAGTCAAGTGCTAGTATTTGTATCTCCAACCTCAGGAAATAACCAAGCTAGACCGAGTAGGGGTTTGAATCTATCTCTTCAAAAGGGCTGAACACCGTGTAGTCCCTCCTTTTAGCCTAGAGGAATTTTTTAAAGAACTTTATGATGAATTAACGGATGGCGGGACAATGAGTGATGAACCTGTAGAAGTGGTAACTATGGGTGAGAAAAGTCGTCATCCCGATCTAGATGTGAGCATTTTTGTTCATTTGCAATTCCCATGCCTCAGTATTATGATTCAAGCTATGTACTTGCATAATGTTTTCATGTTAAAGTTCAATGTTAACAACTTACATGGCCATATCAGGGTCAGCATAGTCATCATAATCTTGCCCCAGATTTCCTTGCTGCAATTTCCAATCATCCATTCTTTCTTTCCACCCTCCCTCTTTCTTATCATCCCATCTTGCACTTCCAGGTTCGGAAGCTGGATACGGATGTATCCTTTTGTGAAGGGAAGATCCCAACATCTGCTCTCCGTTTGCATGACTTGATATCGGGAATTCACCACTAACCTGTATCCATGAAATGCATTCATATCCAAGGTATTCAAAAAAAATTCTTATCTTAGAAATTCTTGGACTGAGATTTTACTATTCATACCGGATGTGAGCGGATTCCAGCGATTACAGGAGGGTACTGAGCAGAATCTTCATCTTCTGGTCCTCTTCCATAGGTCATCTTACCATGTAGAATGGTCTCAACAATGTTTCTATTCCTGTTTTGCTCATCATCAATTTTGAATTCGTGTTCAATATCGTCAATATCTTCCTCATCTTCATCTCCCGCCACCCTTGGACTCCCTTCAAGCCATCAAATACAATTAAAAACGACACGAACAACCAGAACAAGTGTGCGTGGAAGTGAATGTTAATTCATCAAGGTGTATGTGTATATACCTTTGAGGCGTTTGTATCTGGTCTTGCACTGTGGACACTGTTGAGTTCCTTCCCTTCTCTCATACTCGTAGCACGGCCTGCACACAGGGAAACCACACTCATTGCAGGCCACAAAGAGATCACCATCCACTGTTAGTCCTATTTCATCCCCACATATCTCACAAACTTGTCCACTCAAATCCTTCAATGGCTTATGCTGCACCAAATATAGGACAAGAAAGAAAGTTAGATTTGGACGAAAAAGAAAAGCAAAGTCATCTTTTCCTTCTCTATATTTCATATTGAACATAAAGATATAATTAAATGTAACATTGTGAGGGGTCGTTTGGTACAATGGTGGGATATCTTTGGATATCCCATGAGATTAGTTATCCCACCTTTTGTATGAGAAAATTAATCCCACCATTTTCGTGTAAAAGTTGTCCCGGGATTAGCTAATACCCCAAACCAAACATGGGACAAAATTAATCCCAATTCTATCCCGAGATTATTATCCTTATCCCATGTACCAAACGACCCCTAAGATTACTTCTATGCATGCACTTCAATGTTAACTTTGGACATTCCTAAAGAATGTTCCAGACATAACTACCTCTTCATGGCCATGAATGACGACGAGCTCGTTCCGGTTATGCGAACCAGCGACAAGACCGGCACTGGCTTCCATGTCAGAGGGAGGTGGTGGATATGATTCTAGTGAGAAATGGAGGGTGATGACAATGGTATATATGGTTTAAGGTTTACTTTTTAAATGAAAGAAAGAATGATGGAAGGTAAACATTAGTAGTGCTAGTGTCATTTTCTATGTATCTTTCTTGTACCTAATATATGTCCATTCTATGGAAGATGTGTTGGTTGCAGAGTCTTCATTGCCTTTAAGCTAAGCTTCCTCAGTTTTTCAACAACCATGCATATTCTTTTTCTCTGTCTCCAACAGAATTTGCTAGTATGGCCAGCTTCTTTGCTTAAGCTTTTCCTTTGGTTGGTTAATTTTGTCAAATTAGCTCCACTATTTTTCTTATATTGTGTAATGGTCCTTTACTTTGAGAATTACTATTATGGATCATTAATTTCAGATATGGCTTTTATTCAAATCATGATTAGTATAAAAGAGTTTTCTACTCTCTCTCTCTCTCTCTCTCTCTCTCTCTCTCTCTCACACACACACACACACACAGATTTGCTAGTATGTCAGCTCTTTGCTTAAGCTTTTCCTTTGGTTGCAAATTAGCCCCTAGGTTTTTCTAATATTGCTTGAATGGTCCTTTTACTTTTGAGATTAACTGTTTTGAATCATTAATTTCAGATATGGATTTTATTCAACTCATGATTAGGATAAAAGTTTTTTACTTATTAGTAAGTCAAATTTCTTTCAACCGGAAAGCACACATTAATTTGTAATTTTGGAAGTATTTTATTGATTGGAATCTAGGCTTTTTTTTCTTCTTCTTGTCGTTAAAAGAAGCTTTTTTATGACAATATTTATAGAAGTGGAATATATAAGAAAATTGCATAAGTTGGGGGTATTATCACTTTTAGTCCGCGCCAGAAACTATTTACATCTAGTAGCCGAAAACGTGTATAAAATTTGTATAATTTTTTATCATATAACATACAAAATGTGTGTGTGTACTAGTTTTACAGTACGCACGTTGCACGTGTACCTTATCTCAATGAGTAGAAAATTAAAATAAATTACATAAATATTAGTATTAAAAAGGTATCAACAGAAGATTAGAAGTAGTGTTTGATTGAATGTAAAAGAGTCGTTCAACTTTACATGAGCACTTAGGTACATATCATGCATGTATATTTTATGTTAGTTATTGGAATATTTGTGTATGATGATTTACAACAATCAAAAATCCTTTTCCCTCATTCTACTCAGGTTATGAGAGTGCTAAAACTTGTTCGGAACTTTTACATTTTTTTAGTAGAAAAAAGGCTCTGTAACCTAAAAGAAGTAACTGTTTAAAACTTTTCTAATATAAATTTGCAGAATTAATTTGTAAAAAATTTATTAACAACAAAAAGGGACTTCTAAACCTAAAAGGAGTACAAGATGATTGGCGGTGTTAATTTTTAGAATACAAAAGCTTAAATTTCTTAACATTAAAGCTAATTTCAAATTCTAACGAACGATATTTCGCTAAGCGCCTTCGTGCTTTTAATATAGTATAGATATATATAGATTAAATATCTTCTAAAAAGTTATGTCAGATTATAACAAAAAAGAAGAAGAAAAAAAGCCACTTACCTTATTGCAAATAAATAACTATTATTTTTAAACCTAATAGTAGATACTATTTGTTGGAAAGTAGAAACAATTTTATTGAATCAAATTTTCTAGCTAAAAATATAAATATCAATGAGGTTCTAACTTTGTAAATATTTATGAATTAAATATTATAAATAACAAAATTAATGTCTAAACCTAGTAGATGCTGTTTGTAGAATATATATATATATATATATATATATATATATTATCCAATAGGTAAAGGGATAAAGACTATCAATCAAACTTTTAAGACATACTTAAGAATTAATTTTCTTGAATTGTTCTTATGTGATTAAAATACAATAGCAGAGGTTGATCTAGTAAATCAAAAAAATAAAGAATCAATAAGTGTTGGAGTTTCCATGTCTGAAACAACTTTCTGTAATCTTTTTTCTCTGTCTTTTATTTTCCTGATATCTTGCGTCGCTATTGGGGAAGATTAAATACCAATAAGATTAGACTTTTAAATTATATAATACACATAAGAGTTATAAGATATAAAACAATAGATACTTTATCGACGAATATTGGCAAGAGCGCTCCCATTTGAATATCACATATTATATTATATTCATGTTATCTTGTTTAAATAAGAAAAAGGATTTTTATATGGTAAGACTTAATTAATTTTAAAGTCCTATATATTAGGAATCCTTACAAAGTAATACAAATAATGAAAATGTCAATACCTAAAATTTAGTTGATTTTGATGCCAATGACTTTTTTATCCGATGCGAACTCTAACTTTAAAGGGTAAAAAAAGCGAACGACATTTCGCTAAGGACCTTCGTGCTTTTAATATAGTATATATATATATATATTATACATTTTTCCGGCTGTTATTTTTGCAGCATTGTTATTTTTCCGGTTTTTTAAGGTAAAAGTCACGATATAAATATCAGTGTGAAAGAAATCGAAAAACTGAAGTTTTTATACTAGTATTTTTATACTGTACTAAATAACTTTATAACTCAAATCGTATCCAACAATACCTTAGAGCTTATCTTTAAAAAAATAATCACATTCAGTGATGTGATAGTAACAGTTTAAAATCATATTTAACTTGTAAAAAAATGCTAACCCATTTATTTAGTAATTGTTAAACAAAATAAATTGCAAATGAAAAACTACCGGGAAGAAATAATTGTATATCAGCCTATTATGGATGAGATAATCAATATTTTGAATACTTTGGACCCTGACTTTGTCTTTTTTCTTCTTTTTTTCCTTAAAAGCATTACTGGCTACTATTCATATTATTAGAGGAAATGTTATAGTATACAAAATTAATACTCCTTCGTTTCATTTTATATGATGAATGATCGTGTTTGACGGACTCATAATTAGATATTAATTAGTAATGATGGAAGAATATTCTAAAATAGTGGTCGAAAAAGAGAAACATATTCCATTAATGTTAAGATATGAATACTTCGATAATTTAATTTCTTGAAAGTTGCAAAAGTCGTATAGATTAGAATAATGTTAGATATTTTGAGAGTTAATAAAACGAAAAAAAATATCATATAATTTAGAAGCGAAATGGACATTTCAAACTTAGCGAACCGAAAAATCTTAGCAGTTAAAAGGAAGAAAATAACCGCGATTAAATATCTTTGAAATCGATCCTATATTTTAGGTGCCAACAAGAAATATCGTTAGAGGATGCTTAGGCTGCAAGTACTTCTATATAAAGTTTCCCACAAAATAAGCTATTGAAAGTGTGGCTAGAAAACTAATTGATGGCTCATCATTCTGATAGGGAAGTCCCTCCTTTGGTATAAAACTCTAACCATACAAAAATGAAAAGGAGAAAAAGAGAGTACCCAAATTCTCTCTTTTTTTGGTAAAGGTCGTATTGTGTCCGAGCCAGCTTGCGCATTTCTGACTGGATATTTGTTACTTCCCACCAGTATAGGTACCGGATAATTTCATTCATCACAACCAACACAAGAATTGAATAACTCCATTCAGTATAACTTAGAACCATTCTCCTCTTCATCACTTTGGCCTGGAGCTAGTCTAGGGTGTAGGTGCATAGGCTCGGATCGGTGGCAAGCGATCCCTCTCCTTATTTGTAGTAGGGCGATTGGATGGGAAGGGAACACAAGTCTCATTCTACTTGGGATTCTGTATTTGGAGATACAGAGCGGGGTCCTAAATAGCATGATGTCTTCGTCTGGAGCTTCCGGCCTATGGTCCATTCTACCTTTAATTGACCGATAGGCCACACCCTTAGAGAATATTCAAATTCCTCAGGTCACCGCGTGAAATATAACAAGTGAAGTAAAGCTCAACTTACTTCAACTTTACCTATTAGATGTTACTACAAAAACTTGAATGTTTCTTGCTACTGTTACAGAGACTACACAAGTGTATATCCTATTACAGGCTTGTATTTGACTAATTCTATACAAGACATATATCAGGGTGGCATCTCACATTTCACTTTAGAAACATATGCATATGATTATCTGCTAATAAATTCATCTGATGCTCAAACACTGGCTGAGACTTCAGTTGCTGATTTTTCCTTTTTCTTCGGTTGCTCTTGACCTTTCTGTACAATAGCCTTATTCGGTACCAAAACTATGAACATGTTCCTATCCCTGAAACTTTTGTTCTCCTCGGTTGCAAGCTGCGAATGGCACACCATAATATAAGACGTTAACTAGCCGGAGAGGGAAAAAGAGTTAGATTACTACTTCACGCGAACTAATTGAAATCCTGCATGCACCAACTTACCTCGCCAATGTCATTCTGGAAACGCTTTATTAGCTCAATAGCATTATTTCTGAACTCATTTTCACGACCTTTTAAGTTTACTATGATTTTTACCTGCAGTAGTTACCATTAAATAATGTTTAAATATTAAATCATCAAATTCGCTAAAGCACTTGCATGCTGAAATACAAGATTCTGAGCTACCTTGTCGCCATCTTTCAAAAACTTCTGGGCAGCTCTCAAACGCACTGAATAATCATGAGAATCAATATTGTAACTGCAATAATATTCAAGAAAACTTTTCAGATAACAGGAAAGGAGGCCAAAATAAACAAGAGAGGGAAAATAGGATAAGAGATGTCACGTATTACTCCCTTCGTCCCAATTTATGAGGCACCCTATGACTTGAAACGGAGATTAAGAAAGAAATAAAGACTTTTAAACCTTGTGGTCTAAACCAGGCCTTTGACATTTGTGTGGTTATACATCATCTCATTAAGGAAAAAGGAAGTTATAGTGTTTCTAAATACAAAAAGGTGGCATTCTTCCCAAAAGGATGGGCGAGTTTGGTTTGAATGTTCATCGATCGGGTGGATCTATATGCTTCGGGGTGGTGAGACAAGGTGTAGCACAGTCTGGTCAGCGCATCTGTTTTGGGTACAGAGGGCCCCTTTAGTAGGTGATTCACTACTGAAGCGAAGAAAAGGCTGGATCAATCAAAGGGGTACTACGAGCCCTCTGCCCCATTTGGAACAGATTAAAAGGGAAAGAGCGTGTGTCACATAAATGTGACGACTCGGCCGGTCGTCTTAAGAATTAACGCCCCGATCCCCTATTAACTGCTTCCCCCGAGTTTATTTCTGCTATTTTGATTTGCCGGGATGTTCGGTTTTAAGTTTTGGGACACTTAGTCCCTAAATGAGAGCTTAAGTGTGGGATGGTTGACCGTAGTCGGAACAGTGCGAAGACGGCCTCAGAATGGAAATCTGATGGTTCCGTTAGCTACGTTAGGTGATTTTGGTCTTACGGGCGTGTTCGGATTGTGTTTTGGAAGCCCGTAGCTAACTTAACCTTGAAATGCCGAAAGTTGAATTTTTTAAGTTTCCGGTTCGATAGTGAGATTTTGATCCGAGGGTCAGAATGGAATTCCGAGAGTTGCAATAGTTCCGTCATGTCATTTGGGATGTGTGTGCAAAATTTCAGGTCATTCGGAGGTGGTTTGGTTGGGTTTTTGATCAACAGCGGAATTCGGAAGATTTTAGAAACTTAGGCTTGAATCCGATGTGTTTTGGGGAATTTGATGTTGTTTGAAGTGTTTTGAAGATTGGTACAAGTTTGAATAAGGTTTTAGGATATGTTGATGCCTTTGGTTGAGGTCCCGGGGGTCTCGGGTGTGTTTCGGATGCTCAATGGATCATTTTAAGTTGTTAAAAAGTTGCAGATTATGTTCAGCTGTTGCAGCGTTCACGAAGGGCTGGATACTTGTGAACCGCATTCGCGATTAGGCTTCGTGTTAGCGTAGGACGAAAATTGGCCCAGTAGAATTTACTCATCGCGTTCGCGATGAGAGGAACGCGTTCGCGAAGGTTTGTCTGGGTAAAGCATCGCGTTCGCGAGGGCCTTGTAGCGTTCGCGTAAGAGGTTTTTGGTCAAAGTCATTTTTGTGCTTTGCGAACGCGAGGCTTTGACCGCGTTCGCGAAGAATGATTTAAATGTCTGGGCAGAATGTTTTAAAAGGTTTATTTCGCGAATTTTAGCCTAGTTTCCTCCATTGTTAAGTGATTTTGAAGCTTTTTGAAGAGGGTTAAAGAGGGATTCAAGGGGAATCACTTGGAGGTAACATTTTTGACTTCATAACTCGTTTTTATGTGATTAAATACCTGATTAGTGGTGGAAAATTTGGGAGAAATGGGTAATTAGGGCTTGAGTTTAAGAGACCCAAAAAGGGGTATTTGAGGGGTCAATTGAACTCCGATTTTAGTGTTCTTGTTATGCATAGACTCATGAGAGTATGAGGATTCCGAAAATATAAATTTTACCCGATTCCGAGACGTGGGCTTGAGGGGCGTTTTGGTCATTTTACCTAATTTCGCGTATTAGCTTAGAATTTAATATGCAATTGAATTGAATAGATTTGGGCCATTTGGAGTCGGATACTCGTGGCAAAAGCGTGGTTTCGGGTTGACTTGCGCTTGTTCGAGGTAAGTGGCTTGTCTAACCTTGCGTGGGGGACTTTTCCCTTAGGATTTGGTATATTTGTTAATTGAAATGCCTTGTACGTAAGGTGACGAGTGCGTACTTGTGCTAATTGTTGGAAATCCGGTTTTTATTAAGTACTACTAGTATGTTTACTTCCCTGTTTAGTTCTTGTACTATTTAAAGCATGTGTTAGCTTAGTAAAAGCATGCCTAAATAATTAAATTGCCTTAATTGTTTAACTGCTTTACCTGAAGTCTGTGCAGCATGCTAGGCTAGACTAATTGTTTGCCTTAATATGAAGTTTGATAGTTTTCTGAGCATTTCTCCAGTTGTTGTTGTGTGATTACATTGGGACTACGGATGTGGGATTCCGGTAGCTCCCCCCTTGTCTGTTTATATTTGAGACTACGGATGTGGGATTCCGGTAGATCCCCCTGCACAGTTATATGGAACTACTGGAATACACCCGATAGATTCCCCCAGTACTGGGTATTTATGTTTGGGACTACGGAACGGGATTCCAGTAGATCCCCATGTACTATGAGCTGGACTATGGGGCGGTATCCCGAGAGACTTATTGGATATGTATAATTGGGACTTCAGGACGGTATCCTGGATGATCCCCGGTTGATATTGTTGTAGTTGAGCTGTATTTTCCTTCGGGGTTTACATTGTTACTGTGTAGTTGTTGTTGTCCTTTATATCTGTGTTACTTTCACTGTTGCTCATACTTATACTGTTTTCTGTTCTATACAGTCGAATTATATCTTTTATTTAACCTCAGTAGGGCCCTGACCTTCCTCGTCGCTACTCAACCGAGGTTAAGCTTGGCACTTACTGAGTACCGCTGTGGTGCACTCATGCCCTTTCTGCGCATGTTTTTCATGTGCAGATCCAGGTACCTCTACTCAGGCTTATCATTCTTGAGGCGAGGCGATTCTACGGGACTTCAAGGTATATATGCCGCGTCCGCAGACCGAGAAGTCTCTTTCTATTCCTGCATTTAGTATTTAGCCCTTCTGTACTTTCTGTTCTTGTTAGACATTCCAGATATTAGAGCTATGTAGTATTTTCTTAGCTTGTGGATCCGTGAGTTTCCGGGTTTTGGGATAGTGTATCAGATTTTGAGAAGTTATGTGTATATGCCGAGCGACATTTAAATATTGTTTCCTTCAGTTATTTTCGGCTTTTGATTATTTATTCTGCAAGTGTAGTTTAATTCCCGCATTTGTTAGGCTTACCTAGTTGTAGAGACTAGGTGCCGTCACGATAGTTCACGGAGGGCGAACTAGGATCGTGACAAGACAGAGTTAGTAGTAATGATTAGCACTACAACGCAAAAGATGTGACCCACTAGGGTTACTGGTCTTTTAATTCAGAGAACATTGGCATGGAAGCAGTTACCATGAGTTAAACCTAACAATATAACTAACTTTTCTTCCTGGCAAATATGTCAAGCAACTTAACTAAAACCAAGGGAACTACAATATTCGAAATTCCCTTTTTACCATTGAGAAATCCTATTAACACCAGAGAAATGGCAAGAAAATTTCAAGCACTTTTTCATAGAGGCCAAATATTAACAGAGCAGCAATCCCTTCAGAGACAGAGGAAAAGGTTACATACTACAATTGTTGACATAAAAGAGTAGCGAGCAGATGAGAAGAACCGTTTCTGAAGACTTACGACTCTGAAAGAATAAAAAATGCAAGACTTATGGTGTGTGAACAAAATCCTATGTTCTCTCTATCTTCTCCAAAACTCTGAAATTTCAGGACTTCACTCTCTTACCTATCAAGGAAAAGGTTTTCATGGTCCATTTCTTTAGTCAAGCCAAAGCAGATGTGACTTATATCTCTCTGTTAACTTTTCAGTCTGATTGTTATTTTAGCAATTTACTCGTCAGTCTCATTTTATATTGATCGAAATGTCAACCTAATTATTAATACTAAATAACAACACAGAAAAATTAGTTTACATTCAGAAGGTACGATCAACAAAAAAGTACAAAAAGACTTCTATTGTTAAAGAATGCTCCCATTTTTAACTTACCCCATTTTGAGCTCCTTCAAATCCATGCGGCTGGCTGTAATTGAAAAAAAATCGTCGGTAAAAGGAAGTTAGTACGGAGTCTCTACTTCAAAAGAAAAGCAAACCTCTAAAAGGCAAGACATTTACCAGCATTTTTCTTTTGCTGCTCCTTTTTCTTCTTTTGCAGTTCATACTTATACTTACTGACAAAAGATAAAGCATAATATCAATACATTGATCTTTAAGCAACTCAAAATAGTAAGATAACCATGAACAAGATATTCCTTCAGCATACAAACTATCTAAATTTGATATGGAGATAATAACTTGCACTATAATGTAATCATCAAGCAAAAATAGCACAGCATATACCTACGATCACAGCTTCTAACCCGCCTTATTCAAGTCAAATAGTATGCTTTTGAAACTTGCATGGTTCTATATGATTTTCACAGTATCATACAAGCTCGGCTTCCGGTTTAAGAAATATTCTTAACCCAGTTTGGTAAAAAAGAGTCAAAAGTCAAGCTCAAGCAGAATGTATTTGATGATTTTACTCTTTCAATTCTACTTCTCTATTCTATTCCCTGAACACAAGAAAATATTATACAACCCTACGAAATAGTAAACACTCTTAAATCTTATACTAGTAACTATTTCATGTAAAACTGGGACTAGCGAAACAGAACAAAGGGCTTGACAATTACTCCTATTAGATGTGTCAAGCTACAAATTACAACCTTAATGACTCATAAAACTTATACCCAAATTCCACACACGTGTAATTAGATCGTTCCAGGAATCAAGAAAAATCTGTCATAATTGAAGTTTAGAGACCAAAAAATTCTGATGGATATATCTTACTTGTAATCCATCATTTTGACAACCGGCGGATCTGCTTCTGGAGATAGAATCACCTACAAATATCCACCAAAGAAAGAATAATATAATCAAACCAATATTAACTTTATCCTAATCAGTATTCTGGATAAGCTATTCTTCCTCTAGCTCAACCTAGGATAGAACTTCTGTTGACCACTAAATAAGCATCAGTTTGCATTTCAATTTTTTTCCTGCAAGTACTGTATTCCCTTCTAAACAGGGGGGGATCCACCGCTATGGTACAGAGTTCCTCTGAACTCAATATTGTCGACGTGGAGCATAAATTTATGTGTAAAAATTTACTAAAATTACAATAAATAATAGATATGAACACATTACTTTAAAAATATAGTGGTTCATGTGAAGAACTCTAAACGTTGGACCCATAGAGTTTAAATCTTAGATCCGTCTTTGCTTCTAACTACACCTAATAACCCGAAGCAATATTATTCTTATCTTCCTGTAACCCCCCACCCCAAAAAAAATACCAGTACAGAGTATATTATCTTTCTTCTTGGAGCTTCGTAACTGCAGTCAACTTTGCCTAGTTTAACACTTATAACTGTATATTTTTTACCATCTTTTGAATAAAATTCTTTTCTTGACTCCACATTCTTTTTTACCATACAACACAAGATTACTAGCACAAACGCCGCGCAATAGAGGAATACATTATCACAGTTGAGGGATACTTTATTATCCCCATAAGCCCAAAACATGAAGAAAAAAGTTACATACAATCAATTCAGTCTTTCAAGGACATACCAAGTCAAGGCTTGCATCCTCAGCTTTCTGAAGAGCTTCCATTTTTGACACTATCCCCAACTACATAACAAAAACCAATGAGAAAAAAATAATCAATAATCAATAAAATTTTCTTAAACCAACACAAAAAAGCAAATATGAAATTAGACTAACCATGTTCTGCTTTTCATCAATGAGCCTAACCTTGTCTGACCTATTTCAAAGCACCACAAAAAAACTAAAAAAGTTAACATCTCTAACACAAGCCCAATACATTTTAACATTAAAAAAAAAAAGAACATTTAATATCACTATAACTAAGAAAACCAAAAAAAAAAGGACATGAATTTCCTCTAAACATTACAACAAGCTGAGCGCACAACAGAAGAAACTAAAATAAAGTTAACATATTTAACAAGAACCTAATACATTTTAAAATTAAACAAAAACATTTACTATCAAAATAACCAAAAAACTCTATTAAAAAGCAAAATAGATATAAGAATTTCACATAATGTTACTCAAGCTGAGTGCATAACAAAAGAACATGTGGAATACCTGATAGAGGAAATATCAAGGGCTTCATCATCATCAGAACGTGGGGGCGGCCGGAAGTTACCACGGCCGCCTCCGCCGCCGTAGCGGGCGGAGACAGTGGCAGTATAATAGATAAGAGAGGAGCAAGAACGGAACTGAGGAAGGTGAAAACGGAGGCCAAAAAGAGAAGAATTAAGGGAAGGGAGGAAAAGGGGTTTAGTATTTGGTTTAGAGGAAATGGTGGGTGTGAGAGTGAAGGTGGCAAGACCCGCCATGGATGATGGTGGGTGGGTGAGTGGGTGGTTTTACAGAGAGAGTTAACACACAGTGTGGTGGATCTTATCCATAGGTGCTTTTGCTCCTGAGGCTTGGCTACAAGTCTTTTTCTTTGGTGACATTGAGGGGGTGGCCCAAAGCATCTAACCCGCTCAATCCAGACACTAATGGGTCCAAATTAACCCATTATATTTTATGTAAAAATAGCATGGTATAGTCAGTTTTTGGACTGGTAATTTAAAAATAGTCACCGTTTACGAAGTTAATAAAAAATAGGCACTATTTTGCTGCAACAGAGACCGGTCCCGCATAATATACGGGAGTTCGTGCATCTGTGTACGAACTCCAGCATATTATGCTGGACCGTTATACTTTGCTGACTCTTGTATAATATACGGGACACTGGAGCGTCGGTGCTCCAAACTCCAGTATATTATACTGGACATTTATACTTGCTGCTGGAGTTCTAGTGTACTTATGCTGGAACTCCAACATATTATGGTGGAGTTCCAGCATAGTTATCCTGGAACTCCCGTATAATATGCTGGAGTTCCAGCATAAGTTATGCTGGAACTCCAGTATAATATACGGGCGTACTTTCCGGGTTTTGAACAGTGTTTTTGCTCAGATTTATCTTTACATGAAAAGTGGCTAAATTTCGATTACTTTTGAAACTGGCTATTTTTGAATGACCAGTTGTAAATCTGGCTATTTTTAAATTTCTCCCATATTTTATAGCCTATTCTGACCCTTAAGCAGCCCAAATACAACCCATTAAACTCACCCAAAACAAAAGATATCTCAACCCAACTTATATAGAAATTTATTTAGTTGTCCCAATTTTACTTTTTTTTTTGTATTTTCAATTTTATGTTCTTTTGTTTTTCTACACCATCCATACCCCACCCCCGCAAAACCCTTCCCCTCAAAAAAAATTTATCTTTTTTTTTTGTATTTTCAATTTTCTGTTTTTTTTCCTGCACCAACCATCCCCGCTCCCCCCGTAAAACCCCCCTCCCCTAAAAAAATTTACTTTTTTGTATTTTTAATTTTCTATTTTTTTTTCTGCAAACCCCTCAAAAAATAATTTACCTTTTTTTATTTTTAGTTTTTTATTTTCTATTTTTTTTCGTTTTTTTGCACTACTCACCCTCCCACTCCACCCCTACCCCAACCCTCCAAAAAAAAATTCAACTTACACATTTTTAGACTTTTTTTTATTAAGATGAGCATGGTTCTAAAACATGGGTCAAGTTGGGCGGGTTGGGTTATGACCCATTGTTTAACCCATCTTGACCCAACTCATCTTAGCCCAAATACACTTTGAGCTGGGTTGGGCAATGACCCATTTATTAACCTAACCCATTTTGACCCGCCCAAATTCAGCCCAACCCGCCCATTTGACACCCCTAAGTACATATAGGTAAAGATCACTTCAGGCTATTTGTGACCTAAAGACAGTGGA
This sequence comes from Nicotiana sylvestris, assembly GCF_000393655.2. Lineage (NCBI taxonomy): Eukaryota > Viridiplantae > Streptophyta > Magnoliopsida > Solanales > Solanaceae > Nicotiana > Nicotiana sylvestris. Next base: position 5,916,321 of record NC_091067.1, on the reverse strand, counting down.
CTTGGGCCTGATGATAAAGTCGGATTGTTGACACAGCAGAGTAGAAAGCCCAATATTTACCGGGCTGAGCTATCACATTAGCATTTGCCCAACTTCCCCGAAACCCTACTATAAACTTTCTAGTGTTTTAACGCAGCAGACAGCAGCAAAGACTCTTCTCCGCCGAAGGTGAACTACTCTCTCCTTATTCTCTCTATCATTATTTACAAACACAAAAATCATGCGAAATGTATTGTTTTAAATATTAAATTCAGTGCAGCAGGTGAATAATCGGTGCAGAAGAAGAAATGATGCAGGTGTAGTAGTTGCCCCAGTGGATGTGCCCCAGTGGATGCAAGCGCAAAGAATAAGGTTCACAACGATGTTATGATTTTCAATCGCTGGACCTACGACGATGTTCAGGTACCTTCCATTTCTCTTAATTCCTTTTAAGTAACTCATTTTTTCATAATGACATATTTATTGCTGCTAAAAACTCCTTCCTTTTCCTAAAATCAAGCTGAATGTACTTCCTTTAAATTATACTATGTTGCTCCACTTAGCACTAGAAGTTCTTTACAATTTATTTGTTGCTATATAGATATCTCTACAAGACTGAGAGGTTTCTAGCAATAATTTGTGTCACTTACCTATGTAGATCCTTTGCCATATTATTCGTTCATCTGCACTGAATCCAAGATATTTACGTCTTTTTGGACTGCGCATGTCCATGTGATTTTAGGTTTATCCGTCTCTATTTAGATGATGTTCACTCAGCATGGTTGTGTCATGACCCTGGTTCGCCCTCCGTGAACCATCGTGACGGCACCTAGTCTCTACGACTAAGTAAGCCTAACTTTGCGGAAGATAACCAAACTTGCGAAAGTAAAACAATTTAAAAACAAAAATAAAGTAATAACAGTGTATAAATGTGTCGCTCGGCATACACCATGTTTAACTCTCAACACCAATCATAAATCCAAGACCCGAAAATCCATGAATCACAAGCTAAGAAAGAAATACTACATAGCTCTAACTCCGGAATTTCTAATAAAGAACAAAGAAGTACAGAAGGGTTAAATACTACAAGCAGGAATAGAAAGGGACTCCTTGGTCTACGGACGCGGTAGATGTACCTCGGAGTCTCTAAGCAATCGCCTCCCTCAACGATAGTAGGCCTGATCAGCGGCATCTGGATCTGCACATGAAAAACATGCGCAGAAGGGGCATGAGTACACCACAACGGTACTCAGTAAGTGTCAAGCCTAACCTTGGTTGGGTAGTGAAGAGGAAGGTCAGGGCCCTACTGAGATTAAATAAAATATAAAGGTTAACAGTATAGAACAGAACAGTATAAATGAATACAACGGTAAAACAACACAGGGTGAACAGAACAGCAACAACTATACAGAACCTGGTAAACATGGAAAGGGAACACACTCAGCACCGATAGTAAAAATCGGGGATCTCCCAGGATACCGTCCTGTAGTCCCATCTTTACATCTCCAGTGGATCTCCCGGGATACCATCCCATAGTCCATATATATATATATATATATATATCCGAAGGATCTCCCGGGATACCTTCCCGTAGTCCAACTCATAGTGCGCGGGGATCTATCGGAATCCCGTTCCGTAGTCCCAAATGTAAATACCCAATACTGGGGGAATTTATCGGGTGCATTCCCGTAGTTCCATATAACTGTGCAGGTGGATCTACCGGGAATCTAATCCGTAGTCCCAAAGTAAATATGCAGGGGGATCTACCGGGAATCTAACCCGTAGTCCCAAAGTAAACAGACAAGGAGGGAGCTACTGGAATTCCATATCCGTAGTCCCAATATAAATACGCAGCAACAACAAGAAGATATTCAGAAATGAAATTTCATATCAAGGAAACAAGTAATTCTAGCCTAACATGTTTCACGTAGTGCAATCAAGACAATTTAAGCAACTAGGCAATTCAAGTCAACTAAACATGCTTTCTAACTAACAACATGCTAAATTTTGCAAGTATAATAAAGCAGGAAAGGAATCATGCTAATAAATACTTTAAGAAAAATCGGATTTCCAATAATTTGCACAAGTACGCGCCCGTTACCTCACGCACAAGGCAATTCAATTACCAAACATATCAATCCTAAGGGGAAGGTCCCCCACACAAGGTTAGACAAGCCACTTACCTCGAACCGGCTCAAAATCAACTTGAAACCACACTTTTGCCCCGAGTATCCAGCTCTAAATGGCCCAAATCTATTCAATTCAATTGTATATTATAAATAACACTTCAAGTAACTAATTCTACAACTAAATTCTAAACTAATACGCGAAATCATGTAAAATGACCAAAATGCCCCTCAGGCCAATGTCTCGAAATCGGGTGAAATTTACATTTTTAGAAGCCTCGTACTCTCACGAGTCTATACATAATAAGAACACTAAAATCAGAGTCCAAATGGCCACTCAAATCCTCATTTAAAGGCCTCTTAAACTCAAGTTCTAATTACCCATTTTCCTCAATTTCTCACCACTAATTAGGTCTATAATCATATATAAACGAGTTATGAAGTCAAGGACATTACCTCCAATCGATTTCCCTTTATTTTTCTCAAGAATCCCCCTCAAAAGCTCCAAACCCGGATAAAAGTGGTGGAAGAATAGCCAATTTTCGCAAAGGCAACTATTTATATGTTCTGCCCCGCGATTTCTGCATTTGCGGCTCTGGGACCGCATATGTGGTCCCGCTTATGCGGACCACATGTCACATCTGCAACTTTCATTAAACAACCTAGGAGCTGTATCTGCGATACTTATTTCGCATATGCGAAATCTGAAGGAGAATCGAGAATCCGCTTCCGCGGCTCCGCACCTGCGGAATCCAAACCGCAGGTGCGGTTATGACAGACACCAACAAATTTTCTAAATCTCTAACTTCAAAATCTTTCCGTCAATCATCCAAAATCATCCCGAGGCCCCCGAGACCTCAACCAAAAACACCAACATCACCTAATACCTTATTCAAACTTGTATCAATCCTTAAAACACCTAAAACAACATCGAAACCTCGGATTAATCAAGGATTTAAGCCTAAGAACTCCAAATTTCCTCAAAATACGCTTTCGATCAAAAACCTAACCAAACCACGTCCGAATGACCTGAAATTTTGCACACACATTCCAAATGACATGACAGAACTATTGCAACTTCCAAAATTCCATTCCGACCCTCGGATCAAAATCTCACTATTGGACCGGAAACTTCAAAAATTTGACTTTCGGCATTTCAAGCCTAAATTAGCTACGAACCTCCAAAACATATTCCGATCACGCTACTAACCCCGAAATCACCTTAACGGGGCTAACGGAACCATCTGATTTCCATTCCAAGTCCGTCTTCACACTGCTCCGACTACGGTCAACTTCCCAACACTTAAGCTCTCATTTAGGGACTAAGTGTCACAAAACTCTCCGAAACTCTGAACCGAATGTCTCGACAAACCAAAATAGCAGAAATAAATACGGGGAAAACAGTTAATAGGGGATCAGGGCGTTAATTCTTAAGACGACCGGCCGGGTCGTCACAGGTTGCACTTCTATTGACTGGTACTAGATAGGCAAATAAGCTAATTCTGGGGAATGGGGAGATTATGAGGGTAATATTATGTGCTTTGGTGTTTAGTTTCTTATTCCACGAAAACTAGGTGCTGATATTCAGTAAAAGTGTGTAATTCTTTCTCAACAACATTCCTGAAATGGAGAACATTTTGTTAGAAATGTAAATTTAATAATTAACAGACACTGGATAGAAATAGAAAATGAAGAGTGTTAAGTAATACCTAGGTGATTGTATCTTCTGTTTCTGCCTTTTATACTTGAGTTTTATTTTTAAGTTCCTCTATTAGCAAGGCTGAAACTTATCTTGAATACAATTTAAAATTTCTCTCTAACTATGATCTCACTTTTTGGTGAAGATCAATGACATCTCTGTTGAGGATTATATTACAGCAACTACTTCCAAGCATCTAGTTTATATGCCACACACAGCTGGTAGATACCAGGCTAAGCATTCCAGGAAGGCCCAGTGCCCAATTGTTTAGAGGCTCACCAACTCTCTTATGATGCATGGACGGAACAATGGGAAGAAACTAATGGTTGTCCGCATCATCAAGCATGCAATAGAGATCATTCATTTGTTGACTGACCAGAACCCAATTCAAGTAATTGTTGATGTTGTCATCAATAGGTGCGCACTGATGATGGGCGCTTAATTAATCCATATATTCTTCTTTCTTTATTTTTGGGGTAACAATGGGCCCATCTTGGCATCAAATGTTGTTTCAGTATTTGCCGATATTGGTTTGGCCATCCATATTTGCAAATACTAACATTGAGTATCCAAAATACTGGTGGATCTTTTGAATACTAGTTTGACTAATCTCAAATAAAATAATGATTTTTGCTAATAAATATTCAACTTTCTTCAACTGTTTTTTCTAAGTGAAGTTCATGCCTACCATATATGTCTCATTAATAGCTTTGTCTTCTTCATTTGATCATCTAGTGGGCCAAGGCAAGATGCAACTCGTATTGGTTCAGCTGGTGTTGTGAGGCGTCAGATTGTTGATATTTCTTCACTTCGCCGAGTTAACCAGGCCATTTATTTGTTGACAACTGGTGCACGTGAGAGTGCTTTCAGGAACATCAAGACCATAGCTGAGTGCCTTGCAGATGAACTCATCAATGCTGCTAAGGGTTCTTCAAACAAGTAAAAGGCTTGAGATTTTGAGTGTTCACGCATCTTAGAAAATTATAAATATATTTCAAACTTACTGCTTCGTTATAAAATAGTATACTTGAATTGTGAACCTTTTTTTCCAAATCACTTTCTTTGGATGTTTGCAACTTATTTGCTTACTACTATGGATTATGTTTGTTTCTGCAGCTATGCCATTAAAAAGAAGGATGATATTGAGAGGGTTGCCAAGGCCAACCGTTGAAAAGGTCGATATTGGAGAACTATTTACAAGACAGTTTTGGGTTGTCATTTTCTCTTCTTTTTTTGTCATGTAGTATTTTAGCCTGTCATGGAAATGAAAGGATCCAATTATCAGCATCTGATATTCCTTGTTGAGTTAATTTATTAGATTATTTTACGTGTTTAAACTTGATATACTTGGAATTGGTATAGATGTTAAAATTTGAAGTTCCTTTCGTCGGGTTCTCAGTATTTTTTTAAAAAAACTTAATATGCTTGGAATTGTTATAGATGTTAAAACATGAAGTTCCTTTGTTGTTTTTATGTGTGCCTGAGTGCTATTGTTGACCCTGAAGGTGGTCGATGCTTTCAGATATTTAACATGATGTCAAGATAATTCCTTGGGCATGTCACTTCTTGATTCGAAACTTGCCGAGATTAGCTGTGCTTTATTCATGTTACTTTTGTAGTCATCTCAATCTGGTACTGTGTATGTTTATTAAGGTGAATTGAGGTTTTCTAAAATTAGGTGTTTTACGACATCCATTGGATATGGAGGTCTATTTAGGATATAAGCCTGTAAATTACATAACAATAGTTTTGTTTTGATCCTTGCTATATGCATATAAGGATTTTGATTCCGCCAAAAGGCGAGTAAACTCTGTATTCACGATTAATGACATTAAACAATTTTGTTGGTCTAATCTTATCAAGATTAGTCATACAAGGTTACCTAACACAAACAAACATGAAAAAATAGCAAAAATGAGACAGAAAGAATCCCACATTAACAATAAAACGAAGACATGTAAACGACTTTTTACATGCCATAAAGACCAAGTAAACAACCTCAAAAACTCCATTGTTTTTTTACATAATCTTCATTTCAATATTAATCAACTTCCAAATGAAGAAGCAAAAAGAAACAACCCCAGTGAAGAAAATAACCAAATTCAAGGGAGAAAAAGAAGCAATAGTAGTAGTAACAAGTTTGTTGGTGTAAGTCTTCAGGGAAATGGACAGCTAAAAATTAAAGGCACAACATAGAAAATAAGGATATGGCTTGTATTTTTTGAAACTGTTGAGGATGATGCTCGTGCTTAGGATCAAAATGCTTGTCTTCTTCGTGGATCAAACACTTGAACGAATTTTGTTACTCGTGTTTCTGTTGATTCCCCACTTGCTTTTAGAACAGAACAAATAGGGGAATTCTATTGGAGCTTTAACATGTAGTAAGAAGAACCAATCAACCGCAATAATAATCTCTTCAACCACACTCATACACCCGTCCCTATTAATGTCATCTGCCTCTTAGCTGCTGAGCTCAAATATCTAACCTCTGCCAACCCTCTTCCACGCCAACTCACAACTATCCATATTTCTTGGCAGCTACCTAAACCCGGCATCTACAAGCTTAATATAGATGGTGCATTTGATCTCAACACACATCGTGGAGGGGTTGGAGGCGTCTTTCGATATTCCATTGGTGATTGGTTAGGAGGTTACTGTAAACCCCTATACTTTACCAATGTTTTGCAAACTGAATTGCTTGCTCTTTATTATGGCCTAAGTTTTGCAATCAATCGATCACTCACCTCACTCATAGTGGAGACCGACTCTCAGATACTTATCGCTCTCTTACAATCAGGTAATCATAAATACTTACACATTTTTAATGCTTGCAGGTTGATGTTATATGAGTTGCATATGTCGGTCATTCAACACACATTCAGGGAGGGGAATGGAGTAGCGGATGCTCTGGCATGTCTTGGAAGGGATATGCAAATTACCCAGCCTTAGGATGTTATATTTTTTGAGAATCTCCCATCTTTATGTTAACGCACTTATTTTTGGACTCCACGGGGACTACAACTGCGCGTTCAGTTCCTTCCTTGTAATGTTCTACTGTATGTTTTCAATAAAATGACAAATGCATGGTTTAGCAAAAAAAAAAAGAACCATAGTACTAGTACTAGTGGTATGACTAGTAACACCAGCAATAATAGTCCAGTCAAATTAGGGTTGACGATTCAGTTTCTAGTGAGAAAATGCAAGAAATTTATCTTCTTGAAGATATTATAGCAGCTGATTTCAAGAGTAATGAAATAGTACTTAATTCTTATGATGAGAAAATCGTACAAGAAACCAACTATTTGACAACTTATATAAGCTAAAACAATTATGCCGCAGTTTCAAACAAGTTAGAATCGGCTATATGAATCCTCACAGGCCATTTCTATTTAAGTTCAACTCCGACTGAAAATAATTTATATGAGCCTGATTTGATAAATTGCTCTAATGAATTCGATGAGAGTTCGTATTCTTTACAACATGAAATGTCATGGGGCTTTGATCAAGGCTTTGAGTTTCTGAAGAATTATAAGATTTTCCCAAGAACTTGGTTTTGGGTGAGAATAAAACTGCAATGGGATTCATAGAAATTGAGAGAATAAAATTAGAAAGACAAATATCAGCATAAGTTAATCAAGAACACATGGAGACTATATATGATCCTGCTGAATCTCTTTTCGGATCTTTACCCTTAATGTTCTTTGTTACGCTAAAATTTACCAACAGATTATGTTACCATAACTTCTTGTTTTTTGTCAATTAAGCTGTATATTTCCTTTGTCTGCTTTCCTTGAGAATTAGGAGAGAGATGAAAGGCAATTCAGAATTGACTGCAAAATAATAGAGAAAATTTTAGTGGAAAAGTCAGGAGATATCCTTCTGTGTTTTATTGGAGTTAGTAAGTAGGCGATTGGACATATAAATTGTAATTTTTGAAAAACAATGATACTTAGAGTTAAGTTGAAAAATTGTATTTGGAATTTGAAATTATGTTTGGACATGCATTTCACGTGAAAAAATATTTGCAATTTTATGAGTGGAGAAAAAAGTTTTCGAAAAATATGAAACAATGGTCAAAACCACTTTTTAATTTTTGAAAAACTCATTTTTGAAAAATCTCCAAAAACTTACAAAATTTTATGGACAAAGGTATTTTTTGAAAAGAAGATCGAAAAAAGAATAAAATTCTATGGGAAAACGGGTCCTAAAAAATATGTAGATATGACAACATTTCACGATATTAGTATAAGCAAATCATTTTTGAGTTAGATACTATGAGACCTTTTCTTTAATTACATGACCGGTCATTTTGAGCTTTTGCACTTTGATCGCCAGTTCTCGGGTATGACTTGCCCCGTGTGATGTTTTATGACTTATGTAAATCGTTGGTTTTGGTTTTCAGGGTAATCGGAATGAATTTGGAAGAAAATAGTTCTCAATTGAAGTTTGAAATTTGAGAGGGTTGACCAAGATTTGACTTGTTCGTATATGATTTCAGATTGGATTTTTATGATTTGGTTAGCTCTGTTAGGTGATTTGGGACTTATGAGCGTGATCGGAATGCATTTTGGAAGTCCGTGAAAGGTTTAGGCTTGAATTGGCAAAATTGAGATTTCGGCATTTTTCGATTGATAGATGAGATTTTGATATAGAGGTTGGAATGAAATTACGAAAGTTGCAGTAGCTCTGTTGTGTCATTTGTAACATGTGTGCATAATTTTAGGTCATTCCAACGTGGTTTGGTTGGGTTTTTGATCAAAAACGGAATTTGAAAGTTCTTGAAATTCTTAGGCTTGAATCCGATGTGATTTTGGTGTTTTGATGTTGTTTTGAGCGTTCAGAAGGTTGGAAAGTTTGAATGATGTTATGGGACAAGTTGGCATGTTTGGTTGAGGTCCCAAAGGCCTCGGGTGGTCAATCGGACCATTTTGAAGTTGGAAAAATTGCAGATTTTGAGTTCCAACAGTTGCAGACATTTTGGTCTTCGCGTTCGCAAGAGGACCCTCGCGTTCGCGAAGAGTCTGCTGAGGGAGTGAAAGTTTAGCCTTCGCGTTCGCGAGGCAGGTGATGCATTCACAAAGGGCTGTGAGTTTGTTCATCGCGTTCGCAGGTTAGGTTCGCGTTCGCATAGAAGGTATGGTGAGGCTGAGCTTCAGAGGATTTAACTCATCGTGTTCGCGATGGGCTGAACGCGTTCGCGGAGGGTTGCCTGGGTAAAGCTTCGCGTTCGCGATCTCGATGTCGCATTCGCGTAAGGAAATTTTTGGTCAGCGGATTTTTGTGCTTCGCGAACTCGAGGCTTTGACCGCGTTCGCGAAGAAGGATTTTATGCATGGGCAGAATGTTTTAAAAGGGCCATTCCGCGTTTTTGAGGCTAAGAACTTTCATTGTTGAGCGATTTTGGAGCTTGGGAGAGATAATTGAAAAGGGAATTCAAGAAGATTTCTTGAAGGTAAGATTTTTGAACTCAAAAGCTCGATTCTTGTGTGAATTCCACCTAATTAATCATGGAATTAAGCCTAAAATTGAGGAATTAGGGCTTGAATTTGGAGAGTGTAAATTTGGGATTTGAGGTCCAATTTTGATGTTCTTGGTATGTATAGACTCGTGAGAGGACGAGGATTCCATTGATGTTGATTTTATCGGATTCTGAGACGTGGGCCTGGGGGCCGGGTTTGAGCAATTTCGGGATTTTGATGTTAAATTGGATATTTTTGAGTGGGCTTCGATCCCTTACCATATTTTAATGATTATGTACTGATTGTGGCTAGACTTGGAGCACTCGGAGGTTGATTCATGCGGGCGAGGCATCGCGGGCTAGAGTTTGGACCGGATCAAGGTGAGTAATGATTGTAAATGATGTTCTGAGGGTTTGAAACCTCGGATTGTACATCGTAGTGCTATATTGAGGTGAGACACACGCTTGGTGACGAGAGTGAGGTCGTGTACTATTGGGGATTGTGACTTGGTCTGTCCCGACTGATGACTTTACCGCGTATTTGACTGAAAACTATTTGCTATCATCATTATTTGGGCTAAATACCATATTTGGGCCTAGTTCCAACTATTTGAACCCTTCGGGGATTTTTACTATTATTTCCTCACTATTTCGACTTTATACTTGAACTCAGTCACGTTATTTTTCATTGTTTACAAAACTCAGCCAAGTTTTATTTTGTTTTCACACCTGAAATGATATTTCAAATAGTATTTTGGGCTGAGCATGATGTTTTACTATTGCCCGAGTGGCTTATGTGATTTTTGACTGAGTAAGGCCGAGGGCCTGTATTATGAGGATACTTTTGGATCGGGCTGCACGTCGCAGCAATGAGATACTGATTTGATTATGAGGCCGAGGGCCTGAGATATGTACACTACGAGGTGGCTTGTTGATTGATATAAGGTCGAGGGCCTAGATTTGATGCCACAAGATGGTTTGATATTGCGCTTGGGCCATAAGGGGCCCCTCCCGGAGTCTGTACACCCCCAGTAAGTACGGGTACCCATTGCGATGTGAGATATAGCCTGAGGGGCTGATATTGTTCTATGTGACAGCCCGAGGGGCTGATATTGTTCTATGTGACAGCCCGAGGGGCTGGTATTGTTCTATGTGATAGCCCGAGGGGCTCGTATTGTTATATGTGATTCCCCGAGGGGCTGGTACTGTTCTATGTGATTGTCCGAGGGGTTGGTATTGTTCTAAGATATTGCCCGAGGGGCAGAGTTGTTGACATTGTGCCCGAGGGGTGAACCTTTATGTGTTTGTCTTTCATATTTACCTATCATTTACCTGTTAAACTATGGTATTTGTGCCCGAGGGGTGGATTTCTATGCTTATCTGCACTAATTGTTTTGCATTCATTTGCGTAACTGTTGAAAAAGTCATTTTCCAAGAAGTTTAAACTGAGCTGACATGTTTTAAGAGATTTTTACAGCTTCACTGTTTTCTTACTGGTTTTGAACTACTTCTGTACAACATATTGATATGCTTTTCGTGATTTCTTACCATTCAGACTTTAGTTATGATTATTACTCACTGAGCTGGAGTACTCACTTTACTCCCTGCACCTTGTGTGCAGATTCAGGTATTTCTAAAACCGGTAGCGGGTTTTGGCTGATCAGAGGCAGAGTCATTGGAGTTTAGCAAGGTAGCTGCAGGCGTTCGCAACACTGCTTTTCTCTCTCTTCTTTTCACTAGTTTGTATTTGTACACTTCAAACTTTCAGTTGTATTTATACCATAGGAGATGCTCGTGACTTGTAACACCCCGGTAAGGGCTGTGTCGGGTTGTGTTTCTACTACTTATTATCATTTAATCATGTTTAGACTTCTTTTATATTGTTTAACTGTTTAAAAAAAGTGAATTGCGTTTGATTGACTGGCCTTATCTTCACGAGAGGCGCCATCACGACCGAGTTTGGGGTTAGGGTCGTGATATGTTGGTATCAGAGCCTAGGTTACATAGGTCTCACGAGTCATGAACAGGTTTAGTAGAGTCTCGCGGATCGGTACGCAGACGTCTGTATTTATCCTCGAGTGGCTGCAGAACCTTTAGGAAAAACTTCACATTCTTGAATTTTTATCGTGCGTCCTTGATTCAGTTTGAAATGTAACTCTTGAAATTCCTTCCACGCGTTTGTATGCGCGCATGAGTGCTCAGTATCAGATATGCATCGATGGCTTGTGACCCCGATCGAGGGGCGAGATGTGATCCCTGTAAGTTGATGTTGGGCCAGTCTGGAGGACTTGAGGCCGGATCTTTGCCTATGGCTCGAGCATCGAGCTGCTGATTGTGTGAGCAAGTGTTTTTAAACTTATATGTTCGGTATTGTCCCTATTAGTGGAAGTGACAGATGGATAACTATGAGATGAGTATGTTGGTACTGCGAGATGTATCCATATGATTTGGAAGCAATGAGAATGGTCTGCGGGAGGATAGAAGAACTATTAGGTGCTTGAATTCCATCTTGATTCGAGGTATAGCCCCGAGTTATGGGCGTGTGAAGGATCTTTTCATGTTTCCCAGTTAAGGGTGAAGTAATTTCATGTTGCAGTATGAGTTCAGACTCAGGAAGACTAAGTGACTGCGTATAGTTTATGACGGTAAAAGGTATACATGAATGTTAGTTGGAGGCAAAGCGGGTGGGTTATCTCTTGCGAAGTGTTCTGAGGTTGTGCGATCCTTATGTGTCTGTTAGAAGATCTCATTGGCAAGTGAAAGATATGTGTTGCAATTTAAATTGGGTCGCTTAAGAGAGTGGGTTTAACTGTTGTGAGAGTGAGTGCGAGATATGCTGAAGATTTAAAGTACTAGATGATCGGTGTTTTCACAAGCTTACAAAGAGATTTGAGTTTAATCTCACTATGGTATTATGGAAGCAAGAGAGTATATGCGTTATGAGTTATTGGGTGTGTGATGAGCTATGGCTTCGAGCCAATTAGGGGAGTCTACTATTGATTAGTTGATTGCACAGTTATGTGCTATGTTGATTCCAGTTTGAGGCGTGCTGGTGAATCAATTATGGCTTGCGGAAATTGAGATCGAGGATGGCTCGAGTAAAGGAAATTTTTTTAACAAAGGTTACAAGATGCTTCACAGGTGTGTGAGAATCACAAAATGTCTTGAGTTGTTGTTGGTAAAGGATGCTCAGTGCATAGATGAGGAAGTTGCTTGGTTGTAATGGAATGATGTCACATTCTGCGGTGTCAGAGTGCCAACGAGGCATGGGTTGTTCAGTTCGCTTGATCAGGCTAATTGCAGTTTGAATAGAGTGAATGACTCTCGGGAATGGTTCCATTGTGTTCAAGATTCTACATGTAACAATGGGGTATTTTAAAGTTGTATATGTGGCTAGAGACTGAGTTTTCATTGGAAGATGTCAAGACTTGTGGTGTTTTCTATATTAATTATGGGATTCTATGTATCAGTATCAGGAAGGTAAAGGTAACGAATTTAGATTCGCAGGAAGTTCTTTAGAGTAAAGTATTTTAAATGTGGTGCTTTTGGGAATATTTAAGAGAGTATTCAGCAGCTTATGAGCCTTAGACGGTGTAGCTTTATGCTTGGGTTCCGTGTGGTAAGTCTGGGTTGAGGAATTGTAATGATATATCAAGAAAGGATATCAAGCTGAAGGTAAATCAGAAAGAAACTCAGATAGAGGGGGTGGCTTGGTACTAGGGCGGATCGGTATGGTAAGGATATGATTAGTTCCTTGGGTGTGTACGGGGTAATGAGTTCCTACAGGTATTTTGCGACGATGCTCTTAGGTTTTGATGGTTTGCGTAGCTCGGTTGAGTTAAAAGGATTCAGTCTTGATGAGTTAGTATTGTGCAAAAGGAATTCGGGGAGTTCTAGATGGTTTCCACCACAGTTAGAGAGGTATATCTTTTCTATTGGCGTGAGGAGCATGGGATGTATAATGGTTCTCTTCTAGATGGGATCAATGGGAAGTTCTTGGCTAGTGGAATGCATACCTGCTTGTGGTTCGGAAGGGATATGAAGTTCTCATGGTTATCCTAGGATGGTATGGTATATACGGTATGTTGTGGAGGATTTAGAATTGCGTGTGTAAGGTTACGGTTCAGTTTTGAATGGAAAGTCATAAAACTCTTAGGCAGCGGGCTGTTTCAGATGACTAGAGAAATGAGCTTCAGATGATTAGGGGGATGATCTTCAGATGATTAAGGAAATGGTATTGCTAATTGGAGTGATTTGACGGGGATATATGTTTGAGGAAAGGCAATGTGATTAAGTTGATGGTACTTCGGTAGTATTGCGGCACCTTCTTGTTAGATCGATTGCTGGTATTCGAGTTTGCGTGGTGGCACCGAGGAATTTCAGAGTATCTCTCGTGGAATGATTGGGTATTTGAGGCGTGGTATGCATTCGGACGATGAAATTGGGATCAGGTGTGTTGAGTCATGTGCCATATGGATTTGGAGTTAGGGAAGTTCTCATATTTAGGCTATGTTGAAATGGTGAGTCGTGTGTATTGGCACTTTTAGTGACTATCAGGGTTTGGAGACCGAGCGGGTCTTTTGTGCTTGGTATGTTTAATCTTGGAGGTGATATTGGGTTCAGACTGGTTGTCCCCGTATTGTGTCATTCTGGACTATTGCTCTAAGGCAGCACTGTTGGCTATGCCAGAAATGCCACGGATTGAGTGGCGAGGTTCGACGGATTATGTCCTATTGAAGTGTTTTATATTTCGAAGACCCAGCGGACGACTGGGAAGGATTGTCTTTCTTAGTTGGGCTTTCGTGATAGATGTCAGTGCAGAAGCTCATACCATTGATTTAGTTCTGGTGGTGAGGGACTTTTCGGATGTGTTTATTGTGGCCGGGCATGTCGTCGGGCAAGGTTGTTGATTTCAGTATTGATTTGATGTCGGACACCGTATCGTATAGTACCGGTAGAGTTAAAAGAGTTGAAGGAGCAGCTTCAGGGTTTCCTTGATAAGGAGTTCGTTAGCAGGGCTATGTGGATGCGTGTCCTAACTTGAGTCGGCTTTGTTGGCACCAAATTGTATTGTCTTGTTGAGGGATGTATTGATTCGATTGTTATCGAGCTTATTAGTAATCTGGGGAGATCTATGAGTTACCTTTATGTGTTGCGAGATGTTACAATTTGTTGGTTATGGGCACATATGGTGCGGTTCTATTGGGGTTTCATAGTGGAAGTCGGGCGGGAAGAGTAATTGGTTGTTGCCCGGTGAATGGCGTATCGGTTATGTCCTTTCAGGTTTGTGTGGTGTATGTTAGTTACTTCACCGTGGGTATGATGATTTGCTTTGGTTCCAGATATCAAATTGCACGTGGTTGTCGATTTCGAGCATAATGACTTGAGGTGTTTCATGTGGAGTAGTGTTTGGATATGTGGGGGTATGATCTTGCGGGTTAGATTTATGCGTTCTGTTTTTATGGTGTGAGATGGGTTCTCAGCCTTGTATTGTGGTGGTACTGGTAAGCTTGTGGTACAACTCTTCCAATTGAGTCATTTTCATGATTTGGGTATGTTCGGACTGTTGCTTATTGGTACGCGGATTGCACAAGTTGTGGTTTTAGACTATATTGGTGTGTCGTGTCACCAAAGTAGTGGGTTGAATTAGAGGAGATCTTTGGGATCATTAAAGAATACAAACGGATTCGATTTCAGCATGTTGGAAGGATAATATCGAGCTTCGGGTCAGAAATTTGCTATGGTATTTGCCAAAGAAGAAGTGGCTTCATGAATGTTTGATATGGGAAATGGTTATGGCTTACTGCGTGTCTTAGGGATCATTGGCAGTATATGAAAGTGTTGGGATGAGACTTTAGTTGATAAGAGTTTTTCTATCGGTATGCGGATGTTGTGTGCAGGTGTTGTGGTTAGAAGTTATCATTACAAGTGTCTGAGTTATGTGGTACATCATGTGATTGCACCTGAGGTAGCATATATGGTTTGTTACAGATTGTTAGGATTTATTCATCGTATAAATGCGAGATTCTGATCGTATTGATGATTTTAGAAATGGAAATATGGTTTTATGGTTTATGGGCTAGATTGGATTGTGAAATTTCAGATATATTGTGTTATCAAATCTATGTGAGATAGGGTGACGTGGGATCACCCCCAGGTATGTGCATGGTGAGGTTATTCAGCAATTGGTTGGCTTTTGGAACAACTCTGGGCACGTTCGAGGACGAACGTATGTTTAAGTGGGGGAGGATGTAACGACCCGACCAGTCGTTTTGAGCTTTTGCACTTTGATCGCCAGTTCTCGTGCATGACTTGCCCCGTGTGATATATTATGACTTATTAAATTGTTGGTTTTGGTTTTCAAGGTAATCGGAATGAATTTGGAAGAAAACAGTTCTCAGTTAAAACTTGAAATTTGAAAGGGTTGACCGAGATTTGACTTGTTTGTATATGATATCAGATTGGAATTTTTATGATTTGGTTAGCTCCGCTAGGTGATTTAGGACTTAGTAGCGTAATCGGAATGCATTTTGGAAGTCCGTGGAAGGTTTAGGCTTGAATTGGCGAAATTGAGATTTCGGCGTTTTCCGGTTGATAGGTGAGATTTTGATATAGAGGTCGAAATGAAATTCCGAAAGTTGCAGTAGCTCCGTTGTGTCATTTTTGACGTGTGTGCAAAATTTCAAGTCATTCGGACGTGGTTTGGTTGGGTTTTTTTTTATCAAAAAGGGAATTTGGAAGTTCTTGAAATTCTTAGGCTTGAATCTAATGTGATTTTGGTGTTTTGATATTGTTTTGAGCGTTCCGAAGGATGGAACAAGTTTTAATGATGTTATGGGATATGTTGGCATGGTTGGTTAAGGTCCCGAGGGCCTCGGGTGAGTTTCGGGTGGTCAATCGGACCATTTTGAAGTTGGAAAAATTGCAGATTTTGAGTTCCAACAGTTGCAGACATTTTGGTCTTTGCGTTCGCGAGAGGACCCTCGCGTTCGCGAAGAGTCTGCTGAGGGAGTGAAAGTTTAGCCTTCGCGTTCGTGAGTGTGACGAGTTCGCGAAGGGCTGTGAGTTTGTTCATCGCGTTCGTCGGGTAGGTTCGCGTTCGCATAGAAGGTATGGTGAGGCTGAGCTTCAGAGGATTTAACTCATCGCGTTCGCGATGGGCTGAACGCGTTCGCGGAGGGTTGCCTGGGTAAAGCTTCACGTTCACGAGCTCGATGTCGCGTTCGCGTAAGGGAAATTTTGGTCAGCGGATTTTTGTGTTTCACGAATGCGAGGCTTTGACCGCGTTCGCGAAGAAGGATTTTATGCCTGGGCAGAATGTTTTAAAAGGGCCATTCCGCGTTTTTGAGGCTAAGAACCTCCATTGTTGAGCGATTTTGGAGCTTGGGAGAGCTAATTGAAGAGGGAATTCAAGAAGATTTCTTGAAGGTAAGATTTTTGAACTCAAAAGCTCGATTCTTGTGTGAATTCCACCTAATTAATCATGAAATTAAGCCTAAAATTGAGGAATTAGGGCTTGAATTTGGAGAGTGTAAATTTGGGATTTGATGGGCCATTTGAGGTCCGATTTTGATGTTCTTGGTATGTATAGACTCGCGAGAGGACTAGGATTCCATCGATGTTGATTTTATTGGATTCCGAGACGTGGGCCCTGGGGCCGAGTTTGAGCAATTTCGGGATTTTAATGTTAAATTGGATATTTTTGAGTGGGCTTCGATACCTTAGCATATTTTAATGATTATGTACTGATTGTGGCTAGACTTGGAGCATCCGGAGGTCAATTTATGTGGGCGAGGCATCGCGGGCTAGAGTTTGGACCGGATCGATGTGAGTAATGATTGTAAATGATGTTCTGAGGGTTTGAAACCCGGGATTGCACATCGTAGTGTTATATTGAGGTGAGGCACACGCTTGATGACGAATGTGGGGTCGTGTACTATTGGGGATTGTGACTTGGTCCGTCCCGATTGATGATTTTACCGCGTATTTGACTGAAAACTATTTGATATCATCATTATTTGGGCTAAATGCCATATTTGGGCCTAGTGCCAGCTATTTGAACCCTTCGAGGATTTTTACTACTATTTCGACTTTATACTTGAACTCAATCACGTTATTTTTCATTGTTTTCAAAACTCAACCAAGTTTTATTTTGCTTTCACACCTGAAATGATATTTCAAATAGTATTTTGGGCTGAGCATCATGTTTTACTGTTGCCCGAGTGACTTATGTGATTTTTGACTGAGTAAGGCCGAGGGCCTGTATTGTGAGGATACTTTTAGATCGGGTTGCATGCCGCAGCAGTGAGATACTGATTTAATTATGAGGCCGAGGGCCTGAGATATGTAAGCCACGAGGTGGCTTGTTGATTGATATGAGGGCAAGGGCCTAGATTTGATGCCACGAGATGAATTGATATTGTGCTTGGGCCGTAAAGGGACACTCTCGGAGTCTGTACACCCCCAGTGAGCGCGGGTGCCCATTATGATGTGAGATTTAGCCCGAGGGGCTGATATTGTTCTATGTGACAGCCCGAGGGGCTGGTATTATTCTATGTGATAGCCCGAGGGACTGGTATTGTTCTATGTGATTACTCGAGGGGCTGGTACCGTTCTTTGTGATTGTCCGAGGGGCTGGTATTGTTCTGAGATATTGCCCGAGGGGCAAAGTTGTTGACATTGTGCCCGAGAGGTGAACCTTTATGTGTTTGTCTTTCATATTTACCTGTCATTTACCTGTTAAACTATGGTATTTATGACCGATGGGTAGATTTCTATGCTTATCTGCACTAACTGTTTTGCATTCATTTGTGTAACTGTTGAAAAAGTCATTTTCCAAGAAGTTTAAGCTGAGCTGAGATGTTTTAAGAGATTTTTACAACTTCACTGCTTTCTTACTGGTTTTAAATTGCTTCTATATAGTATCTTGATATGCTTTTCGTGATTTCTTACAATTCAGACTTTAGTTATGATTATTACTCACTGAGTTGGAGTACTCACTTTACTCCTTGCACCTTGCGTGTAGATTCAGGTATTTCTAAAACCGGTAGCGGGTTTTGGCTGATCGGAGGCAGAGTCATGGAGTTTAGCAAGGTAGCTGCCGGCGTTCGCAACACTGCTTTTCTCTCTCTTCTTTTCACTAGTATGTATTTGTACACTTCAGACTTTCAGTTGTATTTATACCCTAGAAGATGCTAGTGACTTGTGACACCCCGGTTAGGGCTGTGTCGGGTTGTGTTTCCGCTACTTATTATCATTTAATCATGTTTAGATTGCTTTTATATTGTTTAATTGTTTTAAAAAAATTGAATTGGGTTTGATTGGCTGGCCTTGTCTTCACGAGAGACACCTCACGACCGGGTTCGGGGTTAGGGCCGTGACAGTTTGGTAGGAGGTATTAGAAAAAATAATGCAAACATTAGCTCTATGCATTATTAATACCTTGTTTGGTACATTTTTTCAACATGTATATAGTATACTTGTATTAGTTATACATCATACTTGGTATTATCCTATGTATAAGTAATGTATAGAAAACCATGACATTAGTAATACCAAGGCTATTAATGCATGCATTAATATGGTCATAGACAAAATTGTCCTTAAAATCTCTTAAAGCTAGAGAATATGGAGGGCCTTTTTGTAAATAATTATTTTTCTTAAAATTTATGCAATGCATTATAATTTTAATACACCACACCAAACAGTAGATAAGAAATAATATCTGCATAACTAATGCTTGCATTACTAAGTCATGCATTACTAATACACCTTATTCCGCACTATTCTTATACACCCTACCAACCGACCCCTTTGTGTTCACATCTACTATTCATCTGACACATGCTACCTTTCACCAACAAAGTTAATTACACTATGAAACTTGTGACTTGAAAATAAATTTGAGAAATTTTCAAAAATCACTATTATTTAGTGGCTATTAACTTTCTATAGCTACCATATTCATAATTACTTTCTATAGCTACTGTTTAGTTATTACGGTAATGTATTTGATGTATTCACGTTGTTGTATTCATGAATACAACAACAAAAAGTGCCTAAAATCAGGGCAGTCCAGCTGTATGCGCATGTATTCACATGTATTTGTGCTGCTGTATTCATGAATACAACAATAAAAAGCGCTTAAAATCAGGGCAATCCAGCTCTACGGGCATGTATTCACATGTATTCGCGACTTGTATTCATGAATACAACAACAAAAAGCGCTTAAAATCAGGCAGTCCAGCTGTATTCACATGTATTCGTGCCATGTATTTATAAATACAGTAACATCAATCACCTTAAAAATAGGTATGTCCAGCTGTCTAAGAGAGAAGAAAAACATAAATAGCGTATTCCATGCCTCAATGGTAATATATACCATAAATATTTATTTTGCTATAAAATATAAAAAGTAGCTATAGAAAATAATATTTTAAAATGATTTTGATTTATAATAAATAGGGTGTATATCTTTACCATAGGAGGTAAAATTTCCAATAAATTTCCGCACTTGTTGGTCTGGGTTAAGGTCTCAACTTACCACTTAGTATTGGTTAACGAAGTGTTGCAAAAATGATACTTTAAGTTTATGGAATGAGAATATTATTCAGCGTTATAGAAGCCCTTTAAGTTGAATGAAGTTATAGGAATTAGGAAATAATTAAAGTTGGTATGTATGGAAATTGGCATTCCGTTTGTCTTCTTCCCAATAAAAAGGTTGTTCTTGTTAAGATTTTAGTTGAGATTCATTCACATTAAGGAAATGTGAAAAAGGAAAAAAAAATGGGGGTACAATGTAGAAGCTACTCTGTCTATCAGAGCCAGGTTTCGATCCTGGGACCTGTGGGTTATGGGCCCACCACGCTTCCGCTGCGCCACTCTGATTTGTTGATAGTACTGTGCTTGAAATTTGTATACTATATTTAACACCTTGAGTGTAGTTTCTCGTGAAAAAAAAAAGCCCAAAAATGTAACTACCTTTTTCTTTTTGCCATGTAACCTACATTCTTATTTGATCGGTCTTCATAGTCCAAATACACATTGTGTCCTTAATTTAGGGACTCCAAATAGACCACATTCAATGGTAACGGGGTGTACAAACAAAACTAGTAAACCCTACCAAATCGATAATTAGAGTCAAACTAGAAAAAGAAAACTCGATTGTGGTTTTGATTTGGTTTGATATTGAAAATAAATCCGACTATAATTGGTTTGGTTTAGTTTTAACTAAAAAAAGTCAAACCGAAACCAAACCAACCCGATGGTACATTTATAAAAAAATTAAATATATATATATATATATATATATTGTAATATAATTTATAAATATTTCTTAAACTTTTTCACAATTTTATCTTTTAACGTATTATTTCAAGTTGGACTTAACATTGTTGAATGGTAAATAAATTTTATAGCCCATAAATGAAGTAACTCAAACAAAGTTCAAATCAATATTAATGCTAACAAAAAAAAAATCAATTCAACACTAGGTAGAATGATAGTGTTGGATATCTATTTTTTAATTTTACATTAATTTATAACGAAGACGTATAACTTAGTTTATATTTTTATTTAGTACTTAATTATGTAACTAATATCACTTATTAGCTATACTTATTTTAGCATTACCTATATAGTATTTTTAGATTATGTTAATTTTCACTATCGCTTATTAATTAGCAATATTTATTTTATGTAATTTTATTACCTTTGTTATTGAATATTTAGTATAATTCTATGACTTATCTCATATTATTGTGTTATTTTATTGGAAAATTCATCATATAATTGTATTTTATTAGGATTAGAGAAATATTTGGAGCACAAGTTACACATGTTGTGCTACAAAGACTTTACCGGAAAAAAAATTCAAAAACTCAAAAAACCCCGACTTTATTGGTTTGGTTTGGTTTATAGATCTAAAAATCCGACATCATTAGTTTGGTTTGTGTATACGGTCGAGATCGTATGCCTTCGATCTATAGGCTCGAGAGATTGCCCAAAGCCCGAGTTCAGGTGAGATCAAGTTTGAGTTCGAGGGACCAGACCCAAGGTCGAGGACAGAGCACGATGCATACCGAGACCGAGTATGCTCGACCCCGAAATAATACCGTTATGGATTTTTAACAAATTGAGCTAGATTCCTGCCACGTCCCCTAGATCATGGAGTAAATCTCAGAATAGGATTGTACGACTCCGTATTATACGGTTAGACAACTGTATCAAGAATATTCCTTATTGTAAATATAAATATACCTTATTTAGGGTTACCCTATTATATAAATGGGACCCCAATTATTTATAACATCATCTTATCATTGGCAAGAATATACTATCTTACTTTTCTCTTTTACCGTTCATCAGAATTATTCTTTACTGTCCTTTACATTTATTGTTCTTACTTTACTGGCCAAATCTGATGAGGAGGAGGACAAGGAGGAAGATGAGGTAAGTTTTCTTGATGTTCAAAGAAATTTGAAAACTTACTCTAAGAAAAAATTGATGCCCTTAGCAAATGTGTTGATTGATGCATATCATAGCCTTGTTAATGAGAAAAATTCTTTAATAGAAGAAATTGGTGGCATTGAACAAGAGAGGGATTATATGGTAGCTTCCATTGTAGACTTAGAGAAAACCATTGAGAGTCTGAAGAAAGAAAAAGAGGTTTTAACTGAGAGTAATGCTAACATTGAGCATGAGAGAGATAACCTATTAGTGGTAGTTGTAAACTTAAAGGAAACAATTGGGGAACTTAAAATGAAAAGTAGGCTTGAGAATTCTCAAAAGGGAAAAGAAGTTGCAAGTGAGGCACACATTAAGCTTGAAAGTGAGTTAAATTCAGTGAAATCTAGTCTGTGTGCTGAGCTTGAAGAAAATAAACAACTTCAGGAAGAACTAGGAAGAGTGAAAAGTGATCTTGAAAAATCACTTAAGTGGACATGGTCCTCTAATTCTATCACTGCCTTGTACGCAAACAATGGGGGAAACAGGCAGGGAATCGGGTTCCAAAGGGAAAAGACTCCCTACAACCCTCATAGCAAGCACGTTACTGTACCTGACAATTGGCCTTGCACTCACTATGGTAACACTGGGCACTTCAAAGAAAATTGTAAGGCTAGATTTCAATCCCAATAGAAAAATAAAGTTTTTGCTGAAAAAATAACTATTGTTAGGGAACCTGGTCCTTCACATAAAAAATTATAATGCCTGCTTGAACCAAAAGAGCCCTAATTCACCCATTTCCTCATTACAAGGGACCTAAACTTGTTTGGGTTCCTAAGTCTAACCCTTGATTTCCTTGTGCAGGGAACAGTGAAAGGGAACAGTCAACAATGGTACATGGCTAGCGACTGCTCGAAGCTCATGAATGGAAGTACAAATGATTTACTTTCACTTAAGGCCCTTCAAGGAGAGAGTGTACCCTTTGGAAATAGCTAAAAGGGGTACGCTCTAGGAGTAAGAAGGATTGAGAAGTCACTCACTCAATTGAGAACGTGTACTATGTCTATGGTTTAAAGTACAGCCTCTGGAGTGTTTCTCATATATGTGACAAGGAAAATAAGGTAGAATTCTTGTCCAAGATATGCACAGTCACAAATCTTGTGACTGGTGAGGTGGTGCATGTAACTAAAAGATATAAGAATATCTATGTTGTTGACTTTGATTCTCTACAAGATGATTATATGAGCTGCTTGAAGGTAGTTGATAATAATGCAGAACCTTGGCATAGAAGATTAGGGCATACAAGCTTCTGACTTCTAAATAAATTGATACAGAAGGACCTGGTTTGTGGTCTGCCAAATTCAAATTTCAAAGAGCACAGAGTGTGTGATGCATGTGCTAAGGGAAATATCTAATGTTTCAAATGGAAAGGCTGATATGATGAGCCAGATAATGGAGCCAAGTTAAGACAATGTCACATCCTTTTCCGCTTCTCAAGAGGAACCTAGTACCCCAATTACTACCACTGAAGCTGAAGAAAGAGTTTTTGATGTAGTGCAAGGCACTCCACATGTAGTAGAACAAGGAGTGTAGGTTCATCTAATTTTCCCAGTTCCCCTACCAATCAAACTTCAGTCCCAAATTGGAAACACAAAAGGACAAAGCACATTGATGTCAGACACCATTTTCTCAGGGACTATGTTGAAAGGGTTCTGATTTGTAAGAGTTCTAGAAGACGAAGGATCAGGTAGCAGAAATCTTCACCAAGACACTGAGCAGGGAACATTTTGAAACAAATTGTTTGGAGTTGGGGTTGATCAAGCTCAACTAAGGACCTGGTCCTTCGATGATTGGCTATGTTAAGAAGGAAAGGTACAATGCTAAAAAGTTTTTTTGGCGACATCTAACTCAAATATATACCATTACAGGTATACATATATAGCAGTTTCAGGACACAAACAAGTAAGAGTGACTTTGCACTTCTAGGAGTCTTTGCTCAAAAGTTTCAAAAACCGTCATGGAACCTGGTTCCTGTGACTTAGGTTAGTAGTCTCTTAGACACTTATATGCCTTTTCATATCATTAATTTGTTTCTACCTTTCTCCTGCCTCTCCTGACAACTTTTGAAGTCCAAAATGTTAAACTTTTTCTGAACTGGCCCTTTGCCCCAAAAAGGCACTTCTCTATATTACACCCAAATAAAATTGATTCTTTTATTCAAAACCAAAATCAACGTTGTCTCAAAATAATCCTCCTTTACAAATATGCTAGAAGTGAACCCAATTCTCTCAAAAACCTAACTCCATCAGAATCAAAACCCAAGAAATCTTTGGTAGATTTTGATGAAAGTTTAACTGAAAGGGAACATGGTAGATCTAATATTCTAGGGCATGAGGCTGAAGTTATTGTTGGATTTATGGAAGTCTTGAAGGATGGAGAAATTGGTAAATGTAAGGACTAAATGAGGGACCTGATTTTTCAAGTCTTTCTCATGAAGTCAATTTCAATGATAATCTTTTTCTCTTTGAGTTATGTGTTTAAACGAACTTCCAATCCAGTAAAAAGGATTGAGAAAAGTAGGCTGATAGAAGGATTGGTGAAGTGGTGTAACTGATTCCCTGTGAGAAAGAATTTAAAAAAAAGGGGGGGTTGGCTGAGAAAGATGCAGCAGATGATAAGGGTAAACATATTGCGAAGAAGAAGAGGGAGCCATGGCTGCTCAGGGATAGAAAGAGTAGTGTAAGTGAGGAACCTGGTTCCTTATAGAAGCAAAAGGTTGAGCCATTAGGTTTGGAGGGAGAAGACTTTGAAGTCTCAGAAAGTGCTGTAATGTAGAGTGTTGACTCTGATATTGCTGAAAAATGAAGGAACTTCTTGACATTGTTGAGTTCCAAAAATAGAATCACCTTCCTGCTCCTCCAAGTCCAATATTTCTAAAAAAAAAAGTAAAAACTTCTGTGTTTTATGTGATACTATGATGCTATATGTGCATGGGACTGAATCTGTTCTTGATGAGACGAAGCTTGGGGAGAGTCTTGGTGATCTGATTGATGGTTCAACCTACTCAGTAGGTTAGAACCTGG
Source organism: Nicotiana sylvestris (assembly GCF_000393655.2). Lineage (NCBI taxonomy): Eukaryota > Viridiplantae > Streptophyta > Magnoliopsida > Solanales > Solanaceae > Nicotiana > Nicotiana sylvestris. The sequence goes on along the minus strand of NC_091067.1, from coordinate 5,891,532 downwards.
TCCTCGAGGACCCTTGGCAGAATAGAATGCTAAGTTGAAGGGTGAGAATGAAATATTGAGGAAACGGGTGGAGGAACTGAGAGAGCATATGATCATTGATCAAAGGAGAGTAAATGAATGAATGGACAAGCCCATCAAGGCCCTAGCCCCTTACTTTTTCTCTTGCCCAGTGATCCATGTCTTTCACTCTTTCCAAATTCCCTTGAATTCTTATCTTCTTTTGATCTCTATATTTGATGACATTGGTACTTCAGTTGTTTAAATTGTCATATTATGCATTGTTGAAACTACTGTGCTTTTATTATAATTACTCCACTATGGGAAATCACTCTATTTTGTGCACTGACATTCACTTGTTGTTCTTGTTATTGTTTATGATGTGTTGCCCAAGTGGTCTGAGTTAATGTTGTTGAACTTCTTTTTAGTTGTGCTTCTTCTGTTATTCTTTTTGATGATGCCAAAAGGGGGAAGTTATATAGGTGTCAACATGGGGGAGTAACATAATCAAATTGATATATTGTGTTATGCATGAAAGATGGCTCTGCTTCGTAGGGGAAACGTTGCTGACAATACGTTGATTCTAGGTCTGATCCGCAGGGAAACATGTAAGGAATCTGGTTCTCAAGAGGAATATTAATTTTGGGTTTGTCATCATCAAAAAAGGGAAAATTGCTCTAAGTTACACTATGTCATGTTTTGATGATGAAAAACATTCTCAACGTACTGGGTACGGATCAGATATGATCAGTGCAGATAAGGAACCTGATTCTTAGGGGGAATAATTCTGGGTTTGTCATTCATCTAAAAGGGGGAAATTGATAAGTTATGGAACTTTGAGTTTTGATGATTTGCCAAACAGTCTTGAGGAACCAGCTGTGATCAGCTCCTTAGGTTCGGTTCTCATGGGGAATATGGCTGATTCATAGGGGGAACAATATGGAGATCTGGTTCTCAAGGGGAATATCAATTCTAAGTTTGTCATCATCAAAAAGGGGGAAATTGATAGGTTACAAGTACCCCGGGCACAAGTACTTTACTTTATGTTTTGATGATCTAACAAACTTATCATCTAGAACCAGATAAGGAACCCGTTACACATTTACAAGACCTTGAGATTACAAAGTTCCAGGTTGGGATCCAGTGTGGGATATAACTCAACTCTTCAAAGTGGAAGGAACAGCTGAGGTAACAGGTCCCTACCAGTTCCCGAGGAGACTGTACTCTCCAGCAAGAAAGTTGCTGCATGCACATGCTACTGCACAGGAACAACGCAGCAATTAACTTTCTGTGTAAGGCTCTTTACCTACCTTGCTTACATCATTATAAGTGATGTCACTCACGTATAAATACAATCAAGGAAGGTAAAACAACTTGCTTCATGAGAGAACCAGATAAAGGACCTGAAGCATGCCTGGTACAATCATTCAAGTTAATAGACTCAAGATAATCTGGGCAGTGTGCTTTAGATTCACAGGAACCAGATTAGGGACCTGATCCCTTGGTGTTCCCCTGACAGAAGTATAGGTCAATTGTACAGTTAGAAAGCAACTGCAGAAAGTGATTGCCTGCAACAGTGCAACAGATAGTGCAGCAGTCACTTTCCATTGAGAAGAGGCATGTACTAACCAAGATTTGACATCATTAAGGTGATGTCTTTTGTAGTATAAACCTTATGAAAGGCACAAGAATCAGGTTCAAGACTTGCAAAATCAAAAAAACGAAAAATACTCTCTCAAGTGCTTGCAACAACCTCTCTCAAGAACAAAGCTGCTTCAACCTCAAGGACCAGATCCAAGATTGAATATATCTTAAGTCCTTAGGTTTGTTGAGTCTTTGCTATTTGTTCTTCATTGTAAATCCTATCTTACTTTTTAGAAGCTATTTTTAGGAAACCCAAAATCCATAAACTTTCCAGTTTATAATGTGACTAGGTTTAGTCATAAGATAAAGTCTTTGTATCTAGAGAGTTATAAAGTAGCTTGTAATAGTATTATTACAAGTTAGAGTGATTGAAGTCTTTGTAATAGAGTTATTACAAAGTAGCTTGTGGTGAGAGTATCACAAGTTAGTCAAAGTCTTTGTAACTATAGAGTCACAAAGTAGCTTGTGGTGAGCGTACCACAAGTTAGTTGAGTTGAATCCTTTGTAATTGAGTCATTACAAAGTGGCTTGTAATAGGGGTTTACAAGTTAGTGAAGTTGAAATCCTACAAGTGTAGGCCGTGATTTTTGTCCCCTTGAGTTGGGATTTTTCCACGTAAAAATCCTCTGTGTTCTTTACTTACTACCGATCTACTACGAGAACAATTAGAGAACCTTATTCCCTATACTGGTTGGATTTATAGTTTGTTGCTTACAATGAGAACTTATAGAGAATTTGGTTCTCTATATAGTGAGAACTTATCATGTGTCTCATTTACATACTAGTTCAGTAGTTAGCACTATGGGAACTGATATAGGATCAGATTGCAATACAGTTTTATTTTTAGTGGAAACTCATAGAGAACCCGGTTCTCTGTACAGTCTGGTGGACGCATAGTTTCTAACAGGTTCCCTTTTTGCTGCTTTGTTAGGGTTTTTCTTGTATTGCTCCTATTTCAGAAGTGGACATTCTTTGATGAAATGCTCTGGCTTTCTGCACCTATGACAAAGATTATTGTTCCTTGACTTACTTGAACTGACCCTCTTTGGTATACCACCATTCCTTCGAACCATCTTTTAAAACCTTTTAGTAAGATAGGCCATATCATTATCTTCTTCACTTGAGTCACTGCTTTCAGCCTTGAGTACCTAGTTCTTTTCCTTCTTTGGCTCTCTCCTTTCACTGTCTTTCTTTATTTTCATCTCGTATGTCTTCAAATTACCAATCAGCTCATCCATGGTAAGAGTTTGTAGATCCTTAGCTTCAGTGATGGAATTTACCTTTCTTTCCCAATAACCAGGTAGACCACTGAGGATTTTCCTTACAAGCTTATTTCTGGGAATAACATCTCCAAGTAAATGAAGCTCATTTATGATGAATGTGAATCTAGTGTGCATATCCTTTATAGACTCATCATCCTTCATCCTGAAGAGCTCATACTCTGTGGTGAGCATGTCAATCTTGGATTGTTTAACCTGAGTAGTTCCTTCGTGTGCGGTTTGTAATGCTTCCCATATTTCTTTGACAGTATCACAAGTTGAGACTCTGTTGTACTCATCGGGTCCTATATCACATACCAAGATTTTTTTGGCACGATAGTTCTTTTCTACGGCTTTTCTGTCAATATCACTATACTCATTTCTGTCTTTCAGCACCATTGGTCCAGTTTTTTCAAGTTTCTTCATAGGAACATGTGGACCATCACAGATGATGTCCCACAGTTCTGAATCTTCGGCCATTATAAATCATGCATGCGAGTCTTCCACCAGCCGTAGTACTGACCATTGAATCTAGGAGGTCTATAGGTTGATTGTCCTTCCTCAAAGTTGGGTGGAGCAGACATTGAGATCCTTTATAGGTGCTAACCTTTTAGAAAGAACCTACTCTGATACCAATTGATAGCTTATATGAGTCCACTAAACTATAGAGCACATGATTCTTTATGAGTCTACTGAGAATACTTATGAAACAATAAGTAAAAGAGACAAGGGATTTTTACGTGGAAAAATCCCACACAAGGGGACAAAAATCATGACCTACACTTGTAGGCTTTCAACTTTACTAACTTGTAATCTCACTATTACAAGCCACTTTGTAATGACTCTATTACAAAGAGTTCAACTTAACTAAATTGTGATACTCTTACCACAAGTCACTTTGTGACTCTCTAGTTACAAAGACTTTAAACTTATGACTAAACCTAGTCACAACATAAATTCAGAAAGTTTACGGATTTTGGGTTTCCTAAAACATAGCTTCTAAGAAAGCAAGATAGGAGTTACAATGAAGAACAAATAACAAGATTACAACTCAACTACGGATACACATAGACTCATTGTGAAACTGATCCTTTAGTGGAGTTGTCTTCTTGTTCTTGACACACCAGTGACTTCAATGTCGGATAAACACTTTACTGCTTGAGAGAATATCACTAAATGCACAAGTGAAGTATTGTGGCTTGCACCAGGTTGTTATACTACAAAAGACATCACAATAGTGATGTCAATTCTTGGTACACGCTTCTTCCCAATGAGAAGTGATTGTTGCACTGTCGCGTGTACAATTGTGGACAGTCACTTTCTGCAGTTGCGTTCCAGCTGTATAGTTGACTTGTACTTCTGTTAGAGAACCCTAAGGGACCATGTCCCTGTTGTGTTCCTCTTTGTAACAGTTGTGGACAGTCACTTTCTGCAGTTGCGTTCCAGCTGTATAGTTGACTTGTACTTCTGTCAGAGAACCCTAATGGACTAGGTCCCTATTGTGTTCCTCCTTGTAGTTGCTCGCTCATTTGCTGGAGATCAGACTGGACATTATTCACTTGAAATGTATACCAAGTGAGTCAAGTTCTCTATCTGGTTCTCAACAATAAGTTTGTTAGATCGTCAAAACATAAGAAGCATAAGGCAAAGATATTGAAACCCCATCAGATACACATGTGGGTAGAGTAAAAGACTAAGCGGAAAGCACGTGAATAATAATAACAATTGAAAACAAGGAATATCAACTTCAATTAACTAGCATATTGGAGGCCCAAGTACAAATATAACAAATAATAAGGAAACACATAATCTTTACAAAATGACAAATAGGAGCATAAATGACTAGCATGGTGGAAGGCTTATACTAAAGTGCAACAGAATAGATACCACATGAGCATAAATATAAAAGCAGGAAATAAACGTGGTATTTACAAGTTAAGCGAGTAAAATGTATGAGCAACACAACAACAATTGAGATATAGATCAATGACAGGACAATAGCAACAGGTCACATCAGATCTATAACAATAACAGTTCAAGTTAAAGACATGAACATATACACGGAAGACTAATATCAAACATAATGCATGTCCCTCATCCTCGCCTGCATGGAAACACCCATCGTGACATGACCTCACAATAACATACAAACATAACAATATAAATGAAATGGCACGACATCACCTTTCGTGCTTTTAGGCCAAAACCCTCAAATTCCTTTTTAAAATTCATCAACCAGAAGCTAAAATCGAAGATAGATTCATGGAGTATAACTAAACCGAGTAGAGAATACTTACCCTAATTTATATAGTGAAAATAGCCTAAAAAATTGCCCAGTTCTGAGCTCCTCGACTCAAAATATATTAAATGAGCAAAACCCACATTTTAACACTATTCTGCCTCGTTTCTTGTGCCAAATTATCTTGAAACTCACTTTTGATGCCTCCAATGGCTTCCTTGTAAAATTCTAGTCATGTTAGGCTCTTGAATCACTCCATTTGATCATATATTGAAGGAGATATGTTGGTTTCAATATTTGGAAATAGAGCAGATTTTTAAATACGAAGTCAGTGACAATTTCATAATTAATCTGAAAATCTGGCAACCTAATTCTTAGTAAAATGACCATAAACTCCTTATACGATATCCAAATTCGATGATTCTTTTTTCTATGGCTCCGTAATTACAATACGGATCTAAAGCTTTAATAAAAAGAGAAATTGAAGCTCATTTGTTTTGTCACACCTCCTTTTCCTACCCCCGAGAGGGTATAAGGGAGTTTTTCCAATTAAAGGACAATCGAAACATGATCTATTATTAAAAGATTTAGAGTCGCCACTTGGGAGATTTATGGTGTCTCAAGTCACCGCTTCAAATCCCGAATCGAGGAAAAGATTGACTCTGTATTACAGTCTGCGAACCAGAAACCCGAGTAAGGAATTCTGTTAACCCGAAAGAAGGTGTTAGGCATTCTCGAGTTTCGTAATTCTAGCACGGTCTCTCAACTATTATATTTGGCTTAATTATCTAATTTTAAAACAATTTTGAACCTATGTGCACATTTTATCTTTTAATTGCTTTTATTTAATTAATTAAAGAAGATTGCAACGTTGTTAAAATACGTCTCGAACCACGTCACATAAATGCACCCGTGACTGTTGACATATTTTAACATCGTTGAGATTTGGATTTGGGTCACATAAATGCGCACCCGAATTTAAGAAGGTAATATTATTAAACTAACGCGCCTAAAGCAATTTTGCGTTGCAACTTTGCAAGGGCCATGGAAATTTTACTAAATGGCACGCCTCGAGTTCTAAGGATTAACTCACACTTAATCAAAACGAGGGCCATGTATTTGTCATTTTTATTTAGCATGGCGCACCTCGATTTATTCTAATTAAAGCATTAATTAAACTAATTCACGAGGGCCATATGTGATTTAATGGTGAATGGCACACATCGAATTCTGAATTAAACGGACTGATCGAAAGAGATCTATGGTTAAGATCTAAATTAACAGTACCGACCTTTATTCGTTAAGAGGATTTAAACCTATTACATACTCAGAAAACAATGATTTAGAAGGGGCGAAGGCCCAATTTCAATTTCCTCCCACGTTTGGGCTTGGCTGGCCCAAAACCAATTGTGAATACCTGTATTGCTGATGCTCAAACGGACGCCTCAGGCATGCCCAACCTAGAAAACTGGGCAAAACACAAAACAACGGCTCGCAGTTGAGCCTATGTAGCCACGCGTACTATTCGGAATCATTCTACTCTCAGGAAAATACACGCCAAAACTACTAATTTTCAATGCTTACACAACTACGAAGAAATCATCATTTTAAAATTTAAACACACAAAAAGAAAAGGAAATCCTCATTAGAACCATTTTTTATATTAAGACCTCATGATTCAAATCCATGCCAGCTTGAAATCCTTATTCAACATCTAAAAAATGGCTTATGGCTTTCAGACTTACAACTCTAATTTAAACCCATCTCTCAACTTTCATATATAAGAGGAGAGGAACTGTAAACAACCAATCCTATTGCTAAAATTTTATGAACTAAATTTCATGCACATGTAAGTCATTATTTATCAATGGCGAGAAATCAGTATACTAATCTAAGCATGATTCAATGAGCTAATAGGTTTCATGCATTCTCTAAGACAAATTGCAACATAAAACTCCAAAAGACACACTACACTACTACTACCTTAAAAATGAGTCAGTAAGAGAATCATTATTACATCACATTACTATTGCAGGAATTCTTAAGGAGAAAACAAAACATAGCTAACAATCATGGTTCAAAAACAGTGTTCATTTTTTAGATCTTCAAACAGTCATAGCTTTCCAAATTTGTATCTCATACATTCAGAAGGTCAAAGAGTACCCAGGAATGGAAAAGAAAAAGGAGAAGAAGATCACAATAAGGCAGCAACACTCATCAACTTTTCCAACCAGTTTTGAACCCAGAGAATGAAGCAATCAACCCAAAAATCGACTCCAAACCCAGCAATCAAAATTCGAACCAGAAATGAACCAAAACACTTAGACACCAAACGATTCAAACCATTTTAACCTTCAATTGTTCAGAAATTAACACAGAGAAAATATCACAGGAATTTCTAGGAATTTTTCAATAGAACAGTAAAAAAATTGTATCTTTAGCCGTCTAGGATTTCAGGATTTTTTTTTTGCTCTTCAATTCTTGCCTTGAAAGGCAAGAATGATACCTCTTATAGGCCCAGCCAATAGGGCAGCCCTCAGAACTACTTGTTTACCCTTTGCCCCCTTTTGAGTTCTTGTTTTAGCTTAGGGGTCCCTCACTTATTGGCTTGTGACTCAATTTATATTGTTAAAAGTCTGAAATTCACAAAGAAACCCTTACTAGAAACTTCCAAATCAGTTACACTAAAGATTCCTTATGCCAATTCCCTAGACTACCCCCACCTGGACTTCCCAAGTTGCCCCTGAACCCCTGTTAGTATACTAGACAGACCGAATGGGCCATGGGTCAATTTGACCCAGCTGTTTAGCCCCAAATGAACCGGAATAGACCCAAAATCCAACCCTCAAGATCAAAAATCTATTCGGCCCAACTAGCAATTATCTAATTACCAAATAACACAGAACAATTAAAACTTTAGCCTAAATGATTTACTGACTAAATTTAACCAAACTAAAATTTTAAAACTAACCTAACAAGACTCCAATTACTCATGCATGAATGAGTAGACTCCGGAACAAATGAGGAATGATTCAAGAAGAAGAGAAGAAACAGAAAATTGAAAAACAAACGAAGAAAAGATTAAACCAAAAGAAGAAAAGAAGAATACCTAAGAAAAGTTCAGAAAATGAAAGAGGGAGCATGGGTCTTCAGATCCTCGGATTTTCCGGCCAAATTTGATGTTAATCGTGCGCTCTTACGAAGAACACACGAATAAAATCGGATTCGACACGAAATTTCGCCAAAACTTGACTTGGGATTTCTGGGGTTCGTTTCTGATCTAAGATTCGAGGAACTGGGGCAATATTCGAGGGTAACGGAGTATGGATTTGGAAAGAAGGGAGTGAAGAGGATATAAGGTGTGATTTCGGTGGCGTTTGGAGGTGGCGCCGCCACCGGAGGCCGGGGATTTGTGGGCGGCTAGCTAGGGTTTCGGGGTATTTTCTGACGAGGGTGATGAGTAGAGGGGAGTTCTGAGGGGGGGGTAAGGCTATTTGGACACTTAAATACGTATGAGGCTTCAGTTCTGAGTCGTTTGATCAAGGCACGATCAACGTCTCAGATCAAAGCTTAAAGAAACGACGTCGTTTGGATATGGGGGGGGGAAACCAGACCGGGTTGGATGCGGGTTTGGGCTGGGTAAAGGGTATTTTGGACGGGTCTCAGGGCAAAAGGTTTGGGCCTATGGAATTTGTATGGAATTGGCCCAAAAACTGATTTCTTTCTTTTTCTTTTCATTCTTTTCCAAATTAATTCTTTTATTTTCAAACTCTTTTAATTAAAAAATTTCAAATAAATAAAATAAATCCCAAACTAAATCCTAAATCAAATTAACCCTACCACATTGAATTAATTAACTCTAATGATTACCACAAAAGGAAAAACTACCAAAGTTTAAAAATTAAAAATTAAAAGTGCAAAAATAACTATTTTGTGATTTTCCAGTTCTTATAAAATAACTAATTTACTACTTAATTCGAGAGTGCAAAGTTAAATCCTAAATGCAAATGCAACATATTTTTATATTTTCATTAATTAAATAGAATAAACATGCACAGACAAATGTAAACAATTAACAGAAAATGCCACAAAATTGCAAACAATGGAAAAAAAAATTATTTTGAATTTGTAGGAGTAATTCATATAGGGCAAAAATCACATGCTCACATGCTTAATGTAGTACCATTTATGCTTGAAGAAACAAGGTCGAAATATAAAAAAACGAGTGCAACATAACACAAACATATCTGAAACTCACCCGATCCCCTCGGGACCACGTCCAAACATACCAAAAAGTTCCATAACATAACACGGACTTACTCGAGGCCTCAAAACACACATAACAACTTCGAAACGATGAATTACACCTCAATCCAAAAATCAATGAACTTCAAACTTCCACAACCGATGTCGAAACCTATCAAATCACGTCTGATTGCCCTGAGATGTTGCACACAAGTCATATTTGACATTATGGTCCTGCTCCAACTTCCGAACTAAAATCCGACCCTGATATCAAAAATTCCAAACTCGGTCAACTCCCTTCAAATTTAAAGCTCCCTAGTTGAGAATCATTCTTCCAAGTTAGTCCCGAATAACCTGAAAACCAGAACTGACGACTCACATAAGTCAAAATACATCATACAGAGCTACTCATGCTCGTAAACTACCGAGCGAAGTGCAAATACTCAAAATGACCAGTCAAGTCATTACATCCTCCACCACTTAAACATAAGTTCGTCCTCGAACGTGCCAGGAGTTGTTCCAAAGCTATCAAATCACGGTGTAACCTACTAAGCATAAACCCAGGGGTGATTCCACGTTACCCTACTCCATATAAGCCTGCCAACTAGGGGTGTCAATGGTTCGGTTCGGCAGGTTATTTTATAAAATTTGTACCATACCAATTTTTCGATTATTTTATTATGTATAACCAAAACTAGACTTTTCGAAACCGTCTCAATCATGTCGGTTTCACTTCGGTATCGGTACGGTTCGGTTAATTTTTGGTATTTTTTAAATGTCATATAAAATTCACCAGTAAAAATAAAATGCAATAACGTACGTTCTTTTATAGGACTTAGCGAACTCTCTAGATATTTTTACTGTTTAAAGGATAATGAATAAAAAAACATGAAAGATGGCTAGAGTATAGATACACAACTATTCGACACCAACGTAAAACGAACCAAGTAAAAGCAAAGAAAATATAAATCACACGAGTGGAAAGATATTAACCAAGTTGAGACTCAAGAATAAAGTCTATATTAAATATTTAAAAAGATAAATCTAAATTATATAAAAGGAAACATATTCAAACATTGTAGTTTGCTACTCATAATCGTTAGAATACTTTGTGTCTTGCTAATAAAGATACTTGAAATAGCTTAGTTTAAGTATAGGTAGCAGAATAGGTTTTAGGAATTAGTATTTTGAGTTTAATTACTTATTGGATTGTAACAGTTTTTATAATTCCAAGACCCAATGAAAAATTTAATACTTTATTAGTTTTAAACTTACTATATGAATATATTTTTCACATGTAAAATTTATTCGGTACGGTTCGGTTTATTTTTATAAAATAAAAAACATACCCTAATTATCGGTACAGTTATAGATTTATATAAAAACCAACGGTTTCTTTAAAAGAAACCTAAAAATCGGTTCGGTGCGGTACGGTTCGGTCGGTTAGTCGGTTTTTTAATATCCATTGACACTCCTACCGCCAACACAAGATAACTATATATCCTTACTTCAACTTTGCTCCTTAAACCTTAGAACACAATCTCTATCATCCAGAATTCATTACGAGACTCGAATCCCTCACTTGCACATTGTATAAGCCTGAACAAGATGTATCAAGTCATAACCATAACCAAGATGTAATCATATGATATACCCCATCATTTCGGCACTCACAATGGGAACTGATGACCACCATTACTGCCCAAAAACAAATCGGGTGCCGGTAGCAAACCTTCTATTGATTAGAACCTCGTTCAAAACCTTCATACCCTATCGATGATGATAGAAACATGCATAACCGCCAAACCATTCATATGATCAATAAGCCAAGAAACTCACTCGCACGACCATGGTCATTGTCCAAATCCTGAACAACATATAGTGTTATTCTTCCAAACCTTCCTCATCCCAATACAATAGCGCAAATCTCAGGTCTGGAAACCTCATCTCAGCCAATACAAGCAGCCCCACTAACAAGTGCCAACAATAACTATATGGATCCCCACGCAACCCGATTCCATGTACCAACAATTAATAATTCAGACATGACAGATAACAGTAAGAAAACTAAATAAAAATACTATTATAGATTTTTACTATGAACTATTTTCAATAAGGTGAAAGCAAAATACACAAAATAGGAATAAAGAGTCATATTTCATCACTGTACGGTTGCGGCGTGCAACTCAATCCCATCACATCAATCCATATAGGGTATCCATCAAACCATAATACACGGGCTCACTAATCACAAGTGCATCAATATCAAGCACAACCGAGTGCACAAAAATATAAATGTGGGAAAAATTATTAGGAACAAAAAATATTGAGAAAGACAAGCATAACTATGGTGCAATAAGCAAAGCAACATCATGAAGGTCACCTTGCATATAATGCCATGAGTCCTAAATTGAATCATAATATGCGTGCGAAGAATCATGTAACCCTCACATCCCGCCATAGTATTTAAAAGAGAAATATATAACATAAACCAAAGCGCGAATAACATCCATTTCTCTTAATGATATACATATAGTAACAACTGTACAAGAACAAACAGGTCTGATCCGATATAGAATACACATTCTCATTAGGCTCAAAAGCAATCCCCCAAACCAATTTCCAATCATCCCCCAAACATGCAATTAATCTTCCAAAAATCCATAGCAACCTTTCCATAACACCTACTATCCATCATCCAATCCTCGACATTTCTTCACAACTCGCAATCAAGGAATAGTCTGCCAACGAGAACATCCAGTCTCTGAGCCTCACGAATACCATAATCTTTATATCCAATCTCAACACTGCTACTCAAATGGCTGACACGTAACTCATACCCCCTCACCTTGCGAAAAAAATACTCATAATTCAAAACACAATGTACCTGCCAACAGGCGAACTCTCCTCTGGTGGGAACATATAGTGCCAGCAAGACCTTAAACACCCTAAATCGACCGTGTCATCAAGAACTCATATCCTTCCCTCCAAAACTATCTGCATCCTTATATATGCAACCTTTCAACCCCACACGACACCTCGCCTCTAACATGCTAACTCGCAACACTACGAAAGTCTCATAGTCAACTCTGAACCATAAACAAATTGAACACCTCATCACCCGAGAATCTTTCATTTAACTCAATCTAGGAGAACACCACCACACGCAATATAGCTTCTATACCTGTAGAAAATATCAACTCTGACCATGGTCATAACCATGAGTAATTCTCTGAAACTTGGCAACATATAATCGAGTAATCAAAACCAATTGCCTCTAACTCAATTGAGCCACACAGACTGCTAACCCGAAAGTAACTCAATCCGATATGATCGCCTTGAGGGAACTTCCTGGGAACCCGAAGCCATTTCTTGTATCACTCCAATATTGACATGTAGACCTTTCTTGACAAGGAAATACCATATATCTGATTACCATTCGCTATCGTTTTCAAGCCCACTCGTATACAAATTCTAAAGTCCTTAAAGGCTACATAAAACTTGGAACTCGCCAGAACCTTCTCGATAACCACTCATCTTACTCTGATCTTCAATACACAGCTAATACGTGTCGAGAAACTTGTGCTTCACCAGCATATGACCATTTGAAGTAATAACCAAACAATCCCTTGGTCCGAAAACTAATATGGCCCATGATCCTACAATTTGATCATCATTAGCGGACTCCACCACTTAGCTCGAAGCCATAGATCACCTCATTGGAACCTTAAAGTACCATATCTTCACAGCATGCCCTGATACCGCATGATTATTTAGCTGAATACTTCAAAAACTCATGCAATACTGGTCATAGAACACCCCGAAGACTCTGCCAAGAGCTTACCCATCATTGAAATAGTCAAACAACTTCCCCAAATGCTCTGAAATGATCATATATGCACTCCATGGAATGGAAACCTCACATGAGACACACGATCCAAACTCATCATGCAGGAAATGGACTACCGGTTATACTCAAATAGACACATTGCCATGAATACACCTTAGTCACAATAACCATGCCACAACCAATCTTACCAAATATGTGATTACCAACCAGACATATGAACCTGCCTCATACCATAAATGAATGACTAGAAGATTTAACAATGCATCTGCTTCTGAGGCTAGACAACACATTATAATCTATCTGCAGTATCACTGATCGTCATCACATAACGAATACTGAGTGCACAACACCACATATGAGCGATTGGGAGGAGTCAAAGTCATAGATTTCAAGCAAAAACAAGGTCGCACGATAATGAGAGAAGAAAGGGAATTTTTTCCTAAATACCATATAGCCTCCCGAAGATAGGTATGGACGTCATCGTACCGATCCGCATGACTCTACTAGACACTTGCTCATGACTCGTAGAACCTACAAACCTAGTGCTCTGATATCACCTTGTCACGACCCAAAAATCCCTGGTTGTGGTAGCACCTAACTCAACCTACTAGGTAAGTGATAGCTTATATGAGTCCACCAAACTATAAAGTACTTGGTCCTCTATGTGATAATACGTAGAATGTAGTAACTACTGAATGTAAAGAAGGCTAGAGATTTTCTACATAGAAAAATCCCACACAAGGGGATCAAAAATCACGACCTACACTTATAGGCTTTAAACTTAACTAACTTGTAATCTACCTATTACAAGCCACTTTACAATACTCCCTATTGCAAATGATTTAAACTAACTTGTGATGCACCACCACAAGCCACTTTATAACTCTCCTAGTTACAGAGGATTTAACTTATGACTATTCCTAGTCACAACATAAAGTTCTAAAGTTTATGAATTTGGTTTGTTCCTAAGACAGTGCTTCTAAGAAAGCAAATCAGGAATTACAATGTAGAACAATAAACAAGATTACAGCTCAACTATGGACATACATACAACTTGGTTAGAAATTGATCCTTAGTGGAGTTGTCTTCTTGTTCTTGACACATCAGTGACCTTGATGCAGGATGGATGATTTTTCTTCTTTTACAAAAATCACTGAATGCACAAAGAATGGTGTGTCTTGCACCAGGTTGTTTTATCACAAAAGATATCACAATAAATAGTAATGTCAACTCTTGGTGTACTTCTTCCCAGTGAGAAGTGACTGTTGCACTGTCTGCACAACCACTTTTGGGCAATCGCATTTCAGCTGGATAGTGGACTTTGTACTTATGTTAGGACACACCAACGGACCAGGTCCTGGTTGTATTCCTCTTCTGTAGTAGTTGCCAGATGGTCACTTTCTTCTGCTACGTTCCAGTTGTGCACTTGTCCTGTACTTCTGTCAGAGAACCCCAAGGGAACAGGTCCCTGTTGTGTTTCTCTTTATATTGATTTTGTATAGTCACTGACTTGTTCTTTTGTCGGAGAACTCTAAGGGACCAACGCATCGGATCCCTGTTGTGTTCCTCCATGTGGCCGTTCATCCATTTGCTGATTTTCAGACTTTGAACAGTTCACATGAGATGTGTATCCTGCTGACAAGGATTCTTCACAACAAGTTTGTTAGATCATCAAAACATAAGAAACATAAGGTTAAGTCATTAAAAACCCATCAATATCCCCATTTTTGATGATGACAAACTTAGGCATGGAAAGCATTTGTTTAGATCAGAATTAATAATTAACCACATGAGATGCCAGTAGTTCCCCCTTAATCTAAGATCTCCCTCCTCAGATTACAGGCATAGTACTCCCTCAACTTACCCCCACAACGCCTCTCCTTTTCCCCATTTTGGCATCATTAAAAAGAGCAACTAGTATGTCGAAGAGCACAAGCAGGTAATAAGCATAAAGAAGTCTAACACAGCTAGCTCATGCCACATATGTGCACACGACATGACAGAAAAGAGAAGCCAGAGGAACACAATATTGTACAAGCAACTAAAGGGAAGCTATTTCATTAATGTTTACATTGGACTGAGCAAATCAGGAGCAGTAATGGTTAAGTTCATCATGCCATCACAAAACAAAAAAACAAAAGTAAAACAGCAACCACAGGATATTTGAGCAAAAATAGATGGACACAAATAGGATCCTAGGGGACACTAAGGGAAGGAGGCTTGGAGGAAGAAACATTAATAGTTCTGAGAACCAGGTCCAGTCTAGCATTTGCAGACAGTTGTTCTTCAAGTAATTGAGCCCAAAGTCTCTCATTTTCATTTGACAGTCGTATAACCTCCTTACTTACAGAATCAGGTCCGTTAGCTGCTAGACTAAGTTGAGTTTTCAGAATGGCATTTCTAGCCCTCGACCTTCTTATTTCCTCAGAAGCTACATTTTGAGCGTTAATCAGCTGAGAAATGGTCGAGATGCTTCCACCAACTCTTTCTATACATTCACATTCTTCTAGAGTGGTCTTAGAGAAGGACTACTTGAGTGTGCCTACTTTGGGATTCCCTAAGGGGACCTTATAGAATCTGAACACCTGAGTTAGGAGAAAGCCACAAGGTAATCCATGATTTCCACCCTTAAAATTCGCCACCTTCTGCATATGATCAATCATGATGGTTGGCAAATTGATTGGAATAAACTCGTCAAGTGCTTCCATTACAACCATGTCCGATCTTGTAGTAATAGAGCGCCTCTCAGAACGGGGTAAGAGCACTTTATTGACCATTTCAAAGAGAAGTTGGTACTCAGGAAGCAATACCTTCTTATGCACTTGTTCCCCCTGTTGAATAGCTTGTTCTTTCATGATGGCTCCCCGAAAGTTTACTCCACAAACACCCTTAACTGAGTTCATACCTTCACACAGAATTCTGAGAACCTTTACCAATGTTGAAGCGTCAAGTACAATGTATGCTCCATTTACAAGCGCACAGATGTGATCCCCCTCAACAGTGAAAAGAGATGCGTAAAAAGTTTGTACTGCATTTTCGTACACCAAAGGCATTCTCTCTTCAAACAAGTGTTCCCATTATTGAAATTCCACAATCTCCAGAATTTGTTGCATCCCTGTGATCTCCGAAATTGCTTGATCAAATGTACGTCCCCACAACACTTACTGAGTTCTTAATTTCTGCTGCCAAAGACCACCATAGTAGGTCATAGACCTTATTGGACCAGGTTCCTTCACAGTTTCCCTTTTTTGTTTGCTACACCCTTCAGCAGACTTTACTTTCTAGCTTGCTATTCCCACAGTATTGTCTTCAGACACTGCTAGCTCAGTTTGACTTCGTTTAGACTTGTTGTTGTACTTCACAGATGACCCTTTCTATTTCTCAATAGTTTCAGTGAATGCCTTTTCCATAGACTGTTGAGCTGTCACAAATTGTTGTACTGAGGTATCAGGTTCCTTGGAAGCATCTTTGTCTACTTGATTTACTGACCCACTCTTGATGAAATCCTTTGGATTCATTTTTCTCCTTTTTCTTGGCTTGACACTTCTCTTATTTTTCTGAAACGAGGACTCAAAGCTCTCTTGCTATAGTGACCTGATAGTGAGTGATTTGGAGAAAGACTCTAAGAGCTTGGAGTGAATGAGAGGTATAGGAGTAAGCTTGCATGGAAGAGAAACAGGTTCATCAGAAGGCTTTTCTGGGAATATCTCATGAGCCAAGGACTCTAAGAGTTCTGTAGTTCTTGCATTTTCTAGAAGTGAAATATCTTCCTCCTGATACTCAGACGAGAGATAAGCTCTTTCATTCATTAGGCTTTCAGCAGCTATAGCCATGATATTGTGAGCTGCTTCTTTTTCAGGTGACTCCTTGAGAGTCACTGAGTCCAACATGGAGGAGTTTATATATTGGTCAGGATCATCCTTATGGGCTTATGAAGCCTGAAGAGTAAAACCTTATGTATGTTCTTTGAGGAGATCATAGGATTGACTGGACATAGGGTTCTCAAAATAATGGTATACAGGGTTTACCAGAAATGGGAAAACAGTAGGAGTGAAAAAGAAAACAGGAGTGGGTAAAGTGGTAGAATGCGTGAAATAGTGACTCTCTAGGGTTGATTTCAAGGAAAGCGATGAAGTGGGAGCGGTGCTAGAAGTGGTAGACTAAGACGATTGTTCGATCGCCATTAGATGAGCACTTGGCAGACGAGTAGATAAAGAAAGAGAGAGATGAAGAGAAAATCCTAGCTATGCGACAAAGATGAAGGTTCATGACTTGTCGTGGGAGGGAAGAGAAGTTTTATTGGAAGAGGGGCTAATGATGAGTGGAGAAGTAACAAGTTCTGAATAGTCCTAAAACGGCGGTAGGTTTGTGGGGAAGTGTTACCGTGCAGAGGAGATGAAAGGACTTGACGGACAAGACATAACACACAGACATTTGAAAAGTTGGATGATGTGGCTGCTGAATTATAGAACATTTATGTTTTTCTGTTTAGAAACGACATGCAAAATTAAGCACATTACTACTAACCTGAGATACAAGAACCTGATGCTAGAGCACTCTTTTGAACAAGGTTTTAGCAGTTCCCCTCTTGCAGCTCATAACTGTACCTTTAGCTTATATGATCGTCATGCGTGTTTACCTACAACGATATTGATGTGAGTTAAGCTTGGTCAGAAAACACTTTAGCTACTTTTACCTGAAAGTGACTAACATAGACGACAGATGGAGAATCAAGTTCTTTATTAGATTCTTGTGAGCTCGTCTTCACCTCAATTTATCGAAAATATTCTTTACTTGAGGCTTTTATGCAAATATCTGGAGTTTGATATTCTATTTTGCAATGCTTTCCACAAATAGATCCCTTCTTCATATTGACCCTCAAAAGAGGATCTTACCTTTCAATGTGTTTGCAATTTCTCTCCAACTATTGATGAGGTCATTTCGTTTTGCTTCCTTGTCTCCCAGAAGATAAGGCATGAATCATCACAGGTGCACTTTGGTTTTCCAATTTGAGATAGAAGTTGGTTCAAGAGAGAAATATGGAGGTTAATTTGATTTTCCCACACTTTGTGTACTGCTTCTTGTGTAATGCCATGAGCTGCATCTTTACTTCTTCCTTCAGCTTCAATGGTAGCAAGTAGCGTACCAGGTTCTTTGTAAGGCATGGAGAATCATGTTGCGTTATCTTTAGCCAGTCTCCTTTATCTTGCTCACTTTATCATCCTCCTGATTTAAAGCCTCAGATATTTCCCAGAGATAGGATTGGTTCATCATATTAATCCTCACGGTTTCTTTCTTGACAAGGGGGTGTGTCTTGTGGAATATCCCATGAGCATCTCCTGCCATTTAGTGCTTCCTTTGTTGGAGACCTTTTGACCTTGTTTAGTGGATTATTCCCCCGAAGCATTCCTTTACTCGTCTATTTGCATTTTGCTTCCCAAGCTGATCCTTCATGTTGTTAGGAGCAAGGCATTTTCTTCCAATTGGCAATTCCTGGTGAGTTTTGGTTTAGGAAGGACCTGGTTCGACACCTGTTCTCAAGAAGAGAGCAATGTTCATTCTTTTTGCTCAGAATTTTTGGTGATTCCATAGGCGATGAGCACTATCCATGCATCATTTTCCAGTTCCATCTTTTCCTACTCGAGTGCCAAAGGAACCTTTCTGCCTTTTCATTTACTGAGAATATAACCTTTACTTTATTCACAAGGATACATTCCCTTCCTACAGGGCTTTTAGTGAGAAGCATTTCATGATGTTTTCAGCTGCGTGCTCTAGGCATTCACCGTTCGTAGTCCATCGCAGTCTGTTTGCTTTCACTGCTCCCTACACATGCACATCAAGGGTTAGATTTAGGAACCCAAACTAGTTTGGGTCCCTTGTTACTATAAAAGGTATGAATGAGGGATCTCCTAGTCCACGCAGGCAGTATCCGCTTTTTGCGTGTGGTACCTGGTCCGTTGCTAGTAGTCACTCTATCAGTGAACGCTTTGTTCTTTTGAGCAGACTGAACTGTGGCCTGACAATTTTCTTTAAAATGCCCATTGTTTCCGTAGTGAGTACATAGCCAGTTATCAGATACAGTGACATACTTGCTGTGCGGGTTGTAGGGAGTTTTCTCCCTTTGGAACCTGATGCCCTGCTTGTTCCCACTATTGTTGAGATACATGGCGATAACAACATCTGAGGACCAGGTCCACTTCAAGGATTTCTCAAGATCATTTCTTACTTTCTCCAACTCAGTTTGGAGTTGCTGATTCCTCTCTAGTTCACTGCAGAGACTAGTTTTTACAGTAGTTAACTCTTTTTCCAGCAAGATGTGCGACTCACTGGCTACTTCCTTCCCTTTCACAAGATTTATATTCTTGTGTTCTCTATTGAGTCCCTCAATGGTTTCCTCTAGATCAGCGCATATCACTAGAAGGTCATCCCTTTCCTTTTCAGTAGAGGAAATTTTTTCTTCTAAAGTATGTTTCTTATTGTTAAGACCTTCTATTGTTTCATTTAGATCAACAACTACTACCATCAGATCATCTCTCTTATTTTTCACACTAGTTATTTTTTCATTCAGGGCCTCCCTATCTAGTTTAAGATTAGCTATGGTCTCATTTAAGTCCACTATACAAACCACTAGATCATCTCTAGATTGTTCGGCCTCTCCTAGTTCTATGGTCAGGGTCTCCTTATCATTTACAAGGTTGTAATAAGCATCAATTAAGACATTTGATAAAGACCTTAGTTTCTTAGAAGAATAGGATTTCAGATTTCTCTGAACATCCCTGAAGTTTACCTCATCGTCTTCATCTTCTTCATCATCATCATATGACTGAGCCATTAGCGCGAACAGTGAATCGTACTTTGTTGCTTCAGTTTCCAGTACTATCATGGAACTATTTTCTACATCTGATTCCCTTTCGGATTCACTTGAGGAATCTCCCCAAGCAGCAAGAGCCTGTTTAACGATATTGTCTGCAACACTTTTTCGATTGAATCTTTTCTCTGGAACCAGGTTTCTTTCTCCTGCTTTGTCAGGATTTTGCTTGTACTGCTCTTGTTTCGCAAATGAGCAGTCTTTGATGAAATGCCCTGACTTTCCACATCCATGACAGAGATCGTTGTTCCTTGTTTTACTTGAACTGCCCCACTTTGGTATGTCACCATTTCTTCGAACCATTTTTTGAAATCTCTTAGTAAGATAGGCCATGTCACTATCTTCATCGCTTGAATCACTCCTTTCAGCTTTAAGCACCAGGTTCTTTTCCTTCTTAGGCTCTCTTCTTTCACTGTCTTTCTTTCTTTTCATCTCGTAAGTTTTCAGATTACCAATCAACTCATCCATGGTCAGAATCTGTAGATCTTTAGCTTCAGTGATGGCATTTACCTTGCTTTCCCAAGAACCAGGTAGAACACTGAGAATTTTCCTTACAAGCTTGTTTCTCGGGATGACATCTCCAAGTGAGTGAAGTTCATTTATAATGGAGGTGAATCTGGTGTGCATATCTTGTATGGACTCATCATCCTTCATCCTGAAGAGCTTGTATTCAGTGGTGAGCATGTCGATCTTGGATTGTTTGACTTGAGTGGTTCCTTTGTGTGCAGTTTGCAAGGATTCCCATATTTCTTTGGCAGTATCACAAGCTGATACTTTGTTGTACTCATCAGGTCCTATGCCACACATCAAGATTTTCTTGGCACAATAGTTCTTTTCTACAACTTTTCTGTCAGTATTGTTGTACTCTCTTCTCCCTTTTGGCACCAATGATCCTGTTTCTTCAAATTTTTTTCATGGGAACATGTGGACCATTACAAATGATGTCCCACAGCTCTGAATCTTCTGCCATAATAAAATCATGCATCCTGGTCTTCCACCATCCGTAGTATTGACCATTGAATCTGGGAGATCTATAGGTTGATTGTCCTTCTTTAAAGCTTGGTGGAGCAGCCATTGAGGATTCCTCCTAGGTGTTAGCCTGATAGGAGAAACCTGCTCTGATACCAATTGATAGCTTTTATGAGTCCACCAAACTATAGAGTACCTGGTCCTCTATGTGATAATAGTCAGTCTAGACCTTGTCCTTGGTTCTATCAGTTATGGAGTCTTCCTCTGGGTAGAATGGAGTAACTACTGAATGTAAAGAAGGCCAAATATTTTCTATGTGGAAAAATCCCACACAAGGGGATCAAAAAACCACGACCTACACATGTAGGCTTTAAACTCAACTAACTTGTAATCTACCTATTACAAGCCACTTTATAATACTCCCTATTGCAAATGATTTAAACTAACTTATGATGCACCACCACAAGCCACTATATAACTCTCCCAGTTATAGAGGATTTAACTTATGACTATTCCTAGTCACAACATAAACTTCTAAAGTTTACGAATTTGGTTTGTTCCTAAGACAGTGCTTCTAAGAAAGCAAATTAGGAATTACAATGTAGAACAATAAACAAGATTACAAATCAACTATGGACATACATACAACTTGGTTAGAAACTGATCCTTATTGGAGTTGTCTTCTTGTTCTTGACACACCAGTGACCCTGATGCAGGATGAATGCCTTTTCTTCTTTTACAAAAATCACTGAATGCACAAAGAATGGTGTGTCTTGCACCAGGTTGTTTTATCACAAAAGATATCACAATAGATAGTGATGTCAACTCTTGGTGTACTTCTTCCCAGTGAGAAGTGATTACTGCACTGTCTGCATAGCCACTTTTGGGCAGTTGCGTTCCAGCTGGATAATGGACTTTGTACTTCTGTCAGGACACACCAGCGGACCAGGTCCTGGTTATGTTCCTCTTCGATAGTAGTTTCCAGATGGTCACTTTCTTCTGCTACGTTCTAGTTGTGCACTTGTCCTGTACTTCTGTCAAAGAACCCCAAGGGAACAAGTCCTTGTTGTGTTTCTCTTTATATTGATTTCATAGTCACTGACTTGTTCTTTTGTCGGAGAACTCTAAGGGACCAACGCATCAGGTCCCTGTTGTGTTCCTCCCTATGGTCATTCATCCATTTGCTGATTTTCAGACTTTGAACAGTTTACATGAGATATGTATCCTGCTGACAAGGTTCAATATCTGATTCTTTACAACAAGTTTTTCAGATCATCGAAATATAAGAAGCATAAGGTTAAGTCATTAAAAACCCATCAGTAAGCCAACTAACAAACAATATAACTCAACATAGATTATAAAAAAATAAAGAATAGATAACTGAACATTTATAATTACCCAAGACCTGATAGTACGACTCATGAGCTTCTAAGACTTGAAATTTACAAAGTTGCTACAAATAAATATACGCTCTATTTGAATGAAAAATAAACAGAATAGTAAAATCTAAACTACCAAGGATAAGAGGCAGTTATACCGGGAATGTACGAATATCTTCTGCATCAGCACCCGACATCACCAGCAGCTCCGCTCCAGAAATATGTACACATCGTACAGAGGTGTAGTATCAGTACAACCAACCCCATGTATTGATAAGTATTTTGTCTAACCTCGTCGAAGTAGTAACGAGGCTTTTAGTTAAAAAATGCTTATTGTTGTAACATGTACATTAGATTAACAGTAAAAGCAGTTCAAAGCATAAAAGATAAAAGTACCATATATAACTATGCGAGACATTCAACAATTACTAAAAGGAATCATAGTAGAAGATTTACAGTCTTTCCTGGTATGATAAGTATATCCAAGATATCAAGTCAATGGCATAGTAACACCCTCCGTGCTTCTATCTCTACCTCACCATATATAAAATAATTTTTGTGACAAATCATTTAGTAAGACAACACCCTTCGTGCGTTCAACTCATCCTCCCAAATGTACGAGTAACAGAACCAACCAGATGACAGAAATATCGATAACAAGAATTATAAAGTAGGAAATACGCAAGTAAAAACAACGAACAAGGATACACATGTGGGCGGAGTAAAAAACTAAGCGGAAAGAACGTGAATAATAACAACAATTAGAAAACAAGGAATATCAACTTCAATTAACTAGCATATTGGAGGCCCAAGTACAAATATAACAAATAAGAAGGAAACACACAATCTTTACAAATTGATAAATATGAGCATAAATGGCTAGCATGGTGGAAGGCTTATACTAAAGTGCAACAGAATAGATACGACATGAGCATAATTATAAAAGCAAGAAATAAACATGGTATTTACAAGTTAAGCGAGTAAAAGGTATGAGCAACATAACAACAATTGAGATATAGATCAATGACAGGACAATAGCAACAGGTCACATCAGATCTATAACAATAATAGTTCAAGGTAAAGACATGAACGTATACACGGAAAACTAATATCAAACATAATGCATGTCCATCATCCTCGCCTGTGCGAAAATACCCATCGTGCCATGACCTTACGATAACATACAAGCATAACAATATAAATGAAATGGCATGGCATCACCCTTCGTGCTTTTACTCTCAAATGATATGGCACGGCATAACCCTTCGTGCTTTTATTCTCAAATGATATGGCATGGCATTACCCTTCGTGCTTTTACTCTCAATAATGTGGCATGACATCACCCTTCGTGCTTTACACTCTTCCTCACGTGATAATGTATATAAAATGGCACGGCATCACCCTTCGTGCTTCACACTCTTCCTCACATGAAAATATATATAAAATGGCACGGCATCACCCTTCGTGATTTACACTCTTCCTCACATGATAATATATAAAAAATGACACGACATCAACCTTCGTGCTTTACACTCTTCCTTACCAAGCATATGAATATCAATAAAATGACAAGGCAAGAAGTATGAATAACATCGAGGGGAGTGTTTTAACGGATATTCCAAACTAATTCCAAATCACAACTTTCCAAGTCAACAATGATTCAACAACCTTTAAGAACCGTATTATTCAAATACTTCCACAAATCTCGCAAATGATCCATTACACAAGTATAGAGTCCAGTATTTCAAGAATATCGGCCATAGTAATGTAATAGTGATTTCACATAGAGATGATCGAATTAGACACATCAATGTGTTCTCAGAATTTTTGTCAAGTTTGATCAAATTATAATAAGCTAAGTCTTGATTTCTATCATCTAATATTATGTTCTTAGCATTTAAGAGTCAAGTAAGGCATGAAGCAGGAAGGTCACGAAGTTCTACAAACACAAATGTAACATAATCTACCCCGAGCATAATTAACCCCGTCACACATATATACGCTTGTCACCTCATATATGTATCACCCCCGCATGTAGCAAACAATTTCAAATAAGAGGAAAAATTTCCTCAACAAAGTTAGGCAAGACACTTATCTCGAACAAGCCAATTACATACCGAGCAAGCCAAACGATGCTCCAAAAATGTCATCACGCGCGTAGTGACATTTGAATGGCTCAAAACTAGCCAAAAGCATCTCAAACACATCAAATAAAGCCCAAGGAAACAATTCCAAATGATAAAGATCGAATCCTAAATCAAATCCCAAATCCGGCCAAAAATCACACCCGAGCCCACACCTCGGAACCCGACAAAACTCTTAAAATCCGACAACCCATTCAATTATGAGTCCAACCATACTAGTTTCACTCAATTCTGACTCCAAATCGATGTTCAAAACTCAAAATTTATATTATGAAACTTTAGGCCAAAACCCCCAATTTCCTCTTTAAAATTTATCAACCAAAAGCTAAAATCGAAGATAGATTCATGGAGTTTAACTAAAATCGAGTAGAAAACACTTACCTCAATTCATAAAGTAAAAATTACCTCAAAAATTGCCCAATTCCGAGCTCCCCAACTCAAAATATGTTAAGTGAGCAAAACCCTCATTTTAACACTGTTCTGCCTCGTTTCTTGTTTCAAATGATCTCGAAACTCATTTTTGATAACTCCATTGGATTTCTTGTGAAATTATAGTCAAGTTAGGCTCTTGAATCACTTCATTTGACCTTATATTGAAGGAGATATGTTGGTTTCAATAGTTGGAAATAGAGCAGATTTTTAAATACGATGTCAGTGGCAATTTCGTAATTAATCTGAAAAATTTGGCAACCCAATTCTTAGTAAAATGACCATAAACTCCTCATACGATATCCAAATTCGACGTTTCTTTTTGCTATAGTTCCGTAATTACGATAAGGATCTAATGCTTCAATAAAAATAGAAATTGGAGCTCATTTGATTAATGTAGTACCATTTATGCTTGAAAAAATAACGTCGAAACATAAAAAAAGAGCTCAACACAACTCAAATATATCCGAAACTCACCCGAGCCCCTCGGGACCACGTCCAAACGTACCAAAAAGTCTCATAACATAACACGAACTTATTCAAGGCCTCACAACACATATAACAACATCGAAACGACGAATCACACCTCAATCCAAAAATCAATGAACTTAAAACTTCAAACTTACACAACTGATGCCGAAACCTATCAAATCACGTCTAATTGCCCTTAAATTTTGCACACATTTCACATTTGACATTACGGGTCTGCTCCAACTTCCGTAGCTGAAATCCGATCCTGATATCAAAAAGTCCAAACTACTCTCTTCAAATTTAAAGCTCCCTAGTTGAGAATCATTCTTCCAAGTTAGTCCCGAATAACCTGAAAATCAAAACCGACGATTCACATAAGTCAAAATACATCATACGTAGCTACTCACGACCATAAACAACCGATCGAAGTGCAGATGCTCAAAACGACCAGTAGGGTCGTTACAATTAGATAGGATTAGAACGACGAAATCAAGGGCGTGAAGAGGTAGATGAACCAAAGGACCAAGAAATTGGACATATAATAGTTTATGGTTCCGATTCAAGAAATGCCAGAAACCAAGAACCTCAAGTTGACATAGAAGATCTTACAAAAATGATGCAAAAACTTGTGATGTACCTTTTCTTATTTTTTATTATTGTTGTAAACTTTTAATTTGCAAGTTCAAAAATAAGAAAATCAAAATAGAACTTGTAAATTAATTTGAAGTATTATTGTGCAATAAAAATATGAAATGAAAGCCTTTGAAGTTTGATCCTTACATATTGGTCTTATTAAATAGTTGTATGTAGCCACTTAATTTCGATTTTCAAATTTAACACTTTAAATTTAAAAGTTTAATTTTATGTCTTAAAATACTTATTTTATTATTTAGAAGTTTGCAAACACTTAAGTATCAATTACATTGAATAAGAAAACACAATAAACAAAAATATATATATAAACTCGACTCGGTTCGAACCGGATAAGCTCAAACATGGATGGGCCCAATAGATTCCGAATTTTCCCAGTCGATTACTAGCCCGGAACCCCATCCCACTAACCAGTCGGACCCACTGTCCGTACGTGCTATTTTTTTCGTGACCAGCTCGGTCCAGCCTGTCCGATAAACACATATAACATGAATTGTATGATAATTGTATTTGAATTGTATCAAATACATCAATGCCTAAAATATAATTGTATCTAACTTGTACCTAGCACATTAGTACCCAGAAGCATACCTGATACAATACTAATAAATTAATATACAATTATCATATATTTGTGATACAAACTGTGAAATTGGTCACGAACTTACCAGTATTTTAAAAGGCGTGGGTGTAAATTGAAGCATTTTACATATGCCTCAGCGAGGCATAAGCCCCGAGGCATGGAGCGTAAGCCCCATAGGTGTTTAATTTTTAATATTTTATAAAATAAAATAATTATAGTAACTATTTATAAACAGGTATATATATATATATATATATATATATATATATATTCAAAACAATCTATTATACGCTACTTAGAAGCACAAGTAACTTGAGTCGAAAAGAATAAAGATTTCTACATGGAGGAAGAAAAAGGATGACTAATGTACTTGCAATTTGAACTTTGAACTTCCTGCTATGAAGGAGAATGAAGTTCTCTTTGTATTTGTAAAAAAACAAAAATTGAATATTCATTCTTTTGGGAGATATTAGCAGACTAACAAACAAAATAAAGAATTGGAAAAGACCATGAATTAGGACTCAATCAATTAAAAAGGTATTGACTTTTAAATTTAATACATTTCAGTTTCTTTTTAAAACTTTTGAGAATTTGGGCATTATATAAAGGACTTATCTAATAAATTTTGTTTTAATTTTGAGAAAGTCTTTGGGGCTTACGCCTCACTAAAAAAATGCGCCTCAAATACTCGGGCGTATGCCCCGATTGCTGGGCGTACACTCTTGAGACTTTCTCCCCACACCATCACCTCGGGACGTTTTTGGTGTGCCTCGCCCCAGGGCTTGCCCCGGGGCTCGGCCTGGAAACGCCTTTTAAAATACAGGAACTTACAACTGATCGTAATAATATACAATAAATATAGAATTATCATACATTTATAATTCAATTCCTACAATAGTTATGATACAAATACAATTATAATACAATCGCAATGTATTTCTGAAAAATTCTGATACAATTATGATCTTAATCTTCTTCAAGTTTTAATCACTACACTAAAAATTGTAATATAACATCATATTATAATTGTACTAACGCGCCTCAAACACTCGGGCGTACGCCCCGATTGCTGGGCATACACTCTTGAGACTTTCTCCCCACACCGTCGCCTCGGGACATTTTTGGTGCGCCTTGCCCCGGGGCTCGGCCTGAAAACGCCTTTTAAAATACTAGAACTTACAACTGATCGTAATAATATAAAATAAATATACAATTTATAGTACAATTCTTGCAATAATTATGATACAAATACAATTATAATACAATCGCAATGCATTTCTGAAAAATTCTGATACAATTATGATCTTAATCTTCTTCAAGTTTTAATCACTTCACTAAAAATTGTAATATAACATCATATTATAATTGTATTAATATTGTATCAAGTATTGTTTTTGGTATTGATGTATCATATACAAGTCACATACAATTCTGATACAATTGTTATATAATTCTAAAACAAACCTGATACAATTATCATATAATTTAAATTTTTTACCTACCAGTGAAGAGCATCTGCAAATGGAAGTTCACACCCGTAAGATTTTAGTGAAGAGATAGCAATTTGGGAAGATTTCTATAAAAAAAATCATATAAAGCAAGAATGTAGAGTTGAACGAGTTATATAAGAAGAGGGATGCATTTGAATTTTGTTAATGTATAAAATATAAATCAAGTGGACCACTTCAACAGAAAATAAATGCTAGGATAAAAGGAATAATTCATCATCTTACAATTACTTTAGAGGATTTAGACTTTTAGAAAGCTGAAGCTGAATGATGCGGAGAATTGGGTGGGTGGGTGGGGGTTACAGTTTAATCTTTAAATTTAAGAAATCTTTCTTTTATCATGATTTTGTATACAAATAGTAAATATAAATACACAATGTAATTTTTAAGGAATATAAAGAAAAGTGCTAAATAGATTTCTAATATGGAATAGTATAGCTAGGTAAAATTCCATAAAAAATCGACTTGCAGTAATTGGATTTGGGCTGGACGACAAAGTCGGATCCAAGACATAGCAGAGTAGAAAGCCCAATATATATTGGGCCGAACTATCACATTATAGCCTTGCCCCCTTCCCCGAAACCCTACTATAAAGTTTCTAGGGCTTTAACACATTCCACTCTCTGATACAACAGCAGCAGGAAAGACTCCTCCCGTA
Source organism: Nicotiana sylvestris (assembly GCF_000393655.2). NCBI lineage: Eukaryota > Viridiplantae > Streptophyta > Magnoliopsida > Solanales > Solanaceae > Nicotiana > Nicotiana sylvestris. Next base: position 5,862,638 of record NC_091067.1, on the reverse strand, counting down.
AGGCGTAAGGTGAGCGGCTCCCTCCTTCTATCTGTATATACAAACACAAAAATACTGCGAAATGCATTGTTCTAACTGTTAAATTTGTGCAGCAGGTGAAGAAAAAATGGACGCAGGTGTAGTAGCCGCCCCAGTAGACGCAACCGCAGAGAATAAGATTCACAGCGATGTTATGCTTTTCAATCGCTGGACCTACGACGATGTCCAGGTACCTAAATAAAGCTCATTTTCCTCACAGCGACATGTCTATATCTGCTAATAACTCTTTCCTTTGCACGTTTTATTTCATTGTATTTGCACAGGGAAAATTACAGCTTGTAGCACCTGAATATCTAAATTTTGAAATTTGAAAAGTCACCTAGATCCAAGCTGAATGTACTTTTTGTCTTCTTATCATACACGGAAAATTGCTGCTTATAGAGCTTGAGTACCAAAACTTTGAAATTTGAAGAATAAACTAATCTAGCTTGATAATTTGTTACATTGACTTTCCATAAACGGAAAACAGAAAACTGATTTTTCAACTTATAGGGCCAGGATAAAAAAAGACTTGCAGTAGGATAGTAATCTCCCAGATGCAGCAACAAACAACTAGACTTGAATCCCAAGCAAGTTGGGCTGGCTATATGAACTCTCGCTATCTAAGTTGCTCCACATTTTATATCTAGCAGGACTAAGAGATTCCTAAGGATCATTGGACTTATAGTGAACTTACTAACATGACTAAGACTTGACTTTAGCAAATTGGTATCTTCTAATAGATTTTATCTTCCACTGCCATATTTTCACTAGTTTGCATTGAATCCAAGAGATTATAGGACTTTTGAGACTACTTCTATGTGATTTTAAGTTTACATGTTCCTTTTAGAATGTTGCACTCCTATAGACTGGGGCCAGATAGCCAAATAAGCTAATTCGGTGGGGAGAGGTATTAGGAGGGCAAATATTATGGGCTATATTTTTTAGCTGGTTATTCCCTGAAATAGAAGGAAAAGCTGTTGCTACTCAGTAAAAGTGTAATTCTTTCTCAATAACATTCTGGAGTGGAGAACATTGGGTTTAATGCAGACTCTGGAGAGAGCTAGAGAGGGTGAGAAAATTAAGTGGGCTAACTAAATACTAAGGTGATTGTTACTTCTGTTTCTGCCTTTTTTAATTGAGTATTATTCTTAAGTTCCTCTATTAGCGAGGCTGAAGCTTATCTTAAATGCAATTTGAAAGATTTTTCCTTAACTATGATCTCACTTTTTGGTGAAGATCAATGACATCTCTGTTGAGGATTACATCACAGCAACTGCTTCCAAGCATCCAGTTTATATGCCACACACAGCTGGTAGATACCAGGCTAAGCGTTTCAGGAAGGCCCAGTGCCCAATTGTTGAGAGGCTCACCAACTCTCTTATGATGCATGGACGGAACAACGGAAAGAAGCTAATGGCTGTCCGCATCATCAAACATGCAATGGAGATCATTCATTTGTTGACTGACCAGAACCCAATTCAAGTCATTGTTGATGCCGTCATTAACAGGTGCACACTGATGATTGGCGCTTAATTCATTCACATATTCTTCAATCTTTTATTTTTGTTTTATTTTAAATGGGGTTAACAGTGGGCCCATTGTCAAATGCTTCAGTATTTTCAGATATTGGTTTGGCCGTTCTATATTTACAAATACTGAAATTTGAGTATCCCAAATGCTGCTGGATGATTTTAAATACTAGTTTGAGGAGTATCTCAAATAAAATAATGAATTTACTCACAAATCTTCAACTTTCTTAAACATCTTTTCTAGGTGTAGTTCGTGTCTTAAATACAACTTCAACTTTCGAATACTCTTTTTAAACTTCAACTTTAAATACTTTTTTTTTCCAACTTCAACCAAATATTGTTCAAATACCCTACTGATACATCTGTCTCACTGATAGCTTTGTCTTCTCCATTTGATCATATTAGTGGGCCAAGGGAAGATGCAACTCGTATTGGTTCAGCTGGTGTTGTGAGGCGTCAGGCTGTTGATATTTCTCCACTTCGCCGTGTTAACCAGGCCATTTATTTGTTGACAACTGGTGCACGTGAGAGTGCTTTCAGGAACATCAAGACCATAGCTGAGTGCCTTGCAGATGAACTCATCAATGCTGCCAAGGGTTCTTCAAATAGGTAAAAGGCTTGAGATTTTGAGTGTATACTTGATTGGTTCACCTTTCTTTCCAACTCAGTTTCTTTGGATATGTACGCCTTTATTACTTACTCCTGTGAATGATTTTTGTTTCTGCAGCTATGCCATTAAGAAGAAGGATGAGATTGAAAGAGTTGCCAAGGCCAATCGTTGAGAGGTTGACATTGGAACAGAATTTACAAGGCAGTTTTGGGTTATGCTGTTTTCTCATTTCTGTTTTCGTTTAGCACTATAGTCTCGTGGAAATGAAAGTGGATCTGAGTAGCACCACAGCTATTGCATGTCGATTTTAATTTCTTAAGAGTTTTTTGCTTGTTGAAACTTGATATGCTTGGTATTGTTATAGATGTTACAATTTGAATTCCTTGGGGATCTGATTAGCAGCACCTACTATTTCTTGTGGATTTTAATTTCTCAGTATTCTCTTCTTTTAGGTAAACTGTGAAGACATGCCCAGTAGCATGTGCATTTTAATTTGGTGATAACTATCCTCAATAACCATTTGGTCATTTCTTAAGCATCTGCGTGCTATTGTTGTATGGATGCTCTTAGATGTACTCGTTGGTCCCAATAATTATGTGCGACTGAGAAAATTAATTAAAGAAATTAGGGATAATTGTAGAGACTTTTGAGGTTTTGCTTCATAACGATTACTTTACCTTTTTTATGATACTAGATTTAGGATACGCCTGCACCCTATAACAAAACCCTATAACAATGTGTATATCTTTTTAAAAGAATAAGATCTTAAAAATAAAGATTAAACAAAAATATTAACTCTTGAAAATGACCAATATTTATCATATATTATGTGTCCCCTTTTTTTGATTTAATTTCGTATTAAAATTATGTATGATTTAAATTTAAAAACACCAAAGAATAAAAAAAATATGAGCAAAATTTATTTATAGTCACTCGGGCCAAAGTTATATCTCCTGGTAGCCACAAAATGAAAATAATAATAACGGCTAGCAACTGAAAAACCTGAAAGTGCGCCAAATTTCCTAGATACCTGCTTCTTAAATGAGCAAATTCATTTTTAGCCACGTGGATGAAAGTTATGTCACCCGGTAGTCACAAAATGATCCTATACAAGTTACAACCTAAAAATAATAATAATGGCTAGCAATTGTAAAACCTGAAAGTAGGGCCCACAAAATGATCCTATACAAGTTACCGCCTAAAAATAATAATAATGACTAGCAATTGTAAAACTTGAAAGTAGGGCTGGGCATAATTTGGTAAATACCGAACTATCATATCGAAATCGAAAATTTTGGTATACGGTATTTTGGTATTTGGTTTAAGTTTTTTAAGAAATTGGTATTAGGTATGGTATTTGGTATTTTAAAATAAAATACCGAAATAACGATACCATACCGAAATATATATTACATTACACAAAACACATATTATCAGTTATAACATAAATATAAAAAATCCAAAATTTTACTTTCCGTTATTCTCAAAGTTCATCAATTAACTCTAAACAAGTAACAAGACATTTGTAATGATCAAATATTCTTTTATATACAATTTTCTTTATTTGGGTCGATAATTGCTAGTTTTGGACAAATTTTTTGTCAACAAACATTTTCAGTTTTGTATTTTTGAGTACTTTAATTAAGAAAATTAGAATGTATGGCTCTATGCACTAGTTAGTATTCAAACCGAATAAATCGAAGTTACCGAACCGAATAAACCGAAATCGAAAGGAGAAAAACCGAACCATACCGAATTTAATTAGATACGGTATTGGTATAGGATTTTAAGAAACCGAATATCGAAAATACCGAATAGAAATGTCTAAATATCATTCCGTACCGACCGACGAACACCCCTGCCTGAAAGTGCAGCAAATATCCTAGATACCTGCTTCTTAAATTGCCAAATATTATTGAGTTTGGTCATACATATAAGTACGCTTAGTTGTTGCACCTTATCACACTATCACTAACAATCTATCATTACAGGTTGCAACTCGAAAAGCAATTTTCCCAAATTGTAAAACCTATCTACTACAGTAAAAAGGCACTAAGGAAAGTAATTTAACCAAGTTGCTCGCCTAGAAGATTATTCTCGAATTGTTATGAATAGTTTGTACATTGAATACTACTTTAGATACTACATTAGATGTTATATTGGATGTCCATATTGTGAATAACTTAAAGATTAAATTTCCTACTTTATGTGTATCATCTTTACTTTTTATGCCTATAAAAGGCCATGTAATTGCAATAGAAAAATACACTAAAGTGAAAGAAGAAAACACTTATCCCTTCTTTCTATCTCTTCTTATTTACATTTTACTGCATTGCTTTTATTTTATAACACGTTATCAGCACGAAACTCTAATTTTATTCTTAACTCCCGCTAAGTTGAGCCATATTTTATTAAGGTATATATCATTATAATCATCTTATTTATGGCAGTACATATCATATGCTCACTGTTTGCAAATTACTTGTGCGCTTGGGCATCTTCAATAGTTTAAGTACATTGCAGTGATTAAATAAGTATTTCCTTCCGTGCTCAACTCTTAGAGGACCTCAAAGTCATCAAACTAGTTATGCACTAATGTCATGGACTCCCTGGATCAAAACACATCTTTAAGGCATTTTGAAGAACTGTGAGAAATGAATTGACAAGCAATAATTTTATAGTTTAATTACTTTATATTTATTGGAACATATAAATAATGTTAGTCACGTTCAATTCTATTAACACATATATATATCAATAATATAAAATGAAATGAAACAAGTATGTAATTTCTACTTTATGGCAAGAATAAAATGAAATAGTAGATTGTTAACATGATATAGCTCTATTTTCATTTCTTTCACCTTAATCGTTTTGTTTTTCATTAATTATTTATTATTATAATTATTTCTCTAACTTATTCATCTTTTATGATAGTTTTACTATGTCAAATTTATCAAAACTTGAATTTGTGGCACTTGACATCACCGGGAGGAACTATTTATCATGGGTTCTTGATGCTGAAATTCACCTTGATGCTAAAGGTCTTGGAAATACTATTATACAAGGAAATGAAGCATCAAATCAGGATAAAGCGAATGCCATGATTTTCCTTCGTCATCATCTACATGAAGGGTTAAAAAATGAATATTTAACCGTAAAGGATCCACTTGAATTATGGATTAATTTGAAGGATCGATATGACCACCTAAAACTTACGGTATTACCGAAAGCTCGGTATGAGTGGATACATTTAAGGTTGCAAGACTTTAAAACCGTAAGTGAGTATAATTCTGCTATCTTTAAAGTAAGTTCTCTATTAAAATTATGTGGAGACACTATCACATATGATGACTTATTGGAAAAAATATTTTCTACTTTTCACGCTTCAAATGTGGTGCTACAACAATAATACCGAGAAAAAGGTTTTAAGAAATATTCTGAGTTAATCACATGCCTACTTGTGGCTGAGCAGAATAATACTCTATTAATGAAAAATCATGAAACCCGTCCCACTGGGTCAGCTCTATTTCCGGAAGTGAATGCTGTAGCAACATATGATAAGTTTGAAAGAAAACAAAATAATTACCGTGGTCGTGGACATGGTCGTAAACGTGGATGTGACAGGAGGCGAAACAATTATCGTCATTATGGTGGAAATAAATTGGAGAACAATAAGAGTTCTCAAATTAATCATTCAAAAGGTAAAGTTAGTATGTGTCACCGATGTGGTATGAGAGGTCATTGGGCACGCATTTGTCATACGCCAGAATATTTTGTCAAACTTTATCAAGCCTCCCTCAAGAAAAAAATAATAATGTGGAGGCACACTTGACCTTTTAGAATAATGATGATGAAGCAGGTCCCTCAAATAAATATGATTCTAAGGCACATCTTGCATATAAGATGATGATTTTTAAGGCCTAACAAATATTACTCATTTAGAAATTGGAGACTTCTTTGAGGATATTGACTAAAGAACTAATCATCTTACTGGGGAATGAAGCTATAAAAGTTGTTATTTTTATGTTTGCAACTAGTTTATTTTTCTTGAGTGTATTTTTCTAATGCATCATGTGTTGCTAGTTTCTATATTCCTAATGTATTTCTTAATGTTTTTTTTTCTGCTTGTTTTTCATATTTCTTATGATGTATTATTTGTCTTTTTTTATGAAGAATATGAAAATTCCCTAGTCTTCAGTTGGACTCAAGATTAATAAAGATGATATATGTCTTCTGGATAGTGCTACAACACACACTATTTTAAAAGATAAGAGATATTTCTCTTATTTGGTAATGAAAGAAGTGAATGTTAATACAATATCCAGTAGTACAATATTAATTGAAGGTTCTAGAAGAGTCAATTTATTACTACCAGGAGGAACAAATTTGGCTATTGATGAAGCACTATATTGTAGTAAATCTCAGAGAAACTTATTAAGTTTCAAAGATATTCACCAAAATGACTATCATATTGAGACTACAAATGATGAAAAGATTTAATATCTTTATATTACTACAATAATGTCCGGTAAGAAATATGTGCTTGAAATGTTACCTGCTCTTTCCTCCGGCTTATACTACACAAGTATTAGCGGGATTGAAACACATGCTGTAGTAAACAAGAAGTTTACTAATCAAGATAATTTTATTATTTGGCATGACCGGTTGGGCTATCCTGGTTCTAATATGATGCGTAAAATAATTTAAAATTCACATGGACATGCAATGAAGAATCAGAAGATTCTTCAATTTAAGGAATTCTCTTGTGCTGCATTTTCTCAAAGAAAATTAATTATTAGACCATCAACTATTAAAGTTAGTATGGAATCCCCTGCATTTCTGGAACGTATATAGGGTGATATATGTGTGCCCATTCACCCTCCATGTGGACCATTAAAATATTATATGGTTTTGGTAGATGCATCTACAAGATGATCACATGTGTTCTTACTATCAACTCGCAATATGGCATTTGCGAGATTGTTGGCTCAAATAATAAAGCTAAGAGCACAATTTCCAGATTATGCAATTAAGACAATTCGTCTTGATAATGTTGGTGAGTTTACATCCCAAGCCTTTAATGATTATTGTATTTCAACTGGGATAACAATTGATCATCCGGTTGCTCATGTTCATAACAAAATGGTCTAGCAGAATCATTGATCAAACGCCTCCAATTAATTGCTAGACCAATGCTTATGAGAACAAAACCTCCCATTTCAGTATGAGGTCATGCTATTTTGCACGCAGCAGCAGTTATACGGATAAGGCCCACAAGTTATCATAAAGTCTCTCCATTGCAATTGGCTTTTGGTCCGGAGCCAAATATTTCCCATCTTAGGATCTTTGGTTGTGCGATATATATTCCAATTGCTCCACTACAACGCACAAAGGTGGGTCCTCAAAGAAGGTTGGGGATATATGTTGGATATGAATCTCCTTCTATTATAAAATATCTAGAGCCGATGACTGGAGATTTATTTACGGCAAGATTTTCTGATTGTCATTTTGATGAATCAATATATCCAACATTAGGGGGAGAAAATAAGCAGTTGAAAAAGAAGATAGATTGGAATGCATTATCACTGTCTCATTTAGATCATCGAACAAATCAATGTGAACAAGAGGTTCAAAAGATTATTCGTTTACAAAATATTGCAAATCAATTGCCAGATGCATTCACTGACCTACCAAGGGTGACTAAGTCACATATTCCAGCTGCTAATCCTCCAATTCGAGTTGATATCCTGGCAGGACAATTAATTAAAGCAAATGAGTCTAAGCCATGCTTGAAACGTGGTAGACCAATCGGTTCTAAAGATAAAAATCCTCGAAGAAGAAAAGGAGCAAGTGATCAAAGTGAACATAACACAGAGGTAGTGGCTCAAGAAGATCCCCAAGACGTAACAAATGATAAGACCTTAGGGGAGGTCCAAGTACCTAAAAATAATGAAAATGAAGAAATATCAATAAGTTACGTCTCAACCGAGAAAAGATGGAACCGAAATAATATTGTTATCGATAACATTTTTGCTTATAATGTTGTTGTTGAAATAATGCCAGTAGGGTATAAATGGGTTTTTGTGCGAAAACGAAATGATAAAAATGAAGTCGTTACATATAAAGCACGACTTGTGGCACAAGGGTTTTCCTAAAAGCCTGGAATTGATTATATGGAGACATATTCTCCTGTAGTGGATGCTATCACCTTCAGGTATCTCATAAATATGGCAGTGCAAGAAAAACTTGATATGCATCTAATGGATGTTGTTACAGCCTATTTGTATGGATCATTAGACAACGAAATTTTTATGAAAGTACCTGAGGGATTTAAAGTGCCAGAAGCATATAAAAGTTTTCGAGAAACTTGTTCAATAAAGCTTCAGAAATCTTTATACGGATTGAAACAATCAGGTCGTATGTGGTACAATCGCCTGAGTGAATACCTGTTGAAAGAAGGGTACAAGAATGATCCAATTTGTCCTTGTGTCTTTATAAAAAGGTCTGGATCTGAATTTGTTATAATCGCTGTGTATGTTGATGATTTAAATATCATTGGAACTCCTGAGGAGCTTCCAAAAACAGTAGACTGTTTGAAGAAAGAATTTGAAATGAAAGATCTTGGAAAGACAAAATTTTGTCTTGGTCTACAAATTGAGTATATGAAAGATGGAATATTTGTCCATCAATCAACATACACCGAAAAGATTTTAAAGCGATTCTATATGGATAAAGCACATCCATTGAGTACCCCGATGATTGTGAGATCACTTGATATAAAGAAAGATCCATTCCGACCTCATGAAAATGATAAAGAGCTTCTTGGTGCCGAAGTACCATATCTTAGTGCAATTGGGACATTAATGTATCTTGCCAATAATTCCCGACCAGATATAGCTTTCTCAGTAAGCTTATTGGCAAGATTTAGTTCTTCGCCAACACAAAGACACTGGAATGGTATTAAACATATATTCAGATACCTCCAAGGGACCATTGATATGGGTTTATTTTATTCAAATGAATCCAAGCCATCATTGATTGGTTATGCAGATGCAGGATATTTGTCTGATCCACACAAAGGTCGATCTCAGACATGCTATTTATTTACAAGTGGAGGTACAACCATATCTTGGAATTCGACAAAACAAACTATGGTTGCTACTTCTTCAAATCATGTAGAGATAATAGCCATTCACGAAGCAAGTCGAGAATGCGTTTGGTTCCAACAATATTGTATGAAGACAATACTGCATGCATAGCTCAATTGAAAGGAGGATATATCAAAGGAGATAGAACAAAACACATTTCACCGAAACTCTTTTTCACTCATGATCTTCAGAAGAATGGTGAAATAGATGTACAACAAGTTCGTTCAAGTGATAATTTGGCTGATCTGTTCACTAAGGCATTACTAACCTTAATATTTAAAAAGCTGATATATAAGATTGGAATGCGTCGTCTTCGAGACATTAAGTGATTTTTCATCAGGGGGAGTAACTACACGTTGCACTCTTTTCCTTAACCAAGGTTTTGTCCCACTGGTTTTTTCTGGTAAGGTTTTTAATGAGGCAACAAGCAATGCATATTATAAATAACTATGTACATCCCAATATTTTTTTTATAAGTTTTTAATGAGGCACGTTATCTTACATGGACATCCAAGGGAGAGTGTTATGAATAGTTTGTACATTGGATACTACTTTGGATACTACATTGGATGCCCATGTTGTGAATAACTTAAAGATTAAATTTTCTACTTTATGTCTATCATCTTTACTTTTTATGCCAATAAAAGGCCATGAAATTGCAATTGAAAAATACACCAAAGTGAAAGAAGAAAACATTTCTCCCTTCTTTCTATCTCTTCTTATTTATATTTTACTGTATTGCTTTTATTTTATAACACGAATAATATTATTATCTTTGTAGAAAGTATAAGAAAAGAAGTCAATCCCTTAATGGATAATTTATTTTGTTGTGATAGTTTTTGGACATATTCAAGGAGTTTGGTATGTTATTACTACGGTGTCCAAAGGAAACCGACAAACCGTACCAATTCAATAATTCGAGTCTAATCCAGAAAAAATAAAACAACTATGACTTGGTTTGGTGTTACGAAAAAAAGTGACCATAATTGGTTGTTTTGGTTTGGTTGTAACTAAAGAAAGTCAAACTGAAACCAAACCAACTCGACATTACATACATAATTTTTTTAGATATATTTAATATATAAATATACTTATTGTGATATAATTTATAAATATTTCTTAAAAGATTTCATAATTTTATATTTTGAGATATTATTTCAATGTTGGACTTAGAACTTTTGAATGTTCCAATAAGTTTTATAGTGTGACGACCCAGCTGGTCGTCTTAAGAATTAATGCCCTGATCTCCTATTAACTGCTTTCTCCAAGTTTATTTCTGCTAATTTGAATTGCCGGGATGTTCGGTTTTGAGTTTCGGAGAGTTTTGGGACACTTAGTCCCTAAATGAGAGTTTAAGTGTTGGAAAGTTGACCGTAGTCGGAATAGTGTGAAGGCGGCCTCAGAATGGAAATCTGATGGTTCCTTTAGCTTCGTTGGGTGATTTCGGGGTTAGGAGCGTGTTCGGATTGCGTTTTAGAGGCCCATAGCTAATTTAGGCTTGAAATGCCGAAAGTTGAATTTTTGAAGTTTTCGGTTCGATAGTGAGATTTTGATTCGAGGTTCGGGATGGAATTCCGGGATATGGAGTAGCTCCGTAGTATTTAATGTGACGTGTGTGCAAAATTTCGGGTCTTTCGGACGATATTTGATAGTCTTTTTGATCGAAAGTGTGTTTTTAGAGTTTTTGGAATTCTTAAGCTTGAATCCGATGAAAAGTAGGTGTTTTGATGTTGTTTTAGCGTTCCGAAGGTTGGAACAAGTTTGCATGATGTTTTAGGATTGGTTGGCAGGTTTGGTTGAGGTCCCGGGGGCCTCGGGTGTGTTTCGGATGCTCAACGGGTCATTTTGGAACTTGTAGAATTGCAGAAAAATCTGATATTTGGTTTCCTTCATCGCGTTCGCGACCTTTTCTTCGCGTAGTGTATTTTTGGTGGGTATTTAATTTGTTCTTCGTGATCGCATGACTTGGTTCGCGATTTTGGAAGCCTGTCCCTTCCTCCTTTGCGTTCACATTACCTCTTTTGCATAGTAGAGATATGGACTAATGGCCTTTTACCCTTTGCGTTCGCGTGGCCTTGTTCGCGAACACGTAAGCCCGCCCTTTTCCTTCTTCGCGATCGCGTGACCCATCTCGCGTTCGTGTAGCCCAGTTCAGGAGCCCTCAAATTTTACTCTTCGCGATCGCGGGTCTCCTTTCGCGATCGCGATGTACAAATACCTGGGTAGATTTCTTAAAATCCCAATTCGAGGGTTTAAGCCTATTTTCACATTTTCGAATTTGAAAGCTCGGGAGGGACGATTTTTGAAGACTTTTGCACCTGGGTAACTTGGGTAAGTGATCTCTACCCAACTTAGATCAATTTCCATGATTTCTAACTTAAATTTAGTCTTTAAATTTCGAATATTGGTGGAAAATTTGATAAACTTCATAGGCTGAATTATTGAGTTTTGATTGGGTTTTTGACACCGATTTGAGAGATTCTTATATGGTTAGACTTGTGAGTAAATGAGTGTCCGGAATATATAATTTTTACCCGATTCCGAGACGTGGGCCCGAGGAGCATTTTGGTCATTTTACATAATTTCGCGTTAGCTTAGAATTTAATCATAGAATCAGTTACTTAAGGTGTTATTTATATAATGCAAATGAATTTAATAGATTAGGGCCATTTGGAGTCGAGACGCATGGCAAAGACGTGGTGTCGGGTTGTTTTTGAGCTGGTTCGAGGTAAGTGGCTTGTCTAACCTTGTGTGGGGAACCTTCCCCCTAAGATATGATATTTGATAATTGAAATGCCTTGTACGTGAGGTGGCGAGTGCGTACTTGAGCTAATTGTTGAAAACCCGGTTTTACTTTAAGTATTTAAACTGAGTTCCTTTCCTTCCTATTTTATTTTACTTGCAAACTTAGCCTGTTGTTAGTTAGAAAAGCATGCTTAGTTGACTTAACTGCCTATTTGCTTAAACTGCCTTAATTGCATTACGTGAAACCTGTTAGGCTAGAATTAACTGTTTACTTGTACGAAGTTTGCATTTGATTTAATACTCTTGTGTTGCTGCTGTGTACCTTTAATTTGGGACTACGGGACCGTATCCCGGGAGATCCCCTGCACGAAATTATGATCTGGATTGAGGTGCGGGATACCAAGAGATCCTTGGCATGTATATTGAGGATACTGAGAGATCCTCGGGATACCAAGAGAACCCTGACATATATTGAGGATACCAAGAGATCCTCGTGATACCAAGAGATCCCTAGTGTATATATTGAGGATACCAAGAGATCCTTGGGATACCAAGAGATCCCCGGTTGTTATCCTTGTTGTGAGTGGTATTTCCTTGTGATTTGCCTTTATATTCTGTTTCCGTTATTGTACTCTTATTATCCTATATAGACTTTTACTGTAGCTTCTCAATTATATTGTTTATTTTATCCTATCATTTTATTATTTATTAACCCCAGTAGGGCCCTAACCTTCCTCGTCACTACTCAACCAAAGTTAGGTTTGGCACTTACTGAGCAACACTTCTTATTTGAGGTCGGTTTCATCAATTAAACCCCACCGCTTTTTTCTTTTTCTTTGCATTTTTCCTTGTTCTATTCTCCTTAGTACCCAAGTAATAAGCAAATTAGGTTTAGTTGTTGGACAAGACAATCTCTAACTGGAATATGTGTTGGAGCCTACGGTAGTACGGTTAGTTATGAAACTGTGATAGAAATGGTATGTTCCATGCGCTCCAGTGTAAAAGATATTTACGCAATCAATTCAGTTATTAGGCAATTACAGGAAAATCTCTAGATAAACACTAATTAATCATCTGGTAAAAATAGTAATTAACCTGCTATCACAGGTTGAAATTCATTGATCGTGTAAAAAATCCTTCACATTGTCAGTGCATATAACTTAAATTCTTTCGTAGAGTACAATGACTCGATCTTCTGTAAGCTACTAGTAGATTCTATCATCTTTTCCACATTGTATGCATCAATCAAGTTATACCAGAATTCTAAACTAAAATAAACTTCTCTGTTTTGAAACATGTATTGATGATGCCTTTCCTTTGAAACATCTGTGATTCCTATCCTTCCAAATAGGCCGTAAAACACATGCTAGAGTGGTCCTCCAGATTTCCTTCAACTCTTTGTTCCCTTTACAGCACATCCAACTACTTAGTAGCTCTTTTGTGGTTGCTGATGTCACCCACTTTTATCCCAAAAGTGTGCAGGAAAAGATTCCAAACAAGTTGATGATGATGAACGTCTCTCTCTAAAATCCTCCTCCTTCTCTCTAGGAAGAAGGTGAATAGTAATTCCGTCACTATTCACCGGACCATAACTCCGGCATCCGGCAAGGTAATATCCCAAGATTGGTCTTAAAAGAACCCCCCTTCTCTTAAAGAACAATCCCCAACTGGTTTCATCCTCAAATTCATAACCTATTTTTCTAGATCTTAAATTCTATTTCGCGATTTTCTGTAGCAAGCAGAATTTTCCAGATTTTGTTGTTATTTTCAGTTCTTCACGTCAATGATATGGTGACGTTTTGAGTAGCCATGGATGCTGTCGTCTCTCCCCAGTCTTTGGCTGTGGGAGATGTAAGCACGTGATTTTTGCTTCACGGACAATCGCTCCAAAAGAAAATAAAAATAGTGGCAAATGGCTTCGCTATACAATTTTTCGATCTTTCCGTAACATGTGTTGTTGGTCATTTGTGAGTCTGTCCATTTTGCATCTAGTCATTATCAAACAAAAATACAAAAATGCCTGTCGTTAAAAGAAAATTCAAAAAAATATATATGTATATGTGCATCGTTCGTTCTAGGCTTTTAGTTCACTTACTTAAATATTTTGTGATAATTGTGTTAAAATGTTGCATTGTTGTTTCATTTTAATTTCGTTATTTTATTTATTTTTGTTATTTTTATTTTTATTTTTTGTTTTAAAAGAAAAATGAAATTAGAAAACAAAGAGGGAAGGAAATCGGTTGGGCCCAAAAGAAATGAAACGAAAACAGGCCCAACCAGCACTGATCCAGTCCAAAACCGGCTGCCTAAGCAGCAATTCAAACGACGCCGTATGAGGGCGTTCGATCTGAGCCATCCGTCCAGGCCAATCCAACGGCTCAGGACCCCCTTCAGCAACCCGTGTTCAAACCCGACCCAATAACCAGTCTGACCCAACCCTTTACTTAAACCAAACGACCCCGTTTAACTACCAAACGACCCCGTCTCATTTCTCAGCATCAGATCTAAGCCGTTGAGATCATCTGATCTAACGGCTCAGATCCAATCAGCCTCCCCGTATATAAGCCTCCTATCATACCCCGCACCCCCTATACCAACCCCACCCTTCATCGTCCCCAAACTCAAACCTGAAACCCCCCGAACCCTAGCAGCCGCCCTAGTCTCCTTCGCTATTAAAGCCGGCGGCATGAACGCCGGTGGCCACCTCCTGAACACCCTAAGACCACTTCACTGTCCTAAACATGGATCTGCTATCCATTTGCCTCGAATCATCTTCTTTCGTCTCGAATCTTCATTTGAAGATTTGAGTCGAACCCGGAACTATGCCAAACCACCCCATCCTCATACCAGACACTCCCTGACCTTCCTCGTGACCAAACCAAGCTTGGTTTGGTCCGAATCTACCCACAACTCCTAAAAATCCAGATCTGAAAATCCAGACCTTAGAACACATGCACCTGGGGAAGCCGGCCGGTCTGGACAAGGGTTTGAGGTCTAATAGACCTTAATCAAGGTGTTCTCATGTGAGAACACCCTGATTAAAGTTTGTTCGGCCTCAAAAGTTCGAAGTTGAATCAGATTTGGGTCATTTTGATTTCAAACTTTGTCGGTAAGTTTTTCTTTCCCTTTTCGTTTATATTAACTGCTGATTAAGTCATTAGCATGCTTTGTGGTAATTGTTTGTTATTTTCTGATAGTTTCTTAATTTTCTTTCATCTCTGTAAAGACCTTTTATTTGGTCGATTGATTTTCTATGTGTATGTTCTGAATGTACTCTGTGATAAACATGATCGTCGATTAGTTTAATCGTCAGATAAGTTAACTCATATAGGCTCCAGTAATTGAACAAAAAATTGTCTGATGCCCTTTAGGTCCCTAAACGTATTGTTTATATGAGCGACTGATTATTACCTGTTATAATTAGTATAGTCGACTCGATAAATGTCGTCGATTAGTTTTCTATAACTAATGAATCGAATGAGCTAATAACGTCACATGACTAATTGAACTTTGCCACTGACCGAATGCCCCAGCATTGTTTGAAATGGTTTGTTTGCAGTGTAAAAATGACTGAAAAGGGTTAAGTCCAGGCAGTCTTGAATTTGAACTTTCATCAGTTCAAAAATGCCCTGATGCTGCAATGGGCAGGGCAGTAATAATCAAGGTTAAGCAGGGGTATTCTGGGGTGTTAAAAAGGGCAGAAAGATTAGTTTAAATGAGCTGACAAGTAGGGTACTAATTTGGGATTAAATTAATGCCAATGGGGGACCAGACCTAAGAGTATGGGAATTAATTGAATACTTAACTAAACCCATAACCCTTGATTAGAGTAATAAGACAGGGCATGGGGGCTGATTAAGGATTCCAAGAAAGATGCCTTTAGGCATGGGGAGTTAAGGGGTATGGGCAGTCTGCAAGTAGGAGGGAGGCAGCTTAGCTGCACTTGGTCATTTGGCTTATAAATAGGCCATTCGAGAACTTAAAGAGGGCTGGACTTTTGGTCTTGAGAAAAAGAGAAAACAAAGTGGAATTTTTAGTCTTAAGGCTGTAATTTTGAGTCTTGAGAAAGGTTTTGTGAGTTTAAAGAAAAAAAAAGGACTGAGAACATAAGAGAGTTTCCAATAGACATTGTAACCAAAACACTGCCTGAAAGTTGTATAAGAGTGCATATTGGTCAAGCTGTCTTGGCCAAGTTCTGTTGCTTGCATTAACTGAGTTGTTTGTGGTTATTGAACTGGTGGTTTTACTGCATTGAACACCCTTTTACTTCTGGTGTTTCATTACTCTTTTTCTGGGATTACTGGCTTGATACTCGACTATCTGCTAGTCCTTGTATTCTGGGAGACATTGTTGGTTGTCTGTGGCTGTGGAAAACACTTTGTTTGGTTGGTTGTTGCTGTGTTGTTGCTGTGTGTCTGCTGCTGCTGTATTCGTTGCATACTACTCAACTGATCACTCTCCTTCTTCCTTTCCTTTCCTTACCAGATACACAATTGATACCACCAATGTAACTGAGAGTTTGAGCATGAATGCAAAAGAGAGGACCTGCAGATTGTTTTTATATATACATGGATTGTTGTATTAAATGTCATGTAGTATATAATAGTTATATTTTCGTTTGGATAATAGAAGTAGCCTACATGCTTAGTATATCAATGTAGGTAAGTGAATGCTAGTCATATATGTATGCTGTTAGGTGAAAATATTCCCATTGCAATAAGTTGTATTTTAAACTTAGTCTGATGATGTAGTATATTCTCTAACGTAGGTCAAATAGGAAAACTACCCACTTTAGTTAAAATACTTTCCTCTTTTGTCAGATTGTCACATATAAATTGATAAACTCATTTATAGAACAAAGAACCAGTTCAGGGCCTCAACCTCATGAAGGTCGAGCCCAAATCGAAGCAAACCAAGTAGGCCCGCATCGAACAAGCAAGTGGCCCAGGTCTGGCCTATCACGCATGGGCTGGATTTGGGCCCATGATTATTTGTTCGGCTGACTGTACATGCAGCCTCATTTCTGATTTTCAAGCTTTTCTGAATGTTGTTACAAACAATTTGCAAACATGTAATTAATTAGGACTATCTACTGTTTTCAATTGATAGAGACAAACACGACAAGAAACGTAGTTGCTATAGGATATCCTTTTAAAAAATAAGAACGAGATGAGCCTCGATGAAAATAAACAAAACGCGCAGATGCGGGGCCCTTGTTAAATGTATATTATTGAAGCATTTAGTTTCCAGGACGGGTTGTTTAGTAAATCTCACAACCCTCCTAAAATAACAACATGTTAGTCTCTTTAGGATACGCTTTAATAAAACCTACCTTCTTAAACTCGGGTGCACATTTATGTGACCCAAATCCAAATCTTGACGGATTCGAAATGTATTTCTAATCACGGGTACATCGATTGTGACGTGGTCCGAAAGGCATATCCATGACGTCGCGAATTCCTTTTAAAAGTAGAACGAGACGAGCCTCGTCAAACAAAAAATGTACACAGCTGCGGGGCCCTCTAACTGTATGTATATTAAAACACTTAGAATTCGGGACATGCCGTTTAGCGAATTTTTTGGCCTTACCCAAAACAACAATACGCTAGTTGCTTTAGGCACGTCTTAATAATTTATTCTCCTTAATTCGGGTGCCCATTTATGTGACCCAAATCCAAATCTCAACCGAGTCGAAATATGTCAACAATCACGGGTGCATTGATGCAACGTGGTTCGAGATATGTTTTCACAACGTTAAAAGCCTTATAAAATAACAGTAAATGATAAAAGCGGCTTAAAAATTAAAATTTGCACATAAGTTCATATTGTATTTAAAAGCAGATAAATAAGCCAAATATAACAGTTAAGCGACCGTGCTAGAACCACGGAACTCGGGAATGCCTAACACCTTCTCCCGGGTTAATAGAATTCCTTATCCGGATTTCTGGTACGCAGACTGTAATATAGAGTCATTTTTTTCCTCGATTCGGGATTAAAATTGGTGACTTGGGACACCCTAAATCTCCCAAGTGGCGACTCTGAAATAATTAAACCAATCCCGTTTCGATTGTCCTTTAATTGGAAAAAACTCCCTTGCGCCCACTCGGGTGCGGAAAAAGTAGGTGTGACAGCTCTGGCGACTCTGCTGGGGATCGGAACCCAGAACCACTGGTTCAGGGTTCAAGAATTCGAGCTTAGAATAATTGTTATATTTGGCTTTATTATCTGATCTTTATTACATATTTTTGCATAATGTGCCAAATGTTGTTTTTACCGCTTTAATATTATCTGAACTGTATATAAACTGTGCCGAAACCCTTCTCTTCTTACCTCCGGGGAGAAGCTCGCAGGTCGAGACTCCCTATTCTGTTAGTGTCAATACCTAAAATAAGAAAGAGGTCGGACAAGTTACAAAGCCGGACGATCTCGCGGGTCCCCGGTACGTAGCCCCCTCCTC
The DNA here is from genome assembly GCF_000393655.2 of Nicotiana sylvestris. Taxonomy (NCBI): domain Eukaryota; kingdom Viridiplantae; phylum Streptophyta; class Magnoliopsida; order Solanales; family Solanaceae; genus Nicotiana; species Nicotiana sylvestris. The sequence continues at coordinate 5,844,125 of NC_091067.1, read as the reverse complement.
GACTCGAGTTGTCCGCTCGGGTACACAGTCTAGAACAAATACCCAGGTTACGAACCTAGAATAACTTGACTTCATGCCGGATCCCTAGTAGGAACGCTTATTTGCATCATGTTGCATTTGACTTAGGGGACTCAACACAGGGGTTGGGTCCGTCTAGGACAGGCAACCTGAAAAGAAAAGACCCCCCTGCTGCATCCCATTTGTTTTGCGCATTTATGTGCTTCGGTTCCGCATGCTGACCGGTTCCTAGAAAAGGAATTTTTTTTTACTTATTTTGGAATTGTCCTTTTATTGAAAATAAATTTTTTTTTATCACTTTCAAAATCAAAAAAAAAGAAAAGAAGAGAAAGGGTATTTATTTTAAATGTTGTTTCTTTCATAAATTCAAAAATGTTGTTTCTTTCATAAATTCAGACTAATAATCCAAATATTGCCAAAAATAATAATAAAAAAAAATATAAAAAAAAATATAATAACAATAATAAATATTTTCTTTAGCCTTTATCTCTCTTCATAATAATAAAGACACTTATTCTTGATTTCTAGATTTATTTGATTTTTTCTCTATTTATGATATGCCCGAACTACGCCGGTTTGATTCTCACCGGATGTGAGATACGTAGGCAACCCTCGTCGGGTTCAACCCCATTTTTTTTGCTAAAATAGCCAAAATCAATAAATAAATAATTTAAAAAAAAAAAAAAGATGTGTCGAATTTTAAAAGTCATAAATAAATTAGGTGATGCTGTTGTGTCATAAATAGCCGAATGTTCCCGAAAAGGGACGCCGGAAGGCTGACTTTGCATAAACAGCCACCTTTGGGTCTTGTTCAGCAGTTGACCCACACAGCCTTAAAATCTTCGTCCCCGAAGTGTTTAAAGGCCGTGTTCAAAACTTGATCCCCTTTGTAAAATATTTTTGAGTCAAGTCATTTTGTTAAAATCACCTTAATAAATGTGCAGGATGAGCACGATGCAAAATGAACATTTTTCAATAATGACCAAAATCCCTGTCAAGCTACGGCTATGGTGGAATGATCTAGGTGTTGAAGGACAAAATGAGGTCAAGAAATATCTGAAAGGTCTCGTGGGTTTGTTGGAAATCCAGCCTCGGGGAGATATCATAAGAGCTTTGGTTACCTACTGGGACCCGACGCACAATGTTTTCCATTTCTCTGATTTTGAACTCACCCCGACTTTGGAAGAAATGGCCGGGTACATCGGAAATGCTGAACTTCCGTTGAGGCAAAAATACTTGGTCGCCCCAAGAGTTGTCACGATACACCGGTTCCTAGATTCATTGAAGATACCCAGAACGGTCCACAACCCGGATCTGGCAGCCGGATTTTGTACTCTATGCTTTATATATGATAGATACGGTCATGAGGGGGGATTCAATAATCCAATCAACAAACTGTGCAGCAAAGGAGTTCGTCAGAAGTGAGACGAGCACAGACGGGTAGCGTTCATGATAATGTTCCTAGGCCTTCTGGTATTCCCAAGGAAAGATGGAAACATTGATTTGAAGATATCCGGGGTCGTCAGCACTTTACTCACACAAAGGGACGGTACTCTCGCACCTATGGTGGTGTCCGACATCTTTCGAGCTCTTACAGCTTGTAAAGCTGGGGGAGATTTCTTCGAAGGTTGTAACTTGCTCCTACAGATATGGATGTCCGAGCACCTCTGCCATCATTCCGAGATTTTGAGCCATGGTTCCCAGGAAAAGACCCGCATAGAAGAATCTTACACAAGAACCAAAGAGATCAGCTTGCCCAAAGGAGTCCTGGCATGGACCTCGTTCTTTCAAGCTCTTACTGCCAGCCAAATACAATGGACGTTGGGATGGTTGCCTGTTGATGAGATCCTGTATATGTCTGCAGCTAAAACTCATTTCTTACTAATGGGGCTTAAGAGCATTCAACCTTACGCACCCTGCCGAGTTTTGAGACAGTTTGGAAGATGCCAGACAGTACCTCATGAGGAAGATCTTAGCACTCAAGCACTTGAGATAAGTCGTGACGGACAGTTTCCAGAAGCGAAAATTCGCCAAGTCTGGAGTGAGTGTCAATATTTGAAATCAGATACTTACGTACGGGATCGGGCCAAAGGTGAGACGGCACCAGGTTACCTCGCGTGGTATAGAAGGGAATTTGAGCATGAAAGGCCAGCTAAGAGACCCCACATCCTGAATTTCGTTGAAACATCGCAAAAACAATGGGATTGGCTAGCAAAAGAAAGAAGCTATTGCGCCGAAATCAGTAGGTTGAAACAACAATTGGAAAGCTTGAAATATGAGCACAATGTGCAGGCTGCTGCCAATCTGGGAGAGCGGAACAGGTTAGTTCAGGAAAACAAAATGCTCAGATCCCAAATCCAACAGATAAGGATGAATGCGGATGAACAGCCAAGGCGTCGATCAGACGAGCAGCTGATAAAAAGGCTAAAAGGTGAAATCAGGGAATGGCAAGATGGTTTGGAGAAATCCGAAAGCGTCATAGCAGAGCTCAGGGCATAGTGGGATACACGAGTAAATAAGCATCGCCGATGCTTGAACCAAGTGAAACATGACCACGAGAAGACTGTTGCCAAAATAAAGAGAGAGATGGCTACACTTAAGTTTAAAGCAGTTAAGCGGGCCAGGGATTTCCAATTGGAGAGTAGATATTGTTACGACCTGTTGGCCCAAATGAAGACAGAAGTACGGCAGCTGAAGAATCAACATATACAAGACTCACAGGTGTTCAAGACGTGCAGTGATCAGATAAGACACCTACTCATAGAGAAGAAACAAGCCAGAGATAAGATCAGGGCCATTGCCCATGCCATCATCAGACGGTGTCGGCGGTGCGAAAACATGACATGCGTTACCGTTCTCCCAGCAGTGATGGGTTATGTCAAACAAACCATGCACGAGTTGGAGCAGCTCGAAAGGGATCTCGCACCTAGAACCGCGAAAAGGCCGAATGATGCCGCGCGGGTCCCTAAGTTGGAAAATTAACCTCTGGTCGAGTCTTGTTTTAGTTGAGCTTTGATGCTTTCCCACATGTTGTTTTCTATTTTTCTTTCAATCAAATAGGGTCAGAGAACCGTGGAGTCTGTACTGTTGCTATTTTGTTTGAAGCAATGTGTAATAGCAAATTTTGATAATGAAATTAAGTGACTCCGGAAGAATTTCTACGTGTCTTTACTTTGAGGCAGAACTACGCCTGGTCTGATTCACGCGGGGACGTGATACGTAGGCAATCCCCATAGGATTCGACCGATTTTAATAAAGAAAGAAAATAAAAATACAAAATAAATAAAACACAAGGTTTCCCAAAGTACTTTAAAAAGGGACGAATGAGCAAACCGGGATGACGCATGATGTTTGAGGCAAAGCATGTAGAAACGATTAACTGCATAGGTGCATTGCATCCTCTATGTGTTATGATCAAATCTGTTGAAATCTAACGCTAACAAGTTTGTTATTGTCTGATTCAGACAAGTTAGTTGTTAAAGAACTCTGGCAACACACTCATACCAAACCAGATCCAAAGGACCGGTAGCAACAAGCATGACTACTTCAGAGAATAGTAATGAGGAAGAAAGGCCAATGAGCCAGTTGCTAAAAGAAGCGATGGAAAAGATTGAAAGGATGGGACTAGAGATGAATGCAATGCAGCTAGCCCTAGCCAAAACACAAAAGAGCCCTGAAACACTGGGACACATGCCGGAATACCCTCACTCTGGCCCTTCCACAAGCCGTCCAAATCCCCTTTATCATCAAGAAAGAAGCCCTCATGATTCCCAAGCTCCACCACCCCATCAACCTCTCCCAACACCCAATATTCCCATTTTTGTGGGACCTACATCAGCCCCTTTGCAGAGAACGACCAGTGAGCCATTGTTTCAGGCTCACGATACACAATACTATCCCCCTGAGCCTACATTCCATGCACCCGAGCCTCAAGCTTACAATCCACATTTGGAAGTGCCGGCAGAGATTGAAAAACCGGCTAAGGCCCTTGAACAGGATGAAGTGCTGAGAAAGTTCAAAAGCCTGGAGCAGTCCTTCAGGAACTTGCACGGGCTAGGCAATCAAGTCAGCGTAGCATACAAAGATCTGTGCCCTTTCCCAGACGTCCAACTCCCGGCTGGGTTCAAGATGCCTAAGTTTGATTTATATGAAGGGCACGGTGATCCCATGGCACATTTGCGGGGATTCTGTAGCAAAATGAGAGGGGCAGGCGGCAAGGATGAGCTGCTGATAGCTTATTTCGGCCAAAGTCTGAGCGGATCTGCACTAGAATGGTATACCAGGCAGGATTCCAGCAGGTGGTACACGTGGGATGATCTGGCGCAGGCTTTTGCAGGTCATTTCCAGTACAATCTCGAGATAGTCCCTGACCGTCTCACATTATTGAGAACTGGGAAGAAACCCGGGGAAAGTTTTCGCGAGTTCGGGTTCCGCTGGAGAGAACAAGCAGCTAGAGTCGATCCTCCCATGAGAGAGGGAGAGATGGTGGACTATTTCTTGCAGACATTGGATCCAACCTACTTTGGTCACTTGGTGACAACGGTTGGAAAATCTTTCAACGAGGTGGTCAAGATAGGGGTCATGATAGAAGAGGGTTTGAGGTCTGACAAGATCTTGAACTATTCGGCACTCAAGGCCACAACCCAGGCTATTCAAAGCGGCACGGGAGGTGCGTTGAGAAGAAAGAAAGAAGAGGTTGCCACGATCGAGGCAGGCAGTTGGTCCAGGGCTGGCATGCCACACTACAACCAACCCAGACCTCACAGGTCAAACTACCCATACAACCCACCACAAAATTTCTATCCACCTCGAGAACCACATTGTTCCGTACACCAAGCCCAGACATACACTCAGCCTCCGGTTCGCCCACAATGGCGCGCACCGGCCCCCCACAACACATACCCAGATCCACATAATAACTACCCACCACAAAACACCTACCCTCCACCAAGGGCGTATAGAAACCCTTCAGGGGCAGGTTTTCGGGGAAATCCAGATGCTAGGAATGACAGGTTGCGGAAGCAGAGAACTTTCACAGAGCTGGGAGAAACTTACACCGCTTTGTTCCACAAGCTGAGGCAATTGGGTTTGGTTAGTCCTGTCCAGACTCGAGAACCAAATCCCCCACCTCAGAATTTGGATCGATCAATCAGTTGTGAATACTGTTCAGGGATGCTCGGGCATGATACCGAGAAGTGCTGGAAATTAAGGCATGCCATACAAGATCTTATTGACACCAATAAGATCGAGGTCCAGACACCAGAAGCTCCTAACATCAACCAAAACCCACTGCCAGCGCACCACGAAACTCACATGATTGAGTTGGTATGTGAGGGAGGAGAATTGAGAAAACCCTCACAAACAGTGATGATGATCCAAGCCGCACCGAAAGAAGTCTCAACCAGTAGAGGAACGAGTGTACAGTCGCAGGGAGAAGGCGTCAAGCCGGTAGTGATATTGGGGAAGAGCCCGTCCATCATAGCAAGCAAACCCGAGCCAAGCAAGTTGGTAATACCAGGGATCCTGCCCACACCGGCAGTCGTGTTGAAAGGGGTATGTAGAGAACGGGTGACCATAAAGCCTGTGGTCCAGCTGCCGATGATTGACAGCAGGGCTGTCCCTTGGAAATACGAAAAGGCGGTGGTGATGTACAAAGGAAAATAGGTGGAAGAAGTCAGTTGTGAAACGCAAGGGCTGACTCGATCCGGTCGATGTTTTGCTCCGGTGGAGCTAAGAAGAACCAACCCAGTGGCAACCAAGAAACCTGTGTCCGAAGAAGAGGCTGAAGAGTTCCTGAGGAAGATGAAAGTACATGACTATTCAGTGGTCGAACAGCTGAGAAAAACACCGGCCCAGATCTCATTGTAGTCGTTACTGATCCATTCTGAGGAGCATCGTCGGGCCCTGCTAAAGATATTGAACGAAGCTCATGTACCCAGTAAGATTGCTGTAAACCACCTGGAAACCATTGCCAGCAAGATTTTCGAGGTGAACAGGATAACATTCTCAGATGATGACCTACCGGTGGAGGGTACGGAGCATAATAAGGCTCTATACCTAGTTGTCAAATGTGAAGACTCGGTGGTAACTCGAGTATTGGTGGATAATGGCTCAAGCGCCAATATTTGCCCGCTATCTACCTTGAACCAGTTAAAGATTGACCACGGAAGGATCCACAAGAACAGTATCTGTGTCCGAGGGTTTGACGGAAACGGAACAGCCACTGTGGGGGATGTTGTACTTGAACTGACCATTGGTCCAGTCCTGTTTACCATAGAATTCCAGGTGTTAGATGCCACAGTTTCTTATAACCTACTGTTAGGACGACCTTGGATTCATGCAGCCAAAGCAGTGCCTTCCACCCTACATCAGATAGTGAAGTTCGAGTGGGAAAGACAGGAGGTCGTGTTACACGGCGAGGATACAACGTGCACCGCGTGTGGAGCAATTGTACCTTTCATAGAGACTGCTGATGACAAAGGTCCTTGGGTCTACCAGATTTTCGATACAGGGCCAGCCAACAAAATTTCTGAAGGAGAAATCATTCCACACCCTAGGGTAGCTGCCGCGACAGTCATGATGGTCTCGGAAATGCTGGGTAACGGATTTGTGCCAGGAAAAGGCCTGGGAGTCGAGCTTCAAGGGATTGTCCAACCTGTATCCCTTCCTAAAAATATGGAAACTTTCGGATTGGGGTTCAAACCAACCGCAGCAGATAGGAAGCAAGCACGAAAAATGAAGAAGAGGGTTTGGTTTCTGCCTAAGCCGGTGCCACGTCTCTCGCGGTCTTTTGTCAAAGCAAGTGCCAAGGGGTCGCCGGTCCCAAAGATTCAAGGACCTTTGATCGGTATAAATGAAGACCTGAATCTGAGTTTTAAGAGACTGTTCACGGATGTCAGTATGGTGGAAGCTGGAGAAAGTTCCAGTAGAGCAGAGATACAATTTGTGGGGCCTGAGGCCAAGACCAACAATTGGACGGTTACTCCTCTTCCTATCCGAGGGGAGTCTTGTTCTCTTTTTACTGGTTCTAATGACATGGCATGCACAGTGGATCTTCGACCTAGTCTAATAAATCAATCTGAATCTGACTCAATGGTGCAAGAGGTCGTTTGCGATGGTGAATCCGAATGTGATGAAGGTGAAGCCTTCGAAGAGATAAACCGGGAGTTGTGCCAATTTGAAGAGAAACCCAAGCCTAACCTAAATGACACTGAGGCTGTGAATCTAGGAGACGCTGACAACGTCCAAGAGACCAAAATTAGCATCCACATTGAGCCGAATGTTAGAAAAGAATTGATCAAAACCCTCATGGAATTCAAAGATGTTTTTGCATGGTCCTACGATGATATGCTTGGATTAAGCACCAATTTAGTGGTTCACAAATTACCCACTGACCCGGCATACCCTACGGTCAAGCAAAAACTAAGGAAATTTAAAACAGAAATGAGTGTAAAGATCAAAGAAGAAGTGATTAAGCAGTTGCAATCAAAGGTCATTCGGGTCACTCGATATCCCGAGTGGTTGGCCAATGTGGTGCCAGTCCCAAAGAAGGATGGAAAAATCAGGGTGTGCGTCGACTACCGCAACCTCAACAAAGCAAGTCCCAAGGACAATTTTCCGTTACCCAACATTCATATCCTGATCGATAATTGCGCTAGGCACGAGATCGGATCCTTTGTGGATTGCTATGCGGGTTATCATCAGATCCTAATGGACAAAGAGGATGCTGAGAAGACAGAGTTTATTACGCCATGGGGAACCTACTGCTATCGGGTAATGCCGTTCGGGTTGAAGAACGCCGGGGCGACGTACATGCGAGCAATGACTGCTGTGTTTCATGACATGATACACAAGGAAATCGAGGTGTACGTCGATGATGTGATCATCAAATCTTGGCGTCAGGAGGACCATGTAGCAGACCTAAGGAGATTTTTCCAAAGACTCCGGAGGTATGATATCAAGCTTAACCCGGCCAAATGCGCATTCGGGGTTCCATCAGGAAAGTTGCTAGGATTCATCGTCAGTTCGACGGGGGATTGAGTTAGACCCATCCAAAATTGAATCCATCCGAGATTTGCCACCGCCAAGGAACAAAACAGAGGTAATGAGTTTGCTGGGTAGACTCAATTACATCAGCAGGTTCATCGCTCAACTCACAGCAACTTGTGAGCCCATATTTCGGCTGTTGAAAAAGGATGCTGCGGTAAGTTGGACGGCAGAATGTCAGGAGGCTTTCGACCAAATCAAAGGGTATCTGTCTAATCCACCCGTATTGGTCCCGCCTAAGCCAGGGAAGCCTTTGATTCTTTATCTAACGGTCCTGGAAAATTCATTTGGTTGTGTACTGGGGCAACATGATGACACGGGAAGGAAGGAGCAGGCCATCTACTATCTTAGCAAGAAATTCACAGTACATGAGGTCAAGTACACTCAACTCGAGAAAACATGTTGCGCCCTAACTTGGGTAGCTCAGAAGTTGAAACACTACCTGTCTTCATATACTACTTATCTCATATCCCGCTTGGACCCATTGAAGTATATCTTTCAGAAACCTATGCCCACGGGGAGGTTGGCAAAATGGCAAATTCTGCTCACAGAGTTTGATATCATCTATGTGACGAGGACGGCCATGAAAGCCCAGGCGCTGGCAGACCATTTGGCAGAGAATCCCGTTGATGAAAAATACGAGCCCTTAAGAACGTATTTTCCTGACGAAGAGGTAATGCATACAAATGAGTTGGAATTACCTGAGGAACCAGGTTGGAAGATTTTCTTCGATGGAGCTGCAAACGCGAAAGGGGTAGGAATAGGAGCGGTGCTCATTTCTGAAACAGGACGGCATTATCCTGTTACAGCTCAACTACGCTTCTATTGCACCAACAATATGGCCGAGTATGAGGCTTGCATTTTGGGTCTGCGCTTGGCTGCTGACATGGATGTCCAAGACGTCTTGGTCTTGGGAGACTCGGACCTCTTGGTACATCAAATTCAGGGTGAATGGGAAACACGAGATCTAAAACTCATACCATACCGACAATGCTTGCATGATCTGAGCAAGCAATTTCGATCGGTGAAGTTCAAACACATCCCGAGAGTTCACAATGAGGTTGCGGATGCCTTGGCCACCTTAGCATCAATGCTGCACCACCCTGACAAAATGTATGTTGATCCTCTACACATCCAGGTCCGTGATCAGCACGCCTACTGCAATGCCATAGAAGAAGAAGCAGATGGCGAACCCTGGTTTCATGATATCAAGGAATACCTCAGAATGGGGATATATCCAGAACATGCCTCTGGAGACCAAAAAAGAGCCCTTCGGCGTTTGTCGAATGGCTTCTTCCTCAGTGGAGAAGTATTGTACAAAAGAACCCCGGATTTGGGATTGTTGAGATGCATAGATGCCAGTCAAGCAACGACAGTTATGGCAGAGGTACATGCTGGAGTTTGTGGGCCACACATGAGCGGATATGTATTGGCAAGAAAGATCCTTCGAACATGGTGTTATTGGCTCACCATGGAACACGACTGTATCACTTTCGTAAGGAAATGCCACCAGTGCCAGATACATGGAGATCTGATTCATTCTCCGCCAACAGAGTTACATACGATATCAGCACCATGGCCGTTTGTGGCATGGGGCATGGATGTCATTGGGCCCATCGAGCCGGCAGCATCCAACGGTCATAGGTTCATTCTAGTGACCATTGATTACTTCACCAAATGGGTTGAGGCTAAAACCTTCAAATCAGTAACCAAGAAGGCAGTGGTGGACTTTGTTCACTCCCATATCATCTGCAGATTTGGGATCCCAAAAGTGATCATCACGGATAACGGTGCGAATCTTAATAGCAGCTTGATGAGAGAGGTATGCCAACAATTCAAGATTACACACCGCAATTCCACCCCATATCGTCCCAAGGCGAATGGAGCAGTCGAAGCAGCCAATAAGAATATCAAGAAGATACTGCGAAAAATGGTGGAAGGGTCCAGACAATGGCACGAGAAATTACCCTTTGCTTTGTTGGGTTACCGCACTACCGTCCGAACTTCCACAGGCGCAACTCCTTATTTGTTGGTGTATGGAACTGAGGCCGTAATACCAGCGGAGGTCGAAATTCCGTCCCTCCGAATTGTCGCCGAAGCCGGGATTAATGATGATGAATGGGTCAAAGCTCGATTGGAACAGTTGAGCCTGATAGATGAGAAAAGATTGGCAGCGGTGTGCCATGGTCAGCTGTACCAGAGAAGAATGGCAAGAGCGTATAATAAGAAGGTGCGCCCCAGGAAGTTTGAAGTAGGACAGCTGGTATTGAAGAAGATCCTCCCACATCAGGTCGAGGCAAAAGGCAAATTCACCCCGAATTGGCAAGGGCCTTATATCGTGGCCAGAGTATTGTCCAACGGCGCTCTGTGTTTGACAGATGACGAGGGTAGATGTGTCGACATGGCTATCAATTCAGATGCAGTCAAGAGATATTATGCGTAATTTCTTTAATTATGGCAATTTTTGGGTTTATTTGTTTGTATTTGGCATTTGTTGGATAATGAGATGACGGAGGCAATTCTTTCTTCTATCCAAACACTGTTAACCCTTGCTTCCCCCTTTGAGCCTTAAGTTATTCTTTCATACCCCTCTTTTGGAATCACTAATGGAAAAGACATGAAAAAAAAAGAAGAAAAGAAAAAAAAAGAAAAGGAAAAGAAAATGAAAAGAAAGAAAAGAAAAATAAAGGAATATAAAACCGTGGGAACTACGTTTGACCTGATTCCTCAAAGAGGATACGTAGGCGCCTCACGGCTCGGTCATAGTATGCATCATAGCGAATATAGGATGCATAATGTACATAGTGTGCATAATAGGCACAGCGTGCGTAACGCACATAGCGCAACATAAGTGTAAAAAATAAATTCCCCAAGCAAGAAAGCTGGGGCAGAGGTTATGTTTTAAATTCCCACAAAGGTTTGATTCCAAAAGTTGTAGCACATCATCCATCAAATTACCTTCATTTTTCATAGCCTTTCTTTAACTCCACACCAAAACCAACGTCAACGTCCAAAAGACCTCCCGATCAATGTTCAAGAGATGTCGAGTCCAGCAATGAGGCCGAGAATAATACACCGATCCCCAGCAAAGAAGAGGATCGCGAGACTAGGAATGAATTGATGGTCAAAGGAATCCCCCAAAAAGAGGGTCGTGTCTACCACACCCCGATTCCTCGAAAGAAATAAAATGAGAAAGTCTTATCGGTGAAAACCTTCACAGGCACCGAGAGGCGGTGTAAGATGAGGGATATGAAATGAGAGAGTCTTATTGGTGAAAACCCTCACAGGCACCATAAGGCGCCGGGAGTTGAGAGAAAAGAGAGAGTCTCATTAGTGAAAACCCCTCGAAGGGCACTATAAGGCGACAAGATAAAACAACAAAAGCTACCACATTCGCAACAAGATGAACAGCCATTTATCATCCCCAGCAAGTCAAACCATCGGGCAAATCGATTGATACAAATAGACTGGGTCGGGAATCTATGGTGCACGTCATGATCACGGGGACCAGTCATGTCCTCCAGATAAGTTCTTTTGAGTTTCTTCTCCCACCAAATATGGGTTCAGAAAGATTTTTTCCCTCTAGCTTTTATTTTCTCTTCCTAAAATTTGTCTTGAAAAGAATTTTTCAAAGCTCACTACCAGAAACCGGAGGGGAATTCATCCAATGCGGGATAATACAAACAGTCTTAGAAGCTAATCCCAGGCAGTGCAGGATCGTGCCCGGCAATTTTGGAAGAGGAAAACAAAGGATTAATGATGGCAGCGAGATGCAACGCCAGGGAAGTCACCAAAAATCGGGGCAGAAAATTTTCTGCCGATTGTCGAAAATTTTCTCGGAAGAACGGGGAAGCAATTTTAATACAGTTAAGTTCTAGGTCGCCCACCAGTATAATGCGGGAATACATTTAAGTTCTAGGTCGCCCACCAGTATAATGCGGGAATACAGTTAAGTTCTAGGTCACCCACCAGTATAATGCGGGAATACATTTAAGTTCTAGGTCGCCCACCAGTATAATGCGGGAATACATTTAAGTTCTAGGTCGCCCACCAGTATAATGCGGGAATACATTTAAGTTCTAGGTCGCCCACCAGTATAATGCGAAATACATTTAAGTTCTAGGTCGCCCACCAGTATAATGCGGGAATACATTTAAGTTCTAGGTCGCCCACCAGTATAATGCGGGAATACATTTAAGTTCTAGGTCGCCCACCAGTATAATGCGGGAATACATTTAAGTTCTAGGTCGCCCACCAGTATAATGCGGGAATACATTTAAGTTCTAGGTCACCCACCAGTATAATGCGGGAATACATTTAAGTTCTAGGTCGCCCACCAGTATAATGCGGGAATACATTTAAGTTCTAGGTCGCCCACCAGTATAATGCGGGAATACATTTAAGTTCTAGGTCGCCCACCAGTATAATGCGGGAATACATTTAAGTTCTAGGTCGCCCACCAGTATAATGCGGGAATACATTTAAGTTCTAGGTCACCCACCAGTATAATGCGGGAATACATTTAAGTTCTAGGTCGCCCACCAGTATAATGCGGGAATACTTTTAAGTTCTAGGTCGCCCACCAGTATAATGCGGGAATACTTTTAAGTTCTAGGTCGCCCACCAGTATAATGCGGGAATACTTTTAAGTTCTAGGTCGCCCACCAGTATAATGCGGGAATACATTTAAGTTCTAGGTCGCCCACCAGTATAATGCGGGAATACATTTAAGTTCTAGGTCGCCCACCAGTATAATGCGGGAATACATTTAAGTTCTAGGTCGCCCATCAGTATAATGCGGGAATACATTTAAGTTCTAGGTCGCCCACCAGTATAATGCGGGAATACATTTAAGTTCTAGGTCGCCCACCAGTATAATGCGGGAATACTTTTTGGCTCTAGATTTTGGAATCAGTCACCCCACCTGAAGACGGAAGGGTACAACAAAGATCCCCAAGCAGGAAACAATAAAATCCCCAGCACCGAGAAGCAGACAGCTGCAGAGGCAAGCGCGCAATTCAAAAGGAAAAAGGAACGCGTCTCAGAAGAAGCAGTTCGGAAACATTATAGCATGCCCAACATAACAATTTTGATGAAAAGTCATACCACCAAAGAAACAATGGAAAGGCTTGAAGAAGAGGGCATGTTCCCAGCGGATCAAGCAAAGTGATGAAAACTGGCATTCAAATGTCAGCGAAGGACCAACATCCTCTCCCAAAGTCACAAGATAAAGGCATCGGAGGAAAGCGTTAGCCGACGAGAAAGCAAGACAACAAGAACAAATTGGAGATAGATGAGATCTCATACTCTAGCTTAACTTCTTGTTTTTCCTTTCAAGATCAATGTAACAAGGAGATCAGTGAGCGGTAGCATCCTACAGTAGCATACAACAGCGCACAACAGCAGCAAGCACTACAGTCACAGGGTAGTTCCAGCTACCAAAATTTCCCGAACTACATTGACCTGATTCCTGTTCAGCCCAGGATATGTAGGAAACCTCTGAAGCAAAGGTTCGGTCAAATCTTTTTCAAAAAATGCTTCGCACGGAGTATTCGGACGGGCAAAAATCGCTCGCTTTATCTTTGCGCGAAAACCCTTCGTGTCTTCGTGCAAAGAGGGGCAGCTGTAAGCACGTGATTTTTGCTTCACGGACAATCGCTCCAAAAGAAAATAAAAATAGTGGCAAATGGCTTCGCTATACAATTTTTCGATCTTTCCGTAACATGTGTTGTTGGTCATTTATGAGTCTGTCCATTTTGCATCTAGTCATTATCAAACAAAAATACAAAAATGCCTGTCGTTAAAAGAAAATTCAAAAAAAATATATATGTATATGTGCATCGTTAGTTCTAGGCTTTTAGTTCACTTACTTAAATATTTTGTGATAATTGTGTTAAAATGTTGCATTGTTGTTTAGTTTTAATTTCGTTATTTTATTTATTTTTGTTATTTTTATTTTTATTTTTTGTTTTAAAAGAAAAATGAAATTAGAAAACAAAGAGGGAAGGAAATCGGTTGGGCCCAAAAGAAATGAAACGAAAACAGGCCCAACCAGCACTGATCCAGTCCAAAACCGGCTGCCTAAGCAGCAATTCAAACGACGCCGTATGAGGGCGTTCGATCTGAGCCATCCGTCCAGGCCAATCCAACGGCTCAGGACCCCCTTCAGCAACCCGTGTTCAAACCCGACCCAATAACCAGTCTGACCCAACCCTTTACTTAAACCAAACGACCCCGTTTAACTACCAAACGACCCCGTCTCATTTCTCAGCATCAGATCTAAGCCGTTGAGATCATCTGATCTAACGGCTCAGATCCAATCAGCCTCCCCGTATATAAGCCTCCTATCATACCCCGCACCCCCTATACCAACCCCACCCTTCATCGTCCCCAAACTCAAACCTGAAACCCCCGAACCCTAGCAGCCGCCCTAGTCTCCTTCGCCATTAAAGCCGGCGGCATGAACGCCGGTGGCCACCTCCTGAACACCCTAAGACCACTTCACTGTCCTAAACATGGATCTGCTATCCATTTGCCTCGAATCATCTTCTTTCGTCTCGAATCTTCATTTGAAGATTTGAGTCGAACCCGGAACTATGCCAAACCACCCCATCCTCATACCAGACACTCCCCTGACCTTCCTCGTGACCAAACCAAGCTTGGTTTGGTCCGAATCTACCCACAACTCCTAAAAATCCAGATCTGAAAATCCAGACCTTAGAACACATGCACCTGGGGAAGCCGGCCGGTCTGGACAAGGGTTTGAGGTCTAATAGACCTTAATCAAGGTGTTCTCATGTGAGAACACCCTGATTAAAGTTTGTTCGGCCTCAAAAGTTCGAAGTTGAATCAGATTTGGGTCATTTTGATTTCAAACTTTGTCGGTAAGTTTTTCTTTCCCTTTTCGTTTATATTAACTGCTGATTAAGTCATTAGCATGCTTTGTGGTAATTGTTTGTTATTTTCTGATAGTTTCTTAATTTTCTTTCATCTCTGTAAAGACCTTTTATTTGGTCGATTGATTTTCTATGTGTATGTTCTGAATGTACTCTGTGATAAACATGATCGTCGATTAGTTTAATCGTCAGATAAGTTAACTCATATAGGCTCCAGTAATTGAACAAAAAATTGTCTGATGCCCTTTAGGTCCCTAAACGTATTGTTTATATGAGCGACTGATTATTACCTGTTATAATTAGTATAGTCGACTCGATAAATGTCGTCGATTAGTTTTCTATAACTAATGAATCGAATGAGCTAATAACGTCACATGACTAATTGAACTTTGCCACTGACCGAATGCCCCAGCATTGTTTGAAATGGTTTGTTTGCAGTGTAAAAATGACTGAAAAGGGTTAAGTCCAGGCAGTCTTGAATTTGAACTTTCATCAGTTCAAAAATGCCCTGATGCTGCAATGGGCAGGGCAGTAATAATCAAGGTTAAGCAGGGGTATTCTGGGGTGTTAAAAAGGGCAGAAAGATTAGTTTAAATGAGCTGACAAGTAGGGTACTAATTTGGGATTAAATTAATGCCAATGGGGGACCAGACCTAAGAGTATGGGAATTAATTGAATACTTAACTAAACCCATAATCCTTGATTAGAGTAATAAGACAGGGCATGGAGGTTGATTAAGGATTCCAAGAAAGATGCCTTTAGGCATGGGGAGTTAAGGGGTATGGGCAGTCTGCAAGTAGGAGGGAGGCAGCTTAGCTGCACTTGGTCATTTGGCTTATAAATAGGCCATTCGAGAACTTAAAGAGGGCTGGACTTTTGGTCTTGAGAAAAAGAGAAAACAAAGTGGAATTTTTAGTCTTAAGGCTGTAATTTTGAGTCTTGAGAAAGGTTTTGTGAGTTTAAAGAAAAAAAAAGGACTGAGAACATAAGAGAGTTTCCAATAGACATTGTAACCAAAACACTGCCTGAAAGTTGTATAAGAGTGCATATTGGTCAAGCTGTCTTGGCCAAGTTCTGTTGCTTGCATTAACTGAGTTGTTTGTGGTTATTGAACTGGTGGTTTTACTGCATTGAACACCCTTTTACTTCTGGTGTTTCATTACTCTTTTTCTGGGATTACTGGCTTGATACTCGACTATCTGCTAGTCCTTGTATTCTGGGAGACATTGTTGGTTGTCTGTGGCTGTGGAAAACACTTGACTTGGTTTAGTTGGTTGTTGCTGTGTTGTTGCTGTGTGTCTGCTGCTGCTGTATTCGTTGCATACTACTCAACTGATCACTCTCCTTCTTCCTTTCCTTTCCTTACCAGGTACACAATTGATACCACCAATGTAACTGAGAGTTTGAGCATGAATGCAAAAGAGAGGACCTGCAGATTGTTTTTATATATACATGGACTGTTGTATTAAATGTCATGTAGTATATAATAGTTACATTTTCGTTTGGATAATAGAAGTAGCCTACATGCTTAGTATATCAATGTAGGTAAGTGAATGCTAGTCATATATGTATGCTGTTAGGTGAAAATATTCCCATTGCAATAAGTTGTATTTTAAACTTAGTCTGATGATATAGTATATTCTCTAACGTAGGTCAAATAGGAAAACTACCCACTTTAGTTAAAGTACTTTCCTCTTTTGTCAGATTGTCACATATAAATTGATAAACTCATTTATAGAACAAAGAACCAGTTCAGGGCCTCAACCTCATGAAGGTCGAGCCCAAATCGAAGCAAACCAAGTAGGCCCGCATCGAACAAGCAGTGGCCCAGGTCTGGCCTATCACGCATGGGCTGGATTTGGGCCCATGATTATTTGTTCGGCTGACTGTACATGCAGCCTCATTTCTGATTTTCAAGCTTTTCTGAATGTTGTTACAAACAATTTGCAAACATGTAATTAATTAGGACTATCTACTGTTTTCAATTGATAGAGACAAACACGACAAGAAACGTAGTTGCTATAGGATATCCTTTAAAAAAATAAGAACGAGACGAGCCTCGATGAAAATAAACAAAATGCGCAGATGCGGGGCCCTTGTTAAATGTATATTATTGAAGCATTTAGTTTCCAGGACGGGTTGTTTAGTAAATCTCACAACCCTCCTAAAATAACAACACGTTAGTCTCTTTAGGATACGCTTTAATAAAACCTACCTTCTTAAACTCGGGTGCACATTTATGTGACCCAAATCCAAATCTCGACGGATTCGAAATGTATTTCTAATCACGGGTACATCGATTGTGACGTGGTCCGAAAGGCATATCCATGACGTTGCGAATTCCTTTTAAAAGTAGAATGAGACGAGCCTCGTCAAACAAAAAATGTACACAGCTGCGGGGCCCTCTAACTGTATGTATATTAAAACACTTAGAATTCGGGACAGGCCGTTTAGCGAATTTTTTGGCCTTACCCAAAACAACAATACACTAGTTGCTTTAGGCACGTCTTAATAATTTATTCTCCTTAATTCGGGTGCCCATTTATGTGACCCAAATCCAAATCTCAACCGAGTCGAAATATGTCAACAATCACGGGTGCATTGATGCAACGTGGTTCGAGATATGTTTTCACAACGTTGCAAGCCTTATAAAATAACAGTAAATGATAAAAGCGGCTTAAAAATTAAAATTTGCACATAAGTTCATATTGTATTTAAAAGCAGATAAATAAGCCAAATATAACAGTTAAGCGACCGTGCTAGAACCACGGAACTCGGGAATGCCTAACACCTTCTCCCGGGTTAATAGAATTCCTTATCCGGATTTCTGGTACGCAGACTGTAATATAGAGTCATTCTTTTCCTCGATCGGGATCAAAATTGGTGACTTGGGACACCCTAAATCTCCCAAGTGGCGACTCTAAAATAATTAAACCAATCCCGTTTCGATTGTCCTTTAATTGGAAAAAACTCCCTTGCGCCCACTCGGGTGCGGAAAAAGGAGGTGTGACAGGAGAGCCACCAATAAAACCCACATATGCTCAGCAAATCGCAACAAAAATAGACCCCATACCTCTCACAACTCCAAAACTCAAACCAGTCCAGTTCATCCATGGAGAGCCAACTGTAATGTTTTCCTTAGAAGAACGACAACAATTTGCTGTGGAGGAAGGCTTGCATCAATCAGTAGTGATGAAAGTATCTCCAGGAGCACCAGAACTCAATGAGCAACGAGATTTACTGCCCAAACACTTAGGTGTTAAAGGTCGATGTATCATCGGTTTACTCGCACCAAGACAATTACTGCTAAGGTTTGATCGTTATGATGATTATGTAAGTGTTTTAGCTCGCTCTGTTAATTATATGCTGTATAAGGGTGTTCAACTTCAATATCGTGTATTTCCATGGACGATTGGTTATAACCCAAAGGAGGAAATAACCAAAGCAGTGGTTTGGATATCGTTGCCGAATCTGTCACCAGATTTGTTTGCGATGCCTTCATTGTTGTCTATAGCATCTGCTGTAGGAAAACCAATTGCCATTGATAAGGCAACACAAACTAAGTCCAGACCTAGCACTGCTAGGGTGAAGGTGATCTTAGACTTGCTTGACAAACATCCTAATTGCGTAAGGTTGCAAAGTGTGGATACAATTTTTGGAAAAGTACTGGAGGTTTTTCAAGAAATCGTTTACGATAATTTACCACTGTATTGTAATTGTTGTAAGCATCAAGGCCATGATGAAACTACGTGTTGAAGACTTCAGAAAAAAATCGTGATGAGGATGCTCAGATTGATGAAGAGCAGCATCGTCAAGAACAAATTGGTGGTACGAAATACAAGGGAGATTTGCGTCAGTTTTTGAATAAGAGGAGGGACTTAAATAATGGTGATCGAACTGCTGGAGATCACATTAACCATACAGATGCTACAAAGGTGTTAAGAGCTCCTCAAAGGGCTCATGAACACGCTGAAAATTTGATCAAGACAACACATGTAACAGCTGTATCTACAAGGCATATGGGGCGTAATCCTGTTTCTAGTGCAATTGTCCCAGTTGCTGAAGCCCTTGCTAGAGTTGCTTAGGACTTGAAGGCTGCAAAAAATACTGTGGTTGATCAAGCTTTACCTGGAACTTCTAAAGGTTCAGCGTTTGTACCTGGGATGATGAATGATAGTGCTTTAGCTGCAGCTGTTTCGAACAATGTTTGCCAAGAATAATGCAGCAGTAACATTGATAGGACAATTAACAAAGTTGAAAGATGATCAGCTACTGTAGGTTCACAATTGGAGGCTAATGTTGCATTGAATGCAACTGGTAATCATCCTACTGCTGGGGTTATTAAAGCTATTGCTGCACATATTGATCTAACTGAAAAAACAGCTCAGTTAATAGATACTGCAGTGCAAGATGAGGAGAAGGAACTTGAAGATGTTGATGTTGTGAGAAGTGCAGATGCTACAAGTTTGAAAGCAGGTGTTGGGCTCTTTAATGAAGGGGTTATGACTTCTGTTGCTGGGGTTATTGACAATTCAAATACAACACATGCTTCAGCTCCTATCGTGCCACTAGATGAGATGTTAAAATTGGACAAGGGTCTGCCTAAATAATCTAAACATGTTCACGCCTCCACTATCTCTACAAGAATGCACCTAGATACTGCTGGTGCAATGCAGGCTAATGTTGATCGAGGAAAAAATATTTTGGCACATGGTCATCAAATTTCTGCGGGTCAAGATAAAATAGGTGTAGGGGCAGTAGGTACTACAAAGAGTAATAACTGGAAAGTGGTGAACAAATCACCTAGCAAGAAGCAAACCCCAATGCTTCATAATCAGATTGTACCATCAAAGGCTATTGGAGTTTCGAACTCTTTCGATGCTTTGGTGAATGAGGGTGAGCATGTTAATGAGGAACAACAGATGGGGTACGAGATACGACCAGATGCTAGAAAAACTAATTTTACAGGTAGTGAAAAGGAGCAGAAAAATGAAGCGGACAGTGTTCGCCTTGAGATCGCATCTGGTGGTAATCACAGTGGTGAGACAAGTCAAATTCATGCTGCAGATACGCCAACGCTACATATTTCCAATTCAGAGCTTGATAAAATGGTAAATGATATCGTGGCAGCTATGATGATGAACACAACCCCAAAAATTTGCCAACTAAAAATATCCAGGTAGTAGCAAATAACAACTTGCCAAGAACACAGGTGGTCGACTTATTGTGTCGAAGGACATTGTTCCTGTTGATGCGCAAAAGGCGATGACAATTAAATCCAAGCTCTGGGATGACCAGCGCGAGTATGATGATGAAGAAGATTGTGGTGTTGATTTTGCTGGATACTCATCTGAAGAGGCAAATCATGAGGTTGATCAGGAGAGTGCAGGTGAAGAACTTGATTCAATAACACTGCCTAAACCAGATGGTATACCAAACGCGAGCCACAAAAGCATGTTGAATCTCAACGCTCCAGCTTTCATTCCCAGGTACTCTCCAGTTGCTGCTCTAAAAGTCAAGGATGCAGTAGCTGGAAACATAGTTCAAAATACAGCCACACCTAGTAACCAGATTGATCCAGCTGGTCGAAAGTATGGGCAGCAGCAGCTGAATGCAAACACCTCGGGAGCTATAGTCACACTTCCAACTGGTGGACAGCAGTAGCAGGATACAACGCCACAAGCTATCACTTTGCAGGATGGAAAGTTGCTTGATGCATTGCAGCAGCAGAATGAAAACAATGCAGGAGCAGTAGTAACTTCTTCAACTGCTGGACAACAATAGTTATCTATAAGGGCACCTGTTATCATGATGGAGGACAGAAAGATACTTGATGCAATGGTAAGTTCTAAGCCCCTAAATTCTCTAAATACAAATCAAGTTGGTAGCACTGGGCATGAGAATTGGACCAGCAACCAGGTGAAAGGCACAAAACAAAGTCAAAACAAGGCAACTATGGTTAACAGACAAGATGGAAATGGCTTGATGGCACAAGAATTTTTACAAGACATGCCAGATCCAGTATCTGTGGGTAGAGATATGTACGAGGAAGGAGAAGAAGATGCAGTTTTGAAAGAATGTCGCGCACATGCAGCAAGAAAAGGTGATTTATCACCTATGCATAGCGGAAAAAATAGGAAATCTCATACAAAGAAAAATAGTTGGGACGACAAGGTTAGTGATTTTTTAAATGTTAGGCGACCTCCAATGAGAGTTGCCAAACAAAAGCAGACTGCCCCAACTACATCAACGAGGTCCAACCGTTCAAAAAAGAAAGGATGATTTTTGAATACATTTTGAACACGGTTGAGGAAAACAACAAAGAATTACAAATTGAAGATTTTACAAGTTTGCAAAAGAAAGGACATGAACCAAATTGGTACTTCATTCTATTATACCACTTTATTAGTATTCTCATTTGTAATATCATCACAGAGTATGTTATAAACTCTGTGATGATCATTGAATATTTGGTACTCTCCAGTTCTTATTTTTTACATGCGTGTTAGTAGGTGAGGCATTTTCTCTGCCTCAATAGGATTAGTAGCGTAAGGTTTAGCCCGGTTTGAGTTGCCTTGGTACTATGCCTTTGAAAAATATCCACACGGCTATGAGATTATATGCCCTCGTGAGACTTTGCCGACAGCTACACCATGAATCCTCTACATGAGGCTGCCATCATAAGGCAATGTGAGGCGCAGGGGATTGATTATATAGCCAAGGCATATGGGTAACAATACCGGTGCTATTGTCTCCCTTATTTGTACTGTTCCTAATTGTTGTAATTTTCTTTTCTTTCATTAATAAAAAATTAGCCCTAGACGCTTGCCTAGCGGATTGCCAAAAAAAAAACAAGTTGATGTTGTTTGTAGTTTGTTATCTAGGAATCCTACACTGAAGACGTCTTGTGATGCCTTGTTTTTCTATACATTGTTCATTAGTGTGCATTAACCATAGGCGGCACCAGGCTTTCAACTTTATGGGGCTTGGATTTTAGAATGCTGACTCTAAGTATTAATAACTAGGTTTTAAATTTGATATTTGTATATATTTAATGAATTTTTTTAACACAAATACATTTTTTGAGCAGAAGCTATTGGGTTCGGGCGAACCAATACTCGGGCTTTTTTTTATTTGCACCGGGTGTCAGAGTCTCTAAGAGTCCCGACTAATCCCGGGGGCGCATAGGTCCTCGGCAAGGAGTTTCCCGCAAGTGCACCACGGTTAATTCAGGTTTTACCCAATCCGATGGCCCTAAGAAATTGTTTGCACCCAGTGAGTTTCGAACTTGAGACCTTGAAAGGGAGCCAACCCAAGACTTAAGTCAATTGCCACCACGCCAACCCCTGAGGGTTAATACTCGGGCTTTTAGCTCCGCCCCTCGGGCTTTTAGCTCCGCCCCTGGCATTAACTCCTCAGCTCGGCAGCTGACTCTGCCATGACCCTCATATTTTTTATGTTTTTTGCTGAAACAGAAAAAGAGCTAGTGAAAAGAAGTCTGAATTAGGAATTATGACTCTTAGCTTTCCCCCCGTGGAGAATTTTCATCATATCTGATGTTTCTATTATGTGCATAATATTGTTAACATAATTTATATTCTTTTCATTACTAAGTGCAGTTCTGTTCTTATATTTTCTGGATCGATACAGGTGAGCGGACGATGAAATCTGATGTTTATATATTTGATCTTCTACTTCTGGAGCTAATAAGCAAAAAAAAAATTTAATTTTCGTGAGAATCCTGTGATTGTGAAAAATTCAGTTGTAAAGGAGGCTACACTTAGTGAAAAATATTTGGTTCATGAATGCTTCAAGAAGTTGATCATCCAACTGCATTTGATATCACACTTCTGGTATTCCTCTGCATGAATCTGGAACCAGAAGAAAGACCAACGATGAAGGATGTTTTAGATGCTTTGAGAGCACTGAGTACGGAAGTGAGGGGAGAGAAACGAAAAAAAGATGACGACAAGGCAGAATAGAATAAGCTATCCTCTTGGATTAGCTGCTTTTCCTTTTTGTATAAACTGAATTTCGTAAGGTAGTAGCTATAGACTTGATTACTAATAGTACTAGTTAGAAAGGCTCGTTGGAATTGAACCGCTACGGGATTAACATTTACTCAACTTGTGTTGCAGCTTCTTTGTTGCAAAGAGAAGTATTGTTGGAGCTTTGTAGAGGAAGAATGTATTTGAGTGACTACCTTATGAATTGCTGATATTCCAATCCTTTAAGCAAACTATTGTAGACATGTAATATTTATCTCTCTGTTTTTCTTTCTATTTTTGGGCTGCTTATTCTCTTTCGAGCTCTCTGATGTGCAAAGTCTCCTAACTGACATTATTATTGTTGTTAATAATGACAATAATAATGTGCAGAGAGTCTGCTATTATGCTATATATGGAATAAACCAAAAAATATTATCAATTTTTTAAAATACTTTTCAAAAGATGCTCTGTCATGTATTTTTCTCACTAATTAAAAGTTATGATGAAGCGATAAATACTCGAATCTCAATATGAATGCCAAAAAGAGGATGAAAAAAAAGGAGAGTAGTCAAAGGTTGCAAACCCCTTAGAATAATTTTCAAACGTTTACTTTGAGGATTTTTAACTGTCTAAAGTTGTCCATTGCAACTTCTCTATTCTCCAGATGTCATTAAGCTTCATCATTTTAGAAATTTGAATGTTTTCTTTTAATTTTATTTTACAACTCAAATATATTATTTAATACTAATATTGTAATATTTATGTAATAACAACTATAATAAACTTACTGTGATTACAACTCAAGTGTATGCAATCTTACCTCTACCTCGTGAACTTGGAGAGATTGTTTCCAATGGACCTTTGGATCAAGAAAAACATGAGCCGACGGTTGTTCAAATAAATTCTCAGAACAACAGGGGAAGTCTTTGTAATTAGGGTAAACTTCAGGGGAGATATTTGTAATATATTAATAACCAAAATTAAATGCACTCTGCCTATGCCAGAGTTAGTTGGAAACATTGGAAAAACCAATGCAAAATGCTAATAATTCACACAGTCATGAGTTGTTACTTTTGCAGCTCACCCAATTCCCAAAATCATAAAATTCCTTTTTTTTGACCTACTAAATCAAGCTTCTTGTTTACCATAGAATTCAATTTTCTCAAATTACAATGGGCAATGCTTCTTCCATGCTAACTCAATATGACATTGAAGAAGTTCAAGAACACTGCAATCACACATGTAATTACCACAGTTGTACAATATTCTTATATGTTTTTTAATAATAGTGGTGACCGAGTCAACTTGTGCGCACTTCGACTATTCCATCGGTACTTTTTACCTCACATCTAGTAACAAGTAACCTCTTGCTCGCAAAGGTTTAGGCAAATGAGAAGAAATTAGCTAGTGTTTTTAGTTTTTGCTAGGATTTGAACATTTTTACACACTTCATTGATAGTTAGGCCACACTTTGGGGTGCAATATTGTTATCTGAAGTTATATGCTCATGTGTGTTAATTTTTTAAAGGGTAATTGTTACTAAAGTTGTGGCTTTTTATTTTTTGTTTTTTTTCTCCTTAGTTTCACAGCAGGAGATACTTTCATTGTACCAAAGGTTTTGTCAAGTGGATCGAAAAGGGTGTGGATTTATCTCTGGAGAAGAGTTTCTTTCAGTGCCCGAATTTGCTGTCAATCCTCTATCTCAGGTTTCATCGTCGTTTATGAGCTAAATCATGATAAAAACATTTGTTTTTGTACAGTGAGTTTAAGTTATACACGCTAAGCATTAATTTTT
This sequence comes from Nicotiana sylvestris, assembly GCF_000393655.2. Classification (NCBI taxonomy): domain Eukaryota; kingdom Viridiplantae; phylum Streptophyta; class Magnoliopsida; order Solanales; family Solanaceae; genus Nicotiana; species Nicotiana sylvestris. The sequence continues at coordinate 5,819,382 of NC_091067.1, read as the reverse complement.
TTATGCAATCAGTGCAATTTAATTTGTTATAGCTAGTTATTACTAGGGGTGTGCATTTGAATCGGTTTATCGATAAATCGAATCGATTATTTGTTGTTCGGTTTATCGATTTTTCGATTTCGATTTCGAAATTTTTCTTATCGAGTTATCGATTTCGATTTCGATCTTGTTCTCTTCGGTTATCGGTTTATCGATAAACCGATAAGATATACAAAAAAGACAAATATACCCTTATTCTATAATACCCTTTCCTTTACCCTAAGTCCCTAACCCTATTATTTCCTCTACCCATTCTTTAGCGCCGCTTTTACCATTCTTCGGAGTGAATTAGCAGTGATGATGTATTTTGTTTTGTTTTTTTTATACCGTTGGAATGTTGGTGACATACATTTGATCACTTACTTTAGTTTCGTTGCATGTGCTTGTTAACACAATTTTTATGTTATAAAAGGTGTTCCTCTTATTTTAGCTTCTTTTTGTCCATATTAGTTAGGCGTGTTTATAGCGATATACTTTCCGTGGAATCCCGCAAATTTTCTTATTGGTGTAATCGATAACCGAATCGATAAGACCCAAAAATCGATAAATTGAAATTGAAAAAATCGAAACCTTATTAAAACGATAACGATAAACATATGTACAAATCGATAATCGAGAAATAATTATCGATAAGGGTCAAAATCGAATCGATAAATCGAATGCATACCCCTATTTATTACTCTGTTTTTCAGGTCACCATATCATGCTTGATATAGAGAGTTATCTGTTGTTGTAGGTCAAATTAACCCGATATTGTTAAATAAGTGCACAGAATAAAATTCCTCATAGTTATGCAACCCCATATCCAGTTTTCCTATATGATTATGCAAATCTTGCTTTCTATATTTTATTTACCTAGTTTTTAAAAATAGTAAAGGGGAGCATTAGTGTAACTGGTAGAGTTGCTGTCATGTGATCAAGAGGTCATAAGTTCGACCCGTGGAAACAACATCTTGTAGAAATGCAGGGAAAGACAACATACAATAGACCCTTGTGGTCTGGCCCTTCCCCGGATCCCACGCATGGCGGGAGCTTAGTGCACCAGACTGCCTTTTAGTTTTTAGAAATAGTGAATGCGAAAGCAACCATAATGCAACAAAGATGGTAGACTAGTTCTCACCCTTTATGTGTGTGAGAAAATAATTCTGTATCAGTAGTTTATGTGTGTTCTCGCCCTTTTTGAGCCGAGGGGCTATTGAAAATAGTGTCTCTACCTTCACTAGGTAGAGGTAAGGTCTGCTTACACGCTACCCTCCTCATGCCCTACCTGTTGAGAATATATTGGGTCTGTTGTTGTTGTGGTGCGGTCACTTGGGAAATCCCCCAAGAACGACTGCCACGAAATTCTTGTGAGAGCTGGAGAAATGTCTAACAACATAGGTTCGACACTGAATAAGTAGAGGTATAGTGGGAAGAGAGAAGGTTTTTAAAGGGGAAATGTAATTGAGATACAAAGAAGGTAAATTGATCCATCAATAAAGAGGTTACACTAGATTATCTTTATTACTAGTATATTGAAGAGATCCTTGGCGTAATTGTTAAAGTTGCTGCTCCTGGTCACGGGTTCGAACCATGAAAACAGCCTCTTACAGAAATATAAGGTAAGGCTGCGTACAATAGACCCTTGTGGTCCGGCCCTTCCCTGGACCCCGCGCATAGTGGGAGCTTAGTGCACCGGGCTGCCCTTTATATTGTTTCTTTGAATTTTTTTTGGTTAATGGTCAGCATTGACAAATCACAAACACATTTGGCGAATTCGCCATTATAAAACTTTGTTCTAATGTGATCCAGAGGCTATTAAGGATGATAGATGGGTTAAATTTCAAAGAATTTGTAGCATTCTTGTCAGCATTTAGTGCCCATTCCAGCTTGCAGCAAAAGGTTGAATGTAAGGGCAATTTTTCATATTCGATTTCCTTTTTCGTTCAACTTTACTTTCTTCTGCTTAAGTATTTCTTATCTGTCTGTCATTCTTTCTTACTTTTCAGTTATCTTTAAGGTTTATGACTCCGATGGGAATGGAAAGGTGACATTCAATGATATGCTAGAGATCTTGCAGGATTTGACTGGACAGTTTATGTCTGAGGTTCAACGAAAGGTAGTGTTTGTGTTGTATGCCTCCAATTTCTTCTTCTTTACCTTTTTTTTCCCGAAATTTCCCATTTTGATGCCTAAATGAGGATTACAAAGTGACCAGGAAGTAAATGAAGTTTCTTAGTGTCTTACTTCTAATAGCTGTGAATTGGAAAATATACTACTAAGAATATTGAACTCAAATCATTCAATCTTCCGATTGTGCTTTATTATCTCTTTATTAGTTGTAAACTTCTGGTGTAGGATAGGCTTTCATCTAGCTCATAGTTTGCACTTTAGCGAAATGCAGACCAGCAGAATTTGATACTGACAGAAACATTAGAAAACGATATGCAGTTCTTGTTGTTTTAAGGTCAGTGACTGAAAGTGGAACTGGAAGACTCTTTTATGTACGGTAACCAGTCCATCGTGAGTGTGACACATACCTTTTTGTTTGTTTCGGGGCTGTTTGTTTGGGCAGGGCGTACTTGTGTTGGTAGGAGGTACAACCTATGAACCTAATGAATTAGTCGATGTGCATATCCCTGATTGATTAGTTCAGGTATGCATAAGCTGGTCCAGACACGACCTTTATAAACAAAGAATAACAAATAGAAATCTAAAGGCAAGCTTGGGGATTCTTATACATTTCTCAGCTCTTATCTCGCGTTTTCTTTTGCTTCACATATTCTCCTTGAAATAGCAACTTATTTTGATTCCCATTTAACTATAGTAAAGCTTCTCTACTTTTCTTTCTATTCTTGCCACGGGGAGTGCGTAATTAAAGACTTAAACCATAGTAAATATTTAGCAGGAAAAATTCAATTTTGAAAAGAAGTTGAGGAAAAAGTTCAAATATAGGCAATAGAGTAGTGTAGTTTTCAACATGTTATGAGTGTTGAGAAAAGAATCAAGTGCAGTTCTCCGTTTTATGAGTTGCTTTAGGTATACATAAGTACCAATCCAAGAAGCTGATCGATCAGCTTGGTTCTATTGCATATCTAGTTTCCATGGTAAAGAAATAAAAGCAACGGCAATTTGCCTTGCACCACAAGGATGTGACCTAGTGTTCACTGAAGTGGGTTAAGAACCATGATGTCTCGGGTTACCTGGTACCTGTTGCTAGTGGGAGTAGATATCCCGTTGCGTGCAAGTTGGCCCGGACATGGGAGATAATTCACATTTTTCCTTTTTGTTCTCGGTGATGATTTTTTAACTAATATAGGTGTACTTGGGAGATTATTCATTAGGATGGTTTGGATTAAGTTATAGGTATAATCTTTTTTTTGGATAATATATGTTTGTGCGAAGTAAACTAGTTGTCGATGAGAATATATTGATGGTGGATTACTGAAGAAACCACCTTCTATGAAGTTACAGTGATACAGAAATGTGACCTTGTGTTTAACTCCATTTTAATTTTCTGTCTATGCAGCAAGTTTTGACGCGTGTTCTTGAGGAAGCAGGATACAGCGGGGATTCTTCTTTAGTCCAATCTGACTTCCTAAAGGTAAATATTGGACATTCGACATTCAAACAATCTGTTTCTTTTTGTAAGTTTCTGGTGCATATTTGACAGATTTATTAACAATTCTCTGGACATGCCAATTGCTCTTGCCTCTGAAGATATAATATGAGATATGCACTAGTGCATTTGTATAAAAGGTACCATATGTATTTATATAAGGTCCAATGTTTGATCAAACAACAGATTTAGATAAACTTTGCCTTGACTGTTTTGTCGTTACGGCCGAGAAGCTTGATATATTAAGGTTTGTGTACACGCTACCCTCCCTAGATCCCACTTGTGGGAACTCACTGGGTTTGTTCTTGTTGTTGTTGTTGTTGCCGGGAAGCTTGATAAACAACAACAACAACAACAACAACCCAGTGTGGTCCAACAAGTGGGGTCTGGGAAGGATAGGATGTACGCAGCCTTACCCCTACCCTGGAAGCGCAGAAAGACTGTTTCCGATAGACCCTCGGCTAAAGAAGGTGAGAGAATCCCTGATAGCAAGTAATAGCAAAATAATAATTAGAAAACTAAATCGGAGATAACAACGGATAATATGAAAGGGGTACTGATAACAAGTAGTAGCAAGATAACATATTTAGAAAACTAATTCCAAGGCAGCAAACGAGAATATGAACGACGTACTGCTAGCAAACTACGAAATTACCAATGGCAAGTAACAACGAAACGAGACATGCGAATATAGAAAACTAAGGAAAAAAGGGTACCGAGCTAGCGCTAATACTATCGAGCTAGAGAAGACAAAGGGAGATGCAAGACTCCCTACTAACCTTCTACCCTGATCTTCAACCTCCACATCCTTCTATCTAGAGTCATGTCATCGGTTAGCTCAAGGAGGTTGCCGGGAAGCTTGATATGGTTTGATAATGGGAAAGTTACAAATAGCAGTGTAGGAACTTTATCCTTCTTGTTGCCAGTCTAGGTAGGCCTTTGCATTCTTTTTCTTCTTTCCATGTTGAAGCTAATAATAAGAAACCAGGAATAGAGCAGTCGCGGAGCCACATAGCTCCAAGGAGTGTCAATTTACACTATTTAGATAGTTAAGCATTATTTTTTTTTATATGTATATGTTAGGATCGAAATAGTCAGGTGTCATGCGAAAGCTAGTAAAGCAAACCTCGAACGATGATAAATCAGATAACAAAAGAGAAATATACGAAAAGTGACACAAACATTTAACGTGGTTTGCTCAAGTGACCTACGTCCACAAGCGAAGATGAGCAATCTACTATATAAAAGAGAGTACAAAATATCGAGAGAATAACCTCACAAAGAGGCACACACAAGTAACAGACTAACACTTAGTCCCAAAAATATATCCTATGTATCAACTTCCCTCGACTTATTCGTATATTTACTTATTTAAATTTTGACACTCCTGAATGAAAATCCTAATTTTGCTACTTACAGAGAAACATCTACTGTAAGGCTGCGTACAATAGACCCTTATGGTCCGGTCCTTCCCCGCGCATAGCGAAAACTTAGTGCACCGAACCTTTGGACGTTCCTTGTTTTGTTTGGTGGAATGATATTGACAAAGTTACTATGTTGCAGATTCTTGGCAGCCCTGGTTTGAAGATGGAAGTTGAAATTCCAGTAGATTGAAAAAGACTTTACTGTTACTAAATCAGGTTCAATCTCATTAACTTAGTTGACATTAGCATGTAATTGCACTATCATAAGAGTTAGAAACTCTTTTTCAACTGCTTCATTTAATAATATCACCTGTTATGAAGAGTGTGTACTACTTAACAATGTATACTTTGAACTTTAGCCCATGTTGAAAGGGGTTTGTCACACCACCAACACTCCGGGGCAAAGCTATGTGTGGTCAATGGTGATCAACTGAATACCCTTCGCCGAAAAATTAAATTATTTATATGGTAAAATATTATTGTTAATGATCAAATAATGGACTTTGAACACTTTTATTGAATTTTCTGACACCGCCAATACTACTTGAATACACAACTCCAGTCTGGATCTTGACCTCAAATATCCTAAATAAGGGGCCATATGAGATACAATATCATGAACCCGGGATGTAACCTAGTGGTCAACTAAAGTAGGTTGAGAACCATGAAGTATCAAGTACAAATCTCAATGGAAAAACATTATATAATTTTTTCCCATCTGTCCAAGTTTTGGTGGACAGATTTACTAGCGAAAATCTCTGTCGGTGGGAAGCAGGTTCAGGTATCCCCACTATTTTAGACTGAACCCAACGTTTTTGACACATAACATAAACATATATGTAAAATAACCCTGTATTCAGAAAATATAGAATAATCAATTCATTCATCAATTACATCATTATGCTTCCATCAACTACGACCAATTCATTCATAATTACACATCAATCCCAAAACTAATTGGCGTCAACTATATGAATCATTTATATCTGCGTGTATTTTCTTTAAAAGAAAATGAAAATAAAAAACGGATCGTAGTTGGGCAGAAGGTAGAAAGTAAATGTAGATTCTTAGCCCAAATTTCCAGATATAGGGTGTGTTTGGTATAACGAAAAATGTTTTCCAAAAAAATATTTTCTTGGAAAACAAGGAGTAATCTTATTCATTTTCCGGTGTTTGGTACGCAAATTAAGGAAAATGACTTTTCAAGAGTATTCATAAATAATTTAGATATAATAAACATGGAGCCATAAACTTTCAAACCAACAACCTTCCGAACCCACATTTTTCATAAATTTTCGAACCGCTAAACTTTCAAAACCGCGAAATTTCTAACCCGCAAACTTTATAATTTCTAAACCCGTAAACTTCCAAATACATAAACCTCCGAACTCATAACTTTGGAACTTGTAAAATTATGAACCTTTAAACCGATAAATAAAAAAACTAAAACTGAAAAATATATTAAAAAATATTTTTTTCGGGAGGGGGGAAGGAGGGGCAGGACGGGAGACAGTTGGGGGCGTGGGTGGTGCAGAAAAATAAAAAAATAGAAATTTAAAATTGCAATTAAAAAAATAAGGTAAAAAAAATAATTTTTTTTTTGCGGGAGAGGGGGTGGGGATGGGGTGGGGTGGGGTGGAGGGGTAATAGGGTGGGTGGTAATGGAAAAACTTAAATTTGGAAAGAAAAGAAAAGCTTTTTTTGGAGAGAGGGGGTGGGGTGGGTTGGTGAGGGTAGGGAAGGTTGAGAAGAAGTTTTGGAAAATATTTTCCCTTCTCTTGATAAAGAAAACATTTTCCTTCAATTGGAGGAAAATGAATTCACAAGGAAAATAATAGCTAATAGCATAAAAACAGATCCAAGTAAAGTATAAAGGAACAACTGATATGCTGCCTTGATCTTTCTTTGTCTCGAACCCTATACCCCTATAATAATGGTAGAGTCAGGGGTGGCCCCAAAGCGGAATTGACCGGTGGTGCTTGGTCGAAGCTCTAGTAGGTAGCCACTCCCTTCTCAGAGAACCGTACGTGAGGCTTCTGCCTCATACGACTCCATCCCGAGCTTCCGTCGTCGGCCTTGGCATTAAACCACTATCTATGCATGTATTTTCAGCCTGGACTGACGAATCTTTTGCTTCTCGGGTGGTGTCGAACAATGGTGCTTGCGTTGCGGGAGATGCCCGCCCGTAGGGCCCGGCCTGCTTCCCGCCTGAAAGAACCGCTCACTAGCTAGCCGGACTAGTGGGGACCTATTTGGATACATACTGAAAATCATGCCTTTCGAACCGAACGCAATGCCCATCTTCCAAATAAAAAAAAGGGCTCGTTGGCAAGAAAGATTACGTGCGGCCTGTAGAGCACATACTCCTGTTAGCTGGCTTTTGTAGCAAATTCTATTTGTTCTTCGCCGCTTTGGGTTGTGGGGCTTACTTCCTAGCCCCAGTGGGAGTAGTGACTAGCGTTATAGGTCGTTGGGCGGCCGGAAGGTTACCACGAGTAAGTAAGTTTGGGGGACCGAAGGCAGTTCTCCGTGCACCGGACACGTAGCTTTTCCAAAACATTTAAGCCAGTCAAACATGGAAAAATTGTAAATTCCTTCCAACCAAACACACCCATAATTGTTGAACAATTTTTATGGCTACCGTCAAAGATTAAAGGATGTAATTTACATATTGAACTACTTGAGTTTGACATTATATACCAAATTTTGCAAAGAAGTTTGTATTTATACTTCCCTCAATCAAATGTCAATTGTAGTTTTCTCATCCTTTTTTTCTTCTTTTTTAATGATTATATGACTGGAGTCATCTTTCACTCAAAAATTCCTCAAAGTCAAGCAAAAGAACTTTCTCATAAAAGAGATTAAACTAAGAAAGTTCGTGCAACATCTAACTAATAGAGTCATGTGAAATATGTATCTACCGTCACGATTTTTACTTCATCCGTCCCAATTTTATGTGGTGATGTTCAAATTTGGAGCGCCAAAGGAGTACCGCGCTTTTTTCATATGACAATTAAGTATTTTGAATTATTAATTATTGTATTTTATAGTACTTTATAATGTAATTTTTAAATATATAAATTTTATTTCAATAAATTTTAAAATTTATATTTGAATTTATAGGTAAAATTAATTTATTTGACTCTCGAAATTCGCAAAACATCACGTAAGTTGGGAGGGAGGGAGTAATTCATACGGAAGAAACTAAACGAAATATTTACATATTAGTATCTGTATAAAATTTGAGTAACTTTTTTTTTTTTTTTTGAAACTTTCTTCTTAAAAATAAATGAAAGACAAGTAAACGTCCACGCACAGCGTCAAGGATCAAGCAAAGATTACCAAATCGTGAAATTAATTTCATTTAATAACGCTGTTGATTTCCTCTCTGCATTGATTATTTCCTTAGCTTTAGGTAAATGTTATTTTCACAGCTCCACTTTCAAAATCATTAATCACTGTTAAGAAGAGAGTCCATTACTCAAATGGTCACTCAACTATCGCAATTTATCTTCTAATGTCACTTTACTTTCGTTTGTAATAACAAAATCACTGAACTATGCCTATTACACTCAGAAGGTCACTCAACTAGATTTTTCAAATTTTGGATTGCCAAATACCTATTTTACCCTCTAAATTATAAACATTTATCTTCCTTTTATTTTTTTAAAACTTTTTAATATTATGATTTTCCCTTTTAATTTATATTATGGACATACCTATAGAATAAATAAATGTTATTTATAAATTAATAAAAGTATTTAAGCATTATAATTCTGGAATAACAAAATAATGAGCATAGTAAAAAAATTAATTAGAATAATTTGTTAGTAATAATAATTTTAGTATTAACAACAAAAATTCAAAATTTTATTTACACAATTTAGAATGAAAGAAAATAAAGGTTGTAAAATATATATTTCATTAACTTAATATAAAAATAATTATTTAAATAAAGTATTTTTATAATATACATTATATATTCTTGAAAATTATGCTCAATTATATTATTATATTTCTATCAACTTTCCGACGACACAAAGTTATGTCACCGGAAAGCAGAGGGACTATATGTATAGGGTAAAATATGCTATGTTAAATCGTGCATGGAATATATATAAATAATATAATTGAGCATAATTTTTAAGAATATATAATGTATATTATAAAAATACTTTTATTTAAATAATTATTTTTATATTACGTGCATGAAATATATATTTTACAACCTTTATTTCTTTCATTCTACATTGTGTAAATAAATTTTTAAATTTTTGTTGTTAATACTAAAATTCAAACAAATTATTCTAATTAATTTTTTACTATGCTTATTATTTTGTTATTCCAGCATTATAGATGCTTAAATACTTTTTATTTTTTTAAAATTTGAAAATAATATTTATTTACTATAGAGTTAAGTCCATAATATAAATTAAAAAGGAAAAATCATAATATTAAAAAGTTTTTAAAAAGTAAAAGTAGATAAATACTTATAATTTAAAGGGTAAAATAGGTATTTGGCAATCCAAAATTTGAAAAATCTAGTTGAGTGACCTTCTGAGTGCAATAGACATAATTCAGTGACTTTCTTATTACAAACGAAAGAAAAGTGACTTTAGGAGATAATTTGAGATAATTGAGTGACCATTTGAGTAATTGACTCTTAAGAAGATGTTTGGAAAAAACACGAAAATACATAGGAAATTCTCCAAAGCTCGAGGCTTGTTAAAAATAGAGAAAATGATATTGTATAGCCGATGTAAAAATAATAGCTGAAAAAATATATAAAATTTGTATATTTTTTGTATGTGTGTATACGCACACACACACACATTTGTATGTTATATACAAAAATTATACAAATTTTATACATTTTTTTTGGCTATCAGATATAAATAATTTCTGGTGCGAACTAAAAACCCCTTAATAATATTGTCCTTAAAGATATTTCCCAAGTAAAGGTGTGTCATTCAGAATTTAACAATCTCTTTTAGTATAAAGTAGGAGCAGAACTAACAAAGTTTTAATACAGAAAAGGACATGTAAAATGAATCAGGGTTGTAGTACCATTATTAAACAACTCAAATTTGACGAGTACCACATTGGCAACTTAGGGATAGGAAAGCCTCTTTATATGGTATTGGACAATTCTTACTCGATGAGTTAGCTTTTGGGTTTGAATTAGATCAAATTTATTTATCATGGTATCAAAGCCAAATTCATTCTAACCAGAGGCGGACACACACCATATGTTGAGGGGTCACCGGTACCCGGTAATTTTGACAAAAACTCCATGTATACTTGTAAATGTCTTCAAGATATAGTTAGATATTAGCATAGGCCCTTGTTTCAATCTTTTTATGAGCGGTGATACATTTATAGTAAATGTCATGGTGCCTCCGCGACCTCTGAATTCTGGGGAGTGTCGAGTCCCACATCGGCCAATAAGAGATGGGAATGCTTCTTTATACGGTCTTGGACAATCCTTACCCCATGAGCTAGCTTTTGGGATTGAGTTAGGTCCAATATCCATTTATCAAAAATCCAATTCAAATTTATTGCACCTATTGTCCATTTTGCTCAACAAAGCTTACATAATTGTCCCTTGATTTGTTCCTTCATTAAATCTTAAAGCGCGGGTACATATAAGCTTGTGTTTTGTCTTATATATAACACTTTACTCTTTTCTTCTTTTCTGATATTGGATTTGCTTAAAATATTACTCCTTTCGTTCATTCTTACTTATTTACTATTGACTTGCACGCCCTTTAAAAAATAATAAAGTGTATAATTTACCATAATACCCATATTAATTGGTGTATAGTCTTAATGTATTTGAAAATAATTTGGAATGAGTAATTAATTCTTAGGGCAAAACAAAAAAAATAAATAATTTTACTTTTGATATGCGAAAGTGGACAAATAAAAGTGAAAATCTATTTTTAAAATAATGAATCAATAGTGAACAGAGGGAGTATATACATTCCTTAAGTCGATAGTTTGCCCGTCTAGAAACTTTGCTTGTAAAATCTTAATATAAAAAAAGCACGCCCAATGTACAAAATATTCCGCATTCACACAGGATCTGAGGAAAGGCGCACCACATGGATATTTAATATGGGCAATCTACCCTAATATAAATCATTAGTGGTTGATTTCATGACTCTAAAATCTCAATATAGTTTTTGAATTAAAGTATGAGATATTTACCTAGTTATACTATATTAGAAACTTATTTACCTATGTTCTCTATGTTTTGATGTTTTAAATAAGTATCTAGGTTTTTCTTACAAATTGTATATATTGCTTCTTAAAAGACTCTTATTCCATTATTAGGGCCTTCAATTAAGGGATTCGATTATATCCTTTCCTCTCCTCTTCTCTCTCCTTTTTCTTTACATCAAAATCTCTTAATCTACGCCTAGAATCTTCATCTTCTCTCTCTCCACCATTACCCACAGCTTTATATTATTAAAAAAATATTCTGAAATTTTATGATAATTGTATGATAACTGTATCATAATTATATCTGAATTGTATCAGATACATCAATGCCTAAAACATAAATGTATCATACTTGTATCATAATTATATCTAACTTATATCAAGTATATTAATACCCAAAATAATACCTAATACAATACTACTAAATTAATTTACAATTATCGTACTTGTGATACAAACTATGAAATTCGTCACTAATGCACAAATGCCCGTAACAATATACAATGAATCGATTATCATACATTTGTAATACAATTCCTGCAACAATTATGATACATATACAATTACGATACAATCGCGATACATTCTGAAAAATTGTGACACAATTATGATCTTCATCTTCTTCAAGTTTCAATCACAAATCTACACTAAAATTTAATATAATCGTATTATAACTGTATTAGTGAGTATTATGTTGGGTATTGATGTATCATATACAAGTCACATACAATAAAGATTTTAGAAAGAAAGAAAACAAGATTCAAAACTACCCACAACTTGATTCTAAAGCAATATTTCGAATTTTGTCGTATTGTATCAATAAGAAATATAGATTTTGGGTGATTAATAAGAAAGAGAGAAATTGAATTTCAAAAGCTTTGGAAGAGGAAAAGAATCTGCATTTTGGGGCGGGGGGTGGGAAGGGGGACATAACTTTGGGTAAGCAAAATTTTGGTAAGTGAGATTTCTTACTACGGGAAAGAATAATATTAGGTAATTGTTAAGAAAGAGAAAAGATGTTTTTGTAATCCTTTGAAAAAGGAACGAATCTTAAATGTAGGAGAAATTATTAGAAACGGAGGTTGAGCTTCATGTAACTGATATGCTAAATTTAAGGGATTTTGATTTTTTTCTTTTTTATGAGTTTATATATAATTAGTACATATAGATATATAAAATAATTAATAAGGAACCTAAATAAAAGCGGTAAATAGATTTCTATTATATTATAAGTAGGTAAAAACCCGTTAAAGGTATTTATTTGAATCTTCCAAGAGCGAGCATGCTTAGAACATTGAATAAGTAGTATGGTCGGCCATGAATAGACGACATTATAGCCGTTAGAATCGGCCCATAACGACTTTTTAAATCTTTTAAAGGCGACCTTCCACCCTTGACTACCGACCCCATTTGTAATTATGTGGTTTTTCTTCTTCTTGGGACACGTGTAATCATGTTGACTCACTAATACACTCTTTTAGGAAAATTGTTAAGTTTGTATCGAAGATGAGATTTTGGAGCAATGGTAAAATTGTCTTCGTATGACCGAGCCGTGGAATCAATCACTGATACTTACATTAAGGTAGACTTCCCATGTCACACCCTTGGGATGTGATCCTTCCCCGAACCATGCGTGAACGCCGGATGCTTGGTGCACTGGGCAACCTTTTTTTAAAAAAAAAAAGTTTGTACTGAAAAACACAGTGTTCGGGCCAACTTGTGCGTATCTCAACTTATTTCACAAGTGAATAACTCTATCTACCAATACTTGGACAAATAAGAAGAAGTTACCTAGTGTTTAAAATTTAAACGCGACAACTTATGATTCTCATCAACTCCCCTTGTTGATCACTAGGATACATCCTTGAATGCAGGAAATTGTTAAGCTATCTTTAACTACACAATGAACTGGCAAAAGTAAAAATGAAAAGACTAATCTAACCAATTACTATGAAAAACATCAGAAGTTTTAAGAAAGAATGTTTCATGATATTACGACTATATACACGCCCATACAAAAGCGAAGCCAGAATTTCAAGCTTATGGGTTCATGATTCTAATCGTTTTAAGGTACTAGGTTCTAAATTAATAATTTATATATATTTAATAATTTTTTAAAATAAATGCAGGGTTCGAACCAAAGCTACTAGATTCGACCGAACCCGTTCCAGATACTCTAGCTTCGGCCCTGCATAAAAGAATATTCAAGTTAATATAATTTAGGATCAACTATAATTTTTAGCGCCGCTAGATAGTATTTTTCATTAAGATAATGAGCATAGAATATGGTCAATTTTGAGAAATGTATATTTTTAGGTTTTTTCAACCAAATGCCTCGACAATATATATATATATATATATATATATATATATATATATATATATATATATATATATATGTGTGTGTGTGTGTGTGTGTGTTGTGTGTGTGTGTATTATATACAAAAAATCTACATATTTTATACACTTTTCGACTAGCAAATGCAATTAATTTGCATTTTGTATTTTGCCCATCAATTTTCGTCTTGTGTAGGTCAAATAGTCGGGCCTCTCGCATCGTTGCTATTAAACTTGTGCAAAAACAAAATCGTCAAATAAAAAAGAAAAAGAAAAACTAGAACATATTCGTAAAACGCGTCTAATCAATAATTACATTAACCTAATAAAAGTACTACCATTTTACGTCCCAAATAGCATTAAAAAAGGTTTTCAATTCTAACCTTTAATTAAGTGGGACTATGCATCAACTATGCAAAGCTGAAAATTAACACCTTTATTAAATGCGACTAATAAAGTACGAAACAACGATTTTAGCTTTAACACGATTGATGTTAATTAAAAAATAAATCCCGTTGATGTGTCTTTTTGTCATCTAAAGTTTCTATATTTAAAATATTTACACATAAAAAACTAATAATTTCTAATGCTCACTAATAAAAGGGATTTGAACTTGAGGTCTCAATATCTCTCTGTGTGGTTGTTTTGACTGTAATTTCGGTCAAATGATTAATTACACATAATTAAAAATCAAAATACATGAATTATAATAATTGACTGATTCCAGATTATAATAATCACAAAGTCAAAGGAAATGGTTACCAAGTTTCTTAATTTAATACTATTTATTTCTGAAATCTTAACCAATAACATGTTTGACTCAAAAGATATTACAATCTTTTTGGACAAAGATGAAGGGGTAAATCGTAGTCAAACTTGATTGATTCCAGACCGAGAGATTTCATAATGATAAATATATATGAGATGAAGAAAATATCAACAATCTTATTAAGATTCAATATCGTATTTCTCATCAGTCTCTGAGGAAAGAGAATTACAATTGCTTTTTTCGTTTCTAGAATACAAGAGTGGAGCTTTTGGTCTTATTTCCCCTCTGATAAACATGGACCAGCCCCCCTATTGAAAGCCTTCCTGGGCTATATATAGTCGAAGTCCCTTTTTTCTCAGTATGACTTGACGCGTTTTGGTCAATAGTGTGTCCTGGTCGTGACCCTCGGCGTTGCTCTTTTCGATTTGTCGGATATCTCGGAGGAGAAATGAAGTGGACTCTATTAACTTTCACTACCCGATTGCTAAAAAGGGGTAGTGGGCAACCTGATCGTGGTGGTCAGATTTTGACCAATACAGTTAGTCCCTCCGTCCGTCGGGGTCGTCCTTTGTCGGGCTCGACGGACGGATCATGCTCGTAGCGTAGTCGAGAGGAATCAGACCCCCAACTTTCCGTTCCTTAGTCGCGTTCTGTGGATTCTTTGGCGGAGTGTAGGTGTTCTTTCGATACTCGTGGACCATTGTGATGGTTTCAGAATCGAAACGTCGGTTGGCACTAAAGCGTTGGTTCGTGGTTGCCACTATTATGACACACGTTCCTGGAAAATTGAAACGTTTCGTGCTCTATCAAATTCAAATGGTGACTCTTGTGTTTCGTGCTCGGGGAATTTATGTCTCTTATAAATAGGGGAACTTGTCATCTGATTGATTCACTTCATCATTTGTTTGAGAGAGTTCTTCAGATATCGTTTTTCTGACACCTCGAATTCTTGCTTACCTTCTTGCTCACTGAAACCTTTCATCTTTTCTTCGTATTACTTTTTTTGGAGAGTTTTCTGCTAAAAATGGCCGGTGATTTTTCTCGCGATAATCTTCCTACCGCTAATCTGGTACCAAAGAGTTCTGTTCAGATCACCGGAGAGGTGGACGTGGTGGAGGATGAGGAGGTTCCCTCGGTGGATGAGATTCTGCCTCGCCCGGGGAGGGACACGACTGACTTTAGTTTCAGCGGTGCAGCGGAGCCGGAACTCGTCGCTTTCATTGTAAGAGAAAGGGGGATTGTAGATTTGAGGGAACAGTGGGGAATCCCCAATTTTGTCGAGATACGACCGGCGAAGGGGGACGACAGAGTTCACTTTGACCGCCCCGGGTATTGCGTGTTCTACGCCTACCCCTTCATTTTAGGGTACACACTTCCTCTTCCCATGTTGGTGGTAGATTTTTTCCATTACTACAAAGTGTGCCCCGCTCAACTTTCGCCTTATTTGTATAAGTTGTTTCTTATGCTGCTCAAGTATGCGGAACTTGCCTGTTGTGAGGTCACTCTAGGCCATATGCTTAGCATTTTTGCTCCTCAACTGATTCGCAGTACGATGATTCACACGCGTCCTCGGAGATCGAGGGGTTTGGTGGTGAAGATGGATGAAAGAATCAACCGTCATTTCTATGTGAATTATTTTTATGTGCGGACCGAGCATATTGTGGCGAACTCGATGGGATTCCCCGAGAGATGGAACTTCGCACGTAAGTTTGCGTCTTTAATTAATGAAATGTGTGACCATTTTCTGCGGATGCTAAACTGCCTTATCTTTTTTGCAGCTGAGAGATTTCCCCCGCCGCCTGTCGAAGGGATTCATGAATGGGTGGAGGCCATTCTTCCCCCATATAGTGGGAGTTCGCACATGGTCGAAACGTTTCACAAGAGGTTTGGACGCAGGCCTCTTATAGGTGGGATGACGCCTTTATCTACTATTTTCCCCTCTTTTTTATTTGTTTTTAGCCTCTTATGCATCGTTCGTCATTATTAGGGAGGGTGTGGAGAGCAAGGGCCCCTCAGCTAGCTTTTCGTCAGCCGGCCGCATCCGCTCGTCTTGTCGTTGTACCCATTGTACGACCTTCGTCGAGGGCTGCTTCAGTTGAATCTTCGGCCTTGGTTCTCCAGTGAGGGCCGCTTCTTAGGCGAGGTCCCGACTAATGTCAACTGTCTTACGAACGAGTCACCGTCGACTGGAAAGGAAAAGGGGCCGTCGAAGAGACGGAGAGTAGAGTTTGAGACGGTGCCCCCAATAGTGATTCGCTTGGACGACTCTCCCCCGATGGGCTCATGAGAAGGTGTTATTGCGGCTCCTCCCGTAGAGGTGAAGCAAACTGTTGAAGTTGTTGGCGCCCGTGATCAGCGATCAGAAACTCCAGCCGCCGTCTTAGCTAAACCAGAAGTCCCCGCTGTTACTAATGATCAACACCTTGTAGTGGTAGAGAGCCAAACCCCTGGTGTCGCTGTTGTGACTTCGGATGTGCCTTCGTCTTCTGCAGCAGGTCATGCTCCTCCTTCGGCAGTGAAAAGGGGAAAGGGCGTGGTGGTTGACGAGTATGAGTCCGAGTCAGACCTGGATCCCGACGATGTCAGGATGTTCGAGGAGGGCCTTACTCACTCAGTGGTTAAAGCGGGGGGCTCGACCCTTATTCTTCAGATCTCTTCCGGCATTAACCTCTTGGCGGAAGGGGAGGATTTAGTGCCGCAGTTCAGTCTGTTATGCTTAGAAGCTGATAATGAGTCCCTGCGGGATGTCCTTGATGCTGAGTTGAGGGACGAGGTGGCCGTCATGGGCTTGAGGGTATGTTTCATTTTGCTTTTGCTTTAAGTCCCTCTATTCGAAAGCATTAGTTTAACCCCGTCTTTATGATTTTTAGACATACATGGTGGAAGTAAAAAGCATTCGCAGGGCCAATGTCTAGGCAAGGATTTTCTTGAAGATGCTGGAGAAGTACCGTCGCTACCGTGACAGATGTCGCGAGATGCATGAACGGTTGAGGACGGATCCTCGTAATTGGGCTCTTGGTGAGGAGTTGGAAAAAAGGGACCAGGAATTGATGCAGACGATCTGTAGTAAGAGCAAACTCGAGGAGCAACTTCGCATCAAGGACGAGGAGCTCGAGTTGGGTAAGGGGATCGCGGCGGAGTGTGAACATTTGCAAGGCAGGTTGAGGTCAATGCAGTCAGAGATGGACCAGAACTTGGTCAAGGTTGAAGCGATGAGCACAGAGTGGATGAGAAAGTTGATCGCGATGGAGAGCAAAGTCGCAGGTTTGGAGAACATCGAGAGAGCTTGGTCTGAGTCTTTGGCGAGGGTAGCGGCCTTGGAGGATACCATCCGCGTACTCTAATCTGAACAGGAGTCGGAGAGAGCGATGGCTACCCTTAGTGAGGCGAGGCTCGAGGAGCGCATTGGAACGATTGATCAGGAGGCGTCGATTCTGGGAGATCGGGTCGAGGCCTTGGAAGCGAAAAATGCACGACTACAGGCCCAGGTTGTGTCGTCCTCCGCTACCGTTCCTCGCCAAGTGCATGAGCTCTGGGTTTATGCTGAATCCTAGCGGGACATATATAAGAGTTTGTGGGAAGCGGGCACCGTGGCCGAGGCTGCTTACGAAGAAGCGCGAGCGAAGGCTCGTGAGGCTCGCATCAACTGTGGATACGACGTGGCGACGCCCGAAGCCAATGGTGGCGCAGATGATGATAATGGTGAACCTCGTGGAGGTGATGATGATAGTGGTGATGATGACGACGGTGATGACGCCGAATGAAGAATGATGTCCTTTGTTTTTATATTTATTTTGTTTGTTGGTTGTCGTCTGTTCGTTCGTTCCTTCCTTTCTTCTTCTTTTTTTATTGATTGGCCTGGGCCATATATAAGTGGCGATAGCCCGTGTTGTGACATTGCATAAATAAAAGTTTTCTTCTTCGCTATTTGCCTTGTACCTCACTTTTTATTCCAACTGTTCGTGGCTTCGGTGCAAGATAGAGGCTCACCCGACGAGTCCCGATTTTTCTTTTCTTCCGGTGGTCGTCGACCCTAAGTGATGTTGTTTCGAATTTATTGAAATTTTAGCCTGTGTCCGTCCGATCGAGGCTAAGACCTCTCTTTTTTGACGAAGGGTGTTATTTCGAACATATTGAGGTAACCGCCTATCGTCATTCGAGCGAGGTCGAACCTTTCTTTTTTGATGGCGAAGGCTCTTAGCATTAAAGGATGGTGTTTCGAACTTATCGAAATAACAGCCCATCATTGTTTGAGCGAGGTCGAACCTTTCTCTTCTTTTTTTTATGGCGAAGGCTCTTAGCCTTAAAGGGTGTTATTTTGAACTTATCGAAATAACAGCCCGTCATTGTTAGAGCGAGGTCAAACCTTTCTCTTTTGATGGCGAAGGCTCTTAGCCTTAAAAGGTGTTATTTCGAGCTTATCGAAATAATAGTCCGTCGTTGTTCGAGCGAGGTCGAACCTTTCTTTTTTGTTTGATGGCGAAGGCTCTTAGCCGTAAAGTGTGTTGTTTCGAACTTATCGAAATAACAACCCGTCATTGTTCGAGCAAGGTCGAACCTTTCTCTTTTCATAGCAAAGGCTGTTAGCCTTAAAGGGTGTTATTTCGAACTTATCAAAATAACAGTCCATCGTCGTTCGAGCGAGGTCGAACCTTTTTTTTGATGGCGAAGGCTCATAGCCTTAAAGGGTGTTGTTTCAAACTTATCGAAATAATAGCCCGTCGTTGTTCGAGCGAGGTCGAACCTTTCTCTTTTGATGGCGAAGGCTCTTAGCCTTAAAGGGTATTGTTTCAAACTTATCGAAATAACAACCCGTCATTGTTCGAGCGAGGTCGAACCTTTCTCTTCTTTTTTTGATGGCGAAGGCTCTTAGCCTTAAAGGGTGTTGTTTCGAACTTATCGAAATAACAACTCGTCGTTATTCGAGTGAGATCGAACCTTTATCTTCTTTTTTTGATGGTGAAGGCTCTTAGCCTTAAAGGGTGTTATTTCGAACTTATCGAAAGAACAACCCGTCGTTGTTCGAGCGAGGTCGAACCTTTCTCTTTTGATGGCAAAGGCTCTTAGCCTTAAAGGGTGTTAGTTCGAACTTATCGAAATAACAGTTCATTGTCGTTCGAGCGAGGTCGAACCTTTCTTTTTTCTTTTTTGATGGCGAATGCTCTTAACCTTAAAGGGTGTTGTTTCAAACTTATCAAAATAACAGCCCGTCATTGTTCGACCGAGGTCGAACCTTTCTCTTCTTTTTTTTGATGGTGAAGGCTCTTAGCCTTAAAGGGTGTTGTTTCGAACTTATTGAAATAACAGCCTGTCGTTGTTTGAGCGAGGTCAAACCTTTTTTTTTTTGATGGCGAAGGCTCTTAGCCTTAAAGAGTGTTGTTTCGAACTTATCGAAATAATAGCTCGTCATTGTTCGAGCGAGGTCGAACCTTTCTTTTTTGATGGTGAATGCCCTTAACCTTAAAGGGTGTTATTTCGAACTTATCGAAATAACAACCCGTCGTTGTTCGAGCGAGGTCGAACCTTTCTTTTTTGATGGCATAGGCTCTTAGCCTTAAAGGATGTTATTTCAAACTTATCGAAATAATAGCCCGTCGTCGTTCGAGTGAGGTCGAGCCTTTCTCTTTTTTTTATGGCAAAGGCTCTCAACCTTAAAGGGTGTTGTTTTGAACTTATCGAAATAACAACACGTCGTTGTTCGAGCAAGGTCGAACCTTTCTTTTTTGATGGCGAAGGCTCTTAGCCTTAAAGGGTGTTATTTCGAACTTATCGAAATAACAACCCGTCGTTGTTCGAGCGAGGTCGAACCTTTCTTTTTTGATGGCGAAGGCTTTAAGCCTTAAAGGGTGTTATTTTGAACTTTTCAAAATAATAGCCCGTCGTTGTTCGATCGAGGTTGAACCTTCCTTTTTTTTGATGGCGAAGGCTCTTAGCCTTAAAGGGTGTTATTTCGAACTTATCGAAATAACAGCCCGTCGTCGTTCCAAATTCTAGAGCGTTGGTCATCTTCCACTGGAGTCCTAGTTTGTTTGGTATTGCTTGCATTAGGCGGTGCGACGCTGGTGGACACGAGGCGTCAATGTTTCGCATAGGCTTGCGCTGTGCGCGCATTATAGTTTTCTTGTCTGATTCCGGCCGTTCAGCTCGGAGATACTGCCGGCAGGGAGGGTTTCAGCTATTTTGAAGTAGTTTTTGTTCTTCAACCTAGATGTACTTGGGTATGTTCGTCCACGCAAATCTTATGTGCTTGTCCTAATGAAGCATGTGAGGTGAGGGTGAGATTTTCTCCGCTTCCGTCAGGTGGTTCGGTAGGGGAGAGCTAGTTTTGAAGCACCGTTCGCCTTGTTTAGAATATTAGCAGCTAATGGGGCAAGGAATTCTAGGTTCGGTGACCCCACTCGGCTCTCCTTCCTTTAACACGTTGTTCCCATGTCTCACGTGAGTTAGATTCTTCCTTTGCGCTTCTTTTGGTAAATGATTATGTTTCTCGGTTTTGATCTGGGAAAAACTAGGAGTTTTCACTAAGAAATCCCCACAGACGACGCCAAATTGTTTGACTCAAAATATATTACAATCTTTTTGGACAAATCAATCAAAGATGAAGGGGTAAATCATAGTCAAATCAGTCTTTTAGGAAAGAGAATTACAATTGCTTTTTTTTCTAGAATACAAGAGTGAAGCTTTTGGTCTTATTTCCCCTCTAATAAAACATGGACCAGCCCCCCTGTTGAAAGCCTTCCTAGGCTATATATAGTTGAAGTCCCTTTTCTCTCAGCGTGACTTGACGCATTTTGGTCAATGGTGCGTTATGGTCATGACTCTCGGCGTTGTTTTTTTCGATTTATCGGATATCTCGGAGGAGAAATGAAGTGGACTCTATTAACTTTCACTATACGATTGCTAAAAAGGGGTAATGGGCAACCTGGTCGTGGTGGTCAGATTTTGACCAATACATAGCATATAAATATGGTAGTGACATTACTATATAAAATATTCTCTAACTATTTGTATTTTGCCATGTCACACCAACAATATCAAGTCAAACCATATTGTCATGAAATTATTAGACTAAGGATACAATCTTTAATATTTACTTTTTAAAATTTTAATGGAATAAGGAGACGACAACAACAACGACATACCCATTATTAACCCACACCGTGGGGTCTGGGGAGGGTAGTGTGTATACAAACCTTAACCCTACCTTGTGAGGATAGAGAGGCTGTTTCCAATAGAACCTCGGCTGAGGAAAGCATAAACACCACATTAATAAAAATATATACAAGAAGGGACAATACCAAAAAGCCATATAAAAGCAGAATAAAAACAATAAGATAGTAATGTAATCAATAATGAAAGGAAACAACGGTTAGTCATAAAAACCTACTACCTACAGAAAGCGGGACTACGTGCCAATACTACTGCTATGAACACTCTAGACTACCTACTCTACTACCTTAATCCTCGACCTCCATACCTTCTTATCAAGGGTCTTGTCATCGGTCTACTGAAGCTGCACCATGTCTTGCCTAATCACCTCTCTCCACCTCTTCTTTGGCCTACCTCTACCTCTTCGTAGGCCCTTCAATGTCAACCTCTCACACCTTCTCACCGGGGCGTCTGTGCTCCTCCTCCTCACATGACTAAACCACATAAGCTGCATTTCCCGCTTCTTGTCCTCAGGGGGCCACACCCGCCTTGTCGCGAATAACCTCATTTATGATCCTATCTAACTTGGTGTGCCCGCACATCCATTTCAACATCCTCATCTCTTCTACCTTCATCTTCTGGACATGAGCCATCTTGACTGGCCAACACTCCGCCCCATACAACATCGTTAGTCTGACCACCACTATGTAGAACTTACCCTTAAGTTTCGATGGCACCTTCTTGTCACACAAAACATCGGAAGCGTGTCTCCATTTTATCCATCCCGCCCCAATACGATCTGTGATATCTTTACTAATCTCCCCATCCCCCCTGAATAATAGACCCAAGGTACTTAAAACTCCCTCTCCTAGGGATGACCTGCGAGTCCAACCTCACCTTCCCCTCCTCCCTTTGAGTCTCGCCACTTAACTTACACTCCAAGTATTCTGTCTTGGTCCTACTCAACTTAAAACCTTTAGATTACAGGGTCTGCCTCTATACCTCTAATTGCGCATTCACGCCGTCCCACGTCTTGTCAATCAATACAATATCATATGCAAATAGCATGCACCGCGGCACATCCCTTTGGATGTGGCGCGTCAATACGTCTATCATCAGAGCAAACAAAAAAGGGCTGAGTGTTGACCCTTGATGAAACCCCATCATAACCGAAAAATATTCCGAGTCCCCACCCACCATCCTCACTCGGGTCTTTACTCCATCATATATGTACTTATTCAACTTAACGTAGGCAATATGTATACCTCTAGCCTCCAAACATCTCCACAAAATCTCCCTTAGAACTTTATCGTACGCCTTTTCTAAGTCGATGAACACCATATACAAGTCCTTCTTCCTCTTCATATAGTATTCCATCAATATCCTAATAAGGTGGATGGCTTATGCAGTCGAATGCCCCGACATAAACCCAAATTGGTTATCAGAAATATACACCCTCCTCCTCACCCTTAGCTCTACCACTCTCTCCCAGATTTTCATAGTATGGCTAAGCAGCTTGATACCCCGATAGTTATTGCAATTTTGGATATCACCCTTGTTCTTTTATATAGGAACCATCGTGCTCTACCTCCACTATTCGGGCATCTTCTTTGTTCTAAAAATGACATTAAATAACCTAGTGAGCCACTCCAAACCTGCCTTGCCCGCACTCTTCCAAAACTCCACCAGGATTTCATCCGGCTCGGTCGCTTTGCCTGCTCATCTTACGCATAACCCCTTCAACTTCATCAACTCTGTCACACCTCCTTTTTCCGTACCCGGGAGGGTACAAGGGAGTTTTTTCCAATTAAAGGACAATCGAAACGGGATTTGTTTATTTATTTCAGAGTCGCCACTTGGGAGATTTAGGGTGTCCCAAGTCACCAATTTTAATCCCGAATCGAGGAAAAGAATGACTCCATATTACAGTCTGCGCACCAGAAATCCGGATAAGGAATTCTGTTAACCCGGGAGAAGGTGTTAGGCATTCCCGAGTTCCGTGGTTCTAGCACGGTCGCTCAACTGTCATATTTGGCTTGATTATCTGATTTAATACAAATATGAACTTATGTGCAAATTTTAACTTTTTACCGCTTTCATAATTATTATTATTATTTTTTACAAGAAATTGCAACGTTGTGAAAATGTATCTCGAACCGCGTTACAATCAATGTACCCGTGGTCGTCGACACACTTTGACTCCGTTGAGTTTTGGATTTGGGTCACATCAATGTGCACCCGAGTTTAAGAAAATTAAATTATTAAAGGCGCGCCTAAAGCGACTAGCGTATAATCTACTTTGGGTAGGGCCGTGGAATTTTGCTAAACGGTCCATCCCGAAGTCTAAGCAATATAAAGCAAATATTTACTGAGGGCCCCGCAATTTTGTATTTTTATTTGGCGAGGCTCATCTCATTCTTATTTTTAAAGATAAACCTATAGTGACTACATTTCTTCTATTAAGTTTGTCTCTAAAAATAAAAGAAAATTTCTCAATTAATTACATGCTGAAAAAAAATAACTTATTAGTTATTAGTTTACGGCTAATGTGAATGGAAAATTGCGATCGAGTTTGTACAAAGAAAAATTGTTTTCATTCTATATTCTATTATTCAATAATACTGGAACATGAGATTGACACACCATAATATCAAAAACAAATTAACTAGTATTTGACTAATTTAAACTAAAATTATTAGATGAAGAAGTTATACATATGCAAGCCCATTACTCATTAATTAATCGACTACATTTTTATACAAAGAAAAGAAAATTATATTCAAACACAAATCTAAACAGGAGGGATTCAACAGGAACAAAGCCTGATTAATATTTCATTTCGCTTCAAGCCGAGAGTGTACAAATGTGTACCTGGAAATGACAGTACAAGAAGAAGAAGATCAGCAAAGTAGTATGTAACACAGCAACATACAGCAGCAGAAAGCCCAACACAATAGCTTCAACACCTCAGTCCAGAAATCCCAGCAACACGGAGAAAACTAGTAAAAATGGAGAAGACAAATAGTGCGAAAATCTCTCTTTATTTTTTTCTTTCTAGATTTGAACTCTCTATGGTGTTCTTCCGCTCTCAATATTTCAGAAAAATTATTTCTATCTTTTTCTCTCTCAAAAATGAATTCTGTCCTTGTATATTCTGTGTATCCAGAGTGTATATCAAGTGTATACTTCTCACTCCACCCCCTCTTTTTTTCTTCTCTCTATCTAGTTTTTCCTCTCTTTTTTTCCACCCTTCTTCCTAAATTTTCTCTTCTATTTATAGCAAAATTTTCGAAATTTTCAGATTTGTTTTTTATTATTTTATTATTTTTTTAATTAAAAGAAATCCCACTTACAAATTGCTTTTATTTTTTTAGAAAAAGAAATCCCACCTTTATTTATTTTATTTTTAAAATTCCAACTTTAATTACTTTATCTTATTTAAAATCCCACTTTTTATTTTTTTAAAAGAGAATCTCACTTTATTTAACTTTTCTTTAAAAAACAAACCACTATCTTTTCTTTTTCTTTCAAAAATGCTACTTTCAATTACTTTAAATTTTTTAAATTTTCAGATACCTTTATATTTATTTTTTAATCCCAACCTTCTTTTACTTTTAAATTTTTTTAAAAATTTCCACAAAACTTTTTATTTTTTTAAATTTTCTACATTCTTTTACTTTTTTTTTTTTAAAAAAAAGAAGAGAATTTCACCTATTTTTACTTTTATATTTTTTTTATTCAATACTTACCTTTTTCTTATTTATTATTTATTTTTTTAAATCATTCCCGAAATTATTATATATTTTAAAAAAATATTTTCGGATTTTTTATATATAAAAAAAACAAAAAATAAAACTATTAATAGTGATAATTCACCTTTTATTTTTTATTTTTTTGGTTTTGTTTTGTGTTGGACAAAAATGAAGAAGGGGTGTTGGGTTAATGGAGCGGACCGGGTCGATCCGGTTTGAAGTGGACCGGGTCATGGGGAAAGTTGGGCAATTATTTGGGCCTGTAGCTTGAATTTTGAAGAAGAGGCCCAATTCCGACTTTCTTTATTTTTTGCTCTCTTTTCTTCTTTTATTTTTCTAAAACTAAATTATAAAAATACTTAAACTATTATTAAGAACTAAATTAAGTTATAAAAGCGCAAATTAACTCCCAATAACAATTAACGCACAATTAAGTAATAATTAAGCATAAAATTGTATATTCGGACATTAAATGCTAAAAATGCAAACGATGCCTATTTTTGTAATTTTTATTTTTTGTAAAACAAACTTAATTACTAACAATTGTAGAATTAAATCCTACATGCAAAATGCGACATATTTTTTTATTTTTATTAATTTAACAAATAAACATGCACAGACAAACATACAAATAATTACACAAAAATACCACAAAATATCACAAAAATTGCACACCAAGAAAAATTATTTTATTTTTGAATTTTTTGGGAGTAATTCTCATATAGGGCAAAAATCACGTGCTTACAGCTGCCCCTCTTTGCCCGAAGACACGAAGGGTTTTCGTGCAAAGATAAAGCGAGCGATTTTTGCCCATCCGAGTACTCCGTGTGAAGCATTTTTTGAAAAAGATTTGACCGAACCTTTGCTTCAAAGGTTTCCTACATATCCTGGGCTAAACAGGAATCAGGTCAATGTAGTTCGGGAAGTTTTTGGTAGCTGGGACTACCGTGGGACTGCATTGTTACTGTTGTTGCATGCTATTACCACTGCTTACCGATCTCCTTGTTACACCATGCTTAAAAGAAAACAAGAAGCTAGGCTAGAGTACAATTTGTTTTTGTTGCCTTGCTTCCTTGTCTGCTTGCATTTCTTCCGGTGTTTTTCTTCTTTTGACACATGTACTTGAGTTTGTACTGTGACCTCTTGTTGCAACCTTCTGTTTCCCAGTGTCGGGGAATTTTATTGTCTCCTGCTGGGGATTCCTGTTGTAACCCTCTGTTTTATTGTCCTCTGACTTGATCTTGAAATGTATGCCTCTTGTTCTAGGGGCGGGCTCCCAACTTCAATACTTGAAATTAAAGACTGAATGTATGCCTTTGTTATCTGGGCGGGCTCCCAACTTCAATGCTTGAAATGTAAAGACTGAAATGTATGCCTCTGTTATCTGGGCGGGCTCCCAATTTCAACACTTGAAAATTAAAGACTGAAATGTATGCCTCTGTTATATGGGCGGGCTCCCAACTTCAATGCTTGAAATGAAAAGACTGAAATGTATGCCTCTGTTATCTGGGCGGGCTCCCAACTTCAATGCTTGAAATGAAAAGACTGAAATGTATTCCTCTGTTATCTGGGCGGGCTCCCAACTTCAACTCTTGAAATGAAAAGACTGAAATGTATTCCTCTGTTATCTGGGCGGGCTCCCAACTTCAATGCTTGAAATGAAAAGACTGAAATGTATTCCTCTGTTATCTGGGCGGGCTCCCAACTTCAACTCTTGAAATGTAAAGACTGAATGTATGCCTCTGTTATCTGGGCGGGCTCCCAACTTCAATGCTTGAAAAGTATGTCTCTGTTCTCCAGGCAGACTCCTGACTTCAACAACAACTTTGAAAATAAATCGCCATTCCTCTCTTCAGGCGGGCTCCTGACTTCAAACAATACATCGCCATTCCTTTCTTTAGGTTGGCAAGATTTCAACAACTTTTAAAAACGCCTTTCCTCTCTTCAGGCGGGCTCCTGACAACAACTTTGAAATTAATCGCCATTCCTCTCTTCAGGCGGGCTCCTGACTTCAAACAATACATCGCCATTCCTTTCTTTAGGTTGGCAAGATTTCAACAACTTTTAAAAACGCCTTTCCTTTCTTCAGGCGGGCTCCTGACGTCATACTTGAAAAGTATGTCTCTGTTCTCCAGGCGGACTCCTGATTTCAACAACAACTTAGGAGGAAATGCCTCTCCTATGGGTAAAATAAACTTAGGAGGAAATGCCTCTCCTATGGGTAAGACTAAACTTAGGAGGAAATTCATCTCCTATGGGGTGAAACTAAACTTAGGAGGAAATGCCTCTCCTATGGGTGAAAACAAACTTAGGAGGAAATGCCTCTCCTATGGGTGAAACTAAACTTAGGAGGAAATGCCTCTCCTATTGGTTCAATAACAACTTAGGAGGAAATGTCTCTCCTATGGGTGAAACTAAACTTAGGAGGAAATGCCTCTCCTATGGGTGAAACTAAACTTAGGAGGAAATGCGTCTCCTATTGGTTCAACAACAACTTAGGAGGAAATGTCTCTCCTATGGGCAAAAACAAACTTAGGAGGAAATGCATCTCCTATGGGTGAAACTAAAACAAACTTAGGAGGAAATGCATCTCCTATGGGTAAAAACAAACTTAGGAGGAAATGCATCTCCTATGGGTGAAACTAAAACAAACTTAGGAGGAAATGCATCTCCTATGGGTAAAATCTAAACTTAGGAGGAAATGCATCTCCTATGGGGTAAAAGTAAACTTAGGAGGAAATGCATCTCCTATGGGTGAAACTAGACTTAGGAGGAAATGCCTCTCCTATGCGTGAACCATTTCCTTCTTCCTGAATTATTTACTTACCTGTGTTGTCTTCCCTCGAAACTGCTGGGGATTATTTTGCTGGGGATGACTTTTCCTTTTCTTCCTTACCCACTCTGTGTTGCCCGAAACTTTGTCGAGGATGCTTCTACATCTCAATGATCCACTGGAGATAACACTGTTGTGGATAACTCTGTTGAGTAAATATGTTATCTTACTCCTTCCAAAATTACTTCCTTTTGAGTAAGATGTTTCATTCCTCTGCAAACTACTTCCCCCTTTTTCTTTCTTTTTTCGTTTTTTTTTTTTGAAATGAAAAGACTGAATGTATTCCTCTGTTATATGGGCAGGCTCCCAACTTCAACCAACAAATGCTGATACTTCCATTGTATTCCCTTATTCTCCAGGTGGGCTCCTGATTGCTGATACCTCAACTGCTCTTCCTTGTTCTCCAGGTGGACGCCTGATTGCTAATACTCCAAATGCTCTTCCTTGTTCTCCAGGTGGACGCCTGATTGCTGGGGATAATACTACAAGGGAAGTCTCCCTTCTTCCCCTCCTTCAAATTCAATTTTTTTTCTTCTTTTTTTTTAACACTGCTGGGGATAAAAGTGTTATCTTCTCGGGATAACGTTGTTGAGGATAACGCTACTGGGGAATTTTATCCCTTCAAGTCGATGCTTCATTCTTCTGGAAGCTGCTGGGGATGATAATGACTTTTTGCTTTTCTGAGCACAAGTGTCATCCCTTTATTCTATCTGCTGGGGAATACTTCCTCCATTTAAACTTATTATGTTGGGGCAACACTGGTTCAAATACCACTTCCCTTGAGACTGGTGCTATCTTTATTCTTCCTCGAATGGGTACCTGACTTCCAGAAAATTTTCCAAATGAAAGGAAAATTTTCTGCCCCAGTTTGACAGTCTCCCTTATGGCATGCATTTCTGTCATCAATGCCATTTCCTTTACCTGTTTCAAATCAAACAAAATTTGTTAGTTTAAAACGTGGTGGTTGGTTGTGATACTCCTACTGGGATGGCTTTTCCTTTTCTCCTTCCTTGCTCTGCGCTCCACAACTTGTTGGGGATGATATTATTTGCTAGGGATAATCCCTTTCTGCTGGGGATATCCCTCTTCTTTTGTGGCATAGCTCGAAAACTGGCATTTCCCCGACCTTTTAGTCTAGTATGAATTTCCCCAAATCATGCTCACTGCTCTCCTTGCTTTATTCAACGGGCCTTGGCCTTGAGGTTTATAACCTTTGATTTCGGCAAGGGTATCCCTCTTGACACTTGTCAATCCTTTTGTCAATTCCCTTTTGCTGGGGATATCTTTTTTGACACTGGCCTCGCGTTTGTTCCTCGCTGACTATACCACTTGGATGTACTAGTCAGATCTTATCTTGCATAATTGGAAAGCTGATGGCATATTTTGAAGTCAATTCACACTTGTTTTGACCAAACAGACTCTATTGGGGAGTTTTTCTATGAAAGGAAAAAGATAAAAAGGGAACAGAATAAAAGACAAATGAAAAACATGACTCTGTAACAAAAGAAACTATAAATAAAAACCTATCAAACGCAGACACCGACTCTAATGGTCATGGCATGCATTTGTGGCCTATCTTCCGTCGTCAATCGTTTTTCAAGACCTTCAATTGGCAATTCCCCATCTGATTCTCAATCTTATTCGACTTGTAGTGCCCGAAGGGTTTTCACTATCAAGTCTCTCTCATTTTGGTTTTTCTCTCAGCTTTCATCGCCTTATGGTGTCCGTGAAGATTTTCACCGATAAGACTCTCTCATTTGTGTCACTTTCCAGCTGGGGATTTGGAGTGTTGCCGGTATGACTCTCTCTACTGGTGATTAGAGTCCTTTCTGCTGTGGAACAGAATGTTATGTTCACCGGTAAGACTCTCATTCATCTGACTTGGCATATTTTGAAGACTTATCAGAAGGTCTTTCTTTGGACTGTAATGTGGGTTTTTTGTATAGGGCTAGAAAGAAAGGGTATTAAAGGCTCAGAAAAAAAAAAAAATCAATTTTGGGTTCAAAGTTACAACCTTCGGAACTAGATTTATTTACAACGAACGCGACCTTTGCCCCAGTTTCTTGCTTGGGGATATTTTAATTGATTTTTTTTATTTTTCAAAACTATGACCGAGCCGTGAAGCGCCTACGTATCCTCTTTGAGGAATCAGGTCAATCGTAGTTCTCAATTCCTCTTTTTTCATTTGACTTTTTTTTTGTTATCATTTTTCTTTTCTTTTCTTTTTCGTTTTGTTGTTTTCTTTTCTTCTTTTTTTTTTCTTTCTTTTTTATTTTTTTTTTCATGTTTTCATGCCATGCTCGCGTTTTCTAGTCGTTTTTACTGATTCCGAACGAGGGGTATGAAAGAAAAATAAGTAAGGCTCAAAAGGGATAACGAAGGATAAAGTGTTTAGGTAGCAGAACAAAATGCCTTCGTCATTCCAGTCTTCAAAACATGCCAAATGCAAACAACACAACAAACAATAGATTTATAGTCTCTTCCGACGGTGCTGGGCTTGACAATTATGTTAAACATTTGCTTTTCCCTTTGTTATTTCTAAAACATCGTTGGGCGACACTCTCATTATCATGAATGACCCTCACGCCAATTTGGCGAATCTTGATTTTAACGGTTTTCTTTGTGTTTAACTTGCCCCAATTCCACATGACTCGGGCTTCAAATAATCCCAAACCGTTCTTATTTCCTTTAAATGGTCTGATCGCCTTTCCAGGGTTTTACGATTAACTTTTAAGGTTGGGCCCAAACTGTGTGCGCATGTCATGTCACTAGAATCGGCACTGAACAAAAATGATAAAAGGACCAAACAAAGAGATGACTGGAAATAAAGAAAGACCGGATTTTGTATTAGACTACCGGTGAAATGGTTTAAATAACAAAACAAACAAAACAATCCAGAACAAAATCCTAAAACAAACTGGACAAGACAATATCCGACTTATAACCCTAATAATCCGAACAACATAAATGTCAACAAAATAAGCCACCACAAGCTTCTCTCTTGTTAACCAAGGAACAGAGCGTCCTTCCACTTTATCAAGACTGGCATCTTAGCCACTGAGCTTTGCATCGATACTGCCAAGACCATTACCAGCTTCAATATCATCAACATCCGTTGGCAAGTTCTCGAGGGGGCTCGAGTGCACCATGTCACTGTTATTAATCACAACCCGCCCTTCTTGGATCATTTTCTCTACTTCCCTTCTCCAACTATGACAACTCTCAATGTTGTGCCCTATGACATTGGAGTGGTAGGCGCATCGCGCTGCCGGATCAAAGCTCCTTGCAAGTGGATTTGGAGTACATGCGGGGAGTGGCTCAATAGAGCCAGCATGCTTTAGCCTTTCAAACAGACTTGCATAAGATACTCCGATAGGGGTGAGAGCCTTTCCTCGTTTCAGCAACCTTTCGTTCCTAAATGCTTGATTGGGCCGGAAACCTGATCCAGGGGGCTTCTGGTAGGCTTGTGAGGGTGGATAGGCCTTCTGTGGAGCTGGGTATTTGGAAAGTGAAGCCCGTCTTTGGGAATCTCGTGGAGAGAAGTAGCATTGGGGAAGGGAGTAGCGTGGACGAGTGATGGAGCTACTCGGGTAGCTAGGAAAGCTGTCATAAGTGGGCTGGGATGGAGAGTATGGGGGATGGGTAATGCCAGAGTTTGAAAAGCTTGGCGGTGGTAGGGGTGGTGCTTTCCCAGTTATCCATGCCTGATACATGTCTGCCACATGTTGTCTCAGCATTTTCACTTCTTCTACCAACCCGTTGTTCTGTTCGACCAATTGTTGTCGGTCATCAGTACCGACCCACCCTGTTCTGAGGTTCTGTGTCATTTGCTTTGCAGGGAGGAGTTACCACAACCAACCACTTTTCTATATATGAACACAACAAAGGGAAGCCATCACGTTAGTGTCAGGGCATTTGACAGATAATCATATATTAGAGATGCAATGCACCTAAGCAGTTAAACCATTCTATCAGAGATGCGATGCACTTGCGCTTTCCTTTATTTTTCTTTCTTCCTTTTTTTTCTTTTTCAGTGGTGGTCGAATCTTATGGAGATTGCCTACGTATCATGACCCCGCATGAATCAGACCTTGCGTAGTTCGGACCAAATGAAAGGTAACAACAATGAGACACATTTTTTTTTATCAATTTTCATAATAAAATAAACTGGGTTTCAAAGGTTGAAAGATGACCAACAAACTCAAAAATCAAACAACCCATATATTCTAGCCAAAAGATTTATAACCTCAAAACAAAAAGGCCAGCTTCCTTTCCCTGTTTGACAAATGCAACCAAACGGCTATTTTTGCAAATGTGCCCCCTTCCAAATCTCACATGAATTTTGAGGCCGGGGAGGATTATTTTGACACTTTACCAACTTGTCCATTCTTTTACGAAAATAACCTTTCGACAACTGAAAGATACTCTAAGGCTATTTCGGCAAGAACGGTTTAAGACGCGGCCGAAGCTGGCTCGGCTTATTATGACAAAATTCAAACGGTATTCACCTGACCGCCGACTCTTTGTTTTTTTTTCTCTTTTAAAATTATAATAAAAACCTGGTGTTGCAAACACGGCCCTTCAGCGCCTCGGGCACGAAGATTTATAGGGCTGTGTGGGTCAACTAGACCAAAAATCCTAAACATGACCCAAAAGTGACTGTTTATGCAAAGTCAGCCTTCCGGCGTTCCTTTCGGGAACATTCGGCTATTTATGACATAACAACATCACCTGACTTATTTATGACTCTTTTTATCGTTTTTCAAATTAGAAAACTCAATATTGCAAACACGGCCTTTCAACGTCTCGGGGACGAAGATTTTTAAGGCTGTGTGGGTCAACTGGACCAAATCTTAAATATGACCCAAAAGTGGCTGTTTATGCAAAGTCAGCCTTCCGGCGTCCTTTTCGGGAACATTCGACTATTTTTGACAAAAACAGCATCACCCAACTTCTCTATGATTAAATTAAAATTTGACATATTTTTTTTATTATTATTTATTTGTTTTTGGCTTTTTAGCACAAGGTGAGGTTGGACACCACCCGACTTATTCATGACAAGATTAAAATTTTTGATTTTTGGCTATTTTAGCAAAAGGTGGGGTTGGACCCGATGAGGGTTGCCTACGTATCTCACATCCGGTGAGAATCAAACCCGCGTAGTTCGAGCAAATTAACCGAACTATTTTAAAACATGACTCTTTTCCATTTTTATTTTTTCCTGGCAAGACAATCTATTTTCCTTTTCTATTTTTGAAAAAGACAAAATAACGATTTTTTTTCCATTTTCAACAAACAATAAAACAATCTATTTTTCAAAAAAATAAAAGACTCTTTTTTTTAATATATTTTTTAGTAAAACAAAATAAAATATTTTCCTTTTTTTTTTCAAAATTTCGGCAGATTTTCGCCAGTAATTGGTCATTGATTTTTTCTAAAAATATCAATTAACTCCCTAACTGATATATTCTTTTTCCCTTTTTTTCTTTTTTTTTCTTTTTTTTCTTCAATTTTCCAACATTCCCGAGATTCAGAAACCGGTCAACATGCAAGTTCGAAACAAATATATGTACAGAGCAAGTAGGATGCATCAGAATGATCTTTTCATTTCAGGTTGCTAGTCCTAGACGGACTCAACCCCTGTGTTGAGTCCCCTAAGTCAAATGTAACGTGATGCAAATAATCGTTCCTACTAGGGATCCGGAATGAGGTTTCGTTATACTAGGTTTATAACCTGGGTATATGTTCTAGACTGTGTACCCGAGCGGACAACTCGAGTCGAGGAGGGGGCAACTTACCGGGAACCAAAAGGCCATCCGGCTTCGTAACTTATCCGTCCTCTTTCTTATTTCAGGTATTGACACTAACAGAATAGGGAGCCTCGACCAGCGAGCTTCTCCCCGGAGGTAAGAAGAGAAGGGTTTCGGCACAGTTTATATACAGTTCAGATAATATCAAAGCGGTAAAAGACAACATTTAGTATGTTATGTCAGAACATGCAATATATATCAGATAATAAAGCCAAATATAACAATTATTCTAAGCTCGAATTCTTGAACCCTGAACCAGTGGTTATGGGTTAAATTCCCCAGCAGAGTCGCCAGAGCTGTCACACCTCCTTTTTCCGTACCCGGGAGGGTACAAGGGAGTTTTTTCCAATTAAAGGACAATCGAAACGGGATTTGTTTATTTATTTCAGAGTCGCCACTTGGGAGATTTAGGGTGTCCCAAGTCACCAATTTTAATCCCGAATCGAGGAAAAGAATGACTCCATATTACAGTCTGCGCACCAGAAATCCGGATAAGGAATTCTGTTAACCCGGGAGAAGGTGTTAGGCATTCCCGAGTTCCGTGGTTCTAGCACGGTCGCTCAACTGTCATATTTGGCTTGATTATCTGATTTAATACAAATATGAACTTATGTGCAAATTTTAACTTTTTACCGCTTTCATAATTATTATTATTATTTTTTACAAGAAATTGCAACGTTGTGAAAATGTATCTCGAACCGCGTTACAATCAATGTACCCGTGGTCGTCGACACACTTTGACTCCGTTGAGTTTTGGATTTGGGTCACATCAATGTGCACCCGAGTTTAAGAAAATTAAATTATTAAAGGCGCGCCTAAAGCGACTAGCGTATAATCTACTTTGGGTAGGGCCGTGGAATTTTGCTAAACGGTCCATCCCGAAGTCTAAGCAAT
Organism: Nicotiana sylvestris; assembly: GCF_000393655.2. Classification (NCBI taxonomy): domain Eukaryota; kingdom Viridiplantae; phylum Streptophyta; class Magnoliopsida; order Solanales; family Solanaceae; genus Nicotiana; species Nicotiana sylvestris. Next base: position 5,784,552 of record NC_091067.1, on the reverse strand, counting down.
ATAAAGCAAATATTTACTGAGGGCCCCGCAATTTTGTATTTTTATTTGGCGAGGCTCATCTCATTCTTATTTTTAAAGATAAACCTATAGTGACTACATTTCTTCTATTAAGTTTGTCTCTAAAAATAAAAGAAAATTTCTCAATTAATTACATGCTGAAAAAAAATAACTTATTAGTTATTAGTTTACGGCTAATGTGAATGGAAAATTGCGATCGAGTTTGTACAAAGAAAAATTGTTTTCATTCTATATTCTATTATTCAATAATACTGGAACATGAGATTGACACACCATAATATCAAAAACAAATTAACTAGTATTTGACTAATTTAAACTAAAATTATTAGATGAAGAAGTTATACATATGCAAGCCCATTACTCATTAATTAATCGACTACATTTTTATACAAAGAAAAGAAAATTATATTCAAACACAAATCTAAACAGGAGGGATTCAACAGGAACAAAGCCTGATTAATATTTCATTTCGCTTCAAGCCGAGAGTGTACAAATGTGTACCTGGAAATGACAGTACAAGAAGAAGAAGATCAGCAAAGTAGTATGTAACACAACAACATACAGCAGCAGAAAGCCCAACACAATAGCTTCAACACCTCAGTCCAGAAATCCCAGCAACACGGAGAAAACTAGTAAAAATGGAGAAGACAAATAGTGCGAAAATCTCTCTTTATTTTTTTCTTTCTAGATTTGAACTCTCTATGGTGTTCTTCCGCTCTCAATATTTCAGTAACTATTCTTTTCAACTTCAAAACTCTCCAAAATGAATTCTGTCCCTGTATATTCAGTGTATCCAGAATGTATATCGGGTGTATACTTCTCACTCCGCCCCCTCTTTTTTTCTTCTCTCTATCTAGTTTTTCCTCTCTTTTTTTCCACCCTTCTTCCTAAATTTTCTCTTCTATTTATAGCAAAATTTTCGAAATTTTCAGATTTGTTTTTTATTATTTTATTATTTTTTTAATTAAAAGAAATCCCACTTACAAATTGCTTTTATTTTTTTAGAAAAAGAAATCCCACCTTTATTTATTTTATTTTTAAAATTCCAACTTTAATTACTTTATCTTATTTAAAATCCCACTTTTTATTTTTTTAAAAGAGAATCTCACTTTATTTAACTTTTCTTTAAAAAACAAACCACTATCTTTTCTTTTTCTTTCAAAAATGCTACTTTCAATTACTTTAAATTTTTTAAATTTTCAGATACCTTTATATTTATTTTTTAATCCCAACCTTCTTTTACTTTTAAATTTTTTTAAAAATTTCCACAAAACTTTTTATTTTTTTAAATTTTCTACATTCTTTTACTTTTTTTTTTTTAAAAAAAGAAGAGAATTTCACCTATTTTTACTTTTATATTTTTTTTATTCAATACTTACCTTTTTCTTATTTATTATTTATTTTTTTAAATCATTCCCGAAATTATTATATATTTTAAAAAAAAAATATTTTCGGATTTTTTATATATAAAAAAAAACAAAAAATAAAACTATTAATAGTGATAATTCACCTTTTATTTTTTATTTTTTTGGTTTTATTTTGTGTTGGACAAAAATGAAGAAGGGGTGTTGGGTTAATGGAGCGGACCGGGTCGATCCGGTTTGAAGTGGACCGGGTCATGGGGAAAGTTGGGCAATTATTTGGGCCTGTAGCTTGAATTTTGAAGAAGAGGCCCAATTCCGACTTTCTTTATTTTTTGCTCTCTTTTCTTCTTTTATTTTTCTAAAACTAAATTATAAAAATACTTAAACTATTATTAAGAACTAAATTAAGTTATAAAAGCGCAAATTAACTCCCAATAACAATTAACGCACAATTAAGTAATAATTAAGCATAAAATTGTATATTCGGACATTAAATGCTAAAAATGCAAACGATGCCTATTTTTGTAATTTTTATTTTTTGTAAAACAAACTTAATTACTAACAATTGTAGAATTAAATCCTACATGCAAAATGCGACATATTTTTTTATTTTTATTAATTTAACAAATAAACATGCACAGACAAACATACAAATAATTACACAAAAATACCACAAAATATCACAAAAATTGCACACCAAGAAAAATTATTTTATTTTTGAATTTTTTGGGAGTAATTCTCATATAGGGCAAAAATCACGTGCTTACAAACTCTAATCTGCCTACAATACCCAAAGTCACAACGACTCCTGGAGAGTTCCAAATCACCCAGTACATTGCTCATGTCCCCCTCCTCGTTCAAGAGACTACTGAAGTAGGACTGCCATCTCCGACGGATAAGCCCCTCAACTAAGCTGCAACCTTTTATCTTTTCTTCATCCTTGATGTACTTTACTTGGTCCAAGCCATGCGCCTTTCTTTATCGCGCCTTGGTTAACTTGGACAACCTCTTATCCCACCTCAGCCCTCGAGCTCCTCATACAAACGACTAAAAGCTGCAACCTTGTCCACCATAATTGCTAGCTTTGCCTTTTTCTTAGCGAACTTATACTGCTCCATATTCGCCCTCTTCTCTCCTCGTCTACACTTTTCACTAGCTTCAGATATTCTGCTTTCTTGGTTTCCACTTTTCCTTGTACCTCTCCATTCCACCACCAGTTTCCCTTGTGACCACCAGACCTGAGTAACCCTTTGAGACCCCTAATACCTCACTCGCGGCTTCCCTAATGCACTGCGCAGTCATGGTCCACATAGCCGTTGCATCCCACTACTCCTCCAAGCCCTCATAGTCACCAGCTTGACCCCCAACTCCTGCAATTTAGTTTCCGTCAAGACTCCCCACTTGATCCTTTGTTGGCTATACATCGTCATCTTCCTCCTCTTTCTCATGATCTAAAGGTCCATGACCAGGAGCCTATGAAAGGCCGAGAGGTTCTCACTCGGGATGACCTTGCAATCCGTACAAAGACCTCTGTCGAACTTCCTGCAGAGTAAATAATCAATCTGAGTCTCGGTCGCCGAACTCCGAAAGGTGACCAATTGCTCCCTCTTCTTCGGGAAACTCGAGTTTGCTATCACTAAATCAAATGCTCTAGCAAAGTCCAGAAGAGATGTTCCTCCTCTGTCTCTTCCTCCAAAACCAAAGCCACCATGCACATCATCATACTCCCCAGACGTCGCTCCAATGTGTCCGTTGAAATCTCCTCATATGAAAAGCTTCTCGGTATACGGGATACCATGCACCATCTCATCTAAATCCTCCGAGAAATGCCTCTTGACTTCCTCATCTAAGCCTGCTTGGGGTGCATATGCACTGATTATGTTCAAAGTAAAACCTCCAACAACTAGCTTAATAGTCATCGGCCTGTCATTCACCCTCCTAACCTCCACCACTAGTTCCCGCATGTCCTTATCAACCAAGATACCTACCCCGTTCCTGCCCCCACCCTCCCAGAGTACCAAAGTTTAAAATTTCCCACATCCGACGCCTTATCTCCGACCCACCTAGTTTCCTGTGCACAAGCTATATTAATCTTCCTTTTCTCGAGAATCTTCGCTAACTCTACAGATTTTCCGGTTAAAGTTCCTATGTTCCAAGACCCTCCTTTCAGCCTAGTAACTCCCTTAGTAATGGAATAAGGAGAGAGGAAGAAAAATAGCAAGAATTAAAACTCGCACTTTCCTTAAGCCGGTGTCTATCGGAAACAACCTCTCTATTTTTAAGATAGGGGTAAGGTATGCGTACACATTACCCTCCCCATACCTCATTTGTAAGATTATACAAATTTATTTGTGTGTTTAGGTCACGTGTTCAAGCCGTGAAAATAGTCTCTTGCATAAATGCAGGGTAAGACTGACCTTTGTGGTCCGATCCTTCCTCGAATCCCGCGCATATCGGGAGCTTAATGCATCGGACTTGCCTTTTTTTTTTTTTTTTTTTTTTGTAATTTAGGCTCACACGGGTACCACGAAAGAACATAGTAAGAGGGATGAGATCATTTTATTCTTAATCAGAGTTCCCGAGCTTAATCCTGAAATTAAGAAACTTCTAATCAAAAGCATTTCCGTTTAAGGATAGCAAATTCAAATTAGTGGAGCCATTAAGCTTCAGATTTTATTTTATTTTCTTAAAATCGGCTGGCTCAAAGTAATGATAGTTTTTTTAATTATTTATTATGTCTTTAATTATTAATTAATTAAGGAGATAGAACCAAGATAAGAAAGTCACCTAGAAAATGGGGTGGCGTAGACGGACAGCCTAAATCTAGGACTGCCTTTCGTTTTTGTAAAAGACAAATCAACAAACAGTTACAAAAACCAAATTTTTTTTTTATCTGAAAAAAATCTCGTTATGATGAGAAAAAGGATATAGCTTTCTGCTATATTCATATATCAAATATATCCAGAAATTAATCTTGATCCATTCTTTACTCATCTTGCCTATTTTATTTTTCCACTAGTGGGTTCAATTTTTTTTTTTTTTTGAAACAAAAAGATTGATTTTTTCAATTAATAGTCACATTTCTTTGAATCTTCTAGTGGGGTTCCTCTTTTATTTCCAATTCTTTTATTGTATTTTTCAGTTTATGTTGCTGTTTGGCTTGTGGGGTTTTTAAAGAATGAGCATTTCTTGATTTTTGTTGAAGAGGAAAAAAAAAAGAGATGGGTATTTCTTGAATGGATCAATTCTTGTGGATTATCAGACTCCTCTCTGCTGTAAATTAGGTAAACTCAAACTCCTCAGCTCTGTTTATGCAGTGATCAATGTTTATATAAAGATTATATTCATATAAATGGTCCTTTGCCGTCTTTTTTTCCTTTTGTTTTTGGAGGGGAGCCTTGATTTTGAAGCAACTGTAAGGTTGTTTCGTGTAACCTATAGGTCACAGGTTCGAGCCGTTGCTTGCATTAGGGTAGGCCGCCTACATCACACCTATTAGGGGTGCTGTTCTTACCGGACCCTGCCTGAATGCGGATGCTTCATCCACCGGGCTGTCCTTTTTCCGGTGGGTTTTTTGTTTCTTTTTTTGGGGGGTGGGGGTGGGGCGGGGGGCGGGGGGGTTTGCTGGAATGAAACTGATATAAGGAGGATTTTAGATTTGTCAAGCCTGAAAAAATGATGTGAATTTGGATCTCAATTACTTTCTTTTACATTTTACATTTTGAAAATTAATTTTGGATTTGATCCTCGGAAACAGCCTCTATCTATGTCCTTCCAGGGTAAGGTTGCGTACATCTTACCCTTACCAGACTCCACTTGTGGGAACTCATTGGGTTTGTTGTTGTTCTGTATAATGTTAGCTTGAGATGAAAGGTTGCGTACATCTTACCCTTACCAGACTCCACTTGTGGAAACTCATTGAGTTTGTTGTTGTTCTGTATAATGTTAGCTTGAGATGAATTTAGATGGGGAATATGGTCTTTGAGGTCGACCTCGCCTTGTTTGAGACTAAGGCGTAGTTCTTGTTTTCTTGGATAACACTAAATTGGTAAAATACCAAATGGATTATGATTGTGATCATAGATAGAGTTTGAATTGTTGGTTGTAAACTGAATCAGAAGAGTTGATAATTGTCAATCTTTTCTTTTTGTATGTAATCTGCTAAATGATTCTACTATTATCACAGAAAACGCGTCGTTAATTTCCTAGTTTGATGGCTGAAAGTTTCGTCATGTCTCAACTTGATGTTACTTCTTTGAAAGAAACACTATGTGTTCAACAACAGCTTCTACAGAAGCTTTACAATGAGTTAGATGAGGAACGAGAAGCCTCCTCCAGTGCTGCTAGCGAGGCGTTATCAATGATTTTGCGTCTCCAAGGAGAAAAGGCCGCGGTAAAAATGGAAGCCGAGCAGTATAAGAGATTGGCTGAGGAGAAAATGTGTCATGCCGAGGAATCATTAGCTATTTTCGAGGATCTTTTCTATCAAAAGGAGATGGAGATTGCTGCTTTGGAATATCAGGTGCAAGCTTACAGGTATAAGCTATTGAGCATGGGGTGTGCAGATCCCGGGGTCGGTGAATTTAAATATCCTGAGAATTTGTTGCAAAGAAATGAGACTTTAGCTGGAGAAATGAATCTCCAAGCTCTTGGAAGGCGTAACTCCGCCCCTCCTATTCCTCTGAAATTTGCTTGTCCGAAGAAGGGTGGTATGGAAATAGATGATTCAAGTTCAGAAAGAGATTCGAATTCGAAAACAGTGGAGGAACACCTAGGGCAAGAGATGAATGAGCAGCAGTCTGATTCGGAGAAGAAGACTGATATTTCCACGACGGGAAGTATCAATTCTTATTGGCAACAAATTCGAAAGTTGGATGAACGAGTGAAAGAGATTACAGGAGTTAGCCATGCAAACTTGAGGAGTGAAACGAGGTCGCCTTCACCACTTTCTCAAAGAAGCATTAAGATAAGCAAATCAGAAAATGAAATGTACCAACCTAAGTTTCAAGGAAGCAAATCAGAAAATGACACGCCTGCTGATTCCGGTTGTTCTCCAAATGTTCTTGATGTATTCGAAGTACCTCGAGTGGAAAAGAATACTATCGACATTGGGTTGCCTCCTAAACATGACGGCAAGATGATTTTGCATAATGATGAAAGGCTTGACAGACCAGATTCTGCTCAACAAGAGGCAGTAAAACCGTCGCTTAAAGAAGAAACTGATTTGCTAAAGAAGTACTTTGTATCTGCGCAGCGTGAGAACAAGTTACGAAGAGCAAGTGAAGCTGCTGCTATTACCTGCCATTTGGCAATATCTCGCCCTACAACCAGCGTTTCGGAAACTGGTGAGTTTCATCAGCTCAATCGAACATCTGAGATAGTTGAAGTTGGAAGAGAAGCGACAAGACAAGACACAGCTAGGGAAGAAGAGCTGAAGTTGTTATACGAGATTAAAGATCAACTAAATTTGATGCACTCTGAAATCCAAAGTTTGAAAACTGACAAGCTTCCCCTTCCAAGTGATGAACCATCCTTACTTCCTCTGTCAGAGGTACCGTCCTTTCTTCTAATTACAATTAGTCGTCCTCAGTCGCATTACTTGTGAAAATTTTAATAACATGCTTACCATTTTGGACAGGCATTGATTCACTTTTGGCTCTGATCGATCTATCAAAATCTTCTGACCGCCATCATCCAACAGGAAATAGACTTGGCTATTACATAATCAAGATGTGTTGAAGTTAGTGGCTACTGTGACTTCTGAATAGTGAGTAGTTTTGGCTTTGTTGTGTGTGATTGTGAAGAGATTGATTCCGTTGTAAATTGATCATATAGAGTGTACAGAAATGTATAGCCTGCATCAACTTAGTTGGATCAAGAGAGGAGTGTTTTCGCATTTGTTATGGTTTAAGATTTTAATATCAGGTTTTTGTTTTGTATATTTGAAATTCTGATTTGAGTATTGGAATGAAAAGGGCGCAAGTGGAGCATTATAGTTATTGAGCATTCATATAACCAGTGTCCCTTCGCGGACAACCGATAAATTGGAATGACATAGAGAAACTTAGCTTGGCCCCTGCGCAACGACTCATATAGCTGATCTCAACTAGATTGGAGTTTGAGGTGTAATTGTTGTTGTTGTTGTTGTAGTATTTGATGCTCTAATTTGCAACGTTTGTCCAAAAAGTAAATTACTGGTTTAACTACCGTGTCATTTTTTTGCCTTATATCCTTCGCGTTTCAGCCCCTTACTTCTTGATCTCTCTTTTTTCCCGATGAAAGAAAGTGACACAGGCTTGGCGAGGTTTTCCCGAACTTTACAGTCATGACATGATTTACCATTTTTCTTAATTGAAATTGAGTTGCTGCAGGAAAAAAACTTAGATAGTTCAAGTCTTGGTGGAATTCAGCATGTCACTGTAGTGAGCTTTGAAGGGAAGCCTTGGAGTAACTGTCAAGTTATCTCTGTGTGATCTATAGGTTACGGGTTCGAGCCGTGGAATCAGCCACTGATGCTTTCATTAAGGTAGGCTGCCTACATCACACCTCCTTGGAATGCGGTCCTTCCTTCGATCCTGCTTGAATGCGCGATACTTTGTACACCGGGCTGCCACATACTGCTGTGAGCTTTACTTAATGTCTTCAAAACCATAGTATTACTAGGTTGCAAATCCTCAAGTACTTAGATTCACAGTATTGCTGCTTTATACATTATTTATTCAGAGTGCAGGTTTCTAAAGGCACTGTCTAACTTGTAATCAAGTGGAAGGTTCCAAGGCAGTGGCGAAGCCACCTTTGTCTCCACCCCTTCGTTGGAAAATTACTGTGTAGATAGGTAATTTTTTTATGGATATATACTCAACAGGGTAAGGTTGCGTACAATAGACCTTTGTGGTCCGGCCCTTTCCCGGACCTGCGCATAGCGGGAGCTTATTGCACCGAGCATAACGGGAGCCTTGGAGCAACGGTAAAGTTGTCTCCGTGTGACCTATGGGTCACAGGTTCGAGCCGCGGAATCAACCATTGATGCTTGCGTCAAGGTAAACTACCTTACACCCCTTGAGGTGTGATACTTTCCCGGACCCTATGTGAATGCGGGATGTTTTGTGTATCGCGCTACCCTTTTTATACTAAATGTTGAATCCACTTGACTTCTTTGTGTGTTTACTTCTTTATATTTTGAGTTCCCTTAGAAAACATTCTGGCTCCACCACTGTTCCAAAGATGATCGCAACTACAGAAGATCAACCGATGCTGAAGGCAAGATGAGAACTGAGGGATATGTTGTACGATATTTCAGTTTCATGTATTGTCTTGGCATCCTGATGTTTTTGAGTTAGAATATTGGAGCTCAACATTCTGGAGCGGCAATTTCTCTGGAATTCCTAAATGATAGTTATCATAGTGTGATAATCAACTAGTCATTGGATTCAGACAGTAAACAGGGGCGGGTCCAGTGCATTAGTTACGGGTTCCCGTGAACCCAATAATTTTTGTCTAGATCCGGTGTTTGTATTGAAGAATTCATTAAATGTATATGAATATTTAGCTTGGAACCCATTCCGACAATCCAATTATTATTGTATATTAACTTAAGATATCTGTAGGAACCCATAAACTTAAAATTGTAGATCCACCTTTGAGTAAACTGGTCACTCATCTTTGTTATCGAGTAGCAAAACAAGGGGGAAAATGCCAAGTATGATTGAATATATACAAATTGTTTAATTTAGAGCCCAATAGCTTAAACTGATTGGATATCCAAACTTATAAACTTCAAATCTTGGCTCCGCCTCTGACATCAGGGGAGGGAGAGGAGAGAAACAGGAAAGGATGCTACGCTACTAATAGAGTGAGCTAGCCTTCAACCCTTCTTTCTCCATCTAAAATTTTAGGCCCTTAATAGGTGATTAGGCAAGACATGGCGCAGCTTCGGCTGACCGAGGACATGATCCTTGATAGGAAGGTATGGAGGTCGAAGATTAGGGTAGCAGAATACGTAGTCTAGAGTGTTCATAACAGTAGTATTGACACGCACTCTCGCTTTCTGTTGGTAGTAAGTTTTTATGACTACCCGTTGTTTTCTTTCATTGTTGATCCCTTACTATCTGGTTGTTTTTATTCTGCTTTTATATGGCTTTTTGATACTGTCCTTTCTTGTCTATATTTTCATTAATGTGGTGCTTATACTTTCCTAAGTCGAGGGTCTATTGGAAATAACCTCTCTATCCTCACAAGGTAGGGGGTAAGGTCTACGTACACACTACCCTCCCCAGACCCCACGGTGCGAGTTATTAGTGGGTATGTTGTTGTTGTGGTATATTTGGTTTCCTAATTTCTAACATTCCTTATGGTTTAGGATATTATGTTTACCTCCCTTATTTTTATTTTATTGTAATGATTTTTTTTATTATCAAGATAAAGTATTAAAATATAACAAATTATCGTTACTAATATTAAAATATTATATTCCATTTTTTTTAATATTTTCCATAAACTCATACATACTCACTTGTAGATGGCATTAACTCCATTTCCAAAAACCAACACCTTTGTTATTTCGGTTATTGTTTATGCAAATATATTATTGTTAACAAAGTGATAGTGGTTATGTATAGCAAAATATTTATTTTGAGAAAATTAGGACCTTATAATTGCATATTTGCATCTGAATCAGAACTTAAAATGAGTTTGAAGTTTGAACTTGCTTTTACATGATTTTTACTGAATTATAATGTTTTAGGAGTAATTCATTTCGTGAAAAATGCTCGAATATCCAAAGATTTCTCGAATTTAAGTTATACAGTTGTTATAAGGAAATTTAAACCATCATGTCATCTTTACCTATTGTGTATGTAACACCTTTTATTTTCAAGATTATAAATCTCATATTTTGAGGAGGTTTATATAGAAATATCCTTCAGGCGACTTGATAGCATACAAAATTCTTTACACTGATGGTGTATATTTCTCTCTTGCTTAGTTGCTTTGATTGAGAAAGTGAATATGTTAACAATATTTGGTTTGGATTTGAAAAGATTTAATCTCAACTAGGGGTGTCATATGGGAGGCTGAGACTGATTTTGGGCGGGTAAAATAACTTGGGCCGAGTCAAGTTGGCTAAAATATATATTGTAGTTACTATTTGTAGCTATATTTGGATTTTATAGAAAATTCATGAAATAAGAAATTAATTAGTTTGAACTGAAACAAGAGACAGTTGGTTAGAGCGCTCGCTTAGTTAGCATGTCTTGACTTCGACTCTCCACAAGAGCATTTTATTTTTCTGACCGCAAATAAATTTAGTAGTATCATAATAATGATGAAAGAAAATACTAAAATAGTTTTTTAAAGTTACTTTCATACAAATTTGTGTTTTATAAAGAAAGAAAAGAGATTTTAATGGGATATATATGAGGTGAATTCAGATTAATTGAAGTCCCAATGCAAAATACCGGATATTAAATGGGAAACCAAAGAAAACCCTATTAAGCGTAAGCTATAAGCCACTAACCCTCATATCATAACCACCAAAGGATGTGGTGCAGTGGATGAGACTGTTCTTCCCTTAACCAGAGGTCTCGAGTTCGAGCCCTGGGTATGGAAAAATTCTTGGTAGGGAGCGCTTTCCCCTGAATGGGGCCCTACGGCCTACACGGCGCGAATTCAAATATAGTCGGGCTTCAATGCAGATATCGGACACCGGGCGAAAAACCAAAAAAAAATAAATATCATCGAACACAAGCCACTACAAAATTTCTAATTTATTATGTCTTTGAAAAGATAAACATTTAAAAACAAATAAAATATGCCAGCTTTTGAAAACATACAAAAAAGAACTGTTGAAAATTAAAATGAAAGAGTACAAAAACTAGTTTCTATTTTTATTTTATTTTTTATATTATATATATATGAGGTAATGGAAGCGAAAATGGAGGAGGGGATTACAAATTGGTTTTCCAGAAATACTAATATCTGAATTAATTGTTATATGAACTTAATTATCTTTTTTAAAATTTATAAAGTTGTAAGAGGAAATTGACAACATAATGATATTAAAAATATACATACACACACATATCTTTCTTCTTTTCTTTTCTCTTCTTGTTTACTTCTCCCTTATTACTCCATCCACCATTTTCACACCTCCCATATAGCTTCTTCCATTTTTCTTTTCTTTTTTCTACCTTTTTTTATTCTTTCTTTATTAATGCCTTAAATTTTCCTTTTATCTTTTCTTTTTTATTTTTACATTTGTTTTCTTCCTTGTAGTATTTCATATGATAAGTTAATTGTTGGTCCAAGAATAGATGAAGTTTTGAAGAATGACAAATGAACTCAGTCATGGACCAGGTCCATCTTGTGAAGCACAGTCATGATCAATTTATATATGTGAGGTGCACGTGAAGGAGATAAGTCATACTGATCAAGCAGCAATATCTCCTGATCTGATCGTAAAGGTTGCATATTGGATAAGGGGAAAAAGTCTCCTTATATGAAGAGAACACAATCCCGGATAAAGATAGTGTTGGCGTTTGAGATCTTCAAGGACTCAACTACGATAGAAGATCAGCAATTGAGTCCCAATCAAACTCTGATTACTAACCTGTTAAAACAACAGTGATTGTTCTCTTTTATAGGTGTTGCACAAACGCAGAAGTTAAACTAAATTGAGAGCAAAAGAGTAAGGCGATTTTGCAAGCAATTTATGTGAGATTTGAGTGTGTACTCCTGAAGCTACTTGAACGAGATAGAAGAACCAATTCCATTGTGTTTTTCTTTTATTCTAGTTCAATTGTAGAGGTGGTTTAAAGTTGTACCTTTCAGCTTTCATAGAAGCAATTGTATTAGGTACTTAGAGTGTTCAAGTTATAAGCTAACTTGAAGTTGTCGCAACAGTTGAGGCTGTGTGCCACAACGGGAATAGAGTTAATCCTTAGGTTTACAAAGAACTTTTGTAAATGCTGTTTTGGTTCAGTGATTTTAATGGAAGTTTGAGAAAATCCTACTGAATAGTAGATCGTGGTTTTTTCATCTTTTGAGCCAGGTGTTTTCCACGTAAAAATCTCCGTGTTCTTTATTTTATGTACTTATTATTCTGCAAACAGTAGTAGTTAGAACATCTAGAAGAACCAGGTTCTTCTAGAGCGAAAATTGGGTACCACACAAATCACCCCCCCTCTTGTGTGGTATTGACGATTAGAACATCAATTGGTATCAGAGCGGGTTATCCTTGAAGATGCTAACACCTTAGGAAAAGATCAAAATGAGTGCACCACCTGGGAACTGGGAAGGGCAATCCACTGCTAGACCTCCACTTTTCAATGGTCAGTACTATTCTTGGTGGAAGAACAGGATGAAAGATCACATCATAGGAGAAGACTATGAACTCTGGGACATAGTCACTGATGGTCCTCTAGCAACTACAAAGAAGAATGTTGAAGGAGTGGATGTGCCAAAGACAAGAGCTGACTGCACTGCTGAAGACTTGAAGAAATGGGAGAAGAATGCCAAGGCCAAAAAATGGCTTGTGTGTTGACTAGGTACAGATGAGTACAGTAGAATTCAAAGTTGTACCACTGCTAAGAAAATCTGGGGCACTTTGCAAGTGGCTCATGAAGGAACACCTCAAGTGAAGAGGTCCAGAGGAACACTGCTTTATTCTCAATATGAGAATTTCACCATGAAGGAAGGAGAAACCATCCAAGAGATGTATACAAGGTTCACCACACTGACAAATAAACTTAAGTCTCTTGGAAGGATTATTCTTGAAGAAGACAAAGTTGAGAAGATTTTGACAAGGGTTCTGCCAGTCTCTTGGGAAAGCAAAATCACTGCTATTCAGGAATCAAAGAATATTGCTACCCTCAAGCTGGATGAACTAATTGGAAGCCACACTTCCTATGTACTGAGAAGGCAAACCATGAAAATGAATGCACCCAAGAAGGAAAGAAGTTTGGCTCTCAGAATTACTGAAGGTTCAGATCTCGAGGATGATGAAATGGCTATGATCACAAGAGATTTCAAAAATTACCTGATGAGAAGAAAGAGTTCTTCAAGAGGTACAACCTTCAACAAACCAAGGGCTCCTGAGAAATAGACCAATGATGGTTGCTACAAATGTGGTAACTCGTCACATGATCAAGAATTGTCCTCAATGGGAAATTGAGTGGAAGAAGGAAAGGGCTGAACAAAGGAACAAGTTCAACCAAAAAGAAACAAAGGATCAACAAAGGCTATGGTTGCTGCTTGGGGAGAAACATCAGATGAGGACTCAGAAGATAAAGCTGGAGATGCACAAGCACTTATGGCCATCGAAGAATCAGATGATGAACAAGAGGTAAGTATTCTTCATCTCAAAGACAAGATTAAATTCCTGTCTAAAGAAAGGTTGTCTGAGCTACTACTAGACTTCATTGATGAGTCTGAGATAATTAACAATGAGAAGGAAGATCTGTCTAGGGAATATGTGATCCTAAAAGCCAAGTGCAAAAATCTAGAGTCTAGGGCTAATGAGAGTGAAAGTAAAAATGCTGAGTTAAAGAACCAGGTTCTTGAACTTGACACTAGTGTCCTAGAACTTAGGTCTAAGAACTTAAAACTAAAAGTAGGAACAGGAAAGAAGAAAGCTGATCACATACATCTTACCCTAGAAGAAAACTTAGGAAAAATGAAGGATGAGTTGTACAGAAAGGATGAGCAGATAAGAGAATTAAAAGAAGATCTAGGGAAGGTAAAACATGAACTAGACAGAACTTGCAAATGGAACAAGGCTTCTGATGCACTCTCATCGCTACAAGAACATCACAGTAGCAACAAAAGAGGACTTGGTTATGGGACTCAAGCACCTAAGTGGGATCCTAAAAGCAAGTACCTCACTCTTCCTGAGAACAAAATCTGCATATACTGTGGCAAGACTGGCCATTACAAAAATGAATGTAATGCAAAAGAAAAGGCCAGTCAAAAGAACAAAGCTTTTGTTAAAGAAAAAAATAGGTTGCCTGGGTGGGTTAAATGGAATTTGATTTATCCCATTGCCTATAGAAAGAGACCCAAACTAGTTTGGGTTCCTAAGACTAATCCCTGATTTCTTTTTGCAGGTCCAAGTGAAGGGAAGTAGCCAAATATGGTATATGGATAGTGGCTGCTCAAAAGATATGACTGGAAGCAAGAACTAGTTCCTTTCACTTGAGTACTTAAAGGGAGGTAATGCCTCCTTTGGAAATGGGAAGAAAGGTGAGATTATTGGGGTTGGAAAGGTAGGTAAGACAGACTCTCACTCCATTGAGAATGTCTACTTGATAGATATCTTGAAATACAGCCTGATCAGTATGTCACAACTGTGTGAATAAGGTAACCTTGTAGCATTCACCTCTACTAAATGCTTGTGATTAACCTTACCACTAACAAGATTGTTTTGCAGGGAAAAAGAGTTAACAATATTTACATTGTAGATTTGTCTACTCTCTCAAAAAATGAACTTACCTGCCTAAGTGTGCTGTATAATGATCCCCTCCTGTGGCACAAAAGACTTGGTCATGCCAGTCTGAATCAGCTAAACAAATTAGTCTCTAAGGACTTGGTGATAGGGTTACCTAACATCAAGTTCAAGGAAGACAAAGTTTGTGAGGCTTGTGCAAGGGGAAGCAGGTAAGATCATCCTTCAAAAGCAAGAAAATGGTAAGCACAACCAAGTCGTTGGAACTGGTCCATATGGATCTCTGTGGTTCGATGAGAACCATGAGCAGAGGTGGAAAGAAATATGTAATGGTACTTGTTGATGATTATTCTAGATTTACCTGGGTACTATTTCTAACATCTAAAGATGAAGCATTTGACATGTTTACTGCTTTTGTTAGGAAAACCCAGAAACAACTAGGAAAACAACTTGCATCCATCAGGTCTGATCATGGAACTAAATTTTAAAATGCTAAATTTGCTAAATTCTGTGATGAAAATGGTATAGATCATAACTTCTCTGCCCCTAGTACTCCTCAACAAAATGGAGTAGTTGAAAGAAAGAACAGGACTCTTGAAGACATGGCTAGGACTATGCTTTTTTCTAGTAAACTGCCCCATAGCTTCTGGGCAGAGGCTGTAAACACTGCATGTTACATTAAAAATAAATGCATGACTAGACCTCTTATAGAGAAGACTACCTATGAGTTACTTAAAGGGAGAAAACCAAATATATCTTATCTTAGGGCATTTGGATGCAAGTGCTTTGTGCACAATAATGGAAAAGACTCCCTAGGTAAGTTTAATCCCAGAAGTGATGAGGGAGTATTCTTGGGATATTCTTCACATAGCAAAACATATAAAGTGTTCAATAAAAGAACTTTGTGTGTAGAAGAAAGTGTGCATGTAGTATTTGATGAAACTAACATTCTTTCTGAGAGACAGGAACATGAAGATGAAGCCATTGGATTGGTAAAGGATCTGACTGAAGCCTCAACACAAGTTAAAGTGGCACCAAAAGAAGGCACAGGTGATGGAACAGGTTCTTCCATTCAGGGCAATCTGACAGGGGGAACTAATCAAAGAGGAATTGAAATAAATCCCCTAAAAGAACCTGTTCATGACCCTGTTCCTCAGCAATAGAACATGGGAGAAACATCTAGTAGAAACCAGTTGGTTGTGAAACCTCACAAGTATCAAAGTTCTCATCCTATTGAGAACATTATAACTGATCCAACATTTGGAGTCAAAACTAGATCACAATTAAAGAATCTGTGTGCTTTTGATGCCTTTTTATCTCTTATTGAACCTAAAAATGTTGTTGAGGCTTTGCAGGATGCAGATTGAGTGAATGCAATGCAAGATGAACTCAATTAGTTATAAAGGAGTCAAGTTTGGAATCTAGTTCCAAGACCCAAGGACAGATCAATTATTGGTACAAAATGGGTTTTCAGAAACAAACTTGATGAAAATGGAACAATTACAAGAAACAAGGCAAGACTGGTGGTCCAAGTTACAACCAAGAGGAGGGCATAGATTATGATAAGACTTTTGCTCCAGTTGCAAGACTAGAGGCAATAAGACTCCTTATAGCCTTTGCAGCATACATGGAATTCACTCTTCATCAGATAGATGTCAAAAGTGCCTTCCTAAATGACTACCTGAAAGAAGAAGTGTTTGTGAAACAACTTCTAGGGTTTGAGAGAAAGGAATGTCCTGAGCATGTGTACAAATTAGACAAGGCTCTCTATGGACTCAAGCAGGCTCCAAGAGCATAGTTTGAAAGACTGTCTAAATTTCTGCTTGAACATGGATACAAAAAAGGTAAAATTGACAGCACCTTATTCTTAAAGGAAAAAGGTAAGGATCTCCTTGTGGTACAAATATATGTTGATGACATAATCTTTGGGGCCACCACTGATAAGCTAAGTAAGGATTTTGCAAAACTAATGGGGAGTGTTTGAAATAAGTATGATGGGTGAGCTTAACTTCTTCTTAGGCTTACAGATAAAACAAAGTTCGAATGGAACCATGATCCATCAGCAGAAGTATGCAAAAGAGCTTATCAAAAAGTTTAAAATGGAAGAATCAAAAGAAATAGACACACCCATTGCAACTGCCACTAAATTAGACATTGATGAACCTGGTTCATCAGGTGATCAAAAATTGTATAGGGGTATGATTGGTTCACTCTTGTATCTTACTGCTAGCAGACCTGGCATTGTTTTCAGTGTAGGGTTTTGTGCTCGCTTTTAGGCTAATCCTAAGGAGTCTCACTTGACTGTTGTCAAGAGGATACTAAAATATTTGAAAGGCACCACTGATATGTGTCTTTGGTATCCTAAAGGTAGTAATTTCAATCTAGTAGGATATGCTGTTGCTGATTATGCAGGTTTTCTTATGGATAGGAAAAACACCTCAGGTATGGCTCACTTTCTTGGTTCATGTCTTGTATCATGGGCCACTAAAAAGAAAAATTCAGTGGCCTTATCCACTGCTGCGGCTGAATATATTGCTGCTGCATCTTGTTGTGCTCAATTGCTATGGATCAAATAGCAGCTGGTAGATTTTGGAATTGAAGTTGGTTGCATTCCTATATTCTATGATAACACTAGTGCTATAAGTATGACAAAGAACCCTGTTCATCATAAGAGGACTAAGCACATAGATGTTAGACACCACTTCTTGAGAGATAACTATGAGAAAGGATTGATCTCCATAGAATTTTGTGCTACTGATAAACAAATTGCTGACATCTTCACTAAAATGCTGAGTAGAGAAAACTTTGAGAGGAATAGGTTGGAATTAGGGATGATTAAGATCACCTAATAGGTCCAGCTCAGAAGGCACAATGAAAAAAAAATAATTTTGGCTAGGAATTCTAAACATGTGTAAATATCTAGATTAATTCTTACTCAGCTCCATACTTTAATTAGTATACTCCTATGACATGTATTTATATGACTCACTGATCTCTTACAAAATTTTCTCTATTATGGCATTTGAGACATGTTCAAGAGAGTTCTAATGAAGAACCTGGTTCATCAGTATGGGTTCATATGAAAGCTCAGGTATGTTTTCTATACTCTGCAAAATTAGAAAGATTAATAATTCAATCATTAGCAGAAGTCCTATACTTGTCAAATTCCTAGAAAATTCTATCTGTTAGCATTGAACCAGTTCTGTCCATCTAGAATTCTAAATCGAAATTTTTGCCTAATATCTAGGGAAGCCAAATAGATCATTCAAAATCTGAAATTTTAGGTTGATTAGACTCCTATTTGGCCACTGCAAAAGGCTGTCGTCACTCATTAAATATGTAATTCACTTTAAATACACATCAATTCTACAACCTTCATCATAGCTCCAAATCGTCAGAAATTCGTCTTCACTATCACCTGCCCTCTTCTCCAAAATTCCCAAACTCTTTCAAGAAATCGATAATCATGTCTAACCCACAAGAAAATCCTGGAACTCCTCCACCACTATCTCCCTCAAATTCATCCTCATCTACTCCCCCCAGTGTATCTCCAAAACCTAGACTACAAAGGCAGAAAATGCTTGCTCGAACTATAGTGTCTGGGGCTTTGAGAAAGGCTTTAAATGAAAGATTGAAAGCAAGCCAAATGAAAGAAAGCCAAGCCCCAAATTACGACTCTAGCTCTGAGTCTGAATCCTATCAATCAGCGACTGAGGGGGAAGGACATGGGTCTTCTGACTCTGAGAAGACTCAAGAATCTCCTACTGAGGTAAGTTCATTTGTGATTGAAACTTAGAAACTAGGTTTGTTCTGGTTGGACCAATTAGGGATGTTGAATTGCCTGAGAAACGTAGGAGTGGAGGTAAATAAAATTATGAAAAAGAAAAAGAGAGATAGGGTGCATGTGGTGAAGAGAGGGGAATTGGGAATAGTGTAGTACTTGCTATTTGTGGGGTTGAACATAAAAGGGTTGAAGCGAGTGGCCTGAAGTCAGGGGGAAGTTGTTCTGGGGAAGCTGTTGAGGGGTTGGTTCATCTGAGCAAATAGAGAGATGAACCTATTTCATCTAATGAAGAGACCTTGGCTGATCTACTGAAAAAGGTTGGGGCAAGCTATGACTCAAAGAAATACAGAACTCCCACAACAAAAGCCCCAAATGTTCCCAAGCCTTCCAAGAAAAGAAAAGCTTCATCCCCAACTCTTACTGCCTCTTCAGTACCTAGAGGTAGAGCCACAAGAAGCAGGGTAAAACAGAGTGAAACTGATCTACAAAAAGCCTTAGAAGAAAGTAAGAAAAAGAAAATGGATAAAGGAAATTTAAAGAGTGCAGAATCCTTAGAGGTTGTTGAGGAAAAGGAGATGGAACTGGTCCATCAAGAAAGGGGTACAACAGTGGAGGTTCCTATACCCAAACCTAAAAAGCCCAAGACTTCCTTCAAGAAGTCTTCCTCTGTGTTTGTGGCTGCTGAACCCACACTAGCCAAGAGGATAAAATCTACAGTGAAAACTAAACAAACAAAAGTTTCTGATGATGATGACTGGAGTGGAGAAGAAGAAGAAAATGATTCTGAGAAGGAACAGTATAAGCTTGCCACTTTTGGCAGAAGAAAGATTTTAAAAGGTAGATTGTTGAAGGACCTGGTAGAACCAGGGATGATGAGATTCGTGGATGCTTTAGCTGCTCAGGGATGGAAGGACATGGTCCTTCAGATGGATGGTAGGCTAGCCAGAAATGAGTTGATTGAATTTATGGCCAATGCTGCTGTTAAGGATAGAGTTGTTAGCAGCCTGGTGAAAGGAGTCCAAGTGCAGTTTGATGCAGAGAAACTGGGATAGATCCTGGACATACCCTTTGAAGGGTTTGATGACTATACAAGGCAAAATTGGCCATGCCTGGACTCCCTCCCTACTGCCCTTGAAATCACCAAGAGGTTTTGAGATTCAGATGAGGTGAATGAAGCCAGGGCTGTGCAGAAAAATAAGATGAGGCCTGAGCACAAGGTTGTGTTTGAATTTATCAACAAGTGCTTATTGCCCAGACAAGAGAGAAGGCACACGACTAACTAGATGGATCTGGTTTTTATGGAGTTCCTGGAGAGAGGAAAGCAAATCAACTGGCCTGCCTTCATTATCAAACTGCTAGACATGGTCATAAATGGATCCAAGGCTCATGCTACTACATATGGCTTAACCACAGTTCTGGACAGGCTAAATGTGCCTCTGAAGAAATGGGAAATGGCCTCAAGCAAAGAATATTTTGGCATCAAAACTCTTCTTGCTTGTGACTATCCAGTCAATGCCATCCCAGTTGAACCTGGTTCATCTCTGAAGACACCCATCAACAGCAAAGTTAGGACTCTGGTTCAGGAATATGCAGCTAAAGATGTTGAAATTGCTAGGCTCAAGGCTCGTGTGTTTGAAGTGGAAACTGAGAGGGATGGTCTCAGAATTGAGCTTGCCAAAGAAAAGGAGAAAAATGATGGAATTCTTTAGAACATACTGAATCTTCTCCAAACTCAACCCTCCAGTTCCTCCAATCCTTAGGACTCATAGATTCTGTCTCCTGAACTTGTTCTAGTACACCCAGTGACCCAGATTAGGGATTTTTCTATTTTTTGCTCATGGTTTGAATGTTTTTAATTCTTTTTATGGATTGTTGGTGGCAACATATCTCTATCAATGACAACTGCTATTTTCTCTTATTCAATGATTATTCTGACCTTGATAGTTTAAATATGTTTGTTTGATTACTGATGATTGCACCATAATTGCACTTGCAATTACCCCAGTGGCCATGAGTACTTATTAAAATCTGGGTTTTACATTGTGTATGCAACTTTTTGATGATGCCAAAAGGGGGATGAGATATTGTGCTTTACACTATTATGAAATAAGTGATATTTATATCCTAATTAACCTGATCATTGATGATAAGTGAATTTTCTAAGTTTAGTGTTGATGGTTAAGCTGAGTTCTTACAGGTTCCAAATCAGTAAAAAGCACAGAGTTTGTCATCATCAAAAAGGGGGAATTTGTTGGTCCAAGAACAAATGAAGTTTTGAAGAATGACAAATGAGCTTAGTCATGGACCAGGTCCATCTTGTGAAGCACAGTCATGATCAACCTATACATGTGAGGTGCACGTGAAGGAGATAAGTCATACTGATCAAGCAACAACATCTCTTGATCTGGTCGAAAAGGTTGCATATTGGATAAGGGGAGAAAGTCTCCTTATATGAAGAGAACACAATCCCGGATAAAGATAGTGTTGGAGTTTGAGATCTTCAAGGACTCAACTATGATAGAAGATCAACAGTTGAGTCCCAATCAAACTCTGATTACTAACCTGTTAAATGACAGTGATTGTTCTCTTTTACAGGTATTGCACAAACGCAGAAGTTAAACTAAATTGAGAGCAAAAGAGAAAGGCGATTTTGCAAGCAATTTATGTGAGATTTGAGTGTGCACTCCTGAAGCTACTTGAACGAGATAGAAGAACCAGTTCCATTGTGTTTTTCTTTTATTCTAGTTCAATTGTAGTAGGTGGTTTAAAGTTGTACCTTTCAGCTTTCATAGAAGCAATTGTATTAGGTACTTAGAGTGTTCAAGTTATAAGCTAACTTGAAGTTGTCACAACAGTTGAGGCTGTGTGCCACAACGGGATTAGAGTTAATCCTTAGGTTTACAAAGAGGTTTTGTAAATACTGTTTTGACTTAGTGATTTTAGTGGAAGTTTGAAAATCCTACTGAGTAGTAGGTCGTGATTTTTTTCACCTTTTGAGCCAGGTGTTTTCCACGTAAAAATCCCTGTGTTCTTTATTTTATGTACTTATTATTCCACAAACAGTAGTAGTTAGAACACCTAGAAGAACCAGGTTCTTCTAGAGCAAAAATTGGGTACGACATAAATCACCCCCCTCTTGTGTGGTATTGACGATTAGAACATGAAGATTCCAGCGAGAAGCATGTTTTACAATTATATTTTCTTCTTTTCATTTTACTTTGTTTTCTTCTATATTTTTTTCTTTCCTCTCTTCTTTCTTTTTCCTGTTTCTTTTCTTTACGATGTTTCTCACCGGATAAAATGATGATTCCGGCTACATCATCTTTCTGCCAAGTTATCTCCGCCGTTTATTGTATGTTCCCCATAAATTTAGAAAATTATTTTTACGTTATTCAAATGGTCTCACAAATTGTATCATATCTATTATCTCCGGCGACCTTTTGATTTAAGATAAAATTTTTCCAATGGGTAAACTAAAACGGAAGGAGTATACGCCATTTGCAAAAGTCACAAAATGATGTAATTGTGACGACCCGGCCAGTCGTCTCATGAGTTACCGCTCCATTTCCCCCATTTCAGCTTCTTTATGCTTCGGTATCCGTGTTTTATATGATCGAGTTTATTAGTTCGAGTTCGGAGAGGATTTGGTAAGAAATGAGACACTTAGTCTCTTTTAAGAAGGCTTAAGTTGGAAAAGTCAACCGGATGTTGACTTATGTGTTAGAAGGCTCGGAAGTGAGTTCCGATGGTTTTGTTAGCTTCAAGAGGTGATTTGTGACTTAGGAGCGCGATCGGAATGGGTTTTGGAGTTGTAGAGAAGATTTAGGCTTGAATTGGTGAAATTGATATTTTGGCAAATTCCGGTTGATAGGCGAGATTTTGCAATAGGGGTCGGAATGGAATTCCGAGAGTTTCAGTAGCTTCATTGTGTCATTTGGAATGTGTGTGCAAAATTTCAGGTCATTCGGACGAGATTTGATAGACCTTTTGATCGAAAGCATAATTTAAGAGCTTTTGGAGTTCTTAGGCCTGAATCCTATGTTAAATTGGTGATTTGAAGTTGTTGTGAGCATTCCGAAGTTTTGAGCAAGTTTGAACGATGTCATGAGATGTGTTGGTACAATTGGTTTGAAGTTCCGGGTAGGTTCCGGGATGTTTTAGTGCAAAAATCATAGCTATAGCAGGTCTACAGGGGTTGCAGACCCTGGAACTCACTCACGCGGTCCGCACAAAAATGAGTGCACCCGCGTTGAGTGCTGTGCGGACCACACAAAAGCAGGCGTGGCTGCGGTAGGTGTCGCGCAGACCGCACAAAATTGGGCGCGGCTGCGGTGAAGAACCCTCCCGCTGGTCCTACTTCGGAAGCTCATATCTTTTGATCTACAATGCATTTTGAGGTAATTCCAAAAACTAAAGTTGTAGCCCTTTGTGTCTAGTTTCCAGAAAGGTAAAGATATCGCCATTTGGACATCTGTAGAAAACGTTATGGCCAAAATGCTAAAGCCTATCACTGCAGAGGGAGGCCTGTGCGGCCGCGGTTGCCTTTGCGCGGACCGCATTGGCTTGCGCGGACCGCGGTCGTTTTGGTGCGGCCCGCGGTATCTGATACCTGAGGGGTACCTATAAATACGAGATTTTGGGTTTTATTTAATATTTTGACCTAGAGAGCTCGGATTTTGGCGATTGTTCGAAAGTTTTTCAAGAAATTCATCGGGGTAAGTGATTTTAACTCAGATTTGGCTAGAATACATGAATCTGTCACTGAATTCATCATTTAATTTGTGATTTGAGATGGAATTTGGGAAGAAAATTGTGAAACCTTTCAAAAATGTAAAATAATGATTTGAAGGACCAAATGGTATCAGAATTGGATAATTTTGGTATGGTTAGACTCGTGAGGGTATGAGGATTCTGAAAATTTAAATTTTACCCGATTCCAAGACGTGGGACCGGGGCTCGGGTTATACTAATTTCGGGATTTTTGATATTTTTTCGAATGTTTTCGCTTGGGCTTTGTTCCCTTAACATATTGTGACGTATTCGTTCTGATTTTGGATAGATTCGACGCGCGTGGAGGCCAATTCGAGGGGCAAAGGGCGTCGCGAGCTAGAGAATTAGCCAGTTCGAGGTGAGTAATGGTTGTAAATGATTTCCTGAGGGTTTGAAACCCCGGATTGCACATCGTAGTGCTATATTGAGGCAAGATACGTGCTGGATGATGAGCGTGGGGTCTTTACTACTGGGGATTGTGACTTGGTCCATCCCGATTGATGACTTTACTAAATATTTGACTGAAATTCATTTGTTATCATCATGATTTGGGCTAATTGCCTTATTTGGCTTTCGTGCCAACTATTTGAACCCTTCGGGGATTTTTATCACTGTTTCCTTACTGATTGACTTATTATTTGAACTCAGTCCTGTTGATATCTACTGTTTTACAAACTCAGCCACTTTTACTCAGATTTGAAACTTAAATGATATTTCTACATCATGTTGTGGACTGAGAACTACTGTTTTACTAATGCCCAAGTGGCTTATAATGATTTCTAGACTGAGTGAGGTCGAGGGCCATATGTGAGGATATACTGAGTGATATGAGGCCGAGGGCCTGAGATACTATTTATACCATGCGGTGGCTTGAGTGATGTGAGGATATGCTGAGTGATGATGCCACGAGGTGGCTTGATATAGCGCTTGGGCCGTAAGGGGCCCCTCCGGAGTCTGCACACCCATAGTGAGCGCGGGTACCCATGTGATTTGAAACAGTGGTAACAATGACACTGAATGATACAATTTGGTCAGGTAACAATGGCTGACCATTATGCTGAGTGATTGTGAGGTAGCCCGAGGGGCTGATATTGTACTAAGAGTGAGCCCGAGGGGCTGATACTATGCTGAGCTATTAATACTGTGCCCGAGGGGTGGATTTCTACTTGTTAATTACCTGTTAAATTACCGATTTTACTTGTTTTAAAAATGAATATCATTTGATTTCTTTACTGATTTACTGCTTTAAGTGATTTTACTGCTTGATATGGAATTGCTTTGTGCCTTTACGTGTTTTCATACTTTCAGCCATTATTTATAATTATTACTCACTGAGCCGGAGTACTCATATTACTCCCTGCACCATGTGTGCAGATTCAGGTATAGCAGAGTCCGCACCTGAGCGCTGATTCCTTCCTGGCTAGGCAGTGATTTGGAGATACGAGGTAGCTGTTGACGTCCGCAGCCCCTTGTCTCTCTTATCCTCTACCATTTATGTTTTCTTCAGATTGTTGTATCGGATTCCGTACTTTGTAGACCTATAGCAGATTCTGTAGTAGCTCATGACTTGTGACACCCCGGTTTGGGTTGTGTCGGGATGGTTCCTGCTGTTATTATCGTTAAATTCTGCAATTTATGAATATTATATTATATGTTACTATTGTTTATAATGATTAACTATTTAAAAAGGTGTTCCGTTTTGGTCTGGCTGGCCTTGTCTCCGCGAGAGGCGCCATCACGACCGGGTTTGGGGATTGGGTCGTGACAAGTTGGTATCACAGCCTAGGTTACTTAGGTCTCACGAGTCATGAGCAGGTTTAGTAGAGTCTCGCGGATTGGTACAGAGACGTCTGTATTTATCCTCGAGAGGCTGCAGAACCTTTAGGAAAATTTTCATGTTCTTGAAACTCTTGTCATGCGAACTTGTTGGTCCGAGTACTAAACTTCTGATATTCCATTCTCTCACAGATGGTGAGGACGTGAGCTACCGGACGAGGTGGACGACTACCAGTGCCACCCACTGAGGCCACCAGAGGCCGTGGACGCGGTCGTGGACGTGGCAGAGGTAGAGCAGCGAGGGCAGCACCTGTTGATGTACTGGCTGCCCCAGCTCCGGATCAGGCTTCTGCTATGGATGCTCTAGCAGCACTAGTTCAAGCACCAATTGTGCCTATCGTGGTTCCGGGTCTTCAGGAGGCCTTGGCACAGATCTTATCAGTTTGCACTGGCCTGGCTCAGGCAGTTTCAGCCACTACAGCAGCAGCTACTTCACAGGCCGGGGGAGGCAATCAGACCCCCGCTGCTCGCACACCTGAGCAAGTAGTGCAGGGACTACAGACACCGGGGGCACCTCCAGCTCAGCCGGTTGCACCAGCTCAGGAGTTTATTGTGCCAGTTATGCCGGATGATTAGCAGCGTTGTCTTGAGAGGTTTAGTAGACTCCAGCCTCCGTCATTCAGTGGTACCGAGGGCGAGGATGCCCAGGGTTTTCTTGATAAGTGTCAGCGGATGCTCCGTACAGCAGGGATTCTTGAGACTAGTGGTGTGGCATTTACCACCTTTCAGTTTACTGGGGCTGCCTTCACATGGTTGGAGACGTATGAGAGGCGTAGGCCGGTTGGAGCAACGCCCCTTATTTGGCAGCAGTTCTCCACTCTCTTCTTGGAGAAGTATGTGCCGCAGTCCCGCAGAGAGGAGCTACGTAGACAGTTTAAGTGGTTGCGACAGGGGGATATGACTGTGTCACAGTATGAGTCGAGGTTTTCTAAGTTGGCTCGTCATGCCATTTGGATGGTTCCGACAGATCGTGAGAGGATCAGGAGATTTGTTGATGGCCTTAACTATCACCTCCGTATTCTTATGACTCGAGAGAGGGTGTTGGGTGCTACATTCGAGGAGGTGGTCGATATCGCTCGTGAGATTGAGACGGTTCGCCGTCAGGATCGAGAGGAGAGGGAGGCCAAGAAGCCTCGAGGATCTGGCAGTTATAGTGGTGCTTCTTCGAGGGGCCAGTTTCAGTATGGTAGATGCCGTTCTTTCAGGCATGCTCAGTCAGCCCGCCCAGAGTATCGCGGGGCATCTTCGGGTCATAGTCATCATAGATCTCAGCGGGGCCAGTCATCACTCAGTGCCCTTCCAGCCCAGAGTTCATCTCGTGCCCCGTCAACTCAGGGTTCTTCTATGCCGAGTGCATCAGCTGGTCACTCCGGTGTGAGGGGTTCCCTTCAGTCCCCTTTTCCAGCATCTGGGAGTTGTTATGTGTGTGGAGAGTTTGGACATATGTGGAGGCAGTGTCCTCGTCATATGGCTAGTTCATCTCAGCAGAGGGGTCAGCCCTCGACTACTACTCCAGTTACCTCACCACCCACCCAGCCAGATAGGGGTCGCCCCAGAGGGGGAGGTCGATCAGGGGGCAGTCAGGCCCGTTTCTATGCACTTCCTGGCAGGCCAGATGGTATTACTTCAGATGCTGTCATTACAGGTATTATTTCAGTCTGCCACAGAGATGCCTCTGTATTATTTGATCTCGGTTCCACCTTTTCTTATGTGTCATCATACTTAGCTCGTTATTTGGGTACGCCCCGTGAGTTTCTTGCTTTACCTGTTCATGTATCTACCCCAGTGGGCGATACTGTTGTTGTAGACCATGTGTACCGGTCATGTGTGGTGACTATTGGGGATTTGGAGACCCGAGTGGATCTATTGCTATTGAGCATGGTGAATTTTGATGTCATTTTGGGCATGGATTGGCTATCTCCGTGTCGTGCTATTCTAGACTGTCATGCTAAGACAGTCACTTTGACTATGCCGGGTGTACCGCAGATCAAGTGGCGTGGTGTGACTGATTATATCCCTAGTAGAGTGATCTCTTTCTTAAAGGCCCAGCATATAGTTGGGAAGGGTTGCCTTTCATATCTAACATTTGTGAGGGATGTTGAAGCTGAGACTCCTAGTATTGATTCTGTCCCAGTTGTAAGGGATTTTCCCGATATTTTTCTTGCAGACCTACCGGGCATGCCACCGGACAGAGATATTGATTTTGGTATTGACCTGGTGCCGGGCACTCAACCCATTTCTATTCCGCCATATCGTATGGAACCAGCAGAGTTGAAGGAATTGAAAGAACAGCTTCAGGAACTCCTAGATAAGGGGTTCATTCGGCCTAGTATGTCCCCTTGGGGTGCACCGGTTTTGTTTGTGAAGAAGAAGGATGGCACGATGAGAATGTGCATTGATTATAGGCAATTGAACAAAGTAACAATCAAGAACAAGTATCCTTTGCCTCGCATTGATGATTTATTTGATCAGCTTCAGGGAGCGAGGGTGTTCTCCAAGATTGATCTCCGTTCAGGTTATCACCAGTTGAAGATCAGGGATTCAGATATTCTTAAGACTGCTTTCAGGACCAGATATGGTCATTATGAGTTTCTTGTTATGTCCTTCAGGCTAACCAATGGCCCAGCAGCATTCATGCATTTGATGAACAGTGTATTTCGGCCTTATCTGGATTCGTTCGTTATTGTATTCATTGATGATATTCTGGTGTACTCGCGTAGTCAGGAGGAGCACGCGGAGCATTTGAGAGTTGTGTTGCAGAGACTGAGGGAGGAGAAGCTTTATGCAAAATTCTCCAAGTGTGAGTTTTGGCTCAGTTCAGTGGCTTTCTTGGGGTACGTGGTGTCCAACGAGGGTATACAGGTTGATCCGAAGAAGATAGAGGCGGTTCAGAGTTGGCCCAGACCGTCCTCAGCTACAGAGATTCGTAGCTTTCTTGGGTTAGCAGGCTATTATCGCCGGTTTGTTCAGGGATTTTCATCCATTGCATCGCCCTTGACCAAATTGACTCAGAAGGGTGCTCCATTCGTATGATCAGACGAGTGTGAGGAGAGCTTTTAGAGGCTCAAGACAGCCTTGACCACAACTCTATTGTTGGTTTTTCCATCAGCTTCAGGTTCATATACTGTGTATTGTAATGCTTCAAGAGTTGGGATTGGTTGTATGTTGATGCATGAGGGTAGAGTTATTGCTTATGCTTCTCGGCAGTTGAAGCCTCATGAGAAGAACTACCCCGTTCATGATTTGGAGTTGGCTTCTATAGTTCACGCATTGAAGATTTGGAGGCATTACTTGTATGGCGTATCTTGTGAGATGTTCACTGATCATCGCAGTCTTCAGCATTTGTTCAAGCAAAAGGATCTTAATTTGAGACAGCGGAGATGGTTGGAGTTGCTTAAGGATTATGATATCACTATATTGTACCATCGGGGAAAGGCCAATGTGATAGCCGATGCTTTGAGCCGAAAGGCAGTGAGTATGGGGAGTTTGGCATATATTCCAGTTGGGGAGAGACCTCTTGCGGTTGATGTTCAGGACTTGGCCAATCGGTTCGTGAGGTTGGATATTTTGAAGCCCAGTCGGGTGTTGGTTTGTATGGTTTATCGGTCTTCTTTATATGATCGCATCAGAGAGCACCAGTATGATGATCCGCATTTGCTTGTCCTTAGGGACAAAGTCCAGCATGATGATGCCAGAGATGTGACCGTCGGTGATGATGGTGTGTTGAGGATGCAGGGCCAAATTTGTGTGCCCAATGTGGATGGGCTTAGAGAGCTGATTCTGGAGGAGGCCCATAGCTCGCGGTATTTCATTCATCTGGGTGCCACGAAGATGTATCAGGATTTGAGGCAGCACTATTGGTGGAGAAGAATGAAGAAAGATATTGTGGGATTTGTAGCTCAGTGTCTCAACTGTCAGCAGGTGAAGTATGAGCATCAGAGACCGGGTGGCTTGTTTTAGCAGATGGTTATTCCCGAGTGGAAGTGGAAGAGAATCACTATGGACTTTGTGGTTGGACTTCCTCGAACTTTGAAGAAGTTCGATGCTATTTGGGTGATTGTGGATAGGCTGACCAAGTCTGCACACTTCATTCCTGTGTGTACTACCTATTCTTCAGAGCGGTTGGCAGGGATTTATATCCGGGAGATTGTTCGGTTGCATGACGTTCCTGTTTCCATCATCTCAGATAGAGGTACTCAGTTTACTTCGTAGTTTTGGAGAGACGTACAGAGAGAGTTGGGTACTAAAGTAGAGTTGAGCACAGCGTTTCATCCTCAAATGGACGGACAGTCCGAGCGTACTATTCAAATATTGGAGGACATGTTGCGTGCTTGTGTTATTGACTTTGGAGGTTCATGGGATAAGTTTATACCACTTGTAGAGTTTGCTTACAACAACAACTACTAGTCGAGTATTCAGATGGCTCCATATGAGGCTTTGTACGGGAGGCGGTGTAGATCTCCAGTTGGTTGGTTCGAGCCCGGCGAGGCTAGACTATTGGGGACAGATTTGGTTTAGGATGCCTTAGAGAAGGTGAAGGTGATTCAGGAGAGGCTTCGTACAACGCAGTCATGTCAGAAGAGTTATGCGGACCGGAAGGTTCGAGATGTGTCCTACATGGTCGGTGAGAAGGTCTTGCTGAAGGTTTCGCCCATGAAGGGTGTTATGAGATTTGGGAAGAAAGGCAAGTTGAGTCCTTGGTTCATTGGGCCTTTTGAGGTGCTTCGGAGGATTGGGGAGGTGGCTTATGAGCTTTCTTTTCTACCCAGCCTGTCGAGTGTACATCCGGTATTTCATGTTTCTATGCTCCGGAAGTATAGTGGGGATCCGTCTCATGTTTTGGACTACAGCACGGTTCGGTTGGATGATGATTTGACCTTTGATGTGGAGCCAGTAGCTATTTTGGGTCGCCAGGTTCAGAAGTTGAGGTCAAATGATATAGCTTCAGTGAAGGTAAAGTGGAAAGGTCGGCCCGTAGAGGAGGCTACCTGGGAGACCGAGCGAGAGATACAGAGCAGATATCCTCATCTGTTTGAGGCTTCAGGTATGTTTCTTGACTCGTTCGAGGACAAATATTTGTTTAAGTTGGGGAGGATGTGACGACTCGGCCAGTCGTCTCATGAGTTACCGCTCCATTTCCCCCATTTCAGCTTCTTTATGCTTCGGTATCCGTGTTTTATATGATCGAGTTTATTAGTTCGAGTTCGGAGAGGATTTGGTAAGAAATGAGACACTTAGTCTCTTTTAAGAAGGCTTAAGTTGGAAAAGTCAACCGGATGTTGACTTATGTGTTAGAAGGCTCGGAAGTGAGTTCCGATGGTTTTGTTAGCTTCAGGAGGTGATTTGTGACTTAGGAGCGCGATCGGAATGGGTTTTGGAGTTGTAGAGAAGATTTAGGCTTGAATTGGCGAAATTGATATTTTGGCAAATTCCGGTTGATAGGCGAGATTTTGATATAGGGGTCGGAATGGAATTCCGAGAGTTGCAGTAGCTTCATTGTGTCATTTGGGATGTGTGTGCAAAATTTCAGGTCATTCGGACGAGATTTGATAGACCTTTTGATCGAAAGCATAATTTAAGAGTTCTTGGAGTTCTTAGGCCTGAATCCTATGTTAAATTGGTGATTTGATGTTGTTGTGAGCGTTCCGAAGTTTTGAGCAAGTTTGAACGATGTCATGAGATGTGTTGATACAATTGGTTTGAAGTTCCAGGAGTTCCGGGTAGGTTCCAGGATGTTTTAGTGCAAAAATCATAGCTGTAGCAGGTCTACATGGGTTGCAGACCCTAGAACTCACTCACGCGGTCCGCACAAAAATGAGTGCGCCCGCGGTGAGTGCTGTGCGGACCGCACAAAAGCGGGCGCGGCCGCGGTAGGCGTCGCACGGACCGCACAAAAGTGGGCGCGGCCACGGTGAAGAACCCTCCCACTGGCCCTACTTCGGAAGCTCATAACCTTTGATCTACAATGAATTTTGAGGTGATTCAAAAACGAAAGTTGTAGCCCTTCATGTCTAGTTTCCAGAAAGGTAAAGATATTGCAATGTGGACATTTGTAGAAAACATTATGGCCAAAATGCTAAAGCCTGTCACTGCAGAGGGAGGCCTGTGCGGCCGCAGTTGCCTTTGCGCGGACCGCACTGGCTTGCGCGGACCGCGGTCGTTTTGGTGCGGCCCGCGGTAGCTGATACCTGAGGGGTACCTATAAATACGAGGTTTTGGGTTTTATTTAATATTTTGACCTAGAGAGCTTGGATTTTGGTGATTTTTCGAAGTGTTTTCAAGAAATTCATCGGGGTAAGTGATTTTAACTCAGATTTGGCTAGAATATATGAATCTATCACTGAATTCATCATTTAATTCGTGATTTGAGATGGAATTTGGGAAGAAAATTGTGAAACCTTTCAAAAATGTAAAATGATGATTTGAAGGACCAAATGGTATCGAAATTGGATAATTTTGGTATGGTTAGACTCGTGAGGGTATGAGGATTCTGAAAATGTAAATTTTACCTGATTCCGAGACGTGGGCCCGGGGCTCGGGTTTTGTTAATTTTGGGATTTTTGATATTTTTTCGAATGTTTTCGCTTGGGCTTTGTTCCCTTAGCATATTGTGACGTATTCGTTCTGATTTTGGATAGATTCGACGCGCGTGGAGGCCAATTCGAGGGGCAAAGGGCGTCGCGAGCTAGAGAATTAGCCAGTTCGAGGTGAGTAATGATTGTAAATGATGTCTTGAGGGTTTGAAACCCCGGATTGCACATCGTAGTACTATATTGAGGCAAGATACGCGCTGGATGATGAGCGTGGGGTCTTTCACTACTAGGGATTGTGACTTGGTCCATCCCGATTGATGACTTTACTGAATATTTAACTGAAATTCATTTGTTATCATCATGATTTGGGCTGATTGCCATATTTGGGCTTCGTGCCAACTATTTGAACCCTTCGGGGATTTTTATCACTGTTTCCTTACTGCTTGACTTATTATTTGAACTCAGTCCTGTTGATATCTACTGTTTTACAAACTCAGCCACTTTTACTCAGATTTGAAACTTAAATGATATTTCTACATCATGTTTTGGGCTGAGAACTACTGTTTTACTACTGCCCAAGGGGCTTATGATGATTTCTCGACTGAGTGAGGCCGAGGGCCATATGTGAGGATATGCTGAGTGATATGAGGCCGAGGGCCAGAGATACTATTTATGCCATGCGGTGGTTTGAGTGATGTGAGGATATGCTGAGTGATGATGCCACGAGGTGGCTTGATATAACGCTTGGGCCGTAAGGAGCCCCTCCGGAGTCTGCACACCCACAGTGAGCGCGGGTACCCATGTGATTTGAAACAGTGGTAATAATGACACTGTATGATGCAATTTGGTCAGGTAACAATGGCTTACCATTATGTTGAGTGATTGTGAGGTAGCCCGAGGGGCTGATATTGTACTAGGAGTGAGCCCGAGGGGCTGATACTATGCTGAGCGATTGATACTGTGCCCGAGGGGCGGATTTCTACTTGTTAATTACCTGTTAAATTACTGGTTTTACTTGTTTTAAAAAGGAATATCATTTGATTTATTCACTGATTTACTGATTTAAGTGATTTTACTGCTTGATATGGAATTGCTTTGTGCCTTTACTTGTTTTCATACTTTCAGCCATTATTTGTAATTATTACTCACTGAGACGGAGTACTCACATTACTCCCTGCACCGTGTGTGCAGATTCAGGTATAGCAGAGTCCGCACCTGAGCACTGATTCCTTCCAAGCTAGGCAGTGATTTGGAGATACTAGGTAGCTATTGACGTCCACAGCCCCTTGTCACTCTTATCCTCTATCATTTATGTTTTCTTCAGACTGTTGTATCGGATTCCATACTTTGTAGACCTATAGCAGATTCTATAGTAGCTCATAACTTGTGACACCCCAGTTTGGGCTGTGTCGGGATGGTTCCTGCTGTTATTATCGTTAAATTTTGCAGTTTATGAATATTATATTATATGTTACTACTGTTTATGATGATTAACTTTTTAAAAGAGGTGTTCCGTTTTGGTATGGCTGGCCTTGTCTCCGCGAGAGGTGTCATCACGACCGGGTTCGGGGATTGGGTCGTGACAACTTGGTATCAGAGCCTAGGTTACTTAGGTCTCACGAGTTATGAGCAAGTTTAGTAGAGTCTCGCGGATCGGTACAGAGACGTTTGTATTTATCCTCGAGAGGCTGCAGAATCTTTAGGAAAAATTTCATATTCTTGAAACTCTTGTCGTGCGAACTTGTTGGTCCGAGTACTAAAATTCTGATATTCCATTCTCTCACAGATGGTGAGGATGCGAGCTACCGGACGAGGTGGAGGACCACCAGTGCCACCCACTGAGGCTACCAGAGACCGTGGACGTGGTCGTGGCAGATTTATGATTAAGATTTAGCTTTGCCCATTATATTTAACTGATTTATGTTACGTTTCAGTGTTAGCATTAAGATTAGTAGGTAGTCGTGCGTCTCCCTTTGTCTTCTCTAGTTCGATAGTATTAGCAGTAGTACGATATCCTTTTTTCCTTAGTTTTCTATTTTCACATGTCTCGTTTCATTGTTACTTGCCATTGGTAATTCCATAGTTTACTAGCAGTACTTCGTTCATATTCTCGTCTGCTGCCTTGGAATTAGTTTTCTAAATATATTATCTTGCTACTACTTGTTATCAGTACCCCTTTTATATTATCGGCTGCTATCTTCGATTTAGTTTTCTACTTATTGTCTTGCTATTACTTGCTACCAGGGCTTCTCTCACCTTCTTTAGCCGAGGGTCTATCGGAAACAGTCTCTCTGCGCTTCTAGGGTAGGGGTAAGGCTGCGTACATCCTATCCTCCGCTGAAGATAATGCTTCAATGAGGTTGATTATTCAATTGAGGGGATCACACTTATGGCATTCCTCAACAATGGATTTTAAACTCAAGTGATTGGTTATCATAAAGTGATTATTTCTTCATCTTTTTTTTAAAATTTTATTTTATTACATTAGGGAGGAAGAGAAGAGAGAGAATTTGGAGGCTATGCTGCTAGCAGTGGTGGCAAATGGGCAGGTTCGGTCAGATTTGGGCGGGTTGGAAATGGGTTGAGCAAAGACGGTGGGATGTCGACCCGCTTATATTTCATATGGACCAAAATGGGCTGGGTATCAAATGAACGTGGTGAATATAAGTTAACCCATATTATATAAGTATAATATTTTTCAAGTGCAATTTATAATTTTCCTAACTATTAATGAGAAACAAAAAAGAGATCAGAATGACGCAGAATAGAATATGTTGTTGAGATAAATATTTATATGTTGTTGTACAAAATGTTTAGGTGAGTTTACTTTTTGTACAAAATGTTAGAGATATTATAAAATAAAGACTTTAAAGTAAAGAAGCTGAAGACAAGTAGAGAAAGGGAGAGATTTATTATTCAATTTCAAATTCATGTACATAATGAACTGAAATCTCCTCTATTTATAGAAGAAAGGAAGCTGCTACTGCAAGCTGCTGTATAAGTTGCTTGTAAGCTGCTACTGCAAGCTGCTTGTAAGTTGCTTGTAAGCTACTATTGCAAGCTGCTACTGTACCAGATATAGATAATCTTCTGCCGGGGGTAATATTTATCCATAACAGAGTACCGAAATGATAAGCTTCTTCAGGAAGCTTATTTACAATGGAGTACTAAATGAACACTCCCCCTTGGATGTTCATTAAAAGATAATGTGTCTCATTAAAACCTTACTAGGAAAAATCCCATGGGAAAAAATCCCAGTGAAGGAAAAAGAGTACACATATTTAGTAATATGCATTGCTAGGTGCCTCATTAAAAACTTTATAAGGAAAACTCCATGGGAAAAAACTTTAGTAAGGAAAAAAGAGTGCATCACATATTATACTACCCCTGATGAAAACCTTGTTTCAAATATTTGAGTCTCCGCATTCCAATCTTGTATACCATCTTCTCAAAAAGATGAGTTTGTAGAGAATATTATCTACCACTATTTCAGATCGATTTAAATTAATCTCATCAAACCAAGAAGCTGCTACAAGTCATTTCATTGAGTTCCTTGCAACTTGTCTGCATCAGCTTCTTATAGAAAACTTCAATGGAGTACTAAATGGATAATCTTCTTCAGGAAGATTATCTTCAGCGGAGTAATAAATGGACATCCACAATAATATTTTCATTACACTCCCCTTTGGATGTTCATTATTATGTGCCTCGTAAAAACCTATTAGAAAAAATCCTATGGGAAAAACTCCTAGTCAAGGAAAAAGAGTACACTAATAATATACATTGCAAGCTACGTCATTAAAAACCTTACTAGGAAAAATTCAGAGGGAAAAGACCCGAGAAAGGGAAA
Source organism: Nicotiana sylvestris (assembly GCF_000393655.2). Lineage (NCBI taxonomy): Eukaryota > Viridiplantae > Streptophyta > Magnoliopsida > Solanales > Solanaceae > Nicotiana > Nicotiana sylvestris. The sequence continues at coordinate 5,748,959 of NC_091067.1, read as the reverse complement.
AAGAGTACAGTGCAGAGACTTGGGTATATCTTGACCAAGGAGTTCATCACTCTCTTCTGGAGGTAAGAACGTATCCTTAATCCGTGTAGGAGAAGAACTATATCTTGCTAGTAAATTAACAAAAAAATGCTATGTCAGGCCTTGTAGCATTAGCAAGATACATTAGTGTACCGATTGTACTGAGATACGGTACTTCGGGAGCAAGGAGTTCCTTATCCTCTTCTGGAGGTCGGAACAAATTCTTATCCACTTTAAGTGATCGAACAACCATTGGTGTACTCAATGGATGCACTTTGTCCATGTAAAAGTGTTTTAAGGCCCTTTATGTATAGGCAGATTGATAGATAAAGATCATGTCCGCTAAATGTACAATTTGCAGACCAAGACAAAGTTTTGTCTTTTCAAGATCTTTCATCTCAAATTCTTTCTTAAGATATTCAATTGTCTTTTGGAGCTCTTCTGGAGTTCCAACAAGATTTATGTCATCAACATAAATAACAAGTAAATCAAATTCTGAATACATGGACAAAATATCATATATGTAACTTTCTTTCAGCAAATATTCACTGAGGCGATAATACCTGTAAGCACGTGATTTTTGACCCTCCCCGAGGATTTTCACATTTTTTTAGCATAAATATGTAATTGGGTCCAGTATAGTCATTTTAACTATTTTACTTTATTTCGTTGCAAAAAGAAAAATCACAAAAATATATATATAATTTTAGTTTATGTATTTCTCATAAACTTGAAAAATACAAAAAAATTGTACTTTATTTTGGTACTTTATATAAATTCGAAAATTACAAAAAATATATATAATTCTATTAATGTTTTGTAGTCGTTTTAATACAAAAAATATTATTTTATATTTTGTCTTTATTAAAAAACGAAAATTACAAAAAAATAGTTTTATTAATATTTTATAGTCATTTTAACTTTGAAAAAATACAAAAATATTACTTCATATTTTATCTTAATATTTACGAAAATTACAAAAATAGTTTTATTAATATTTTGTAGCTATTTTAAATCCTTAAAAATATTTAAAAAGATATAGTTTTGTTAAATACTAGTCTTATTTTTGGTAGTTATTTTGCTTACATAGGACTAGTTAAGCAGCGTGTTCCTATTTCTCGGGTCCGGGCAAAAGAATAATATTCGGGTTCAAACTACCCGGTTTTAGGCCTAATTTTTCGGACCTAGCCCATAATAAACCGAGTCCAGGACACGTGGGGAACCCCACCACGCGTGGGGGACATATGCCTTGAACCCCACCACGCGTGGGGCTCATTTTTCTGGGCAAACCCATGCTAAATACACGGACAAAAACATGTTGAAGGGAGGAGATTCGAGAGGATTAAAAAAAGAAAGAAAAAAGACTGTGCATCGTCTTCTTCCTCTCCATCGACGAAAACCAGAAAAAACCATCGTCGACCACTGTTCATCTTCTCCAAAAGGAGAAGAACAAAACCCTAACGCTCCCTCCATTGAAGCAACCCGTCACCTCCACGTCCAACCACCATCGTTCCACCTCCCTCAACAACTCCATCACCACCATCAACAAACCACCATTGTTGTCCACCCCGACTCCTCCCAACTCCGTCGACCACTGCCCACACTCCCAAACACCACCCCGTCACAACCCAACACCACGACCAACAGCTCCCCCCCTCATCGTCAACCTCCAGCCCAGTCCGTCACCTTCGACCACGACCAACGACAATAACCTAACACTGACCACCAAGCTTCCAACGAACCTCCATCAACAAACCTTCAGCTCCCATCACCACCATCACCCTCGTTCCCACCGTGAAACCACCATAAACAAACCCTACTCACTCCGTCAACAACCTCACGTCCAAACCCACCTGCTCGTCGACCACCTGCTCCAACAGACCACCCTCCTCCTCCCAGCTCCACCATCATCATTACCCAGCTCCTCGACCTCACGTCCGAAACCAACAAACCACCAGCAACAACCCTACCCAAAAAACCAGTCGCGACCAGCTCCCCCATCGACTCCCTCACGTCGAAACACCATCACCCTGCTGTCCAAACGACCCCTTTCATTCCATTCTCTTGAACCAACCTGCTGCGTCGAGAAAATCCAGCAGCAGCCAGCATCTTGTGCGTTGACAGTTTTGGCCAAGCTTTCAGTCTCCATCGAGGTCATTGCCGTTCGTCGAGGTCTGGTACGTCGAGGTTGTTCCGAGGTTTCGTCGTTGTCCCTCGATTCAGTGAGGTCCGACTTAAGTTCCGTCAGAGTCGTGTTTGTCGTTCTGAGTTTGTCGAGGTGCAAAGGTTAGTAAACCTCGATGTATTAGATAAATAAACTTTACGTTGAATGTTCGAGATGCAATATAAAAATTGGTATGGAAATTTTCTGCCTATGTTTCATTGTCTGCATTTTGGTTCATTTTCATGTTATGTTATTCTTGTTTATTTGATGTCATTTAATTAAGTTGGACTAGTCGTTCTATGACACAAGTTTGACGTTAATCTGTTCGTCCTTTCCTTTGGTTAGGTCATTCGGAAAAAAATAGTATTAGTGCATGCTGTTACTACTCCCGAAACACTCATTCACTAAACTCCTTTTATTAAACTTCTAACAAGTCATGGGATTTTAGTTGTAAAGAGGCTGTAAGTTTTAGTATTGTTAAAGACATAAAAATGGCATCCTTTTAAAAATATATAAAAAAAATAATAATAAAGAATAAAATGAGACGAGCCTCGCCGAATAAAAGGGACAAATTGCGGGTCCCTCACAAAATATATGTATTAAATACTTAGATTCCGGGATGGGCCGTTTAACAAATTTCACGGCCCTCCCCAAGAATAATAATGCGTTGGTTGCTTTAGGCACGTCTTAATAATGTATCTCCCTAAACTCGGGTGCACATTTATGTGACCCAAATCCAAATCTCAACGAAATCGAAATATGTCTCTAATCACGGGTGCATTGATTGTGACGTGGTTTGAGATGCATTTCCATGACGTTGTAAATTCCTTTTAATAATAGAATGAGATGAGCCTCGACAAATAAAAAATACAAAGTTGCGGGGCCCTCTAAATGTATATATATTAAAACACTTAGAATTCGGGACAGGCCGGTTAGCGAATTTTACGGCCTTCCCCAAAATGACAATACGCTAGTTGCGTTAGGCACGCCTTTAATAATTTAATTTCCTTAAACTCGGGTGCACATTGATGTGACCCAAATCCAAATCTCAACGGAGTCAAAGTGTGTCGACGACCACGGGTACATTGATTGTAACGTGGTTCGAGATACATTTTCACAACGTTGCAATTCTTGATAAAAACAGTAAATGATGAAAGCGGTTAAAAGTTAAATTTTGCACATAAGTTCACACTTGTATAAAATCAGATAATCAAGCCGAATATAAGAGTTGAGCGACCGTGCTAGAACCACGGAACTCGGGAATGCCTAACACCTTCTCCCGGGTTAACAGAATTCCTTATCCGGATTTCTGGTACGCAGACTGTAATATAGAGTCATTATTTTCCTCGATTCGGGATTAAAATTGGTGACTTGGGACACCCTAAATCTCCCAAGTGGCGACTCTGAAATAAATAAACAAATCCCGTTTCGATTGTCCTTTAATTGGAAAAAACTCCCCCCGCGCCCCGCGGGTGCGTAAAAAGGAGGTGTGACAGCTCTGGCGACTCTGCTGGGGATCACTATTACCCAGAACCACTGGTTCATGGTTAAGAATTCGAGCTTAGGATAATTGTTATTATTTGGCTTTATTTATCTGATTTTATTATATGTTTGGGCTCAATGTGCTAAGTGATGCTTTTACCGCTTTAATATTATTTGAACTGTATATAAATTGTGCCGAAACCTTTCTCTTCTTACCTCCGGGGATGTGCTTACTGGTTGAGACTCCCTATTCTGTTAGTGTCATACCCTAAATAAAAGAGGCTCGGAAAGTTTCTAAGCCGGCTGGCCTTTTGGTTCCCGGAAAGGAGCTCCTTCCTCAGCTCGAGTTGTCCGCTCGGGTACACTGTCTAGAACACCGACCCAGGTTTTGAACATAGAATAACGTGACTTCATGCCGGATCCCTAGTAGGAACGTTTATTTGCATCATGTGCATTTGACTTAGGGGACTCAACACAGGGGTTGGGTCCGTCTAGGACAAGCAACCTGAAAATAATAGACCATCCTGAGGCATCCTATTTGTTTTCCGTGCATTTATTTTGTCACGCTGACCGGTGTTTGAATATTATGAATATTGTGAAATTGAAAAAAAGAAATAGCGGTTAGGGAATTGATTGTTTATTTTTGAAAAAAAAAACCTAATACACAAATACTGTCAAAACTCTGCCGAAATTTTGAGAAAATGAAAAAGTGTCTTATTAGTTTGTTTATTAAAAGCAAGGGAAAAATAGAAAAAAAGAGTAGTGGCTTTGTCTTGTTTTTCAACAAAAAAAAAAACAAATTAGAAAAAAAATAGTTTGTCTTGCCATAAAAATGAAAAAAAAGGGTCCTGTTTTGAAATGGGTTTTTATTTATTTATTTGTTTATGAAAATGCCAAAATAAAAATAAAAAAATAAATAAAATAGTTTGTTTTTAAAAAAAAAATAGTTTGTTATTAGTTGCAAATATATATATATATATAAATCCAAACGTTTTCATTATTTCCTAAAATGTAAATATATCTTTATTTGTTGCAAAAATGTTTGTCTTGCAAAGTCTAGAAAAGTTCTTTTACACTCCCAATTTTCGAAACAAAAATCCAAAAATATTTTCCGTTATTGACTTCTTTAGAAAGTTTTTTTTAATTATTAAAAAAAAAACGTATATATATATATAATAAAAAGAATCCGAAAATATTTTCACTCTTCTTTAAATATTGAAAAGAAAATTCAAAATTCAAAAAATATTTTTTTTAGAAGCATTTCTTTTATTAAAAGTAGAATTCCAAAAATATTTTCTTTTTAGAATAAGAGAAAAAAAACAAATGAAAATTCAAAAATATATCTTAGAAGTCTTTCTTTTTAAAAAAAGAGAAAATCAATACTTCCTTTCTTCTTTTAAAGTAGTTCTTTCACAAAGATAATAATAATGAAAAAAAAAAAAGATTAGTTCATCTACTTATCCTTGATTGCCCGAACTACGCGGGTTTGATCCTCACCGGATGTGAGATACGTAGGCAACCCTCATCGGGTCCAACCCCACCTTTTGCTAAAAAGCCAAAAATAAATAAATAACAAAAAGTATATGTCAAATTTTAATTTTGGTGATGTTGTTTTGTCATAAATAGCCGAATGTTCCCGAATGGGACGCCGGAAGGCTGACTTTGCATAAACAGCCACCTTTGGGTCATTTTTAAGACTTGGTCCAGTCGACCCACATAGCCTTAAAAATCTTCGTCCCCGAGGCATTGAAAGGCCGTGTTTGCAATGTTGAATTTTCTATTTTTGAAAAATGATAAAAGAGTCATAAACAAGTCCGGGTGATGCCGCTTATGTCAAAAATGGCCAAATGTTCCCGAAAGGAACTCCGGAAGGGTGCCTTGGTACAGACGGCCACCTCGTTTTTTTCCTCACACAACCTTAAAAATCTTCGTTCATGAAGTGCTGAGAGGTCGTGTTCAGAAATCCTTTTGAGAAAAATCGCATATATTTTTGGTTTTTATCAGAATAAGTGTCGTTTGTTAAAATCTTATTAATAAATGTGCAGAATGAGCACGACTCCAAATGAACCCTTTTCAATCATGAATAAAATCCCCCTCCAATTGCGGCTCTGGTGGAATGATTTAGGCAAAGAAGGGCATGACGAAATCAAGAAGTATCTGAAAGGCCTCACGAGTTTGTTGGATATCAGGCCACGAGGAGATATCATAAGGGCACTAGTCCCCCACTGGGATCCTGCGCACAATGTCTTCCATTTCTCGGATTTTGAACTTACCCCAACTTTAGAAGAAATAGCAGGGTATATCGGCAGCACTGAGACTCCTTTGAGGCACAAATATCTGATTGCTCCAAGAGCTGTAGCAATACACCGGTTTCTGGACTCCTTAAAGATAGTCAGAACAATTCATAACCCTGACTTGGCAAAAGGCTTTTGCAGCATGAGTTTCATATATCAAAGATATGGTCACATAGGAGGATTCGACAAGCCAGAAAACCAGTTGTGCAGCAAAAGTAATCGTCAAAAGTGGGAAGAACATAGACGGATTGCTTTCATGATAACTTTCTTAGGACTACTAGTATTCCCAAGAAAAGACGGGAATATTGACATAAAGATAGCAGGGGTCGTCAGTACGTTGCTCACACAGAGAGATAGTACGTTGGCGCCCATGATAGTATCTGATATGTTCCGGGCTCTCACGTCTTGCAAAGCCGGAGGAAGCTTTTTCGAGGGTTGCAATTTGTTGTTGCAAATGTGGATGACCGAACACCTATGTCACCGAGCCCAGTTTCTGAGCCATGGATCCGCTGAAAAGACCTGCATAGAGGAGTTCTATACCAGAGTTAATGAGACCTACCTACCGGAAGGAGTCACAGCATGGACCTCATATTTCCATACCCTCAACGCCAGTCAAATACAGTGGGCGCTAGGATGGTTACCGATCGACGAAGTCATATACATGCCAGCAGCCAGGCCCCATTTTCTCTTAATGGGACTTAAGAGCATTCAACCATACGCGCCGCATCGGGTTTTAAGGCAACTTGGGAGGTATCAGATAGTGCCGAAAGACGAGGATCTGAGCATCCAGGTAATCGAGATCAGTCCCGACGGCCAGTTTCCTGAAGCAAGGGTTCGTCAAATTTGGAGCCAATGTCAATACTTAGAAGCAAATACTTGTGTAATGAATCGGGCAAAAGGGGAAGTTTCGCCCGGGTATCAGGCCTGGTACAAAGGGGAGACATCATCTGGAAGGCCGACCAAAAGACCTCACCTGCAAGAATTTGCCAAATCTTCACAAGAGCAGTGGGGCTGGTTGGCCAAAGAGCGGGAATATCTTGCCGAAACAGGCAAACTGAAGCAACAAGTTCAGGATATGAGGTTTGAATGCCAATTACAGTCTGCTGCCCACAAGGGAGAAAAGAACAGATTAATCAGAGAAGGCGAGATCCTCAAAGCTCAGATACGGAGGATGAAAAAGGCGGCTGATAACCAGCTGAGAAGCCGGGCGGATAAAAGATTGATAGCAGGGTTAAAGGATCAGGTTGCGGAATGTCAGGAAGATTTGGAAAGAGCCAAGGCTAGCACAGCAAGATTGCGGACCAAGTGGGCAAAGGGAACAATGGCCCGGAGGCAGCGCCTGCAACAAGTCATAAGGGATTATGAACTGAGCATCGGGACATTAAGGGAAACAAATGCCTCTTTTCAAGAGAGGATCTTCAAGCAAACACGAGATGCCCAAGCCGACAGAAGGCGATGTTACGATGCAATGACCAGAATGGAAAGACAAATGGAGATGTTCCAGGATCAGCTTGCCAACAATGCGCAAACACTAGGATTGAAGAACCGACAGATAAGGCATTTGTTCGCAGAAAGGGACAACATTCGAGGAAGGATCGACGAGATTGGGCATTACATCTACATGAGATGCCTGGCATGCGAGCAAATGCCTCGGAAGACCCTCCTTGTTTCCATCATGGGTTGCGTCCACCGAATCATGAATGAGTTGAAAAGCCTGCAGAGGGACCTCACACCAAGGGCCGCGGAAAGGCCGAATGATGCCTCGCGGGCCCCTAAGTTGGAAAATTAATCTTTGGTTGAGTCTTGTTTATTTGGCTTTGTTGCTTTTCCATATGTTGTTTTCTTTTCTTTTAGTCAAAACGGGTTAAGAACTGTGGAGTCTGTACTATTGCTATTCCTTGCTTGAAGTAATTTGTAATAGCAAAATTTTGAGAATGAATTTAACGATTTCACAAGAATTTTGTGTTTCTTTACTTTAAGGCAGAACTACGCCTGGTCTGATTCGCGCGGGGACGTGATACGTAGGCAATCCCCATAAGATTCGACCGCTTTAAATAAAGAAGGAAAAGAAAATATAAAAATAAAAAAGGGAAAAAAAAGAAAAAAAAGAAAAGAAAAGGGGATACATGAGCAAACCGGGATGACGCATGTTGTTTAAAGCAAAGCATATAGAAACGGTTAACTGCCTAGGAGCATTGCATCCTCTATGTGTTGAGATTAAATCCGTTAAACTCTAACGCTAACGAAGTTTGTTGTTGTCTGATGAAGACAGTTAGTTGTTAAAGAATTCTGGCAACACACCCTTACCAAACCAGATCCAAAGGACCGGTAGCAATAAGCATGACTACTTCAGAGAATAGTAATGAGGAAGAGAGGCCGATGAGCCAGTTGCTAAAAGAAGCGATGGAAAAGATTGAAAGGATGGGACTAGAGATGAATGCAATGCAGCTAGCCATAGCCAAAACACAAAAGAGCCCTGAAACACTGGGGCACATGCCGGAATACCCTCACTCTGGCCCTTCCACAAGCCGCCCAAATCCCCTTTATCATCAAGAAAGAAGCCCTCATGATTCCCAAGCTCCACCACCCCATCAACCTCTCCCAACACCCAATATTCCCATTTTTGTGGGACCAACATCAGCCCCTTTGCAAAGGACGACCAGTGAGCCATTGTTTCAGGCTCACGATACACAATACTATCCCCCCGAGCCTACGTTTCATGCCCCCGAACCACAGGCTTACAATCCACATTTGGAAGTGCCGGCAGAGATTGAGAAGCCGGCTAAGGCCCCTGAACAGGATGAAGTATTGAGAAAGTTCAAAAGCCTGGAGCAGTCCTTCAGGAACTTGCACGGGCTGGGCAATCAAGTCAGCGTAGCATACAAAGATCTGTGCCCTTTCCCAGACGTCCAACTCCCGGCTGGGTTCAAGATGCCTAAGTTTGATTTATATGAAGGGCACGGTGATCCCATGGCACATTTGCGGGGATTCTGTAGCAAAATGAGGGGGGCAGGCGGCAAGGATGAGCTGCTGATAGCTTATTTCGGCCAAAGTCTGAGCGGATCTGCACTAGAATGGTATACCAGGCAGGATTCCAGCAGGTGGTACACGTGGGATGATCTGGCGCAGGCTTTTGCAGGTCATTTCCAGTACAATCTCGAGATAGTCCCTGACCGTCTCACATTATTGAGAACTGGGAAGAAACCCGGGGAAAGTTTTCGCGAGTTCGGGTTCCGCTGGAGAGAGCAAGCAGCTAGAGTCGATCCTCCCATGAGAGAGGGAGAGATGGTGGACTATTTCTTGCAGACACTGGATCCAACCTATTTTGGTCACTTGGTGACAACAGTTGGAAAATCTTTCAACGAGGTGGTCAAGATAGGGGTCATGATAGAAGAGGGTCTGAGGTCTGACAAAATCTTGAACTATTCGGCACTCAAAGCCACAACCCAGGCTATTCAAAGCGGCACGGGAGGTGCGCTGAGAAGAAAGAAAGAAGAAGTTGCCTCGATCGAGGCAGGCAGTTAGTCCGGATCTGGCAGGCCACACTACAACCAACCCAGACCTCACAGGACAAACTACCCATACAACCCACCACATCACTACTATCCACCCCAAGAACCGCATTTCACCGTCCATCAAGCCCAGACATACGCCCAACCTCCGGTTCGCCCGCAAGGGCGTGCGCCGGCTCCCCACAACACATACCCAGCTCCACATAATAACTACCACCACAAAACACCTATCCTCCACCGAGGGCGTATAGAAACCCTTCAGGGGCAGGCTTCCGGGGAAATCCAGATGCTAGGAATGACAGGTTGCGGAAGCAGAGAACTTTCACGGAGTTGGGAGAAACCTACACCGCTTTGTTCCACAAGCTGAGGCAATTGGGTTTGGTTAGTCCTGTCCAGACTCGAGAACCAAATCCCCCACCTCAGAATTTGGATCGATCAATAAGTTGTGAATACTGCTCAGGGATGCTCGGGCATGACACCGAGAAGTGTTGGAAGTTAAGGCATGCCATACAGGATCTTATCGACACCAATAAGATCGAGGTCCAGACACCAGAAGCTCCTAACATCAACCAAAACCCACTGCCAGCGCACCACGAAACTCACATGATTGAGTTGGTGTGTGAGGGAGGAGAATTGAGAAAACCCTCACAAACAGTGATGATGATCCAAGCCGCCCCGAAAGAAGTCTCAACCAGTGGAGGAACGAGTGTACAGTCGCAGGGAGAAGGCGTCAAGCCGGTAGTGATATTGGGAAAGAGCCCGTCCGCCATAACAAGCAAACCCGAGCCAAGCAAGTTGGTAATACCAGGGATCCCGCCCACACCGGCGGTCGTGTTGAAAGGGGTATGTAGAGAACGGGTGACCATAAAGCCTGTGGTCCAGCTGCCGATGATTGACAGCAGGGCTGTGCCTTGGAAATATGAAAAGGCGGTGGTGATGTACAAAGGAAAACAGGTGGAAGAAGTCAGTTGTGAAGCGCAAGGGCTGACTCGATCAGGTCGATGTTTTGCTCCGGTGGAGCTAAGAAGAACCAACCCAGTTGCAACCAAGAAACCTGTGTCCGAAGAAGAGGCTGAAGAGTTCCTGAGGAAGATGAAAGTACAGGACTATTCTGTGGTCGAACAGCTGAGAAAAACACCGGCCCAGATCTCACTGTTGTCGTTACTGATCCATTCTGAGGAGCATCGTCGGGCCCTGTTGAAGATATTGAACGAAGCTCATGTACCCAGTGAGATTTCTGTAAACCACCTGGAAACCATTGCCAGCAAGATTTTCGAGGTGAACAGGGTAACATTCTCAGATGATGACCTGCCGGTGGAAGGTACGGAGCATAATAAAGCTCTATACCTAGCTGTCAAATGTGAAGACTCGGTGGTAACTCGAGTATTGGTGGATAACGGCTCAAGCGCCAATATTTGCCCACTATCTACCTTGAACCAGTTAAAGATCGACCACGGAAGGATCCACAAGAACAGTATCTGTGTCCGAGGGTTTGACGGAAACGGAACAGCTACTGTAGGGGATGTTGTACTTGAACTGACCATTGGTCCGGTCCTGTTTACCATGGAATTCCAGGTGTTGGACGCCACAGTATCTTATAACCTGCTGTTGGGACGACCCTGGATTCATGCAGCCAAAGCGGTGCCTTCCACCCTACATCAGATGGTGAAGTTCGAGTGGGAAAGACAAGAGGTCGTGTTACACGGCGAGGATACAACGTGCACCATGGGCGGAACCATTGTACCTTTCATAGAGACCGCTGATGACAAAGGTCCTTGGGTCTACCAGATTTTCGATACAGGGTCGGCCAACAAAATTTCTGAAGGAGAAATCATCCCGCACCCTAGGGTAGCTGCCGCAACAGTCATGATGGTCTCAGAAATGCTGGGTAATGGATTTGTGCCGGGAAAAGGCCTAGGAGTCGAGCTTCAAGGGATTGTCCAACCTGTCTCCCTTCCTAAAAATCTGGAAACTTTCGGATTGGGGTTCAAACCAACCGCAGCAGATAGGAAGCAAGCGCGAAAAATGAAGAAGAGGGTTTGGTTTCTGCCTAAACCAGTGCCACGTCTCTCAAGGTCTTTTGTCAAAGCAAGTGCCAAGGGGTCGCCGGTCCCAAAGATTCGAGGACCTTTGATCGGTATAAATGAAGACCTGAATCAGAGTTTTGAGAGGCTATTCGCGGATGTCAGTATGGTGGAAGCTGGAGAAGGTTCCAGCAGAGCAGAGATACAGTTTGTGGGGCCCAAGGCCAAGACCAACAATTGGACAGTTACTCCTCTTCCTGTCCGAGGGGAGTCTTGGTAGTAGGCTTTGATTTATGTTTTGTGTGTTTTGTTTTGTCCGGATTATTCAAGGGTGTAATCCAAATTTTACTTTCGTTTTGTAAAAGTGTGAACCCTTTTATCCCGCAAGTTTAATAAAGTTCTTTTCTTTTGTCCCATTTTAATTTTGTTTTGTTCTTTTTCTTTCTGAACAGTTCTCTTTTTACTGGTTCTAATGACATGGCATGCACAGCGGATCTTCGACCTAGTCTAATAAATCAATCTGAAACCGACTCAATGATGCAAGAGGTCGTTTGTGACGATGAATCTGAATGTGACGAAGGGGAAGCCTTCGAAGAGATAAACCGAGAACTGTGCCAATTTGAAGAGAAACCCAAGCCTAACCTGAATGACACTGAGGCTGTGAATCTAGGAGACGCTGATAACGTCCAAGAGACCAAAATTAGCATCCACATTGAGCCGAATGTCAGAGAAGAATTGATCAAAACCCTCATGGAATTCAAAGATGTTTTTGCATGGTCATATGACGATATGCCTGGATTAAGCACCAATTTAGTGGTTCACAAATTGCCCACTGACCCGGCATACCCTCCGGTCAAGCAAAAACTAAGGAAATTTAAAACAGAAATGAGTGTAAAGATCAAAGAAGAAGTGATTAAGCAGTTGCAAGCGAAGGTCATTCGGGTCACTCGATATCCCGAGTGGTTGGCCAATGTGGTACCAGTCCCAAAGAAGGATGGAAAAATCAGGGTGTGCGTCGACTACCGCAACCTCAACAAAGCAAGTCCCAAGGACAATTTTCCACTACCCAACATTCATATCCTGATCGATAATTGCGCTGGGCGCGAGATCGGATCCTTTGTGGATTGCTATGCGGGTTATCATCAGATCCTAATGGACGAAGAAGATGCGGAAAAAACAGCGTTTATTACGCCATAGGGAACTTACTGCTATCGGGTAATGCCGTTCGGATTGAAGAACGCCGGGGCAACATACATGCGAGCAATGACTGTTGTATTTCATGACATGATACATAAAGAAATCGAGGTGTACGTCGATGATGTGATCATCAAATCTTGGCGTCAGGAGGACCATGTAGCAGACCTAAGGAGATTTTTCCAAAGACTCCGAAGGTATGATATCAAGCTTAACCCGGCCAAATGCGCATTCGGGGTTCCATCAGGAAAGTTGCTAGGATTCATCGTCAGTCGACGGGGGATTGAGTTAGACCCATCCAAAATTGAATCCATCCGAGATTTGCCACCGCCAAGGAACAAAACAGAGGTAATGAGTTTGCTGGGTAGACTCAATTACATCAGCAGGTTCATCGCTCAACTCACAGCAACTTGTGAGCCCATATTTCGGCTGCTGAGAAAGGATGCTGCGGTAGGTTGGACGGCAGAGTGTCAGGAGGCTTTCGACCAAATCAAAGGGTATCTGTCTAATCCACCCGTATTGGTCCCGCCTAAGCCCGGGAAGCCCCTAATTCTTTACCTGACGGTCTTGGAAAATTCATTTGGTTGTGTGTTGGGGCAACATGATGACACAGGAAGGAAGGAGCAAGCCATCTACTATCTTAGCAAGAAATTCACAGTACATGAGGTCAAGTACACTCAACTCGAGAAAACATGTTGCGCCCTAACTTGGGTAGCTCAGAAGTTGAAACACTACCTGTCTTCGTATACTACTTATCTCATATCCCGCTTGGACCCATTGAAGTATATCTTTCAGAAACCTATGCCCACGGGAAGGTTGGCAAAATGGCAAATTCTGCTCACAGAGTTTGATATCGTCTATGTAACGAGGACGGCCATGAAAGCCCAGGCGCTGGCAGACCATTTGGCAGAGAATCCCGTTGATGAAAAATACGAGCCCTTAAGAACGTATTTTCCTGACGAAGAGGTAATGCATACAAATGAGTTGGAATTGCCTGAGGAACCGGGTTGGAAGCTTTTCTTCGATGGAGCTGCAAACGCGAAAGGGGTTGGAATAGGAGCAGTACTCATTTCTGAAACAGGACGGCATTATCCTGTTACGGCTCAACTACGCTTCTATTGCACCAACAATATGGCCGAGTATGAGGCTTGCATTCTGGGTCTGCGCTTGGCTGCTGACATGGATGTCCAAGACGTCTTGGTCTTGGGAGACTCGGACCTCTTGGTACATCAAATTCAGGGTGAATGGGAAACACGAGATCTAAAGCTCATACCATACCGACAATGCTTGCATGATCTGAGCAAGCAATTTCGATCGGTGAAGTTCAAACACATCCCGAGAGTTCACAATGAGGTTGCGGATGCCTTGGCCACCTTAGCATCAATGCTGCACCACCCTGACAAAATGTATGTTGATCCTCTACACATCCAGGTCCGTGATCAGCACGCCTACTGCAATGCCATAGAAGAAGAAGCAGATGGCGAACCCTGGTTTCATGATATCAAGGAATACCTCAGAATGGGGATATATCCAGAACATGCCTCTAGAGACCAAAAAAGAGCCCTTCGGCGTTTGTCGAATGGTTTCTTCCTCAGTGGAGGAAGTATTGTACAAAAGAACCCCGGATTTGGGATTGTTGAGATGCATAGATGCCAGTCAAGCAACGACGGTTATGGCAGAGGTACATGCTGGAGTTTGTGGGCCACACATGAGCGGATATGTATTGGCAAGAAAGATCCTTCGAACAGGGTGTTATTGGCTCACCATGGAACACGACTGTATCACTTTTGTGAGGAAATGCCATCAGTGCCAGATACATGGAGATTTGATTCATTCTCCGCCAACAGAGTTACATACGATGTCAGCACCCTGGCCGTTTGTGGCATGGGGCATGGATGTCATTGGGCCCATCGAGCCGGCAGCATCCAACGGTCATAGGTTCATTCTAGTGACCATTGATTACTTCACCAAATGGGTTGAGGCTAAAACCTTCAAATCAGTAACCAAGAAGGCAGTGGTGGACTTTGTTCACTCCCATATCATCTGCAGATTTGGGATCCCAAAAGTGATCATCACGGATAACGGTGCGAATCTTAATAGCAGCTTGATGAGAGAGGTATGCCAACAATTCAAGATTACACACCGCAATTCCACCCCATATCGTCCCAAGGCGAATGGAGCAGTCGAAGCAGCCAATAAGAATATCAAGAAGATACTGCGAAAAATGGTGGAAGGGTCCAGACAATGGCACGAGAGATTACCCTTTGCTTTGTTGGGTTACCGCACTACCGTCCGAACTTCCATAGGCACAACTCCTTATTTGTTGGTGTATGGAACTGAGGCCGTAATACCAGCGGAGGTCGAAATTCCGTCCCTCCGAATTGTCGCTGAAGCCGGGATTAATGATGATGAATGGGTCAAAGCTCGATTGGAACAGTTGAGCCTGATAGATGAGAAAAGATTGGCAGCAGTGTGTCATGGTCAGCTGTACCAGAAGAGAATGGCAAGAACATATAATAAGAAGGTGCGCCCCAGGAAGTTTGAAGTAGGGCAGCAGGTATTGAAGAAGATCCTCCCACATCAGGTCGAGGCAAAAGGCAAATTCGCCCCAAATTGGCAAGGGCCTTATATCGTGACCAGAGTATTGACCAACGGTGCTTTGTGTTTGACAGATGTCGAGGGGAGATGTGTCGACATGGCTATCAATTCTGATGCAGTCAAGAGATATTATGCGTAATTTCTTTAATTATGGCAATTTTTGGTTTATTTGTTTGTATTTGGCATTTATTGGATAATGAGATGACGGAGGCAATTCTTTCTTCTATCCAAACACTTTTAACCCTTGCTTCCCCCTTTGAGCCTTAAGTAATTCTTTCATACCCCTGTTTTGGAATCACTAATGGAAAAGACATGAAAAAAAAAGAGAAAAAGAAAAGAGAAAGAAAATGAAAAGAAGGAAAAGGAAAAAAGAAGAAGATAAAATCATAAGAAATACAAAACCGTGGGAACTACGTTTGACCTGATTCCTCGAAGAGGATACGTAGGCGCCTCACAACTCGGTCATAGTGTGCATCATAGCGAATATAGGATGCATAATGTACATAGTGTGCATAATAGGCACAGTGTGCGTAACGCACATAGCGCAACATAAGTGTAAAAAATAAATTCCCCAAGCAAGAAAACTGGGGCAGAGGTTATGTTTTAAGTTCCAACAAAGGTTTGATTCCAAAAGTTGTAGCACATCACCCATCAAATTATTTTCATTTTTATAGCCTTTCTTTAACCCCACACCAAAACCAACATCAACGTCCAAAAGACCTCCCGATCAATGTCCAAGAGATGCCAAGTCAGGCAAATAAGACCGAGAATAATACACCGATCCCCAGCAAAGAAGAGGATCGTAAGATTGGGAATGAATCGATGATCAAAGGAATCTCCAGAAGAGAGGGTCGTATCTACAACACCCCGATTCCTCGAAAGAAATAAAAGGAGAGAGTCTTATCGGTGAAAACCTTCACAGGCACCGAGAGGCGATGTAAGATGAGGAATATGAAATGAGAGAGTCTTATTGGTGAAAACCTTCACAGGCACCATAAGGCGCCGGGAGATGAGAGAAAAGAGAGAGTCTTATTGGTGAAAACCTTCACAGGCACCATAAGGCGCCGGGAGATGAGAGAAAAGAGAGAGTCTCATTAGTGAAAACCCCTCGAAGGGCACTATGAGGCGACAAGACAAATCAACAAAAGCTACCACATTCGCAACGAAATGGACACTCATTTATCATCCCCAGTAAGTTAGACCATCAGGCAAATCAATTGATACAAATAGACTGGGTCGGGAATCTATGGTGCACGACATGATCACGAGGACCAGTCATGTCCTCCAGATAAGTTCTTCTGAGTTTCTTCTCCCACCAAATATTGGTTCAGAAAGATTTTCTCCTTTTTCTATCTTTTATTTCTTTTCCTAAAATGTGTCTTGAAAGGATTTTTCAAAGCTTACTACCAGAAACCGGAGGGGAATTCATCCAATGTAGGATAATACAAACAGTCTTAAAGGCCGATCCCAGGCAATGCAGTGATCGTGCCCGGCAATTTTGGAGGAAGTAAGCTCATAAAGGGAGTGGTTTCGGGAGTTAAAAACAGACTCCCACAGTATGTGCTTAAAGAGAAAGCAGAAAAGGGGATTAATTGAAAGCCAATCCCCCAGCAGGCTAGAGACCCCCAGCAGGCAACTCTGCCCATTAATCAATTATGGGGACATAAAGCAAGAAAAGGGGAAGAGAGAAAAATCGTTCGCCGGAAAGGCACCCTCTACCACCACGATTAAAACTAATTAAATTCTTTTGTCTGCTGCAGGAAAACAAAGGATTGATGATGGCAGCGAGAGGCAACGCCAGGGAAGTCACCAAAACCGGGGCAGGAAATTTTTTACCGATTGTCAAAATTTTCTCGGAAGAACGGGGAAACAATTTCGAATACATTTAAGTTCTAGGTCGCCCACCAGTATAATGCGGGAATACTTTTAAGTTCTAGGTCGCCCACCAGTAAAATGCGGGAATACATTTAAGTTCTAGGTCGCCCACCAGTAAAATGCGGGAATACATTTAAGTTCTAGGTCGCCCACCAGTATAATGCGGGAATACTTTTAAGTTCTAGGTCGCCCACCAGTAAAATGCGGGAATACATTTAAGTTCTAGGTCGCCCACCAGTAAAATGTGGGAATACATTTAAGTTCTAGGTCGCCCACCAGTATAATGCGGGAATACTTTTAAGTTCTAGGTCGCCCACCAGTAAAATGCGGGAATACATTTAAGTTCTAGGTCGCCCACCAGTAAAATGCGGGAATACATTTAAGTTCTAGGTCGCCCACCAGTATAATGCGGGAATACTTTTAAGTTCTAGGTTGCCCACCAGTAAAATGCGGGAATACATTTAAGTTCTAGGTCGCCCACCAGTAAAATGCGGGAATACATTTAAGTTCTAGGTCGCCCACCAGTATAATGCGGGAATACATTTAAGTTCTAGGTCGCCCACCAGTATAATGCGGGAATACATTTAAGTTCTAGGTCGCCCACCAGTATAATGCGGGAATACATTTAAGTTCTAGGTCGCCCACCAGTAAAATGCGGGAATACATTTAAGTTCTAGGTCGCCCACCAGTAAAATGCGGGAATACATTTAAGTTCTAGGTCGCCCACCAGTAAAATGCGGGAATACATTTTGTCTGTTCATTCCATATTCCAGGTCGCCCACAAGTATAAATGCAGGCATGTCATTACCAATAGGATACGCACTTCCTCAGTTTAGTTTCACCATAGGAGACGCACTTCCTAAATTTAATCTTACCAATAGGAAACCCGCCTGTAGAACGGAGTTTGTTGTAGGACAAAGAAAAATAGAAATCAGGCGTCCACCTGGAGAACAAAGACAAAGAAAAATAGAAATCAGGCGTCCACCTGGAGAACAAGGACAAAGAAAAGAAGAAATCAGGCGTCCACCTGGAGAACAAGGACAAAGAAAAATAGAAATCAGGCGTCCACCTGGAGAACAAGGATAAAGAAAAGAAGAAATCAGGCGTCCACCTGGAGAACAAGGACAAAGAAAAATAGAAATCAGGCGTCCACCTGGAGAACAAGGACAAAGAAAAGAAGAAATCAGGCGTCCACCTGGAGAACAAGGACAAAGAAAAATAGAAATCAGGCGTCCACCTGGAGAACAAGGATAAAGAAAAGAAGAAATCAGGCGTTCACCTGGAGAACAAGGACAAAGAAAAATAGAAATCAGGCATCCACCTGGAGAACAAGGACAAAGAAAAGAAGAAATCAGGCGTCCACCTGGAGAACAAGGACAAAGAAAAATAGAAATCAGGCGTCCACCTGGAGAACAAGGATAAAGAAAAGAAGAAATCAGGCGTCCACCTGGAGAACAAGGACAAAGAAAAATAGAAATCAGGCGTCCACCTGGAGAACAAGGACAAAGAAAATAGAAATCAGGCGTCCACCGGGAGAACAAGGATAAAAGAAATAGAAATCAGGCACCCACCTAGAGAATAAGGGAATACAATTGAAGTATTGAAGTCAAAAGCCCGCTCATATGAGAAAGGAGCACACTTAGAATCAATGAAGCAGAGGAATACAACAGGAATCCCCAGCAGGAAGCAATAAAAATCCCCAGCATTCACAAAAGGCTGGTCAAAAAGACAACAAGAAAACAAGAGGGGAAAAGAACCCAAGGTACGGAAGCGGAGAACAGATGTGGTCCGCTCAAGAACTAGCACCTACAACTAGCAGTATCAAGGTTCAAATCTGAAGTCTGTATGAAGCACCATTCAAGACTCAAGACCAAGTTTCAGAAGACTTATAGATAGGAATCCCTGTAACTAGTAGCTGATAGGCTTAGTTAGTCTTTTTCAGTCTTCATTTTGTTGTAACGACAGGACCGCGGACCGGAACCTCAACGGAACGGCACCTCGATCGGCTCTTCACCTCGGTACACTCTACCATCTCTCTCATTCCCGAACTACACGTGGCCTGATTCCTGTATAACCAAGGATATGTAGGCAGCTCAGATACCAGGGCTCGGTCACATTCCCTCCCTTTCCTTAAGTGTAGTCCGTCCAAGTAATGGTCGGGTCAAAAACACGTCTAGTCGTTCTTTGTCGGAAAACTCTTCGTGTTTCCAGTCAAAGAGGGGCAGCTGTAAGCACGTGATTTTTGACCCTCCCCGAGGATTTTCACATTTTTTTAGCATAAATATGTAATTGGGTCCAATATAGTCATTTTAACTATTTTACTTTATTTCGTTGCAAAAAGAAAAATCACAAAAATATATATATAATTTTAGTTTATGTATTTTTCATAAACTTGAAAAATACAAAAACATATTGTACTTTATTTTGGTACTTTATATAAATTCAAAAATTACAAAAAATATATATAATTCTATTAATGTTTTGTAGTCGTTTTAATACAAAAAATATTATTTTATATTTTGTCTTTATTAAAAAACGAAAATTACAAAAAAATAGTTTTATTAATATTTTATAGTCATTTTAACTTTGAAAAAATACAAAAATATTACTTCATATTTTATCTTAATATTTACGAAAATTACAAAAATAGTTTTATTAATATTTTGTAGCTATTTTAAATCCTTAAAAATATTTAAAAAGATATAGTTTTGTTAAATACTAGTCTTATTTTTGGTAGTTATTTTGCTTACATAGGACTAGTTAAGCAGCGTGTTCCTATTTCTCGGGTCCGGGCAAAAGAATAATATTCGGGTTCAAACTACCCGGTTTTAGGCCTAATTTTCGGACCTAGCCCATAATAAACCGAGTCCAGGACACGTGGGGAACCCCACCACGCGTGGGGGACATATGCCTTGAACCCCACCACGCGTGGAGCTCATTTTTCTGGGCAAACCCATGCTAAATACACGGACAAAAACATGTTGAAGGGAGGAGATTCGAGAGGATTAAAAAAAGAAAGAAAAAAGACTGTGCATCGTCTTCTTCCTCTCCATCGACGAAAACCAGAAAAAACCATCGTCGACCACTGTTCATCTTCTCCAAAAGGAGAAGAACAAAACCCTAACGCTCCCTCCATTGAAGCAACCCGTCACCTCCACGTCCAACCACCATTGTTCCACCTCCCTCAACAACTCCATCACCACCATTGTTGTCCACCCCGGCTCCTCCCAACTCCGTCGACCACTGCCCACACTCCCAAACACCACCCCGTCACAACCCAACACCACGACCAACAGCTCCCCCCCCTCGTCGTCAACCTCCAGCCCAGTCCGTCACCTTCGACCACGACCAACGACAATAACCCAACACTGACCACCAAGCTTCCAACGAACCTCCATCAACAAACCTTCAGCTCCCATCACCACCATCACCCTCGTTCCCACCGTGAAACCACCATAAACAAACCCTACTCACTCCGTCAACAACCTCACGTCCAAACCCACCTGCTCGTCGACCACCTGCTCCAACAGACCACCCTCCTCCTCCCAGCTCCACCATCATCATTACCCAGCTCCTCGACCTCACGTCCGAAACCAACAAACCACCAGCAACAACCCTACCCAAAAAACCAGTCGCGACCAGCTCCCCCATCGACTCCCTCACGTCGAAACACCATCACCCTGCTGTCCAAACGACCCCTTTCGTTCCATTCTCTCGAACCAACCTGCTGCATCGAGAAAATCCAGCAGCAGCCAGCATCTTGTGCGTTGACAGTTTTGGCCAAGCTTTCAGTCTCCATCGAGGTCGTTGCCGTTCGTCGAGGTCTGGTACGTCGAGGTTGTTCCGAGGTTTCGTCGTTGTCCCTCGATTCAGTGAGGTCCGACTTAAGTTCCGTCGGAGTCGTGTTTGTCGTTCTGAGTTTGTCGAGGTGCAAAGGTTAGTAAACCTCGATGTATTAGATAAATAAACTTTACGTTGAATGTTCGAGATGCAATATAAAAATTGGTATGGAAATTTTCTGCCTATGTTTCATTGTCTGCATTTTGGTTCATTTTCATGTTATGTTATTCTTGTTTATTTGATGTCATTTAATTAAGTTGGACTAGTCGTTCTATGACACAAGTTTGACGTTAATCTGTTCGTCCTTTCCTTTGGTTAGGTCATTCGGAAAAAAATAGTATTAGTGCATGCTGTTACTACTCCCGAAACACTCATTCACTAAACTCCTTTTATTAAACTTCTAACAAGTCATGGGATTTTAGTTGTAAAGAGGCTGTAAGTTTTAGTATTGTTAAAGACGTAAAAATGGCATCCTTTTAAAAATATAAAAAAAATAATAATAAAGAATAAAATGAGACGAGCCTCGCCGAATAAAAGGGACAAATTGCGGGTCCCTCACAAAATATATGTATTAAATACTTAGATTCCGGGATGGGCCGTTTAACAAATTTCACGGCCCTCCCCAAGAATAATAATGCGTTGGTTGCTTTAGGCGCGTCTTAATAATGTATCTCCCTAAACTCGGGTGCACATTTATGTGACCCAAATCCAAATCTCAACTAAATCGAAATGCCTCTCTAATCACGGGTACATTGACTGTGACGTGGTTCGAGATGCATGTCCATGACGTTGCAAATTCATTAGAAATAAAGAACGAGGTGAGCCTCGCCAAATAAAAATACAAATTGCGGGGCCCTCAATAAATATTGCTTTAAAAATTGTTTAGGCTTCGGGATGGACCGTTTAGTAAAATTCCACGGTCCTACCCAAAATAAATACGCTAGTCGCTTTAGGCGCGCCTTTAATAATTTAATTTCCTTAAACTCGGGTGCACATTGATGTGACCCAAATCCAAATCTCAACGGAGTCAAAGTGTGTCGACGACCACGGGTACATTGATTGTAACGCGGTTCGAGATACATTTTCACAACGTTGCAATTCTTGATAAAAACAGTAAATGATAAAAGCGGTTAAAAGTTAAATTTTGCACATAAGTTCACACTTGTATAAAATCAGATAATCAAGCCGAATATAACAGTTGAGCGACCGTGCTAGAACCACGGAACTCGGGAATGCCTAACACCTTCTCCCGGGTTAACAGAATTCCTTATCCGGATTTCTGGTACGCAGACTGTAATATAGAGTCATTATTTTCCTCGATTCGGGATTAAAATTGGTGACTTGGGACACCCTAAATCTCCCAAGTGGCGACTCTGAAATAAATAAACAAATCCCGTTTCGATTGTCCTTTAATTGGAAAAAACTCCCCCCGCGCCCCGCGGGTGCGTAAAAAGGAGGTGTGACAATACCACATACGCCCAGATTTCTTTAAATCGTACAAAGATTTTTATAATTTGATCGTGTACATTTTCTGAGACTTTGAATTATATGCTTCAAGCATTTTAAATCCTTCAGGGATCTTTATAGAGATTTGATCAAATGAGTTATACAGGTTATGACTTGCATTTAAATAGCATGACATCTTCAGGTGTCTGGACTACTGGTCCGATCCTCACAATATTTTACAGTATTGTGCACTATATTGTATCAAATATATCATCGACGATCATTTTGTATCGGTTCGCAAGCGACATAACTTGTTGAGATCTCATCACTTTCTTTATTTTCAGATACTTGAATTTCCTCTGGAGTTTCATGAAATGTTATGTCGTGGGCTCTTCTAGAGCTCATTTCCTTCTCGTTATGATAATTTTGATCATTAGGTCCTTATCATTTTTCAAGGATTGTTACCTTTGGAACCGATTGGTCTACCACGCTTCATGCATAAAGTAAACTCTATCCTTCAGGGACTTTAAATTTTAATAGGAGCATTTGCAGTTGAAATATAATATTTGATTTTGGATAAGCAAATGCTTCTGGCATTTGACTTGAATTATGTTCTAAGTGAGGATCATATTAATGATAATTCTATTCATATAGCATATTTTTCAGCTATTTATTTCATCCCCCAAATGTTAGAAAACTAACATATATTCCCAATATTTTTTTGGGGAAAACATACCTTTGTGCATTGTGGTAGAGAAATTAACCATATACCACATATCAAAAGATAGTAAAAATATTTAGTTTCTAATCCTAAACCAATTGTGAGGGGAGGACTTATCATATATTGTTGGTCTGATGCATACAAGTGTTGTTATATGCAATTTAGAAAATCTTAGACCAACACATGAAGCTTTATTCTCATAAGCAATGACTTAGCCATTAATAGGAGGTATTCAATGCTAAAAGAGCTTGGATATAAACCAGCATTATCAAGATGAACTGTCTTGATTTCATAATCTGAAAGTTTTGCTCTTAGTTGAGAAAAGCAATTTCAAATGCCAAACTGCAGGTTGACAATGAATACACATGTAACCATCTTATATATGCATCTATAAGTGGTTCACATGATAGGTGATTGAGCCCATATTCACCTTTTATATATTTCAGAATCAGGGGTCTTAGTCCCAACTTTAGCTGGTATAATCAATTTATTATGAGAACAAGCAAAACAGGAGAATTCTTGAAGAATCTTCTAGTTCTTCACTATATGCTTATCTGAATTCTCAAATAGCTCAGTTAAAAATGGCAAATAAAAACTTCAAGTTTATCATGGCATGTGTTATCTCTTAGTAAACTTCTAAGTTTACTATGACATAAACTTTTGCATTAGTAAACTTCTGATTTACTGTGACTACTTTTGCATTAGTAAACGTTTGGTTTACTCTAATACATGATATAGTACAAAATTGAAGAATAAGGCGGGTAATTTCTCACATACATATTATTTTACCCCCTATGATTGTGGAAACATGAAGATTTTTGATCTTCCAATTATTTGTAGTCTCAATATGATAGTCATTTTTATTAGTAAACTTCAAGTTTACTACAACATGTGTTTTGACCATAATCATATAATATGAATGACATATTTATATATAAGCTCTTCAAGAGCCTTCATTCATTACCCACAATCTAATATTTATCGAACATTACTGGTGTCATATGTATTCTAGATAAATAGATAGCTCTTAGGGAGCTTTTGATATATTTGTACTATCAAATATTACTCAGACACTTCTGGTATCATGAGAGAAAATTATAATAAAATGAACATTATAAAGACAATTCTAAATTTATAAATGTAAGAAATTAAGAATTTCAGTATTTTTATCACCAACTTTATGACAAATATCACCTTCAGGGAGAAACGCCATTAACATCTGAATATTTTATATCAAAGCAGCAACCACATAATCATTACATCCTTCAGGGAAAGATAAATGAGTTGTTATTTCCTTCGGGGAACTTGATAACTAACCATAACATATTAATGTGGTTGTAGTACAAAGCATTCTTTGTAGAATGCTTTTGCCTTAGAATGATATTTAATAAAATTATTCAAGATATTTTACGTACAACGAGTACGTGTGACAATGATCTTTATGTCACAAAAATAAGATTTATATCCTTTGTTATTCTACCTCTTCAGGAGGTGAGTTGTGGCATTTCTTCATTCACTCCAGGGAGTGAAAATGTGCTTCAAAAATAACTTGAATAGCTTGTTATTTTATTTAAGCACAGAAAGACAGAGTTTCATAATATCTTCCTTCTTCAGGAGAAAATTTCAGTTGTGTTACTTCTTCAGGAGTAAATTTAAAATACGAAAAAATGAGTATATATTCTCTCAATCATATTACCTCTTTTGTAGGTGAATTGTAATCTATTTACATCAAAAGTGCGTTCATATTTACTAGCTTTATTAATATTGTCACATTCACTTCGGGGAATGGATTAATATTTATCAAATGTTCTCATCCTTCAGGGAACGAAACATAATTATCTGAACGTGCATTAATCACACCAAATCGTGTGATGCTTCAACCTCTTTTAAGATAATGCTACTTCAGGAGCAAATCGAGGCATGCAAGTAATATAGAGAAATTTTCTCTGGCTTATCTTCAGTTGTAACCATAGAAAACCTAAATTATCACTTCTGGTGGTTATAGGCATATACCACTTCTGGTGGTTAACAAAATTTAGTTATAATGAGATATACGAAACATAACCACTTCTGGTGGTTGTATATTTCTTGTAAACTCTGCTGGAGTTTAAGTGGATCTAACAATATTATCCACTTTATAATCCTTTATTATTATGATAATTAGGATGAAGAAAATAAATATCAAAATAGGTACTGTATACATAGCATATAACCAAGCAATCGATGATCAAGATATTAAACCAAATATAAGCAAAAGACTCAAGTTACTTTACACAAATTTGGCCAATCCAGACGTAAGTGATAGCCACATCTCTACCGCCAAGAAGAAAAGCTCACCACCTCAAGGATATAATCTGCCTTATGATGCTTGGAATGAACAAGATCTAACCACAGATGTAAGAGCGTCGCCTTACATCGGATATGAACACTGAAATAGAAATTAAATTTAAAGTAAGTGCTCAAAATGGTAGAGTCTCGTGCTGATAACGTTTTATAAAATAAAGACTTTAAAGTAAAGAAGCCGAAGATAAGTAGAGAGATATATTTATTATTCAATCTCAAATTCATGTACATAATGAATTGAAATCTCCTCTACTTATAGAAGAAAGGAAGCTGCTGTGTAAGCTGCTACTGTAAGCTGCTGTGTAAGTTACTTGTAAGCTGCTACTGCAAGCTGCTGTGTAAGCTGCTATTGCAAGCTGCTGTGTAAGCTTCTTGTAAGTTGCTACTGTACTAGATATAGATAATCTTCAGTCGGGGTAATATTTATCCATAACGGAGTACAGAAATGATAAGCTTCTTCAGGAAGCTTATATACAACGGAGTACTAAATGAACATCCATAATATAATATATAGATTTATAACAAGAGATAAATATTTATATGCTGTGGTAAAAATTATTTCTTTGATGAAGCACGCTGTAAAAGGTCGGTGGTGTGGTTGTGAGGTGATGGCTGGTGGACGTCGTGGTCAGGGGCGGCCCTTCCATAAAGCAAGTAAAGCAACCGCTTTAGGCTCCATATTTGTGGGGGCTTCATTTTTTTGTTACACCTAATAGACTATGTATAAGTTAGAGTCTTGTAATTGAAAAAAAATGATTTCTTTCTTTAACAAATATAGAAAAGAAGGATTTTCAATTGCTATGATTTCTATCAAGGAAATTGCACTTGAAATGAATATCAAACCTGAATTTCGTAAGAATATCGAATATGTGATATGTAGAAAGTAACAATTTGATGCGAATGTTGATAATGAAATCTCAAAATCTTTCGAAGAGTCCTTTAGAGTTGATTACTTTTATACATAATAGACAAGGCTACTTTTTCACTTCAAAATAGATTTGAACAATTCCAAGCATATGAAAATATTTTTGATTTTCTGTTCGATAGTAAAAACTAAGATCACTAGATGTTAGAAATTAAAAAAATGTTGCATTAATCTTGAATGTTCCTTAAGCATAATAATCAATTTGATATTGATGGTTTAGATTTATTTTTTGAATTAAAAGTATTAAGGAAAATATTACTATTAGAAGATAATAGTTTAATTGATACATTTGATCAAATAAAAAGATTAGATTATTTTTTCAAATGCCTAAATTGCTTATGGGATAATGTTCATAACTTATGTTACCGTTGCTTCGGCAGAAATAAGTTTCCAAAATTAATTGATGAAATCTTACCTAAGAACAACAATGTCACAACTCACAATAAAGGTTAAATAGATTGACTATATTTTCAATTAACAAATACGTATTAGGAATTGATTATAAAAAAATTATTAATAATTTTGAAAAGCTAAAAAGATAGAATTCAAATAAATAATAAATGTTTTTTAAAAAGTTAAACCCCTCATAAAGTTTGGTTTTAGACCACAAAATTTATCGGGCCGTCCGTGGCCGTGGTTGGTGCACATGGTTGGTGATGCATGTAATAGAAACGAAAGCAGATTAAATCTGTTAATTTAGTTTGAATTTATTTATGGAGATTATATCTAAATTGATATTAAATTAACAATATTTATTTTGAGTTTGAAAAAAGATTTAATCTCCATATAGAAATCTGCATTAAGTTATATAAAATTTGGTTGTGTTTTTTTAGTTTGCCTTATATGCATATAAGTTATGCAGAAGTTTATGTATTATTTTATACGCGAGAATATGGAATAAGAAATACAAATAGTAGTAATATATGAATCAAAAATATTATAATGACAAAACTGCCCTCATATAGTAAGAATAGTTTTTATGTTGTTAAAAGGTATCCAAATATTTAAAATTATACATTATATACTAATTTTCAATGTATCAAATTAAAACATTGAACAAGAAATAATCCTACATTAAAATTATTGCATTACAATCCCCAAAATGTGTAACAGTGTTCATAAAATGATTAATGTGAGCATGTGATTTTTGCCCTACATGAATTACTCCCATAAATTCAAAACAAAATAAATTCCTTTTATTTGGAACCTTTTGAGGATTTCGTGGCATTTTCTGTTAATTATTTGCATTTGTCTGTGCATTTCATTTTTGTTTAATTAATAAATACAAAAATATGATGCATTTGCATTTAGGATTTAATTTTATATTTTTTTAGATTAATTAGTAATTAGTGTTTTACAAAAATAGAAAAACCACAAAAATAACTTATTTTGCATTTTTTTTAATTCTTAGCTTTGAATTTTGGTAGTTTTCTTTTAATTTGGTATTTAATTAGTTGTGGTAATTATTTTTAGAGTTTAATTAGTTTAATTTGGTAGGATAATATTAGTTTAATAATTAATTTAGGTTTTATTTCTAATTTTGAAAAGAAAAGAAATTTTGAAATTGAAAAAGAGAAAAGATTCAAAAACAAAGAGAAGTTCGGACTTGGGCCATTTTAATTAAACCTCCATAAGCCCAATTGATACCCTGAAACCTGTACAATTCCAGCCCAAACCTTGCCCCAACCCAGTCCAAATCTCACTCTATGACCAAACGACACCGTTTCCCTTATTAAATCTGAGCCTTCGATTTCTTTTAATCAACGGTCGGGAACTGGGTCACATTTTAGTATTTAAATGTCCTAAAGCCTACCCCCTCTCAAACTCGTCTCTCTCACTTCCCATCATCAGAGACCCAAACAAAAAAACCCTAGCGCCGCCTTGGTTTTCCACCATATCCGCCTGCCAACCCCCAAATCACCCCAAATTAACACCCCAAAATCCCCATGGTTCCCTCTCCCCAAATCTCTAACTCTTTTCCCTCGAATTTATCCCGAATCCCTTAAATCTTAAATCTGAAGTCTAACCCTAAAAGGCCTTTTCTCGAAATTGGTTGCATGCAAGGTTATGTCTCGAGTTTTCTAAGTTTTTCAAGGCCAACTTACCACAAAATAATGATGGTCGCTGGTTCTTGAAAAGGAACAAGCGATTAACATTATCTTGGGTTAAGTTGGAATATCAATATCGATTTCGAGTCTATTTGGTAAGTTTCTGCATTTCCTTTTTGTTTCGTTTGGTTTTTTTTTTTGCGTTATTTCACATCTGTTCTTCTCTCGTCTATTATTTCTGTAGGTTTAGGTCTCTTCTGTTAAATTTGTTGAATTTGTTTAGCTTTTGATTTTAGGTTCTTCTTTGTTTTGTTTTCTTTTAGAATTTTCAATAATTTTGTTGGTTTGTGCATTCTACATGTTTTAACTTCTGATTTATGTTTCAGTCGATAACTATTCTTTGGTTTATTTTGTTTGGGCTTTGGGTTTCTGACCCATTTGCAAAATGAAAGGCAGCCCGTTCATTTAGTTAAGTCATTGGGTCAACTTGACCCATAGATTTCAGGGTAAAAACAAGGATCCTAAGGGGTAGTTTAGGAATTGTAGGTGGGGAAAATCTTTTGTAACTGAATAGGAAGCCTAGAAGCTGGGATTGGGACTAAAGTGAAAACCTGATTTTTAAATTAAGGGTATGTGAGCAAAAATGAGAATTTTAAAAGGGTAGAAGTGCAAATCTGAATCCCTTTTATGCTGCCCTAAGACTTTCCTATAAAAGGTTCTTTCCTTCTTTAGAAAGTCAGAATTGAGGGATTAAAAAAAAAATACTAAAAGGCAAAACGACTGAGAAAAGTTATTCTAAAAACACATTGAGATTTCTGCATCTTTTGGGGTGTGAATTGGTTCTGAATCAGCTCACTAATCTTGAATTTCAACTGGAATTTAAAAGCTTCAAAGGATTCTTGCTTTATCTGGGTGAAAAAATGGTTTAAAGAGCTAAAATTGCTGGATCTCTGGAAGCTGTTTAATTTGGTTTTACTGCTGATCTCTGCTTCTATACTTGCTGGCTTGGTTTTGCTTTAAGTTGATTCTCAAAACTCTTGTTTGTCTTTACTGTAACCAGGTACACATTCGACTTCAAATGACATATTGAAATGGGAATGAGCATGCTGATGATACCATGTTTTATGGCAGTATATGTTAAATTATTTCGTTCTGTGTTCATGTAGTCCTGTTGCATGGTTGTGTGTTCATTAAGTTATTATTAAAGCATTTGTAAAGCGGATGAGTAATTTGGTCTAGTATGGTTTGAGTTATGGGCTAATAAGAATGTTGTTAGATACATTTAGCCATGCTTTTGGTACTATTAGTTCTAACGTGAGATTGTGTTCAGAAGTTAGACATGTGAGTTTCATTAACTAACTTGAGGCTGCTTACCTCTTCTAGATGTTAGTTTAGGTGTTTGAACGAATTCAGTGCACGATATTGTATTTGATAGCTGATCCGAATGGCTGTAATATTCCACTGAAGCCACTGAATGTGTTAGTTTAAATATTGATTATGTAGTAGTTTTGATTTTGAGATGCAGAAAATTGGTTGTGCCATGTTGCAATACAAAAGTCTCCTATTTGGTTTAGGTAGAATCAACCAGTGATTGCTTCTTTCGAGGTTTGGAGTCAGGCAGTTGCCAGTCCTTTGTTAATGAATGAAGTCTATCTGAAACTTTAAATTGTTTTTCTTCTTGCTGGAAATTCGAATTGGTGGCTTAAAATGATAAAACATCTTGCACAAGCTGTTAATAATCAGTTTTTTTCAAATTCTAAATCTTTAAAACAATGTAGTTTACTTTCAATTGTTAATGCTTAAATCACTGAATTGGGCTATTAGCATTGGCCCA
The DNA here is from genome assembly GCF_000393655.2 of Nicotiana sylvestris. Lineage (NCBI taxonomy): Eukaryota > Viridiplantae > Streptophyta > Magnoliopsida > Solanales > Solanaceae > Nicotiana > Nicotiana sylvestris. The sequence continues at coordinate 5,718,641 of NC_091067.1, read as the reverse complement.
GTTGTGCCAAGTTTCCTTTTGATGGACAGATCTCAGTTATGAGCTTCGTGTTTGAGCCCATTTGCATCATCATACCTGTTGGCGAAATGGGCAATTGGTCATTGGGTTCATAGCCTGCCTGGAATTCAATTTGATTTCATGAACTGTTAACTTACGAATTATTAACATTGATTTTAAAATTTTCACCTTAATGATTGGAAATTCTTCAGTCTTTTAATTAGTTAGCAGGGTCCTTTAAATTAATCGAGGTATGCCATATCAAACAAAACCAATATTTATGGCCCTCAAAATTAAGTGTAGAAACTCTTTTATTAGAATAATCGAGGTGCGCCGAACAAAAGTCTTAAAATGCATGGCCCTCGCTTAATTAGTATTTTGAGCCTTAGAATTCGAGGCGCGCCATTTAGCAAATTTTCATGGCCCTCGCAAAGTTGCAAACGCATAGTTGCTTTAGACGCGGGTGTGCATTTCATGTGACCCAACTCTATGTCTTAACAACGTTAAATAAGATGTGTCTTGGACTGCGGGTGCATTTCATGTGGCGTGGTCCAAAGACGTATTTTAGATGACGTTGAAATCTTCTTTAAAATGATTAAAAGCAGTTTTAAAGTTAAAATGCACATAGGTTCAAAAGTGTTTTAAAATCAAATAATAGGCCGACTATAACAGTTGAGCGACCGTGCTAGAACCACGAAACTCGAGAATGCCTAACACCTTCTCCCGGGTTAACAGAATTCCTTCCCCGGATTTCTGGTTCGCGGACTATTAAAAGAAGTCAATCTTTTCCTCGATTCGAGATTAGAACCGGTGACTTGGGACACCATAAATCTCTCAAGTGGCGACTCTGAATCTTTTAATAAATATAATCCCGTTTCGATTGTCCTTTAATTGGAAAAACTCCTTTATACCCTCCCGGGTGTAATGAAAAAAGGAGGGTGTTAGGACTTGGGACTCCGCTGGGGAACGAACCCAGAATCTCTGGTTCAGGGTTCAAGAATTCGAGCTTAGATGAATTGTTGTATTTGGATTTATTTATTATTTGATTTTGTTCACATGTTTGGGCCAAATATGCTAAGTGCTGCTTTTTACCGCTTTGATATTATCTGAACTGTATATAAACTACTACGAAACCCTTCTCTTCTCATCTTCGGGGATGTGCTTGCTGGTCGAGACTCTCTATTCTGTTTGTGTCATACCCTGAAATAAGAAAGAGGCTCAGACAAGTTACTAAGCCGGATGGCCTTTTGGTTCCCGGTACGTCGCCCCCTCCTCAGCTCGAGTTGTCCGCTCGGGTACACAGTCTAAAACAAATACCCAGGTTTTGAACCTAGAATAACTCAGCTTTATGCCGGATCCCTAGTAGGAACGTTTGGTTGCATCATGTGCATTTGACTTTAGAGGCTCAACACAGGGGTTGGGTCTATCTAGGACAGGTGTACCAAAAATGAAAAATGACCATCCTGATACATCTTACTTGCTACTTGTGCATTTATTTGCTTTGGACTTGCATGCTGACCGACTTTTGAATATTTGAAAAGTTGAGGAAAGAGAAATAGCAGTAGAAGAGTTAAAGAGAGTTAATCGTCTATTTTGAAAAAAAAACAATGTCCAAATAGTGTCGAAACTCTGCCAAATTTTTGAGAAAATGAAAAAATAGTTGTTTTATTTTCCAAAAAAAAGTTTGTTTTCAAAAATAGTTTATTTTATTTGCCAATGAAAAAAAGTCTTGATTTCAAAAATAGTTTGTTTTATCTGCCCGAACTACGCCAGTTTGATTCTCACAGGGTGTAAGATACGTAGGCAACCCCCATCGGGTCCAACTTCCTTTTTGCAAAAGTAACCCAAAAGAACAAAATTTTACTTTTATCTGAAAATAGTTAAGGCAATGCCATTTTTGTCAGAAATAGCCGAATGTCCTTAAAAACGGCGCCGGAAGGCTGTTTTGCAAGAACAGCCACCTGTGGTCTTTTTTTAGTTTTTACCGGTTAGCCAACACAGCCTTAAAATCTTCGCCCCCGAGGTGCTGGGAGGCCGTATTTGCAAAACCAGATTATATTTTCAAATGAAAAGAAAAAAAAGAGAAAAAAAGTGTGTCCATTTTATTTTTGAGTCAATTGAATCGTGATTTTTTGCTTAACCACCCTAATAAATATGCAGAATGAGCATGAGTCAGAATTTGCCAATAACAGTCCTGAGCAAGGTCCCTTTGGAATTACATATGTGGTGGGATGATCTGGGTAAATCGGGACAAGACACGGTCAATCAATATCTGGGAGGCCTCACTGGGTTGCTGAAGATTAATCCCAGGGGAGACATCGTAAAGGCGTTGGTTACATTTTCGGACCCGGCCCACAATGTATTTTACTTCTCGAATTTTGAACTTACCCTGACATTAGAAGAAATAGCCAGATATATTGGGAGTCCTAAAATTCCTTTGAGACACCAGTACCTGATTGCTCCAAGGGCCCTAGCCATGCACAGATTCCTAGACTCTTTGAAAATAAGCAGGGGGGGTCCACAACCCAGACTTGGAAGCCGGTTTTTGTACTTTGCAGTTTATATACAACAGATATGGTCATGTAGGGGGGTTCAACAAGCCGGAAAACAAAATCTGCAGCAAAGGAAATCGCCTTAAGTGGGAAGAACATATGTGTTTTGCTTTTATGGTGGCCTTTTTGGGACTCGTGGTATTTCCTAGAAAAGATGGGAATATTGACATACGAGTATCTGGGGTTGTTAGCACTTTGCTTATTCAGGCCAACAACACCCTCGCGCCTATGATAGTAGCCGAGATCTTCCGTGCTCTCACAGCATGCAAAGCCGGAGGAGACTTTTTTGAGGGGTGCAACATGTTATTGCAGATGTGGATGAACGAACACTTGTGGCATCGATCTTAATTTATGAGTTATGGGTCGACAGAAAAAACATGCATAGAAGAATTTTACACGAGGGTTGACGGTATCAGCTTGCCAGAGGGGGTCACAGAGTGGGTAACACGCCTCCGTTCCATCACTGCAAACCAAATAGAGTGGATATTTGGATGGCTGCCTATGGATGGGGTCATATACATGCCAGCCACCGGGCCTCATTTCCTCTTGATGGGACTCAGAAGTATCCAGCCTTATGCCCCATATCGGGTTTTGAGGTAGCTCGGGAGATGCCAGATAGTTCCGAGAGATGAAGATCTTAGTGCTCAGGTAGTTGAGATCAGACCTAACGGTCAATTTCATGAAGCAGCGGTCTGTCAAATCTGGAGTGAATGTCAATACTTAACAGCCAATACCTATGTACGTGATCGATTTAAGGGTGAGGTTTCACTAGGATACCTTGCTTGGTACAGAAGAGAAATTGAGTTTGGAAGGCCAGCCAAAAGACCCCACCTTCAGGAATTTGTTGAGGCGTCACAATAACAGTGGGTTTGGTTAGCCAAGGAAAACGGGTACAGAGCCACGATAGGAAAATTGGAAAAGCAAATCAGATAACTTCAATTCGAGAGTAGCTTGCAAGTTGCGGCAGATGAAGGAGAAAAGAAAAGGGTAGGCAAAGAAAATGAGGCCCTTCGAGCTCAAATTTAGAAAATGAAAGTAGCGGCAGAAAATCCAGCCCGAAGCGACAGAGATGAAAAACTCATAGCTAACCTGAGGCAGAAAGTGAGTGACTATAGTTTCGATTTGAACAAAGCAGAAAATGAACTAGCCAAGGCTAAAAAACAATTGGCTAAAAACGCAGATGAACGGGTACGCCTGCTTAAGTAGTTGAGAGAAATGTACGACGATGAGGTTGCAGGGTTGAAGAAGAGGGTCATCGCCACGGAAAATAAAATGATCAAGCAGGCAAAAGACTTCAAGGCTGAAAGGGAACACTGTTATAAGGCATTGGCGCAGTTAGAAATAGACTTGCAACAACTTCAGGAACAAAATTATGCAGCTGAGCAAACTTTGGAGGCCAGGGCCCAGCAGATTGGGCGGTTGTTACAAGAAAATGGCGTCATAAGAGAGAGAATTAGAAACATCGCAGACTACATCGTTATGAAGTGCCACATCTGTGAGGATATGACTCGCACTATATTCTTTGCAGCAGTGATGACCTTTGTTAAACAAATAATGAACGACTTGGACCGACTTCAAAGGGATCTTGCACATAGGCCCGTGGCGAGACTGAATGATGTCCCGCGGGCACCAGGAGCATTGATGTACTCGTGATTTTCCGTTTGAGTCTGTATTTCATGTTCTATCAGAGTCTGTAAGTCATGTTGGGTTTGTATTTTCTTTCTATTTTTGAGTTTGTATTTCTTTGGAGTATGATAACTTATTTTTGGATTCTGCGTTTTGTCTTTGCATAAGAGTCTGTAAGTCTTTTGGAATTTGTTAGTATTGAGTCTTTGTAATCGAAGCATCTGCTTTTATAAAAACTGAAAATCTCAAAAACATTTTATTTACTTTCCCACTTATCTTCCAGAACTACGCTCGGTCTGATTCATGTGGGTTTATGATACGTAGGCAATCTCTATAGGATTCGACCATAATCAAAAGAAAGAAAAAGAAAGAAAAAGAAAAGAGGGGAAAAACAAGGGAGAAAGAGAAAAAGAAAAGAAAATAAGGGAAATAAAAGGAAAGAAATAATGACGATGAGAGGATAAAGAAAGAAAAAGAACAAAGAATAGCAAAGAAAGAGACAAAGAAAGAAAGTTGCAAATGATCAATCCAGGATGACGCAAGCGCTCGAACAAATGCATGATAGAAACGGTTAACTACTTAGGTGCATTCATCCCTCAAATGTGCGATTACCAACTTGTTGAAAACCTAACCACTAACAATGTTGTTGTTGATGAATTGAGTTCAGGCAGGTGGTTAGCTGGTCGGCATTCTGGCAACTCATTCATACAACACCCGATCGAAAGACAGGTTGAATATGGTCGACCAGGAACCGGAAACAAGTATTGTCGACCTATTGAAAGAGGTGGAAGAAATGGACGTTAATGCAATGAGGGAAGAAATGTATAAGCTGAAACAGCAAATGGCTGAAATGTACCAAGCTTGGGCGAAGGGGCATCCACCACCGGTTTATCCCGCCAATCCTGCTTATATCCCACCATCAGCCTAACCTCCGGAGCCTCCCACTGTGAACTCATCTCCAGCCTTTCCCCTCTACCAACAATATCATGGCGCCACTTCCCATACTTCTCAAGCTCTACCACCCAAACCAGTCTCATATCCTCCTCCACCAATTACACCTGTTTTTGTGGCACCTCCAACTGCTATATTACACCAATCTTCTAGTGAACCCCTGTTCCAAACTCACGACAACCAGTACTATCCCCCTGAACCCATCTTTAAAGTTCCAGAACCATATCCTTACACTCCTCATCTTGATATCCCGACAGAGACCGAGAAACTGCCCAGAAATCCTGAGCATGAAGAGATGATTAGAAAGGTCAAAAGCTTAGAGCAATCATTCCGAGATATGAGGGGGCTGGGAGGCCATGTAAGTGTGGCCTACAAAGATTTATGTCTGTTCCCAGATGTCCAGTTGCCAGCAGAGTTCAAAATGCCCAAGTTTGATATGTACGATGGGCATGGTGACCTGGTGGCACACTTAAGGGGGTTCTATAGCAAGATGAGAGGAGCGGGTGGAAGAGATGAATTGCTGATGGCGTATTTCAGCCAAAATTTGAGTGGGTCAGTGCTAGAATGGTACACCAGACAAGATCATAGCAGGTGGTACACATAGGATGATTTGGCCCAAGCCTTCACCTGTCATTTTCAGTATAATCTCAAAATCATCCCAGATCGTCTGTCGTTGACAAAGATTGAGAAGAAGCCCAGTGAGAGTTTCCGAGAATATGGGTTCTGTTGGAGAGAGAAAGCGGCGAGGGTTGACCCTCCGATGAAAGAAAGCGAGATGGTTGATTATTTCTTGCAGGCTTTGGAACCCACTTATTTTGGTCATTTGGCGTCAGCAGTGGGCAAGTCCTTTAATGAAGTTGTGAAAATGGGAGGCATGGTTGAGGAGGGACTCAAGTCCAATAAGATCATGAGTTACCCAGTAATCAAAGCAACCACCCAGGCCATTCAAAATGATACTGGGGGTGTACTCGGAAAGAAGAAAAAAGAGGATGTTGCAAAGATCGAGTCGGCAGCTTGGGGTGGATCCAGGAACCTTCCACCATTCTACAACCAGCCTCGACCCTATCCCCAAACATACCCCCACACTCCATATAGCCCACCACAATACTACTACCCACCGCCAGATCCCCATTTTTCTGTCTATCACGCACAAACCTATACCCAACATCCTGCTCACGCACAATGGCGTGCGCCAGCTCCACAGAGTCCCTACCAAGCTCCACAAAATACCCATCCACCCCCAAAAGCCTACAAAAACCCTCCTGGAACAGGTTTTCGACCTAATCAAGCCTTTAAGAATGAGAGGTTGCAGAAACAAAAGACTTTCACTCCATTGGGAGAATCATATACCAGCCTATTCCACAGATTGAGACAGTGAAACCAGAGAAAGCTAAAGTGGTGGTATCAGGGGTTATAAATAAACCTGTTGTGGTCGTGAAGGGTGAGCGCACAGAGCTTGTTATTATAAAACTAGTAACTCAGCTTCCAGTGATCAACATCAAGACGGTCCCGTGGAATTATGAACGAGTGACAACAACTTATCGAGGGAAAGAGGTTAAAGAAGAAGTGTGTGATACCCATGGTTTAACTCGATCGGGGAGATGCTTTGCCCCTGAAGAGTTGAGAAAAGCTAAGACCTCAAAAGATAATCTAGTGTTGGTGAAGAAAGCAGTGACTGAGGAAGAAGCAGAAGAATTTCTGAGAAAGATGAAAGTGCAAGACTATTCCATTGTGGAGCAGTTAAGGAAGACACCAGCTCAGATTTTGCTCTTGTCATTACTGATCCATTCAGACGAACACCGTCGTGCTTTGATGAAGATCTTGAACGAAGCCCACATTCCTGACAAAATCTCAGTAAACCACTTGGAAAAGATAACTAACAAGATAATTGAGGTAAACTGAGTCACTTTTTCTGATGATGAGTTACCCATGGAGGGTACCGAGCACAATAAAGCCCTCTATCTGACGGTGAAATGCGAAGATTCCGTGGTTACTCGGGTGCTGGTTGATAATGGATCTAGTGCGAACATCTGTCCTCCCTCCACATTGAACAAATTGCAAGTGGAGGATGAAAGTATTCACAAGAACAATATTTGTGTCCGGGGATTCGATGGTGGAGGGAAGGATTCAGTCGGGGACATAGTGCTTGAGCTCACAATAGGGCCAATTGAATTTACTACGGAATTCCAGGTGCTCGATGTGGCTGTTTCGTACAATCTGTTATTGGGACAACCTTGGATCTATGCTGCCAAAGCAGTCCCGTCTACTCTACATCAAATGGTCAAGTTTAAATGGGATCGACAGGAAATTGTTGTACATGGCGAAAATAATTTGTGTGTGCCAAATGGTGCCATTATTCCGTTCATAGAGGTTGACGATGGCAAGGGACCATGGGTTTATCAGGTTTCAGACATAGTATCGCTAGAGGAAATTCTGGAAGGAAAGTGCGTGCCAACTCCAAAGATGGCTGCGACATCAGTCATGGTAGCTGTCGAAATATTGAAAAACGGTTTCGTACCGGGCAAGGGTTTGGGTACATCTCTGCAAGGTATTGTGCAGCCAGTCTCCCTTCCAAGGAATCTAGATACTTTTGGTCTGGGGTTCAGCCCTACCGTTGCAGACGTGAGAAGAGCTAGGAAAATGAAAAAGAAAGCATGGGCATTGCCAAAGCCAGTCTCACGTCTGTTTAGGTCATTCGTCAGGCCAGGTACCAGAAAGCAACTGTTGTCAAAGGTCCCTGGACCACTGATTGGAGACGATGGAGACTTGGAGAAGGGGTTCAAAAGGTTATTCGCTGAGGTTAATATGGTTCAGGCTGGGGAAGGGTCCAGCAAGGCAGATGTGCAATTTCTGGGACCACGTGCAAAAGTCAACAACTGGGAAGCTACTCCTCTTCCTATCCGGAGGGAGTCTTGGTAGTGAGTTTTGATTTTCTTTTAGTTGTCTGGATTATTCCAGGGTCAGTAGTTCAGATATTATGTTCCGTCCAGTTGGATGTGTTAAAACCCTGTTATCTTTATATTTAATGAAATGCAATTGTTCCTTTTCCTTCATTTCTTCTAATTTTATTTTTGTTTTGTTTTCTTCTTTTGTACAGTTCTTTTTATGCTAATATCAACGACATGACATGCGTGAGGAATCTTTGGCCCAGTTTTAAAAGCCAATCTAACTCTGAAATAATAATACAAGAAATTGAGTGTGATGACGAGTTGGAATTTGAGGATGATGAGGCCTATGAAGAAATTAGTAAGGAACTAAGTCATTTTGAGGAAAAGACCAAACCTAATTTGAATGACACAGAAGCAGTTAATCTAGGGGACCAAGAAAATGTCTGTGAAACTAAAATAAGTGTCCATCTGGAACCTCAACTCATGGAAGAGATCATTAAAGCACTGTTCGAATATAAAGACTTTTTTGCATGGTCCTATGACGACATGCCAGGTCTAAGCACTGATTTAGTGGTTCAGAAGTTGCCCACTAACCCGACATTCCCTCCTATCAAGCAGAAGCTGAGAAAATTTAAAACGGATATGAGTGTAAAGATCAAGGAAGAGGTCACCAAGCAGTTCGATGCCAAAGTCATTCGGGTCACCCGGTATCCCACCTGGTTAGCCAATGTTGTGCCTATACCGAAGAAGGATGGCAAGACCAGGGTGTGTGTTGACTATCGAGATATCAACAAGGCAAGTCCAAAAGACAATTTCCCGTTGCCGAACATCCATATCTTGATTGGCAATTGCGCCAAACATGAGATTGGTTATTTTGTGGATTGTTACACGGGTTATCATCAGATCTTAATGGACGAGGAAGATGCAGAAAAGACGGCATTCATCACGCCATGGGGAACATACTACTATTGGGTCATGCCATTTGGTTTGAAAAATGCTGGGGCGACCTACATGAGGGCAATGACAACAATATTCCATGATATGATACACCAGGAAATCGAGGTGTACGTGGATGATGTGATCGTAAAGTCTAGAAAGCAGTCTGACCATGTCAGGGATCTGAAGAAGTTCTTTCGAAGGTTTCGCAGGTACAATCTCAAGCTTAATCCTGCAAAGTGTGCTTTTGGGGTGCCATCTGGAAAGTTGTTGGGGTTCGTAGTTAGCCGCCGGGGTATTGAATTGGACCCATCAAAAATCAAGGCCATCCAGGAATTGCCACCCCTGGAGAGAAAGACCGAGGTGATGAGTTTGTTGGGGAGATTGAATTATATCAGCAGGTTCATTGCTCAGCTCACGACAACTTGTGAGCCTATCTTCAAGCTGTTAAAGAAAGACGTTGCGGTCAAGTAGACAGATGAATGTCAGGAGGCGTTTGAAAAGATAAAGGGCTATTTGTCAAATCCACCCGTGTTGGTCCCGCCAGAACCAGGGCGACCTTTGATTCTATATTTGACGGTATTGGACAATTCATTCGGCTGTGTATTGGGTCAACATGATATCGCTGGCAGGAAGGAGCAGGCCATATATTATCTCAGCAAGAAATTCACATCGTACGAGGTCAAGTACACTTAGCTCGAGAGGACATGTTGCGCCCTAACCTGGTTGGCGCAGAAGATGTAACATTATTTGTCATCTTACACTACCTATCTCATATCCCTCTTGGATCCATTGAAGTATATCTTTCAGAAGCCTATGCCGATAGGGAGGCTTGAAAAGTGGCAGATCCTGCTCACGGAGTTTGACATCGTCTACGTGGCTCGAACTGCAATGAAAGCAAAGGCCTTGGCGGACCACTTGGCCGAGAACCCGGTTGATGAAGATTACTAACCTTTGAAAAATTATTTCCCTGATGAAGAGGTGATGCACATTGATGAGTTGGAACAAGTCGAGAAGCCTGGATGGAAACTTTTCTTTGATGGAGCCGCAAACATGAAGGGCGTGGGGATAGGAGCAGTACTTATTTCTGAAACAGGGCAGCACTACCCTGTTACGGCTCATCTTCATTTTTATTGTACCAATAACATGGCTGAGTACGAAGCATGTATTTTGGGTTTGAGGTTAGCTGTGGATATGGGTGTCCAGGAAGTCTTGGTCTTGGGTGACTCGGACCTCCTGGTGCACCAGATTTAGGGAGAATGGGAAACACGGGATTTGAAACTCATATCGTACAAACAATGTTTGCATGATCTTTGCCAGCGGTTTCAGTCGATAGAATTCAGGCATATCCCGAGGATCCATAATGAAGTCGCCGATGCTTTGGCCACTCTAGTGTCAATGTTACATCATCCATATAAGGCTTATGTGGACCCTTTGCAGAATCAGGTCCATGATTAACATGCTTACTGTACTATGGTGGAAGGAGAACTTGATGGGGAGCCATGGTTCCATGATATCAAAGAATACATCAGGATGAGAGTATATCCGTTGCAGGCCACAGGTGATCGGAAAAGAACAATTCGACGATTGGCAAGCGGATTTTTCTTCAGTGGAGGGGTATTATACAAAAGAACTCCATATCTTGGATTGCTAAGATGCATAGATACCAGACAAGCCACATTCATCATGACTGAGGTACACTCCAGAGTTTGTGGAGCACATATGAGTGGGTACGTTCTAGCAAAGAAGATTCTCCGAGCAGGTTACTACTGGCTCACTATGTAGCGGGATTGCATTAGTTTTGTGCGTAAATACCATCAGTGCCAAGTGCATAGAGATTTGATTCATTCTCCACCATCTGAATTACATACAATGTCTGCACCATGGCCTTTTGTTGCTTGGGGCATGGATGTCATTGGGCCAATCGAGCCAGCAGCATCAAACGGACACAGGTTTATTCTGGTAGCCATTGATTATTTCACCAAGTGGGTTGAAGCGAAAACGTTCAGATCTGTGACCAAGAAAGCAGTGGTTGACTTTGTGCATTCAAATATCATCTGTCGGTTTGGGATTCCGAAGATAATCATTACGGACAATGGCGCTAATCTCAACAGTCATCTGATGACAGAGACATGTCAGCAGTTTAAGATTATACATCGCAATTCCACCCCATACCGCCCTAAGGCGAATGGAGCGGTCGAGGCAGCCAACAAGAATATAAAGAAGATACTTCGGAAAATGGTGGAAGGTTCTAGACAGTGGCATGAAAAGTTGTCGTTTGCATTGCTAGGTTATCGCACTACTGTCCGTACTTCTGTAGGGGCCACTCCTTATTTGTTGGTGTATGGCACGGAGGCGGTGATACCTGCAGAAATTGAAATCCCATCCCTTCGGATTGTTGCTGAGGCAGGTATTGATGACGTTGAATGGGTCAAAACTCATTTGGAACAATTAAGTCTGATCAATGAAAAGAGATTGGCAGCAGTGTGTCACGGCCAATTGTACCAACAGAGAATGGCGAGAGCATATAACAAGAAGGTACATCCACGGAAGTTCGAAGTGGGTCAACTAGTGTTGAGACGTATCTTGCCTCATCAGGCTGAAGCAAAAGGAAAGTTTGCCCCAAATTGGCAGGGGCCATTTGTTGTATCTAGAGTGTTGTCCAATGGCGCATTGTATTTGATAGATATAGAGGGCAAATGTGTAGAATGGCTATCAATTCCTATGCAGTCAAAAGATACTATGTATGATTTCTTTCTTTGATTGTACTGGTTTGTATTTGTCATATTTCGAAGATTGAAATGCCGAAGGCGTTTTGTTCTGCTATCTAAACACTTTATCCCTTTTCATCCCTTTTGAGCCTTATTTATTTTCTTTCATACCCCTCTTTCGGGATCAACGACACAATTCAGAAATGCAAGTGCGGAGGATAAGTAAGTGAAAAAGAAAAGAAAGAATCAACAAGAAAGGAAAAGGAGAAGAAAAATAAAAAGAGAGAAGAAAGAAAAAGAAAAGAAAAAAAAAGAGAAAAGCAAAAAGAAAAGGAAAAAAAAAGAAGAAAAAAAGAGAAAAAAAGAGAGAAAGAAAAGGAAGAGAAAAGAAAAATCACAACAACGAAGTAATTTCTATGGCATGAATTACGTTCGACCTGATTCCTTTTAAGGATACGTAGGCTGCCTCACGGTTCGGTCCCATCAAAACAAAATCCAAAAGTCCCCATGCAAGAAATTGGGGCAGAAGTTGTGTTTGTTGTGAGAAATCTGATTCCGAAAGTTGTAATTTTAACCCAGTTGAACTGTTTTGAGCCTTTTATACCCTTTCTTTCCAACCCTGTCCAGAAGCCTACATTACGGTCCAAAGAAAGACCTTCTGATCAGTCTTTGAGAAATGCCAAGTCGAGCAGGTAAAGGTAATTCATGTCAGGGGAAACACTCTGGTTCAAGCAGGAAAAATAAAAATGAGAGAGTCTTATTGGTGAAAACCTTCATAGGCACCGTAAGGCAACGAGATTTGAGAGAAAAATGGGAGTCTTATTGATGAAAACCCTCACGGGCACCATAAGGCGAAAGTGAGCTGAGAGATGAACGAATGAAAGAGGTCTGCTGGTGAAAACCTTTCAAGGCACCGCAGTATGAACAAGGCCAAGGTTTGGGTAAAGTAATCAGGTCATGGAGGGGCAACAAAGTATGGCAACTGAAAGTTGATTGGTTGGACAGATTAGGCCGATTAATCCGAAATGCATGTCATGATCATTGGTACCAGCTGTTCCACCCAGATAAGTTTCTTTTCTTTCTCCTTTGGTAGCAGTCATCTGGTTTTGGATTCTTCTTATCCTTAACCCGCAAAGTCATTGCATTTCATTTTTTTTGGGTATTTATCTAAAGATGTTTCAATATCAGTCTTGTTCAAATCGAGTGAAAAGGATTTCAAAGATTACTACCAACTTCCAAAATTGCAAAGCACGGAGTGGTCAAAGCATACTAAGGATAACATGACGTAAGAGGGGGATACAAGGAATCATCGGAAGCTTCATCGGTGGAATGGTTTGGTAATGTTATGGGAGACGCAAAAGTGTAGATAAAGGGGTCAGAGGTAAGACAACAACATGGGTATAGGACACTCGGTTCGTCAAAAGTTATGGGGTTTGAAAGTCAGTCAGAAAGTCAAAGCGGTTCAGGACTAGTTCGGGGAAGCCAGTCAGAACAAAACAATGCAGCGGAAAGATCTTCAGCAAGAATGCCATCAGCTAACCACCATTTTAAACTGACAAAATTTTCTTTGATTGAAACAAGGGTAGGAAATTCCGGTTGTTTCAGAGAAACCCTCCGTGGAGAAAGGCAGTCACCAAACAGGTTTGATTTTTTGATTTTCACGACCCTCATGGAAAATGGGACCTAGTTTAAAGTTTAGAAATAACATAATCTAGCATAAATGTATCCCAAAGGAATATAAGTTGGATTAGAAGTTTGCATGTTCGAGATAGGATTCAATTAGGAGTTTTCAGGACCCTCCTGAATAATGGGACTTAGCTTTAAGATTTCGATTAAGATAACAACATTTAGCGTAAAGTCTGTTGTAGGGTAGTATAATTCAGCCATAAAAGTTGTCACTCTTAAGATAAAATTGGACTTTTGATTTTCAGGACCCTCCTGGATAATGGGGAGTAGTTTAAAGATTCTCTTGGATAGCAAGATTTAGCAGAAGTCACACCTGTAGAAGATATAACTTAGATTTTAAATTGTAGTTTAGTTAAGAGTTGTGAGGACCCCCCTGAATAATGAGACCTAGCTTTCAAATCCTTAGTAATACTTGGTAATATGATTTAGTTTTACAATCACATCTATCCCCAGCCACCAAACTGGGGCAGAAAATTTTCTTTGTTTTGTCTATTTGAAGTCAGGAGCCCGCCTGGAGAGCAGGGAATACATTTCAAGTTGAAGTCAGGAGCCCGCCTGAAGAGCAGGGAATACTTTCAAATGCAGCAGTCAAGAGCCCGCCTAGAGAACAAGGGAGTACAATTTAAGTTTGAGCCTTCAAATTCTTTGCTTTATTTATTTTGAAGTCAGGAGCCTGCCTGGAGAGCAGGGAATAAATTTCAAATTGAAGTGAGGAGCCCGCCTGGAGAGCAGGGAATACTTTCAAATGCAGCAGTCAGGAGCCCGCTTGGAGAACAAGGGAGTACCATTTAAGTTTAGCTTTCAGATTCTTTGCTTTGTTTATGTTGAAGTACCTGTACCTGCCTCAGCGACAATCCGAAGGGATGAGATTTCGATTTCTGCGGGTATCACTGCCTCCGTGCCATACAACAATAAATAAAGAGTGGCCCCTACCGAAGTACGGACAGTAGTGCGATAACCTAGCAATGCAAAACGATAACTTTTCATGCCATTATCTAGAACCTTCCACCATTTTTCGAAGTATCTTCTTTATATTCTTGTTGGCTGCCTCGACCGCTCTATTCGCCTTAGGGCGGTATGGGGTGGAATTGCGATGTATAATCTTAAACTGCTGACATGTCTCTGTCATCAGATGACTGTTGAGATTAGCGCCATTGTCCGTGATGATTATCTTCAGAATCCCAAACCGATAGATGATATTTGAATGCACAAAGTCAACCACTGCTTTCTTGGTCACAGATCTGAACGTTTTCGCTTCAACCCACTTGGTGAAATAATCAATGGCTACCAGAATAAACCTGTGTCCGTTTGATGTTGCTGGCTCGATTGGCCCAATGACATCCATGCCCCAAGCAAAAAAAGGCCATGGTGCAGACATTGTATGTAATTCAGATGGTGGAGAATGAATCAAATCTCCATGCACTTGGCACTGATGGCATTTACGCACAAAACTAATGCAATTCCGCTCCATAGTGAGCCAGTAGTAACCTGCTCGGAGAATCTTCTTTGCTAGAACGTACCCACTCATATGTGGTCCACAAACTCTGGAGTGTACCTCAGTCATGATGATTGTGGCTTGTCTGGTATCTATGCATCTTAGCAATCCAAGATATGGAGTTCTTTTGTATAACACCCCTCCACTAAAGAAAAATCCTCTTGCCAATCGTCGAATTGTTCTTTTCCGATCACCTGTGGCCTGCAACGGATATACTCTCATCCTGATGTATTCTCTGATATCATGGAACCATGGCTCCCCAAAAACTTCTTCTTCCACAATATTACAGTAAGCATACTGATCACGGACCTGAATCTGCAAAGGGTCCACATAAGCCTTATCTGGATGGTGTAACATTGACACCAGAGTGTAACGATCCGACTGATTATTTTGCGCAATTGCATCTGGTTCGACAGTTTGATATCACTAGTAGCTTCATATTATTTTTATTGATTTACATGCATGGTTGAATTCAATTAACGAATGATTCAGAGTCAAATCGGAAGAAGGAGACTAGTTTTGGAAGTTTAAATGGTGAGAATTTGACCGGAATTGAACTTTTGAGTAAACATCCCCGGAATGGGTTGTGGGTGATCTAAACAACTTCATATGGTAATTTTGGATTTAGGCGCGTGTCCGGATTCAGATTTGGAGGTCCGTAGGATAAGTTGAGGTGTTTCAGCGAAAGTTAGAAAAGTTGAAGTTTGGAAAATGGGAAAGTTTGACCCATAGTTAACTTTGTGATATCGGGGTCGGAATGAGATTCCGAGAGTTAGAACAACTCCGTTATGTCATTTTAGACTTGTTTGCAAAATTTGACGTCATTCCGGGTTGATTTGGTAGGTTTCGGCACAAATTTTGGAAGTTGGAAGGTTTGAAAGTTCCTAAGTTCGATTCATGGTGTGATTCATCTTTTCGGCATTGTTTGATGTGATTTGAGACCTTGAATGAGTCCGTGTTAGGTTATATGACTTGTTTGTGTGTTTGGACGGGGTCCCGGGGGCCTCGGGTGTGTTCCAGGTGGCCTATGAGTCATTTTTTCTTGATTTTGAACTGTTGTTTCTGGTATCTGATATCCTCATTCGCATTTGCGAAGCCCCTTCCGCGTTCGCGAATTGTCTCTGCTGGTCGCTTTATTTTTCATCTTCGCATTTGCATTTAACACCTCGCGTTCACGAAGCTTTGTCTTATCCTTCACCGCGTTCGCGTCCCTCTCACGCGTTCGCGTCCCTCTCACGCGTTCGCGTAGTTATGCCGATCCACTCTTCGCATTCGCGTACTAGTTCACGCTTCATGAAGAGCAATCTCTGGGCCATAATATCTTCCTCCTTCGCGTTCGTGTGCGTGCTGTCGCATTCACAAAGCACAAATAGGGCAGTCTTCATTTTTCTTCTTCGCGAACGCGATACTTCCTCCGCGTTCGCGATGCTTTAAGACCTGAGCAGAATAAATAGTACTCTATTCGAGCCGTTCGGAGGTTTTTCTGCCCGAGAAGTGCATTTTAGAGTATCGGTTTGTCGTCTTTAAGGTAATTATCTTGCCTAACCTTGTGTGGGGGACTTCCCCTTAGGATTTGAGTCTTCTATGCTAATTGTAGTCCGTGCACGCGAGGCGACGAGTGTGTGCTCGGACTTATTTGTGAGAAATTTGCCTCTAGGGTTCTTAGGTCCTTATGTTCATCATGTGCAAAGTATTTCGTTATGATTGAGTTTCCTAATTGCTTAATTTACCTCTATATGCTCCATATGATGTTTCTAGCTTTCCTCTAATTCTTACATGTCACTTGACCCCTAATTGCCTTAATTGAAGTGATTGCCTTTCTTATTGTTTTGATACTTCTTAATTGTGAGATCCTCTATGACTTCGTGCAAATATGTTACATGTCCAATTGTTGTGGTTACTGGTGTAGCTATCACGTGCTTATTATGTCTTGTTATTTTGTTAAGGTTAGTGTGCTTTTTGGTTTTTTCGTGATCCTTATAATGTACTACTATTCATGCTTGATTTGATGAGTATTCATGTTGGACCAGACTTATGGTATTTCCTTGGTATTTGACCGTTGTTGAGTATTGACTCAAGTTGGGATTTATTTTGTGAAGTTAATTATTGGAACGAGATTTGGTTATCGTTGATTCCCTTGCTGGGATGTATTTGTTTTTATTGTCGATTCCCTTGCCGGGATGTTGTTGTTTCTACTGTTTGGGTGAGGAAAGAGTGATAAAGCACAAAGGGCGATGCCGTGCATATTTATACTATTCATATGGTGAGGAAGAGTGATAAAGCACGAAGGGTGATGCCGTGCACATTTACATTTATATTGATATATATGGTGAGGAAGAGAGATCAAGCACGAAGGGTGATGCCGTGCACATTTATATAATTCATATGGTGAGGAAGAGTGATAAAGCACGAAGGGTGATGCCGTGAACATTTATATAATTCATATGGTGAGGAAGAGTGATAAAGCACGAAGGGTGATGCCGTACACATTTACCTTTATATTGATGCATATGGTGAGGAAGATATATAAAGCACGAAGGGTGATGCCGTGCACATTTATATGATTCATATGGTGAGGAAGAGTAATAAAGCACAAAGGGTGATGCCATGCCCATTTCTATTATTGATTGCATGGTGAGGATTGAGAGTTAAAGCACGAAGGGTGATGCCGTGCACTTTCTGTTTGTTGTGTTTATTTATTGTTATCAATTCAAGTGATTTAACTGTTTAAATTCCTTTACTACTGTGACCTTTGTGTTGGAACCTACAGTGTTTTCCATATCTTACCGTATTTATATATACATTTCAATACTTCAAAATTCAATAATTGTTACATCTTTAATTCAATTAGTTTCTCAATTATATTCCCTTAAACCGTCTAAGGTTGTATTTTACTTAAAAAAGAATTTCTACTAAGTTTTAAGTTATTAACTCCCATGTTAAAGGTAATAATTCATTCGTTGTTGTATTTTAATTGAAAGGGGTACTTTCTTTACTCAAATAATTTAAAAAAAAACAACTTCATCTTTTCTCGCTGATTTTTCCAATTAGTTTAGAAATTGTAAGTTACTTTATATTATGTAAATGAGACTTCTTGAACATCTTGAGTGCATTTGTACAGACATTATGTATTCTATAGCATGTGAATTTTGTTGTTAAAAGTGAGATGGAAAATATGTGGGCACACGATGCCATGTGTGCTGAAGGTTCGGAAGTTGAGATTATGCTATGAGAAACCGAGGATTGAGATGGTCGGGATTGTGTATTAGACATGATGTGATTGATTGAGTTGGCATTGCCTTCTTTATTTGAATATATTCTTGCTTGTCTCTGTCCCTGTTATGTCGGTGTCGATTTACTTAGTTATCTGATTTACTTGGTTATCTAATTTACTTGGTTATCGTTCGTTACTATCCGTGTTCTCCCTTTATTGTCCCTACTGTATGTATTTTTATTTCTCTCCGCTGTTGATATTACATCGTTATCTGTATCTTGATATTTTATTATCATATCATGTTTATTTCATTTGACTAGTACGTGTCTTGACTGTTCCTCGTCACTACCCCACCGAGGTTAGTCTTGGTAGTTACTGGGTACTGTCGTAGTATGCTCATACTACACTTCTGTATATTGTTTTGTGTACAGATCCGTGTATTGATCGATAGTAGCTATACGGGTCGTCGCGGTTGAGACTCACTGTAACCTGCTGCTACGTTCGCAGGCCTCAGAGTCACCTTCGTTTGAATTTACGTTCCATTGATTCTTTCTCGTTCTGGAACAGTGTTGTATTTATTTTGTATAACTACTCTTTGAAGAGCTTATGACTTGTACCACTAGTTTTGAAAATTGTGATTTATTCAGAGTTATTTAATTTGAAGTTAGTAAATGTCAATATTAATTCAGTTAATGTTAGGCTTACCTAGTTTAGAGACTAGGTGCCATCACGACTCCTTCATAGGGATTTTGGGTCATGACAGTTCCTTAAGTTTATTTTTCTTCAATAATTATGTTTCTCCACTAATTTTCCACCTAGTTGGTATATTTTTGAGGTGTAATTTGGGGGTTTGAGGCTAGGGATTTGGAGAGAATTTTGGGATTTGAATGGCCATTTGATGTCAGATTTTGATGAAATTGGTAGGACTAGATTCGTGAGTGAATTGGCTTTTGGGTTCTGTGACTTTTGTTGAATTTCGAGACGTGGGCCGGAGGGCCGGCTTTTAGCCAATTTTGGATTTTGGCTTATAATTTCATATTTTTCTTGTGAAATTGATTCATTTAGCCTGTATTGATTGTAATGTACTACTTGTGGCTAGATTCGGGACGTCTGGAGGCCGATTCGCGAGGCAAAGTCATATTGGAGTAGAGATTTGCTCGGATTGAGGTAAGTAACAGTTCTAACTATGATTCTAAGGTATGAAACCCCAGATTTTATGTTATGTGATTGATTTGGAGGAGACACACATGCTAGGTGACGGGCGTGTGGGCGTACATCATTGGAATTGAGACTTGGTCCATTCCTTGAAAATTGTGAACTTGAATAGCTTGTTGCTAGCTCTATATTCTCTATGTATTATAGAAATTTAACTATAATTCTTGTTAGACAATCATGCTTAGGCTATGTGTTGATATTGTTGGAGCCCACAGAGGTCGCGTACATGTTGAATTACCCATTATTTGCTGTTTGCACTCAGTTTTCAGATTCTTCTTGCATATCATACCTTAGTCTCTATTATTCTTTGTTGATACATCATGTTACTGCTATTTGGGCTGATTTTTATGACTTTTGAAAGCCCGAGAGACTGGAGAGGTTTGTGACTGAGTTAGGGTCTGAATCCTGATCTGTGAATAATATGTATATATGTGGATCGGGTTTCACGCCGCAACGAGCCTTAGGGTTGTATATATATGGATTGGGTTGTATGCTGTAACGAGCCTCATGGCTATTTATATATTGATGAGATCGGGTTGCACGCTGCAGCGATATAGCGCTTGGGTTGAAGGAGCCTCTTCGGAGTGTGTACACCCCTAGTGAGCGCATGCACCTAATGAGTGTGAGTGTTGAGGGCTGATAGCCGAGTGATGATCTATTGAGAAAGGCTGAGAGACTGTTGCCCTGAGAGGATGTATTTACTTTCATTGCTGTTGCACATTGTTGCCATATATCACTGTTTTTTTAAGTCTTCTGAGAGATATTTTTTCAGTATTACTTGAACTTGGCATGTATAAACGGAATTGACTTAAATTGTCAGATTTGAAAGCATGTCTATTTTTCCTTGTTGAAACTACTGAAATTGAATTATAACTGTGTAGCTCGTCATTATCTTCAGTTCCTATTTAATATTATTACTCACTAAGTTGGTTGTACTCACGCTACACCCTGCACTTTGTGTGCAGATCCAGGTGTTTCCGGTCATAGCGGGTGTTAATATTTGAGCAGCTGATCCTAGAGACTATCAAGGTAGCTGCATGGCGTCGACAGACCTTGATTCTCCTTCGTTATCTTTATTCGCATTTTAGTTCTTATTCCTTAGACATTGTAATAGACTGTTCCTTGGTATAGATGCTCATGTACTCAGTGACACCCCAGTTTTGGGGAAGATTTGTATTGCATTGTGGATTCATTTCTGTTTGAAAAAGGTTTTTTTTAATATTAACTGTTTTCCATATAATCTTCAAAGCTTTTACTGTGTTGAGATTGTTGAATAGTGGCTTGCTTAGTTCTACGATAGACGCTATCACGACAGTTAATTTTTGGGTCGTGACATTGTCAATGAGTTCTAAATTTTCCTCTCAAATCTTTCAAAATATGCTTCATGTTTAAGTGCCAACAATTGTTTCTTAGTTTATTTCAGTCACAACTCACTAACAAGTATGATTTTAGAGCTTTTAGATCCGCAATTTTTCAATTCTTTCAAAACCAGTTCTAAATGTTCTACTCGAGCCTTCCAAGATCAATTTTAGGTACGATTCAAGTTTAAGCACCAACAATTGTTTTTAGTTGATTTTAATCACAAACAATCATGATTTTAGAGCATTCATATCTCAATTCTTCAACTCCACCAAAACAATTTGATGTTTCCTTCACTTCTAAAACCCAACATCAACAACTACTCTAAGTTTTCAATAGTAACCAAGCATTATCACTTATAAACATTTAATTTCCAACTCCAAATAAGAAACCTAGGGTGTGTTTGGTACGAAGGAAAATATTTTCCAATTTTCCCATGTTTAGTTGGCTTAAATGTTTTGGAAAATATTTTCCTGTAATTGGAGGAATATGGAAAATATTTTTCAAAACTCCTTCTCAACCTTCCCCACCCTCATCAACCCACCCTACCCCCTCTCTCCAAAAAAGACTTTTTTTTTTCAAACTTCAGTTTTTCCGTTACCACCCACTCTACTACCCTTCCACCCCACCCCACCCCAACTCCCTTCCATTTTCCGCAAAAAAAAAAAAAAAAAAATTTTACCTTATTTTTATTGTTGCAATTTCAAATTTCTGTTTTTCGGTTTTCGGCACCACCCACCCCCACTCCCTCACCTGCCCCCCTCCTACCACCCCGAACAAAAAAAAATTTACTTTTTTTTTTGTAATTTCAAATTTCTGTTTTTTCGTTGTTCTGTACCCCACCCCGCACAATTATTTTTTTTACTTTTTTTTGTAATTTTAAATTTCTATTTTTTTTTTCATTTTTCTGCCCCTCCCCCCTCCCGAAAAAAAATATTTTTTAAATATATTTTTCAGTTTTACTTTTTTTATTTATCAGTTTAAAGGTTCAAAATTTTACAAGTTCCGAAGTTATGAATTCGAACGTTTATTTGATTGGAAGTTTACGAGTTTAGAAATTATAAAGTTTATGGGTTCGAAATTTCGTGGTTTTGGAAGTTTAGCGGTTCGAAAGTTTATGAAATTTGTGGGTTCGAAAAGTTGTTGGTTTGAAAGTTTATGGCTTCATGTTTATTATGTCTCATTTATTTATGAATACTCTTGAGAAGTCATTTTCCTTAATTTACGTACCAAACACCAGAAAATGAATAAGATTACTACTTGTTTTTCAAGAAAATATTTTCTTGAAAAATATTTTCCACGGAAAACATTTTCCGTTATACCAAACACACCCCTAATCTTCAAATCTTTTTCAGCGACCAATAGTATTACATACACTCTAGTCACTCCATTTTAATTTATGTGAACCTATTTGACTAGGCACGTGGTTTAAGAAAAGAGAAGATATTTAAACTTGTGGTGTAAAATGAGGCACATATATTTTGTGTGGCTATAAATCATTGCATAAAGATAAATTATTTCTAATTATGGAAAGCGGTCACTCTTTTTGGCATGCACTAAAAAGAAAATATATTCACATTAAATTAAAATGGAGGGAGTATAAAAGAGTGAACAAATGAATTTGACGCAATGTTGCAAAAAAATAAAAAATAAATTGATTTTCAATAAATATTATGCAACTATAGTAAGGAAATATAATTCATTAGTAGAAGCTTTGCTTTTAAAATATTGGTCCTTCGTACTAAAGTTTAACAAATCTAAATAGTTGAACTTTTTTTTTTTTTAATTTGTAAAAGGAAATTGACAATAGAATGATATTAAACATTCTATATATATATATCAACCACAACTCGAATGCTCAATTCCGACAAATTGTGGTCGGTTATATGAATTTTCATTTACTATGTAACTTTATTTAAGCTTATCTCACTTATATTTCGTATATTATAAGGATCCATCATAAATTAATTAGTTTTATGCTAAATTTACTATTAGGTGGTCGGTGTTGTAAATCGAATCGCGAATAGAGAAAACGTCGTGGTCTCGTAATAGAGGGGTCATACAATGTCGTTACAATATGAAACACTGTCGTTTAAATTAGTAGGCTGAGGCGGGAAGTAATTGGAATTAAATAAAAAGGAAGGGGCGTGAATCTGGAAATTAGTTAGAAGTTAATTATGACGTATAGTTGAGTTTTGAATTTGGAAGCTCTATTAATTACCACTCGGTGATCAAGAGGCGAATTCAAAATTTAAAATTTATGAATTATTATAGCTATGTCAATATCAACTAAATATTTATAAATATTTAGTCAATTTTTTAATACATAATTTTTTTTTTCCCGGAATGAGTTGAAGGAATGTTGTGATTTTCCTTATTTTTACCAACCTTTCAACGAGGATAGTCTCCAAATTGGCGTAACACGAGGTTTACCGAAGAAACAATTCCAGAACTAGTGTGTATACAGTCAAAATCAGGCTTGCCTTTTTTATGATTAATAGAGATCAGGACGTGATAGGCCGATGTTCGACCCTATGTCATACCGGACTGTGGCATGGAGTTAGATTACCAAGCCCGTGACTCAAGGACTGATCGAGATCGAGATCAACCAAGATCGAGATCAGCCAAGCTCGTGACTCAAGGACTGATAGCCGAGGTTCGACCCTATGTCATACCGGACTGTGGCATGGAGTTAGATTGCCATGCTCGTGACTCAAGGACTAATCGAGATCGAGATCAACCAAGATCGCGATCGAGCGAGATAAAGTTTGAGCGAGATCGAGGAAGGTTTCCCAAGCCAAATAATGGAAAGCCGAAATATCCGCAATCGGTCGAGGATCACGGTGGAGATCTCGTCACGTATCAAGAAGAGACCGATTAATTAGCTAATCATGAGATTTTTATTGTATTTAGAATTGTATCAAAGGTAGGATTCCCCTACTATATAAAGGGGGTCTGACCAATACATCATCTTCTTAAGCTCTCAATACTTTATTATTCTGTCTAAACTTTCCAGTAAAGTACTTGTTTGATTCGAGGGTGACCTAGCTCGCAGATCAAAGATAAACATCTCATTTGGTTTGCTTTATTTCTATTTTCAGTTAATTTCAATATCAATATTGCATTTCTTTCAGATTGTGCTAAGTAAATCATGTATCCTTAAAACTACAGTATAAATTCAATTGTTATCCGTTTTTAGGATAAACAGTTTGGCACCCACCGTAGGGCTAAGAATAATAGTGATTGCCTGGTACAAATTTTCGTAACATATACTATTTTACGCTTGTTCTTTGAAGTGTCTTTAATTACAGAATTAAAAAATATCAAACCCTCAGTTAGCACCTCAATACATTGACAATAATCTCAGCCACCACGACGAAAATGAGAACATTACACCAGGCAACGTTGTACCCTCTGCTGGCCTCGATGGAGTTCCTGCTGTAGGTCCAATCGACATTAGTTCTGTTACGCGGTGCCTTCCTGAGATTCCTTGGAAGGGCGACGTAAGGCTAAGCAACTGATGTTAGTGCCGTTATTGTCCGCCAACTGAAGTCCCCTCTGTACGCTAGACTAGATTGTCAGTGCCGTACGGAAAAACCAATGTCAAGAGCAATTAAGAGAATAGAAATGAGGATTGAGAATAAAAGAAAGCTCGATTGCCTTAAGGAAAGCTATTACAGAAAGGCAACACGATGCCGAGGGGGAGAGACACCAGTACAGAGAATTGTTTGCTTGCTAGAAAGTTTGATTGCTTGATCCCCCCTAATAATACTTAAAAAAAATTAAACCAAAGCTACAAGACTAGACTTGATTAAGCTAGAGAAACATAATGGAAGTACATGGAATAAAACTACTCTATATTTACAATGAAAAAGACTTAGTTTTCTACAAGGCAAAAACAGGTCCATTATCAGCAGCATAGTCTTTGGCATCAGGGTCTGCGCGCGCGGCGCTGTTGGCATCTGCTTGTGGTTGGGCGCGGGCGAGGGATATCGGTGGGGCGACAGAGGCACATGCGCGCTTGTCACTTGGCCCGGCCAAGACTACGGGGCCGTCCGTGGCGCTAGGCATTGGGAGGCTTGCTAGGACACCACGGGGCGCGCCCAAGGGGTCATGGGCACGACTGGAAAGCCGCCCATGAAATTCTCCCCCACCTGAGTTGGCGACGTCCTCGGCGCCTTACTTGCAATATAATCTTCAATTAGGCTCTTGTAGGCTTTGAGGTTTGTTTCCCTCTCCCAAGTGTTCTCCTCTGCATCACAGCCCTGCCATTTCACCAAGAACTCTTGGTGATCTTTCCTTGAGGCATGAATCACTCTATCATCAAGGATAGCTTCAACACGCCTTTTCCCGGTTGAATTGGGCCCTCGAATACTGGGTATTGTGAGCTGGCTCCTTGAAGGATCCTCTGTATCTTCCCGAAAAGGTTTCAGGAGGCTGACATGAAAAACAGGATGAATTTTCCACCAAGCTGGGGTATCCACCCGGTATGCAACTTTCCCAATACGCCTTTCAATGGACAAGGGTCCAATATATTTTTGCAATAAGCGAGGGTCATGGACCCCTGCAAATAAGTAACGTTTTGGAATTTTGACCATCACTTTGTCTCCTACTTGGTATTCAACAAAGCGACGATTCTGATCAGCATGCCTCTTCATCCGCTTTTGAGCCTTGACAAGATAGCTCCGCACTATCTCCAAATTTTGCTTCCACTCTTTAGAGAAGCTAGCAGCTCGAGGAGATTTAGACATATTTGGTGCATTGACTGTGTGTGGGAGTAGCGGTTGCTGTCCGGTAACAATTTCAAAAGCGCTTTTGTTTGTACTAGAGCTCTTTTGTGAATTGAAACACAGTTGAGCAGCATCCAGAAGCTTCACCCAATTCTTCTGCGATCCGGTTACAAAATGACGCAAATATTCCTCCAACATACCATTGAACCGCTCCGTCTGGCCATCAGATTGCGGATGAAAACTTGAGCTGTGATTCAGCTTCGACCCAAGACACTTAAAGAGTTGGGTCCAAAAGTTGCTAGTGAAGCGTGAGTCACGATCACTAACAATATCTTTGGGTAGGCCCCAATATTTGACGACATGAGAGAAGAAGAGTCGAGCTGTATCTTCTGCTGATATATATTGTGGGGCAGCAATAAAGGTAGCATATTTGGAAAACCGATCTACCACAACCAAGATAGTTGTTAGATCCCCGACCTTGGGCAATCCGGTGATGAAATCCAGGGAAACACTTTCCCAAGGTCTCTTTGGGACAGCTAGTGGTTCCAAAAGTCCCGCCTGTGTTAAGCGGTCTGACTTGTCCTTCTGGCATACTAGACAAGTCTTCACATACTGAGCAACGTCATCGGCCATTTGAGGCCAATAATATGCACGGCGAAGTAACGCCATGGTGCGTTCTTCACCGGGATGGCCGGCCCACAGAGTATCATGACATTCCGCTAGAAGAGTCCTTCGTAGATCTCCTCCTTTAGGAACATAAAGTCGGTTCCCTTTCACTTTCAGAAAACCATCTTCCATGTAGAACTGGCGAGTCTTGCCTTGTCCTACCAAATCAACCAAATACTGTGAAGCAGGATCTCTGATGAGTAGATCTTGTATCTGGTCCTTGATGGAGGTGGCTACCTCGCTCCCCCTTAGGGTGGCGAGTAAGCACACTGATGCTAGATCAGCTCTCCGACTGAGCGCATCAGCAACATGATTGGTCTTCCCACTTCGGTATTCCAGGTTGAAGTGGAATTCAGCTAGGAGTTCCTGCCACCTGGCCTGTCGACCATTCAACTTCGGCTGGGTCATGAAATGGCTAACAGCTGTGTTGTCTGTCTTGACCACGAACGGGGTTCCCAGCAGATAGTGCCTCCAGAGGCGCAAGCAGTGGACGACAGCCAATAATTCTTTCTCATGGGCGGCATAGCGCCGCTCTGCATCTTTTAGCTTCCGGCTCTCGTACGCCACAGGATGCCCTTCTTGTAGCAAGACGCCACCGAGGGCATAGTCAGATGCATCTGTTTGTACTTCGAATGGCTTGGCCAGATCAGGAAGGGCCAAGACGGGGCTACTAGACATAGCCGCTTTCAATGCGTTAAAGGCCTCCGCTCGCTTGGGTCC
This sequence comes from Nicotiana sylvestris, assembly GCF_000393655.2. Classification (NCBI taxonomy): domain Eukaryota; kingdom Viridiplantae; phylum Streptophyta; class Magnoliopsida; order Solanales; family Solanaceae; genus Nicotiana; species Nicotiana sylvestris. The sequence goes on along the minus strand of NC_091067.1, from coordinate 5,691,895 downwards.
CCATTCCCAAGGCGTGATCTTCTTGAGGAGTTCTGTCAATGGTACTGCAATGAGGGAGTAGTTTTTCACGAATCGCCGATAGAAATTGCATAGACCAAGGAACGCCCTCAAGGCGTGGATATCCTTAGGTGGCGGCCAATCTGTGATTGCCTGAATCTTCTGCTGGTCCATCTTGATCCGCCCTTCCCCAATGACATGTCCGAGGAAGTCAATTTGCTTTTGAGCAAAGGAGCACTTAGATAGCTTCGCATATAGTTCATGCTCCCGCAATCGAGCTAGGACCTTCCGCAAGTGCATCAGGTGTTCCTCCAATGTTTGGCTATATACCACAATGTCATCCAAGTAGACCACCACGAATTCATCAATGTACTCTCGGAAGACTTGGTTCATCAAAGTGCAAAACGTAACTGGGGCGTTAGTCAAGCCAAATGGCGTAACTAGGAAATTGTACGACCCATATCTTGTCACACAGGTCGTCTTGTGCTCATCACCCTCTACGATCCGAACTTGCCAATAACCTATCTTCAGGTCTATTTCGGTGAACACCGTTGCACCACCTAGTCTATCGAACAAGTCTTCCATTAGCGGAATAGGGTATTGTTCTTTACAGTAATTTTATTTAGAGCCCGATAGTCCACACAGATTCATAGACTGCCATCATATTTCTTTTGGAATAGCACAGGGGAACCGTATGGGGATTTGGAGGGAACGATGATCCCTCTGTCTGGCATTTCCGTCAATTGTCTCCAAAGCTTGGTGAGTTCGGGTTGTGACATTCTGTAAGTCGCCCGGGCGGGTGGCTTCGCGCCCGGCACCAGCTCAATTTCATGGTTCACAGTGTGCCTAGGCGATAGTCGCTTTGGCATGTCTCGTGGCATGACATCTTCAAAATCTAGTAGTAGCTCCTTCACGGGCTCGAGAATGGGACCCGAGGAGCGTTCTACATCTTCAATGCAGAGGGTTGTGAGGAACGTGGGTTCATTTTGTTTGACCCTCTTCTTCAACTGCAAGGCCGAGATGTTTTCAACGGCCATCTTCATGAGCATGCACGGGATAATGCAGGGCTTGGTCCCATTTGCCCCCATCATCAGTAACATGTCAGCATATGGTACAGGCATGGTGTTGGTTTGCCTCAGGAATTCCAATCCAACTATCAACTCGAAGTCATCTATGATCACCACGCGCAGGTTGAATTTTCCTTCGTAAGGGCCAAGTTTCACAGGTACTTCTTTGGCTATCTCACCCACTGGCTGAGGAGGTGAGTTTATAGCCTTGACACTACCTATGCCCTTTCCTACAACTAGACCAAGGTGCTCCACCTAAGTCGAGGCTAAGTAGTTGTGGGTAGCACCCGTGTCTATCATCACCCAAATGGGCTTTCCATTTACCTTAACGAACATTAAGGTCTTCTCTTGTTTAGGAGGATTCTTCTCATCCGCCTTCTTTTTCCCTTTCTTGGTGCTGGGGTAGGGGTACTTCTTCTTATGGATGCCAGCACTGGTTCCCGCTAAGGCCTCAGAAATGGAGCTAACAATTGCATTGAAGGCACCTACTGGCTCGGTCTGGTCTGCATCATCTGTGTCATCATCTGTCCTATCATCAAAGTCTTGACAGGCGTTCATTTGTGCATGTGGACACTCATTATTCCAATGTGGTCTGCCGCAATGACGGCATCCCGATGTAGGCTTTCTCCCCCGGTCATTGTTGTTTGACGCAACACTATTGCTTCTTGAGGAGGGAGCCTTAGAGTTGGTTGCACTCCGACCTCCCCTACTTCTGCTAGAGCCACCATTGCTAGCTTGGCCCCCTTTCACTCCCGCTCGGACAGGCGGCTGAGGCCGATCCTTCCGAGCTTCCATTTGATAGTCCCCAAGGCATTTAGCTACTTGGATCGCCTTGGGTAGGGTATCTACCATTTGTCTTTGCAGTTCCATGCGAGCATAAGGTTTCAACCCTTCTAGGAAGGTGAAGAGCTTGTCTTTGTCCCCTATGTCACGTATGTTTATCATGAGCGCGGAGAATTCCCGCACGTAGTCCAGTACTGACTTGGTCTGGCGGAGCTCCCATAGCTTCCTTCTTGCATTGTATTCCACATTTTCGGGGAAGAACTGCAGGCGTATGGCTGCCTTCAGTTTTGCCCATGTCTCGAGAGCATCTTCACCGGCCTTGATAGCTTCGTACTTCACCCGCCACCAGAGTTTAGCATCACCCTGAAGATACATGGTAGCAGTTGCTACCTTCTTAGCTTCTTCTAGGCCTCCAACAACATCAAAGTACTGTTCAATGTCAAAGATGAAGTTTTCCACTTCCTTGGCATTCCTAGCTCCACTGTATGGCTTTGGCTTAGGAATTTTTAGTTTTCGTGTCGCGGAAGCGGGGTTCGCAGTGCCCCTAATTTGGTTTCCACCGCCTCGAAGCAGGCCATGTAAAGAAGCATTGACAACATTGAGTTTGTCTTTCAAGTGATCAATAGTTTGTTGCATGGCAGTCACCCTGTCTGTCTCTTCTTCCCTATAAGCTAAATCCTCGGCACGCTCCTGTTGGAGTCCCTCAAATTTGCCAATAATTTTGGCTGCCTCTGTCGCTGCCGTTTGCCGGTCTCCCTCGGAGTCGCGACTAATGTTTTCTATGTCAACTTAGGCCTGGATCACCCTACGGTCTAGGTCGTCCAACCTTTGCCCTAGGCTGATTCTTAGTTCAGGCACCGTATCTACAATGGGCCATAATCCGTCAACCGTCTGTTCAAGGGTCGCAATGCGGTCCCCATGATTCCCTATGGTCAGAAATGGTGGTAATGGCAATGCATTTCCTCGTCCGATGTCGAGCCTAGGCTCTGATACCAACTGTTACGCGGCACCTTCCTGAGATTCCTTGGAAGGGCGATGTAAGGCTAAGCAACTGATGTCAGTGCAGTTACTGTCCGCCAACTGAAGTCCCCTCCAACGCTAGACTAGATTGTCAGTGTCGTACGGGAAAACCAATGTCAAGAGCAATTGAGAGAATAGAAATGAGGACTGAGAATGAAAGAAATCTTGATTGCATTAATGAAAGCTATTACAGAAAGGCAACACGGTGTCGAGGGGGAGAGACACCAGTAAAGAGAATTGTTTGCTTGCTAGAAAGTTTGATTACTTGATCCCCTCTAATAATACTTAAAAAAAATAAACCAAAGCTACAAGACTAGACTTGATTAAGCTAGAGAAACATAATGGAAGTACATGGAATAAAACTACTCTATATTTACAATGAAAAAGAATTAGTTTTCTACAAGGCAGAAACAAGTCCATTGTCAGCAGCATAGTCTTTGGCATCAGGGTCTGCGCGCATGGTGTTGTCTGCGCGCGCGGCGTTGTTGGTATCCGCCTACGGTTGGGTGCGGGCGAGGGATATCGGTAGGGCGATAGAGGCACATGCGTGCTTGTCACTTGGCGCGGCCAAGACCACGGGGCCATACATGGCGCTAGGCATTGGGAGGCTTGCTAGGACGCCACGGGGCACTCCCAAGGGTTCATGGGGCACGGCTGGAAAGTCGCCCATGACAGTTCACACGTAGCCATCAATGGAAATATGACTGTCGACCCAGAAAGCAGCATTCACGGGGGTACCTGATCAGCTACTTAGAATGCACACAACAGTGATGATAGCTGGATCAGCCTGCGGGTGATCTTAGAAATGCTTCAGTCTCAACAAGCAACAATAACCCAGCTCCAAAACCAGAACTACGCTCCGAGCAGGTTCGATCTCGAACCATCCCGGGAAGTCATACACAAGGTTGAATCGGACTCGAAGAAACCATATGGAAAGGAGTCAGAGACCAATCCTGCTATTATAAAGATGCTCGAAGAATTGACAAAGCGAGGCGAGACAAGGGAAAAGAAGATCGGGGAAAACAATAAGAAGGTGGAAACTTATAACTCCAGGGTCGACCAAATCCCGGGGGAACCACCGATATTGAAAAGAATAGATTCTAAAACGTTTTTACAAAAACCTTTCCCCCAGAGTGCGGTTTCGAAGCCAATCCCCAAGAAGTTCTGTATGCCTGAGATTTCAAAGTATAATGGGACGGTAGATCCAAATGAACACGTCACCTTGTACACGTGCGCCATCAAGGGAAATGACTTGGAAGATGACGAGATTGAATCCGTATTGCTGAAGAAATTTGGGGAGACTCTATAGAAGGGTGTTATGATATGGTATCATAATTTACCATCTAATTCTATTGAATCATTTGCTATGCTTGCAGATTTTTTTGGTAAAGGCACATGCCAGAGCCATTAAGGTCTATACAAGAAAGTCGGACCTTTTCAAGGTAAGGCAGAAAGACAACGAGATGCTTAGGGAATTCGTATCTCGATTCCAGATGGAACCAATGGATTTGCCTCCGGTCACCGATGATTGGGTTGTTCAAGCTTTTACTCAAGGTCTCAACGTTCGGAGTTCCATAGCTTCACAGCAGTGGAAGAAGAATTTGATTGAATATCCACCTGTCACTTGGGCCGATGTACATAATCGGTGTCAATCGAAGATCAGGGTTGAGTATGATCAACTAGGGGCTCATTCTGGGTCAGTTTATCCTAACAGGACCATGGATAGAGTTAAAAAGGATATCGACCGAGAGCCAAGGTCGAATACGGATCGATACCAACCATATAATAGAGACCATAGAGGCACCGGATCTGGGCAAAACTTTGCACAGAATGAGAGGAGAAATGATCGAGGTCAAGGTTCATGGGGACTCATGAGAAAGAGTGGTTTCGATAGGGATGCTGGGCCCAAAGAAGCACTGCGATTGTCAAAATATAACTTCAACGTAGATGCATCCGCCATCGTATCGGCCACCGGACGTATCAAAGATACCAGATGGCCTCGACCTTTGTAGACCAATCCAGCCCAGAGAAATCCAAACCAAATATGCAAGTATCATGGTACCCATGGCCATAAAACAAAAGATTATAGATAACTAAGGGAGAAAGTAGCCCGATTGTTCAACGAGGGCCCCCTTTGGGAATTCTTATGTGCTCGGGCCAAGAATCCCTTAAAAAACAGAGATTCAAACAAACAGAACGAGCAAGAAGAGCCACATCACATGAGTCACATGATCGTTGGAAGGGTCGATATTCCTCAAGGATCAGTATTTAAACTCAGCAAGGTGTCGATCACAAGGGAGAAGCAAACTCGGGAATACTTATTATAAGGGACCTTGTATTTCAATGACGAGGATGCAGAAGGGATCAAAAAACCCTAAATGGCACACTGGTAATATCTGTACTTATGATTAAGACTCAAGTTAAACATGTTTTGATTGATCCAGGTATCTCGGCCAACATAATTTGACCGAGGGTCGTAGAACAACTTAGCCTACACGATCAGGTTGTACCCGCGACCTGAGTTCTAAACGGCTTCAATATGGCATGTGAAACTACCAAAAGCGAGATAACTTTGCTAGTAAACGTGGCTAGGACCATCCAAAAAATGGAGTTCCATGTGATCGAGGGGGATATGAGGTACAATGCCTTATTTGGGAGACCATGGATCCATAATATGATGGCAATGCCTTCGACCCTTAACCAGGTTCTAAAGTTCCCAATGCTAGAGGGAGTTAAAATAGTCTACGGGGAGCAACCTACATCTAAGGAAATTTTTGCCATCGACGAAGTGATAGCGATATCGATGCTGTCATCAATGAAAGGGTCAAGTTCGAAGGGAAAGCAAGAGGTCAAATAACAACCACAGATACCGGCCTCGACCCAATCAGAGAAGTAGGGGTTTGACGAGGATGATGAATATGGGGTCCCTCGATCTTTCATAGTCCCCGATGACTCCGACGCCACCAAGTTGACGGTCGAGGATCTAGAGCAAATCACGTTGACCGAATATCAGCCTGAATGAAAGGTATACCTGGGTACGGGGCTAGTCCCTGAGCTTAGGGGAAAACTTGTTCAATTCCTTAAAACTAACATGAATTGTTTTGTTTGGTCCTATCTCAATATGATAGGGATTCCACCAGAAATCACAACTCATAAACTAAGCCTGGATCCGAAGTTCCATCATGTAAAGCAAAAAAGAAGACCCCAGTCCAAGGTCAAACATGCTTTCATCAAAGATGAGGTAACCAAATTTATTAAAATAGGATCCATCCAGAAAGTCAAATATCCCGAATGGTTAGGGAACGTAGTAGTACTCCCCAAGAAGGGGAATAAACTTTGAATGTGTATAGATTATAAGGACCTAAATAAAGAATGCCACAAGGATTCTTTTCCTTTTCCTAATATCAATCGCATGATCGATGCCACGGACGACAACGAGATACTTAGTTTTCTCGATCCTACTCCGGGTACAACCAAATACACATGAACATGGAAGATCAGGAAAAGACCTCGTTTATCACTAAGTACGACACCTACTGCTATAATGTAATGCCATTCAGACTAAAAAATGCTGGTGCAACTTATCAACACCTAGTAAATCGGATATTCGAGGAATAAATAGGAAAATCAATGGAGGTTTATATTGATGACATGTTAGTTAAGTCCCTATGAGTAGAGGACCATTTGAAGCATTTGCAGGAAAATTTCGATATACTGAAAAGATACAGCATGAAGCTCAACCTAGAAAAATATGCATTCAGGGTCGGCTCGGGCAAGTTTCTCGGCTTTATGGTATACAATCGAGGAATCGAGATCAACCTAGATAAAATTAAAGCTATCGAGGACATCATGGTGGTTGACACCGTAAAAGCCGTGCAAAGGTTAACGGGGCACATAACTGCCCTGGGACAATTCATCTCGAGATCATTAGATAAGAGTCACTGATTCTTTTTGTTGCTAAAGAAGAAGAATAACTTCACATGGACCCAGGAATTCCAACAGATCTTGAAAGATCTTAAACAATACTTATCGAGCCTGCCGCTGCTTCACACGCCAAGGGCAAATGAACAATTTTACTTGTATCTGGCAGTATCGGTGATAATAGTAAGTGGAGTCCTGGTTCGAGAAGAACAAGGTACGCAATTCCCTATCTACTATGTTAGTCGGATCTTAGGAGAGCCCAAAACAAGATACCCCTATCTAGAAAAATTAGTGCTCGCCATGATAAGCGCTTCTCTAGAAAGCTAAAACCATACTTTCAATGTCATCCCATATGTGTCGTAACGACTTATCCTATTCGAAATATTTTGCATAAACCCAAACTTTTGGGCCGGTTGGCCAAATGGTCCATAGAAATCAGCGGGTATGATACTGAGTATCGACCTCAAACAGCCATCAAGTCTCAGATTTTGGCAGAATTCGTGGCTGACTTCATGCCAGCCCTCGTACCCAAGGTCAAAAGGGAACTATTAGTCAGCTTGGGTACGTCCTCAAGAATCTGGACCCTCTTTACGGATGATGCTTCAAACGTAAAAGGGCCCGAACTCGGCATCGTGCTAAAACCACCCAAGGGTAACGTAGTTAAACAATCTATTAGAACTGTAAAATTAACTAACAACGAGGCCGTATATGAGGCCATATTGCAGGTTTCAAACTAGCCAAAATCTTGGGAGCGGAGGTGATTGAAGCCAAATGTGACTCCCTCCTCATGGTAAATCAAGTTAACGTAACCTTTGAAGTTCGAGAAGAACAAATACAAAGATATTTGGATAAGTTTAAAGTAACTCTACACCGGTTCAAGGAATGGACTTTGCAACATGTGCCTCGAGATCAAAATAGCAAAGTTAATGCACTCGCAAACCTAGGGTCATCGGTCGAAGATAACGAACTCAATTCGGGAGTTGTTGTACAACTTATGAGGTTAGTGGTAAGTCTAAAAGCTTGACATGGTATTGGAGAAACAAATACATAGAGTATTTAAAGAACGTGAAACTTCCCTCAGATCCAAAAGAATCGAGGGCCCTGCGCACGAAGGCAGCCCGATTTAGCCTATCTGAAGATGGAACCTTACTTAGGAGGACGTTCGACGATCTGCTGGCAATATGTCTAGGACCAGGAGATACCGAGTATGTTTTGATGGAAGTCCACGAAGGCACATGCGGGAACCACTCAGGTGCCGAATCACTTGTTCGAAAGGTAATCAGAGTCAGGTATTACTGGATTGATTTGGAAAAAGATGCGAAGGAGTTTGTGCAAAAATGGGATAAATGTCAAAGACATGCTCCGATGATTTATCAACTCGGGGAGCTGCTGCATTCAGTTTTATCCCCATGGCCATTCATGAAGTGGGGAATGGACATCGTCGTCCCTCTTCCATCGACACCAGGTAAAGCTCAATTTGTTTTATTTATGACTGACTATTTCTCTAAGTGTGTTGAAGCATAAGCTTACCAGAAGGTTAGGGAGAAAGAAGCCATCGACTTCATTTGGGACCACATTGTATGTCGATTCGGAATACCATCCGAAATTGCATGTGACAATGGAAAACAGTTTATCGGCAGCAAGGTGACCAAATTTCTCGAAGGCCTTAAGATCAAAAGGGTCTTATCGACACATTATCACCCTAGTGGGAACGAGCAAGCCAAATCGACCAACAAAACCATAATACAAAACCTCAAGAAAAGGTTGACTGACGCCAAAGGAAAATAGAGAGAAATCTTGCCCGAAGTCCTTTGGGCGTATAGCACAACTTCGAAGTCTAGTACCAGGGCAACCTTATTTTTTTTGGTTTATGGCGTCAAAGCTTTAATACCAGTCAAAGTCGGGGAGCCGAGCATCAGATTCTGATATGCTACGAAGGAATCAAATGATGAGGCCATGAATACGAGCTTGGAGCTATTAGATGAATGACGTGAAGCTACCTTTGTTCGATTGGCTGCACAGAAACAACGAATTGAAAAGTATTACAATTGAAGGACCAACCTTCGAGATTTTAATGTCGGGGAATTGGTATTGAGGAAGGTCACGTTAAACATACGAGATCCAAGTAAAGGGAAATTAGGTCCGAACTAGGAAGGACCGTACCAGATTCTCGAGATAATAGGGAAAGGATCTTACAAGCTCGGAATGATGGATGGAGAACTGCCACCGAACAATTGGAATGTAGCTCATCTAAAATGGTATTACTGTTGAGGTACGACCCCATTTCAATTCTTTCTATTTTTTAACTAACACTTGCAGGTTATCAACAAGGAATAACACGAAGACTTCATGTCTGAAAGCACGCGTTGCGCTCTTTTCCCCTTGAATGGTTTTTGTCCCAATTGGGTTTTTCGGCAAGGTTTTTAACGAGACAACAACAGATCATGCTAACTTAGAATTGAAATCCTATCACGAATCAACACCAAAGACTATGCTTATAGTATCTGAGATTTCTTTATAATCAACCTCGAATACTAGGGGGCCCTCGGATATCGAATTCTTCTAGCAAGAAAATTATTTCGAAATAAAAGGGTCTCAATAGATAGAATTTATTGTAAGGGCCGAACGGTCAAAGCAAACCGTGCCCACATAGATTGCTCTATCCCTGATATAAAACATGTACGCATGTGCGACTATTTTCGACAAGAATAAACAGAAGTACTTTCCTTGCAGCTATCTAATATCTTGGAAAAAATTTCACTTTACAACCTCGTGTTTTCGATCTATTATGGAAACAAGCCCAATGGCTGATTGTAACTAGAGTTAGGATAATTACTCCCACACCCGGGGACTGCAGTCCGTAAAATAAACTCGAATAGATCAAATTATTGAACATCGAAGGCATAATCCCTCTTAGGAAATCCTCAAATTTTAAATGCCACGGCCATACCCACTAGGGGACTGTTATCTTAGGCAAGCCTGGATAACTCGAGAAAGCGAGCCCATTGGGCTACACCAGAACTAAAAGGCTACGACCACTTTAACATGGTTCGGATATGTCCGAAATCCATAACAAATATAGGCCTTCGAAAAAAGGAAAAATTCTTTCACAACCGGTTCTAAAGGCTACCCTCGGCAGAATCTTAAACTTAAGATATTTTCGGAAAAAACTTCGGTAACACCGAACCCCGATAATGCCTTAACCCAGAAAACCAATAAAGGAAAAGTTTGTTTGAACCCCCGAACACAACCTTATTACTTCATGCTAAGGCATTCCAACCTTTGTAAATACGAATCATAAAACAAAGAAAAAAAACTTGAGAGCCAAAAAGGGTAGAAAGCCTTATATATGTACATAAACAATCTTTTTACACAGTCCAGATCGGACAAATACAAAATACAAAGGCCTAAGGGCTAGTTTTACCTCGAGTTCGAGAGGTCATTCTCACTTGAGTAGAAATCCTAAGGGCTACCTTAAATCAAGTTCGAACAAATCCTCACTCGGGGACTACATGCTATCTTTATTCAAGATCGAGCACTCACTCGGGGATTATCAATCAGAAACGGTCGAAGGCAATACTTATTATCGGTCCTTATTATCTCGATCTTGGACCTTCGAATGCAACATCATTTTATGACAACATTATAAGTTTGTTCTAAGGCACTCTGACCTTTGTATAAATCAACAACAGACTCAGAAAACATGAAAAGGAAAAAGTTTTATATATTCATCAATTTTTTTTACAAGGGCAACACGACCCGATGAAAGTTCTTTACAAGGGACAAAACGGCCTCAACATAAATACAAAAAACTACTTAAAATGCTAAATAGCTTGGTCTTCATCGGAGGCAGCATCACCATTCTTGGGATGTTCCCCATCTTCAAATCCATCTTGGCTCTCGGAGTCTTCCTTAAGAAAGGCCAGCTTCCGGGCTCTGGTCTCCTCTGCTTTGGCAGTCTCGAGCTCGGCCCCAATATTGAAACTTCCTCGTGGGCTTCCCTTCGAGCATGCCACTTTGTGTGATCCACCATGCTCCTGGCCTGTGCCAGAGTGGATTCAACATTGACCTTGTATTGGGTCGCATTAGCTTGGGCCTTGGTGTTGGCCACTACCACCTCAGATTTGGCAGCTTCGAGCTCCGCGACCAGGTTCTCCCGAGCAGAAACTGCTGAACCCAACTAGGACCGAAGATCCTCAACTTTCTTGGCCTGCACCAAGATTTTCTCCTTCATACATCAGAGCTAGTTCTTAGCCGAGGCTAGTTAGGCCCGAGCAGTCTCTTTTTCTGAGGCCAGATAGTCTATTTTCTCCTTCCATCCTTCGTCCTTAGTTTTTAGTGCATCTATTTTTTCACAAAGTAACTTAATCACCTCGAGTTTTTGTTGGACCTGTGGGTTCGAACCATTAGCTACCATGCCCGAATCGCCATCACTAACTTCAAAATATTCTACTTACCTGCTCGAGTAGTTCGGTGTGTTCTTTCTAAGCTGTTTCTAGCTCAGAACAGAGGTCTTTAGCTTCCCCTTCTCTTTGCTCACTAAGAAGCTTGAAGGTATCTTTTTCCTCAGCAAGCCCTCATATGTCGGTCTCATATCGGCTTAGTTCCTCTCGGAATCGGAGGAAAGCCGCGTGATGAAGCACCGAAGCCTATAAACATAGAAAGGAAAGTTATATAAAGGGAGAAAAATCTAAGTATGAAAATTGACAGGGAAATCAGGGATTACCTGGTTTAGAGCTTGCTGGGCTTCGTTGAAAAGACAAGGTGTTTCCACCTCGTCTATCTTGGCTTGGTATTCTTTGCTGACCAAGTATCAGAGGTGTCTAGCCACCCCTACGGGGGCAGAGAGAACATGAGCATCCTTCGAGACGGAGATGGCAATTGATTGTTTATGCCCGAGATCGACGCTAGGGGTCAGGAACTGATAAGTTAGTTTAAAGCTCGACGGGGATTCATTCAAGCTCTTCCTTGGTACTTCTAGGTCACCCGGGCCAGTGACATCTTCCACTCAAACAAAGTAACCATAGAAAGGGTCTTCTGCCCCATGGAATCCTTCACCGTGGCAAGTCCCCATCGCCTGGCATCCTGGATCATCGAACCATAGAACGAAGGCAATGAAGGGGAGTCTCCGATCTCTATTTCCCTGGGTAAATCCTTTGGGGCGGCGCCTTCATCTTGGGGGCCTTGGATATGATTTCTACATCGGTATCCACCGCCTCCTTGATATCCCTCTCACCTCAAGGGGAAACGACTACATCCCTTTCTGGCTCAGGGACTTCGGTTAAGGTTTCCCCCTTGGGCTCATCAGGTCGGGGCAGATAAGTTTCAGCTCCCACCGACTCAGAGATTTTTTGAGTATCAGCGCCAGTTCGCACACGGGCCACTAGCCCGGAGTCTTCTTCTTCTTTTTCTCCTTCAGGCTCATTACTTAGCCAAAGAACTGACTCCAAAGTTAGAGGGATGATGTTCCCCTTAGGCTTATGGGGCCTCCTCGCCAGTCTTTTCTTTTTCGGGCCTAGAGGGCTCGGAGCCCTTTTTCATTCTTCTCCTTGGTCTGCTTCAGGACAAATAGAGAGGGAAGTGCCTCTTCTTTAGTATATGGAGGCCTCATTGTTATGTCCTTCCCGAGGCCTGCAAGTGAAAAAAGACAAGTAAGCTCGATATAAGGCCAGAATGGTAACCCTTCTAAGAAAGAAAATTTTCGTGATTACAGTCCTCTCATTGACCCTTTGATAACTCTGTCTAAGCACACTTGGAGTATAACTTCTACGACACTAAGCCCTCGAACCGTTTCCTAAGATTGAGGATTACTTCCAGCAGGTAGGCCACAACTGCAACACAAAAAACATAAATGAGTAAAGAAGATGATGAGTAAAATGGCAAAATTAAATATTCAAAGCAAAGCAATACTTACAATTCATGTTCCATTTTTCAGGAAAAGGCACGTCTTCGGCAAGGACTAGGTCCGAGGTCCTTATTCGGACAAATCGGCCACTCGGGTCTCGTCTATGCTTGAGAATGGGGATTTGGTGACTCGGCGGTAAAGCTTGATCAATCCTCCTCGATAAATCCGGGGACTGTAGAGACACATAAGGTGATCGAGGATAAAATGATGCCCCTTGATTTTGGTTATAAAAAATCGGGGGAGGATCATGGTCCTTTAGAATGATGGATGGATTTGGGCAAGAGTGACATAGTTCCTCTTGAAAAAGGCTACGATGATGGAGTCTAAGGGAACCATCATGATGGGGTAAGTATAGACACTTAGATACCCCTCCACATGAGTGGTGATAGATTCCCCGGGGGTAGGAACTACCACATTTTGTCCACCCAGTTGCACTCGTCTTTCACCTTTTTGAGGATGTCTTTGGTAATCGTGCATATATATACCTATATATCGGTTCGCATCGACCTGGTATCGAGGGTGTATTATCTACCTTAAAATCAGCAACAGTGGGGGACTTTGTTGAAATAAAGTCCTCTATGGGAGGCTCCGTCGCAGCCGGCCGGGATGAAGAAGTAGTTTCTTTTTGCGACACGGTTTTGGAAGTTTTAGCCATTGAAGAACAAGGGAAGAAAGATTTGAATATGATACGCGATTCACTTAGGGATCAAGGAACTTGGATGCGGAGATTGTGAAGCATAGGGATTTGTCAAAGGAAAGCAAAGGTAGTAAAGACTTTGAGTGTAAAAGTTTGAATGAGGAAAGGCTAGGGTTCTTATAGGAAGATGACGATGGTTCAGAACCGGTAGTGGCCGACAACGACTGGAAGACATTTAATGCCTTGGTATCTGAACCGACGGGACGTTTGAGTATCCACTTGCTGCTTACTTCATGATGCTTACGTCACGATATATCTAGGTGAAGATCGAGAGCTCAGATAATTTCTTGTCATTACTCTCCAAAATATGAGGGGACTATCTATATACGGTCAAAGTTAGGCTTGCCCTTTTTATGATTAATTGAGACTAGGGCATGATAGGCCGTGGTTCGACCCCATGTCATACCGGACTATGGCATGGAGTTAGCTTGTTAATCTCGTGACTCAAGGACTGATCGAGATAGAGATCAACCAAGATCGAGATCGAGCGAGATAAAGTTTGAGCGAGATTGAGGAAGGTTTAACAAGTCAAATAACGGTAAACCGAAATATCCGCAATCGGGCGAGGATCACGGCGGAGATCTCGACATGTATCAAGAAGATGCCAATTAATTAGCTAATCATATGATTTCTTACTGTATTTAGAATTGTACCAAAGGTAGGATTTCCCTACTATATAAAGGGGGTCTGACCATTTGTAAAAGACAAGATATTCATGTTACATAAAGCAATACATCATCTTCTTAAGCTCTCAATACTTTAATATTCTATCTAAACTTTCCAATAAAGTACTGGTTTGATTCGAGGGTGACCTAGCTCGAGGATCAAAGATAGACATCTCATTTAAGTTGAACATAGTGTTTCTTCCATTTGAAGTCCATTACGCTGGTGATAGTAATTAATTTCTTATTTTTATCTCATTTTCTCCTTAATTTCTTCTTTTCCTAAATGCGATTAATCAGACTAGTGTAGTGTATTGCTGAAGGGCACATTTAGCTGTAGATTAATCAGGCTAGTGTAGTTTATTATTGAAGGGCACCTTTAGCTGTAGTTCAGGCTAAGAGGTTTAGAGGTGGATCCAGAATTTAAATTTTATGGTTCCTACAATAATCTTCAGTTAATATATAATAACAACTGGATTCACGACCAAATTCAGTATAGTACGGTTCGATCAGTTTAGTCAGTTTTTAAATATCTATTGACACCCCTAGTGGTTAGGTATAAAAACATAGGTACTTATTTAGTTTGAGAAAACTAGGAGCTTATAGTTGAAATGACACCAAGTAGATACTTTTAAGACTGCCGTTTAAAATATATCCATAGTTTACGATGTATTTAAAAATTAGCCAATTCATTCAAACTTCAGGATACAACATCTTGAAGTTTAAACCTCAAAATTTAAACTTCAGGACATTGTGTCCTAATATTTGAAAATTGTGTCCAGAAGCTCGAATCTTATGCCCTTTATTTCAAATTAGCAGTTCAAAAATTCAGGACACTTAGTCCTGAATTTCAAATTAACACCTAAAAATTCAGGACACTAAGTCTTGATTTTTCCTAAAGTTTGGATAAATTGACTAATTCTAAAATACATTTTAAATTATGGATATCTTTTAAAGTGCGGGCTTAAAAGTGGCTACTGGTGCACTTCGCCTGATTCATCTGAATCAAAATTTAAAATGGTTTTGAACTTGATTTACATGACTTTTACTGAGTTATAATTTGTTAATTCATCTGTCCCTATAATTATTCTTCGTACTTATAGTTATTTTCCTTGCATCATTATACTTTTATTTTCGCCCGTGTGAGCTTGCTCGCATTGCTGATTTATAAACGACCAAAAATGCATACCTCTGGTGTATTTTCATCTCATAATTTGTGTGATTATAGTAGGTTACATGAGTTTTTATAGTGAATTATGCTCATTACATGCATTCTTATGCGTAGAAGCAAGTTGGACGAAATGTGAGCAAAAGAAGTTGATTAGTGACCAAAAGATAAAATAAAGACTTTGCTCGTTTACCCTCGCATGCACACGAGAGAGTGAACGAGCTATTGGGGAAAAGTTTGAAAAACAAATAGCAAAGTATAGCAAAAAGGCATGGAAGCGCATGAGAGACCTATAAGAAAAAGAAAAAGAGAAGAACTTTGCTCGTTCACTCTCGCGTGCACATAAGAGAGTGAACAAGTTAACCTAAAAAGGCTGTTTCAAAGTGGGCTTGTATTATTTCACCCATGCTAACCTATCCCATATAAATAGTCAGAGGCGTGACTTTTTTGAAGAGAGCGTGACTTTTGGGAGGGAGGAACACACACCACGCTTGGACGATGCTTCTAATTAATTTTTCTTCTCTTTTCTTCTTTTAGTTTTATAGTTTATTTGTTCTAGAGTTGTGGGGTGCTTCATGAACTTTGTAGTTTGAAACTTAGATTTTTCTTATTATTTTATTATACTGGTTTATTTATTCAATCTTGCGCTTAATTATTTAATTGCTTGATCACCAATTGAATACTATCTACGAATCTAGGATTGAACTCTGGAGAGAAAATTATAGATTGCATATAAGATTGAGTAGAGCAATATCTTGAACTCGAGTATCAGTAACAGATTTGGGGTTAGGATAAGAATATGCCTAATCACCTTGCTTGATTATTATATGGGAATTATAAATGCGTTCTTGTTAATCCTAATTCCATAGGGATATAAGCGTTAGGTTAGCTTGAATAGGTGAGTTGTACTTTAGGAGAAGGCTACGAGCAATATTAACCCCGTCAATCAATAAACCAGATAAATTAATTAGACAATTTAGGTAAAAAAACTCAATGGGATTGTTAGCTAACCCATAGCTCTAGAATATTTTCTCCTATTGAATTCGTGTCTAAGTTTGCCAATTTGTTTCCTTTGTTTCTTAGTTTACTACTCTAGATTCTTTAGTTAAATATTCATAATTTAGAATTCACTTGAATAAATTAATTGTTTGGGTTTAATTTAGTCGATAGTTAATCACAAGTCCCTATGGGTACGATATCTGGACTTACAATCCTATATTACTTGTCGACCACATATATTTGCGTGTGTGTTTGGGAGAAACAAGTTTTTAATCAATGACACAAGCGCGTACCATATCCTCCAATATCTGAATAGTGCGCTCGAACTGTTCGTCCGTCTAATGGTGAAATGATGTACTCAACTCCACCTGAGTGCCCAACTCTCGCTGCACGACTCGTTAAAACTACGATGTAAACCGTGTGCCTCTATCTAAAATTATGGAAACTGGCACACCGTGAAGGCGAACAATCTCCCCGATGTAAATCTCAACCAACCAATCTGAAGAATAAGTAGTACCAACTGGAATGAAGTGCATGGAATTGGTCAGTCAATCCATAATCACCCAAATAGCATCAAACTTCCTCGAAGTCTGTGGAAGCCCAACTACGAAATCCATGGTGATCCGCTCCAACTTCCACTATGGAATCTCTATTCTCTGAAGCAATCCACCTAGTCTATAATGCTTATATTTTACCTACTGACAGTTGAGACCCCAGGCTACAAATGCAGCTATATCCTTCTTCATTCTCCTCCACCAATAGTGCTGCCTCAAATCTTGGTACATATTTGCGGCACCCGAATGAATGGAATACCGCGAGCTGTAGGCCTCCTCAAGAATCAACTCCCATAACCCATCTACATTAGGCACACATATCCCGCCTTGCATCCTCAACACACCATCATCTCCAATAGTCACATCTCTAGCATCACCGTGTTGAACCTTGTCCTTGAGGACAAGCAAATTAGGATCATCATATTGGCACTCTCTGATGCGATCAAATAAGGAAGACCGAGAAACTACACAGTCTAGAACCCGACTAGTCTCCGAAATATCCAATCTCATGGACTGGTTGGCCAAGGCCTGACATCAACTATAAGGGGTCTCTCACCAATAGGAATAAATGCAAGACTACCCGTAATCACTGCCTTCCTACTCAGTGCATCGACCACCATATTGGCCTTCCCCGGATGATACAAAATAGTAATATCATAGTCCTTTAGCAGCTCCAACCATCTGTGCTGCATCAAATTTAGATCCTTCTATTTGAACAAGTGTTGGAGGCTACGATGATCAGTAAATACCTCACAAGACACACCATAGAGATAGTGCCTCCAAATCTTTAACACATGAACAATGGCGCCAACTGCAAATCATGAATATGGTCGTTCTTCTCATGAGGCTTCAACTAGCACGAGGCATAAGCAATCACTCTACTGTCCTGCATCAAAACACATGGAATACCGATCTCAGAAGCATCATAATATACTGTATAAGAACCAGAAGCTGATGGTAGAACTAGAATTGGAGCTGTGGTCAAGGAAGTCTTGGGCTTCTGAAAGCTCTCCCCACACTCATACGACCACCTGAAAGGAGCATCCTTTTGGGTTAATTTGGTCAAGAGCGATGCAATAGATGAGAAACCCTACACGAAGCGATGGTAATAACCAGCTAAACCAAGAAAGCTCCGAATCTCTGTAGCTGAGGACAGTCTAGGACAACTCTGAACCACCTCTATCTTCTTTGGATCCACCTAAATACCCTCACTAGAAGCTACGTGCCCCAAGAACACCATTGAACTGAGCACACTTGGAGAATTTGTCATAAAGCTTCTCTTCCCTCAACCGCTGCAACACAACCCTCAAATGTTGGGCATTCTCCCCATGGCCACGAGAGAACACCAGGATATCATCAATGAACACTATAACAAATGAGTCGAGATAAGGCTGAAACACACTGTTCATCTGATGCATGAACGCTACTGGAGCGTTTGTCAGCCCAAATGACCACACAAGGAATTCATAATGACCATAGCGGGTCCTGAAAGCTGTCTTGAGAATATGCAAGTCCCGAATCTTCAACTGATGATTCCCAAACCTCAAATAAATCTTGGAGAACACCCTCGCTCCCTGAAGCTGGTCAAACGGATCATCAATACACGTCAAAGGATACTTGTTCTTGATTGTAACTTTCTTCAACTGCCTATAATAAATGCACATTCTCATAGTACCATCCTTCTTCTTCACAAACAACACTGGTGTATCCCAAGGTGACACACTGGGCCTAATAAACCCCTTATCAGAAAGTTCCTGAAGCTGTTCCTTCAATTCTTTCAACTCAGCTGGTACCATGCGATATGGTGGAATAGAAATGGGCTGAGTGCTCGGCACTAAGTCAATACCAAATCAATATCCCTGTCGGGTGGCATGCTCGACAAGTGTGTAGGAAACACATTCGAAAACTCCCGCACCACTGGGGCAGAATCAACAGTGGGGTATCGGCACCAACCTCCCTCACAAAGGCCAAATAAGATAAACACTGTTGATACCCAATTTTTCCCTGCATATTTTTAATAAGGAAAATACTTTCAAAATAGTATATGTATGCAAATATAAGTATGTCCAAATATTTTATTATTTTTTCCTTAATTTTTAAAGATTTTTAAATCAATTTATTGCCTTATTTTATACAAAAAAACCAATAATTATTCCCAAAATTATCATTTTTTGTGATTCATTTATTGGACTTTCATATTTATGCTAAAATATATCTAAGATAATTTTTTTCATACTTTTACAAATTTATTCAGCATTTTTAAGCTAAATTGCATATAATTGCAATATTAGCCTCTTTTAAGATTTAACTACGTTTATATTTATAAAAAGTAAGACCAATATTTTTAAATTGATAATTATATATTTTAAATTATTTTAATACTTTTAATTTATTTTTAAAAATTAATTTGCTAGTTTTATAAAATAAATAAGTAAAAAGTGGCTATTTAAAATCTAGCCCAATTGTATTTCAATTGTAGCCAGAATTGAACCCCCCATTTAAACCCAATTACCCAGCCCAAATCCTAATCATACCTGACCCCGACCCAATTTAAATAACCCACCCGGATCCCCTACCTACCCGTTCAATCCAGGCCGCTGATCAAAATAATCAACGGCCACCAGACCTCCTTTCCTAATTATTCCCAAAGACCCCCCAAACCCTTTCATTATTCACACTCCGCCGCCCCTGAATCCCCTTCTCTCTCAATCCTCTCTCAAACCCTAGCCACCGCCCTCAACTACAACCCTAAAGCCCCCAAATCCATGGCTTCCAAGGTCAGTGGAGGCCTATATCCCCCTCCCGTGGCTTCTACGTGTTCGATTATTATGGTTTCAAGGCTAGATATTAAAAGAGCTTGGTCCAGACCTTGGTTAATTTCAGTTTATGGCTGTTCTTCGGTCGTCTCTGACCTTTCTCCGGCCAGCCATGGCTATTCGAGTATGACTCTTGACTCTCCTACTTAGATCGATGGTTTTCAAAGCCTTTCTCACCACTTGGGGTTCTTCTGAAACCCTAATCTTTAAGGTTCTCTTGATTTTTTTTAGATTTGTGTCTGTTTTGAACTTTTAAGCATTTTCTCGAAGTTTCTTTAACTTGCTTTCAAAACGACTCCTTATTTTTCCGGTTAGGGTTTTCCCTTTAAGCTATTTCAAGAAATCTCTTCTCTGATTTTAACGTATTTATGATTTTTGCTATATTTTGCTTGCATTGTTCTTCTATCTAAGTTAGCATGTTGAAAACTTCAATTTCCTATAGGTCTTATTCGAGTTCTAAAGCTGTTTTGCAAGATGAGTGTTTGTTTGGTTAAGTTCTTGTTTGATTTATCTGTTTATCATCTTTTAAACTCGACTATTGCTAAAAACCCTAGGTCTTCTTGGCCTGGAACTATTTGTTTGAGTATGCACTTTATTCGATTAAAGTTCTTGTTTCAGACTTTTTTTTTACGTGATCTATCTGATTTTACTATCTTCTAACTCGACTATGGTTGAAACCCTAACTTTTCAAAGAGGGTTTCCTCACTTGTTACTGTGAGACCTTTACTTGTTTTGACTCTCTTCTTCACTTTGTCTATATGTATGAGCCCTGAATATCTATTGCATCCTATGTTTATTGCTACTACTATTGTATGTTGTTTCTTTTGCCAATGGGTTTGGCCTCGCATGTCTGATATCTTGTTCACTCTATTTATATGTTGAAGTTTCTTCCTTGATTGATCTTCATCTTGTGACTGATTTCTAAAGTTTCCCTTTTATGAACCCTAATTTCACTCGCCCATTCAAATTGATTGATTCTTTTCCCTTTACTGTAATATTTACCTTGCTGAATCTATTTCCAAAACAAGCATATTTCTGTACTTAGACTCGATTGCTTACTTAATATTTTACTACTCCTTTTATGGCAATAATCAGTCTGTCTCTTAATTGATTTCTTTTCTTATTTAAATCTGTTATTACCCGTTAAACAGTGATTCCTTAATAATAGGGAATCACATGGGTAATTGATTCTGACTGGAGATTGTTTCTATAGTTATGTTAAGACTTTGCTTATTACCTTATTTCTCACCTGTTTTCAAAACTATAAATACCATGCATCCTTTCTCTTTCAAACACAAACACTTTTAGTTCTGAACTAACAATTACATTCAAAAGACTCTCTCTTGCTTTGTTACTGGTACTGTGGCCTGTTTAGCTGGCTGAAAGCCAATGTTATATTTCAAAGTCCTGCTACTTTTCTTTACTGCACTTTGCTTCTTTGACTGGTAAGTTCTAATTAAGTTTTCAGCATCAACCACAACATGGTTACTTAATAATTCTTGCATTCTTGTCTGCCTACTGCTTATATTTAATTCAGTACCCTTATTTTGCATGCTGTAATTTCTTTCTCCTGTTCTGAATCAATGTATTATGAATCCTAAATCCCTACCCCAGTATGTTTGATACTTATGGATTGTTTGAGGCATGACAGCATTGAACATTGTTGAGCATGACCCAAACTTGATCCTCCGGGATCATAACCTCCATGTTTCCCTTATATGTTGTATGTCCTGGTTGATTTTGCAAGCATGACAACATTCCCTGAATGTTGTGCATGCCTAGCATCAACTCATGCCTAAGTATATAGGCTCCTTGCAATGGATTCCCAAACCCTTGCCCCCTTGGTGTGAAATTATCAACTTGTTTGAAGTGTTAATGGTTTTTTCCCAGCACCTCTTTCCCCCTTCTTTACTTCGTCAGTTCTTAAAGCTCTGTTTCTGCACTTGCACTCTCCTCTTAGACTTAAGTTTTGCCCCCCTCATGTGAGCCTTGCCTTGGGACCCATTGCTCCCTCTAAACTTGGACACGTGAGGGCTAGCATTTCCACACTGCACTTGTCCATATTCTGGTTATGAAACTGGGGTGTGAGCACTGCCCCGGGTCCTATTGAAGCCCTTAGGTAACTCTAACACACTCAAGGCTGAGAAAGGCTTTGGATCAATGGTATTTTGAGTTGGTTCATCTCATAACTCAGTGAGGAAGTCAAGAATCAGGCTTCCTCTAGTTGTAATTCTTTTCTTTGTATTTTCTAATGTATTTAGTATTCCTGGTTTGTACTAAGTTGTAATAAACATTTGGGGTTGGCTAGTGAAAAGGGATGGGTAACTATGCATGCAAGGGTAGAAAATATGCGTATAAGGTTGCTTTAAATTCTGCATATTCAAACTACATTTTTAAATCATGCCTATAGGGTATTTTAATTCTGCATATTCAAACTACATTTAGAAATCATGTCTATAGGGTATTTTAATTCTTCAAACTGCATTTAGAAACCATAGGACTTCTTGTTCAACTTCACATCTAGATAACCTGCCTATAGGATTTCATTCTAAAGTTCTGCATGTTTGTCACCGTTTAGATATTCTATTTTAGGGCCCAAGTGGGTATAACCAATGTGTTAAAATCAGTAACGTGTAGAAATCATGCCTATAGGGATTCTTAAATAAGTCTAATCCACTTTATTTACATTCAATGTTAGATATCATGTTCATAGGAATTTAAATCAGTAATAGTAGATACCCTCACTTGCAGAATCTGTAACCAGTCTGTTTAATTTTGTCCATTCTGAATCTCCTTTTAATAATCTAATTCCCTCACTTAACAAGGTTTAGCAAGCATGCCTATAAGATTTCAAACAATTCGTTTTGAGTTTTTACTGTCTCATCACCTTTTGAACTCAGTAGATATCCTTCTTATAGGGTATCATCAATACACACTTAGGCAAGCCTTAGAGTAATAACTATAAACTGAATCCATTTTTGTTAATCACTACAACCAGCAGGCAGACCTGATTCAAACTTCTTACCTAAGTTATGTAATAAACTAATCTGCTTCAATAACCGGTCTCCCCTCGTCTTTAGTATTTAATCAGACCTAAAAAGTATGTATAAGTCATGCTAGTTATGTGCTTATGCTCAAGGACATGTATTTGAGCCTTTGTCTGTTTACATGTTTTCCCTTATATGCCATATTATCTGTTTTGTATGCCGCCTTAGAATTTTTATCTTTGAAACTTTAAATAAGCCTAATACCCCCCCTTTTAGGATTAGTAGTCCTAAGTGCCTCCGGGACTGATAGGAATGGGACGAGTATTAGCATGCAATAGTGTTTGAGACCAATCCGCGCTTTAGTACCGAACATTGTGTGGGGTGATCCATATTAAATATAAATATAGGAGCCCTTTCTTTTATTTGCAAACTCTTTCTTTTTTAAAATGCTTCTTTCAAATGTTCTTTCTTTTATGTGTTGAAATCCCCTCTTATTTGAGCCTTATTTGCCTATATATTAATTGCACCCCAAATTTACAATAATTGTTTGGCCAGGAACCACACTAGTGGATCCTGAGGGGTGCCTAGCACCTTCCCCTTAGGATAATTTCAAGCCCTTACCCAATCTCTGGTTATTCAAACAAACTTAGAGTTATCTCCATTGGTGTCCTAATGCACCTTAATCATTAAGTGGCGACTCTTCAAATGTAAACCCAGCTCCCAAAAGAAATGAGTTGTCCCTCCAAATGTCATAAACTCGATTCGCGAGAAAAAGGGGGTGCGACAGCATGGCAACTCTGCTAGGGATCTTTTGGCTTTTACTATTTCAGACTATTATTGTGAATGTGTATCTCTTTATGTGCAATTACTTGTTTAATTCCTTTAAGCATTCAATTCCCTTTTCAACTGCAAAACTGATTTGTCTTTTTGTTTTTTTTCCTTTACTAATTTCCTTTACTACTGCTTTAAGAAATGTGCAAATACGTGACAACATGTTTTTAATTATTGCATAACCATGATCAACATCATATTCCACTTTTGCCAAACAAATCCCATAGCAACACTTATAATGAGTGGTTGCGTTCTTCCGATATTATCACCCCCTAAATCTGAAAAAGGCGTATTTGCGGTAAAACTAGTCGATCGACGGTATAGTCCGTGCCTTTCCCCCTTGAGTTGTTCACTCAAGGGTACCAGTATAAAACCCCATAAAAACCTTACTTTGTTTAAACTGTGCATGCATCATGGTCAAACCTAGCCGAGTTAGTTATATTGTCCGCATAATGACTCTTTAAGATAGCCTTGTCCAAAGTCCACTGGGTTTCCCTAAACCCAAATGGACACTACCACGTTTTGTGCATTTATTTGGAGAACTAAATGCTTTATGCCAATTATTGATATTAAATAGTTAAGTCTAGTGGGGGTAAGGGCCTAACCTTATTTGTCTTGCATAAATATGAGGCACGAAATCTCCAGATTCGGTATGGTCACCAACATCCACCCAAAGTTGCTAAGCTAGTGGGAGGATCTTCACTCTAGTGATCAAACTCTTGTTCGGAAATATTTGGGAAACCTACCGTCCCTCCTGGAAATCCAACCCAAAAACAAGATCATAGTAGCTTCCACTTTGTTTTGGGATTGTGAGAGATCTGTGTTCTGCTTTGGGGACATTGAAATGACACCCTTGTTAGAGTAAATAGAAGGATTGGCCGGCATAGCATGGAAAACTCCAGGTTTGTTAATGCCTGAGAACCGCAAGGGCAGGGGTTTCCTCAAAATGACGGGTTTGAAGAAGAATCCAAAACTGACATGTTTGAAAGAATCCTACATCCCTTTTGATTATTTGTACGAGAGGTACGGTCACAGCAAATCCTATCGTACCTATCCTGACGAGTTCACCATCACATCATTAGGGCATATTCACCGAAGGGTCTTTGTATTCATGTTTGTTTCCTGGGGTTGATCGTGTTTCCTATGAAGAAAGCAAGAATCCACACCAGACTAGTTATGGTAACTAAAACTCTAATGGAATGAATTGGCTGGCAACCTTTCAGCATTGTGCCCATGATTATTGATGAGATATACCGAGCCTTGGAAAAGTGTCAACAAGGAGCCAAACACTTCGAAGGCTGTAATTTGCTACTCCAGCTCTGGTTCATGGAGCATCTCCAAAGGGGTGAATACCGACAAGAGATTCAGCAAAGGGACTGGGATGATCATATCGCTTTCCATCATCCGAAGCAAATGAATTACATGCCCAACATGTTCGCCCTGTTAGAAGATGCCAAATGATGGGTAGAGTTATTCGATAATCTAACCGAGGACCAAGTATAATGGATGTTCGAGTGGTTCCCTACCGAGGAGTTCATCGCTCGATCCAGGGATGCACCATTTCTGATACTGATCGGTTTGAGAGGAACGTACCCTTACATCCCTCTCCATGTTATGAGGCAAGCTGGTAGGAAGCAGGTTATACCCAGGGTCGACAAGATGAGTCATTTTCGGGCTGACTTCCAGGCTGATGATAGTCCTTGTAAGTACCAGGCTCAGCATATGTGGCACTACAATATCGTCATGGGGAGAGATACCATCGAGCCAGATAGATACCATGCTGGTTGTGCTCCCTACTATTCAGGCTGGTTGGAAGATAATCACGATGGTTTAGGCCAGCCAAGGTTTGCTAGGGGCCACAGGATCATAGACGAGAGGGCCGAGGCATAGGTCAAATACAATCAACTATGCAAGAGGATCCGGGAGTGCGAAAGCGAGCACCGTGAGATACAAGAAGCCAACCAAAAGTTGATTGAGGAGTGGAAAGATATGGCTGTCAGTGCCAACAAGCGACTGTTCTACTTGGAGCGAGGCATAGTAGAGCTAGAAAGGAAGTTTCTCAAGAGGGTCGAGGACTACCAAAATGCTAAAGGAAACGAAGGCGGGCATCTAGCTAGAGCCTGCCTATTGCTGGGACTTCGCGAGTTAGGAAAGTTGTTCGATGGAACCAAGGATGCTGAATTTGGGGAAGGTCCTTCTAGGACCGAATAGATAGGAGTTTTCTTTTTGCTTTATGAAATGTAATAAGGCCAATGACCACCAGTGACTATTATTTCCTGTTATTTAGTGTCAATTTGTGATTCATCTACTTTTTATCAGTAAAATGAGGCATTTAGCATTCTAAGTTCTCTAAATTAATTTATCGCTAGGCCTACCTCGGGCACAAAGGGGTTCCCAAATTAGGACATAGTTTACATTCTGCACTATGTATTTAAATATTGCAGCGCTTTTTATAATCCTCACTAACTTGTTACCTTTTTGTTTTTACTTTTTGTTTATTATTCCCCTCCCCAAAGGTTAGTTCGTGCATTCTGGCAACATCATCTTATTCCACAAGATCCAGGGGCCCTCCACCCACTCCTTCTCTTAGTCTTGTCAAAAACAAGAACAAAGGGAAGATAGAAGATTTGAACAATGTCAGAAAGGAGAATTCAACTAAACGGGTAGAGGTCACTTGTGGTCATGGTACTCTGGTTCCTAAGGAAAATGCATCTCAACTCAAACAAAAGTTGCTGAAATTCCAAGAAGAACTTGATCAGGTTCGGAATCTGGCAAATCTGTTATTTTCCCTCACTACTCCCGACATCAATTTCCCAAATGCTCAGAACCCTACACTTTTACAGAACATCCCAAAGCAACAAAACCATCCTGCTCCCCACCACCACTGCAACACCTGACATACCTCAAACAACACCCCGCTGCTCATCCCAGAACCCTTGAACTCCATAAATGACCACTTCCACACCCACCATAACACCCCCATCTATGTGGAGACTATACCACATTCCACCCAACCCATCTCAAACACACCCAAGTCTGATGATAAAGACTCTCTCATCAGGAACTTGGCTGAAGAACTTAAGAAATTGACTAGCCGAATTCAAGGCGTTGAAGGAAGCAAGGGAATTGAGGGGATGAACTATGAAAATCTTTGCATACAGCCCGATGTCGAACTGCTATAGGGATACAAACCTCTAAAGTTCGAAATGTTTGATGGTACAGGGGATCCAAGGGTCCATTTAAGAATGTACTGTGATAAGCTGGTCGGAGTGGGGAAAGACGAGAGAATCCGCATGAAGCTTTTTCATGAGGAGTCTGAAAGGAGATGCTCTGTCTTGGTACATTAGTCAAGATCCGAAGAAATGGTCAAACTGGGTAGGCATGGCGTCCGACTTCAAGGACAGGTTCAGGTTCAACACAGAGAATGCATCGGATGTGTTCTACATTTAGAATCTAAAGAAGAAGCCCATAGAAACATTTCGTGAGTATGCTACTAGCTGGAGGTCCGAAGCTACTAAGGTCAGACCTACCTTAGATGAGGAACAGATGAACAAATTATTCGTCTAGGATCAGGACCCGCAGTATTATGAAAGGCTAATGTTGATTGAGAACCATAAATTTTCTGACATCATCAAACTGGGTGAAAGGATCGAAGAAGGGACGGCATGGTTACGAACTTTGAGGCCTTACAAGCTACCAAAAACGGCATGGTTACGAACTTTGAGGCCTTACAAGCTACCAATAAGGCCTTGCAGTCTGGTGGTGTGTCTAAGAGAAGGGACGTAGGAGCCGTGATGGTCGCACAGAGAACCAAATCTCCTACCAAATACCAAATTAACCCAACACCTCCACTCACATATCAACCGACTCTGAACTACCAAGAACCCTTACCCTCTTACCAAACTCCACCACCTACTTATCAATCACCTCCACCTCCCACATATTAGCCTTCTTCACTTAGATATTCCCAACCCACACACGTTTACCAAGCCTACAATACTCAACCATCCCATTATCAATCACCTCCTACACGCCAAAACTTCCCTAGACCTCGACCAAATTTTGACCGCAGACCTCCTAAACAATACACAACCATTGTTGAACCTATTGACCAGTTGTATGAGAGACTTAAAGCTGCTGGTTATGTCACCCCCATCACTACCGCAACTCCTAAGAACCCTTCTCAGTGGGTTAATCCGAACAAATCCTGTGCATACCATTCCGGCATGAAGGGACACACCATCGTTGAATGTCGTTCTTTGAAAGACAAGATCCAGACTATAATTGATAACAAGATTATTGTGGTAAAAGAACCTGCTCCAAATGTCTGCAATAATCCTCTGCCAGACCACAAGGGTGGAATTGTTCACATGATTGAAATAGAGGATGATTAGGATCCCGAGGGATCAATCGGGTTGATCACAGAGGGTGATGACCCAAAGAAGCCAATAGTTACTCTTAATCCGATCGTAGTCCAGATGCAGCCCTCTGTGGACGCCGAGGTAAATATGTCTGTGCCACTTGAGTTTGAAGCATCGTCATCTGCAAAGACACCGGCACCAATTGAGGTTGAATTTGTGTCTCCAGCAAATACACCTACACCATTCGAAGTTGTTGTTTTACCGCCTAAGGTACACACTTCGTTCGAAGTAAAGATACCCACGCTGATCCTAGTAGCGATGTCGACCATGACACCATTCCATACAAAGGGTATACCGTGGGACTATACAACTGAGGCAAGTAGGAAAGGCAAAGTTAGGTTCGAAGAAACTATTGCCGAACAAGGCATGACAAGAACTGGTAGGATCTATACCCCGGAACACTTAGCTGAGTCAAGCAAGCAGGCCTCCAATCGATCACCCAATATTGAGATAGGTCCAGATGATCTTTGGAGAAAGATACAGGCCAAGGAATACTCGGTCATCGACCAGTTGAACAAAACACCGACGCAAATCTCCATCCTTGCGTTGTTACAAACTTTTGAGGTGCACAAGAATGCTCTGCTGAAGGTGCTGAGTAAAGCATACGTGCCAAGCAACATTACTGGTGGTGAAATGGCCAACATGGTAGGACAGGTATTGGAAAGTCACAAAATTACTTTTCATGAGGATAAGCTACTGCCTGAAGGGTTGGGACACAACAAAGCACTGCACATCGCTGTGCAATGCGATGACTACCTCATCACCAGGATCTTGATCGACGGGGGTTCTAGTCTCAACATTTTTCCACTGGTAATACTTAAGAAATTGGGCAAGGGACAGATGAAATAAAGGACGGAGCCATAAATATGAAAGCCTTCGATAGTTCCCAGAGGTCCACTATTAGGGAAATTAGTCCGTGTTTACAAATAGGGCCAACTTTGTTCGATGTTGACTTCCAAGTGATAGGTGTGCCAACATCTTACAATCTGCTATTGGGACGGCCATGGATTCATGTTGTTGGGGCCGTTGCATCAAAACTACACCAGGCGGTAAAATTTGAATGGAATCACTAGGAGGTGATCATTCACGGCGACGGTAGCAACCCTACATACAGTCGCTAGACCATTCCGACAATTGAAGGGAGAAAGAAGCTAGGTGGAGAGACTTACCATCACATTGAACGGGTAAATGCTGTTGACAAAGACAAATGGTAGGATAACAAGATCAAGGGTATACTAAATTAGAGTGGGTACGAACCTGGCAAGGGGCTCGGCAAGAACCTCTAAGGAATCACTAAGCCCATAAAACTCAAAAAACATGGCACCACTTTCGGTTTGTGATATGAGTACACCTGGGAAGAATTCAACAGCTGGTCACCACCATGGCGCAGTCCTTACTATCCACTGGAGCATCCAATACCACATCTAAACGGACTTTCCAATCGGCCGATGTTATCTATGGGTCAGAAGAAGAAGAAGCGCTAGCAGCGGTGAAGAGCTTGTTCCTAGAAGACGATGACATGGACTGTTATGTTGTTCTCAAGGAGGAGGGGGAGAAAGGCCCTTCCATACAGGTTGTAAGCAGAGGAGCACGCCTCAATAACTGGACCATCAGGACAACCAGAGACCGATGAGCATCGGGGTAGCAAAGGCTAAAACGAGCACTGTCTTATTTACTAAAAGAATTTTATTTCCCGCATGTTTTCAATTCTTGCAATAAGATCCCCATTGTTCAAAACGATTATGCAATTTATCAAAGTATTTTGACTTTTCTTATGAATCAACACTCATTATTATTTTTCTCTCATTACTTTACTTATACAATATTACTATTACTTATCTTGATGAACCAATGATCGTGACATGGAACGAGACAACGCAACAAACGAATATAGATTCAGAGGAAGATGACATACTGGAAGAGATTGTTAAGGAAGTTGAGAATTTTGAAAACAGACCTAAGTCCAACCTGGACGAAACAGAAGTTGTTAACCTGGGAGATGCGGAAAACATCAAAGAAACACAAATCAACGTCCACTTATCGCCATCAGAAAAGAAGAAGCACACAGAATTTCTAAGGGAATATGAGGACATATTCGCCTGGTCATATGATGACATGACTGGTCTAAGTACTTCTATTGTGGCTCACAAACTGCCAACCGATCTAACATGTCTGCCGGTAAAGCAAAAGATTAGAAAATTCAAGCCTGATATGAGTCTAAAAGTCAAGGAAGAGGTCACTAAGAAGGTCAAATCTAAGGTTCTCAGGATAAGTAGAATATCCGACATGGTTAGCCAACATCGTACCAGTACCAAAAAAGGACGGGAAGGTCAGAGTCTATGTCGACTACCGGGATCTCAACCGGGCCAGTCCGAAAGATGACTTTCCCTTGCCAAACATACACATCATGATCGACAATTGCGCCAAGAATGAGTTGCAATCGTTTGTAGATTGTTTCGTTGGTTATCATCAGACCTAGATGGATGATAAAGATGCTGAGAAAACAGCTTTCATTACGCTGTGGGGAAAGTATTTCTACAAGATGATGCCGTTTGGGTTAAAGAATGCAGGGGCCACCTACATAAGGGCCATGACTACCATTTTCCATGATATGATACACAACGAGATAGAGGTGTACGTAGATGATGTTATCATCAAGTCCAAAAAAGCCACTAATCACATGGAATATTTGAGAAAGTGTTTCAATAGATTGCGAAGGTACAACCTGAAACTGTATCCCGCAAAATGTCCATTTGGGGTTCCTGCCGGAAAACTACTTGGGTTTATTGTGAGTCATCGAGGAATAGAATTGGATCCATCAAAGGTCAAAGCTATTCAAGAATTGCCACCACCAAAGAACAAGAAGGATGTGATGAGTTTCTTGGGGAGACTCAACTACATCAGCTAGTTCATAACACAATCTACAGTTATCTGTGAGCCAATCATTAAGATGTTGAAGAAGGACGACACTACCAAATAGACTGATGACTGCCAAAAGGCCTTCGACAGAATCAAGGAATACCCGTCAACACCACCGGTCTTGGCCCCACCCGAGCCAGGTAGAACTCTATTACTCTACCTTGCAGTATTGGATGGAGCTTTCGATTACGTTCTAGGGCAGCATGATGAAACGGGGAGGAAGGAGCAGGCCATATATTATCTCAGCAAGAAGTTCATCCCGTACGAGGCCCGGTATTCTCTATTAGAACGCACCTGTTAGGCTTTGACTTGGGTAGCTCAGAAGCTGAGGCACTACTTCTGTGCCTATACTACATATCTCATATCAAGGATGGATCCTTTAAAGTACATCTTCCAGAAGCCCATGCCCACTGGAAAGCTAGCCAAGTGGCAAATCTTATTAAGTGAATTTGACATTGTCTACGTAACTCAGAAGGCAATCAAGGGACAAGCACTAGCAGATCACTTTCCTGAAAATCCCGTGGATGGAGAATACGAACCCCTGAAAATGTATTTTCTTGACGAAAAGGTATCATTCATAGGAGAAGATATTGCAGAATCCTATGACGGTTGGAGAATGTTTTTCTATGGAGTGGCAAATTTCAAAGGAGTTGGCATAGGAGCAGTCCTCGTATCGAAAATCGGTTAGCGTTATCCGGTGTCTACCAAACTTAGATTCCCGTACATCAACAATATGGCCGAATAGAAAGCATGCATCTTAGGGCTCAAGATGGCTATTGACATGAACATTCAAGAATTGCTAGTAGTTGGAGATTCAGACTTGCTTATACATCAGGTACGAGAAGAATGGGCGACCAAGAACTCCAAGATACTCTCATATCTGCATCTCATCCATGATACAACATCCAGACAAAAACTTCATTGATCCCATTCTAGTAAAGATCCATGATCAACCAGGTTATTGTGCCCATGTTGAAGAAGAAGCAGACGGAAAGCCTTGGTTTTATGATATCAAGGAATATTAGGTAAAGGGCGAGAACCCAAAACTTGCAAATCCTACTCAGAAACGCACGCTTTGGAGGTTATCCAACAATTTCTTTCACAACGGAGGAATCCTTTATAGGAGGACTCCTAATTTGGGATTACTAAGGTGTGTCGACACAAAGTAAGCATCCAAGTTACAAGAAGAAATTCACGTTGGGACTTGTGGTCCGCATATGAACAGTTTTGTCTTAGCAAAGAAGATAATCCGAGCTGGTTACTTTTGGATGACTATGGAGACGGACTGCTTCCAGTATGTCCGTAAATGCCATCGCTGGCAGATACATGCAAACATGATAAAGGTGCCTCCAAATGAGCTTAATGCAACAAGCTCACCTGTCCGTTCGCTGCCTGGGAGATGGATGTTATTGGACCAATCGAGCCTGCCGCTTCCAACGGGCACAAGTTTATCCTAGTAGCCATCGACTATTTCACCAAATGGGTCGAAGTAGCATCCTACAAAGCAGTGACTAAGAAAGTCGTGGCCAACTTTGTCCGCGACCACATCATTTGTTGATTCGGTATTCCCAAGTCGATCATTACTGATAATGGTTCCAATCTCAATAGTGACTTGATAAAAGCTATGTGTGAAACCTTCAAGATCCGACACAAGAATTCTACAGCCTATAAGCCTCAGATGAATGGAGCCGTAGAGGCTGGCAATAAGAATATCAAGAAGATACTAAGGAAAATGATAGAGAAGCATAAGTAGTGGCAAGAGAAGATATCATTTGCTTTATTGGGGTTTCGCACCACAGTCCGCACATCAACCGGGGAAACCCCCTATATGTTGGTTTATGGTACAGAGGTAGTCATTCCTGCGGAGGTAGAAATTCCTTCCCTAAGGATCATACAGAAAGCTGAGCTTGACGACGCAGAGTGGGTGAAAAGTCGTTATGAGCAATTAGCCCTTATAGACGGAAAGAGAATGAATGTAGTTTGCCATGGTCAGCTTTATCAGAATAGAATGTCCAGAGCCTTCAACAAAAGAGTCAAGTCGAGATAGTTCACACCGGGGCAGCTGGTGTTAAAGAAAGTTTTCCTGCATCAAGATAAAGCCAAAGGGAAGTTCTCTCCCAACTGGCAAGATCCGTACATGGTTCACCGGGTTCTGATAGGAGGAGCCCTCATACTTGCCGAAATGGACAAAGAAGTCTGTCCAAAGCCGATCAATTCAGATACAATCAAACGTTACTATGTGTAATCTTTATGTTGTCCTATATGATGTAAATTGAACTACGCCTGACCTGATTCCCGTTTAAGAGGGGATACGTAAGCAGCCCTATGGTTTCGGTCACAATTCAATAAAATTTTCATTCCCCCCTCCCGGGCAGAATTTTAAGGAGGACCCTCAAAATTTCGAAGTAATTTCAGCCAATCATCACAGACAACAATCAGAAGCATCAACCCATTAAACTGGGGCAGAATTTTGAGGAGGACCCTCAAAATTCCGTAGCGAGAGAGGTCGCAATGTCTTGAGCCATGTCACAGTCACTGGTTCATCTAAAACTGTTTCTTAATTATATACTTATATCGTATTTTTACAAAATCATGCATATTTATTACCAAAATTGCCTTGTTTAGCAAATGCTACCCCAATGATACATACAGTATCACCAGATCAAAGTCAAGCGGGTCAAGCAGAGCCAACGGGGATACAAACTAACCTTCCCCCTTTACAAAACTCATGATTTTTCTTTGGATGTAGAAACTTGGATTGCGAAAGCATCTGACATACTATACACTCATGAGACAAACATTGTTCGGGGATACAACTCTGAGAACTATTGCACTTACCAACATTTGATATCCAGATGCACCAGTGGCATTCCGTATGTCACGATGTCCCCAGCAGTCACAATACCGCAATCTGCTAACAACTAAGAAGGCTCTATCACCATTTGCCCTTTTATTCCTTGTATAAGGCTACCATTCTGCCTTTCGAGACTAAACGGTGTCTCCATCTGCATTTATGGATTGCATAAGGCTACCATTCTGCCTTCCGAGACTAAACACTGTCTCCATCTACATTTCTACATTACAAGGCTACCATTCTACCTTCTGAGACTAAACATTGTCTCCATCTGCATTTCTGCATTGCATAAGACTACCATTCTGCCTTCCGAGACTAAACGCTGTCTCTATCTACATTTTCTGCATTGCATAAGGCTACCATTCTACCTTCTGAGGTTAAGCTATACCTCCATCTACATTTGCACGGCTGAAAGATCGCTACCTCTACACTTGCATGGCTGAAAGATCGTCGCCTCTACATTTGCATGGCTGAAAGATCGACAGCTCTACACTTGCATGGCTGAAAGATCGCCACATCTACATTTGCACGGCTGAAAGATCGCTACCTCTACGTTTGCACGGCTGAAAGATCGCCACCTCTCCACTTGCATGGCTGAAAGATCGCCACCTTACTTACACTTGCATGGATGAAAGATCGCCACCTTATTTACAATTGCATGGCTGAAAGATCGCCACCTATTGCATTTCATGGGCTAAAAGATCACCAAATACTACATCTCATGAGCTGAAAGATCGCCAAATTATCCGAAGGAGTCATTGTTCGGAGGCACCATTTGCATAGCCCGAGAACACCATGTTATGGCCTGAGGATCCCCTTTTAATCTTTTGCATATCATTATTCAAAAGCATCACAATTCGGAGGCATCATCCTCATGGCCCGAGAGCATCATTGCATAGCCTGCGAATCCTTTACTATGCGCTTCATGGCCCTGGACATCATGGTCTGAGGACGTCATCCTAATCGCCCAAAGACAACCTTCATAGTCCGACTGGAATTTGCATCATGTTTAAATTTGTGCACAGTATATGCTTGTATTGCTTATTTGCAGGTAAACCGGCGAGCAACGGCCATCTCGGTGGGAGCGATCCTTCTCCAGTTCCCCTAACCATGTCAACCTTAACCATTCCCCCGTTCCGAATATTGCGTCCGTTCTTAGGAAGTCTCCATCAGCATACTCCGCCGATGGATCCTGAATTACATATGGCTTGATTCCGGTAAGATCAGGGATATGTGGGCAAATCGGAAGCCAGGGTGCGGCCTAATTTCTCAAACCGTTTTGTTCGGTCAAAATTGGCCATCATATCTTTACCCGACAACTCTTTCATCCTTCCCGGGTAAAGAGGGGCAGCTGTTGATACCCAATTTTTCCCTGCATATTTTTAATATGCAAAATACTTTCAAAATAGCATATGTATGCAAATATAAGTATGTCCAAATATTTTATTATTTTTTTCTTAATTTTAAAGATTTTGAAATAAATTTATTGCCCTATTTTATCCAGAAAAATCCAATAATTATTTCCAAAATTATTATTATTTGTGATCATTTATTGGACTTTTATATCTATGCTAAAATATAGCTAAGATAATTTTTTCATACTTTTACAAATTTATTCAGCAATTTTTAAGCTAAATTGCATATAATTGTAATATTATCCTCTTTTAAGATTTAACTACGTTTATATTTATAAAAAGTAAGCCCAACATTTTTAAATTGATAATTATAGATTTTAAATCACTTTAATACTTTTAATTTATTTTCAGAAATTAATTTGCTATTTTTATAAAATAAATAAGGGAAAAGTTGCTATTTAAAATCTAGCCCAATTGTGTTTCAATTGTAGCCTGAATTGAACCCCCAATATAAACCCAATTACCCAGCCCAAATCCTAATCATACCCGACCCCCGACCCAATTTAAATAACCCACCCGGATCCCCACCAGACCTCCTTTCCAAATTAAACTCAAAGACCCCCCCCTCCCAAACACTTTCATTATTCACACTCTGCTGCCCTTGAATCCCCTTCTCTCTCAATCCTCTCTCAAACCCTAGCCGTTGCCCTCAACTACAACCTTAAAGCCTCCAAAATCCATGGCTTCCAAGGTCATCGGAGGCTTATATCCCCCTCTTGTGGCTTCTACGTGTTCGATTATTATGGTTTCAAGGCTAGCTCTTGAAAGAGCTTGGTCTAGACCTTGGTCGATTTCAGTTTATGGTTGTTCTCCGGTTGTCTCTGACCTTTTTTCGGCCAGCCATGGCTACTCGAGTCTGACTCTTGACTCTCCTGCTTAGATCGATGGTTTTCAAAACCTTTCTCACCATTTGGGGTTCTTCTGAAACCCTAACCTTTAAGGTTCTGTCGATTTCTTTTAGATCTGTGTCTGTTTTGAACTTTTAAGCATTTTCTCAAAGTTTCTTTAACTTGTTTTCAAAACGACTCCTTATTTTTCTGGTTAGGGTTTTCCCTTTAAGCTATTTCAAGAAATCTCTTCTCTAATTTTAACGTATTTATGATTTTTGCTATGTTTTGCTTGTATTGTTCTTCTATCTAAGTTAGCATGTTGAAAACCTAATTTCCTTTAGGTCTCATTTGAGTTCTGAAGCTGTTTTGCCAGATGAGTGCCTGTTTGGTTAAGTTCTTATTTGATTTATCTGTTTATCATCTTTTAAACTCAACTATTGCTAAAAACCCTAGGTCTTCTTGGCCTGGAACTGTTTGTTTGAGTATGCACTTCATTCGATTAAAGTTCTTGTTTCAGACATTCTTTTCTTTACGTGATCTATCTG
The DNA here is from genome assembly GCF_000393655.2 of Nicotiana sylvestris. Classification (NCBI taxonomy): domain Eukaryota; kingdom Viridiplantae; phylum Streptophyta; class Magnoliopsida; order Solanales; family Solanaceae; genus Nicotiana; species Nicotiana sylvestris. The sequence goes on along the minus strand of NC_091067.1, from coordinate 5,655,504 downwards.
ATTTTACTATCTTTCAACTCGACTATGGTTGAAATCCTAACTTTTCAAAGAGGGTTTCCTCACTTGTTACTATGAGACCTTTACTTGTTTTGACTTTCTTCTTCACTTTGGCTATATGCGTGAGCCCTGAATATCTATTGAATCCTATGTTTATTGCTACTACTATTGTATGTTGTTTCTTTTGCTAATGGGTTTGGCCTCACATGTCTGATGTCTTGTTCACTCTATTTATATGCTGAAGTTTCTTCCTTGATTGATCTTCATCTTGTGACTGATTTCTAAAGTTTCCCTTTTATGAACCCTGATTTCACTTGCCCGTTCAAATTGATTGATTCTTTTCCCTTTACTACAATATTTACCTTGCCGAATCTATTTCCAAAATAAGCATATTTCTGTACTTAGACTCGATTGCTTATTTAATGTTTTACTACTCCTTTTATGGCAATAATCAGTCTATCTCTAAATTGATTTCTTTCCTTATTTAAATCTGTTATTACCCGTTAAACAGTGATTCCTTAATTAAAGGGAATCACTTGGGTAATTGATTCTGACTGGAGATTATTTCTATAGTTGTGTTAAGACTTTGCTTATTACTTTATTTCTCACCTGTTTTCAAAACTATAAATACCTTGCATCCTTTCTCTTTCAAACACGAACACTTTTAGTTCTGAACTCACACTTACATTCAAAACACTCTCTCTTGCTTTGTTACTGGTACTGTGGCCTTTTTAGCTGGCTAAAATCCAAAGCTATATTTCGAAGTCTTGCTACTTTTCTTTACTGCACTTTGCTTCTTTGACTAGTATGTTCTAATTAAGTTTTCAGCATCAACCACAACATGGTTACTTAATGATTCTTGCATTCTTGTCTGCCTACTGCTTATATTTAATTCAGTACCCTTATTTTGCATGCTGTAATTTCTTTCTCCTGTTTTAAATCAATTTATTATGAATCCTAAATCCCTACCCCAGTATGTTTGATACCTATGGATTGTTTGGGGCATGACATCATTGAACATTGTTGAGCATGACCCAAACTTGATCCTCCCAGGATCATAACATCTATGTTTTCCTTATATGTTGTATGTCCTGGTTGATTTTGCAAGCACGACAGCATTCCCTATTATTGTGCATGCCTAGAATCAACTCATGCCTAAGTATATAGGCTCCTTATAATGGATTCCCAAACCCCTGCCCCCTTGGTGTGAAATTATCAACTTGTTTGAAGTGTTAATGGTTGTTTCCCAGCACCTCTTTCCCCCTTCTTTACTTCCTCAGTTGTTAAAGCTCTGTTTTTGCACTTGCACTCTCCTCTTAGACTTAAGTTCTGCCCCCCCCTCCCCCCATGTGAGCCTTGCCTTGGGACCCATGAGCTCCCTCTGAACTTGGATACATGAGGGTTGGCATTTCCACACTAACACTTGTCCCTATTCTAGTTATGAAACTTGGGTTTAAGCACTGTCCGGGGTCCTATTGAAGCCCTTAGGGAACTCTAACACAGTCAAGGCTGAGAAAGGCTTTGGATCAATGGTATTTTGAGTTGGTTCATCTTATAACTTAGTGAGCAAGTCAAGAATCAGGTTTCCTCTGGTTGTAATTCTTTTCTTTGTATTTTCTGATGTATTTAGTATTCCTGGTTTGTACAAAGTTGTAATAAACATTTGGGGCTGGCTAGTGAAAAACGTTGGGTAACTATGCATGCAAGGGTAGAAAATATGCCTATAGGACTGCTTTAAATTCTGCATATTCAAACTACATTTAGAAATCATGCCTATAGGGTATTTTAATTTTGCATATTCAAACTACATTTAGAAATCATGCCTATAGGGTATTTTAATTCTGCAAACTGCATTTAGAAACCATAGGACTTCTTGTTCAACTTCACATCTAGATAACCTGCCTATAGGATTTCATTCTAAAGTTCTGCATATTTGTCACTGTTTAGATATTTTGTTTTAGGGACCAAGTGGGTATAACCCAGTAACGTGTAGAAATCATGCCTATATGGATTCTTAAATAAGTCTGATCCACTTAATTTACATTCAATGTTAGATATCATGTTCATAGGGATTAAAATCAGTAATAGTAGATACCATCACTTGCAGAATCTGTAACCACTCTGTTTAATTTTGTCCATTCTGAATCTCCTTTTAATAATCTAATTCCCTCACTTAACAAAGTTTAGCATGCATGCCTATAGGATTTCAAACAATTCGTTTCGAGTTTTTTACAGTCTCATCACCTTCTGAACTCAGTAGATATCCTGCTTATATGGGATCATCAATACACACTTGGGCAAGCCTTAGAGTAATAACTGTAAACTGAATCCGCTTTTGTTAAACGCTACAACTAGCAGGCAGGCTTGATTCGGACTTCTTACCTGAGTTATGTAATAAACTAATCTGCTTCAATAACCGGGCTCCCCTCTTCTTTAGTATTTAATCAGACCTAAAAAGTATGTGTAAATCATGGTAGTTATGTGCTTCTGCTCAAGGAGGTGTATTTGAGCCTTTGCATGTTTACATGTTTCCCCTTATATGCCATATTATATGTTTTGTATGTCGCCTTAGAATTTTTACCTTTGAAACTTCAAATAAGCCTAATATCCCTCCCCTTTAGGATTAGTAGTCCTAAGTGCCTCCGGGACTGATAGGAATTGGACGGGTAATAGTATGCAATAGTGTTCGACACCAATCCGCGCTTTTGTACCTTAAACGGGGTGGGAAAGGGTAAATATGAATATGATGACCACGCGATAATGTCACGTGTAGCCCCTCATTGAGGAGTGATTACCGGACATTGTGTGGGGTGATCCATATTAAATATAAACCTAGGACCCCTTTCTTTTATTTGCAAACTCTTTCTTTTTTAAAATGCTTCTTTCAAATGTTCTTTCTTTTATATGTTGAAATCCCCTGTTATTTGAGCCTTATTTGCCTATATGTTAATTGCACCCCAAATTCACAATAATTGTTTGCCGGGAACTATACTAGTGGATCCTGAAGGGTGCCTAACACCTTCCCCTTTTGATAATTTCAAGCCCTTACCTAATCTCTGGTTATCCAAACAAACTTAGAGTTGAATCTCAATTGGTGTCCTAATACACCTTAATCATTAGGTGGTGACTCTTCAAATGCAAAACCCAGTTCCCAAAAGGAATGAGTTGTCCCTCCAAGTGTCATAAACCCAATTTCGCGAGAAAAAGGGGGCACGATAAACACCCTTTCCCAACCATCCGCTGGGCATTCACATATGAAATCACTCTACTAGGAACATGGTCTAGAGAAACTCGCCACTCAATCCATGGCAACCGAGGCATCGCCAACGTGACGATCTTAATGTGACAATCTAGAACAGCATGATTTGGAGACAACAAGTCCATACCAAAGATCATATCGAAATCAACCATACTAAGAAACAAGAGATATGGAGGGTTTACCTATGTTGAAATTAACTTAGAATCACCATTAAAACTTACCTTGGGTGGTGGAGGGACCATTAAGAAGTTAGGTTTTTGAGAGCCTTCCTTTCTAGAGCAAGTTTTTATATTTTGGGGCCGTGGGGGACGAAATAAGGCTAACAAAATGACTCCCCAAGTCTTCCACCGCATCCCAGTAGGTGTGACCGTGGTCCCGACCGCGGTAAATCGCTTGGACACTGCCTCACCACCGCGGTCGCGGTAAAAACGCGGCAGGACCGCGGTGGTTACACACCATTCTGTAAAATAGCATAACTTTTGGTACAGAGCTCTGTTTGGGCTCTACAGTATATCGTTGGAAAGCTATTTCAAAGTCCTACAACTTTCATGCTTTGAGTATTTTCAAATTCCTTACATATTTTCAATATACTCTGCTGAAATATATACCTTCAGCAAACTTAGTCGATTTTGTCAAATCTTATGCACCTCACTTTCCATCTTGATTTTGAAACAACTATTTTCACCCATAATCATCCTGATGGCACTTCACATGTTCAAAATATATCCTTACTATTCCTTTAACTCATTCATACCTAAGACGAATTTTACAGAGTGTTATATTATCTATCCTTGGAATCATTTGTCCTCGAATGATGGTCCTGGCTGCAACTACGGCTATCTATGGACATTAAACGGGTGTGATGGAGATATGAGAATATTGAAATATCATGAATACATGTATGTCAAACTGAGTGAGCACGTGATCACTAAATACTAAGCTGAGTAAATACTGAAGGACATGAAGATTATAATATAAGACCTGAATGGGAATGTTGATTACCTTCCACATTTTTCTTTTGCTCTTCAAAGAGATGGGGATATCTGGACTTCATGTCCTCCTCGGCTTCCCATGTAGCCTCTTCAACCTTTTGATTCCTCCAAAGAACTTTTACTGAAGCAATTTGATTAGTTCTGAGCTTGCGGATTTGACGATCAAGAATAGTCACAGGAATTTCTTCGTAAGAAGGCTGTCTTTAACCCCTTTAATCTCGGTAGGAACCACAAGTGACGGGTCTCCCATGAAATTCTTAAACATGGACACATGAAACACTAGGTGTACAGCAGCTAGTTCTTGTGGCAATTCTAACTCATAAGCCACCTGTTCGATCCTTCGCAGGATTCTATATGGACCAATATAGCAGGGACTAAGTTTCCCCTTCTTCCCAAATCTCATAATGCCTTTCATGGGCGATACTTTCAGAAACACCCAATCATCAACTTGGAACTCTAAGTCTCTATGCCGCACATCTGAATAGGACTTTTGGCGACTTTGAGCCGTCTTCAAATGCCTTTGTATCACGTTGAATTTCTCCATAGCCTGATAGACCAAATCGAGTCCTAACAACTATGCTTCTCCGACTTCGAACCAACCAATTGGGGATCTACACCTTCGCCCATACAGAGATTCGTATGATGCTATCTTGATACTATAGTGATAGCTGTTATTACAAGCAAACTCAATGAGACGTAGATGATCGTTCCAATTACCTTTAAAATCAGTAACACACGCCCTCAACATATCCTCAAAAGTCTGAATGGTGCGTTCCACCTGGCCATCTGTTTGAGGATGAAAAGCGGTGATAAGGTTCACCCTTGTGCCCAATCCCTTCTGAAAGGATTTCCAAAATTTTGCTATGAACTGAGCACCACGATCTAAGATAATGGACAAGGGAGTCCCATGCAATCAGACAATTTCTTTGATATACAACTTGGCGTGATCCTCAGCCGAATCTGTAGTCTTTATTGGCAAGAAGTGAGATGACTTGGAAAGTCGGTCTACAATCACCCAAATCGAACCATGCTTCTGGAATAAGCGAGGTAAACCTGTTATAAAGTCCATGTTTATCATCTCCCATTTACAAATGGGAATTTCTATATTCTGAGTTAAATCGCCAAGTCTCTGGTGTTCGACTTGCACCTGCTGACAATTTGGACACTTAGCCATGAAGTTTGCTATATTCCTTTTTCATATCGTTCCACCAATAAACCTCCTTAAGATCATGATACATCTTTGTGGAATCTGGGTGAATAGAATACCTGGAATTATGGGCTTCTAACGTAATCCGCTCCCTGAGCCCATCTACGTCTGAAACGCATAGTCTGCCTCTGTATCTCAAAGTACCATCATCTCCCCGTTGTTCAAAAGCCATAGTCTTGTGTTTGTGAATTCCTTCTTTCAGCTACAATAAGTAGGGATCACTGAACTGTTTTCCATTTACTTCGGCTACTAAGGAGGATTCAGCCCTGTTCTGGAGAACAACGCCACCATCTTCGGAGTCCAAAAGTCAAACTCCTAGATTTGCTAAGCGGTGAACTTCCTTTATCATAGTTTTCTTGTCTACCTCAACTTGAGCAAAGCTGCCCATAAAACGTCTACTAAGAGCATCAGCTACAATATTTGCTTTCCCCGGATGACAGAGGATATCAACATCATAATCTTTAAGTAATTCGAGCCACCTTCTCTGGCATAGATTTAATTCTCTTTGCTTGAAGATGTACTGGAGAATCTTGTGATCTTTAAAAATGTCAACATGTATCCCACACAAATAATGGCGCCAGATCTTATGCGCGAACACCACAGCTACTAATTCAAGGTCATGAGTCGGATAATTCTTCTCATGAGCCTTGAGTTGTCTCGATGCGTAGGTTATGACTTTACCATGCTGCATTAATACACACCCAAGACCAATCCCTGAAGAATCACAATAATCAACGAACTCTTCGGTTCCTTCCGGTAGTGTCAGGACTGGAGCTGAAGTCAATCTCTTCTTTAACTCCTCAAAACTTTTCTCGCACGCGTCCGACCATTGAAACTTGACTTTCTTATGAGTTAATCTAGTCAAAGGGGACGATATTGAAGAAAATCCCTCTACGAAATGCCTATAATAGCCTGCTAGACCCAAGAAATTTCTTATATCGGATACTGAGGTGGGTCTAGGCCAATTCTTCAATGTCTCTATTTTCTGAGAGTTCACCTTCACGCCTTCCCCTGAGATGACATGGCCCAAAATTGCTACTGATTTCAACCAGAATTCACACTTAGTAAATTTTGCATATAGCTTGTGATCCTACAGTGTCTACAACACAATTCTGAGATGTTCGGCATGGTCAGTCTCGCTACGGGAATAAATCAAGATGTCATCAATAAACACGATAACAAACAAATCAAGATAAGGCTTGAAGACCCTATTCATAAGGTCCATGAAAAATACTGGTGCATTCGTTAAACCGAATGACATTACCAAAAATTCGAAATGCCCATATCGAGTCCTAAAAGCTGTTTTTGGAATATGAACTTCCTTAACCTTCAACTGATGCTACCTCGATCTGAGGTCAATCTTGGAATAACACTGGGCACCCTGAAGTAGATCAAATAAATCATCTATTCTGGGAAGAGGTTACTTGTTCTTGATGGTGACTTTATTCAACTGACGATAGTCAATGCATATACGCAAAGACCCATCCTTCTTTCAGACAAACAAGACCGGTGCGCCCCAAGGTGAGACACTTGGCCTTATAAATCTCTTATCTAGAAGATCTTTCAACTGGACTTTTAACTCTTTCAACTCTGCTAGAGCCATTCTGTAAGGTGTAATAGATATCAGTTTAGTGCCTGGAAGTAGATCAATTCCAAAGTCAATCTCTCTATCGGGGGGGGGGGGGGTTCCAGGGAGATCTTCGGGAAACTCTGGAAACTCATTTACAATTGGTACCTACTAGAGAGTGGGAATCTAAGCATCTGCATCCTTAACTCGAACCAGGTGATAGATATATCCCTTGGAGATCATCTTTCTGGCTTTAAGATAGGAAATAAACCTACCCCTAGGTGTTACTAAATCACCATTCCATTCTAAGACTGGTTCACTAGGAAATTCAAAACTTACTATTTTGGTTCTACAACCCATTGTGGCATAACAGGACTCTAACCAATCCATGCCCATGATCACATCAATGTTTACCATCTCCAATTCTACTAAGTCTGCTACATTAAGATGATGATGCACTCTGACTGGACATCCCCTATAGATACACCTTGCTATAACTAATTATCCAACTGGAGTGGACACTTCAAAGGGTTCACACAACTTTTTTGGTTCTATCAAAAATTTCTTTGCAATATATGGGGTTACATATGATAGGGTGGACCCCTAATCTATAAGAGCATAGACATCAAAAGTGAATATTGTTAGCATACCTGTGACAACATCTCTATGAGCCTCTGTATCCTGACGGTCTGCTAGTGCATACAAGCAGTTTCATCCACCGCCTGCATTATTAGACTTTGCTGCACCACACCCTTGTTGGGCTTGAGAGTTATGATGGGCTGCTGAATTAGTGGACTAAGCTACATTGACTCCATTGTTCTGCTTTGTCGATGGACAATCCCTCAAGAAATGGCCCTGCTGACCGCACCCGAAGCAACCATTCGTGCCCAAACGACACAACCCTGGGTACCTCTTACCACACGTGTGGCAAATAGGGTAACCAGGGACTCTGTAGCCCACACTAGCCTGTGACTGTGAGTCTGCTGTTCTGAAATTCTGGTTTTTCTTGTTAAACATTGACCTCTGAACCGGTGCACTAGCTGAAGATGGAGCAGGTCCTGATTTTGATTTCTTGAAAAACTGGCGATTGTCTTTTTCTAGAGATCCCCCATGGTTGAAATTTCCTACAGACTTAGCTCTCTTGCTGAATTCTCTCTCCTTCTCTCTTCGTATCCGCTCTTCTTCCTTTAACCTGTCTTAGTTCCCTTGAACAAAGGCAACCATCTTAGTGATGGTCATGTCATTATTCTGAGCACCTATATTAGCATGAGCAAACAAATCCTCTGAAAGCCCCAACACAAACCGTATAACTCTGGCCCTCATATCACATACAATTTTCGGAGCATACTTGGCTAGAGAGACAAACTTGAGGTAGTACTCAATCACACTTATATCATTCTGTCTGAGTCTCTCAAACTCCAAAGCCTTAGCTTCCGAGACCTTAAGGGGTAGAAAGTGCTCAAGGAACGCATCTGCAAGCTCCTTCCAAGTCGCAGGATCTACATCATCCCCTCTGGACTCTTCCCATGTTTCATACTAAGTGTTGGCAACATCCTTAAGCTGATACACAACAAGCTCTGCTGCCTCAGTGTCTGTAGCATGCATCACTCGAAATATCTTCTAAACTTCATCAATGAAGTTTTGTGGATCCTCATCCTTTTTTGACCCCGTGAAGAAGGGAGGTTTCATGTTGAGGAATTCCCTAGACCTGGAGCCAACCATCTCATGAACATCACTTGTTCCCTGCCTTTGAGCCTGAGTAGCAACAATATGGGTGAGCAACTGGATAGCTCCCCTGACATCCATGTCTAAAGCACTAGGCACTGAGCCCGGTGCAACCCCTAGGACCGGAGTGTCCTCCTCCTGAGCAGCATTAGTTATGGCCCCCTGGCTAGTAGGCGAGGCCCTCCTGGTGTACTTTCTTTTTGGCATTTTTCTGAAATACGCAATTCGCATGGGTTAGAAAGATTCCTGAAAGCATAGCTCTAACTGAACAATCTAGAGTATGAAGGAAATGGAACAATCCTAGATGTCTTGGTGGTCAACTGTATACATGTGTGGCGCCCTCACACACATAAAAAAGACCCTACTGAATACCTAGGACTATTGAACCTAGGGCTCTGATACAAAGCTTTGTCACGCCCCGAACTATGGTCTATGCGTAACACGACACTCGGTTCCTGATTGCATGTGATCGAGCGAACAAACTTTATGGCTGGATCAACATGCGGTATAACTATAAGCTAGAGGTAAATATAAAACCTGATAATCTACTAAAGAGTCTGAATAAAATATCATAGATGCGAAAAATACTAAAAGGTCTGCAAGTATAAATAAGTAGCCGAGAAGGCTAACACATGAAAGCCTGCTAATATATGACTGACTAGGTTATAGTCTACGAAGCCTCTAAAGAATACTGAGAATGCTAACTGTTTGCCGGGACAAGGTCCCTGGTATACCTTATTAACTGAAATACTATAATGAATAAAACAAAAGAGAGATAAGGCCCCGAAAGACTGGGGCTCACCAATAGCTAATACGAGATGTCCTAGCAAGCAGAATCGTCAACCTGAAAATCGTTACCTACATCGCGAGATGCAGGCCCCGAGCAAAAGGGACGTCAGTACATTTGAATTGTACAGGTATGTAAAACAGCTTAACAAAAGAAACTGTAAATACTGAAACTGAACTGCTAGCTGATAAACTGATAACTGAATAAGGAAGTAAGGATGTGAATACCCCCTCTTCTAAATGATGAACAACCTGTTTAACTGAATATTAAACTGCAGCCTCAGGCCCTATATATATATATATATATATATATATATATATATATATATGTGTGTGTGTGTGTGTATGTGTGTGTGTGTGCACAACTGCGGCCTTGGGCCCAAGTATACATATACATAACTGCGGCCTCAGGCCCAAATACAGGTGTTCAACATTCAAGAATATAAAATCAGGAACTAAGAATCATATTACAATACATGATACTGAAATAATGAGCCATACCGAGTTACATAATACTAGAATAGTGAATAGGATTAGACTGAGATGAGTATTCATAATAAGTTGATTTGTCATAACTGAAACTCTTAGAATATCGAATGATTATGACACTATGCCATCTAGAGAATAGAAGTTCTACTACTATTCAGGGAACTAAGGCATAGTTACTTTCTGAGAAAACTGGTAAAGGTCATAATGAATGGGACATAGAGAGAATCATAGACATTCCCAACGTAAAGAGTTAGCCTTACATACCTTAACTTCCTACCCTTGAGCGTAATACAACATTTGTCAATCCTTTCAATTTTAATCTATAGCAATACAAGTCAAAGGGATTCCATATTAGTATGGTGCTCATGTTTTGGTTACTTAAGCATTTTATCAAACACTTGGTGAAAATAAAGCTTCATAGTCCTTATTAATGGTGTCTCTACACCCAACAACCCATTCTCTTGTTCCTAGATAAATTCTAAAGTCTCAAATGATTATAATCAATATTATTCCTCATCACCCATAAGGTAACCAACACCCTTAACCAATAATCAACACTCAACACCCCAGCCCTATAATCGTTCATGTTTTTCTATCAAACCCATCAACTCATATCTCATGACTAAGGTTTATAATCATTAAACCAATGCTAGAATCAATTAAAGAGTGAAGACATTACCTTTTTAAAGTTCAAACCCTTTGAATTCGAGTTCTAGGCTTCCTTCTCTCAACAATGATTTCCCAAACGAATATCTAATGATATGGAGGGTTTACCCATGTTGATATTAACTTAGAATCACCATTAAAACTTACCTTGGGTGGTGGAGGGACCTTTAAGAAGTTAGGTTTTTGAGAGCCTTCCTTTCTAGAGTAAGTATTTATGTTTTGGGGCTGTGGGGGATGAAATAAGGCTAACAAAACGACTCCCCAAGTCTTCCACTGCGTCTCAGTAGGCGTGACCGCGGTCTCGACCGTGATAAATCGCTGGGACACTGCCTCACCACCGCGGTCGAGGTAAAAACGCAGCAGGACCGCGGTGGTTACACACTATTCTGTAAAACGGGCATAACTTTTTGCACAGAGCTCCGTTTGGGCTCCATATTATATTGTTGGAAACCCTGCTGGAAGATAGACCTTCTGCGAACTTAGTCGATTTTGTCAAATCTTATGCACCTCACTTTCCATCTTGATTTTGAAAATATTATTTTCACCCATAATCATCCCGATGGGACTTCATATGTTCATAATATATCCTTACTACTCCTTTAACTCATTCATACCTAAGCCGAATTTTACTGAGTGTTACATTATCTCCCCCTTGGAATCATTTGTCCTTGAATGATGGTCCTAGTTGTAACTACGGCTATCTATGGACATTAAACAGGTGTGATGGAGATATGAGAATACTAAAATATCATGAATACATGTATGTCAAACTGAACGAGCACGTGATCACTAAATACTAAGCTGAGTAAATACTGAAGGACATGGAGATTATAATATAAGACCTGAATGGAAAGGTTAATTACCTTCCACATTTTTCTTTTGCTCTTCAAAGAGATGGGGATATCTGGACTTTATGTCCTCCTCGGCTTCCCATGTAGCCTCTTCAACCTTTTGATTCCTCTAAAGAACTTTTACTGAAGCAATTTCCTTAGTTCTGAGCTTGCGGATTTGACGATAAAGAATAGCACTAGAATTTCTTCGTAAGACATGCTGTCTTTAACCCCTTTAATCTCTGTAGGAACCACAAGTGACGGGTCTCCCATGAAATTCTTCAACATGGACACATAAAATACTGGGTGTACAGTAGCTAGTTCTTGTGGCAATTCTAACTCATAAGCCACATGTACGATCCTTCGCAGGATTCTATATGGACCAATATAGCGGGGACTAAGTTTCCCCTTCTTCCCAAATATTGTAACGCCTTTCATGGGTGATACTTTCAGAAACACCCAATCATCAACTTGGAACTCTAAGTCTCTATGCCGCACGTCCGAATAGGACTTTTGGCGACTTTGAGCCGTCTTCAAATGCCTTTGTATCACGTTGACTTTCTCCATAGCCTGATAGACCAAATCGAGTCCTAACAACTATGCTTCTCCACCTTCAAACCAACCAATTGGTGATCTACACCTTCGCCCATACAGAGATTCGTACGGTGCTATCTTGATACTAGAGTGATAGCTGTTATTATAAGCAAACTCAATGAGAGGTAGATGATCATCCCAATTACCTTTAAAATCAATAACACATGCCCTCAACATATCCTCAAGAGTCTAAATGGTGTATTCCGCCTGGCCATCTGTTTGAGGATGAAAGGAGGTGCTGAGGTTCACCCTTGTGCCCAATCCCTTCTGAAAGATTTTCCAAAAGTTTGCTGTGAACTGAGCACCACGATCTAAGATAATGGACAAGGGAGTCCCATGCAATCAGACAATTTCTTTGATATACATCTTGGCATAATCCTCAGCCAAATCTGTAGTCTTCACTGGCAAAAAGTGAGTTGACTTGGTAATTCGGTCTACAATCACCCAAATCGAATCATGCTTCCGGAATAAGAGAGGTAGACCTGTTATGAAGTCCATGTTTATCATCTCCCATTTCCAAATGGGAATTTCTATATTTTGAGTTAAACCGCCAGGTCTCTAGTGTTCGACTTGCACCTGCTGACAATTTGGACACTTAGCCACGAAGTCTGCTATATTCTTTTTCATATCGTTCCATCAATAAACCTCCTTAAGATCATGATACATCTTTGTGGAACCTGGGTGAATAAAATACCTAGAATTATGGGCTTCTGACGTAATCCGCTCTCTGATCCCATCTACGTCTGGAATGCATAGTCTGCCTCTGTATCTCAAAGTACCATCATCTCCCCCTTGTTCAAAAGCCACAGTCTTGTGTTTGTGAATTCCTTCTTTTAGCTGCAATAAGTAGGGATCACTGAACTGTTTTCCTTTTACTTCGGCTACTAAGGAGGATTCAGCCCTGTTCTGGGGAACAACGCCACCATCTTCGGAATCCAAAAGACAAACTCCTAGATTTGCTAAGCGGTGGACTTACTTTACATAGTTTGCTTGTCTACCTCAACGTGAGCTAAGCTGCCCTACAATATTTGCTTTCCCCGGATGACAGAGGATATCAACATCATAATCTTTAAGTAATTCGAGCCACCTTCTCTGGCGTAGATTTAATTCTCTTTGCTTGAAGATGTACTGGAGACTCTTGTGATCTGTAAAAATGTCAACATGTACCCCATACAAATAATGGCGCCAGATCTTAAGCGCGAACACCACAACTGCTAATTCAAGGTCATGAGTCGGATAATTCTTCTCGTGAGCCTTGAGTTGTCTCGATGCGTAGGCTATGACTTTACCATGCTTCATTAATACACACCCAAGACCAATCCCTGAAATATCACAATAAACAACGAACCCTTTGGTTCCTTCCCGTAGTGTCAGGACTGGAGCTGAAGTCAATCTCTTCTTTAACTCCTCAAAACTTTTCTCACACGCGTCCGACCATTGAAACTTGACTTTCTTCTGAGTTAATATAGTCAAATGGGACAAGATAGAAGAAAATCCCTCTATGAAATGCCTATAATAGCCTGCTAGACCCAAGAAACTTCTTATATAGGATACTGAGGTAGGTCTAGGCCAATTCTTCACTGTCTCTATTTTCTGAGAGTCCACCTTCACGCCTTCCCCTAAGATGACATGGCCCAAAAACGCTACTGATTTCAACCAGAATTCACACTTAGTAAATTTTGCATATAGCTTGTGATCCTGCAGTGTCTGCAACACAATTCTGAGATGTTCGGCATGGTTAGTCTCTCTACGGGAATAAATCAAGATGTCATCAATAAACACGATAACAAACAAATCAAGATAAGGCTTGAAGACCCTATTCATAAGGTCCATGAAAGCTACTGGTACATTCGTTAAACCGAATGACATTACCAAAAATTCGAAATGCCCATATCGAATCCTAAAATCTATTTTTGGAGTATCAACTTTCTTAACCTTCAACTGATGCTATCCCGATCTGAGGTCAATCTTGGAATAACACTGGGCACCCTGAAGTTGATAAAATAAATCATATATTCTGGGAAGAGGGTACTTGTTCTTGATGGTGACTTTATTCAACTGACGATAGTCAATGCATATACGCAAATACCCATCCTTCTTTCAGACAAACAAGACCGGTGCACCCCAAGGTGAGACATTCGGCTTATAAATCTCTTATCTAGAAGATCTTTCAATTGGACTTTTAACTCTTTCAACTCTGCTAGAGCCATTCTGTAAGGCGGAATAGATATCAGCTTAGTGCCTGAAAGTAGATCAATTCCAAAGTCAATCTCTCTATCTGGAGAGATTCCAGAGATATCTTCGGGAAACACTTCGGGAAACTCATTTACAATTGATACCGACTGGAGAGTGGGAATCTGAGCATCTGCATCCTTAACTCGAACCAGGTGATAGATATATCCCTTGGAGATCATCTTTCTGGCTTTAAGATAGGAAATAAATCTACCCCTAGGTGTTACTACATTACCCTTCCATTCTAAGACTTGTTCACCAGGAAATTCAAAACTTACTATTTTGGTTCTACAACCCTATGTGGCATAACAGGACTCTAACCAATCCATGCTCATGATAACATCGAAGTCTACCATCTCCAATTCTACTAAGTCTGTTGCAGTAAGATGATGATGCACTTTTACTGGACATCCCCTATAGATACACCTTGCTATAACTGATTCTCCAACTGGAGTGGACACTTCAAAGGGTTCACACAACTTTTCTGGTTCTATCCCAAATTTCTTTGCAATATATGGGGTTACATAAGATAGGGTGGACCCCGAATCTATAAGAGCATAGACACAAAAAGTGAATATTGTTAAAATACCTATGACAACATCTCCACGAGCCTTTGTATCCTGATGGTATGCCAGTGTATACAAGCGGTTTCGTCCACCGCCTGCATTATTAGACTTTGCTGCACCGCACCCTTGTTAGGCTTGAGAGTTATGATGGGCTGCTAAATTAGTGGACTGAGCTATTGCCTCTAGTGTTCTGCTTTGCCGATGGACAATCCCTCAAGAAATGGCCCTGCTGACCGCACCCGAAGCAACCATTCGTGCCCAAACGACACAACCTTGGGTGCCTCTTACCACACTTGTTGCAAATAGGGTAACCAAGGGCTCTGTAGCCCACACTAGCCTGTGACTGTAAGTCTGCTGTTCTGAAATTCTGATTTTTCTTGTTAAACTTTGACCTCTGAACCGTTGCACTAGCTAAAGATGGAGCAGGTCCTGATTTTGATTTCTTGAAAAACTGGCGATTGCCTCCTGCTTGAGATCCCCCATGGTTGAAATTTCCTGCAAACTTAGCTCTCATGCTGAATTCTCTCTCCTTCTCTCTTTGTAGTCGCTCTTCTTCCTTCAACCTGTCTTCATTCCCTTGAACAAAGGAAACCATCTTAGTTATGGTCATGTCAATATTCTGAGCACTTATATTAGCATGAGCAAACAAATCATTTGAAATTCCCAACACAAACCGTCTAACTCTGGCCCTCATATAACGTACAATTTTTGGAGAATACTTGGCTTGAGAGACGAACTTGAGGTAGTACTCATTCACACTTATATCATTCTGTCTGAGTCTCTCAAACTCCAAAGCCTTAGATTCCGAGACATCAATGGGTAGAAAGTGCTCAAGGAACGCATCTGCAAACTCCTTCCAAGTCATAGGATCTGCATCCTCCCCTCGGGACTCTTCCTATGTTTCATACCAAGTGTTGGCAACATCCTTAAGTTGATACGCAGCAAGCTCTACTGCCTTAGTGTCTGTAGCATGCATCACTCAAAATATCTTCTAAATCTCATCAATGAAGTTTTGCGGATCCTCATCCTTTTTGGACCCTGTGAAGAAGAGAGGTTTCATGTTGAGGAATTCCCTAGACCTGGAGCTACCCATCTCATGAACATCACTTGTTCCCTGCCTTTGAGCCTGAGTAGCAACAATCTGGGTGAGCAACTGGATAGCTCCCCTGACATCTATGTCTGAAGCACTGGGCACTGAGCCTGGTGCAACCCCCAGGGCCGGTGTGTCCTCCTCCTGAGTAGCATTAGTTGTGGCCCCCTGGCTAGTAGCTGAGGCCCTCCTAGTGTACTTTCTTTTTGCAGGCATTTTTTTGAAATACGCAATTCACACGGTTTAGAAATATTTCTAAAAGCTGAGCGCTGCCAACTCCACACTACTAAAAGGTAGGAAGAAAGGGTCGCAATAGCTTTTACCCGATATGAGGGTCGGGATCAATTTCTACAGGGAGCTAGTAATGGAGTCGAGTATCTATCTAGACTAGAGTTGTGTATTTGTTCCTAATGTCACTTCCATACATTTTTGGTTTTTTTTATTATAAACTACTATTATCAAACTATTAATTGAAACTAGATTATGCTACAAGATATTTGCTAAGTTATATCTAATAGGAAGAAGGACACCAGGGTCATGACATTACCTAGGTGGCTAATTGATGGGTAGATGTTACTAAGGTTCGATTGACATAATTGGGGCTTTTGCTATAACCGTTGCACAATTTTACCCACTCTCACACCTCTCGGTAGAGAGAGTGATTTGCCCAATTGACTCTCTCGAGACCAAATGGGTAGGCAAATTAGCTCAAGCAACTAGGGTTCAAGTTGGGTAATTACTCTCTCGAGGCTTAACCCTTTAATTGAGACTATCAATTCTCTTGAGTCCATCCCAATTCCTTGTTGGGTCAATTTTGGAGACTTAGGCTCTCTTTCTCAAGAAGATCCAAGTCAACTTAGCACAAACCAGTGCTTGCAACCACCAATTCATAGATTAAAACATAAAATTGACCCAAATAACAAACGCTCATAGTCAATCTAACAATAGATGGCAACACCCATCAATTACCCACAATAGGGTTGAGCCACAACCCTAGCAAATTGGTTTAGCTACTCATGCTTGAAGGAGAAAATAGAGAAATAGATGAAGAGCAAGGCATATTAATTAAATGCTAAATTAAAATACAAGAATCTATCGTTAATTTGAAGCTAAGATGCCAAAAATGGCTACAGATGAAGTTCCCACGAGCGCAGCTAAGTTCTGGATATATCTGATGACCTAAAAATGGTAAAATGTTCTATTTATACTAGGCTGGAAAAACTGAACAAAAAAACCCCTACGGGGGCCGCATAAAATGGAGCGCGGCCGCGCTAAGCTCTTGGACTTCAATTCTAGGCTCTCTGACTTGGGCTCCGCAGATCGCGTAGAATGGACCGCGACCGCGGAGGCAGCTGTTGTGGTCTGCACAACCATGACCGCGGACCGCATTGGCATTTTCCATCTCTCTGAATATCTCTTCCGCGGACCGCACAAAAAGGTAGTGCAGTCGTTGGAACCTTTACCGTGGATCGCGCAATGTTTACTGCGGTCGCGTTGCCTGAAGCCTGGTTTTTGTCATCTCTCTGAATCACCTAGTGCGGCCACATTCGACTTTGTGCGGTCCGCACTAGGCTTGTTTGCCCTCAGTTTACTTTGTCTTTAATACTTAAGCAGGTTTCACTCCTTTTGAGCCGATCTTTGATATTTTGTCACTTTGTCGATCAAACCTGCAATCAAGCACAACTTATGAGCCTTTGACGATTTTGTAATGATTTATAATCAAAGCATAGGCAAGAAGGAGCATGAAACTCGTTAAAATCCCTACTTATCAAAAGCATAGCTCTAACTGCATGATCTAGAGTATGAAGGAAATGGAACAATCCTAGATGTCTTGGTGGTCAACTATTTACACGTGTGGCGCCCACACACACATAAAAGAGACCCCACTGACTCCCTAGGACTCTTGAACCTAGGGCTCTAATACAAAGCTTTGTCATGCCCTGAACCATGGTTTAGGCATAACATGGCACTCGGTGCCTGACTGCATGTGACCGAGCGAACCAACTGTATGGCTGGATCAACATGCGGTATAACTATGAGCTAGAGGTAAATATAAAACCTGATAATCTACTAAAGAGTCTGACTGAAATATCATAGATGCGGAAACTACTAAAAGGTCTGCAAGTATAAATAAGTAGCCGACAAGGCTAACACATGAAAGCCTGCTAATATCTGACTGATTGGGTTATAGTCTACGAAGCCTCTAAAGAATACTGAGAATGCTAATTGTTTACGTGGAAAAGGTCCCCGGTATACCTTATTAACTAAAATACTATAATGACTAAAACAAAAGAGAGATAAGGCCCCGAAAGACTGGGGCTCACCAATAGCTAATACGAGATGTCCTAGTAAGCATAATCGTCAACCTGAAAATTGCTACCTACATCGCGAGATGCAGGCCCCGGGCAAAAGGGACGTCAGTACATTTGAATTGTACTGGTATGTAAAACAGCTGAACAAAAGAAACTATAGATACTGAAACTGAACTACTAGCTGATAAACTAATAACTGAACAAGGGAGTAAGGATGTGAATACCCCCTCTTCTGAATGATGAACAACCTGTTTAACTGAATATTAAACTGCGGCCTCAAGCCCAATATATATATATATATATATATATATATATATATACACTTGAATGTGTGTGTGTGTGCGCACAACTGCGATCTCAGGCCCAAAGATGCATAAAACATAAACTGCGGCCTCAGGCCCAAATATAGGTGTTCAACATTAAAGAATATAAAATTAGGAACTGAGAATCATATTACAATACATGATACTGAAATAATGAGCTATACCGAGTTACATGATACTGGAATAGTGAATGGGATTATACTGAGATGAGTATTCATAATAAGTTGATTTGTCATAACTGAAACTCATAGAATATCGAATGATTATGAGACTATGCCATCTAGAGAATAGAAGTTCTACTACTATTCAGGGAACTAAGGCATAGTTACTTTATGAGGGAACTGGTAATGGTCATAATGAATGGGACATAGGGAGAATCATAGACATTCCCAACGTAAAGAGTTAGCCTTACATACCTTAACTTCGTTCCCTTGAGCGTAATACAACGTTTGTCAACCCTTTCAACTTTAATCTGTAGCAATACAAGTCAAAGGGATTCCATACTAGCTATGGTGCTCATGTTTTGGTCACTTAAGCATTTTATCAAATACTTGGTGAAAATAAAGCTTCATAGTCCTTATTAATGGTGTCTCTACACCCAACAACCAATTCTCTTGTTCCTAGATAAATTCTAAAGTCTCAAATGATTATAATCAATATTATTCTTCATCACCCATAAGGTAAACAACACCCTTAACTAATAATCAACACTCAACACCCTAACCCTATAATCGTTAATGCTTTTCTATCAAAGCCATCAACTCATATCTCATGAACTAGGGTTTATAAATATTTAACCATTGCTAGAATCAATTAGAGAGTGAAGACATTACCTTTTTGAAGTTCAAACCCTTTGAATTCGAGTACTAGGCTTCCTTCTCTCAACAATGATGTCCCAATCAAATATCTAATGATATGGAGGGTTTACCCATGTTAATAAGATGTTGGAAAATTGCAATTAACTTTGAATCACCTTTAAAACTTACCTTGGGTGGTGGAGAGACCCTTAAGGAATTAGGTTTTTGAGAGCCTTCCTTTCTAGAGCAAGTTTTTATGTTTTGGGGCTGTGGGGGACGAAATAAGGCTAAAAAAACGACTCCCCAAGTCGTCCACCGTGTCCCAATAGGCGTGATCGCGGTCCCGACCGCGGTAAATCGCTGGTACAGTGCCTCACCACCTCGGTCGCGGTAAAAACGCGGCAGGACCGCGGTGGTTACACACCATTCTGTAAAATAGGCATAACGTTTTACACAGAGCTCCGTTTGGTCTCCACAATATATCGTTGGAAAGCTATTTCAAAGGTCTACAACTTTTATGGTTTGCGTTTTTCCGAATGCCTTACACATTTTCACTAAACCCTGCTGGAATACAGACCTTCTGCAAACATAGTCGATTTTGTCAAATCTTATGCACCTCACTTTCCATCTTGATTTTGAAACAACTATTTTCACCCATAATCATCCCGATGGGACTTCATATGTTCAAAATATATCTTTACTACTCCTTTAACTTATTCATACCTAAGCCAAATTTTACGGGATGTTACACTGATCCCACCATATAATAGTATTTCACCCTTATTCCTCCTTAATATATCACCCTTATTCCTCTTGTTGCGGCGTGCAACTCGATCCCACCATATAATAGCATTTCACCCTTATTCCTCCTCAATATATCACTCGTATTCCTCCTGTTGTGGCGCACAACCCGATCCTACCGTATCAGTATCAATTACTCAATAAATACAAAAGTTTCACAATTTAGCTCAAAGCTCCTCACAATATTTAAACCTCAAACCAAAGAAAACGGAAAGCTTGTACATTATGAAACTTTACACAAATAATACTACTCAGGGAAACCAATCCAAAGTATACCATAAAACACCGATAAACCAGCTTAAGCCAATAATATGAGACAATGAAACTACGGGGTAGCTAATACCTTCAACAATGGAAAACAATGTCTGACAAGTAGCAATTAAGCATGGAAATACCAGTAAAACATGTAGCAGTTAAAGCAGGAAAAGACAATACAAGAAGAACGGGAAATAAACAGGCAAAACAGATAAATTGGCGGTGCATAGGTACTCGTCACCTCACCTATACGCCACTCACATGGATTTTCACATAGCAATTAAGTCAAGGGTTCCTAATCCCTCGAGTCAAAGTTAGACACGTCACTTACCTTGATCTACAGGCCATTCACTGCTCAATTAAAGCTTTTCCTCTAGATTTCACCTCCAAACCACTCGTATGTCATGGCCCAAATTCCACTATGGGTCGTGATGGCGCCGGACATCGCTGTCAGGCAAGCCAACCAAATACTTAATTAAATTCTCGTTTTAATAATTTTGAAAACTATGATTTTTCCTTCAATTTTACCAGTAAAGGATAATAGTTTCAAATCAAATATGAATGTTAAGAAGTTAATACAAGATACCCCATAATCATCCCAGAACTCGGTGTCACAAGTGCATGAGCATTTACTAGGAAATAAAATAAAATACAGTAATTGTCCGGAATACAAAGTGGTCAGAAATGAAAAATATAGTAAAATACTCTGAAGGGGACTCTGTTGGCTGTGGGTCGTCTCGATAAATGCAGCTCACCTAAGTCTCCGTATCAACCATGATGCTATGCCACTAAGTCACTAGCCACATATGAACCTGTGCAACAAAAAATGCACAGCAAGTGTAGTATGAGTACGAAAACAATGTGTACCCAATGAGTAACCCGTCCAATCTTGAAGAAGTAAAGACGAGCGGTAGACTTCGACACTTACTAATGGTTCAATGCTAATACAGTAAAAGTGTGAGAAATTCACGGATTTCATAAAGCAAAATTTAACTCATAAAGCCGGAAAGCATGTAAACAACTTTTCAAATAATAAAGGATTTCCAAATATTTACTTTTCATTATCTTTAACAATTTATCTCTGGCCAGGAAGGGTAATTATCAACACTTAAAATACTCAGGCAAGCAATACAAGCATGTGCATATCACGCCAAGGTCGTATGACCCGATCCAACATAAATGTAAAATGTGCACTGCCGAGGGTCGAACGACGCGACCCATAGATGCATCTATTACCCCGCTCGCAAATCATACATGCGACGTGGTCAAATTTAAAAAAACAATCTCCCTACTCGCGAATCATACATGTGACGCAAGTACATATAGAAATACATACTCAAACAGCCAATTAAGAATTTATTGGGGAATGTTTGTCCAAATAAAAGCCAATTCTCTTTTAGTGATTTAAGAAAATAAAGTTTAATCCTTTTAGAAATTCATTTACCGATTCGATAGGATTTAAGCAATTCAACTAACAACAAGGTTACAGATATTCCAAGTATAGCATGCTTTTGGGTCCTAGACTACCCGGACATACATATAATAGTAGTACGCACGGACTCTCGTCACCTCGTGCTTACGTAGCCCCCACAAATAGAAGCACATAACCAATTATTCCACCTATGGGGACAATTCCCTCTTACAAGGTTAGAAAGGAGACTCACCTCGCTCCGAAGTCTATATTCCGATTCAAGAACGCGCTCAAACCTCCAATTCGGAGCCGAACGATCCAAAACTATTCAAATGGGGTAAGAACTAGTCAATACATGATCAAAAGTTCATATTTTAATTATTAAACCAATTTCCCAACCCTAAAAGCAAGGATTCCTAAAATTCATCCCTGGGCCCACTTGCCCGGATTCCGAATGTTTTTGAAGAAAGTTGCTACCCATAACCTAAGGATCAAGAATATATGATTTCTATTAAATTCTATAACAAATTTCGTGGGTAAATCTCATTTTTGTCAAAACCCTAGGTTCTCACCTAAACCCTTGATTTTCCCTAATTTTTACATGTTAATCTACTCATAATCTATGTATTTGACTTATGTTTTGTAGAAATTACTTTCCTCTTTGATGATGATGGAACCCCTCCTCAAATGCTCTCAAAAATCGCCTAAGACCAAGTGGGAAATGAGGGAAATGGGCTAAGTCTCGAAATAAAAAGCCATTGCACCAGACGCAAAAGTCGTATTTGCGACCTCCGGCTCGCAATTGCGATGGTCATATTTGTGACAAAGGCACCGCAAATGCGAGGCCCAGCTTCCCCCTATCATGGTCGCATTTGCGACATAATCCTCGCAAATGCAAAGAGGACAGCATCGCAAAAGCGATGGCCCCCTCGCAAATGCGATCTCCCCTCAGCAGCCCCAGGTTCACAAATGTGAGCTCCCTCTCGCAAATGCGATGGTCGCATTTGAGACCAAAACACCGCAAATACGGTCATATCAGTACCAATGTTCTCATTTCTTAGCAAATCACTCCAAAGCTATCCCGAATCTTACCCCGAGCCCCCGAGGCTCCAAACCAAACATTCGTAAAAGTCTAGAAACATAACACGGACTTGCTAGAAGCCTCAAATCACATCAAACAACGCTAAAACCATGAATCACACTCTAATTCAAGCTTAATGAACTTTAAGATTTCAAACTTCTACTTCTGATGTTTAAATTCATCAAATCACCTCTGATTGACCTCAAATTTTGCGCACAAGACATATTTGACATTACAGACCTACTCTAACTTCTGGAATCGAAATCCGACCCTAATATCAAAAAGTCCACTTCCGGTCAAACTTCTCAAAAACTTTCAAATTTCTATCTTTAGCCAAATGACTCCAAATTGACCCACGGATCTCCGAATTCACTTCCGATTGCGCTCCCAACACCGGAATCACCATGTGGAGATGTTCCCATATCGGAATCCCAAACAAACATCGATAACACTGAAATGCACTTCAACCCAGGCTTATACAATTCTTCCAAAAAATGCTAGCTTCCACAATAGGTGCCGAAACGTTCTCGGGTCTTCCGAAACCCGATCCGGACATACGCCCAAGTCCGAAATCATCATACAAACCTACTGGAACCTTCGAATCCCGATTCTAAGGTCGTTTACTTAAAAATCGAATCTTAGTCAATTCTTTCAACTTAAAGCTTCCGAAATGAGAATTCTCTTTCCAATCGACTCTGAACTTCCCGAAATTCAATTCCGACCACGCATACAAGTCATAATACCTGATGTAAAGCTGCTCATAGCCTCAAATTGTTGAATAATGCGCTAAAGCTCAAAACGACCGGTCGGGTCGTTACATTTTCTCCCACTTAAACATACATTCGTTCTCGAACGTGCCGAGAACTGCTATAGAGTTGTCCGAAATCACTACTTAACACCTCGAGCACCTACTCGTGCTACCCCAACTCGGCTGGGCACCTTAGCTTGATAAATCTAAAGATATTCTTTTTTACTTAAGCAAATAAGCCTTACAGCCCAATTCCAACATCCAGAATTCTCCGCCAGGCCTGTTCCAGCATACGCTCACCGTATCAATAACTACACGCAGCACCAAAACATGACTGCATACCTTAGCTGAATTCACACCTCGCACCACTTTACTCACAGGACCACAATAACATTCTTTGATCAAATTATTCGAAATTTCACGAATCTGATGCTCCCATTGCACCTCATGACATACATAGGTCTTACTCTAGCTCTTATAATACCGCTGCGACGAAAGAGATGTGTAGAAATTCATAACCAACAGTTGAATCAACAAATCATTGGGTCTATACTCCTGACAAGAACCATCACCTCATTCTGAACCGAATAATGGTCTTAGCTCCTTAATATACTTCATATAATCAGATTGCACTGATCCTAAATCCAATGATCTCGTCTCACCTAGTACGAACTGCTCAGGCAATAAGCCACCCAAACGTGACCAAAAGTCTCATATGATGCCACAATGTGCCAATGGGTTACCAACTCGAACGCGATACAAAAGGAAAACGAACTCAAAAAAGGAAATCCAATTACCCCGCTCGCGAATTATACAGGTGATGCGGTCAACATAATTAAATAAACACCCCGCTCGCGAATCATACATGCGACGTGGGCACACAGCTAATATGTGTTTTCCTCAGAAAGATAGGAAAAAAAACACATAAAAACAGATATAGAAATTTGTACTCAACTTCACACTATTGCGGCACGCAACCCAATCCAAACAACATACCCATGGCGGCGTGCCACCCGATCCACCCATAAAATTCACATAAGGAGATACACACCGAGCCAGATTGCTCATTACAACAAAATACCAAATGTCAGTCACAAGCATGCTAAGTGCATAATACCACCCCTAAGGAGACATATAGCGCTATAAGCTACAAACTCAAGCACAACTGACGTGCGATATACGATCTGAATCTCAAGAGCCATTCTGCTCATATAACATTATCTCTGCGTGGACTCTCAACACATAAGAAATTCACCAAGCCGTCTCACAACTCACATGGAGCAATATATCATTACATGAAATAGATGACGACGAAATAACACCTCGACTACTCTTCCATAAGGAGCGCATCGCTGAAATGAACACATCTGGCCTGATATAGAGCCCATATTCACATTTAAATCCATTCACAGACCTAAAGTTGATCCTGATCGCACTGAACTAGGCTAATAACCTTTCAAAGGTCCATAATAACCCCCTTTTCTCATAACACACAAGAACTACCATTATAACCGGAGTAATCCTCCGTAGTCCACAACCCAATAAACCGAGTGCCCTCCAGGCATAAATTCTCAATTTAACGACATCACCACAATCTTCATACTTGGTTTAGCTCTTCAATCAATCAAGTGATTACATGCCACACTTATACAACCTTCCCGTGGGGCACGCTCCCACCACCTTTCGTAACAGATAATAGGTCTGTGCATCCAAACCACCAGCCGCACTAACGCTGAAAAGCGATCAAGAATCCTTAACCAGGGTGCAAAGCCTTTTTTCACACATTACCGATCTCAGGTGACAATGAAGAAAATACCAACTTACTTTAAACATTGAAACTCCTTTCTTTCTCATTCGAGCTTGTGACATCCTTATCAACACCGAACTCCAACCTTGACCCTCACTTCAAATTCCATACCACTCACTGCACCCAACATGCCAATATACGATATAACACGATTTTCATCATAACCCCGAAACCACTAATAGATTAATACTACTTCATATAAAAACTTTTCACTTAACTCATTTCAGGAGAACCATCGCAACACGCAGGTGAATTCTCATAATCGTAGAATATGCAATCTTCAAGTAGTGGTCTAAGCCGCCATAGCCCTTCCGGGATCCACCTACACATAACAGGCCATAACACTAGAATAATTGCGAATAAAATCAATTACAACGGCCGAAAAGCCTCATACGTACCGTCACAAATCAGTTGCATAACTTGATCACGCTGTAAGAACTAATCATTACCACCAATATGCCAATTCAAATATGGCTAACCAATCTATCTTCTTCCAATTTATCCTTAATTGCCTTAGAAAAAATAATAATTCCATTCAACACATAACACACTCCATCTGCATTCATCCCGAGCGACCTTGAATCACAAGACCATGCTGTCTCCAATCCCACGAACCATTTCATACCTCCCTTGTACGCACATTCGCATCCTCAACTGGCATGCCCATTCTGATAATCCCTTTACGAATCCGAAGTCTTTTCTCATTTTCCTCCCAAATGCTACACTGCAAGTCAAAACATCATAAAATATTCTGGGCCTCTTCTCATAAGTTGCTACAAAAGCTTGATTCTTAACCGTACCTATAGGCTCGAAATCATTAGGCACCATACTTTAATCTTTGAATCCACTAGGACCGTTGTTGAGAGCCACCCGCTCTGACTTGGCCCCGAATATAATCAACTCCATGAATCTTCTAGAACATGAATACCCAACTCGACAAAAGACCCGGCAGAATCACTTCCCTTGAAACCCGCATCTATACCAGGCATAAATCCTGAATCCTTCCCCAAGTCTGAACATGGGTCAATAAGGCCAACCATGGCACACCTTTAACACTTCCTTTGCTCAAATTACCACTTATACTCTCTTCCCTTAGCTGAAATAACCCACTAATATGCTAATAACCAGAAATCTCACAAATAGACGACCATGTAATCTAACCGTATGCGGTGGGACTCTCCCACTTAGCTTGAAGCCACTATTACACAACTCTGGAACCCACCAAGATCCAATCTCTCTTATTGACATGACTTTGCGCAATCAAACCGCCTTTCCTTGAAATCCTTCTGTTAGCACTTCATGAACACTTTGAATCCCCATCAATAACCCCATACTTGACCTATTACCGAATGGCCAGTAAAATCCTTCGCAGAAGCTTCGCCAACTACGCGACTGCTAACCTGCTCACAGGGGATAACCCACTTGTGGAAATTACCCTCTACGACATCAATAACTCATCCTGAGCCCATGCTTATTCACCAGCTGCATAAGTCTATTCACTTCTCGTGGACATCTATTAAATGTGCGACAATATCCTTCCATCCCAAGTTATGTTACACCCTTATTCATATCAAGCAACTCCCTTCTGTCATATCCAACTCCCTTCTGTCATATCCAACTCCCCATCGCATATAGCCAATACTTCAAATTAAACTAGTATACCTAATCACTGCCCACTAACATTCCCAAATCATTCTGAACTTTTCTCAAGGGTGCATAGTCATCCTACCACAAAGCCCATATGCAACTCCGCCACTCTCCCACTTTGGTGGAACTCACCCTTTTGATCGACTACTCGACCTTTGTTTATTATACTTGGCCTTCATAAATTTTAATCACCACCTAACACTCCCCACATGTCCTTCCTCATCATTTGCTGCTCAGTTGTTGCCTTAAATAGAATCTATCTTCGTAGCACTTAAACCCATAAATAGCTACTGACTTTAAACCTTTCCTAAGATCATCTTTCTCGAGCCGTCAACATTAGAAATGTCGATTCAATACTGAACCACCGCACCCCGTGATATCTAACAGTTATTTCTCCAATATTATTTCACAATATCTTATCCCAAAGGCGAATTGCAGAAGACCCTAACACCGGCGAACTTAACACATACAATCGAGGACGACGACACTACACCGCAGATAAAAATTCCACCACGCTCGAAGATACCAAGTCTCATTATTCCATCACCCCAAATCCGGACATTCATAGGCCAATTGCTTTTCCTCTGTCGGAAATGAAATATTAGATCTCTGAATCGTGCACCGAGTGGACTTCCTTTCAAATCATTCACCACCCCAACACCTAGGTAAGTATCCTATCATCAAGTCAATATTGTGCGATAACCAATTGTGAGCATCATAGCAACCTGTGCATAGCCTCCAAGCTCTTAGAAGCACAACTACCGAGCTAAAACAATAGAAAAAATCCTTCCACAAGGCGACGACAATAGCCCAACCAACTATACTAGGAGAAACATCCCACGCCATATCTGTAGTACCATTACAATTCTTTAATTCTCGATTTATAATAAGCGGTTCGCATCGCGTAAGATTGAATAGGAATGAAATAAAGGCATAAGTCTCAAGGAATTAAACCGCACGATGAGGAATCAAGAAGGGAAATGCTCCTAACAGCCCTATAGCCTCTCGAAGATAAGTACAAACATCTTTGTACCGATCCGCAAGACTCTACTAGACTCGCTCATGACTCGTGAGACCTTAGGGAACCTAGTGCTCTGATACCATGTTGTCACGACCCAAATTCCACTAAGGGTCGTGATGGCGCCGGACACCGCTGTCAGGCAAGCCAACCAAATACTTAATTAAATTCTCGTTTTAATAATTTTGAAAACTATGATTTTCCCTTCAATTTTACCAGTAAAAGATAATCGTTTCAAATAAAATATGAATGTTAAGAAGTTAATACAAGATACCCCATAATCATCCCAGAACCCGGTGTCACAAGTGTATGAGCATTTACTAGGGAATAAAATAAATTACAGTAACTGTCCGGAATACAAAAAAGACAGAAATGAAAAACATAGTAAAATACTCTGAAGGGGACTCTATTGGCTGCGGGTCATCTCGATAAATGCAGCTCACCTAAGTCTCTGTATCAACCATGCCGCTATGCCACTAAGCCACTAGCCACATATGAACCTGTGCAACAAAAATGCACAGCAACTGTAGTATGAGTACGAAAACAACGTGTATCCATTGAGTATCCCGTCTAATCTCGAAGAAGTAGAGACGAGCGGTCGACTTCGATACTTACTAATGGTCCAATGATAATATAGTAAAAGTGTGAGAAATTCATGGATTTCATAAAGCAAAATTTAACTCATAAAGTCAGAAAGCAGGTAAACAACTTCTCAAATAATAAAGGATTTCCAAAGATTTACCTTTCATTATCTTTATCAATTTATCTATGGCCAGGAAGGGTAATTATCAACACTTAAAAATCTCAGGCAAGTAATACAATCATGCGCATATCATTCCGAGGTCGTACGGCCCGATCCAACATAAATGTAAAATGTGCACTACTGAGGGTCAAACGACGCAAACCATAGATGCATCTATTACCCCGCTCGTGAATCATACATGCGACGCAGTTACACATAGAAATACATACTCAAACAGCCAATTAAGAATTTATCGGGGAACGTTTATCCAAATAAAAGTCAATTCTCTTTTAGTGATTTAAGAAAATGAAGTTTAATCCTTTTAGAAAGTCATTTACCAATTCGATAGGACTTACATATAATAGTAGTATGCACGGACTCTCGTCACCTCGTGCGTACGTAGCCCCCACAAATAGAAGCACATAACCAATTATTCCACCTATGGGGACAATTCCCTCTTACAAGGTTAGAAAGGAGACTCACCTCGCTCCGAAGTCTATATTCCGATTCAAGAACGCGCTCAAACCTCCAATTCGGAGCCGAACGATCCAAAACTATTCAAATGGGGTAAGAACTAGTCAATACATGATCAAAAGTTCATATTTTAATTATTAAACCAATTTCCCAACCCTAAAAGCAAGGATTCCTAAAATTCATCCCCGGGCCCACTTGCCCGAATTCCGAATGTTTTTGAAGAAAGTTGTTACCCATAACCTAAGGATCAAGAATATATGATTTCTATTAAATTCTATAACAAATTTCGTGGGTAAATCTCATTTTTGTCCAAACCCTAGGTTCTCACCTAAACCCTTGATTTTCCCTAATTTTTACATGTTAATCTACCCATAATCTATGTATTTGACTTATGTTTTGTAGAAATTACTTTCCTCTTTGATGATGATGGAACCCCTCCTCAAATGTTCTCAAAAATCGCCTAAGACCAAGTGGGAAATGAGGGAAATGGGCTAAGTCTCGAAATAAAAAGCCATTGCACCAGACGCAAAAGTCGTATTTGCGACCTCCGGCTCGCAATTGCGATGGTCATATTTGCGACAAAGGCACCGCAAATGCGAGGCCGCCCAGCTTCCCCCTATCATGGTCGCATTTGCGACATAATCCTCGCAAATGCGAAGAGGACAGCATCGCAAAAGCGATGGCCCCCTCGCAAATGCGATCTCCCCTCAGCAGCCCCAGGTTCACAAATGTGAGCTCCCTCTCGCAAATGCGATGGTCGCATTTGAGACCAAAACACCGCAAATACGGTCATATCAGTACCAATGGTCCCATTTCTTAGCAAATCACTCTGAAGCTATCCCGAATCTTACCCCGAGCCCCCGAGGCTCCAAACCAAACATCCGTACAAGTCTAGAAACATAACACGGACTTGGTAGAAGCCTCAAATCACATCAAACAACGCTAAAACCATGAATCACACTCCAATTCAAGTTTAATGAGCTTTAAGATTTCAAACTTCTACTTCCGATGTTTAAACTCATCAAATCATGTCCGATTGACCTCAAATTTTGCGCAGAAGTCATATTTGATATTACGGACCTACTCTAACTTCCGAAATCGAAATCCGATCCCGATATCAAAAAGTCCACTTCCAGTCAAACTTCTCAAAAACCTTCAAATTTCTATCTTTAGCCAAATGACTCCAAAATGACCCATGGACCTCCGAATTCACTTTCGATCGCGCTCCCAACACCAGAATCACCATGCGGAGATGTTCCTAGACTCGAAATCCCAAACGAACATCGATAACACTGAAATGCACTTCAACCCAGAATTATAAAATTCTTCCAAAAAATGCTAGCTTCCACAATAGCTGCCGAAACATTTCCGGATCTTTCGAAACCCGATCCGGACATACGCCCAAGTCCAAAATCATCATACGAACCTACTGGAACCTTCGAATCCCGATTCCGAGGTCGTTTACTCAAAAATCCAATCTTAGTCAATTCTTTCAACTTAAAGCTTCCGAAATGAGATTCTCTTTCCAATCGACTCTGAACTTCCCGAAATTCAATTTCGACTACGCGTACAAGTCATAATACCTTAAGTAAAGCTGCTCATGGCCTCAAACTGCTGAACAACACGCTAGAGCTCAAAACGACCGGTCGGGTCATTACATCGTATCTAGCCATAATTAACTTAATAACATCAAATATTGCTAATGAAATCAATTTCAATACATAAATTTAGCTTTCCCAACATTTTCCCCATAAAGTCAAAAACCAACCCCGGGCCTGCTTGGTCAAAACTTGAGGTTCGGACCAAAATCCATTCATCTATTCATCCCTGAACCCGAATATGTAATTAGTTCTGGAATCCGACCCCAAAATCGAGGTCTAAATTTCCAATTTGCAAAAACCCTCAATTCTCCCGAAAATCCCTAATTCTACCATGAAAGAACAAGATTTAGGACTAGGAATCTAATGAGTGATGATGGAAATTGAAGGAAACAAGTTAAGGAGTACAAACCTATGATTTGGTGTTGAATTGCCCCTTCAAAAATTGCCCTAGGCCGAGTTCTAGTGAAAGAGATATGAAATTTTGAAGATTTCCCATTTTCAGATCTGTTTTAAAACCACTGGACAGGCCTTCTTCGCGTTCGCGAAGGGCCTGTCGCGATCGCGAGAAGCAGCGGTCAAAGGCCTATGCATTTGCGAGTCTCACTACATGTTCGTGAAAGGCTGCTCCCCCCTCGCCTTCACGTTCACGACCCAATGATCGCGTTCACATAGAAGAACAACTGATCCCTCCCTCAGGTCCCTAAGCCATCGCGTTCGAGTCGAGCTGGCCGCGTTCGCGGATAGTAAGACCACCATTGCTCCGTGTTCGTGACCGAGTCTCTGTGTTCGCGATGAGTAAATTCCTCCCCATCCCATATTACTCTTTGTGTTCGCGTGAGAAGCTTCGTGAATGCGAAGAAGGAAACCAGCAAGTGCTAAAGCTGCAGAAAATCAGATTTTTCTAAGTTCAAAACATCCTGTAGCCTATCCGAAACTCACCCGAGGGTGAGTCTTCAGGGCTTCAAACCAAACATGCACACAAGTCTTAAAACATCATAGGAATTTGCTTGTGTGATCAAATTGCCAAAATAACACCTAGAACAACGGATTTAGCGCCAAATCACATGAAATTCTTAAGAACACTTTAAAATTCTTATTTTCACAACCGGACGTCCGAATCACGTCAAATCAGTTCCGTTTCTCACCAAATTTCACAGATAAGGTAAAAATATTATTTTGGATTTGTACTGGGCTTCAGAACCTTTTAATTTTCAGTCTTTTAATTTTCATCAAAAATTCATATCTCGAGTTATGGACCTCAAAATTCGATTCCGGGCATACGCGCAGGTTCCATATTTTAATACAAACCCACCGGAACTATCAAAATATGAATCCGGATCCGTTTACCTAAAACATTGACCGAAGTTAACTAAATCAACTTTTAAAGGCAAAAATTATTATTTAAATCAACTTTCAACATAAAAGCTTTCCGGAAATACGCTCGGATTGCGCATGCAAATTGAGAAGGGATAAAATGAGGTTTTGAAGGCCTCGGAATACGGAATCGAGTTCTAAAACATAAGATGATCTTTTGGGTCATCACAACTATAATACACCTCGACCAAAAAAACAAGCTTTAAGGTTTACAACTCGTTAGGAAAATACCTAGGTGAAGGTCATAGCCCTAGGCCTTTTACACTATTTGAAAAATATCCAAAAATAATATTCCCTAGTTTCATATCATTAGAATTGTAATCCCTAGCATAATTTTAGAAGTAAAAACAAAACAATATTTGTGGAAGTGCAATATAGATATTTCACATGCTTAGTCCAAATATATACTACTTTATCCCATTCATATAGCTCCCTGTGGAATTCGACCCCGACTCTATTGGGTATTACTATTGCATCAACCATTTCATATCCTTGAATAAAGGTGTGACTTGGACGAGATCAATCTACCTGAAAATGATAGGAGATCTACCAAAAGTCACCTGAAAGAACCTAATGTGTGGGAATGCAGCAAGTCCAAAAGCAGTCTTCATAACATGGCTTCAATTTCAAGACAGATTACTCAAAGTTACAAGGCTAAAAAGCTAGGGTATGCAGATAGATACAAGTTGTCAAATGTGCAAACTAACAGAGGAAAGCAAAGGCCATCTAGTTGCTGAATGTGAAGTTAGCAGAAGAGTGTAATGTAAACTAATGGCATAGATACAAATTGATCGGCCATCAATGATGATATGAGACAAATGCAAAGCTGGATAGAATAGAGAGCATGAGGAAAGACAAAGCAAGCAAACATACTAAGTTGGTATATACAGAGTTCATATAGGCAATATGGATTGAACGGAACAACAGAGTTTTTATGTAGAAAGCGAAAACAAGTGATGTTATAGGTAGAGAAATAGCCTATACCTGTCATGTTCGTGTTGCTGAGAATCTTAAGATGGCTTTACAGAATTTCAGATTTCCTAGTTAATTGTATAGGATAGTTTCTATTACCGTGGATGTGTTTGTCATATGAACAATAGACTGAGTATAAAGTCTAGCTGGATTTTTAAATATTCTACTTGGTAATTAATGAAAGTTGATAGTTACCAAAAAAAAAAAAAAACTTAGCTAAACAGGCTGGTAGTCAGTGTACTCTAATGCAAGCATTAATGACTTCTTCCACGACTCGGACCTTGACATATAAATCACACATAATAGTTTTAGAAGCCAAATATCGCAGTCTACTAAATTTAAAATAAATATGCCACCTAAGGCCATTAAAGCAATTGCTGCGCCTAAAAAAATAAATTCCCCAAGTGGACCAAATTATTAAATATATTTATACTATTCAAATGTATAAAATTATTTGGAATTTTTTTGACACTCTATTGAGTGCCATGTTAAACTTGAAATTACTAGGTAATGAAAATTTAAATAATATTATGTTAACCTTAAATATTTTTCTAAACATTACATAAGTTTTTGTAAACGGTAGAAATACACGCAAGATGACTTGAACACTAGTACTATAAATATGCTTAGATAAAAATGTATACAAACTTTATTGTATATATGCAATCCACTTATTAAAATTTGGCTTAGCTAATAATTTTATCAAGGCATTAGTTTGAATGTTAGCATCCTTTTATAGTTGGATTTATAAAGTATATGTATATTTTGTATGTAAGCGTGCGTTTGGGAATGATATTCGATATTACAGTATCTTTTGAAAATCATATATCATCCAAATACCAAAATTTTAAAAGTTCATAATGAATACAAAGTCAAATATTTAAATATCAAAAGTTTATAGTAAATGCTAGTGCACCCTTTAAGGCCTTAAATTCAATATGAATAAACCCACAACAAAACAAATTTAACTTAAAATTAAGCAATCATGTTAATTTATTTATTTATTTTTTTACTATTCTTCAGAAAATAGTATTCGTAACCCAAAAGTTCCATAGATCCTTCAGCCCTAAATTCCCCGAATTGCAGCAATTTCTCAGTCAAGAGAAGGAAAGGGCCATGCTCAATGAAGTAGTTGCAAAGCTTACAAGTTCCTGCTGGGAAAAATGTGTTACTGGTACTCTTGGAAGCAAGTTTAGCTTCAGTGAATCTAATTGTTTAACCCACTATGCACAACGCTATATGGAGATGAGCGCGATCATTATGAAACGGTTCCGAGGCATGCACTGAAGAAGAATGAGCCTTATAAAATGGATATAATAATACTTTTGATTCCTTTGCCAAAAAAAAAGTTAATTTATTTTTTGAAATACCTTTCTTTTACTAGTTGCATGATTTGTGACAGAAGGGTCAATCATGTTAGAAAAATCTGACATTTCTCTTTCCACAAATTCACAATTTCAAATGGGACAAATAATTACTATGATCTAAAAGATTTTAGCAAAACAACGTGTTCACTTGACTAGAGAAATAGAGGCATAAATTATTCCAAATTGGAAACTGAGGATTAAAAAAAAAAAGGAATGATAGGACAAACATGCAATATATTCTGCTTGAACAAGTAAAAGTAAATAAGTTACATAGACTTTTTTGAAGAATGCATATCTATGTGAATGTAACTAATGCCAGTTTAGTGATATTATTTGAAGTAAAAAAATTTATTAGTTATAAATTATTAATTGTAAATGGATTGGCAATTATAAATTATTAATTGTAAATTATTATCGGGTTTTCATACTAAACATATCTAATTAAACTCAAATTTATATTTTGTTCCACTTTGTAAAGGATAAAAGTGTAAATAAAGATAAAATCAACATATCTTCAAACACATTACTTAGTTAGTTACGTGAACATAGTATGTGAAAGATTTTTAATAAATAATTGAGAGTCAAGAACGTGAGCACATGATTTTTGCCCTATGAGAATCACTCCCAAAAAAATTCAAAATAAAATAATTTTTTCTGTTGTTTGCAATTTTGTGAATTTTTATAGTATTTTCCGTCATTATTTGCATGAGTTCGTGCATGTTTGTATGTTTAAATAAATGAAAAATACAAAAAAATAGATTGCATTTGCATTTAGGATTTAATTTTATAATTTTTTTAGTTGAGTAGTAAATTACTTTTTTTACAAAAAATGAAAGAATAAAAAATAACGTATTTTGCATTTTTAAAGTGTTTAATGTCAAATTGTGTGATTATTTTATTTTTTAGTATTTAATTACTTGTGATAAATATTATTTAAAGTAGATTAGTATTTTAAGTCAATTTTGGTTTTATAATTTGAGTTAGGATTTTTGGTTTTAATTTTGAAGACAATTTAGGAAGAAAAAGAATTAATAAGAGAAAAGGAAATCAAATTGGGCCAAACTCAATTTAACCACCAAAGCCCAAATCAAATACACCCAAACCCGCCCTAAATCAGCCCAAAAACCCGTCCCAACCAGTCTGGCCCTATACTGAACAAAACAACGTCATTTGGACTCGCCTCAATCCGAGCCATTAAAGAATTGTTCATCCAACGGTCTAGAACACACTCCGTCGCCCATATCCGACCCCGACCCGTTTTTCAGAGACCGATCCGGTCTCAAAGGAGTCTAAAATGGTATCGTTCCATTTAGTCAGATGATCCAGGCCGTTGATCTCGTTTGATCGAACAGTCTGGATCCAATTCCACCCCTAGTATATATGTGTCCAACCAAACCCGCCTCCTTCAGAACCCCTCAACCCTTTCGTCTCTAACCAAACCCTAGAGATGCCGCCACCATACCCTCACCGCCTCAGGGTGGCGGCGCCGGCTCCGTTCACCCTCATCTTTACACCATAGAACCACCTCGAGCCCCTCTTACCAAATCCATCATTAGTTTCCTTCGAATCTGACCGGAACTCGTCGAATTTTAAATCTAAGTTCGAACCTAAAAGTTCAAAATCAGTTTCCGTTGAGCCTGATGACACGCATCGATCCAAGCCTCTAGTTTTGTGATTAGAAGGTCGACTCACTACAAAACCGATGTTGGTCATTTGTTCTTAATAAAGAACAAATGATTAGAAGAGGTTGCTAACCAGTGGTAGGGACTAGGAAATGCACTAATGAACTAATAAATTATAAGCACAAAGTAGTGAAATGAATTAAAAATCAAAAGGAGACTGACAGTGGTTAGCTTAATGCCTTTTTAGAGTTGGAAAGTAAGATAACATAGGGGGACATTTTCGAAAAAGGAAAACAATACAACTGTAAAGAAAAAGAAGAGCTGGAAAGGGGTAGTTTATGAAGTATATACGGACACACACGGATAGAGTAAAAAAAAGTTGGAGAGCTTAGGAGATTGAAAGGAGAACATTTTGAGAGGATAGAGAGAACACATACAGATACAGACCTTAAGGGAAAAGAGAGGGAACAGGAGGGGAGAAAAAAAATATACAGAAAAATACTAACAGCTGAAGGGGACTGTTTCATTGAACTCTTTTTGGATTTCTTCAGTTTTCTAATTCTGGAAATAGTTTTCTGATCTATTTGGGTTGAAAGTATTTGAGTTTGGTGTTTTTAAAAGCTTGGTTTGAAGTTTGGTCGAGCTTGGTTGATTGTTGCACCTCATTGCTTGGTTTAAAGCTAGTTTTCTTGGTTGTCTCTGCTGCTGATCACTGCGCTTGCTACTGTCTTGCTGCTGTTGTTTTCTTCTTAAACTGCAAGCTCATTTGTCCTTATTCTGATTGCTGTAATTAGGTAC
Source organism: Nicotiana sylvestris (assembly GCF_000393655.2). NCBI lineage: Eukaryota > Viridiplantae > Streptophyta > Magnoliopsida > Solanales > Solanaceae > Nicotiana > Nicotiana sylvestris. Next base: position 5,618,354 of record NC_091067.1, on the reverse strand, counting down.
ATATCCTTGGACTATACTAGACGTGAAGTAAAAATTTGAAGCATGAAATGAAAAATGGAGTTCAAAGTATAGCATCAACTTATCTGTCTATAATTCAATCTTCTGCATTGTATTATGTCTCATTTCCAGATTCACTGAATGACCTAGTTAGTTTCTGATTCTAATGGTTGAATTCTTGCCATTGTATTTAATTTTGGACTGTTGGAAATATGGAAATAACTTAGTTGAAAGCATGTGACGTTTTTTAAAAGTATTATTCAAAGTTTGGGGATATTGTTGCTATGATCTTGATCCATTTCATATGACACTGTTAGGCCAAGGCTTTGAAGTTCATTTTGGATTTATTTTCGTGAACATTTTCAGAAGTTTAGAAGTGTGGTGCATCTTAGCTTTAATTGTAACTTAATTATCTTGGTACTTAAATTTTTTTTTAAAGTAATACCATAGATTCGTCCATTAACCATATATTCACTAATAATGATTAGAAATTGAATTCTTGAATGTGAAACGTGAAGATTCCGAGTTTACCGCATAGTCGTTTTCAGGCTGAAGAGCTAATTTCAAGAACATTTAATATTTCTTTGCCATATTATTTGATTTGCATTTTAGACCTAAATTTTAAGGCTTGGCTTAGAAAAAAGATTTTTTTTAGTTTACTTTCATTGAGGTTCAATTTTCAACTGATTGTAAATTTGAATGGTGTATTTCTAATAGTATCCTGTTCAGCAAATTGCCGCAATAGATTGCTTCAAGACATTAGTAGTTGTAAACTTTCCTAGAGCTGTTGTGGCATCTCATGGTGTATGCTTATTTTATTAATTATGGATTCATTCTTGTAGGTTCCATAACTTCCCTATTTCATAACGTGGCCAAATAATAAATCTCGTAGTTTGCTTTAAGGCGCGTTAATTCAGCAGTTATTATGGCTACGAGTACGGTTCCCGTGACGTAGTTGTGATTTGTAACTAATAAAGTTTAGGTGTGCATTTCATGTGACCAGGTTCTAATTTCCAACAAGGTTAAATAGAATGTGTCGTGACTCACGGGTACATTTCATGTAACGTGGCTTACGACGTGTTTTAAATAACTTTGAATTTTTTCCGAAATATTAAAAGCGACTAAAATAATAGTACCCTTTTGCTTTTGTTTTTACTTTTGCTTTTGCTTTAAATTTAACTTTAACTTTAGCTTGAGCTTAAACAAATGTACAGCATGTGCCGATTGTTCTTTTGGAGTATATTTAAGTTTGTTGTCATTTGGTTGAAGCTCATGAATCAAAGTTTGGTTTTTAAATTAACTTTAGGTTCTACTATTTTGAACTCATCATTGGATGTATATTAAATTGAGGTGATAAGAAATTTATCTTCCTTGTTTTCATTTAGCATAGTATTTAGCGCACTGGATTACTTATTTTTAGTATTTAATGTGATAAGTTGTACGGTGTCTTACATGTAAATTAGCAGTTCATAGTTCTTAGCTTATTATTTGCTATTAATTGATTGTGCAGTAGTGAGAAAATTGGAGATCAACTGGTGTGCCATTATTTTATTTTTTTTGCCACAATTCCCTATTATTCTTGTTTGAAGTTCGTGTATCAAGTTTCAGTGACTCAACTTTGTTTTGCTTGGTGATGCTCATTATTGGTTTCTTGGCACACATTTTGTATGGAAATTCGAGGTGTGCCGTGACAAACAAAAGTCTTAAATGCACGACCCTCGTTTAATTAACTTGTTTATTTTTTAGAAATCAAGGCGCGTGATTTAGCGAATTTTCCATGGCACTCGCAAAGTTGCAAATTCGTAATTGCTTTAGGCGCGTTAGTTTAATAGTATTACATTCTTAAATTCGGGTGCGCATTTATGTGACCCAAATACAAATCTCAACGATGTTAAAATATGTCAAAATCACGGGTGCATTTATGTGACGTGGTTCGAGACGTGTTTTAATAACGTTGCAATTTTCTTTATAAAATGAATAAAAGCGGTTTTAGTTAAAATTTGCACATAGGTTTAAACATGTACTAAAATTAGATAATATGCCAATTATAACAGTTGAGCGACCGTGCTAGAACCATGGAACTCGGGAATGCCTAACACCTTCTCCCAGGTTAACAGAATTCCTTACCCGGATTTCTGTGTTCGCAGACTGTAATATAGAGTCAACCTTTTCCTCAACTCGGGATTTGAACCGGTGACTTGGGATACCATAATTATCCCAAGTGGCGACTCTAAATGATTTTAAATAAGTAAATCTCATTTCGATTGTCACTTTAAGTTGGAAAAACTCCCTTATACCCTTACGGGGGTGTAATGAAAAAAGAGGTGTGATAGCTATGGCGACTCTGCTGGGGAACGAACCCAGAATCTCTAGTTCAGGGTTCAGAATTCGAGCTTAGGATAATTGTTATATTTGGTTTTATTTATTATCTGGTCTTATTTACATGTTTGGGCCTAATGTGCTAAATGTTGCTTTTTACCGCTTTGATATTATCTTAACTGTATATAAATTGCTACGAAACCCCTTTCTTCTCTCTCCCGAGGAGTGCACGCTGGTCGTGACTTCTTTTTGTTAGAGTCTTATTCCAAATAGAACGAGGTTCGGACAAGTTGCAAAGCTTGATGATCTTTTGGTTACCCGTACGCAGCCCCCCTCGGCTCGAGTTGTCCACTCGGGTAAGCCAGGTCTAGAATAATAAACCCAGGTTTTAGACTTAGTATAACATAGCCTCATGCCGGATCCCTAGTAGGAACGTTTGTTTGCATCATGTGCATCTTTGACTTTGGAGACTCAACACAGGGGTTGGGTCTGTTTAGGAAAAGTGCACCCGAAACAAAAAGACCATCCTGATGCATCCTACTTGCTATTTGTGCATTTATTTGTCTCAGACTTTCATGCTGACCGACTTATGAATATCAGGAAAAGTTGAGGAAAGAGAAATAGCAGTATGAGGGTTAAAGAGAGTTAATCGCCTATTCTGAATGTCCAAATAGTGTCGAAACTCTGGAAAAAGGGGGGGGGGGGTTTGCTCTCAAAAACAGTTTGTTTTATGAAATGAAAAACGAAAAAAAAAGGACTTGTTTTTCAAAAATAGTTTTGTTTTATCTGTCTGAACTACGCCAGTTTGATTCTTACAAGGTGTGAGATACGTAGGCAACCCTCATCGGGTTCAACTTCCTTTTCGCAAAAATAGCCAAAAGAACAAAATTTTGCTTTTATTTGAAAAATAGTTAGGGTGATGTCATTCTTGTCAGAAATAGCCGAATGTCCTTAAAAAGGGCGCCGGAAGGCCGTTTTTGCAAGAACAGCCACATGTGGTCATTTTTTCAAGGTTTTCACCAATGAGCCAACACAGCCTTAAAATCTTCGTTCTCGAAGTGCTGAAAGGCCGTATTTGCGAAATCAGGTTTTTATTTTTTGAAAAATGTGTGTTAATTTTATTTTGAGTCAAATAAGTCTTAAATTTTGCCTAAACACCCCAATAAACAGGCAGAATGAGCACGAGTCAGAATTTGCCGGTAACAGTTATAAATAAGATCCCTTTGGAGTTGCGTATGTGGTGGGAAGATCTGGGCAAGTCAGAGCAAGATAAGGTCAATCTACATTTGGGGGGTCTCACCGGGTTATTAAAAATCAGACCTAGAGGAGACATCATAAAGGCTTTGGTTACGTTCTGGGACCCGGCCCATAACGTATTTCACTTCTCGGATTTTGAACTCATCCCGACCTTGGAAGAGATAGCAGGTTATATGAAAAGTACTGCAGGTTTGTGGCATAAGTATCTGATCGCTCCAAGGGCCGTTAACTCTCACAAATTCATGGATTTGCTAAAGATAAGCAAGGGAATCCCATATTCTGAGTTGGAAGGGGGTTTTTCCACTCTACGTTTTATATACCAGAAGTACGGGCATGTAGGAGGGTTCAATGATCCAGAAAGCGGGGTTTGTAGTAAAGGGAACCGAACAAAATGGGACGAGCATAGGCGTTTCACTTTCATGGTAGCATTCTTAGGCCTTGTGGTATTTCCCCGAAAAGACGGGAATATCGATTTGCGGGTGGCTGGAGTCATCAAGGTCCTGGCTACCAATGCCAAGAGCACTCTCGCCCCTATGATAGTGTCTGAGATATACCGAGCTCTCACAGCTTGTAAATCTGGGGCAGACTTCTTCGAAGGATGCAATTTGCTATTACAAATGTGGATGATCGAGCACTTGTGCCACCACCCTCAGTATATGAGTTATGGGTCCGTAGAGAAAAGCTGCATTGAAGAATGCAACACAAGGGTTTTAGGGTTCAAGTTACCGGAAGGGTTTGGAGAATGGATAGCCCGCCTTTGCGCCATCACTACGAGACAAATAGAATGGACACTAGGTTGGCTTCCTGTTGAAGAAATTGTGTATATACCTGCCAAAGGTCCTTACTTCCTCCTAATGGGTCTTCAAGGTATTCAGCCTTATGCTCCCTACCGAGTGATGAGACAATTAGGAAGGTGTCAGGTGATACATCCAGATGAAGATCTCAGTATCCACGCGGTTGAGATTAGCTCCGACGGCCAATTTCACGAAGAAACGGTTCGTTCTATTTGGAACGAGTGCCAGTATTTGACGGCAAGCACTCGAATGCGGAACCTATCTAAAGGCGAGGTCTCACCCGCCTACCTTGCCTGGTATAGAAAGAAGAACACTGCAAGGGCCGAATCAGAAAGACTGGCCAAAAAACCGCACAATCAGGAATTCGTCGAGGCATCGCAAGAACCGTGGGCTTGGTTGGCTAAAGAACACGAGTATAGGGCCACAATAGGAAAGCTGGAGAAGCAAGTCAAAGACCTTCAATTCGAGAATGGCTTACAAGCAGCGGCAGATGAGGGTGAAAAGAAAAGGCTAGCCAAAGAAAATGAGGCCCTTCGAGCTCAAATTCAGAAACTGAAAGTAGCAGCAGAAAATCCAGTCCGAAGTAACAGAGATGAAAAGCTCGTAGCTAACCTAAGGCAGAAAGTGAGTAACTATAGTTTCTATTTGAACAAAGCAGAAAGTGAACTGGCCAGGGCTCAAAAACAATTTGCTAAAAATACAGATGAACGGGTATGCCTGGTTAAGCAGTTAAGAGAAATGTACAATGATGAGGTCGCGGGGTTGAAGAAAAGGGTCATCGCCACGGAAAACAAAATGATCAAGCAGGCAAAAGACTTCAAGGTTGAAAGGAAACGCTGTTATACGACATTGGCGCAGTTAGAAATAGACTTGCAACAACTTCAGGAACAAAATTATGCATCCAAGCAAGCTTTGGAGGCCAGGGCCCGGCAGATTGGGCATTTGTTACAAGAAAAGGGCATCATAAGAGAGAGAATTAGAAACATCGTAGACTACATCGTTATAAAGTGCCACATTTGTGAGGATATGACTCGCACTACGTTCTTTGCAGCGGTGATGACCTTTGTTAAACAAATAATGAACAACTTGGACCGACTTCAAAGGGATATTGCACATAGGCCCGCGATGAGAGCGAATGATGTCCCGCGGGCACCAGGAGCATTGATATACTCATGATTTTCCGTTTGAGTCGGTATTTCCTTTTCTTTCGGAGTGCGTAAGTCATGTTGAGTTTATATTTTCTTTCTGTTAGTCTGTATGTCTTTAAAGTATGATAGCTTAATTTCGGAGTCTGTATTTTGTCTTTTTCTTCAGAGTCTGTTAGTGTTTTGAAATTTGATGGTATTGAGTCTTTGTGATCAATGCATCTGTTTTATAAAAGCTGAAAATCCCAAAAATGTTTTATTTACTTTCACGCTTATCTGCTAGAACTACGCATGGTCTGATTCATGCGGGGACATACGTAGGAAATCTCTATAGGATTCGACCACCACTAAAAAGAAAAAGGGGAAATGAAAAATAAATAAAGGAGGATGGAATAAAGGAAGCTTAAAAGAAGGGGCACAATTATGAGAGGCCGGAATGACGCACGCAACCGAAGCAAATGCATGATAGAAAATAGTTAAATGCCTAGGTGCATTGCATCCCAACGTGTAATTGCATATGTGTTAAACTCTAAGAACTAAAAAGTTTGTTGTTTTCTAGAGAATTCAAGCAGTTAGTTTATCTAGAGGATACTGGCACATTATCATTATCAAACCAGATCGAAAGAACCAATACCAGAAATCATATCTATCCCGGATGCCGACACTAGTGTTGAGGTGGAGGAGTTGGATGTCAATAAAATAAAGGAGGAGATGCTCAAACTTAAGCAACAGATGGCCGAAATGTACCAGGCCTGGTCCAAAGGGCAATCACCACCGTCTTACCTAGCCAACCCGGCTTTTACCCCACCATTAGCTCAGTCTCAGGATCATCCCGCCACCGATCCAAGTTTTCCCATTTATCAACACTACCATGGCACTACTTCTCATATGCCACAAGCTCCACTACCAAAATCAATTCCATACCCCCCTCCGCCAGTCACCCCTGTCTTTGTGGCATCTCCATCAGCCGCACTCCATAGATCCTTGAGCGAACCTATGTTCCAAGCTCAGGACAACCAGTATTATCCCCCGGAGCCTACCTTCAAAGCTCCCGAAACCTACCCCTATGATCCACGTTCTGATCTCCCAAGAGAAGCTGAGAGACCAGCCAAAAATTCTGAACATGAGGAGATGTTCAGAAAAATGAAAAGCATAGAACAATCCTTCAGGGATATGAGAGGGCTAGGAGGTCAGGTAAGCTTGGCTTACAAAGACCTGTGTTTATTCCCAAATGTACAACTACCAGCAGGGTTCAAAATGCCCAAATTTGACTTGTACAACGGACACGGTGATCCGGTGGCTCATTTGAGAGGTTTTTGCAGTAAGATGAGGGGAGACGGAGGAAAGGATGAATTGCTAATTGCCTACTTCAGTCAGAGTTTGAGCGGATCAGCATTGGAGTGGTACACCCGCCAAGATCACGGAAGATGGTACACATGGGATGATTTGGCACAAGCATTCGCTTGTCACTTTCAGTATAATCTTGAGATCATTCCAGACCGACTATCTTTGACTAAACTAGAGAAGAAGCACAGTGAAAGCTTTAGAGAATATGGTTTCCGGTGGAGGGAGCAAGCAGCAAGGGTAGATCCCCCAATGAAAGAAAGCGAGATGGTTGATTACTTTTTACAGGCTTTGGAGCCAACTTACTTTGGTCATTTGGTGTCCGCAATTGGAATGTCTTTTAATGAGGTTGTAAAAGTGGGAGTCATGGTCGAAGAGGGGCTTAAGTCCAACAAAATCATGAGTTATTCAGCGATCAAGGCAACCACTCAGGCCATTCAAAGCGGCACTGGGGGTGTACTTGGGAAAAAGAAGAAAGAAGATGTCACGACTGTTGAGTCCGTATCCTGGTTCGGATCTAAAGGCCCATCACCCTACTATAACCAACCCCGACCCTACCACCAAAATTACCCCCACGCTCCATATAGCCCTCCACAATATTACTACCCACCGCCAAATCCCCATTTTTCCGTCCATCATGCACAAACATATACCCAAACTCCGGCACACGCGGCTCCACAAAATCCATACCCAGCTCTACAAAACACGTATCCACCCCCAAGAGCCTACAGAAACCCCCCCCCCCTCCGGGACTGGTTTCCGACCAAACCAAGCCTTCAAGAATGAGAGGTTACAGAAACAAAAGACTTTCACTCCACTAGGGGAATCATATACCAGTCTTTTCCATAGGTTGAGGTAGTTGGGCATGCCGAATCCAATTGAGCCTAAAATGCCAAATCCCCCTCCTAGAAATCTTGACCACTTGGTGAGTTGTGAGTACTGTTCAGGAGCCCCGGGGCATGATACAGAGAAGTGTTGGAAATTGAAAACAGTTGTGCAAGAGCTTATTGATACTTATCGGATCGAGGTTCAGGCCTTAGAAGCACTAAATATCAATCAGAATCCACTGCCAGCTTACCATAAGACCCATATAATTGAGTTGATACACAAAAGAGGGGATCCCAGGGAGCCCTCGCAGATGGTAATGATGATCCGTTCCAGTGAAACCAGCTCAAAGGAAAAGGTAACTAGTGGAAAATCAATGGTCCAATTGAAAGGGGTAGTCGATAAGCCCGCTGTGGTAGCCGAGAGAGGGTCGTCAAGCATTGTTGCAGTGAAACTAGAGAAAGCTAAAGTGGTAGTGCCACGGGTTGCAAGTAAACCTGTTGTGGTCATGAAGGGTTCTCGCACAGAGCCTGTTATTATAAAACCAGTAACTCAGCTTCCAGTGATCAACAACAAGGCTGTTCCTTGGAATTATGAACGAGTGACAGTGATTTACAAAGGGAAAGAAATCAAAGAAAAAGTTTGTGAATCACAAGGTTTGACTCGCTCAGGAAGGTGTTTTACTCCCGAAGAGTTAAGAAGAGCTAAAGATAATCCAACGCTGGTAAAGAAAGATGTAACTAAAGAAGAGGCAGAGGAATTTTTGAGGAAAATGAAAATGCATGACTATTCTGTTGTAGAACAGTTGAGGAAAACGCCCGCTCAGATGTCATTGCTCTCATTGCTAATCCATTCAGATGAGCACCGTCAGTCGCTGATGAAAATCTTGAATGAGGCCCATGTCCCTGACAAGATCTCGGTAAACCATATGGAAAATATAGCCAACAAGATTTTTGAAGTAAACAGAGTCACTTTTTCCGATGATAAATTGCTCGTAGAGGGTACTGAGCACAACAAAGCCCTTTATCTGACAGTAAAATGCGAGGATTCCGTGGTTACCCAGGTATTGGTTGACAATGATTCAAGTGCGAACATTTGTCCTCTCTCCACTCTAAGCAAGCTAAAAGTAGAAGATGAGAGGATCCATAAGAACAGTATCTGTGTGCGAGGATTTGACGGCGGAGGCAAAGACTCAGTTGGGGACATAATGTTGGAACTGACTATAGGTCCAGTAGAATTCACAATGGAATTCCAAGTGTTGGATATAGTTGTTTCCTACAATTTGCTATTAGGGCGACCATGGATCCACGCCGCTAAAGCGTACCATCAACACTCCATCAGATGGTCAAGTTTGAATGGGACAGAGAGGAAATAGTTGTGCACGGCAAAGATAATTTGTGCGCTCACAGCAACACCATTATGTCATTCATTGAAGTGGAAGATGACAAGGGACCATGGGTCTACCAAGTTTCTGACGCAATGTCAGTCGAGAAAGCTCCAGAAGGGAAGTGTATCCCAAATCCGAAGATAACTGCCGCATCAGTCATGATAGCGTATGAAATGTTGAAGAATGGTTTTGTACCAGGAAAGGGTTTGGGATCAGCTCTGCAAGGCATCATACAGCATGTGTCTCTTCTTGAAAACTTGGGAACATTTGGTCTAGGATTCAAGCCCATAGCCGCAGACATAAAAAGAGCCAAGAAATTGAAACAGAGGGCATGGGTCCTTCCAAAGCCGGTCCCACGTCTTTCCAGATCATTTGTCAAGTCCGGTACGAGGAGTCGCCTAGTGACAGCAATTCCCAGTTCTGTGATTGATCCGGACAAGGAGTTAATTGAAAGATTTGAGAAGTTGTTCGACAGTGTGAACATGGTGGAAATTGGAGAAGGTTCTAGCAATGCGAAAGTGCAATTTGTCGGGCTAACAACAAATCTTAATAATTGGAAGGATACTCCTCTCCCTACTCGGAAGGAGTCTTGGTAGTTTGCTTTGATTTTCCTTTAAGTTTGTACGGATTATTCCGGGGTTGTAATCCGGATTTCATTTTTCAGTCTGTTTGAGTGTGCAAACCTTGTTATCTTTTATCATTCAATAAAATACAATTTCCCTTTCTTCATCATTACTGATGGTTTTCCTTTTTGTTTTGTTTTTTTTCTATACAATTCTTTTTACGCTGGTTCTAATGACATGGTATGCATAAGGAATCCTCAGCCCAGTCTTAAAAATCAATCTGATTCCGAAATATTAGTTCAAGAAGTAGATTGTGATTACGAATTAGAATACGATGATGAGGATGAAGCCTTCGAAGAGATTAGTAAGGATTTAATTCACTTTGAAGAAAAATCCAAACCCAACCTGAATGACACAGAAGCCATCAATTTAGGGGACACGGACAATGTCCGAGAGACTAAAATAAGTGTCCACCTCAAGCCAAAAATTCGGGATGAGTTAATCAAAACACTCATCGAGTACAAAGATGTTTTTACGTGGTCATATGACGACATGATAGGTTTAAGCACTGATTTAGTGGTCTACAGATTGTCCACTGATCCAGCATTCCCTCCCGTCAAGCAAAAGTTGAGGAAATTCAAAACTGATATGAGTGTGAAGATTAAAGAAGAAGTTACCTAGCAGTTGGATGCAAAGGTTATTCAAGTCACTCGATATCCTGTTTGGTTGGCTAATGTTGTGCCTGTACCCAAGAAGGATGGCAAGATCAGAGTATGCGTCAATTCCCGCAATCTCAACAAAGCAAGTCCGAAGGATAACTTCCCACTACCCAATATTCACATTTTGATTGATAATTGTGCCAAGCGTGAGATTGGATATTTTGTGGATTGCTACACCGGGTATCATCAGATTCTAATGGATGAAGAAGATGCAGAAAAGACTGCATTCATCATGCCATGGGGAACTTATTGCTACCGGGTAATGCCATTTGATTTGAAGAATGCTGGGGCAACTTATATGAGGGCAATGACTTTTGTGTTTCATGATATGATACACAAGGAGATTGAGGTATATGTAGATGATGTGATCATAAAATCAAAACATCAGGCCGACCACATCGGGGATTTGAGGAAATTCTTCCAGAGGCTTTGCAGGTACAACCTCAAGCTTAACCCTGCCAAGTGTGCATTCGGTGTTCCATCCAAAAAACTATTGGGATTCATAGTCAATCGGCGAGGCATCGAGTTGGACCCATCGAAGATCAAAGCCATACAAGAATTGCCACCTCCGAGGAACAAGACTGAAGTGATGAGTCTATTAGGAAGGTTGAACTACATCAGCATGTTTATTGCTCAGCTCACGACAACTTGTGAGCCTATTTTCAAGTTGTTGAAGAAGGACGTTGCGATCAAGTGGACTGATGAGTGTCAAGAAGCATTCGACCAGATAAAGGGATACTTGTCTAACCCGCCTGTGCTGGTACCACCAGAACCAGGGAGACCTTTGATTCTTTACTTGACTGTCCTGGAAAATTCATTTGGCTGTGTACTGGGGCAGCATAATGTCACCGGCAGGAAAGAACAAGCCATCTACTATCTTAGCAAGAAGTTCACAGCTTGTGAGGTTTAGTACACTCACCTGGAAAGGACATGTTGCGCCCTAACTTGGGTGGCACAGAAATTGAAACATTATTTGGCATCCTACACTACTTACCTCATTTCACGCTTGGATCCATTGAAGTATATCTTTCAAAAGCCTATGCCGACAGGAAGACTGGCGAAGTGGTTGATTTTGCTCACAGAGTTTGACATAATCTATGTGACTCGGACTGCAATGAAAGCCCAAGCATTGGCCGATCATTTGGCTGAGAATCCGGTTGATGATGAATACGAGCCATTGAAAACTTACTTTCCCGATGAAGAGGTGGTGCATATCGATGAACTGGAGCAAATTGAAAAACCAGGCTGGAAACTTTTCTTTGATGGGGCGGCTAACATTAAAGGAGTTGGAATAGGAGTTGTGCTTATTTCTGAAACAGGGCATCACTATCCTGTCACGGCTCAACTTCGTTTTTATTGTACCAACAATATGGCTGAGTACGAAACATGCATTTTGGGTTTAAGGCTAGCTACAGACATGGATGTCCAGGAAGTCTTGGTCTTGGGAGACTCGGATCTTCTGGTACACCAAATTCAAGGAGAATGGAAAACACGAGATTTGAAGCTCATACCATACCGACAATGTTTGCATGATCTTTGTCAACGGTTTCGATCAGTAGAGTTTAGGCATATTCCTAGAGTCCATAATGAGGTCGTCGATGCTTTAGCTACCCTAGCATCAATGTTGCACTATCCGGACAAAGCCTATGTCGATCCTTTGCACATTCAAGTACGAGATCAGCATGCTTACTGCAACATGATTGAAGAAGAACTTGATGGCGAACCGTGGTTTCATGATATCAAGGAGTACATCAGAATAGGGATATATCCAGTGCAAGCCACGGGGGATTAGAAGAGAACAATTCGACGGTTGGCGAGTGGATTCTTCTTAAGTGGAGGAGTTTTATATAAAAGGACATCAGACCTTGTATTGTTAAGATGCATATATGCTAGACAAGCTACGGTTGTCATGTCCGAAGTACATTCAGGAGTTTGCGGACCACATATGAGCGGGTATGTGCTGGCAAAGAAAATTCTCCGAACAGGTTATTATTGGCTCACCATGGAGCGAGATTGTATTAGTTTTGTTCGCAAATGTCATCAATGCCAGATACACGGAGATTTGATTCATTCTCCACCATCGGAATTGCACACGATGTCGGCACCATGGCTCTTCGTTGCTTGGGGCATGGATATCATTGGACCAATTGAGACAGCAGTATCCAACGGACATAGATTCATCCTGGTAGCCATTGATTTTTTTCACCAAGTGGGTTGAGGCCAAAACTTTCAAATCAGTGACCAAGAAAGCAGTGGTCGATTTTGTCCACTCAAATATCATCTATCGATTCGGAATCCCAAATGTGATCATCACGGATAATGGTGCTAATCTTAACAGTAAATTGATGGAAGAGGTATGCCAATAGTTTAAGATTACACATCGCAATTCTACCCCATATCGTCCCAAGGCGAATGGAGCAGTTGAGGCAGCCAACAATAACATAAAGAAGATATTTCGGAAAATGGTAGAAAGTTCCAGGCAATGGCATGAAAAATTACTGTTTGCGTTGCTGGGTTATCGCACTACTGTCCATAATTCAGTAGGGGCAACTCCTTATTTGTTGGTATATGGAACTGAAGTAGTGATACCTGTGGAAGTTGAAATCTCGTCCCTTCGGATTGTCGCTGAGGCTGGAATTGATGATAATGAGTGGGTCAAAACCCGTCTAGAGAAGTTGAACTTGATTGATGAAAAAAGATTGGCAGCAGTGTGTCATGTCCAGTTATATCAAAAGAGAATGGCAAGAGCATACAACAAAAAGGTACGTCCTCGGAAGTTTGAAGTGGGCCAACAGGTGTTGAAACGTATTCTTCCACACCAGGCTGAAGCAAAAGGCAAGTTCGCCCCAAATTGGCAAGGGCCATTCATTGTGACCAGAGTGTTGTCCAATGGTGCTTTATGTTTAACAGATATCGAAGGAAAATGCATAGACATGACTATCAATTCTGATGCAGTAAAAAGATATTATGTATGATTTCTTTGTTATAACTGTTGATTGTTTGTATTCGGCATTATTTGGAAGATTGGAATGACGAAGGCAATTTGTTCTGCTATCTAAACACTTCACCCTTTGTTCCCCCTTTTGAGCCTTATTTATTTCTTTCATACCCCTCTTCTGGAATCAATAACGAAAAAGAGAGAAAAAGAAAGAAAAGAAAAAGAGAAAAGAAAAGAAGTAAAAAGTATAACAACAAGGAAATTCATGTGTGAACTACGTTTGACCTGATTCCTGTTAAGGATACGTAGGCAGCTTCCCGGCTCGGTCATAGTAAAATAAAATATCAAAAGATCCCCAAGCAAGAAACTGGGGCAGAAGTTGTACTTGTAATAAGAAATGTGATTCCAAGAGTTGTAATTTTAAACCCGTGTCAAAATTGTTTTGAGCCTTTGATACCCTTTCTTTCTAACCCCATCCAAAAGCCCACATTACGGTCCAAAGAAAGACCTTCCGATCAGTCTTCGAGAGATGCCAAGTCAAGCAATGTACAGAGAATTCATATCAAGGGCAACACTCCAGTTTAAGTAAGAAAAATCAAAAAAATGAGAGAGTCTTATTGGTGAAAACCCTCATGGGTACCATGAGGCGACGAAAACTGAGAGAAAATAAAAATGAGAGAGTCTTATTGGTGAAAACCTTCGTGGGCACCATGAGGCAACGAAATCTTAGAGAAAACACATGAGAGAGGTTTGTCTATGAAAACCCTTCAGGGCACTGCAAGTCGAACAAGGTCCATAAGTTGGCGGAAAGTAAAATTGGGTTGTGGAAATCTTGGAGAACAAATTAAAACAATTAGAAAGGAGATTGGTTAAATAGACTGGGATGATTAATCCGAATGCATACCATGATCATTGGTGCCGGTGATTCTGCTCAGATAAGTCCCTTTACCTATCTCCAACAGTCATCCAAATTTGGATTCTTTTCTTTATTCTTAAAATCCTTGCATTTCATTGCTGTTAAATTTACTTCTCTAAAAGCTCTTCCAAGTTTAGCCTTGTAAGAAGGAATTTCAAAGCTTACTACCAGTTTCGGAATTGCACAAAGCAAAATGCAGCTAGAACATGCCAAACATGAAAAATGGGACCTATGGTTTAAGCAAAAGTTAAAACTGTGGAATGGTTCAGTAATGTCGTGGGAGATGTACGGCTTCAGGCAGAAAGGTCAGGAGGGGAGAATAGCAGTTGGGGATCTTGCAGTTAAGGATCCGTCAGAAGGTCAAAACAATCTTTTCGACTAGTTCAAGGCGGTTGGACGAAGCAAAGAATGGCAAAGAGAAAACCGCCTCCAGCAAGAATGCCACGATGAACCACCACATTTTTAAACTGACGAAATTTTCTTTGATTTGAAACAGGGGCAAAAATGGCATTTGTTTTGGGAAATCATCTGTAGGGAGAGTAAGTACTAGGTAGATTTGATCGCGGAAATTTTTAGGACCCTCCTGGAAAATAGGACTTAGTTTAATTCAAAATAATCATGAGTAGCGGAATTTGGCATGAATGCACCCTAGAAGATTATAAGTGGAACTTTGAAGTTTGTATGTTTGAGATACACTTTGGACATTACCCCATGAGAACAAAGATTCTGACTTCTCTTCTTTCCCAGATTAATGATTATGATTTTCTGTTTCCTCAACATTTTCCCCAAGCAGAAACGCCATCTTTTTCCGCCTTTTCCAAATTTAGTCGGAAATTTTCAGGACCCTCCTGGAAAATGGGACCTAGTTTAAAAATTGTAACAATCGTGAAAAACAAGATCTAGTGTAAGTGTACACCAAAGGAATATAAGTTAATTTCAAAGTTTGCATGTTTTAGATAGGATTTAATTAGGAATCAGGACCCTCCTGAATAATGGGACCTAGCTTTGAGATTTCCATTTGATAACAAGATTTAGCATAAGATAGACCTTCAGTAGATATGATTTAGCTTTAAAATTGTCATATAATTAAGAGTTGTCAGGACCCTCCTGAACAATGGGACCTAGCTTTGAGAGTTTTCATTAAATAACGAGATTTAGCGGAAGTCACGCCTTTAAAAGATATAGCTTAGATTTAAAATTGTCAAGAGTTGTCAGGACCCCCTGGATAACGGAACTTAGTTTTCAAATGCTTATTGATATTTGGTAATGTGGTTCATTTTACACTTACATATGTGCCCAGATACCCAAACTGGAGCAGAAAATTTTCTTTATTTTGTCTTTGTTGAAATCAGGTGCCCCTCTGAAGAATAGGGAGAATAACACAGATGTGAAGATAAGAGCGTAACCAAGCACTAGCAGTCAGGTGTCCACCTGGAGAACAAAGGACAACAGTTGAAGTATCAGCAATCAGGCGACCACCTGGAGAACAAGGAACAACAGTCGAAGTATCAGCGATCAGGCGTCCACCTGGAGAACAAGGAAAAACAAATCAAGTTTCAAAGGAAGATCGACACAAGTATTGGTAATCAGGTGCCCAACTAGAGGAAGGAGGGAGAACAAGTCAAAGAAAAGCAGTTTCAAGAAGAAGATGGACCAAGTTTCAGAAATCAGGCGTCCACCTGGAGAGCATGGGAATACATTTCAAGTTTAGCAATCAGGAGCCCGCCTGGAAAGCATGGGAACACATTCAAGCGCAGCAGTCAGGAGCCCGCCGGGAGAACAAGGGAGTATAATTTAAGTTTTAGCTTTCAAATTCTTGGTTTGTCTATTTTGAAGTCAGGAGCCCGCCTGGAGAGCATGGGAATACATTTCAAGTTTAGCAATCAGGAGCCCGCCTGGAGAGCATGGGAATACTTTCAAGCGCAGTAGTCAGGAGCCCACCTAGAGAACAAGGGAATACCATTTAGATTTCAAGTAATCAGGAACCCACCTGAAAAACGAAGGGAAGAAGCAATTCAAGTTCAAGCAATCAGACGTCCACCTGGAGAACAAGGAAAGGCAGTGGAAGATTCATCAATCAGGCGTCCACCTGAAGAACAAGGGAATACGATTCAAGTTCAGCAGTCAGGCACCCAAATGGAGAACGAAGGGAACAAGCAAGTCAGGTTCGAGTAATCAAGAGCCCACTTGTAGAATAGAGGATAGGCAACAATGGTCAAATAAAGACGTTTAAAGGTTCAGCAATCAGGTACCCTCCTGAAGGAGAGGGAAAGCATCTCAAGAATACAATTCGAGTCAGCAGCAAAGGAACAACTGAGGGAAATACAAATCAACAAGGCAACAACAGTCACAAGACCAAGTTTGAAAATAAATCTTTGTAAAGCATAGATTATAGCTTAGTCTAGCTTCTTCATTTTTGTCATGGTGTGATAAGGAGGACAGTAGGCAATATCAGCAGCAACAACAGCAGTAACAGTAAAACCGCAGCTTCATGGTAGTCCCAGCTACCGAAACTTCCCGAACTACGTTAACCTGATTCCTTTATAGCCAAGGATATGTAGGAAACCTTTGAAGCAAAGGTTCGGTCAAATCTTTCAAAAAATGCTTCCCACAGAGTGTTCAAACAGGCAAAAATCGCTCGTATCCGCTCACTTTATCTTTGCACGAAAACTCTTCGTGTTTCTGGGCAAAGAGGGGCAGCTGTGAGCACGTGATTTTTGCCCTATGAGAATCACTCCCAAAAAAATTCAAAATAAAATAATTTTTTCCGTTGTTTGCAATTTTGTGGATTTTTATAGTATTTTCTGTCATTATTTGCATGAGTTCGTGCATGTTTGTATGTTTAAATAAATGAAAAATACAAAAAAATAGATTGCATTTGCATTTAGGATTTAATTTTATAATTTTTTAAGTTGAGTAGTAAATTACTTATTTTTACAAAAAATGAAAGAATCAAAAAATAACGTATTTTGCATTTTTAAAGTGTTTAATGTCAAATTGTGTGATTATTTTATTTTTTAGTATTTAATTACTTGTGATAAATATTATTTAAAGTGGATTAGTATTTTAAGTCAATTTTAGTTTTATAATTTGAGTTAGGATTTTTGGTTTTAATTTTGAAGACAATTTAGGAAGAAAAAGAATTAATAAGAGAAAAGGAAATCAAATTGGGCCAAACTCAATTTAACCACCAAAGCCCAAATCAAATACACCCAAACCCGCCCTAAATCAGCCCAAAAACCCGTCCCAACCAGTCCGGCCCTATACTAAACCAAACGACGTCGTTTGGACTCGCCTCAATCTGAGCCGTTAAAGAATTGTTCATCCAACGGTCTAGAACACACCCCGTCGCCCGTATCCGACCCCAACCCGTTTTTCAGAGACCGATCCGGTCTCAAAGGAGTCTAAAATGGTATCGTTCCATTTAGTCAGATGATCCAGGCCGTTGATCTCGTTTGATCGAACGGTCTGGATCCAATTCCACCCCCAGTATATATGTGTCCAACCAAACCCGCCCCCTTCAGAACCCCTCAACCCTTTCGTCTCTAACCAAACCCTAGAGACGCTGCCACCATACCCTCACCACCTCAGGGTGGCGGCGCCGGCTCCGTTCACCCTCATCTTTACACCATAGAACCACCCCGAGCCCTTCTTTCCAAATCCATCATTAGTTTCCTTCGAATCTGACCGGAACTCGTCGAATTTTAAATCTAAGTTCGAACCTAAAAGTTCAAAATCAGTTTTCGTTAAGCCTGATGACACGCATCGATCCAAGCCTCTTGTGATTAGAAGGTCGACTCACTACAAAACCGATGTTGGTCATTTGTTCTTAATAAAGAACAAATGATTAGCATCAGTTTGGGGTGAGTCACAGTATCAAAGCCAAACCTGAGTTCAAGCCTGTTTGGTGAGTTCCCTTTCATTTTTCTGTTTATTTTTTGAATTTATTTCTCCTTTTATTCTTCTTCTTTTCTTCTTGTTTTCTTTCTTCAGCATCTTTCTCAGTTATCCTTCTGTCCACAAGTCTGTTTTCTTCATCTGCATTAATTTTGTTCAAATAGCATTTTCGGATTTATAATCATATAAGAAAGGTCTAGGTTTAATTCAAGGCTCTCAAATTGAATTGGTCGAGGCTTATTCGAATGTGTTTTGGAAATCGTCAGTCTTCTAGCATGTTTGAAAGTTCCATTTAGAGTTATTATAACAGATTAATTCTTCAAATGAGTTAATGTGATTCAGTTGTTAGGTGCTTTCTTAATTTCGGAGTGCATTTATATTGATTTGTGTGTCTTCTGTTTATAAGTATTCAGAATTTTAGGATATATTAAATAACATTGTATCTTAAGGGTAGTCTAGGCATTGTATAGATTCAAATGCTTACCCACTTAAGAGGTTGCTAACCAGTGGTAGGGTCTAGGAAATGCACTAATGAACTAATAAATTATAAGCACAAAGTAGTGGAATGAATTAAAAATGAAAAGGAGACTGACAGTGGTTAGCTTAATGCCTTTTTAGAGTTGGAAAGTAAGATAACATGGGGGAACATTTTCGAAAAAGGAAAACAATACAATTGTAAAGAAAAAGAAGAGCTGGAAAGGGGTAGTTTATGGAGTATATACAGACACACACGGATAGAGTAAAGAAAAAAAAAGTTGGAGAGCTTAGGAGATTGAAAGGAGAACATTCTGAGAGGATAGAGAGAACACAGACAGATACATACCTTAAGGGAAAAGAGAGGGAACAGGAGGGGAGAAAAAAATATACAGAAAAATACTAACAGCTGAAGGGGACTGTTTCATTGAACTCTTTCTGGATTTCTTCAGTTTTCTAATTCTGGAAACAGTTTTCTGATCTATTTGGGTTGAAAGGATTTGAGTTTGGTGTTTTTAAAAGCTTGGTTTAAAGTTTGGTCGAGCTTGGTTGATTGTTGCACCTCATTGCTTGGTTTAAAGCTAGTTTTCTTGGTTGTCTCTGCTGCTGATCACTGCGCTTGCTACTGTCTTGCTGTTGTTGTTTTCTTCTTAAACTGCAAGCTCGTTTGTCCTTATTTTGATTGTTGTAATCAGGTACATATCCTTGGACTATACTAGACGTGAAGTAAAAATTTGAAGCATGAAATAAAAAATGGAGTTCAAAGTATAGCATCAACTTATCTGTCTATAATTCAATCTTTTGTATTGTATTATTTCTGATTTCTAGATTCACTGAATGTCCTAGTTAGTTTTTGATTCTAACAGTTAAATTCTTGCCATTATATTTAATTTTGGACTGTTGGAAATATGGAAATAACTTAGTTGAAAGCATGTGACGTTTTTTAAAAGTATTATTCATAATTTGGGGATATTGTTGCTATGATCTTGATCCATTTCATATGACACTGTTAGGCCAAGGCTTTGAAGTCCATTTTGGATTTATTTTCGTGAACATTTTCAGAAGTTTAGAAGTGTGGTGCATCTTAGCTTTAATTGTAACTTAATTATCTTGGTACTTAAATTTTATTTTTTAAAGTAATAACATAGATTCGTCCATTAACCATATATTCACTAATAATGATTAGAAATTGAATTCTTGAATGTAAAACGTGAAGATTTTGAGTTTACCGCATAGTCCTTTTCAGGCTAAAGAGCTAATTTCAAGAACATTTTATATTTAATATTTCTTTGCCATATTATTTGATTTGCATTTTAGACCTAAATTTTAACGGCTTGGCTTAGAAAACAGATTTTTTTTAGTTTACTTTCATTGAGGTTCAATTTTCAACTGATTGTAAATTTGAATGGTGTATTTATAATAGTATTCCGTTCAGCAAATTGCCGCAATAGATTGCTTCAAGCCATTAGTAGTTGTAAACTTTCCTAGAGCTATTGTGGCATCTCATGGTGTATGCTTATTTTATTAATTACGGATTCATTCTTGCAAGTTCTATAACTTCCCTATTTCATAATGTGGCCAAATAATCTTAAAAATGAATCTCGTAGTTTGCTTTAAGGCGCGTTAATTCAGCAGTTATCATGGCTACGGGTACGGTTCCCGTGACGTAGTTGTGATTTGTAACTAATAAAGTCCAGGTGTGCATTTCATGTGACCAGGTTCTAATTTCCATCAAGGTTAAATAAAATGTGTCGTGACTCATGGGTGCATTTCATGTAACGTGGCTTACGACATGTTTTAAATAACTTTGAATTTTTTCCAAAATATTAAAAGCGACTAAAATAATAGTACCCTTTTGCTTTTGCTTTTGCTTTTGCTTTAACTTTAACTTTAGCTTTAGCTTTTGCTTTAGCTTAAACAAATGTACAGCATGTGCCGATTGTTCTTTTGGAGTACATTTAAGTTTGTTGTCATTTGGTTGAAGCTCATGAATCAAAGTTTGGTTTTTAAATTAACTTTAGGTGCTACTGTTTTGAACTCATCATTGGATGTATATTAAATTGAGATGATAAGAAATTTATCTTCCTTGTTTTCATTTAGCAAAGTATTTAGCGCACTGGATTACTTATTTTTAGTATTTAATGTGTTAAGTTGTACGGTGTCTTACATGTAAATTAGCAGCTCATAGTTCTTAGCTTATTATTTGATATTAATTGATTGTGCAGTAGTGAGAAAATTGGAGATCAACTGGTGTGCCATTATTTATTTATTTTTGCCACAATTCCCTATTATTCTTGTTTGAAGTTCGTGTATCAAGTTTCAGTGACTCAACTCTGTTTTGCTTGGTGAAGCTCGTTATTGGTTTCTTGGCACACATTTTGTATGGAAATTCGAGGTGTGCCGTGACAAACAAAAGTCTTAAATGCACGGCCCTCGTTTAATTAACTTGTTTATTTTTTAAAAATCAAGGCGCGCGATTTAGCGAATTTTCCATGGCACTCGCAAAGTTGCAAATTCGTAATTGCTTTAGGCGCGTTAGTTTAATAATATTACATTCTTAAATTCGGGTGCGCATTTATGTGACCCAAATCCAAATCTCAACGATGTTAAAATATGTCAAAATCACGGGTGCATTTATGTGACGTGGTTCGAGACGTGTTTTAATAACGTTGCAATTTTCTTTAAAAAAATGAATAAAAGCGGTTTAAGTTAAAATTTGCACATAGGTTTAAACATGTACTAAAATCAGATAATATGCCAATTATAACAGTTGAGCGACCGTGCTACAACCACAGAACTCGGGAATGCCTAACACCTTCTCACGGGTTAACAGAATTCCTTACCCGGATTTCTGTGTTCGCAGACTGTAATATAGAGTCAACCTTTTCCTCGACTCGGGATTTGAACCGGTGACTTGGGACACCATAATTATCCCAAGTGGCGACTCTGAATAATTTTAAATAAATAAATCCCGTTTCGATTGTCATTTAAGTTGGAAAAACTCCCTTATACCCTTACGGGGGTGTAATGAAAAAGGAGGTGTGACAAAGAATATTAAAATTACACAACTTATCTTTTTGGAGTCCTTTTAGCCTATTCCCATTTATGCGTACTTCATGGCTGATAGGCTTACAAATGCCTGATGCCCTGGAATAGTGTTGCTTACGTGTTCTCTCTCCTTCCTTAGATCAGGTTAGCACTTATGTTGCTTCACGCAACTATATTCAATCAATTGAGTAGCACCCAACAAAGGAATGATTTTTTCCCAAAGTCGACTTCTTTTATCGAGCGACTCTCTCGCTATTGAGGATAAAAGCGATGGTCCGGACTGTTTGATTGACCACGGCCTATAGATTTTTAACCCTATTTGCTTAAGTTCATACTGTTTTGGGTCATCACTTGCTTTTAAATTAAATTTTGTGTTCTGAGGACTTGAAAATCTCATTTAGCACCACCTTAATTTGCGTGCACAGTCCGGGCGCGTAGTCAGAAAGCCTAAATGTGAAAATCTTTGAAAAATGATAAATTTTGACTATAAAATGAATTAATTTGACTTCGGTCAATATTTTGGGTAAACAGACCCAGACCTATAATTTGACGGTCCCGGAGGATCCGTAGGAAAATATGGGACTTGGGCGTATGCCCGGAATCGAATTCCGAGGTCTCAAGCCTGAGAAATGAATTATTTAAAGAAAATTGTTTTCTGAAATTGTTTAAAGGATTTTGAAATGAATTTTGATTGGAACATGTTGGTATCGGGCCCGTATTTTAGTTTCGGCACCCGGTACAGGTCTTATATGTGATTTAAAATGATTCTCTGAAATTTGGTGAGAAACGGATGTCATTTGACGCGATTCGGATCTTAAATGCAAAACTTGATGTTTGAAGAAGTTTTTAGAAATTTCATGGATTTTGAGGTTTAATTCGATGTTAATGATGTTATTTTAGCGATTTGATCGCATGAATAAGTCCGTAGGATGTTTTTGAGACAGTATGTATACTTGGTTGGGAGCCCCGAGGGCTCGGGTGAGTTTCGGATAGGCATCAAAGTGTTTTTGGACTTAGGAAAGTTGCAGAATCTGTTGTCTGCTAGTGTCCAGGTGTTTGTGCTATGCGATCGCATAGGGAAGCTCGCGATCGCATAGTGTAAATTTCAGGGGTCCTGTTTTGTGCTATGCGATCGCATATATCCTTCCGCGATCGCGTAGAGTAAAAACTGAGAAGTTCATTTTTGTTCTATGTGATTGCACTGTTCCCTTCGATTGCAATGTGTTAGCCCCAGCTTGGGAAGGTAATCCATTTCTTCTATGCGATCGCATAGCATTGTCTGCGATCGCATTGCCCAGTTCCCCTTTACCCTATGCAATCGCATTCCTTTCTTCGCGATCGTATAGACCAAATTCACCCAGTTATTTTTAAGTTCCAAAAACAGAACACATAACGAGAATTCCACCAAATTTCATAACTTCTTCTTCTCCACACCTCTTGGGCGATTTTTGAAGAACTTCTTCACCATAACCTCTTAGGTGAGTAATTTTTGACTTGTTTTCTTCCATTTTTATCATCATCCACTAGATTCTAAGCCTAAAACATGAGATTACGGGTAGAAAATTAGGGATTTGGGTAGAGTTAGGGCTTTTTGATTATTTGAAAATTTGACCTCGTTTTGGGGTCGGATTTCAAAACAAATTATATATTCGGGCTCGTGGGTGAATGGGTGATCGGGTTGTTTGACTTTTTGGGAAGAATGATTAGAAAGCTATAATTAAGCATTGGAATTGGATTGTTTAGCATTTATTGATGTTATTAAGTCGATTATGTCTAGATACAATTGATTTGGAGCCAAATTCAAAAGGAAAGGCGGTGTTTGAGGCTTGAGTTGGCTGTGGAAGTTCGAGGTAAATGTTTAGTCTAACCTTACCTTGAGGGATTAGGAGTTGAGTCTTATTTGCTATGTGGTAATTGTTGAGTACGACGTATAGGCATGGTGACAAGTATCTATACGTTGGTGTCGAGCATGACCATGAGTCTTAAATTGCAATTTGTTGTGTTCTTAAATGATATTACAGATGCTTTAATTGATGATTCTCGATATTGAGTAAGGATTAAGTTTGTTTTCGTGGAAATTACTTATGACTGAGTATTGATGTTAGCTAAGATGAGTAGAGGTTGGATAAAGATTGGTTATAGCTGTCGAATCCCTTGTCGGGATGTATTTATTTTAATGTCGAATCCATTGCCAGGATAGTGTAGTTTATTGTTGATCCCTTACTGGGACTCTTGGTATGGTTGTTGTCAAAGGTATATAAATGTTATATTGGATCGGGTTGCACGCCGCAACAATGTTATATTGAATCGGGTTGCACGCCGCAACAATGTTATATTGGATCGGGTTGCACGCTGCAACAGTGTTATGTTGGATCGAGTTGCATGCCGCAATAGTGATATAAATGGATCGGGTTGCACGCCGCAACAGTGTTAAATGATAGGGATCGAGTTGCGCGCCGCAATAGTGTTATTATTGTTTTGTTGTAGATTTTGAGTTGTTCTCTTAAGTTTCTGCTGGATTTGATATTCCCCCGTAGCATCTACCCCCTCCCATGTTAATTGTTTATTCCTGTTTATTTTCCGCTGTATATTATATAACTGCACAGGTTTATCTGGAGTCTGGTCCTAGCCTCGTCACTACCTCGCCGGGGTTAGGCCAGACACTTACTAGCACATGGGGTCGGTTGTGCTGATACTACACTCTGCACTATGTGCAGATTCCGGAGCAGCTTTTGGACAGGAGCACTCGGGGAGCTTGCCTTCAGTCCATCTAGAGATCCCAAGGTAGTCTTGCAGGCGTCCGTAGGCCCGGCGTTCTCTTCTACTTTATTATGTACTCTGTTTTCATTAGATTTCGAGACAAATTGTATTTCTTTCAGACATTTGTATGTAGTAATCATAGACAGCTCGTGAATATTGTAACACCAGATTCCCGGTAGATGAGTATATTGACACTGTAGTACTGGCATGGTTATCTTTTTACTGTTAAAGTCTTCCCCTTGTTCTGTTTATCGTTAGTATTTAAATGTTGATTACCTGTTAATTCGAATTGTTAAAAAGGATTAAAATGAAAGAGTTAGAATTTCTATATTTTGCGGCTTGCCTAGCTTCTACGATTAGGCGTCATCACAACTCCCGATGGTGAAAAATCTGGATCGTGACACATACAAAGATTTACGTTCAATAATCCCATGGACTTTCACTTTGACACGTCGTTGCTTGTGATTGCCTAGAGCCTCCTTCCATCAATAGGTACTCCCAAGGGGTCGATCCCACACCTTTAACATAACCTTTTTTGCAGGAAAATCCACAATAGATCTAGTGCTTATGACAAAATTTATAAACTCAATAATGACAGGCAAAAACATCGCGGATAAATAACAACATTCAAGGAAATATGTTGCTCTAAAATTACAACAAACTTTAATAAACTTAACAAATAATCAAATGCTCAATTGCTCATCAGTCATCAACCATTTCTTCATAAGACAGTACGTACTATTTGAAACATTTCCCATCTTCTAACTACAATCAATTTTGGGGAGATTTTTGGATAGTGTGGACTGTGGACATTTATACTTGGGCCGAAATTACTTCCTACCTTTACGAATGTTAGGTAAAAATAGTACGGTATAGCCAGTTTTCGGACTGGTCATTCAAAAATAGTCAGTGTTTATCAAGTCAATGAGAAATAGCTATTATTTTGCTGCAACAGAGATTGGTCCAGCATAATATACTGGAGTTCGGTGCACCTGTGTATGAACTCCAGCATATTATGTTGCACCGGTATATTTTGCTGGCTCCAGTATAATATACTAGAGACTGGAGCACCGGTGCTCCAAAATCTAATATATTATGTTGGACCGGTATACTTGCTGGAACTCCAATATATTATGTTGGAGTTCTACTGTACTTATGCTGGAACTCCATCATATTATGTTGGAGTTCCAGCATACTTATCCTGGAACTCCAGTATAATATGATGGAGTTCAAGTATACTTATGCTATAACTCCAGTATAATATACTTGCGTATTTTTCGGGTTTTGAACAGTTTTTTCGCTCAGATTTATCTTTACATGAAAAGTGGCTAAATTTCGATTACTTTTGAAACTGGGCTATTTTTGAACGACCAGTTGTAAATCTGGCTATTTTGAATTTCTCCCGAATGTTAGCCCACCGAGCCCATTCTGTAGAGACTTTGAAATAGGAAGAATGACATAGTTACCCACAAAAACAGAACTATTTAACCTTGTCTACCCATTTATTTTTCTACCTATAAACTAATTATATTTCCTATTCATAGTAGTTTTTGTGGGGAATTTTTTCTTTATTCTCAAATTCTTTTTTATTTCTATGCTTTTTTTTCTTTCTCGTTTTCTTCTTATTTTTTTCTTTTTTTCCTTTTCTAATTTCATTTAACTTCTTTTTTTTATATTTTTTTCTCTTCATAATCTAATTTCATTTACTGTTTTTACTATTTTTTATTATTCTCTTTATTATAATATTACTAAAAAAATCAAATTGTGTACCAATTAAATATAGCTAATACAACCAAAAAATAATAACTAACAAATGATACCATTATAGTATATAGGTATACCAATAGGGTATACAATTGTATGCAAAGAATTAAAAAAAATCAATTATTAAACTGAAATAATATCAGTTGTCAATAAAACTTTCAAAAAATTCTAATAGGATCTAATTGTAAGAGTATACCGCTACATTATATAGCATAATATAATATTATTATTACTTTTTGCATTTTCTTATTTGCCCCTCACGCTGGGTAAAAGCTTAAAGCAAATTAAAAGGGAAAAGGCAAGTGAATTTACAGGTAATAAGTATACTATTACGATATATTGTATATTATTACAACATACTATTATAGTATATTTCATATTATTACAGTATACTATAACAATTATACTATAATAATATACTGTTGCAGTATAACTATATACTCCTATAGTATATTGTATATTGTAGCGGTATATCATTAGATAAATGTATTCTTCTTCGATTATTATAATATACCATTGCAGTATATTGTAAACTATAATAGTATACTGTTGCAGTATAGCTATATACTCCTACAGTATATTGTCACGACCCGGACTTCCCACCCTCAGGAGTCGTGATGGTGCCTACTCGTGAAAGCTAGCAAGCAAACTATTAAGGTTCTACACAGTAACAATCAATCCCAAACAGTTATAAGCAGAAACTAAAGTTAAACAGATGATAAATGCGGAAAAGTTATAACATAATTAGATAATCCAATACAAGTCTACCCACAGATCTGGTATCACAACTTCACGAACATCTACGAGTTACTGCAAATACTGGTCTGAAAAGAAAGTACAATTGTTCTTGAAAACAGAAAAGAGACAGTAGAAAGCTAAAACAGGGAAGGGGGACTTCAGGCTCTGCAGACGCTAGCAGATCTACCTTGGTCTCCCTGGACTGAAGGCAGCTACCTCAGCTACTGAATGGGTTCGGTACCGAAATCTGCACAAAAGGGTGCAAAATATAGTATCAGTACAATCGACCCCATATACTGAGTAAGTGTCGAGCCTAACCTCGGCAAAGTAGTGACGAGGCTAGGACACGACAATTATATATACCTGTGCAGTTAAATCATATACAGACAGAATCATAATAACATGAATCAATAGAATAAAGTGGGAAGGGGACATGTTGCAAGGAATAACAGGTTCTAACAATAAGCCAATAAAGAAACATCAATAAAGAAGCATAGTGAACATCGTATCTATATCAACAAGAATAATGAAACGGTAATACGTGCACGGCATCACCCTTCATATTTTTACTCTCGTCCTCACCATATGAAAACAACAAAAACAGCACGGCATCACCCTTCGTGCATTACCTCACATAATCATGGCACGGCATCACCCTTCGTGCATTAACTCTCAAATCATGGCACGACATCGCCCTTCGTGCATTAACACTCCTAATATCGACACGGCATCACCCTTCATGCTTTACACTCTTTCACAACATCATGCACGACATTACTCTTTGTGCTTTACACTCTTCCTCACCCAAACAATAGAAAACAATATGTCCCAGCAAGGGAATCAACAATATCAACAATAACATCCCAGCAAGGGAATCAACAATATCAACAAAACATCCCGACAAGGGATTCAACTATAAACAATCTCGTTTCAACAATTTTTTTACAAAAATGAAACTTCGATTTGAGTCAATACTCATCAATAGTCAATTATCAAGAAACAATCATAAACTTTGTTCAACATTACTAATCATCAATTGAGCATGATTGGTACATAATACGTTCACAAAATCATGATATAAGACTCACGGGCATGCTTGACACCAACATGTAGATACTCGTCACCATACCTATATGTAGTACTCGATACAAACACATTGCAAATAAATCACAACTCCTATTCCCTCAAGCTAAGGTCAGGCCAAACACTTACCTCGATTCCGCGAACAAAATTAAGCCTCAACTACCGTTTTACCTCTCGGTTCCACTTCCAATTCACTTGTATCTAGTCACAATTTACTTAATAACATTAATATATGCTAAATAAACCAATTCTAATGCATGAAAATAGATTTCCCATTGTTTTTCCCAAAAAGTCAAAAATTGACCATAGACCCGCTTGGTCAAAACCCGAAGTTCAAACCTAAACTCGATCACCCATTCACTCACGAACTAAAATATGTAATTAGTTTTGAAATCGAACCTCAAATTGAGGTCCAAATTTCCAAAATTTGAAAATCCTAACTTCTACCCAAAAATACCCAATTTCCCATGAAAAACCCTAGATTTTGAAGTGAAATCATGTAAAAAGATGTTATAGATTGAAGAAAATAAGTTAGAAATTGTTTACCTATGATTTGGCGAAGAACCTTTCTTTGGAAAATCGCCCAAGAGAGCTTAGGGTTTGAAAGAGTTTGAAAAATGAAGAAAATCCCGTCAAAAATCCCACTTATCAGGTGCAGATGTCGCAATTGCGACCAGGGGTTTGCAATTGCGAACCCTTTGAGAATCTGATGTCTTCGAAATTGCGAAGAAATTGTCGCATTTGCGACAACTAGGACTTACTGAGGCCTTCGCATTTGCGAAGAATGCTCGCAAATGCGAGCAAGGCTGACTAGGGCTTTCGCAATTGCGATCAACCCCTCGCAATTACCAAACTAACAGACTTCGCAATTGTGATCCCTGATCTCGCAATTGCGATTGCGAGATCAGAGGCCCATACCAAATTGCGAGATCAGAGGCCCATACCAGAACTGGAACCTGCAACAATTTTTCTAAGTCCAAATTCACTCCGTAGACTATCAAAACTCACCCGAGCCCTCGGGGCTCCAAACCAAACATGCACGCAAGTCTAATAACATCATATAGACTTGCTCGTGCGATCAAATCATCAAAATAACACCAACAACTACGAATTTAACCTCAAATTCATGAAATTCTTCAAGAACATTGAAATTTCTATTTTCTCAACTAAGGGCCCGATTTATACCAATTCAAATCTGATTCTTACCAAATTTTATAGATTCGACTTAATTATTATTTTAAATCTGTACCGGGCTCCGGAACTAAGATACGGGCCCGATACCATCAAGAAAATTCATCATTTCACTCCTAAAAGCCTTTATATTTTCCAGCAAATAATTTTCTTTAAAAATTCTTTTCTCGGGCTTGGGACCTCGAAATTCGATTCCGGGCATATGCCCAAGTCCCATATTTTACTACGGACCCTACGGGACCATCGGATCACGGGTCCGGGTCTGTTTACCAAGAATGTTGACCACAATCAACTTTAATTAATTTTAAAGGCCAATTTCATTATTTTTCTAAAATTTCACATAAAAGCTTTCCGGAAATGCGTCCGGACTGCGCACGCATATCAAGGTGAGATAAAAAGAGATTTTCAAGACCTCGGAACACAGTTTTGACTTTTAAAACAAGAGATGACCTTTAGGGTCATCACACATATTGTATACCGTAGCGGTATACTATTTGGTAGTTGTGTTCTTCTTCGATTTTCAGGTGAAAATTTCAATCTCAATCACCTCAAATTCAGCTTTAAATGCTATCAAATTTCAGTATGAACTTCCAGAAGGTACTATAAGCAATATTTAACAGCACACACTTTGAATCAAACAAGAAATCTTCAAAAATAAAATTGAGCTTCAAGCCCAACAATGGTAGATATTCAAATACGCATAAAATTTAGATTTGGGAAGCTTACCCGAAGATACAATAAGCAATATTTTATAGCACCTACATCGAATCAAACAATAAATCTTCAAAATAAAATTTCAAATTCTGGAGCTTCAAGCTCAACAATGGTGGGTCTTCATGCACACATAAAAATCATAAGAAGAGGAGGTAGAGCAACAGTTGGGGTTTGATCCACTTAATGAAGATCGATCTGGTAGAGGAGAAGTAGATCCATTTAAGTCTACACCAAGTAAACTTGCAAAAATGAAGTTAGATGTTTTAACATCCTGTACTTCAAATGCGAAGGTAAATAGCTACGGGCCAGGTTAATAGTCTTGGTTGCATAGGTAGGAAAAGTAAATAGTTTGGGTTTGTGTATTTAAGGGTAAATAGTTTGGGCTTAATGGGTATAAAGTGAGATTTTCTCGTAGAAACTCTACTAATAGCATGTTTGACCGTGCTTTTAAAAGCAACTTATTTTTAAAAGTATTTTTAAAAAAGGTGCTTTAGTAAAAAGCAAATTGTAATCGGATAATTAATTTGAAAAGTACTTTTGTGAAACAATTAGTATTTGGCTAAACTTTTAAAAAAAATTCTAAGTGTATTTTTCTTAGAAGTGCTTTTCAAAAAAATAATTTTCGGGAGAAGTTACATTTTTCTGCTTATCGCTTCTGCTTCTACTCAAATGGAATATTTTTCTTCCAAAAGTTGGCCAAACACCTTAACTTTGAAAAAAAAACTTTTGTCCGAAAAGCAGCACAGCCAAACATGCTATAATTAAATTACGTCATTCCAAGAATAAACTTATTTTGCTTAACCATGATTAATTTATATAAAAGAATCAACCGAAATAGCCTCCTACCTACTCTTTTAAACTTAAAATAGCTAGCAGATGTATAATGAGGGGCGGATCTACATGCTGATTTTGGGTGCTCAAGCACCCATTATCTTTGACAAGATTTAGTAAATCTGTATAGGTAATTATAAAATTATTTAGATAAGTATTGATTGAGCACCCATAACTAAACTTTTTTTTTCGCTTCTTTCAAAATTTTTATCAGTGAGAACCTACGACTTTAAAATCCTGGATCCGTCACTGTGTATAATCTATATATAATTCATGTGTAATATATGTATAACCGTGTATAATTAATGTATTATATATATATATATATATATATATATATATATATATATCGACTAAAAAAAGTAAACATTGAATATGACCGGCTATTTGTGTAACAGAGAGTTTCCTTTTCTTCCTGCAATTTCTTCTTAATATAGTTAGGCAGATATCACCTGAAGTCCACGTTTCAGACTTTTGTTATTTGATTGTGTCACGGCAAAATAAACCTCAAGATAATCAGCGAAAGTTTGGTGATAAAATATGAAATAACATCTTATTTTCTTTGAAATTTAAGAAAGTGCTTTTAGTTTTGAGCTTATCATCTAATAGACGTATTGAAAAATATCGATTAGAATTTTGATAAAGTTGATTCCACCAAAAGATTGATAATTTTATCTCAAAAATAAAGAGTAATCAATATCCAAATCCAAATAAACATTTAAACATCTAATAGACGTACTGAAAAAATTTTGTTTCTAAATGAGAGGCATACGTCAACTATGCCTAGTGGATTATTATAATCAATTAATATACGCGGCGAACGGACTTAGTCTTTGAAATCAAGAACGTAATTAACTCTCTTTCACTTTTATACTTTTCTGAGACTTTTTTTTTTTTTAAATAAATAACTAGTATTAGTACTCGCGCGATGCGCGAACACATATTATGTCAAATTGTAATCTATGTTGTTTGAATTATGTGCAAATAACCTTAAAATATAAACCTTTCATATAAAAATTATATAACATTAGATATTAATTTTGAAGCAAGATATGAAATATTATTCAAATCTCGTAGTAGACAACTTTTATTTTATTTGTAGCAACCTAATTCCTTGATTTTAGTACTTGTATTTCGTTTTGGTGTCAATATTAAAAAATACTAAATATGTCATGTTGTGATCTGTGTTGTTTGAGCACATTATATCATATTATTTTAAGAAAATTCTTATTATCACTTTGTTTTTGACTGAAAGTCAAATATGTCTTATTCATCACATCATTTTATGCAAATTCTTTTTTATTTTTGTTCTTTTCTTATAGTTATTGTATTATTTAATATTATTATACTGTCATATAATTTTTTTATTAGCTTAATAATTTAATTAATATCTTGCTTATTATCTTTTTAATAGTCTTTAATAAATATAAATATTTTATTCTTGAAATTTGGTATATTTTTATGCTTGTATCCTCTTATTCGAAATTTTTTTATCATTTAAATTTATCATTAATATTTTTAAATATAATTTAATTATTTAATTTATTTATTTTTCCATTAATTTAAAGTATAAATCACACTAACTTTATTTTTTTATACATCTCTTCCCTACTATATTTTAAATTATTTTTATATTAATATTTTACCTATAATCAAAATAATATCATATTTTATTTTAAATTGTAACTTTGAATTAGTCTAAAATATTAATACATAAGTTATTTGATTATTACGTTCCAAATATATTGAGTTCTCTTATAATTATTTTTGTATTAGATGCAGTTAAATTTTCTTTTCTTTTTAGTTTTAAGATACAAATTTAATTTTTAATTATCATTAGTAAAATTACCTATATTAGAAATTAATTTATATTTTTAAAATTTTAATTTAATCATAGAAAATGTTTTCTTAATTGTTTGAACATATTATATCTAAATATTGTAGTAATATTTTTATTGTTTTATTTCTTTACATGATATTTTCAAAAATAAAAAAAATTATGAAATAAAAAAATCTTATCTTAAATTTAAATAATTCTTATAATTCTATGTTGTAAATTGGACCGCAATTTCAAAATATTATGCTTTGCTTTCAAACTTAAACTAACTGCACTCAATTCATATATTAATCATAGGAAAATATTTTCTTAATTGTTTGAATACATTATATCTAACTATTGTAGTAATATTTTCACTATCATTTTATTTCTTTACGTAAATTATTTTTCTTTTAGTTTTAAGATTCAAATTTAATTTCTAATTTTCATTAGTACCTGTATTATGTATTTTTAAATATGTATTTGTTTTTTTATTTTTCATAAATAAGATTTCAATTTCGTGGTATTCTCCATAGTTTGAGCATTCTCAATATAGTTTTAAAAACTTTCTAGTCTCAAATTCAAATAGTCTTTACCTTTCTTTCTAATAGTAAATTTTTAATAAATTAATTGCTATTTTTTAATCTAATATATAGTTTTATTACGTTTTATGTGGCTTTTCATTAATTTGTAACTTTATTTAATATTATTATCACTACTATTCTTAATATAATATAGATAAATATATATAAATTTTTGTAATTATAAAATAAATATTTATTTTGTTTTGAAAATATTTATCGAAAATTTAAAAAACTTTAAGTTTTGATAATATTTTTAAGTATTGTATATTTACATTTATTTTATTTTCTAAACTTATGATTTACAAATTTCCTCACATTATCTCTAATTTATTTTTATTATTCAATATTTTAGTTTTTGATTTTATCTATTAGACTTGAGTTATGTGGACTTATCCATATTATGATTTTTCTTATCATAATATAAAAAAACTTTCTCATCTCAAATTTAAATAAGTTTTACCCTTTTCTCTATAATAAAAAATCTAAATTTTTATTTTTCTCTATTTATTAATATATATATATATATATATATATATATATATAAATTTGTAATCATAAAATAAATATTTATTTTGTTTTAAAAATATTTCTCGAAAATTTTAATTTTTTAAGTTTTAATAATATTTTTAAGTATTGTATATTTACATTTATTTTATTTTCTAAACTTATGATTTACAAATTTCCTCACATTATCTGTAATTTATTTTTATTATTCAATATTTTAGTTTTTGAATTTATCTATTAGACTTGAGTTATGTGGACTTATCCATATTATGACTTTTTTTATCATAATATAAAAAACTTTCTCATCTCAAATTTAAATAAATTTTACCCTTTTATCTATGATAAAAAATCTAAATTTTTATTTTTTTTCTATTTATTAATATATATAAATTTTTGTAATCATAAAATAAATATTTATTTTGTTTTTAATATATTTCTCAAAAATTTTAAATTTTTTAAGTATTTTGTATTTACATTTATTTTATTTTCTAAACTTATGATTTACAATTTTCCTCACATTATCTCTAACTTATTTTTATTATTCAATATTTTAGTTTTTGATTTTATCTATTAGACTTGAGTTATGTGGACTTATCCATATTATGACTTTTCTTATCATAATATAAAAAATTTCTCATCTCAAATTTAAATAAGTTTTACCTTTTCTCTATGATAAAAAATCTGAATTTTAATTTTTTCTCTATTTATTATTTATTTTTAATATTATATTATTCAATAACTAATATTATTACATTGTCATGTGAATTTTTATTGGCTTATTTGAATTTAATATATATTTCTATCACACTCATTCTAATATAATATTGATAAAAATTTAAAAACTTTCTCATCTCAAATTCAAATAATTTTTAGCATTCTATTTTCTAATTTGGACCGCATTTTAAAAAAGTATGTTATGCTTTCAAATTTAAATTAACTGCATTCAATTCAAATATTAATCACAACAAAATATTTTCTTAATTATTTGAACACATTATATCTAAATGTTGCAGTAATATTTACGTATAAAATATTCGTTTGCATGATTTATCAATATTAATATGACTTTATTAGTCTTGTTATTAAAATATTTTTTCTGGATTATTTAATTTTTTTACCTTTTAAATAATTTGTATACTTTATGTAAGATTTTAATTTGCTGCTTGAATTTATTTAATTTTTAAACTCAATAAATTTTTAATATCGTAAGTAAATTTAATTTTATTTTATCACTCCAAAGTGCAAATAGTCATAGCTTATCTCAATTTATATCTTCTATATTTTTTATTTTTTTATTCTAGTTTTTAATTAATTTTTTACCTCCATATTTCTAGCTAATATAGAAGAAAATCTATGAGTGAATCAATATATATATATATATATATATATATATATATATATATATATATATATATATATATATATATATATATATATATATATATATTTACAAATATACATATAAATATAAATATAGATATAAATATTGGATTTGTCTAAGATCTATTTGGATTATGTATAAAATTTATTAAACTACTTTCATTAATTATGTTTCCATTTATAATTTTTAATTATTAATGTTGTCCTAAAATTGCCAAGTGGCTTCATTTTAGCTTGCCCCTTGGCTTAACCACAATGCATATTACTCTCCTTTTAATATTATATAGATTATGGTCACGCATTTTAAGTCTTCACAGCTTAAAACAATGGTCAAATAATACAATAACGATATCACTTTAATGAAATTATTATTACAATGACCCCTTTTATATTTGTTAACCAAGTCGTTGTACAAAATCTGCTTTTCTTAAATCTGAACTTTCGTTATTTTAAAGTTATGAACTATTGATGAATGGAATGAAAACCATATCGGTCCGGGATGAGATTCTTGGCCTCCTTATAAAACTTGCGCAATCCTCCTGGCTTCGAGCTAGCTTCTGGGGTGAAATTAGACTCAAGATTTATTTTGATAAGATATCCAACCAGGCCTGTGATCGATGGGGCCCCCAGAAGAGGGGCGGAATGCCCTCGGACAGAATATACGGATCTAAGCGTGAGAGAGTAGAGAGTATGATGAATGGAATGAATCCCATATCGGACCGAGATGAGATCCATAGTCTCCTTATAAGGCTTGGGCAATCCTCCTCCCTTAGAACTTGCTTTTGTAGTGGAGTTAGACTCAAGAATTATTATTAGGCCCATGATCGATGTAGGCCCCCAGAAGGGGAGGGGGGGAATGCCCTCGGACAGAATATACAGATCTGGGCGTGAGAGAGGGTGATGAATGGAATGAATCCATATCGGACCAGGATGAGATCCCTAGTCTCCTTATATGGCTTGGTCATCCTCTTCCCTTGATATGATATTAGACTAGGCCCTTGATCAATATGGGCCCCCAAAAGAAGGGGGCAGAATGCCCCTAGACAGAATATACAGATCTGGGCGTGAGAGAGGGTGATGAATGGAATGAATCCCATATCGGATCGGGATGAGATCCCTAGTCTCCTTATAAGGCTTGAGCAATCCTCCTTCCTATAAGCTAGTTTTTGACGTGAAGTTAGACTCAAGATTTATTTTGATATGGTATCAGAGTTAAGCTCGTGATCGATGTAGTCCCCAGAAGGTGTGGGGGGGAGGGGGAGGGAATGCATGCCCTCAGACAAAATATACGGATCTGGGCGTGAGAGAGGTTGATGAATGGAATGAATCTCATATTTGACCGGGATGAAATCCCTAGTCTCCTTATAATGGTTGAGCAATCCTCCTCCCTTCGAACTAGCTTTTGGGGTGTGAGTTAGATCCATCATTTATTACGACGACCGTCTTTCTTAAAAAGTGTAAAAAACATTAAAAGAAAGACAATATAAAGTGATTATACACTTTCTGACGTCTTCGATTAATGTGAGAAATCATTCTCTTGACCTTCGTTGTCACTCCAAAAAGATTGAAGGCAAGTTGCTAAAATAATGTGTAATCAAGAATGTTTTTGATTTGTTGATGTCAACCTAATCTTTTTCCAAACTTTTATTGTTACTTTTGAGTTTCTTATAGTTTCAGCAGTACTAGAAAAAAAAAACAAGAAATTGGACAGTTTAACTTTAATTTTCATATTCATGAGTAAACAAATGTGCCTCAAATAAGAAGCATTAAAATTAAATCCAGCGTCAACTTTGGTTTACTATTCAATGTATTTGTATGGTGCACTATTCAAAATATTGTTTTCTTTTGATTCAAGATTTAGTGCCTCCAAGTCTTTGTCCTAATTCTCACTTTAAACAAGGGCTATATATAATTTATAATCATATTTCCTCATGTAAGCGTCTTCTTGTGATTTGTAGGTCACGGAGTAGTGATAAAATTGCCTCCATATGACTTATAGGTTACGACTTCGAGCCATAGAATCAGCCAATAATGATTGCATTCAAACTCTACGTGAACGCGATATGCTTCGTGCACCGGACTGCCCTTTTTCTTCCTCCCGTAAGGGTTACTCTATTCTGGATTTGCACATAATTTTAATTTGGATTTATTTGAAATGTCTAACATGTTTTTTAAAAATAAAAAATAAAATAAAAATAGCTACTATTGCACTATGCGCCAATTAAATAAGCAGGCTTGTAATCATGCTGAATATACTTTTCATTTCTTAGTAACAAGTAGGCATTCTATAATATTTGTTATTCTCAAAATATGTACACTTTTTTACATTTTCTTAGTATAAGAAGCAGCCGCTCTAAATTCTATGACAACTTAAATAAATAAAAACAAAATCATGATGAAATGTACTCAACATTTTTGTAGTAACAACTAGCCATTTCTAAAAGATACCTCAAACTCTAAAGATATACTCACACTACACTTTTTTAATACTCCCTCCGCTTTAACTGTTTTTCTTTTATTGTTTTCACATATATAAAGAAAATCACCTTTTAGTATTAATTAAAAATAAAATTGACTAAATTAGGCTTAATTTATTCATTGAAAATATAACAAATACTCCTAGGCTTTTTACTCTAAGGTCAACTTTAAAAAAAAGAAATTAATTTCTTCTAATATTTGAAAAAAATCAAATATTGTGGACCATAAAAAAGTCAAAAAATTAATTAAAATGAACCGGAGGGAGTGACAAATAGATATTCTACAACAGCTTCAATGTGATCATTTAAGATCGTCTTAAGTAGCATCTCCACTATCCAATGAAAATACCTCAAATTCACACTACATTTAACAACAAAAGTGGGGTTTGGGGAGGGTAGTGAGGACGCAAACCTTATCTTTATTCCGAGGGAGTAGAGTGGTTATTTCCAAAAAATCCTGTGCTCAAGAAGACGAACATAGATAATAAATCAATATCATCAATAGAAATCATCCTAATAATAACAACAACGACATAAGGACCAAAAAAACAATAACAACAACAAGTAAATAAGGCCTGGTAGTATAAAAAGCGGAAGTCACACTACATTTAATTTATAACAAGTAGCTATTCTACAACAACTTCAATGTCCGACACCCACCTATGGCCTAATTAAATTTGAATTCGCGTCGGAAAGTTCTACATAGGGAAATAAAATGCTCCGTAATAAACGGAACTTCATATTTAGGGCTCAAACCCGATATTTTTAATTAAAAATAAAGGAGTACTTACTGCTCTATCACAATGAAAATAAGGTAATCCATTTCAATGTGATCATTTAAGATTGTCTTAAGCAGCCCAACTACCCAATGAAAACACACAGTTTCCACAATTCTTTCTTTTAAATAGAAAATTTGCAGGTAACCTTAGACCTATATTTATCTTCTTTTTCCCATCTTCCTATTCCTTTCTGCAGCACTGGAATTATTGTTTATATATATTCTTAGTGGAAAGATGATTCTGAAAGATATATACAACCATTCGTATATTCCTTGCATATAGTCATTTCCTTCACTGGTCCCTTCTAGCACTATGTTTTGTAACGCAAAAAAATTAGGTATACTTTTTTCTATGAAAATCATTATAAATTGTGTGAGGTTGGCAATTATTATAAACTCCCATGTTAAGTTTTGCTGATCATTTATTTTTATGTCCAATTCTACAAATATAGATCATTATAATTCCCTTGTTTACTCCCTTGCTCATGTTAATTACGTACTAGTTATTCTCGAAATATTACTTAATAGATGCTGAATCACGTTACATGCATTTATTAGAATTTCTTTTCACATGTACAAACTTTTTGAAACTTAAAACCACAAACATTAATCAACTCAATGTCGTCCGTCACATAAAGAAATTCAGCAAGCCTCGTGAAAGTGCATGCTTTACTAATGGGGGCGTTGGCGTAACTATAACTCAGGGTCGCATGAGCGGATTTAGGGGGCGGAAGGGGGTTTATTCGAACCCCATTTATCAGAAAATTACATACAAGATAAAATTCGTTTTGTGCCTTTATATACTATATTTTGAATCCCTTTTACACAACCCAAAAACATAGCTCTTTTATAAGGTTGTTGGTTCAATTAGTCTCTTTTAATTATTTAATTTTTTTTTGTTTTGAACCCCCTTAGCGAAAATTTTGTCTCCGTCACTGCTCAGGGGCCATAAGATGTAGAATGTGAGATATATATGGGTTCATCTGAATCTATTAGCTTTGACTCGAATACTCTAATACTCTATATATGTCAAAAAATTCACTAAATAAGTACACATGATTGATTTTGAAAAACCAATAAATCAAATGAATTATAGTAAAATACCGAATTCAACCCATAAAGTTCACATTCTTGATTCGCGTTTGCTATCACTTTGATGCACATAGGACTATACATAAAACAGAAGGTGGGTTTCTTTCCATGATATACTAAGTACCTACAATCTTTACAGTTTTGTTGCATGTTGCATCAGCAAAGTGATCAAATAATAAGAACCTATAGTAACAAAAAAAGGACATGACTTAACCCAGAATTGAAGCTTACCAACCAAAAAGGAAATATTACGGAAAAATGATACTATATCGCCGCTGTAAAAATAATTGTCGAAAAAATGTATAAAATTTATAGATATTTTATATATATATACATTTTGTATGTTATATACAAAAATTATACAAATTATATATATTTTTTTGGCTACCAGATATAAATAGATTCGGGTGCGGACTAAAAGTAATAATACCCCAAATACTACTGCATTAACAGACCAAAAATGACATCATCTTTTAAATCACTTGAGCCGACAAATATACCAAAAAAAGAGTTGTCTTGCAAAAATATCCTATCCTTAGACCTTGTCTTAACTTAAGCGTGCTTATAACCTAGATTATCTTCAACTTCACACCTCATCCTCCACTAATTAATACACTAATCCCACAAGTAATTCCTAAACCTTCTCATGGTTAGGCCTAATGACATGTAAACCATCAAAGAAATTTAATTTTTGTGCACTGAAAGTGTATAAAAGTTTGCGAAAAGTAAATATTTGTAGTGAATTTGATATAATAATCTAAAAAATAGACAATAACCTTATTACGACGGGTCTAGTTGCAATGACAATATAATAATTATTTACACTGTTGATGTATATAACTTAAATCCGCCATCAAATATATGCCGGTTTAATTTAACAATGCACAAGTGGCATTTAGACACGTTCACATGTGTTCCATGTCTATTTGACAAACATATTTCAAGTCAAAAATCTTTGGCGCCAAACGGAACGTTCCCTTCTTCAACGGCAGTTAGGCACAAATATAACATATTTAATTCTTTTTCCTAATCTTTTGCCTTGCTTCATGGCACTGAACAATTTTCAAGATTTCATCAACTTATTATAATAAAATAACGTCTATGGACAAGTCCACATATACACACACATATAGATATACATATACACCTAAAAAAGAAAAGCGTTCGGTGCATTAAGCTTCCGTTATGCGCGGGTTCTGGGGAAGGGCAGGAACACAAGGGTCTATTGTATGCAGCCTTACCCTGCATTTCTGCAAGAGGGTATTTCTACGATTCGAACACGTGACCTCCTGGTCATAGAGGCGGACCAAGAATTTAACTTTATGGGTTCATTTTTAAGGGTTTTAGCATTGAACCCGTTATATTATTAAAGTTATGGGTTCAAATATATTATTTTTGCAATTTTACTAAATTTTTACTCCACGTCAAAAGTTACAGGTTCAATTGAACCCGCCATTAATAATTTAATACGCTACATACCCCTGCCTAGTCACATGCCAATAACTTTACCAGTTACGTCAGGGCTCTCCTTCCATATGTATATATATATATATATATATATATATATATATATATATACCTGTTGTACACAGTCTTACCCTGCATTTCCGCAAGAGGGTGTTTCTATGGCTTGAACCCGTGATCTCCTAGTCGCATAACAGTAACTTTACCGGTTACACTAAAGCTCAGCTTCCATATATATACACCTAGCTAATGCCATTA
Organism: Nicotiana sylvestris; assembly: GCF_000393655.2. Taxonomy (NCBI): domain Eukaryota; kingdom Viridiplantae; phylum Streptophyta; class Magnoliopsida; order Solanales; family Solanaceae; genus Nicotiana; species Nicotiana sylvestris. The sequence goes on along the minus strand of NC_091067.1, from coordinate 5,577,297 downwards.
ATTTCTTACTATTCTAATTCTCATGATTGGTGCAATACCAATAAAAATGGGCTACTCCAAGTTTTCCAAGTACAATTTCTTCTTCTTGATTATGGTTTTCTCTTTGGCCTTAGGCCAAAAAAATGATCAGATTTTAAATGATAGCGCCTCGCTTCTTTCATTCATGGCTGGGATAGTTTCTGATCCTTACCATGCATTAGAAAGTTGGAATTCTTCTAACATTCATTTATGCAACTGGACTGGAGTTGGATGTGATCAGAAAACGAATAGAGTTGTTGAGCTTGATCTTAGTCACCATTCGTTACGAGGGACGATTTCTTCTGCTCTATCTGGTCTATCATTCTTGCAAATTCTTGATTTATCTGGTAACTTATTTGAAGGTAAAATTCCAGCTGAATTAGGCTATCTTTTAAAGCTTAATCAGCTTAGTTTGTCTTCTAATCTTCTTGATGGTAAAATCCCAATTGAGTTAGGACTACTTCATAAATTGAAGTATCTTGATTTAGGAAGTAATAATCTTTCTGGTGAAATTCCTGTGCCTTTGTTCTGTAATTGTTCTGCTTCTTTACAATATATGGATCTTTCTAATAATTCACTTAGTGGTGAAATTCCTATGAACAATCAATGTGAACTTAAGGAGTTGAAGTTTCTTCTTCTTTGGTCTAACAATCTTGTTGGTGAAGTACCTAAATCTCTTTCAAATTCTTCTAAACTAGAATGGCTTGATATTGAGTCGAATTTGTTAAGCGGTGAGCTTCCTTCTGATATTGTAAGTAAAATGCCGAAGTTACAATTTCTTTACTTGTCCTACAACAACTTCATTACCCATAGAAATAATACTGACCTGACGCCTTTTTTTGCTTCCCTAGTTAATTCTTCAAACTTACAAGAACTTGAGTTAGCTGGAAATAATCTTGGCGGGGTATTACCTCCTATTATTGGTAATATCTCCAAAAACCTTGCACAGATTCATCTTGACGATAATCTTATCTATGGTACTATTCCTATACAAATTTCCAACCTTGGCAACCTTACTCTTTTGAACTTGTCTAGTAATCATCTCAATGGTACAATTCCTCTTGAGTTGTGTCAAATGGGAAAACTCGAGAGGCTTTATCTGTCGAATAACTCACTCTCGGGTGTCATTCCTTCTGCTTTTGGGAATCTTTCTCATTTAGGCCTTCTTGATTTGTCGAAAAACAAGCTCTCTGGATTGATCCCCGATGGCTTTTCCAATCTTTCGCAGTTGAGAAGACTTCTGTTGCATAACAATCAGCTCTCTGGAACGATACCCTCGAGTCTAGGACAATGCATTAACTTAGAAATTCTTGACCTTTCTCACAACAGAATCTCAGGCAAAATTCCAAGTGAAGTTGCTGGTTTGAGCAGCTTGAAAATCTATCTTAACTTGTCCAACAATCATTTACATGGTCCTATTCCCTTAGAACTTAGCAAAATGGACATGGTGTTGGCCATTGATTTGTCTTCAAATAATCTCTCAGCTACTGTCCCTTCACAACTTGGTAGCTGCATTGCTCTTGAATACCTTAATCTATCGCGTAATGCTTTAGAAGGCGCTCTTCCATCATCGATAGGAAGATTGCCTTACCTTAAGGAACTTGACGTTTCGTTCAACGTATTCAATGGAGAGATACCACAAAGTTTTCAGGTTTCATCAACTTTGCAAAAGCTCAACTTTTCCTACAACCATTTCTCCGGGAACGTGACAGATAGTGGCACATTTTCATCATTAACCGTCACCTCTTTCTTGGGAAATTTCCAGCTTTGTGGCTCAATACAAGGAATGAAAAGCTGCCATAAAAAGAGAAGTCTTCATTTCATAATCACAATCCTCCTTTCATTGCTTATAACTCCCATATTTTGCATTGTTGGCTACCCTTTGGTCTTAAGATCCAAATTCAGAAGCCAATGGACAGGTAAAGTAGCTGAAGATACAGAACAAGGTGAGAAGAAAGAGCAAAAGTACCCAAGAATATCTCATATGCAGCTTATTGAAGCCACAGGAGGTTTTAGTAGCTCGAGCCTAATAGGAGCGGGTAGATATGGGCGTGTTTACAAGGGAGTGTTAAGAAATAACATGAGAATAGCTGTCAAAGTAATTGACTCAAAAACAGCTGGAGAGAGCTTTAAAAGGGAATGCCAAATCTTGAAAAGGACTAGGCACAGGAATTTGATTAGGATCATAACAACATGTAGCAGGCCGGATTTCAAAGCTCTTGTTTTTCCATTGATGTCAAATGGAAGCTTAGAAAACCATCTGTATCCGAGTGATGGACTGAGACATCAATTGGATTTGGCTCAAGTGGTTAGCATTTGCAGTGATGTAGCAGAAGGGGTGGCCTATCTCCACCATTATTCGCCTGTTAAAGTCGTGCACTGTGACCTAAAACCGAGCAACATTCTTCTTGATTACAACATGACAGCTTTGGTTACAGATTTTGGTATTTCAAGATTAGTAAAAGCTGCTGAGGAAAATATCAATCACATTGATGAATCAGTTTCTTATAACTCCACAGATGGCTTACTTTGTGGATCAATTGGTTACATTGCTCCTGGTTAGTTTAATGTACAAAATCATATACTATGGTAACTAAGAAGGGAAGCCTTGGCGTAACTGTTAAAGTTGTTGCCATGTGACCAGGAGGTCACAAGTTCGAGCCGTGAAAACAAACTCTTGCAGAATTGCAGGGTAAGGCTGCACACAATAGACCCTTGTGGTTCAACCCTTCCCTGTACCCCGCGCATAGCGGGAGCTTAGTGCATCGATCAGCCCTTTATTATGATAACTAATATTGTGTTCTAAGTTTCTGTTCACTGTTTCATTGATTGCAGAATATGGAATGGGAAAGAGGGCTTCAACAAAAGGAGATGTATATAGCTTTGGAGTACTTTTACTTGAGATTGTGACAGGAAAACGTCCCACGGATATTCTTTTTCAACAAGGTTCGAGCTTGCACGAATGGGTAAAGAGTCAGTATCCACATAAACTCGAGCCTATGATTGACGAAACACTACAAAGATATCCACAAGGTGACACAGTTCCATCCGATAGCAAGATGTGGCGCGATATTGTGTTCGAGTTGATTGAACTTGGCCTAATGTGCACACAGTATAATCCTTCAACTAGGCCAACAATGATGGATGTAGCACTTGAGATTGGCAGGCTAAAGCAATATATTTCAAGTCCTTGTAACTTTGTTGCTGAAGATGTTACAACAAAAGATTAACAGTTTTTGATCTTAGAAACATCAGCAGAGAAACTATGCTAAAGTGCTTTCACGGGTTCGAGCCTTGGAAATAGCCTCTTGCAGAAATGCAGGATAAGACTACGTACGATAGACCCTTGCGGTCCGGCCCTTCTTCGGACCCCGCGCATAACGGGAGCATAGTGCACCGGCCTGCCCTTTTTTCTTTCATTGTATTTCTATGTTTTTTTTTTCTTTCTTTTTTCCCCTTATTTTAGAGAAGCTTTTATGTTTGTTCAATTGTGATCCATTTTCTTAGCTTTGATCCTGAAAATTTCTTCAGGTGAGCTACACAAGTAGTGTGTTTGATATGACAAAAGTTCTTTTCGAGGAAAATATTATTTTTCGCGAGGAAGTCAATTTCTGGTGTCTGGTTGTTAAAAGAATAACAGGGAACATATGATACTTTTCTTAATTATAGTCGAAAGTCATATTTCTTACGTTATTCTAACTCTAAACTTCATATTACTTGCTCCGATACTTAAGCTTTATATTAATATTTATTAGTTAAAGATTTCACCTAAGCACTCCCTAATTTGCTAAGAGTATTATTAATCTTTAATATATATATTTTTCAGAAAAATATTCTTAAACTAATAATTTTAATAAAATAATACTTTCAATACTCAAAAATTATTTTTAAATTATACTTTTAATTTAAAAACATTTTTCATGAAAAATGATTTTAATTTGTTTAATCCTTTTACGACTTGTTCTTTCTTGATCATGATTAGGAGTGGCAAACGAGCGGGTCGGTTCAGATTGGATGGGTTGATCGAAAACGGGAAATGTAAAAATGAATAAATTATCCGACCCAATCCATATTCAATACGGATAAAAAATGAGTTAGCCGGCGGATAATATGGATATCCATATATTTATGTCTTCTTGAATATGATCACTTTTGGCAGAATTCCTGGTCTCCCAAACTTGAGGAACCCCCAATTCGAGTCTTTGCATATGTAAAAGTTAATGTAGACATATAAAATTTATTGGGTCTAATCCATACAAAATTCGGATTAAATTCAATGGGGTTAAATAATTAATTTGGGCTTTACAAGTTAAATTTGTCCATTTTATTATTTTCAGGCCCAAAGTCCATTTCATCTTAAGGCCCAGACTATACCATGTGTCAAGTAACATGACATATCCAGTCAAACTCCAGGCCAATAAGGTGATGCCACGCGTTAAATGACGTGGAAATCCAAGTCAAAAAGCAAGAACCAACCATAGGTCGCCAAATGGCAAAAATGACATGGGCCAACCAGAATCAAGCAAGAGAGTTCATATGTAGCTGGACTGTCCATCCCCTACAACTATAAATAGAGGGGTTACATAACTCTCGGAGGACATTCAGAGTTGGAGAAGAACACTCCGCAATTGGTGAAGGCATCCACAAACAGATAGATCAATCATTAAGTACTTAGTTCTTCGACAAAAGAGTGATCAACGGAGTTCTTCCTGGAGATCAACCCGTAACAACAAAGTGTTGCTCGACGTTCTTGGCGATTAAATACATCACAAGGAGGTCCGCATCATCCTACATTCGAGAAAGACGCTTCCCAACCCTCGAATCATGGAGAATTTTAGAGAGGAGAATCAACGGATACATAGAATTGTACTCACAAATATTTATCAATAAAATCTCTTCTTCTTTATATTATTTTTGTTGCAGTTTATTTTTCGTCTTACGAAAATTTATTGCAAATAAATTTTGGCACGCCCAGTGGGACCAATTCTGCCCTTCATCTCTCCTTCTTGCAAGTTGAAAACTACAAACTTCAGATCTACTGCTACAATGGCCTTCCACAAGTGTGATGTTTCATGCAAAGATGCTACTGTTTCCGCATCCGCTGAGCTCAGTCATGTTGGCCCAATCACTCGAAGCAAGTTCAAGGCTAGTGGCTTGGATGGATCAGAATACTTCGCCTCCTTGGAGATGGCAAAGAAAAGCAGATCTCATATGACGTTTGCAACCGCAATCTCTGGGGGCAACACCCCATTCTTGATGTTTGGCGAACTTTCTCAAACAGCCTCAAACCTTGGCGGATTTGGTGGATTCTTTAGTTTCAACGAAAGTCAATGCCTTGATGACTGACGCAACTAATGTGGACGAAAAGTTTGCCATGATGGAACAAACTATAGAGGTCTTGAAGAAATATGTTGAAGACAAAGACCTTCAAATCGCTCAACTCATGAACAAATTGGAAGCCTATTGTAAGCACGTGATTTTTGACCCTCCCCGAGAATTTTCACATTTTTAGCGTGAATATGTGAAATTGGGTCTAGTATAGCTATTTTAACTATTTTACTTTATTTCGTTGCAAAAAGAAAAAAAAATCACAAAATATATATATAAATTTTAGTTTATGTATTTCTCATAAACTTGAAAAATACAAAAATTGTACTTTATTTTGGTACTTTATATAAATTCGAAAATTACAAAAAATATAGTTCTATTAATGTTTGCAGTCATTATAATTTTGAAAAATGCAAAAATATTACTTCATATTTTTGTCTTTATTAAAAAAACGAAATTACAAAAAAATAGTTTTATTAATATTCTATAGTCATTTTAATTTTGGAAAAATACAAAAATATTACTTTATATTTTATCTTTATATAAAAAACGAAAATTACAAAAAAATAGTTTTATTAATATTTTGTAGTTATTTTAAATCTTGAAAAATATTAAGAAAATAATATAGTTTTGTTTTAAATAATTAGTCTTATTTTAGTAGCTATTTTGCTTACATAGGACTAGTTAAGCAACGTTTTCCTATTTCTCGGGTCCGGGCAAAAGAATAATATTCGGGTTCAAACTACCCGGTTTTAGGCCTAATTTCGGACCTAACCCATAATAAACCGTGTCCAGGACACATGGGGAACCCCACCACGCGTGGGGACATAAACCTTGAACCCCACCACGCGTGGGGCTCATTTTTCTTGGCAAAACATTACAAAACACGGACAAACACATTTGACAAAGGGAGGACTTTGAAAAAATTGGAAAAAAAACTACTGTTGCTCTTTCTTCTTCAAAAGAAGAAAGTAAAAGAACCTACTGTAAAAAAGCTCCGACCATCACTTCCCCGCGTCGTGACCCACCTCCAACAAACCATCGCCTTCCTCCTCCTTGAATCCGCCATTGTTGCCGTTGCGAGCTCCGCCATCGTCGACCACTGACCACCAAGCTTCGTCACACTCCCCGTCCAGCAAAACCACCAAACCAGTCGCCCTCACGTCCAAAAACCAGCTCAACATCACCACCAAACGTCACTGCCCAAACAGCCCATCGCACTCCCCTCGTCGACCACCGTCTGAACCAAACAACCCCTACTCACTCGTCGTCAACCTCCAAGCAGTCCGCCACTAGCAACCTCCATTACCACCATCGTCAAAAAACCACCCAACACCACCCGTCCCCTCCAACTCCGTCAACTGCTCACGACCACTGCCCCAAACACCACCCTAACACCACCACAAACAGATTTCTCCACCTCCAGTCGCACCCCCCAACGTTCGAAGCCCAGCAACCTTTCGTCGCCACCCTCTCGCGTCCAAACTTCGAAACGCCACCACCCCACGTCCGTCGACCACCAGCTTCCCCCCCCCATTCCGTTGCCACTGTACTCCGAAACCACCACCCACAGCGTCCAAACATCACGTCGCAACCAGTTCCCCCCAACGCCTGAACCTAACCAAACCCTACCCCAAAACCACCTGCCGAGCAAAAAAATCCAGCCACCCTCGTCGTCACCCCCCCTCATCGGAACGTAGGCAGCTGTTGCTGTGTTCTTCTACCCCGTCACTGTCCCTCGACCCCTCCTGCTTCATCTTTTCGCACCAAGCTGCTGGGTCGAGAAAGGTCAGTAGCAGCGAACATGGCGGATTGTTAGTACTTGCGGGTCCGAGTTTTCTATTTCCGTCGAGGTCCGGCACGTCGAGGTATTTGTCCGAGGTTCCGTCGTTGTTCAGTGAGATTCGGTTTGAGTTCCGTCGGGGGCGCTATTTGTCGTTCTAGGTTTGCCGAGGTTCGAAGGTTAGTGTTCTTCGTCCTTTGTTTCATTGCGTTCGATTCGCATATTATGGTTTAAGATGAATGTCAACAATGCAATTCTTTGTTAAAAATGTTCATCTTATGATTAATTACTGCATATGTTTAAAGTAAATGAGAGAATATATCGTGGGTTTAAGTTTTTACGAGAATGTTTACTTCTATGCATATGTTCGTGTTTATTAAGGGAACAACTTGACATCCAGTGAATTGTTGCGAATGTATGTACTCACGTGTATTATGTACTCTCGTTGCAATAAGTATGTGGACGTCTGAATGAAAAATCATGACTACTGGCGTTAAAGCCATATTTCTCATTTTTAGTAATAGAAGTTGGATTTAATAACAATAACAATACGCTAGCAAAGTTGGGATTAATAGGAGCCTTATTAAAATATTTAGATTCTGGGACGGGCCGTTTAGCAAATTTCACGGCCTTACAAAAAAAAAATAACAATGCGCTAGTTGCTTTAGGCGCGCCTTTAATAATGTTATCTCCCTAAACTCGGGTGCACATTTATGTGACCCAAATCCAAATCTCAACGGAGTCGAAATATGTCTCTAGTCACGGGCGCATTGATTGTGGCGTGGCCCGAGATGCATTTCCATGACGTTGCAAATTCTTTAAAAAATAAGAATGAGATGAGCCTCGCCGAATAAAAATACAAATTGCGGGGCCCTCAGTAAATACTTGTTTAAAATTACTTAGAATTCAGGAGGGTCGTTTAGCGAATTTCACGGCCTCCGCAAAATAATAACGCGATAGTCTCTTTAGGCGCGTGTTTAATAATTTACTTTCTTAAGCTCGGGTGTGCATTTCATGCGACCCAAATCCAAATCTCAAAACATCAAATAAAATGCGTTCCGGATTGTGGGTGCATTTCATGTGACGCAGTCCAAAGACGTGTTTTAAGCGACGTTCACATTCTCGTAAAAACAATAATAATAAAGCGGTTAAAAGATAAAATTTGCACATAAGTTCATATTGTATTTAAAATCAGATAATCAAGCCAAATATAACAGTTGAGCGACCGTGCTAGAACCACGGAACTCGGGAATGCCTAACACCTTCTCCCGGGTTAACAGAATTCCTTATCTAGATTTCTGGTACGCAGACTGTAATATAGAGTCATTCATTTCCTCGATTCGGGATTAAAATTGGTGACTTGGGACACCCTAAATCTCCCAAGTGGCGACTCTGAAATAAATAAACAAATCCCGCTTCGATTGTCCTTTAATTGGAAAAAACTCCCCTTGCGCCCCCGCGGGCGCGGAAAAAGGAGGTGTGACAGCTCTGGCGACTCTGCTGGGGATTTTCTACCCAGAACCACTGGTTCAGGGTTAAGAATTCGAGCTTAGAATAATTGTTATTATTTGGCTTTATTTATTATCTGATTATTACATGTTTTGAGCCTAATGTGCTAAATGCTGCTTTTACCGCTTTGATATTATTTGAACTGTATATAAACTGTGCCGAAACCTTTCTCTTCTTACCTCCGGGGATGTGCTTACTGGTTGAGACTCCCTATTCTGTTAGTGTCATACCCTAAATAAAAGAGGCTCGGAAAGTTTCTAAGCCGGCTGGCCTTTTGGTTCCCGGAAAGGAGCTCCTTCCTCAGCTCGAGTTGTCCGCTCGGGTACACTGTCTAGAACACCGACCCAGGTTTTTGAACCTAGTATAACAAAGCCACATGCCGGATCCCTAGTAGGAACGTTTATTTGCATCATGTGCATTTGACTTAGGGGACTCAACACAGGGGTTGGGTCCGTCTAGGACAAGCAACCTGAAAATAATAGACCATCTTATGGCATCCTATGTGCTACATGTTGTATTTAGTCAAGGGCGTATGGGTCATTGGGTCATTTCCAGCATGATGTTATTTTAATCAAAGCATGGGGAACATTTGTGGAATCCAAGAAGCCTTGGAATTCCCTATGTCCCCCACGCTTGCTTTTTGGGAAAACACATGGGGAACATTTGTGGAATCCAAGAAGTCTTGGAATTCCCATATGTCCCCCACGCTTCATATGTTGGAAAAAGCGCATGGGGAACATTTGCGAAATCCAAGATGTCTTGGAAATCCTTATGTTTCCCATGCCACATTTTGAAAATAACAATAAATATAAAAAAATAAAAATACATATAAAAACAAGGCATGAAAATTCAAAAGATTTTGTATGTTGTCATCATTTTCCACAAATTAGAAAATCGTGAAAAGATGAGGAAATGGCAGTGTAGAGATATAACTACTTATTTTTAGAAAGAAAAAAAACAAATGTCCAAGTAGTGTCGAAACTCTGCCGAAATTTTGAGAATATAAAATAAAAAATATATGTCTTATTAGTTTGTTTTATTAAAAAAAAAAGCATTAATAGAAAAGAAAATTGTTTGTCTTGCCATAAAAATGAAAAAAAGAGTCTTGTTTTTAAAATATGTGTTATTTATTTGTTTATGAAAATGACAAAATTAAAATAATCCAAAAATATTTTCTCCATTATTGGCTTCTCTAGGAAGTCTTTCTAATTGTTTTCAAAATATATATATATATATATATATATATATATATATATATATATATATATATATATATATATATATATATATATATATAATAAAAAAAAACAAATCCGAAAGTATTTTGATTCTTCTTTCAAAAATTGAAAAGAAAATTCAAAAGTCAAAAAATACATTTTAAAAGCATTTCTTTTATTAAAGGTAAAATTCCAAAAAATATTTTCTTCTTCTTCTTTAGAATAAAAAAAAACAAATGAAAATTCAAAAAATATATCTTAGAAGTCTTTCTTTTAAAAAGAAAATCAATACTTCCTTTCTTCTTTTAAAGTAGTTCTTTCACAAAGATAATAATTAAAAGAAAAAAAAAGGGTTAGTTCATCTACTTATTCCTGATTGCCCGAACTACGCGGGTTTGATTCTCACCGGATGTGAGATACGTAGGCAACCCTCATCGGGTCCAACCCCACCTTTTGCTAAAAAAGCCAAAAAAACAAATAATAATAATAAAAAAAAAATACATGTCAAATTTTAGTTTTGTCATAAAGAAGTCGGGTGACGCTGTTTTATCAAGACATAGCCGAATGTTCCCGAAAGGGACGCCGGAAGGCTGACTTTGCATAAACAGCCACTTTTTGGGTCATGTTTTGGATTTGGTCCAATTGGCCCACACAGCCTTAAAAATCTTCGTCCCCGAGACGTTGAAAGGCCGTGCTTGCAATATTGAGTTTTCTAATTTGAAAAAATGATAAAAAGAGTCATAAATAAGTCAGGTGATGTTGTTTTGCCATAAATAGCCGAATGTTCCCGAAAGGGACGCCGGAAGGCTGACTTTGCATAAATAGCCACCTTCGGGTCATGTTTAGGATTTTTGGTCTAGTTGACCCACACAGCCTTATAAATCTTCGTCCCCGAGGCGCTGAAGGGCCGTGTTTGCAATACCAGGTTTTTATTATAAGTTGAAAAAAAAACAACTAGTCAACGGTCAGGTGAATACCGTTCAAATTTTGTCATAATAAGCCGAGCCAGCTTCGGCCGCATCTTAAACCATTCTTGCCGAAATAGCCTTAGAGTATCTTTCAGTTGTCGAAAGGTTATTTTCGTAAAAGAATGGACAAATTTGTAAAGTGTCATAAAATAATCCTCCCCGGCCTAAAAATTTATATGAAATTTGGAAGGGGCCACATTTGCAAAAAATAACCGTCTGGTTGCATTAGCAAATGGAAGAAGGAAGTTGGCCATTTGTTTTTGAAGTTTGTAAACCCTTTGATTAAAATAGGCGGGTTGTTTGATTTTCAAGTTTGTAGGTCATCTTTAAACCTTTGAAACCCAGTTTGTTTTAATATGAAAGTGAAAAGAAAAAATGTTCATCATTGTTTATCTTTTATTGGTCCGAACTACGCAAGGTCTGATTCATGCGGGGTCATGATACGTAGGCAATCTCCATAAGATTCGACCACACACACAAAAAAGTGATGAAAAAGAGAAAAAAAAGAAAAAGAAAAACAAAGGTAAAAAAATAAATATATATATATATATATATATATGTATATTGATAATAATAAGGACCGACTGAGTCCATTCTAACATATTTGGTTTTGAATTGTGAAGAAAGTTGAGGTGGTTGGTTTGTGCCTCAAAGAAAAATGACAACTAACGTCGAAGCTGTTACAAGTGCTCCAGAGACTCAGAGTCGGAGGGTTCCTCGTCATGAGTCACAATTTGCGACACAACAAGAGCAGTACCACTCTCCTGAGTACCACTCGTACTCGTTTGATCTTGCTGCAAAAACTGAGAAGCCTGCCCGAAAGATGGTACAGGAAGAAATGACCCAAAGAGTGAAAAGCTTAGAACAATGGTTGGAAAACATGCAAGGGTTGGCAGGCCAAAAGAGTGTTGCCTTCAAAGATCTATGTATGTTCCCCGATGTCCACTTGCCGCCTGGTTTCAAGACTCCAAAATTTGAAAAGTACGATGGACATGGAGATCCCATAGCCCACCTGAAAAGGTATTGCAATCAACTGAGAGGTGCGGGAAGAAATGAAGAATTGTTGATGGCTTATTTTGTGGAAAGCCTTACGGGAGTAGCCTCCGAATGGTTTATGGATCAAGACACGTCTCGCTGGTATGTCTGGGATGACATGGCACAGGCCTTTGTCAGACAGTTCCAATACAACATCGACATTCCCCCAGACCGCATTTCCCTTTCAAACCTGAAGAAGAAACCAAGTGAAAGTTTCAGGGAATATGCCATAAAATGGAGAGAGCAAGCAGCTCGAGTTAAGCCACCCATGGATGACCACGAGCTAATTACTGTCTTCCTTCAAGCGCAAGAGCCAGATTACTTTCAAAACATGGTGTCCGCAGTTGGCAAAACCTTCTCGGAAGCAATCAAAATTGGAGAAATGGTAGAGAATGGTCTTAAGACAGGCAAAATTATAAGTCAAGCTGTTCTTAAAGCCGCAACTCAGGCTGTCCGGGTTGAGTCAGATAATCTTAGCGACACAAATGAGGAGATTGAAGAAATCATGATGACATCAGGGTCTAGAAGAGGTCCCAGGAGAACATCTCGAGGGTATGAGCAGCCTCCTCAAATTTTTTATGGCTCCCCTGAGCAGTATTATCCACCTCAGGACGCTCAATACTCTGTCGCTCCACCTCAGTATGTTGTCCAGCCACCAAAACACCCCAGGAGGCGAGCACGAGCATCACAAAATCTCCAGAAGTCTCCACAAAATTTTCAGATGCCCTATAACCCACAGCCAAGCCAGTGGTATAAAGGGGAACAAAGGTTGAAAGATAATTTTACACCAATAGGAGAGTCCTATGAAAGCTTATTTGAGAAATTAAAGAATCATGACATGATTGCACCTATTCCTCCAAATCGTGTGGACCCACGTGCAAGAAGCTTTGACCCTTCTAAAAGGTGTGAATACCATTCCAATGTCCAGGGGCACAATGTTGAAAGCTGTCGGGATTTGAAAAGAGAAATAGAAAGAATGATCCAAGAAGGGCGGATTGTGATCAATAACAGTGACATGGAGCACTCGAACCCTATCGAGAACTTGTTGACAGAGGGTGACGATGTTGAAGCGGGTAATGGTCTTGGCAGTATTGATGCAAAGCTCAGTGGCTAAGATGCCAATTTTTTGGGGAGGACGCTTCGTTCCTTGGTCAGCAAGAGAGAAGCTTGTGGTGGCTTATTTTGTGGTCATTTCTGTTGTTCGGATTATTAAGGTTGTAATTGGGATTTTGTCATGTGTCAAACCTTCTTATCTTTCCATTTTGTCATAGCAGTTTGTTTAAATTTTGTCCAGTTTGTGTTAGGATTTTATTCTGGTTGTTTTGTTTGTTTTATTATTCAAACCATTTCGCCGGTAGTCTAATACAAAGTCGGTCTTTTGTTAGTTCCAGTCGTCTTTTGTTTAGTCCTTTTATCATTTCATTCAATGCCGATTCTAGGGACATGACATGCGCACACACTTTGGGCCTAGTCTTTAAAGTTAATCATAAAACCCTGGAAAGGCGATCAGACCATTTAAAGAAAATAAGGACGGTTTGAGATTATTCAGAGCTCGAGTCATGTGGAACTGGGGCAAGTTAAGCACAAAGAAAACCGTTAAAAGCAAGATTCGCCAAATTGGCATGAGGGTCGGTCATGATAATGAGAGTGTCGCCCAACGGTGCTTAGAAATGACAAAGGAAAAATAAAATGTTTAACATAATTGTCAAGTCCAGCACCATCAGAAGAGACTACAAATTTAAAGTGTGTTGTTTGCACTTGGCATGTTTTGAAGACTGGAATGACGAAGGCATTTTGTTCTGCTACCCAAACACTTTATCCTTCGTTACCCCTTTTGAGCCTTATTTATTTTCTTTCATACCCCTCGTTCGGAATCAGTAGCAACGAAAAAGAAGAAAAAAAGAGAAAGAAAGAAAACAACAAAACGAAAAAAGAGAAAAAAAAAGAGAAAAAGAAAAGAAAGGAAAATGATAACAAAGAAAAAAGTCAAATGAAACAGAGGAATTGGGAACTACGTTTGACCTAATTCCTCAAAGAGGATACGTAGGCGCTTCACGACTCGGTCATAGTTTTGAAAAATGAAAAAAATCAATTAAAATATCCCCAAGCAAGAAACTGAGGCAGATGTTGCGTTTGTTGTAAATAAATCTAGTTCCGAAAGTTGTAACTAATAACCCAGAATTAATGCATTTTTGAGCCTTTAATACCCTTTTTTTTCTAGCCCTATCCAAAACCCACATTACGGTCCAAAGAAAGACCTTCTGACCAGTCTTCAAAAGATGCCAAGTCAGACAAATGAGAGTCTTACCGGCGAACATAACATTCTGTTCCACAGCAGAAAGGACTCTAATCTCCAGCAGAGAGAGTCATACCGGCAACACTCCAAATCCCCAGCTGGAAAGTGATACAAATGAGAGAGTCATATCGGTGAAAACCTTCACAGGCACCATAAGGCGATGAAAGCTGAGAGAAGAACAAAAAATGAGAGAGACTTGATAGTGAAAACCCTTTGGGCACTACAAGTCGAATAAGATTAAGAATCCAATGGGGAATCGCCAATTGAAGATCTTGAAAGATGATTGACGGTAGAGGATAGGCCACATACGCATGTCATGGCCATTAGAGTCGGTATCTGCGTTTGATAGGTTTTTATTTATAGTTTCTTTTGTAAAAGAGTCATCGTTTCCTTTGTCTTTTGTTTAGTATCTTTTATCTTTCTCCTTTCATAAAAATTTCCCCAATAGAGTCTGTCCGGTCAGAACAAGTATGAAATGATTTCAAAATATGCCATCAGCTTTCCAAGATGAGATCTGACTAGCACATCCAAATGGTATAGTCAGCGAGGAACAAGCGCGAGGCCAGTGTCAAAAAAGATATCCCCAGCAAAGGGAATTGACAGAAGGATTGACAAGCGTCAAGAGGGATACCATTGCCTTAATCAAAAGTTATAAGCCTCAAGGCCAAGGCCCATGAACAAAGCAAGGAAAGCAGTGAGCATGATTGGGCGAAATCCATACTAGACTAAAAGGTCGGGAAAATGCCAGTTTCTGAGCTATGCCACAAAAGAAGAGGGATATCCCCAGCAGGAAGGGATTATCCCCAACACATAATATCATCCCCAACAAGTTGTTGAACGCAGAGCAAGGAAGGAGAAAGGGAAAGCCATCCCAATAGGAGTATCACAACCAACCACCATGTTTTAAACTAACAATTTTGTTTGATTTGAAACAGGTAAAGGAAATGGCATTGATGCCAGAACTGCATGCCACAAGGGATATTATCAAACTGGGGCAGAAAATTTTCCTTCCATTTAGAAAATTTTCTGGAAGTCAGGTACCCTCAGCTGATAACATTTTACCCCCAACAGGTAAGTAAATAATTCCCCAACAGTATTATCCCTAGCAGTTGCGAGGAGTCCAACACAAGGTTGGAAAGTCGGTATCCTCAGCGGTTCCTTTCGGGGAAAGGCAAAATGACTCTCAAGGGAGGTAGTCTTCGAAGGAAGAAGCTATGAATAATATAAAAAAAAATAAAAAAAAAAAAGAAGAATAAAAAGATAATAATGAAAAAAAGAGGGAAAATTCATCCCAATCCCCAGCAAGTATTCGAGGTAAGACATTTTCAAGTCTTAAGGATATTTTGGGTTCATCCGCCCTCAAATAGGATATGTCGGGTTCATCCGCCCTCAAATAGGATATGTCGGGTTCATCCGCCCTCAAATAGGATATGTCGGGTTCATCCGCCCTCAAATAGGATATGTCGGGTTCATCCGCCCTCAAATAGGATATGTCGGGTTCATCCGCCCTCAAATAGGATATGTCGGGTTCATCCGCCCTCAAATAGGATATGTCGGGTTCATCCGCCCTCAAATAGGATATGTCGGGTTCATCCGCCCTCAAATAGGATCTGTCGGGTTCATCCGCCCTCAAATAGGATCTGTCGGGTTCATCCGCCCTCAAATAGGATCTGTCGGGTTCATCCGCCCTCAAATAGGATCTGTCGGGTTCATCCGCCCTCAAATAGGATCTGTCGGGTTCATCCGCCCTCAAATAGGATCTGTCGGGTTCATCCGCCCTCAAATAGGATATGTCGGGTTCATCCGCCCTCAAATAGGATATGTCGGGTTCATCCGCCCTCAAATAGGATCTGTTGGGTTCATCCGCCCTCAAATAGGATATGTCGGGTTCATCCGCCCTCAAATAGGATATGTTGGGTTCATTCGCCCTCAAATAGGATATGTTGGTTCCAGTCTTTATATTTCCAGAGTTGAAGTTGGGAGCCCGCCCAGATAACAGAGGCATACATTCAGTCTTTTTATTTCAAGTGTTGAAATTAGGCGCCCACCTGTATAACAAGGGAATACATTCCACGTCTTTACCCATAGGAGATGCATTTCCTCCTAAGTTTGTTTTAGTTTCATTCATAGGAGATGCATTTCCTCCTAAGTTTGTTTTAGTTGCACTCATAGGAGATGTATTTCCTCCTAAGTTTGTTTTGGTTTCATTCATAGGAGATGCATTTCCTCCTAAGTTTGTTTTAGTTGCACTCATAGGAGAAGCATTTCCTCCTAAGTTTGTTGTAGTTTCACCAATAGGAGATGCATTTCCTCCTAAGTTTGTTTTAGTTTCATCCATAGGAGATGCATTTCCTCCTAAGTTTGTTGTGGTTTCACCAATAGGAGACGCACTTCCTAAGGAGACGCACCTCCTAAGTTTAGTTTCACCAGTAGGAGACGCACTTCCTAAGAACAGTTATCCCCAATAGGAGACGCACTTCCTAAGTTTATTGTACCCATAGGAGACGCACTTCCTAAGTTTATTGTACCCACAGGAGACGCACTTCCTCAAAGTTAAGTTTTACCCATAGGAGATGCATTTCCTCCTAAGTTGTTTTTGAAGAAAAAAAGAGACCTAGTCTGACGAACCTTCTCCTAGGATCAAAATCTTAGTCTGACGAATTTTTCTCCTAAGATAGAGACCTAGTCTGACGAACCTTCTCCTAGGATCAAAATCTTAGTCTGATGAATCTTTCTCCTAAGATACCAAAAAGAAAAGACCTAGTCTGATGAACCTTCTCCTAGGATCAAAATCTTAGTCTGATGAATTTTTCTCCTAAGATAGAGACCTAGTCTGACGAACCTTCTCCTAGGATCAAAATCTTAGTCTGATGAATCTTTCTCCTAAGATACCAAAAACAAACAAGACCTAGTCTGATGAACCTTCTCCTAGGATCAAAATCTTAGTCTGACGAATTTTTCTCCTAAGATAGAGACCTAGTCTGACGAACCTTCTCCTAGGATCAAAATCTTAGTCTGATGAATCTTTCTCCTAAGATACCAAAAAGAAAAGACCTAGTCTGATGAACCTTCTCCTAGGATCAAAATCTTAGTCTGATGAATTTTTCTCCTAAGATAGAGACCTAGTCTGACGAACCTTCTCCTAGGATCAAAATCTTAGTCTAATGAATCTTTCTCCTAAGATACCAAAAACAAACAAGACCTAGTCTGATGAACCTTCTCCTAGGATCAAAATCTTAGTCTGACGAATTTTTCTCCTAAGATAGAAACCTAGTCTGACGAACCTTCTCCTAGGATCAAAATCTTAGTCTGATGAATCTTTCTCCTAAGATAACCAAAAAAAACAAAATGACCTAGTCTGATGAACCTTCTCCTAGGATCAAAATCTTAGTCTGACGAATTTTTCTCCTAAGATAGAGACCTAGTCTGACGAACCTTCTCCTAGGATCAAAATCTTAGTCTGATGAATCTTTCTCCTAAGATAACCAAAAAACAAAAAATGACCTAGTCTGATGAACCTTCTCCTAGGATCAAAATCTTAGTCTGATGAATCTTTCTCCTAAGATAACCAAAAAAAACAAAATGACCTAGTCTGATGAACCTTCTCCTAGGATCAAAATCTTAGTCCGATGAATTTTTCTCCTGAGATAGAGACCTAGTCTGACGAACCTTCTCCTAGGATCAAAATCTTAGTCTGATGAATCTTTCTCCTAAGATAACCAAAAAACAAAAATGACCTAGTCTGACGAACCTTCTCCTAGGATCAAAATCTTAGTCCGTCTTTCTCCTAAGATGCTAAAAAAAAACATTTTGAAAAAAAAAGAGTCATTTTCCTAAAGCCAGGCGCCCACCTGTATAACGAGAGGAATACATTTCAGTCCTTACATTTCAAGCATTGAAGTTAGGCGCCCACCTGCATAACAAGGGAATACATCCTAATCTAGTGTTTAGTTCACTCTCAGCACTGCACCAGTAGTATCAGTGGGCTACGATTTTGCTAACGACTCACAAACCTCCCCAGTGCAAACTGGGTTAGGAAATTTTGTTTGTTTTGTTTGTTTTGATTGTCAGGGACCCGGCTGTAGAACGGAGTTTGTGGTATGTCAAAGATCGAAGAAGTCAGGAGTCCGCCTGTCAAAGATCAAGCAGTGACCCACTGGAAAGCAGAAGGATTACAACAGAAATCCCCAGCATTCAATCCAAGTTAGAAGCTCGCCTCAAGAACGCGAATCAATAGTCTGGGATGATCAACAAAAGCTGGTCACAAAAACAAAAAAAAACAAAAACAAGAAAAAAAAGAAAAAAAAAAGAAGAAAGAGAAGAGCCCAAATTACGGAAGTGGAGAACAAATGTGGTCTGCTCAAGAACTAGCACCTACAACTAGCAAGTATCAAGGTTCAGATCCAAAGTCTGTATGAAGCACCATTCAAGACTCAAGACCAAGTTTCAGAAGACTTAAGAGATGGGAATCCTTGTAACTAGTAGCTGATAGGCTTAGTTAGTCTTTTTCAGTTTTCATTTTTGTTGTAATGACAGGACCGCGGACCGGAACCTCAACGGAACGGCACCTCGATCGGCTCTCCACCTCGGTACACTTCACTATCTCTCTCATTCCCGAACTACACGTGGCCTGATTCCTGTATAACCAAGGATATGTAGGCAGCTCAGATACCAGGGCTCGGTCACATTCCCTCCCTTTCCTTAAGTGTAGTCCGTCCAAGTAATGGTCGGGTCAAAAACACGTCTAGTCGTTCTTTGTCGGAAAACTCTTCGTGTTTCCAGTCAAAGAGGGGCAGCTGTAAGCACGTGATTTTTGACCCTCCCCGAGAATTTTCACATTTTTAGCGTGAATATGTGAAATTGGGTCTAGTATAGCTATTTTAACTATTTTACTTTATTTCGTTGCAAAAAGAAAAAAAATCACAAAATATATATATAAATTTTAGTTTATGTATTTCTCATAAACTTGAAAAATACAAAAATTGTACTTTATTTTGGTACTTTATATAAATTCGAAAATTACAAAAAATATAGTTCTATTAATGTTTGCAGTCATTATAATTTTGAAAAATGCAAAAATATTACTTCATATTTTTGTCTTTATTAAAAAAACGAAATTACAAAAAAATAGTTTTATTAATATTCTATAGTCATTTTAATTTTGGAAAAATACAAAAATATTACTTTATATTTTATCTTTATATAAAAAATGAAAATTACAAAAAAAATAGTTTTATTAATATTTTGTAGTTATTTTAAATCTTGAAAAATATTAAGAAAATAATATAGTTTTGTTTTAAATAATTAGTCTTATTTTAGTAGCTATTTTGCTTACATAGGACTAGTTAAGCAACGTTTTCCTATTTCTCGGGTCCGGGCAAAAGAATAATATTGGGGTTCAAACTACCCGGTTTTAGGCCTAATTTCGGACCTAACCCATAATAAACCGTGTCCAGGACACATGGGTAACCCCACCACGCGTGGGGACATAAACCTTGAACCCCACCACGCGTGGGGCTCATTTTTCTTGGCAAAACATTACAAAACACGGACAAACACATTTGACAAAGGGAGGACTTTTGTTGCTCTTTCTTCTTCAAAAGAAGAAAGTAAAAGAACCTACTGTAAAAAAGCTCCGACCATCACTTCCCCGCGTCGTGACCCACCTCCAACAAACCATCGCCTTCCTCCTCCTTGAATCCGCCATTGTTGCCGTTGCGAGCTCCGCCATCGTCGACCACTGACCACCAAGCTTCGTCGCACTCCCCGTCCATCAAAACCACCAAACCAGTCGCCCTCACGTCCAAAAACCAGCTCAACATCACCACCAAACGTCACTGCCCAAACAGCCCGTCGCACTCCCCTCGTCGACAACCGTCTGAACCAAACAACCCCTACTCACCCGTCGTCAACCTCCAAGCAGTCCGCCACTAGCAACCTCCATTACCACCATCGTCAAAAAACCACCCAACACCACCCGTCCCCTCCAACTCCGTCAACTGCTCACGACCACTGCCCCAAACACCACCCTAACACCACCACAAACAGATTTCTCCACCTCCAGTCGCACCCCCCAACGTTCGAAGCCCAGCAACCTTTCGTCGCCACCCTCTCGCGTCCAAACTTCGAAACGCCACCACCCCACGTTCGTCGACCACCAGCTTCCCCCCCGTTGCCACTGTACTCCGAAACCACCACCCACAGCGTCCAAACATCACGTCGCAACCAGTTCCCCCCAATGCCTGAACCTAACCAAACCCTACCCCAAAACCACCTGCCGAGCAAAAAAATCCAGCCACCCTCGTCGTCACCCCCCCTCGTCGGAACGTAGGCAGCTGTTGCTGTGTTCTTCTACCCCGTCACTGTCCCTCGACCCCTCCTGCTTCATCTTTTCGCACCAAGCTGCTGGGTCGAGAAAGGTCAGTAGCAGCGAACATGGCGGATTGTTAGTACTTGTGGGTCCGAGTTTTCTATTTCCGTCGAGGTCCGGCACGTCGAGGTGTTTGTCCGAGGTTCCGTCGTTGTTCAGTGAGATCCGGTTTGAGTTCCGTCGGGGGCGCTATTTGTCGTTCTAGGTGTGCCGAGGTTCGAAGGTTAGTGTTCTTCGTCCTTTGTTTCATTGCGTTCGATTCGCATATTATGGTTTAAGATGAATGTCAACAATGCAATTTTCGTTTCTTTGTTAAAAATGTTCATCTTATGATTAGTTACTGCATATGTTTAAAGTAAATGAGAGAATATATCGTGGGTTTAAGTTTTTACGAGAATGTTTACTTCTATGCATATGTTCGTGTTTATTAAGGGAACAACTTGACATCCAGTGAATTGTTGCGAATGTATGTACTCACGTGTATTATGTACTCTCGTTGCAATAAGTATGTGGACGTCTGAATGAAAAATCATGACTACTGGCGTTAAAGCCATATTTCTCATTTTTAGTAATAGAAGTTGGATTTAATAACAATAACAATACGCTAGCAAAGTTGGGATTAATAGGAGCCTTATTAAAATATTTAGATTCTGGGACGGGCCGTTTAGCAAATTTCACGGCCTTACCAAAAAAAAATAACAATGCGCTAGTTGCTTTAGGCGCGCCTTTAATAATGTTATCTCCCTAAACTTGGGTGCACATTTATGTGACCCAAATCCAAATCTCAACGGAGTCGAAATATGTCTCTAGTCACGGGCGCATTGATTGTGGCGTGGCCCGAGATGTATTTCCATGACGTTGCAAATTCTTTAAA
The DNA here is from genome assembly GCF_000393655.2 of Nicotiana sylvestris. Lineage (NCBI taxonomy): Eukaryota > Viridiplantae > Streptophyta > Magnoliopsida > Solanales > Solanaceae > Nicotiana > Nicotiana sylvestris. Next base: position 5,555,899 of record NC_091067.1, on the reverse strand, counting down.
AAATAAGAACGAGATGAGCCTCGCCGAGTAAAAATACAAATTGCGGGGCCCTCAGTAAATACTTGTTTAAAATTACTTAGAATTCAGGAGGGTCGTTTAGCGAATTTCACGGCCTCCGCAAAATAATAACGCGATAGTCTCTTTAGGCGCGTGTTTAATAATTTACTTTCTTAAGCTCGGGTGTGCATTTCATGCGACCCAAATCCAAATCCCAAAACGTCAAATAAAATATGTTCCGGATTGTGGGCGCATTTCATGTGACGCAGTCCAAAGACATATGTTTTAAGCGACGTTCACATTCTTGTAAAAACAATAATAATAAAGCGGTTAAAAGATAAAATTTGCACATAAGTTCATATTGTATTTAAAATCAGATAATCAAGCCAAATATAACAGTTGAGCGACCGTGCTAGAACCACGGAACTCGGGAATGCCTAACACCTTCTCCCGGGTTAACAGAATTCCTTATCTAGATTTCTGGTACGCAGACTGTAATATAGAGTCATTCATTTCCTCGATTCGGGATTAAAATTGGTGACTTGGGACACCCTAAATCTCCCAAGTGGCGACTCTGAAATAAATAAACAAATCCCGCTTCGATTGTCCTTTAATTGGAAAAAACTCCCCTTGTGCCCCCGCGGGCGCGGAAAAAGGAGGTGTGACACCTATGCGCCTGGAGAGTCGAGCCATGCCCCTCCTAGTTCACCTATCTTCACCTCCCAGAAAACAGTTGTTGAGGAATCATTTGCAAAGTTAAACATTCAAAAGGAAAAGCAATCTACTTCAGTTGCGGCGTTATTTGTCCAACAATTGCAAGACATGATAACAAACACCATCAGAGCTCAATATGGCGGACCATCACAAAGTTTGTTGTACTACTCTAAACCTTATACTAAGAGGATTGATTGTTTAACCATGCCCACCAATTATCAACCACCAAAGCTGCATCAATTTGATGGTAAAGGGAACCCAAGGCAACATATTGCCCACTTTGTCGAGACTTGTAGTAATGCTGGAACGCATGGTGACCTTTTGGTAAAATAATTTGTTCTTTCTCTGAAAGGGAACGCATTTGACTGGTATATTGACTTGGAGCCCGAGTCCATTGATAGCTGAGAGCAACTTGAGAAGGAATTCCTCAATCGTTTTTACAGTACCCAAAGAACTGTAAGCATAATAGAGTTGACAGGCACCAAGCAAAGGAAGGACGAGCCCGTGGTGGATTACATTAATCGTTGGAGGGCATTAAGTTTGGACTGCAAAGATCGCCTTTCAAAGATATCTGCTATGGAGATGTGCATTCAAGGAATGCACTGGGGCCTTTTGTACATTCTACAAGGGATCAAACCGCGAACTTTTGAAGAACTTGCAACACGAGCGCATGACATGGAGTTAAGCATCGCAAGTCATGGAAAGGCATCTCCATTTGCTGATCAAAAGGAGTTCAAGAAAAATGTTGCATCAAAGAACCAAACCAAAGAAGCAATGGTGGTGAAAGCAACTTCTGTGAAGGTCACTACTAAGCAAAAAGTGAAGGAGGATAAGACCCCGATCAATATCCCAAAGAGGAGAAGCGCCGTCCCACCTTAAAGGAATTGTAGGTGAAGGTTTATCCATTTCCAGATTCAGACCCACAATCCTTGATGAACTGCTGGACAAGAAAGTCATCGATCTCTTTGAATCAAAAGGCCAGAGGAAATTGGCAAAGTTGGCGATCCAAAATACTGCAAGTTTCATCGCGTCATTAGCCACCCTACAGAGAAATGCTTCATCTTGAAGGAGAAAATTATGGCTCTTTTAAGTGAAGGAAAAATCATCATAGACATGGATGAAACGGCAGAAGCAAATCATGCAAGTATCGCACTCAAGGAAAAGAAGTGTTCAAAGTTGCATAACGTGTCAAGCACTGCCTTCTTACAATTTGGAAGTTTCGAGCCCGTTGAAGTTGATCTTCCAAGGAAAACTCTTAAAGGTTAACTAGAGCTAGACAATCACTCCAAAGACAAAGACGATGAGGGTTGGATTCTAGTCACTCACAAGAAGTGAAAATATCAGGCAGTTTTGAGGCTACGAATTACTAATTCAGGAGCGATGATGAGCAATGCAGATAGGCTACAATCACTAAGAAATATCAAATCTTCTACTAGAAAGAAGATTAACAGTACCTTATTGCCGAAGTTCCGAAAGCCCATCACATTGCATGAATTCGTTCCGGGAAAATTCCTTCATGGAGATCACGTTAGTGCAACTCATGTAGTTTCTAGTACTGACGAAACAAAGGAAAGCAACGATGAGCTTGCTCCAATGAAAACACATGAACATCGTGATAACAAAAAAGTTGTCCCATGTTGTGCAACAATTTCATTCATAGATGATGACTTACTACTAGGGTCAAAGCCACATAACAGACCTTTGTTTATTATAGGGTCCATTCGGGAACAACATCTCAATCACATACTTGTTGATGATGGTTTGGATGTCAACATCATGCCAAAGATGGTGCTAAAAAAGTTTGGGATCTCTATCGATGAGCTATCCAAAAGTAACCTAACAATCCAAGGTTTCAACTAAGGAGGACAACGAGCCATAGGTATGATCCGCGTAGGATTATCCATTGGTAAGATGAAATCAAACACCCTGATTCACGTCATAGATGCTAAAACATCATACAACTTGTTGCTTGGACGTCCTTGGATTCATGAGAATGGGGTGGTATCATCTACTTTGCATCAATGTCTGAAGTACAGAAGAGATGGTGAGATAGTCAAAATTGATGCAGACATCAAGCCTTTCACTGAGACGGAGTCATACTTTGCAAACGCAAAATTTTACCTAGATTCTTGTGAACCGAAAGTGGAGAAACCATCATCAGATGACGAAGCTGATGTCAAGTCAGAAGAGGAAAATGAGTCTCAATGGACTACTACCAAGCTGCCTAAGAAGGGAACGAAAGAAGTCTCCATTAAGCTATCATCATCTGAAGGTGACATACAGACAAAGACTGAGGAGCATTTGGTTTTTTGCTATGTTCCACGTGAGCGTCGAAAGAAAGGGCAATCTTTGCTACAGGAATGTACCCCAAAGAAGCAAATGAGTCACAAAGATATCCAACATTTGAAGGAGCATATGACTATCCCAGTTGCAAAAATCCCATCCGTGACGGGTGAGTCTGCTAAAGGCAATCTCCAAACTGAGAAGATAAAAGGGAACTTTGATCCTAAGGCCTTCATACTGCTTGAAAAGTATGGTTATGACTTCTCCAATCCATCACAACTAGGAGAACTCAAATACGAAGTCACTGGTGAAAAGATACATGGGCTCAATGAGTCCCAAATGAAGTTGAGAAAGCAAGGGCACTACGTCACCACTCCAAAGTATGGATTAGGATTCAGTTTGGCAGAGCCTCTTCGAATTTCATCTATAAGAAGCAAAAAGATAGCTTCATCACAATACACCTTGGTAGAGGAGATGAAGGAAGTTAAGGGCAAGAAAATAAAACAACAGACTTTAGTGTTCGATCGCATTGGAGGCTCAACCCCTCGGGTTTCGGTGTTTGAAAGGCTAAGTCACAAAGGTGAACGTGTATCTTCCAAACATCTAAAGGAAGTTTTCACTACCTCAAAGACCTTCGTCTTTTGTCTCTTGGGAACCATAAGGAAGTCACCATCTAGAAAGATACTGGCAAAACAAAAGGATCAAATCCATGAGGAGCGGGATCATTTTGAAGTTGTTGCTGACAAAGAAATCTGTAGTGCTTTCCCATCACGTATGGAGAGGAAGTCTATTTTGTCAATATCCACAGATGGTCCACTGAAGGTGCAAAGGAGAACCATTTTTTACACTTGCCAGGCTCGTAAAGAAGTAGAGAAAGAGAAAGAAGCCATGCCGACTATCCAAGGAAGCCAAATAGAAAAGTCAGACTTTGTGGAAACATCCTATCACAAACTATGAAAGATATCCCATGCCTTGACGTTGATGATGAAGTACACGAGGCTCCCCCTCAACTAGAAGATGGCGGACAATCAACGGTGGATGAGCTTAAGGAACTCAATTTAGGCACTCCGGAAGATCCACGCCCCACCTTCATTAGTACGCTTCTTACGCCTCAAGAAGAGGAGGAATACTCCAAGTTATTGATTGAGTACAAAGATTTCTTCACTTGGTCGTATAAAGAAATTCCTGGTTTAGTCCTAACGTAGTCGTTCATCATTTAGGGATCAAAAGTAGAGCACGCCCTGTGAAGCAATCACAACGCATGTTTCAACCCGAGCTTGTATCACAAATTGAAGTCGAAATCAACAAGCTCATCAAGGTGGGGTTTATTCGAGAGGCAAAGTACCCATCATGGATATCGAATATTGTACCTGTCAAGAAGAAGAATGGTCAAATACGTGTTTGTGTTGACTTTCGAGACCTAAACAAGGCATGTCCAAAAGATAACTTCCCGCTACCAATTATTGAACTCATGGTTGATGCTACAACAGGGCATGAAGCTATGTCATTCATGGATAGGTCCTCCGGATATAATCAAATCAAAATGTCTCCAAAAGATGAAGAGTGTACTATTTTTCGAACTCCAAAAGGGATATATTGCTACAAGGTGATGCCCTTCGGTATGAAGAATGTTGGTGCCACTACCAACGTGCGATGTAAAACATCTTTGATGACATGCTTCATAAGAGGGTTGAATGCTACATCGACGACTTGGTGGTGAAGACGAAGAGTAGGCGTTAACACCTTGAAGACCTTCGAATTGTTTTCGAAAGGTTAAGAAAATTCGACCTGAAGATGAATCCACTAAAGTGTGCATTTGGAGTTACCTCAGGAAAGTTTTTTGGCTTCATTGTGCGTCATAGTGGAATTGAAGTTGATCCTGCAAAGATTGACGCCATCCAAAAAATTCCTAAGCCAAAGAACTTGAGGGAGCTTCGAAGTCTCCGAGGAAACTTAGCATTCATCTGGAGGTTCATCTCTAATCTAGCCGGATGGTGTCAACCCTTCAATCATCTATTGAGGAAGGATATCCCCTTTCATTGGGATCAGTCATGTCAAAATGCTTTTGAAAGCATTAAAACATACTTGATGAATCCACCTGTGTTAGGGGTGCCAATGCTTGGGAAGCCATTGATACTCTACATCGCGGCACAAGAACGTTCACTTAGAGTACTACTTGCTCAAGAGAATGAGGAAGGAAAGGAAAAAACCTTGTACTACCTTAGTCGAACTCTGATAGGAGCTGAGTTGAACTATACGCCTGTTGAGAAAATATGCTTAGCGTTACTTTATGCAATAAAGAAGCTAAGGCATTATTTTGAAGCATACACCATCAAAATCATCTCTCGAGCAGATCTCGTGAAGTTTGTGATGACTCGACCTGTTCTTTCTGGATGCCTAGCAAGATGGTCCTTATTGTTTATCCAATATGAGATCACATACACACCACAAAAAGCTGTGAAAGGACAAGCACTAGCCAATTTTCTGGCTGATCACCCTCTTCTGGCAGAATGGGAGCTTTCGGATGAGTTTCCAGATGAAGACGTTTTGTTCATCGAAGAATTGCCACCATGGACAATGTTCTTTGATGGATCTGCATGTCGTAATCGTGCGGGGGCAGGTGTTGTGTTGATCTCTCCAGAAAGACAAGTCTTGCCATTCTCCTTTGTTTTAGGTGAAACATGCTCCAACAATGCTGCAGAGGACCAAGCTTTGATCGTCGGCCTCGAAATGGCATTAGAAATGAAGATTCTATGGTTGGAGATCTATGGCGACTCTAAGCTGATCATCAACCAACTTTTGGGGAGTTACGAGGTAAAAAAGGAAGATCTATTGTCATACCATAAATATGCTTCTGGTTTACTAGAAAAATTCGACCGAGTGTTCTTAAACCACGTCCCAAGAGAAGAAAATCGCAAGGCTGATGCTTTGGCTAACTTGGCCACGACGATGGCACTTGGAGAAAATGAGTCAACAAAGGTATATGTGTGTCATCGATGGGTTATTCCTAGACTTCCGGATCTTCAAGTCAACGAAAGCCATCATACGTTTGTTCGAGTGATTGAAGAAGAAGATTGGAAGCAACCATTGATAGAGTACCTTAAACATGGAAAGTTACCTGAAGATCAGCGATAAAGAACAGACATCAAACGAAGAGCACCACGATTCATCTTCTATAAGGGGACATTGTTTCGCTGCTCTTTTGAAGGACTATTCTTGCGATGTCTTGATAAAGAAGAAGCCCGCCAAGCGATGGAGGAAGCACATTCTGGCTCATGTGGAGCACACCAATCTGGTCCCAAGCTCCATTTTCGCATCAAGAGGATGGGCTACTACTGGGCGACAATGGTGAAGGATTGCATGGATCATGCAAAAAGATGTCAAGCGTGTCAATGTCAAGCGTGGCTTTATGGCCTTTTGATGCATGGGGACTTGATGTTGTTGGACCACTTCCAAAGTCATCAAAGGGACATATGTACATATTGGCCGCTACGGACTACTTCTCTAAATGGGCGGAAGCTGTTCCATTCAAGCAGGTGAAAAAGGAAATCGTTGTTGATTTTATCAAGTCATATATAATTTTTAGGTACGGCATACCAAGATACATAATCACTGATAATGGAACGCCATTTGACAACAAGCTCGTGAAGAGTCTATGCGAGAAGTTCAGTTTCAAACAACATAAGTCTTCAATGTATAATGCACCTGCCAACGGCCTTGCTGAAGCTTTTAACAAGACGCTTGGTAACCTTTTGAAGAAAGTTGTTGCAAAGAACAAGAGAGACTGGCATGAGAGAATTGGTGAAGCTTTGTGGGCATACCGGACAACCTTCAGAACTGCTACACAAGCAACTCCTTACTCTTTAGTGTATGGCGTAGAAGAAGTCCTACCGTTGGAGCAACAAATTCCATCATTACGGATAGCAATCCAAGAAGGGCTCACGTCCGAAGAGAATGCTCAACTTCGCCTAGCAGAGTTAGAGGCATTGGATGAGAAAAGATTGGAAGCGCAACAAAAATTGGAGTGTTATCAAGCTCGACTAGCTAGAGCCTTCAACAAGAAAGTGTGGCCACAATCATTCCAAGTGGGAGACTTAGTCCTAGATGTTCGATGACCCATAATCCTCAACAAACGCATAGGCGACAAGTTTACCTTAAAATGGGATGGGCCATATATTGTGAAGGAAGCCTATTCAAGTGGCGCATATAAAATTGTTGATAAGGATGGTCTCAGAGTTGGTCCGATCAATGGAAAAGTTCTAAAGCAGTACTTCCCATGAAAGTCACCTACGCTCCTCTACGTACAAGCCTAAACTACAAGTCATGACGCTCCTCGACGTACGAGCCTAAACTGCAAGTCATGATGCTCCTTGATGCATGAGCCTAAACTGCACGTTGCTACACTCCTGGCCCGCATGAGTTTAACTGTGTACGACCAAAAAAACAAAAAAAAAAAGAAAAAAAGAGGTCTGCTAGGTTGAAAACCTAGAAAGAGGCGGCCTAGACTAAAAAAAAAGAAAAAGAAAAAAAAAACACAACTCATCTCTCTTAATTATGTTATGACTTGATCCTCTTCACCGAGGTATGTAGGCATCTTAGACTTTCATTCTAAGTTCAGTCGCATGAGTTTTAAAAAAATAAAAGTTTGGCATCATCGGATCATTACATTAATTCTTCCAAGTGTAGAGGCACATATCTATGAGCAAGAGGAGACGATTTGCATTGAAGAACTAAAGATATTTTATTGCTTTAATAGTACAAAAGTTGATACATCTAAAAATGTAGAGACAACAGGAACTAGACATTTTTCTATACAAAAGCCTAAATTATGAAGATGATCGTAAACTAGGCTTTGTTGCTGACGCGTCTAAATGCTTTTCCAAGTCTGTATGACATCTCCACATTTGATGCCATCCTCAATTGTTTGTTGAAGGTCCCAATCACCATGGGAGCCACCATTGATGAACTTCAGGACTTTCAACAAATCAAGTGCAATAGTTGATGGAGGGGTGACTCTACATCTTGTATGACACCTCGGTCTGATATCCAGACTCTTTGAGCTTCTTTGCAAGTCTGCAAAAGAAATAAATAAAGAGATAAGATTTATGAAGAATAATAGCTAAAGTTTCTATATGCAAGACTGTAGAGTCAATTTCAAGAAAACAATAACATTCATAGGGCAACTCAGAGAGTATAGAGAAGGGAAGCGAGCTCAACGGACGACGGGATCAGATTTGGAAAACTACTGCGGTCCATCCGGAAGAAGTTCTGCCCCAAAATTTTTATATGTTTTAGATTTGGATTCCTAATCTCCAAAAACACAATCCGCTTGCGATTCGTAGGCTCCTAGCTCAAGATACGATTTTTGTTGTCGGAACTGCGCGAATCTAAAAGTTTACTACAGGTAGGTCATACTTTGAAAATTTTCTGTTTCCAACTCTAAAAGAATTCGGTGATGAAATTCATATTTGTTGCATCTCTATGGGTTTAATTTTAACAGAGCAAACAGATTGTAATTTGGAGTCTCCTAGCTCAAGATATTATTTCTTTCGCCAGAACTATACGAATCTGAAAGTTACTGCAGCTAGGTGGATTTTGAGAATTTTCTATTTCCATCTAGAAAGAATTTCTGCCATTAAATTCGTATGTTTTCAGATCTATGATTTATATTCTAACAGCGCAAACGGATTGCAATTTGGAGTCTCCTAGCTCGAGATATGAATTTTTCGACAGGAGTGCGCAAAGCTGGATTGCAAGCACGACAGACATTAGGAGTAACTTCAGAATATTATTTCAGCCATTATGACAGGAATCCTACCATGTAATTTTCAGGTATGATAGGTGTCAGAGTTTTCTTTCCAATGGCACAAACGGATTGCGATTCGGACACTCCTAGCTCGAGATATCAATCTTTTGGCGAGACTGTATAATGCTGTAAAGTTAAAATGCTGGGCACATTTATCGGTTTCAAAAAAATATTGCGGCTAATTCTCAAGGAATTTGGTACTGAATGTTTTATGTATTACAGCCCATTGAGTTACGATTCTTTAGGAAGAAGCATCTTGTGATTTCATCGCTCCTGCATTGAGAAATAAATATTTTTTCAGAGACGCGCTAAGCGTTTGTTCATCAAAGTTAGAAAGGCCTACTCTAGTTGTCTTCCTCGTCAACCTGCAATGATGCAATGTGGTACATGTTGGCTCGCCAATGATGAAATATTATCTCTCCACACCTCCAAGAGTAGGGATTTTGTCTCCAAGGTTAAAAAGAGACTTCATATGCCTCTTCCGCGCCAATCCACAGGGATGAAATGTGCCACGTGCTAGCTCGTCAAGGATGAAGTACGGTCGCCTCAAGACTCTTTCTCACCAAGCCCCAAGCACGAAATGCTTCACCTAGCCTTCTTTGACAAATTGCAAGAATGGGGTGCTTCGTCACTTCTTCAATAAAATTGAAACTGGAAATTTATGAGGTACGTCTTTGGCCAAGTATAAGAAGGACATGGTCCATATGTTTGCTCGTCAAACAACAAGAAGATGAGGTTCTCCATAAAGTTCTCTTGCCAAGGTTGCAAAAACAAAACAAAAATATGATAGAGAACGGAGCTCACGGTGCTAATTGCACGAAGCTTCTTCGTTCTACGAGGATCAGTGCCAATTGCACGAAGCTCCCTATTCAGTAGCAAGTACATCGGTGCCAACGACACGAAGCTTGAAACTATGACCAAGTTTAATATCAAAACATCCATCTAAATTGTTGAAGGTTTGCGGATTCGAACTTCCTTTTTTTTGTGATGTCAATTTGTGGAAAAAAATTGTGAGAAGGAATATAGAAAAAAATATGCGAGAGAAAGGAATTACAAATGGGAAGGGTTTTGTGTATCTTCTCTCATGGTTAGCCGAACTTCTCGAATTGCAAGTTTGTACTCTTATGTGTCTGAGGCCTAGCTCTTGTACTATTTATAGAGCTTATAAGAGATGGTGTTTTACTTGGTGTGCAAGACTTCCATATTAAATAAAAAGAGAATTTTTAGTTAATTACAAAATCTCTTATTGTTTGAAGGAAAGGATTCAATCCAATAAAACATTGTATTGGGTGAAGTAATTTTGGTAACAGCTAGTGGTGTACATCAAATTTAAGGAAGGAAATTTGATTGGAGTAATAAATCAAGTGGGCTAAGATTATTACCAAATTTGACATATTGTCCTACATGGCATATTTTTACATGTTGTAAAATTGATTCTCTTTGATTAAGTCCAAGCCGCCTGACAAGGAAAAGCTACCAAACTTTGTCTCCAGATTAAATATGCAACACTGGTTATTTAATTAGAATCTGCTTGTCACTATAGTTATGCGGTTTCACATATTGCTCAATCAAAGTGCATGAGCAAGTGTTTTTGTTAGGAGACTAAGAAAATTATTATCTTCACTAGTACTTCAAGCCTCATCGCTAAGGCCCATTGTGATGACCCGGCCAGTCGTCTCATGGGTTACCACTTTGTTTCCTCTATTTCTGCTTCTTTATGCTTCGTTATCCGTATTTTGTGGTATCTAGTCGGTCGGATCGAGTCCAGAATGAGTTTGGTGAAGTTTGAGACACTTAGTCTCTTTTAAGAAGGTTTAAGTTAGAAACGTCAACCGGATATTGACTTACATGTTAGAGGGCTCAGATGTGAGTTTCGATGGTTCGATTAGCTTCGGGAGGTGATTTATGGCTTAGGAGCGTGATCGGAATTAGTTTTGGAGGTCCAGAGTAGAATTAGGCTTGAATTAGCGAAGTTGATATTTTGGCGATTTTCGGTTGATAGGTCAGATTTTGATATAAGGGTCAGAATGGAATTCCGAGAGTTGCAGTAGCTTCGTTGTGTCATTTGGGATGTGTGTTTTAGGTCATTCGGACATGGTTTGGTTGGGTTTTGATCAAAATCATGTTTCGGGAGATTTTATAAACTTAGGCTTGAATTCGATGAGTTTTGGGTAATTTGATGTTGTTTGAGGTGTTTTGATGATTGGAACAAGTTTGAATAAGGTATTGGGTCATGTTTGTGCTTTTGGTTGAGGTCCCGGGGGCCTCGGTGTGATTTCAGATGGTTAACGGAAAGAATTGGGACTTAAGAAATTTCAAAAATTCGCTGCTTCTGGTGTTTTCGCACCTGCTACTTGGGACCGCAGGTGTGGTGCCGCACGTGCGAGGGAGAAGGCCGTAGATGCGAGATTTGGGTTGAGGGTCAGGAACCGCAAAAGCAGAGTTTTGGGCCGCATCTATTCCGCAGATGCGGAAGGCGATCACAGGAGCGAATTTGGGCTGGTTAAGTGAGTTCCATAGAAGTGGACTTGTGACCGCAAATGCGGTACTGCATAAGCGGTGGAGGGGTCGCAGATGCGAAAACCCCTGGGCAGAATGTATATATATTCTTTCTTCGCGATTTTTGAAGGGTTTAACCATTTTAACTTTGGATTGAGAGCTTTTGGGCAATTTTGAAGGGAGATTTCAAGAGACCTTCGATAAGGTAATGATTTTGGACCTAAAACACACTTATATGGTAATATTTCATGGATTAGGACTAAAATATAAGGAATTAAAAGGCTAAAAATGGAAAAATTAGGGCTTGGGATTTTGAACTTTTGATTGGGGATTTGGAGGACCATTTGAGGTCATATTTGAGAACTTTTGATATGTATGAACTCGTGGTGAGATAAGGAACCCGTTGATGTAAAAAAATTTGAGTTTTAAGAAGTGGGCCCGGAGCTCGGGTTTTGCTAATTTCATGATTTTTGGTATTTTCGATTGTTTTCGCTTGGGCTTTGTTCCCTTAGCATATTGTGATGTATTCGTTCTGATTTTGGATAGATTCTACGCACGTGGAGGCCTATTCGAGGGGCTAAGGCATTGCGAGCTAGAGATTTAGCCGGTTCGAGGTGAGTAATGATTGTAAATGATGCTCTGAGGGTTTGAAGCCCCGGATTGCATATTGTAGTGCTATATTAAGGTGAGACACAGGCTTGATGACGAGCGTGGGTTCGTGCACTATTGGGGATTGTGACTTGGTCCGTTCCGATTGATGATTTTACTGCGTATTTGACTGAACCTTATTTGTTATCATCATGACTTGGGCTGATTGCCATATTTGGGCTTCGTGCCAACTACTTGAACCCCTTCGGGGATTTTTATCACTATTTCCTTGCTGTTTTGACTTATTTCTTGAACTCAGTCATGCTATTTTCCACTGTCTTACTACTCAGCCACTTTTACTCAGATTTGAGACTTAAATGATATTTTAAATGATGTTTTGGGCTGAGAAATACTGTTTTACTAATGCCCGAGGGGCTTGTGATGATTTTTGAACTGAGTAAGGCCGAGGGCCTAGATGTAAGAATACACTGATACTGATATGAGGCTGAGGGCCTGATATACATATATACGCCACGAGGTGGCTTCATTGATATGCGGCCGAGGGCCTAGATTTGATGCCACGAGATGGCTTGACATTTCACTTGGGCCGTAAGGGGCCCCTCCCGGAGTCTGTGCACCCCTAGAGAGCGCGGGTACCCATTGTGATGTGAGATTGAGCCCGAGGGGCTGGTATTATTCTAAGATTGAACCCGAGGGTCTGGTACTATTTTGAGATGTTGCCCGAGGGGCAGATTTGTTGATACTGCGCCCGAGGGGCGAACTTCTATCTGTTTACTCTACATTACTTACTTGAAAATTATCTGTTTTACCTGTTGAAAGGAGATTTTACTTGATTTCTCGTTGGTTTACTGCTTTCAAATGATGTTTTACTGCTTCATTATAGAATGCCTTGTACTTTTCATATTTTTTTACTTTCAGTCATTATTTATATTTATTACTCATTGGGTCGGAGTACTCACATTACTCCCTGCACCATGTGTGCAGATTCAGGCATAGCAGGTCCCGCTCCTGAGTGCTGATTTTCCCCAATCCAGGCGGTGTTTTCGAGATTACGAGGTAGTTGTTGGCGTCCACAGCCCCCGTGTCTCCCTTATCTTATTATTTCTATGTTCTTCAGTTGTACCAGATATTGTATTTAGTAGACTGATATCAGGATTCATAGTTGCTCATGACTTGTGACACCCCGGTTAGGGCTGTGTCGGGTTGGATATTCCGCACCTTTATCAGTATTTTCTGCTGTTTAGTATCACTTAATCATGCTTATATTGTTTTCATGTTAATTAACTGCTTAAAATTAGGAATTTGGTTAAATTGGCTAGCCTTGTCTTTACGAGATGCGCCATCATGACCGTGTTCGGGGTTAGGGTCGTGACAAGTTAGTATCAGAGCCAGGTCTCGCAAGTCATGAGCAGGTTTAGTAGAGTCTCGCGGATCGGTACAGAGACATTTGTATTTATCCTCGAGAGGCTGTAGAATCTTTAGGAAAAAACTTCATATTCTTGAAATTCTTGTCGTGCGAACTTGTTGATCCGAGTACTAAACTTCTGATTCTATTCTCTCATAGATGGTGATGACACGAGCTAACGGACGGGGTGGACGACCCCTAGTGCCACCAGCTGAGACCACTAGAGGCCAAGAATGCAGCCGTGGTAGTGGCAGAGCAGAGCAGCGAGGGCAGCACCTGTTGACTCACCAGCTGCCCCAGCTCAAGATCAGGCTCCAGCAGCACCAATTCAGGCATCAGCTGTGCCTATCGTGATTCTGGGTCTTCAGGAGGCCTTGGATTAGATCTTATCAATTTGCACTGGCCTGGCTCAGGCAGTTTCAGCCACCACAGCAGCAGTTGCTTCACAGGCCGATGGAGCAATCAGACCCCCGCTGCTCGCACACCTGAGCAGGTAGTGCAAAGACTTCAGACGCTGGGGGCACCTCCAACCCAACTGGTTGTACTAGCTCAGGATTTTGTTATGCTAGTTATGTTGGATGATGAGCAGCATCAACTTGAGAGGTTTGGTAGACTCCAACCTCCGACATTCAGCGGGGCAGAGGGAGAGGATGCCCAGGGTTTCTTTGATAAGTTCCAGTGGATGCTCCGTACAATAGGGATTCTTGAGTCTACTGGTGTGGCATTTACCACCTTTCAGGTTTTTGGGACTGCCTTCACTTGGTGGGAGGCGTATGAGAGGCGTAGGCCTGTTGGTGCAGCACCCCTTACTTGGCAGCAGTTCTCTGTTCTCTTCCTGGAGAAGTATGTGTTGCAGTCCCGTAGAGAGGAGCTGCGTAGGCAGTTCGAGTGGCTGCGACAGGGGGATATGACTGTGTCACATTATGAGTCGAGGTTTTCTGAGTTGGCTCGTCATGCCATCTGGATGGTTCCGACGGATCGAGAGATGATCAGGAGATTTGTTGATGGCCTTACTTATCATCTCCGTATTCTTATGACCAGATAGAGAGTGATGGGTGCTACCTTCGAGGAGGTTGTTGATATCGCCCGTGAGATTGAGACTGTTCGCCGTCAGGAGCGAGAGAAGAGGAAGGCCAAGAGGCCTCAAGGATCGGGCAGTTATAGTGGTGCTCCTTCGAGGGGCCAGTTTCAGCATGGTAGAGGTCGTTCATTCAGTCCTGCTCATTCAGCTCGCCTAGGTTATCGTGGGGCATCTTCAGGTCATGGTTATCATGGATCTCAACAGGGCCAGTCATCACTCAGCGCTTTTTCAGCTCAGAGTGCATCTCGTGCTCCATCAGATCAGGGTTCTTCGATGCCGAGTACATCTGCTAGTCCCTCCGGTGCGAGGGGTTCCCTTCAGTCCCCTTCTCCAGCACCTGGGAGTTGTTTTGAGTGTGGCGAGATGGGCCACATGTGGAGGTAGTGTCCTCGTCGTGTTGCTAGTTTGTCCCAATAGAGGGGCCAGTCTTCAGCTTCAGTGCCAGTTTCTTTACCACCACCCGCTCAGCCAGCTACGGGTGGGGGTAAGTCAATCAGGGGTCGCCCTAGAGGGGGAGGTCGATCGGGGGGCGGTCAGGCCCATTTTTATGCACTCTCGGGAAGACCTGACGCCATTGGTTTAGATGTTTTTATCACAGGTATTGTTTCAGTCTGCCACAGAGATGCCTCTATATTATATTATCCCGATTCCACCTTCTCTTATGTGTCATCATACTTTGCTCGTTATTTGGGTATGCCCCATGAGTTTCTTACTTTACCTGTTCATGTATCTACCCTGGTGGGCGATACTGTTGTTGTGGACCGTGTGTACCGGTCATGTGCGGTGACTATTGGGGGTCTGGAGACCCGAGTGGATCTATTGCTATTGAGCATGGTATATTTTGATGTCATTTTGGGCATGACTTGGTTATCTCCGTGTAGTGCTATTCTGGACTATTATGCTAAGACAGTCACTTTGGCTATGCCGGGTGTGGCGTGGATCGAATGGCGTGGTGTGACTGATTATGTTCCTAGCAGAGTGATCTCTTTCTTGAAGGCCCAGCGTATGGTTGGGAAGGGTTGTCTTTCATATCTAGCGTTTGTGAGGGATGTCGGAGCTGAGACTACCAGTATTGATTCTGCTCTAGTTGTGAGGGATTTTCCCGATGTGTTTCCTGCAGACCTACCGGGCATGCCACCGGATAGGGATATTGATTTTGGTAATGACCTAGTGCTGGGCACTCATCCTATTTCTATTCCGTCGTATCGCATGGCACCAACGGAGTTGAAGGAATTGAAGGAGCAGCTTCAGGAGCTCCTAGATAAGGGGTTCATTCGGTCTAGTGTGTCACCTTGGGGTGCGCCGGTTCTGTTTGTGAAGAAGAAGGATGGCACAATGAGAATGTGCATTGATTATAGGCAATTGAACAAGGTAACAATTAAGAACAAGTATCTTTTGCCTCGCATTGATGATTTATTTGACCAGCTTCAGGAGCGAGGGTGTTCTCCAAGATTGATCTCCGTTCGATTTATTACCAGTTGAAGATCAGGGATTCAGATATTCTTAATACGGCTTTCAGGACCCGATATGGTCATTATGAGTTCCTTGTTATGTCTTTTGGGCTGACCTATGCCCCAGCAGCGTTCATGCATTTGATGAATAGCGTATTCTGACCTTATCTTGATTTGTTTGTCATAGTATTCATTGATGATATTCTGGTGTACTCGTGTAGTCAGGAGGAGCACGCAGAGAATTTGAGAGTGGTATTACAGAGATTGAAGGAGGAGAAGCTTTATGCAAAATTCTCCAAGTATGAGTTTTGGCTCAGTTCAGTGGCTTTCTTGGGACATGTGGTGTCTAATGAGGGTATTCAGGTTGATCCGAAGAAGATAGAGGCGGTCCAGAGTTGGTCTAGACCGTCCTCAGCCATAAAGATTTGCAGTTTTCTTGGTTTGGCAGGCTATTATCGCCGGTTTGTTCAGGGATTCTCATCTATCGCATCGCCCTTGACCAAGTTGACTCAGAAGGGTGCTCCATTTGTATGGTCGGATGAGTGTGAGGAGAGTTTTCAAAAGCTCAAGACAGTTTTGACCACAGCTCCAGTGTTGGTTTTGCCATCAGCTTCAGGTTCCTATACTGTGTATTGTGATGCTTCGAGAGTTGGGATTAGTTGTGTGTTGATGCAGGAGGGTAGAGTTATTGCTTATGCTTCTCGTTAGTTGAAGCCCCATGAGAAGAACTACCCCGTTCATGATTTGGAGTTGGTTGCCATAGTACACACATTGAAGATTTGGAGGCATTACTTATATGGTGTATCTTATGAGGTGTTCACTGATCATCGCAGTCTTCAGCATTTGTTCAAGTAGAAGTATCTTAATTTGAGGTAGCGGAGATGGTTGGAGTTGCTTAAGTACTATGATATCACTATATTGTACCATCCGGGGAAGGCCAATGTGGTGGCCGATGCTTTGAGCCGAAAGGCAGTGAGTATGGGGAGTTTGGCATATATTCCAGTTGGGGAAAGACCTCTTGCAGTTGATGTTCAGGCCTTGTCCAATCGGTTTGTAAGGTTGGACATTTCGGAGCCCAGTCGGGTGTTGGCTTGTATGGTTTCTCGGTCTTCCTTATATGATCGCATCAGAGAGCGCCAGTATGATGATCCGCATTTTCTTGTCCTTAGGAACAGAGTACAACATGATGATGCTAGAGATGTGACCATTGGTGATGATGGAGTATTGAGGATGCAGGGCCGGATTTGCGTGACCAATGTGGATGGGCTTCGAGGGTTGATTCTGGAGGAGGCCCATAGCTCGCAGTATTCCATTCATCCGGGTGCCGTGAAGATGTATCAGGATTTGAGGCAGCACTATCGGTGGAGAAGAATGATGAGGGATATTGTGGGATTTGTAGTTCGGTGTCTCACTTGTCAGCAGGTGAAATATGAGTATCAGAGGCCCGGTGGCTTCCTTCTGTAGATGGTTATTCCTGAGTGGAAGTGGGAGAGGATCAATATAGACTTCGTTGTTGGACTCCCACGAACTCTGAAGAAGTTCGATGCTATTTGGGTGATTGTGGATCGGTTGACCAAGTCCACACACTTCATTCCTGTGTGTACTACCTATTCTTCAAAGCGGTTGGCAGGGATCTATATCCCAGAGATTGTTCGTTTGCATGGTGTCCCAGTTTCCATCATTTCAGACAGAGGTACTCAGTTTACTTCGCAGTTTTGGAGAGCCATGCAGAGAGAGTTGGGTACTTAGGTGGAGTTGAGCACAGCTTTTCATCCTCAAACGGACGGGCAGTCCGAGCGTACCATTCAGATATTGGAGGACATGTTGCGTGCTTGTGTCATTGATTTCGGAGGTTTATGGGATGAGTTCCTACCGCTTGCAGAGTTTGCCTATAACAACAGCTACCAGTCGAGAATTCAGATGGCTTCATATGAGGCTTTGTATGGGAGGCGGTGTAGATATCCAGTTGGTTGGTTCAAGCCCGGTGAGGTTAGGCTATTGGGGACTGATTTGGTTCAGGATGCTCTGGAGAAGGTGAAGGTGATTCAGGAAAGGCTTCGTACAGCACAGTCGAGGCAAAAGAGTTATGCTGATAGGAAGGTTCGAGATGTGTCCTACATGGTTGGCGAGAAGGTTCTGTTGAAGGTTTCACCCATGAAGGGTGTTATGAGATTTGGGAAAAAAGGGAAATTGAGTCCTCGGTTCATTGGGCCTTTTGAGGTGCTTCGGAGGATTGGGGAGGTGGCTTATGAGCTTGCTTTGCCACCCAGCTTGTCGAGTGTGCATCCGGTATTTCATGTTTCTATGCTCCGGAAATATATTGGGGATCCATCTCATGTTTTGGACTTCAGCACGATTCAGTTGGATAATGATTTGACCTTTGATGTGGAGCCAGTAGCTATTTTGGGTCATTAGGTTCGGAAGTGGAGGTCGAAGGATATAGCTTCAGTAAAGTGCAGTGGAGAGGTCGGCCCGTAGAGAAGGCTACCTGGGAGACCGAGCGGGAGATGCAGAGCAGATATCCTCACCTATTTGAGGCTTCAGCTATGTTTCTTGACTCATTCGAGGACAAACGTTTGTTTAAGATGGGGAGGATGTGGGTTACCGCTTCGTTTTCCCCATTTCTGCTTCTTTATGCTTCATTATCCGTGTTTTGTGGTATCGAGTCGGTCGGATCGAGCCCGGAATGAGTTTGGTGAAGTTTGAGATATTTAGTCTCTTTTAAGAAGGTTTAAGTTAGAAAAGTCAACCGGATGTTGGCTTACGTGTTAAAGGGCTCGGATATGAGTTCTGATGGTTCGGTTAGCTTCGAGAGGTGATTTATGGCTTAGGAGCGTGATCGGAATTGATTTTGGAGGTCCGGAGTAGAATTAGGCTTGAATTGGTAAAGTTGATATTTTGGTGATTTCCGGTTGATAGATGAGATTTTGATATAAGGTTCGGAATGGAATTTCGAGAGTTGCAGTAGCTTCGTTGTGTCATTTGGGATGTGTGTGCAAAAATTTCAGGTGATTCGGATGTGGTTTGGTTGGGTTTTGATCAAAAGCGTGTTTCGGAAGATTTTAGAAACTTAGGCTTGAATTCGATGAGTTTTGGGTAATTTGATGTTGTTTGAGGTGTTTTGATGATTGGAACAAGTTTGAATAAGGTATTGTGTCATGTTTGTGCTTTTGGTTGAGGTCCCGGGGGCTTCGGGGTGATTTCGGATGGTTAACGGGAAGAATTGGTACTTAAGAGATTTCAAAAAATTGTTGCTTCTGGTGTTTTCGCACCTGCAACTTGGGACCGCAGGTGTAGTGCTGCACATGCGAGGGAGAAGGCCACAGATGCAAGATTTGGGTTGAAGGTCAGGAACCGCAGAAGCAGAGTTTTGGGCCGCATCTGCGGAATAGCAGATGCGGAAGGCGATTGCAGGAGCAGATTTGGGCTGGTTAAGTGAGTTCCACAGAAGTGGACTTGTGACCGCAGAAGCGGTGGAGGGGTCGCAGATGCAAAACCCCTGGGCAGAATGTATATATATTCTTTCTTCGCAATTTTTGAAGGGTTTAACCATTTTAACTTCGGATTGAGAGCTTTTGGGCGATTTTGAAGGGAGATTTCAAGAGAACTTCGATAAGGTAAGAATTTTGGACCTAAAACACACTTCTATGGTAATATTTTTCTTGGATAGGGACTGAAATTTAAGGAATTAAACGGCTAAAAATTGAAGAACTAGGGCTTGGGATTTTAAAATTTTGATTGGGGATTTGGAGGACCATTTGAGGTTGGATTTGAGAACTTTTGATATGTATGAACTCGTGGTGAGATAAGGAACCCGTTGATGTAAAAATTTCTGAGTTTCGAGAAGTGGGTCGGGGGCTCGGATTTTGCTAATTTCGGGATATTTGGTATTTTCGATTGTTTTCGCTGGGCTTTGTTCCCTTAGCATATTGTGACGTATTCGTTCTGATTTTGGATAGATTCTACGTGCATGGAGGCCGATTCGAGGGGCAAAGGCATCACGAGCTAGAGATGTAGCTAGTTCGAGGTGAGTAATGATTGTAAATGATGCTTAAGGGTTTGAAGCCCCGGATTGCACATCGTAGTGCTATATTGAGGTGAGACGCACGCTTGATGACGAGCGTGGGGTCGTGCACTATTGGGGATTGTGACTTGGTCCGTTCCGATTGATGATTTTACCGCGTATTTGACTGAACCTTATTTGTTATCATCATGACTTGGGCTGATTTCCATATTTGGGCTTCATGCCAACTACTTGAACCCCTTAGGGGATTTTTGTCACTATTTCCTCACTGTTTTGACTTATTTCTTGAACTCAGTCATGCTATTTTTCACTGTCTTACTACTCAGCCACTTTTACTCAGATTTGAGACTTAAATGATGTTTTGGGCTAAGAAATACTATTTTACTAATGCCTGAGGGGCTTGTGATTATTTTCGGATGGAGTAAGGCCGAGGTCCTGAGATACATATATACGCCACGAAGTGGCTTGATTGATATGAGGTCGAGGGCCTAGATTTGATGTCACGCGATGGCTTGACATTGCGCTTGGGCCGTAAGGGGTCCCTCCCGGAGTCTGTGCACTCCTAGTGAGCGCGGGTACCCATTGTGATATGAGATTGAGCCCGAGAGGCTGGTATTGTTCTGAGATTGAGCCCGAGGGGCTGGTATTGTGCTGAGATATTTCCCGAGGGGCAGATTTGTTGATACTACACCCGAGGGGAGAACTTTTATCTGTTTACTCTACATTACTTACTTGAAAATTACCTGTTTTACCTGTTGAAAGGAGATTTTACTTGATTTCTCACTGGTTTACTGTTTTCAAATGATGTTTTACTGCTTCGTTATAGAATGCCTTGTACTTTTTGTGTTTTCTTACTTTCAATCATTATTTATATTTATTACTCACTGGGTCGGAGTACTCACATTACTCCTTGCACCGTGTGTGCAGATTCAGGCGTAGCAGGTCCCGCTTCTGAGTGCTGATTTTTCCCAGTCCAGGCGGTGTTTCAGAGACTACGAGGTAGTTGTTGGCGTCAGCAGCCCCCGTATCTCCCTTATCTTGTTATTTCTATGTTCTTCAAACAGTTGTACCAGATATTGTATTTAGTAGACTGATATCAGGATTCATAGTTGCTCATTACTTGTGACACCCCGGTTAGGGCTGTGTCGGATTGGATACTCCGCACCTTTATCAGTATTTTCTGTTGTTTAGTATCACTTAATCATGCTTATATTGTTTTCATGTTAATTAACTGCTTAAAATTGGAAATTTGGTTAAATTGGTTGGCCTTGTCTTCACGAGAGGCGCCATCACGACCGGGTTCGTGGTTAGGGTCGTAACACCCATCAAGTTTACACCGCGACAAATCTTGAAGTAGGGGGCATCTGTAGACATATAAAATTTATTGGGTCTAATCCATACAAAATTCGGATTAAATTCAATTGGGTTAAATAATTAATTTGGGCTTTACAAGTTAAATTAGTCCATTTTATTATTTTCAGGCCTAAAGTCCATTTCATCTTAATGCCCAAACTATACCATATGTCAAGTAACATGGCATATCCAGTCAAATTCCAGGACAATAAGGTGACGCCACGCGTTAAATGACGTGGCAATCCAAGTCAAAAAGCAAGAACCAACCACAGGTCGCCAAATGACAAAAATGACATGGGCCAATCAGAATCAAGCAAGTGAGTTCATATGTAGCTGGACTGTCCATCCCCTACAACTATAAATAGAGGGGTTACATAACTCTCGGAGGACATTCAGAGTTGGAGAAGAACACTCCGCAATTGGTGAATACATCCACAAACAGAGAGATCAATCATCAAGTGCTTAGTTCTTCGACAAAAGAGTGATCAACGGAGTTCTTCCTGGAGATCAACCCGTAACAACAAAGTGTTGCTCGACGTTCTTGGCGATTAAATACATCACAAGGAGGTCCGCATCATCCTACATTCGAGAAAGACGCTTCTCAAGCCCTCGAATCACAGAGAATTCTAGAGTGGAGAATCAAGGGATACATAGAATTGTACTCACAAATATTTATCAATAAAATCTCTTCTTCTTTATATTATTTTTATTGCAGTTTATTTTTTCGTCGTACGAAAATTTATTGCAAAAAGTTAAACCCATTGATTATCCATGTTTTAAGTGGATAATATGGATCTTGTGGTCCAGTCCTTCCTCGTACCCCGCATATAGCGGGAACTAATGCACCGGACTGCCAAATTCATTATCCAGCTCATTTTTAATTGATAATACGAGTGTATAACTATTTTCTTTATTCATTTTGCCACCACTAATCACGATCATCTAACAATGAAACATTTTAAGGCTATACGGCTATGGACATGCAACCAACCAAATGTATCCTTTTTGCTGTTAAAAGTCTTGACCAGTATTTAAATGGTTCTTTAGTTCCATTCATTTCTTTGCAATTTAATTAGCATATCATTATTTAATTAGAAAAGAAGCCCTCTTAATTAACACTAATACTTTTGGTGTTATCTGACAAATCATATCTTGCATAGTCGAATTGCACTTAATTATAGGATCTTATCAGCCTAACATTGATATTAAATGTTAAATTTTATAGCTACCTATAAGTGGAAAGTTGGTATTACCAAACTCACTATATTAAAAACAACCATTGAAGTTCACCAATCACTTCTATGATTGCAAAATCAGATATGTATTGCATTAGTAGGTCAAGAATGAGTAAATAGTACGGGCTAACCAGTTTCGGACCGATAATTGAAAAATATTCAGTATTTATAAAGTCATTGAAAAATAGTCACTATTTTGTTGAAACACGAAAAGTTCCAGCATAATATGTTGGATTATGGAGCTCCTGCATATAAGCTTCAAGCATATTATGTTGGAACTTCAGTACATGAAAAGTTCTAACATAATATGCGGGATCATATTATGATGGAGTTCCATCACATTATAAAATTTCAGTATATTATGCTAGAAACTCATATGTAAAATAGTCGAATTGTAGCATATTATACTGGAATATTTTCGGATTTTTAAGAGTATTTTGTTCAGATTTTATCTTTACATGAAAAGTGGCTAAATTTCGATTACTCTTGAAACTGTGGTTATTTTTCAATTATCAGTTGTAAATATGACTATTTCTAATTTTTAGATTACACTCTTAAATTTTTGTCATCCCTATTCTCCAAAGATATTGGCCCGGGGGGGGGGGGGGGATTTATTAAGTGAATATCACGATCCAAAATTCACTAGTCGTGATAGCACCTAATCCAACCCGCTAGGTAAACCAACCCTACTATCCAATTCCCGTAATATTTAATAAGGCAATTTAAACAAGAGAATTATCTAAATCTTATACACTTTTCCAAGGACTGGTAGTACAAATCATGAGCTTCTAAGAATAGAATTTACAAAGCAGATATGAAGTAAATACATCTTCTTTTTGGAAAGTACATAAACAGAGTTTTATAAATCTACGGCTACCATGAACAAGAGGCAGCTACAACCGGAACGCAGGTACATCTTCAAATCCAACAACCATCGAACACAGCAACAACAACAGACAACATCTGCACGCAGTGCAGAAATATAGTATCAGTACAATCGATCCCATGTACTGGTAAGTAACAAACCTAACCATAAGTTGAAAGTAATGGCGAGCTAGAACATGGGTCGATTCCAACACCAATAACCAAAAGCAGTTCATAACAACGTAGAGCATATAAATGAGGAAGTAACTCAGAGATATAATCTCAGTTTTTTCACAACTTTTTCGAAAATAGTTCGCTTTTCAAGAATATCAATGAAACTCAAATCCTTTACCGAAATCGTCATAAAATATGAGATAGTTTGAAAACGGTAATTTTTCTAAAAATCCTTTTCACAATAAATAAGATATTTCATTTTTTTCCAGATAACAAGTGTGAAATACCTCTCTATACCACATGTCAATGTGTGTAAAAAGTTATGAATGACGTAATACCGTACAACATGAGAAAAAATACATCTCTATGCCTGTATGTTATGTGTGTATGCTAATGCCATGTATCTTAGAGATGAATCATGTACTCATACTCTCAGAATACTCAATCTCACTGTCTCACACTTTTCACTCATCATGCTCAACCACTCGGTACTGTATATGGCCCATTTGGCACAGGAAAGATCCATCCCGGAATATATACATCACTGAACATCAGTCACTCAATAACGAGAAAGGCCAATCCGGCCCCATAGAGAAGATCCATCTCCAGGTATATAAATGCTTTGGACAAGATCCATGTCCAGGGAAGATCCATCCCTCAATATAATCAACCACGCTCACTGGGTATGTACAGACTCCGGAGAGGCTTCTTCAGCCCGAGCGCTATCACAATCCAGATGCAGGCATAAATCAATATAACATGTTGTGGCATGCAGCCCGATCCTATAAATGTCACTCATAATCAGGCTCTCAGCCTCATTCAATCATCAATCTCTCCAGTCTCACCTACGGGCTCACAATGTCATGAAGACTAACACGGAACAATGATATGATGTGCCAATGAATAATAACTGAGACTGAGATATGATATAAATGCATGAATATGACTGAGTACAAAATATCAATAAAAACTAGTGGGATGACAGCAAGAAATGACCACTATGGGTCCCAACAGTATCGGCATAAAACCGACAACCTAACAAAGATTTTGTACTCACTTGACCATTGAGTATGTTTTTGGGTTGCTTCAAGGGGATTCAAAATATAATATATAGAGGCACAAACTGAATTTTGCCTTATATACACCGTGCAATTTTCCGGCGAAGGAGGTTCGGATGAACACCCTTCCGCCCCATTAAATCCGCACATCTCATGAGAAATTCATCAATTCCATTTTAGTTAATGAAATGGGTACCATATTTTCGTCATTAAAGAATTCTCCTCAAAGACGAAATAAGATCATAATCTCTCTTCCACTAAGAAGTCTTTGAAGTATGTGTTTTAAATGGAAAAAAAATAGTTCAAGATATTGTAGGAAGAGAATGGAGAGATAATAAATAAAGTGTCCTTATTGTTATAAATATATTACATTATGGATGTTCATTTAGTACTTCGTTGTAAATAAACTTCCTAAAGAAGCTTATCCATATGGGACTCCGCCGTAAATATGTTTATCTATTTAGTACTCTATTGGAAATAAGCTTCCTGAAGAAGCTTATCACTTTGGTACCCAGTTATGGACAAACATTATCCCCGGTAGAAGATTATTCATACCGAGTACAATGAGCTTATCCTTTTAGTACTCCGTTATGGATAATCATTACCCCTAGTAGAAGATTATCTATACTGGGTATAATGAACTTATCCATTCAGTACTCCATTATGGATAAACATTGCTCTCAGTAGAAGATTATCCATATCCGGTATAATAGCAGCTTACACAGCAGCTTGTAGTAGCAGCTTGCAGTAGCAGCTTACACATCAGCTTCCTTTCTTCTATAAATAGAAGAGATTTCAATTCATTATGTACATCAGTTTGAATTCGAATAATATATCAGTTTCTCTATATACTTGTCTTTACTTTACAGTCGTTATTTCATAACACGCTATCAGCACGAGACTGTGCGATCTCGAGCAAATACTTTGAAATTATCTGAGGTACGAACTTTCTTTTTCTATATAATGTCAAATCTTTCTAAACTTAAATTTGTAGCCCTGGATATATAGGGAAAACGCTACATGTCTTAGGTGCTTGATGCTGAAATTCATATTGATGCGATGGGTATGGCAGACACCATCAAGGATAAAAATCAGGCATCAAACCAAGACCATGCCAAAGCAATAATATTCCTACGCCATCACCTTGATGAGGGCCTGAAAATGGAATATCTCACTATTAAAGATCCAGTCATACTATGGAATAATTTGAAAGATAGATATGACCACCTGAAGATGGTCGTTCTTCCACAGGTACGTTATGATTGGACTCATCTAAGGCTACAAGATTCTAAATCTATAAGTGAATATAATTATGTTATGTTCAGAATTATTTTCCAATTAAAATTATGTGGTGATAATATTACTGTTCATGATATGTTGGAGAAAACTTTCACCACTTTTCATGCCTCGAATATGCTCCTGCAGCAGCAATATCGAGAGATGGGATTTAAAAAGTATTCTGAACTTATCTCATATCTTCTTATAGCCTAGCAACATAATAGGCTATTAATGAAAAACCATGAAAGTCGACCTATTGGTTCTTGTCTATTCCCTGAAATGAATGAGACGAACTTCTACCAAGCTAGACGTGGAAGAGATCGTGGCCCCAGTGTGGTCATGGCCGTGGTCGGGAAAGAAATTTTAATCATGGTAATAATAATGCACCAAAGAACCCTCCTCACCACCAGCAGTGGAAAAGGAAGGAACAAAAGCATGAAGCGGTGCAAGCACCAAATGCAGAAAATACATGTTATAGATGTGGAGGAAAAGGGCACAGGTCACATACATGTCGTACGCCAAAGCACCTGGTTGAGCTTTATCAAGCCTCCCTAAAGAAGACAGAGAAAAATGCTTAAGCAAATTTTATTTCTGAAGATAATTTAGACTTCATTCATTTGAATGTAGCTGATTACCTTGCACTCCCAGAAGGAGAAACAAGTCATGTAATCGGTAGTGAATATGTAGAAATATAAATATTTTAATTTTTGTTGTTTGTAATAGATAGTATGGTTATGTAATTGCTGTACATAAAGAAAAATTATGATTTGATAATGATGTTTACTATAATATATCTTATTTATGTCTTTGAAGAATGTGGATAACATTATTAGATCAACTTAAACTCTAGCAGAGTTTGCAAGAAATATACAACCACCAGAAGTGGTTATATTTCATATATCTCATTGTAATTATATTTTGTTAACCACCAGAAGTGGTATATGCCTATGATCACCAGAAGTGATAATTTAAGCTTTTTATGGTTACAATTGAAGATAATCTACATAAATATTCTCTATATTAAATGCACGCCTCGATTTGCTCCTGAAGTAGTAAATATTTTAAAAGAGATTGACGCATCACAATTTGATGTGATTAATGCGCATTCAGATAATTATGTTCGATTTCCTGAAGGATGAGAACTTTGGATAATATTAATCCATTCTCTGAAGTGAATGTGACAATATTAATAAATCTGATAAATATGAACGCGCTCTTGATGTGAATATATTACAATTCACCTCCAGAAGAGGTAATATAATTGAGAGAATATATACTCAATATTTCATATTTTAAATTTGTTCCTGAAGAAGTAACACAATTGAAATTGCCTCATGAAGTAGGAAAATATTATGAAGAAGAGTTTTCTTGTGCTTAAACAATTGTTTTACATTGTTTATTTGATTGTGATTTTCTCTCATGATACCAGAAGTGTATAGAAATATTTGATAGTACAAAATATATCAACAACTCCTGAAGAGCTAACTGTTTACCTAGAAAACACATGACACCAGTAGTGTCCGATAAATATTAGATTGTGGATAATAAATGAAGGCTCTTGAAGAGTTTATATAAAAATATGTCATTCATATTATATGATTATGGTCAAAACATATGTTGTAATAAACCTAAAGTTTACTAATACAAGTAGTTATTATATTGATACTACAAATGATTGGAAGATTGAAAATCTTTATGTTTCCGCTAGAATTTAATATTACTTGTTCTGAGTTTAGCATTTATCCTGATGTTAGGGCTGTTATTGTGTGTTTTAAATTTGGGACTACGGGACGGCATCCCGGAAGATCCCCTGCACGTGATATGTTCTGAATTGAGGGTGCGGGATACCAAGAGATCCCTAGCACATGTATATATAAGTATTGAGGATACCAAGAGATCCTCGGGATACCAAGAGATCCCTCGTGTATATGATGAGGATACCAAGAGATCTTCGGGATACCAAGAGATCCCCAGTTATTATTCCTGGTTGTGAGCAGTATTTCCTTGTATTGTCTTGTTTCTGCTTTCTATTACTGCATTCATTATTTATCCTATTTAGATTCTCGCTGTAGACTTTACCTATAATGTTTTCTTTATCCTATCATTTATTATGTTTTATCTCAGTAGGGCCCTGACCTTCCTCGTCACTACCCGACTGAGGTTAGGCTTGGCACTTACTGAGTACCGATGTGGTGTACTCATGCCCCTTCTGCGCATGTTTTTCATGTGCAGATCCAGGCACCTCCACCCAGGCGCACTATCCTTGAGGCAGGGAGAGCTACGGAGACTTCGAGGTACATCTGCAGACCGAAGAGTCCTTCTTTACTCTATCTGTAGTATTTAGCCTTCTATCGTACTCTTGTTGTAGACATTTCTGGAGATTAGAGCATTTTGTTACAGTACTTCTTCTAGCTTGTGTTGTCGTGAGTTTCCAGGTTTTGGGGTGATATTGTAGACTTCCGCATTATTGAGTTGTATATGCCGATCGACAATTATAAATACAGTTTTTCTTTTAGTTGTTCAGTTTTAATTAATTATTCCACAAGTTATGTTGTTTCTCCACATTGTTAGGCTTACTTAGTCGTAGGGACTAGGTGTCATCACGACATGTTCACGGAGGACAAACTGGGGTCGTCTATACACCACTCCTTTTTATACTCTTGTTATAAACAATGCAGGAAAAGTGAATATGTTAGATAGATTAATTGTTATTGTAGTACTCAGTCATAATAAATTAGTGAAACTTATCTCCTACACCATTAACACTGTCATGCCACCAAATGCTCTAACATTAATATTCAGATAGCTATCAACCTAAGTATTAAATTTCTTAATTAAAGGAGTCCAAAAAAACAAATAGAAGGCTTAGGCGTGATTATATATGGGGAACTAAATGGAAATCCACTTGACCCACATAGGAAAACTCGACTTTCAACATAATGAACCATCTTCACACTATTAATATCAGATCGAGCACAAGGCAAATCCGAGAAAGATAACTAAAAATTCCTTTATCCCTTTCTAAGTAAAAGCATATACTAACAGGAAAGCTCTATCACGATGAGAAGACTATCTATGATTAAGTAAGCGAACATGCTCAGTCAGATGATTTTTTCTTTTTCTAAAGTAAGTTTCTATCAGGAGACTCGTAGTTTTTACTGGCAGATGATGTTTCTTATTTCTTTGTTTCACCTTTCACCTATACTTATTATCTGAACAAGATCTTTTAGATAGTGAGTTTGTATCTTTCTACCAAAGGAAGCACATTCTTCCTTTGCTCGTGCAAAACTGGTATATTGCTTACGAATAGCACATCACTTTAGAAACTTTGATTCACATATAAGAGCTTTCTAACTTAGCTCATACATAAGGATATAGTAGCTAACGATAGCACATCGTATGATAAACTTAAAAGATGTAGATAAAATTTGATAGTACAAGCAAGCATAAAGTACTAACGGTGGTCCACATTCCAAAAGGTAAAACAGAACTCCAGTTTAATTTTCCCCACGAGAGAACGGAAAGGGAGCAGACTTCAAAATGACAGTCCAGGGTATGAGAATCAGGAGATTACAACTATTACCAGTTACATTATCAACCTATCCTCATACTACCCTCCCCAGACCCCGCTTGTGAGATTACACTGAGTTTGTTGTTGTTGCTATCCCAATTCCTTAATAAAAGAAAAAGTAATTGCCCCAGGAGTTTTACAAAATTAACAAGTCTTATGATTTGATTTCTTTTTTCTTTCCCTTGTTCTTTAAAAGAAGCTTTGTGGTTCAACAATTCAAAGATAATTATTCAATATGAATACCCAATTGATGTGTTCTACAATAGCTACATCAAATGCATCTTTCATTTGCTTACCAGTCTCAACTCGACCTAATGCTCTAATAATAATGCATGTTTCCTCGCACTAATAGGATCATTAGAGTAATAAAAACAATAGTTTGAGTTGTTCTACGCAACAACTATTCCAAATATTATAAGAGCTTTCACAGTTTTACCTAATTTTTACGCAACATCTATTCCAAAAATCAAGAAAATAAGAAAGCAAAACTCACCTTATAACTGTACAACCAATGCTAATAAATTTGTGCAGGAAGAGAGAAGACTGAAAGAGACAGAAAATTGGAAGAGGAGTTGAGCAATTGTGAAAATTTGGAGGAAGAACATCATAGACGCTGTGCAAATCTGGAGGAAGGAGACAACAAATATACAGCAAAGAACTAATATAATAACATCAAACATAGTAACATAATTTGCAACATCGATTACTGGTTAGTAGTTCCTTTTTACTTTAAAAATGCAAGTAAAGAACAAGCAATTCATTAACATTGACAATCACCTAAACTTATTTATAGCTTAAAGATCATGAACCTATAGTACAGTAACATTATTTTATGAAATTATATACTAAATACAAATATGGTCTCTTTCCTTAGCCAATTATATTAGTAGAAAAGACTAAACTATTTCCAACCTTTTAATTAAATACCTGTAAGAGTAGTAAAATTTAAGAAATTATTACTGAATCTAATAAGTGGATAGCGGAAGTTAAATCACCTTGTAAAGTTGAAGACAGCAAAGGAGTGAGTCCAGGAACTAATTCAATTTTGGAATTTTGGCAGATATAATCCTAGCGATACAAAGCGGCTTTAGTTGAGAATTTACCATAACTACATTCATAACTCTCGTAATTGCCTTGGTACCCCACCCACTCGCTTTATCAATCCCTAATTGCAATATGGAAATAGAAAAAAATTGTGTTTTGGGGGTCTAGATGTGCGTGCTTTAACAAGCAATCATACTCTTAGAAACCTGTAGTTTATAATTACTTTCTTCTGTAATTAGGTATTTGTCCCAGTTTTTTCTGGAACAATGTACTCAATTCAAACAATTTCTACGTAACAGCTATTCCAAAAATCAAGAAAATAAGAAACCAAAACTCACCTTATAACTGTACAACCAACACGAACAAACTGTCCAGGAAAAGAGAAAATTGAGAGAGACCAAGGAAATTGGTAGAGGAGTTGAGCAGCTGTCACAACTTCGAGGAAGAACAGCGCAGAAATGCAAAGCTGGAGGAAGAACCGTCTGGTCGTTTGAGCGGTGCAAAAGAACGTGTCAAAACTAAAGCAGGGTTAGCACGTGGCTTAGGCCAAAAGATTTACAATTTTTCCAAAATGCCCTTGAAAAGATTTGCAATTTGTCCAAAATGCCCCTGATGACCCTAAGCTCCTCAAACCGTCCCTTATTAATATACTAGTGGAAATGGCCCGTGCTGAGCCCGAGCCCAAACTTGATAAAAATAGCAGCTTTTATTAATTTATAAAGAAAATAAATAACCTAAATGATCTTTTGGATAGCAGTAAGTTTCTTTCGATTTAGTCTTAAAAACTTGGATACATAGTAGAGCGAAGAAAATAAATTCAAGCAAAAAAAAGGGTCATACTTAGTGCTAGCCTTTCAACCCACTATTTACATTAGTTACATGACCAATATGTTTACCGGCTAACAAAAATATAAATGTACATGCCAGTAAGTCACACAAAGTGACCTGCATTGTCCATATTTTCTGCAATATTAGAAACAAAAGGACGTCAGTAACGGCAAGTAGCAAGGTATCTGGTAGCTTAAAAATATAGCGGTTGTTCTTTGCATTACCTGTCAAACACAAGCTAGCGACCTTCAAACACGTATGTACATAGCATGAGAAAGCGTATATACAACCATTTTACATAGTTATAACACCCTGCGAACAAAACAGATGTAAGATCTACAATGGTACCTTTTTTCCTTAACCAAAAAATATTTTATCAGTAAACCACAATTTATATTGAAAAACATGTTGCATAACCTTAGTCAGTTATACCAATACAAGGGAAATAAAAGTGCAAGGTAGAAAGTATAAATCAATTTAGACAAAAGAATGTCTTAAAAAACATGTACTAATAAAGTAGTACTACTTTATAAGTAATTTTTTATTAGGAATAAAAAGTGTAACGGTAGTAAATTGAATAAAATAAGTCAGTCAATGCAGCAGTTATGCAATATATTATCATAGGAACTTAGAGAATTCTTTTGTAGGCATGAACACTGGAACATTACTGATGTTTAATGAAAGGTAGTGCACTAGAAATTTAGCTAATAATGGGTTGTCAACATTATCAACACAACTATTAATTGGTCTGTCTTTTCTTTTTGGATTGCCTGCGGGAAGGCGTTCTTTGAAGATGATGAATGTGAGTGAATTAGAGCTTATGAATGAATATAGAATGGAATGGAATATGCAGTAGTTTTTTTTAATTTAAAGTTTTCTTTGAGTTGTTTGTGATTCAACTATAATCTGCTACTCATACATCAGAAATAAAAGAATTTATTCTTGAACATGAATAACAAGTTCCTAAAAGTTTATCATCTGTAAGTATGGGAAAAAGTAATGAAAAAGTAGAGATAAAGTTTATTAACCTTCATTTTTTCTTCGGGGGGGGGGGGGGGGTCTCCAGTTCAGTATGTTGCCTCTTGGTAGAAGAGCCACCTTCTGTAGTTAACGTGGTCTTCAGCTCTTCTATGGGTGTAACTTGTTCCACATTCAACTGACTGTTGTCTTCATTTTCTTTCTCTTTCTTCAGGTCAACATTTTCCAATTTAGTGTTACTGCTCTCTCCAATTTCTTTAGAAGCCACTGGTGCGGGCAATTGAAACAAATCTTCCTTCACATAGTAGGACACAATGAACAACCGCAGATCAGAAGTTCTAGAAAATATTTTTCTCAGTTGTATCTTGAAGAGTTTATAAGGAAGACGTTGTCGAACGTGTTCAAGAGGTAATGGTTGGTCCTGCGGGAGAGAAAAAGATGAATTAACACATGAAGATAGTGCACAAAAGTAATATACTCTGAATTAATTGGATGTTTTAAGCCTGTAAAGTACTTGGGATGCAGAGGCTAGAAGCTTTTATAGCCTTTATTTATCTTTTCATTAATGATGAATTTAAGAAGCCAATTGTAATATTTAAGCAGCCTAAAGGAGATGTTTTAGTTTTCGACAGGCATGTGGAAATGGAGGTATAAGCAGACATAATCAGTACTTTAGTAAGAAAATTGTTGACAACCTTTGTGCACTAGCAGTAACTAACATTGCTAAGCAGTACAAGCCAGATGATGAACTAACAGAGCAACATTGAATAGTCAAGTAATAACTTAGGGTTAACTAACATTTCACTTTATTATTTCTATTGAGCTTTGACTTTTTGATGTTCTTTTTACCTCTAAGTATGGTTTTGTCTATCTGGAAAAGCTTATCCGCTAGACCATTTAAGGTGGAGGTGAAACTTCTTTAGTTGTAATTCTTAAATTGAAATACAAACAAAATATCAAATAACTTTCTTTAAAAAAAATTCTCAACTTATTTAATTAGTGGTTATATTTTAATTAGTAGGTGAAAAAAAAGGAAGGATAAAACTTTTAGATGTTACAAAATGACAAAAATTCTTGGGAGATAATACAATATATGATTCCTACAATGAACTTTTTTGATTGATGCGAGAAAAAGAAAATTTCACTCCACCAACTTATATTTAGTGGTGAAAAGAAAAATTATGTTGAGTTCTGTTTGAATTATATTTATGTTCAATTAAAAACATAATTGAAAAAATTAAGAGCAAACTTGTTTTCATGATATCATAGTTTTAAAAAAGTTTCTCCTGCTACCATCAACAACGTACTTTAACTGAGATTTCACATATATCTGCGGCGGTCATATCAAGAAATTTCTCTCCTAATTCACCTATTAATGTTGCAACAGCTGATCCACTGCCATCTGTCATTACAACCTCAAAGTGTGCTCTAATAGCAACAAAAAAGAAGAAGCACAATTAACACTAAGAACCCCACAAGAAAAATAATTGTTAGTAACAATTGACTTGCCTGGTTTCTTAGAAAAGAATGAAAATGCTCACCATAAACCCAAAAGAATGAAGTTTTAGAAACATGAAAATGTTCAATTCTCCCTTTTTCTGTTCTGGAGAGTAACAAATCTTCAAGGGAATAAAGTTTCTTTAACATGAAAGAGTAAATCAACCATATTGAGTTTTACAGGCAGAAACATTCATAAACTAAATGTTTCATGATGTACTACCAAAGCTAGAATAATAAGAGAACATGATTTAAGCATCAAGTAAATTAATTCGTCGCTTTGATTTACGTTAGCAATTAATTTGCGTTATTTGATTTTTATAAAGCCAATGACTGAAGAAACCTTTTTTGTTTGAAGATGTAGAACGGACATATTTTATTAGGCTTGAATTCAAAGTCACAATACATGGGTGTTAACATCGCATGTTGTTTGCAGCTCGCACAATGAATAATTTTCGGCGAATGAGTTCTGTACTGCTGCCCGTAGTGGGAACACAGTAATTCATAAAAATCTTGGTCATCAGCCGGCAATGATAATTTACCTTCCACGTAAAAGAGTTGTATCTGTAAAAGAGAGGGATTGAAGTAGATTTATTTGGGATAAAAATACTAAAGTACTGTATATGTACACCTATTAGCAGGAATGAAATACACCTACATGAGGTTGTGACTGGATATCAGCAATTGGGACAGTATCATTGTATTCTGCCGCAAGCATAAGAGACGAATCTACTGCCTGCTGACTGTATCTCATAAGTCTTGGTCGGTTGTCTCTGACCCTGTGCATGTATAGAGGCATTTCAATGGCAACAAAATGTCAGGTAGATTTAAAACGACACGAAAAGGTTGTGACAAAATTTAGAAGTGTAGGAAAAAGTAAGAATAGGTTGTTTCAATGACAAATTATTGCGCAGATTACACCAATAACACGAAAAATTAACACAAAGTACCCAAAAAAAATTCTTTTAGCTGACCACAATTATAATACACATAACATAATTTTTCAGCTGGCTACAACTCCAACATATAGTGCATATGTGGTATGCGTACATATAGTGTAGACACTTTATAAGAATACATATAAGAAACTATGGTTATTAGCCTCAGTGACTGCAACAGTTCCTGTTGAGAGAATAAGCAAATTTTGCACAAATTTAGTCAGCATTGAACAGCGATATCACTTTGTTTGTCAGATTGTAAAGTAGCTATCCCCAATAATCAACGTGCTGCAGTGTTATTTTATAGCTGATAAAAGGGATAACATTACATATTGGGAGCTCATAGAAGTACTGGTTGTTCTTAGCAATATTACATATACCATACCCAAATACTGACTGAATATAAGGGCAAACTCACACATATATCGGTGTGTGATATTATATCGGTGCGAAAATTTGCATATAAGCTCTAACATTTTAAACTCGTAAAGTTATATTGTAAAATGAGATGCAATGTAGTTCAAAACCATTTCAATGAAAATACATAGATACCAAGTTTGTATAAACTTGTAATTAACTGAAACAGAAATTTCGAACTTATAGTCCGCTAAGTATGTCCCATTTTTTGGGGAAGAAGGAAAACATGGCAGTACAGAAGGGAATTGCATATGCTAGACTATTTAGTTTACCTGCACATGTTTAATTTGCATGAACTAATTAACAAAATATAAAATTCGATTATATCAATATTTGTTCCATACCAGTTTAGAAGTCTTCCAACTTGAGGATATGGTGGATTTATCAGTATGACCGAGTTGTACCTTGTCGACAATGATAATCCTATATGACTCATTATGTTAGTAAAGAATTCACAATAAACCTCTTGGAATACCCAAAAAAAAAGAGCGTAATGTTTTCCATACCAGCATAGGTGGTTCGCATAATTCGTTTTGCTACAATTACTGGATATTCAGCAACCTCTGCAGCGAGGATGCTTCCATCAGCGTCGGCGAAGTCTTCCCACAGCGTAAGGATAGTAGGCCTCATACTACAGTAAAAGGAATGGACAATAACTGATACTACCCAATGAAAAAAAATACAAGTCTAACAATATTAGCAAGAGTAATAAAGATGAGGTCTAAATATAAAAATAGTAGAGACAATTCGGTAAGACCGTAATTCAAACAATGCTACAAGAAGTAAGTAACATGTTCGCGCAGGAGAGTGAAGGTTGGCAAAAAGGTTTTTTAAATGATGCAGCTTGCGTGTCTAAGCAAACAAATGCAGCATAACACATCAGTATACTCTCTTTGATGTTTGCTTTGGAATTGAAGGAATTTCTGAGCTGCATATGTAAGATTTTCTAAAAAAAATCTTGTATGTAGCTTTATTTTTTTGATAAGTTTGTGTTTGTTCTGATTTTACTGTTAGTCGAATTGAAGGTTTTGATACTTAGCTTCGGTTTAATTTCTTCTCGCTATAGGGAAGAGTGGCGTTGTAGACAACTTAATTAGAATCAGTTGGAGTTAATCACTTCTGGATTATGTAGTTGTCACTGTATTTTCTAAAATCTACACAGCAAATACATCGGCAAAATATATATTTTAGGGTCCAAAAAAGAGAACAAATAAATTACCTGATAGATTGCCGAGTATAAAGATTGAGAAGAGAATTTTTCTGCCTATATAGACACTTAAGAACTTATATAAATATTTTTCTAGATGTTAACATATTGCACTTTATGTTTGTTTGTTAAGGTTTTTTTGTCAACCAAAAATATTTCTACAAAAAGTTGTAACTGACCTAGAAGAGGAAATAGGTCTATCTAATATATTAGAGTTAGCTATACATTTAAATATTTTCCAATGGATAATCTTCTAAAATGAGTAACAAACTTTCTTAACTCGTATTATATATGAATCATGTTTTAGCTACAAAAATGACGCAGACAGTAGAATATAAGGAGTTTTAATCTCCCATTAAGTAATGAAGTCTTCTTCACTACGATATATCAGATGGTAGTAGTTAATGTTTACATTAAAAAAAGGCAGTAACGGACAAATTAAAAAAAATAGTAATAGACACATTTCAGACTTCTTTGCATTTCTTTTCTCGTGAGCAGTACTGGATTTTACCTAGGCCAGTATACAGAATAAAAATTTGTACTAAACCATGGTGATCACTAAAATGTTGTACTTCAAAATGTCAAGACAAAGAGAAAGCTGGATTATGTCTGAAATTCTATACAATTTCTTTTTGGAGATCTTATGCGTTGTTCTATTTATAGAAAGATCAAATTTGTTGAACAAAGAAGTAACGCATATGGCATAGATCAAGCTGAAGGTGCAGTAGGAGGTGGTTGAGATTATAATCTCATGACATTGTAACTTTTTAATTAAAGGTATCTGACAAAAGTAATCAACTAAATAAGACGACATCGCCATACAATATCTGGCTATATATTTGTAGCCAATTTTTTTTTTGGAAGGAAGTAATAAAGTAAATAGAATGCCAGCAGACTTACTTGGTATCCATTATGGTGATTTCACGATATTTTCTATTGTTAGCGCCAACATACTTTATCGAGCCACAGTTCACCAGAATGGCGATTATGTCTGTGTAGTGGACATTGCAAGCGACTTATAATTTAGACCAATGTACACGGTCTCAGAATGTAAGGATACAAATAAATTTAATTGTCAGAAGGTATTACACGTAAAATAATGATTGCCAAATTCCGTATTTCGCTGTTGCTCGTGCAAATATGCAAAAGGTACAGTATTCAACCTCGTCGGAGGTGGGAGCGGTGGGTCTTGTATGTTAGCATCTTTCACCTCTTCGACGACAGTAAATTTATCAATAACCCATTCAAAATGGTTGATAGGTACTTCGTAGGGTAAAGGAACTCTCACTTTTGCAGTAGATATCAAGTAAGTGGAAAACGGGGTGAAGTTGTCTGCATACTTTTCTATGTCTTTCCCATATAGAACAGCAGCTACTTGCTCTTCCTACATTTTAATAGAATGATGACTTACTCAACTACCCTTGCGGAAGTGTATCCATATAAACACATGGAGACATACAAATGCACATATTGAAATATTAACATAGTAAAAAAGTACAGTATGGGCAGCCTGAAACTCAA
Organism: Nicotiana sylvestris; assembly: GCF_000393655.2. Classification (NCBI taxonomy): domain Eukaryota; kingdom Viridiplantae; phylum Streptophyta; class Magnoliopsida; order Solanales; family Solanaceae; genus Nicotiana; species Nicotiana sylvestris. The sequence continues at coordinate 5,518,067 of NC_091067.1, read as the reverse complement.
GAAAGACAATTGATAACTAATCTATACAAGATTTGCAATTTGTAGAGAGTTACCAAAAAAGGAGCCCGAGGAAGAATATTACTCAGTCATAAACCATAGCTAAAATTATTTCATACCATTGACGTAAAGTCAGCATAGCTCTTTGAAGTAAAGAATGTGTAGTTGAACTCTCATTCTCAAATGTAGATCTCATCCACCAAAACTAAAGAGAATCCACAGTATTGCATCACAAAATCTGGAAATTAATTATATATGTCTAAAACGTTTAAATGAGGAAAAAAATTAACTCGGGAAATTTTTTGTGACAACCCCAAGAAATCTATATTTTTTAGCCACTTCTGTTATGAGGCCAATCTGAAGCTTCCACCACTTTTTGCTACTTTTCTTATGAGGCTACCATCTCAAGATTCCACCAACTGTTTTTTATTTTCTACTTCTCAATTGGAATTTAGGGGCCAGGGGAAAACTAAATGCAAAGGATGTTGACAACATGAAAATGTGGACAACATTGTGGAAGAATAATAGCATAAACAAAGTTGTTATTGTAAAACCTTGTTACTGCTCGAGGCAACTTTGGATGAGATTAACGAAATTTCGTTGTTAGTGTCACCAATAGTCTAGTAATAATGGTACAGAAAGCAAGTTAACAATTCCGTATGGATGAAACCAAACAAACCTGTTACCAAGTGTGGTTTGTATTCCAGCGACTACAAAGTAAAAAATTCTCTTGGTAAAAAGGAAAATTAAAATTATGTATACATTAGTTAACTGACAATTGGTAATACATGAGAAATGCATAGTGTAGCAGTCAAAAGGTTTACAACAAGGTAGTAAATGAAATTAACTTCAAAGGCTCGCAAATTAGCAGGATGAATAATAAATTGAATACAATGTATGACTGCGAAAGAACATTAACGTATTAGCTACTCGTATTATTATCATCCAACTACTTAAAATGTTTCAAGGACAACAATATGATTTCAATAATCTGTCAGTTATGAAAGTGTAAGTTTATTATCTTAGAGGAAACGTCTACATTTAATCCTTTAGCTTACTAAATAAAGGTATACATGATCAGTTAACATAAGGAAAACAATATGGTTTCAACAATCTGTAAGTTGTGGATGGATAACTATGAAATGATACTCCTATGCCTAGGTATTTGCAACAAAATAAAGTCATATTCTTGAGATAATAGTACCTAATATTTAATTTGTATTATGTAAGTAATTTGTGAGTTGAAGTATTTTAATGAACTGTTTCTGGTATTATTAGCATTGTGGGGGTGTATTCAACAAATAGACAATCTATCATATGTCTCGCAATTAAGAATGCTTCCATTTACTCTTTTGTTTGAAATAGTATATGTAATCTGATTTTAATGTGATTTTATGTTGTTTATTGTAATGCATAATTTGGATTTTAAAAAGGCTTCCTAAGATACAAATAGTAACTTCTTAGAACGTGATAGATCTCATATATCATATCTCGGAAGATAAATTTTAAGCTAGAAGTAATTAGAGGTACTTAATGACACGTTTATCATCATATCTGACCACTACAAATATCTGTTTTATTAGAGTGCGGCCTTGGAGAATGAACATTGAATGAATAAAATAATTACCATCAAATTGGTCCTGCCTTCCGAATTCTTGTTCTTTAATTTCTTAAGATGTAAGAAGTTTAAGCAAATTCCTAACATGACGACTGCAAAGTGTACCGTAAATATATCCTTCTGGACAAATAAAGGACTATACATAAAGAAGTAAATAATCCAAAGAAGAAATTCCAAAGTTTGGTACCACAATTTTTGTCTGAAGAACCACATATCAGACAGACATGAATGGTAAATGGAATATCTACTTTCATAGATTATCTCAAACATTTAGTTCCTCACATAGCCAGTGTGAGAGAAACGATGACACTTGTGATTACCTAAGTTGATGGATCTCTTTCTTTTCTTTCAATTAAACAATAGTAGCTATTGCAATTATATTTGAACCAGTAGAATAAGAAATAACACGGTAGTTAGAAGATTACTCTTTCGTCTCGGACAACAGCAATCTGGAATCGCGTCTTTCCATCTTTACTTTGCCTTGGTCGAGGCTTCTCAATGAGTTGTACCTTTGACGTCCACTCTTTTGTTTGTGGAGTGATCCTATCAATGGTTAATCTATGCTCCATGTATTATGAAGACTCTACATTGGGGGGAAAAAGAAGACATCATCAGTATATCAAAAGATAAAAAATAGGTACACACAAATAATAAAATGGATGAAATTTTATATTTAATAATTATATGCAATGATAATTAGCACACGAAGTTGGCATTGTTAGTTAAAAAGATTATTCATGGCTAATTGGCTTGTCCCTGTATATCTAATGACTCTGTAGAACCTAACAAATTATTTTTTCTCATGTAAAGTTCAGTTGCAGTAAACTCTCAAGTTTTGCAAACATTTATATTTTATAAAATATAGAGGTACATCTGTTTAAAAATATCTCTATCATCTTTTAGATTGTGAAATAATTACATATAGGAACAGTTCTCCACCAGTGTATTAAGTGATGCCATCGACTGTCCAAGTATTGCCCTTTAGCTCCAGCAGTATGTACCAAATTTTCATGCGAAAATGCCTCTGCACGACCATCATAGCCAATGCCACAGCCTCGTATAGATTCATCTTTGTTGGAGCAGTCATGTGCGAAAAGAGCATCAGTTATCGTTTCATCGCTTGAGCGAATACAAGCTGATTGCTACCGACCGGATTGCACATCATCAGTATTCTTCGTGAGTTGTTTTCTTTTTTTTTTTGCTAGGATACTATCTGTTCTTGTCGCAATATCCTCATAAAGTAGCTTTTTCGATGATTTCTTTGTAGACAATGTTATCCGTGTAGTGATCGTCCTCCCTACCTGGTATAGTGGGTTGGATTAGCACTTTCACACAGTTCGAACTCTTTGCTCTAGACAAAGCCACATAAAGTTGACCGTGCGAAAACACAGGTTCTCGCAAATAAACTCCAACAAAATCTAATGTCTGACCTTGCGCTTTATTTATAGTCATTGCAAAGCAGTCTTACAGGAAATTGTGTCCTTTTAAACGGAATAGGCATTTTTCATCTTGGGATGCTAATAATGGTATCCTAGGGACAAACACATGTGTATTTTTCAAGTGACCAACTGAAATATTGGCGCTAATGACATGCGATTTAAAACCACAGCAAGTCAAACGTGTTCCATTACATAAACCATCACACGGATTTAAATTTCGTAATAATATAATTGGGCAGTTTTGTTTCAATGTCAATTTGTAAGGAGACAGACCAGGTGGATTTAAACTGTGCAACAGATCCTCAAATTGTGATTGATCATGAGGTTCGATAGTTTCATCAATACCAATAAAAGCTTTTGATTCTTCTGGGAAGCGAGCAACAAGCATGTCGTTGATATCATCGACGAAATCATTCTTAGTTGTTAAGATAACACGAGAACTTGTATAGGATGAGGAGGAAAAAAATGTATGCACGTCTGGATAAGTTATCGCGAATAATTTATCCAAAGATTCCTTTTCGGTTGTATAAGGAATGATCAAAGAAGTTGGAATTTCAATCTTGTTTGTTGAGTTTATTTTTTCTTCTCCGTTTCCTATTCGCAACAAATAATTACAAAATGAAGGGTCATCTTTCGCTCTAATATTTTCGAATAATCGCAGCCTTTCAAGTTCTTCCCAAATATGAGAATATAGTAAACATTCGTTAATGAAATCTTCCTTTTTTTCGTTCCGAATTACTGGCAATGTCTGCCTGAAGTCACCTCCGAAAACTACAAATTTTCCACTGAATAGTATCGTTGAATCCATTAAATCCTTTAAAAGTAAATCAAGCAGTTTGATCGTTCTCTTTTTCGCCATAGACACTTCATCCCATATAATTAATTTTGCATCCTGAATCAAACAGGCAAGTGAGCTTTGTTTGCTGATGTTGCAGGTCACATTTTCATCAGTATTTATAGGAATTTTAAAACGTGAATGTGCAGTTCGTCCACCAGGAAGTATAGATGCAGCTACGCCGGAAGTGGAAGTTGCCAATGCTATATACCTTTTAGATCGTACAGTTGCCAACAATGCACGATATAAAAAGGTTTTCCCTGTTCCTCCAGGTCCGTCAATGAAGAATGCCCCAGCTTTGTTTGAAAAAATTCTCTCTATAATTATATTGTATGCTTTAAGCTAATTTGTATTCAACTTTTTGTGTAATAGTATATCCTCATTAGTAACCGCGATAGTCCTTTCGAAATATACCTCCTTTGCCTCTTTTGCCGCTACAGAAGGCCTTATTGTTTCAGGAATGAGTTGATATTCATTTATGTCACCACCCATAGAGTGTAATATGTCGTTAATATGGTTTAAAACTCGGTATCGAATATTGTTTTTCTGAATATTGGGTACCAACATATAATCCTCGAACATGTGCTCTTCAAATTGTTCCCAGAGTTGTCTTGGATTAGTAGGATTACAATAAATCAGTAATGTAGCAAATAAACGTCGCAAACTGTATGGCATTTGGTAACTTGTTGCTTCTGACATGCATTCAAGCAAACTATTGTCGCTTTGTAGCAATCCTCGTTTTTCCACTGATTCTCTAAAGGTTCTACAACGTTCTCCATTAACAGTTAGAAAATCATTATATGATTTTGGTCCTCTAATAGTCATTAATAGCATTCTAAGATAATATCGTTTACCTTCTGTTGGATGACATGTTACAACACGACCAATAGCATATCGTTGTTTCCGAGGTGTCCACTTCCTCTCTGTTGCAGACCAAACAAAATGTTGAGGGAATTCCCGGTATAATAGATTGAGCTTCATAGCCTCTGCATTTGTTCTATTCATTTCGAAAAATTGTGTTAACATCGTCTAGTTAATCAACAGATTATTTGCAAGTGTATCTACATTTGCGCTGCTTCTGAATGAAACAAATTGTTGTCCTTTAAGATGAAGTTGAAGAGAGCATACAGTCCATGACATTTCACTAATGGAGAAACCGTACAAGTGCCACATAGCTTCGGGAGGCGACACCCATCTAGCAGACTGGTATTCCTTTATTTCATCTACTTCTGTGTTTGTATCATTATTATGTACTAAAAATACAATCTTGTCATGACCTTTACATATATACTTATAGAGATACTTAACGACCTTAATATCATAGCATATCTCGACATTCACATGGCAGTCAAATTTTCCCAACAAAAAAAGATTATATGGAACAACCCATGAGTTATCCAAGTATTGTTCTCTTATTTTTACCACTAGTCCTGTATTGCGTCTTCTATAAATTAGGTAAGATTCTACTCCTTTTGATGTCCGGTCCGCAAAGCTTTTTGGATATTTGAATTTACAGTAGCCTTTTTTCTTCATACAAGAGTTTGTTGGGTTTAGATTACCGCATGGATCATGCATCATGTGTTTAAGAAAAAGCGAATATAAAATCTGGTTCTGCATTTTCATCAGGTATTTCAGTACGAATAATATTATCGTAAGCCTCTGGGGTAAGTAACTTGTATTCATTAGTTAATATTATAAGAAAATGAGCGTGTGGTAAACCTCTCTTTTGGAACTCTACAGTATACATAAAAGCTGCTACCTTTCCAAAGATATTTCGCGATAGTATATCATTTTTGAATTCTTCTATTTTCGCTCTAAATACACGGCTGATCAAATCAGGCCTATTATGTGCCTTATCAGTTGAGATTAAATGTTCCTTTATTTCCATCCAAGAGGGATTACATGTCATAGTTATAAATAAATCAGGTTTACCGAAATGTTGCACGAGCGCAATAGCATCCATGTACCGTTGTCGCATATCCCGCGGACCTCCAATAAAAAAGTTTGGAAGAAAATTTTGTTTCCCGATATTAGAAGAATCGCGTTCACCTAATCGCAAGATGTCAAGAAGTCCTTGTAGCATAGCCATCCTGAATAAATCTTGATTGAACGCTGCGAAATCCAACCTTTGAGTTTTGAGTTTAATGTATTCATCAACTGAATACTGCTGAAATATTCTTCCGGTATGCAATATTTCATATTCATCGTCATTTCTCATTTGTAATTTGTAACAATAATACTCACGAACAGAAACTGTATCTCTTCGTCGCTGCCCTTTTTTAAGAAGTTCAGCTTCCATTTCAAGATATTCGTCAAGTGACATAACATTTCTTATACTTGGGACCTCTTCGAGATGCACAATTCGTAAGTACGCAGGACAATTTGCTGGGAGCTTCTTAATACCACAATGCCATCCACTTTTCCCTAGCGGAAATAATAGCGGATATTGCAATGCATCATAACAACCATAATAGTAATTCACTATTTGTGTTCGATCAGTGCGAGGGTAAATTTGAATATGTGGTGCGTTAAAGGATGCGTTATCTTTTTCCTCGGTCCATATTGCTGCAATTTCATACGAAGTCGGCAAATTATATACTCTCTAGTCCAAATTTAAGTCGCATTTGAGAGCTATGTGGAAATCTTGAAAGTTTGGTATATGTACCAAGGACCGCAAAAACACAGAGTATGGATTTATTGATAATATATCCATCAATTCTTTCACTACTGATTCGTGGATTCTGGCGGAACATGCCATCCTATGTGCCAGCTCATTGCAGTTATCATAAAAGTATAGCTGTATATTTCTTGGTTTGTCATCTGTAGGGTGCAAATTATTTATCCAATGGTACATCTTCCCTTGAACTCTGAAGGTGTAGATACCAGAATTTCTTTTTGCTAAATCTTTGTCATACTTTACACCAAGTGATGTGAACGCAAAAAGATTATTATACGTTCTAATGTATGTTCGGAAGTGTTTGAACTCCACACTGTTTCCAAGAAATAAATTGCGCAGTTTGGTAGGCATTTGATGAGAAGTTAACTTTATTGTCCCACTGCCACAGCAAAATGTAGGCGGTTCATACTGAAATCTCTTTGCTGAGCAAAATTTGCAGATTGGAACTTTCTTCAGTGGAACATAGTTTGAACGCAACTGACCGATAATTGGACAAGACTTTGTAGTGGGTGTACGACCTATATGTTGGAAATAGACCATTAAAATTAAGGTGAACCAGAGGAAACAATTAGTGTTTCAGCAGACAGAAAACCAAACGAACCTCTAGTCGTAACTACTTCGGAGTCTTTGTTACGTAGTTCCCCGGGTACTGCTGAAGTTGAACCTAAGACCAAGTTGGGTGGTCCTTAGATGGCATAAAATGGTGGCAAGTAGTGTAAAAGTAAGCGTAGAAGGCGGCATACTCACCCTTTTCATAGGTAGAAAGTGAACGCAATACATGTATTTCGTTACCCATAGCAGAAGGCAGAGGATGATTGTTACACGTATTAAAAGCTACATCGAAGAGAAAACGTAGAGGAAGTTAACTATTTAAAATGAGAGATAACGCTGCGAGACAAGGTCAAAGCGATTATGTACGGAGAATCGTATGTTCTAACCTGGATGCAGAATGTAAGAAGTGTTCGTAGAGCATTCATGTGGATCCATTATTCCAGTCAAGCGATCCACAATTATTTTCTCAGGAGGTGTGCGTGTCTTTGACTCTTGGTATATAAGTCGGCGTTGTAGCAACAACTTCTGTTTTTTCTCTGCTGACATGGCTTTATATTTTTCACGTCGGTTGTCATTCCTATCCGTTTCTGATAGGGGGCGTTTGTTTTTTTGTGTATGATCCATCAAAACCGTAGTACCTACTCTTAAATGATACTGTGCAAACTGTCATAGCCTTTTAACATTGTATTAATTTTTATCACCGACATGCATATCACAAGGAAGTGACAAAATTGAGGCTATCTTTGAGCAGATATAGTTACCCCAAGGAATAAAATATGGGAGGCGATTCATAATGTCATTGTATGTTTTAAAAAAAAGGTATGCTTTGACTATTAGTTTTTTCATAAGTGACATTGGAATCAGCTGAATACCTCTGAGCTTTCTGATCAATTTTTGTACCTATAGGGAGAACAATTACGATAATTTTTTGGTTTTTTTTCTTCGTATTATAACATCCTCTCAAAGGTACTTTTCCAAAGGTAAAGCTTTGCTAACTAAGCGGGAAAATCTAATCAAAACATGACCCGAAGTGAAATAAAAGAAAATGGACACCGTGAGACCACACCATAAATGAAAAAGCGAATATGTCAAGCCAAACTTTTTGTTACGCACATAAATCAGTTAACAAACAAAAAATAAACAAAATAATTGTACAAAAGAAAATGGTGGACAACAACAACTACTAAAAGAAGATACTTGGTTACCTACGGTGCTGAACTTCTTCTACAAGTGTGTTGGTTATACTGAACGTAAGAGAAACGTCAACAATTCTACAAAAATAAAAAACAATTTCTGTCATGGTCAACATACAGAATATGTTGGGCATCGAAAATACTCTTAAAATAATTCTGTACGGAAATTGTAACGTTACTGTCTCAAATGTAATGGTACAACGAAGAAAAAAGGTTGTTGGTGTGTGCTACTGGGTTATTCCATTAGTTTATGATGTGGAATGATTGACCGATCAAAGTAACATATAATTCACCAATTTTCATCGAAGAACCTTTCAAGATTCTAAAAAAGACAATTTCTTACAGACTTTGGCAGCAGTGTATTATCGAAGCAAACATTAAAAGATAATTATGGTTCAATTCATCTACGTAGGTGGAAGCAAGTTGTTTCCCCTTTCTCTCCCTTACTTGTTTGTGTTCTAATAGATAATAATCACTGAAAATATCATTCTGGCACATTAACGGACACATAAAATAGGCTGACTTGTCTGACAAAATAAATAATTTTTCCTAAATTCATTATCTCAGTTGATGTTATATTCATTCTCTCAAAATACAGTGCTTTCTTCTTACAGTTGGAGAACTCATAATGCACTAATTTACTTTAAATTCTTTCCCGCTCTACGTTAAAAGGGCTATCAGTACTTCGTATGACTCTTCCAAGATACAATGATGCAAAAAAACCAAATGTAGTTACATACCCCCACCTAGTATCCTCGTAATGTAGATCACAAAGGCTAAATTTTCGTTGTTTATTCAGTAGATCCAAATTTAACAGGTCGACATCAGACTTTCTCTAGGAACATGCTTGGAATCTTGGAGCCATTCAATTGGAGATAAGTTATTTTTCATTTTCTTCTAACACATCATATAATACAACACCCAGGTAAAAGTATCATGGTAAAATAATATGATTTTTCCAGCAAGATTTTGGTACTGTACCTTGGTTGCTGATAAGGAAAAATAACTGAATTAAATCATTGTTCCAAGCAAAAATCGATCACCAAATGTTCTGAAGGGAAAATTACAAAATTTTAACAACTCATTTATCTGCATCCATCTGTAAATTTTATGGCATGTTTGATGCCAACCACTTATCTCTACGTTTCTAAAACTTATTCAAGTAAATTTAACATGAAAAGAAAGATGCAAGTTACAAAGTTTTGTTACATATTTCCATATCAGTTCATATATTATAGCCTAATTATACTAACACAACAACAACGCCTTGGAAATTTGCACAGGCATGAGTAGACTTACAAAGCATACCCAACATCCATCTTTATATCCCTTCCACAGGCCAACAAAAAAGCTGGTCACTCATCCTACACTACAATTTAACCAACGAGAAAACAAGGAGGGTGGGGAGACAAGCTACCAGTGATATGGTAAATAAGAATTTACTAAAATATTCTTTTAAACATTATTCCCAGATTTTCCAACAATTATTTATGGTCTAATTGATGGGCCTTTTGTTTTAATCTTAAAAGGGTATACATCACAGTGACAACAACTTGAATAAGTATCTTAGTATGAATATTGTTATCTTTTTCAAGTACAAAGTACTAAAGCGTCATACAAGAGAGGTAGATAACGCGAGAAGCAGCAGAACGAGCAGCTGTGTGCCTAGCTTTAAGTGAATAGAAATCTCCACAAGTTTATTGATTAAAGAATAAATTACAGCTCCTTTCTCTGAACATGGTCATAGGGAAAAAAGGCTACAAGAGATGAACGTCACAGCTAATAACTTTTGAGTAACATACTGCAGTACACAGAAATCTAAAGGAGGAGATAGAGAAGGAAGCAAGAAGTACTGACTTGTTTCACCTAGCAAGCAGAGATACCAAAAGGAACAGAGTAGTAAGCCAAGAACCAAAAAAAGGAAAAGAAAACCCAAACAGAACATAAGGTATTACAGATTTTATTGGCAGTCACCCCTAATCGGATATCCATCCAAGAGCAGGTGTTACCCATCTGGAAGAACAGCTGACAGCAGCAGAAGCAAGAATCGATTCATCTTCCACGTCGATAGAGGATGAGAAAGCGCGTATTGAAGAGAGTGCGAAGGGAAAAGGCGCTGCAAAAAGTACAAAGTGAGCAGAGTGACAAAAATACCCCTGCTTTTGGATCAAAAGTAGGGACCTAATTGTAAATCAGGAAGCAGGACGACGAAGAGCCCCAACTCCCGCTTCTAAATAGTAGTAACTAGAAATACTTTTGAAAAAAATACTTTTAGAAAAAAATATTTTTCAAAATAAGCTAATTTTTCTAGCTTTGTCAAACATGCTATTAATAGGCTATCATAGAGAAAACTAAAAAGAAAACAATGGAGAAAACTAAAAAGAACAAAATAGAAGTAAAAAGGTAATGCCTTGTTAACAAGACTGCAACTTGAGTGTCACGTGAAAAGGTCACTAAAGTGGGGTCTATGTTTTTCTCCAAAAATGAGTAAGTAGGCAGCATAAAGTACAACAGGCCAAATGTAACAACCCGATCGGTCATTTTGAGTTTTAGTGCGCCGTTCAGCAGTTTGAGGCCATGAGCAGCTTTATTTCAGGTATTATGACTTGTACGCGTGGTCGGAATTGAATTTTCGGAAGTCCGGAGTTGATTTGGAAAAACAATTCTCATTTAGGAAGCTTTAAAGTTGAAAGAACTAACTAGGATTGGATTTTTGAGTAAACGACATCAGAATCGGGATTCGAAGGTTCAGCAGGTTTGTATGATGATTTCGGACCTGGGCGTATGCCCAGATCGGGTTTTGGATGAACCGGGAGCATTTTGGCGCCTATTGTGGAAGTTAGCATTTTGGAAGAAATTTCATAAGTTTGGGTTGTAGTGAATTTCAGTGTTATCGATATCCGTTTGGGATTCTGAGTCTGGGAATAGCTCCGTATGGTGATTTTGGAGTTGGGAGCGCGATCGGAAGTGAATTCGGAGGCCCGTAGGTCATTTTAAAGTCATTTGGCTAAAGATAAAAATTTGAATGTTTTTGAGAAGTTTGACCGGAAGTGGACTTTTTGATATCGGGATCGGAATCCGATTCCGAATGTTGGAGTAGGTCCGTAATGACAAATATGACTTGTGTGCAAAATTAACTTGCTTTCTTCCATTTTTATCAACGCCCACTAGATTTCTAGGCCTAAAACATGTGATTAAGGGTAGGAAATTAGGGATTTGGGTAGAATTAGGGCTTAATGATTATTTATGATTTAGACCTCGTTTTGGGGTCAGATTTGAAAATAAATCATATATTTGGGCTCGTGGGCGAATGGGTGATCGGATTTTGGTTCGAACCTCATATTTTGACCAAGCGGGCCCGGGGTCGATTTTAGGATTTTTGGAAGAATGATTAGAAAGCTATAATTAGACATTGGAATTGGATTGTTTAGCATTTATTAATGTTATGAAGTCGATTATGCATAGATATAATTTATTTAGAGCCGAATTCGAGAGGAAAGGCAGTAATTGAGGATTGAGTTGGCCGTGAAAGTTTAAGGTAAGTGTCCGGTCTAACCTTAGCTTGAAGGATTAGGAGTTGTGTCCTATTTTCTAATTGCTTCTTGTTGAGTACGATGTATAGGCATGGTGACGAGTATTTATACGTTGGTGTCGAGTATGATCATGAGTCTTAAATTGATAATTGTTGTGTTCTTAAATGATACTACGAATCCTTTAATTGATGATTCTAAATATTGAGCAAGGATTTAGCTTATTTTCGTGGATTTTATTTATGACTGAGTATTGGTATTAATTGAACTGAGTAGGAGTTGAGTTAAGATTAGTTATAGTTGATTCCCCCTTGCCGGGATGTTTATTTTGATATTATTGTTCCCTTGCCGATAAGTTATTATATTGCTTTTGTTCCCTTGCCAGGATTCCTTGTGATTTTGTGCTGGCTTGTAAATGGGAGCGGGTGGTACGCCTACCACAAGATATGATGAAATGGGAGGGGGTGGTACGCCTACCACAAGATATGATGAAATGGGAGCGGGTGGTACGCCTACCACGAGATATGATGAAATGGGAGCGGGTGGTACGCTTACCATAAGATATGATGAAATGGGAGCAGGTGGTACGCCTACCACAAGATATTATGAAATTTGAACGGATGGTACGCCTACCACAAGATTTAATGAAATGGGAGCGGGTGGTACGTCTACTACAAGATATGAGAAATGAGATCGGGTTGCACGCCTGCAATGAGATGTAAACTGAAAGTGAAATCTGCCTCTATTTTCCTTATCCTTGTTAGAAGTTAAATTTTTGGTTTCCTTATAATTCTCTTGAGATTCTGTTTTATCTGTTATCCCCGAAGCATGTTTCCCCTTCCCAACTTTATTTGTTTGTTTCCATTTATCTTTTTATCGTACATATATATATAACTGCACATGTTTATCTGGAGTCTGGTCCTAGACTCTGTCACTGCCTTGCCGGGGTTAGGCCAGACATTTACCAGCACATGGGGTCGGTTGTGCTGATGCTACATGTAAGCACGTGATTTTTGCCCTATATGAGAAATACTCCCAAAAAATTCAAAAATAAAATAATTTTTCTTGGTGTGCAATTTTTGTGATATTTTGTGTAACTATTTGTATGTTTGTCTATGCATGTTTATTTGTTAAATTAATAAAAAATACAAAAATAGGCATCTTTTGCATTTTTAGCATTTAATGTCCAAATGAACAATTTTATGCTTAATTATTACTTAATTGTGCGTTAATTGTTATTGGAAGTTAATTTGCGCTTTTATAACTTAATTTAGTTCTTAATAATAATTTAAGTACTTTTATAATTTAGTTTTAGAAAAATAAAAGAAGAAAAGAGAACAAAAATACAAAGAAAAATCGGATTGGGCCACTTCTTCAATTTCAAACCACAGGCCCAAATAATTGCCCAACTTTCCCCATGACCCGGTCCGTTTCAAACCGGGTCGATCCGGTCCGCTCCATTAACCCAACACCCCTTCTTCATTTTTGTCCAACACAAAACAAAACCAAAAAAATAAAAAATAAAAAGTGAATTATCACTATTAATAGTTTTATTTTTTGTTTTTTTATATATATAAAAAAATCCGAAAATATTTTATTTTATTTATTATTTTTATTTTTATTTTAAAAAATATATATATATAGTAATTTCGGAAATGATTTTAAAAAAATAAAAAAATAAAAAAATAAAAAAAAGTAAAAGAATGTAGAAAATTTAAAAAAAGTAAAAAGTTTTAAAAAATTTAAAAGTAAAATAAGGTTGGAATTAAAAAATAAATATAAAGGTATCTGAAAATTTAAAAAATTTAAAGTAATTGAAAGTAGCATTTTTAAAAGAAAAAGAAAAGATAGTGGTTTGTTTTTTAAAGAAAAGTTAAATAAAGTGAGATTCTCTTTTAAAAAAATAAAAAGTGGGATTTTAAATAAGATAAAGTAATTAAAGTTGGAATTTTAAAAATAAAAGTAAATAAAGGTGGGATTTCTTTTTCTAAAAAAATAAAAGCAATTTGTAAGTGGGATTTCTTTTAATTAAAAAAATAATAAAATAATAAAAAAACAAATCTGAAAATTTCGAAAATTTTGCTATAAATAGAAGAGAAAATTTAGGAAGAAGGGGTGGAAAAAAAAGAGGAAAAACTAGATAGAGAGAAGAAAAAAAGAGGGGGCGGAGTGAGAAGTATACACCCAATATACATTCTGGATACACTGAATTTACAGGGGCAGAATTCATTTTGGAGAGTTTTGAAGTTGAAAAAGAATAGTTACTGTTTCATTGCCTCGCTTAAGATCTGAAATAGTCAGAACCTTCCTGCCTTTTACTTCTTCTCTATACTTGGAGTCGTTTATAGTCTCCTGGGTTTTCTACTATTCCTACTGTTACTGGTCTATTCCTGTGTTGCTGGACTGTCGTTGTTGTGCTACATTGTTACTACTGTTGCTGCTTCTCAGCTTCATCTTCTCTTGTTTTCCAATACCAGGTACACGAATGTAATACTAGTTATTGCAAGCTAAAAATGTGGAAGCATGAATACATATGAAGAATCGAATTTTGAAGTTTTAATTTCGCTTTTTCTCTGTTCCTTTTATTGATTGTATTTAGGCTATTTTATGTATTATTGAATAATAATTGGAATAAGAGAAAATAACATAAGTTAGTCTTTAATGAATCGGCTTGGCAAAACGGGTTAATTCACTAGCTATGAAGGTTCTAAGATTATCAACAGTAGGTTAATTGTGAACAAGTACTTAAATTTAGCTAAGGCATGAATTTGAACTAAATTTCGTGAATTAGGTATTAAGGCATGATTTGAGTTCAAACAAAATTAGAAGAACGTTTAAGTCTAATAAACTTTCTATTAAGCTTTAGTAATTATGGTTAAATCCAGTTTCAAATGGTTGTGAATAATTAATTCCAATAGTTTTTTTTATATATAACAATGCGAGCTTCAATCTAACTATATTTGATTCTTTTGAATATTAGTTGTCAAATTTTTATTTTATTTATAATTTTGAATTTTTTTTAGTAAAATTCTTGTTCATCAATATTTGTATTAATATAGCAATTAGTATGTCATGCTTTCTTAAATAAAAAAAAGCTCGTAATTAATTAGGATTTTCTTTATTTATTTTAGAGACTAATTTTAATAGAAAAGATGTAGTCGCTTTAGGATTTGTCCATTTAAAATAAATGAGATGAGCCTCGCCTAGTAAAATATATAGATTGCGGGGCCCTCACAAATGTATGTGTTAATTACTTAGAACTCGGGATCGGCCGCTTAGCGAACTTCACGGCCTTTTCTCAAAATAACCCTGCGCTAGTCGCTTTAGGCGCGTATTTAATAATGTTATCTCCTTAAACTCGGGTGCACATTTATGTGACCCAAATCCAAATCTCAACGAAATCGAAATGTGTCTCTAATCACGGGTACATTGATTGTGACGTGGTCTGAGATGTATTTCCATGACATTGCAAATTCTTTTTAATAATGAATGAGACGAGCCTCGACAAACAAAAAATGCACAAGCTGCGGGGCCCTCTAAATGTATATATTAAAATACTTAGAATTCGAGGACAGGCCGTTTAGCGAATTTTACGGCCTTCCCCAAAATAACAAGACGCTAGTTGCTTTAGGCGCGCCTTTAATAATTTATTTTCCTTAACTCGGGTGCACATTTATGTGACCCAAATCCAAATCTCAACCGAGTCGAGATATGCCAAACAACTACGGGTGCATTGATGTAACGTGGTTCGAGATATGTTTCCACGACGTTGCAATTCTCGTAAAATAATAACAATAAGTAAGAAAGCGGTAAAAAGATAAAATTTTGCACATAAGTTCATATTTGTATAAAATCAGATAATCAAGCCGAATATAACAGTTGAGCGACCGTGCTAGAACCACGGAACTCGGGAATGCCTAACACCTTCTCCCGGGTTAACAGAATTCCTTATCCGGATTTCTGGTGCGCAGACTGTAATATGGAGTCATTCTTTTCCTCGATTCGGGATTAAAATTGGTGACTTGGGACACCCTAAATCTCCCAAGTGGCGACTCTGAAATAAATAAACGAATCCCGTTTCGATTGTCCTTTAATTGGAAAAAACTCCCTTGTACCCTCGCGGGTATGTAAAAAGGAGGTGTGACAGCTCTGGCGACTCTGCTGGGGAATACTTTGACCCAGAACCACTGGTTCAGGGTTAGAAATTCGAGCTTAGATAAATTGTTATGTTTGGCTTTATCTGATTTTTACATGTTTTGAGCCTAATGTGCTAAATGTTGCCTTTACCGCTTTGATATTATCTGAACTGTATATAAACTGTGCCGAAACCTACTCTTCTTACCTCCGGGGATGTGCTTACTGGTTAAGACTCCCTATTCTATTAGTGTCATACCCTAAATAAAAGAGGCTCGGAAAGTTTCTAAGCCGACTGGCCTTTTGGTTCCCGGACAGGAGCTCCTTCCTCAACTCGAGTGGTCCGCTCGGGTACACTGTCTAGAACACCGACCCAGGTTTTGAACATAGAATAACGTGACTTCATGCCGGATCCCTAGTAGGAACGCTTATTTGCATCACGTTGCATTTGACTTAGGGGACTCAACACAGGGGTTGGGTCCGTCTAGGACTAGCAACCTGATATGAAAAGGCCATCCTGATGCATCCTATTTGTTTTCCGTGCATTTATTTGTCTCGTGCCCGCATGCTGACCGGTGTTTGAATATTATGAATATTGTGAAATTGAAAAAAAGGAAATAGCGGTTAGGGAATTGATTGTTTATTTTTGAAAAAACCCAATACCCAAATACTGTCAAAACTCTGCCGAAATTTTGGAAAGAAAAAAAAACGTCTTATTAGTTTGTTTTATTAAAAGCAAAGGAAAAATAGAAAAAAAAATCGTTGTTCTGTTTTATTTTTCAAAAAAAAATATATAGAAATATATAGTTTGTCTTGTCATAAAAATAAAAATTAAAAAGAGTCTTACTTTTTTAAAATGGGTTTTTTATGAAAATTCAAAAAATAATAATAATAATAATAATAATAATAATAATAATAATAATAATAATAATAATAATGTCGTGTTTGCAACATCAGGTTTTTATTATAATTTGAAAAAAAAAACAAAGAGTCGGCGGTCAGGTGAATACCGTTTGAATTTTGTCATAATAAGTCGAGCCAGCTTCGGCCGCGTCTTAAACCGTTCTTGCCGAAATAGCCTTAGAGTATCTTTCAGTTGTCGAAAGGTTGTTTTCGTAAAAGAATGGACAAGTTGGTAAAGTGTCAAAATAATCCTCCCCGGCCTCAAAATTCATGTGAAGTTTGACAGGGGCCACATTTGCAAAAATAACCGTTTGGTTGCATTTGACAAACGGGGAAAGGAAGCTGGCCGTTGTTTTTGTAAATCTTTTGATTAGAATATGCGGGTTGTTTGATTTTCAAGTTTGTAGGTCATCTTTAAACCTTCGAAACCCAATTTGTTTTATTATGAAAATTGATAAAGAAAAAATGTTTCATTGCTTTTACCTTTCATTTTGTCCGAACTACGCAAGGTCTGATTCATGCGGGGTCATGATACGTAGGCAATCTCCATAAGATTCGACCACAACAAAAAAAATGAAAAACAAAGACAGAAAAAAGAGAATGAAAAAAAACGAAAAAAAAAATGAAAAAATGAAAAATGAAAAATAGAAAAAAAAGAAAAATGAAAAAATTTGAAGAAAAAAAAGAAAAGAAAAAAAGATGTTGTCAATAATGAGAACCGACTGAGTCCATTCTAACCTGTTTTGTTTTGAATCACAAAGTTAAGGTGGTTGGTTTGTGGTAAGCCGGACAATGACACCCAGAACATCGCGAAGAATCCTATTGGGAACTTGTTGACGGGTGATGATATTGAAGTTGGCAACGGTCTGGCAATACTGATGCAAAGCAAAATGGCTAAGATGCCAGTTTCGCTAAGTGGGAGGACGCTCCGTTCCTTGGTTAACAAGAAAGAAGCAGTTGGTGGCTTATTTTGTTGTCATTTCTGTTTGTTCGGATTATTAGGATTGTAATTCGGATTTTGTTTTGTGTCAATATCTTTCCGCTTATCTTTCCGTTTTGTCATAGCGGTTTGTTTAAGTTTTGTCCAGGTTGTTTAGGATTTTATTTCGTTTGTTTTGTTATTCAAACCATTTCACCGGTAGTCTAGCACAAAATCCAGTCTTTTATTATTTCCATTCATCTTTTTGTTTAGTCTTTTTATCATTTTGTTCAGCGCCGATTCTAGTGACATGACATGCGCACACAGTTTGGGCCTAATCTTTAAAGTTAATCATAAAACCCCGAAAAGGTGATCAGAACATTTAAAGGAAATAAGAACGGTTTGAGATTATTCGGAGCTCGAGTCATGTGGAACTGGGGCAAGTAAAACATAAAGAAAACCGTTAAAGGCAAGATTCGCCAAATTGACATAAGGGTCTTCATGATAATGAGAAGTGAGAGTGTCGCCCAACGGTGCTTTAGAAATGGCAAATGAAAAAGCAAACGTGTGAATATAATTGTCAAGTCCAGCATCATCGGAAGAGACTATAAATCTTTATTGTGTTGTTTGCACTTGGCATGTTTTGAAGACTGGAATGACGAAGGCATTTTGTTCTGCTACCTAAACACTTTACCCTTCGTTACCCCTTTTGAACCTTATTTATTTTCCTTCATACCCCTCGTTCGGAATTAGTAGCAATGAATAGAAAACGCAAGCGCCGCAGGTAAACAAACGAAAAAAAAGGAGAAAGAAAAGAAAACAACACAACAAAAAAAAAAAGAAAAATGATAACAAAAAAAAAAACAAAAAAAAAAAACAAAAGAAAGTCAAATGAAAAAGAGGAATTGGGAACTACGTTTGACCTGATTCCTCAAAGAGGATACGTAGGCGCTTCACGGCTCGGTCATAGTTTTGAAAAAAAAATATAAAGAAAAATCAATTAAAATATCCCCAAGCAAGAAACTGGGGCAAAGGTTGCATTTGTTGTAAATAAATCTAATTCCGAAGGTTGTAACTAATAACCCAAAATTAATGTATTCTTTGAGCCTTTAATACCTTTTTTTCTAGCCCTATCCAAAACCCACATTACGGTCCAAAGAAAGACCTTCTGATCAGTCTTCAAAAGATGCCAAGTCAGACAAATGAGAGTCTCCCCGGTGAGCATAACATTCTGTTCCACAGCAGAAAGGACTCTAATCCCCAGCAGAAAGAGTCATACCGGCGACACTCCAAATCCCCAGCTGGAAAGTGATACAAATGAGAGAGTCTTATCGGTGAAAACCTTCACAGGCACCATAAGGCGATGAAAGCTGAGAGAAAACCAAAAATGAGAGAGACTTGATAGTGAAAACCCTTCGGGCACTACAAGTCGAATAAGATTGAGAATCAGATGGGGAATCGCCAATTGAAGATCTTGAAAGATGATTGACGGTAGAGGATAGGCCACATGTGCATGTCATGACCATTAGAGCTGGTATCTCCATTTGATAGATTTTCATTTATAGTTTCTTTTGTTAAAGAGTCATCTTTTCTTTTGTCTTTATTCTGTTCCCTTTTATCTTTTTCCTTTCATAGAAAAATCCCCAATAGAGTCTGTTTGGTCAGAACAAGTGTGAACTGACTTCAAAATAGGCCATCAGCTTTCCAAAATGAGATCTGACTAGTACATCCAAGTGGTATAGTCAGCAGGGAACAAACGCGAGGCCAGTGTCAAAAGATATCCCCAACAGAAGGGAATTGACAGAAGGACTGACAAGTGTCAAGAGGGATACCATTGCCTTTATCAAAGGTTATAAACCTCAAGGCCAAAACCCGTGGGCAAATCAAGGAGAGCAATGAGCATGATTTGGGAAATTTATACTAGACTAAAAGGTCGGGGAAATGCCAGTTTCCGAGCTATGCCACAAAAGAAGAGGGATATCCCCAGAAAGGAATTATCCCCAGCAAATAATATCATCCCCAACAAGTTGTGGAGCGCAAAGCAAGGAAGGAGAAAGGGAAAACCATCCCAGTAGGAGTATCACAACCAACCACCATGTTTTAAACTAACAAATTTTGTTTGATTTGAAACAGGTAAAGGAATGGGCATTGACGCCAGAAATGCATGCCACAAGGGATATTACCAAACTGGGGCAGAAAATTTTCCTTCCATTTAGAAAATTTTCTGTAAGTCAGGTACCCATGCGGGGAAAAATAAATATAACACCAGTCTCAAGGGAAGTGGTCTTAGAACCAGTGTTGCCCCAACATAATAAGTTTCAATGGAGGAAGTTGTTCCCCAACAAAGGAATCAGAATCCCCCAGCAGTGTTATCCACGACAGCGTTATCCCCAGCTGATAACATTTTACCCCCAACAGGTAAGTAAATAATTCCCCAACAGTGTTATCTCTAGCAGTTTCGAGGAGTCCAACACGAGTTTGGTGAAAATCGGTATCCTCAGCGGTTCCTTTCGGGGAAAGGCAAAACGAGTCTCAAGGGAGTTAGTCTTCAAAGAAAGAAGCTAATAATAAAAAATAAAAAAAAATTTAAATTTTTTTTTTTGGGAAGGTAGAAAGGGAAAATTCATCCCAAGCAAAATAATCCCCAACAAGTATTCGAGATAAGATATTTTCAAGTCTTAAGGATATTTTGGGTTCATCCGCCCTCGAATAGGATATTTTGGGTTCATCCGCCCTCGAATAGGATATTTTGGGTTCATCCGCCCTCGAATAGGATCTTTTGGGTTCATCCGCCCTCGAATAGGATCTTTTGGGTTCATCCGCCCTCGAATAGGATATTTTGGGTTCATCCGCCCTCGAATAGGATATTTTGGGTTCATCCGCCCTCGAATAGGATCTTTTGGGTTCATCCGCCCTCGAATAGGATCTTTTGGGTTCATCCGCCCTCGAATAGGATCTTTTGGGTTCATCCGCCCTCGAATAGGATATTTTGGGTTCATCCGTCCTCGAATAGGATATTTTGGGTTCATCCGCCCTCGAATAGGATATTTTGGGTTCATCCGCCCTCGAATAGGATATTTTGGGTTCATCCGCCCTCGAATAGGATATTTTGGGTTCATCCGCCCTCGAATAGGATCTTTTGGGTTCATCCGCCCTCGAATAGGATCTTTTGGGTTCATCCGCCCTCGAATAGGATATTTTGGGTTCATCCGCCCTCGAATAGGATATTTTGGATTCGTCCGCCCTCGAATAGGATCTTTTTGGGTTTATCCGCCCTCGAATAGGATCTTTTGGGTTCGTCCGCCCTCGAATAGGATCTTTTGGGTTCGTCCGCCCTCGAATAGGATATTTTGGGTTCATCCGCCCTCGAATAGGATATTTTGGGTTCATCCGCCCTCGAATAGGATCTTTTGGGTTCATCCGCCCTCGAATAGGATCTTTTGGGTTCATCCGCCCTCGAATAGGATCTTTTGGGTTCATCCGCCCTCGAATAGGATATTTTGGGTTCATCCGCCCTCGAATAGGATATTTTGGGTTCATCCGCCCTCGAATAGGATCTTTTGGGTTCATCCGGCCTCGAATAGGATCTTTTGGGTTCATCCGGCCTCGAATAGGATCTTTTGGGTTCATCCGCCCTCGAATAGGATCTTTTGGGTTCATCCGCCCTCGAATAGGATCTTTTGGGTTCATCCGCCCTCGAATAGGATCTTTTGGGTTCATCCGCCCTCGAATAGGATCTTTTGGGTTCATCCGCCCTCGAATAGGATCTTTTGGGTTCGTCCGCCCTCGAATAGGATATTTTGGGTTCGTCCGCCCTCGAATAGGATATTTTGGGTTCGTCCGCCCTCGAATAGGATATTTTGGGTTCATCCGCCCTCGAATAGGATATTTTGGGTTCATCCGCCCTCGAATAGGATATTTTGGGTTCATCCGCCCTCGAATAGGATATTTTGGGTTCATCCGCCCTCGAATAGGATATTTTGGGTTCATCCGCCCTCGAATAGGATTTTATTTTCAAAGTTGTTGTTGAAACCAGACGCCCACCTGAATAACGAGAGGAATACTTTTCTTGTCTGTCCATTGCATATTTTAGGTGCCCACCTGTATAACAAGGGGATACATTCCATGCCTTTACCAATAGGAGACGCACTTCCTAGGTCAAGTTTTACCAATAGGAGACGCACTTCCTAAGTTTTACCCATAGGAGATGCATTTCCTCCTAAAAGTTTAGTTTCACCCATAGGAGACGCATTTCCTCCTAAGTTTAGTTTTATCCATAGGAGACGCATTTCCTCCTAAGTTAGTTTTTACCCATAGGAGATGCATTTCCTCCTAAGTTAATTTTAGAGTTCTACCCATAGGAGATGCATTTCCTCCTAAGTTTGTTTTAGTTTTACCCATAGGAGAGGCATTTCATCCTAAGTTGTTGTTAAAATCAGGAGCCCGCCTGAAGAGAGGAATGGCATTTATTTTAAAAGTTGTTTTTGAAACCAGGCGCCCCCCTGAATAACGAGTGGAATACTTTCCTAAAGTTTATTTTACCTATAGGAGATGCATTTCCTCCTAAGTTTGTTTTAGTTTCACCCATAGGAGATGCATTTCCTCCTAAGTTTGTTTTACCCATAGGAGATGCATTTCCTCCTAAGTTTAGTTTTTCCCATAGGAGAGGCATTTCCTCCTAGGTTAGTATTGAAGTTGGGAGCCCGCCCATATAACAGAGGCATACATTTCTGTCCTTTCACATTATGTTCTAGGTCGCCCACCAGTAAAATGCGGGAATACTTTCAGTTCTAGGTCGCCCACCAGTAAAATGCGGGAATAAATTATGTTCTAGGTCGCCCACCAGTAAAATGCATGAATACTTTCTGTTCTAGGTCGCCCACCAGTAAAATGCGGGAATACATTCTGTTCTAGGTCGCCCACCAGTAAAATGCGGAATACATTATGTTCTAGGTCGCCCACCATTAAAATGCAGGAATACTTTCTGTTCTAGGTCGCCCACCAGTAAAATGCAGGAATACTTTCTGTTCTAGGTCGCCCACCAGTAAAATGCGGGAATACTTTCTGTTCTAGGTCGCCCACCAGTAAAATGCGGGAATAAATTATGTTCTAGGTCGCCCACCAGTAAAATGCGGGAATACTTTCTGTTCTAGGTCGCCCACCAGTAAAATGCTGGAATACTTTCTGTTCTAGGTCGCCCACCAGTAAAATGCGGGAATACTTTCAGTTCTAGGTCGCCCACCAGTAAAATGCGGGAATACATTCATGTTCTAGGTCGCCCACCAGTAAAATGCGGGAATACATTCATGTTCTAGGTCGCCACCAGTAAAATGCGAGAATACTTTCAGTTCTAGGTTGCCCACCAGTAAAATGCGGGAATACTTTCTGTTCTAGGTCGCCCACCAGTAAAATGCGGGAATACATTTCAGTTCTAGGTCGCCCACCAGTAAAATGCGGGAATACTTTCAGCTCTAGGTCGCCCACCAGTATAATGCGGGCATACATTTCATAATTTTGCATTTAAGCAACTTTTTAGTCTTGTACTACAGATTTTGGAATCAGTAACCCCACCAGAAGGCGGAAGGTTACAATAGGAATCCCCAGCAGTAAACAATAAAATCCCCAGCACCGGGAAGCAGAAGGTTGCAACAAGAGGTCCCAGCACAAATTCAGGCGCATGACTCAAAAGGAAGAAATGACGCGTCTTGAAAGAAGCAGCTGGTGAACATTAAATCATGCCCAGCATAACAAGTCTGATGAAGAGAGTCGTACCCACCAGAGGAACCGCCGAAAAGCTTAATGAAGAAAGCCATGTCCCTAGCGGACCAAGCAAAATGATGAAAACTGGTATTCAGAAAAGCAAAGGGCCAGTATCATTCCCAAGTTCAAGGAAGAAAAGCATCGGAGGAAGCACAAGCCAACAAGAAAGCAAGGCAACAAGAACAAATTTCAGTCTAGCCTAGCTTCTTGTTTTCTTTTAAACACGGTGTAACAAGGAGATTGGTAAGCAGTGATAACATCATGCAACAACAGTAACATCGCAGTCCCACGGTAGTCCCAGCTACCAAAACTTCCCGAACTACATTAACCTGATTCCCCTTTAGCCAGGGATATGTAGGAAACCTTTGAAGCAAAGGTTCGGTTAAATCTTTTTCAAAAAAATGCTTCACACGGAGTACTCGGATGGGCAAAAATCGCTCGCTTTATCTTTGCACGAAAACCCTTCGTGTCTCCGGGCAAAGAGGGGCAGCTGTAAGCACGTGATTTTTGCCCTATATGAGAAATACTCCCAAAAAATTCAAAAATAAAATAATTTTTCTTGGTGTGCAATTTTTGTGATATTTTGTGTAACTATTTGTATGTTTGTCTATGCATGTTTATTTGTTAAATTAATAAAAAATACAAAAATAGGCATCTTTTGCATTTTTAGCATTTAATGTCCAAATGAACAATTTTATGCTTAATTATTACTTAATTGTGCGTTAATTGTTATTGGAAGTTAATTTGCGCTTTTATAACTTAATTTAGTTCTTAATAATAATTTAAGTACTTTTATAATTTAGTTTTAGAAAAATAAAAGAAGAAAAGAGAACAAAAATACAAAGAAAAATCGGATTGGGCCACTTCTTCAATTTCAAACCACAGGCCCAAATAATTGCCCAACTTTCCCCATGACCCGGTCCGTTTCAAACCGGGTCGATCCGGTCCGCTCCATTAACCCAACACCCCTTCTTCATTTTTGTCCAACACAAAACAAAACCAAAAAAATAAAAAATAAAAAGTGAATTATCACTATTAATAGTTTTATTTTTTGTTTTTTTATATATATAAAAAAATCCGAAAATATTTTATTTTATTTATTATTTTTATTTTAAAATATATATATATATATATAGTAATTTCGGAAATGATTTTAAAAAAATAAAAAAATAAAAAAAGTAAAAGAATGTAGAAAATTTAAAAAAAGTAAAAAGTTTTAAAAAATTTAAAAGTAAAATAAGGTTGGAATTAAAAAATAAATATAAAGGTATCTGAAAATTTAAAAAATTTAAAGTAATTGAAAGTAGCATTTTTAAAAGAAAAAGAAAAGATAGTGGTTTGTTTTTTAAAGAAAAGTTAAATAAAGTGAGATTCTCTTTTAAAAAAATAAAAAGTGGGATTTTAAATAAGATAAAGTAATTAAAGTTGGAATTTTAAAAATAAAAGTAAATAAAGGTGGGATTTCTTTTTCTAAAAAAATAAAAGCAATTTGTAAGTGGGATTTCTTTTAATTAAAAAAATAATAAAATAATAAAAAAACAAATCTGAAAATTTCGAAAATTTTGCTATAAATAGAAGAGAAAATTTAGGAAGAAGGGGTGGAAAAAAAAGAGGAAAAACTAGATAGAGAGAAGAAAAAAAGAGGGGGCGGAGTGAGAAGTATACACCCGATATACATTCTGGATACACTGAATATACAGGGGCAGAATTCATTTTGGAGAGTTTTGAAGTTGAAAAAGAATAGTTACTGTTTCATTGCCTCGCTTAAGATCTGAAATAGTCAGAACCTTCCTGCCTTTTACTTCTTCTCTATACTTGGAGTCGTTTATAGTCTCCTGGGTTTTCTACTATTCCTACTGTTACTGGTCTATTCCTGTGTTGCTGGACTGTCGTTGTTGTGCTACATTGTTACTACTGTTGCTGCTTCTCAGCTTCATCTTCTCTTGTTTTCCAATACCAGGTACACGAATGTAATACTAGTTATTGCAAGCTAAAAATGTGGAAGCATGAATACATATGAAGAATCGAATTTTGAAGTTTTAATTTCGCTTTTTCTCTGTTCCTTTTATTGATTGTATTTAGGCTATTTTATGTATTATTGAATAATAATTGGAATAAGAGAAAATAACATAAGTTAGTCTTTAATGAATCGGCTTGGCAAAACGGGTTAATTCACTAGCTATGAAGGTTCTAAGATTATCAACAGTAGGTTAATTGTGAACAAGTACTTAAATTTAGCTAAGGCATGAATTTGAACTAAATTTCGTGAATTAGGTATTAAGGCATGATTTGAGTTCAAACAAAATTAGAAGAACGTTTAAGTCTAATAAACTTTCTATTAAGCTTTAGTAATTATGGTTAAATCCAGTTTCAAATGGTTGTGAATAATTAATTCCAATAGTTTTTTTATATATAACAATGCGAGCTTCAATCTAACTATATTTGATTCTTTTGAATATTAGTTGTCAAAATTTTATTTTATTTATAATTTCAAATTTTTTTTAGTAAAATTCTTGTTCATCAATATTTGTATTAATATAGCAATTAGTATGCCATGCTTTCTTAAATAAAAAAAAGCTCGTAATTAATTAGGATTTTCTTTATTTATTTTAGAGACTAATTTTAATAGAAAAGATGTAGTCGCTTTAGGATTTGTCCATTTAAAATAAATGAGATGAGCCTCGCCTAGTAAAATATATAGATTGTGGGGCCCTCACAAATGTATGTGTTAATTACTTAGAACTCGGGATCGGCCGCTTAGCGAACTTCACGGCCTTTTCTCAAAATAACCCTGCGCTAGTCGCTTTAGGCGCGTATTTAATAATGTTATCTCCTTAAACTCGGGTGCACATTTATGTGACCCAAATCCAAATCTCAACGAAATCGAAATGTGTCTCTAATCACGGGTACATTGATTGTGACGTGGTCTGAGATGTATTTCCATGACATTGCAAATTCTTTTTAATAATGAATGAGACGAGCCTCGACAAACAAAAAATGCACAAGCTGCGGGGCCCTCTAAATGTATATATTAAAATACTTAGAATTCGAGGACAGGCCGTTTAGCGAATTTTACGGCCTTCCCCAAAATAACAAGACGCTAGTTGCTTTAGGCGCGCCTTTAATAATTTATTTTCCTTAACTCGGGTGCACATTTATGTGACCCAAATCCAAATCTCAACCGAGTCGAGATATGCCAAACAACTACGGGTGCATTGATGTAACGTGGTTCGAGATATGTTTCCACGACGTTGCAATTCTCGTAAAATAATAACAATAAGTAAGAAAGCGGTAAAAAGATAAAATTTTGCACATAAGTTCATATTTGTATAAAATCAGATAATCAAGCCGAATATAACAGTTGAGCGACCGTGCTAGAACCACGGAACTCGGGAATGCCTAACACCTTCTCCCGGGTTAACAGAATTCCTTATCCGGATTTCTGGTGCGCAGACTGTAATATGGAGTCATTCTTTTCCTCGATTCGGGATTAAAATTGGTGACTTGGGACACCCTAAATCTCCCAAGTGGCGACTCTGAAATAAATAAACGAATCCCGTTTCGATTGTCCTTTAATTGGAAAAAACTCCCTTGTACCCTCGCGGGTGCGGAAAAAGGAGGTGTGACACTACACTCTGCACTTTGTGCAGATACTGGAGCAGCACTTGGTCAGCAGTAGTAGGGGAGCCAGCCTTCAGTCCACCGAGACTCCGAGGTAGCCCTGCAGTCGTCCACAGGCCCGACGTCTCCTCTATCTTTTATTATGTTCTGTTATCACTTGTATCCGAGACAGACGGTGTTTCTTTCTGTCAAACATTTGTATGTAGTAATCATAGTTAGTTCGTGAATTTTGTGACACCGATTTCTGGGTAGAGACATACGTTGGCTTTTTCTTTCTTTCGTATCGATTTTGATATTATAATTTTTTAAGTCTTCCGCTAAATTTTATCTTCCTCTATTATTTAATTGTTGATCTCCTGTTAATTTAATTGGTTAAAAAGGGCTAAAATAAAAGAAATTGAATTTTCCGCATTTCGTGGTTTGCCTAGCTTCTTCGAGTAGGCACCATCACGACTTCCGAGGGTGGGAATTTCGGGTCGTGACAAATTGGTATCAGAGCTCTAGGTCACATAGGTCTCACAATTCACAGACAAGCTCAGTAGAGTCTGAGGGATCGGTACAAAAACGTCTGTATTTATCGCTCAGAGGCTACAGAGTTAGGAAAACTTCACATTTGTTCTTTCTTGTCGTGCGGTTCTGTTTCTCAATGCTAATTGAATTTCTACTCCGTTCTTTCGCAGATGGAGAGAATATGTGCTTCCTCATCCACCACTCAGCAGCCCGAGCCCCCAACAGCAGCTCCCACGAGGGGTAAAGGGCGAGGCCGTGCTAGAGGCCGAGGTAGGGGCAGAGCTCAGCCCCGAGCAGCAACCCAAGTGGTGGAGCCTCAGGTTGACTTTGATGATGAGGTTCTGGCCCCAACAGTTCTGATGGTCCCAACACAGGTCCTAGAGGGGTTTATTGCTACCTCAATCCTTCAGGATGCTCTGGTCCGACTAGTGGGCCTCATGGAGAGTGTCACCCGGGCAGGCTTGCTTCCTGTAGCACCAGCCGTCTCTCAGGCTGGAGGAGGAGCCTAGACTTCTTCTACTCGCACTTTGGAGCAGGTAGCTCCTCAGATTCAGACTCTAGTGGTTTAGCCAGTTGGAGCAGTTCAGACGGGTGTAGTGCCTCAGACCGGTGATGGAGCAGCTATGTCTGCTGATGCTTTGTGGAGGCTGGATAGGTTCACGAAGCTCTTCACTTCTACTTTTAGCGGTGCATCTACTGAGGATCCCCAGGATTACCTAAACAGCTGCCACGAGATTCTCAGGAACATGGGTATTGTTGAGACCAATGGGGTTAATTTTGCTACATTTCGCTTGTCTGGATCCACCAAGACTTGGTAGAGGGATTTCTGTTTGGCCAGACCAGCCGGATCACCATCTTTGACTGGGAGCAGTTTACACAGCTATTTCTGGAGAAGTTTCTCCCCATTACTCAGAGAGAGGCCTATCGGAGGCAGTTTGAGCGCCTCCAGCAGGGTTCCATGACGGTTACCCAGTATGAGACCAGGTTCATCGACTTAGCTCGCCATGCTCTTGTCATACTTCCTACCAAGAGAGAGAGAGAGTGAGGAGGTTTATTGATGGTCTTATTCAGCCGATTCGTCTTCAGATGGCTAGGGAGACTAGGAGTGAGATATCTTTCCAGGAGGCGACCAATATGGCCAAGAGAGTGGAGATGGTTCTGTCACAGGGAGGTGGTCATGGGTCGGACAAGAGGCCCCATCATTCAGGCAGATTCAGTGATACCTCATCTGGAGGTAGAGATTCTTATGGTAGAGGCCATCCTCCTAGGCTTTTTTAGTCGGCACTTCAGGTTTCTCACGGAGCTTCAGGTAGTCGTGGTCCGCAGATGCAGTATTCTAATTAGCACTCCTATAGTGCACCATTAGCCCCTATTAGTGCACCACCGCTTCAGTGTTTCCAGGGTCGTCAGCCCCAGCAGCCGATGGCTTATTTTACTTGTGGCGACACGAGGCACATTGCCAAGTATTGTCCTCGAGCACCAGGTAGCTCTCCGTATTAGGGTTCTCATATTATGGTTCAGGCACCAGTTGTCCCACAGGCCGCCCAGCCAGCAAGAGGTGGGGGTAGAGGTGCTAGAGGTGGAGCTCAGACTGCTAGAGGTGGAGGCCAGCCAGTAGCAGGCTGTCCTAGAGATGTAGTTCAGGGTGGTGGGGTCTAGCCCCGATGTTATGCTCTCCCAGCCAGGCCCGATGTTGAGGCTTCAGATGCGTTTATTACGGGTACTATTCTGGTTTGTGATAGATGCTTTAGTGTTATTTGATCCAGGGTCTACACACTCGTATGTGTCATCTTATTTTGCACCGTATCTGGTTATGCCTAGTGATTCATTGAGTGTTCTTGTTTATGTGTCTACACCGGTAGGTGATTCTATTATGGTTGATAGAGTTCATCGTTCTTGTATTGTGGTGATTGGGGGTCTCGAGACTCGTGTGGATTTATTGCTTCTAGACATGGTTGATGTCGATGTTATATTGGGGATAGACTGGTTATCACCTTACCATGCTATCTTGAACTGTCATGCTAAGACTGTGACCTTAGCTTTTCCGGGTATGCCTCATTTAGAGTGGAGAGGGACTCCTGGTCATTCTACCTGTAGAGTTATTTCTTATGTGAAGGCTCGGCGTATGGTCGAGAAGGGGTGTTTGGCCTATTTGGCATATGTTTGCGATTCCAGTGCTGAGGTTCTATATGTTGATTCTGTGCCCGTTGTTCATAAGTTCCCTGAAGTATTCCCTTCAGACTTGTCGGGTATGCCACCCGACAGGGATATTGACTTTTGCATTGATTTGGCCCCAGGAACTCAGCCCATTTCTATCCCGCCGTATCGTATGGCCCCGCCTGAGTTGAAAGAGTTGAAGGCACAGTTGCAAGACTTGCTTAAAAAGGGTTTCATTAGACCCAGTGTTTCGCCTTGGGGTGCGCCGGTGTTGTTTGTTAAGAAGAAGTATGGGTCGATGAGAATGTATATTGATTACTAGCAGTTGAACAAAGTTACAATCAAGAATAAGTATCCATTGCCGAGGATTGATGATTTGTTTGATCAGCTTCAGGGTGCCAAGGTATTTTCAAAGATTGACTTGAGATTTGGCTACCATCAGTTGAGGATTAGGGAATCCGATGTCTCTAAGATAGCTTTCTGCACTCGGTACAGGCATTATAAGTTCTTGGTTATGTCATTTGGGTTGACCAATGCCCCAGCAGCTTTTATGGATTTGATGAACCGAATGTTCAGGCCTTATTTAGATTCGTTTGTGATAGTCTTCATTGATGATACTTTGATATATTCCTGCAGTCGGGAGGAGCACGAGCAACATCTTAGAGTGGTTATTCAGACTCTGAGAGATAGTCAGCTATATGCTAAGTTCTCGAAGTGTGAGTTCTGGTTGAGTTCAGTTGCATTCCTGGGTTATGTTGTATCAGCAGAGGGTATTCAAGTGGATCTGAAGAAGATTGAGGCAGTCTTGCCCACAGGATCAGAGCCTTATACAGTTTATTATGATACATCTCGTATTGGGCTTGGTGCATTGTTGATGCAGGATAGCAAGGCCATTGCCTATGTTTCGCGGTAGTTGAAAATCCATGAGAAGAACTATCTGGTTCATGATTTGGAGTTGGCAGCCATTGTTCACGCATTAAAGATTTGGAGGCATTATCTGTATGGCGTGGCATGTGAGGTGTTCACAAATCATAAGAGTCTTTAGTATTTGTTCAAGCAAAAGGAGTTGAATTTGAGACAGACGAGGTTGTTGGAGTTGTTGAAGGATTATTATATCACTATTTTATATCATCCAAGAAAAGCCAATGTGGTGGCCGATGCTTTAAGTAGGAAGTCAGCCAGTGTGGCCAGTCTTGCCTATATTCCGGTCGGTGAGAGGCCGCTTGCCTTAGATGCTCAGGCTTTGGCCAATCGGTTTGTGATGTTGGATATTTCTGAGCCTAGTCGTGTATTAGCTTGCACGGTCTCTCGTTCTTCTTTATTGGAGTGTATCCACGATCGGCAGTATGATGATCCCCATTTATGTGTCCTTAGAGGCACGGTGCAGCACGGAGGTGCCAAGCAAGTTACCTTAGATGATGATGGAGTTTTGAGATTGCAGGGTCGAGTTTGTGTGCCTAATATGGATGGGCTCCGAGAGTTGATTTTAGAGGAGACCCATAGCTCCCGGTAATCTATTTATCCGGGCGCCGCAAAAATGTATCAGGATTTATGGCAGTATTATTGGTGGCGTAGAATGAAGAAGGATATTGTTGCATATGTGGCTTGGTGTTTAAATTGTCAGCAGGTTAAGTACGAGCATCAGAGTCCTGGTGGTTTATTTCAGAGGATTGAGCTTCCCGAGTGGAAGTGGGAGTGGATCACTATGGATTTCGTTGTCGGACTCCCACAGTCTTGGAGAAAGTTTGACGCAATATGGGTCATTGTTGATAGGCTGACCAAGTCAGCACATTTCATTCCTGTGGCAGTCTCCTATTCATCCGAGAGGTTAGCTGAGATCTATATCAGAGAGATTGTTTGTCTTCATGGTGTGCCTGTGTCTATCATTTCGGACCGAGGTATGCAGTTTACCTCGTGCTTATAGAGAGCAGTTCAGCGAGAGTTGGGCACACAGGTTGAGTTGAGCATAGCATTTCATCCTCAAACGGACGGGCAGTCTGAGCGGACTATTCAGATTTTGGAGGACATGCTTCGAGCTTGCGTCATTGACTTTGGAGGCTCGTAGGATCAGTTTTTGCTTTTAGCAGAGTTTGCCTACAACAACAGTTACAAGTCGAGTATCTAGATGGCTCCTTATGAGGCTTTATACGGTAGGCGGTATCAGTTTTCGGTTGGATGGTTTGATCCGGGAGAGGCTCGGTTGTTGGGTACGGATCTGGTTTAGGAGGCCTCAGACAAGGTTAGGATTATTCAGGATAGGCTTCGTACAACTCAGTCCAGGCAAAAGAGTTATGCAGACCGCAAGGTTCGAGATGTGACTTGTATGGTTGGTGAGCGGGTATTGCTCCGAGTATCGCCTATGAAGGGCGTGATGAGATTTGGGAAGAAGGGCAAGCTTAGCCCTAGGTTCATTGGCCCGTTTGAGATTCTTGATCGAGTTGTTGGGGTGGCTTATAGACATGTGTTCTCGCCGAGCTTCTTAGCCGTGCATCCAGTTTTTCATGTGTCCATGCTCTAGAAATATCACGGTGATCCATCCCACGTGTCAGATTTCAGCACTGTCCAACTGGACAAGGACTTGTCTTATGAGGAGGAGCCGATAGCTATTCTAGACCGGCAGGTTTGTCAGTTGAGATCGAAAAGTTTTCCCTCTGTTCATGTTTAGTGGAGAGGTCAGCCTCCTGAGACATCGACCTGGAAGTCTGAGTCAGATATGCGGAGCCGTTATCCCCATCTTTTCCCTGACTCAGGTACTTTCTTCTTCTGTCCGTTCGAGGATGAACGGTTGTTTTAGAGGTGGAGGATGTGATGACCCAAAAGGTTATCACTTATTTTAAAATAAAATTCTGTGTTCTGAGGCCTTGGAAACCTCAATTAACATCACCTCGATTTGTGTGCGCAGTCCGGGCGCGTAGCCGGAAAGCTTAAATATGAAAATATGTGAAAATGATAAAATTTGGCTATAAAATGAGTAAATTTGACTTCGGTCAATATTTTGAGTAAACGGACCCGGACCCGTGATTTGACGGTCCCATAAGGTCCGTAGGAAAAATATGGGACTTGGGCGTATGTCCGAAATCGGATTTCGAGGCCCCAAGCCTGAGAAATAAATTTTTAAAGAAAATTATTTTCTAAAATTGTTTAAGGAAACTTAAAATGAAATTTGATTAGAACATGATGGTATCAGGCCCGTATTTTGGTTCTGGTGCCCGGTACAGGTCTTATATATGGTTTAAGACATTTCTGTTAAATTTGGTGAAAAACGGATGTCATGTGACGTGATTCGGACCTAAATTGCTAAAGTTGATGTTTTAAGAAGTTTGAGAAGATTCTTTGATTTTGAGATTTATTTCATTGTTATTGAGGTTATTTTGGCGATTTGATCGCACGAATAAGTTCGTATGATGTTATTGAGTTATTACGTGTGTTTGGTTAGGAGCCCTGAGGGCTCGAGTGTGTTTCAGATGTGTTTCAAAAAGTTTTGGACTTAAGAAAAATTGCAGAAACAACTGAGCTGGTGTGCTGATACGTTCTTCTTCACGTTCGCGGGAGAACCCACGCGAACGGAATGCATTAAATTTTGGTCGAAGGAAATTCCTTCTACGCGAACGCGTAGCTCAGGTCGCGAACGCAAGGCAGTGGGGGGATATACCTTCACAAACGCGGTCCTGGCCATGCTAACGTGAAGGCTAAGTGGGCCTGGGCATGGGGTGGGCCATTTACCTTACGCGAATGCGACCCTTTGGACGCGAACAGGAGGGCTCGAGGGGATCCTTCTCCGTGAACGCAAGCCCGTTTATGCAAACGCGAAAGCTTATCCAGCCTGACCCATCGCGAACGCGAAGGGTCAATCGGGAACGCGAAGGACATTTTCGCCCAATGATTTTTAAAAGACCAAAAATAGAACACTTTCGGGATTTTATAAAACTTTCATAAACCTCTTCTTCTCCAAAGCTCTTAGGCAATTTTTGGAGCATTTCTTCACCATAATCTCTTGGGTAAGTAATCTTTAACTTTGTTTTCTTCCATTTTTATCAACACTCACTAGATTTCTAGGCCTAAAACATGTGATTAAGGTAGGAAATTAGGGATTTGGGTAGAATTAGAGTTTTTTTGATTATTTATGATTTAGACCTCGTTTTGGGGTCGGATTTGAAACCAAATTATATATTCGGGCTCGTGGGTGAATGGATGATCGGATTTTGGTTCGAACCTCGTGTTTTGACCAAGCGGACCTGGGGTCATTTTTGAATTTTTGGGAAGAATGATTAGAAAGCTATAATTAGACATTGGAATTGGATTGTTTAGTATTTATTAATGTTACGAAGTCGATTATGTATAGATATAACTGATTTGGAGCCGAATTCGAGAGGAAAGGCGTAATTGAGGATTGAGCTGGCCGTGGAAGTTTGAGGTAAGTTTCCGGTCTAACCTTAGCTTAGGGATTGGGAGTTGTGTCCTATTTGCGAATTGCTTCTTGTTGAGTATGACGTAAAGGCATGGTGACGAGTATCTATACGTTGGTGTCGAGCATGATCGTGAGCCTTAAATTGATAATTGTTGTGTTCTTAAATGATACTACGGATCCTTTAATTGATGATTCTAAATATTGAGCAAGGATTTAGCTTATTTTCGTGAATTTTATTTATGACTGAGTATTGGTATTAATTGAGATGAGTAGGAGTTGAGTTAAGATTGGTTATAGCTGATTCCCCCTTGCCTGGATGTTTGTTTTGATATTATTGTTCCCTTGCCGGGAAGTTATTATATTGCTTGTGTTCCCTTACCGGGATTCCTTGTGATTTTGTGCTGGCTTGTAAATGGGAACGGGTGGTACGCCTACCATAAGATATGATAAAATGGGAGCGGGTGGTACGCCTACCACAAGATATGATGAAATGGGAGCGGGTGGTACGTCTACCACAAAATATGATGAAATGGGAGCGGGTGGTAAGTCTACCACAAGATATGTTGAAATGGGAGTGGGTTGTACGCTTACCACAAGATATGATGAAATGGGAGCGGGTGGTATGCCTACCACAAGATATGATGAAATGGGAGCGGGTGGTACGCCTACCATAAGATTTCATGAAATGGGAGCGGGTGGTATGCCTACCACAAGATATGACAAATGGGATCAAGTTGCACGCCTGCAATGAGATGTAAACTGAAAGTGAAATCTGCCTCTGTTTTCCTTATCCTTGTTAGAAGTTAAATATTTGGTTTCCTTATAATTCTCTTGAGATTCTGTTTTATCTGTTATCCCCGAAGCATGTTTCCCATTCCCAGTTTTAATTGTTTATTTCTGTTTATCTTTTCGTCATACATACATATATATATATATATATATATATATATATATATATATATAACTGCACAGGTTTATCTGGATTTTGGTCCTAGCCTCGTCACTACCTTGCCGGGGTTAGGCCAGACACTTACCAGCACATGGGGTCGATTGTGCTGATGCTACACTCTGCACTCTGTGCAAATACTGGAGCAACACTTGGTCAGCAGCAGTAGGGGAGCTAGCCTTCAGTCCACCGAGACTCCGAGGTAGCCCTGCAGGCGTCCGCAGGCCCGCCGTCTCCCATATCTTTTAGTATGTTCTGTTATCACTTGTATCCGAGATAGACAGTGTTTCTTTCTTTCAAACATTTGTATGTAGTAATCATAGTTAGTCCGTGAATGTTGTGACACCGGTTTCTGGGTAGAGACATACGTTGTCTTTTCTTTTCTTTCATATCAATTTTGGTATTCTAATTGTTTAAGTCTTTTGCTAAATTTCATCTTCCGCTATTATTTAATTGTTGATCACCTATTAATTTAATTGGTTAAAAAGGGCTAAAATAAAAGAAATTGAATTTTCCGCATTCCGTGGCTTGCCTAGCTTCTACGAGTAGGCACCATCACGACTCCAAGGGTGGGAATTCTGGGTCGTGACAGTAATGCGGCCGCATGGACTCCAATGCGAACCGCACTAAATCTATTGCGGCCGCATTGCCTTTTAGCCTGAATACATGCTCTCTGAGCCTTCTAGTGCGGACCGAACAAAGTGATGTGCAGCCGCACTGGACCCATTTTGCCTGAGCTTGTCTTGTCTTTGACACTTGTGCAAGTTTCACTCCTTTTGAGCTGATCTTTGACATCTTGTCACTTTATTGATCAAACCTGCAATCAAGCATAACTTGTGAGTCTTTTGGGACTATTTTTTATGAATATTTAATCAAAACATAAGCAAGAAGGAGTATAAAATGTGTCAAAATCCCTAGTTATCATCTCCCCCAAGCTTAAGCTTTTGCTTGTCCTCAAGCAAAGAAAATAAGACCCACCCCAAAAGGGAAAATCCAAGAATTGGTATCCTAAAGCAACCTCAACTAGCATCAATTGGGACTAACAATTGCCCTCAATACAAATGAATCATTAACAACATTTACTCTTTGGAAAATCATGGATCAAGTGCGACACAAGAGTATCAAGAGATGACTCAATACATCAAAGAACTCTTTCAATTACTTTGGTCATTGTGGAACCCAAACTCACACATCCTCAACTCTCCCTAAGCAAACCTCACCTTTAGAATAGTGACACACAAAACGAGGTTAATGGAGTTTCACTCATCTCTCTCAAGAAAAAGTCACAAGTCGGGCTCTAAGTACCATATACTTGCCCCTTATATGAGTATCCACTAATGTAAGCTTTGTTCAATTCAAGATCATATAGGGCTTTTGTGGAGACATTGTGAAGGCTTTTGGTTCAGGGTAGGAAATGTTTTGGTCTAAGTGGGTTCCATCTTCCCTTGAGCACTTCTTTTGATTTATTTGGCATCCATTCACTTGACTCTTTGAGTCATTTTCACTTCTTTCTAAGGGGTTAGAGAGACACACTGTCACTCTTTCTTAGGCATTTCAAACCTTTTCTCCCTTTTCAACTTTTCACACCTTTTATTCTTTTCTTTTCTTGAATCCCTTTTTATTCTTTTTCATATTGAACATTCTTTTTGTCTTTTTGCTTTTCTTTATTTTTCATTGCCTTTCCTTTTCTTCATTTTGTTCCTTTTTACCACTTTATTGCAATCCTCGTCTCTCCCCCCCAGACTTATATTTTTGCCATGTGCTAAAGGAAAGATTGGGTACCAAGAGAGGGTATCTTTTAGAATGGGTATAGGCTTGTATCATGGTTCTTAAAAGAAAAAGATCTAAGGCTCAAAAGGGTTAACTAGGGATCTTATCATTAGTAGGCTATGGAATTGTTCAAACTATCATTTGGATCAAGGAGAGCCTATAATCATGTCTCAAGTCAAAATTCACTTATGATTTTGCTTCAACAAATATTCAGGGCAAGTTCTAGACCAATGGCTCGGGACTTGGACTTGGAATTGCAATTACTCACCACACAAGCTAAGGGATTGCTAAAGACATAGAGTCGGGGGCCCATAACGACCTTAGAAACGATTTGAGCACACAATGGTCCCGCAAAATCACTTGATGACTATCGGTCAACACAAGAGTCTCAAGGTCATGACATTCACCATCCTATACACAACAAATTGTTTTTGACCATAAGATCAAAGGCAAATGTGCTAGGCCCAAGTGAAGCTTTGCTTGAGGCACCCTTAACTATTAACTACTAAAAACAAATATAAAAACGGACTCAAACCCTTAAGAAGGTTGTCACGCCATCCATCATTGGGAAGAGCCACCAGGTTCACACAACACTCCACCTTTGGAAAGAACTGTGGCATTAAGAAAATCAAAGGCTTATTACAAACTTCGAAAACAAAAAGCTACGAATCACAAATAAGAAGCTAAAAACAAATTTTTTTACAGAAAATAGAATGAATATATACAAGAGGGGATTTGAATATACAATGGATGGGATGAATATATACAATGTGATATAACTTTATATACTGACCCAAAGTGAAATAAAAATGCGATAAATGTAATGAAATATCAGAATTATATACAGACCAAAGATGAAAAATAAAGAAAACATAAAAAATGTTAAATATATACAATCATCCGAATGAATAACAAGTAGGGCCTACCCCTCAAATGAAAGTTGGCATTGTCCCCAATGCCATCTAGTCTAAATAAAGCACCAAAAAGATAAGAGGAAAAAGGTATAGAAACTCCCTATGACCTGTCTGTCTGCATAGGGTCATGTGTGGTCCCTGGGTCCTCTCTATGCTCTAGGACCTCAGACTGGTCCCTTGTGGCCTGCTGCTCTACTATTGGGACCTGGGCCTGGACCTGGACAGGCTCTGTAGGTAGTGCACCCTGTGGCTGACTGGAAGAGGTCTCATGTGGGTCAGCTAGCTGGATGACTGCTTCATTAGCTCGAGAGATCATCCTCTTCCTCTTGGGAGGCCTCTGTGGCTGCTCCGACTCTGGATGAACTACTAGTGCTGGGTCCTGGAGCAGTAAATATAAAGGAAGGTGATCCGCCTTTAGTCTGTCTACATCTACTCTCAGCTCCTTCACGCACTCTTTGGAGGCCCATGTCTTCCGCAGCTTCTTGTGCTCCCAAGCAAGCTCATTGAGAGCCTTGCTATGTGAATCGACTGCCTTTGAGAGCACTACCTGAGTGTCGAGGATCTTCTTTTGGTTGTCAAGTATCTCCTCAATAGCATCCTCTATCGACTGTGGAACCTGTGCTGGCGGAGGTGCCGACTGAGCCTCTACTACAATGGTGAGTGTGGACAACTTGGATGAGGCAGTCTGCATCTAGTTATTTATGCTAAGAAGCGCTTGGCTTAGTCGGTGAGCAGTAATAGGATGGGCTCGGGAAGATGGAGTCTCCGGGCTTGCTGAGGCAGATGGACCAGCAGGAGTGGCTATGGATGTGGAAGGACCGGGAGGGATATCTGTGGGAATGGAGGTAGGCTTAGCAGGAGCCACTACCACAACTGGCTCTTCAGATTGGCCAGTTAGAGCAATAGCTGTACCTTTGAAGTTCTTGCTCTTGGAGTTGTCATCCCTCTGCATGTTATACTAGGAGAAAGGGGCCTTCGCCTTGACTCTGATGTCGAAGGGACTCTTTTCCACCTTCAAGTCCCTCAAGTCTCGTCCTTCTCATTAAAGCCCAGTTACTCATTTATTGACTTCCCATCAAACAACACTTTTAAGATTCCGAACCTTGGTCACTTTGGTGCCCTTTTGATGTGGGATACATTGCAGTAGAACTCTTTGACCAAGTGTTCGTTGGCGTCCACACAGTCATCCATAAAATGCTCCTAGCCCACTCTAGTCCTAAACTATCTCTGCACGTTGGAGTTGTGAGGTAGTAGGTCTCTATCTATGAAGCTCCTCTCCGAGATCAACTTTCTCACTGGCCACCACTCCCGAAATTTATGGTACGCCACCTCACTCACAAATCTGTCCTCCTAAGCCTCAGACTTTCTAGTTCTAGCAACGCCTCCCACCTGAGGCTCAGCTCCTTTTGCTACTTCCTCATCTCCCTCTACTTCCTCCTCACCTCCTACAACATCCTCTCCGGATAATGAAACTATGGGAGAGGTGGAGTATTCCCCACTACCTGCCACTGAGCCCTCAGGCGACTCAGAATTCACATGTGTTGGAGCTTGGGCAGTGCGTGATGGTGAAGGAGTGTCTCTCAATGTATGCCTCTCCGGCCAGTCAGGGATGTATTTTGGCATGTAGTCCGAAGAGATCTCCTAGGAGGGCTCGTACTCACTCCCCGACATGTCAATGGCTCTATCAGCAGCCTTTATCGCTTTCCTCATGTTTTTGATGTTTTGCCTAGCTTGGGGAGTGAGTCGCACCATTTTCTGTTTCCCTCCCCGAGAAGATTCACCTTTGCTAGGTTGTTTAGATCCTTTGCCTAGTTGTTTTACCACTATCTGCAAACACAATCAGTAAAACTTGTTAGAATCAGTTTCATTAGTTGAAAGAAGTGTTGCAGCAAGAAAGCAGAAAGTTGCAGAAAACAACCAGTACAGACTGCACAAAATGGTGTGCGGTTAGTGCGGACTGCACAAATGGCCATGCGGTCCGCACAGGGGTAGGGTTCAGACTACCCACCCTCTGTATCTTGACAATGCGGACCGCACAAAATGGACCGCGATCCGCACTACACTATTTTGTTCAAGCTTGAGAAGACAACGCTCTGTGGTCCGCACAAAAAGGACTGCGGCCGCAAAGGTCCACTGCAGACCACACAAAATGTAGTACGGCCGCAGTGGCAAACTTCAGAGAGGCTACATTTTACCCTCACTAGTGTGGTCCGCACAGAATATAATGCGGCCACACTGACAACTTTAGAGACATGTGCATTTTTCCACCATTTCTTACACTGCATCAACACCACCCTATAACATCTCACAACTACTTATCCCAAAAATCAATCCTATACTACAAAGAAAATCAAAGAAAACGAGAACAAAGACACATAGGTTGCTGCCCAAGAAGCGCCTGATTTAACATCGCGACACGACACAGGTTACCATCACATCATTTGAAATAAAGAAGTGTCACCACGTGGCTGTTATCAATTTTTCCAAGATAATGCTTGACCCGGCCCATTAACTCTGAAAATTTCACCATTTTTGTTCTTTAAATCAAGAGCACCAAACGGGGTCACACACACCACTTCAAAAGGTCCACTCTATTTTGATTTGAGCTTTCCCGAAAATAGACGTAATCGGGAGTTGAACAAGAGAACCAAATCACCTACTTTGAACACCTTTTCACGGGCATATTTATCATGAAAGTACTTCATCTTGTCCTTATACAAGGACGAACTGAAGTAGGCATGGAATCGGAATTCATCAAGTTCGTTGAGCTGCTCCACACGAAGATTGGCTGCAACATCCCACTCAAGATTAAGCTTCCTCAAAGCCCACATGGCCTTGTGCTCTAACTGAACCGGTAGATAGAAAGCTTTCCCAAACACCAACCGATACGGAGACATACCAATCGAAGTCTTGTAAGCAGTCCTATAAGCCCATAGAGCGTCATCCAACTTGTTTGACCAATCGGTCCTATTTGCATTGACCGTCTTTGCCAATATGCTTTTGATTTCCCTATTGGAGACTTCCACTTGACCACTTGCTTGAGGATGATAGGGGTAGAAACTTTGTGATTGACACCGTACTTAGAAAGCAACGTGTCGAAAGCTCTATTGCAAAAATGAGACCCCTCATCACTTATGATCGCACGAGGAGTACCAAACCTTGTAAAAATGCTTTTCTTGAGAATGCAACAACACTTCGGGCCTCATTGTTTGGCAAAGCCATGGCTTCAACCCACTTTGAAACATAGTCCACCGCCACAATGATGTAAGTGTTTCCATAAGAGCTAACAACTGGGCCCATGAAATCAATGCCCCATACATCAAAAATGTCAACCTCAAGGATGGTATTGAGAGGCATCTCATCTTTCTTCGAAATTCCACCCGCTCTTTGGCACTCGTCGCATCTCTTCACAAAATCACCCGCATCATTGAACAAAGTTGGCCAATAAAACCCACAACTAAGAATTTTAGAAGCTGTCCTCACCCCGCCATGATGGCCACCATATGGAGAGGAATGACAAGCCTCCAAGATACTTAATTGCTCCTCCTCCGGGATACACCTTCGGATCACACCATCCGTGCAAATCTTGAACAAGTACGGCTCATCCCAATAGAAGTCCAAACTATCCCGCTTGAGCTTCTTCCTTTGGTTATAAGAGAGCTCACACAGGATTATACCAGTCATAAGGAAATTAGCAACATCGACAAACCATGGCATATCATTCATCGACACCGAAAGGAGTTGTTCGTCGGGAAATGAATCATTGATCTCTAGGCCATCACAAGGCCTCCCCTCCTCCTCCAAGCGGGACAAGTGGTCTGCCACTTGGTTCTCACTACCTTTCTGGTCCACAATTTCTAGATCAAACTCTTGAAGTAGTAACACCCATCCCATCAACCTTGACTTGGAGTCTTTCTTTGTTATCAAGTACCTAAGGGCGGCATGATCGGTGTGCACTATGACTTTGGCCCACATAAGATACGGCCAAAACTTTTCCATTGCAAACACTATGGCCAACAACTCTTTCTCAATAACCGTGTAGTTCCTTTGAGCCTCATTCATGGTCTTGCTTGCGTAGTACACCGGATGAAACATTTTGTTAACCTTTTGACCCAAAACAACCCCAACCGCAACGTCACTTGCGTCACACATGAGCTCGAAAGGCAAACTCCAATTTGGTGCGGTAATGATAGGGGTAGTGGTCAACTTAAGCTTAAGAAGCTCGAATGCTTGCATACATCCCTCATCGAACACAAACTTGGCATCCTAAATCCCGCGTGCCCAAGAAAACTCCTCACCCCCTTGACAGAAGCGAGGGGAGGAATCCTTGAAATCACCTCTATCTTGGCTTTGTCAACTTCAATCCCATGCTTTGAAATTTTGTGGCCCAACACTATGCCCTCCTCAAACATGAAATGGCATTTTTC
Source organism: Nicotiana sylvestris (assembly GCF_000393655.2). NCBI lineage: Eukaryota > Viridiplantae > Streptophyta > Magnoliopsida > Solanales > Solanaceae > Nicotiana > Nicotiana sylvestris. The sequence goes on along the minus strand of NC_091067.1, from coordinate 5,475,757 downwards.
CCAATTAAGTACGAGATTTGTGTCTTCACATCGGGCCAAAACTCTATCAAGATTTCCTAAACACTCTTCAAAATAATCACCAACCACACTAAAATCGTCCATGAAGACCTCCAAAATATCTTCCATCATGTCGGTGAAAATAGCCATCATGCATCGTTGGAATGTCGTTGGGGTATTACACAACCCAAACGACATCCAAGAGAAAGCAAAGGTACTATATGGACAGGTAAAGGTGGTATTCTCTTGGTCCTCCAGAGCGATTAAGATTTGATTATATCTGGAGTATCCATCCAAAAAGCAATAAAAGGCACGCCGAGCAAGGCAATCAAGCATTTGGTCAAGGAATGGCAATGGGAAGTGATCCTTGCGGGTCACCGTGTTCAACTTCCGGTAGTCCATGCATACCCTTAATCCGATAACTGTCCGAGTGGGAATAAGTTCATTGTTGGCATTTGTCACCACAGTCACACCACCCTTTTTCGGTACACACTGCACCGGAAAAGTCCAAGAGCTATCAGAAATAGGGTACAACCCCGACATCTAACCACTTTATCACTTCTTTCTTCACCACTTCTTGCATTGCTTCGTTCAATCTTCTTTGATGTTCCAAGGAGGGTTTTGCATCCTCCTCCAAAATAATCTTGTGCATACAGAATACAGGGCTTATTCCCCGAATATCAGCTAAAGTCCATCCAATTGCCTTTTTCCACTTTTGAAGTACCGCAAATGTGGCATCAACCTGCATCTTAGTAAGGCAAGAAGAAAGAATAACTAGCAAAGTAGAATTTGCGCCTAAGAATCCATACCTAAGGTGTGGAGGAAGTGGTTTCAACTCCAACACCGGAGGCTCCTCAATTGAAGGTTTGGTTGGTGGAGTCTTTCTATTCTCGAGATCCAAAGACAATTTCCTAGGCTCATAAGAATACGAGCCCATTCCATGTAAAGCATTCACGCACTCCACTCGGCTTGCATCCTCATTGACATCTAGATTCAACAACACAGCCTCCAACGGGTCCTCCACATTGATCATGGCACTGGTGTCATCAATTATCACAGCTATGACGAGGTCAACAAAAGAGCACACCTCGGTACTGTTAGGCTGCTTCATAGACTTGCACACATGAAAGACAACCTTTTCATCACCCACCCGGAAGGTGAGTTCCCCTACTTCCACAACTACCAATGACTTCCCCATAGCTAGGAAAGGTTTTCCCAAGATAATAGGAACTTCGTAGTCCACCTCACAACCCAAGATCACAAAGTTAGTTGGCAAGATAAATTTGTCCACCCGGACAAGCACATCATCAATAATACCCAAAGGTCTCTTTATCGATCTATCCGCCATTTGTAACCTCATAGAAGTTGGTCTAGGTTGCCCAATACCCAAAGTTTCGAAAATTGAGTAAGGCATCAAATTGATACTAGCTCCCAAGTCACATAAAGCCTTGGCAAAATCCGCACTCCCAATGGTGCAAGGAATGGTAAAAGCATCGGGATATTCAAGCTTCGGGGCCATTGAATGCACTATAGCACTAACTTAGTGAGTCATCTTTATAGTTTTACAATCCATAGAACGCTTCTTTGTGACCAAGTCTTTCATGAACTTTGCATAGCCCGACATTTGTTCAAGAGCCTCCACCAGAGGCACATTGATGGACAAGCTCTTCATCATATCAATGAATTTTTTGAACTGATTATCATTTCTCTATTTTGCGAGCCTTTGAGGATAAGGTGGAGGTAGCCTTGGCAAAGGAGCCTTGGCTTTTGGCACAATCGGCTCCGGTATGTTAATCACTTGTTCCCTAGACGGGTTCACAACATTTTAAGTTTCCACCTCAGCCTCATTAATGTCAATCCTTACTTCATTGTTCACATTGTCATCAACCACATCTTCAACTGCCAAAGGAACTTCATCTTCATGCAACTCAACATCATCATCCACAACTTGCTTTTGTTTCGAGGCATTCACACCACCTCCTCTCCCACTTCTTGTTGTAACTACCATAACATAATTGTTCCCACCCTTCGGGTTCACTACCGTATCACTTGGTAGAGCACCCTTCGGGAGAGTATTCAATGACTAAGAGATTTGGCCTAATTGCACCTCCAAGTTTCAGATAGAGGTATAGTGGGAAGCTAATTGTGCATCAGAATATGCATTCTTCTTCATCATCTGCTCGAACTTCATTTCAATTCTACCCATATCATTACTCGAAGAACTAGGACCTTGAGATGGAAATGGGGGTGGATTGTTCGGTTGTTGGTACATTGGGGGCCTTTGTAAGCCTTGCCCCCGGTTTCCTTGGTTTCCATTATTCCATCCTCCTTGATTATTATTGCCACCCCAATTATTGTTATTACCATTTCAAATCCCTTGTTGCCTTGATTGTTGTTCTGATTGCCCCAGTTGTTGTTTTGGTTGTTGTTCCCCCAATTACCATTGTTTTGTTGTTGATTGCCCCAATTGCCTTGAGGTCGCCATTGTTGTTGGTTGGAAGAGTTGCCCCGTTGTCCTTGATAGTTGTTGACATATTGAACCTCTTCACTTTGGTCATCATAACCATCATTTGAAACCCATCACATGCATCATCAAATTGCTCAGAATTCCCTTGGTTTTATTGTCTTCTCTTGTTGACAAGCATATTAACACCTTTCATGTCATTCACTTGGCGAGGATTTTGGACTTGTTGCAACTGTGCCTTAGCCAATTGGTTTATAGTAGTTGTCAACACCGCTATAGCTTGCCCATGGTCACGTAATTCCTTATGCAAATGGATAACCATTAGGTCACCTTGGAATATTGGCTCTACTTTGCCATATAGAAGAAGTGTCAGCCATCTCATCAAGTACATCACATGCCTCATCATATGATAGCTTCATAAAGTTGCCCCCGGCAAGTTGGTTCACTATGTATTGATTTGTTGTATTGATGCCTCGGTAGAAGGTTTGTTGTATCATAGCCTCGGTCATATCATTATTGGGGAATTCCTTCACCATCGTTCTGTACCGCTCCCAAATCTCATGTAAAGGTTTCGTGGGCTCTTGCTTGAAAGACAATATCTCATCACACAATGCCGCCATATGCCCCTGCGAGAAAAATTTAGCAATGAACTTATCCGCCAACTCATCTCAAGTTGTGATGGAATGGTTGGGGAGTCTCTATAGCCAATCCAATGTCTTCTCCCGAAGTGAGAATGGGAAAAGCCTCAACCTAAGAGCATCCTCGGACACATTCGTCTGCTTGCTCCCCCAACATGTATCCACGAACCCCTTAAGATGTTTGTAGGCATTTTGATCCGCGGCGCCTATGAAATACCCATGCTGCTCAAGTAAGGTCAACATCACGTTGGTTATTTGAAAATTGCCCGCCCGGATTCTAGGCGGGACAATAGCACTTGCATCGCCCTGGTTCGGAAGCACTCCGGGAGCCACTCTTGGAGGTGGCAGAGGAGGGTCTGGAATATTATCGTTAGGATTAGCATTGGCATTGCGGCCTCTACGTTGTCCTTGAGGTACAAGAGACACCTCATCTTGTTCAACATCATCTACCTCCTCCCCCGCAATCACATTTCCAAGAGGGTCATTTGCATTGTTCGCTGTCATATTAGTACCTGATTAGTGACACAAACAAGTAAGTAACAAAGAAGGAAAGAAGAACAATACACAAAACTAACTAAATAGATGGCCAAAATCGTTAGCTCCCCAGCAACGGCGCCAAAAAGTGATCACGGCCTACTCCGCTCTACTAATAAGTAGCAAGAGAGGGTCGCAATAGCTTTTACCCGATTTTGGGTCGGGATCGATATCCACAGAGAGATAGAATTAGAGTTGAGTATCTATTTAGCTTAGAATTGCGTAAGTGTTCCAAATTACACTTCTCATCATTTTTGGGGTATTCTTTATAATTCTACTTTAACAAACTACAAATTGTAAATTAAGCTAAGAGATAAAAGCTACGGGTTGTTCAAATAGTTTAAAGGGCACTAGGGTAGTGACATCCGCCTAGGTGGTCAATTGACGGGTACTTGAGCCTAAGGCACAATTGACATGATTGGGGAGTATGATATAACCGTTGCACTACTTTACCCACTCTACACCTCTCGGTGGTTCAAGTGATTTTGTGCAATTAACTTTCTCAAAACCAACTGGGTATGCAAATTTGCACAAGCAACTTAGGGTTCAAAGTATTACTCTCTCGAGGTTTAACCCTTTAATTGGGGCTATCAATCTCCTGAGTACGCCCCAATTCCTTGTTGGATTAATTTTGAAGAATTAGGCTCTCTTTCTCAAGAAGAGCCCTAGTCAACTAAACACAAACTAGTGTTTGCAACCACTAATTTAGAAATTAACCATGAAATTGACCCAAATATCAAACACACATAGTCAATTTAGCCCTAAAATACAAGACCCATCAATTACCCACACTAGGGTTGAGCCACAACCCTAGCTATGGGATCTAGCTACTCATATTCAAAGAAGAAAAATAATAAATAGATGAAGATAAACTCATATTAATTAATTACTAAGATAAAAATAAAGATTCAATGTTGCAAAGTAGATAAAATTGCCCAAAATGGCTACAAGAGTCGTTCTCACGAGCGCAGCTGCTTCTAAAAACTACCTGATGACCTAAAAATGGAAAAAGGATCTATTTATGCTAAGCTAAAAAATTTGGACAGAAATGCCCCTGTGGGGCTAGTGCGGACCGCACAGAATGGACTGCGGCCGCGGTGACTTCTTGTACGGTCCGCACAAAATGGACTGCGGACTGCATTGGCTTGAAAGCTCCAAACTGCAATTTCTCTGAATCTTGGCTCTGCGGACCGCACAGAATGGTAGTGCGGTCGCATGGACTCCAATGCGGACCACACTAAATCTAGTGCGGCCGCATTGCCTTTTAGCCTGAATACCTGCTCTCTGAACCTCCTAGTGTGAACTACACAAAGTGGTGTGCGGCCGCACTGGACCCATTTTGCCTGAGCTTGTCTTGTCTTTGGCACTTGTGCAAGTTTCACTCCTTTTGAGCTGATCTTTGACATCTTATCACTTTGTTGATCAAACCTGCTATCAAGCACAACTTGTGAGCCTTTTGGGACTATTTTGTATGAATATTTAATCAAAGCATAAGCAAGAAGGAGTATAAAATGTGTCAAAATCACTAGTTATCAATTAGTAATTTGTATTCTAATACTATGAATTTGGTCACTGGTTGTCCATCAATCCCTGCTTGTTCTGTGTACTTGTTGGTCAATATGCTTCCCCTCTTATCTATGTTCATGTGTTTTTGATTTAAGCTCCCTATGTTCCCAAGCCCCCTGATCCCTGTTTGTAAACTTGTTTGTCTTCACTTAGAATCAAGTAATAAATGGCTTTGAATCTGATCACTCTAAGTTTTGTGATTATGTGGTTGTTTGTTGAATCTTTGTTCTTCTCAAAATTGCTTCCAAAATTGTTTTCAATCTTAACATTTTCTTAAAACTGTTTCCATTCCTGAAATACCTTTTCACTCCTAAAATTTTTACCTCTATACTGTTTTTACTAAGTTCTTCCAACTATATCAAGCACTCTCATTTCTACTCTTAAATTAATTAAGTTTTTCCCTTCCAATGTGTGTACTGCCTAGAAATCCATGAGACTACTCCGAACTCTGGTACACTGGGGCTGGCCCTTCCACACTGCACATAACTACTTCTCTATTTATAAGGATCTTGGTGTGATCATTGTCCGGGGTCTTGAGGCCCTTGGGAACTTTGATGCACCAGGATACCTCATTGGATACTATGGACTATGGCATCTTGGACTGTTTTGAAGGCCTGGTATTTCCAAGTTCACTTTGGGCCTATTTCAGGCTCTCTATATCATAGCTTATATTTATTATGTAATTTATTTATTTATGGTCTGTAATGATAATATCTGTAAACAGATATTGGGGAAATTATTAAAATGGAGGGATTCTTATATGTTTTTTGTGGGAAAACCGGGTAGAAGTCATGCCTTTAGGTCTATATTATGTATACTTGCATTAGAAATCATGCTTTAGGTTTATACTATGCATTAGAAATCATACTTTAGGTTTATACTATGTTTACCTTCATTAGAAACTATATTTTTAGGATCACTTGACATACTAGACAACATGTTATAGGCTCACTACCTCATTTGTTACAAAATTCGGTTTTTGCATAATCATGATCATCTAGGAATCCTATTATTAAGTTACTCCTATAATTCTGCCTAATAAAAACGTCCATTCTTTCTGTGCATTAGAGATCCTGCTTTAGGATTGTATTTGCTTTTAAAACATGTCTACATCGCATAAATCAATAACTATCTTGTCTATAAAAATGTTTAAAAACAATACCAACACTTAGATGTCATAGAGATAAGTGTGTAAACCAGTTCTATAATGTAATATTCAGCACCTAGACCAGCATGCCTATAGGACTTAATAAATTCAAACTGTTTTAAACTGATTCCCAGAATTCTGATTGCATTTAGACAACTTGTTTATAGGGTATTACAGATCCATGCCTAGGCAAGCCTATAGGTAATCAAGGTCTAATAAAAATTGTAAAACTATGCTTTACTTATTTGTGACTGCCCAGATTCAACAGGTTCTAAAATTAGTAGGCAAACTGATTAAGTCTCTATCGCTTCACCTTAACACAATGCTGCATATTTTCTGCTTGTCATGCTCACCTAGATATCCTGTTCTAGGACCGTTCTGAAATATCTGAAATCTGTTGTTTGAGACGTGCTAATTGTCTGTTTATTTCTGGAGGTAAACATGAGCCCCCTTAATTGTTTCTTACTTGATATTCCTGTTTGTTCTTTGTTGTCACTTAGATTTTCCCTTTAAACACCTTAGGAGAGTCTAGAAATGCCTAAAATTAGAGGTTAAACACCTCCGAGACCACAAGGAAGGGACGGGTAATGCACGCATAGAGTTCGTCTAATTAAAAGTGCTTAGATAACCAATAAGGGGAGGGTAATTGGGTAGTAAAAGGATATGATGACATGTGCTCTAATACCACGTGTAACCCCTCTAGTTGAGGAATGATTATTGGGTATTGTACAGATGTGATCCTATAGGCTAACAAACCTAGGACTTCCCTCATCTTATTTACATATGTGTGCTTAGACTGCTTATCTATTAAATTTCCTTTATCTTATATGTGTGCCTAGACTGCCTATCTATTAAATGACTAATTCACAAAATACGATTGGCCGAGACCCACCGTTCTGGACCTCGAGAAGGTGCCTAACACCTTCCCCTCAAGATAATTTCAAGACCTTATCCAATCTCTGGTAAAACAAATCGGTTTTATGAGTTACTTGCAATAGGTGCTCTAACGTACCTTAAATTCGTTAGGTGGAGACTCTTCAACTTATGTACCCCTTTCCAAAAGGAAATGAGTTGTCCCAAATGAATGTCGAAACCCTGACTTCCACTGCAAAGATGGAAAAAAAGGGGGCACGACAAAACCCAAAAACTTTTCCGAGGTTACGCCGAACGCACATTTCTTGTGGTTCAATTTTATCCCGTATTTTCTCAATATGTCGAATTCTTCCTTTAAGTGGTTGATATGATCCTCGACCCTTACGGATTTGACCAACATCTCATCGATGTATACCTTCATGGTCCTTCCGAGCTGGTTTTTGAACATCTTTGTGACCACCCTTAGCCCCTGCATTCTTCAATCCAAATGGCATGACCCTGTAAAGTATGTTCCCTTATGAGTGATCAAAGTAGTCTTCTCTTGGTCATCTTCTTCCATGTGTATTTTATTGTAGCTTGAGTAGGCATCCAAAAATCATAACAACGCGTGTCCTGTTGTCGTGTCGATGAGTTGGCCGATGTGTAGTAACAAGAATGAATCCTTTGGGCATGCTTTATTCAGGTCAATGAAGTACACACACATCCTCATTTTTCCATTATTCTTTTTACCATAACCATATTGACTACCCGCTTAGGATACTTTGACTCCCTGATAGAGCCGTTGACCAATAATTTTTCTACTTCTTCGTGAATACCCTCATTGATTGTGAGGTTGAACTTTTGTTGGACCTGCCTTGCTAAAGATAGTAGGGGTTTTAGACGGTGTGTGGCTATATCCTTGGGTATGCCGCGCATATCTACATGGATAAAGGAAAACAAATCCGTATTGGTTATTAAGAATTGACTAAATTTACCTGGGTCTTGGAGTTTACAGCCGATTTAGGCTTTTTTGCTCGGGTCACTGTGATCTAGTCGAAGTTTCCAATCTCACAAATGGTTAAACTGCAATTCATTTGCTTGTGAAGAAGCTTATCTAGTTCTTGAACGGGATCGAGGTCTTCTATGGTCAACCCTGCGGCTTCGACCACTTCATGGTCCACAATGGTATCTTTGGCTTCGATCGGTAGAGACCTCAACATATGCCCCTTTTTCCTTTTATTTCTTTTGTTGACTTGTCGTTTCATCCAGGGGAGATCCAATAGCATTCCCGAGATGTGCATTGCTCCCCTCGTATGCTGAATATTCCCTAGGGGGTCGGGAACTAGATCACTTGGTACAAGATAGAGGGGACCACTCTCATGCAGTGTATCCATGGTCGTCCTATGATATGGAATATTGTCTGTAAAGTCACTCCGTCGGTGAGGACGAGGAGTGTGATCTCTCCCGAAGTCCATTTGACTGCATTGCTAAAATCGGTTAGTGTAATGCAGTGCGACACTATCTTATCCTCAAGTCTTATATGTGTGAGGACTCAAGGATGGATGATGCATGCTTCCTTCCATCATCTACCATAATCCTCCTAACATCAGCATCTAGAATTCATAAAGTAATGACAAGTGCATCATTGTAGTAAAAGTCAAACTGTCGGCATCTGACTCATCGAAGGCGATACTTTCTTCGAGTACGTCACATTGTTCGTGGGTGATTAGTCTTTTGATTTTGTAAGTGCCACTAAATTTGATCCCACTGATGGAGGCATCATTACTGCCACCAACAATCATGTTGATGGTGCAAGGTGGTGAAAGCGGCTTGGTGGGCCTAGGCATTCTCGACCCCTTGCTAAAGTGTTCATGTCTTTGTTGCTGAGTAATTCTTTGAGATGCCTTTGCTGCAACAAGTTCTCTACTTCTAGTCTCAGAGTGTGGCAATCTTCCATTTTATGTCCACATTCTTAGTGTAACTCGTAGAGGGCGTCAGACTTCCTGGTGCTCAGGTTAGACCTCATCTTTGGTGGCTACTTTGTTTTTGTTCTGAGCTTCTCAAGAGCGTAGACCAACTCTATTGGTGATACACAAAATTTGTGAGCAGATAGTAAGAAGGCATACCTCGATCATTCCTGTGAGTGCCTGATCTCGGCCTAAAGGGGCCATCTTCGTAGCGAAAGGAGGGGACGGGTGACCTAACATAAGGTTGATGACATTCCTTGCATGGCCACGATACTGGATGGTCTCTTCTTATGTTGTCCCTACGTTCCTTTCTAGGTTCTTATTATATAGAGATGAGTCATTAAGTTGGCCCATTGAGGTCATCATCATTTGCCCTAACCTCTGGCACAGTAGCCATTATGTATCTCGTCCCAAGTGGATGATGGGTATTTTATTAACTAACTCAGTAGCTTTGTGGTCACCCTCGAACGTTCTTTGCTCAAGTCGTTTTGAAAGGTTGCCCGGTGATCCCCTCGGAGATGTTCGGTAAGGTCATCCTCACCCTGTTGAATCGGGAGGAAGTCCCTCAATCCCTCTCATGGGGAATGCTTGATGGCGAAGATAATGTTCACCCTTGTTTCAGCTTTCTTGGCCCCGGCATGCGCCATTACGAACTTGTCGGCCATCTCTTCTAATGTTTTTGTGGAATAGGTTGGCTTACGAATACCACGTCAATGCCCCTCTATTGAGAGTTTTACCAAATTTCTTCAGCAAGATAAAGGACACCTTCTCTTTAGTGAGGTCGTTGCCTTTTACGGCGGTGACGTAGTGAGTTATGTAATCTTCGAATTTTGTCATTCTATCGTAGATTCTGAGATATGGAGCATTTTGAAGGTTTTTGATATGGCATGAGAGGCCACTTCTTCCCTGTATGGTTGTTCCATGAACCTACCGGCATCTCTTTTCGGTAACTGCGCTTAGTATTTTGTCTACCCGTTCCTGGTATTCCTTTATTTGTTCCTTGAGTTTTTTTGTTATTGTATTCCATTTCTTTCATTCTTTTCAACACAGCAGCTGGGACGTTGTCACCTACATTGTCAACAATCATATGGGTGTTAGGTGAAATGGAGGGTTTGGTTGGTCATCCTCTTCATTCATGCGTTATGCTGCATGATCCTCGTAGTTTATGTGGTCGTGCATAGGGCTTATTTACTAATCATGCTTACTATAATGTCAATCAATCATGCTTCGAGGAGCTTTGTTTTACAGCGGGTGGTGCCCCTTCTCCCGTGGACTTAGAGGCCTCCTTCCAGTTTGGTTTGGTTGTGTTGTAGAAAGGTGTCGGCGACTTCCCTAACCTGGGTTATGCCGTGGGAGTCGCTTCCTTATCTTGGGTATCATACCCTTCATTTATGGCACTCATGAGGTTGAGCGGGACATTGTCCGTCGCTTTTGTTACGTTTCCCTAGTTACCTGCCATGGAGTTTTTGTATAAGCACATAGAGAAAAAGGATATCCTTTGCTGTTTGTTAGATTAATAAGTCACATGAGTTATAGATCCAATGGAAACTAAAAACTTGACTGAGAAATTTCCACAGACGGCGCCAAACTGTATGACCCAAAATTTATGTCTAGGTTGTTATACAATTAGATTTATAGTGAAAAGGATTAATCTAAGTCAATATGAATATCCAAATGATAGATCTAGTATATTTAGGGAGAATAACGCACGTGTGTTATTACATAACACTGTTTTGGAGTAATAATGGAGCAATAAATGATTCAAAAGTATGAAAGGATGCAATAAATGACATTTAAGTAAATAAAATGAACAGGATTCACTCGACAAAGGTGAGATTTCCCAATATATTTCTTCTAACTATGATGGATAATGATAAGCCTTTGAATATTCCGATCCCTCTTGGATCAAGGAAGAAAAGATGGATAAAGATGTAAAAAAAGTAAACTTTGTATGACATTCTTTGTTCAATCCCTTCTATAACTATGTATCTTACTATTTTATAAGAGCATATGGGCCACAAAACTATAGGTAGTGCAACTGGAAAGAATATTCTCTAGGGAATAGTAATCCTGGAACTAGCTGTTTCTACTCGCCGAGGAGGTGTGCTTCGTCCTCGTCCTCATCTTCTATCGAGCCACCTCGACCTTGTCGACGACCTGCCATCTTCTCGTGACGTCGACCCTTTGGAATCGGGTTATCGTATCCTATTGACGACACTTGGCAGCCTCCGAAGTTCTTATGTCCGTTGACCTAGTCAACATACAACATGATGTTTTTCACCCATTGAAGAACCGAAATAGTTTCGTGTCCGTTCTTTATATCTACTTCGGTTGGTGGTTCTATAGTGGCCACACATTTTTAATGTCGTACCATAATATTACATGGCCAAGAAACTACATTCGTCCTTATTGAATTGATAATGATATATTTTAACATCATCATAGGCATGGATTGGCTCTACTCATGTTATGCCAACCTAGATCGTCGAGCTAAGATTGTTAAGTTCGAGTTTCCCAATGACCGGTGATTAAACAGAAAAGTAATATTGGTATACATATGAGCATGTTTATTTCCTATCTTAAGGTGAAGATGAACATCAACGGTGTATCTACCATCGAGTTTGGGTTAGGAATATCGATGTTGAGGCACCGACTATTCAATCTGTGTCAGGTGTGAATGAGTTTCTGAAAGTCTTTTTAACAAGTTTCCTAGAATTACCCAACAGAGTGATTAATTTTGGGATTGATGTTTTACCGGATGTGTATCCTATATCAATTTCTTTCGGATAGTTGAATTCATGAGGTTTCCCCTCATTCCTATGCAGGATTTTTTTATAAAAAAAATCAAGGTGTATTATTGTTTTAGTCATATCGTATTACAATGGAAAAGAACGTGTGGAAGTGATGAAAATATGACATTTTACTGTTTGGGTAGTATTTACTCCGTAGGTTAGTTTCATTATTAAACGACTTTAGCCATAGTAAGAACTTACCCAAACTCAATATTTACATCAAACCAAACAATTTCAATCTTAACAGTGAACAATTGTGTAAATACATCACTTAATCATATCATAAATTTGGTGTGAATAAGCTTTTACTCTTCAGCCATATCAGCCCAATCGACGCCATTCAGAGACTTTTATAATGTTTGTGTTTACCAAATAGATATGCTAAATTGGGAAAATTTCAGTAGATTGCTCAAACGTGTGCAGGTAGGAGCATCAAATAACAATAACATAATAAAGGGCATTTAAATTTGTTTAAAGAATTAGAAAATCTCCAATTCATAGGTCAGTAAAACAAATCCTTCGGGGATCATTCACAAAGTTCCATCACTGCCTTGCAACAGCCTTAGTAATTTAGCTTATACAAAAAGTAGCTAAACAATGGGATAGCTTATTCTGTTTTGGCCTCGTTTTTATCTCATTTTCGTTCCTCCCCTACCTTTCTCAGTTTTCCCAAAGCGTCAAAAACACTCTTTATCGATGGCCTTTTGTCTGGATGAACATCTAGGCAACGACAAGTCAGCTCTGTGATATCTGATGCAGTTTGATCATCAACCTCATCGAAGCATTTATGAACCAAATGAGTTCTGCCAAACATAACTTCATCTACGACTGGCTCATATTGAGAATAACGAAATACAAACTCCTTTTTGGCTATCAACTCCATCAGTAGAAGACCAAATATATAAACATCAGATTTCATCGTCCGTTTACCTGCATTGATCCAGGAAAATAAGATAAGAATTGCATTATGTGTCCACAATATGCACATGTAGAAACAACAAATATGAGTAAATTTTTCCATACTTGGAAGCTCAAGAGTCATAGTTCTTAAAACAGATTTCTTTTCACTAGTTCTTTCTTTCAGCCGAAAAACATAAAAATATGAGGGACTTAGCATTCTCAGCTGAGTCTTGACTTAATGCCCACTAATGAACAATGTATAGGAAAAAGGTCCACAAGCTGTCGTCAGTATATTCAAATATCAGAACTTTGTATACCTATATAACAAACTTCAACAAACATCAACATAGAAGAGAGAAAAGATGCTAGATTTCATCAATCGACAGAAAGGGAGGGAGAGAGACGCTAGAGATGAATTTCTGATTTAAGATATTTCACCATTTTGCATCCAAAACTGACCAACAGGAAACCTGAGACATTCTAGTGATGTAGTCCGCGAGATTACTGCATTACATAGGTGGAAATGAAAAGATCTCTATAAGAATTAGCAATATCGGGAGGAGGATCCAATTAGAAGAATTGACCAAAATGTTGATTTTCTCAGGAAAAAGTATTTTGTGGCATTGGGAACAAATAAATGCAAGAAAGCAGATTTCAAGGATGTGAACCTCAATGACAAGTACTCCTCCACGACTCAAAGTACAGATATAGTTTCATGTTTATGTTCTCGCTTTTGTTTCAACTATCTTAGGTTTCAGCTTTAGTTATCTTGGTCTTATGTCACAGTTACATAACTGACCATATGCTCTGGCATAGCTTCCATGTAAAAATTGTCATGTCTTGACAACTAATCCTAACTTGCTTGTACTGAGATACTGAGGAAGGAAAAAGGTAAAATGCCAAGAAGTAGAACAAAAGTGGTGGCTTATAGTTGCTCGTATCATGCGTTGCACAGACAATTATAACTTTGATCTATAGCATGAAAACATCAAAGATGACAGTCTGAGCAAACATGCCTCTATTAAAAACCTCTGGAGCATCCCTGCCAACAGGATACAGAGGAGGAATTTCAGAATCCTCGTTGACATGATGGTAAACGGCACCGAAATCAAACACTTTAATATTCATTTCCTGCAAGCCAAAACAATGTAGTAACTCGTTAAGAATCTTCAGATATCTTAAAGAAACAGAAAGTCGAGAAGACGACCAAGGGCTCAAACTCAACCGCATTTACGATAATGCATGAAGCAGTAATACTGCCAACTGCAATCCTCCTTTCATGCAGCCATGCCAAGAGGTCTGCAAGTTGAATTGCCACTCTTATCCGATCATCCCATCCAAATGCATCTGACGAACAAGAAAAAGAAAAGATAACGGATGTGAAGAAGCACACAAAATTCACACTAAACAGCCATTCAACATAATACATGAGGTAACTTAAATACCATCCAGAAGCATATCAGACAAATATTCCCAGATAAATTCTTCAACATAGACAGCTGCAAGCCTCCTCTCACAACAGTACGTAGACAACTTCATCAAATATGGATTTGCACTTGCTGTTTCATATAACTCAATCTCATCCTACAAAAGAACCCCTGCATCATTCATTCAACCCAATATAATAGACAAGAACATCAAATTAAAATGTATCTGAACATACACAAAATTTCAATGGACGATTAGACTATAGATGGTCCCTAAGAACGAGAAAATCCCATGTTTTTACAATCACTGGTCGTTTTTCTGATCCTTTAGTAATGGTTCCACGGAACAATCTGCCTGAATGAGTCGTCAGAATAAAGTTCTCAGTCTTGAAGTCAGTAATCTTTTCTAACTCGGAGTAGCTGCAATGCTTCACCTCACCATCTATCACCGGCAGACTTGGGAACTCAAAGCTGCATTTGGCGACCAGAAGTCAAAGAAGAAACACTAACATCGTGGACGTGTAGCTTGAGAAGTGCAGTCAAATGAAATGGGACATCTTCAGGTCAAAGAGAAAGCTGGAGTAAGTAGCCATTAGATTTGATAAAGGACAGGGTTCAACTTTATCTACAAAATGGTATTGCGGAAAAGGGAGAAGGAAGAACTTTTGAAGTTTGCAAAGGCAATTCTTTCATCGAAGTCTCTCATTTAAAAAAAGAACGGAAACAAAAGAATCTCTGTCTGAGGTCAATTATGCATGCTGTCAAAAAAGTAGGAAAACATAGAAAGTGCCATGGTAGTTGGGGTTTTAAGAACGTGCTTTAATTTAGTGAAAATGAAAACAAACGTATAATGATGCAAGAAAATAACTACAATTAGAAAGAAAAATTATATGGAAAAATGATTCAGTAGAAGTCATATGTCAAAGCAAGTTCAAACTTCAAAACTATCTTAAGTTCTGATTCAAATGTATAAATGCAGTAAGAAGCTCCAAGTTTTCTCAAACTAAAAAGTACCTACTAATATCTTTTTTAGAAAGCAAGACGAACATCTCTTAGTGGGGGATCCACATTGCAATTAGGGGCGGAACCACGTGTTACTAAGTGGGTTCAACTGAACTCGCTTCGTAAAAAAATACAACTGTGTATATTAGTAAGTCTCTTATGAAACAGTATTAGGGAGCATTTGAACATACTTGATGCATGCATTTGGGTTCGAACCCCGCTTTCACATTTGTGTATGCATATTTAAGTTTGTTTTTCCTTTTTTATATTTCAAAACACAATGTGCAACGGTGGGCCTAGTAAGCTTGCAAGTCAAATTCCGTCGTCCAGCGTCTGCTCTTTGTTTTCTTTCTTTTTCCTTCTTTCTTCCTTCTTCTTCTCTTCTCTTTTTCACTTTTTCTCGTCCAATGTCTGCACAGCTAGGGCATGCGCTGGTTTTCTTTTCTTTTTTACCCTTTTATTCTTCTTAATTTTAATATGTATTTTAGTTTATAAAATTACTTATTATATATATGTGTTATATTTTTCATTTTATTTGATTTTTTAATGTGTATTTCAGTTTATAAAATTAATTTTTTTGTACTCTCTCCGTTCCAGTTTATGTGAACCTATTTCCTTTTTGGTCCGTTCCAAAATGAATAAACCCTTTTTAAATTTGGAAACAATTTAGCTTGAACTTACAACTCTACCCTTAATGAGAAGCTTTTATAACCACACAAATACTCTGAGCCCCTTTTTGACTTGTTTAGGACCACAAATTCTAAAAGTCTTCATTTTTCTTAAACTTTGTGCCCAGTCAAAAAGGTTCACGTAAATTGGAACGGAGGGAGTATATGTTATATTTTCAATTTATTTGATTAATTTTATACGTATTTCAGTTTAGAATATTATATATATATATATATATATATTAGATTATTTGATTTTTTTAATGTGTATTTGAGTTTATAAAATTAATTATTATATATATGTTATATTTTCAGTTTGATTAATTTTAAAATGTATTTCAGTTTAGAAAATTAATTATTATATATTTGATTTTTTAATGTGTATTTCAGTTTATAAAATTTATTATTATATATATATGTTATATTGTCAATTTGATTAATTTTAATATGTATTTCAGTTTATGAAATTACTTATTATATATATGTGTTATATTTTTCAGTTTAATGTGTATTTCAGTTTATAAAATTAATTTTTTTGTACTCCCTCCGTTCCAGTTTATGTGAACCTATTTCCTTTTTGGTCTGTTCCAAAATGAATAAACCCTTTGTAAAATTTGGAAATAATTTAGCTTGAACTTACAATTCTACCCTTAATGAGAAGCTTTTATAATCACACAAATACTCTGGGCCCCTTTTTGACTTGTTTAGGACCACAAATTCCAAAAGTCTTCATTTTCTCTTAAACTCTGTGCCCAGTCAAACAAGTACACGTAATTTGGAACGGAAGGAGTATATGTTATATTTTCAATTTATTTGATTAATTTTATATGTGTTTCAGTTTAGAAAATTAATTATTATTATTATATATATATATATATATATATATTAGTTTATTTAATTTTTTAATATGAATTTTAGTTTATAAATTAATTATTATATGTATTTTAAGAATTGCACTTCACTTCAATGAAGCGTGCACTTCGCTTTGCGTTCTGCTTTTGAAGCGAGGCGAGCCCCCGTCGCTTTTTTGCGCTTCGCGCTCTTAAAAACACTGGGTGTGTGATATCCTTATCAATCTCCCAATTACCTTGTATTATAGATCAAAGGTACTTGAAACTACCTCTCTTGGGGATGAATTGTGTATCAAGCCTCACCTCCATATCAACTTCCTGGGTACATTGTTGAACTTACATTCCAAGTATTTCGTCTTGGCCCTGCTCAACGTGAAATCCTTAGACTCAAGGGTCTGCCTCCAGACCTCTAGCCTCTCATTAATATCACCCCGCATCTCGTCAATAAGAACAATGTCATCATTAAATAACATACAACATGGCACCTCTCATTGAATGTGTCGCGTCAATGCGTCCATTGCCAAGGAAAATAAATATGTGACCTTGGTAAAAATATAGAAATGCCGAATTTAAAATGATTTTGTTTTAAAATCACGCTACGAATAAAAATGATAAAATGAAAAAGGAAATAAAAAAGGATGCGATCAAATCCTTCCTGTAGTGCTCGACACCGCTTACACTATTGATTACCATCGTCTTAGAGCTCGTTTGGCCAAGTTGCCAATAAATGCTTGTTTTTAAAAGTGCTAAAAAAATACTTTTACAAAATACTCCATTTATTTGTTGTCTCTTACGGTGCTGATATTATTTGTTTGGTTTCTGTTGTTATTACGGACCTTTTGTCTCTGAGCTGAGGATCTCCCAGAAATAGCCTCTCTACCCCTCCGGGGTAGGGGTAAGGTTGCGTACACTCTACCCTCCTCAGACCCAACTAGTGAAATTATTACTGGGTTGTTATTGTTGTACTTTTACAAAATACTCTATCTGTTTCAATTTATGTGAACATGATTGACTCGCACGAAAATTAAGAAAAAAAGAAAGACTCTTGAACTTGTGGTGCAAAATGAGACACATATATTTTGTATGGCTTAAATAATTGGATAAAAGTAAATTGTGTCCAAATATGGAAAGGGGTCATTCGTTTCTACATGGACTAAAAAGGAAATATGTTCACATAAATTGAAATGGAGGGAGTAGCAGTTTGTGTTTGTCCAACTCATTCATGTAGTACTTTTCGCAAGCAAATTGTGTTTGGGCAATCTTTCTAAAAAGTACTTCTAAGTATCAAATTAGGAAAGAGGACAATTTAGGTTCACTTTGCAATTAGTACTATTTAAAAGAAAAAAAGAATTTAAATATTTACTATAAAGAAATCAATTCAAATATAAAATACAAAAAAATATAAATTAAATTTTAATCAATATAAAATATAGTCATTCACAGTCAATAATATTAGGGGTATTTGGTATTATGTGTTATGTACATGATAATTCAAATATATTAAAATACAGCATTCAATATAAATTAAATATACTATTATAAATCAGTATATAAAAGAAGAAACTACTTAGATAAATATTCTTTTAAATACTCCAATTTCCACTGTTTTTTCTTAGCCACTGACTCGGCAATATTCATTCACTTAATTTTTTCACAATATCACACAACTTTCACTTAGGATTCGTTCAATTTTTGCTTAGTATTTTTGCAATATTAAAGATAACTGGTACTTACCTTGGAAAAAAGACGCTGGGCTTCATCCGCCGTAAGGATTGAAGCATCAGTAATATCAGAGGCGTCATCGACCCCCACAAAGCAATCCCTGAAAGGATCCCCTGCATGTAGAAAATTATGCTTCGCGTGTAGAAAATTCTTTTCTAAAAGCTAACATCCTTCGCGTGTAGAAAATTATGCTAGTGCTTTTGAGTGAGTTCTTAATGATTTGAAACAATGTTAGGATAATGTTTCTTTTGAAATAGTTTCAAAAATTGGATTATTCTGCTTCCCAATTTGGAGTCAAGAATTGGTTTCATGAATGTGATCGTTAAATGACCGTATTGTAAAAAAAATTAGTCTTAATTTCTACATTAATTGCTTACAAATGTCATGACTGAATTTTGGCCGTATTGTTGGTCGCGTTTATATCTTGATTTTAACAAAGAGGGTTCACAAGAAGTATATTAATTAGGTGTGGGCACATTTTTATGCATATTAGTAATATATATATATATATATATATATAAGTGAGGAAGTGATGCGGGTTGAGAATTAATTCAAGAACACTGTAAGAAATAAAAAGAGTGCTAAAAATTACGAGGGGGAGAGATGAATCACGAACTAATTTAAGACTTATTGTAATAGAAAAAAATAATAATACACAAATAAATGTCTTGGATCAAAAAAGATAAATAAACATGATACTCTGAATAAGCTAGTAAGCTTTAGGCACGTGTTAACCAGTTAGTTATCGTGATTATGTATACACGTTCACGTGATTCGTTTCTGTCACAACCCCAAACTGGCCCGGTCGTGATGGCGCCTCTCATGAAGACAAAGCCAGCCGACACAACACTCACCTTAGCCTTTTAAGAATTAAGAGTCATTTTTGAGTCTTTAAATTAAACAATGTTTCATAATAAAATCCTGGAATAACAGTGCGAAATAAAATACCAGCCCGACATCGGGGTGTCACTAGTCATGAGCAACTATCAAGGTCTGAATACAACAAAAGTCTAAAAATGTACTAAATACAGTAACAACAATGAGGGGAAGGAAGCGGTGTTGCGAACGTCATGCAGCCACCTTGCTAACTCTGATGACTCTGCGGCTGAGCTATCAACACCCGCTACCGGGTTCCGATATACCTGAATCTGCACACGAGGTGCAGGGAGTAATGTGAGTACTCCAACCCAGTAAGTAATAAGAGTAAATAAAGGCTGAGCAGTAGGAAACAATGAATCCACATTTACGTTGGGTTTAATAAACATAACAGGCTTTCAAATCATAATACGAGTCAATCTTCCCTTTTAAAATCCAGCTTTTAGTAAAAATCATCTTTGAAATACCTTCCAATAGTTGCAGTAGGGGTTCAATACCATTTAAAATAATAATAGAGATTAAAGTCATAATCGGCCCCTCGGGCAAAGCATAGTTTGTAAAACAGCCCCTCGGGCAAAACAGTAATCACAAACACTTCATAACTTGAAAATCTCAGTGGAAATAACCAATGTCAAATAAGTGATTAATTTCTGAACATCTCATAAACCCCAGTTTAAATAAAAGTTGTTTTAAAACATTTGTGCAACTTTCCGATAGAGGCTCAATATAAAGATGAGTGAAGACAGTCAATAAATCAACATATTCGATAGAAACTCATTTTAAGAGGAGTGAAATCAATAAATCCATAAACAGGCGTCTCAGGCAAAACACCACTCATATGCATGTATATATCTATCACCTCTCGGGATAGCCTCTCTGTCACTCGTGACTCAACTCTTACCAATCAGTACTCGCACTCAGCATTCACACTCAATTGGTACCACATAGTAACCGCTGCAGTGTGCAACCTGATCCGTATATCTCTCAAAATAACTGAAATCAAAGTAACCGCTGCGGCGTGCAGCCCGATCCATGCATCGCTGTGGAGCACAACCCGATCCATATAAATAGTCAACTGCGCTCACTGGGGGTGTGCAGACTCCGGAGGGGCTCCTGTAGCCCAAACACTATATTGTTGCGGCGCGCAGCCCGATCCATATAAGTATCGCTGCGGCGTGCAGCCCGATCCATATACATATATATATACATTGTTGCGGCGTGCAGCCCGATCCATAGATATATAATCCTCACAACTAGGCCCTCGGCCTCTCTCAGTCATTAACCTTACCATCAGACTCTCAGTCTATCTCAGTCATCAATCTCACAATCAGACCCTCGGTCTATCTAAGTAAAACAGGAAACTCAGTCCAAAACAATTTCCACATGTTAAGAATATAGTGATAAAGCCAGATTTGAGCGATAAACAGGTAAAACATGACTGAGAATATGCTTTCAAACAAATAGAGTAAGGAAAGATAGTAAAAATGCCCCTAAGGGTCTCAACAAGTCGGCATAAGGCCCCAAACATGGCATACAACCCAAAAATATAATAATGTCAAATAATTAACTATCAAATACGCATTAAAATATTCGTTCGGGATGGACTAGGTCACAATCCCCATCGGTGCTCTACCCCACGCTCGTCATCCAGCGTGCAAGTCACCTCAAAGTAACACAACGACGTATAATCCGGGGTTTCAAACCCTCAGGGCAGTATTTACAATCATTACTTACCTCGAACCGGCTAATCCTCTAGCTCACGATGCCTTTGTCTATCAAATCGACCTCTGAATACCTCGAATCTAGCCACAATAATTCGATTCAGTTAATAAAAATTATAGGAATTAATTCCATATGAAATTCTACATTTTTCATTAAAAATCCGAAATTGCATTCAAAATTCGCCCATGGGGTCCACATCTTGGAACCCGACAAAAATTACGGAATATGAAACCTCATCCAACCACGAGTCCAACCATACCAATTTTACTAAAATCCGTCATCAACTCGACCCTCAAATCTTCAAATTAAACCAAGAGGGTTTTCAAGATTTTCCCAACTAAAATCACCAATTAAATGCCAAAACTAGTAATAGATTCGGGTAATCTAACCAAAATTAAGTTAAGAACACTTACCCCATTGTTTTCTCTGAAAATCTCTCGAAAATCGCCTCCCCTCGAGCTCCAATTTGGTAAAAATGCTTAACATTCTGTCCGGTACTGTTCACGACTATTCACGGGGGTATTGTTCATGGTACTATTCACGGGGTGCTGTTTCACGGGGTACTGTACACGGTACTGTTCACGCAGGTGCGGTCACTATTCACACGTGCGAAAAATACAGAAACTGCCCAGAAAATTGCAGCAGCTTTTCTTTTTACTAAAAAGGCTCTAACTCCATCATACGAACTTGGAATTTGATGATTCTTGTTCCTATGAGTCACAAATAATAATACGAACATAGCCCTTCAGTCGAAACTCAATTCGGAGCTCATTTGCTCAGTTCAATACTCATTTCGCTCGTTAAACAATTAACTCATGTTTCGTGTCAAAAACCGAATCGCGACTTGATGAAATTAGACCAAACTTTCCAGATCAGTCCTATAATTCATTATCAAAATTCCGGAAGTCTCGAAATCAAATTTCGATCTCTAGAACTAATAATGGATCTTTGGATCATTACATGTTTATGCTCAAAACGGCAAAATCTTCCAAAACTTATCCAAGACTCATGGGACCCCAACCAAACATACCAACACACCCCATAACATAATTCAAACTTGTTCCAACCTTCGGAATGCTCAAAACAACATCAAAACATCAAATCACCCTCGGATTCAAGCCTAAGAATTCCAAAACTTATGAAATCCGAATTCGATCAAAAAGTCGACCAAACGACGTCCAAATGACCTGAAACTTTGCACACACATCACAAATTACATAACGAAGCTACATCAACTCTCGGAATTCCATTCCGACCCTCAGATCAAAATCTCACCTATCAACCGGAATTCGCCAAAATATTAACTTTGCCAATTCAAGCCAAATCCTTCCACGGACTTCCAAAATGCATTCCGATCGCGCTCCTAAGTCATAAATCACCCAACGAAGCTATCCAAATCATAAAATTTTCGATCCGAGCTCATATACAAATAAGTCAACTCTTAGTCAAACCTTTTAAATTCAAAACTTTCAACTGAGACTGTTCCTTCAAATTCATTCCGATTTTTCCTGAAAACCAAAACCAACGATCTACATCAGTCATAATACGTTACATGGGGCAAGTCATGCCCGGGAACTGGCGATCAAAGTGCAAAAGTTCAAAACGATCGGTCGGGTCGTTACATCCTCCCCCACTTAAACACACGTTCGTCCTCGAACGTGCCTAGAGTTGTTCCAGAAGCCAACCAATTGTTGAATAACTTTACCATGCATATACCCGGGGGTGATACCACATTACCCTACCTCATATAGGTTCAATAACACAATATAACTGAAATTTCACAATCCATCCTAGTCCATAAACCATAGAACCACATTTCTACTTCTAAAATCCTCAATACGATTAGAACCTCACACCTATACTTTGAATAGATCTGAACTAGTTGTAGTAACCCATGCCTGCAACCTCAAGTGCAGTTATCCGATATACCACATCACTCAAACACATGTAGCGATAACTTCCATTCACAGCAGTTGCACACAACACCCGAATACCGGTACAAACCTCTTATCAACTAAAGTCTCATTCCAACACTTCCATATACTGCCAATGATAAATGAAACATGCAATAAATCATAACCATCTCTCAGATCAGTCATCCATAAGGTTACTTCTCCTTTGGCAAGAACCATAGCAAATTTCTGAACCGAACCTCAATATTTACCCATCAAACAAGCTGAAATCGAATCCGTTTGTATTTATTAATGATCCCCAACGATCTCCTCTAATCCAACACATTACTCTGGTGACATGACACATCCATACAGACCTAAGCCACAACTTGCACAATACACGCATCAATACGCAACAATCCGAACATACTCAAATCATGAAAATGACTCAAATGAAAGAGCTGAACCTCAAGTTCACTAGTACCACCACAACACAAGACTGAGAACCCATCTCACATCATAGGAATAGAACATACGAATCTAACCTGCAAGGTCATACCTCCACATACTCACTGCAATGCATGACCTTATTTAAACATTGCTCCACATGGAACCACCTTAAGTCACTATGCTCAAAATCGACAACCACACATAATTTGATATCTGGAACCAAAGCAATTCACCATACTCATGGTGAAGCAAATAACATACACCACGCACACCCGATAGAACATGACCGATACGTCGTTCACCGAGCAACACCAAATTACTCTTCCCGCTCGACTTCCATTATGAACTTCCGATAGAACCGCACCATAGGTGCCTATAACCAATAGATCGTATCATCTCACAACACAGAAAGGCAACTCATAGATCTCCCAGATCACTAATAAGCTCAATAACGGTCGAATCAACCTATCCCTCAACAATACAATTCAGGGCCAACCAAGCCGACTCGAGCTAGAACACGCATCCACATTGGCCTGCCAACGAACTCCTTACCAAGGAAGCCTAAAGTTGCTCCTTCAACTACCATAACTCCTGCAGGAGCCATACGATACGGTGCCTGGCATCACATAAATACCGAAATCCACAACCTCTAATACCCAATCATTCCACTATAGATACTCTAAAGTTTTCATGTGCCACCAAGCAAACCCGAATATCACCAGTCGATCTAAAAAGAAGGTGTCGCAATACAACCGAAGTGCTATCAACTTAATAACATTGCCCTTTTACTAAAACATAGACTCTCGTCAAATCATTTCCAATTAGCAGTACCATTTCCTTAATCATCTGAGGCTACCCGCTGCCTAAGAGTTTTATGAACTTCCTTTCAGAACTGAACTGTAACTCATCTAGCCAAGAACTTCCATTGATCCCATCTAGAAGAAAAATCATTACATATCCTATGCTTCTCACACTCGGAGAAATTGCACCTCTCCAACCACGGTAGAAATCAATAAGAACTCTCCCAATTCCATTTGCACAAATTCAACTGCCAGGACTGAATCCTTCTAACTAGACCAAGCTAAGCAAGCCATCAAACCCAAGAGCATTGTTGCAAAATAGTTGTAGGAACTCATTACCTCGAACACACACAAGGAATTAATCATATCCTTACCATACCGATTTGGTCTACTATCAAGATACCCCATCTATCTAAATTCCTTCTGATTCATCTTCAACTTGATATTCCTTCTTGCTGTAGCACCACAATTTCCTCAACCTAGGCTTATCACATGAAATCCAAGCATAAAGCTACATTTTCTAAGGCTCCTAAGTCGCTGAATACTCTTTAAGTGTTCCTCAAATCCATTACCTTCACCTTCCCGATACTGATATATAGAATCCCATAATTAATATAGAAAATACCACAAGTCTTGCCATCTTCCACTGAAAACTCAGTTTCTATCCATAAGTACAACTTAGAAGCCTCCAATTATTGCATGTAGAGTTTTGAACACAATAGGACCATTCTCTAGAGTCATCCACACTACTCAAACCGTAGTTAGATTGATTAAACAAACCGAACAACCTGTGCTTTATTAGCACTCCGACACTGCAGAATGTGACCTCATTCCAATATAACCAAGCAACTTCTTGCCCTATGCACGGGGCATTCCTTACCAACCATAACTCAAGTCATTCCCCGATTCTCGTACACCCATAAAGCATAACATAGCCTTTATTGAAATTTCCTTTACTCGAGTCATAACTGATTCACAAATGCACCTCGAACTGGGACCATTAGAGCATATAACCATGCAATCAACTATTCAATAGCGGACTCCCCCCACTTGGCTCAAAGTCATAGGTCAAACACGCACCATAACTCGCAACACATATGCTTTATTGCTGCCATAATACCATAGTGAGATTAACTCAATCCTTTATAAACTCGTGGAATACAGACCATCTGGTACTTTATATCTTCTACAAATCTCGTATTTACTCTCATAACAATTAAACCCACTCTCTTAAGCGACCCAAATTAAATTTACATATGTATTTCACTTGTAAATGGGATCTTCTAACAGACAACATAAATGTCACACAACTCCAGAACACTTTGCAGGAGATAACCCACCTGCTCCGCCTTAACTAACATTTATGTATACCTTCTACCATTATAAACTGTACGCAGTCACTTAGTCTTCCTGAGTCTGAACTCATACAGCAACATGAATTTTTTTTTAATTCACTCACAACTGGGAAACATAAAAAGATTCTTCACACGCCTATAACTCGGGGCTATACCTCGAATCAAGATGGAATTCAAGCACCTAATAGTTCTTTTATCCTCCATCAGACCATTCTTGTCGTTTCCAAATCATATGAATACATCTCGCAGTACTAACATACTCATCACATAGTTACTCAACCGTCACTTCCACTAATAGGGACAATACCGAACATATAAGTTCAAAACACTTGCTCACACAATCAGCACCTAGGTGCTCAAGCCATAGGCAAAGAACCGGCCTCAAGTCCTTCAGACTGACCCAACATCAACATACAGAGATCACACCTCGCCCCTCGATCAGGAAATCACAAACCATCAAGGCACATCTGATACTTAGTGATCATGCGCGCATACGAACGCGTGGAAGGAATTCAAAGAGTTACATTTCAAGCTGAATCAAATGATGCACGATAAGAATTCAAGAATGTGAAGTTTTCCTAAAGGTTCTGCAGCCTCTCGAGGATAAATATTGACGTCTCTGTACCGATCTGCAAGACTCTACTAAACCTGCTCATGACTTGTGAGACCTATGTGACCTAGGCTCTAATACCAACTTGTCACGACCCCAAAATCCAGCTTTTAGTAAAAATCATCTTTGAAATACCTTCCAAAAGTTTCAGTAGGGGTTCAATACCATTTAAAATAATAATAGAGATTAAAGTCATAATCGGCCCCTCGGGCAAAGCATAGTTCGTAAAACAGCCCCTCGAGAAAAATAGTAATCACAAATACTTCATAACTTGAAAATCTCAGTGGAAATAACCAACGTCAAATCAGTGATTAATTTCTGAACATCTCATAAACCCCAATTTAAATAAAAGTTATTTTAAAACATTTGTGCAACTTTCTGACAGAGTCTCAATAAAAAGATGAGTGAAAACAGTCAATAAATCAACATATTCGATAGAAACTCATTTTAAGAGGAGTGAAATCAATAAGTCCATAAACAGGCCTCTCAGGCAAAACACCACTCATATGCATGTATATATCTATCGCCCCTCGGGAGAGCCTCTCTGTCACTCGTGACTCAACTCTTACCAATCAGTACTCGCACTCAGCATTCACGCTGAATTGGTACCATATAATAACCGCTGCGCCGTGCAGCCCGATCCGTATATCTCTAACAATAACTGAAATGAAAGTAATTGTTTCGACGTACAGCCTGATCCATGCATCGCTGTGGCGCACAGCCCGATCCATATAAATAGTCGACTGCGCTCACTAGGGGTGTGCAGACTCCGGAGGGGCTCCTACAGCCCAAGCGCTATATTGCTGCGGCGCGCAGCCCGATCCATATAAGTATCGTTGCGACGTGCAACCCGATCCATATACATATATATACATTGTTGCGGCGTGCAACCCGATCCATATATATATATAATCCTCACAACTAGGCCCTCGACCTCTCTTAGTCATTAACCTCACCATCAGACTCTCAGTCTATCTCAGTCATCAATCTCACAATCAGACCCTCGGTCTATCTAAGTAAAATATGGAACTCAGCCCAAAACAATTTCCACACATTAAGAATATAGTGATAAAGCCAGATTTGAGCAATAAATAGGTAAAACATGACTGGGAATATGCTTTCAAACAAATAGAGTGAGGAAAGATAGTAAAAATGCCCCTAAGGGTCTTAACAAGTCGGCACAAGGCCCCAAACATGGCATACAACCCAAAAATATAATAATGTCAAATAATTAAATATCAAATAAGCATTAAAATATTCGTTCGGGATGGACTAGGTCACAATCCCCAGCGGTGCTCTACCGCACGCTTGTCATCCAGCGTGCAAGTCACCTTAAAGTAACACAACGACGTATAATCCGGGGTTTCAAACCCTCAGGACAGTATTTACAATCATTACTTAACTCAAACCGACTAATCCTCTAGTTCGTGATGCCTTTGTCTATCAAATCGACCTCCTAATGCCTCGAATCTAGCCACAATAATTCGATTCAGTTAATAAAAATTATAAGAATTAATTCCATATGAAATTCTACATTTTCCATTAAAAATCCAAAATTGCACTCAAAATTCGCCCGTGGGGCCCACATCTCGGAACCTGACAAAAATTACGGAATATGCAACCTCATCCAACCACGAGTCCAACCATACCAATTTTACTAAAATCCGTCATCAACTCGACCCTCAAATCTTCAAATTAAACCAAGAGGGTTTTCAAGATTTTCCCAACTAAAATCACCAATTAAATGCCAAAACTAGTAATAGATTCGGGTAATCTAACCAAAATTAAGTTAAGAACACTTACCCATTGTTTTCTCTGATAATCTCCCGAATATCGCCTCTACCCGAACTCCAATTTGGTAAAAATGGAAAATGGGATTCGTCCCATTTTCCAGAACTTAACATTCTGTCTGGTACTATTCACGGGGTACTGTTCATGGTACTATTCACGGGGTACTGTACACGGTACTGTTCACGCAGGTGTGGTCACTATTCACACGTGTGAAAAATGGAGAAACTGCCCAGAAAATTGCAGCAGCTTTCCTTTTCACTAAAAAGGCTCTAACTCCATCATACGAACTCCGAATTCGATGATTCTTGTTCCTATGAGTCACAAATAATAATACGAACATAGCTCTTCAGTCAAAATTCAATTCGGAGCTCATTTGCTCAGTTCAATACCCATTTCGCTCGTTAAATAATTAACTCATGTTTCGTGTCAAAAACCCAATCGCGACTTGATGAAATTAGTCCAAACTTTCCAGATCAGTTCTATAATTCATTATCAAAATTCGATGTCTCAAAATCAAATTTCAATCTCTAGAACTAAAAATTGATCTTTGGATCATTTTGCTTATGCTCAAAACGACAAAACCTTCCAAAAACTCTTCCAAAACTTATCCGAGACTCATGGGACCCCAACCAAACATGCCAACACACCCCATAACATAATTCAAACTTGTTCCAACCTTTGGAACGCTCAAAACAACATCAAAACATCAAATGACCCTCAGATTCAAGCCTAAGAATTCCAAATCTTCCGAAATCCGAATTCAATCAAAAAGTCGACCAAACGACGTCCAAATGACCTGAAACTTTGCACACACATCACAAATGACATAACGAAGCTACAACAACTCTCGGAATTCCATTCTGACCCTCGGATCAAAATCTCACCTATCAACCGGAATTCGCCAAAATATTAACTTTGCCAATTCAAGCCAAATCCTTCCACGGACTTCCAAAATGCATTCCGATCGCGCTCCTAAGTCATAAATCACCCAACGAAGCTATCCAAATCATAAAATTTTCGATCCGAGCTCATATACAAATAAGTCAACTCTTAGTCAAACCTTTTAAATTCAAAACTTTCAACTGAGACTGTTCCTTCAAATTCATTCCGATTTTTCCGGAAAACCAAAACCAACGATCTACATCAGTCATAATACGTTACATAGGGAAAGTCATGCCCGGGAACTGGAGATCAAAGTGCAAAAGTTCAAAACGATCAGTTGGGTCGTTACAGTTTCAAGATAATTCTATAGTTACAAATAATCAAGCAACTAAAAGCGGTTTTAAGGCAAAAGTGTATAAATATTTCTAGAACATGAAATATCCAGAATTAGTTAAGCCATGTATAATTAGTAAAGCGACTGTACTAGAACCACAGAACTAGGAAGTGCCTCACACCTTCTCCTGTGTTAAAAGAATTCCTTACCCGGTCTTTTGTGTTTCTCATACTTAATTAGAGTCAATTTCCTTGAGTTGGGTTTAAATAAATGGTGACGTGGGACACCGAAAATATTTATTCCAAGTGGCGACTCTTTAAATCAAAATAAATTAATCCCTTTTCAAATAATATCACTTAAATTGGAAAAACTCTTTTCTTTCCTATATCCTCGGGAAAAAGGAGGTGTGACAATAACCTATCTTCAATCGTTGCCGTTGATCTAAAAAGATCAACGGTCCACGTTCACCCTTACCTTAATTAACCCCTAACCTACCCGGCCCTTTTCATGTTTCTGAGCCTAGTCGGGTATTAGCTTACACGGTCGCTCATTCTTCTTTATTGGAGTGTATCCGTGATCGGCAGTATGATGATCCCTATTTGTGTGTCTTTAGAGACACAGTACAGCGCGGAGGTGCCAAGCAGGTTACCTTAGACGATGATGGAGTTTTAAGATTGCAGGGTCGAGTTTGTGTTCCAAATATAGATGGGCTCCGAGAGTTGATTTTAGAGGAGGCCCATAGTTCCCGGTACTTTATTCATCCTGGCGCCGCAAAGATGTATCAGGATTTGCGGCAGCATTATTGGTGGCATAGAATGAAGAAGGATATTGCTGCATATGTGGCTCGGTGCTTGAATTGTCAGCAAGTTAAGTATGAGCATCGGAGACCTGGTGGTTTGTTTCAGAAGATTGAGCTTCCCGAGTGGAAGTGGGAGCAGATCACTATGGACTTCGTTGTTGGACTCTCGCAGACTCGGAGGAAGTTCGACGAAGTATGGGTCATTGTTGATAGGCTGACCAAGTCATCGCATTTCATTTCTGTGGCAGTCTCCTATTCATCCGAGAGGTTAGCTGAGATCTATATCCGGGAGATTGTTTGTCTTCATGGTGTGCCTGTGTCTATAATTTCGAACCGAGGTACGCAGTTTACCTCGCGTTTCTGGAGAGCAGTCCAGCGAGAGTTGGGCACTCAGTTTGAGTTGAGAACAGTATTTCATCCTCAGACGGACGGGCAGTCCGAGCGGACTATTCAGATTTTGGAGGATATGCTCTGAGCTTGTGTCATTGACTTTGGAGGCTCGTGGGATCAGTTTTTGCATTTAGCAGAGTTTGCCTAAAACAACAGCTACTAGTCGAGTATTCAGATGGCTCCTTATGAGGCTTTATATGGTAGACGATGTCGGTCTCGGGTCGGATGGTTTGAGCCGGGAAAGGCTTGGTTGTTGGGTACGGATCTGGTTCAGGAGGCCTTGGACAAGGTGAGGATTATTCAGGATAGACTTCGTACAGTTCAGTCCAGTCAAAAGAGTTATGCAGACCGCAAGGTTCGAGATGTGGCTTTTATGGTCGGTGAGCGGGTATTGCTCCGAGTGTCGCCTATGAAAGGCGTGATGAGTTTTGGGAAAAAGGGCAAGCTTAGACCTAGGTTCATTGGTCCGTTTGAGATTCTTGATCGAGTGAGAGAGGTGGCTTATATACTTGCATTGCCGCCGAGATTATCAGTTGTGCATCCAGTGTTTCATGTGTCCATGCTCCGGAAATATCACGGCGATCCATGGTGACAAAAACCATCTTAAACTTTGATTTAGATGCAAAGATGCAGTTATAAGCTCCTAGTTTTCTCAAATTAAATAAGTAATCGCTCTATTCCAACTTATGTGACATAGTTTAACTAAACATGGAATTTAAGAAACAAAAACTTTTGAAATTTTTGGGTCTTAAATATACATAACATTCGAGAAGTTCAAAGTTAGGTTCTTTTCAGATATAAAAATGTATCATTCTTTTGGAAAGAGATTAACAAGAAAATAGTGTCACGCAAACAAGAATGAGGGAGTACCGTATTTTCTATAGCTAATCATTATCACTTTGTTAACAATAATATTTGCTTTTAGTCAAAGAAAGACAAAACTCTCGGCCTGCACTACAGCAAACGTGCCTTTAACACAAGATAAAACGAAATAAGCACGGAGAGAGGCAAGCAGAACATAATATCGCCCATATACCAATAACGATTACTTAAACTCAATCAAAAGGAACTATCACCGGCGTAATGGAATTAAAAAATACAGCAATAGAGAGAGGGGAGAAAAAACCTAGAGTATTGCTGGCAGAATACACAAAAATCCTGTCGTATACGACGTTCACGATAGGAGTTTTGTTCTTTAATTTACTTGTAAAGAATAACAAAGAAAAAAATATCAGACATAATAGTTTTAGAAGCCAAATATCACAATCTACTAAATTTTAAAACAAATATGTTGGCTCAAGCCTAAGTCCATTAAAGCAATTGCTACGCCTAGAAAATTAAATTTCCCAAGTGGACCAAATTTGGTTATTTTCTTCACTAGTGAAGGTATCCCGGGTTATGCCCGGGACCAACGACTATTTTAATATTGTTGTTAATATTATTATCAAATGTCACTCGCTTTTGCATTTAAATCCGGCATGTTGATTCTGCATAGGTGATATATTTATACCATCGAGTGCTATTTGCAACAGGTTGGCCATCCTTTTTTGGCGAGTTAATGAGCAATCCAATGTATATGTATTACAACATCCAGATTAAAGCATAAATTTGTACAAAAATTTTAGACAACACAAATAATATGTATCAGATTATAAATTACTCCATCGCAATGGGAGAAGGGGACTGCGCTTGCTGTCATAGGAAAATGCATTGTACGTTAATGCCGTTTTGATATTTGTAAATCACAAATACTAAATTTACTCCAGCTAGTTTGGCAATAAAAGCACTACTTTACTGCAAGTGATAGAAGAAAAATAATGCAAGCAATTAGATAATTTTGTAGTAAAGCTATCAATACTAAATTGAAAGAACCCTGGTGTATAAGAGAGATCCCAGAATGTTGAATTTTCCTTGTAGTAATACCAAGCATACAATTCAAGTTCCAGCCTAAGCTCTACAGTATATCCTAGCTATATAAACATTTTATTTGTTTTTAATGAATATCTCAGTTGTTCGTGTTGTAACCAACTAATGAGCATAATATAATATAAATTCTAATGTTCTTTTGAATCTTCAGAGAAAAAGAAACATAAAAAAGAAAGTGAGCTTAGATAAATGCACTAGAGAGAGATATAGTCAGAGCTTTTATTTTCTTCATGTCAACAGAAAGCACATGCAGGTAAGTATATAAGAAAGGTGTTACTCTGTAAACATTTGAAACGGGGGTGTTTTTAATCTCCAAAGTTGTGAATAGAAATACAAAATAATACACATATGGTTTTATGATATTCCATAAGATCTTTAAAACAAATTTAAGCATCTACCACCAAATACGATAAAGAATCAATTAAACTAATAGATTTTGTAGATATTGGTATCTACTGATTTTGCTAAGTTACACCTTGGTATATCTGCACCTTCAGTAGCGGTTACATGACTAAGACAACAAATGAAATATGAAAAGACAAATTACCTTGAGATATGGCGTAAATTGCAATAGATAAGGAATTCAGAATGGAGAGACCTTTGTTTTCATGAACGTCAAGTTTTTAGTGATTCCCGGAGAGCAAAACCAAGAGCTTCAATTTGAAGTGGTGAGAGCTTGTCGAGCAAGTTCAAACGTCAGAAAAATAGCCTTTCAGTTGACGTACAAGCTGCAGGAGATGCCAACAATTTATATCGGCGTATGGAGAAGAATTGAGTTTTTATAAAATGGCATCACAAATGATTTTTTTCCTTCGCTATTGAGGCAGAAATATAGACCAAAAATAACCGAGAAATCCGTATGGGGCCGATCCTTTGGACCAATCGCAGCCTTCGAAACTCGGTGGATAATGGGTCCACCCTCTACCCTTCTCCACTTAAATACCAGGCTATGCTTTGCATGTTATGGGGGCTTGAACCTTTGACCTGGGACGCAAATCCACCACCTTTTTCCACTTGAGCTATGCCCTCAATTATTTTAATGTTAAAAGGAAAAAAAATAGAGATTAAAATGAACCATGTTGAATTGAATACTATAATTGAAAAAATTGTCGGATCTGAAGATAATATTCGTTTGTCTTTACACAAAGTCATCTGAAACACAAATATTTATAACTTAACCCAATAGTTAAGATGAGAATGTGAATATGGAAGCAAGTGAGAAAGAAGTACACTATTTATATTCCTTTTTGTCTCATTTTAACCAACTTTATAATTATTTGAGCAAAGTTGTGAATGAGTCTGCTTCAAGCAGTAGTTGTTTCTTTTCAATAGTCTGTGAATCTTGCATATATTATGCCATTCAACAACGTTAATCTATTTCTTATCAGTTTCAGTCTCCCTTTCCTCAAAATTTAAACAACAAGAACATTTAAAATCTTTAGGAGATATACTAAAGAATTGTTCCTTTTACATGTTAGTGGCTTCAATTTTTCTCCTGTAGATGCAAAAACTCCAGTAAATTCAAGGAAATTTATTCATGATGTTAACAGTTCATAGACCAAAAGGACTTACACACAGCACAAAACAGTCCAAAAAACATCATAAGCACAACTATAAAACAGAATTTCTAACCTCTCTGGAGTTCAAATTAATGCTCATAGAACCAAACTTAATTTGTCTATATTTCCCCTATTTTAAGGTTTCTTAGGCTCAGGCGGTGGCAATTTAAAATAGTAAAATTTCTCAACTGTCCTCGCCATTCTCAAATACTTTACTCCTTTCTAGTCGGCAATTTCTCAAATACCTCTAGTGCAAGTCTGGATGTTGTGTCTAAATCATAAACTTAAATTCATCCTTATTGCACTTTAAAAGAGTTGAAACATGTGGAAATTAAGATTAAATCATGAGAAGCGCGAAACGAAGCACGAAAAACAGAGGCATAATATATCACCAATTACGTTTGAATTTCAGACGAAAGCAAGCTAATCTTCCATGGAAGATTTAAAACAACATAAGGAGACATTCTTCACAGTGGAAACCAACACAATCTTAATCCAGATAACACTGATATTCAGAAAAGGTTGGATAAACAAAGGAAAAAGTCATTTTAGTCAGCTAAAGTCAACCCGGTCCAAGAGCTTCTTAATTACCCCAACCAGGCATGGTACCAAACCAGTAAAGGCATTCCAAAATTTCACATAGAAAACATGTTTGTATCCCTCATTTCAAAAAGATATGAATATAAATTAATCCTTTTCCTAAACAACCAATCGTTGTTCCAACCTCACCCCCATAAAAAGAAAACAGAAAACCACTGCCCAACAACTTTACATAATTTAAACAATTTCAATACGGCAAAACTGGAATTGTGAAAACAAAATTAATAATAACGCGTGCAACCCCCAAAAAAAGTTTGGATAGTTAAAGAAAAAAGCTAGACAAAACAGAACTGACCGTATAATTGTACGTAAATTGAGCAGTGCAACAGAGAAGACTGCAATTAATGAAAAAGGGAGGAGAAATTGAGACAGTATTAGAATACGAAGAAAGAAACTGTAGAGGCAGGTCGTTGAGTTTGATCTAATTACTAGGAGAATTTGATAGCAAACTCAAATTCAATTCTGGACGTGGAAACGCTGGGGGCAAATGGGTTAACACGTGTCTAACTCATGCAATTATGCGGTGCAATGATAAATCAAAAGAGAATTGTCTTTTTTGTAATTATACGGCAACATTCAACCAGTTGACTACAACTCTCCTAAGCTAATTCTCCAAATTACCTATACGACCCCAAGCTCCTCTCGTTAGCCATTTCTATAATAGTAGTATATAATAATTACTAATATATAGAAGCCGCTTGGGAAGCAGGTCAGGGTCGTCATTCCTGCTTACCAATGGCAATTTAGTCATTTCAAGTGCCAAGATATGGGCTTTTAAGTCTTTTCATTGCCTTTTTGAGTTCGGCCATATTTCCACGGGCTTTTGTCGCGCCCCCTTTTTTCTCGCGAAATCAGGTTTATGACATTTGGAAGGACAACTTATTCCTTTTGGGAACTGAATTTTGTATTTGAAGAGTCGCCACCTAATGATTAAGGTGCATAAGGACACCAATAGAGATTCAACTCTAAGTTGATTGAATAATCGGAGATTGGGTAAGGGCTTGAAATTAACCTAACGAGAAGGTGGTAGATACCCCTCAGGATCAACTATTGTGGTTTCCGGCCAAACAATTATTGTGAATTGGGGTGCAATTGACATATAGGCAAATAAGGCTCAAACAAGAGGGGATTTCAACACATAAAGAAAGAACATTTTAAAGAAGCGTGTTTTTAAAAAAAGAAAGAGTTTGCAAATAAAAGAAAAGGGTCCTAGGTTTATATTTAATATGGATCACCCCACACAATGTCCGGTAATCACTCCTCAATGAGGGGCTACACATGACATTATCGCGTGGTCATCATATCCATATCTACCCTTCCCACCCTGTTAAGGTATTAAAGCGTGGATTAGTCTCGATTACTTATTGCATGCTATTACCCATCCCATTCTTATCAGTCCCGGAGGCACTTAGGACAACTAATTCTAAAGGGAGGGATATTAGGCTTATTTGAAGTTTCAAAGATAAAAATTCTAAGGCGACATACAAAACAGACAATATGGCATATAAAGGGAAACATGTGAAAAGACAAAGGCTCAAATACACCTCCTTGAACAAAAGCACATAATTAGCATGACTTGCACATACTTTTTGGGTATGATTAAATACTAAAAATGAGGGGAGATTGGTTATTGAAGCAGATTAGTTTATTACATAACTCACGTAAGAAGTCTGAATCAGGCTTGCTTGCTGGTTGTAGTAATTAACAAAAAAAAAACAGATCTAGTTTTACAGTTATTACTCTAAGGCTTGCCTAAGTGCATATTGATGATACCCTATAAGTATGATATCTACTGAGTTCAGAAGGTGATGAGACAGTAAAAACTCGAAACGGATTATTTGAAATCCTATAGGCATGCTTGCTAAACCTTATTAAGTGAGGGAATTAGATTATTAAAAGGAGATTTAGAATGGACAAAATTAAACAGACTGGTTGCAGATTCTGCAAGTGATAGTATCTGTTATTACTGATTTTAATCCTTATGAACATGATATCTAACATTGACTGTGAATGAAGCAAATTAGATTTATTTAAGAGTCCCTATAGGCATGATTTCTATGCGTTACTTATTTTAGATTATGACATTGCATGTAAGTAGAAGTGAACAAAATTTTACTTATGGACTCCTATAGGCATGATTTCTATATGTTACTGATGCTACTGGGTTATAACCAATTGGGCTCTAAAACATGATATCTAGACGGTGAGAAACATGCAGAACTTTAGAATAAAATCCTATAAGCAGGTTATCTAGATGTGAAGTTGAACAAGAAGTCCTATAGACATGGTTTCTAAATGCAGCTTGCAGAATTGAAATACCCTATAGGCATGATTTCTAAATGTAGTTTGAATATGCAGAATTTAAAGTAGTCCTATAGGCATATTTTTTAAATGCGGTTTGCAGAATTAAAATACCCTATAAGCATGATTTCTAAATGCAGTTTGCAGATTAAAATACCCTATAGGCATGATTTCTGAATGCAATTGAATATGCAAAATTCAAAGTAGTCCTATAGGCATATTTTCTACCCTTGCATGCATAGTTACCCATACATTTTCACTAGCCAGCCCCCAAATGTTCATTACAACTTATTACAAACCAGGAATACTAAATACATCAAAGAAAGAATTACAACCAGAAGAAGCCTGATTCTTGACTTCTTCACTGAGTCATGAGATAAACCAACTCAAAGACCACTGATCCAAAGCCTTTCTCATACTTGAGTGTGTCAGAGTTCCCTAAGGGCCTCAACAGGACCCCGAGCAGTACTCACACCCAAGTTTCATACCAGAATAGGGATAAGTGCAGTGTGGAAATGCTAGTCCTCATGTGTCCAAGTTCAGAGTGAGCTCATGGGTCCCAAGGCAAGTCTCACATGAAGGGGGTAGAACTTAGGTCTAAGAGGAAAGTGAACGTGCAGAGACAAAGCTTTAAGAACTAAGGAAGTAAAGAAAGGGGGAAAGAGGTGCTGGGAAACAACTATTAATACTTCAAACAAGTTGATAATTTCACACCAAGGGGGAAGGGGTTTGGGAATCCATTGCAAAGAGCCTATATATTTAGGCATAAGTTAATTCTGGGCATGCACAACAATAGGGAGTGTTTTCATGCTTGTAAATAAACCAGAACACATAACATATAAAGGAAACATGGAGGTTATGATCCAAGGAGGATCAAGTGTGGGTTATGCTCAGCAATGTTCAATGTTGTCATGCCCCAAACTAACCACAAGTATTAATTACATTGGGGAAGGGATTTGGGACTCATAATACATTGATTCAGAACAGGAGAAAGGAAATTACAACATGCTAAATAATGATACTGAATTAAATACAAGTAGTTAGCAGACAAGGATGCAAGAACATTAAGTAACCATGTTGTTGTTGATGTTGAAAACTTAATTAGAACATACCAGTCAAAGAAGCAAAATGCAGTAAAGAAAGGTAGCAGGTCTTTGAAATATAACTTTGGCTTTCAGCCAGCTAAACAGGTCACAGTGCAAATAGTAAAGCAAGAGAGTGTTTGAGTGTAAGTGTGTGTTTAGAACTAAGTGTTCGTGTGTTTGTGTTAATGAGGGAGTATGTATATATAGTAGTTCGAAACTATGCAAAATAAGGCAAGAATCATAATTGTATAGTAATTATGGAACTTGATAACGTCCAAATCCACTACTAAAAAGTAAATGGACACGGTCACATGCAATATAATTTACCCAACCATGAGTCGGGGTCGAATCCTACAAAGAACAATGTGTAGGCGATTAGGAATGTAAGAAAATTATCGCTTATCGCGCAATGCCAAACACTAAGAATTTGGGTTGAAAATGTTTATAGCTAAATTGTGGAAATGTAAACTAACCTAGAAAGCAAGTAAAATGATCAATGGCTACAAATAAGGATGCATTAGGAATTACACTCAAGTAACGATCCAATGTATTTCACGATTTTACAAATATGTGTGAGTTTATGTTAATTAGCCACGGATAATAATTATTAATTAGCTTCTTCCGAAGACTAACAAGACCTCCTAATTGAATTATCCCTAAACCAATTAAGAGATTAAGTACACCTAGAATGGCAACAAGTAGTTCAATCCTATCCCTAGGTAGAATCTATAAAATGAGGGTTAACGCCTCAAGTTCTTGTTAATTAATCTTTCCCAACCCCAAATTATCTTTTCCAAAATTAATTCGGAGTTAATGGGCGAGTCCTAGGGTTAGCTAATCCCTTTGGAAACATTAAAGAACAAGAATAATTAAAGTAACAGTAACTCACTTCATAAATGAATAAAAATCATTCAATACATAAGCACAATAAGATATTTAATCCACATTTTAAACATGAATATTTTCATAAACAAGATTTAAGTATTGAATAAAATACTACACACTTAAATATACAATATAAAGCAAGGAAATGAAGAAATAAACATAAATGGGTAAGAAAATCTTAACCACAAGCTTCAAATCTTCAAGACCCAAGTGTGTTGTGTAAAAACCCTAGCTTCAAAGCTTGTTCTCTCTAGTCTATGGGACTGAAAATAAGCCAAATATATGCCAAAGATATGCTTGGTCGTGTATAAAAATGGTTTGGGATTGAGAAAATGTGAAATGACTAATTTGCCCAGTTCTGATGCTCGTCTTCCGCACCTGCGGAAGAATCATCGTAGGTGCATCTCCCTATATGCGGAGCTCTAATCGCAAAAGCAAAATTGTTGCGACCAAAAACACTCACGCAAGTGCACGTGATCGTCAAGTAATAGAGTAGTGAGTAGAGTATCGTTCCCATGAAGACTTATGATTAACTGTTGACTAATTCAAACTTAATTAATTTGTCTATTCAAGAGGTTTTTTTCACAAAATAGAGATGTAATTGTTTTACTACTTAACTACCAAGCAATAATCTAACTAGAGCAATGAACCAAACAAATAACAATTCCAAGTAACAAACAATAGGAGAGGATATTCCAGGGTCACAGGCTAGTTAACAATCGTGTTATGTTCTTAGCTTAAAATGACTAATCGATTTACCTGGATTGTTGATTGACAGAGTTAATGTTACTCATAAGAATCTGTCGAATCCTTACTCACCTATTCAAGTTAACTCAATGCCTATATGTCTATGGAATTAAGATTAACAAGAATGCATTTACAATTCCTATATTTCAACCAAGCAACGCAATTGGGTATATGTCTATCCTAATTGCTAATCTGATTCCCGAGGCCCGGGTTCAAGAACTTGATCTTTTTAATTCTATATGCAATCTAAAGTTTCCACTTTCGAGTTCAACTAAAGATCCATAGATAGTATTTCACTGTTAGCTACTCAGCAAAATAATTAAAAACAGAATTAAATAAACAACCCAATATGACAAACCAACTTCGTCAAATTAAACTTCAAACAACAACATTCATGTTTCACCCATGACCCTAGAACAATGGTTTTTAGCTACTCATTAGTGTTCATCACAAATAGGTTCAATTTCATCCCAAATAGCAAAAACCAAGAGAAGAAAAGAAGAACTTGATGGTCAATTCTCCTCCTTGTCTCTTGCCTCTTTATTTCTTGCAATAGACTCTGAAAAACTTCTCCCTTCTTCCTTAGGCGAGCTTGATTTTATATAGGTTAAGTGAGTTTTTCTCCAGATTTCCAATTTTGCCCCTAAATAACTCTTCTCGGATTCTGGACTAGCATGACCGCGCACTTGGCCGCGCATCTGGCCGCGCTAGTTGGCTGAGATTCTGTCATGGACGCGCTAAAAGGAGCGTGGTCGCGCACCTGGACGCGCATGTCCAATTTGGTGTTTTATCACTTCTGTTCCTCGTCTTCAAGCGTACTCAGCTCTGAGGGGTTTTTCTTGCTCTAAAATAGTTCCAATCACAACTGTTTAAGGCATCACCTCGGTTCATCATCCTGCAATTGTGAGCACGTGATTTTTGTTTTACGCGACAATCACTCCAAAAGAAACAAAATAATAGCAATTGGTTTTTACTGTACATTTGCTGGATTTTTACGTGGCATTTTTGCTAGTTATTTGTTGATTTTGCCCATGGTTGTTTTATTCAAAAAAAAAATATAAAAAAATATATGTCTATATGTCGTGGGAACCGCAATCTGTTTATTAAAAGAAAAATAAAATATGTGCGTCCTTCATTGTATTTTGTCATTAAGTGTTTAGTATAATTAAAGGTTAATTGTGTGATAATTGTTGTCCAATGTTTACATGGTATTATTTGGCAAATTATTTTAAGGAATTAAAAAGAAAAAAAAGAAAAGAAGGAGTTTCGGACTTGGGCCAGTCCGGTTTTTAAAACAAAACAAGCCCAAACAAACTCAGCCCAAACCCCATGTAAACCTGGTCCAGACCAGCTGGCCTCAGGGGGCCTTCCAAACGACACTGTTTTACTGCAGTCTGATCTGGGCCGTTGATCTTAAATTGATCAACGGCCAAGATCACATTCCCCGTAACCCA
Source organism: Nicotiana sylvestris (assembly GCF_000393655.2). Taxonomy (NCBI): domain Eukaryota; kingdom Viridiplantae; phylum Streptophyta; class Magnoliopsida; order Solanales; family Solanaceae; genus Nicotiana; species Nicotiana sylvestris. Next base: position 5,434,772 of record NC_091067.1, on the reverse strand, counting down.
CCAACAAACCCGACCCGTCTCACCCGGACCGACCCCAAACCTTTATCCTTGAAACGACGCCGTCCCTGGTTAGCCAAAGGATCCTGGCCCTTCATCTCATCTCATCCAACGGCCAGGATCCATTTGCTCACTAACTATATAAACTCCTAACACTACCCTGCCCCCCTATCCAAACCCCAGCCTTCGTCGTCCTCACCATAACCCCCAAACCCTAGAGCCGCCCTAGTATCCCCCACCATGAAAACCGGCAGCATGAACGCCGGTGACCTTCCCCTTAACACCATAGAACCCCCTTGACGTCCTGAACCCAAATCTACCAACCACATACCTCGAATCCTATCCCGCCTTCTCGAATCTTCATTTGAAGATTCGAGTCGGAACCTAATCTACACCGATCTGCCTTGAAATCATACCAGACACTCCCCAGGCCCCCCTCGTGACCAAACCATACTTGGTTTGGTCCGAATCTAACCAGGGAAACACGAATCCCAAATCTAAGTTTTTGAACTCTAGTTTTCCCTGTGCATGTTCCGTGCTTTGTTCAAACTGAAGAGATTAAGGCCCAATGGACCTTAATCGAGGTGTTTCTCATCCGAGAAACACTTCGTTTAAAAGTCCATTCAACCTTAAAGAAGGTCCGTCCAAACGCCAGTGGATTTTTCCTGATTTGTTTTAAGGTGAGTTAATTTTCTTTTCTTTATTTCAGTTCGTATGTTTGTGTGTTGTTAAAGGCCTGTCCGCATGGCCAAACTTTTTGTTTTGTGTTTTTGAACTGCTATTGTCCACCTTGGCCGGACCTCTGTATTCAGTCAGTTTCTTTCTTCATAATGCGTGTGTATAAATGTATGTTCAATTGAATCCGTAACTGGTCATTCATTTAGTTCTTAGGGCCTTTCTGTTTGACATTGCAAAATGAACCCCTTATGTGATACTGTTAAATGTCTGATTTTTGGCTACGATTGTATGTGTTAATGCTAATATAGTCGAGTCGACATGTGTCGTCAATTAGTTTCAACTGTCCAAACAATAACAAATCGAGTTGCTTCTGTTGAACATTTGCCTGAATCAATTAAGAACCAAGTCCTGTTAATTATAGTCGTTAATATGATTTCAGAAACCTAAGGCTTGGTCTGTAACTAAAATCTGAATTGATGGCATGTGCACTTGTGCACAGCATGTGCATTGTGCACAGCCTGGTCCCTGTACAAAGGGCTTTTGATTTAGAAATGGTTTGACAGCATATGCTGTCAGATATATTCTACTGCCCATGCTTGCTTTTAGTTAATAAAATAGGAAAGGAAAGCCTGCCAGGGAATATTGATGGGGTTAATACTTAATTAGCTAAGTGGAACTGAAAAGGGGCAGCACATGGGAGGGGTATTTGATTAATCCAACAGGCTGATAAAGGGCTGAGGTTTAGGCTTATAAAAGAGGGACAGAATTAGGAGACAGAAGAGAGAAAAACATCTGATAGACTGGGGGAGAGAAGAGAAGAGAGGGGAAAGAAAATACACACTCTAGACCTTAAGAGCTGATAGAAAAGAAACACACACACACTGTGAAGATAGAAAGAAAAGAGAGAGTTGACAGGAATAGAAAGAGAGCAAGAAAGAGAGAAAACAGATTAAGAAATCAGAAACTTGGTCTTGTTTATCTGAAGTTCATTTATTGTCAATACGTTAGGCAGTGTTCTTTCTTCTAAATTTCAATTGAGATTATTGTTAGTGTTCTGCTGCATTTGGTATATTCCGGAATTGGACTGTCTGGAGTATCACACTGTGTGCTGTTTCATCGGGTTGTTTCTCCTTCAATTCTAGTTCCATCTCGCAATAGTTGCATTTCTGCACTTGAGCCTTTTCTGCTGTTCGTTTTGTTTTGCTGCTGCCCTGTCCTGCTGCTATTGCTAGTCCTGTTTCTTTTGCTGCTGATTTCCACATCTTCTTCTTCTTCTCCTTTGCACATTCAGCATTTTCAGGTACACATTTCAAGTCCCATATTGATGTAATTGAAACAGTTTGAAAGCATGAAATGAAAAAGGTTGAAGAAGTTCAAGCATTTGCTGTAATATTCATAGTACATTAACAGGCCTTGTGGAAATTGATTTAGCTTATGTTTCAATAGTTCAAAAGAGTATACTGATAGCCGACTGAGTTTCACCCCTTTGTATTTGAGCTCGACAATTGTCTGTTAGTATAAGTATGCATATTTCGACTTTACACAATACTGTTTTCTGTTTCATTTAGTTTTTTTTAGTAAGACTAGTCCATATAAGTTTGGTTAAGTTCAATACAAGAAATGCTCAGACTAAACGTTGTATTTCGCTAACTCGTATATGATTCCTTGTCAAATTAAAGCATTTTACTTCGCCAGTTATCCTTTAACCTAGTTCAAATAAGTTCAGTTAAGTTCAAATTAAGAAATGTTCGGATTAAGTATTGCATTTCATCTATCTCATATGTAATCTTCTATTCGACCAAATCATTTTCGTAAAAGGCATGACGTCTTTTTTACTTTAAAAGTAATCAATCAAAATTGACAGGAGTTTGGTTTAAGCTGAAGTATATACTTCAATTAGCACACACACTTTCCTTTCTTCTATCTCTGGAAATAAAAATAATAGAAATGTAGTCACTGTAGGATACCCTTCTAAAAATAATAAGACGAGCCTCGCCAAATAAAAAAAAACCAATTGCGGGGCCCTCAACAACTAATGATAATTATTTAGAATTCAAGATAGGCCATTTAATAAATTTCATGGCCTTCTACAAAGATAATAACGCGTTAGACTCTGTTGGCGCGGCTTAATTAAATCACATTCTTAAATTCGGGTGCACATTGATGTGACCCAAATCCAAATCTCAACGAAGTCCAAATGTGTCGACAATCACGGGTGCATTGATTGTGACGTGGTTCGAGATGCATTTTCACGACGTTGCAATTCTGTAAAATAAATGATAATAATAAAAGCGGTTAAAACTTAATAAAAGCACATAAGTCACAACATGTATTTAAATCAGATATTTAGCCATTATAACAATTTAAGCGACCGTGCTAGAACCACGGGATTCGAGGGTGCCTAACACCTTCCCTCGGGTCAACAGAATTCCTTACTTAGAATTTCTGGTTCGCAGACTTCATTTGGAAAAGTCGAAAATTTCCTCGATTTGGGATTCAAGATAAACCGGTGACTTGGGACACCAAAAGCCAAACCTTTCCCAAGTGGCGACTCTGAATTAAATAAATAATCCCATTTCGAACATTGTCACTTAAATTGGAAAAACTCCCTCGCGCATTTAACCCTTCGGGGCGGGCGCGCAAAAAGGAGGTGTGACAGCTCTGGCGACTCTGCTGGGGAATTAACCCAGAACCACTGGTTCAGGGTTCAAGAATTCGAGCTTAGAATAATTGTTATATTTGGCTTTATTATCTGATCTTTATTACATGTTTTTGCATAACGTGCTAAATGTTGTCTTTTACCGCTTTGATATTATCTGAACTGTATATAAACTGTGCCGAAACCCTTCTCTTCTTACCTCCGGGGAGAAGCTCGCTGGTCGAGACTCCCTATTCTGTTAGTGTCAATACCTGAAATAAGAAAGAGGTCGGACAAGTTACAAAGCCGGACGATCTCGCGGGTCCCCGGTACGTAGCCCCCTCCTCGACTCGAGTGGTCCGCTCGGGTACACAGTCTAGAACAAATACCAAGGTTTAAACCTAGTATAACGAAACTTCATGCCGGATCCCTAGTAGGAACGTTTATTTGCATCATGTTGCATTTGACTTAGGGGGCTCAACACAGGGGTTGGGTCCGTCTAGGACAGGCAACCTGAATTGAAAAGACCACCCTGCTGCATCCTATTTGTTTTGCGCATTTATTTGTTTCGGTTCCGCATGCTGACCGGTTTCTAAAAAAAAGAAAGAGGAAATAGCAGCGTGGGGAGATAATTACTTATTTTGGAAAATAAAACCAATGTTCAAGTATTGTCAAAACCTCACCGGAATTTTTCTAAAGAAAAGAAAAAAAGAATAAAAACAAAATTTGTCTTCTTAGTTTGAATTATTAAAAAAGGTATATATAAAAAAAAAATTTTTATCACTTTCAAAATCAAAAAAAAAAGAAAAGGTATTTATTTTAAAAGTAAAAAAAAATGGAAAACTCATAATTCAAAAAAAATGTGTTGTTTCTTTTGTAGTACCCTTTTATAAATTCAGACTGATAGTCCAAATATTGCAAAAAATATATTTTTTCTTTAGTCTTTATCTTTCTTCAAAAATAATAAAAATACTTATTTTTGATTTTTAGGTTTATTTTCTCTATTCACGGTATGCACGAACTACGCCGGTTTGATTCTCACCGGATGTGAGATACGTAGGCAACCCTCGTCGGGTTCAACCTTCATTTTGCTAAAATAGCCAAAATAAAAAAAAATATGAGTTTCAAATTTTTTAAGAGTCATAAATAAGTCGGGTGACGTTGTTTTGTCATAAATAGCCGAATGTTCCCGAAAGGGACGCCGAAAGGCTGACTTTGCATAAACAGCCACCTTTGGGTCTTGTTTAGCATTTTTGTCCAGTTGACCCACACAGCCTTAAAATCTTCGTCCCCGAAGTGTTTAAAGGCCGTGTTCAAAACTTGATCCCCTTTGTAAAATATTTTTGAGTCAAGTCATTTTGTTAAAATCACCTTAATAAATGTGCAGGATGAGCACGATGCAAAATGAACATTTTTCAATAATGACCAAAATCCCTGTCAAGTTACGGCTATGGTGGAATGATCTAGGTGTTGAAGGACAAAATGAGGTTAAGAAATATCTGAAAGGTCTTGTGGGTCTGTTGGAAATCCAGCCTCGGGGAGATATCATAAGAGCTTTGGTTACCTATTGGGACCCGGCGCACAATGTTTTCCATTTCTCTGATTTTGAACTCACCCCGACTTTGGAAGAAATGGCCGGATACATCGGGAATACTGAGTTTCCCTTGAGGGAAAAATACTTGGTCGCCCCAAGAGTCGTCACGGTACATCGGTTCCTGGATTCATTAAAAATACCTAGAACAGTCCACAACCCGGATCTGGCAGCCGGATTTTGTACCCCATGCTTCATATATGATAGGTACGGTCATGAGGGGGATTCAATAATCCAATCAACAAACTGTGCAGCAAAGGAGTTCGTCAGAAGTGGGACGAGCACAGACGGGTAGCGTTCATGATAATGTTCCTGGGTCTTCTGGTATTTCCAAGGAAAGATGGAAACGTTGATTTGAAGATATCTGGGGTTGTCAGCACTTTACTCACGCAAAGTGACAGTACTCTCGCGCCTATGGTGGTATCCGACATCTTTCGAGCTCTCACAGCTTGTAAAGCTGCGGGAAATTTCTTCGAAGGTTGTAACTTGCTCCTACAGATATGGATGACCGAGCACCTTTGCCATCATTCCGAGATTTTGAGCCATGGTTCCCCGGAAAAGACTCGCATAGAAGAATCTTACAAGAGAACCAAAGAGATCAGTTTGCCCAAAGGAGTCCTGGCATGGACCTCGTTCTTGCAAGCTCTTACTGCCAGCCAAATACAATGGACGTTGGGATGGTTTCCTGTTGATGAGATCTTATATATGTCGGCAGCTAAAACTCATTTCTTGCTGATGGGGCTTAAGAGCATTCAACCTTACGCACCCTGCCGAGTTTTAAGACAGTTCGGAAGATGCCAGACAGTACCTCATGAGGAAGATCTAAGCACTCAAGCAGTTGAGATAAGTCCTAACGGACAGTTCCCAGAAGCAAAGATTCGCCAAATCTGGAATGAGGGTCAATATTTGAAATCAGATACTTGCGTGCGGGATCGAGCCAAGGGAGAAACGGCGCCAGGTTACCTTGCATGGTATAGAAGGGAACTCGAGCATGAAAGGCCAGCTAAGAGACCCCACATCCGGGATTTCACCGAGTCATCGCAAAGGCATTGGGATTGGTTAGCAAAGGAAAGAGGTTATTATGCCGAAATCAGCAGATTAAAGCAACAAGTAGAAGGCATGAAATACGAGCACAGCGTGCAAATTGCTACCGATCTGGGAGAGCGGAACAGGTTAACTCAAGAAAATGAAATGCTCAGAGCCCAGATCAAACAGATAAGGTTGGATGCAGATAAACAACCAAGGCGTCGATCGGACGAGCAGCTGATAAAAGGGCTAAAAGGTGAAATCAGGGAATGGCGAGATGGCTTGGAGGAATCTGAAAACATCATAGCAAAGTTCAAGGCACAGTGGGAAACAAGAGTAGATAAGCATCGCCGATGTTTGAACCAATTGAAACGTGACCACGAGAAGGTTGTTTCCAAAATAAAGAGGGAGATGGCTACACTTGAGTTTAAAGCAGTTAAACAGGCCAGGGATTTCCAAATGGAGAGTAGATACTGTTACGACTTGTTGGCCCAAATGAAGGAAGAAGTGCGACAGTTGAGGGATCAGCACATACAGGACTCACAGGTATTCAAGACGTGCAGTGATCAGATAAGGCACCTACTCATAGAGAAGAAGCAAACCAGAGATAGGATCAAGGCCATTGCCCATGCCATCACCAGACGATGTCTACGATGTGAGAACATGTCCAGCGCTACCGTCCTCTCGGCAGTAATGGGTTATGTCAAGCAGACTATGCACGAGCTGGAGCAACTTGATAGGGATCTCACGCCTAGGACCGCGGCGAGGCCGAACGATGCCCCGCGGAAACCAATTTTTAAAACCATAATGCATTCATAGGTCAAATCTGTATCTTCTGCCTGTTTTTCCATCTGGGTGATTTTCAGTCTATTTTGAGTCTAGGTTTATTTTCAAAGTTTGCTCTTTCTTTTGCAAAATGTAGCTTGTAATAGAACGTTTCAACAATAAAGAGATTGTTTCTTTTACGCCCATTTGTGTTTTTCGAACTACGTAATGATCTGATTCACGTAGGCATCGTGATACGTAGGCAATCCTCATCGGATCCGGTCGCATTTCTTTTACTACGAAAATAAAAAAAAAATAAAAAATAAAAGGAAAACAAAAGAGAAAAGAAAAGAAAAGAAAAAAAGGGGGAAAAACTAATAAGAGAAAAAATGCCGGAATGACGCATGCTCTCGTAGCAAACATATAGTAATCCACTTAACTGTATAGGTGCATCATGCCCAACGTGAGATTAACTATCTATTATTTGCTGCAGAATTAACCGTGCGTTTGTCATTGAGCATTTTCCCAGGGTTTTTGAAAAGACGGTTGGTTTGGTGAAAGTCTGGCCTCGCACTCATACTTCACGAGGTCAAGGAGAGGTGTTCAACTACCTGTTGTTAGGACCAGAAGCAGTACTCACACTTACTTCACCAGGTCAAAAGGAAGTGTGGAAATGTCTTCGGAAATTCCATTGCAAACAGTCCCCGTCTCTGAGGAGAGCTCAATCTCAGCCGTCCTCACACCTGAGTCCGCAACTGCGGAGGAAAATAGGATCCTACGGCTCCGCATGTTAGAAATGCTGGATGACTGGAACAATGGGAAAGAGCCGCCAAGTGTCGTCCCCGGATTCCCTGAACTATTCTCCAGGTCAAGTGGGACTTCTAATATTCCCATAAATTACCCTGCTACCCCATTTGGGTACCCAGCCACCTCCGCCTTCTCTGCAGGATCACCTTCTGAGCCTCATCCCCGAATGTAGGCCAATGATGCAAGCATGAACATCTTTACTGCATCGCCTTGCCCAGCTACGGCACAGCCTGCCACGTACAAGCCAAGCCTTGACTCATCCTCTTTTACATTCCAAGCACCGTCGTTCTCAATGGAACCAACTAGGTTCGCTACCAGTACTAATCCTCTACCGCCTCAGTGCGAGCTTGTACCAGGGCAGGATCAGAACCCCAGAATTGTAGAACAAAATGAGATGGCCAAAAGGATGAGAAGCCTTGAGCAAAGTCTGAAGAATATGCAAGGATTGAGCGGGCAAAAGAGCGTCTCTTACGCCGACCTATGCATGTTTCCTCACGTACACCTGCCAACGGGTTTCAAGACCCCCAAGTTTGAGAAGTACGATGGGCACGGTGACCCCATTGCACATCTTAAGAAATACTGCAACCAATTGCGGGGAGCCGGCGGAAAAGAAGAACTGCTAATGGCATACTTTGGGGAAAGTTTAGTAGGGATAGCTTCGGAATGGTATATGGATCAGGAAATGTCCCGATGGCATATATGGGATGATCTCGCCAGAGATTTTGTAAAACAATTCCAGTATAACATCGACATTGCGCCAGACCGAAACTCTCTTTCAAATTTGAAGAAGAAGCCTTCAGAAAGCTTTAGAGAGTATGCTATTAAGTGGCGTGAACAGGCGTCGAGAGTGAAGCCTCCCATGGATGAAGTGGAAATGGTCACTACCTTTCTCCAGGCTCAAGAGTCTGACTATTTCCAGAACATGATGTCGGCCATGGGTAAGCCATTCGCGGAAGCGATCAAGATTGGAGAGATGGTGGAAAATGGTTTGAAAACGGGAAGGATTTTGAGTCAAGCAGCCATAAGGGCAACCTCCCAGGCCGTCCAAAGCGGGTCTGGAGGAACAACAAGGGGGAAGAAGAAAGAAGAAACGACTATGGCAGCCTCTGAAGCAAGGGAGTATCGTCATCCCAGGCCCCATTTTCCGGAAAGAGCCCCACAACACTATTACCCCCATTCAAATTCGGCATATGCTCATCAACCTTATATGGTCATGAATGCCCAACCTTATAACCATCCACCACAACAAGCCAACCGAGGCCCAGCTCCACCTCCCAGAAATCAGCCTCCTTACCGCAACCACTATAACCCACAACCCCCGCAGAATAACTACCGCCCCCAGGAGCCACCTCGACGGCGGACTTTCACGCCCATCGGTGAACAATACTCTACATTGTTCCCTAAGCTAGTCCAGTTGGGTTTCTTGCAACCAATTCCCCAAACGAGGCAAAACCCGACATCTCCTTCTTACAAAGCCGGAGTCAGATGCGCCTATCATTCAGGGGCCGAGGGGCATGATACAAACGACTGCTGGTCATTGAAAAGAGTGGTCGAAAATTTGATAGAGCAGGGGAAAATAGTGCTAAGGGACGAAGAGATCCCGAATGTGACTAACAATCCATTGCCCGCTCACAATAATGGGCCGCTGATCGGCATGATTTGTGAAGACAAAGAGTTCGACCCTGCTTTGAAAGCCATAATTGCCATTGTCGACACAGGGAAGAGGCCTGAAATAGACCAGAAATCAGAAAAGGGGGAGGAGGCCAAGGTTGCAGAGAGCAAGCCTGAAAAGAAGGTGGAGAAGAAAGCGGTACCAGCAAAGGGTGGAATTCTTTACATACCGCGAGGTCAAGCCAAGAAGACGCAGAACTTCGGGATCAAAAAGACAAAACCTATGTACGTGCCAAAAGGGGCCTATGTGGTCCGGGGGACGATTCAACCACCTCGGCTGAATGAGCCAGTGGTTATCGGACGCGTGCCACAAAAGCCAATGACCAACCCGTCCACAGTGCCGTGGAATTATCAAAAGACTTTGGTAATGTACAAAGGTAAGGAGGTCATGGAAGAACTTCCAGAAAATACTTTCGTTAGAGGGTACTCAAATACCCAAGAACTGAACAACGCCACGCAAAGGCGCTTCCCTCCAAAGAAGCCCGTGAGTGTTGAAGAAGCGGAAGTGTTCTTCCAACAAATGAAGATGCCGGATTACGAAGTGATAGATCAGCTGCGCAAGCACCCTGAGCAAGTATCCATGCTGTCGTTATTAATGAGGTCAACCGAGCATCAAAAGATCCTGCTGAAAACCCTGAATGAAGCATATGTACCGGTCGAAACCTCGGTGGAGCAACTAGAGCGGATGACAGAAAGATTCTTCGCCGTCAACCAAATCTCTTTCAACAAGAACGATTTACCCCCGGAAGGAGCAGCACACAACAAGGCCTTGCACTTAACAGTGAAATGCGAGGACTACTATGTCAAGCGGGTAATGCTGGATGGGGGATCAGGTGTTGACATTTGCCCGCTCTCCACGCTACAAAGAATGGAAATTGGGGCAGGAAGAATCCGACCCAACAACGTCTGCGTGAGAGCTTTCGACGGCGTCAAGAGAGATACCATGGGAGAAATAGACCTGTTGTTGGTCATAGGACCAGTCGAATTTCGAGTAACCTTCCAGGTGATCGACATGGACACATCCTACAATTTCCTCCTTGGCAGACCTTGGATCCATGCGGCAGGAGCCGTGCCTTCCACTCTTCACCAGATGGTGAAATTCGAGTACGAAGACCAAGAAATCGTGGTCCATGGGGAAGACGAACATGCCATTTACCGGGACCCATCCATCCCGTATCTTGAACCGAGAGAAGGGAGCGAACATACGGTCTATCAAGCTTTCGAGGTGGTACTGGCAGAGCAGCACGAAGAGGGAGTACCTTGCCCCCAGCCTTTCTTGTCTAACGCTTCGGTCATGGTGGCCAAAGAGATGATCAGGCACGGATTTAGGCCAGGGAAGGGACTTGGACGAACCCTTCAGGGAATAACAGAACCCGTTACTTTGCCAGTCATCAAGAAACCTTTTGGACTAGGTTTCAAACCTACTCCAGCAGACGAAAAATGGGCAAAGAAAAGGAGAAATGAGGGCTGGAAGTTGCCTCAACCACTGCCGGATTTACATGCGACTTTTGTCAGGCCAAGGTACGCTGAAGAAGAAGATGATGAGGTCTTCACAGCTGCGGAAATCGAGGAAATATGTGGGGCGATGAGAGAAATGCTCTACGAGGTCCACATGGTTCAACCAGGCGAAGGCACGAGCACTGCTGAGATGATGTACATGGGGCCAAACGCCAAGCTCCAAAACTGGGAGATCACGCCATTCCCAACTAGACGGAAGTCCGGGTAGACCTGTCCTGCCACCTTTCCTGTATCACAAGTTATCTCCGGGACATAACTTGAACGTTTTCTTCTTTTCAATTGTTGTTCTGAATTCCTAGTTGTAAACGTTGTTGTCTTCCAATTTTCCAAAGAAAATATACAAAAAAAATCATCATTGCTTTCCTATTCTTTCTCTGTTCTGATTTTTATTAGTTTTCCTTTCATCTTCCTTTTCAGTCCTAATAATGCGGCTTTAAATATGACATGCTTGCGGACTTCACACCCAGATCACAATGAGCTATTTAACTGCGAATTAATGAACCCAGAACCAGAATATGATGCGGAAGAGGCTTTTAGGGAGATAAACCAAGAGTTGGAATATTTCGAGAATAAACCTAAGCCAAATCTGAATGACACTGAACCGGTAAACTTAGGAACCCCGGAAGAAGTCCGAGAGACCAAGATAAGCATTCACACGGACAAGAAAACGTGAGAGGCAATAATCCAACTTCTTCTTGAATTCAAAGACGTGTTTGCTTGGTCATATGATGACATGCCGGGACTAGGTGTTGATCTAGTGGTTCACAAATTACCGATTCATCCTGATTGTCCTCCAGTCCAACAAAAACAACGAAAGTTCAAAACTGAGGTCAGTGACAAGATAATGCGGTATTCCTGCGACTATCATTACAGATAATGCGGCAAACTTGAACAGTCACTTGATGGGAGATGTGTGCGAGCAATTCAAGATAACACACAGGAATTCCACTCCTTATCGGCCAAAAGCCAATGGTGCTGTGGAAGCTGCAAATAAAAACATCAAGAAGATTTTGAGGAAGACAATACAAAGTTCCCGACAGTGGCATGAGCAGTTACCTTTTGCATTATTGGGGTACCGCACTACGGTACGCACATCGGTGGGAGCGACTCCTTATCTTTTGGTTTATGGGACCGAGGCTGTAATACCGGCAGAGGTAGAAATTCCTTCGCTTCGAATCATTGTCGAAGCAGAAATCGAGGACAGCGAGTGGGTTAAGACTCGGTTAGAGCAATTGACGTTGATTGATGAAAAGCGGATGGCTGCAGTTTGTCACGGACAGTTATACCAACGAAGGATGGCCCGTGCTTACAACAAGAAAGTCCGACCCCGGAATTTCGAAGTAGGTCAGCTGGTACTGAGGCGTATTCTGCCGCATCATGAAGAAGCAAAAGGAAAGTTTGCCCCAAATTGGAAAGGCCCATACATCGTAAGGAAAATATTGCCAAGAGGAGCATTGTATTTAGGTGATCTCGAAGGAAATGACCCCGACACAGCAGTAAATGCAGATGCGGTCAAGAGGTACTACGTCTAAATCATACTCCAATAGTCCTGACACGTTGAAAATGGCAAAGGTGTTTATTCCCACTACTCCCAAAAAAAAAACTACCCAATTCTCTCTACCGACTTTTGAGCCGCTTACAAAACAAAACAAAAAAAGAAGAAAACAAAACAAAAAAAGAAAAGGAAAAGAAAAGAAAAACAAAACAAAAATTGATTGAGGCCTGAACTACGTTTGACTTGATTCCGAAAGGATACGTAGGCAGCCTCTCCCTGAGGTTCAGTCACACCAACAATAAAATCCCATTCACCCTGAAATTGAAAACCGGGGCACGTCGAGCAGTTGAGAAGTTAGTATCACTACCTCTCTTTACCAAGCACAAGCCTTCAAATCAATTACCAAATATGGTGGGGAATCAATAAGCGTCACAAACGAAGACCATCACACTCTGAAAATGAGAGAGTCTCGGCGGTGAAAACCTTCGGGCACCACGAGGCGACGGGAGAAGAGAAACCAAAATGAGAGAGCTTGTTTAGTAAAAACTCGCAAAGAGTGCTATCAAGCGATGACAGGAAGAGAAATGAGAGAGGTCAGCCAGCGAAAACCCGCAAAGGGCGCTGTTGGCCGAAAAGGAATGACGCCACCCCAAGAAGGTCTCGGCAAAGTTCCACCGGTTTGGAATCACAGATCCGTTCTGGTTCAGGAAAACGCAAGCTCTTAGAAGGTCAGACGTCCAATCCAAAAAGCATGTCATGTCATTTAAAGCCAGCGTTATCTTCCTCAGATAAGTTTTTCTCATCCCGAAAAGGGTATTCCTTTTCTGATTTGTTTTCCCCTTTCTTTGTTTCTTTTCGAATCCCTTTTTGCATTTTAACCCCGAGCTCAGGACACACCGGAAAGGACAGGTGGCAGGTTTGTTTGCACGGAATCCCGTCTCATGAAGGAAAGCGCCTCATCTCGTTGATATGATTACCCAAGCACGATGAATCATGACGTTTGATGGTGTTCCGGAGTAAAGGAAAAGAGCGAAATCTTGAAATCTTCCCCAGCAAGTCCACCTTCAGACAAGTCCCCACAAAGTCTCCCTCTGTACAAAACCCCACAGAGTCTCTCTTTTTGTACAATCTCCAACAAAGTATCCCTAGTAAAAAAAAATCCCTGTTGGAATTTCATCAGCACATCCCCAGCGAGTTCTTTTGTAAATATTCCCCAACAAGCTTACCCCAACAAACCCTGGGAAACCCGTTTTGAAACCAAAACCCAGCATACCCCATTGTACAGAATCCGCACAAAGAATCCACTTTGTAAATATTTCCCCCACATAGCTTCCTCTTGTACAAGTTCCCACAGAATACCTCCAATAAAATCCACGTTGAGAACCTTCAATCAAAACGGGACAAAAAGAAAAAAAGGGCCTTACGAGGCAAATCATCACAGAATCCGGAAATACAAGCCTGAGCAGTCTAAAGGTTTCGCCATTCAATTCGAATCAATGGCGGGACTTTGCAAAGTCTCAACTCAAACTAAGCATCCATATCCTCTTTCATCAATTTTATGAACTTCCTGGTGAATAATTACTGAAATTTTCCTAGTGAAACTGGGGCAGAAAATTTCGTTCGTTTGTTTGTTTTTTCCCGCAGGTCTAACCTCGAGCTACACGGATTGAAATGACCCACGAGATGAGTCTCAACTCAAAATCAAAAAAAAAAAAAAAAGACATCCAGAGATATCAGAGTGAATGGAGAGCAGATCGACTCCAACGTTTGACTAAGATCCTAAACCCTGCTAATCGTGTCTCACTCAGTATCCCAGAGGTCGAACGAGTCGCCGCAACTCGCAAGCATCAAGATTCAGATCGGAGTCTACAAGCAGGAGCAGCTAAGACCCAAGATCAAGTCGTAAAAGAATCATAGATAGGAATCTTGTAACTAGCAGTTGACATGCATATAAGTAGTTAGTTCAGTTTCCAATTTTCATTTGGTTGTAATAAGGCGGTCAGTGACGTAGCAGTGACAACAGCAACAGCAGTAGCAGCAAGCATTGCCATCCCATGGTAGTCCCAGCTACCAAAACTTCCCGAACTACATTGACCTGATTCCTGTTTAGCCCAGGATATGTAGGAAATCTTTGAAGCAAGATTCGGTCAGATCTTTCAAAAATGCTTCGTACGGAGTGGTCCATAGGCAAAAATCGCTCATACACGCTCACTTTATCTTTGCACGAAAACTCTTCGTGTTTCTGAATAAAGAGGGGCAGCTGTGAGCACATGATTTTTGTTTTACGCGACAATCACTCCAAAAGAAACAAAATAATAGCAATTGGTTTTTACTATACATTTGCTGGATTTTTACGTGGCATTTTTGCTAGTTATTTGTTGATTTTGCCCATGGTTGTTTTATTCAAAAAAAAATATAAAAAAATATATGTCTATATGTCGTGGGAACCGCAATCTGTTTATTAAAAGAAAAATAAAATATGTGCGTCCTTCATTGTATTTTGTCATTAAGTGTTTAGTATAATTAAAGGTTAATTGTGTGATAATTGTTGTCCAATGTTTACATGGTATTATTTGGCAAATTATTTTAAGGAATTAAAAAAAAAGAAGGAGTTTCGGACTTGGGCCAGTCCGGTTTTTAAAACAAAACAAGCCCAAACAAACTCAGCCCAAACCCCATGTAAACCTGGTCCAGACCAGCTGGCCTCAGGGGGCCTTCCAAACGACACTGTTTTACTGCAGTCTGATCTGGGCCGTTGATCTTAAATTGATCAACGGCCAAGATCACATTCCCCGTAACCCACCAACAAACCCGACCCGTCTCACCCGGACCGACCCCAAACCTTTATCCTTGAAACGACGCCGTCCCTGGTTAGCCAAAGGATCCTGGCCCTTCATCTCATCTCATCCAACGGCCAGGATCCATTTGCTCACTAACTATATAAACTCCTAACACTACCCTGCCCCCCCATCCAAACCCCAGCCTTCGTCGTCCTCACCATAACCCCCAAACCCTAGAGCCGCCCTAGTATCCCCCACCATGAAAACCGGCAGCATGAACGCCGGTGACCTTCCCCTTAACACCATAGAACCCCCTTGACGTCCTGAACCCAAATCTACCAACCACATACCTCGAATCCTATCCCGCCTTCTCGAATCTTCATTTGAAGATTCGAGTCGGAACCTAATCTACACCGATCTGCCTTGAAATCATACCAGACACTCCCCAGGCCCTCCTCGTGACCAAACCATACTTGGTTTGGTCCGAATCTAACCAGGGAAACACGAATCCCAAATCTAAGTTTTTGAACTCTAGTTTTCCCTGTGCATGTTCCGTGCTTTGTTCAAACTGAAGAGATTAAGGCCCAATGGACCTTAATCGAGGTGTTTCTCATCCGAGAAACACTTCGTTTAAAAGTCCATTCAACCTTAAAGAAGGTCCGTCCAAACGCCAGTGGATTTTTCCTGATTTGTTTTAAGGTGAGTTAATTTTCTTTTCTTTATTTCAGTTCGTATGTTTGTGTGTTGTTAAAGGCCTGTCCGCATGGCCAAACTTTTTGTTTTGTGTTTTTGAACTGCTATTGTCCACCTTGGCCGGACCTCTGTATTCAGTCAGTTTCTTTCTTCATAATGCGTGTGTATAAATGTATGTTCAATTGAATCCGTAACTGGTCATTCATTTAGTTCTTAGGGCCTTTCTGTTTGACATTGCAAAATGAACCCCTTATGTGATACTGTTAAATGTCTGATTTTTGGCTACGATTGTATGTGTTAATGCTAATATAGTCGAGTCGACATGTGTCGTCAATTAGTTTCAACTGTCCAAACAATAACAAATCGAGTTGCTTCTGTTGAACATTTGCCTGAATCAATTAAGAACCAAGTCCTGTTAATTATAGTCGTTAATATGATTTCAGAAACCTAAGGCTTGGTCTGTAACTAAAATCTGAATTGATGGCATGTGCACTTGTGCACAGCATGTGCATTGTGCACAGCCTGGTCCCTGTACAAAGGGCTTTTGATTTAGAAATGGTTTGACAGCATATGCTGTCAGATATATTCTACTGCCCATGCTTGCTTTTAGTTAATAAAATAGGAAAGGAAAGCCTGCCAGGGAATATTGATGGGGTTAATACTTAATTAGCTAAGTGGAACTGAAAAGGGGCAGCACATGGGAGGGGTATTTGATTAATCCAACAGGCTGATAAAGGGCTGAGGTTTAGGCTTATAAAAGAGGGACAGAATTAGGAGACAGAAGAGAGAAAAACATCTGATAGACTGGGGGAGAGAAGAGAAGAGAGGGGAAAGAAAATACACACTCTAGACCTTAAGAGCTGATAGAAAAGAAACACACACACACTGTGAAGATAGAAAGAAAAGAGAGAGTTGACAGGAATAGAAAGAGAGCAAGAAAGAGAGAAAACAGATTAAGAAATCAGAAACTTGGTCTTGTTTGTCTGAAGTTCATTTATTGTCAATACGTTAGGCAGTGTTCTTTCTTCTAAATTTCAATCGAGATTATTGTTAGTGTTCTGCTGCATTTGGTATATTCCGGAATTGGACTGTCTGGAGTATCACACTGTGTGCTGTTTCATCGGGTTGTTTCTCCTTCAACTCTAGTTCCATCTCGCAACAGAATCCTTTCTGTTGTGCTGTTCTGATTGCTGCTGCTATCTTGCTCACTATTGCTGCTGCATTTTTGTCCTGCTGCTACTGTTAATTCTGCTTTTTGCTGCTGCTGATTCCCATCTTCTTCTTCTTCTCCTTTGCACTTTCAGCATTTTCAGGTACACATTTCAAGTCCCATATTGATGTAATTGAAACAGTTTGAAAGCATGAAATGAAAAAGGTTGAAGAAGTTCAAGCATTTGCTGTAATATTCATAGTACATTAACAGGCCTTGTGGAAATTGATTTAGCTTATGTTTCAATAGTTCAAAAGAGTATACTGATAGCCGACTGAGTTTCACCCCTTTGTATTTGAGCTCGACAATTGTCTGTTAGTATAAGTATGCATATTTCGACTTTACACAATACTGTATTCTGTTTCATTTAGTTTTTTTTTTTAGTAAGACTAGTCCATATAAGTTTGGTTAAGTTCAATACAAGAAATGCTCAGACTAAACGTTGTATTTTGCTAACTCGTATATGATTCCTTGTCAAATTAAAGCATTTTTACTTCGCCAGTTATCCTTTAACCTAGTTCAAATAAGTTCAGTTAAGTTCAAATTAAGAAATGTTCGGATTAAGTATTGCATTTCATCTATCTCATATGTAATCTTCTATTCGACCAAATCATTTTCGTAAAAGGCATGACGTCTTTTTTACTTTAAAAGTAATCAATCAAAATTGACAGGAGTTTGGTTTAAGCTGAAGTATATACTTCAATTAGCACACACACTTTCCTTTCTTCTATCTCTGGAAATAAAAATAATAGAAATGTAGTCACTGTAGGATACCCTTCTAAAAATAATAAGACAAGCCTCGCCAAATAAAAAAAAAACAATTGCGGGGCCCTCAACAACTAATGATAATTATTTAGAATTCAAGATAGGCCATTTAATAAATTTCATGGCCTTCTACAAAGATAATAACGCGTTAGACTCTGTTGGCGCGGCTTAATTAAATCACATTCTTAAATTCGGGTGCACATTGATGTGACCCAAATCCAAATCTCAACGAAGTCCAAATGTGTCGACAATCACGGGTGCATTGATTGTGACGTGGTTCGAGATGCATTTTCACGACGTTGCAATTCTGTAAAATAAATGATAATAATAAAAGCGGTTAAAACTTAATAAAAGCACATAAGTCACAACATGTATTTAAATCAGATATTTAGCCATTATAACAATTTAAGCGACCGTGCTAGAACCACGGGATTCGAGGGTGCCTAACACCTTCCCTCGGGTCAACAGAATTCCTTACTTAGAATTTCTGGTTCGCAGACTTCATTTGGAAAAGTCGAAAATTTCCTCGATTTGGGATTCAAGATAAACCGGTGACTTGGGACACCAAAAGCCAAACCTTTCCCAAGTGGCGACTCTGAATTAAATAAATAATCCCATTTCGAATATTGTCACTTAAATTGGAAAAACTCCCTCGCGCATTTAACCCTTCGGGGCGGGCGCGCAAAAAGGAGGTGTGACAGCTCTGGCGACTCTGCTGGGGAATTAACCCAGAACCACTGGTTCAGGGTTCAAGAATTCGAGCTTAGAATAATTGTTATATTTTGCTTTATTATCTGATCTTTATTACATGTTTTTGCGTAACGTGCTAAATGTTGTCTTTTACCGCTTTGATATTATCTGAACTGTATATAAACTGTGCCGAAACCCCTCTCTCCTTACCTCCGGGGAAAAGCTCGCTGGTCGAGACTCCCTATTCTGTTAGTGTCAATACCTGAAATAAGAAAGAGGTCGGACAAGTTACAAAGCCGGACGATCTCGCGGGTCCCCGGTACGTAGCCCCCTCCTCGACTCGAGTGGTCCGCTCGGGTACACAGTCTAGAACAAATACCAAGGTTTAAACCTAGTATAACGAAACTTCATGCCGGATCCCTAGTAGGAACGTTTATTTGCATCATGTTGCATTTGACTTAGGGGGCTCAACACAGGGGTTGGGTCCGTCTAGGACAGGCAACCTGAATTGAAAAGACCACCCTGCTGCATCCTATTTGTTTTGCGCATTTATTTGTTTCGGTTCCGCATGCTGACCGGTTTCTAAAAAAAAAAAAGAGGAAATAGCAGCGTGGGGAGATAATTACTTATTTTGGAAAATAAAACCAATGTTCAAGTATTGTCAAAACCTCACCGGAATTTTTCTAAAGAAAAGAAAAAAAAGAATAAAAACAAAATTTGTCTTCTTAGTTTGAATTATTAAAAAAGGGTATATATAAAAAAAAAAATTCTTTCACTTTCAAAATCAAAAAAAAAAAAGAAAAGGTATTTATTTTAAAAGTAAAAAAAAATGGAAAACTCATAATTCAAAAAAAATGTGTTGTTTCTTTTATAGTACCCTTTTATAAATTCAGACTGATAGTCCAAATATTGCAAAAAATATATTTTTTCTTTAGTCTTTATCTTTCTTCAAAAATAATAAAAATACTTATTTTTGATTTTTAGGTTTATTTTCTCTATTCACGGTATGCACGAACTACGCCGGTCGGTTCTCACCGGATGTGAGATACGTAGGCAACCCTCGTCGGGTTCAACCCCCATTTTGCTAAAATAGCCAAAATAAAAAAAAATATGAGTTTCAAATTTTTTAAGAGTCATAAATAAGTCGTGTGACGTTGTTTTGTCAAAAATAGCCGAATGTTCCCGAAAGGGACGCCGAAAGGCTGACTTTGCATAAACAGCCACCTTTGGGTCTTGTTTAGCATTTTTGTCCAGTTGACCCACACAGCCTTAAAATCTTCGTCCCCGAAGTGTTTAAAGGCCGTGTTCAAAACTTGATCCCCTTTGTAAAATATTTTTGAGTCAAGTCATTTTGTTAAAATCACCTTAATAAATGTGCAGGATGAGCACGATGCAAAATGAACATTTTTCAATAATGACCAAAATCCCTGTCAAGTTACGGCTATGGTGGAATGATCTAGGTGTTGAAGGACAAAATGAGGTTAAGAAATATCTGAAAGGTCTTGTGGGTCTGTTGGAAATCCAGCCTCGGGGAGATATCATAAGAGCTTTGGTTACCTATTGGGACCCGGCGCACAATGTTTTCCATTTCTCTGATTTTGAGCTCACCCCGACTTTGGAAGAAATGGCCGGATACATCGGGAATACTGAGTTTCCCTTGAGGGAAAAATACTTGGTCGCCCCAAGAGTCGTCACGGCACATCGATTCCTAGATTCATTGAAGATACCCAGAACAGTCCACAACCCGGATCTGGCAGCCGGATTCTGTACCCCATGCTTCATATATGATAGGTACGGTCATGAGGGGGATTCAATAATCCAATCAACAAACTGTGCAGCAAAGGAGTTCGTCAGAAGTGGGACGAGCACAGACGGGTAGCGTTCATGATAATGTTCCTGGGTCTTCTGGTATTTCCAAGGAAAGATGGAAACGTTGATTTGAAGATATCTGGGGTTGTCAGCACTTTACTCACGCAAAGTGACAGTACTCTCGCGCCTATGGTGGTATCCGACATCTTTCGAGCTCTCACAGCTTGTAAAGCTGCGGGAAATTTCTTCGAAGGTTGTAACTTGCTCCTACAGATATGGATGACCGAGCACCTTTGCCATCATTCCGAGATTTTGAGCCATGGTTCCCCGGAAAAGACTCGCATAGAAGAATCTTACAAGAGAACCAAAGAGATCAGTTTGCCCAAAGGAGTCCTGGCATGGACCTCGTTCTTGCAAGCTCTTACTGCCAGCCAAATACAATGGACGTTGGGATGGTTGCCTGTTGATGAGATCTTATATATGTCGGCAGCTAAAACTCATTTCTTGCTGATGGGGCTTAAGAGCATTCAACCTTACGCACCCGGCCGAGTTTTGAGACAGTTCGGAAGATGCCAGACAGTACCTCGTGAGGAAGATCTAAGCACTCAAGCAGTTGAGATAAGTCCTAACGGACAGTTCCCAGAAGCAAAGATTCGCCAAATCTGGAATGAGGGTCAATATTTGAAATCAGATACTTGCGTGCGGGATCGAGCCAAGGGAGAAACGGCGCCAGGTTACCTTGCATGGTATAGAAGGGAACTCGAGCATGAAAGGCCAGCTAAGAGACCCCACATCCGGGATTTCACCGAGTCATCGCAAAGGCATTGGGATTGGTTAGCAAAGGAAAGAGGTTATTGTGCCGAAATCAGCAGATTAAAGCAACAAGTAGAAGGCATGAAATACGAGCACAGCGTGCAAATTGCTACCGATCTGGGAGAGCGGAACAGGTTAACTCAAGAAAATGAAATGCTCAGAGCCCAGATCAAACAGATAAGGTTGGATGCAGATAAACAACCAAGGCGTCGATCGGACGAGCAGCTGATAAAAGGGCTAAAAGGTGAAATCAGGGAATGGCGAGATGGCTTGGAGGAATCTGAAAACATCATAGTAGAGTTCAAGGCACAGTGGGAAACAAGAGTAGATAAGCATCGCCGATGTTTGAACCAATTGAAACGTGACCACGAGAAGGTTGTTTCCAAAATAAAGAGGGAGATGGCTACACTTGAGTTTAAAGCAGTTAAACAGGCCAGGGATTTCCAAATGGAGAGTAGATACTGTTACGACTTGTTGGCCCAAATGAAGGAAGAAGTGCGACAGTTGAGGGATCAGCACATACAGGACTCACAGGTATTCAAGACGTGCAGTGATCAGATAAGGCACCTACTCATAGAGAAGAAGCAAACCAGAGATAGGATCAAGGCCATTGCCCATGCCATCACCAGACGATGTCTACGATGTGAGAACATGTCCAGCGCTACCGTCCTCTCGGCAGTAATGGGTTATGTCAAGCAGACTATGCACGAGCTGGAGCAACTTGATAGGGATCTCACGCCTAGGACCGCGGCGAGGCCGAACGATGCCCCGCGGAAACCAATTTTTAAAACCATAATGCATTCATAGGTCAAATCTGTATCTTCTGCCTGTTTTTCCATCTGGGTGATTTTCAGTCTATTTTGAGTCTAGGTTTATTTTCAAAGTTTGCTCTTTCTTTTGCAAAATGTAGCTTGTAATAGAACGTTTCAACAATAAAGAGATTGTTTCTTTTACGCCCATTTGTGTTTTTCGAACTACGTAATGATCTGATTCACGTAGGCATCGTGATACGTAGGCAATCCTCATCGGATCCGGTCGCATTTCTTTTACTACGAAAATAAATAAAAAATAAAAAATAAAAGGAAAACAAAAGAGAAAAGAAAAGAAAAGAAAAAAGGGGGAAAAACTAATAAGAGAAAAAATGCCGGAATGACGCATGCTCTCGTAGCAAACATATAGTAATCCACTTAACTGTATAGGTGCATCATGCCCAACGTGAGATTAACTATCTATTATTTGCTGCAGAATTAACCGTGCGTTTGTCATTGAGCATTTTCCCAGGGTTTTTGAAAAGACGGTTGGTTTGGTGAAAGTCTGGCCTCGCACTCATACTTCACGAGGTCAAGGAGAGGTGTTCAACTACCTGTTGTTAGGACCAGAAGCAGTACTCACACTTACTTCACCAGGTCAAAAGGAAGTGTGGAAATGTCTTCGGAAATTCCATTGCAAACAGTCCCCGTCTCTGAGGAGAGCTCAATCTCAGCCGTCCTCACACCTGAGTCCGCAACTGCGGAGGAAAATAGGATCCTACGGCTCCGCATGTTAGAAATGCTGGATGACTGGAACAATGGGAAAGAGCCGCCAAGTGTCGTCCCCGGATTCCCTGAACTATTCTCCAGGTCAAGTGGGACTTCTAATGTTCCCATAAATTACCCTGCTACCCCATTTGGGTACCCAGCCACCTCCGCCTTCTCTGCAGGATCACCTTCTGAGCCTCATCCCCGAATGTCGGCCAATGATGCAAGCATGAACATCTTTACTGCATCGCCTTGCCCAGCTACGGCACAGCCTGCCACGTACAAGCCAAGCCTTGACTCATCCTCTTTTACATTCCAAGCACCGTCGTTCTCAATGGAACCAAATAGGTTCGCTACCAGTACTAATCCTCTACCGCCTCAGTGCGAGCTTGTACCAGGGCAGGATCAGAACCCCAGAATTGTAGAACAAAATGAGATGGCCAAAAGGATGAGAAGCCTTGAGCAAAGTCTGAAGAATATGCAAGGATTGAGCGGGCAAAAGAGCGTCTCTTACGCCGACCTATGCATGTTTCCTCACGTACACCTGCCAACGGGTTTCAAGACCCCCAAGTTTGAGAAGTACGATGGGCACGGTGACCCCATTGCACATCTTAAGAAATACTGCAACCAATTGCGGGGAGCCGGCGGAAAAAGAAGAACTGCTAATGGCATACTTTGGGGAAAGTTTAGTAGGGATAGCTTCGGAATGGTATATGGATCAGGAAATGTCCCGATGGCATATATGGGATGATCTCGCCAGAGATTTTGTAAAACAATTCCAGTATAACATCGACATTGCGCCAGACCGAAACTCTCTGTCGAATTTGAAGAAGAAGCCTTCGGAAAGCTTTAGAGAGTATGCTATTAAGTGGCGTGAACAGGCGTCGAGAGTGAAGCCTCCCATGGATGAAGTGGAAATGGTCACTACCTTTCTCCAGGCTCAAGAGTCTGACTATTTCCAGAACATGATGTCGGCCATGGGTAAGCCATTCGCGGAAGCGATCAAGATTGGAGAGATGGTGGAAAATGGTTTGAAAACGGGAAGGATTTTGAGTCAAGCAGCCATAAGGGCAACCTCCCAGGCCGTCCAAAGCGGGTCTGGTGGAACAACAAGGGGGAAGAAGAAAGAAGAAACGACTATGGCAGCCTCTGAAGCAAGGGAGTATCGTCATCCCAGGCCCCATTTTCCGGAAAGAGCCCCACAACACTATTACCCCCATTCAAATTCGGCATATGCTCATCAACCTTATATGGTCATGAATGCCCAACCTTATAACCATCCACCACAACAAGCCAACCGAGGCCCAGCTCCACCTCCCAGAAATCAGCCTCCTTACCGCAACCACTATAACCCACAACCCCCGCAGAATAACTACCGCCCCCAGGAGCCACCTCGACGGCGGACTTTCACGCCCATCGGTGAACAATACTCTACATTGTTCCCTAAGCTAGTCCAGTTGGGTTTCTTGCAACCAATTCCCCAAACGAGGCAAAACCCGACATCTCCTTCTTACAAAGCCGGAGTCAGATGCGCCTATCATTCAGGGGCCGAGGGGCATGATACAAACGACTGCTGGTCATTGAAAAGAGTGGTCGAAAATTTGATAGAGCAGGGGAAAATAGTGCTAAGGGACGAAGAGATCCCGAATGTGACTAACAATCCATTGCCCGCTCACAATAATGGGCCGCTGATCGGCATGATTTGTGAAGACAAAGAGTTCGACCCTGCTTTGAAAGCCATAATTGCCATTGTCGACACAGGGAAGAGGCCTGAAATAGACCAGAAATCAGAAAAGGGGGAGGAGGCCAAGGTTGCAGAGAGCAAGCCTGAAAAGAAGGTGGAGAAGAAAGCGGTACCAGCAAAGGGTGGAATTCTTTACATACCGCGAGGTCAAGCCAAGAAGACGCAGAACTTCGGGATCAAAAAGACAAAACCTATGTACGTGCCAAAAGGGGCCTATGTGGTCCGGGGGACGATTCAACCACCTCGGCTGAATGAGCCAGTGGTTATCGGACGCGTGCCACAAAAGCCAATGACCAACCCGTCCACAGTGCCGTGGAATTATCAAAAGACTTTGGTAATGTACAAAGGTAAGGAGGTCATGGAAGAACTTCCAGAAAATACTTTCGTTAGAGGGTACTCAAATACCCAAGAACTGAACAACGCCACGCAAAGGCGCTTCCCTCCAAAGAAGCCCGTGAGTGTTGAAGAAGCGGAAGTGTTCTTCCAACAAATGAAGATGCCGGATTACGAAGTGATAGATCAGCTGCGCAAGCACCCTGAGCAAGTATCCATGCTGTCGTTATTAATGAGGTCAACCGAGCATCAAAAGATCCTGCTGAAAACCCTGAATGAAGCATATGTACCGGTCGAAACCTCGGTGGAGCAACTAGAGCGGATGACAGAAAGATTCTTCGCCGTCAACCAAATCTCTTTCAACAAGAACGATTTACCCCCGGAAGGAGCAGCACACAACAAGGCCTTGCACTTAACAGTGAAATGCGAGGACTACTATGTCAAGCGGGTAATGCTGGATGGGGGATCAGGTGTTGACATTTGCCCGCTCTCCACGCTACAAAGAATGGAAATTGGGGCAGGAAGAATCCGACCCAACAACGTCTGCGTGAGAGCTTTCGACGGCGTCAAGAGAGATACCATGGGAGAAATAGACCTGTTGTTGGTCATAGGACCAGTCGAATTTCGAGTAACCTTCCAGGTGATCGACATGGACACATCCTACAATTTCCTCCTTGGCAGACCTTGGATCCATGCGGCAGGAGCCGTGCCTTCCACTCTTCACCAGATGGTGAAATTCGAGTACGAAGACCAAGAAATCGTGGTCCATGGGGAAGACGAACATGCCATTTACCGGGACCCATCCATCCCGTATCTTGAACCGAGAGAAGGGAGCGAACATACGGTCTATCAAGCTTTCGAGGTGGTACTGGCAGAGCAGCACGAAGAGGGAGTACCTTGCCCCCAGCCTTTCTTGTCTAACGCTTCGGTCATGGTGGCCAAAGAGATGATCAGGCACGGATTTAGGCCAGGGAAGGGACTTGGACGAACCCTTCAGGGAATAACAGAACCCGTTACTTTGCCAGTCATCAAGAAACCTTTTGGACTAGGTTTCAAACCTACTCCAGCAGACGAAAAATGGGCAAAGAAAAGGAGAAATGAGGGCTGGAAGTTGCCTCAACCACTGCCGGATTTACATGCGACTTTTGTCAGGCCAAGGTACGCTGAAGAAGAAGATGATGAGGTCTTCACAGCTGCGGAAATCGAGGAAATATGTGGGGCGATGAGAGAAATGCTCTACGAGGTCCACATGGTTCAACCAGGCGAAGGCACGAGCACTGCTGAGATGATGTACATGGGGCCAAACGCCAAGCTCCAAAACTGGGAGATCACGCCATTCCCAACTAGACGGAAGTCCGGGTAGACCTGTCCTGCCACCTTTCCTGTATCACAAGTTATCTCCGGGACATAACTTGAACGTTTTCTTCTTTTCAATTGTTGTTCTGAATTCCTAGTTGTAAACGTTGTTGTCTTCCAATTTTCCAAAGAAAATATACAAAAAAAATCATCATTGCTTTCCTATTCTTTCTCTGTTCTGATTTTTATTAGTTTTCCTTTCATCTTCCTTTTCAGTCCTAATAATGCGGCTTTAAATATGACATGCTTGCGGACTTCACGCCCAGATCACAATGAGTTATTTAACTGCGAATTAATGAACCCAGAACCAGAATATGATGCAGAAGAGGCTTTTAGGGAGATAAACCGAGAGTTGGAATATTTCGAGAATAAACCTAAGCCAAATCTGAATGACACTGAACCGGTAAACTTAGGAACCCCGGAAGAAGTCCGAGAGACCAAGATAAGCATTCACACGGACAAGAAAACGCGAGAGGCAATAATCCAACTTCTTCTTGAATTCAAAGACGTGTTTGCTTGGTCATATGATGACATGCCGGGACTAGGTGTTGATCTAGTGGTTCACAAATTACCGATTCATCCTGATTGTCCTCCAGTCCAACAAAAACAACGAAAGTTCAAAACTGAGGTCAGTGACAAGATTAAGGAGGAGATCACCAAGCAACTGAAAACAGGAGTGATCCGGGTAGTCCAATATACAACATGGTTGGCAAATGTGGTTCCAGTACCAAAAAAGGACGGGAAAACTCGGGTATGTGTAGATTACCGAGATCTGAACAGAGCAAGTCCCAAAGATAACTTCCCGCTGCCCAACATCCACATCCTCGTTGACAATTGTGCCAAACACGAGATACAGTCTTTCGTAGATTGTTATGCTGGGTATCATCAGGTACTGATGGATGAAGAAGACGCCGAGAAAACTGCTTTCACCACGCCTTGGGGCACCTACTGTTACCGGGTCATGCCATTTGGTCTGAAGAATGCTGGGGCTACTTACATGAGGGCCATGACTGCCATTTTCCATGACATGATGCACCAGGAAATAGAGGTGTACGTGGACGATGTGATAGTCAAATCCAGGACGCAGGATAATCACATCCAAGACTTGAGGAAATTCTTCGAGAGGCTAAGGAAGTATGACTTGAAGCTAAATCCAGCCAAATGCGCTTTCGGAGTTCCGTCGGGCAAACTTTTGGGTTTCATCGTAAGCAGGAGAGGTATCGAGCTAGATCCAACTAAGATAAAATCCATCAGAGATTTGCCTCCTCCAAGAACAAAGAAAGACGTGATGAGTCTGTTGGGCAGGTTGAACTACATCAGTCGGTTTATTGCCCAGCTGACAAGCACGTGTGAACCCATATTCAAGCTGTTAAGGAAAGATGCGGCGATTAAGTGGACAACAGAGTGTCAAGAAGCCTTTGATAAAGTCAAAGAATACCTTTCGAATCCCCCAGTCTTGGTCCCTCCAGAACCAGGGAGGCCACTTTTCTTGTATCTGACAGTCTTGGAGAACTCTTTCGGTTGCGTCCTCGGACAACACGACGTAACCGGAAAGAAGGAGCAAGCAATCTACTACTTAAGCAAGAAATTCACCGGTTACGAGGCCAAATACACTCTGCTGGAAAGGACATGCTGCGCTCTCACATGGGTTGCACAAAAGCTGAGACATTATCTCCAAGCCCACACTACATTCCTCATAAGCAGGTTGGATCCTTTGAAGTATATATTTCAGAAGCCAATGCCTACTGGGAGACTGGCTAAATGGCAAATCTTGCTTACGGAATTCGACATAGTTTATGTCACTCGCACGGCAATGAAAGCCCAGGCGTTAGCAGATCATTTGGCCGAAAATCCGGTCGATGAGGAATACCAGCCATTGGATACCTACTTCCCAGATGAAGAAGTAAACACCGCAGAAGTGATCTCGGAGGAAGCTCATGTTTGGAAGATGTTCTTTGACGGAGCCGTGAACGCCAAGGGTGTAGGGATTGGGGCAATTTTGATCTCGCCTTCCGGTCAGCATTATCCCGCCACAGCTAGACTGCGTTTCTTTTGCACAAACAATACAGCTGAGTATGAAGCCTGCATTATGGGCATGCATATGGCAATCGATCAGGATGTCGAAGACTTACTGATTATGGGAGATTCTGACCTGATCATCCGACAAGTTCAAGGTGAATGGGAAACTCGGGATGTCAAACTTATTCCCATACCGACAACATGTGGAGGACCTCAGCAAGCGCTTTACCTCAATAGAGTTCAGGTATATTCCGAGGTGTCACAATGAACTGGCAGATGCACTTGCTACTCTGGCTTCTATGCTACCCTACCCGGGCAACGCCCACGTCGATCCTTTGGAAATCCAAATCAAGGAAAGACACGGTTACTGCAGTGTAATCGAGGCGGGATCAAATACGCAGCCTTGGTACCATGACATCAAGAGGTTCCTGAAGACGCAAGAATACCCAGAGAATGCTACTGGAGATCAGAAGAGGACCATTAGGCGACATGCAAGTGGTTTCTTTCTAAGCGGTGAATTGTTATATAAGAGGACCCCGGACCTCAATCTCCTAAGATGTGTCGATATCGAGGAATCGAGAAAGATCATGCACGAAGTACACGCAGGTGTGTGCGGACCTCACATGAACGGGTATGTCTTAGCGAAGAAAATCCTCCGAGCAGGTTATTACTGGATGACCATGGAAAAGGATTGCTTTAGTTTCGTTCGGAAGTGTCATCAGTGTCAGGTGCACGGTGATTTGATTCATGCACCTCCCACGGAACTGCATCCCATGTCCGCACCATGGCCATTTGTCGCCTGGGGCATGGACGTCATTGGACCAATTGAACCAAAGGCCTCAAACGGACACAGGTTTATACTAGTTGCCATAGACTACTTTACGAAATGGGTAGAGGCTGTCACTCTCAAGTCGGTCACCAAGAAAGCTGTAGTGGATTTTGTACACTCAAATCTTATCTGTCGCTTCGGTATTCCTGCGACTATCATTACAGATAATGCGGCAAACTTGAACAGTCACTTGATGGGAGATGTGTGCGAGCAATTCAAGATAACACACAGGAATTCCACTCCTTATCGGCCAAAAGCCAATGGTGCTGTGGAAGCTGCAAATAAAAACATCAAGAAGATTTTGAGGAAGACAATACAAAGTTCCCGACAGTGGCATGAGCAGTTACCTTTTGCATTATTGGGGTACCGCACTACGGTACGCACATCGGTGGGAGCGACTCCTTATCTTTTGGTTTATGGGACCGAGGCTGTAATACCGGCAGAGGTAGAAATTCCTTCGCTTCGAATCATTGTCGAAGCAGAAATCGAGGACAGCGAGTGGGTTAAGACTCGGTTAGAGCAATTGACGTTGATTGATGAAAAGCGGATGGCTGCAGTTTGTCACGGACAGTTATACCAACGAAGGATGGCCCGTGCTTACAACAAGAAAGTCCGACCCCGGAATTTCGAAGTAGGTCAGCTGGTACTGAGGCGTATTCTGCCGCATCATGAAGAAGCAAAAGGAAAGTTTGCCCCAAATTGGAAAGGCCCATACATCGTAAGGAAAATATTGCCAAGAGGAGCATTGTATTTAGGTGATCTCGAAGGAAATGACCCCGACACAGCAGTAAATGCAGATGCGGTCAAGAGGTACTACATCTAAATCATACTCCAATAGTCCTGACACGTTGAAAATGGCGAAGGTGTTTATTCCCACTACTCCCAAAAAAAAACTACCCAATTCTCTCTACCAACTTTTGAGCCGCTTACAAAACAAAACAAAAAAAGAAGAAAACAAAACAAAAAAAGAAAAGGAAAAGAAAAGAAAAACAAAACAAAAATTGATTGAGGCCTGAACTACGTTTGACTTGATTCCGAAAGGATACGTAGGCAGCCTCTCCCTGAGGTTCAGTCACACCAACAATAAAATCCCATCCACCCTGAAATTGAAAACCGGGGCACGTCGAGCAGTTGAGAAGTTAGTATCACTACCTCTCTTTACCAAGCACAAGCCTTCAAATCAATTACCAAATATGGTGGGGAATCAATAAGCGTCACAAACGAAGACCATCACACTCTGAATTGAGAGAGATAAAATGAGAGAGTCTCGGCGGTGAAAACCTTCGGGCACCACGAGGCGACGGGAGAAGAGAAACCAAAATGAGAGAGCTTGTTTAGTAAAAACTCGCAAAGAGTGCTATCAAGCGATGACAGGAAGAGAAATGAGAGAGGTCAGCCAGCGAAAACCCGCAAAGGGCGCTGTTGGCCGAAAAGGAATGACGCCACCCCAAGAAGGTCTCGGCAAAGTTCCACCGGTTTGGAATCACAGATCCGTTCTGGTTCAGGAAAATGCAAGCTCTTAGAAGGTCAGACGTCCAGTCCAAAAAGCATGTCATGTCATTTAAAGCCAGCGTTATCTTCCTCAGATAAGTTTTTCTCATCCCGAAAAGGGTATTCCTTTTCTGATTTGTTTTCCCCTTTCTTTGTTTCTTTTCGAATCCCTTTTTGCATTTTAACCCCGAGCTCAGGACACACCGGAAAGGACAGGTGGCAGGTTTGTTTGCACGGAATCCCGTCTCATGAAGGAAAGCGCCTCATCTCGTTGATATGATTACCCAAGCACGATGAATCATGACGTTTGATGGTGTTCCGGAGTAAAGGAAAAGAGCGAAATCTTGAAATCTTCCCCAGCAAGTCCACCTTCGGACAAGTCCCCACAGAGTCTCCCTCTGTAAAAAACCCCACAGAGTCTCTCTTTTTGTACAATCTCCAACAAAGTATCCCTAGTAAAAAAATCCCTGTTGGAATTTCATCAGCACATCCCCAGCGAGTTCTTTTGTAAATATTCCCCAACAAGCTTACCCCAACAAACCCTGGGAAACCCGTTTTGAAACCAAAACCCAGCATACCCCATTGTACAGAATCCGCACAAAGAATCCACTTTGTAAATATTTCCCCCACATAGCTTCCTCTTGTACAAGTTCCCACAGAACACCTCCAATAAAATCCCCGTTGAGAACCTTCAATCAAAACGGGACAAAAAGAAAAAAAGGGCCTTACGAGGCAAATCATCACAGAATCCGGAAATACAAGCCTGAGCAGTCTAAAGGTTTCGCCATTCAATTCAAATCAATGGCGGGACTTTGCAACAGAAGTAAAAACGCAACGAAGCAATTGGGAACGATCAAGGTCACCAAACCGACCGTCATTTTCAAACTAACAATTGTTCTTTGTCTGAGAAATTGAAACAGGTGTTAATCCAAGACAACCGTGCAAGAAGCAGGTGTCGCCCAAAGAAGAAGGTACACGGGTACAAGAAACATTTTGGCAATAAGGAATTCACTCAAAAGGTAAGTTCCCGCAAAACTCCCTTATATCTTCTATTAAAACAAGAAAACTCAAAAATTGATCGTGTAGTATTCTCGAGCTTTATCCCCAGCCAATCAGCATTAGGGTTTTAAACCCTAAACTGAATTTCCCTTTTAGTCAGCATTAGGGTTTTAAACCCTAAACTGAACTTTTTCCTTTCAGCCAGCATTAGAGTTTTAAACTCTAAACTGAGCTTTTTCATGCAATCAGCATTAGGGTTTTAAAACCCTAAACTGAATTTTCCTTTCAGCCAGCATTAGAGTTTTAAACTCTAAACTGAGCTTTTTCATGCAATCAGCATTAGGGTTTTAAACCCTAAACTGAATTTTCCTTTCAGCCAGCATTAGAGTTTTAAACTCTAAACTGAGCTTTTTCATGCAATCAGCATTAGGGTTTTAAACCCTAAACTGAATTTTCCTTTCAGCCAGCATTAGAGTTTTAAACTCTAAACTGAGCTTTTTCATGCAATCAGCATTAGGGTTTTAAACCCTAAACTGAATTTTCCTTTCAGCCAGCATTAGAGTTTTAAACTCTAAACTGAGCTTTTTCATGCAATCAGCATTAGGGTTTTAAACCCTAAACTGAATTTTCCTTTCAGCCAGCATTAGAGTTTTAAACTCTAAACTGAGCTTTTTCATGCAATCAGCATTAGGGTTTTAAACCCTAAACTGAATTTTCCTTTCAGCCAGCATTAGAGTTTTAAACTCTAAACTGAGCTTTTTCCATGCAGTCAGCATTAGGGTTTTAAACCCTAAACTGAACTTTTTCCTTTCAGCCAGCATTAGAGTTTTAAACTCTAAACTGAGCTTTTTCATGCAATCAGCATTAGGGTTTTAAACCCTAAACTGAATTTTCCTTTCAGCCAGCATTAGAGTTTTATACTCTAAACTGAGCTTTTTCATGCAATCAGCATTAGGGTTTTAAACCCTAAACTGAATTTTCCTTTTAGTCAGCATTAGGGTTTTAAACCCTAAACTGAACTTTTCCTTTTAGTCAGCATTAGGGTTTTAAACCCTAAACTGAACTTTTTCTTCTAGCCAGCATTAGGGTTTTAAACCCTAAACTGAGTTCTTCCTTTGATCGGCGTTAGGGTTTTAAACCCCAAACCGAACCTCTCCCCAGCTAGCCGGTGTTAGGGCTCCAGCCCTAAACTAAGCATCCATATCCTCTTTCATCAATTTTATGAACTTCCTGGTGAATAATTACTGAAATTTTCCTAGTGAAACTGGGGCAGAAAATTTCGTTCGTTTGTTTGTTTTTTCCCGCAGGTCTAACCTCGAGCTACACGGATTGAAATGACCCACGAGATGAGTCTCAACTCAAAATCAAAAAAAAAAAAAAAGACATCCAGAGATATCAGAGTGAATGGAGAGCAGATCGACTCCAACGTTTGACTAAGATCCTAAACCCTGCTAATCGTGTCTCACTCAGTATCCCAGAGGTCGAACGAGTCGCCGCAACTCGCAAGCATCAAGATTCAGATCGGAGTCTACAAGCAGGAGCAGCTAAGACCCAAGATCAAGTCGTAAAAGAATCATAGATAGGAATCTTGTAACTAGCAGTTGACATGCATATAAGTAGTTAGTTCAGTTTCCAATTTTCGTTTGGTTGTAATAAGGCGGTCAGTGACGTAGCAGTGACAACAGCAACAGCAGTAGCAGCAAGCATTGCCATCCCATGGTAGTCCCAGCTACCAAAACTTCCCGAACTACATTGACCTGATTCCTGTTTAGCCCAGGATATGTAGGAAATCTTTGAAGCAAGATTCGGTCAGATCTTTCAAAAATGCTTCGTACGGAGTGGTCCATAGGCAAAAATCGCTCATACACGCTCACTTTATCTTTGCACGAACACTCTTCGTGTTTCCGAACAAAGAGGGGCAGCTGTGAGCACGTGATTTTTGTTTTACGCGACAATCACTCCAAAAGAAACAAAATAATAGCAATTGGTTTTTACTGTACATTTGCTGGATTTTTACGTGGCATTTTTGCTAGTTATTTGTTGATTTTGCCCATGGTTGTTTTATTCAAAAAAAAATAAATATAAAAAAATATATGTCTATATGTCGTGGGAACCACAATCTGTTTATTAAAAGAAAAATAAAATATGTGCGTCCTTCATTGTATTTTGTCATTAAGTGTTTAGTATAATTAAAGGTTAATTGTGTGATAATTGTTATCCAATGTTTACATGGTATTATTTGGCAAATTATTTTAAGGAATTAAAAATAAAAAAAATAAAAAAAAAGAAGGAGTTTCGGACTTGGGCCAGTCCGGTTTTTAAAACAAAACAAGCCCAAACAAACTCAGCCCAAACCCCATGTAAACCCGGTCCAGACCAGCTGGCCTCAGGGGGCCTTCCAAACGACACCGTTTTACTGCAGTCTGATCTGGGTCGTTGATCTTAAATTGATCAACGGCCAAGATCACATTCCCCGTAACCCACCAACAAACCCGACCCGTCTCACCCGGACCGACCCCAAACCTTTATCCTTGAAACGACGTCGTCCCTGGTTAGCCAAAGGATCCTGGCCCTTCATCTCATCTCATCCAACGGCCAGGATCCATTTGCTCACTAACTATATAAACTCCTAACACTACCCTGCCCCCCCATCCAAACCCCAGCCTTCGTCGTCCTCACCACAACCCCCAAACCCTAGAGCCGCCCTAGTATCCCCCACCATGAAAACCGGCGGCATGAACGCCGGTGACCTTCCCCTTAACACCATAGAACCCCCTTGACGTCCTGAACCCAAATCTACCAACCACATACCTCGAATCCTATCCCGCCTTCTCGAATCTTCATTTGAAGATTCGAGTCGGAACCTAATCTACACCGATCTGCCTTGAAATCATACCAGACACTCCCCAGGCCCTCCTCGTGACCAAACCATACTTGGTTTGGTCCGAATCTAACCAGGGAAACACGAATCCCAAATCTAAGTTTTTGAACTCTAGTTTTCCCTGTGCATGTTCCGTGCTTTGTTCAAACTGAAGAGATTAAGGCCCAATGGACCTTAATCGAGGTGTTTCTCATCCGAGAAACACTTCGTTTAAAAGTCCATTCAACCTTAAAGAAGGTCCGTCCAAACGCCAGTGGATTTTTCCTGATTTGTTTTAAGGTGAGTTAATTTTCTTTTCTTTATTTCAGTTCGTATGTTTGTGTGTTGTTAAAGGCCTGTCCGCATGGCCAAACTTTTTGTTTTGTGTTTTTGAACTGCTATTGTCCACCTTGGCCGGACCTCTGTATTCAGTCAGTTTCTTTCTTCATAATGCGTGTGTATAAATGTATGTTCAATTGAATCCGTAACTGGTCATTCATTTAGTTCTTAGGGCCTTTCTGTTTGACATTGCAAAATGAACCCCTTATGTGATACTGTTAAATGTCTGATTTTTGGCTACGATTGTATGTGTTAATGCTAATATAGTCGAGTCGACATGTGTCGTCAATTAGTTTCAACTGTCCAAACAATAACAAATCGAGTTGCTTCTGTTGAGCATTTGCCTGAATCAATTAAGAACCAAGTCTTGTTAATTATAGTCGTTAATATGATTTCAGAAACCTAAGGCTTGGTCTGTAACTAAAATCTGAATTGATGGCATGTGCACTTGTGCACAGCATGTGCATTGTGCACAGCCTGGTCCCTGTACAAAGGGCTTTTGATTTAGAAATGGTTTGACAGCATATGCTGTCAGATATATTCTACTGCCCATGCTTGCTTTTAGTTAATAAAATAGGAAAGGAAAGCCTGCCAGGGAATATTGGTGGGGTTAATACTTAATTAGCTAAGTGGAACTGAAAAGGGGCAGCACATGGGAGGGGTATTTGATTAATCCAACAGGCTGATAAAGGGCTGAGGTTTAGGCTTATAAAAGAGGGACAGAATTAGGAGACAGAAGAGAGAAAAACATCTGATAGACTGGGGGAGAGAAGAGAAGAGAGGGGAAAGAAAATACACACTCTAGACCTTAAGAGCTGATAGAAAAGAAACACACACACACTGTGAAGATAGAAAGAAAAGAGAGAGTTGACAGGAATAGAAAGAGAGCAAGAAAGAGAGAAAACAGATTAAGAAATCAGAAACTTGGTCTTGTTTGTCTGAAGTTCATTTATTGTCAATACGTTAGGCAGTGTTCTTTCTTCTAAATTTCAATCGAGATTATTGTTAGTGTTCTGCTGCATTTGGTATATTCCGGAATTGGACTGTCTGGAGTATCACACTGTGTGCTGTTTCATCGGGTTGTTTCTCCTTCAACTCTAGTTCCATCTCGCAACAGAATCCTTTTTATTGTGCTGTTCTGATTGCTGCTGCTCTCTTGCTCACTATTGCTGCTGCATTTTTGTCCTGCTGCTACTGTTAATTCTGCCTTTTTGCTGCTGCTGATTCCCATCTTCTTCTTCTTCTCCTTTGCACTTTCAGCATTTTCAGGTACACATTTCAAGTCCCATATTGATGTAATTGAAACAGTTTGAAAGCATGAAATGAAAAAGGTTGAAGAAGTTCAAGCATTTGCTGTAATATTCATAGTACATTAACAGGCCTTGTGGAAATTGATTTAGCTTATGTTTCAATAGTTCAAAAGAGTATACTGATAGCCGACTGAGTTTCACCCCTTTGTATTTGAGCTCGACAATTGTCTGTTAGTATAAGTATGCATATTTCGACTTTACACAATACTGTTTTCTGTTTCATTTAGTTTTTTTTAGTAAGACTAGTCCATATAAGTTTGGTTAAGTTCAATACAAGAAATGCTCAGACTAAACGTTGTATTTCGCTAACTCGTATATGATTCCTTGTCAAATTAAAGCATTTTACTTCGCCAGTTATCCTTTAACCTAGTTCAAATAAGTTCAGTTAAGTTCAAATTAAGAAATGTTCGGATTAAGTATTGCATTTCATCTATCTCATATGTAATCTTCTATTCGACCAAATCATTTTCGTAAAAGGCATGACGTCTTTTTTACTTTAAAAGTAATCAATCAAAATTGACAGGAGTTTGGTTTAAGCTGAAGTATATACTTCAATTAGCACACACACTTTCCTTTCTTCTATCTCTGGAAATAAAAATAATAGAAATGTAGTCACTGTAGGATACCCTTCTAAAAATAATAAGACGAGCCTCGCCAAATAAAAAAAACAATTGCGGGGCCCTCAACAACTAATGATAATTATTTAGAATTCAAGATAGGTCATTTAATAAATTTCATGGCCTTCTACAAAGATAATAACGCGTTAGACTCTGTTGGCGCGGCTTAATTAAATCACATTCTTAAATTCGGGTGCACATTGATGTGACCCAAATCCAAATCTCAACGAAGTCCAAATGTGTCGACAATCACGGGTGCATTGATTGTGACGTGGTTCGAGATGCATTTTCACGACGTTGCAATTCTGTAAAATAAATGATAATAATAAAAGCGGTTAAAACTTAATAAAAGCACATAAGTCACAACATGTATTTAAATCAGATATTTAGCCATTATAACAATTTAAGCGACCGTGCTAGAACCACGGGATTCGAGGGTGCCTAACACCTTCCCTCGGGTCAACAGAATTCCTTACTTAGAATTTCTGGTTCGCAGACTTCATTTGGAAAAGTCGAAAATTTCCTCGATTTGGGATTCAAGATAAACCGGTGACTTGGGACACCAAAAGCCAAACCTTTCCCAAGTGGCGACTCTGAATTAAATAAATAATCCCATTTCGAACATTGTCACTTAAATTGGAAAAACTCCCTCGCGCATTTAACCCTTCGGGGCGGGCGCGCAAAAAGGAGGTGTGACAGCAATATATACAATTCAGAATTAGAGCCTATTTTTCATCAATTAACCATATTATGATATTGGAATATAATCAAGTGAGAGCATAACCAATCGCCAAATTACCTAGATTTAACCTATCATCAACACCCCACACTTACTTCATTGCTAGTCCTCGAGCAATCAAACTGTACATTCTAAAGGTTCCTTTACTCAACCATTTCCCCTAATGCCCTACACCCAGAATAATTTACATACATTACACCTAGCAGTGAATAGTCCTAGCCTCAAAAGTCGACTCTTCAAGTGCCATGCAATATTCATACTTCCTCAACGTACTCTACACAGAAGTCAAGACTTGCTTTTCCGTCACGAATCATATGCCCTCACAATCACATCAACGAAAATTGAATTCAATCCACACATTCGCATCATATGCTCACATATATTAAAGAAATCACTCACCCTCACAACAGAAGTCACATGCATGCAATTGGTACCCTAAGCTTGCCCTTAATGTAAATCTCTACTAATGTAGGCTTGCTCGACCCAAAATCAATTAGGACTTTTTTATGGTTGTAATATGGGCTAAGGGACGGGTAGGATATATTTAGGAATATTGACTAACCCTCCTAAGCACTTTAACACATCACATGAGCAACTTTAGCACAAATTCTTTAACCCACTTCACTTCCATAAACAATATCACCCTACAAATACTCCCTTCTTCTTTAAGCATTATATTAATTCATACCCATTAGCTGGAACAAGACACAGTGTATTCCTTTTTTTTCCACTCAATTTCCGCTAGTGGTGTATTAGATTACAAAACAAATGCACCTTTCTTCCTTTTATTGGTTCTACTCAAAAGTCACCCCACACTTAGTTCCTTCTTACTTCTTTTAGCGCTCATCTCACAATTAAAGTACTTTAAGAGGTAAAAGGATCAAAACAATATCAATTAAGAACAAAAAGGGTATAGGCTCGTAATGCGGGTGCCAAACAAAAGTCCATAGGCTCAAAAGGGTTAACTAGGAACAAATTTTATTTGTGACAAGCAATTAGGCTCAAAAAGATCAAAGAAAGCCTAAAATCATTTTTCAAACCGAGCATCACCTAAAATTTCTCTTCAACTCATATATCGGGCAAGTTCTAGACACAAGTACAATACATGGACTACACAAAAACCTCACCACACATGGCATATGACTCATTCCAGATCAGCTCATCAAGACGCTCCGTTACGAGCATTCAATTCAGCAACAAACATACAGATTAAGGCACTTTAGTGAGATTCAACAAATAAGACTAGGCGTTAGACTCTAGGGTCTATTGTGTTCAGATGTGTCAACGCTATGGGTTCTCTTTTGATTCTATAGCTCGTAACCCATTAACCTAATCTACAAATCGAAAAGAAAACTACCTATAACCGGTTCAAGTTAAACCCTTGTAAAAGAACCGTGGCCTAAAGAAAAACCAAGGGGGAGTTGCTACACTATCTAAGAAAGAAAAAAAAGAATAAAAAAAATCTTTTTTTGGTGTTTTCTCTAGACTAACTTTCCTCAAGAAAATTGTCTAAAGGATCCGTCATCAGGAAGAGTCTACGTATTTGCCCTTTTTTTTCTCGACTCAGTCCCTCAAGAACCCCGTCGATAGGGATCCATCGTCGGGACGAACCATATATCTATTTTAAACTAACGATTCCTACTTAACAACATCAAAATTATCAAAGCAGACTGAAACAAAACAAAACTAGCAGTTAAATGATACAATCACATACATACAATGAAGGAATCCACACCCCACACTTAAAAATGAAGACATATCCCAGTGGCTTAAAATTTGAAAGAGCAGTGAGGTAAAGGAAATTCCCCGAAGGTTCACTTCTGGTCGGAGACGGTGTTTGGGTTGACATAGCATGCACGACCCAAAGCTCGCAGCCAGCCCATGAATTTCTTTTCCAACTTCACTTGTCGGTCAGCTACCGCGTCTACTCGAGTACCCAAATCAGTCATGGAGGTGCGCAAACCAGCCATCTCCGTCTCCATCGTAGTAAAACGGGACACCCGGGCAGCTCCTGAAGATGTTGCCGTCCCAGATGGTCCTGCTGCTGCCATATTTTGCTCCTGAGCCTGCGGTGCTGTCCCCATGTGCAGCTCAGCATCCTTTCCATCATGAGAATCATCAGAGCTACTACTCGTAGACTGGCCACCTCTCGTCTCCTTCTCTACTACTTACGGCTCCTTGCCCATGGTCACCTTATCAGCGCGGAATTGGCCTTCCCTTTTCACCAACCCATCCACAGCTAGATTTTCGGGCCCCAGAGCATCCCTGCATAGTTGAGTAACTAAAGAAGGGATAAAGAACCCATACATTTTGACTTGGTTGCGTACGAATATCTCGTCATGCATCACTTTGGCCACGTCGAAGTCGTGACCATTTACAAAGCACCAAATCAACACAGCGCGGGTCCTATTGACCTCTATAGTATTGTGAAACAGAATCAAGTGGTTGTTTATGAGGTACAACCAACACTTTTCTTCAAAGGTGAGTGCTGAGGATTGAAACTTCTCCCCATAGTCCATCCAGACCACTTTTTTCCCGGGTACACAAATTTTCTCAAAGAATCGCGCCCATTTTTTGTTCGTTGGGTTGCGGTGGTATTCATAGAAGTCATCATAAACAGTTGGAGGTAGAGGCAGTTGGTAGGCCGTCCGTATCGCCTCAACAGAAGCATTCACTGCCCTTCGGCGCACCGTGACTACTCTATTATCATGCTCCGGCACATTCGCATAAAATTCCCACACAACCGTTGCATTGACCTCATCGGGCTCATTGATGAATGTGTGCAACCCTCTCCTTACCAACTCCTCGTACATGTGAAGACAGTGTCTCTGGAGCTGTCTGACGTTAATACCTCTCTCTAGAATTGGCTTTTTACGAGCCTTTTCCGCAAAGCGGGCCTGAGCATTGGCCGAAAGAAATTTGGAACTATCAAAGGAGTGTGAAGGTGCAGCCCCTCGTGACCTAGATAAACCAGCCTGGCTGCTCGACGAGGCTCCCGTGGCACGTCGTTTCCTAGATGGAGTCATGATGCCTGCAAAACGGAGATGCATTAGCATAGCCCAACAGAAATTTTGTGACTCAATGCGGTTACTCAGACTTCACACGCATAAGGGGTCACAAACTATATAATCACGATCATTGGGACCTTTCCACAAACACCTTGTGAGCATTAGGCCTTCACAACCCCTTTTTAAACTATTTAGAACAAGAATCACCCACTTACACTCACCAACATCACATATCAAGTGGGATTCCACCCCACACTTATCATCCACCAACACCACAACATCTTGTACCAATTTCTCTACAAAATCTAAGTATAACTACTACAAGTGCCAAGTCATTTTGGAGACTATTTTCCAAAAGCTCCTCCAAGGCACTTTGTTCTTTGTTTCTTCCTTCAAGTAGGAACTCCAACATGAGCTTGAACTCTCCATTCGGGTCATGCTCAACTTCTTCCATTTCCATAGCCCTATAATTCTCATCACAAAAAGTAGAATCATCATAGCGGGGGCTTGGGGAAGGGAATAACAAATAAGCATAATCATCCCAATGACCATTTTGGAAACCACACTAATCACAAATACTCCACTCATGGGTTTGAGATTGTGCACACAATCCACCCCCGGGAGAATTTAAACAATTTTTCCACGAGTGTGGTCCTCCACAATAAGGACAAGGGTCATCAAAGTATGAACAACTACCATCCGACCGATTTTCATTAATGATGCCATTTTTTAAAAATAAGAAAATAAACAAGAAACAAACAAGAAAAATAGACCAAAGTAAGAAAAATAATTACACAAATATTCACAAGTTTGGTCCAAAGCACTTACGCTTATTTCTCAAACAACCTAAATTATGCCAAATTGATCCCCGGCAACGGCGCCAATTTTGATGACGTCCAAATCCACTACTAAAAAGTAAATGGACACGGTCGTATGCAATATAATTTACCCAACCATGAGTCGGGGTCGAATCCTACAGAGAACAATGTGTAGGCGATTAGGAATGTAAGAAAATTATCGCTTATCGTGCAATGCCAAACACTAAGAATTTGGGTTGAAAATGTTTATAGCTAAATTGCGGAAATGTAAACTAACTTAGAAAACAAGTAAAATGATCAATGGCTACAAGTAAGGATGCATCGTGAATTACACTCAAGTAACGATCCAATGTATTTCAAGATTTTACAAATATGAGTGACTATGTTAATTAGTCACGGATAATAATTCTTAATTAGCTTCTTCTGAAGACTAACAAGACCTCCTAATTGAATTATCCCTAAACCAATTAACAGATTAAGTATACCTGGAATGGCAACAAGTAGTTCAATCCTATCCCTAGGTAGAATCCATAAAATGAGGGTTAACGCCTCAAGTTCTTGTTAATTAATCTTTTCCAACCCCAAATTATCTTTTCCAAAATTAATTCGGAGTTAATGGGCGAGTCCTAGGGTTAGCTAATCCCTTTGGAAACATTAAAGAACAAGAATAATTAAAGTAACAATAACTCACTTCATAAATGAATAAAAATCATTCAATACATAAGCACAACAAGGTATTTAATCCACACTTTAAACATGAATATTTTCATAAACAAGATTCAAGTGTTGAATAAAATACTACACACTTAGATATACAATACACAGAAAGGAAATGAAGAAATAAACATAAATGGGTAAAAAATCTTAACCACAAGCTTCAAATCTTCAAGACCCAAGTGTGTTGAGCAAAACCCTAGCTTCAAAACTTGTTCTCTCTAGTCTATGGGACTGAAAATAAGCCAAAGATATGCTAAAGATCTGCTTGGTCGTGTATAAAAATGGTTTGGGGTTGAGAAAATATGAAATGATTAATTTGCCCAGTTCTGATGCCCGTCTTCCGTACCTACGGAAGAATCATCGCATGTGCGTCTCCACAGATACGGAGCTCTAATCGCAGAAGCGAAATCCCAATTAAACTCTGTCACCGCAGATGTGGTTTATGGGGCGCAGATGTGCCACCGCAGAAGCGAAGATCTTACTGCAGATGTGGTTTCTTGTACGCCCAGCCATTTTCGCAGAAGCGGTTCTTTCCTCGCAGAAGCGGGGTCGCTTCTGCGACCATCTTTCCGCAGATGCAGAATCACTGGAAAGTTTTTGCATGTTTTCACCCTCTTTTGCTTAATTCCACTTCAATTTAATTCAATTCACTTCGTAGCATCATTTATCTGAAAATCCAACAATACACACCATAAACGACCTCATATTATAGTTAAAGGACATAAAAGCTAAGGAAAAGAGACTAGATTGAGTGATAAAATCACCACTCATCAGAACTCAGAACCAATTAGAATCAAAATCAGTACAAGTACTCCCTTAATTTAAGGGAATCAGTTCAAACGGTAAGAACAAGTAACAAATAAGGAAAGAAATCAATGTGTATACAAGGAAATAATTCTAACATATTAGGCAGAGAGTAAACCATTAGGGTTGGGTTCAGAAAAACTCTAATTAATAAGATAGTCAGTGAGAATCAAATACCAATACAGCCAAGGTAAGGGAATCAATCAGATTGAGTAGAAAAGTAGGGATCGAAGGTCCAAAGGAAAGTGTTCAAATTAGACCAAGAAACAGGAAAATCAGTAAGGCAAAACAAGGAAAGAATCAATTACTTAACATACAAGTGCAATCAGAATTCCACAAGGAATGGTTTGAAATCAGTCCAGAATTGAAGGTCATTTAAGAGGGGAATTCAGCGTATAAATAGAGTGCATAAACATTAGGTATGCGAGGCCAAACTATGTCAAAGAGAAGAAGCATGCAATAACAATCACAAAGCCAGTAGACAGTGAACTATCAAAACATGGTAGTCACCTAGGTCAACTTCATTATCTTAGTAATATAGAAAAGATAGAGTATCAGAAGCATGCAAAGGGTCGAGTAAAAGGCCCTTCTGAAAAAGTATAGTCGAGTTTCAATAATTGTAAGAAACCAAAATCACATAAAAAATAGATGCTGAAACAAAAGGATTTCAAATCCAGTCAAGCAACTTCAAACAGATGAA
Organism: Nicotiana sylvestris; assembly: GCF_000393655.2. NCBI lineage: Eukaryota > Viridiplantae > Streptophyta > Magnoliopsida > Solanales > Solanaceae > Nicotiana > Nicotiana sylvestris. The sequence goes on along the minus strand of NC_091067.1, from coordinate 5,391,626 downwards.
TTTCACAAGCAGCTTCAGAAGCTCGAATTGGCCCCAAAGGAATTAGGGTTTTTGAAACCAATCGAATTCAAAGATGATGAACAAGTAAATCACACAACAAATAGTCTCAGAACTTGAATGAACCCAAATTAGGGTTTTCAACACCAATCGAGTCTAGAGATGAAAAATAAAGAAATCCAACAAATACTAACAAAAATAGATTCAGAAACCTCAAAAGAAATTGAGGCTTTTAACATGCAAACTCAAGTAGAAGAACGACACAAGGAGACATAGCAGAACATGTCAAAAATCAGAGAAAGCTTCGAAATAACTTAACAAAAACCCTAATCGGAAAAGATAAGGGGTTTTGAAGGTAAAGTTTTTAAAAGAAACTTTGAGAAAAACGTTTGGAAGTTTAGAGCAAACCCAGATCTGAAACAAATCTAAAAGAAATCGGAAGAACCTTAGATGCTAGGGTTTCAGAAGAACCCCCAAGTGGTGAGAAAGGCTTTGAAAATCATCGATCTAAGTAGGAGAGTCAAGAGTCGAACTCGAATAGCCATGGCTGGCCTGAGAAAGGTCAAAGAAGACCGGAGAACGGCTATAAATTGAAATTGACCAAGGTCTAGACCAAGCTTTCTCAAAATCTAGCCTTGAAACCATAATAATTGAGCATGCAGGAGCCATGAGAGGCAGGTACAGGCTTCCGATGACCTTGGAAGCCATGGATTTGGGTGGTTTTGGGGTTGTAGTTGAGGGCGACGGCTAGGGTTTGAGAGAGGATTAAGAGAGAAGGGGATTCAAAGGCGACGGAGAGTGAAAAATGGGTTTAGGGTTGGGGTCGTTTGAATTAAAAAAGGTAAGGATTGTTGTTGGCCGTTGATCTGAATGATCAACGGCCTGGATTAAACGGGCGAGTGGGTGGGCTATGAAGACGGGTTTGGGTCGGATTAAATGGGGATTGGGTCAGGGTAATTGGACCTCAGATTGGGTTTAATTTGGGGTTAAAAATCAGGCTAAAATTGAAATAAAATGGGGCTAACATTTAAATAGCCGCTTTTCCCTATTTGATTTATAAAAAATAGTAAAATAATTTCTGGAAATAAATTAAAGGTACTAAAATGATGAATAGTACATAATTATCAAGTAAACAATACTAGGCTTAATTTTATAGATATAAACATAATTAAATCTAAAAGAGGCTAATATTGCAATTATATGCAATTTAGCTTGAAAAATACCAAATAGATTTGTAAAAATATGCAAAAATTATATTAGCTATATTTTAGCATAAATATGAAAATCCAATAAATTAATCACCAAAATGATAATTTTGGGAATAATTATTGGGTTTTTCTAGATAAAATAAGGCAATAAATTAATTTAAAAATCTTTTAAAATTTAAGAAAAAACAATAAATCATTTGGGCATGCATTTATATGTTTACATATGCTATTTGGAAAGTATTTTGCATGATAAATATATACAGGAAAAAATTGGGTATTAACAGTTGCCCCTCTTTTCCTAGGAAGAATGAAAGAGTTGTCGGGTAAAGATATGATGATCAATTTTGACCGAACGAAATGGTTCAAGGAGGCTTAGGCCGTGCCTTAGATTCTGAGCTAACTACATATCCTTAGTTTTATAGGAATCAGGTCATATGTAGTTCAAGATCCGTCGGCGGAGTATGCCGATGGAGATTTTCAAAAACGGACGCAATGTCTAGGACGGGGTGAGTGGGCGGCTTGTGGGAATGGTTAATGTTTAGTAGGGACTCGGAAACTGGAGCGAGATTGCTCCTGCCGAGATGGTCGTTGCTCGCCGGTTTACCTGCAAATAAGCAATACAAGCATGTATTGTGCATAAATTTAAACATGATGCCATTTCCCGTCGGACCATGAGGATTGTCTTTGGACGATTAGAATGGTGTCCTTAGACCATGATGTCCTAGGCCATGAAGTGCATAATAAAGAATTTGCAGGCTATGAAATGATGTTCTCGGGCTATGAGGATGATGTCTCCCAACCATGATGCCTTTTAATAATGATATGTAAAAGATTAAAATGGGATCCTCAGGCCATGGCATGGTGATCTCAGGCTATGCAAATGGTGCCTCCGAACAATGACGCCTTCGGATAATTTGGCGATCTTTCAGCCCATGAGATGCAGTATTCAGCGATCATTCAGCCCATGAAATGCAATAGGTGGCGATCTTTTAGCCATGCAAGTATAAATAAGGTGGCGATCTTTCAGCTATACAAGTGTAAGTAGAAACAACGTTTAGTCTCAGAAGGCAGAATGGTAGCCTTATGCAATACAGAAATGTAGATGGAGACATCATTTAGTCTCAGAAGGCAGAATGGTGGCCTTATGCAATGTAAAAATGCATACGGAGATAGCGTTTAGTCTCGGAAGGCAGAATGGTAACCTTATGCAATGTAGAAATGCAGATGGAGACAACATTTATTCTTAGAAGGCAGAATGGTAGCCTTATGCAATGCAAAAAAATGCAAATGGAGACAGCGTTTAGTCTCGGAAGGCAGAATGGTAGCCTTATGCAAGAAATAAAAGGGCAAATGGTAATAGAGCTTTCTTAGCTGATAGTAGGTTGCGATATTATGAGTGCTGGCGACATTGTGACACACAAACTATCACTGGCATGTGTGGATAGCAAATGTTGGTAAGTGTGATAGTTCTGAGAGTTGTATTCCCGAACAATGTTTGTCTTGTGAGTGTATAGTATGTCAGATGCTTTCGCAATTCAAGTTCCTGCGTCCAAAGAATAATCATGAGTTTTGTACAGGGTAAAAGGTTAGTTTGTATCCCCGTCGGCTCTGCTTGATCTGATCGGCTTTGATCTGGTGATACTGTATATATCATTGGGGTAGCGTTGCTAAACAAGGCAATTTCAGTAATAAACATGCATGATTTTGTAAAATGATATAATAATTAAGAAACAACCTTTAGATGAAGATAACTGTGACGTGGTTCAGGACATTGCAACCTCTCTTGCCACGGAATTTTGAGGGTCCTCCTCAAAATTCTGCCCCACTTTAATGGGTTGATGCTTCTGACTGTTGCTTGCGATGGTTGACTGAAGTTACTTCGGAATTTTGAGGGTCCTCCTCAAAATTCTGCCCCAGTTTCCAATTGGGGGGAAATGAAATATTTATTGAATTGTGACCGAACCTATAGGGCTGCCTACGTATCCCCTCTTAAATGGGAATCAAGTCAGGCGTAGTTCAGTTTACATCAATGAGGAAAACACGAAAATTACACATTGTAACGCTTGACTGCATCTGAATTGATCAGTTTTGGCCAGACTTCTCCATCCATTTCTGCAAGTATGAGGGCTCCTCCTATCAGAATCCGATGAACCATGTATGGACCCTGCTAGTTGGGAGAGAACTTCCCTTTGGCTACATGTTGACGCGGGAAAATTTTCTTTAACACCAGCTGCCCAGGTGTGAACTCTCTCGGCTTGACTCTTTTGTTGAAGGATCTGGACATTCTGTTCTGATAAAGTTGACCATGGTAAACTGCATTCATTCTTTTTCCATCTATAAGAGCTAGCTGCTCGCAACAACTCTTCACCCATTCTGCATCGTCGAGCTCGGCTTCCTATATGATCCTTAAGGAAGAAATTTCCACTTTGACAGGAATGATTGCCTTTGTACCATAAACCAGCATATAGGGGGTTGCCTCAGTCAATGTGCAGACTGTGGTGCAATACCCCAATAGAGCAAATGATAACTTCGTGTGACACTGCTTATGCTTTTCTATCATTTTCCTCAGTATCTTCTTGATATTTTTGTTGGCAGCTTCTACGACTCCATTCATCTGAGGTCTGTAGGCTGTAGAATTCTTGTGTCGAATCTTGAAGGTTTCACACATAGCTTTCATCAAGTCACTGTTGAGGTTGGAGCCATTATTAGTAATGATTGACTCTGGAATCCTGAATCGACAAACAATGCGATCGCGGACAAAGTCTTCCACGACTTTCTTGATTACTGCTCTGATAGATGTTGCTTCGACCCATTTGGTAAAATAGTCGATTGCTACCAAGATAAATCTGTGTCCATTGGAAGCGGAGGGCTCGATTGGTCCAATAACATCCATCCCCCAAGCGGTGAACGACCATGGGAAGCTTGTTGCATTAATCTCATTTGGAAGTACCTTTATCATGTATGCATGTATTTCATAGTAGTGACATTTTCGGACATACTGGATGCAGTTCGTTTCCATAGTCATCCAAAAGTAACTAGCTCGGAGTATCTTCTTTGCTAAGACAAAACCGTTCATATGTAGACCGCAGGTCCCAGCATAAATTTCCTCTAGTAGCCTAGATGTTTTTGCGTCGACACACCTTAGTAATCCCAAATCAGGAGTCCTCCTATACAGGATTCCTCCGCCGTGAAAGAAATTATTGGATAACCTCTGAAGCGTGCGTTTATGAGTAGGATTTTTCAAGTTTTAGGTACTCGCCCTTTGCCAAATACTCCTTGATATCATAAAACCAAGGCTTTCCGTCTGCTTATTCCTCAACATGGGCACAATAAGCTGGCTGATCATGGATTTTTACTGGAATGGGATCAGTGAAGTTTTTGTCTAGATGTTGTATCATGGATGATAGGGTAACCAATGCATCGGCGAACTCATTCTGGACTCTAGGAACATGTTGGAATTCCATCTTTGTGAACCTCTTTCTAAATTCCTGTACATAATGTAGATACGGGAGTATCTTGGAGTTCTTCGTTGCCCATTCTTCTCGGACCTGATGTATAAGCAAGTCTGAATCTCCAATCACTAGCAACTCTTGAATGTTCATGTCAATAGCCATCTTGAGCCCTAAGATGCAGGCTTCGTATTCGTCCATATTGTTTGTGCACGGGAATCTTAGTTTGGCGGACACCGGATAATGCTGACCAGTTTCTGATACGAAGACTGCTCATATTCTAACTCCTTTGAAATTTGCCACTCTATCGAAAAACATTCTCCAACCATAATAGGATTTAGTAATGTCTTCTCCTATGAATGATACCTCTTCATTAGGAAAATACGTTTTCAGGGGTTCGTATTCTCCATCCACGGGGTTCACAGCAAGGTGATCTGCTAGTTCTTGTCCCTTGATAGCCTTCTGAGTTACGAAGACAATGTCAAATTCACTCAACAAGATTTGCCACTTGGTTAGCTTTCCAGTGGGCATGGGCTTCTAGAAGATGTACTTCATCCTTGATATGAGATATGTAGTATAGGTACAGAAGTAATGCCTCAGCTTCTGGGCTACCCAAGTCAAACACAACAAGTGCGCTCTAACAGAGAATATCGGGCCTCGTATGGGGTGAACTTCTTACTGAGGTAATAAATGGCCTGTTCTTTCCTCCCCATCTCATCATGCTGCCCGGAACGCAACCGAAAGCTCCATCCAATACTACAAGGTAGAGTAATAGAGGTCTACCTGTCTTGGGCGGGACCAAGACCGGTGGTGTGGACAAGTATTCCTTGATTCTGTCGAAGGTCCTTTGGTAGTCATCAGTCTATTTGGTAGCGATGTATTTCTTTAACATCTTAAAGATTGGCTCGCAGATAACTGTAGATTGTGCTATGAACGGATGGATGTAGTTGAGTCTCCCCAAGAAGCTCATCACGTCCTTCTTGTACTTTGGCGGTGGCAACTCTTAAATAGCTTTGACTTTTGATGGATCCAGTTCTATTCCTCGGAGACTCACAATAAACCCAAGTAGTTTTCCCGCCGGAACCCCAAATGCACACTTTGCGGGATTCAGTTTTAGGTTGTACCTTCACAGTCTATTGAAGAACTTTCTCAAATCTTCCATGTGATCAGTGGCCTTCTTGGATTTGATGATAACATCATCTACGTACACCTATATCTCCTTGTGTATCATATCATGGAAAATGGTAGTCATGGCCCTCATGTAGGTGGCCCCAGCATTCTTTAACCCAAACAACATTATCTTGTAACAATACATTCCCCACGGCGTAATGAAATCCGTTTTCTCAGCATCTTCTTCATCCATCAAGATCTGATGATAACCAGCAAAACAATCTACAAATGACTACAACTCATGCTTGGCACAATTGACAATCAGAATGTGTATGTTTGGCAAAGGAAAGTCGTCTTTCGGACTTGCCCGATTGAGATCCTAGTAGTCGACACAGACTCGGACATTCCCATCCTTCTTTGGTACTGGAACGATGTTAGCTAACCATGTAGGATATTCTACTACCCTGAGAACCTTAGCTTTGACCTACTTAGTAACTTCTTCCTTGATTTTCAGACTCATATCAGGTTTGAACTTCCTGAGCTTTTGCTTTACCAGCGGATAGGTTGGATCGATCTGCAGTTTGTGAACCACAATAGACGTACTTAAACCAGTCATGTCATCATACGACCAAGCGAATATATCCTCATATTCTCTTAGAAAATTGGTGTATTCCTTCTTTTCTGATGGAAATAAGTGAACACAGATTTGTGTTTCTTTGACGTTTTCTGCATCTCCCAAGTTAACAACTTCTATTTCGTCTAGGTTGGACTTAGGTCTATTCTCAAAATTGTCAACTTCCTTAATAATCTCTTCTGGTTTGTTATCTTCCTCTGAATCTATGTCTGTTGTTGCGTTGTCTCGTTGCATGTCACAGTCATCGGTTCATCAAGATAAGTAATAGTAATGTTGTATAATTAAAGTAATAAGAGAAAAATAATAATAAGTGTCGAATCATAAGAAAAGTTAAAATGCTTTGATAAATTGCATAATTGTTCTTGAACATTGGAGATCTTATTGCGGGAATTAAAATGCAAAAATAAAATCATTTAGTAAATAAAAATAGTGCATGATGCTTGTTTAAGCCTTGCTACTCCGAGGCTCGTCGGGCTCTGGTTGTCCTGATGGTCCAGTTATTGATGCATGCCCCTCTGCTTACAGCCTGTATGGAAGGGCCTCCCCCCTCCTCCTCTAGAACAACACAACAGTCCATGTCATTGTCTTATAAGAACCAGTTCTTCACCGCTGCTAGTGCTTCTTCTTCATCTGACCCATAAATAATATCATCCGGTTGGAAGGTCTGCTCCAAATGTGGTATCGGCTGCTCCAGTGGATAGTAAGGGTCGCGCCATAGTGGCGACCAGTTGTTGAATTCTTCCCAGGTGTACTCGTATCCCAGACCGAAAGTTGTGCCATGTTTCTTGAATTTTATGGGTTTAGTGATTCCTTGGAAGTTCTTGCCAAGGTTACTTTCGATCTTGTTATCCCACCATTTGTCTTTCTCAACAGCATTTACCCGTTCAATGTGATGGTAAGTCTCTCCACCTAGTTTCCTTCTTCCTTCGATTGCCGGAATGGTCTGGAAACTGTATATAGGGTTGCTACCGTCACCGTGAATGATCACCTCCTGGTGATTCCATTCGAATTTTACCGCCTGGTATAGTGTTGACACTACGACCCCATCAGTATGAATCCATGGTCGTCCTAATAGCAGATTGTAAGATGCTGGCACGTCTATCACTTGGAAGTCAACATCGAACTAAGTTGGCCCCATTTGCAAACACAAACTAATTTTCCCAATAGTGGACCTCTGGGAACCGTCGAAGGCTTTTACATTTATGGATCCGTCCTTTATTTCATGCAGTCCCTTGCCCAATTTCTTGAGTATTACCAGCGAAAAAATGTGGAGACTAGAACCCCCGTCGATCAAGATCCTGGTGATAAAGTAGTCCTCGCATTGCACAGTGATGTGCAGTGCTATGTTGTGTCCTAACCCTTCAGGCGGTAGCTCATCCTCGTGAAAAGTAATCTTATGACTTTCCAATACATGTCCCACTATGTTGTCCATTTCACCACCAGTGATGTTGCTTGGAACGTATGCTTCACTCAGCCCCTTCAACAGAGCATTCTTGTGCGCCTCAAAATTTTGTACCAACGGTAGGATGGAGATTTGCGGTGGTGTTTTGTTCAACTGGTCGATGACCGAGTATTCCTTGGCCTGTATCTTTCTCCAAAGATCATCTAGACCTGTCTCAATGATGGGTGACCGATTGGAGGCCTGCTTGCTTGACTCAACTAGGTGTTCCGGGGTATAGACCCTAACAGTTCTTATCATACCCTGTGCGGCAACAGTTTCTTCGAACCTGACCTTGCCTTTCCTCCTTGCCTCGGCTGTATAGTCCCATGGTATAGCCTTTGTATGGAATGGTTTCATGGTCGACATTGCCACTAGGATCGGCGTGGATATCTTTACTCCGAACGGAGCATGGGCCTTGGCCGACAAAACTACAACTTCAAACAGCGTGGGTGTATTTGCTGGAGTCACAAATTCGACCTCAATTGGTGATGGTGTCTTTGCAGATGACGTTGCTTCAAACTCAAGAGGCACGGACATATTTACCTCGGTGTCCCGAGAGGGCTGAATCAGGACCACGATCATATTAAGAGTAACTATTGGCTTCTTTGGGTCATCACCCTCTACGATCAACCTGACTGATCCCTCGGGATCCCAATCATCCTCTATTTCAATCATGTGAACGCATCCACCCTTATGGTCTGGCAGAGGTTTATTGTAGACATTTGGAGTAGGTTCCTTTGCCACAATAATCTTGTTATCGATTAAAGCCTAGATCTTGTCTTTCAGAGAGCGACATTCGTCGATGGTGTGTCCCTTCATACCGGAATGGAATGCACAGGATTTGTTTAGGTTAACCCACTGAGAAGGGTTATCAGGGGTTACAGTAGGGATGGGGGTGACATAACCAATAGCTTTGAGTCTCTTGTACAACTGGGCAATAGGTTCAACAATGGTTGTGTATTGTTTAGGAGGTCTACGATCGAAATTTGGTCAAGGTCTATGGAAGTTTTGGCGTGTAGGAGGTGATTGATAGTTGGATGGTTGAGCATTGTAGGCTTGGTAAACATGTGCGTGTTGAGAATATCTAGATGAAGTAGGCTGATATGTGGGAGGTGGAGGTGATTGATAAGGGGGTGGTGGAGTTTGGTAAGAGGGCGAGGGTGCTTGGTAGTTCGGAGTTGGTTGATATGTGAGTGGAGGTGTTGGATAAATTTGCTATTTGGCAGGAGATTTGGTTCTCTATGCAACCATTACAGTTCCTACATCCTTTTTCTTAGACACACCACCAGATTGCAAGGCTTTGTTTGTAGCTTGAAAGGCCTCAAAGTTTGTAACCATACCACTTTTAATGCCCTCTTCGATCATTTCACCCAGCTTGATAATGTCAGAAAATTTATGGCTCTCAATCAACATTAGCCTTTCATAATACTACGGGTCTTGAGCCTGGACGAAGAATTTGTTCAGCTATTCCTCCTCTAAGGCGGGTCTGACCTTAGCAGCCTCGGACCTCATGCGAGTAGCATACTCACGAAATGTTTCTGTGGGCTTCTTCTTCAGATTCTGAATGTAGAACATATTCGGTGCATTCTCTGTGTTGAACCTGAACCTGTCCATGAATTCAGATGCCATGCCTACCCAGTTTGACCATTTCTTCGGATCTTGGCTAATGTACCAAGACAGAGCATCTCTTTTCAGACTCCTCATGAAAAGCTTCATGCAGATCCTCTCGTCTTTCCCTACTCCAACCAGCTTGTCACAGTATGTTCTCAAATTGACCCTTAGATCCCCTGTACCTTCAAACATCTCGAACTTAGGAGGTTTGTACCCCTCAGGCAGTTCGACATCGGGTTGTATGCAAAGATCTTCATAATTCAACCCTTAAATTCCCTTACTTCATTCAACGCCTTGAATCCAGCTAGTCAATTTCTTAAGTTCTTCAGCTAGGTTCTTGATGAGCGAGTATTTATCATCAGACTCGGGTGTGCTTGAGATGGGTTGGGTAGAGTGCGGCATGGTCTCTTCCACACCTCCTTTTGCCTACACCCCGTAAAGGGTATAAGGGAGCTTTTTCCAACTTAAAGTGACAATCGAAACAGAATTATTTATATTAAATCAGAGTCGCCACTTGGGATAATTTATGGTATCCCAAGTCACCGGTTTAAAATCCTGAATCGAGGAAGTCGACTCTTATTTACGGTCTGCAAACACAAAAATCCGGGTAAGGAATTCAGTTAACTCGGGAGAAGGTGTTAGGCATTCCCGAGTTCTGTGGTTCTAGCACGGTCGTTTGGATCATACTTGGCTTATTAGGATTGTCTAATTACTCATTTTAGAACCTATGTACTTTTACCTTTTACCACTTTTTAATTAAGAATATTATCTTGAAATGGGTCACGCGTACGTGTACCCATTTGTTTGGCGTGTCAAAATTGTGTCCAAACGGGTTTTTTCCTTAGATCGGTTTTTATCCAAACGGGTTTTTTCGGTAAGGTTTTTAACGAGGCAACAATTATGTGCTACCTGAGGATAATTCAACAGTATCCAAGGCTTCTTTGCAATCAACCTTGAATACTGGGGGGCATCACCCTCGGATGTTATGTGTTCGAGAAATATACCTAGTATCAATGGGTCTCGATAGGAAAATTTTGTAATGGGCCAAACGATCGTATGAACCGTGTCCATATAGATTAGACGAGTTCAACAAAACACGTACGCATGTATAAATTATTCAAAGAAGCATTCTCTTTTCTCGAACATCTCATGTTTCGAAGTAAATTTTCTACTATACGATTCATGTACTTGTGATTATGATATATTGTGCAAAACTAACACTTGTGAAAAATGGCTTAAGGGCCAAGTACAAGCATACCTTGAACACTCGGGGACTGCACACTCGAGCTATCTAGGTTCGAAATTATAAGACCTCAAAGAGGCATCCCTCGATATATAGGCCAAGGCCACCATGCTCGGGGACTAACACTTCGATCAAGTTTGAAGTGTTATCGGGAAATAAGTCCAAGAGACAAACCCGAAGATTACAGCCATATGAAAGGCTACAGCCACATTAAAGGCTACGGCCGTATTAAAGGCTACGGCCAAAATAAAACGGCTCAGAGATGTCCGACACCCGCTATAAACAAAAGACCTTCAAACACTTTGAAAAATCAGTTAAATAAGGATACCCTCAGCAAATCAAATAAAAAAGGGCTTCGATAAAATCAGCCCTCGAATAATTTAAAGGCTTCGATAAATATCAACTTTTGAATAAACCTTAAGGGGTATCAAAATATCTTAACGCAAACACATTAAGGCACAAAATGAAAAATAGGATTCCGATCATCGGTCCCTCGAAAAACCCAATGGGTATAAAAAACTTAAGCTAAGGCATAAGAAATTTTCACTAAGTCTTTTAGCCAAAAAGAGAAAAATAATAGCCATTTTTAGAGGCCAAATTGGCCTGACCTAAAGAGCCTAAGGGCCGATTTAAAGAGCCTAAGGACCGATATAAAATCCTAAGGGACAAAATAAAAGGCCTAAGGTCCAATACAATTAGGGTTCGAGACCTCATCCTCACTCGATTCGAACCTAAGGGTTACGCTATTCCAAGCTCAAACAAATGTCAACTACAACTCAAAGATTCACCTAAATGGTATATAGCGGTAAGATCAAAAAACTTAACAATCATCTGATAAAAACCTACACGTTCACTTTATCCTAAATTCAGGATTCATTCAAACTTGATTGTTTAAGATAACACATCTATCAGTTCGATCGAGCCACCCCCGGGATAAGGTCTCTAATAGATTTCGAATTCAGGGGCTTACCCTCGTATAACCCAAAAACTTAAGGGTCCAAAACTTAAGGATTTACTTTGGTTATGAGTTGAAAATAATAAAATCACAGCAATAAAAGTTTCAACGTTTCCGATAAAGACAAAGAAACATATGAAGGCATCAAAGAAAAAAATTTATGAAGACATCAAAAAGAAATTTTCTATTATGTCAAAAAACATGTACAAGAGGCTAGTCAAAGCCTTACAAAAGAGAAAAGAAAAGAAGTTAGAATTTAACTACGGTCGGGGCTAGTTCCCCCAGGACCATCTTCCTCCCGAGTAGCTTCTCCAGGAGCATTTTCTTCAACGACCTCATCTCCATCTTCTCCACTTTTGGACCCGCCTCGTCTGCCTCAGTGTCATCATCATCATCATCGGAAGAGGCGAGTTGCCTGGCTTTGGTTTAAAGCTCTTTGGCACGAGCAATTTAATTAAAGAGGTCAAAACCTTGAGCATGAATTTCCTCGAGGGTTTACCTCCGGGATTGACACTTTGCCAAATCACTATGCCACTGCTCCTGATCGGAAGCCTCCATTAGCTGAGTTTGGGTAGCTTCAGCATCGGCCTGGTACATGGCAATGGACTTGTCCGCCATGACCTTGGTCTTATCATCCTCCGCCTTTGGCCCTAGCGAGCCTAGCTTCGAGTTCTTCGACCCTCTTGGCCTGGGCCGAACTATTCTCTCTAAGGCCTTGGAGTTGGGCCTTGGCCGAAGATATTTTGGCCAAAGCGGCCTCCCTTTTCGCAGCAAGACGATCCATTCTATCTTTCCACTGATCATAGTCGGCCTTGACCTGATCGACCTCTGCCCGGAGTAGCTTGATTTTCTTCACCTTCTGCTGCAGCTAATATATCGAAGTATTAGCTATCACAGTCGAGTTGATTCCATACTTTATCAGAAGGGTGGTTACCTGCTTGTCTAACTTGGCCTCCACTTCATGAGCCTTGGCTAGATTTGCTTAAAGATTCTTTATGACTCATCCTTTTGGCCACAAAGTATCTTCAGGGCATTTCTCTCTTCCGAGACCTTTTGGAGTTCGGCTTCACTAACAAAGGTCAGTTCAGAATTCGGCAGAGGCCTATATAAAGAAGAATCCACAAGTTAGATTTGTGAAGAAAGAAGCAAAGGAAAGTAACCAAAAAGCAACTGGTACTTACCTTGAAAAAAAGACGTTGGGCTTCTGCCATAAGGATTGGAGCATCAATAATATTAGAGGCGTCATCGACCCCACAAAGCAATCCCAGAAAGGATCACCTATGCTAGAGCCTCCGCTGACCTCAGGGGTCTTCAGCCTTTAGGCATCCCTTATTGCTTCTTCATAAAAGACCGGCATTGAAGGTAGTTGACATATTGCCATGGCTCTGTCCGATCTTCTGAGTTTTAGAACCGACCCCGCCCGGTGTAGAAGTTGATGATCGAGAAATCACCTCGACCTCATGAGACCTGGGGTTCACCCCTGAGTTTTTCTTCAAAGCCTCCTCGACGCAAGGCTCGGTTATAGCAGGTGGGAGCTCGGAATGTGGGGCGACCTCGACGGCCTTCCGAGGGCGGACTATCAACATCGAAGTGTCTTCTTCTTCATCTTGGTCTCTCAACTTTTGGACCGTTTCCGCCTAAAGACCGACCATATTTCTCCTCACCTATTGAGGTTTGGGTTTGGGAACCTCGGATTATGAGAGATCCTTTCTCTTCTTATCCTTTTCAGGCCTCAGAGCCGGGGACTTGGCTTCTACGCCTTCACTTGAGGGCCTCAGAATGGGATGAAAGATTAGTAATGAAGAAAATATGTAATTACTTCGGAATACATAAGAAGAAATCCTTACCATGGTTCTTGGCCTCTCACATGCCCTTGGCCAAATCCTCCACGCTCGTTCAACACGAGTCGAAGTAGAGGCGAGCTTTTGGATCCAGTCTTCAAAATCGGGCACCTCCTGAGGCATCCAAGGGACAGTTGTATGATTAAAGAAAAATGTTAGGCAAAATCAAAAGAAATATGAAGATCGAAAATTAAAATATCATTTACGTTTGAGATTTCATTCCTCAGGGAATGGCATCTTTTCCTTCGGTATTATATCGCAGGTCCTCACCTAGATGAATCGGCTCATCTAGCCTCAACTTTATCCTCGTCGATGCTAGAGAATAGAGTCTTTGTTGCTCGACAGTGAATATTAACTAGCCCTCGGTAGAGTCGAGGCCGGTACAACCGTATAAGATGATCCAGAGTGAACTCTAACCCTTCGGCCTCGTTGGAGAAGAAGCGCAACATTATCACTAAGCGCCAAAGTGAAGAATAGAGCTGACCGAGGGTGACTTCATACCTCCTGCAGAAGTCAAAAATCACCGGGTCGATGGGATACAGTGTGAAGGGGTAAGTGTAAACACTTAAGAACCTGTTCACGTGTGTGGTGATGCTCTCTTCAGGTGAAGAAATGTGCACTACTACCCCCGAACCCCAGTTGCAGTCCGTCTTCATAGCCTCGACATGACCCTCGGTAATCGAGCACATGTACATCAACACGTATTCGCACCGGCCCGACACCGATGAGGGGTTCTCGACTTTAAAGTCAGATTTGAGAACGCATGGGCCAGGAACGTATTCATAGGGGGACGGTTCTACCAGCGTTTTATCACCGGCCGGCCGGAAAGAAGAAGATGAAGCTTTCTCTTTTTGCGGCATAGTCTTGGAGGTCTTCGCCATTTTTAGATTTGTAAAAGGTGGAAAGGTATGAAATTAGTAGCTCCGGTTGAAGCAACGGTGGTGTAACTGGCGCCGACGAGAGAAATATGAGAAGAATTGGGGAGTTAAGAGTTCCTAATCAAAGCAAGGTAAAGTTTGGATCAAGGAAGGAGGTGATATTTATAGGTTTGAGGTGACGGTTCGGTGATACTAGTGGCCGACCGACAATTAACATTCGTTGATGGTTTTTGGGAACTGAACTGAGGGGACGTTTCAGTCGCATCCATCGCTTACGTCACGAAGACGACGTCATGATCGAGGTACAGGGGAATTGAGGCTCAAAACGTTTCATATCATTTCACTCTAAAAAACGCGAGGACTATCGGTATACGGTTAAAATCGACCACGTCCAATTTTATGGGCTTGAGCATCTACCTTGAGATTAAGTCCCGATCAAGGAGACTGAACGATCGATCGGGCAAGATCGACATCGAGTAACGGAACAATGAGATATCCGCAATCGACCACAAATCTCGGCGGGAATCTCGGGATTGACAAAACCCTTAACGGTTATTAATATCAATCATGTATTTTGTTTTTGAAATTAGAGTTATACCTTATTTAGGATTCCTCTACTATATAAAGAGGAACCCTGATCATTTGTAAGATCATATGAACCACATACGCAATTGCTGAGAAATAATAAACACTCAGCTCTTTTACTTGTGTATAATCTCCCACTGTTCTTACTGTTCTTGTTGTTCTTATTGTTCTTGACACTTGATCTCGAGCCTATACCAAACCGAGGTCGATAACTTGCAAACTGCACTGGTTTGATTCATTTTAATCGCGTTATTCATTTATTTATTTAGCCATTTATCAATTGACATTGAATCAGATCACGTATCCTTATAACCACATTACAAGTTTAATTGTTACTCGTATTTCAAGATAAACAGTTCTATAGTGCCACATGTGTTTATAAGAGTTGTACCATAATAGTACATGAACGAGACGCCATAATCGACTTGTAGCATTGATTATGATAGAATTTATAGTAATCATGGGCATAGATCGGCTCTACTCATGTAATGCCAATCTGGATGGTCGAACCAAAGCTGTTAGTTTTGAGTTTTCGAATGAACCGGAAAGGAATATTCCTATATCTATGGGTAGGTTTTTATTCACTATCTTCGGGCAATGAAGATGATCACCAAAAGGTATATCTACCATTTAGTTCGAGTCATGGTTACCGAGATTGTGAATGATTTTCGTAAGTCTTTCTTGACGAGCTTCCCCAATTTCCATCCAACAGAGTGATTGATTTTGGGATTGATATTCTGCCCGAACACGCAATATACTTTCCACCATACAGAATGGCCCCAAGAGAATTAAAGGAATTCAAAATAGTTGAAGGATATTTCGGAGGAGTTTCATAAGACTTAGTGTGTCACTGTGGGGTGCACCAATCCTATTTGTTTGAAGAAAAGATGATTCGTTGAGAATGTATATCGACTATCGGCAACTCAACAAAGTCACGATCAAAAACAAGTATCCATGACACGTTTGTGCTAGTATTTATTGACGACAACCATCTTGTGTGACACAGAACTTTCTCATCTCCACCTCTTCTGTGAGGGCTCTCTCATCATTCCTATTTCACTCTTTCAAACCCAAAACTTCCTCAATACAGTCAAAAATCTGATATCAAATAGTTGAATTCATGAGGATTCCCCTAATTCCTATGCAGGAATTTTTTTATATCTTTCAAGATGTGTTTTTGTTTTGTCAGTTAATATTATGACGGAGAAGAACATGTGTGGAAGTGATGATAAAATGATATTTTACTGTTTGGGTAGTCTTTACTCTTTACTCCGTAGGTTAGCCATGGTAAAAACTTGCCCACATGCAACATTTATATCAAACCAAACAATTTTAAACTTAATAGTTAATAATTGTGCAAATACATCACGGAATCATATCATTAAGTTGGTTTTAATTTTTTTACTCTAGCCATATCTGCCAAATCGACGCCATTCAGAGACTTTTATCATGTTTGTGTTTACCAAGTAGATGTGCTAAATTGGAAAATTTCAAGTAGATTGCGTAGACGTGTGCAAGTAGGAGCATTAACAACAACAACAATCCAGTATAATCCCACTGGTGGGATCTGGGAAGGGTAATGTGTACGCAGACCTTACCCCTACCCTGGGTTAGAGAGGTTGTTTCCGATAGACCCTCGGTATCCTTCCCTCCAAGAACTCATATCCGCAATAATTTGCTTAAAGAATTGGAAAATCTCCAATTCCTAGGTCAGTAAAACAAATCATTTGGAGATCATTCACAAAGTTCCACCACTGCCATGCAACAACCTTAGCAATTTAGTTTATACAAAAGTTAAAAGTAGCTAAGCAAAGGGGCAGCTTATTCTATTTTGGCCTCGTTTTCATCTCTTTTTCGTTTCCCCCCGACCCTCCTCAGTTTTACCAAAGTGTCAAAAACACTTTTCATTGTTGGCCTATTGCCTGGATCAAGATCCAGGCAACAGCAAGTCAGCTTTGAGATTTCTGCTGCAGTTTGATAATCAACCTCTTCGAAGCATTCATGAACCAAAAAATTTCCGCCAGGTTTATCCTCATTTGGGTCAGGAAGATGACAAGAATCAAACTTCGTTTTAGATATTAACTCCATCAGTAGAAGACCAAATATGTAAACATCAGATTTCAATGTCCGCTTACCTGCATTGAACCAGCAAAATAAGAATAGAACTTTTTAGCAAAGAGCAGATAAATTCCACGATATGCATACATAAAAACAACAAATACAATTAAATTTCTCCACATGGGGAAAGCTTAAGAGTCATAGGTTCTTCATACAGATTTCTTTTCCCTAGTTCTTAACAACAACAAAAAACCCAATGTAATCTCACAAGTGGGGCCTGGGAATGGTAGTGTGTACGCAAACCATACACCTACCTTGTGAAGGTAGAGAGGCTTTTACCTAGTTTTTACTTTCAGACAAATACATAAAAATACGAGGACTTGGCATTCTCAGCTGAGTCTTGGCTTAATGCCCACTAATGAACAATGTACAAGAAAAAGGTCCACAACATGATGTTAGTATAGATTTCATCAAGAAAGAAAGGAGGGGGGGGGGGGGAATAGAGAGAGAGAGAGAGAGGATAGAGATGATTTCTTATTTCAGAAATTTCACCATTTTGCCTCCAAATTGACCAACAGGAAACCTGAAATATTGTAGTTATGTAGCCCACAAGATTGCTATATCACATAGGTGGAAGCGAAAACTTCTCTATAAAAATTAGCAATCTTATAAGGAGGGTCCAATTATAAGAATGGACCACTTTAATAGCTGCTCATTCCACCATCAAGGTAGGCAATGGAATGGAAAGACTTTTTTGGAGTGACAATTGGTTAGAACATGGTCCTCTTAGAGAATTATTCCCCATCTGTTCAACATAGCAACATCAAAAGAAGCAAGGTTAGATACAACATGGGGACAGGAAGGATGGAATGTTATTTTCAGGAGGTTTTTTGAATGACTGGGAGCATATGAGAGCTGTGGAGCTCTACAAGACCTTGGACGCTTTTCAAGGTTTCAGTGATTCTGAAGATACACTGATTTGGAACCTCAACAGGGATGGGAACCTCACTGTTAAATATGCTTACTTGGTTTCCTCTAAGTGTTTTAGTTCCATCTTCCTGAGTCGAGAGTCTATCGGAAACAGTCTCTTTGCCCTATCGGGGTAGGGGTAAGGTTTGCGTACACACTACCCTCCCCAGACCCCACTTAGTGGGACTTTTACTGGGTCGTGGTTGTTGTTGGTTGCCTCTAAGTGCAGCAGCAACAACAACAAAAAACCCAAACAGTTTATTTGATTTTTTTAGTGTATATTTCAGTATATAAAATTAATTATTATACATATGTTATATTTCAGTTTATTTGATTAATTTTATATGTATTTCGTTTTAGAAAATTAATTTTATATATATGTGTTATATTTTAGTTTATTTGATTTTTTTTTAATGTGTATTCCCGTTTATAAAATTAATTATTATATATATTATATGTATTTTCAGTTTATTTGATTATGTATTTTCTTATATCTTAATAGGGATTTTAAAATGTCTCAAAGTTCGAAAGAGAAAGACCCGGCCTATTGATATGGCGATAGAGTTAATGAGAAGAATACAAATGTTGTATGCAAGTTTTGTAACAAGATTACAACGGGTGGAATTCATCGCTTTAAATTCCATCTTATTGGTGGCAATAGAAACGTCACAAATTGTCCAAAATGCCCACCAGAGGTGAGGGATGAAATAAAGAATTTTGTTGAGAAGAAGGAGCAAAAAAATCAAATGAGTCATCAACCATTGGTGACCAATCTTGATGATGATGATAATATTGAAGAATTGTCACTTCTAAAAAAACGGGGAAGAGATGCAATCTCTTCAAGCCATGGATCGGCGGGTACGAATAGGAGTAAAGGTCCTATAGATTGCTATTTCCCAAAGAAGCCGGAAGCAAAGAGCGGTGGAAAAGATATACAAAAAATTGCTAAGGACATTTTGAGGGATCGTGCAGTTAGAGCTTTTGCACGATGGGTCTATGATGTTGGGCTCCCCTTCAATTGTGTCAACTATACTGACACTTTTGCAATAATGTCCTTCATGCTCTTAAAATTGGTGGCTCTTTGGTTAAAGTACTTTGTTTGGTGGATGGGGAGCAAAAACCACCAATGGGCTACCTCCATGAAGCTATGAATGGGGCCAAGGAGGCTATTCAAGCATCATTCACTAATGAGCAAAAATATGCAAAGGTCTTTCATATCATTGATGAAAGATGGAGTGAGCAATTTCATAGATCTTTGCATGCAGCTGGACTTATTCTGAACCCGTCACTCTTTTATGATCAGCATGAGAATAATTCATTGGCTAGAGAAGTGTGGACAGGATTCCATGAGGTTGTTATCAAGTTGACCCCATATGAAGACTTGCAAGAAAAGATAGTAGATCAGCTTGCTATTTACAAGGCAGCTGAAGGACTTTTTAAGCTCCGACTTGCTATTAAACAAAGACAAAGTCGCCAGGTGACCATGTGCTTCTATATTTTATAGCTCTAACTTTAATGTATTTTTTATACTTATTAACTCTTGAATATTTTTTGTCACTTCTATAGTTGAGTGGTGGGACCAATATGGTGTAGAGCCTCCGGATTTACAGACTTTCGCCAACAGAGTTCTAAGTTTAACTTGTAGCTCATCCGGATGTGAAAGGAACTAGAGCGTTTTTGAACACACGAGAAATAAAAAGAATTATTTCGTGTTTTGAAATAAAGTAAATTATATCTCATTGTCCCAACTCCTACTAATTAGTTGACACATCTTGTTTGCAGATTCATACAAAGAAGAGGAATCAACTAACCTTGAAGCGCCTCCATAATCTAGTGTTCATAAAATACAATAGAGCATTGAGGCGTCGCTACAACCATCGCAATCTAATTGATCCAATTCTTTTGGACAATATTGATGAGGCTAATGAGTGGCTAACCGGATAACCGGAGTCCCCAAAAATTGTGAAGATGAAGAAGTATTTGAAGGCGACTCTAATTTCAGTTGGGGTGATGTTGCGGTTGCTAGTGGAGTTGGGGAGAATCCTTATGGTTTAAGGGGGAATACTTCAAGTTCAAGCTCGATTAGGAAGGGAAAAAGTGTGGCTACTACAAGTCAATCTCTATCCCTAATTGATAAAGATGAAAGTGATCATGAAGAGGAAGAGGAAGGGGAAGAAGAAGATGACGAGCAATATGAAGATAACAGAGGAATTCAAGATTTTGACAATCTTGAATAAGAACAAGAAGAGTAGAAGAATAAGATGTTTATTCTAGTAATTTAGTAGCTTTGATTTTGCTTGTCCTATGGTTTGTGGAGGATTTGGTGGTACCTAGTACCTACTTTTGAGTTTTTAAATTGAATTTTTTGATTATTTATAATTTTATATTGTGCCTTTGCAAGGTTTACATTATGTTTTTTTAAGAATCACGCTTCACTTTAATAAAGCATGCACTTCGCTTTTGAAGCGAGGCGAGCCCCTATCGCTTTTTTGCACTTCTCGCTCTTAAAAACACTGTGTTGGACAATCTGGACGGAGAGAAATTCAAGAATTTTTGAAGACAGAAGCAAAAACTCCTTACAGAATGTTAAAGTGAATTGTTTCCTTTTGTTTCATTTCTGGTGTAAACAAAGCTTTGTAGAGGAGGCAGAATCATTAGTAGATTTGATAGGTGCTATGTAACCTTAGGTTAACATAGCTGGGGTATGCTCTTTTTGTAAATATAGCTTGGCACTACTTTTGTGCTGTTTTTTGGTCTAACTAATATATTTAACCAAGTTACCATTCACAAAAAGAAGAATGGACCAAAATGTTGATTTCTCAAGAAAAATAGTATTTTATGGCATCGGGAACTAAGAAATGCAAGAAAGCAGATTTCAAGGATGTGAACCGCGGTTACAAGTACTCCTCCCCGACTAAAGTTACAGATATATTTCACATGTATGCTCTCGCTTTCATTACACTGTCTTAGGTTTCAGCTTTAGTTATTTTGGTCTTGTGTCACAGTTCCACTTAGAGATTGTCTTGTCTGACAACTAAGCCTAACTAGCTCTTAATGAGATATTTAGGAGAAAGGAAAAAGGGAAAAGTGCAAAGAAATAGAAATAGAAAAAAAAAGTAGTGGGCTTTAATATGGATCTGGAACTCAAATAACACAGTAGATGAATCATTGTGTATCATGCATCAACAGACAATTATAGAAAAATCTTTGTCTATAACATGAAACATCAGATATGATGAAGTCTGAGTAAACATGCCTTTTGAAATAATCTCTGGAGTACCCCTGCCAACAAGATACTTTAAAGCAATTTCAGAATCCTCGTTGACAACTGTGTCAATGTTACCAAAGTCAAACACTTTAATACTCACTTCCTGCAAGCCAAAGCAATGTAGTAACGCGTTAAGAATCTCCAGATTTCTATAGGAAATTTTAAAGTCAAGAAGACAATGAAGGGCTTAAACTCAACCTTATCAATCATAATGCATGAAGCAGTGACACTACCAACTGCAATCTTCTTTTTATGCAACCATGTCAAGAGGTCTGCAAGTTGAGTTGCCACATTTATCCGCTTTTCCCATCCAAAGTCATCTGACGAACAAGAAAAAGAGATGAAGAATATGCAAAAGCACGCAAAATTCACACTAAACAGCCATTCAACATAATACTTGAGGTAAGTAAAATACCAGCCAGAAGCACATCAGACAAAACCGTGGTAAATTCTTCATCATAGACAGCTGCAAGTCTCTTCTCGCAACAGTACCTAGACAACTTCACCAAATATTGATGTGCATTTGCTGTTTCATATAACTCCATCTCATCCTACAGAAAACCCTCGACATCATTCACTCAACCCAATACAATAGACAAGAAAATCAAATTAAAATGTATCTACACATACACAAAATTGAAATGGACGATGAACATGTATTAAATGCGCAGGAAGGTGAAGATCCCATGTTTTAACAATCACTGATCGTTTTACAGATCCTTCAGTAATGGTTCCACGGAACAATCTGCCTGACTGGGTCATCTGAATCAAGTTCTCGGTTTTGAAGTCAGTAATCTTTTCTAACTCGGAGTAGCTGCAAGGCTTCACGACACCATCTATCACCGGCAGAATTGGGAACTTATAGCTGCACTTGACAACCAGAGAAGACAGTCAGAGAAGAAACACTAACACCGTGAACGTGTAGCTTTGAGAAGTGCAGCCAAATGAAATGGACATTTTCAGGTCAAAGAGAAAGCTGGAGTAAGTAACCATTGGTCTTAGATAATAGAAAGGGTGGTTCTCGTCAGTCTTTGTATCTATTTAATTGCATCAGTAGGTGTGAAGGGTTTTGCAAAAAGAGATAAGGAAGAACTATTTGAAGCTTGCAAAGGTTATTCCGTGAGTTTTAAACCAAAATCATTCCTATTATTTTAGTCAAACTTCCACTACGTCCTAATATTTCAGTTAACTGAAAAATCCTTAAGTGTTCCAAAGTTGACCAAAAACATCCCTCTCTTGAAATTTTCATCCATTTCTAACGGCTGTTTTGTTTCTCATGTGACCCCCTCCTTTTTTCCCCCTTCTCCCACAGTTTCTGAAAGAACAAAACCGTGATGTGCAAACCTTAACCCCCAGTCTCTCTTATCTACGTCTCATTTCACTCTATCATCTTTCCTTTTTCTTTGTGTACTTGCAGGCTATTTGAATATCATATTCTCCATTTTAATTTTTTCTCTATTCTCTTATAGCAGTTTTGACCATCTTATTATTTGAATCACGCACTACTTCTGCTTATTAGGCCAGCTTGTTTTTTAAATTGGTGCTTAATATACTTACCACTGCAGGAATAAAAAGTAATCTGTAGCTTGCATGAAGACCAGCTTATATATTGGGTTTAGGATTTCTCGATAACGTAATCTGTGTTGACATCCAATTTTGTACTTTACTTACAAATACCTTATAGTCCACCTTCTTTTTTTGAGAAGGAAGCTACTTCACTTCTTTTCTTACCTTTGAATTCAGTTCTTTATGTTCATGGTAGTCCTTTTGATCTCATCTCCTTTTATTACGAGGAACTATTTCTTACTCTCAATCACTTCCAACCGTCACAATGGACAACAGATCTAAAAACATGGCAACTGGGGCAAGGTTTGCGTACACAATACCCTTCCATGCCTCACTTGTGGGAATACACTGGTATATTATTAATGTTGAATAATTATAAGTACAATTATACGGATAATTAAAAGAATAATTATACGAACAAATGAATTAAAAGATAATAATTCATAGAGGTAAAAGTCACGTGCATTCAAAACCATCTTAAACTTTGATTCAGATGCAAAGATGCAGTTATAAGCTCCTAGTTTTCTCAAACTAAATAAGTAGTCGCTCTATTCCAACTTATGTGACATAGTTTAACTGAACATGGAATTTAAGAAACAAAGACTTTTGAATTTTTTGGGTCTTAAATTTTACATAACATTCGTGAAGTTCAAAGTTGGGTTTATTTCAAATATAGAAATGTATCATTCTTTTGGGAAGAAACTAACAAGAAAAGAGTGTCACGCAAACAAGAATGAGGGAGTACCGTATTTTCTATAGCTAACCATTATCACTTTGTTAACAATAATATTTGCTTTTAGTCAAAGCAAGACGAAACTCTCGGCCTGCACTACAGCAAAGGTGCCTTTAACAACAACAACAACAACCCAGCATAATGCCACTTAGTGGGGTCTGGGGAGGATAGTGGTACGCAAAACTTACCCCTACCCTGGGTAGAGAGGCAGGTTGTTTCCAAATAGACCCCGGCATACTCGAACTCACAAACTCTTGGTTGGAAGTGAAGCTGCTTACCATCATAGCAACCCCTCTTGTCACAAGATAAAACGAAATAAGCACAGTGAGAGAGGCGAGCAGAACATAATATCGCCCATATACCAATAGCGATTACTTAAACTCAATCAAAAGGAACTATCACCAGCGCAATGGAATTACAAAATACAGCAAGAGAGAGAGAGAGGAGAGAAAAAACCTAGAGTACTGCTGGCATAATACACGAAAATTCTGTCGTCGATGGTGATTTACTTCTGGGGTAGAATAAGGGTTAGCCCAATCTGGAGACTCATACTCGTTGAAAGGTTGGTAAAAATAAGGACTGTAACAACATTGTTTCATTTGTCCACTGATGTGTAGTTGGAGGCTGATTTCTCCAAGTCTTTGTTGACTCTCCTTACTTTCATTCTGAAATTTTCTGGCATTTCTTTCGCTCCATACATGATAAACTGTTGCAGCAAATAAACATGTCAGTACTTGTGCTTTAGCTCTGCTTCCTCTACACCTCTATTAATCTTATTAAATTATAGTTTAATATATTATATTATTAAAATTAATATTAATTATTATTTTATTATTTAATATAGTATAAAAAATATAGTAAAATCTATACAAAACGAGAACCAAAAGGAAACTAGGGTCCCTTCTTCCCGTGGGACTGAAAGACTTTTAACATTTCCTAAATTTTTGTGGAGCAAAAAAGAAATATAGCAAGTATTTGTTATGAAATAAAAGAAATATGAAAAAATAATGTAATTAACTAGAACTTAACATTGAAGAAAATCTTCTATCTACTATTTTTAGTCGCATCAATTAGTATAAAACATATAAAAAATAAAAAATTATTAAAAAATCGTAATTGATGGTATACTAAATTCGGTATTTGTTCAAATTATCAAAATGAATGTTATTTCATTGATACAATAGTTAAATTCAATATATTTGAAACATATAAAGATGATGAATTCAATTTAATAAGCCATATAGTATTTGGAGTTACAATTTTATTATTATTATTATTATTATTATTGTTGTTGTTGTTATTGTTATTGTTATATAAGATACAAAATATGTTATATTATTATCTATCACCTAACATCTCTTTAGTAATATATTATATTCAAAATATCATAATATAAGAAAATAATAAATTATTAATTAATTATAAATTTGGACAAACACATCTTTTTACACAACTAAGCGCAGAGTCTTTCGGTTGGTATAAATGAAGTATAGAGAGTTTAGGTTAATCATCGTGCGAGAAATAAATCGATTTTCTATTTTTCTAGAGAATACATATGATATAATCTAATTTTAGTTTATCAAGATTCTAATATATAGATAAATGAGGTTAAGCTACATTGATAACAAAAGATATAAAAAGTTTAAAAATGTCATCTGCTCTTCTTTTTCTGTCACGACCCAATCGGTCACTATGAGTTCCAACACATCGTCCAGACGATTTGAGGCTTTGAGTAGCTTCACTCTATGTATCATGACTTGCACATGTGGTAGATTTTGAATTTTGAGGAGTTCGAAGTTGATTTGGAAGAATAATTCCACTACTAAAAACAACTGATTTGCGACCGAAAAAATTAGTCGGAAATTTCTGACTGATTTGGTCGAAATTTTCAAAAATAATATTTTTTATATTTTTTAAATTTTTTCGACTATTTTTCCGATAACATTGGTAGCAATGTTTGGCACAAAAATCCGGAATAAAAATTGCGACAGATTTAGTAGGAAATTAAAAGTCAAACAATTTTATTTGACCATTTGCGTCCGTTTTGGTCACAAAATTTTTTAAACTTCGGTCAATTATTTTTTAAAGTTGCGACTGAAACGATCGCTAGTTTTGCGACGGATTTAATCGCAAATCCTTTTTAAAACCCCAGCCCCGCCCCCATTTCTTTCTTCTTCTATTTTCTTTCTTTCTTCTCTCCTGAAACAGCCTCCAAAACAGGCCCAAACCAGTCCCGAAAACAGTCCCGAAAATCAGATCTAGAATACCTTGAAATCCAGCTCTGTTTCACCACAAAATTGCAGCAATTTCCATCTTCACTCACTGCCAATGCTCTCTTGAGTTGAGAAAGTCCATCGAGGCCGTCGAGGTTTGAGTCTCGTCAGTCGAGGTCCGCGTTCATCGAGGTCCTGTCTCGGTCTTATTTGCTTTGGAATTTCCTTGTTGTAAAACTCAAAAGATGAGGTTCAATACAAAGGTCCAGTTCTCTTAACTCTTTGTCAATTCTATTTACTGTTTTATAACCTTGATATGGATCACTTATTATATGATTCTATTGGATATTTAAACATTTGATGAAGCTTTCTCATAACATGCTTAAGTGATTTTGGGATAAATATTAAAATTGAAAAATAGATTCTTACTAATAGTTACATGTAGTGCCATGTGTGAGCTTTTGAAGGTTTGTTATGGATCCTTATTTTCTTACTTGGTACAATCTTATGGAATTTGTCATTCATTACCGTTTGGGTCTTAGTTAACTAATATTGAGTTTGATGAGCTTTAATTTCGTGGGTAAAAATCTGAAGTTGCAAGGCTAGTGTTTTGTTTGGGTTGGTTTTGAAGTTTATCTAGCTTATTGGGCATGTTCATTTTAGCACTTTTGTTTATTTGAGTTGGCTAATACCTAGTAATTCCAAATAGGCCGAGCCCATTCAAATTTGGCGTTAATTCCGCCTCATTATCTGTCCTCACATAATTCATAATTTAGTGTTAATTAGAATAAGTTCAAAGATTCAGTTGTAAGTAATTCAAAGCAATATGTGAATGATTCTTGTTGCTAAATCATACATCCTTTTCCACAAATTAATGTCCATAAACCCTCGGCCTTACAATAATCTCAAAATTTAGGAAAAATAATGAAGTGCGTAGTTGTTTTAGGCATGTTATTTAAATTAATTTCCTTAAACTCGGGTGTGCATTTATGTGACCCAAATCCAAATCTCACAATGTTAGATAAAATATATCGAGGACCGCGAGTGCATTTATGTGACGTGGTTCAAGACGTGTTTTAGATGACGTTGAATCTTTCTTAAAAATCATTAATCAAAAGTGGTTCTAAAGTTAAATGCACATAGGTTTAAAAGTGTTTTTAAAATCAGATAATTAGGCCAATAATAACAGTTGAGTGACCGTGCTAAAACCACGGAACTCGGGAATGCCTAACACTTTTTCCAGGGTTAACAGAATTCCTTACCCGGATTTTTGTGTTCGCGGACTGAAAAACAGAGTCAATCTTTCCTCGATTTGGGATTCTAAATCGGTGACTTGGGACACCATAAATTATCCCAAGTGACGACTCTGAATTTTTAAATGAAATAATCCTGTTTTGATTGTCACTTTAATTGGAAAAACTCCCTTGTACTACCTTCGTGTAGGTAAAAAGGAGGTGTGACAGCTCTGGCGACTCTGCTGGGGACAAAGAACCCAGAATCTCTGGTTCAGGGTTCAAGAATTCGAGCTTAGAATAATTGTTATATTTGGCTTTTATTTATTATCTGGTTTTAATTACATGTTTAGGCCTAATGTGCTAAATGTTGCTTTTTACCGCTTTGATATTACCTGAACTGTATATAAACTGCTACGAAACCTTTCTCTTCTCATCTTTGGGGATGTGCACGCTGACGTGACTCCTATTCTGTTAGTGTCATACCTTAAATAAGGAAGAGGCTCGGACAAGTTACAAAGCCGGATGGCCTTTTGGTTCCCGGTACGTAGCCCCCCCTCGACTCGAGTTGGCCGCTTGGGTACACAAGTCTAGAACAACATACCCAGGTTTTGAACTTAGAATAACTCAGCCTCATGCCGGATTCCTAGTAGGAACGCTTGATTGCATCACGTGCATTTGACTTTGGGAACTCAACATAGGGGTTGGGTCCGTCTAGGACAGGTATACCTAAAAATAAAAGACCATCCTGATGCATCCTATGTGCTACACGTTGCATTTCTTCAAGGGTAAAAGGATCATTTGGCGGACCAATGATAGCTGAGGGCAAATGAAAAAAAGAGAAAAAAAAGGAAAAAAAGAGAGGGTGAAGTGTGAGGATAAAGCGAGTAGGGCCCAATTATGTTTTCTACCACATTTTTGTTAAGAAAAAAGAGCCTGAAAAAATGATTTGCACATTTTCATCATTTTTCGAAAATCATAAACAAGAGGAAAAAGAAAATACAAAAAGATTTTACATGTTTCATCTTTTTTTTTTAAAAAGAAGACAAAAAAATGTTCTCTAAAATTAGTTGTTTTTTAATTCTTGCCCGTATCCAATTTGTCCGAACTACGCATATCTGATTCTCGTCTTTTGGGGCGTAATACGTAGGTAACCCACATAGGGTCCGGTCTTCCTAGTGAGTTTAGGTTCTTGGTTTCGCGGCGTCCTAGCCAAATCTTGCATTTTTAGCCACTTTTAGCCACATAGGTTAATTTAAGAAAAATAGTCACAATCATGTCTTGCATGCGTCCAACAGGAAAGGTTATTATCTCACATAGTGTTTTAGGTCTTTAATTTTATTGGTCTAATTTTCTCATACAGGTGTGGATTTACTTATCGGAGTTTGAGCATGACAGAGCCCCACGACCATCTAGTCAGGATCGCTCATCTAGGAGTGGATTAAAAGGAGATTTTCTTTTCTTTTTTATGCTTTGAGTATGTTGTTCTTTTTTATGTCGTCTTTTAACTTCTAGCTTTGTACAGTAATGTCGAGTCTCTTGGTATTGTGTTTCCTCTTTTGTATTGAAAAAAATATGTGTAATAAGTCAAAATTCAAAAAAAGATTTTGCGTTTTTATGTTTTCTTTAGAATACTAACTCTAGAAGTTCAAAAAAAATCTTTTGTGGTTTCCTTAGGAAATTAATGTCTAGAACTCAAATAAAAATTGCTTTTATATTTCCCTTAGTATGTTAAGACTAAAAATTCAAAAAAAAAAAAAGAGAGAGAGTTTCCTTTTAGTACCTTTTTAAGAGTTTTCTTTAATGTATTAATCTCAAAAATCCAAAAAGATTTTCTTTTGAGGTTCTTCTTTGGGAAATTAATGAAAAATGAAAAAAATATTCTTTTATTTTCCCAAGAACTTTAGGACATTGTGCATAGAAGAAGAAAAACATACTTTATCTTTATCTTTAAAGTTTCTTTCTTAGGTAATCAAAAACCGAAATCAAAAAAAAAATTATTTTGTTCATTTCTCGTTTCGAAGTCTTTCTTCAGGGATATCAAATGAAAATTCAAAATATTTTTCTTTGGCTTATTGTTTGGACTTCATTTCAGAAAAAAAGAATCAAAGAATATTCTTCTCTTGCAGGATTTTTCCTTAATAATTCCCCATAGAATGTTTGTTTCAAATATATATATATATATATATATATGCTCGTTAAGCTTGAGTTTATGATAGGTTATAGAACATGGAGTCTAGAAAATGCAAAAAAAGATTTGCTTCTTTTATTTCTCTTTTCTCATCAGAGTAGTCACTAAAAAAAAAAAAAAAAGAACGTCAGTTTGTTTCCTTTATTCCTGATCTTCCAGAACTACGCAAATATCTGATTCATGCGGGGTCATGATACGTAGGCAACCTACATAGGGTTCGATCGAATCATTTTTTTTATTATTATTAAAAGAAAGGAAAAAGAAAAAAAGAAGAAGAAAAAGATGGTGAAATTATGTGAGGTAAGAAATGAGAGGAAAGAAAAGAGCGATAATCAGAAAGAAAAAAGGGGAAAGAAAGCGAGCTAGCTAAGAAGTGCGAGGAAAGAAAAGAAAAGAGAAGATTCAAATGGACAAACTGGGATAATGTCAAGTGACCTTATGACCCTCGAAGTCATTCTAGAACCATTAGTTGTTGCTAGGTGCATTGCACGCAATGTGATATTTTTGTTATTGAAGGCCCTAACACTAACGGGATACCCCCCATTTTGTTCCTTTTGATATCTTCATAGCAGAAAGGTGGTTGTTTTATGGTTCTCGAAGTAGTAACTCCTCTCTACAACATAAAGTCAAAAGGCAATGGCGGACAACAACAAGATTGGGTTGGTTGATACCGGTGCCCGAAAGCAGTTGGTTGAACAGGATACTAGTTTGGCTGATGAGGTAAGGATGTTAAGACAACACATGACGGACATATATCAGGCCTGGATGACTGGGAAGGCACCACCCTCGCCACCACCTAGCTTCTTAGATGCTACCCTTACCCAAACTCCGGTCGTAGTGCCAGATGATCCCCCATACTCTCCCGATCCACCCGTTTATCACAACTTTCCCAATCGTCCTAGTAGCTCCATCACTCATTCTCCAATTACCTCTCCCCAAAATTTCCCTCCTGTCATATCCACTATTCCCAATAATGAATATCCACTCAAAGCTCATGATGCCCAATACTACCCCGCAGAGGTTGCCCACAAGGTTCCTGACTCATACAAAAAGAGCCCTCAGGATGAGCTTCATGCTGAACATGAAAAAGTCACGGGAAAAGAAGGGCGAGACGAGATATCCAGGAAGCTGAAAAGCATAGAACAGTCCTTAAAAAACATGCAAGGTATGAGAGACCAGGTTAACATATCTTACAAAGAGTTGTGTATGTTCCCTGACGTTCGCCTGCCCGCAGGGTTAAAGTGCCAAAGTTTAACTTGTATGATAGGTGTGGAGATCCGGTAGCCCATTTGAGGGATTATTGCAGTGAAATGAGAAGTGTTGGCGAGAAAGATGATTTGTTGATGGCGTATTTCAGTGAGAGCTTGACTGGGGCATCTTTGGAATGGCATAATCGTCAAGATGTCGGTAAGTGGCATACATTGGGCGACATGGCTCAAGATTTTGTGCGATACTTTCAGTACAATATAGACATTGTCCCAGACCGTTCCTCCCTATCTCATATGTAAAATAAACCCAAGGAAAGTTTTAGGAATTTTTGGCTCAGATGGAACGAACAAGTTGCTCGGGATAGTCCTCCCATTGATAGAAAAGATGTTATTGAGCCCCGCCGACGACATGGTCTAGTGGTCATTCTTGCTAAACGCTTTCAGCCTCAATATTGACCCCGTGGACATCCTTGTAATCCTCTCCACTGCTACTTCTCTCCACAGAACCCCCAAAATCATACATCACTTCCCCGATACCCCTTCCACAATGCACCACCATATGCTCCACATCCCCGAGGCCCGCGATGGCCCGCGCCACCTCCACAAATGTCTCACCCGCCCCTCAGTCATATCAACCACCTGCCCGTAAAAGGTTCCAACTAAGGCTAGAGTATAAAATGAAAAGACTACTGAAAAAAGAAAATGCTTCCACGCCCATCGGAGAATCCTATACAAGCTTGTTTGAAAAGTTAAAGCACTTTGTCCTGATTGAGCCACTCCTCGGCTATACTCCAGACCCATATGCAAAAGGCTTTGATCCTGCTGTACGATGCAAGTACCACTCTAATGTCCAAGGGCATAGTATTGAAGATTGTCGATCTTTGAAAAGGGAAATAGAAAGAATGATTCAAGAAGGGGTAATTGTGATCAATGACAATGACAAGGAGCATGTGAATCCTCTTGGGAACTTGTTGACTAAAGTTGATAATGTTGAAGTTGGTAATGGTCTTGGTGATATCGATGCGGAACTCAGTGGCTAAGATGCCGAGCTTGGTAATTGGAAAAACGATCCTTTCTTGGCTAGCCAGGGAGGAGTCTTGGTGGTTTATTTTGTTGTCATTTCTGTTACCCGGGTGATTTTAGGGTTGTAATCCAGATATTGTCTTGTGACTCAAACCCTTTTATCCCTTTATTTTGCCTGGTTTGTTTAGTCGTAGTAACTCGTTAGGTGTTGTCTAGGTTTGTTCCAGGGTTGTAACCCCAGTTTAGTTTGCTTGTTTTGTTGTTCGAACCATTTCACCGTTTGTCTAATGCAATTTCTTGTCTTCTTTTATTGCTAGTCATTTTTTGTTTAGTTCTTTTCTCCTTTTTAGTTCCTTTCCTGCTGGCTCTAGTGACATGACACGCACGCATAATTCTAGGTTTGGTCTCAATAGTTAGTTTAATCATGGAGCAATGAAATAATTTTGAAGATGATAGGGACATTTGAGGGAAATAAGTACAGATTTAGACATTTTGAGATCATTTGAAGCCCGAACTGGGTGAAACTGGGGTAGATAATTTGGGAAGTTAATAGGATGACAAGAATTCGTTAAAGGCAAGTGCATTCCGGACGATTTGAAGCAAGCAACTTTGAGTTCAAGTGCATCTCAAGTTACAAGATAAAGTCAAGGAAGTTCTCTCCGAATTGACGGAGGATATCCATTGTGAAGAGGGAATTACCCAACGAGGGTTCTGTACTTGACAAGGAGTTAAAGAACAATGGAAGGCATATCAGTGATATCAATGTCGAAGTCGCAAAAGAAATATTATGCATGATTTTCAATTTTCATTTCAAGTTGCTTGTGTTGTACTTGACATTTTCAGGGATTGGGAGGCCCTCTTTCAGCTACCCAAACACTTATACCATTTGATACCCTTTTGAGCATGTACTAATTTCTTTGACCTCCCCTCTTTTGGAATCAAGTTAGAGTCAAAAAAAGGAGAGAAAGTTCATGTCCCCATAGGTTTATTTTAGAAAGTTCATTCCAAAAGGAAAATTCAAAAAAAGAAGAAGAGAAAATAGAGACAATAAAAAAGAAGGGAAAAAAAGAGAAAAGGAAGGAAAAGAAAAAGGAAAAAAAAGAGAAAAAAAGAAAATAGTAACAAAAAGTAGTGTTGTAAACTACGTTTGACCTGATTCTTGTCACCACAAGATACGTAGACAGCCTCACAGTTCGGTCATGCCAAATAAAATATTTCATAATCCCATGAAATCGAGAGTGGGAAATTCAAAAAAAAAGGAAAAATAAATTCAAATTGCCCCGTTTTAGAAATTGGGGCAAAGTTTTTAGAATGGATTCCAAAAGTAGTAAATAAATTAACCCCGTTGTCTTAGTTATTTTTGAGCCTTTATGATATTCTTTCTTTCTAACCCTGTCCAAAGCCACATTATAGTCCGAAAGACCTCCCGGATAATCTTTGGGAGTGCTGAGTTTAGACATGCCAGGAGCATATGATGTTTTTACTCTGTTCAATGCCTTGTCATCTACAGAATCAGAGGAAATAAGAAGAAAAGAACAAAATGAGAGAGTCTTATTGGTGAAAACCTTCACAGGCACCATGAGGCGATGGTGAGTTGAGAAAAAGAACAAAATGAGAGAGGCTTGATAGAGAAAACCCTTCGGGCACCACAAGTCGAATAAGGATCGTGAATCAGATTGGATAATCGGAGCATTGAAGCCTAGTTTCACGTTTTAGAGGTACAACAAGAGTTGAACATCAGACTTGTTTGACATATTAGGCCACTTAATCCACATGTGCATGTCATGGTCATTAGAGTTGGCATCCACATCTGATAGGTTTCTACTTTGTAGTTTTCTTATTAGGAATCATCTATTTCCATTGTCCTTTACTCTGTTCCTTTTGTCTTGTTTAATTCCTTTTCCTGAGTCTGTTTGATCAGAACAAGTGAGAAATGACTTCAAAATTTGCCACAAGCTTTTCAATTGCACAAAATAGGATCTAGCTAGCACATCAAAGTGTCATAAGTTAGGAAAGAACTACAAGCGCACTGAGTTGTTAACAATTAACATGATTTGGGATTCATGTGAGACACAAAAGTTTGGTAAATGTCAGTTCGTGAGTAATGCAACAGATATAGGGTATTGGGTCTGAACTGAGAAGAGGTATTTTCTGTGATAATGGTGACAGAGAAAGTGGTTAGTCAATAAACAAGAAAGGTCTTCGAGTGAAAATCAAAGTTATCATGGGAAGTGAAGGAGCAATCGCCCTCAAAGTCAAGGCCACAAACCAACCACTATATTTTTAAACTGACAAGATTTTTCTTTGATTTCAAATAGGGGAAGAAAATTTTATTTGTTTCGGAGAAACACTCCATAAGGAAAAGCAAGCAACAGATAGGTTTGACCGTAAATTCTCAGGACCCTCCTGAAAAGTGGGACCTAGTTTAAAATTCAAAACAATCATGAGTAGCAAAATCTAGCATAAATGTACCCCAAAGGAATATAAATTGGCTTCAAAGTTTTCATGCTTGAGATAGGATTCAATTAAGAGCTTTCAGGACCCTCCTAAATAATGGGACTTAGCATTAAGATTTCCATTAGATAACAAGATTTAGCATAAGTTCTGTTGTAGGGTAGTATAATTCAGCCGTAAAAGTTGTCACTCTTAAGATAAGACTTGATTTTTTATTTTCAGGACCCTTCTAGATAATGGGATGTAGTTTTAAGACCCTCTTAGATAACAAGGTTTAGTGGGAGTCATACCTTTAGAAGATATAATTTAGATGTAAAGTTGTCATTTAACTAGGAGTTTTCAGGACCCTCCTGGATAATGGGGTTTAGCTTTCAAATTTATAGAGATATTTGGTGACATGATTCAGTTAACACTCATAGATGCGCCCAGCACCAAACTGGGGCAGGAAAATTTCTTTTGTTTTGTTTGTTTTGTTGTAATCAGATTCAAAGGCAGCAGTTTCAGGGAATACAGTTCAAGTTTCGGCAATCAGGCGCCCACCTGGAGAGTAAGAGAATACAGTTGAAGTTTTGACAATCAGGCGCCCATCTGGAGAGCAAGGGAAAACAGTTCAAGTTTTGGCAATTAGGCTCCCACCTGGAGAGCAAGGGAATACAGTTAAAGTTTTGGCAATCAGGCGCTCACCTAGAGAGTAAGGGAATACAGTTCAAGTTTTGGCAATCAAGCTCCCAC
This sequence comes from Nicotiana sylvestris, assembly GCF_000393655.2. Classification (NCBI taxonomy): domain Eukaryota; kingdom Viridiplantae; phylum Streptophyta; class Magnoliopsida; order Solanales; family Solanaceae; genus Nicotiana; species Nicotiana sylvestris. The sequence continues at coordinate 5,357,027 of NC_091067.1, read as the reverse complement.
CTGGAGAGCAAGGGAATACAGTTCAAGTTTTGTAAATCAGGCGCCCACCTGGAGAGCAAAGGAATACAGTTCAAGTTTCGGAAATCAGGCGCCCACCTGAAGAGTAAGGGAATATAGTTGAAGTTATAGCAATCAGGCGCCCACCTAGAGAGCAAGGGAATACAGTTCAATTTTCGGCAAACAGGCGCCCACCTGGAGAGTAAGGGAATACAGTTCAAGTTTCGGCAATCAGGCACCTACCTGGAGAGCAAGGTAATACAGTTAAGGTTTTGGTAATCAGGTGCCCATCTAGAAATCAAGGGAATGCATTTCAAGTGTTGTAATCAGGCGCCCACCTAGAGAGCCAGGGAATACAGTTAAAGTTTTGGCAATCAGGCGCCCACCTGGAGAGCAAGGGAGAACAACACCAGTTTTAAGGAAGGGAAACAATTTAAGTGTTGGAAATTAGGATCCCACCTGGAGAACAAAGGAAAACAGCGAGGTTCAAAGGAGTTCAGCAATCAAGAGCCTACCTGAAGAACAAAGGGAAGTAGTTCAAGTTTCGAGGAAAAGCAGAGCAAGTGTTGGTAATCAGGAGCCCACCTAGAGAACGAAGGGAAGCAGCAATGTTCAAAGGAAGATAGCAATCAGGAGCCTGCCTGGAGAACAAAGGGAAGCAACAAGGTTTAAAGGAAGTTCGGCAATCAGGAGCCCACTTGGAGAATAAAGGGAGAACACAACAAGTTTCGCAGGAAAGGAAGATAATTCAAATGCTTGAAATTAGGAGCCCACCAGGAGAACAAAGGGAAGGAAACAGTGGTCAAAGGAAGACGGTTCAAGTTCATCAATCATGCGCCTACCTGGAGAATAAGAGAATTCACTTCAAAATACTATTCAAGTTAGCAACAAAAGAAGCTCGCAGCAAGAATGCGAGTCAACAGTCCGAGGTGATCAACAGAAGTTAGTCATAATAAAGAAAAAAAGAGAAAGGCAAGAAGTGAATCCAAATGCAGAAGTTGATGAAAGATGTGGGCTGCTCAAGACATGGTTGAAGTCACAAGCATAGTATGTCTGGTTTTGGTCTGAAAAGTTGAAGAAGAATGAACTAGCACCTGCAACTAGCAAGCGTTAAGGTTCAAATCTAAAATTTGCATGAAGAACCACTCAAGACTTAAGATCAAGCTTCAGAAGACTTATAGATGGGAATCTTGTAACTCATAGTTGACAGGCTTAGCTAGTCTTTTTTATGTTTTGATTTTTGATGTAACATCAGGATCGCGGACTGGAACCTCGGCGGAACGGCACCTCGACTGGCTCTCCACCTCGGCATACTCCATCATCTCACTCACTTCTGAACTACACATGGCCTGATTCCTTTATAGCTAAGGATATGTAGGCAGCTCATATACAAGGGCTCGGTCACATTCCCTTTTCTCTTAGTTTTAGTCTCTCCAAATAAGGGTCGGGTCAAAAAAGCTGTCTAGTCATTCTTTGTCTGAAAATACTTCGTGTTTCCAGTGAAAGAGGGGCAGTTGTAGACATGTGATTTTTGACCCTCCCTAAGATTTTTCATGTTTTAGCACGTAAATATTTAATTTAGGCCTAATATAGCTATTTCAACTCATTTTTACTCTTTTACTTTATTTTATTACAAGAAAATAAAAATTACAAAAAATAGTTTCATTAATGTGTTGTAGTCATTTTTAATCTTGAAAAAATACCAAAAAAATAGCATCGTTTTAACAGTCAATCTTATTTTAACAGTTATTTTACTTAGGTATGACTAATTAATAAATGAGGTCGTATTTTAGTCTTGTTCGCGGAGAAAGAGTAAAACCTGGGCTTGAGCAACCCATTTTTAGGCCTAATTTTGGACCTAACCCATAATTCTCAAGCCCATAATTCCTAGACTCATACCCCTTAATCTAAAAAACCCTACAAATACCCTAGACTCTAGCACGCTAGACCTACACCAAGAGACCCCCGCCGTTCTTCTTCATTTTGGCAACCTAAGAACACCCACTAAAACCCCACAAAAATTTATTAACATAAGGCGAGTGTTGCTGCAAAGGTTATACAACTTTTTCGTTTCTTCTTTGCATAAGGATTTGGATTCAACTTTCTTCTTCAAAATAACAACAGAACGAAAAAAAATTAAAACCAACAGCCTTTCTCCTCCATCCAAGAACCCATGTCTTCCTCCATTGAAATACATCAAATTACCTCCAAAATCAACTCCTAAAACTCCATCGAAAGCCATGAAAATCATCACTTAAACTTAGCTAAAGAAAAATGCAGCAACACATCCATTAAACAGCCATGAAAAACATCCGAAATTGACCCAAAAACGTCACTCAAAACCCACCCAAAAAACACAGCAAAAAACAGCCCCCAAACCTACGAAAATCTGTTGGAAAAACAATCGCAAATCCACCAAAATCAGCTCCAAAAAATGATGCCAAAACCCAGCTGAAACAACCTCCAAAACAGGCCCAAACCAGCCCAAAAACAGTCCCGAAAAATCAGATCTAGGACACCTTGAAATCCAGCTCTGTTTCACCACAAAATCGCAGCAATTTCCATCTTCACTCACGGACAACGCTCTCTTGAGTTGAGAAAGTCCACCGAGGCCGTCGAGGTTTGAGTCTCGTCAGCCGAGGTCCGCATACATCGAGGTCCTGTCTCTGTCTTATTTGCTTTGGGATTTCCTTGTTGTAAAACTCAAAAGATGAGGTTCAATACAAAGGTCCAGTTCTCTTAACTCTTTGTCAATTCTATTTACTGTTTTTAACCTTGATATGGATCACTTATTGTATGATTCTATTGGATATTTAAACATTTGATGAAGCTTTCTCATAACATGCTTAAGTTATTTTGGGATAAATGTTAAAATTGAAAAATAGATTCTTACTAATAGTTACATGTAGTGCCGTGTGTGAGCTTTTGAAGGTTTGTTATGGATCCTTATTTTCTTACTTGGTACAATCTTATGGAATTTGTCATTCATTACCGTTTGGGTCTTAGTTAACTAATATTGAGTTTGATGAGCTTTAATTTCGTGGGTAAAAATCTGAAGTTGCAAGGCTAGTGTTTTGTTTGGGTTGGTTTTGAAGTTTATCTAACTTATTGGGCATGTTCATTTAAGCACTTTTGTTTATTTGAGTTGGCTAATACCTAGTAATTCCAAATAGGTCGAGCCCATTCAAATTTGGCGTTAATTCTGCCTCATTATCTGTCCTCACAAAATTCATAATTTAGTGTTAATTAGAATAAGTTCAAAGATTCAGTTGTAAGTAATTCAAAGCAATTTGTGAATGATCCTTGTTGCTAAATCATACATCTTTTTCCACAAATTAATGTCCACAAACCCTCGGCCTTACAATAATCTCAAAATTTAGGAAATAATGAAGTGCGTAGTTGCTTTAAGCATGCTATTTAAATTAATTTTCTTAAACTCGGGTGTGCATTTATGTGACCCAAATCCAAATCTCATAATGTTAGATAAAATATGTCGGGGACCGCGAGTGCATTTATGTGATGTGGTTCAAGACGTGTTTTAGATGGCGTTGAATCTTTCTTAAAAATCATTAATCAAAAGCGGTTCTAAAGTTAAATGCACATAGGTTTAAAAGTGTTTTTAAAATCAGATAATTAGGCCAATAATAACAGTTGAGCGACCGTGCTAAAACCACGGAACTCGGGAATGCCTAACACTTTCTTAGGGTTAATAGAATTCCTTACCCGGATTTCTGTATTCGTGGACTGAAAAACAGAGTCAATCTTTCCTCGATTCGGGATTCTAAATCGGTGACTTGGGACACCATAAATTATCCTAAGTGGCGACTCTGAATTTTTAAATGAAATAATCTCGGTTCGATTGTCACTTTAATTGGAAAAACTCCCTTGTACTACCTTCGGGTGTAGGTAAAAAGGAGGTGTGACAACGGGTAGGAAGCATGAATATGAAAGCTTTCGATGGGTCTCAAAGAGCCACGATTGGGGAAATTAACCTGTGTTTGCAGATGGGGCCAACTTGGTTCGACGTCGAGTTTCAAGTGCTCGACATACCGGCCTCATACAATCTTCTGTTGGGCCGACCATGGATCCATGCTGCTAGGGCTGTGGCATCCATACTAAATCAAGCTGTGAAATTCGAATGGAATCGTTAAGAGGTGATCATTCACGGAGATGGGAGTAACCCCATTTACACCAGTCAAACCATCCCGTTTATTGGACATAGAAGAAGGCTAGGAGGGGAAACCTATCATCACATTGAACATGTCAATGCCGTTGAGAAGGACAAATGGTGGAGCAGCAAAATAGAAAGCATATTGGCATAGTCTGGGTATGAGCCCATCAAAGGTCTGGGGAAGAATCTCTAGGATATCACTAAACCAATACGGCTGAAGGGTCACGGTACTACCTTTGGGCTCGGATATCAGTACACATGGCAAGAAGAAAATGATTGGTCGCCTCCATGGCGTGAACCGTATTACCCTTTCGAGCAACCAATGCCACATCTAGATCAAGCTTTTCACCAAGCTGATACAATATGGGGAATTGCAGAAGAGGAAGCATTAGCTAGGTTGAAGAATCTGTTCTTGGGGGATGAAGATATGGACTGTAGTGCCATAATTGAGGATGAGGAGGAAGAAGAATTCCTCACTATCCAGACCATGAAGAATGGAATTGTTCTCAGAAACTAGACCGCCACACCATCCCGGGCCCGCCGAGTTCCTGGGTAGGTTGGCAGATTCTATTTTATAGCCATTCTAGGCATTTAAGATTTTCAGTAACTTTGTTTTAAGATTTACTTGTTTCAAAATAAATGCTCGATTCATCGAGCCGTACTTGTCTGGATGTTTTTCAGTTTTAATCAAATGCATTTTCTCTTTATTATTCATTACTATGTTCTACACTTTTCCTTTCTACAACGCTATTATTACTTTTCCTGATGAACCAGTGAATGTGACATGTAACGAGGCAACGTAACATGAGAATAGTAATTCGGAAGATGAAATACCCGAAGAAGTTATCAAGGAAGTTGAAAACATTGAGAATAATCCAAAGTCCAATTTGGACGAAATTGAAGCAGCGAATTTGGGGGACGCTGAGACCATCAAGGACACTTGCATCAGCATTCACTTGTCACCAACAGAGAAAGAAGAGTACATCCATTTCCTAAAATAGTATGAAGACATTTTCACATGGTCATATGATGACATGACCGGTTTAAGCACGTCCATAGTGGCTCACAAGTTGCCTACTAATCCCATGTGTCCACCAGTGAAGCAGAAACTCAAAAAGTTCAAACCAGACATGAGCCTGAAAATCAAGGAGGAAGTTACCAAGCAGATCAAAGCCAAAGTTCTCAGCATGGTTGAGTACCCAACCTGGTTAGCTAACATTGTTCCAGTTCCAAAGAAAGATGAAAAAGTCAGAGTATGTGTTGACTATCGAGATTTAAACAGAGCTAGTCCCAAGGACGACTTTCCACTGCCAAACATATACATTTTGATTGAAAACTACGCCAAGCATGAACTCCAATCCTTTGTAGATTGCTTCGCGGGTTATCACCAGATCTGGATGAATGAAGAAGACGAGGAGAAAACAACTTTTATCACACCTTGGGGGGTATACTGCTACAAGATGATGCCATTTGGTCTAAAGAACGCTGGGGCTATTTACAAGAGATCCATGACAACCATCTTTCATGATATGATACACAAGGAAATAGAGGTGTATGTGGACGACGTAATTATCAAATCCAAGAGAGCCACAAATCATATAGCAGACTTGAGAAAGTTCTTTGACAGGCTAAGGAAGTACAACTTAAAACTGAACCCCGCAAAATGTGCATTTGGGGTTCCCACAGGAAAGCTACTGGGATTCGTTGTCAGTCGTCAGGCGATCGAGCTAGATCCATCTAAAGTCAAGGCTATTCAGGAGTTACCGCCACCTAGGAGCAAAAAGGATGTGATGAGCTTCCTAGGACGTTTCAACTATATCAGTCGATTCATAGCACAATCCACAGTCATATGTGAACCCATCTTCAAGATGCTGAGGAAAGATGCCGAGACAAGCTGGACCGAGAATTGTCAAAAAGCTTTTGACAAGATCAAGGAGTACTTGTCCATACCACCAGTTCTGGTCCCGCTAGAACCAGGACAACCTTTGCTACTCTATCTATCTGTATGTGATGGAGACTTCGAATGTGTTCTGGGATAGCATGACGAGACAAGAAGAAAGGAGCAAGCCATATATTACTTGAGTAAGAAGTTCACGCCTTACAAAGCACGGTACTCTCTGCTAGAACGCACTTGTTGTGCTTTGACCTGGACAGCTTAGAAAATTGAGGCATTACTTCTACGCTTACACCACCTACCTCATATCCAGGATGGACCCTTTGAAGTACATATTTCAGAAACCCATGCCTACTGGGAAGTTAGCTAAGTGGCAGATATTGTTGAGTGAGTTTGACATCGTCTATGTAACTCAAAAGGCGGTCAAAGGACAAGCATTAGCGGATCATCTAGCTGAAAATCCGATGGGAGGAAAATATGAACCCTTGAAAAAGTATTTTTCTAATGAAGAAGTGTCGTTCATAGGAGAAGACATTACCGAAGCATACGACGACTGGAGGATGTTCTTTGACGGAGCTTCAAATCTCAAATGAGTGAGCGTTGGAGTAGTTTTGGTATCAGAAACGAGTCAACATTATCTGGTATCTGCCAAACTCAAATTTCCCTACACCAACAACATGGTGGAGTATGCAGCCTGTATACTAGGGCTAAACATGGCAATCGGCATGAATATTCAGGAGCTGCTGGTAATCGGTGATTCAGATTTGCTTGTGCACCAGGTACAAGGAGAGTGGGCCACCAAGAATTCCAAGATATTTCCATATCTACACCATGTACAGGAATTGAGAAAGAGGTTCACAAAGATAGAATACCGATATGTGCCTAGAATTCAGAATGAGTTTGCCGATGCATTAGCCACTTTGTCATCCATGATACCGCATCCAGATAAGAATTTCATTGATACTATCCCAGTGAGAATCCATAAGCAACCGGCTTATTGTGCTCACATTGAAGAAGAAACAGATGGAAAACCTTGGTTCCCTGATATCAAGAATTATTTGTCAAAGGGAGAATATCCGGAGCATGCAAACCACACTTAGAAACCCACACTCCGGAGATTGTCCAATCACTTCTTCCACGGCGGAGGAAATTTGTATAGAAGAACTCCTGATTTGGGATTGCTAAGATGTGTTGACGCAAAAGAAGCTTCTAAACTGCTCGAGGATGTACATGCCGGGACATGTGGCCCACACATGAATGGTTTTGTCTTGGCTAAGAAGATAATTAGGGCCGGTTACTTTTGGATAACCATGGATACAAATTGCATCCAATATGTCCGCAAATGCTTCCAATTCCAAGTGCATGCCAATATGATAAAAGTGCCACCGAATGAGCTCAATGCAACAAGCTCACCTTGGTCATTTATCGCCTGGGGAATGGATGTCATTGGTCCAATTGAGCCCATTGCCTCAAACGGACACAGTTTTATTCTGGTAGCCATTGATTACTTCACAAAATGGGTAGAGGCTGCATCTTACAAAGCTGTAACCAAGAAAATCATCGTAGACTTTGTCAAAGATCGTATTGTTTGCCTATTCGGAGTTCCCGAGTCCATTATTACTGATAATTCCACCAATCTCAATAGTGATATGATGAAAGCCATGTGTGAAACTTTCAAAATCAAGCACAAGAATTCCATAGCCTACAGACCTCAGATGAATGGAGCCATAGAAGCTGCCAACAAAAACATCAAGAAAATACTAAGGAAGATTGTAGAGAACCATAAACAATGGCACGAGAAGCTACCCTTCGCTTTGTTAGTTCGCACATCAACCGGGGCAACTCCCTACATGTTGGTTTACGGTACCAAAGTTGTCATTCCAACCGAGGTAGAGATTCCTTCTTTAAGAATCATACAAGAAGCTGAGCTCAGCGATGCAGAGTGGATAAGGAGACGCTATGAACAATTGGCCCTTATCGATGGAAAAAGGATGAACGCAGTGTGTCACGATCAACTTTATCATAATAGAATGTCTGAAGCTTTCAATAAAAAGGTCAAACCAAGGCAATTTTCACCAGGACAGCTGGTTCTGAAGAAGTTCTTCCCACATCAAGATGAAGTCAAAGGGAAATTCTCCCCCAACTGACAAGGTCCTTACCTGGTTCACAGGGTTCTGACAGGAGGAGCACTCATACTTGCAGAAATTGGCGGAGAAATCTGGCCAAAACTAATTAATTTAGACACAGTCAAGAGATACTATGCTCAGATTATTTACATTTCCTCATATGATGTAATTGAACTACGCTTGACCTGATTCTCGTTTAAGAGGGGATACGTAGGCGGCCTTATGAGTTCGGTCATATCATAATAAAATTTTTATTTCCCCCAAGATCAGAAACTGGGGTTGAATTTTGAGGAGGACCCTCAAAATTCCAGAACAAGTCTAGCCAACGCCAACATATGTCAAACGATCGGAAATCGATTAAGAAACTAGGGCAGAGTTTGAGAAGGATTCTCAAAAATCCAAAAAAGGTTCAGCAAAGCCTATTACCTGCAAATGGTCAAAGGATCATCTACCAAACTAGGGCAGAATTTTGAGGAGGACCCTCAAAATTCTAACATAAGAAGGCTGCAATGTCTTTGAAATGTGTTACAGTCGCTAGTTCATCTAAAATCACTTGATATATCAACACATTTCTAATATGACTCCATTTTTATCAATAATTGCATATTTTCGAAAACTCTACTTTCATGACAGTTAGGTGTTACCTAAGGAAACTCGAAAAGGCCTCAAGAACGGAGCAAAGCAAGGCCAGCGGACGAAAGCACGAACCAACCTCCCCTCACAAAACTTACAATTTTTCTTTGAACGCAGGCACATCTGACGTAATGATAACACCCACAAATATATACACGTAGCAAGATTACTATCAATCAGGCCATCAGACACCGAATATATCTCCAGCTAAGACATATGCTACTCTTATTTGCTTCTTTCTCTTTGCATGGGACTAAGCCTTGTCCCGCATATCTGTATGAGGCTAATCCTTGCCTCCATACTTGCATGAGGCTAATCCTTGCCTCCTTATCTGTATGAGGCTAATCCATGCCTCCATATTTGCATGAGGCTAATCCTTGCCTCCATATTTGCATGAGGCTAATTCTTGCCTCCATAATTGCATGAGTCTAATCAGTGCCTCCATGTCTGCATGAGGCTAATCCCTGCCTCCACACTTGCATGAGGCTAATCACTACCTCCACACTTGTATGAGGCTAATCCCTGCTTCCATATCTGCATGAGGCTAATCCATGTCTCCATACCTGCATGAGGCTAATCCCTGCCTCCACATCTGCATGGGGCTAATCCCTACCTCCATATTTGCATGAGGCTAATCCTTGCCTCTGTATTTGCATGAGGCTAATCCCTGCCTCCATACCTGCATGAGGCTAATCCCTGCCTCCACACTTGCATCAGGCTAATCCTTGCCTCCCTGTCTACATGAGGCTAATCCCTGCCTCCACACTTGCATCAGGCTAATCACTGCCTCTATACTTGCATGAGGCTAATCCCTGCCTCTATATCTGCATGAGACTAATCCCTGCCTCTATATCTATATGAGGCTAATCCCAGCCACCACATCTGCATGAGGCTAATCCTTGCCTCCATATTTGCATGAGGCTAATCCATGCCTCCACATTTGCATGGGACTAAGCATTGTCCCACTTTGTATAAATATTGCTCTATTTCTAGTACTATCTATTTGCTTTTTAATCGGGCTAAGCTCTGCCCTTCATTTCGCAAGACTAAGCCTTGTCTTGGATGCATCATATTATTGCATGTCATGGGCAGAAATATCGCCAACCTATCCAAGGGCGTCATAGTCTAAAAGGCACCATCCTCATAGCCGGAAGATACCATGTCATGGCCTGAGGATCTCTCAAATTTGCGCATCATTATTCAAAGGCGTCATGGTTCGGAGGCACCATCTTCATGGATCGAGAACACCGTTTCATGGCCTGCGAATCCCTCACTAAACAATTCATGGCCTAGGATCATGGTCTGAGGACGTCATCTTTAACCGTCCAAGGGGAATCTGCATCATATTTAAACTTCAACACAAATACATGTCTGTAGCATCTCTTCATCTGCAGGTGATCAGCAAGCAACCGCTATCCTAGCAGGAGCGACCTCGCTCCAGTTCTTTCAAACTATCTCAAACTTAACCGCTCACTATAACCACTCTTGCATCTTGTGTCCGTTCTTGCAATGACTTCATTGGTATATTCCGCCAATGAATCCAGAACTACACATGGCCTGATTCCTATAAAACTATGGATATATAGGCAACTCAAGACCGGAGTCCGGACTCTATCTTTCGAATCATCCCGACCGGTGAAAATTGGCCATTATTTCTTTACCCGAAAACTCTTTCATCATTCCCGGGTAAAGAGGGGCAGTTGTTGATACCCAATTTTTCTCATATATTTTTAATACATATATATACTTTCAAAATAGCACGCAGTTATAAGCATGCATAAGTATTTTTATAATTTATCTATAATTTTAAAAGCTCCCAATCAATTTATTTCTTCTCTTTTTATTCATAAAATATCCAATAATTATCCTTCATATTAATTTTGTGGTGATTTAGCTATTTAAATTCATTATTTATGCCAACATAGTATTTAAATATTTTTAGTGCATTTTTTGTAATTACATTTATATTTTTAGGCTAAATTGCACATCTTTGCAATAATAGCCCATACTAATGTATAATTACATTATTTATGCATAAAATGGTCTTTTATATTTTTAAAATATTAAGTAACTATTTAAAATCATTTTAGTACCCAAAGACATTTTTGGTACTCATTTATTATTTTTATAAATTTATTTAGTTATTAAAAGTGACTATTTAAATATGGCCCTATTTTATTTCAACTTTGGTCTTACTTTAACCCAATACCCAGCCAAATTATCAAACCCAAAATATACCCAGCCCAATACCCATATGCCCCAACCCAATACCCGGGCAAGTCCTGGCGTTGATCATTGTGATCAACGGTCCATATTGACCCTTACCTAAAATATACCAAACGCCCCGCCCCCCAAACCCTCTCATTTCCTCACCAACAGCCGCCTGAAATCCCTGTCCTTTCTCAAAAGTGCTCAAACCTAACTCTAATCGGACCTCGCTGTCACTCATCTATGGCTATCTATGGTGGCTTCTCACCACCCCCTAGGCCTCTAGTAGCCTCTCTTGTACTGGTATCACCATCTTCAGGGTCCTTAATGGACCAGGGTTAGTTTGCTTACATATATGGCCCTTTCTCGCATGTTTCAAGCTGTTCTGGTTTGATTCTGAGTGAGATATTCCTATATCTATGGGTTTCTAGGTTTAATTCTTCATCTCTATGGTTGTTCTTCTCGAAACCCTAATTTCTTTCTTCTGAACTTCTTAGATCTGTATAGATCTGAGATGGTTTGGACCTATTTCATATGGGTTTTACAAGAATCTTTTGTTTTTTTACAAGAATCGTGTGATTTTCGAATGATTTTTCATTTTTTCTAAACTAGGGTTTCCGGAAATTTCTCCTCCAAAATGTTTGATAATTTTTGAGTGTTTGATTTTCTGCTTCTTATGTGTTTTGACTGATTCCATAAGTTTGCTACAACCTTAACTCATTTATACTAAAAGCCCTAATTTTTTACATTCTTTGTTTGGTTTCTGAGTACTGGTGTACTAACTGTGTTCTTGCCTTGGTTCTTGTGATTCCTCTTTAGCCATTTGAATGTCTCATGGTTTTCTTATCCTAATATATCTCTACTGAGTTTTCTTAGTTCAACTCTTTTATTGATTCTATATGTTTGTGTTCATTCTGACTATTCATGTTAAGACGTATATCTTTCTTCTTAAATTAGTGTCGTTTTCTTGATTTACCAATTTGTTTCATTAAAATTATGTGTCGAATCCTGATTATTCATTTCTTACCTTATTTTGTCTGCGAAACTTGCTAACTCTTTACGTGATTTTCTCTTTGATTGAACCCTTGATTATTCTGAAGTTCTTATTTTTAATTTGAATTGAGCCCTTTTCCCTAACAAAGTCCTTGATTCTTATTTCACTCGGTTTGACTGAAATTCTTTCCTTAATTAGGTCCCTTGCCTTATTTTATTTTTCTAATTCTTTCCTTAATTGAAACTCCTGTTCATTCACCCCTAAATACCTACTATGTGCTTAAGTCGTACTCGATTTACTTCCTTAAATATCTGTCCTGCTTTTACCGTTGATTGATTATCCCTTGATTAAAGGGAAGACTTACTGATTTGACATGTGATTGATTCCATGAATTTCCCTAATTGCTACTTAATTGATCCCTTACCTTATTTTGCTAAGCTTTTGATTACTATATAAAATCCCTCTTATTTTTACTTCAACAACGAACAATAGTTCAAAAACTACTACTTCTTACACTCTAAAAAGGCTCTCTTTCTACTCTTTTTGCTACTTGTGATCCCTGCTATTTCTACCCGGCTGCAGCCTGCAAGCCAAGGCTGGAAACTACACAATACCTTGCTCATAATCTTGTGTTTTCTCTCTTTAACTAGGTATGCTTCTGATTAATTTTTAAGAATCAAACTTATGTGTTTATTTACTGCTTTAGTTCATATGGCCTGAGTTTATTCTTGCTCATGTTTACTGCTTACCCAGCATGTCTAATACTGCCTATTCAAATCTATGATCAGCATGTTTCCACTCTACTTGTTTGTTTGTTATTTTGTTTAACATGTCTACATATGTAACTGGCATGTTTGACTGACTTCTGTTTATATAGCATGCCCAGACTCTGCCTTTGTGTAATTAGCATGCCTTCACCTGTCTTTTCCTATTCTGCCTCACTCCTGCTAAGTCAATCACTCTCCCTAGAATGGTTTCAACATATTTCTGTTGTGATCTTTGCTGCATGACCTGCATTCTACCTACTAGTTCTCTAGAACCCCCTCAAAACTCTATGTATCCTATTGTTTGTGTGCTTCATTAAGGTGTATTCTCTATGTTCCCAATCCCTCTTCCCTTTGTGTGAAAGTTACTTGCCAAGTTACTCCCTAAATCTTGTTTGTTCTCTATCTTGTGTTCTAATTGCAAAAGTGCTTCTTTATACTTTCCCTCAAACTATTTTATCACTAACAATTTTTAGAAGTTCTTTTCAGTCCTAAGACTTTTCTATTAAACTCTTTCAGACTATTATGCACTTCCACTTACTCTTAGAATATTAGGTCATGCCCCTCTGATATGTGTACTGCCTTGAGATCCTTAAGATCTCTCTGAACTCTGGCATATCAGAGCTGGCATTTCCACACTGCACCTAAATCAGTTATTATTTGAGAAAGGTCTAGATATGAGCACTGCCCGGGATCCTTGAGGTCCTTAGGGAACTCTCACACACCTAGACATGGAATTGTCTATGAACTTTGGCATTTGAGACCACTGGAGGCTTGGAAGTCATTTGGGCCTACTTTACGCTCCCTATAGATTAATTTCTGTTTTATTTATATAATATTTTATTCAATTCATTGGTCTATAATAATTATTATAAACAAACAGTGGGGTGAATAGTGAAAAAGGGAGGGTAGTTATATATTGTGGGTAAAATTGGGTAGATACCATGCCTATAGGGTCCATGTTGATTCAAATGTGTTTGTTATGTTTGCTTTACTTCCACACAATTAGAAACCAAGCCTATAGGATCTAAGCTAGCTTTAATAATAAAGATCATGCATATAGGGTTAAAATCAGCTCTATAGATACCATGCCTATAGGGGTTTCACTTTGGTTAAATGATTGCTGTTTGTTTTACCTTATGCTTAACTAGTAGTCATGCCTATAAGACTTGAAACGGTTCAGTTAGAAAAGTCAGTTCAATTCATGTTTATATATTCTAAAGTGGTTTAACTAATTAATCTGCCCGCTGCTTTAATAGGTTTATACGCTGCCTCAATTAATACCGCTAGGAAGCATGCCTATAGGATCTCAAGTTGTCCGTTTAAAAATTGTTCACTATTTTACTGCATTCTTAATCAGTATAGATATCATGCTCTTAGGACATCACTGTTATGCGCTTAGGCAAGCCTATAGGGCGATTAAAATCCTGCAATTATAAAACTATACTTTGTTATTTGAGACTGCTCACATTCAACAGGTCTAAAATCAGTAGACAAGCTGAATAGGTCTTTGACACTTTGGTCCTAATTCAATGTTGTATACTTTTTGCTCACCTAGATATCATGTTCTAAGGTTTTTTTCACTTAAATACTTGAAACTGTTGTTTGAGACGTGCACTCACTTGTTATGTTTGTGGAGGTAAATATGAGCCTTTAATTGTTCTCTCTTTAAATGTAGTCCTAATTGTTTTGATTGACGCCTAGATTTTTCTCCTTTAAATATGAGCCCTCCTGGGAGATTTCTTCAGACTCCGTGCCAGAGTACGTTAAAGACTGGCTGGAGAGGAACAGACTTAGAGACACACCTCCAGCATCACCCACTGCCCAAGCGTCAGTGAATGTATCTTCTGGGTCGTCTAAGGGCTCAACAACAGGTAGTGAGGATGAATACTCCACCTCTCCCACAACTTCATTATCTGGAGAGGGTGCAGTATGAGAAGGTGAGGCGGCATGTGATGATGAGGTAGTAGCATAAGAGGTAAACCTCAGGTTGGCAGGGTTGTTAGAACTAGGAAATCGGATGTGTGGCAAGACCAGTTCGTAAGTGAGGTAGCGTATCATAAATTCCGGGAATGGTGGCCGGTGAGGAAGTTGATCCCGGAGAGGAGTTTTGTTGATAGAGACTTGCTACCTCACAACCCCAATGTTAGGAGGCTGTTTAGGGATCCAAGTTGTCTATCCTCACTACCATAGTAGAGGCTCAGTCGGCTCCTCCACCCACACAGGTCCCACTATCCATAGAGGATGCCCTTAAGGAGATTCTAGACAACCAAAAGAAAATCCTCGACACTCAGAAGGTGCTCATAGATGCAGTTGATTCACACAGCAAGGCTCTCAAGGAGCTTGCTAGGGAGCACAAGAAATTGAGGAAGACACGAGCTTGAAAGGAGTTTGTGAAGGATCTGAGAGCTAATGTTGACAGGCTGAAGGCAGATCAGTTGCCTCTGGACTTATTGCTCTAGGACCCAGTGCCAATAGCTCATCCCCAGCCAGTACAGTCCCAGAGGCCTCCCAAGAAGATGAGGATGATTCCCAGAGCGGACGATGCAGTCATCCAGTTGGCAGACCCACCGGAGACCTCCTCCAGTCAGCCACAGGGTGCACCTCAGGAGCCTGTCCAGGCCCAGGTCCCGGTAGTAGAGCAACGGGCCACAAGGAACCAGTCTGAGGTTCTCGAGCACACTGAGGACCCAGGGACCATTCAGGAGCCCATGCAGGCAGGGCCATAGGAGTCTCTATATCCTTTTTCCCTTTTATTTTTGGTGCTTACTTAGTTTAGTTGGCATTGGGGACAATGCCAACTTTTATTTGAGGGGGTAGGCCCTACTTTGGATTCGAATGATTGTATATATTTGACATTTCTTTTATATACGCTTTCTTTATTTTTCATCTTTGGTTTTTATAATTTTAACATTTCGTTACATTTC
The DNA here is from genome assembly GCF_000393655.2 of Nicotiana sylvestris. Taxonomy (NCBI): domain Eukaryota; kingdom Viridiplantae; phylum Streptophyta; class Magnoliopsida; order Solanales; family Solanaceae; genus Nicotiana; species Nicotiana sylvestris. The sequence continues at coordinate 5,341,313 of NC_091067.1, read as the reverse complement.
TCGTACTTTTATTTTACTTTGGGTATGTATATAAAGTTATGTTACATTGTACATATTCATCCCATCTATTGTATATTTGACAAATCCCCTCTTGTATATATTCATTTTACTTTCCGCAATTTTTCGTTCTTAGGTTTTTATTTATATTCGTAGCTTCTTATTTTTAAAGTTTGCAATAAGCCTTTGGTTTTCTTAATGCCACTGTTCTTTCCAAAGATGGAGTTTGTATGAACCGGGTGGCTCTTCCCAATGACGGATGGCGTGACAACCTTCTTAAGGATTTGAGTCCGTTTTTCTTTTATTTTAGTAGTTAGTGGTTAAGGGTGCCTTAAGCAAAGCTTCACTTGGGCCTAGCACATTTGCCTTTGATCTTATGGACAAAAACAAATTATTGTGTTTAGGATGGTGAAAGTCATAACCTTGAGACTCTTTGTTGACCGATAATCATCAAGTGTTTTTTCGGGACCATTGTGTGCTCAAATCATATCTAAGGTCGTTGTGGTCCCCCGACTCTATGTCTTTAGCAATCCCTTAGCTTGTGTAGTGAGTAATTGCATTGCAAGACCAAGTCCCGAGCCATTGCTCTAGAACATGCCCTGAGTGTTTGTTGAGGCAAAATCCTAAGTGAATTTTGACTTGAGACATGATTATAGGCCCTCCTTGATCCAAATGATAGCTTGAAAACTTCCATAGCCTACTAATGATAAGATCCCTAGTCAACCTTTTTGAGCCTTAGACCTTTTTCCTTCAAGAACTATGATACAAGCCTTTACCTGTTCTGGAAGATACTCTCTCTTGGCACCTGATCTTTCCTTAGCACATGGCAAAAGTATAAGTTTGGGGGAGAGACGAGGATTGCAACAAAATGGTATAAAGGTACAAAAATAAAGAAAAGGAAAGGCAATGAAAAAGAAAGAAAAGCAAAAGGACAAAAAGAATGATGAATGTGTGAGAGAATAAAAGTGATGTAAGAAAAGCAAAGAATGAAAGGTGTGAAAAGTTGAGAAAGGAGAAAAGATGCGAAATGAACAAGAAAGAGTGATAGTGTGTCTCTCTAACCCCTTAGAAAGAAGTGAAATGACTCAAATGGTTAAGTGAATGTGTGCCAAATGAAACAAAAGAAGTGCTTAAGGGAATATGGATCCTACTTTGACCAAACATTTCCTACCCTGAATCAAAAAGCCTTCACTATATCCCCATAAAAGCCTTATATGATCTTGAGTCGAATAAAGTTTACATTAGTGGTGACTCACATAAGGGGCAAGCATATGGTACTCAGAGCCGGACTTGTGACTTTTTCTAGAGAGAAATGAGTGAACTTCCATTGACCTCGTTCTGAGTGCCACTATTCTAAATGTGAGGTTTGCTTAGGGAGAGTTGAGGATGTGTGAGTTTGGGTTCCACAATGACCGAAGTAATAGAAAGAGTTCTTTGATGTGTTGAGTCAACTCTTGATGCTCTTGTGTCGAAATTAATCCATGGTATTTCAAAGAGTAAATATTGTTAATGATTCATTTGTGTTGAAGGCAATTGTTAGTCTCAATTGATGCTAGTTGAGGTTAATTTAGGACAACTGAATTTTTTTGCATTTTCCCTTAAGGGGTGGGTCTTATTTTATTTGCTTGAGGACAAGCAAAAGCTTAAGTTTGGGAGAGTTGATAACTAGGGATTTTGATACACTTATATACTCCTTCTTGCTTAAGTTTTGATTAGAAAATCATACAAAATAGTCCAAAAAGGCTCACAAGTTGTGCTTGATTGCAGGTTTGATCAACAAAGTGACAAGATATCAAAGATCAGCTTAAAAGGAGTAAAACTTGCATAAGTGCCAAGACAAGACAAAGCTCAGGCAAAACAGGCCCAGTGCGGCCGCACACCGTTCTGTACGGTCCGCACAAGTGAGGTTCAGAGAGGTGATATTCAGGCAAAAAAGGCAATGCGGCCGCACTAGGATCAATGCGGCCGCACTAGGATCAATGCGGCCGCACTCGATTTAGTGCGGTCCGCAGTAAGAAGGATCAGAGAGTTGCCAGATTCTGAGTTTCAAGCCAATGCGGTCCGCACCCCATTTTATGCGGATCGCACTAGAAGCCTCCGCGGTCGCAGTCCATTCTGTGCGGTCCGTGTTGCCCGAGTTCAGAGAGTTTGATTTTCAAGCCTAGAGCCTTAGTGCGGCCGCACACCATTTTGTGCGGTTCGTACTAGCCCCGCAGGGGTATTTTTGTCCAAAATTTTCAACTTAGTATAAATAGCTTCTTTTCCTATTTTTAGGTCATCAGATATTTCATGTACTGAGTTGCGCTCGTGGGTTCGAGTATTTTAGCTATTTTGAGCAATTTTAACTACATTTCAACATTGAATCTTCTTGTTTATCTTAGTAATTAATTAATATGAGTTTTTATTCATTTATTTCTCGTTTTTCTTCTGTAATTATGAGTAGCTAGACCCATAAGCTAGGGTTGTGGCACAACCCTAGTGTGGGTAATTGATGGGTCTTGTGTTTTAGGGCTAGATTGACTATGGGTATTTGGTATTTGGGCTAATTTCATATTTAATTGCTGAATTAGTGGTTGCAAACACTAGTTTGTGTTTAGTTGACTTTGGCTCTTCTTGAGAAAAAAAGCCTAAGTCTCCAAAATTGGTCCAACAAGGAATTGGGGCGTACTCAAGAGATTGGTAGCCCCAATTAAAGGGTTAAACCTCGAGAAAGTAATACCCGACTTGAACCTTGATTGCTTGTGCAAATTTGCATACCCAATTGGTCTTGAGAAAGTCAATTCGGGAAAAATCACTCGAACCATCGCGAGGTATAGAGTGGGTAATATCGTGAAACGGTTATATCATACTCCCCAAATATGTCAATCATGCCTTAGACTCAAGTATCCGTCAATTGACCACCTAGGCGGAAGTCACTACCCTAGTACCTTTTAAACCATTTGAACAACCCGTAACATTTTACTCTTAGCTTACTCAAGTTTAATTTACCATTGTAGTTTGATAAAAGTAGAAGTAAAACAAAAATCCAAAAATGTTTAGAAGTGTAATTTGGAACATATACACGACTCTACACTAGATAAATACCTGACTCCAACTTCTAGCTCTCTGTGGAAATCGATCCCGACCCTAAATCGGGTAAAAGCTGCATCAACCTTCTCTCACTACTCAATAGTAGTACGGGGTAGGACTCGATCACTGCCCATACTGGCTGACTTTCTACTCAAAGCATCGGCCACCACATTGGCCTTTCCCGGATGATATAAGATGGTGATATTATAGTCTTTCAACAACTCCAACCACCTTCTCTACCTCAAATTCAACTCCTTTTGCTTGAACAAATACTGCAGGCTCTTATGATCCGTGAACACCTCATATGCCACGCCATACAGGTAGTGCCTCCAAATCTTCAACGCATGAACAATGGCTGCCAACTCCAAGTCATGAACCGGATAGTTCTTCTCATGAATCTTTAACTACCGCGAAGCATAGGCAATGACCTTACCATCCTGCCTCAACACCGCACCAAGTCCAATACGAGATGCATCACAATAAACTGTATAAGGCCCTGAACCTATGGGCAAAACCAACACTGGTGCCGTAGTCAGAGCTGTCTTGAGCTTTTGAAAGCTCGCCTCACACTCGTCTGACCATCTGAACTAGGCACACTTCTGGGTCAACCTGGTCATCAGGGCTACAATAGATGAAAACCCCTCCACAAACCGACGATAGTAGCCTGCCAATCCCAAGAACTCCAAATCTCTGTAGTTGAGCTGGTCTAGGCCAGTTCTTGACTGCCTCAATCTTTTTTGGATCAACCTGAATACCCTCTGCTGATACAACATGACCTAGGAATGCAATTGAACTCAACCAGAGCTCACACTTCAAAAACTTGGCATACAACTGACTATCCCTCAAAGTCTGAAGAACCACTCTAAGATTCTGCTTGTGCTCTGACCGGCTACGTGAATAGATCAAAATATCATCAATGAAGACTATCACAAATGAATCCAAATAAAGTCTGAACACTCGGTTCATCAAATCCATAAAAGCTGTTGGGGCATTGGTCAACCCGAATAACATCACCAAGAACTCATAATGCCCGTACCGAGTGCGGAAAGCTGTCTTAAGGACATCAGATGCCCTAATCCTCAACTGATGGTAGCTAGATCTCAAGTCGATATTCGAAAATACTTTGGCACCCTGAAGCTGATCAAACAAATCATCAATCCTCTGCAATAGATACTTATTCTTGATTGTAACCTTGTTCAACTGCCGGTAATCAATACACATTCTCATCGATACGTCCTTCTTCTTAACAAACAACACCGGCGCACCCCAAGGCGAGACACTAGGTCTAATGAAACCCTTCTCAAGCAAGTCTTGCAACTTCTCCTTCAACTCTTTCAACTCAGGCGAGGCCATACGATACAGCGGGATGGAAATGGGCTGAGTGCCCGGAACCAAATCAATGCAAAAGTCAATATCCCTGTCGAGTGGCATACCCGGTAGGTCTGAAGGGAATACCTCAAGAAACTCACGAACAACGGGCACAGAATCAATAGAAGGGACCTCGACACTAGAATCACGAACATAGGCCAAATAAGCCAAACACCCCTTCTCGACCATACGCCGAGCCTTCACATAAGAGATAACACTACAGGTAGAATGACCAGGAGTCCCTCTCCACTCTAAACGAGGTAAACCCGGCAAGGCTAAGGTTATAGTCTTGGCATGCCAGTCCAAGATAGAGTGGTAAGGTGATAACCAGTCCATCCCCAATATGACATCGAAATCAACCATGTCTAGAAGAAAAAAATCTACACGAGTCTCAAGACCCCCAATTACAACTATACACGAACGATGGACTCGCTCTACCATAATAGAATCACCCACCAGTGTAGACACATAAACAGGAGTACTCAAAGAATCACTAGGCATGACCAGATACAGTGCAAAATAAGATGACACATAGGAGTATGTAGACCTTGGATCAAATAAAACTGAAGCATCTCTGCTACAAACCAGAACATTACCTGTACTAACTACATCTGAAGCCTCAGCCTCAGGCCTGGCTAGAAGAGCATAATATCGGGGCTGGGCCCCACCACCCTAAACTGCATCTCTGGGACAACCTGCTGCTGGCTGGCCTCCACCTCTAGCGGCTTGAGCTCTACCTCTAATACCTCTACCTCCACCTCTAGCACCTCTACCCCTACCTCTAGCTGGCTGGGCAGGCTGTGGAACACTCGGTGCTTGAACTATGTCACGGTAACCCTAATGCTAAGAGCTGCTCGATGCTTGAGGGCAAAAACCTAGCAATGTGACCCATATCACCACAAGTGTAACAAACCCTCGGCTCTTGAGACTGATGACCCGGTTGACCTGAATGACCACCCCAAAAACTCTGGAGTGGCGATGCATTGATAGAAGCTGGTGGTGCACAATAGGACTACTGATCAGAATATTGTATCTAAGGACCACGACCACCTGAAGCATCATAGAAACCTGAAGTGCTGACTGAAAAGACCTAGGAGGATGGCCTCTACCATACGAATCCCTACCTCCAGACGAGGTACCAGTAGATCGGCCTGAATGAAGAGGCCTCTTGTCAGACCCCTGACCACCTCCTTGCGATAGAACCATCTCAACTCTCCTGGCCACATTGGCCGCCTCCTGAAAGGAAATCTCACTACCCGTCTTCTTGGCCATCTGAAGTCGAATAGGCTGGATAAATCCCTCAATGAACCTTCTCACCTTCTCTCTCGGTGGGGAGTATGATAAGAGCATGACGAGCCAAGTCAATGAATCTGGTCTCGTACTGAGTAATAGTCATAGAACCCTGCTAGAGACGCTAAAACTATCTCCGATAGGCCTCTCTCTGAGTGATGGGGAGAAATTTCTCCAGATATAGCTGCATGAACTGCTCCTAAGTCAAAGTTGGCAATCCGGCTAGTCTAGCCAAGCAATAATCTCTCCACCAAGTCTTGGCGGATCCAGATAAGCGAAAAGTAGCAAAATCGACCCCATTGGCCTCAACTATCCCCATGTTCCTGAGAATCTCATGACAGCTGTCTAGATAATCCTGGGGATCCATAGAAGATGCGCCGCTGAAAGTAGTAGTGAAGAGCTTGGTGAACCTATCCAACCTCCACAAGGCATCGACAGACATAGCTGCTCCATCACCGGTCTGAGCTACCATACCCGGTTGAACTGCTCCAACTGGCTGAACCGCTGGAGTCTGAAACTGGGGAGCTACCTGCTCCGGAGTGCGAGTAGCAGAAGTCTGGGCTCCTCCTCCAGCCTGAGAGACGGTTGGTGCTACAGGAAGTAAGCCTATCCGAGTGACGCTCTCCATAAGGCCCACTAGACGGGCCAGAGCATCCTGGAGTACTAGGGTAGCAATGAACCCCTCTGGGACCTGAGCTGGGCCTACCGGAACTGCTGGAGCCGGAACCTCATCATAAAAGTCAACCTGAGGCTCCGCCGCTGGTGCTGCTGCTCTAGGTTGAGCTCTGCCCCTACCTCGGCCTCTAGCACAACCTCGGCCTCTGCCCCTCGTGAGAGCTACTGCTGGGGGAGGGCTGCTGGTCAGTGGATGAGGAAGCGTGTGTCCTCGCCATCTACGAAAGAACAGAGTAGAATTTCAATTAGCATTCAGAAACCAAACCACAGGATAGGAAAGAATAAATATGAAGTTTTTCCTAACTCTGTAGCCTCTGGGGGATAAATACAGACGTCTCCATACCGATCCCTCAGACTCTACTAAGCTTGTCTATGAACTGTGAGACCCATGTAACCTAGAGCTTTGATACCAACTTGTCACGACCCGGATTTTTCACCCTTGGGAGTCGTGATGACGCCTAATAATATGAGCTAGGCAAGCCAATTATTTGAGAAAATTACTTCTTTATCCATTTTATACCTTTAACAGTTATAAAGCAATAACGTGTAAATAGCAAAAATTATCATAAGCGGAAGAAATGCAGTAAAATATCTGAAATATGTTTCTAATACAACTGTTTAAGCCTTAATCACCCAGAACTGGTGTCACAGTACCATAGACGATCTAAGAGTGCTACATACAAAGTCTGAAAATAAACGATACACTGTTTCTGAACTAGGGAAAATGAAACAGAAATAATCACCCTTCGTGCTTTTACTCTCATCCTCACCATATAATCAATATAATCGGCATGGAATGGTACATCGTGCGGCACGACATCACCCTTCGTGCTTTACACTCTTTCCTCACAAATCATACACAGCATCATCCTTCGTGCTTTAACACTCTCTCTTACCAAAATAATATACGGCATCACCCTTCGTGCTTTAACTCTCTTCCTCACCCAAACAACAATTACAAACAATAGGGCAAAGAAATAAATGAAATTACCATAAAAATCCCGGCAAAGGGACAATAATTCAACAACAAGTCCCGGCAAGGGACAACATCAAAATAACCACAAAGTCCCGGCAAAGGAGACAATATAGTGATTCCTTTATCTTTTTTCACTTTTACTTCACAACTCACTTTACAACTTGAGTCAATGCTCCAAGGGTTCAATTATCACTTATACTTTCACATCTCATTATACAACTTAAGCAAATGCTCCTCGAAGTTCAAGTGTCACAATTACTTTCACAAACTTTGCCCAACAATAGAAATCATCAATCAAGGCATGAATAATACAACAAAGTCATAATAACCACAATATAAGACTCACGGGCATGCTTGACACCAACATATAGATACTCGTCACCATGCATATACGTCGTACTCAACAAATATCATGTAGCAAATAGGACTCGACTCCTAATCCTTCAAGCTAAGGTTAGACCAAACACTTACCTCGATGCCACGAACACAATTCACGTCTCAACTATCGCTTTACCCCTTGATTCCACCACCAATTCGCTCGTATCTAGCCACAAGTTACTTAATTACAACAATAACGCTAAATGAATCAATTCCAATGCATGAAAATAAGTTTTCCAAAGTTTTACCCAAAAAGTCAAAAATCGCCCCGGGCCCACATGGTCAAAACCCGAGGTTCGAACCAAAACTCGATTACTCATTCTCCCACGAACCCAAATATATAATTTATTTTAAAATCGGACCTCAAATCGAGGTCCAAATCCCCAATTTTTGAAAAAACCTAAGTTCTACCCAAAATACCCAATTTTCCCCATGAAAATCATTGATTTTGAGTTGAAATCATGTTAAAAGATGTTAATGATTGAAGGAAACGAGTTGAAATTGACTTACAATTGATTTAGAAGAAGAATTGTTCTTGAAAAATCGCCCTAGGGAGTTTCTGTTTTGAAAGAATGTGAAAAATGGTTGATTTTCGGCTAAGTATAAAAATTGCAGGCTACAGACATGGGAATTGCGAACAGGGTTCGCAATTGCGAACCCCGACCTCTGCTAGGTTCGCATTTGCGAGCTAGGAATTGCGATCCATATGTTGCATTTGCGATGACTGGCCTCAAGCTGGGGGATCGCATTTGTGATCAAAATCCTCGCAATTGCGAAGATAGGCTGGCCTGGGCTGCTTTCGCAATTGCGATCAAGCCCTCGCATTTGCGATATCGCATTTGCGAAGTCTGCACAGATATAGCTGAAGCCTGTAATTCCTTAAGTCCAAAAATTCACACCGTGGCCTATCCAAAACTCACCAGAGCCCTCGGGGCTCCAAACCAAACATGCACACCAACCTAAAAACATCATACAGACTCGCTCGTGCATGCAAATCACTAAAATAAAATCAACAATTATGAATTTTGCATCAAAATCCTGAAATTTTCTCAAGAACTTCAAATTTTTAATTTTTCTCAAAACGATCCGATTCACGTCGCTTCAAGTGCATTTCTTACCAAATTTCACAGATTTATCTTAAATCACATATAAGACCTGTAGCGGGGTCCGGAACCAAAATACGGGCCCGATACCATCAAGTTTTAATCACAATTCATTTTTAAATCTCATAAATAATTTTAGAAAATAATTTTTTTTAAAATTTATTTCTCGGACTTGGGACCTCGGAATTCGATTTCGGGCATACGCCCAAGTCCCATATTTTCCTACGAACCCTCCGGGACTGTCAAATCACGAGTCCGAGTCCGTTTACCCAAATTATTGACCGAAGTCAACTTAATTCATTTTATAATCAAAATTTATCATTTTCCACAGATTTTCACATATTGGCTTTCCGGCTACGCGCCCAGACTGCGCACGCAAATCGAAGTAAGACAGAAAGAGGTTTTTAAGGCCTTGGAACGCAGAATTTACTTTTAAAACAAGTGATGACCTTTTTGGTCATCACAACACTAGACAAAATAGTCATTTAATTACTTCCCTATAATTTAGGACATTTAAATCAACTAAAATTTTGACTATTAAATTTTTATTATTATTTGAATTATGCAAAAATTCCTAATATTTAGGAATATAAAGTCAGCAGTTATACGTTGATTTAATTGTCCAACAGAACTACATTCAAGTAATCATATTCTAATTACCAACGCTATATATAAGATAATTGCTTTTATTTTCTAAATAAAAGGTATACCTCTTTTAATTTTGATACAAAACTGAAAAGGTTTTGAGTTTATATGAACAGATTATGTGCTAGGGTTAATTTTTTTTTTTTACCATGTTAAAAATAGACATATAAATTGTAAGCACGTAATTTTTGACCCGTCACATTTTAGACTATTTTTAGTATTTAAAACATTCATTTAACGTAACTTTAATTTTTATGAAATTTTAGTCAATTTTTACTTCATATTACAATTTAAAAACACAAAAATATTTTTTATCTTTAGTTGAAGGTCAATTAGTATATTTATGTTTATAGTATTTTAATTTTACTATGATTTTATCTTTGTTTATTTTTCATTTAATATAGCCTTTGATTTTTTTTTAATAATAATAATAATAATAATAGTACAAAAAAATAATAGTTTTATTTTTAATATAGATTAACATTTTATCATTTTGGAAGGAGAGAATGAATTTTAGGATGGTTCTTAACTTATTTTCACGTTGAAATAGCACGGGCTAGCCAGTTTTCGGACTGGATACTCAATAATAGCCAGCGTTTGCAAAGTCATTGAAAAATAATTACTATTTTGCTGCAATAAGGATCGGTCCAGCATAATATACTGGAGATCGGTGCACCTGTATACGAACTTCCAACAAATTATGATGAAACTTCAATACGCGAAAAGTTCCAGCATAATATACTGGTGATTGAAACACCTGTATATCGACTTCCAGCATATTATACTGGACCAGTATATTATACTGGAACTCCAGTATATTATGATGGGGTTCCAGTATACTTAAGTTGGAACTCCATTATAATATGCTGGAGTTCCAGTATACTTATGCTGGAACTCCAGTATATTATGCTAGAGTATTTTTCGGATTTTGAACAGTGTTTTCGTTCAGATTTACCTTTACATAAAAGTGGCTAAATTTCGATTACTTTTGAAACTATGACTATTTTTGAATTTCTCCCCTGTTGATCTAGCTAAGTATGACCAACATTAATTATTTTCATCGTCAACTTATATATTTTTAATTTTTATTTTATAACTCAAACATATTATTTAATAATATTTATTAAATTTCATTAATTATATACAATTGATACACACGCAAAGTGCATTCCCCAAGATTGGTACTATACAGTAAATAAAGCAAGAAACTCTCGCACAAAATGCCCATCACTTTTTCTATCCTTCGTAAATATATTACATGTTGGGGCAAATTGATAATTACAATGTATGATTAAAAACTTTCTTAATTTTAATTTATTATAATTAATATTTTTTTAAATATAAGATTATTTACCACAAGAAACTATAATCTTTGTTAAAGAGTTGCAACTAATCTTTAAACTTCATATTTCATTCTTTCTATTATTTGAATTTTTCAAATAATTATAAAAATCTCAGTATTTCCTTGTATGGTCATGACAGTAGGAATGTAATAAGCCCCATTTCCAAAATTATAAGTTATTATTTCAAATTTTCAACAGTAAAACTTTGCTTAATATTTTAGAACTTTGAATTAACTACTCAAGTCTCTATAGGTTATAAGTTTTTTGAAACAAGAACCAAGGTAGTATATTTACATAAATGATTAAATGATATGCTAAATATTAACTTATCATATACTTTATTTTTATCTTACGGTAAGTGTGTTTACTGGTTATAAATAATAATAGCAATATTTTAGAGGCTTTTTAGCTCTTGGAGGCATAAATAACTTGTCGACTAAGTAGGCGTTTGGACATGAATTTCAACTTCTTTTTTTTCAAATTTGAAATTTCACTAAAATTTAAATTGAAGATGAAGTTGTGTTTAGTTATAATTTTTGTAACATATTTGGATGTCTTTTTTTTCAAAATCATGAAATATGATTTATACCCCACAACTTATAAAAAATATCAAAACCACCCCAATTTGTAAATTCTAAAAGTGAAATTTCAGATTATCTTGATGTTTTATTCGTCGAATTTGAAACTCCGTAATGATGATTATTTCAAAGACATGATCAAAAAGTGATCAACGAATGCTATTTCTAGGATATTATAGGGATGTAGGGCCAATTTAGATATACTAGGTAATTTATCAACTGACGTGAATTCAGTAATTTTGTCAGATCCTATATATATTGAGAGAAATTAACTAAATAATTAAGTAATTAATTAATTGTAAATATAATAATAATTATTATTAATTTGAAATAGTTATATGAACTTATAAATTTCAAGTTTTAAATTCAGAAATAAAATAAAAATAATAATTAAAAGAAAAACCCCCACAGCAACAAGACACAAGTGAATAGGGACTGCTGCAACTAGTCCCCATGTCTTTTTCTAACAGCCACCACTAGCTAAAACTCTCAAATCAAAAATCCCAAAATCCTCCATTCCACTAATTCACTTTCCATTATCCTCTAAATTCAAGGTAAGCCTTTTAAAAACTCAATCTTGATAACACCCATCACCCCCTTTTAGCTAAATTGTGATGAATTAATGCTGAAGTTATTAGCTTTTCTTGAGGCCACTTTGATTCATGGCCTCTTTGAAATTGTCCTTTTATGTAGATAAGTCATGGGAATCCAAGAAACTTAAATTTAATGTGAAAGCTTTGAACTTTACTGATTCTAAGTGTTTGGTTCCTTCATTTTTGGGCTATGGATATGTTGGTGGTGCATTTGTGGTTAACCCCTTTTGTAGTTTGAAGCACATTAGAGTTTCAAGATTAGAAACTGAGGATTTAGAGACTTCTGAGTTGAGTTTAGATGGTGAAAGGGTTGAGAATTTTGAAGGTGATTTAGGAAATGAGAGCTTTGTTTCTGAAAGATTAAATCTTGGTGGGGTTTCTAAGAAAGGGAAGTTTAATGTTTGGAAGAGATTTAGGAGGGTCAAGAGGGTAGCGAACTACTCGAAATATAGGTCTAGTTTCAGAGAGAAAGATAGGAATCATGGAATGCAAGAAAAAACCAAGGTTGTGTTTGATGAAATTAGTGAGGAGAATGTGATAGATAGTCAAAATGGGGTTGATTTTGATGCTGAGAATATCGGTTCTTGACTCGAGTTTGGAACGCTGCAATGCGATATTGAAACAACTCGAAAGTGGTGACGATGGGAAAGCGTTGAGTTTTTTCCGATGGATGCAGAAAAATGGAAAGTTAAAGCAAAATGTTACTGCCTATAATTTGATACTCCGTGTCTTGGGGAGAAGAGGGGACTGGGATGGAGCGGAGGCGATGATTAAGGAAATGAGTCTGGAGTCGGGTTGTGAGCTTACGTATCAGGTTTTCAATACCCTTATTTATGCTTGCCATAAGAAAGGGCTCGTGGAGTTGGGTGCTAAGTGGTTCCACATGATGTTGGTGAACCGAGTTCAGCCAAATATTGCAACTTTCGGTATGCTAATGGCTCTCTATCAGAAAGGTTGGAATGTTGAGGAAGCAGAATTTACATTTTCAAAGATGAGGAGTCTCAATATTATGTGCCAATCTGCATATTCAGCTATGTTAACTATATATACGCGAATGAGATTGTATAATAAAGAAGAAGAAATCAATGGTTTTTTGAGGGAAGATGAAGTAATTCTGTATCAGGAAAATTGGTTGGTTCTGCTCAATGCTTATTGTCAACAAGGCAAGTTAACCAAGGCTGAGCAGGTCTTAGCTTCAATGAAGCAATCTGGTTTTTCGCCAAATATAGTTGCGTACAACACATTGATCACTGGATACGGGAAGATTTCCAACATGCGTGCTGCACAACGCTTGTTTGGTGATCTTAAAAGGGTCGGAGTGGAGCCCAATGAAACAACTTACAGATCTATGATCGAAGGGTGGGGATGTGCAGACAATTATGAGGAGGCAAGGAGATACTATGTGGAACTGAAAAGACTCAGACACAAACCAAACTCGTCTAATTTGTACACGATGCTGAATTTACAAGTCAAGCATGGAGATGAAGAGGATGTTGTTAGAACTATTGAGGAAATGATGCACTCTGGCAGCGAAAAGTCAACCGTCCTTGGCATTCTTTTGCAAGCATACGAGAAGCTTGAATGCGTTCACAAAGTTCCTTCGATTTTGAGAGGTTCTTTATATGATCATGTTTTGAGAAACCAGATATCTTGTTCGAGTCTGGTAATGGCTTATGTGGAAAACAGCATGATAGATGATGCATTAAAAGTTTTTAAGGGAAAAACAGTGGGAGGATGCTTTATTTGAGGACAACTTGTACCATTTGTTAATTTGCTCGTGCAAAGATTTCGGATATCCAGAGAATGCTGTGAAAGTGTTCACTTGTATGCTGAAATCTTATAACCCGAACTTACACATAATACGCACTATGATAGACATTTACAGTACAATCAACGATTTTGCTGAAGCTGAAAAGCTTTATCTAATGTTGAAGATTCAGATGTTAAACTGGACATGATAACTTTTAGTGTTGTGGTAAGAATGTATGTGAAATCTGGAGCTTTAGAAGAAGCCTGCTCTGCGTTGGATGCAATGGAGAAACAAAAGAACATTGTTCCAGACAAATATTTGCTCCGTGATATGCTCCGAATCTACCAGCGATGTGACAAGCAGGACAAATTGGCGGATCTTTACTACAAACTTGTGAAAAGAGGAGTCATATGGGATCAGGAAATATACAGTTGTGTCATAAACTGTTGCGCTCGTGCATTGCCAGTTGATGAGCTTTCGAGGCTTTTTGACGAGATGCTTAAACATGGATTTTTACCCAATACAGTCACCTTCAATATTATGCTTGACGTTTATGGAAAGTCCAGGCTCTTCAAAAGGGCAAGAGAAGTTTTTTTGATGGCGAAAAAGCGGGGTTTGGCTGATGTTATCTCTTACAACACACTCATAGCTGCATATGGAAGAAGCAAAGACTTCAACCGTCGAGAAAATGCATTTCAATGGCTTTTCGGTTTCTCTAGAAGCCTACAATTGTATGTTAGATGCCTATGGGAAAGAAGGACAAATGGAGAAATTCCGTAATATCTTGCAAAGACTGAAGGAATCTGGTCATTCTTCTGATCATTACACCTACAACATTATGACAAACATTTATGGTGAGCTCGGGTGGATTGAAGAAGTTGCAAATGTACTGACTGAATTGAAAGAATCAGGAATTGGACCTGATTTGTGCAGCTATAACACATTAATAAAGGCATACGGAATTGCTGGTATGGCTGAAAGTGCAGTAGATTTGGTCAAGGAAATGCGCAAAAATGGAATTGAACCTGATCGAATAACCTACGCTAACCTAATCAATGCATTACAGAAAAATGATATGTTTCTCGAGGCTGTTAAGTGGTCTTTATGGATGAAGCAGATTGGATTGTAAGATCCAAATCTGACAAATATTGCTGTTATTAATCGTGGCTCAATCATCTCCGGTTTACAGGTATTACGTTATATTCACACATATGTTCATATTGATCTTCTTTGAATTGTACTGTATAAATCTTTTCGACTGCAAGTGTCCTACCTGCTATATTTCCTGGCATTGGAAACGCACCTTCCCGTGAAGTAGTTTGCATCAATTACTCCCTCCGTCCCAATTTATGTGACGGTATTTGGATGTGCACGGAGAATAAGAAAGAAAAGAAACTTTTAATAGAAATTTGTGTGGCTAGAAATCATCTCGTTAAGGGTAAAAAGGAAAATTTAAAGTTGATTTTTACCAAATATAGCAATGTACTATTCTTTTTGGTATTGACTAAAAAGGAAAGAGTGTCGCATAAAAATTTTTTGGGGACGGAGCTAATAATATATTTGCCATATTTTATTGCTGTATTACCTAGATTAAGACTGCAGAACTTTTACTAAGTCATGCATATGTTAGTATTTAAACCGACTCGTAGAGGATTTCAAGTGTTCTTTCAACTGCTGACTCGCTTATAACTCGTGTAACTGCATGTCTTTCACTGCCAATTTCTCTACTTATTAACAGTGTGATTCATTTTGGCCTATTCAGGTCAGGGCTTGTATTCTTCTTGTATAGACACTATAGTTTCCGGCAAAGATTTTACTGAGTAACCTGGAGTATTAGCGATGCTGGCTTCGCATGTAAGAGCAGGTCCTAGAAGGCCACATATATGCAGTCGTCTACTTGCGCAAAAAGTTTGTGTAACGTAATTCAAAGATACCTGTGTATTTATTGTCCCATAATACACCGGTTAGTGTATAGTTGTAACTATTTCAAGATGGAAAATAGCTTACTGTGATTGTTTAGTTGATCATCTGTATCTCCAGGAAGTCATCTCTCTGTTGTAATAAATCAAAATGGTAAAAGGCTCTAAACCATTTAGAGTGTATTAGCTGCTATATAACTGAGCCATTTTTGGTATATTTTCAATAAAAATCTCTGCCATTTTGTTTTCTCCTTTTGAAATTCATTGCTTTTAAGTATCAAAATGAGAAAGTCTTCGTTATGAATTTTAGAGGTGAAGCCAAAATCTAAGGGGGGATGTACACAAATAGCCGTTTTTAGGACTGCTATTTAGAGTTTAGCCTGTATTTATTTTATTCTGCAAAAATCTTAACTTTAGGGCTTTGTGTCTTGAAAAAATTGAACTGAAAAACTGAAATTCAGGATACACTGGCTAATTTTTAAGGAGCAACTCTCTAGAATGACTACCTGTGTCATTTCTACAAATTCTAAGAGGTTATTTGGTTGTGAAACAAGTTATCCCATGATTAATTATCCCGGGATTAGTTATTCCATCTACCATGAGAATAAAAAATAGTACAACCCCGGGATAATTAAGAATAGTTATTCCACGATTTTTATCCCAATTAAACGTGAAATAAACTCATTTCAAATTTAATTCCGAAATTAATTATCCCTTATTCTTCGTACCAAACGAGCCCCAAGGGTATAGGCGTGTCAGTCCAAGACATTTATCGTTTTGATACCTTTATGTATCTTATATATGAGACCTATGATGGTGAGAATGAGTTTTCCAAATGTGAAATTCAACAAACATTTAAGACAATGAGTTGAGAAATCTAAAAAACTATTATAAATCTCGATTGATGCTCAGAATTGGACATTATGCAACTCAACAACCATAATAAGTGGCTTCCTTTTTCGTACTTTAAGAGTGTATGACTTAGTGGTCAATAAATTAGATGAAAACGAGAAAAAATTAGGTTAAAATAACGCTTGGCAATTTTTTTTATTTGCCTAATTCTTGATGGGCAGTACCTATGCTGGTGAGATAGTCAAGGCTCGGTTAAGCTGGTTAAGACCTCATCTTTATAAAATAAAATAAAAAGTGACTTTTCTTTTTCATTTTCCTTTTAGCGGAAATATATGATGTTTGGCTGGGTGTTATCTTCAATTTTTTCTTGTTGTTAATGCACCACACTAAAACTATAAATGGGATTTTTTGTGTCCTAAACTAGAGAGCCATCTTGAGAGATTTTTTTTGCTATAACTATTTAGTATTCGGAATTTACTGACCCGACTAATTCAGATTCACATTGCGTACATTCAATTCAAGGAGGAAGCGATCTCTATCATATATTTCTCCATTCTCAAGACTCAAATCCGAAACCTTTTGTCAAGGGCGGAGGATCCTTCTATCCCGTTACATCTTTTGGTTGACTATTTGTTGTACGGAATCCGTACCTTCCTGTTATAGTAAACCTTATAAACATCTGCCCGTAATTGGTTTCAAGTAACTTAGTATTGATTCTTTTATACTACTAGTGTATAAATTATATCAATAAAAATCTAAAAAGACCACTTTCTAGTTCTTCATTTACCTAGTAAAAAGTAATTAGATGTTCTTTTTCGGTAATTTTCACATATTCTTGCTTTCTATATCACCCTTTGCTCACCAAGCCAATAGCCCGTGGCCTTATAAGAAGTCTACAGCTACAGATAGCTCAGGTCGAGGCAAGATGTCATCGGACGTTCAACATGTAGTCTCACGATCTGGTACTTATGCACGGACATTGTCATTGTATACTACAGCAGGTCGCCGCCAAGGAAAGGAGGAGGACATTGGGTGAGATCTATATATATAAATACATGTCACGTTTTTATTGAATTAATGTGAATACCGAATGCGAGTAGATTTTTACACTAACATAAACCTAGCACTTGTACGTAATGCAAGTTTAGAGATCAAATTCACCTTCGCCAAAAGTCAATATCATGATGCCATTGGACGTTCAACATGTAGTTTCCCGATCGGGTACTCATGCCCCGACATTGGCATTGTATAATTCCGTGGGTCGCTGCTTGGGGAAGGAAGGAAATACTGGATGATCTATATACAAACATATGTCATGCATTTATTGGATTGATATAAATATAAACTATCTTGCACGTAGTGAAAATTTAGAGTTCAAATTCGCTTCACCAAAAGTCAATATCATGATATTACGGTACCACATAATTAAAAAAGAAAAATTAACTCAAGTTTAGACCCATCATATTTGTTCCTAATTATTTCTTAAGTTTTAATTTTAAGCTACATATAGAGTTTTTTTCTTTATACCTGCTACTAGGAGTGTACATATGTCGGGTTGGTTCGGATTTTACAATTACCAAACCAAACCAATTGTGTCGGGTTATTAAATCTAAAGATCAAACCAAACCAATAAAACTCGGATTTTTCACTCTCGATTTTTCTCTGGTTTTCAGATTTTTCCACGGTAAAATCTTTGTAGAACAAAACATATAAATTGTGCTTAAAACATTTCTTTAGTCCTAGTAAGATATAACTATATAAACTATTTTCCAAGAAGATAATACAAAATATGAGATGTGTCATGGCATTATCCTAAAATATTCAATAATAAAGAAAATAAAATTATGTAATATAAATATTGCTAATTAAAAATTCATAATAAACTAAACATAATCTAAAAGTACTAAGTCATGCTAAAATAAGTAGACTACTAAGAGAGTATCAATTACACGACTAAACGCTAAAGAAAAAATAACAATAGGTTATGCATTTTTATCTAATTTATTGCAAAATAAAAAATAAATATTCAATACATTCCCGTTCATAGTATTGAATAGGGGTGTGCATTCGATTTATTGATTCGATTTTGACCCTTATTGATAATTACTTATCGATTATCGATTTGTAAATATGCTTATCATTATCGTTTCAATAAGGTTTCGATTTTTGCGGTTTCGATTTATCGATTTTGGGGGCTTATCGATTCGGTTATCGATTACACCAATAAGAAAATTTGCGGGATTCCACGGAAAGTATATCGCTATAAACACGCCTAACTAATATGGACAAAAAGAAGCTAAAATAAGACGAACACCGTTTATAACATAAAAATTGTGTCAACAAGCACATGCAACAAAACTAAAGTAAGGGATCAAATGTATGCCACCAACACTCTAACGGTATAAAAAAAATACATTATCACGGCTAATTTTGTTTTCCATTAATTTGAATTTCATTTTCTTGATCTTTAAATATGATCATTCCTTAAATGTGGTAGAGGAAATAATAAGTTAGGGACTTAGGGTAAAGGAAAGGGTATTATAGAATTAGGGTAAAAACAATTGTCTTTTTAGTATATCTTATCGGTTTATCGATAAATCGATAACCGAAGAGGACAAAATCGAAATCGAAATCGATAACTCGATAAGGAAAATTTCGAAATTGAAATCGACATCGATAAACCGATAACAAATAATCGATTCGATTTATCGATAAACCGATTCGAATGCACACCCCTAGTATTGAATTGAATATCTTTTATTAGCATTAGTATTGATTTGATTTTGGTTTGGGCTTTTGTTAGCATTATTTAATGGGAATTTTTCATAAAGCACCATCTTTTTGGTCTAATTAGCCATTTATAGATACCCTTTGCTATATTACGTGTTATAGATACCTTTTATGTTTTTATACAATATATTTCATGTATTTAAGCTGTTGTATTCATTAATACAACAAAAAAAATAGGCGTAAAATCTGGAATTCCAGCTAAGTTTGACATGTATTTAGCTGTATTCAAGCGACATTAACATTAAATACAGTAACGTATCTGCGCTAAAAATGGAAGAAAATAAAATCACATGATATTCTCCTAATTTAACTCAACGAACTAAAATGATCCCTCATTAATCTGTATTTGAAAGATACCTAATAAGATTATAGCTGAATAAAGAGAAATACATATGAATAATACAGTTGAATACAACAAAATACACCTTAATTCATCTTAATAAAACACTTAAATACAACAAAAATACAACTGAATACAACTGAATAAACTCTTGAATGCAACAAAATACAACTAACTTTTGCTGAATAAAATAGTTGAATATAATTAACTACAACTGAATACAACCGAATACAGTTGTATAAAATACTTGAATACAACTAACTACTGCTGAATAAAATAGTTAAATACAACTAATTAAACCTGAATACAAGTGAATACAGCTGAAGAATACATTCGAATACAACTGAATACAAATAGGCGATTTGAGCGATCTAGAGAGAGAAACAGCCCTAGGGCTTCGCCGGCCGGCGGCTAGCCATTAATTCCGGCTGGTCAGCCTCCTAACACATCTACAAAAACCCCAGCCTTGGAAGTTCTGGTGCAAGAAATCGCAGCCGCTGCTACCCACAACGGCAAGGTGTTCGTGTACGGCATGGGCCGTTTATCCTGTCCTCTTTCCTTCCCCCCTATTAAGCTAATTGTAATTGACTCCATTGCTGCTTTATTTCGCTTTGAATTTGAGAACAACGCGCGTGATCTTAAGCAGAGATCGGGTTTATTCTTCAAGATTTCAAGCAAATTGAAAGAGCAAGCTAGGCGTTTTGGGTTGGCAGTAGTGGTAATCAACCAGGTTGTTGATGTAATTGATGATTCTAATAGTGTAAGGATTGAAAATTGAGAATTTGGGTGGGAGAAGAGTTAAGAAACTAGGGTTTGTGGGAGAAGAGAGTCTGGTTGTATGCAAACAGAGAGATTGTATTGAGGTTTGCAAATACGCGGTAATTATGTGAGAGAAAATACAAAAAGGGAGAGAGAAAAAAAAAATATTTAGCATATATGGTGCCTTAATTGTAGGATGTAATTATATTTAAATTTTTTGCTATAAAGGATAAAAGGTATTTATAGGATGTAATATTTTAAAATGATATTTATTTAAAATAAATAGGGTACTAAGGTTTTCTATAGGGTGTAAAAATTCCTTATTTAATTTACTAATGTTAATGGCTATAAAACTTATTGTAACATTCAAAAGTTCTAAGTCCAACCTTGAAATAATACCTTAAAAGATAAAATTATGAAATTTTTTAAGAAATATTTATAAATTACATCACAATAAGTATATTTATATATTAAATATATTTAAAATTTCTATATATGTAATGTCGGGTTGGTTTGGTTTGGTTTGACTTTCTTTAGTTAAAACCAAACCAAATCAATTATGGTCGTTTTTTTTTTCAACACCAAACCAAATCAAATCAAACCATAATCGGGTTTTTTTCTCGGTTTGACTCGAATTATCGACCACAACAACAACAACAACAACAATCTAGTATAATCCCACTTAGTGGTGTCTGAGGAGGGTAGTGTGTACGCAGACCTTACCCCCTACCCTAGGGTAGAGAGACTGTTTCCAAATAGACCCCCGACATCCTTCCCTCCAAAAACTTCCCACCTTGCTCTTGGGGAGACTCGAACTCACAACCTCTCGGTTGGAAGTGGGAGTTGACTCGAATTATCGAGTTGGTGCAATTTGTCGGTTTCTTTTGTACACCCCTACCTGCTACTTTTACACGATTGCCATAAAAACTTTTGAAACTTTGTTTTTTAGATACAATTAATACTGGTTATATGCAATTGCAATTTGCTCTCCTTAACAGCTTTTGGAAATTGCACGTGTTAAGTGTTCGACTACTTTATGCATATTATTACCTTTAGAACTTTTAAACTCTTGGCCTCTGTAACAAGACTAAACTTTTAGCTTCTAAAAACTGCGACAAAATTCATTTTCTTTTTGTAAGGGTAAAGACAAGTTAAAAGAAACAATATCGTATAAATTATTAGTGTCACTTGGGATAAATTTATAGTTTTCTTACTAGCTATTTTAGACAAAAACCCTACCAGACCAGTCCCACAAAGGTACGAAGTAAGGCAAGACTCAACTACCTCCTAACCTACAACCCTAATACTCGACCTCCACATCTTCCTATCAAGTATCATGTCCTCGAAAATCTGAGACCTCGCCATATCCTGCCTGATCACCGCTCCCCAATACTTCTTAGGCCGCCCTTTACCTCTTCTCGTGCCCTCCACAACCAACCGCTCACACCTCCTTACTGGAGCATCGGGGCTTCTCCTCTGAACATGCCCAAACCATCTGAGCCTCGCTTCCCGTCTCTTGTCATCAATGGGAGCCACGTGCACCTTATCCCGAATATCATCATTCCTAATCTTATCCATCCTAGTGTGCCCGCACATCCACCTCAACATCTTCATTTCTGTTACCTTCATCTTCTAAATGTGTGAGTTCTTAAAAGGCCAACACTCAGTCCCATACATCATGGCCGGTCTAACCACTGCTTTATAGAACTTACCTTTGAGTATTGGTGACACTCTCTTGTCACACAGGACTCCAGATGCTAACCTCCACTTCATCCATCCTACCCCAATACGGTGTGTGACATCCTCGTCGATCTTCCACCCCCCTGGATAACCGACCCAAGGTACTTGAAGCTGCCACTACTTGGGATGACCTGTGATTCAAGCTTCACATTCACGCCCACTTCCCCCGGCTCAGCGCGGAACTTACATTTCAGGTATTCCGTCTTCGTCCTGCTCAACTTGAAACCCTTAGACTCAAGAGCATGCCTCCAAACTTCCAGCCTCTCGTTAAGAGCAGCTCGCGACTCATCAACTAGAACTATCTCGTCGGTGAATAGTATGCATCATGGCACCTCCCCTTGAATATAGTGTGGTAACACATCCATCACCAGGGTAAATAGAAACGGACTGAGCGCAAAACCTTGGTGTAACCCCACTACAACCGGAAAATGCTTAGAGTCGCCTCCTACTGTCCTAACCCTAGTCTTAGCCCTATCATACATGTCGTTAATTGCCATATTGTAAGGAACAAAATTAATTGAAAACTTGAACTCAGTTTAATTGAATTGAAATTTTTATTTTTTAATCGATCGATTAATCTCACGTAACAACAAGCAACCTAGTTAATGTTGTTTAATTAGGCTGTCACATGAGATAACAATGTCACAAATGTTCTCGTATTCATGTCACGATCATTGGTATCAAAACTGAAATTTCCATCTTATAACAGGGCTAAAAACGTTAATATAACTTCAAATCCAATAATGGAACAAAAGGTACATAAACATGCTCTCAACTGCAATCATGTCCTTTAATTTTGGGTGTGCATGAGTAGGCACCTCAACTTGTCTCCACTTTGTCAGTTGGACATTCCAACTTATAAAATGATCATCTAGACACCTTCAAATTTTATGCATCACATCAGTGACACACTAGCATTTATGTTTTGCGTTCAACTTTATACAAATTGAGGCACAATCAAAGTTGGAGGGCATACTTGCCATGATATCAAATTTAAGGGTCCGTTTATGTATTGTGTCTAAAATAATGGACCATTTTTGTCAATGTTCTTTTCCTTTCCTCTTTTGTCAACCTTCTTGATCCTGTCTAATCTTGTGGTTTTTGTCTAAGCTTTGACCTTACATCTTTAGTCGTTCCTTCAAACTTATGTGACGATCTCCATGATTGAATCAGAAATTTTCTGCTTGAACTTTTTTGATTTGTGCGCTGTCAATCTGGAATGCCGTGCGTTATCACTTTTAGGTTCTTTTGTTGGGAGAGAAGTTAATGTATTTTATTTATAAAAGCACCAACGTCGTGCTTTCTATAGAGAGATAACAACAACAACAACAAATCCAGTGAAGTTTCACAAGTGGATTCCGGAGGGGTAGTGTGTACGCAGACCTTACCTCTCATGGAAAGATAAAAAAATTATTTCCGATAGACGGTCGGCTCAGGAAGGAAGAAAGGAAGGAAAGAAATAGTAGAAATTTAGAGAAGTCCTTTAACGATGCATGGAACTCAATTAGTCTAACTTTTCTTATACATTGCTTACAGCATCACATTTACTCCAAAAGAACAGAAGATGAAGACACAAGCCTTTCAGTTGCTGAATTGTCTATCTTAATCCTAACTACTCCCTCCGTTTTAATTTAAGTGTCTTAGTTTGACTAGGTACAAAATTTAAGAAAATAAGGGAGACTTTTGAATTTTGTAGCCTAAAATTAGAGATTTGTGTAATGTACCAATATCCCCTTTGATTCTTGTGGTCTTAAACAAGCCAGGTAGGGTATTGGAATTGGAGACTTACTAAATATAGAAAGATGCATTCTTTTTGAAATAGAAGGGGAGCCTTGACGTAACTAGTAAGTTGATGCACGAGTTCGAGCCGTGGAAACAATCTCTTGCAGAAATATAGGGTAAGACAACGTACAATAGACCCTTGTAATCAGGCCCTTTCCCAAACCCCGCACATTGCAGGAGTTTAGTGCACCGAGCTGTCCTTGCCTTGCATTGTTTTTGGAATAGACTGAAATGGAAATTAAGCCACTTAAATTGAAACGGAGGAAATAGTTGGTATCTTGTTGATGGATCTTTTCTTCCATTGTATTCTATTTTTTAACTATGTTTGTAGATGAGATAACCGTTCTATTATTATATCTTTTACCACATAAGGGAATAGGGAGACATCTTCTGCTCGAATTGATCCTCAAGTATTTGGTTGATTTACTTCGGCAGTGCTACTTAAAGTACTGCCTAAAGGCTGTAATGAAGCTGGTGCAAGCCAGTTTCAAGTCTAATGAGGTAGATTTGGTCATTACTTTGGTAATGTGGACTTTATGGACTCAATAGAGAGCGATGGGTTTAAACTATCAAAATAAAATCAGTCAATCAGTCCTCAAAGTTAAAGGATTAGTAATCATTATCAGAAATCAGATTCGGTCTTATACATACGCGAAAAAGGAGATCAAAACATCAAGTAATGGGTTCTTTCTTTTATCTCTTAGAAGTCGTGTGAGATGAATGAGAGCAAGAAGTGAGGAATCCTCTTTTCCACTTTGAATCTACCACTGCAATCATTGCTTTTTCTTTCTTTATTTTTTTTAAAAAAAAAAATTAATAACAGGTATCATTAATTTTCTTTCTGTTACTTTGAAAGTAGATGCTTCAGCTTCAGTCACTCGAATCTTCAATTTCAGCCCTAGGTGGAACCAATTGAAGTCAGTTACATCATAGTGAATTTGAGTCATGTTTTGTTTCATGTACTGTTAACTGCCTTTTGATAGGCTAGAAGTGTACTTAGATCAAATGTCCAAATTACAAGTAATTCCCTTCTCACAATTGACTTGAAAAAAGATAGATTGATGACATTAATTTATTGACAGTAAAGTTTAATTTGGTGTTATCTTTTCAGCTTCATTTTTCATATGTGTAGCAATATTCATTTTTCTTCGTAGTAAAACATTAATATATCCTGTTTCCAGTTGGCATCTTGTAAATGTGTGGAACCTATTGTTGCGGAAGTCAAATGTATATAGTGTGAATAAGTCACAACTACTATACTAAAAATTATGGCAGCCACCAAATAATAAATAAGACAATAAAGCAACAATAAAAGGAACACCAGAATTTACGAGGTTCGGCCAATTTTGCCTACTTCCTCAGACACAACCAATATTTTATTCCACTCCAAAAATACAATTGAAATAATACTAAAGAGAGAAGATACAAATGCCTTAAGAAGATAAGAAGGCAAATGAGATGTGTGTTTTTAAATCCTAAACATTAGGCCCCTTTTATGAGGGAAGAATCCCAACAATTTTTCTCCCCAACCGACGTGGGAGTTTGACAACTTCAACACCTATAACCTGTCAGGTTTTGAGGTATTTCTTTGGAATCTACACAGGGTAGAGGGAAAAACAATTCAGATCTGTCGGAGGCTAAAGGATTTCTGATTTGAAGAGCATAGTCACAATGCCAATGGAGAATGCTGAGCTTACTACAGAGCAGGTAATAATTTCATGCATAAGCACAATAAAGAAGCTACATTATACACAAGCACATAAAAAATAATGAACAGTTTTGGACCGATAACTAGCTTGGATTATGAGTTTCGCTGCCATCATAGTCAACATGCATCACTCATCAATTAAAAAGAAATTCATACTGAACAATCATCACAGGATTTAGGTCTCTTAGTCTTATCAGTTGGTTGCTTCATCTTGTTTCCATTTACTTATCAAGAAAGTTTAGAATAGTTGTCAACATCAATAAAAGCTAATTGGAAAGAATTCCATGCATTAAATTATAGACGAATATACATTTGGTTGCCAATTTTTCCTTTTATGTTGTTGGATTGGCTAAGGTGTGTATTTTGATTTTTGGAAGTTGAAGGCATGTGTTTAAAGGAGAAAGAACTCATTACCGTCAGGAGTTTCTTTTGTGGACTGTGGCTTTATTTCTTTTGGTTGTGGGGAAAGGGGGTGGGGGGAAGAAAAAAACCTGAAAAGATAAGTGATCAACCGGGTCTTTTTTGGCACTGCTGATTGTTTCATAACATTTTTATGTCTTTCTATTTCCTAAGGTTTTGAGCAGGGATATCCCATGGGAGACATACATGGCCACAAAGCTGATCACAGGAACAGATTTTCAGCTATTGAGACGCTATGACAAGAAGGCAGAAAGTTACAAAGCCCAGTTGTTGGATGATGTAATATTTCTTGGCAGCTAACCCGAACAGAGCAAGGCTATTCCATGATAACAGTCTTGAAGATGAAGATACCTATGAGCCTTTCCTCAGGTAATACTCTTCATAACCTTTTTTATTAAATTTTTGGTTTGCAATCCTTTGAATGCAATCTGCTGTCCTTTATTTACAGTGGTGATGTAGAAATTGTTTTCTTTCTCATGATATGCAATTTGCATGCACCCCCGGTTGAAGTTGTCAAACTCCCACATCGGTTGGGGAGAAAAATTGTTGGGATTTTTCCTTTATAAAAGGAGGCCTAATGTTTAGGATTTAAACACACCTCTCATATGCCTTCTTATCTTCTTAAGACATTTGTATCTTCTCTCTTTAATATTATTTCACTTGTATTTTTGGAGTGGAATAAAATATTGGTTGTCTCCAAGGAAGTTGGGAAAATTGGCCGAACCTAGTAAATTCTGGTGTTCCTTTTATTGTTGCTTTATTATTTTATTTATTATTTGGTGGTTGTCATAATTTTTGGTATAGTAGTTGTGACTCATTCACACTATATACATTTGACTTCCGCAACAATTGGTATCAGAGCCAAGGTACTGTCTAAGTATGCTCTGTGGTTGCAGCATAGTCTGATCTTCCACACCAGAAAAGATTTATCTTGGTAACTGAGTCAAGGTTCTGTCTGAGTATGCTCTGTGATTGCAGCTTAGTCTGATCTTCCACACCAGAAAGGAAATAATCTTGATTTGTGTCGTCAGCTATTAAATAATATTTATGTCAAAGATGGGAGACAATAAACAAGAAGAATCTACATCAAGTGTCAACAATACGTCATCATTGGCATCTTCGCTTATGACAAGAATTGTGTCAAATGCGAAATTTGGGGTAGAAATTTTTGACGGGTCCGAACATTTTGGGATGTGGCAAGGCGAGGTTCTAGGTGTTCTTTTTCAACAAGGGCTAGATCTTGCCATTGAAGAAAAAAGACCAGATGTTATTGGAGAAGAAGATTGGAGAATTATCAACCGTGTTGCTTGCGGTACCATTCGATCCTACCTTGCTAGAGAGCAGAAATATCCATACACAAAGGAAACTTCTGCAAGTAAATTATGGAAAGCACTGGAGGATAAATTTTTGAAGAAAAACAGTCAAAATAAATTGTACATGAAGAAGAGACTGTTTCACTTCACCTATGTTCCTGGTACCACGATGAATGAACATATCACCAGTTTCAATAAGTTGGTCACAGATTTGCAAAATATGGATACAACTTATGATGATGGTGACTTGGCCTTGATGTTGTTGGCGTCACTTCCTGATGAGTACGAGCACCTTGAAACTACTCTACTCCATGGAAATGACGAAGTTTCTCTCAGAGAAGTTTGTTCGGCTTTGTACAGCTATGAACAAAGAAAGCGAGAAAAACAGAAGGGCGGAGAAGGAGAAGCACTATTTGTGAGGGGTCGTCCTCAAAATCAAACGAGGACAAAGAAGGGAAGATCCAAGTCAAGATCCAGACCCAGCAAAGATGAATGTGCCTTTTGTCGAGAAAAAGGGCACTGGAAGAAAGACTGTCCGAAGTTGAAGAATAAGGCCAAACATAACAATGGAAAGGCCATTATGGATTCAAATGTAGCTGATTGTGATGATTCAGACTTCTCATTAGTTACAACAGAGTCATCAACATCATCAGACATATGGTTGATGGACTCGGCTTGTAGCTATCATATGTGTCCCAACAGGGACTGGTTCGTGGAATTTCAAGAAGGAGAATATGGAGTCATCCACACAGCGGATAACAGCCCTCTTACCTCATATGGCATTGGTTCAATACGATTAAGGAACCATGATGGAATGATCAGAACATTGATAGATGTTCGATATGTACCGGATTTGAAGAAGAATCTCATCTCTGTGGGAGCCCTAGAATCAAAAGGGTTCAAAATCATTGCAGAAAATGGAGTGATGAGAGTATGCTCCGGTGCACTAGTGGTAATGAAGGCTAATCGGAAGAATAATAATATGTACCGCTATCGTGGCAGTACAGTTATTGGGACAACGACATTGATGTCCAATGACGACAAAGAGGTAGAAGCAACCAAGTTATGGCACATGCGCTTGGGACATGCTGGAGGAAAATCCTTGAAGACTCTATCAGATCAAGGATTGTTAAAAGGGGTAAAGACTTGCAACTTGGAGTTTTGCGAGCATTGTGTCAAAGGGAAACAAACAAGGGTTAAATTTGGTACAGCAATCCATAATACTAAAGGCATTTTGGATTATATACACTCTGATGTTTGGGGTCCTTCCAAAACACCTTCATTGGGTGGGAAGAACTATTGTGTAACCTTTGTTGATGATTTTTCCCGAAGAGTGTAGGTGTATACAATGAAAAGCAAAGATGAAGTGCTGGGAATTTTTCTCAAATGGAAGACGATGGTGGAGAATCAAACAGGTAGGAGGATCAAGTGTATTCGTATAGACAATGAAGGTGAATACAAAAATGATCATTTCAATAAGGTCTGTGAAAATGATGGGATCGTCTGACACTTCACTGTTAGACATACACCACAACAGAATGGACTGGCAGAACGTATGAACCGGACCTTGCTGGAGAAGGTACGATGTATGTTGTCCAATGCTGGCTTGGGCAAAGAATTTTGGGCTGAGGCAATTACATATGCATGCCACCTCATTAATCTTCTACCATCTGCTGCTACCATCTGCTGCTATTGATGGCAAGACACCATTTGAAAAATGGTATGGAAAGCCTGCTGTAGATTATGACTCTTTGCACGTGTTTGGCTCAACTGCATATTATCATGTGACAGAGTCAAAATTGGATCCAAGGGCAAAGAAGGCTATTTTTATGGGAATTACTTCTGGAGTCAAAGGATATCGCTTATGGTGTCCTATGACAAAGAAAGTAATATTCAGCAGGGATGTTACCTTTGATGAATCTGCTATGGTAAATAAGGTAACAGAAGATACCAAACAAAATGAAGGTGCTTCTAAGCAGGTGGAGTTTGAGGGAAAATTTATTTTTCCTACACAAGAAGCAGAGGAGGAAACAAATGAAGATTATCCTCTGGAAGGAGAGCCAGTAGAGGAGATTCCAACTCAGGAACCTCAACAACAACTTGAATCAATAGTAACCAGCAGGCCAAAAAGGACAATAACGAAACCTGTTCGTCTCATAGAGACGGTTGCTTGTGCAACCTCAATTGTAGCTGATGATGTTCCTACCACTTATAAAGATGCAGTCCAAAGTTCAGAAGAAGATAAGTGGAGGATTGCCATGAATGATGAAATACAGTCCCTTCATCAGAATCATACATGGAGATTGGCCAATCTCCCGAAGGGAAAGAAAGCAATTGGGTGCAAATGGGTATTTGCAAAGAAGGAAGGATTTCCTAACCAAGTAGATGTTCGCTACAAAGCAAGATTGGTGGCCAAAGGATATGCTCAAAAGGAGGGAATTGATTACAATGAAGTGTTTTCTCCAGTTGTAAAACATTCCTCCATTAGAATTATGTTGGCTTTGGTAGCACAATTGGATTTGGAACTAGTTCAGATGGATGTAAAAACTGCGTTTTTACATGGAAACTTGGAGGAGGAAATCTACATGACTCAGCCAGAAGGATTCAAAGTTGCTGGAAAAGAAAATATGGTGTGCAAACTTGAAAAATCGTTGTACGGATTGAAACAATCTTCTAGACAATGGTACAAGCGATTTGACAAGTTTATGTTGCAGTAAGGGTACAAGAGAAGCAAATACGATCATTGTGTGTATTTGCGCAAGCTTAAAGATGGTTCCTTTATATATCTTCTCCTATATGTTGATGATATGTTGATAGCTTCCAAGAATTCGGAAGAAATTGATAAGTTGAAGGAATATTTGAAGAGAGTACTTCAACGTTTTGGCATAGATGACAAGACTAAGCCAGTTAGTACTCCACTTGCTTCCCATTTTAAGCTAAGTACTACTATGTCGCCAATGGATGAAGCTGAACGAGAGTATATGTCAAAGGTACCATACGCAAATGCTGTTGGTAGCTTGATGTATGCAATGGTTTGCACAAGGCCTGACATTTCACAAGCTGTTGGAGTTATTAGCAGATATATGCACAATCCAGGGAAGGAGCATTGGCAAGCTGTGAAGTGGATTCTACGGTATATTCATAATACTGTAGATGTCGGGTTAGTTTTTGAGCAGGAAGACAATCAGTCTGTAGTTGGATATTGTGACTCAGATTTTGCGGGTGATCTGGACAAACGAAGATCAACTACTGGTTATGTGTTTACTTTTGCAAAGGCACCAGTTAGTTGGAAGTCTACTTTGCAGTCAACAGTTGCTTTGTCTACAACAGAGGCAGAGTATATGGCTATTACAGAGGCTGTGAAGGAGGCAATTTGGCTTCAAGGATTGCTAAAGGAGCTTGGTGTTGAACAAAAAGGTATCACAATTTTTTGTGATAGTCAAAGTGCTATTCAATTAGCGAAGAACCAAGTTTATCATGCAAGGACGAAACACATTGATGTTCGGTATCATTTCGTACGAGAAATCATAGAAAAAAGTGGAGTCACGGTGAAGAAAATTCATACTACAGAGAATCCTACTGATATGCTGACAAAAGTGGTGACTGCGGTCAAGTTTCAACGTTGTTTGGATTTGACCAACATTGTTGAACACTGAAGATTGAAGATGAAGACACAACCAAAATTTGTTATTAAGAGAAAATTGAAGATGTAGAATTTTGCCAAGGTGGAGATTTGTTGAAGTTGTCAAACTCCTACATCGGTTGGGGAGAAAAATTGTTGGGATTTTTCCCTTATAAAAGGAGGCATAATGTTTAAGATTTAAACACACCTCTCATTTGCCTTTTTATCTTCTTAAGACATTTGTATCTTCTCTCTTTAGTATTATTTCACTTGTATTTTTGGAGTGGAATAAAATATTGGTTGTGTCCGAGGAAGTAGGAAAAATTGGCCGAACCTCGTAAATTCTGGTGTTCCTTTTATTGTTGCTTTATTGTCTTATTTATTATTTGATGGCTGTCATAATTTTGGATATAATAATTGTGACTCATTCACACTATATACATTTGGCTTCTGCAACACCCCTTACCTGTCTTCATCCTATGTCTACAAATATCGGCAGATGTTAACAAATCTACCTCCCTCTTTCTTTACATGTATATTACGTTATATATGTATCAAGTCATACTACAATTATAGAAGATCACGCCTGTTGTCAGGTAGCAGTATTTTAATTTTATGGTTCTGTAGTATATATGCAAGTGTGCAAAATTGCAATATTTAGAGTCCCAAGGAAAAATTCTTAAACTTGTGTTCTTTCATATCTTAATTCACTCGACCCACTTTCTCTTTTATATGTCCCGTTCTACTCAATCTTTAATTCTTTTAAGTTCCCTACTTTCCCTTTAAATTTGGTAAACTATTAGAAGATAACTTAAATACGATAGCACACAAGCTTTTCCTCTTTGAATGAAACTGTTATTAAGATTTGTTTTCCTAATGGAAATGTTGGTGTATAAAACAAAGTCAAGAACCTTTACCTCGACTCTATTGATACTACAGGCACGCAGCTATTACTTTCCCTTCCACTGCTGAAGAAAGCATTGAGTTTATTAGTCATACTAAGCAGAGATTGTAACTCAGGTGGTGTTGAAATGATAAATAGAAACACAAAATATATAGGTTGTTGAAAAAAGGTGATACTTTATTGTATGTCAGAATTCTCTGTTCTCTCCTTTTTCTGTCTTTTACCAACTATTAATCTTTATCTTTATAAATCACCGAAGATTATGTACTCATTCTTTCCATAATATTCCTCTTCTCTTTCTAATGATGAGTTTCATTTTCCAGATTGCTTTGGAAAGGTAATTGGTTCATACAAGAGAAGAGCTGTAAGATTCTGTCTTTGATAGTGAGGTAATAAGGTTATGAATCCCTCTCATGTCAATGATTTCAAAAGACTCAGAAGATTTGAATGATATATGAACTGATATAACTTTGTGTTCCTAATAATTACAACTCCAGTGCCAGGCCAAAAGTTCAGAATGGTGTTGATGCTAATGGAGACGCCTCAGGTTCAAAGAAGAAACTCACTACTATCGAAGATGTTCTGACCGGCCTGGTTGATTGGCTTTGTGCACAGGTTTGTGTATATTCCTAGATTTCCACTTTTTCTTCTTCCTCCGTCCCGCCAATCCTTCAAAAGTAGTACATTTTTGGAGGATCCGACATGGGTGCGACAGTATTTTAGGGAGTGCGTGCAACATAGCCTGCAATTACTGGGTTTGCAAACATTTCAAGAAGGATTCAGTATATCTTTAATTGATTTGGAAGTACGTCACAGAGGGATAGTGTTTCCAATAAAGGTCGTAAGAGAAAATAAGTGGTGAAATGAAGTAGCCGATGGATGAAAGGCGCTAGAAGCCTAGGACGATGAGGTGTGCGGATTAGTAGTTTAATGTGTATGAAGCATTGAAATAAGTCCATTGAGTAGGAAATCAAGCTCATTTCCGGACCTCACAACAGGTTTATGGCCTATTTCTTCACTTTCAATGTAAATAATTGAGGTCTCGGGTTAAAATTTCAGCTGAGACAAAAAATTCTAGGTAATTTTCCCATCTGTTTAAGTCTTGATTGACAAAGTTACTTAGTACTTGGTGCGGGTGAGAAGTAGCAGGTATCCCATGGAATTAGTCGAGGTGTGCACAAGCTGGTCCAGACACCATGATTATCAAAAAAAGAATTTTGATGAAAGGGGAAAGAAGCTTTTTGGAGTTTTAGTTTCTTTTTCTGGGGGGGGGGAGGGGGAGGGGGTGGGGGTGGGGTGGGGTGGGGAGGTTATGGATTTAAATCCCACTTTTTCTTATTATCACACGGCCGATACTTAGCACTGTGTCGATCATGATTTTGATGTATCTATGCAGCTGAAAAAGCCTACCCATCCTACCCGTGGCATTCCCGCGACAATCAACTGCTTAGCAACTCTGCTGAAGGAGCCAGTGATTCGATCTTCATTTGTTCGAGCCGATGGAGTGAAGTTGCTTGTTCCTTTAATTTCACCAGCATCAACGCAGCAGTCTATCCAGATTCTTTAATGCCACATATTGCATTAACTTCATAAATTCTATTCATGTCGTACTAGTAAGTAGCAGTGCTTGAGATGGTTCTGTATCTCATTCAGTGTATGCAACTCCGGAAGCTAGACATAAAAGAATAATTGTTTTCTTTTTTTCTTCCTGATTTTATTTTCTTCCTTAAAGCAACTTCTCTACGAGGCATGTCTATGTGTCTGGCTATTGTCTTACTATGAACCTGCAATAGAGTACTTAGCTACTTCAAGGGCCCTCCCTCGATTGATAGATGTTGTTAAAGGTTCAACATAGGAGAAGGTGAGCTACTTCTGTTTCTTCATCCATAATAACAATTTCTACTCCCTACTTTATTTCTTAAATTTGATGTTTTGCTTTCTGCATTGGTTTTCCTTGGCTCATCTCTGTTCATGGCCTGCGGTGTTTCTATAACTATAGGTCGTACGGGTCGTCATCTTGACTCTACGGAATTTGCTCTCCAAAGGATCATTTAGTATTCTCATGGTGGACTTGGGAGTGCTGCAGATTGTTCAGAGCTTGAAAGCGCAGGCTTGGAGTGATGAGGTGATGAACCATGTTCTATGGTTTATAATCTGATAGTATATCTTAATTTATCTCTACATCATTTGCAAACAGAAAACAGTTCCATCAAAAAATGAATTGAGACAAATGAATGCCTCGCATTTGTTACATAGAGAAACAGTCTCTAAATATCATATTTCTGTTTCATTTATCTGCAAATTTATTGCTGTCTTCAATCATCATTACATGAAGAGAGTCGCTATGTTATAGCTACTTGCTCCATTCATCTCAGTGATTTGCTATATTTTGGCAGTTTAACATGTTACTGTGTCATTGAAGAATGAAATATTCTTCGACTTCAGACTCATAAAGTTAATTACCATATCTGTAGGATCTTTTGGACGCTCTGAATCAACTAGAACAAGGATTGAAGGATAACATCAAAAAGCTGAGTTCGTTTGATAAGTACAAGCAAGAAGTCCTTCTAGGCCATCTTGATTGGTCTCCGATGCACAAAGATCCTATATTCTGGTGCGAAAACATAAATAGTTTTGAGGAGAATGATTTCCAGGTAATACCTTGTGAATTGCAAAAATTCCCAAGCTTACATGTCTTTAGGCTTTAAAGCACATGTTCCATATCAGCGTGAAATACAACACTATCTTGGTGCAACATTAACAAATGCTTTTCATCTGAAGAACCAGACGTTTCTCCTGGGTTCTGTTGGTGTTCGATCATTTACTTGCCTTTACCAAGTTTTTGTGCCTACTCAAATCAAAAAGCTAGTTTTTGATTGTCATGTCTAAGTACTAACTTCCATCTGTAGAGGTAATCTGGTGGCCATAGAAGCGTTCAGTATCGTAACATAATACTGTTTTTAACTTTAGAGAGCGAATCTTTGAATATGTAGAACAAAGTTGTTTCTAATACTATATAAGGGGTCGTCTGGTTCAGTTCTGGGATATCCCATGGGATTATCTATCCCACCTCCCATATAGGATAAGCTAATACCACCATTTTGGTATAAAATGTATTACCTAATACCCACAACCAAACACGGGATAATTGTAATCTCAAATTTTATACTGAGATTAGTATCCCTGTCGTGGTAACCAAACATGGGATAAGAGTGTAACGCGTGATGTGTAGGTTAGATGCACGTCACAAGTTCGAACTCCATCATAAACAAGAGCCTGGTATTTAAGTGAAGGGTAGAGGGGCAAGTCCATTATCTACCAACTTTCGAATCGCACACCCGATTGGGTCTCGGGGATTTCTCGGCTATCACAAAAGGCGTCCTCCGGATGAGATTCTCATTCCAAATAATGTTTACGAGTTATTTTATTTCTCCCTCCAATAAAAGAAAGTTTGTATCGACTTGTTTATCGAACAAGGGAGTTGTTTTGTGATATATACTATCTGGAAATTGTTCATCAAACTACTTATTAATGTGAATTTTTTGCAGCTTGAGTCTGTATTACTTATCAAGGCTTATAATGTAGTGATATTATTAGGAGTCTTTTGCACAATATGTGGGGTCAAATGTCACTGTTACTGTTCTGTTTTTCCTTTCTTGATCCTCTATGTAATAAAAGGTCATGTATTCACGCACGATCGGGGAAGAATTAGGTGTAATGTAGGCAATCTACTTTAATGTAAATATTTAATGGCTACTTTCATGACTCTGGCTCGAACCTATGATCTTCTATGTAATAGAAGTAACAAAAAGTTGCTGTACTTCCATTAATATTTTTCATCTCATGGTGGAGGAAATGGAATAGAGAGAAGGAAAGAAATATATGGAAAGAAACTATTTGATTTATTCCATATTGTTTTATATTGTTGGCGTATAAAGTTAAACTATTTTTAAAAATATCTTTTTGAGCAAATGGGGTGACAATCCAACTGCATGAACACTTAAGTGAAGAATGTCATTTACTTTCTTTAACATATCTCTAGAACTACAAAAGATTGGTTTTAAAAGAGGAATTTTCATAAAGCACTATAGTTTAGAGACTAGTAATTATAGTTTGCCTAATTATCATTCGTAGTTATTGCTCAATTGTTATTAACTTGCATCACTTGTATTCAGACGCACAACGAATAAAGCTTGTGTCAACTGTATTCATTAGCACAACAATACATGTATCAATTGTATTCATTTGCGCAATTATATTGTATTCATTTGCGCAATGAATATAACATGTATCACTTGTAACCAAGGCCAAATACAAGGATGTATACAAATGATACAACTTATATCGTGTATAGTATTTACGAAGGATACAATATGTATCAACTATATTCTTTCGTGCAATGAATACAATTAAGGCGAAATACAGAAAAATAAGACTCTTGTTTCAGTTCAAAACAATAAATCTTGTGTTTCATGAGTTTGCTATAAAATTAAAATATAGCTACAAATAGTAAATTTGCTGAAATTAGCTAAGAATGATAAATATAGTATAAATGTTTGATGTGTCAGTAATTTTCCTTTTTAAAAATCATCCCACGAAAAATTGAACTTTCTAATTTCTGTGTCTTAAATCAAGTAGACAAACATTTTTTCCTACTTATTTTGATTTAACATTAAAAGAATTTATTTTCCTTGGAATATTCAAATATGATATGAGTGTTAAAGTTGGAATCTCATTGCCAGTCAAAAATATTGATTATGAAATTTGAATGACAAAGTTTACTTACAGAGAAAGGGGTGCAAATAATAAAAATAGAACACCAAAAATCAATATAAAAGTTACTATAGAGAGAAAAAAAAGAACAAGGATTAATACGTTCAAAAACTATAAATATAAATAAAAAGGATTTTCTTTCATAATAAGCAGAAGCAAACATTCCTAGAAACGAAAACTACTTTAAAATTCTTAGAAACTAAAATAACTACCAATCTAAGGCCTCATTTGTTTTTTTTTTTTAAAGATTAAGACATCTGAATACACATCTGAATATCAAGATGTGTATTAAGATTAACACATCTGAATCTAAATACACATCTGAATATATTAAGATGTGTATTAAGATCTGAATAGAAGTAATTAAGACTGTTTGATTTTTAACATCTGAATGTATAAAATTTATCTTTATTTGAAAATTAATAAACATAAAATTCAAATGAAATACTAACTAATCTAATATTCTATCAGTAAAATATAGTAGTTTTTTAAAATATGATAGTTGTTGGTGGTGATGGCTAACGTGTGAATTCGACTAGAGGCGGTGGTTGGTGGTAGTTTTGGTTGATGATGGTGGTTCATGCTAGTAGCTAGTAGTGATTGGTAATGATGTCAATTATGATTAAGGATGGTGGTGGTGGGTGGTGATAGCTAAT
The DNA here is from genome assembly GCF_000393655.2 of Nicotiana sylvestris. NCBI lineage: Eukaryota > Viridiplantae > Streptophyta > Magnoliopsida > Solanales > Solanaceae > Nicotiana > Nicotiana sylvestris. The sequence continues at coordinate 5,303,970 of NC_091067.1, read as the reverse complement.
AATTGTGGGTGGTGGTAATAGTTGTGACTGAGGAAGGTGGTGGGTGGGTGGTGGTAGGTTATAAGATGGGCAGTACCAGCTGTAGTTGTTGATGGTAAAGGGATGGTCAGTTGTGGTAGTTGAGGTAGATGAGTGTTGATTGTGGATGAGAGAGTGGCGAGAATAGTGGGTGGTGATGGTTGATAATAGTGGCGGCTATGATTGAAGATGATGGTGGCGTGGTGGTGGCATGGTGGTAGTTGATAATGGTAGGCGATGACAGCAGTTAATAATGAATATGTGATAACATTTTAATGAAATTAAGTCTCTGTTATAGATGTTCATCATACAAACCTATTTAGACCCATTAAGTGGTTGTGAAGTAAAAAACAAACACACTAATGATTACGATCTGAATAATTAAAATTCAGGCTTTAAAAACAAATGCATTTAATGTCTGAAATCTGAATGATTGAGATTCAGACCTCCATTAAGTGCAAACAAATAAGGCTAAGTTTGTATCTTGTGACGACGGTGAATCAGAATTTTGCGTAGTTTCTACTTTCTTGATTGCAATATATAGGTTGAGAAGTAGAAAAGTGCAAATGAGTAAAAGTGTGAAAACTTTTCTTAGCCATGTTTAATAATAACAAAGAAATTTAGGGTTTGTATTCTAAGATGAATTATGAAAGTAGCTATAGTGAGGGTTTATATAGGGTTGTAAAGGAAGAGATTCATATGTATTAGGAGAATTATTAACTAATTGGATAATTGATTCTGATTTATGTCAATCATTTCATAAGTGAAGTTTGTGTACTAAGTACTAACAGAGTTCTGGAAATACATGTAACTTTAAGATTTCTTTATATCTTCATCCAACTCTTTATAATGTGAAAAGAAAATAAATAAATTTAATAAAATGAGGATTTGTTTGGAATCAACTTTTATTATCTACATGTTTCTACTAATAATCGATTCTCCATTTATACGAATGTAAATATATAGTTTATTTTGATTCGATAGCTTATTTGGTTCGGATTTTTTTTGCTTAATTTAATCCTTTGCTAAGTTAAATAAATCATATACTTCAAGTCTTCAACTAATACACACATGCTTTTAACAAAAGATTTTAATCAGAAAACTGATAGTGTAATTATCACTTTGTTTAGAAAATTAGGAACAAATATATTATTTGATGTCATTATCCTAAAGTTTAGATTTCATAAAGTTTAAATCATGGACATCCATAAGGATATGGAACTTGGAACCTTTTAATTTTATCACAAATCTAAATTTTCTGATTTATGTGAATCGTAAGTGAAAGTTTAGTAATAACAGAATTCTTAAACCAAATAAAATTTTGTCAATCATAAATTACGTTTTGGATTTCCACATCACCGTGTCAAAATATTTATGTAACATTCCGAAATTAAGAGTTTTATATAAATTGAAACAGAGAAAAGTACCCAATTTTGCTCTTTACCAAGCTAAAAACCATTAAAAGAAAATGGATAATTCATGTTAAAAGGAAAATTAAAATAGTTAAGTTGAGTCACAAATATTTCTCTTAGAACTTCTGCAGAAACAACAATTGAATTCCATAATACGGAGACATTCTTTTAAATGTATTGTTTCTCCTTTCATTTTTTGCGAAATACCTTACCACCCCTAAACTAGACACGGATTATTAGTTACATCCTTAAACTATTTGTGGTCTTATTTACCCCCCCCCCCAACTTGTCATTTTAAGAGCCAGTACCCCTGTACGCTGATGTGGTAAAAACTGTGGGTGCACTCGCCTGCCACGTGAAGTTTTCTGCATATATGGCATTTTTTTTTTTGAAAAATAAAATATATTTTTACCTTTTTAAGTATGTTACTTTTTTAGATAATTTTTTTTTTCGAATATAATTTATAATAAAATTTGGATAGAACTACATTATTTATGCTAAATTTTTTTATTTGGCTAAAAATAATAATGTTTTTATTTGGCTCTAAGTTATTTCTTGCAATTACACGCTCTTTTTATTTGTCAAATTCAAAAAAGGATTAACTGCAACTTTATTATTTTTAGCCAGATAAAAAAATTTAGCCTAATAATGTAGTTCTATCCAAGTTTTATTATAAATTGTATTCGAATTTTTTTTTATTAAAAAGTAACATACTTAAAATGGTAAAAATATATTTTATTTTTCAAGAAAATACCACATATGCAGAAAAATCCACGTGGCAGGCGAGTGCACACACACTTTTTGCCACATTAATGTTCAGGGGGATAATGGCTCTCAAAATGCCAAGTTGAGGGAGGTAATTAAGACCCCGAATAGATTAAGACTGTAACTAATAATCTCTGTCAAGTTTAAGGGGGTGATAAGGTATTTTGCCTTCATTTTTTGTTTCTCTTCTCAAAGTTAAAGTAGGCTCATGAGACAAGTCAGGAATCCAAAATGACTTTATTGATTGATCACCGAACAAGAAAGACGTTTTATGCAGCATTTCAGATCGAAAAACTCAATAAATAACTCCCTTCTCAACGAGGAAAGATATAAATCGATCGTCCAATAAAAAGACAACTACAAAGAAGGTCTTTACTAATATATATATATATATATATATATATATATATATAGGTTTATCTTTCGCAATTAAGGAGAAAAAGTAAGTACAAAGAACGAAAGTTAATTATATCTTTTAATTAACATATTTAATATCCTTTGATGTGATCAAGATTATGTAACTTTATGATTATCAATCTACCCCTTTCGGATAGGGGTAAGGTTTGCGTACATTCTAGCCTACTCAAACCCTACTAGTGAGATTCTACTGGGTTATTATTATTGAAAGTGTTGGTTTATGTTTAGTCAATAATGGCATGCCAATTGGAAGAGTTGGTGGAAAAAGTTGGTGTGGATGCTAGGAGGAAGCTTCCTCCTTTGATGTCGCCCATGACATCAAGAGGAGTTAGTTTGATGTCACCAATGACATTAAGAGGAGGTCTTTACTTCTATAAATAGATGCACTCCTTCATTTGTAGAAACCATCCTAAATATTAATACAATACATTGTAGTGAGTAGAGAGTTAAAAGAGAAATTCTCTTAAGTATAATTGGGAACTCTCTCCTTCCTTTGTTAATAATAAAAATGCAACTGTTCTCTGGTGGACATAGAATTATTTTGATCTGAACCACGTTAAATCATGTGTTCTTTCTTTTATGTTTCAGCTAACAATTGGTATCAGAACGACATGATTCTTTAACGATCCAAGGAGGAAGAACAAGCAAAGATGAGTACCATGAAGTTTGAAATTGATAGATTCAGTGGACGCAACAACTTCAATATCTGGAAGATCCAGATGATGGCGTTACTGTGGAGGGAAGGTTCAATCCATGCTATTGACGGAAAGTATCCTAAGGATATATCAACTCCCGACAAGGAGAAGATTGAAGGGGATGCATTGATTGCAATCCAACTATCCCTTGCACCTAACGTACTTTGTGAAGTGAGTATGGGTACCGAAGAGACGACCAAACAGTTATGCGAAAAGCTAGAAGGGCTACACCAAGACCGATCAGTGACAACAAGGATGTTATTACAACGGCATCTTCACACATTTAAGATGGGGTCAGGTACTTCGTTACAAGATCATTTAGATGCGTTTAATAAACTTGTTATGGACTTACAGATTGCAGGAATTAAAAAGGAGGAGGAGACGCTTGCATGTGCTTTGCTATTTTCATTGACTTATGATATCGTGATATTGAGAATTCAATGATGTATAGCAAGGAACCTATTTAGCTTGAGCAAGTGCGGCATGCACTTAACTCTAGTGATGTGCAAAGGCATATGGAAGGAGGTAGAGATGACCATGCAAGTGGGCTCTTTGTGAGAGGCTGGACTAGCCAACAGGGAAAGATCAAATCAAAGCACAGATCAAAGTCTCGTGTGAACAAGAAGAATACAGAGTGTTGGGGTTGTGGAAAGAAGGGGCATTTTGAACGAGATTACCCAATGTCAAAGTCCAAGGAAAAGGCGAGTGCATCTACCGTTGAACAGGTACATGATTTTGATAATGATTATGTACTAACAACATCGCATAATAATAATAGTAGTTATGGAAACAAATGGGTGTTAGACTCTGCTTGTACTCTTCATATGACATTCCGAAAAGACTGGTTTAGTAGCTATGAGAAAAGTGGAGGAACCGTAGTAATGGGCAATAATGCAACTTGTGCAATAGTTGGCATTGGCTCAGTTCGGGTTCGCTGCCATGATGGAGTCGTGAGGACTATTACACAAGTCCGTCATGTTCCTGATCTGAAGAAGAATTTGATCTCCCTGAGTACTCTGGATGAACAAGGCTACAGGTACATGAGCGAAGCAGGAACTATAAAGGTGACTAAAGGTTCTTTAGTCATGCTGAAAGGCAAGCTGGAGAACGGCCTTTACACATTGGCCGGAAGCACCATTGTTGGCTCTGCAAATGCATCTACAGTGCAGTTATCTAATGATGACAAGGCAAGACTATGGCACATGAGACTGGGTCATATGAGCGCACGTGGACTGGAGATGTTGAGCAATCGTAAACTTTTGGAAGGTGAGAAGATCAGCACGCTTGACTTCTGTGAGCACTGCGTTCTAGGGAAGCAGAAGAAGGTCAGCTTCAGCACTGGCAAACACAAGACAAGAGGAGTGCTAGACTACATCCATTCAGATTTATGGGGTCCTTCTAAACTTCCATCGAAGGGCGGAAAGAGGTATCTTCTCATTTTTATTGATGATTTCTCACGAAAGGTTTGGGTGTATTTTTTGAAGGCAAAAAGTGATGCTTTTGAAGCATTTAAAGAGTGGAAGATTTTGGTTGAAAATCAAATGGAGCGGAAAATCAAGTATCTTCGCACAGACAATGGCTTGGAGTTTTGCAATGAAGAGTTTAATGAATTCTGCAAGGTTCATGGGATCTCAAGACATAGGACTGTCAGGCATACCCCACAGCAGAATGGAGTTGCCGAGAGAATGAACAGAACTCTTCTTGAAAAGGCTCGTTGTATGCTCCTACAAGCCAAAATGTCCAAAGTATTTTGGGCTGAAGCAGTTCACACTGCTGCTCATATTGTCAATCGATCTCCAGCATCGGCAATTGACTTTAAGACTCCGAATGAGGTATGGTCAGGTGAACCCTCTAACTATTCATACTTACGAGTATTTGGGTGTCCAGCTTATTATCACGTTAATGAAGGAAAGCTTGAACCAAGGGCTAAGAAGGCCATATTCGTAGGGTATGTGGATGGAGTAAAAGGGTACAAACTTTGGTGTTTGTCTTTACTCAAATTTATAGTTAGTAGAGATGTCACCTTCGATGAATCCTCTATACTTGATCCCCGTAAAGTTTCCGTGGAGTTTTCAGGAAACAAGAACAACGAGCAGGTGGAGCTTCCGGTGGAGCTTGCCAAGGAAAAGGATCAAGAGACTCAGGTTAAAGATGAGTCAGAAGATGTAGGCGTTGAAGAACTTGCTGTCAATGAACCATACACAATTGCGAAGGGGAGGGAGAAGAGGCAGACACGAGAACCGGAACGCCTTATAAATCAAGCAAACTTGATTGCATATGCGTTCGTAGCTGCACAAGAAGAGATTAAAGATCTGGAGCCCTCCTCGTATATTGAAGCAACTTCTTGCAAGGATGCCGCACAATGGCGGTTAGCCATGACTGAAGAGATGGAGTCTCTTCACAAGAATCAGACATGGGTCTTAGTGAAAAGACAAAAGGGGAAGAGGACAGTTGGATGCAAGTGGGTCTACCGAAAGAAAGAGGGAATTCCTGAAGTGGAAGATGCTAGGTTCAAGGCGAGATTGGTTGCAAAAGGATTCAGTCAGAAGGAGGGAATTGACTACAATGAGATTTTCTCTCCAGTCGTGAAGCATAGCTCAATTCGCGTGCTACTAGCATTGGTTGCCCAATTTGACTTGGAGCTTCAACAGCTTGATGTCAAAACTGCTTTCTTACACGGTGATCTAGAAGAGACAATCTATATGGATCAGCCTGAAGGTTTCCTAGCTGAGGGAAAAGAAGATCACGTATGCCAACTAAAGAAGTCTTTGTATGGTTTGAAGCAATCCCCTAGACAGTGGTACAAGAGGTTTGATGCATTCATGACTACACATGAATTCTCAAGGAGTGCATTTGATAGTTGTGTGTATCACAAGAAGATGTCTGGTAACTCAATGATTTATTTACTGTTGTATGTTGATGATATGCTTATTGCTGCTAACAACATTACAGAGATAAATGCTTTGAAGAAACTGTTGAGTAAGGAATTTGACATGAAGGATTTAGGAGCTGCAAAGAAAATCCTTGGTATGGAGATTTCAAGAGAAGACGGTGTTGTACATCTTTCTCAGAAGAGGTATATTGAAAGGGTTCTCAAGAGATTCAATATGCATACGTGCAAGCCTGTAAGTACACCATTAGCTCCTCATTTTAAACTTTCAGAGTTACAAATGCCTCAGTCCGAGGATGAGGTGGAGCATATGTCAAAGATTCCTTATGCTAGTGCAGTTGGTAGCATTATGTATGCTATGGTATGCACACGTCCAGATATTGCTCAATCTGTAAGTGTGGTAAGTAGATACATGTTCATCCCAGGAAAGAGGCATTGGGAAACTGTCAAGTGGATATTGAGATATCTCAAAAGAGCTTCTGGTATTGGTATAACCTTTCAAAAAAGTGGTGGAGGTATTTCAATTCTCGGTTATGTAGATTCTAACTATGTAGGAGATATTTACAGAAGAAGGTCCACAACTAGATACATCTTTACCCTCGTTGGAAGTGCCGTTAGTTGGAAGTCGACTCTGCAATCGATTGTCGCTTTGTCTACAACAGAAGCAAAATACATGGCAGCAGCGGAGGCGGTGAAGGAAGCTATCTGTTTGAAAGGTTTAGTAGCGGAATTGAGTTTGGTTCAGCTGGAATCAACTCTTAGATGTGATAGTCTGAGTGCTATTCATCTAATGAAAAATCAGAGATTTCATGAGCGCACTAAACACATTGATGTCAGATTTCATTTTATTCAAGATGTTGTTGAAGAGGGAACTATCAAGGTCGTGAAGGTTATCACAGACGATAATGCTGCAGACATGTTGACCAAGATAGTCCCGCTCGCTAAGTTTGCACACTGCAAGGACTTGGCGAGGCTATGCATCAACTGATGCAACTCCAAAGAGAACAGTTGTTAAGTGGAGGTGGTATGTTCAACAATGGTTTGATTCTTCTTGTTTCTTATAACGGGGTTGCCCAGTAAGCTTAGAAGTTTTGACCAGAGTTATTCACACGCACGCTCGAAATGCAAACCAAGGTGGAGATTGAAAGTGTTGGTTTATGTTTAGTCAACAATGGCATGCCAATTGAAAGAGTTGGTGGAAAAAGTTGGTGTGGATGCTAGGAGGAAGCTTCCTCCTTTAATGTCGCCCATGACATCAAGAGGAGTTAGTTTGATGTCACCAATGACATCAAGAGGAGGTCTTTACCTCTATAAATAGATGCACTCCTTCATTTGTAGAAACCATCCAAAAAATAATATAATACATTGTAGTGAGTAGAGAGTTAAGAGAGAAATTCTCTTAAGTGTAATTGGAAATTCTCCCCTTTCTTTGTTAATAATAAAAAGGCAATTGTTCTCTGGTGGACGTAGGATTATTTTGGTCCGAACCACGTTAAATTTTGTGTTCTTTCTTTTACGTTTCCGCTAACAATTATTATTGTTGTTGTTGTTGTTGTTGTTGTATGATTATCAATCAATCATTTGTGCCTCAGTCTTGAACAAGATAAATAATATTTTATTTTAATACTAATAATGCCTTTAATAGCAAATTAAGGGTTATCGGATTGACAAACAATAGAAAAGAAATATTATTATAAAATTGTATATAGCAGTATATCTCCTTTAGTTATAGAAAATTAGCAGAGGAAACATATTACAGAATACATATATCGCTCTTAGCTCTATAATTCAATTTGAAAAGCACAAAAGTATCTTTTTTCATGTATTAGATACAATAACAGTTCCCTAGTTTCTATAGGTCAAACATGTAAGAAAAATGAGTAGATAATATTGACTAAGAATAAGAAGGAAAGAAGAACAACTTATTAAAAATATTGTGTCGTGGCAAGTCACTGCCTTGAAAATGATTTCGGCCCGACTGGATGAAAATTGTTAAGACCGGTCACTCTCCAAGGTTCCACAGCACCTCCAAACACGTGTACTCGTGGCTGGAAGTTTAGAATTTGCATAAAACAGTTGCCCAAAAAAAAAAAAAGATGAAGGTATTTTCTGCAGTTGTTACAGAAATTAAAATGTTGTAGGAAGAAAATAATGATTAGTAAGATGAATTCTTGGTTAAGAATTAAGTGAATATGATGGCTAATGGCCATCCTATTTATAGGCAATTAGGGAGGTTACATGTATGACAAGTGTGGGGAGTCTTTTAACACTTGTCCAAATATATTAGTCCATTTGGTTTCAATATTAACAAGTGTACCTAGTCTTCCATGCATGAAAATACATGGTAGATTTGCATAACCACTTGTCAAAGCCATTCAACACTTGGCTTTAAATCAATGCCACATATCTAAGAGTATTTAGCCACAAGGCTTTATGCAATAAGCCACTTGAAAATAGATCGGACACTTAAAAAATAAAAAGACTCATGGCTATTGGTTGTAAATGAATTTTCAAAAAGAAATGTTTGACTTTGCATTATAAATAATACTCCCTCCGTTCCAATTTATGTGAATCTGTTTGACTGGGCACAAAGTTTAAGAAAAAATGAAGACTTTTGGAATTTATGGTCCTAAACAAGTCAAAAAAGGGCCTAGAGTATTTGTGTGGTTATAAAAGCTTCTCATTAAGGGTATAATTGTAAGTTTAAGCAAAAAAAATTCCAAAGTTAGAAAGTGGTCATTCTTTTTGGAACAGACCAAAAAGGAAATAGGTCACATAAACTGGAACGGAGGGAGTACCAACAATCCCCCACTAATGCAAAGTCAAAATAGAAGAATTTTGGGCAAAAGAAGAAACATGTACTTAAGTGTCAATATCTTTCGATTTGAATTGACACATAGTGAAATTAGGCAATAACTAACATCCACAAAGTGAAGTACTCTTGAACTGAATGGATATTAGTTGAGATCCCCGCAACACATACCATATCCTTAATGTTATGCAAACTCCGGGATACTAACAAAGTGCTTTTATGGTCATGCACATACATTGGGTCTCATGAGTGCTATAGAAAGACATCCCAAGTCTTTCATAAAAGGCGACCACACCTTTACACTCACGTAGGTGATTCCATCAAGTCTATCTACACATATACTATCTTAAGGCTATGGAATCATTAAGAGCAAAATAAGCTCAATCTTATAAAACACTACCACACGCTATATGAATAGGAAATGTAGTGCATATTGAGGTCTCATATGGCTTCGTTTGACCACAAATGGGTATCCACCATACTTCTTTAATCCATGGGCTTTAGCCCCATCCCCCTCGACGTTTCAAGGATAACTCTCCTTGCCAAACCCTTGGTTAAAGGATCCGCCAAATTTCTTTCGAATCTTACATATTCCAAGGAAATAACACCATGTTTCAACAACTGTTTTACCGCACTATGCCTAATACGGATATGTCTTCTTTCTCCATTGTACACATTATTTTGGGTAATTTCAATTTCCGCCTGTGAGTCACAATGTAGAGAACTAGTGAAGCTTGTCTTCCTCACAAAGGCATGTCTGCCAATAAGTTTCTTAACCACTCGGCTTCTTTCCTTGCCAACTCAAGAGCAATGAATTCAAACTCCATAGTAGATCGTAATATACAAGTCTGTTTTGAAGACTTCCATGAAATAACACCTGCACCCAAAGTAAAAACATAGCCACTAGTGTAGCTAACTTTATCGTTGTTAGTAACCTAATTTGCATCACAAAATCCTTCTAAAACAGTAGGAAATTTATTAAAATGCAAACACAAATCCATAGTACCTCTCAAATACTTTAGCAAATGATGAAGAGCATTCCAGTGTTCACTACTAGGGTTGTGAGTATATCAACTCAATCTACTAACAACATAAGCAATATCAGGTCATGTATATTTCATGAGAAATATTACACTACCAATTATCTTAGTATACTCAGTTTGAGAAATACTAGATTCCTTGTTCTTTTTCAAGTGTATGCTAGGATCATAAGGAGTTCTCACAGGTGCTACATCAAAATAATTAAACCTTTTCAATATTTTCACAATATAATGAGACTGAGACAATGAAAAACCATTAGTAGTTCTTTTGATTTTAACCTCTAAAATCATATCTGCTTATCCAAGATCTTTCATTTCAAATTTAGAAGAGAAAAAAAATTCTTAGTCTCATTGACGACATTCACATTAGTGCCAAAGATTAACATGCCATCAACATACAAACATATAATAACACAATATGATCCTATCATCTTGGAATAAACACAAGTATCAGATACATTAACAACAAAACCATTAACCACTAATGTGCTATTAAACTTTTCGTACCATTGCTTAGGTGCCTGCTTTAGACCATACAAAGATTTTCTCAATTTGCATACTTTATTCTCCTGTCCTTGGATCACAAATCCCTTAGGTTAAGACATATAGATCTCTTCCTTTAAATTACCATTTAGGAAAGTCGTTTTAACATCCATTTGATGTACCACTAAATTATGAATAGCGGCTAAAGTAACAAGAGTTCTAATAGTCGCTATCTTAGTCGCGGGAGAATAAGTGTCAAAGTAATCAATGTCTTTCTTTTGGTTAAAACTCCTAACAACAAGTCTAGCCTTATATTTCTCAATTGTATCATCAGATCACAATTTCTTCTTAAATATTCACTTGCTACTTATGAGTTTACAACCTTTAGGTAAATCAGACAAGTTCCAAGTGTGATTAGAAACTATAGATTCTAATTCACTTTTGATGATCTCTTTCCAAAAATTAGCATCTATTGACCTCATTGCTTTATTGTATGTCTTAGGGTCTTCTTCTATTAAATAGATTAACTCTAATTCATTACACAAAACATCAAGATGTATATTTTTAGTCAAGAAAGTAGTAATAATGTCAGCACCAAAGCTAGCTTCAATTCTATGCCTCTTACTTCTTCTAAATTTATTTTTATGCTCATTAGAAATAACACTAGAAGAAGGCACAATATGAGAATTAACAGACATAGATGTAGAAGCATTATTAGGTACATCACTAGGCACATTATTTTTTAATGGAAAAACATGCTAAAAAAAATTTGCATCTCTAGATTCACAAATAGGACTATCATTCAAAGACATAAATCATTATGCAACACTACTTTGAGCATAACCAATAAAAATAGCATCAAAAGTCTTGGATCCAACAATTACTTGTTTAAAATAAAGTAGACCAACCTTAGTCAAACACGCTCACACTTTCAGAATTTTCAAGTTAGGGGCAAACCCTTTCCATAACTCATACGGGATTTTATCTAACTTCTTATGAGAGACTTTATTAAGAACATAACATGCAGATAAGACAGCTTCCCCCATATATTATCAGATAAATCCGAACTCAAAAGCATAGAATTCATCATTTCCTTAAGGGTTCTATTTTTTCCTTCGGATACACCATTTTGTTGGGGAGTATAGGGAGCACTAACCTCGTTTATAATACCATTTTCACAAAAGGTTTCTAGAGTATTAGTACTATATTTACCACCTCTGTCACACCTAAGCCTCTTGATTTTTCTGTCTAATTGATTCTCTACTTCTACCTTGTATTTCAAAAATATGCTTTCAACCTCATCTTTTGACTTAAGAAGATATACCTTAGCGTATCCAGAAAAGTCACCTACAAAGGTGATGTAATATTTCTTTCTACCCTTACTAACAATGTTCTTGAAATTTGCTAAGTCTGAATGTACTAGTTCAAGCAAATCTGTTTTTCTACTAATTACATTCTTAAAAGGTTTTTTGGTATGTTTTGCTTCTACACAAACAGGACACTTAAAAAAATTATCAACATTAACTGCAGAAATTAATTCTATTTTTCTAAATCTTTTAATAGAAGCAATATTAATATGACCTAGTCTACCATACCACAAATCAGTAGACTCAGCAATATAAGCAGAATTAAAAGTACTAGCATTCTTAGTACTATCTTGAGCGATGTTCAGTATAAATAAACCCTCACTAAGGTAACCCTTCCCAACAAAGTCTCCCCCACGAGAAATAACAACTTTATCAGATTCAAAAATAAGTTTAATACCTGCTTTGTTGAGAAGCGGACTAAAAACTAAATTTCTACGAAGGGAAGGTACATACAGAACATTGTTCAAGGCTAAGGTTTTTCCAGAAGTTAATTTAAGGAGAATTTTTCCTTTACCCATAACTCCACCTGTAGTGGAGTTACCCATGTAGACACACTCGCCATTAGCAGATTCCTGAAAGTCGTGAAATAACTCCTTGTTGGCACAAATGAAGCGCTTGTGTCCAATATCCAGTCAGTCTTGTTAGCCACCATGTTCGCCTCACCAACTACAGCAGCAATGACATCACCACCCTCAGTAATGTTAGCTTGGACTGGAGCTTTTCCTCCATTCTTTGAGCTTTGTCCTTCTCTCTGGTTGCACGGAAAAGCCTTGTGACCAATTTTGCCTCAGACATAGCAAGGTCCTTTAGACTTTTGAATATGGCCCTCCGGTTTATTGAAGTAATTTTGTGTCTTCACTTGTCCTTTCTCCTGGCCTTTCTTCTGTTTTCCTTTAAACCTATCTTTCACAAAAGTACTAAAATATTCCACAAGGTTAGCCTTAAAAGAATTAAGAGAGAGAGAGATTTCATCTTTATTTTTAAGACGTTCAAACTCCTCATCTTTGAGACGGTTTGCTTTCTCAGTCCTCATGTGATTGATCAGTTCTTGAAGAGTTAAGTTTTTCTTCTTGTGTTTCAGTTGATTCATGTTACTCCAGGAAGGTGGAAACCTTTCAAGCAGAACATTAGCCTGAAGAATCTCACACATCTCCATGCCCTCGTTCAAAACATCAGTAGTCAAGTTCTCATACTCGTGAACATGTTCCATGATTGGATTATCATCAATCATTTGAAACATGATCCACTTTCCAATGACATACTTCCTTTTTTCCGGCGTCATCAGCACCATATTTCTTCTCCAAACTATCCCATATGACTTTAGCAGATTTATAATTTATAAACAAATCAAAGAGAGGGTTAGTCATATGGTTAAGCAGATGCCATCTCACTGTTTTATTATCCTTTTCAAATTTCTTCTTAGTAGCATCATCAACAACAACAATATTAGCAGCATTAGAACTATCAGCAACAATATCAGCAGGAGGATCATTAAACAAAACATAATCAACTTCTAATTGTTCAAAAAAATTAAAAGTTTCTGGGACCAACTCTTATAATTGTTTTCATCTAAAGGCTCAAGTTTTGAGAGATCGGAAAGTGTTTTGTTCAAAGTGGTGGACATTAGTCAATATTTATATGTGAAATCGCTTTCAAATTGTAAGAAAAATGACTAGATATTGACTAAGAACAAGAAGGAAAGAAGAACAACTTATTAAAAATATTGTGTCATGGCAAGCTATTGACTTGAAAGAAATTTCGGCCCGACTAGGTACAAATCGTTAAGGCCGGTCGCTTCCCAAAATACCACAGCACCTCCAAACACGTGCACTCGTGGCTGGAAGTTTAGAATTTGCACAAAATAGTTGTCCAGAAAGAAGAGAAGATGAAGGTATTTTCTGTAGCTGTTACAGAAATTAAAATATTGGAGGAAGAAAATAATGATTAGCAAGATGAATTCTTGGTTAAGAATTAAGTGAATATGACGGCTAATGACCATCCTATTTATAGGCAATTAGGGAGGTTGCATGTATGACAAGTGTGGAGAGTCTTTTAACACTTGTCAAAATATATTAGTCCACTTGGCTTCAATATTAACAAGTGTACATAGTCTTCCATGCATGAAGACACATGGTAGATTTGCATAGCCACTTGTCAAAGCCATTCAACACTTGGCTTTAAATCAATGTCACATGTAAAAACTCTTGTCATGTACCAATTATCTAAGAGTATTTGGCCACAAGGCTTTATGCAAAAAGCCACTTGAAAATAGATAGGATACTTGAAAAATAAAGACTCATGGCTATTGCTTGTAAATGAATTTTCAAAAAGAAATGTTTGACTTTGCATTAAAAATAATACCAACAAATAAAACTAGAAAAGTTACAATTCCCTCCAAAATCTGTATAACAACAACTATGCCTCAATTTAGACAAGTTGAGATAGACTATATAAATCCTCAGCGATCATGTTCCCCAAGATATAATGTGATTTAATTTCAGCTCCAAAAGCCGAGATGCATGCCACACGTTTCAGTACTTGCCCCTTTTACTTTCTGAGTACTGCACATAGCGTAGTCACGATTTTCATTATTTGAAGTTGAACTTGTGACTTGTCCAATAGGGGTGTACAGAGGAAACCGACAAATCGCATCAAACCGATAATCCGAGTTAAATCGAGAAACAAATCCGACTATAGTTTGGTTTGATTTGGTTTGTCGTTACAAAAAAAATCTGACCATAATTGGTTTGATTTGGTTTTAACTAAAAAAAATCAAACCAAAACCAAACCAACCCAACATTATATGTATACAAGTTTTAAAAATATTGTATATATAAAAATAATTATTATAATATTATTTATAAACATTTTTTAAACTTTTTCATAGTTTCCTCTTTTAATATATTATTTCAAGCTTGGATTTAGAACTTTTGAATGGTCAAATATGTTTTGTAACCCATAAAAGTTAGTAATTCAAATAATCCCCAAAGCAAAATCAAATCAATACTAATACTAACAAAAAATGTTTAATTTAATACTAGGAATGACAATAGTATTGGATATTTATTTTTTAGTTTTGCATTGGTTTAGATGGTAAAAATGCGTAAGTTACTTTTAATATTATTTAGTCATGTAATTAATACTTAGTACTTATTAGTCATACTTATTTTAACATGACTTAGTACTTTTAGATTATGTTTATTTTTATTATGACGTACTAATTAGCAATATCTATTTTATGTGATATGTTGAGTATTTTAGTACAATCATGACACATCTTACATTATTTTTTATTATTTTATCGGGTAACTTCTTATATAGTTTTATCCTACTAGGACCTAAGAAATATTAGAGCATAAATTATAAATTTAATGCTAAGAAGATTTTGTCGAAAAACCCCCGAAAACCCCGAGAAAATCGAGATTGAAAAACTAGACTTTTGTTGGCTTGGCTTGGTTTGGTTTATAGTTTAAGAATCTAAGATAATTGATTTGATTTGGTAATTGGAAAACCCGAACTAACCCGGCCTATGTACACCCCAACTCTATCTAATGTAATATGCAACAATGTTACTGCAAATTTCCTAACTACCGGGAAAAGGAGTGATTCATTCTTGAAATTTTAAGGCTTTTGGTCTTGAATTTGTTTGAGATTTTATCACATGTAGGCTATAGACATGTTTGATTTATAGGAAATTTAGTGTAAATGATGATAGAATATGTGATAAGATAAGGGAATAAGGGGTTTTCAAGGGTTTTAGGTTCTTTGTCTTGGAGGCAAAACTGGAGTTAGAACTGGGATATCTGATAATACACAAGTCGTATTAATCAGATGCGATTTACAGGGTAAATGCGCTTATAGCGTTAATACGACATATAAGTCACATAGTTTTAATTTATAAAATACTTTTAGACTTCCTAACTTTACTTGAAAAATCAAATTTTCCCTCTAACTTTGAACGATAGCCAATTTCTCTTTTATATCTAAATTGACCTTAAATGTCCATTTTACCCTCTAAATTATTACTTTTTGATCTTTTTTTCCTCTCTTTAATAATATGATTTTTATTAATCTATGTTATCAGACTTAAAGAAAGTATTATTTTACTCTGTAAATAGTTGTAATGCCTATAAACGAAGCAAATTACCAATATATGGAAATAAAAGTTTCCTCTTGCATTTATATTCTAGATTCTTTGTTCGATTCCATAAAGTTTAGGGACGAAAGAAATGTTGATTGTTGCCCTAAATTCCTTTCTTTTCTTCCTTTTATTTTTTGTTTTGTTTTTGTTGCTGGCAAAATTTATTTTAGTGAGAGTGGAGGTGAATAGTTAGAGATTATTTTGAATTTCTTACATTTTTGTTTATCTTTTATAGAGGAATTTCTTACATCTTTATTAGTTCACTAATTGATAATAACAACTACTCAAGGTGGTCAAAATTAAGGAAATGGTCCCGAGAGATCTTTATTTTATTTATTTTTGAAATACTAACATTTTGTTATAAATAGAATTTTATTTATGGTGAATGTCTATAATTAGAGAGATTTTAGGGTTCATACTTGGTGGCTAAGTCAGCCTCTCCCTATAAATAGAGGGTTCTATTCCATTGTAATTCATCCCAAAATCAATAAGAATTCTCTCTCCCTCTTTCTTTCTCTGCAATATTGTTCTTGTCCTTTTATTGTTTCATAACACGTTATCAGCACGAGACTCTAATCAATTGGGTAGAAGCTTTGAGATTGAGCATAATGATTGTCAATTGTTCCATGAACTTCCTTCATGATTAAATTCAGGATTTAAGGTAAGTATTTTACTTTTCTCTTTCAAATTCTTGACATTCTATAATTTGATTTTAAATACAAGCAAAGACGATAAATTGTGATTGTAACTCTAATGGAGTTTGAAAGAAATTATAACCATCCAAAGTGGTAAAATTTCTATGTCTTGCCATGATCAAATTCATGTATGATTGTGGGCAAAGAATTAAAAATCCGTCCCATTGAATTTGCTCTATTCTCATTCCTTTAAGAGAATGTGATAACAGTATGTAATAAGTCTGAAAGAAGACAAAATTATTACTATGAATGTATCAATGAATGTGGACGTGGCAATAGACGAAATTATAATCGTCATTATTGTGACAATGAGAACAATAAGGATTCTCAAAATAATCCTTCACTATGTGAAAGTAATATTTGTCATCGATTTGACATGAAATTTTGTAAAGCACATATAGATGATTATGGTCCATTCATCATGTGAATGTGACAATATGTGATTTATGAATACATATTCATTCTTGGAAGAATATGAGTGTGCTAGTGGTATATACCACACTCACCTCTAGAGAATATCTCTTTCTCTTTAAAAGAGATATTCACCATATGGATGTTGATGAATATGTGGTAGCACCAAATTAATTGAGAGCTTTGGAATAGCCAATTATTATTATTTTGAAGGAATACAATTGATTGTCATGTCAATTTATTGTGTTGTAGTAAGTCTCAAAGAAACTTATTCAGTTTCCAAAGTATACGCGAAAGCGATCGATTATATTGAGACTATAAATAAAGGAAAGATTTAATATCTTCTATTACTACAACTTGTAGCGGGGTAATATATATGTGAAGAGCTACCCGCTTTATTCTCCAATTTGTACTACATAAATAAAAGAATGCAACAATAAAGTAGAAGTTTATTGATATAAAAACTCATATCATAATAAACTTGAAGTTTATTGATAATTGCACGCATCATGGTGTAAACCTGAAGTTTATCAATATTGATAATTTATTCAGTTGGCATAATTGGTTTAGCCATATCAATTTAAGTATGATGTGCAAAATAAAAGAGAGTTCATATGGGTAAATATTAAAGAATTAGAAAGTTCTTTACAAATTCTCTTATATTGCATGTTCTCATTAATTAAATTGACCAACTAAAATTGTGATTGAATCCCATGAATGCTGGAAATATCAAAGGTGAACATGGGCTCATTCACCTGCCATGTATACCACGCAAGATGCATCTATGAGATGGTTACATGTGCGATTATTATTAACCTGCAACCTGGTGTTTTCGAGGTAACTGCTCAATAATTTAATTTAGAGCATATTTCAGATTTTTTTATTCAAGATAGTTCATCTTGATAAGTTGGTTTACATCACAGTTGGTTTAGCAAAATAATTTGAGTGTCTTCACTTAATAGCTAAACAATTGCTTATGAGAACAAAGTTGTCTATATCAGTTTGATATAGGTTATATACGAAAGTATATTACATTCTCCCCTCACAAGTGGTTCAGGGCCAGGAACCAAATAATTCCATCTTATTATTATTGATGTGCGGTGTATATTTTGATTAACACCATGACACACAAAGATGGGCTTTCAAAGTTGAGGAAGCAAGTTAGTTTTTCTAACATGAGGAGGAGACATGATAAACAGTTGAGAAAAAGTTACTTGGAATTGATTATCATTTGTATAGCTAGATCCTCAAATACGATAATATGAACTTGAAGTTCATAAAAAGATAATTCATTTGCAATATATTGCAAAGTATGCTAGACGCATTTGCTGACCCAAAGAAAGTAACTATATTCTCATTGCAAATGCTCATATTGAGTCCTAGAAGGACAAAGTCTATGGTACGCTTAAACCATATAGACAAATCGGTTTCAAATAAACTTCTTGATAAAGAAGATGAGCAAATGATCAAAATGATCATAATAAAGGAGGCAAGTGATCTAGAAGATCACATGACATAACACTTCATAAAATCTTATGAGAGATTCAGGTACCTGAATATATGAATAAAGAGATCTCTATGTTATGTCTTTATGAAAAAATATTGGAACCGATATAAAATGTTTGTCGATGACATCTATCATAGCGCTAAGTATAGATGAAGATCTTAAGTCTATCGAATATAGACACAAAAGTATTGGCCAAATGGAAGAGACACAATTCAAGTAAAATTGATTCCATGTGAAAGACACATAGTTTTGGACATGTAGTTCAAACACTTGAAAGTATAAACTATAAAGTCAATGATGTATGCAATTACTTTTATCAATCTTATATGTATGACATGAAAACTTGATATGCATCTAAAGTCTATTTATATGGCTTATATGACAATCCTTGAAGGATTTTAATCGCTTACAGCATATACAATTCTTAGTTCTGAAGTACCATATCCTAAGTGCAATTTGTGCACAAAAGTATCTTGCTATAACTATAAGCATGATAATATAATAGCAAGTGTCTTTACCCCTATGTGAAGATATTGAAATGACGATTCCAACAAGATCAGATGAAGACAATATATCTATCAGGGATGATGATTTCAAGGTGAAACAAATTCGTTGAAGTTAATATGGCTGATTTGTTTATCAAATCTCTACCAACGATATTTTGAAGATGGTGCACAAGATTGGGATGCGAAGGCTCAGAGATGTGAATTGATGCTCTCATCAGGGGAAGTTAATGCGCGTTATACTTTTTTTCCTTACAAGGTTTTGTCCCACTGGGTTTTCCTTGCAAGGTTTTTAACGAGGCAACCAAAAGGCGTATTATTAGATATGTGTACTCTTTTTCCTTCTCTAGAATTTTTTTCCCGCTGTGTTTTATTTAGTTAAGGTTTTAATGAGGCACATTATCTGTTGAATAGACATTCAAGGAGGAGTGTTATAAATAGAATTCTATTTATGGTGAATGTCTATATTTAGAGAGATTCTAGGGTTCATACTTGATGGTTAAGTTAGTCTTTCCCTATAAATAGAGAGTTCTATTCCATTGTAATTCATCCCAAAATCAATAAGAATTCTCTCTCCCTCTCTCTTTCTCTGCAATATTGTTCTTGTCCTTTTATTGTTTCATAACACATTTGTATATATTAATAAAACAGTATATAGGTCGTTCTGAAAACCATATTTAGAAGTGAAGTCTTTATTTTTACATGCTGAAAATAAAACACAAGATATTTTTTTGCAAGGTCATTTTCTTCTATTCAAATTGTAAAGGATTATCTCGAACGATTTCCTCCAAATGATATTAAGTATTCTCAACCGTCAAGAAACAGAAAATATGAGAAAATTACATAGCAGTTTCAGTCCTTAAGTTCCAGAAAATCAGTAGAGGAAACATGTTAAAAAGGCAGCCGGTGCATTAAGCTCCCGCTATACGCGGGTCCGAAGAAGGACCGGACCACAAGGACAAAAGCACAAAAGTATCTGTTTCCTGTAATAGATACAACAACAGTTCCCTAATTTCTATGCCTATACATATCAAGAGCACCATTAAAAAGGTTCACCCTAAACTACAAAAGTTACAATTCCCTCCAAGATATATGTACAACAACTACGCCTCAATTCGAAACAAGTTGGAGTCGGCTATATCATATCTGTACAGCATCTAAAGGAAACTGAACCAATGTACATAGCTGTGTTTTTTCAGCTATAAAGCAGAGATGGAGGCCACACCTTCTTCTACTTTTTGAGTATTGCATGTAGCGCTAGTCAGGATTTTCATTGTTTGAAGTTGAACTTGCATACTCTCCGATGCACTATGCAACAATGTTATTGCAAATGTCCGAGGCTTCTAACTTTTTCGTCCTATAGAACATATGTAGTAAACCGTGACGAACATGGACTATTTGAGTAGTGCAGTGCAAGAACAAAATAAAGCTCTCATGTATCATCGGAATACAAGTCCTAGCAATCATCCTCACATAAAAGCTTCATGCTTGTTCAGATAACAAAACATACCATTTCGTCCAAAGGGTTTCAGCGTCATCAGTTCCTCAGTTAAAGAAGTAGGGCGACTCGAGAACTTCCACTAAATCAAAATCACCTCTTTTTGGTAGAGGGGGAAATGTTAATGCTGGATATGAATTCTGGAAGCTTTCGAGCAACTGCAAACAAGATATCATGTATAACATAAGAGCAGTTTGAGAAAGAGAAGCGAATAAGTAATATCAGTTTAAAATACTTACATCTTCAAGAATAGGCATACTGTACAGCTCCACAAACTTTTCGCGGAGTATCCTGTTCATCTGGTCGACATCACATGCATGAGTCCAGAAGGAATCATGTACCCCTACAAGAGATAAGGAATTTGATAAATATTCTCAATTTAAAAAAAAAAAAATGTATCAAACAAGAACAATGCTTGAATGAATAGCAAGTAAATGAACTTTAACACAAGTTTTAGAAGTCCTAATAGTTAGTGAGTTTATATACGACAAATGACCATTCCAACATAAGTTCTGTTAAACTTACCCATATGAGCTTGTTTTGCCTGGAGTGAGAATCCTAGATCAAAATAATCTTTTCACGGAAGAGAGATTTACTGTATCATTTTTTACATACTGGTAGCATGCTATAGCCGTGATAGAAAGTGGACTTTTACGACTACCATGACACGTTCCTTCAGGCTAGATTATCAAACTCAGAAACTTGAGCGAGAAAGCATCCTATGTTAAAATTTACACAGTTCTCTTTCTCTTGGTAAAGCCAACTCAACATCAAGATACTTCTGAAAGAAGTCCCACCATAGGTCACGGGTTCGAACTTTGGAATAAGCCACTGATGCTTGCATCAGGGTAGGCTGCCTACATCAAATTCGCCTTGGGACGCGGCCCTTCCCCGGATCCTATGTGAACACGGGATGCTTCGTGCACCAGGCTAGCAAAAAACAATCCCACCATACTGAAGTTTACTGACAACAAAACCTTTCTTCATTCGAAGGACTTAAATTTAGGAAACCGTTGCACTAAACTTTTTCACAATTAAGTTCTAGAAACACAATTTCAACTTCTGTACGTTGTATGTAGGCATGCATAATGTGCATATAAGTGGTCAAAAGCTCAACTATATACTAATAGTTATTATTGGAAAGAAAAGGGCACGCAAACCTGCAAACTGTAGTCCAGCGTCCCTACAAGCAACAGCGGTCATCATCATATGTGAACCATCCAGTGAGTGCACAAAATTTGGAGGAAAAGCAGTTCTCTGTTTCCGGACCTCAACCTAGGGTTCAACATAGCAATAAAATAGGCATTGCATTTAACTATGAAATCTTAACAGAGAACAACAAAAGCATTCATTATAAGAATTACTTACTGTGTCACCCTCACGCTGCAAAGCCAAAACTTGAAGAGAAGTTCTTATCTGCACATATACGGAGTAAAGTATTAGCATGAATAGATGTTGAATGAGTGACTTGAAATTCATGGCCTATTTTTCTGAAGAGGACAGAAAGAGAAACTTCCAAATACTTCGCCTGTCAAACAGAAAAAAAGTTTTTTTATCTTCATTCAAGGCATATCATGCAGTTGAAAAAAGATCATCATGTAAGTTAATTTCTTATAAATGTCATATGAACTATTCATAATCACGCCTCCTGTGACGTATGCAAAATCCTATGAAGCAAACTCCTACTATGTTGACAGTTAAAATAGGCAACTTTGTTATTGGTGATAACATGTAAAATCAACTTGCAAAACAATATAAGAAACCCCCTCGAATTTTTCAAAAAAAAAAAACAAGGGAAAATCTTGGTACTTGATTAAAAAAGCACTTACAACATGCCGCTGAGTTTTAAAGTAAGGCTGCACAACAGGGAGCCCCAGTGGTGTCGTCCATCGCACTGGCTGATTTTCTGAAGCAATCACCTGTTAAATGTCACTAGTTAAACTTTTGAAGTTAAACCAGACAAGTTTTGAGATTACCCTATTAGTAGTATTAGTAGTATTATCCAATAATAACATTAAATAGCTAAATAAACTGGTGAAAACAAAGAAAGCTAGATAGTCAAAGAAAATTCCTATAGAAAAGAATTAAGGGAAGGGGGAGGGTCCATGGTAGTTGTATGGACCTTAGCACAGTCACCGAGCCAAGTCATTGTGCCACGTGCCGCTTGAAATAACTCCCCCAAAGCAGCTAATGTCACCTGAGGAGAAGCATGTGAACAAATATATGGTCAAAACATAAAGATGAATCAGTTAGTCTTTTTTACACTATCAATGGTTTGGTTAGTCCTGCAACAGCCTTGGCAAAAGCTTTTACGAAAATTTTCTTCCTTTTTTTGTTCTTTTGATAAAGTAAGCTCTTACGACAATTTTTTCTTGGTCAATGGTATGGGTGAAAAAGATTAGAACACCACAATATCCCATTAATGAAGGCAAGACACTTTGGAATAAATGTCTTATATCGTCGTACGGATTCAGTCATGTGAAAATTGGCTATGTCCATACAAGGTATGTATTGATTAAATCAGTAGCAACAATCATAAGCAGAACAAGTAGATTCAGTGACCTAAGTTAAGACTAAAGAATATATGACTAGGTAATAGAAACCTGCGAGTAGCTTCCTATAATATTAGACAATCAGTGCTTACTTTGGCAGCATAGCAAGATGCAGTAAACAGCAGCCTATCATCATCGATAAGACCCTTCTCCTCCAATCTTCTTTTGATTTGCTCACGTGCTCCGACATAGGTAACACCATACACTGAGGTCATTACTGTCTGCTTCACCAATTTCCTGTCAACCTGAAAGTCTCGACAGCACCAAATATTTTTAATTGGTAGAATTTAAAAAACTAGAGGCAACAAGCCTAGAAACCTGAAGTTAAAAAAGAGATGATAATGATAATAAGATAGAAAGACAGATAACCAAATGAAAACCTGGTCAATTAGGAGTTTGGCTAGTAAAGCATTAGGATCAGTTGCAGGGTCCTTGATACTATCTCCTCTGATAATATGATCAACCCTGTAATCAATAGTTGTTTCACAATCATTAAAGAAAAGAAAATACAAAAAAAATCACGAATATATTGGTGGTTTAATATGATCACGATTACTTTGTTTGTTATACTCTCTTTTCTTTCTGGGGTAGATAACTGTAGCACAGTTGATATAGGTTATGACAATAAAAATATAAATAATGAATGCTAAAAAGTTGTAGCCTTCCGAAAAATCATATGCTCCACATGCAGTCGATAGATCCATCGGTCAAAATATCAAAACAAAAACTCAACTTAAATTTCACAAGAGGGAACCTAGTTTTGACGTGTAACTTAAGAACAGATTTCAGACAGTCTAATATACCTCAGAGCGATTTCAGTATAAACATCAGCTGGTTTATCTCCAGCAACTAAGTTGACTGCTGCTGCCTCCATCTGTTAAAGTTGCACATCATTAGAAGATGGCATAAAAAGTAACTCTAGCATATAAGAAAAACCAGCACAGAAAATAA
Source organism: Nicotiana sylvestris (assembly GCF_000393655.2). Classification (NCBI taxonomy): domain Eukaryota; kingdom Viridiplantae; phylum Streptophyta; class Magnoliopsida; order Solanales; family Solanaceae; genus Nicotiana; species Nicotiana sylvestris. The sequence continues at coordinate 5,279,813 of NC_091067.1, read as the reverse complement.
ACATCATTGAACAAGCTAAAGTTCACGCAAACATACACTATCTCTTCCCAGAGCTGCATAGTGTTGAAGGCCATTGCATGAACCATCCTATATATAGAATGAAGAGAAAGTTGTTAACATGAACAGAATAGACAAGTTAAATCAGTTTAAAACAAACAAAAAGTCACACCAGAAACAAAAGAAGAACGTCAAATACAAATACTTTCAGCACAAAGACGATGGGAAAAATAAATCAACAATTATTGAATCCTTAAATCAGTGGAATGCAGAGGTAGAGCATGAACTTGAAAATAACTGATTGAGTGGGCATGCCACAGAATAAGGCACTGAAATTTGATGAAGCACATTATGAACAAGATGCATCTAGAAAATTGGAGGGGTTCAATGGCATTGACATCCAATTTCTCCTCCCAACTAAAACTACATAGCGGAAAGCGGCCAGTGACATGGGAAATGACTTAGGAATTATGAGTGCAAGGTATAGTATCTCACATTTTCAACATTAATTTACGTATCTTATTTTTATCTACAGATTAACTTTTTTTTACATCCTTTAACCATCAAACCAATCAGATAAAATGGATTTGAACAGAAGACAAAATGTAAGGATGTAAGTATTCTACCTGATGAATAGGCAGATGGGAAAAGACAGTATGTGGTGACGAGCTTTTTAAAGCTTCTGATAGGTTAATGCAAGCTGCTAAGCACTGAAAAGGATCCTCAGCATTTAACCACCATCGATTTCCATTTAGAGGATTGTTTGCTGAATCTAATATGTCATCAATGTGGTTTTCTACAAATGCAAGGCGTGCATCGTAGCAGAGCTTCTCTATTCCCCCTGCATAAAGACTTGCTAAATGTATTTTCAGCCAACGCAATCCTGACTTTCCTAGAGGTCGTCCTTCAGCAAATTCAAGGATTCCCCGACATAGATCCGAGCTCAAGTGATTCAAATGAGGATGCATAGGGTATGCACGTCCTCGAAAATCAAGATTGTGAGGATAATAAAATCCTTCCTCGTCTTTCAACTTCCGAGCAACCTAGACCAAAAAGAAAGCCAGCTCAAAATTTACTCCTAAAAAAGCAAGCATAAACAAAGGAAGAAGAGTTCCAAAAAAGAAGACTAACTGAAAGCTTGAGCTCTGTGTCACATCTTTGGGAATGCAACTCTTGGTTGATTTTTTTTGATTTTCGCACCCTCCATTTCCACTTTTTCACTTCCATTATATCATCAGAGTGCAACTCTGGTATCGGAACCTACAAATAAACAATTCCTTCAATGAAACACAACCTACAAAGGACACCAGGTATTCGAAATGGCATAACCACCAGAATTTCTTTACAGAAACCATCACCTCAACAGCTAAGAGAACTGAGCATATTAAGCAGAATAGATCACACACTAAGCATATGAAACTTATGAAGTATAGAACAACTTTTTGGATACTTATACGGGACAGAAATTTCCGGATAAGCTTTTAGAATCAGCCACATAAGATTAAATGGAATTTTAGCAGATTGGTATTGACAAATACTGTAATTCGGCTGTATCTCCTCATAAGACGGTAAAACAAAATTCAGATACTCATAACTAGAACCTAAAAAACAAACAAAAATAGTTTTTCTCATTTTTTGATAAAGTAGCATCGGAAGTGTTTCTTACATCTTTGCGATCCACTAGGCCAGCAATATTTCCGCCTCCAGCCCAAATACTCTCAACCACACTTAGTATCCTTTTATTCACTCTCCATTTAGTGCTTCCTAAGGTATCCAAGGCCTGCATATGAGTGTGGAACAAATTAATACACAGGTCAAAATCTTACAGTATCTGCAGCGCTGTCTATTAGAGCACAATCAAAAGCAGGTTAGTTATCAGCAGCCCCAAGATGGATTCAGTGAATCACTGTTGGAACTACGATGAACAAATTTTACAATTAAATAAGACAGAATGAAAAGAATCGATTCAGTTGAGCACAACTCGCAGCATTACTTTGCACAACTCGGTTGGCTTTATAATCTGGAAGCAATGAAGCACTAAGAATCAAACTGTCACCTCATAAACTTGCTGCATTTGTTTCGTGGGAACACTTCTTACAGCATCTTGTTGCCTCCTAGATCCATGTGTGCGCATCAAATAGGAGGGCAAGAATAAGTATCCGCCTTTGTCATACCTGAGATAAATATTGCCAGATAGTTAAGTCCCGATAAAATTCTCTTGAATGCAGACCTGATCATGTTCTAAGACAGATAAAACCTCTTAACTACAACTAAAACCTAAACAAAGGATCGCAGAGACATTATCGCTAAAAGCTGAAAAAGGATTATACCCTCTCCATTTTTTGGGTGGCACCAACATAGGCACATAAGGAATCATCATCTGTTTAACCTGCAATAAGTTAATATTAGAAACCTGAAGCACAATGTCACATCAATAACGGCATAATAGTTATTAAACTGTCAAGTAATCTCTGATTTTTCTTTATTCGGCAGACCTAAATAAGAAATTCTTTGTTCTTTCTCCCTGGCAGCTGCGCAGTAAACTTGTATTTTTGGCTTTTGAAACATTTTTAAGGTCCTAGGAAATGGATGTGAAGGTGGCGGTATACAGCTAATAAAATAAATCCAACAAGCCTGATGTGACACCAGCATTCTATTTTCATGCAACAGGGGCAATATCGTAGTTTCGATTCAAATTCATCTTTCCACACAGTTCAAAACCCTTTGACTGGCAAAGAGAACATGCTATCACTTTAACAAGTAAAAGAAACAGAATCCAGAAGACCTTCTAGCTTATGTACAACCAAAAGAGTTGCAGTACGACTCCTCTTTTGTAGGGCGGCTAAAGTTATACTATAAAATAAACTAACTGATTACTTATAATCACAGTGAAATATGGATATGATAAAAACAGAAGAAGCTTGAATAACTTACTGTTCTGTCAACTCCCGCAACAACCAATGGATCACATTCGATGACACCATACTTCTTGACAATGCTCTTCCTGCAAGCACAACAAACAATTTTGTGAAACGAAAAATAAGACACGCAAACAATTTTGTGAAACGAAAAATAAGACACCGAGTCTTCTATCTGGAAGCAACACCTAAGAGCATGCATTTTTATAATAAGAACTTCATCCTAGATAAATCAACTCGGGACAGCTGCTTTTGGCATGTTTGAGTATCAGAGTATACACACAGCTTATCACCAAAATAACTTCTTTAGTGAGATTTTGTTATGACATGATATAGCCATCACGAATAAGTAGTATGATATTATACTCCTTTACGATACAACCATTAAAAAGGAAGATGTTCTGACCCCGGATCTCTTGTAGCAATTCTGAATACGTGTCTGAACGCAGGCCTAATATCAGGAGGAGTATCAGCAGACTGATCCACTGGAGGTTGCACATAAGCTGTTTCTGTTAATAATTCTAAAAGCCGGCATCCTAACTGCATGAGATTAAGAGAAGCAGCCACTAAGATAAGATTCTTACCTAAAATGTCAGCCATTAGTAGCTCTCATAGAGAAGAAAGTTGCTAAATAACAAACCTTAGCCTGTGTGTCCCGACCCCAAGACTCGGGCTCTTCACTTTTCATCAGCTTTCTCACCTCAACTACTCGATTCCTTTTAATCAAGCTTTTGACCCGTTTCCTTAGAATCATTGTCTCCCTACTCATATCTTCTTGACTTTGAGCTCCAGTCATATGTTTCTGGAGTTTCTTTGTTTTCTCCAAGAAATTATGAATCCTAACCTGAGATAAAATAAATGCAACCAATTTGCAAATTACTGGCATACCATTGTTTTAAAGTGAAAATAAAATATTGTTTACCCCCCATAATAGCACTCACTACTCCAAATAACAGGACAATTCTTGGCTATGTAAATCCCCTAAACAGGCAAATACTATTTAAAGAGTTTTGCACAATGAGACACGGTTTAATTGTGCAAAACTAGCTAAATAAAGAAGCAAATCAAGGAGTTAGAGGGAAGCACATACGTTAAAATGAAATGGTTTTGGCAGGATTCCTAGCATTGAGCAGCACAACTTGAGCCACTCAACACCTTCATAATCAACTGAAAGGTGAACGGAGAGCCATTAAATTAACAGGCGATAAATTTTAGTCAGAAATTACAGATACTTCCAGCCCTTCTTATACATACAATTACTGGATGATGATGTATTCGAGTTCTTATTAAAGCATCTCTTTAGTTACTTTTGTAGCATACTTCCATTACAAAATATTTCGTAAAACACATCATTCAGATGCATAATATAACACAAAGTCAGATTCATAATATAACACAAAGTCAGATGCATAATATAACACGAAGTCACAAGAGGGCAACAAACAGGACCGACATTTTACAAAATGCAACACTCACTTCATTCTCAACTGCCATGCCAATTTGCACCGCAGCTTGGACGACCTGAACACACCTCTCTTCTTTACCACCCATCATCAGCAATCCCATCAACTTATGCATCACAATTACAGCCATTTTATCAGCAGGCAAAGAATCAATATGTGGCGCAAATGCTGCCCTATGTTTCACGGTCGTCTCAGCATTCTGCTCCTTCTCTATAGCTTGTCTGAGTGGCTCAAACCAACCCAATAACAGTTTTTTAACATAAGGCAAATTGGGTGCTAGTTTCTTCTCACACATTTCCCTCTCCAACTCCCTATATTCCTCCACCATTTGCTCCCAAGCCTCTGTTTCAGCCTTTATTTGCCTCCTCCTCAACATAGCATATCTTCTCCTTCTCTCAATTTCTCTAAATTCCCTTCTCACTCCTTGTACCTGATCGAAATCATTCACTATATAAGTAAAGGGACACACAAACAAATCAATGATCTATTTAATAAAAATCTTTATTAAATTGAATAAATAATTATTTTAGAATAAATGCTACTCTTTTGTCCCATGTTATTTACTAGGCATGAAGCTTAAGAAAGAAAGATTACTTTCAAAGTTTTGGTCTAAAACAACATATAAATATTTACTTGGCTAAATAAATCATCTCTCATTAAAGGTAAAATGAGAAGTTTATAGTTAAATTATTTCTAAATATATCAAGATATCATTCTTTTTTTGGACAAACTAAACGGTAAGTGCATCACATAAATTGGACAAAAGAAATACTCCATCTAAATGCATAGTTAGTACTTATTTGGCTCTAACAAACAAATTATTCATAAAAATAGCACGGCAGAGACATTTTTGTGGCCATAAATCATCTCATTAAGGATAAAATGAGAATTTTAAAGTTAAATTATTTCTAAATATAGAAAGGTGACATTTTTGGAACACACTAAAAAGGAAATTGTGACACTTAAATTGGTACAAAGGGAGCATATCTAAAAGCATGGTTAATAGTATATATCGGAACAGTACCTGTTTAGCTCTAACAAACAAACTATTCATAAAAAGTGAAGAAACCCAAGGTGGGTCTTGAATAAAAACTCTCTTATTTGATTCTTTAGTCAAAACACCATTTGCGATTTTCTGCAAATTCACCAATTCTTCAAGATTCTCATCAGTGGATACACACACTGTTGTTTGGGACTGAATATTATTATTAATTGGCATTTGAATTACAGGTAATTTAAGAGTTTTGGGAAATGAAGAAGTGGGAAGTGATGAACTTTGAGATAACTTTCCAAATTCTTGATTGTGAATGACATAAAAATTGAATCTTTTTGGGAGTTTTTGAGTTCTCCATTGAGATGTTGGACTTGGAGAGTAAGAAGCTGTGGAAGCCAGCTTTAATGGTGGTGGGTGGGTGGTTGGTGGTGGTTGGGGGGGGGGGGTTAAGGAGAAGAGAAAGAAGATAAGGTAAAATGGAAGGGAAATGGAAGAAGATGAAGTGAGTGAAATTTACAAAAACAAAAACCTCTGCTAAAACCCTGAGGTTCAATGGCTAGTTGGTGCTAGTAGGGATATGATATTTTTGCAACTTCTTGCAATTTGTATGCTCTCTGTCTTCGTCCTATATAGGTGGCCACAAAAAAAAAATATCTCAAATAATTTAATGAAAAAAACAAGAAAAAATAGAAAAGAGTAAATGAAGGTATAACTTAAATCTAGTTGATGATGTAAAAAGAAATTTACCCCGGGAATAAATTGACTATTCATTGCTTTTGGGAGATTTAACAAACCAGCGAACAAGATAAGAATTGGAAAAAAAAAAAATCATAAGTTAGCGCTTTTAGGAATAAAAAAAAGTCTTAACTTTTAAATTTATTGTTTCAGTTCCTTTTTATCTGAGTAATTACAAGATGACTTTTAAAATTTTGGGTATAATATTAAGTACATATTCAGCAAATTTTATTTTAATTTGTAAAAGTTTTAGGGTGTAAGCCTCACCATAAAAACGCACCTCAACGATTAGGTGTACGCCTCGAATTATTAGGTGTATGCCTCTTGAGACTCTCGCCCCTCCCCCCAATCGCCTCGGGGTATTTTTGGTGCGCCCCCCCCCCCTCTCGGACTAGCCTAAGGGCTCGCCCCCAAAACGCCTTTTAAAATGTTGTTTAGTATGACATAAGTGGAATAATACTATCCATTAATGCCTATACAATTTTCTAGTGTTCCAAATTTTATCACAAGCTTGAAGAGTTAACTTAAATAGTTGCTCATCCCATGTGTTGAACTAAAATTAATTGTCGGATATATAATATATGTATGATTTATATATAATATGTGTATAACCAATATATAATCTATGTATACTGATTAAAAATATAAACAACAAATTCTAGTGATTATTTATGTAAAGATCGCATTTTGGTATTATAATGCTACAAATAAAGGGTGGAGCTCATTCAAAAATCATACCGTTGTTTGTATTATTCTTTTATGTTGGTGTAATCATCAAATCCATTTGATTCAAATTAATTTGGATTCACTTCGTGTATAACTCATTAAAAGGTTAATTCTTTCTATTTAGAGTTTAGCCTTTCCTTTATTTAAAGTGGCCAAAAATTAAATACACCTTATATCTAATTGAAAGATAAGGGTGTTTGGAGTATTTTAACACTGTTGTAGACATATTGGATCTCAAGAATTTAGAGCAATCATTAGAGTAGCATTACCTTATCTCTAATTCTTGCTCCCATAACTGTTATTTTATGCATTGGATTTCTATAATTACACAAATAGCCGGCACATTTACTACTTATTTTTTGTAGTCGGTCATATTCACTGTTTAAGGGACCATTTTTCTCATTTTCTCCATGCTTCTTAAATGCAAAATAAATAAATAAAATTTTCATGTGACAAGCAGTTACAACAATTTAAATTTGTATTAACAACTTACATCAATCGAACAATTAGTTTTATTCCTGAAACAAAAATTAAACTATTAGTTTTATTGTGATAGTCGTAGAACTATTTCGTAACCACATCTCAAAGCTCTTCATTCTCTTTTCCGACTCAAGACAAAGCTAACAGTTTTGATTTAATTTAATTATATATGGAGTATGATTCAACAACAACAATAACAATATACTCAGTGAATTTTTACAAGTAGGGTCTAGGAAAGGTAGAGTGTACGCAGACCTTACCCCTGCCTTTAAAAGATAGAGAGGCTGTTTCCGGAAGACTCTCGGCTCAGGAAGGGGAGAGGGGAGGGGCAATAATAAGCAAACCGATTTGACAACCAAATCAAGAAATATAAACCTAGCAAAAGGTAATGCAATTAGAAAACCAAAACACAAGACATCAACAAGCAGTAACCGGAGACTATGGGTACAAATACAAATACAAAAAAAGAAAAGAACACAGAAGGGCACCAAGTGGTGTATCAAAGCTATTGCTACAAACAAGGATAACACTCGACCATCTAACCTTTTACCTTAATTCTCAACCTCCACACCTTCCTATTTATGGTCATGTCCTCAATTAGTGAGCTGAACAACAATCGAATCATACTTCGTATGATTCGAGTTCTTTAAATCTTACCATGGTTAGTAATTTGTATTATCTTTTCAACTATTGATATTAGAGCTTTTGCACTTTTAATAGCTCTAGTTTTAATCCACCATCAATTTGCCCCCCCCCCTATGGCAGGGGAATAATAAGCCCTGACTAATTCGGATTCACGCCGAGTAAGGCCTATTGATGATACGGAATAAAAAGAACAAGAATGGAACCACCATCACTTGTCTTATTCGAAACTTCTTTCGCCAGAGACAACTATTCGGGGCGAAGAGGTAGAGAAAATAGCTATACCTATCGGTAGGGGTGTACAAACCGAACCGGAAAATCGCACCAAACAGAAAAGTCTAACCCACCGATTAAAAAACCCGACTAGGTGTAACGATCCGACTTGTCATTTTAAGAATTAGTGTCCCATTCAACGGCTTAAGACCTGGAGCAGCTTTGTAATGCGTAATATGACTTGCGTGCGCGGTCGAGTTTGATTTTTGGATGATTCGAGGTTTAATTGAAAGAATAATATATTCTTGTTTTGGAAGCTTAAATGAAAAAAGTTGATTGGAGTTTGACTTTTGTGTAAACGACCCCGGAATGGAACTTTGATGGTTCCAACAACTTCATATGGTGATTTTGAACTTAGGAATATGTCCGAAATTGGAGTTGGAAGTCCGTAGAACAATTCGGAGCATTTTGGCAAAATTAGGAAGTTGATGTATGCTAATTATATTATTCTGTGTGCAGACGAGGAATATTAATATGATGAATATCAATTGGATATGATAATAATTGTACAAGGCATATTATAAGTGATGTGGGGTCTAAGGAGAGGCCTAAGTCAAGTTGGAAATTTCATGATAGACTAAAATTCTAAATGAGTACGCACAAGACCAAACTTTGGACGAGTATATCTACATATATATAAGATGTTATGTGATGCAAAACCTATCGAATGAAAGATCTTAGAGTCTAGTTTCTAACCCTTCAAATCGTGGTCATTTGGACACTCCTTCAAGAAGTTATGACTAAATTACTAAAAGCTGGCAGAATGTGATCCTGCGGCCAATTGTGCGACCGCATAATGATTCTGTGAACCCCAAAAGTAGTCTGCGAACCGCAAAATGGTCACAAACCTGACCAGTGCAGCCCAATTCTAGGCATTAGTTTTGCGGTCCATTGTGCAACCCGCATACCCGTTCTGCGGTCCATTCTACGACCTCAGACCTGAGTCTAGAGGGTTCATTTTTCTATTTTCATAACCTGACCACCCCATTTTGATAAATAGCTTTGTGGCTTATTTTGGGGCGATTGTTTGAGGATTTTAGAGAGAGGTAATATCATTTTAGAGAGAGAAGAAGGAAACCTAACATTCTAATCAACCAATCTTGCACTAATCTTCAAAAATCAAGGAAGCCAGTCACAAGATCTTCATCTAAGTGGTAAGATTCCATACCCTAGTCTTTAATTTTGAGTTTGGGGTAAATATCGGTGATGTGGAGTATGATTCTTGAGTGTAAAAGTATTATGTATACATGCTTGTACCAATAAGGTTGTGGGAAGATTGTTGAGCTCAAAAAGTAAAGATTGAGTTGTGGAATGAAAGAATCTACCATAGGAGAACTTTGAAATCAAGATGCACACCTAGTGTTTGATGAAATGCTTAAATGAGGTGAACCCACGAATATCTTCCTAATTATGGTTCACTTTTGTTATGTTTCTAAATAGATTAAAGTTGCTAGGATTTTCGGAACATTGTAGTAATGTAAGGAATGCTCAAGAAAGATTGGAGCCTTCCGGAGGTCAATTCATAAGAGAATGCTATTTTTGAATATCGGCCTAACTCTGTCAAGGTAAGTATCTTGTCTAACTTTGTGTGGAGGAAACCACCCCTTAAGACTTGAGATGATTGTGTCATTCATGTTATACGAAGGTCGTGTACGCGAAGTGACGAGTGGGTACACCACATATATGTGGTATTTGACCGGTTATAACCGTTAGGCTCCTTTTATACAATTGTTTGTAAATATCGTGTCATGATTATATTTTTTGTTGTTAGAATAGTTTGTACGTGCTTTACTTGAAATTGTTGGCACATGTTCCATCCTTGTTGTCAAGTTCACTCTTATATGCTAATTGTTGATTGTAGTCACTTGTTGAATTACTGTTTGTCTGCTACATTCCTTGATTGTTAATTGATGCTCATAAACTGTGCCTTGATTGTGGATTGTTATTACCTTGCTATTTGATTTAGTGAGCTATCGTGTATCCTTTTCATTAATTGTGACTTCTTTGTGTAGACTTGTTATTCCTTTTGATTTTGTGGTGCACCGTAGTTGGTTGTAAATTGGTTGTTAAATTATACTAATTGAGGAACGAGTTGCACGCTGCAACAAAAATGAAAATGAATATATTGGAGGAGCGGGTTGCACGCTGCAACAGAATTTAATATGAATATATTGGAGGATCAGGCTGCACGCCGTAACGGAAATTATTGTGATATTAAGGTTAATTCCGATTGTAATTCTCATGATGCATTCCATGTTGGGACGGTTATTGTGGCTTCTTAAATCACTTCATTATATTTTGAACATAATTAACTAATCGTCAATATATTAAAAATGGGACAATATGGACTTCTTGTGTGAGTCATACATCCTATGTGATATGATAAGTTGTTGAAACTTGGCAGACTTAAATGAAAGAATTTTTAAGCGGTTCTACTTGTGGGTCTTTCAAAAATAAAACTCATATTTTATTCGAAGATATACTAATTTAAATGGTAATTATATTTCTACCCTAATTGGTATCTCAAATTTGATCATTATCTTATTGTCGTGGTTAACTTTGACTTGAGGGATTAGGACTTGTTTGTCTATTTGCTACATGTTTAGATGTTGGGTACAACATATATGTCACGACCCAAACCAATTGGCCGCAACGGGCACCAGGTTCCTTACTCAACCGAGCACCAAAGTAACGTATCTTTTGTATCATACTATTATAGGTAAATGAACCAGAAAGATTGTCATGAGATAACTAGAATAAAGCTGAGGGAATACTCGACATAGGATGACACAACATGATGTACCGACTTATACATATGATGTAGGGGCCTATAAGGCCAGCATGATCCTTTATATACTTAAAACATAGGTCGACAAGGCCATACAAGTATCCATTTACATGACATCTCAGAGTATATAAATACCATAAAGTTTGGGACAGAGCCCCGCTGTACCAATCAATACATGTCCAAATCATACTGACCAAATAAGCAACTCCAGAGCAAATGGAGCGCACCAACACCTTGCGCTGAGCTGATAGCCTACTTGGAAGACTCTCAACCTGTCTATCAAGACCTGAGGTCATGAAACGCAGCATCCCTAGGCAAAAGGGACATCAGTACAAATAAAGTACCGAGTATGTATGGCAGGAAAAGTTGTATACAATAGACATGAAAGAAACATGGAGTAAATGACTCAACCTTTAAGTCTGAATAGCTCTATGAATCATAAAACATTTATAATATCATGTATATGTTTATAAATGTCATACCATTCATAGGTATATGCGTACATAGCATCATCAAGCCTTTGAGGGCATCCCATCATATCATCTCGGTCACTGTGAGCAAAATTATCAACGTTGTTACACCCTATATTTTCGTACGTGAAAGTATGTCGTAAGTCAATTGATGTAAGCTTGGAAATAAGATATTCTTTGAAAGTATATGAAGTTATTTAATGTTTTTACACCCCGTACTTCAGACGTCACTGTCATTATAGGATTATCTAATGTAAACTCAAAAAGGACGAAATCCTTCTACAAGGATAAGAAAGATTTACTAAAGTCTTAAGTAAGTTAAGATGAATATGATACTTGTTAATCATTATTTAAATGAGTTTAAAGTCATGATATGGCTATATATGATGTTTGGGTATGAAATATAAAGTTTGAAAAAGATCGGATTTAAGTTGCGGAAAACCGACTAAGGATTTACCTTGTAATGAAGTGTTTTGAGCAATACATTTTATGTGTTATATGAGGTCTTTTAGGACATATTATATACCAAAATGAAGGTCTTGGAACCTAGTTTATAATGGTACAAACCATTTATTCATACGACATGGGGGTAGAGAAATATGAATTTATAAAATAGGGTCACCAAGTCACATCGCCGCACTTTAGAGAAACTGATAGTTTTATAGGCTAGGCTGCGACACAGTTTTCTACCAATATATTAAAAGTTACATGGATATATTTATATGGACTTAAAGCCCTATGTGTCTAGTTTCCAATTATACAAACCGTTTATCGATACGATATTGGAGTAGAGAGATACAAGTATCCGAAGTGGCACCGCTTAAGCTGCCAGACAGCTTGCCCACCTGCTTGGAGAATTGAGGTGGTGTTCTTATCCCCTTATATCTCGTTAACAATACAGATTTTACACACACCAAAACACTCTCAACATCTCCAAAACCCTCCCTAACATATCTTAAGATCCCAACAACCAAACTCAAGGAAAATCAACTCAAATCATCATCAAAGGTGTTAAAGACTATAAGAGAATGCTTCTACGGTGTTATGTGTGATTGAGGGCAATTGTGGGCTAAGTTGAGATAGGGTTTCGAGTTTTAGCTACTGTCCAAGGTATGTATAACATCTTCTTGATTTTGCCAAAGGTTAATCTTGTATTGGTTATGTTGTTAGAGTAAAAACCCATAAGATGCACCTGAAGGAACACGGGATATGATTGTCTTTTTGAACTGTTTTGTGGCTAAATATATGGTTTGTGGTGGCTGGAAATTCTGAGAAATAATTTGATAATGTTATGGCTTCTGTTGTTAACATTTCATAGGTGCTAGTTAAGTTGATTGAAGAAGAAAAAATGAAAAACAAGTGACTGGCGATAAAAATTAACGTGCTAGACGTATGAGGCTGTTTTGGAAGGCATTTTGTGGATGTTTTAAACTAGAAATAATATGGTACATATAAGTATGATGTTCTGAAGGTTGTAAACTAATTTATGGAATAAGAGTTGGATTTAATTCATATCTTGTTATGAGTAAAAACGAGCTTGCCGCTCAATATGATTATTAAGATAATCGGAGAAACTCATATTGGATTATATTGTTGTTGTTGCTATTGTTTATTATAGTTGTTGTTGTTGGGCCGTTGATGACCCTTAGTGGTATTTGGGATGTATTAAAAATAGGGGAGTTGCTGCCCGATTTTCCTTAAGCCGTACGGCTAGCCAAATACGATGGTACTACATTATATGTTAACGACAATATCATTTTACTTGTTGTAGATGCAAGATGTTGTGTCGAGCTTCGTTGAGTAATAAGGAAGATATCATACAAGTATGTTAAGGCTATCCCTTCTTTCCTTTTGGCATGATCCATATGATACAATGAAACGAGCAAGCACATAAGCTTCACAAATGATTCTATTCTTAGAAGTACTAGGGTTGCCTATGTTCTTGATTTCTCATATGTCCTGCTACCATATCGCATGTTCATTGGCGTCATGAAATTTTGAGAGATTTTATTGACTTACTTCATTATGCATTGCATTCATTTATATATTATATTGACCCATGACCATATAGTATTATATACGCGTACAGTATATGTATATGGGGTATGTGAAAAGGTTATGGCGTTATATACGCACCGCCACCTGATCAGTTGATATACATTGATGATTTTACCCACAGAGGACGAGATGATATGATGGGATGCCCTCAGATGCTTGATGATGTTATGTACGCATATATTTATGCATGATATGGCATTTACATGCACATGCATGACATTATAAATGTTTTATGATTCACAGAGCTACTCAGACTTACAGGTTGAGTACTTACTCTATATTTCTTTCATGTCTTTTATATACTACTTTTCATTCCTTACACACTCAGTACATTATTTGTACTGATGTCCCTTTTGCTGGGGGCACTGCGTTTCATGCCCGCAGGTCCTGAAAGACAGGTTGACAGTCCTCCTAGTAGGCTCAGCTCAGCGAAAGGTGTTGGTGCACTCCACTTGCTCCGGAGTTGCCTATTTGATCAGTATGATTTGGACATGTATTGACTGGTATGGCGGGGCCCTGTCTTAACCTTTATGATGTTTATGTACTCTTAGAGGTTGTAGACAGATGTCAAATATATAAATACTTGTATGGCCTTGTCGGCCTATGTTTTGAGTTTATAAATGATTATGTCAACCTTATAGGTTCGTATGTCACATGTATAAATTTCTATATCATGTTGGGTCATCCTATGTCTAGTATTCCCTTATGTTTTATTCTGGTTATCTCATGACGACCCTTTTGGCCCATTTACTAATGATGGTACGATAAGAAAGATATGTTACGTTGGTACTCGGTTGAGTAAGGTACCGGATGCCCGTCATGGCCCTTCGGTTTGGGTCGTGACAAACGTATACTAGCTGATTAGGTGGTGGTGCATATATAACGCCATAGCCTTTTACCATATCCCATATACATATAATATACGCGTATATAATGCCATCTAGTCATGGGTCAATGTACATGTATAAATGAGTGAAATGCATAATGAAGTAAGTCGGTAAGATCTTTCGGTATGTCATAAGATCAATATGCCTTCGATTAATATCATGAAATAAACTTTATCAACTTACTTATTTTCTGAGACCTATGAACAGAAAATCTAATATTAAGACACATGGGGAATCATGAACATAGGCACCTCTAGTACTTCTTTGAATAGAATCATTTATGAAAATTGTGTATTTGTTCATTTTGTTTGTATCGTATGGATCATGCCAAAAGGAAAGAAGGAATAGACTTAACATACTTAAGCCAATTCTCTTGAAAATCCCTCTGACACACGTCAATTGCGACAAAATACGTAATGGCAAGATCAAAGTAGGGGAAAATCCGTATGATATTCTTGAGAAAGGTTATATCGTGCTCCCTTAGAATTTTCAATTCATGCTGCTATAGCATTATAAGGGTCTTCGTTACTAGCAAGCATTTATATTTCCTTTTAATGATGTAGGGAGGTGATTTTATCACAGTGAGTGAGCCCCATTTTAGGTGATGACTTAGCCAACAAATTCTCTAAATATTCCATCTAGCCCCTAGCCAAAGAGTCATTGTTACCTAAATCCCTTGATGTCACGTTGGGTCCATTAAGCTTATCCGTCATTTCCTAATTAGCTTGCTAATCTTCCCTTAAATCAATAATTAATTAATTTCTCACATAATTAATTAATATCCTAATTTACTTAAAATACTAATCACTTTTAACACATTTTATATACCTACTATCATGGTCATGTGGTACCTTATATGACACTAGTCTATAAATACGGGATATTATAGCTTGGACCGTATTTTATCCCAAATTGACAATCTTTAATGAAATTCATTTTCTTTGATTTGTTTACCCTCCAACCTTCATGGTACTTACTTATCACCTGTTATAAATAGCATAATTACTTGTAATCTCAAAACAATCTTGTCCTTGAACTGATGTCAATTATCTTACGGCAAATCCAACGTACAATACTATGAGGTGTAACATCATCATAATACTACGGAGTGTAACATCGACAAAATACTATGACGGGTCACATCATTCCCTCCTTTAGAACATTCGTCCTCGAATGTTGACTGATGCACTTATCTGTCTCATAATCGGATAGCTCTTACGACTGGTTTTAATACCGTCCTTGCCATTTAGGCAACTGTTTTGTAAATAAATCCAAAGTCTAGGGCATTCCTACCTTTACGCCTCTTTCTCACACAACGGTCTGTGGTCGGAATTCTTCCAATCTCGTAACTCTTGCTACCTTTTGTCATGCAACCTGTACGACGTTTTCCTTATATGTGCGCCTATGTGACTCTTCCCTATAGATTTTAGCCAATCTCTAGGCCTCACTTTGGGAACATATACAGACCTTGACAAGATTTTTCTTCTGGGCATCTATAGGTATACTGATGTTCTTCACTCGGTACTTTGTCAAACTTACAACTATTGCTACATCTTATTTCATAGCCTTGGTTATCTATCCTTATAGATTTACTATATCTAGGTAGTTCATACTATATCCTAACTCTTAATTCAATTTATTATTACCGAGGTCTGCTACCCAACTCCAGGTTACACTTTTGCTGCTTATCATATATGTATAAATCTATGTCCTTTAATGCTTCCTCATTACTGTTCATCTTAAGAATGACAGCCTGATCTCATCTTATACTGTTGAACTTTTATCGATCTATTGTTGATTCACCTTAATGTTGATCTACAATATACCACTCATAAGTTGACCTCTTATGTAAAACTGCCGCTAGGGCTCACGTCTCATCGGGGAACATCTGAAGTGATTAGACTGATCCACCTAGGGACGATACTATACTTTTATAACCATATTTCCTAGCATCTTAGTGTGATTCATCTTACGTGGGTATTTTAATCCTGTACAATTCATGAAATAGTTCTCTTTTTTTTCTTCAAATCATTACTCAATCAAAGGCCCAAAAACGTCATTCTTTATCTATCACAATTACATCCTAATTCTACTACCAGGGCAACATTTCGTCTCTTCTAAATACTACTAGGCTTAGACTCCTTTGAGTTTTTTCAGGCTATACTGAGCTATCTATAACTTAGAGAAACCATCAGCCCTCTGGTTTTCATGGGCTTAATCCCGAGGATTTATCCATTCTTCTCACCTTCTCACTCGCCTTTTCTTATCCTTATTCTTATCTTCCTAAAACCTTGTTGCTCTACCATACTTTAGCTTGTGACCTACACATATTTATTTATACTACTCACAACCTTCCTTCAACTTGCCTGAGCCATAGATTTTCATATGTTATTCTGGAACATCAAGCGAGACATTATATCGTCTTTAATTCTTCTTTACTCTCTTAATTAGACCTCTCGGTACCTAGAAACCATAGGCTGGAAGATATGCTACTAATAACACCACTATCATTCCTGGATACTGAATCCTAGTGTTTCTAGCCCTCTATCTTAAGTATGGATTATTCATAACCTTTTGCACTCGAGTATCTCGTACGTTGTTCACCTTTACCTTACTTACCTTAAAATTGCACATTGTATCTTCTATCTCTTTCATAACCCCCCTTCCAGATAGGTATAATTCCCATCCACAACTTGAATCTCTCTTATAATACTTATCCTCTAGTGCATACATAATCCGGTGGGAGCTCCATACTGACTTTTTATGAGGTTGGTACTCTTCTAATTGGCCTTATATTAGTTCCCTCGCATGCTGGAATTTTTGTGCAACTCATATGATCTCTAATATTACTTTTGGTTTCACCTCCCGCTTATTAGCCACGATAGGTGCTGCTTTCTTTTGGATTGTGTACAATGTTGTAGTGAGATTGCTATTACTAGACCATTTCTTATTCAAGTTACTATGCTTAAGTTGAAGCCTTCTTCCTTATTTCCTCAGCTAGACCTTTGTTGTAGTACCTAGGGATACCTTCCGTAATAGGTTACAAGTA
This sequence comes from Nicotiana sylvestris, assembly GCF_000393655.2. Taxonomy (NCBI): domain Eukaryota; kingdom Viridiplantae; phylum Streptophyta; class Magnoliopsida; order Solanales; family Solanaceae; genus Nicotiana; species Nicotiana sylvestris. Next base: position 5,262,333 of record NC_091067.1, on the reverse strand, counting down.
CCTTATTTTATATTTTGATTATCTAACAAATTTACTGTCAAGAACCAGATAAGGAACCAGTTACATATCCTCAAGACCTTAAGATCAAAAGGTTCCATCTTGGAGGTTCAACTCTTCAGAGTCAGAGGAACAACAGAGGGAACCGATAGCTATCGTTTCCCGAGAAATCTGCACAAGTCAACTGCCCTAGCTGTAAAGTTGCTACGTACACACGCTACAGTGCAGAAATACTGCAGTAATTAACTTTATGAGGAGTGTCTTTTACCTACCTTGATTAAATCATCCCAAGTGATGTCACAAATGTATTATTAATATCAAGGAAGGTAAAAATAAATCACTTGTTCACTTAGAGAATTCATTGAAGCACTCTCACGGTCATTGATCATTAGCAATCAATTCCCAAGTCCATCAAGAACAAAGAACAACACTACTACGGACCAATTCCCTACAATAAGTCATTATATGTCCTTAGTTGAGTTGTAACTTTTGTAATAGTTCTTCAATTGTAATTCCTACTTAGCTTGTTTAGAAGTATTCTTTTGGAAACTCTTTGTAAACCTTAAACCTTTGTGTTTGAGTCTTGGCTAGAGTTAGTTGAGTTGTAAAGTCTTTGCAATAGAATTATTACAAAGTGGCTTGTAATAGAGTATTACAAGTTAGTGAGGGATTAATAGGTTAATTCCTAGGTTGCATAGGTTGCAATCTAAAAGTTTCTCAGTAGTGAAGTTGAATTCCTACAAGGATAGGTCGTGGTTTTTAATCCCGTTGAGCTGAGAATTTTCCATGTAAAATTCCTTTTGTCATTTACTTACTATTGTGTGTGTGTGTTCTAGTGGAACCGGTAGAGAACCTGGTTCTCTATAGAGTTTGGTGGACCCTTACATTCTTTCAATTGTTATCAGAGCGGGTTCTTTCTATCAGGTTAACACCTAGGAAGGATCCTCATGGCTGCTCCTCCAAACTTCGAAGAAGGCCAGTCTAGTTATAGACCACCTAGGTTCAATGGACAGTATTTTGGATGGTGGAAAACTAGGATACATGACTTCATCATGGTTAAAGATTCTGAGCTATGGGAAGTCATATGTGACGGACCCTTTGTCCTTACCAAGAACTTTGGCGACCCAGCTGTAGCCATTCTTAAGACAAGGAAGGAATTCAATGATGCTGATCGAAAGGCGGTAGAGAAGAATTTTCGTGCAAAGAAAATTCTTGTTTGTGGCATTGGTCCTGACGAATAGAACAACATATCAACATGTCAGTCATCCAAGGAAATTTGGGAAGCCCTTCAGACAGCTTATGAAGGAACAACAAAGGTCCAAGATCGACATGCTCACAACTGAATACGAGCTCTTCAGGAGGAAAGATGATAAATCCATCTAAGATATGCATACTCGGTTCACCTATATCATCAATGAGTTTTACTCTCTTGGTGAAATCATTCCAAGAAACAAGCTTGTCAGAAAAATCCTTAGTGTTCTGCCCAGTTCTTGGAAAAGCAAAAGTGAATGCTATTACAGAGGTGAAGGACTTGTAGGAGCTAACCATTGATGAGCTTGTTGGCATTCTGAAAACATATGAAATGAAGAAGAAAAAGGACAATGAAAGAAGAATGTCCAAAAGAGAGACGAACCTGGTACTCAAGAAAGACAGCAATGATTCAAGTGGTGAGGATAGTGATATGGCTTACTTGACGAGAAGATTCCAGAAGATGGTTCGCAGGATCGAAGGCATTCCAAAAAGGGGAAGTTCTAGCAAGCCAAAAAATTATGACCTCAGTCATAAATGTGGCAAGCCAGGACACTTTATTAAGGATTTCCCTCTTCTAAAGCAATATCAGTACAAAAACAACTTTGACAAAGCAGCCAACAGGAACCTGGTTCCTAATAAATGCTTAACTAAAAAGAATGTCGCTGACAATGTTGTAAAACAAGCTCTTGCTGCGTAGGGAGACTCTTCCAGCGAATCTAAAAAAGAAAATGATCATGGTGTTAGTTCAATGATGGTAGTGGAAAGTGAAGCAACTGAGTATGATTCAATTTTTGCGTTGATGGCTTAGTTTGATGATGATAAAGATGACGACGATGATGAGGTAAATTTTTTGGATGCTCAAAGAAATCTGAAATCTTATTCTCCTAAAAAACTCATGTCATTGGAAAATGTATTAATTGACGCTTATCATAGTCTTATAAATGATAAAGATGCTTTAACTGTGGAGTTAGGAGAAGCAAAACAGACCAGAGATGACCTTGTAGTTGTTGTAGTTGATTTAAAGGAAACAATTGAGAAGAAGAAAGAGAAGGATGCCTTAGATAAAAAAATTGCAAATATAAAACATGAAAGAGATGATCTAATGGTGGTTGTGGTAAACCTAAAAGAGACCATTGAGTGTGTAAAACGGGAAAAAGAAGTCTTAGTTGAGAAAGTTACTAACCTTGAGTACAAAAGAGATGACCTGTCAGTGGTGGTAGTGGATTTGAAGGAAACAATTGGGGAACTTAAAATGGAGAGTAGGCCTGAAAATTCTCAATAGGGAAAGGAAGTTGCAAGCGAGGCACATTTAAGCTTGAAAGTCAGTTAAATTCAGTGAAGTCTAGTTTGTGTGCTGAGCTTGAGAAAAACAAACAACTTTAGGTAGAACTAGGAAAAGTGAAGAGTGATCTTGAAAAGTCACTCAAATGGACCTGGTCCTCTGATGCTATCATTGCCATGTACACCAACAATGGGGGAAATAGGTAGGGGATTGGGTTTCAAAGGGAAAAGATTCCCTACAACCCTCATAGCAAGTATGTTATTGTATATGACAATTGGCTTTGCACACACTGCGGTAACAATGGGAACTTTAAAGAAAACTGTAAGGACAGATTTCAGTCACAGTAGAAAAACGAATCTTTTGCTGAAAAAGTAACTACTGGTAGAGAACCTGGTCCCTCATATAAAAAATGCATGATACCTGTATGGACCTAAAAATCCCTCATTCACCCTTTTCCTTATTATAAAGGACCCAAACTAGTTTGAGTTCCTAAGTCTAACTCCTAATTTTCTTATGCAGGGAACGGTGGAAGAAAGCGGCCTACAATGGTACATGGATAGTGGCTGCTCAAAACATATGACTGGAAGTACAAACAATTTCCTTTCACTTAAGGCCCTGCAAGGAGGGAGTGTATCCTTTGGAAATGGAAAGAAAGGATACATTTTGGGAGTTGGAAGGATTGGGAAGTCTCTCTCACACTCAATCGAAAATGTGTAGTATGTGAACGGGTTGAAGTACAACTTGCTAAGTGTTTCCCAAATCTGTGACAAAGGAAACAAGGTGGAATTTGTGTAAAAAATCTGTATAGTCACAAATCTAGTGACTGGTGAGGTGGTCCAAGTTTCAAAAAGATACAAAATATCTATGTTGTTGATTTTGAGTCTCTGCAAAATGGTGATCTCAGCTGTTTAAGTGTTGTAGATGATGATACTGAACTATGGCATAGGAGGCTGGGTCATGCAAGCTTTACATTACTGAACAAATTGGTTAGAAAGGACCTAGTTCGTGGTCTTCCCAAGTCAAGCTTCAAGGATCACAAAGTGTGTGACGCATGTGTAAAAGGAAAGCAAGTCGGATCCTCATTCAAGCCCAAAAAGGAAGTCAGCACCTCAAGGCCACTTGATCTCCTTCACATGGATCTATGTGGACATATGAGGGTTCCAAGCAGAGAAGAAAATGAGTACTTCTTTATGATAGTTGATGACTTCTCCTTTACCTGGACTTTGTTTCTCAGGACCAAGGATGAAACCTTTGAAATGTTCGTTGCTTTTGTCAAGAAGATCTAAGTGAAGATGGGTAATAAGGTAGCCAACATCAGGTTTGATCATGGAACAGAGTTTGACAATGCCAAATTTGATGAGTTCTGTACCGAAAATGGCACCACTCACAATTTCTCAACAACAAGAACACCTTAACAAAATGGTGTTATGGAGAGGAAGAATAGAACTCTTGAAGACATGGCAAGAACAATGTTGGTTGACAGTGGGATTGCAAAGAATTTCTGGGAAGAAACTGTCAATACTGCCTACTATTTGGTGAACAGGTGCATGATCAGGTCCCTTCTAAACAGAACTCCATATGAACTACTGAATGTAAGGAAGCCCAAGCTGACACATCTAAGGACTTTTGGGTGTAAATTCTTTGTTCACAACCATGGAAAAGAAGCTCTTGGAAAATTCGATGCCAAAATTGATGAAGAAATTTTTCTGGGATACTTATCTCAAAGCAAAGCTTACAAAGTGTACAACAAAAGGACTTGATATGTTGAAGAAAGTATACATGTGATCTTTGATGAATCTCACCTCTCCTACAAGAAAGACAGACATGTTGATCAAGATGGAGAACTTTTATCCGTTCTAAGAGAAGTTATTGACATAGAAAATGGAAAAGCAAACATGATGAGTTGTTGAAGAGGAATCTGGTCCCATGATCACACCAACTGAAGCTGAAAATAGAGTTGTTGATGCAGTCCAAGGTACTCCACTTGCTGAAGTAAGAAGCGCCCAAGAACCTCAGTCAGACATACATGGGTATTCTCCTAATGAGATTCTGATACCAAATTAGAAGCACAAAATCTCGTATCCTCTTAACAGCATAATCACCCCTCTTGACTCAGAAGTTAAAACCAGATCAAAAGCAAGAAACTCACTTGCCTTTTCAGCGTTTATTTCTCAAATAGAGCCCAAAAACATCAAAGAAGCAGTGAAAGATGCAGACTGGATCACAGCCATGCAAGAGGAGCTGCATCAATTTGAAAGAAACAAATTATGGCACCTGGTTCCTCGACCTGTAGATTGAACTATCATAGGAACCAGGTGTGTATTCAGGAATAAACTTGATGAGTTTGGAAATACAAGAAGAAACAAGGTAACTTGTAGTTCAAGGCTACAATCAGGAATAAGCGATCGATTATGATGAAACATTTGCTCCAGTAGCTCGAATGAAAGATATTAGAATTCTTATTGCATTTTCATCTCATATGGAGTTCAAGCTGTTCCAAATGGATGTCAAAAGTGCATTTCTAAATGGCTATCTAAAAGAAGAAGTCTATGTCAAGCAACCTCCTGGTTTTGAGTGTCACGAGCATCCCGAGCATGTGTTCAAACTAGACAAGGCACTGTACTGGCTAAAGTAGGCTCCCCGAGCTTGGTATGAGAGGTTGTCAAAATTCCTTCTAGAAAATGGATTTACAAGATCGAAAATTAACAACACTCTTTTTTCTGAAGAAACGAGGGAGAAACCTGCTCATTGTTCAGGTATATGTTGATGATATCATCTTTGGAGCCACAACTGAATCTCTGTGTGAAGAATTTGCAAACCTCATAGGGAGTGAATTCGAGATGAGTATGATGGGAGAATTAAATTTCTTCCTAGGACTTCAAGTGAAGCAATCTTAGAAGGGAACACTGATGAGTCAGAAGAAGTACATCAAGGAGTTACTAAAAAGGTTTGAATTAGAAGCATGAAAAGTCATCGACACTCCTATTTCCATAGCTACCCGTCTAGACATGGATTAACCTAGTTCCCTTGTAAATCAGACCATGTATAGAGGTATCATAGGGTCACTCCTGTATCTCACTGCAAGCAGACCAAACATTATTTTAGCCGTGGGTCTTTGTGCAAGATTTCAATCAAATCCAAAGGAATCTTATCTGAAGGTTGCTAAGAGAATATTGAGATATCTCAAGGGAATGCAGGACCTGGTTCTCTACTATTCCTTAGGTGACAGATTTGATCTTATTAGGTATACTGATGCTGATTATGCAGGATATCTATTGGACATGAAAAGCACGTATAGAATGGCACATTTCCTGGGTTCTTGCTTAATCTCATAGGGTACAAGGAAGCAGATCTCAGTGGCACTCTCAACTGCAGAAGCAGAATATGTTGCAGTTGCCTTTTGTTCTGCTCAACTACCATGGGTCAAGCAGCAGTTGCAAGACTTTGGAGTGTTCTCAGATTATGTGCCTCTCTTATGTGATAACACAAGTGTACTCAATATGACAAAAAATCTAGTTCAACATAAGAGGACCAAACACATTGATGTACGTCATCATTTTCTCAGAGACAATGTTGAAAAAGGGCTTATTTGCATGAAATTCTGCAGCACTAAAGATCAAATTACAGATACATTCACCAAAGCCCTGAGTAGAGAACACTTTGAGAAAAATTGCCTGGCACTGGGGTTGATGAAACCCAACTAAGATCCTAATCCCTCAATGATTGGATATGAAAGAAATGTTCAGGTAAATTTAGTTAAAAGTGTTTTCTGGAAAAGTATAACTTACCTCTATACCGTTACAGGTAGACACACATGATGATTACAGAGAAAGTAGGCAGTTGATGCAGTACATACTGGTAAAAAAGGCAAAGCTTACAAATGCAAGATTAGTCCGGGAACCTGGTTCTCCTGACACAAGTTAGTAGTTTCTCTATTCTCTCATGCACAATTTTGAACTGTTAAAACAAGTGCCACATCATCAGTATGTCAGTTACTTTTTTCTTTGCATCCTTCGAACCCAAACGTCTCACCCATTGAGAACCAACCCAACTCCCAAAACTGCCACCCTTTCTTAGTCGGTACCTCATCCATCATACATACATCTATCATTATCACTACTCCTCCCATCAATTCAAAACCCCATTCTTCTACCTCTCTTCAAACTGCCAAATCCCTTATCTTCTTCTCACCATGGCTGAAAATCAAACAACCTCGAGTGTTCAAAGTGACATCCCTATTGAGTTCTTATATGTTGAAACACCTATATTAGACTTCTCACCCCAAACTACTGCTAGCCAAAACCCTAGGACAGAGTCACCCCCACATTTCATCTCATCTCCTACCCACTCGAGTTTTGGTTCTCATATGAGTCGCAAAATCTCGACTCCCAAAAGATTTGTAGCCCAGAGCCCTTCTCCTACTTCATCGAAAAAAGGGGATAAATAGAGTACTGATGACAAAGAAAAAAATCAGGAAACTTAAAGTTCGCCTATGAAAAAAGGGCCAAATGTAGATCAAATTGATGGTTCTAAGAAGATTGACTCAACAAAGACTGCTCCTGATCTTGTGTCCACAGGTAACACTCCTTTCTCTACTGAGTTTTCCATGGATGTACAAGAGAAAGAGGCAATAGAGAACATGTTGTCCATAGCTAATAAATGAGTTGTTATAGAAGGAGGTAATGATGGTTTTGGGACTCAGAGGGAAGAGTCTAAGACTATGAAAGAGGGTAGAGAGCTTGTTCCTGTTGAACAATCGACACAGGACAATACTACTGAGGTACCAAATGAGGGACCTAATCCCTCCTAGGAGGATCCAACTCAGGGGTCCTCTCAAGAGCCTCAGGTTAGGGACCCTGCTCCCTCTCCTCATTTTGATGTTGAGCCTTTATGTGTGGTGATGCCTGAGGAAGGATCTATGTCCAGAGAAGAAAAAGGTGCTAGTGAAGAGGATTTTGATGATTTTCCAATAGAAAGCCTGACTAAGCACATACCAATGGCTGCTCAAGAGTCTACTCCTAAGCGACCCACTACTAGGTTTTAGAGGAAGGAGGCTCCTGAGTCTGCTCTTAAAAACAACCAAGCTAAGTCAAGGAGAAGAAAGTTGGTAAAAGATGGGAAAGCAATGAATGGGAAATCAATGCTAGTAGTGAATGTGGATGAGGAAGAAGACTAGGAGCCTGGTTCTTTGACTAGAAAGCCCCATTAAAGCATGATCTCCCAAAGCAAAAAGGGGGATCTTCTTTGTCTGCTAAAAATCTAAACAAGTTTGATGACTTTGTGTCTAGTGATAAGTCAGTGGAAGATTCTGGTGATGCTGTGATGGAAGAGCTGGGTGAAAAGTCTGTGAAGTCTGCTAAGAGAAAAGCTGGCATGGATGAGGAACTTGGTTCCTCAAAGAAGGCCAGAGTGGGTGATCCAAGGAGTGCTGGGAAGGAGAGGTTAAAAAGTTAAAAGGTGCTATAGGGCTACACATTTGCCCCTGATATCTTGGAGGAGGCTGGTATGAGACAGATGGTTGAGATATGTGAGTTCCAAAAGTGGACACATTTGTTCACAAATGATGCTCCAATGGTGTATGAAGAGGAAGTTCAAAGTTTCTATACTGACCTTTTTAAAGTTGAGGATAATCACATCTGTGTGTTGGTAAATAGAGTTGATATGGTAATGGACTCTGCTTTGTTGGGGTCCATTCTTGGTATTCCTATTGAAGGGCCATCTAGTGTTCATGGATCATATTCTCAAAACTTCAGAAATTCCATATTAAAAGACAGAGCACTTCAGCAAGGGAAATGGGTTCAAAAGAAGGCCCTCCTTCCTGTATACCAACTGTTGTTTGAGATGGTGAACAAGGTACTGCTGCCTCAAGCTGAGAGAAGATATATCACCTCTAGTGCTGACTTGTTCCTCATGGAAGCACTGGATAACTTCACTACCATTAATCTGCCTGGGATTGTGATAGAGCACATGAACAAAGTGGCAGACTTTAAAGATGGTAATCATGGGCTGCCGTATAGGTTCCTTCTCACCAAGGTCTTTAAGCACTTCAAGGTTCCTTTGGGACAAGCTAAAGTAGGCACAAAGAAGCAAACTTTCTCCAAAGGTACTCATGAAAAATATGAGTGTATCGATAAAGTTGGAGGGGTTGGAAGTACTTCTACCATATCTCAGCTGATCAATGCTCAGAACAGTGCTACCTCGGAGATAAGGCAATTGAAAGCGAGGAATTCTATCCTTGAGACTCAGTTAAGTCAGCTGCAGGAGGCACCTAGTTCTAGTAGTTCTCAAGGAGAAGAGGTTGCTCGTCTGACAAAAGAGAATGCTAAGCTCAGGAAACAAGTGGAGGACCTGAAAGAGAGACTGCTCAACAAGCAAATTTCAGCAAATGCTCGAATGGATTTAGTCCTCCAAACCCTTGCCTATGCATCTAAGCCCTCTCCTTCCAGTGCTCCCTAAAAAGTGTCCCCTCAGTGTCCAGTCTTTAGTGATTAGTCAATTCCATTAGTATCAATTTTTATGATAATGTTTGTGGTATTTGTTTTTATTGTTCAAAATTGTGGATGGTGGTAGTAACATTGATTCTGCTTCTGTTGAAAAATCCAAATTATGCTAATGCAAGTGTTTCCCTTTTTGATATCTATGCCTTGTCTTTATGCTCTGTTTTAGTCATGTTGTGTGCACACAAGTGGCATGAGTTAACTCTAGCTAGACTTCTTTTTGCTATGTACTTGTTGCTAAAATGGGAAAGAATAATGTGCACTGATTAAGGGGGAATATATATTCAGGGAAAACTTAAGTTTTTTCTAGTTCATTGTCTGGTTCTGTGTGGCTTTTTCTGGGATTTTCAATTATAAGTTTGTCATCATCAAAAAGGGAAAAATTAATAGGTTACAAGTACCTTGTTTTATGTTTTGATGATCTAACAAACTTACTGTCAAGAACCAGATAAGGAACCAGTTACATATCCTCAAGACCTTAAGATTGAAAGGCTCCAGCTTGGGATATGCTTTAACTCTTCAGAGTCAGAGGAACAACAGAGGAAACAAACAGCTATCGTTTCCCGAGGAAACTGCACAATCAACTACCCCAGCTGTAAAGTTGCTGCCTGCACACGCTACAGTGCAGAAATACTGCAGTAATCAACTTTATGGGGAGTGTCTTTTACCTACCTTGATTAAATCATCCCAAGTGATATCACAAATGTATTATTAACATCAGGGAAGGTAAAATCAAATCACTTGTTCACTTAGAGAATACATTTAAGCACTCTCACGTTCATTGATTATAAGCAATCAATTCTCAAATGCATCAAGAACAAAGAACAACACTACTACGGACCAGTTCCCTACAACAAATCATTATATGTCCTAAGTTGAGTTGTAACTTTGTAATAGTTCTTCAATTGTAATTCCTACTTAGCTTGTTTAGAATTATTCTGTAGGAAACTCTTTGTAAACCTTAAACCTTTGTGTTTGAGTCTTGGCTAGAGTTAGTCGAGTTGTAAAGTCTTTGTAATAGAGTTATTATAAAGTGTCTTATAATAAAGTATTACAAGTTAGTGAGGGATTAAGAGGTTAATTCATAGGTTGCATAGGTTGTAATCTACAAGTTGCTCAGTAGTAAAGTTGAAATCCTACACGGGTAGGTCGTGATTTTTAATCCCGTTGGGCTGGGAATTTTTCACGTAAAATTCCTCTTTTCATTTACTTATTACTGTGTACTTTGTTCTAGTGGAACCGATAGAGAACCTGGTTCTCTATAGAGTTTAGTGGACCATTATATTCTATCATTTTGGCTCTTGTAAAGTTGCAAGTTAATTACATTGTATACTTGATCGATTTTTTTTATTTGATGTCCTTCCTCGCCTATAGTTATTCTTTGTTACTTACCTCCACGCCATGTGCTCGTAGGGTTACTCCTGAACTGAAATTTTGAATGTCTTCCCAGTGTGATTATTTTTTATTTCCATAACAATCATATGATACCTTTAACTACCCCAACTCCTATCTGAATATTTCTCAAGGTTCACGATGTCATATCGGTGAGACTGAATTCCCTATGTTAGGGTTCACTAAGTTTATCTTGCATGATCTGTTGATTTATCTGTAACCTCTTATCTAGCCATAACTACACTCTTCCTGAATCAACTGCTAACTGCTCGTTGGTCCATTTTCATATCTATATTCTGTGAAATCTCTCTTGGGTTATTTGTTTTTGTCAACTTACCTCTCGCACTAGATCCTTATGTATCAAGTGTTCATTCACACTTATTTATCAATAACATCCTAGGGGAAACACTTACTGCCTCTCCCTGGCATTGTACTTGCATAATGTTCTGGAGTCGTAACATATCTGTAGGATTTGAATAAGTGCAGTCTCATCCTTTTATCATTTTTATTGCATTATTCCTTTACCATTCCATAGTTACTAGAATCACTTAATTCCGACTTAATGCCCCATCACTCCATATTCCCCCTTTAGGGAAGTATTAAGATTTAGTGCTACGACGATCTACCTATAGATATTTTACTTCTTCATTTTTGGCGTCTTTTCACATCATCGATGACCATTACTCACCTTACGGTAATCCTTCCGTACCAAGGATAACAAAATTCCTTACTCACGAGGGTAACACCTAGTGTAACCGGCACACATAGTCCCTTAAGCTTAACTTTGCTCACATTGCTTGCTTTAGGGAAGCGTCTTCCTAAATGACCTTTATAGGTTATTCTTCTATCGTCCATTCTATTATCGTCGAAACACAATCTCTAAAATTCTCATGATGCAGACTATTATCCAATCACTCGGTCCCTAATTCATGTTTAGGTTATCTTTTTCACCAGCCCATACTGATTTCTATTACTCTAGGGTCTAACTTTCCCTTCTGCGCGTTGGAGTCAGGAACTTATTTCTTGAAATGAGGATATGACTTTATGGCTTATACTCTTTTGTTGTCTCAAGGACTGTCACCTCTCGCCTTTTCATTCACTTGACTATAGACTCTGTATACTGTCATTTCATTTTTTTGATCTACCGTTGTCATCCATGTATCACATCTTACTCATAATGCTTCATTATCTCTCTTCTTATTTCCCTGCTAATATTTCTGTCTATCACTTTATTCTCAAAACTTCAACAAGACATCCTTTTGCTTTTAGCTCCCCTTTCTCCATCCCCTAGCTCTTTGGGTTGCCTAACATTCTCGCTCCTCTAGGGACGAGAGCCATACTAAGGTAATATTTATCAATTCCAGGCTTCCAGTGCCTATTTTTGTAATTTTTTCTTGAACATTCTAGTATTCATATCTAGCTATACTATTTAAGAGTGCACCATATGGATGTCTCACGAGGAGATCTATTAGCATATTTGCAATATCCTTCAGAAATGTTAACTAACGGAAACAATCAATCCACCATTTTGGGTTACTCTAATCCAGCTGGATCCTATCCTTCTCTTAAACCATATATGTTAGCTCTCATAGGGCATAACTGAGATGGGTGTGGCCGAATGTACATACATATGTTATTGTTGAGGTAACTCAAAATGCTTATATTTATCTGCCTCAATTATAAATACTGATAATCTTCATTAATTGGGCACCTCGTACCTTTCTTCACGTTGCTTCTTTTACTTGTCGAAACTTGTAACTACCTTCTGAATCTCTCATTGCTTTTCACCATATGGGTGGATAGATATTTTTTCCTTAAGGCTCCTTATGAAGAAGCTTACACATTTTAGTACACACATGTTCTGCTGAAGACCTCAAATTTATCCATCATAAGAATGATGAAAAATCTAGTTCCTCTAACTCAACTCTTCCACAACCGCATGCAATATCTTACCAACTATCTTTTGAATGTATGTATCGTCTTATTACGAATAAAATAGAATTTAGGAGTTTGAATTCTTACAAGTGAACTCTACCATGCGATCTAGAGTAAGAAGAGAGAGTGACAATCCTGAATACCATGTAGCCTCCTGCTCATAAGTGTGGTGCACAACACACCCATAAACAAGACTCTACTAGACACGACTTGTAGACTCCCAGGATAGAACTGCTCTGATACCACTTTTGTCACGACCCAAACCAGTTGGCCGCCACGGGCACCCGGTTCCTTACTCAACTGAGTACTAAAGTAATGTATCTTTTGTATCATACTATCATAGGTAAATGAACCAGAAAGGCTGGCATGAGATAACTAGAATAAATCATGAGGGAATAGTCGACATAGGATGACCCAACATGATATATTGACTTATACATATGATGTACGGGCCTATAAGGCCGGCATGATCCTTTATATACTCAAAACATAGTCCAACAAGGCCATACAAATATCCATATACATGACATCTGTCTAAATCATCTAAGAGTAGATATATATCATAAAGGTCGAGACAGGGTCGCGCCATACCAATCAATATATGTCCAAATCATACTGACCAAATAAGCAACTCCGGAGCAAATAGAGCGCACCAACACCTTGCGCTAAGCTGATAGCCTACATGGAGGACACTTAAACTGTCAATCGGGACCTATAAGCATGAAATGCAGTGTCCCCAGGAAAAAAGGACGTCCGTACAAATAAAGTACCGAGTATGTAATGCAGAAAAAGTCGTATACAATAGACATGAAAGAAACATGGAGTAGAGGACTCAACCTATAAGTCTGAATAGCTCTGCGAATCATAAAACATTAATAATGCCATGCATATGTGTATAAATGTCATACCATGCATATGCGTACAAAACATCATCAAGCCTTTGAGGGCATCCCATCATACCATTTCGGCCACTATGGGCAAAATCATCAACGTATACCAGCTTATCAGGCGGTGATGAGTATATAACGCCATTGCCTTTTGCCATATCCCATATACATATAATATACTTATATATAATGCCATCTAGTTATGGGTCAATGTACATGTATAAATGAATGCAATGCATTATAGGGGTTCATATGAATTCCTTTTGAGAATTCCCATCCGTTACTAGCAAGCATTTATATTTCTCTTTAATGATGGAGGGAGGTGATTTTATCATAGTGAGTGGGTCCCACTTTAGGCGATTACTTAGCCAAAAAATTCCCTAAATATGCCACGTAGCCCTATCCAAAGAGTCATTGTTACCTAAATCCCTTGATGCCACGTTGGGTCTCCATTAAGCTTATCCATCATTTCCTAATTAGCTTGTTAATCTCCCATTAAACCAATAAATAATCCATTTCCCACATAATTAAATAATATCCTAATTTACTTAAAATACTAATCACTTTTACACTTTATATACCTTACTATCATGGTCATGTGGTATCCTGTATGACACTAGTCCATAAATATGGGGTATTATATATTGGATTGTATTTTATCCCAAATTAACAATCTTCAACGAAACTCATTTTCTATGATTTGTTTACTCTCTAACCTTCATGGTACTATCTTATCACCTATTATAAATAGCATAAATACTTATAAACTCAAAATAATTTTGTCCTTGAACTGGTATCAATTATCTTACAGCAAATCCAACATATAATACTACGTGGTGTAACATCAACATAATACTACAGAGTGTGACATCGACGTAATACTGTGAGGTGTAGCATCACTCCCCCCTTTGGAACATTCGTCCTCGAATATTGACTGATGCACGTATCTGTCTCATAACCGGATAGCTCTTACAAATGGTTTTACTACCGTCATTTCCATTTAGGTAACTTTCTGTGAATAAATCCAAAGTAAAGGAAATTTCCATATTTAGGCCTCTTTCTCACACCACATCCCCTGGTCGGAATTCTTCCATTCTCATAACTCTTGCTTCATTCTGTCATGCAGCCTGTACGACTTTTTCCTTGTATGTGCACCTATGCGACTATTCCTTCCAGCTTTTGGCCAATTTCTAGGCTTTACTTTGGGAACATATACAAAACTTGACAAGATGTCCCTCTGGGCATCTATAGGTATACTGAAGTTCTTCACTCAGTACTTTGTTGAACTTACGACTATTGCTATATCTTCTTTCATAGCCTTTGTTATCTATCCTTATAGCTTTACTACATCTAGGTAGTTCATACTATATCCTAACTCTTACTTCAATTTATTATTACCGAGGTCTGCTACCCAACTCCAGGTTACTCTCTTGATGCTTATCATATATGTATAAATCTAAGTCCTTTAATGTTTCCTCATTACTATTCATCTTAAGAATGACATCGTGATCTCATCTCACGTTGTTGAACATTTATCCATCTATTGTTGATTCACCTTAATATTGATCTATAATCTACCACTGATAACATGACCCCTTATGTAACACTGTTGCTAGGGATCACGTCTCATCGAGGAACATCTAAAGTGATTAGACTGATCCACCTAGGGGGGATACTATACTTCCATAACCATATTTCCTAGCTTCCCGATGTGATTCATATTACGCGGGTATTTTAATCCTGTACAATTCATGAAATCCTTCTCCCTTTTTTTCTACAAATGATTACTCAATCGAAGGCTCAAACGTCATCCTTTATCTATCACAATTACATCCTCATTCTACCACCAGGGCAGCATTCCGTCTCTTCTAAATACTACTAGTCTTAGACTTCTTTGAGTTCATTCCGGATATACTGAGCTATCTATAACTTAGAGAAACCGTCAGCTCTCTGGTTTTTATGGGCTTAATCCCGAGGACTTATCCATTCTCATCACCTTCTCACTCGCCTTTTCTTATCCTTACTTTTGTCTTCCTAAAACCTTGTCGCTCTACCATACTTGAGCTTGAGACCTATACATATCTATTTATACTACTCGCAACCTTCCTTCAACTTGCCTGCACCATAGATTTTCTTATGTTATTCTGGAACATCAAGTATGACATTACATCATCTCTAACTCTTCTTTACTCTCTTAACTAGACCTCTCGGTACCTAGAAACTATAGGCTGGAAGATATGACACTAATGACACCGCTATTATTCCTAGATACTGAATCCTAGTGGTTTTAGCCCTCTATCTGAAATATGGACTATTCACAACCTTCTGCACCTGAGTATCTCGTACGTTGTTCACCTTTACCTTACTTACCTTAAAATCTCACATCGTATCTTCTATCTCTTTCATAACCCCCTTCCACATAGGTATAATTCTCATCCACAACTTGAAGCTCTCTTATAATACTTGCACCTCTGGTGCACACACAATCTGGTGGGAGCTCCATACTGACTTTTTATGAGGCTGGTACTCTTCTAACTGGTTTTATCGTAGTTTCCACGCATGCCGAAATTTTTGTGCAACTCATATGATCTCGAATATTACTTTTGGTTTCACTTCCCACTTATTAGCCACGATAGGTGCCACTTTCTTATGGAGTGCGTACAATGTTGTAGTGAGATTGCAATTACAAGACCATTTCTTCTTCAAGTTATTATGCTTAAGTTGAAGCCTTCTTCCTTATTTCCTCAGCTAGTCTTGTGTTGTATTACCTAGGGATTCCTTCTGGCTCTTGTAAAGTTGCAAGCTAATTTTTTTTTGGACAACTATACTACTACGCTTGCCTAGTAGCTATTTTAATAATAATAAAAGAAAAGGAAACCACGACGGAAAAGTACAAATAAGGGGGCTAGCTACGGTAGTGTTGCCTCTATGCCTTGACCATAATCACTCCTCTGCGCCTCCATTGCCTTAAGATGGCAGCCTCATGTAGAGGAGCATGGTGTAGCTATCAGCAAAAGTCTCACGGGGGCATATAATCTCATAGCCATTTGTATCTTCCCAAAGGCATAGGAATATAGCACACACTTACTGTGCTACGCCATACTTACAAATCCTATTGAGGCATGAACAACCTCATCTACTAGCAAGCATATAAAAAATAAGAACTAGCACGAACTAGATAATCTATGATCATCACAAAGTTTATAACATACTCTGTGATGATATTACAAATGATGATACTTAAAAATTGATAAAATAAGAAAAGGTAAAAAAATTGAGTCTTGCCCCTCATTCTTCAACCTTGTGTACTCTTCATTTTGTAGATACTTGGCTTCTTCTTCAAACCTCTTCAATATGTATTCAAAATTCATGATTAATTTTTGGAACGGTTGGACCTCGTAGACGTTGTTGCCTTTTGCTTTGCAACTCGCATTGGGAGTTGCCTCATGACAACTCCTTTCATATTATGTTTAGCAATTGAGGCTTGAGATTTACCATCATCATCCTCTTCATCGTCACCTTGATCAGCCCACAATTTTCTTTGTAACTTCCCTGTAGACAGTATTAGATGCCCAGATTCGATACCATGCTCACCAAATGACTCCAAGGATTGAGAAGGAATGTCAACTGCCGACGTATTCAAAGTGACTAAAGGTTGCTTGGTCATAGGATTGGCATTCAACATCATGGCAAACTGAGTATCCTTGAGGATTTTTTCCACTTGTAGACTGAATTTTTTTATGTAGCATTAGTATTCCGCATAGGAGTAGACACTGCATACTTCAACTCCATAACATCTATACTATCAGCATCTCTTCCATACGCAAACAAAGGCGTATTTCCTGGCTGCACAGCAGAAAAATGAAATGGCATGGCTGATGGAGTCTGTGCAGTTGCATAAAATTGTGCAGTCGGCTTTTCCCCCTCAGAAACCAGAGAATTCTGTTTCATTGATGTTGATTTAGGACTTGCATTTTTAGTGGACTGCTGTTGCTGTCCAATGCCCGTGTTACTTGGTTGCTGCTGTTGTTTTCCACTACTTGGAGATTGGCTATTTGTTGTGATTGCCTCACGATCCACCTGCTGCCCTTTCTTCCCAATATCGTCAAGATCTTGTTCTTTCATCAAAGTATCAAACGAGTTAGATACAGTAACTGTTGCACTGATCTTGGCTTTGTGAACTGGACCTTTCTTGCTATCCACATCTGGAACAATTTTCTGGTTTTTTGTACTGTCTGGAGACATCTTCTGCCTATTTTTTGGACTTGCACTTATCTCCTTATGCTGCATAATCCCCACAGCATCCTTTTGGTCATTATTTGTATGAGTTGCATTGAGATCTTGAACGTTATATGGATCATTCACAGGACCAATATCCTGTGAACCAACTAAGCGAGCACTAGCATATTTTGGAAGTTGCTGCACTTTTACACTGTCAGAACAACTTGTATGAGCAGTTTTTGAGACTGTTTCGCCAGTACTCTTTCCAGTTGTTGATCTTGTCTCCTCCACATCTGTTGCACATTCTTGTCACTAACGTGCTCCTCAACCATTACATGAAAAGAGTTAGAAATATTGGTGTGATTTGAAGCTATAATCTGGTTTTTAACATCTGGAGAATTCCTTTTGTTAGGTGAGTGATTTACAACTATCCAAACTCTATCTTTTGCCTGATCAGTTGTAAGTTTTTGTTGGTGTTTAGCAAGTTCAACCACTGCCCTATCTTATGTAGCAGCTGCTTTCTCCAATTGCACAACATTAGCAATTAAATATGCTGGTTTTTCAGCCAGAACACCCTGTGCACCTTTAGCTTTGACAGTCACAGCAGAAGGTTGATTACCAGATTCATTCCAGTTACATGACTGCCCAGTTTCACCGTCTCCTTTTTTAAGTTTATTTGGTCGATCAACACACTCCTCCAAAGCATCATTAGTGTCGAGCATCTGCTCATCTGTTGCACCAATGTTAGCTGCTCCAATTCCCTCTGAAGCTCGATCAAACACTGAACCTGTATCATGGATCACTGATGCAGTACGATCAATCTCCTTACAAGCCTTCCCAACTACAGTAGTAATAACTTGGACATTAGCTTTCCCAAAAACATTAGCTGCAAAACAGCAGAATTTTGATCCTCTGTAGCATTCAATGGAACAGTAGCTTCCAAATTTGAAGTTACTTAGAGTATGGTTATCCTCTATATTTACTGCTTTAGAACCTGTAGTATCTGCACACTCCAAAGCCACAATACCAGTTTGAATCACAGATGGCCCAGCGACATGTTTAACCACATCAAGCTTGTTTGAATTAACAGCTCGATCAGCATCAGTCTTTAAAGAAGCAGCAGTAACTGTATACATCCTTGCAAAAACTGTGGAAGCAGGGATATCACTCAATTTTGTATCAAGAATAGTTGGATTTTTGCTGACCTGCTCCAGCTGCAACACCTCATCAGCACCTCCATGACCTGCTGCCACACTTGTTGTAGTCATAATTTGCTCAGCACCAACAGCTGCTACTGGAGCTGTAACAACACCAGGAGCTCCACCAGCTGTGCTTGACAAATGCATCACCTGCCCAGCCTGTGCATTAGCTGTTTGAATCCCACCTTTATCAAGTTGTTGTTCTAGACCTGGCCCCTTATCAACCCCAGCCAAAACATTATCAAGTGCAGCATCAGTTGCATTATCCAACACCTTACCACCATCAACACCTTGTACCTGGACATGCACGGTAGTAGCATTCAACCCAACTTGTTTTTCATTTTCAAGTGCACCAGCAGTTGGAAAAAGATTTGCCTGTGGATCTTTACCAGTCAGCACATCAGTTGGCACATCCTCTGAAACCCTGCATAAGGCTGCTTCAGCTGGGACTGCATCAATCCCAATAACAACATCTATACTTTGCACCCCTGATGCCACAGTCAAAACTGGCATACGCCTTTTTCTTTATGCAATTGCCTCAAATCCCCTTGAAACTTCTCAACCAGCTTACCTTCATTATACAGTATTTCTTCTTTGCTTTGCACGACAGCTTCTGCCTCACCTGGCCTGCTCGCTACTGCCTTTTCATTCAAACATCGACATGTATTTTTATCATGTCCTTGGTTTTACAATGGTTGCAATATAATGGTAGATTATCATACACAAAATCTTGAAAAACTTCAACCATTCTGCCCGGTTGTTTGTCCAGAAATTGCTGGCTCAATTTGTCTGGTAATTTGTCCATTAAGTCAAGGATAACCTTCACTCTTGCAGTACTAGGACGCAACTTTGTTAGGGTAGCTTTGTCTATGGCTATAATTGTAGTTACAAGCTAATTACATCGTATACTTGACGGATTTTGTTTTTCGATTTGATGTCCTTCCTCACCTATAGTTATTCTTAGTTACTTACCTCTACGCTCATGTGCTCGTAGGGTTGCTCCTCAACTGAAATTTTGACTGTCTTCCCAGTGGGACTCTCTTTTATTTCTGTAACACTCATATGGTACCTTTAATTACCCCAACTCCTATCTGAATATTTCTCAAGGGTCACGAGGTCATATCTGCGAGACTGAATTTCCTATGTTGGGGTTCACTACGTTTATCTTGCATGATCTGTTGATTTATCTATAACCTCTTATCTAGCCATAACTTGACTCTTCCTAAATCAACTACTAACTACTCATTGGTCCATTTTCATATTTATATTCCATGTAATATCTCTTGGGTTATTTTCTTTGTCTTAACTTACCCCTCGTACTAGCTCCTTATGTATCAAGTGTTCATTCACACTTATTTATCAATAACATCCTGGGGGAAACCCTTACTAACTCTCCCCGGTGTTGTACTTGCATAATGTTCTGGAGTCGTAACATATCTGTAGGATTTTAATAAGTGTAGTCTCATCCCTTTCTTATTTTTATCGCATTCTTCCTTTACCATTCCATAGTTACTAGAACCACTTAATTCTGACTTAATGCCTCATCACTCCAGATTCCCTCCTTTAGGGGAGTACTAAGATTTAGTGCTACAACGATCTACCTATAGATGTTTTACCTCTTCATATTTGACATCTTTTCACATCATCGATGACCCTTACTCGCCTTGCGATAATCTTTTTGTACCAAGGATAACAAAATGTACCCAAGATAACAAAATTCCTTACTCACGAGGGTAACACCATTTTGGGTTACTCTAACCCTAGTCGGATCCTAATATCCCATCCTTCTCTTAAACCATATATGTTAGCTCTTATAGGACATAACTGAGATGAGTATGGCCTATTGTACATACATCTATTATTGTTGAAGGTAACTCAAAATGCTTATATTTCTCTGCATCAATTGTAAATGCTGATAATCTTCATTAATTGGGCGCTTCGTACCCTTCTTCACCTTGCTTCTTTTACTTGTGGAAACTTGTAACTACCTTCTGAACTCTCATTGCTTTTCACCATATGGGTGGAGATATTCTTGCCTTAAGGCTCAATATCAAGAAGCTTACACATCTTAGTGCACACATATTCTGCTGAAGACCTCACATTTATCCATCATAAGAATAATGCAAAATCGAGTCCCTCTAACTCAAATCTTCCACAACCACATGCAATCTCTTACCAACTTTCTTTTGGATGTAGGTATCGTCTTATTATGAATAAAAAAGAATTTAGGAGTTTGAATTCTTACAAGTGAGCTCTACCACACGATCTAGAGTAAGAAGAAAGAGTGACAGTCCAAAATCCCCTGTAGCCTCCTTCTTATAAGTGTGGTGCACAACACACCCATAAACAAGACTCTACTAGACACTTGTAGACTCCCTAGGACATAACTGCTCTGATACCACTTTTGTCACGACCCAAACTAATGGTCCGCAACAGGCACCCGACGCCTTACTCAACTGAGTACCAAAGGAACGTATCTTTTGTATCATACTATCATATGTAAATGAACAAGAAAGGCTAGCATGAGATAACTAGAATAAAGCATGAGGGAATACTCGACATAGGATGGCCCAACATGATATACTGACTTATACATATGACGTACGGGCCTATAAGGCCGTCATGATCCTTTATATACAAAACATAGGCCAACAAGGCCATAAAAGTATCCATATACATGACATCTATCTACAAGTCTCTAAGAGTATATAAATACCATAAAGTTTGGCACAGGGCCCTGCCATACCAATCAATACATGTCCTAATCATACTGACCAAATAAGCAACTACGTAGCAAATGGAGCGCACCAATACCTTGCGCTGAGTTGATAGCCTACTTGGAGGACTCTTAACCTGTCTATCGGGACTTGCGGGCATAAAACGCAGAGTCCCCAGGAAAAAGTGACGTCAGTACAAATAAAGTACCGAGTATGTAAGGCAGGAAAAGCCGTATCCAATAGATATGAAAGAAACATAGAGTAAAAGATTTAACCTGTAAGTCTGAATAGCTCTTTGAATCATGAGACATTTATAATGTCATGAATATGTATACATTTGTCATACTATGCATAGGTATATGCGTACAAAACATCATCAAGCCTCTGAGGGCATCCCATCATTACATCTCGGCCATTGTGGGTAAGATCATCAACGTATACCAGTTGATCAGTTGGTGGTATGTATATAACGCCATAGCCTTTTACCATATCCCATATACATATAATATACATGTATATAACGTCATCTGGTCATGGATCAATGTACATGTATAAATGAATGCAATGCATAATGAAGTAAGTCAGTAAGGTCTTTCGGTATGTCATAAGATCAATACGCCTTCGATTAATATCATGAAATAAACTTTATCAACTTATTTATTTTCTGAGACCCATGAATAGAACATATAATATTAAGACACATGGAGAATCATGAACATAGACACCTCTAGTACTTCTATGAATAGAGTCATTTATAAAATTGTGCATTTGCTTAGTTTGTTTGTATCGTATGGATCATGCAAGGAAAGAAGGAATAGCCTTAACATACCTGAGTCAATTCTCTTGACAATCCCTCTAACACAAGTCAATCACGACAAGACACGTAACAGCGAGATCGAAGTAGGAGAAAATCCGTATGATATTCTTGAGAAAGGTTGTACCGTGCTCCCTCAGAATTTGCAATTCATGCTGCTATAGCATTATAGGGTTCATATCAATTCCTTTAGAGAATTCCCATCCGTTACTAGCAGTATTTACATTTCCCTTTAATGATGTAGGGAGGTGATTCCACTTTAGGTGATTACCTAGCCAACAAATTCCCTTGATGCCAAGTTATATCTCCATTAAGCTTATCCATCATTTCCTAATTAGTTTTTTAATCTCCCATTAAACCAATAATTAACTAATTTCCCGCACAATTAAGTACTATCCTAATTTACTTAAAATACTAATCACTTTAACACAATTTATATACCTTACTATAATGGTCATGTGGTACCTTGTATGACACTAGTCCATAAATATGGGGTATTATATCTTGGACCGTATTTTATCCCAAATTGACAAACTTTAACGAAACTCATTTTCTTTTATTTGTTTGCCCTAACCTTCACGGTACTTACTTATCACCTGTTATAAATAGCATAAATACTTATAACCTCAAAATAATCTTGTCCTTGAACTGATATCAATTATCTTATGGAAAATCAAACGTACAATACTATGGGGAGTAACATCGTCAAAATACTGCTGGGTGTAACATCGACGTAATACTGTGAGGTGTAAAATCATTCCCCCTTTGGAACATTCGTCCTCGAATCTTGACTGATGCACATATCTATCTCATAACCGGATAACTGTTACGAATGGTTTTAATACCGTCCTTACCATTTAGGCAACTATTCTTTGAATAAATCCAAAGACTAGGGCATTCCCATCTTTAGGCCTCTTTCTCACATTACGACATGTGGTCGGAATTCTTCCAATCTCGTAACTCTTGCTACCTTCTGTCAAGCAGCCGGTACGACTTTTTCCTTGTATGTGCGCATATGCTACTCTTCCCTCCAGCTTTTATCCATTTTCTAGGCTTCACTTTGGGAATATATACAAAAATTGACAAGATGTCCCTCTGGGTATCTATAGTTATACTGAAGTTTTTCACTCGGTACTTTGTCGAACTTATGACCGTTGCTCTATCTTATTTCATAGCCTTTGTTATCTATCCTTATAGATTTACTACATCTAGGTAGTTCATACTATATCTTAACTCTTACTTCGATTTATTATTATCGAGGTCTGCTACCCAACTCCAGGTTACTCTCTCGCTGCTTATCATATATGTATAAATCTAAGTCTTTTAATGCTTCCTCATTACTGTTTATCTTAGGAATGACAGCCTGATCTCATCTCATGTTGTTGAACTTTTATCCATATATTATTGATTCACATTAATGTTGATCTATAATGTACCACTGATAACTTGACCCCTTATGTAACACTATCGCTAGGGCTCATGTCTCATTGGGGAACATCTCAAGTGATAGACTGATCCACCTAGGGGCGATACTATACTTCCATAACCATAGTTCCTAGCATCCTGATGTGATTCACCTTATGTGGGTATTTTAATGTACAATTCATGAAATCCTTCTCTTTTTTTCTTCAAATCATTACTCAATCAAAGGCCCAAATGATATCCTTTATCTATCACAATTACACCCTCATTCTACTACCATAGCAGCATTATATCTCTTCTAAATGCTACTAGTCTTAGACTTCTTTGAGATCATTTAGGCGATATTGAGCTATCTATAACTTAGAGAAACCATCAGCTCCATGATTTTCATAGGCTTAATCCCGAGGACTTATCTATTCTCGTCACCTTCTCACTCGCCTTTTTTTTTTACTTACTCTTGTCTTCCTAAAACCTTGTCTCTCTACCATACTTTAGCTTGCGACCTACACATATCTATTTATACTACTCGCAACCTTCCTTCAACTTGCCTGCACCATAGATTTCCTTATGTTATTTTGGAACATCAAATGAGACATTACATCGTCTCTAACTCTTCTTTACTATTTTAACTAGACCTCTTGGTACCTAGAAACCATAGGCTGGAAGATATGCCACTAATGACACCGCTGTCATTCCTTGATACTGAATCTCAGTGCTTCTAGCCCTTTATCTGAAGTATAGACTATTCATAACCTTCTTCAAATCCAGCGTACAATACTACGGGGTGTAACATCATTGTAATACTGCAGAGTGTAACATTGGCATAATACTGTGGGGTGTAACAATATATGTGAGGTGACGAGTACTTATGCATTATTGTTGGGTTAAAGCATGTTGGTGGGACTTGTTTCTTGTAATTTATTGGTTACTTTGATCATGTTATCCATGCTTAGACTAATCACTTATTAAATTGATCTTTCTTACCGCATTTATTGGTTTTTGTGATAATTGAGTATTGTCTCTAAAGTTGATATTGGTATTGTGGAACCATTGTTGACGTAAGGCTTGTTCTTGTTGATTCTACCTCCCTATTGTTACTTGTTCATTATTATATGGTAAGGGAGAATGTTAATGTACGAAGGGTGATGCCGTGCCATATGTGAGTGTTAATTCACAAAGGGTGATGTCGTGCTATATTGAGAGAGATAATACGCGAAGGGTGATGTCGTGCCATATTGACAGAGTTAATGCACTAAGGGTGATGTCGTGCAATATTTTGAGAGCTAAAAGCACGAAGGGTAATGCCGTGCCACTTATATCATTTATTTATCATTTCATAGTAAGGACGAGAGTAAAAGCACTAAGGGTGATATCGTGCCATTTTTATATTATAATTGTACTCTGACTGTGTTATTGTTTAATTGCTTGATTGTTTTCTCGAAGCCATACCTGTTATTATTGTTTTCATTTTTGAATTGAATTGAAAATTCTTCTATTGGCCTTATATTTATATTCTTTCCTTGTTAGCTTTATGTAACATATTGTACGTAATCCCTTATGTATTTATTGGAAGATCTCTGTTACCAGGGAAATATATATATATTACAATTTGAATTTGGGTTGTTTAAGAGAGTAGGCTTGACTGCTATGAGAGTGAATGCGAGATTTGTAGAAGATTTAAAGTACCACATGGTCTATGTTTCATGAGCTTATGAAGGATTGAGTTTAATCTCACTATGGTATTATAGCAACAATAGAGTATATGCGTTATGCATTATTATGTGTGTTTTGATCTATGGCTTCGAGCCAAGTGGAGGAGTATGATTCACGGTTATGTGCTATGTTGGTTCCAGCTTGGGGCGTACAGGTGGATCAGTTATGGCTTATAGAGGTTGAGACCGAGGATGGCTCGAGTAAAGGAAATTTCAATAAAGGTTATGCTATGCTTAAGGGTGTATGAGAATCACGGAATGACTTGAGTTATTATTGGTGAATGATGTAATGTACATGGAGCAGGAATCTACCCGGATACATTAAAGTGTGGTTACTTTCTGCGGTATTAGAGTGCTAATGGAACATAGGTCGTTGGGTCTGTTTGATCAGTCTAATGGAGGTTTGAGCAGAGTGGATGACTCTCGATAATGGGTCTAATGGCTTCAAGACTTTTACATGTAATAATTGGAGATTTTTAGGTTGTATATTTGGCTAAAAACTGAGGTTTGCATTGGAGGGTGTCAAGACTCGTGGTATTTCTATATTATTATGGATTCTACACATCAGTATCAAGAAGGTGAAGGTAATGACTTTAGATTCACAAAAGATCTTCTCAAAGTGGGTATCTCGGTTGTGGTACTTTTGGGGGTGCTTCAGAAGAATGCGAGGGTTTATGAACCTTAAGGCGATGTGATTTTTAGCTAAAGTTCGTGGGGCAAGTTTTAGTTAAGGATAGTGGTGTACTAGCAAGAAAACGTATCAATTTGAAGGTAATTCGGAAGGAACTCAGAGAATTTGGACAGCTTGGTAGTGGGTTGGATCGGCAGGGTAACGGATATGATCGGTTCTTGGGTGCTTATGAAACACTGGGTTTCTACAAGTGTTTCGTGGCAATGCTCTTAGGTTTTGATGGCTTGTGTAGCTGGGTTGAGTTAGAGGAATTTAGTTCTGATGGTTTGGTCTTGTGCAAATGAAATTCGGAGAGTTCTTGATGGTTTCTACCACGGTTAGAGATGTATATTTTCTACTGGCATGAGGAGCATAGGATGTATAATGATTTTCTCCTCGATGGGATCAAATGGAAAAGTTCTTGGCTGGCTTAGTACGTAGTTGTTTGTAGCTCAGAGTGGGTTATGAAGTTCTCATATTTATCATAGGATGGTATGGTATATGCGGTATGTTGTGTGGGGTCGAGATTTGCATGTGTAAGGTCACGGTTCAGTTTTGAAAGGAAGGTCATAAATTCTTAGGCAACATGGATAGCTTCAGATGACTTGATAAATGAGATCACTAATTGATGTGGCTTGATGAGGGTATACATTTCAGAAAGGGCGATGTGCTTGAGTTATGGATGCTTTATTGGTATTGCGGCACTATCTTGTCTGATCGACTACTCATATTCAAGGTTTGCTTGGTAGCACAGAAGAATATTTATAAGTACCCCCCGTGGGATGATCGAGTAGTAGGGATGTGTTAGATATTCGGGCGGTGGAGTTGGGATCAGATATGGTGATTCGTGTGCTTTATGGATTTAGAGACTGGGAGTTCTCATAAATTAGTTATTTCGCGGTTGTGGACTATAAAGATGTGGGTAAGCTATTCAAATGATAGTATGTGCTATGATTCAGTCATTGTGAACCTTTGGAGGGTTATTTATCTGTTGTGGGTGACCAGAGTTGATGTGTGGTTCATTGGAAGGCCCAACATGGATGTGTATTCTGCACTAGGTCGGAATTGTTGACTCCGAACTATTATTGTTAAGAGATATGGTATTCGATTGTTGTTGAGCTTATCCGTGTTCTGAAGTGATCTATGAGCTACTCTTCTATGTTACGAGGAGTTGTGATTTGTTAGTTATATCCTCATATGGTGTGATTCTATTTGAGCTTTATAGCGGAATTTTTCCGAGACAGGTTATTGGGCGTTGCATGATTTGTTGCGCATTGGGTATGTTCTTTCAGACTGATATGGCATTGCGTCATTTACTTCTCCATGGTTATGGTGATTCATTTTTGGGTGCTAGGCATCAAATTATGCTTGGCTAATGATTTTGAGCATGGTGATTTGAGGCGTCTCATGTGAACTAATGTTTGGATGGGGTCACGCATTGCGGCAAAGTTATGTTGAGGTATGATCTTTCCGGTTAGATTCGTGTGTTCTGGTTCTACGACGTGTGATGGGTTCTCAGCATTGTGTTGTGGTGGTACTGGTGAGCTTGCAGTACAACTCTCTCATTTGAGTCATTTTTCATGATTTAAGTACGTTCGGATTGTTGCTTATTAGTGTGCGAATTACACGAGTTATGGATTTAGGTGGTATTGATGTGTCATGTCACTAGAGTAGTTGTGTTGGGTTAGATGAGATCGTTGGGATCTAGAATGAATACAAACGGATTCGGTTTCAGCATGTTGGAAGGATAATGTCGAGGTTCGGCTTAAAAATTTACTATGGTCCTTGCCAATGGAGAGGGAGCTTCATAAATGGTTGATATGAGGAATGGTTATGACTTTCTATCCGTTTCATTCGTCATTGGCAGTATACGGAAGTGTTGGAATGATGTTTTGTTTGACAAGAGGTTTATTATCTATATTCAGTTGTTTTGAGCAACTACTGTGATTAGAAGTTATCGCTACGAGTGTTTGAGTTATGTGGTATATCATGTAATTGCATCTGAGGCTGCAGGTATGGTTTGTTACAGCTTGTTCTGGCTTATTCAGTGTATAGATGGGAGATTCTGATCTTAAAGATGATTTCGGAAGTGGAAAAAAAATTGGTTCCAAAGTTTATGGGGTAGGATGGATTGTGGAATTTTAGTTGCATTATGTTATCGGACCTATATGAGATAGGGTGACAGGGGATCACCCCTGGGGTATGTGCATGGTAAGGTTACACAGTGATTTGATGGATTTCGGAACAACTCTGGGCACGTTCGAGGACGAACGTATGTTTAAGTGGGGGAGGATGTAACGACCCGACCAGTCGTTTTGAGCTTTTGCACTTCGCTCTCCAATTCTCGGGCATGACTAGGCCCGTGTGTTGTATTATGACTTATGTAATTCGTCGATTTTGGTTTTCAGGATAATCGGAATAGATTTGGAAAAACAATTCTCAATTTGAAGCTTTAAATTTGAAAGGTTTGACCAAGTTTAGACTTTTTAGTATTCGATCTCGAATTTGGATTTTTATGAATTGGTTAGCTCCGTTAGGTGATTTTGGACTTGGGAGCGCGTCCGGAATATTTTTTGGAGGCTCGTGGTAGATTTAGGCTTGAATTGGCAAAAAATGAAAATTTGGCATTTTTCGGCCGGCAGTGGAAATTTTGATATCGGGTTCAGAATGAAATTCCAAAAATTGGAGTAGGTCCGTTGTGTCATTTACGACGTGTGTGCAAAATTTCAGGTCATTCGGACGAGGTTTGATAGACTTTTCGATCGAATTCTGAATTTAGAAGTTTTTGAATTCTTATGCTTGAATCCCAGGGTGATTCGATGTTTTGATGTTGTTTTGAGCGTTCTGAAGATTGGAACAAGTTTTAATGATGTTATGGGATGTGTTGGCATGTTTGGTTGAGGTCCCAAGGGCCTCAGGTGAGTTTCTGGGTGGTTTCAGACCATTTCTAAGCCATTTCTAGTTGCTAGTTTTTGGCTTCAGGGGTGTACAGTGCGTTAGCATAGATCTGACCGCGTTAGCATAGACAAAATTTGGAAAAATGGAGTTGTGCTATGTGATCGCATAAGCCTTCCCGCGATCGCATAAGAGTAAAATCTCTGTTGTACTTACCCGACTTTGGAAGCTTATATCTCAAAATCTATAAGGAATTTGAAGATGATCCAAAAATGAAAGTTGTAGCCCTTGATGTCTAGTTTTCAAAAAGTTAAACCAATTTAATTTGGAGTTTTGTACAAAGAGTTGTCACACCTCCTTTTTCCGTACCCGAGAGGGTACAAGGGAGTTTTTTCCAATTAAAGGACAATCGAAACGGGATTTGTTTGTTTATTTCAGAGTCGCCACTTGGGAGATTTAGGGTGTCCCAAGTCACCAATTTTAATCCCGAATAGAGGAAAAGAATGACTCCATATTACAGTCTGCGTACCAGAAATCCAGATAAGGAATTCTGTTAACCCGGGAGAAGGTGTTAGGCATTCCCGAGTTCCGTGGTTCTAGCACGGTCGCTCAACTATTATATTCGGCTTGATTATCTGATTTTATACAGAATATGAGCTTATGTGCAAATTTTAACTTTTACCGCTTTCATAATAATTATTATTATTAATTTTTTACAGGGAATTGCAACGTCGTGAAAACATATCTCGAACCACGTTACATCAATGCACACGTGGTTGTTGACATATCTCGACTCGGTTGAGATTTGGATTTGGGTCACATAAATGTACACCCGAGTTAAGGAAAATAAATTATTACAGGCGTGCCTAAAGAAACTAGCGTCTTGTTATTTTGGGGAAGGCCGTAAAATTCGCTAAACGGCCTGTCCTCGAATTCTAAGTATTTTAATATATACATTTAGAGGGCCCCGCAGCTTGTGCACTTTTTGTTTGTCGAGGCTCGTCTCATTCATTATAAAAAAAAGAATTTGCAACGTCATGGAAATGCATCTCAGACCACGCCACAATCAATGTACCCGTGATAAGAGACACATTTCGATTCCGTTGAGATTTGAATTTGGGTCACATAAATGTGCACCCGAGTTTAAGGAGATAACATTATTAAATACGCGCTTAAAGAGACTATCGCGTTATTATTCTAGGAGGGCCGTGAGATTTTCTAAAACGACCCGTCCTGGAAACTGAATGCTTCGATATATACATTTAACGAGGGCCCCGCAGCTTGTGCGTTTTTATTTGTCGAGGCTCATCTCGTCTTTATTTTAAAAGGATATCCTATAGCAAATACGTTTCTTGTCGCGTTTGTCTCTATTAATTGAAAGCAGAGATAGTCCTAGTTAATTATATGCGTGCAAATCATTTATAGTAGGATTCAGAATGCTTTTACAAAAATCAGAAACAAGGCCGCGCCCCACGGGCAAGCAATCGGATCTCATGGGCCCAAACCCAGCTTATGCGGGATTGGCCAGGCCTGGGCCACTGATTTTCCGATGAAGGCCTGCTTAGCCCGTTTCGACTTCAGCTCAACCTTTGTGAGGTTGGGGAATGCAGACTTGTTCTATTTGTTCTGAAAGCGTGGTTTGACAATTATAGTGAGGCGGTTTATCAAAAGGGAAATGAAATTAACTAACATGGATAGCTTCCCTACTAGACGTGCATTAAAGGATATGCTAAACATAATTAGACAAAGTCTAAGATACAACCTACTGCATTGGGAATACTTTTATCTACTAGCCTACATATACAAACTAACATTCAATCACCATACATTGATATCTACTAGGCGTGCAGGCTACCTTCAGTATCCAAACAAGAATGTAAACTATTATACATTACATGAGGTTCAATATAACAGTCTATGTATGAAATAAACATCTTCAGCTCTTCTCTTTTATATTCATGCTCAACTTTCAAGTTACATTGACACTATTAATCGTGTACCTGGTATAGCAAAGCAAAAGAAGAAGGAGAATGGTCAGCTGAGTAGTATGCAGCAGATACAACAACAGCAGATAAACATCAACAACACAGCAACAACAACCAGCCACAATGATGACGCTCACAAGTGGTCGAGCAACAAACAAGCAGTCCCAGAAACAGAATGATGAACCAACAGAAAACCAGAGTATTCAATGTAACAGCACCAACAGTTCAACAATCACAAACAGCTCGGCAAATAACCAACAACAATTAGCAAAGCCAGCTTGGCCAACTTGAACTCCTAAGCAGTTTTCAGACAGTGTTTGGTTACCGTATTCTGAAAATTTCTTTATGTTTCTTTCTCTCTCTGAAGACTAAAAAAAATCCAGCCACTCTTATGTTCTGAAACAGCTTATTTATAAGCTAATCCAGGTCAGTCAAGCTGCCTGGATCCTGCCAATTGCAGTCTGCCCATACCCCTTAGCTTCCCATGCCTAAAGGCATCTTCTTGGTAAACTTAATCAGCCCCCATGCTTTGTCCTATTGCTCTAATCAAGAGTTATGGGTTTAAAGTATTCATTTAATCCCCATGCTCTTATGTTTTGTTCCCCATTGTCATCAAGTTAATAGTATTTTAATTACCACTTGACATATTCTTAAGTTAATCCTGAACACTTAATTAGTTTTTTTTTCAACCAAAGCTATCTCACAGACCCTTGATCATTGATGTCTTGCCCCACCCTTTCATTCTATTGTATCTGCCAGTTACTAGTTCGAATCCCCCTCCCACAGCTAACAAACGACCATTCAACAAAATCAACCAGTAAGAGTTAGGTCGTTTGTTATTTGAGGCTGTGAAACTAACGACAACATGTGTCGAGTCAACTTTGCGAGTTATAATGTATACTAACTAATCGCTGATCGACTGAACTCAAAACAGAACAAATGAGTGATTCAGGCATTTTTCCGAACAACGTTGGAACTTTACGACACTTAATCATTTGACGACTTTACTCAAATCGACTATACGAACTAATATACGTAACAATTAATCGACAAACAACACAGACTAAACAAGGCACCAATTCATTTCAAAACTCGGGGCATTTAACATGGAGTTTATGAAACTTAACTGGTCGACAACATCAATCGAAGCGACTAAACATCTTATAACACTCAATTAATATTTGAGAAAAGAAATCGACCGAACAAAAGGGTCTTTGAAGATGGACAGAAAATAATCAAAAACAAATCTAAAACCAATCCACAAACATATGCATAACACCTAAACAAAAGGCAAGAAAAGACGATTACATCGGAAACTTACCTCAAACGAAAACAGGTTTGGTTTTTTAGGGTTCTTGAACTCAGATTTGGGATTCGACAAGTTCTGCTTGTATTTTATCGGAACCAAAGCTGATTAGGGCCTGAGGGACGTTAGGGGAGCGACTAGGGTGAATTTGGGGCTCATCCGGTGACTTAAGGTTTTGGCTCGAATCTTTGATCGAAGATTCGAGCACCTTGGAGGTGATTCGAAGTTAGGTGATTAGGGATTTGTGTTCAGGGGGGCTCGTAGGTCCAGTGGTGTAACTATGGTATCCACTGGCACCCTGGCCGCCGGATTTATGCTGAAAGGGCACCAGGGCGGCTGCTAGGGTTTCGGGGTTTGGGGTCCCTTCTGAGAGAGACGAAGGAACGGGGGTGGGTGCTTGGATAGGGGGCGGGGGTAAAAGGGTTAGGTTTATATATGCATTGAAGGTTTAGATCCTGGCCGTTGGATCAAGTGAGATCTAAGGCCAGGATCTATTCACTTGGGAAGAACGACGTCGTTTAGGTGTGTGGTGGGTGAGACCGGGTGGGGGACTAGACCGGGTCATGTTAAATGGGTCTGGGGGTGTGATCCTGGCCGTTGATCCATTTGAGATCAACGGCCCAGCTTAACCGGGACAAAACGATGCCGTTTGGACACCTTTAAGGGGACGGACCATTTTGCTCATTGGGCCAGCTTGTTTTGGGCCTATTTTTGTTTAATTTTCTGGCCCAAAACCGAGTATCCTCCTTTCTTTTCCACTTTAATTTAAACAAAACTCTTAAATAAAACAAAATAAAATTATACACCCACAAATTAACATTTAATGAGAATCAACCAATGACAAAAAACACTTATGCATATATTTTTGATTTTCTTTTTTCTTTTGGAGTAATTCCCGTGAAGCAAAAATCACGTGCTTACAGCTGCCCCTCTTTGCCCGAAGACACGAAGGGTTTTCGCGCAAAGATAAAGCGAGCGATTTTTGCTCGTCTGAGTGCTCCGTGTGAAGCATTTTTTTTTTGAAAAAGATTTGACCGAACCTTTGCTTCAGAGATTTCCTACATATCCTGGGCTGAACAGGAATCAGGTCAATGTAGTTCGGGAGGCTTCGGTAGCTGGGACTACCGTGTGACTGTAACGTTCGCTGTTGTTGCGTGCTGTTACATGCTGCTGTATGCTGTTATCACTTACCGATCTCCCTGTTACATTGTGCCAAAAGGAAAAACAAGAAGCTAGGCTAGACTATGGATCATAAGATCTCATCTATCTTCAACTTGTTCTCGTCGCCTTGCTTTCTTGTTGGCTTGCATTTTCCTCCGATGCTTTTATTTTGTGAACTTGGGGATTACACCGGTGTAAGCACGTGATTTTTGACCCTCCCCGAGAATTTTCACATTTTTAGCGTGAATATGTGAAATTGGGTCTAGTATAGCTATTTTAACTATTTTACCTTATTTTGTTGCAAAAAGAAAAATCACAAAATATATATATAAATTTTAGTTTATGTATTTCTCATAAACTTGAAAAAATACAAAAACAAATTGTACTTTATTTTGGTACTTTATATAAAATTCGAAAAATACAAAAATAATAATTCTATTAAAGTTTTATAGGCATTTTTAACTTTGAAAAAATACAAAAATATTACCTCATATTTTATCTTAATATTTTAAAACGAAAATTACAAAAAAAAATAATTTCGTTAATATTTTGTAGCTATTTTAAACCTTGGAAAATATTTAAAAAAGATATAGTTTTGTTTAAGTACTAGTCTTATTTTTGGTAGTTATTTTGCTTACATAGGACTAGTTAAGCAACGTGTTCCTATTTCTCGGGTCCGGGCCAAAGAATAATATTCGGGTTTAAACTATCCGGTTTTAGGCCTAATTTTCGGACCTAGCCCATAATAAACCGTGTCCAGGACACGTGGGGAACCCCACCACGCGTGGGGGACATATGCCTTGAACCCCACCACGCGTGGGCTCATTTTCATGGGCAAAGCATGCTAAATGCACGGATGAAAGACAAAGGCATGGGGACTTTTTTAAAAAAAAAAAAAAAAAATTTGGAAAAAGGGGGACTGCGTATCTTCTTCTTAAAAAGAAGAAGACAAAAGAAAAAAGGGAACGAACAAGGGGACTGGGGGGAATTTTTGGAAAAAATATACTGTTCACGCTTCTTCTTCTTTAGGAGAAGAAGCAGAAACCCTAAAAAAAAAGCTTCCCTCCGTCCATAACCCACGTCCGAACCCCAGCAGCACCCCGACTCCCTCGTCGTCCCTGTCCAACCAACGACCCAAAACCCTATTGCGTCGTCAGCTGAACCAGTCACAACCCCCACGTACCACCATCGTCTCCCTCCACCTCCGTCAACTGCTCAAACGACCATAACCATCGCCGAAACCACCATTTCCGATTTCTTCAAGTCAAACGACCCCCACGTCCGCTGCTATCACGCAGCAGCTGCTGTTGCTTCCTCGTCGGAACAGCTGCAGCATCAACGACCCACCACCACTGATCCATCTTTTCTGTCCAAGCAGCCCGCCACTAGCAACCTCCATTACCGCCATTGCCGCCGCTACCAGCTCCCTCCACCTCGTCCAGCTCCGCCAGTCCGTCACTCATAACCATCATCATTCCTCCTCCTCCTAGCTCCCCCATCGTGTTCCCCACCTCCAAACACACTTGATACAACCTCAAACCACCAGCAAAAACAGTTCCGAAACCAGCTGAAACGTCAACCAAAAACCAGCCGAAACGCAACACCAAACCACCCCAAAAATAGTAGTCGTCGCACCATGTTTGCCGATGAACAGAGGTTCATTTTAACTGTGTAAGAACACCCAAGTTCAGTCGATTTTTTTTGAGTTGGGTTCAAGGTTTCCGGTGCCGACGCGGGTCTCGATCGGATCGTTGTTCGTTTGTTGCTATTTCGCTTCATTCGTAACCGAATTTGCGGCTGTTCTTAACTTTTATTTGGACTTGCTGAGTTTGATTCTTGCTGTTGAGGTATGTAGTTCAGTTTAGACAACGTAATTGTTACAAATGATTAATTGAATATCATGATATTATTTAAGTTGTTCACTTTGTGTCTGTATGTGTGAGTTTAGTTTACTTGTGTACTTGATGACTTTAAATTACTGCAACTTTGGTTTGGGAAATGTTAGCCTGTTAAGTTTTAAATGGATGATGAAAAATAGATTAATGACATAGCAAGTTGAGTTTAGCTATGGTAATATAAGGCTGATGTTATGCTATTGATGAGCCGTTCTAGTATGCTCTCTTTGCGAGCTTCATCGAACTGCATTTTTGTATTTGGTTTGCACTTCCTTGCTGTTCCTAATTTCTACAAACACTACTTAATGTTGAATTTTAAAGAAGCAACTTCTGCCAGTTATTAAGTCTTTTTTCTTATTTTTTTTTGTAAGGTCAATGATGGCATGAATTAGCCCTTTAATTCTGGATACTCAGACTTCGATTTTGAGGCTATTACATAGTTATTTGCTTAATTGTTCATGGTCGTGCAAATCTCAAATTTTAGGATAACAGAATCATGACATTGTAGTTTGCTTTAGGAACAATTAATAAATAGTACATTATCGTGATTATGGGTATGGTTACCGTGGCATAGTCATGATATCTAACTCCCAAATTCGGGTGTGCATTTCATGTAGCGTGGCTTGCGTTATACTTTAATAACCTTGAATTAACTCTTTAAATAAATAAAGTAAAACGTAGTTACTTTAAGCTTACCCTTTTAAAATAAAAATGAGACGAGCCTCGCCAAATAAAAATGCACAAGCCGCGGGGCCCACAAAATATATGTATTAAATACTTAGATTCCGGGACGGGCCGTTTAACAAATTTCACGGCCCTAGCCCAAAATAATAATGCGCTAGTTGCTTTAGGCGCGCCTTTAATAATGCTATCTCCCTAAACTCGGGTGCACATTTATGTGACCCAAATCCAAATCTCAACGGAGTCGAAATATGTCTCTAGTCACGGGCGCATTGATTGTGGCGTGGCCCGAGATGCATTTTCATGACGTTGCAAATTCTTTTTAAAAAAAAATAAGAATGAGATGAGCCTCGCCAAATAAAAACACAAATTGTGGGGCCCTCAGTAAAAACTTGTTTAAATTACTTAGAATTCAGGAGGGTTGTTTAGCGAATTTCACGGCCTCCGCAAAAATAATAATGCGCTAGTTGCTTTAGGCGCGTCTTTAATAATTTAATTTTCTTAAACTCGGGTGTGCATTTCATGCGACCCAAATCCAAATTCTAAAACATCAAATAAAATATGTTTCGGATTGTGGGTGCATTTCATGTGACACAGTCCAAAGATATGTTTTAAGCGATGTTCACATTTCTTAATAATAATAATTAATAAAGCGGTTAAAAGATAAAATTTGCACATAAGTTCATATTGTATTAAAAATCAGATAAATAAGCCAAATATAACAGTTGAGCGACCGTGCTAGAACCACGGAACTCGGGAATGCCTAACACCTTCTCCCGGGTTAATAGAATTCCTTATCTAGATTTCTGGTACGCAGACTGTAATATAGAGTCATTATTTTCCTCGATTCGGGATTAAAATTGGTGACTTGGGACACCCTAAATCTCCCAAGTGGCGACTCTGAAATAATTAAACGAATCCCGTTCCGATTGTCCTTTAATTGGAAAAAACTCCCCTGCGCCCCTCGGGCGCGTAAAAAGGAGGTGTGACAGCTCTGGCGACTCTGCTGGGGATTTGGTGCCCAGAACCACTGGTTCAGGGTTAAGAATTCGAGCTTAAAATAATTGTTATTATTTGGCTTTATTTATTATCTGATTTTTACATGTTTGAGCCTAATGTGCTAAATGCTGCTTTTACCGCTTTGATATTATTTGGACTGTATATAAACTGTGCCGAAACCCTTCTCTTCTTACCTCCGGGGAGAAGCTCGCTGGTCGAGACTCCCTATTCTGTTAGTGTCAATACCCGAAATAAGAAAGAGGACGGATAAGTTACGAAGCCGGACGGCCTTTTGGTTCCCGGTAAGTTGCCCCTCCTCAACTCGAGTTGTCCGCTCGGGTACACTGTCTAGAACACTGACCCAGGTTTTTGAACCTAGTATAACAAAGCCACATGCCGGATCCCTAGTAGGAACGTTTATTTGCATCATGTGCATTTGACTTAGGGGACTCAACACAGGGGTTGGGTCCGTCTAGGACAAGCAACCTGAAAATAATAGACCATCTTTGGCATCCTATGTGCTACATGTTATATTTATTCAAGGGTGAATGAGTCATTTGGCGGACAAATGATATTTGCGGACAAATGACACTTCTTATCATGCTGATCACGTTAAATAAGAAAGTTGCACGATTTTTTATTAAGCATGCTATTATATTAATCAAAGCATGGGGAACATTTGTGGAATCCAAGAAGCCTTGGAATTCCCTATGTCCCCCACGCTTGCTTTTTGGGAAAGCACATGGGGAACATTTGTGGAATCCAAGAAGTCTTGGAATTCCCATATGTCCCCCACGCTTCATAGGTTGGGAAAAGCGCATGGGGAGCATTTGCGGAATCCAAGAAGTCTTGGAAATCGTTATGTCTCCCATGCCACATTTTTGAAAGAAATAATAAATATAAAAAATAAAATTACAAATAAAAACAAAGCATGAAAATTCAAAAAAGGATTTTGTATGTTGTCATCATTTTCCACATATAAGAAAATCGTGAAAAAAAGGAGAAAATAACAGCATAGAAGTCCTAGTAGAGTCGAAACTCTGACGAAATTTTGAAAATAAAAAATGTCTTGTTAGTTTGTTATATTGAAAGCAAAGGAAAAATAAAAAAAAAAAAAAAGAGGTCATCATTGTTCTGTCTGGTTTTTTTAAAAAATATTAAAGAAAATAGTTTGTTTTGCCATTAAATGAAAATGAAAAAGAGTTTGGTTTTTTTTTTAAAAAAAATGTTTTATTTTTATTTTATTTCGCTTGTCTATGAAAATGCCAGAAATAAAAATAAAAAGAGTCCGGCGTTGAATGTGATTTTATTATTTGTTCCAAAAATAAGTATATATATAATCCAAAAAAAAATTCAAAAGAAAGTTCAAAATTCAAAAAGATAAAATAGATAAATAAAAATCCGAAAA
Organism: Nicotiana sylvestris; assembly: GCF_000393655.2. NCBI lineage: Eukaryota > Viridiplantae > Streptophyta > Magnoliopsida > Solanales > Solanaceae > Nicotiana > Nicotiana sylvestris. The sequence goes on along the minus strand of NC_091067.1, from coordinate 5,224,007 downwards.
TATTTTGATTCTTCTTTAGAAAATTCAAAATTCAAAAATATTTTCTTCTTTTCTTTAGAATAAAAAAAAAACGAAAATCCAAAAATATTAGTCTTTCTTTTAAAAAGAAAATCAATCAAAAAATAATATTTCCTTGCTTCTTTTAAAGTAGTTCTTTTAAACGGAAATTCAAAAAAAGAGTTAGTTCATCTGCTTATTATTATTTGCCTACTTATTCTTATTTGCCCGAACTACGCGGGTTTGATTCTCACCGGATGTGAGATACGTAGGCAACCCTCATCGGGTCCAACCCCACCGTTTTGCTAAAAAGCCAAAAAAAAACAAATAATAATAATAATAACAAAAAATACATGTCAAATTTTAGTTTTTATCATAAAGAAGTCAGGTGACGCTGTTTTATCAAGACATAGCCGAATGTTCCCGAAAGGGACGCCGGAAGGCGGACTTTGCGTAAACAGCCACCTTTTAGGTCATGTTTTGGATTTGGTCCAATTGGCCCACACAGCCTTAAAAAAGCTTCGCCCCCGAGACGCTGAAGGGCCGTGTTTTGCAACACCAAGTTTTATCATAATTTAAAAAAACAAAGAGTCAACGGTCGGGTGAATGCCGTTTGGATGTTTAGTCAAAAAAAAATGAAAAAAAATAGCCGAGCCAGCTTCGGCCGCGTCTTAAACCGTTCTTGCTGAAATAGCCTTAGAGTATCTTTCAGTTGTCGAAAGGTTATTTTCGTAAAAGAATGGACAAGTTTGTAAAGTGTCAAAATAATCCTCCCCGGCCTCAAAATTCATGTGAAATTCGGAAGGGGCCACATTCGCAAAAATAACCATTTGGTTAAAATTAGCAAATGGAAGAAGGAAGTTGGCCATTTGTTTTGAAGTTTGTAAACCTTTTGATTAAAATAGGTGGGTTGTTTGATTTTCAAGTTTGTAGGTCATCTTTAAACCTTTGAAACCCAGTTTGTTTTAATATGAAAGTGAAAAGAAAAAATGTTCATTATTGTTTATTTTTATTGGTCCGAACTACGCAAGGTCTGATTCATGCAGGGACATGATACGTAGGCAATCTCCATAAGATTCGACCACCACTAAAATAAAAAAATAAAAAAAATATATAATAATAAATAAATAAAAGAGAGTGTGGAAGATTTTTAGGGGGCACAATTGTCTAACTGCTTAGGTACATTGTATCTCTGATATATGATTGTCTGTCCAATGCCCTAACACTAACGTGATGACTTCCCTTTGATGTGTCCATGTAAAGAGAGTGGTTGGTTGTGGTAACTCCTCCTTGCAAAGCAAAATCAAAGGACAATGGCTCAGAACCGCAGAACCGAGTGGGTCAGTACTGATGACCGACAACAATTGGTCGAACTGAACAACGGGTTGGTAGAAGAAGTGAAAATGCTGAGACAGCATGTGGCAGACATGTATCAGGCATGGATAACAGGAAAAGCACCACCCCCTCCACCGCCAAGTCTCTTGAACTCGGTCAATTCCCAAGCACCCAACACCATAATGGAAGATCCCCCATACTCTCCATCCCAACCCACTTATGGCAGCCTTCCCAGCTACCCGAGTAGCTCCATCGCTCCCCAATGCTTCTCCGCTCCCCAACACCACTTCTTTCCCCGCCATACTTCACTTTCCAGGCACCCGGCTCCACAAAATGCCTACCCACCTACACAAGCCTACCAAAAGCCACCTGGATCAGGTTTCCGGCCCTGTCAACATGCAAGAATGAAGAGGTTGCTGAAACGAGGAAATGCTCTCGCCCCCATCGGGTTATCTTATGCCAGTCTGTTTGAAAGGCTAAGGCATGCTGGTTCGATTGAGCCACTCCCCGCATGTACTATAAATCCGCTTGCAAGGAGCTTTGATCCGGCAGCACGATGCTCCTACCACTCCAATGTCATAGGGCACAACATTGAGAGCTGTCATAGCTGGAGAAAGGAAGTAGAGAAAATGATCCGAGAAGGGCGGGTTGCAATTAATAACAGTGACATGGGGCACTCGAACCTCCTCGAGAATTCTCCGACGGAGGTTGATGAGGTTGAAGCTGGTAATGGTCTCGGCAATATTGATGCAAAGCTCAGTGGCTAAAATGCCAATTCTGATAAAGTGGGAGGACGTTTTTGTTCCTGGGTCAGCAAGAGAGAAGCTTGTGGTGGCTCATTTTGTTGTCATTTCTGTTGTTCGGATTATTAGGGTGATGAGTCGGATGATGTCTTGTCCAGTTGGTTTTTAGGATTTTGTTCTGGATTGTTTTGTTTATTTTGTTATTTAAACCATTTCACCGGTAGTCTAATACCAAGTCCGGTCTTTTATTATTTCCAGTCATCTTTTTGTTTAGTCCTTTTACCATCTTTTGTTCGATGCCGATTCTAGGGACATAACATGCGCACCCAGTTTGGGTCTAATCTTAAAAGTTAATCCAAACCCTGGAGAGGTGATCAGAATAGTTAAAGGAAAATAAGAACGGTTGAGATCATACAGAGCTCGAGTCATGTGGAACTGGGGCAAGTTAAACGCAAAGAAATCCATTAAAGAAAGATTCGCCTAAATTGGCATGAGGGTCGTTCACAATAATGAGAATGAGAGTGGCGCCCAACGGTGTCTTAGAAGTGACAAATGAACAAACAGAGGTTAAATATAATTGTCAAGTCCGGCACCATCGGAAAAGACTATAAATCTATTGTTTAATTGTGTTGTTTGCACTTGGCATGTTTTGAAGACTGGAATGACGAAGGCATTTTGTTCTGCTACCCAAACACTTTTATCCTTCGTTACCCCCTTTGAGCCTTATTTATTTTTCTTTCATACCCCTCGTTCGGAATCAGTAGCAACGAAGAAAAAAAGAGAAAGAAAGAAAACAACAAAACGAAAAGAGAGAAAAAAAAGAGAAAAAGAAAAGAAAAGAAATTGATAACAAAGAGAAAAAAAAATCAAATGAAAAGAGGAATTGGGAACTACGTTTGACCTGATTCCTCAAAGAGGATACGTAGGCGCTTCACGGCTCGGTCATAGTTTTGAAAAATGAAAAAAAAATCAAAAAATCAAAAAATATCCCCAAGCAAGAAACTACGGCAGAGGTTGCGGTCGTCGTAAATAAATCTAATTCCGAAGGTTGTAACTAATAACCCAAAAAATTAATGTATTTTTGAGCCTTTTTATACCCTTTTCTTTCTAGCCTATCCAAAACCCACATTACGGTCCAAAGAAAGACCTTCTGACCAGCCTTCAAAAGATGCCAAGTCAGACAAATGAAGAGTCTTACCGGCGAACATAACATTCTATTCCACAGCATAAGGGACTCTAATCTCCAGCAGAAAGAGTCGTGCCGACGACACTCCAAATCCCCAGCTGGAAAATGATACAAATGAGAGAGTCTTATCGGTGAAAACCTTCACAGGCACCATAAGGCGATGAAAGCTGAGAAAAAACCAAAATGAGAGAGGCTTGACAGTGAAAACCCTTCGGGCACTGCAAGTCGAATAAGATTGGGAATCAGATGGGGAATCGCCAATTGAGGATCTTGAAAGATGATTGGCGGTAAAGGATAGGCCACATACGCATGTCATGGCCATTAGAGTCGGTATCTGCATTTGATAGGGTTTTTATTTATAGTTTCTTTTGTTAAAGAGTCATGTTTCTTCCTTTGTCTTTTTATCCTGTTCCCTTTCATCTTTTTCCTTTCATAGAAAAATCCCCAATAGAGTATGTCTGGTCAGAACAGGTATGAAATGACTTCAAATAGGCCATCAGCTTTCCAAAATGAGATCTGACTAGTACATCCAAGTGGTATAGTCAGTAGGGAGCAAACGCGAGGCCAGTGTCAAGAAACATATCCCCAGCAAAGGGAATTGACAAAAGGATTGACAAGCGTCAAGAGGGATATCCTTGCCAAACCCAAGGTTATAAACCTCAAAGCAAGGAGAGCAGTGAGCATGATTTGGCGAAATCAATGCTAGACTAAAAGGTCGGGGAAAATGCCAGTTTCCAAGCTATGCCACAAAAGAAGAGGGATATCCCCCAGCAGGAAGGGATTATCCCTAGCACATAATATCATCCCCGACAAGTTGTGCAACGCAAAGCAAGGAAGGAAAAAAAGGAAAAGCCATCCCATTGGGAGTATCACAACCAACCACCATGTTTTAAACTAACAATTTTGTTTGATTTGAAACAGGTAAGGGAAATGGCATTGAGGCAGAAACGCATGCCACAAGGGATATTATCAAACTGGGGCAGAAAATTTTCCTTCCATTTGGAAAATTTTCTGGAAGTCAGGTACCCCCAGCTGATAACATTTTACCCCCCAACAGGTAAGTAAATCAAGGGAGGTATTCTTTGAAGGGAGAAGCTATGCAAAAAACAAAACAAAAACAAAAAAGGAATAAAAAAAAAAAAAAAAAGAATAATAATAAAAATGGGGAAGGTAGAAAAGGAAAATTCATCCCAATCCCCAGCAAGTATTCGAGGTAAGACATTTTCAAGTCTTAAGGATCTGTCGGGTTCATCCGCCCTCAAATAGGATCTGTCGGGTTCATCCGCCCTCAAATAGGATCTGTTGGGTTAATCCGCCCTCAAATAGGATCTGTTGGGTTAATCCGCCCTCAAATAGGATCTGTTGGGTTAATCCACCCTCAAATAGGATCTGTCGGGTTAATCCGCCCTCAAATAGGATCTGTCGGGTTCATCCGCCCTCAAATAGGATTTGTTGGGTTAATCCGCCCTCAAATAGGATCTGTTGGGTTCATCCGCCCTCAAATAGGATTTGTTGGGTTAATCCGCCCTCAAATAGGATCTGTTGGGTTCATCCGCCCTCAAATAGGATCTGTTGGGTTAATCCGCCCTCAAATAGGATCTGTTGGGTTAATCCGCCCTCAAATAGGATCTGTTGGGTTCATCCGCCCTCAAATAGGATCTGTTGGGTTAATCCGCCCTCAAATAGGATCTGTTGGGTTCATCCGCCCTCAAATAGGATATGTTGGGTTCATCCGCCCTCAAATAGGATATGTTGGTTTCAGTCTTTTATTTTAAGTGTTGAAATTGGCATACATTCAGTCTTTTATTTTAAGTGTTGAAATTGGGTTAATCCGCCCTCAAATAGGATCTGTTTGGTTAATCCGCCCTCAAATAGGATCTGTTGGGTTAATCCGCCCTCAAATAGGATCTGTTGGGTTCATCCGCCCTCAAATAGGATATGTTGGGTTCATCCGCCCTCAAATAGGATATGTTGGGTTCAGTCTTTACTTTTAAGTGTTGAAATTGGGAGCCCGCCCAGATAACAGAGGAATAAATTCAGTCTTTACTTTTCAAGTGTTGAAATTGGGAGCCCGCCCAGATAACAGAGGCATACATTCAGTTTTTTTTACTTTTAAGTGTTGAAGTTGGGAGCCCGCCCATAATAACAGAGGAATACATTCAGTCTTTACTTTTAAGTATTGAAATTGGGAGCCCGCCCAGATAACAGAGGCATACATTCCACGTAGGAGATGCATTTCCTCCTAAGTTCAGTTTTACCAATAGGAGACGCACTTCCTAAGTCCATTGTACCAATAGGAGACGCACTTCCTAACCTAAGTTTCACAAGTAGGAGACGCACTTCCTAAAAAGTTTCACAAGTAGGAGACGCACTTCCTAAAAAGTTTCACCAGTAGGAGACGCACTTCCTAAGCCAGTTCCACCATAGGAGACGCACTTCCTAAAGTCCAGTTTCACCATAGGAGACGCACTTCCTAAGTTCATTTCACCCATAGGAGACGCACTTCCTAAGTTTAGTTCTACCAATAGGAGACGCACTTCCTAAGTTCAGCTTTACCATTAGGAGACGCACTTCCTAAGAACAAGTTTTACCGGTAGGAGACGCACTTCCTAAGAATAGTTCACCAATAGGAGACGCACTTCCTCAAGTTTAGTTTTACCCAAAGGAGACGCATTTCCTCCTAAGTTTAAGTTTTACCCATAGGAGACGCATTTCCTCCTAAGTTTAAGTTTTACCCATAGGAGACGCATTTCCTCCTAAGTTTAAGTTTTACCCCCTAGGAGACGCATTTCCTCCTAAGTTCATTTTAGTTTCACCCGTAGGAGATGCATTTCCTCCTAATTGGTTGTTAAAGAAAAAAAAACAACAAAAACAAAAAAAAAAAAAAACAAAAAATGACCTAGTCTGATGAATCTTTCTCCTAGGATCAAAATCTTAGTCCGATGAATCTTTCTCCTAAGATAACAAACAAAAAATGACCTAGTCCGATGAACTTTCTCCTAGGATCAAAATCTTAGTCTGACGAATTTTTCTCCTAAGATAGAGACCTAGTCTGACGAACCTTCTCCTAGGATCCAAATCTTAGTCTGATGAATCTTTCTCCTAAGATACCAAAAACAAAAAATGACCTAGTCTGATGAATCTTTCTCCTAGGATCAAAATCTTAGTCCGATGAATCTTTCTCCTAAGATACCAAAAACAAAAAATGACCTAGTCTGATGAATCTTTCTCCTAGGATCAAAATCTTAGTCCGATGAATCTTTCTCCTAAGATAACAAACAAAAAATGACCTAGTCTGATGAATCTTTCTCCTAGGATCAAATCTCAGTCTGATGAATCTTTCTCCTGAGATACCAAAAAAAAGAGACCTAGTCTGATGAACCTTCTCCTAGGATCAAAATCTTAGTCTGACGAATTTTTCTCCTAAGATAGAGACCTAGTCTGACGAATCTTCTCATAGGATCAAAATCTTAGTCCGATGAATCTTTCTCCTAAGATGCTAAAAAAAAAACATTTTGAAAAAAAAAAACATTTTGAAAAAAAGAAGAGGGAATACATCCTAATCTAGTGTTTAGTTCACTCTCAGCACTGCATCAGTAGTATCAGTGGGCTACGATTTTGCTAACGACTCACAAACCTTCCCAGTGAAAACTGGGTTAGGAAATTTTGTTTGTTTTGTTTGTTTTGATTGTCAGGGGCCTGCCTGTAGAGCAAAAGATTGTTATATGTCAAAGATTGAAGAAGTTAGGGGTCCGCCTGCAGAACAGCGGGATCGTTCAAAGTCAGGCCGTAACCCATTGGAAGGCAGAAAGCCACAACAAAAATCCCCAGCACTCAATCCAAGATATAAGAACAAGAATCTCGCCCCAAGAATGCGAGTCAACAGTCTGAGAGGGTCAACAAAAGCTAGTCACAAAAACAAAAAGAAAAAAAAAGAAAAAGGAAAAAGAGAAAAATGAATGAATCCGAAGCACGGATGAGGAGAACAAATGTGATCTGCTCAAGAACTAGCGCCTACAACTAGCAAGTATCAAGGTTCAAATCCAAAGTCTGTATGAAGCACCATTCAAGACTCAAGACCAAGTTTCAGAAGACTTAAAGATAGGAATCCTTGTAACTAGTAGCTGATAGACTTAGTTAGTCTTTTTCAGTTTTCATTTTTGTTGTAATGACAGGACCGCGGACCGGAACCTCAACGGAACGGAACCTCGATCGGCTCTTCACCTCGGTACACTCTACCATCTCTCTCATTCCCGAACTACACGTGGCCTGATTCCTGTATAACCAAGGATATGTAGGCAGCTCAGATACCAGGGCTCGGTCACATTCCCTCCCTTTCCTGAAGTGTAGTCCGTCCAAGTAATGGTCGGGTCAAAAACACGGCTAGTCGTTCTTTGTCGGAAAACTCTTCGTGTTTCCAGTCAAAGAGGGGCAGCTGTAAGCACGTGATTTTTGACCCTCCCCGAGAATTTTCACATTTTTAGCGTGAATATGTGAAATTGGGTCTAGTATAGCTATTTTAACTATTTTACCTTATTTTGTTGCAAAAAGAAAAATCACAAAATATATATATAAATTTTAGTTTATGTATTTCTCATAAACTTGAAAAAATACAAAAACAAATTGTACTTTATTTTGGTACTTTATATAAAATTCGAAAAATACAAAAATAATAATTCTATTAAAGTTTTATAGGCATTTTTAACTTTGAAAAAATACAAAAATATTACCTCATATTTTATCTTAATATTTTAAAACGAAAATTACAAAAAAAAAATAATTTCGTTAATATTTTGTAGCTATTTTAAACCTTGGAAAATATTTAAAAAAGATATAGTTTTGTTTAAGTACTAGTCTTATTTTTGGTAGTTATTTTGCTTACATAGGACTAGTTAAGCAACGTGTTCCTATTTCTCGGGTCCGGGCCAAAGAATAATATTCGGGTTTAAACTATCCGGTTTTAGGCCTAATTTTCGGACCTAGCCCATAATAAACCGTGTCCAGGACACGTGGGGAACCCCACCACGCGTGGGGGACATATGCCTTGAACCCCACCACGCGTGGGCTCATTTTCATGGGCAAAGCATGCTAAATGCACGGATGAAAGACAAAGGCATGGGGACTTTTTAAAAAAAAAAAAAAAAAATTTGGAAAAAGGGGGACTGCGTATCTTCTTCTTAAAAAGAAGAAGACAAAAGAAAAAAGGGAACGAACAAGGGGACTGGGGGGAATTTTTGGAAAAAATATACTGTTCACGCTTCTTCTTCTTTAGGAGAAGAAGCAGAAACCCTAAAAAAAAAGCTTCCCTCCGTCCATAACCCACGTCCGAACCCCAGCAGCACCCCGACTCCCTCGTCGTCCCTGTCCAACCAACGACCCAAAACCCTATTGCGTCGTCAGCTGAACCAGTCACAACCCCCACGTACCACCATCGTCTCCCTCCACCTCCGTCAACTGCTCAAACGACCATAACCATCGCCGAAACCACCATTTCCGATTTCTTCAAGTCAAACGACCCCCACGTCCGCTGCTATCACGCAGCAGCTGCTGTTGCTTCCTCGTCGGAACAGCTGCAGCATCAACGACCCACCACCACTGATCCATCTTTTCTGTCCAAGCAGCCCGCCACTAGCAACCTCCATTACCGCCATTGCCGCCGCTACCAGCTCCCTCCACCTCGTCCAGCTCCGCCAGTCCGTCACTCATAACCATCATCATTCCTCCTCCTCCTAGCTCCCCCATCGTGTTCCCCACCTCCAAACACACTTGATACAACCTCAAACCACCAGCAAAAACAGTTCCGAAACCAGCTGAAACGTCAACCAAAAACCAGCCGAAACGCAACACCAAACCACCCCAAAAATAGTAGTCGTCGCACCATGTTTGCCGATGAACAGAGGTTCATTTTAACTGTGTAAGAACACCCAAGTTCAGTCGATTTTTTTTGAGTTGGGTTCAAGGTTTCCGGTGCCGACGCGGGTCTCGATCGGATCGTTGTTCGTTTGTTGCTATTTCGCTTCATTCGTAACCGAATTTGCGGCTGTTCTTAACTTTTATTTGGACTTGCTGAGTTTGATTCTTGCTGTTGAGGTATGTAGTTCAGTTTAGACAACGTAATTGTTACAAATGATTAATTGAATATCATGATATTATTTAAGTTGTTCACTTTGTGTCTGTATGTGTGAGTTTAGTTTACTTGTGTACTTGATGACTTTAAATTACTGCAACTTTGGTTTGGGAAATGTTAGCCTGTTAAGTTTTAAATGGATGATGAAAAATAGATTAATGACATAGCAAGTTGAGTTTAGCTATGGTAATATAAGGCTGATGTTATGCTATTGATGAGCCGTTCTAGTATGCTCTCTTTGCGAGCTTCATCGAACTGCATTTTTGTATTTGGTTTGCACTTCCTTGCTGTTCCTAATTTCTACAAACACTACTTAATGTTGAATTTTAAAGAAGCAACTTCTGCCAGTTATTAAGTCTTTTTTCTTATTTTTTTTTGTAAGGTCAATGATGGCATGAATTAGCCCTTTAATTCTGGATACTCAGACTTCGATTTTGAGGCTATTACATAGTTATTTGCTTAATTGTTCATGGTCGTGCAAATCTCAAATTTTAGGATAACAGAATCATGACATTGTAGTTTGCTTTAGGAACAATTAATAAATAGTACATTATCGTGATTATGGGTATGGTTACCGTGGCATAGTCATGATATCTAACTCCCAAATTCGGGTGTGCATTTCATGTAGCGTGGCTTGCGTTATACTTTAATAACCTTGAATTAACTCTTTAAATAAATAAAGTAAAACGTAGTTACTTTAAGCTTACCCTTTTAAAATAAAAATGAGACGAGCCTCGCCAAATAAAAATGCACAAGCCGCGGGGCCCACAAAATATATGTATTAAATACTTAGATTCCGGGACGGGCCGTTTAACAAATTTCACGGCCCTAGCCCAAAATAATAATGCGCTAGTTGCTTTAGGCGCGCCTTTAATAATGCTATCTCCCTAAACTCGGGTGCACATTTATGTGACCCAAATCCAAATCTCAACGGAGTCGAAATATGTCTCTAGTCACGGGCGCATTGATTGTGGCGTGGCCCGAGATGCATTTTCATGACGTTGCAAATTCTTTTTAAAAAAAATAAGAATGAGATGAGCCTCGCCAAATAAAAACACAAATTGTGGGGCCCTCAGTAAAAACTTGTTTAAATTACTTAGAATTCAGGAGGGTTGTTTAGCGAATTTCACGGCCTCCGCAAAAATAATAATGCGCTAGTTGCTTTAGGCGCGTCTTTAATAATTTAATTTTCTTAAACTCGGGTGTGCATTTCATGCGACCCAAATCCAAATTCTAAAACATCAAATAAAATATGTTTCGGATTGTGGGTGCATTTCATGTGACACAGTCCAAAGATATGTTTTAAGCGATGTTCACATTTCTTAATAATAATAATTAATAAAGCGGTTAAAAGATAAAATTTGCACATAAGTTCATATTGTATTAAAAATCAGATAAATAAGCCAAATATAACAGTTGAGCGACCGTGCTAGAACCACGGAACTCGGGAATGCCTAACACCTTCTCCCGGGTTAATAGAATTCCTTATCTAGATTTCTGGTACGCAGACTGTAATATAGAGTCATTATTTTCCTCGATTCGGGATTAAAATTGGTGACTTGGGACACCCTAAATCTCCCAAGTGGCGACTCTGAAATAATTAAACGAATCCCGTTCCGATTGTCCTTTAATTGGAAAAAACTCCCCTGCGCCCCTCGGGCGCGTAAAAAGGAGGTGTGACAACCGGTCCTCTGCCTTTCTGAATGTCGGTTTTCATCATTTTGCTTGGTCCTCTGGGGACACGACTTTCTTCATTAAGAATTTTAGTGATTCCTCTGGTGGTACGGCTCTCTTCATCAGATTTTCCATGCTGGGCATGATTTAATGTTCATAAGCTGCTTCTTTCAAAACGCATCCTTACGCGTCCTTTTGATTCGTGCGCCTGAGTTTGCAACCTTCTGCTTCCCGGTGCTGGGGATTTTTATTGTTTCCTGCTGGGTACTCCTGTTGTAACCTTCTGCCTTTCGGTGGGGTTACTGCTCTCAAAGCCTGAAATGTTTGAACTAAAACATGAAAATATTCCTCTCGTTATACAGGTGGGCGCCTATTTAAACTAAGACATGAAAACTATTCCTCTCGTTATACAGGTGGGCGCCTATTTAAACTAAGACATGAAAATATTCCTCTCGTTATACAGGTGGGCACCTATTTAAACTAAGACATGAAAATATTCCTCTTGTTATACAGGTGGGCGCCTATTTAAACTAAGACATGAAAATATTCCTCTTGTTATACAGGTGGGCGCCTATTTATACTAAGACTGAAAATTATTCCTCTCATTATACAGGTGGGCGCCTATTTATACTAAGACTGAAAATTATTCCTCTCGTTATACAGGTGGGCGCCTATTTAAACTAAGACTGAAAAGTATTCCTCTCGTTATACAGGTGGGCGCCTATTTAAACTAAGACTGAAAATATTCCTCTCGTTCTACAGATGAGTTGGCAACGGTAGAAAAATTTTCTGCCCCGGTTTTGGTGACCTTACTGGTATCGCGTCCTTCTGCCATCATCAACCTTTATTTTCCTGCAGCAGACAAAAGGATTTAGTTAGTTTTAATCATGGTGGGGCAACGGTGATCCTTCCGCTGGGGGATGATTTTTCCCTTTTCTTTTCCTTGCTCTATGCTCCAACAAGTGGTTGGTGGACGATGTTGCTTGCTGGGGGTGGTTTTCCATTTATCCCCTTTTCTGCATTCTCTTTTCAGGACATGCTGTGGGAGTCTGCTTTTAATCTTGAAACTACTCCCTTCAAGAGTTTACTTCCTCCCGGAACTGCGAGGCATAGAATTGCTTTGCCTGGGGATATCTTGCACCGAATTGATTTCCCTTTCTTATGGCGTCTGACCACTTCGGATTTGGGTCCGGGATTTATCAACATTCTGCGGGGAAGCCTTCTCGGAACTTGGTCCACAAGTCCTTCACCCGTCATTTTCCGCTCTCTTTACGTCACCCTTCTTTCTACTCAATTCGTCTTTTGGTTTTGCAGCGGATGCCTTTTGTCTTATTGCCTCGGCTCTTGGCCTACTCTTTTCATATTTTGCTTTTGTGCCCCTTCGGCCTCTGGTAGTAAACTTTGAAAAATCTCTTTCAAAACGAATTCTTAGAAAGAAAAATGAAAGAGATAAAAAAAGGAGGAAAATCTTTCTGAACCAATACTTGGTGGAAAAAGGAAAAAGAGAAAAACTTATCTGGATGACATGACTGGTCCTTGTGATCATGACGAGCATCATAGATTCCCGACCCAGTCTATTTGTATCAATCAACTTGTCTGATGACCTTACTTGCATGGGGATAAATGGGCGTCCATTTCTTTTGTGAACGTGGATCCTTTTGCTGATCTGTCTTGTCGCCTCATAGTGCCCTTGAGGGGTTTTCACTAATGAGACTCTCTCTTTTCTCTCAGCTCCCGGCGCCTTATGGTGCCTGTGAAGGTTTTCACCGATAAGACTCTCTCGTTTTATATCTCTCATCTTTCGTCGCCTTGTGGTGCCTGCGAAGGTTTTCACCGCCAAGACTCTCTCATTTTATTTCTTCAACGGAGAATTGGAGTGCTGTCGATATGACCCTCTCTTTTGGAGATTCCTTTGGACTATCAATTCATTTCCAGTTTTATGATCCTCTTCTTCGCCGGGGATCAGTGTATTATTCTCGGCTTTATTTGCCTGACTTGGCACCTCTTGGATATTGATCGGGAGGTCTTTTGGACGTCGATGTTGGTTTTGGTGTGGGGCTAAAAGAAAGGCTATCAAAAAATGAAATAACTTTGATGGGTGATCCGCTACAACTTTTGGAATCAAACCTTTGTTGGAACTTTAAAACATAACCTCTGCCCCAGTTTTCTTGCTTGGGGGATTTTATTTTTTACACTATGTTGAGCTACGTGCGTTACGCACACTGTGCCTATTATGCACACTATGTACACTATGCACACTATGACCGAGCCGTGAGGCGCCTACGTATCCTCTTTGAGGAATCAGGTCAAACGTAGTTCCCACCGGTTTTGTATTTCTTGTGATTTTTATCTCTTTTTTTTCATTTTAAAAATTTTCTTTTCTTTTTCTTTCTCTTTTTCATATCTTTCCCATTAGTGATTCCAAAAGAGGGGTATGAAAGAATAACTTAAGGCTCAAAAAGGGGGAAACAAGGGTAAAAAGTGTTTGGATAGAAGAAAGAACTGCCTCCGTCATTTCATTATCCAATAAGTACCAAGTACAAACAAACGAACCAATAATTGCCATAATCAAAGAAATTACGCATAATATCTTTTGACGGCATCCGAATTGATAGTCATGTCAACACATCTCCCCTCGATATCCGTCAAACACAAAGCACCGTTGGACAATACTCTGGTCACGATATAAGGCCCTTGCCAATTTGGGGCGAACTTGCCTTTTGCTTCGACCTGATGCGGGAGGATCCTCTTTAATACCTGCTACCCTACTTCAAACTTCCTGGGGCGTACCTTCTTATTATATGTTCTTGCCATTCTCTTCTGATACAGCTGACCATGGCACACTGCTGCCAATCTTTTCTCGTCTATCAAGCTCAACTGTTCCAATCGAGCTCTGACCCATTCATTGTCATCAATCTCGGCTTCAGCGACAATCCGGAGAGACGGAATTTCGACCTCCGCTGGTATTATGGCCTCAGTTCCGTACACCAACAAATAAGGAGTTGCACCTATGGAAGTCCGGACGGTATTGCGATAACCCAACAAAGCAAAGGGTAATCTCTCGTGCCATTGTCTAGATCCTTCCACCATCTTTCGCAGTATCTTCTTGATGTTCTTATTGGTTGCTTCGACCGCTCCATTCGCCTTGGGGCGATATGGGGTAGAATTGCGGTGTGTAATCTTGAATTGTTGGCATACCTCTTTCATCAAGCTGCTGTTAAGATTCGCACCATTGTCCGTAATGATTACTTTTGGGATCCCAAATCTGCAGATGATATGGGAGTGAACAAAATCCACTACTGACTTTTTAGTCACCGATTTGAAGGTTTTAGCTTCGACCCATTTGGTGAAGTAGTCGATGATCACCAGAATGAACCTATGGCCGTTGGATGCTGCCGGCTCGATAGGCCTAATGACATCCATGCCCCATGCAACAAACGGCCAGGGTGCTGACATCGTATGTAACTCTGTAGGCGGAGAATGAATCAGATCTCCATGTATCTGACACTGATGGCATTTCCTCACGAAAGTGATACAGTCATGTTCCATGGTGAGCCAATAATACCCTGCTCGAAGGATCTTCCTTGCCAGTACATATCCGCTCATATGTGGCCCACAAACTCCATCATGTACCTCTGCCACAACCGTCGTGGCTTGACCGGCGTCTATACATCTTAACAATCCCAAATCCGGGGTTCTTTTGTACAACACTCCTCCGCTGAGGAAGAAACCATTTGACAAACGTCGAAGGGCTCTTTTTTGGTCTCCAGTGGCCTGTTCCGGATATATCCCCATTTTGAGGTACTCCTTGATATCATGAAACCAGGGCTCGCCATCCGCTTCCTCTTCCACCGTGTTGCAATAAGCGTGCTGATCACGAACCTGGATGTGCAGAGGGTCAACATACATTTTGTCAGGGTGGTGCAACATTGATTCTAAGGTGGCCAATGCATCCGCAACCTCGTTATGAACTCTCGGGATATGTTTAAACTTCACCGATCGAAATCGCTTGCTCAGATCGTGCAAGCATTGTCGATATGGTATGAGTTTCAAATCTCGTGTTTCCCATTCTCCCTGAATCTGATGTACCAAGAGGTCCGAGTCTCCCAAGACCAAAACGTCTTGGACATCCATGTCCGCAGCCAATCGCAGACCCAAAATGCAAGCTTCGTACTCGACCATATTATTGGTGCAATAGAAGCGTAGTTGAGCCGTAACAGGATGATGGCGCCCTGTTTCAGAAAGGAGTACCCCTCCTATTCCAACCCCTTTCGCGTTCGCAGCTCCATCAAAGAAAAGCTTCCAACCCGGTTCCTCGGGTAACTCCAGCTCGTTTGTATGCATCACCTCTTCGTCGGGAAAATACGTTCTTAAAGGCTCGTATTTTTCATCAACGGGATTTTCTGCCAAATGGTCGGCCAGCGCCTGGGCTTTCATGGTTGTCCTCGTCACATAGACGATATCAAACTCTGTAAGCAGAATTTGCCATTTGGCCAACCTTCCTGTGGGCATAGGTTTCTGAAAGATATACTTCAATGGGTCCAAACGGGATATGAGATACGTAGTATACGAGGACAGGTAGTGCTTCAGCTTCTGAGCTACCCAAGTTAGGGCGCATCATGTTTTCTCGAGTTGAGTGTACTTGACCTCATATACTGTGAATTTCTTGCTAAGATAATAAATGGCCTGCTCCTTCCTTCCTGTGTCATCATGTTGCCCCAGTACACAACCAAACGAATTTTCCAGGACCGTCAGATAAAGAATTAAGGGCTTCCCTGGCTTAGGCGGGACCAACACGGGTGGATTAGACAGATACCCTTTGATTTGGTCGAAAGCCTCTTGACACTCTGCCATCCAACTTACCGCAGCATCCTTTTTCAGCAGCCGAAATATGGGCTTACAAGTTGCTGTGAGTTGAGCGATGAACCTACTGATGTAATTGAGTCTACCCAGCAAACTCATTACCTCTGTTTTGTTCTTTGGCGGTGGCAAATCTCGGATGAATTCGATCTTGGATGGGTCTAACTCAATCCCCCGTCGACTGACGATGAATCCTAACAGCTTTCCTGAAGGAACCCCGAATGCGCATTTGGCCGGGTTGAGCTTGATATCATACCTTCGGAGTCTTTGAAAAAATCTCCTTAGGTCTGCTACATGGTCTTCTTGACGCCAAGACTTTATGATCACATCATCTACGTACACCTCAATTTCTTTGTGCATCATGTCGTGAAACACAGTAGTCCTTGCTCGCATGTACGTTGCCCCGGCGTTCTTCAATCCGAACGGCATTACCCGATAGCAGTAAGTTTCCCATGGCGTAATAAAATCTGTCTTTTCCGCATTTTCCTCATCCATTAGGATCTGATGATAACCCGCATAGCAATCCACGAAGGATCCAATCTCGCGCCCGGCGCAATTATCGATCAAAATATGGATGTTGGGCAATGGAAAATTGTCCTTGGGCTTGCTTTGTTGAGGTTGCGGTAGTCGACGCACACCCTGATTTTCCCATCCTTCTTTGGAACCGGTACCACATTGGCCAACCACTCGGGATATCGAGTGACCCGAATGACCTTCGCCTGCAACTGTTTAATCACCTCTTCTTTGATCTTTACACTCATTTTTGTTTTAAATTTCCTTAACTTTTGCTTGACCGGAGGGTATGCCGGGTTAGTGGGCAATTTGTGAACCACTAAATTGGTGCTTAATCCCGGCATATCGTCATATGACCATGCAAAAACATCTTTGAATTCCATGAGGGTTTTGATCAATTCTTCCCTGACATTCGGCTCAATATGGATCTTGATCTTGGTTTCTCGGACATTATCAGCGTCTCCTAGATTCACATCCTCAGTGTCATTTAGGTTAGGTTTGGGTTTTTCTTCAAATTGGCACAATTCTCGGTTTATCTCTTCGAAGGCTTCATCTTCGTCATATTCAGAGTCATCGTCACAAACGACCTCTTGTATCATTAAGTCGGATTCAGATTGATTTATTAGACTAGGTCGAAGATCCGCTGTGCATGCCATGTCATCAGAACCAGTAAAAAGAGAACTGTTCAGAAAGAAAAAGAACAAAACAAAATTAAAATAAGACAAAAGAAGAGAACTTTATTAAACTTGCGGGATAAAAGGGTTCACACTTTTACAAAACAAAAGTAAAATTTGGATTACACCCTGAAATAATCCGAACAAAACAAAACAAACAAAACATAAATCAAAGCCTACTACCAAGACTCCCCTCGGACAGGAAGATGAGTAACTGTCCAATTGTTGGTTTTGGCCTCAGGCCCCACAAACTGTATCTCTGCTCTGCTGGAGCCTTCTCCACCTTCGACCATACTGACATCAGCAAATAGCCTCTTGAAACTCTGATCTAGGTCCCCATCCATACCAATCAATGGTCCTAGAATCTTTGGGACTGGCGGCCCCTTGGCACTTGCTCTGACAAAAGACCTTGAGAGACGTGGCACCGGCTTGGGCAGAAACCAAACCCTCTTCTTCATTTTTCGCGCTTGCTTCCTATCTGTCGCGGTTGGTTTGAACCCCAAACCGAAGTTTTCCAGGTTCTTGGGCAGGGAGACGGGTTGGACAATCCCCTGAAGCTCAACCCCCAAGCCTTTTCCAGGCACAAACCCGTTGCCCAGCATCTCCGAGACCATCATTATTGTTGCGGAAGCTACCCTAGGGTACTGAAGGATCTCACCCTCAGAAATCTTATTTGCCGACATTGTATCGAAAATCTGGTAGACCCAAGGACCTTTGTCATCCTCGGTCTCTGTGAAAGGCACAATGGCGCCACCCATGGTGCATGCCGTGTCCTCACCGTGCAGTACGACCTCTTGTCTATCCCACTCGAACTTGACCATCTGATGTAGGGTGGAGGGCACTGCTTTGGTTGCATGAATCCACGGTCGTCCTAACAGAAGGTTATAAGATACTGTGGCATCCAACACCTGGAATTCCATGGTGAACAGGACTGGACCGATGGTCAATTCAAGCACAACATCCCCCACAGTGGCTGTTCCGTTTCCGTCAAACCCTCGGATGCTGATGCTATTCTTGCGGATTCTTCCATGGTCGATCCTTAACTGGTTTAGGGTGGATAATGGACAAATATTGGCACTTGAACCGTTGTCCACCAACACCCGAGTGACTACCGAGTTTTCACATTTGACAGTTAGGTAGAGAGCTTTATTATGCTCCGTACCTTCTATCGGCAGATCATCATCGGAGAATGTTACCCTGTTCACCTCGAAAATCTTGTTGGCAATGGTTTCTAGGTGGTTTACAGAAATCTCGTTGGGCACATGAGCTTCGTTTAATATCTTCATCAAGGCCCGACGATGCTCCTCAGAATGGATTAGTAATGACAGCAGCGAGATCTGTGCCGGTGTTTTCCTCAGCTGTTCGACGACGGAGTAGTCCTTCACTTTCATCTTCCTCAAGAACTCCTCAGCCTCTTCTTCGGACACAGGTTTCTTGGTTGCAGCTGGGCTGGTTCTTCTCAACTCCACCGGAGCGAAACATCGTCCTGATCGAGTCAGCCCTTGCGCTTCACAACTAACATCCTCCACTTGTTTTCCTTTGTACATCACCACCGCCTTCTCATATTTCCAAGGCACAGCCTTGCTATCAATCATCGGCAGCTGGACTACAGGCTTTATAGTGACCAGTTCCCTGTACACCCCTTTCAACACAACTGCAGGCGTGGGTGGAGTCCCTGATATTACCAACTTGTTCGGCTCGGGTTTGCTTGTTATGGCGGATGGGCTCTTTCCCAATATCACTATCGGCTTGACGCATTTTTCAAGCGACTGTACCCCCGTCCCTCCATTGGTCGATCCTTCTTTCGGAGCAGCCTGGATCATCATCACTGTCTGTGAGGGCTGTCTCAACTCTCCTCCCTCATACACCAACTCGATCATGTAAGTCTCGTGGTGCGCTGGCAGTGGGTTCTGATTGATGTTAGGTGCCTCCGGCGTCTGGACCTCGATTTTGTTAGCATCAATGAGGTCTTGTATCGCCTGCTTCAGTCTCCAACATTTTTCAGTTTCATGTCCCAGCATTCCTGAGCAGTACTCACAGCTTATTGACCTGTTCACATTTTGGGATGGGGGGTTTTGCTCTCTAGGTTCAACAGGACTCACCAAACCCAACCGTCTCAATTTGTGGAATACGGCGGTATAGTACTCTCCCAGCTCAGTAAAGGCTCTATGTTTTTGTAGCCTATCATTCTTAGCAGCTTGACTCCCTCGAAAACCTATCCCTGGAGGGTTCCTGTATGCTCTGGGTGGAGGGTAGGTACTTTGTGGTGGTGGGTAGGTATTATGTGGAGCTGGGTATGTATTGTTGGGAGCTGGCGCACGCCATTGTGGGCGAACCGGAGGTTGGGTGTATGTCTGGGCTTGATGGATGGTGAAATGAGGTTCTTGGGGTGGATAGTAGTGATATGGTGGGTTGTATGGGTAGTTTGGCCTGTGAGGTCTGGGTTGGTTGTAATGTGGCTTGCCAGACCAGAACCAACTGCCTGCCTCGATCGTGGCAATTTCTTATTTCTTTCTTCTCAGCGCACCTCCCGTGCCGTTCTGAATAGCCTGGGTCGTTGCTTTGAGTGCTGAGTAATTCAGGATTTTGTCAGACCTCAGACCCTCTTCTATCATGACCCCTATCTTCACCACCTCGTTGAAGGATTTTCCAACCGTCGTCACCAAGTGACCAAAGTAGGTTGGATCCAATGTTTGCAAGAAATAGTCCACCATCTCTCCCTCTCTCATGGGAGGATCGACTCTGGCCGCTTGCTCTCTCCAGCGGAACCCGAACTCGCGAAAACTTTCCCCGGGTTTCTTCCCGGTCCTCAATAATGTGAGACAGTCAGGGACTATCTCGAGATTGTATTGGAAATGACCCTGCGAAAGCCTGCGCCAGATCATCCCAAGTGTACCACCTACTGGAATCCTGCCTGGTATACCATTCTAGTGCAGATCCGCTCAGACTTTGGCCGAAATAAGCTATCAGCAGCTCATCTTTGCCGCCTGCCCCTCTCATTTTGCTACAGAATCCCCGCAAATGTGCCATGGGATCACCGTGCCCTTCATATAAATCGAACTTAGGCATCTTGAACCCAGCCGGGAGTTGGACGTCCGGGAAAGGGCATAGATCTTTGTAAGCCACGCTGACTTGGTTGCCCAATCTGTGCAGGTTCCTGAAGGACTACTCCAGGCTTTTGAACTTCCTCAATACCTCATCCTGTTCAGGGGCTTTAACCGGCTTTTCAATCTCTGCCGGTACCTCCAAGTGTGGGTTGTAGGCCTGTGGTTCGGGGGCATGGAATGTGGGCTCAGGGGGATAGTATTGCGTATCGTGAGCCTGAAACAATGGCTCACTGGTCATTCTTTGCAGGGTGGCTGATATGGGTCCCACAAAAGTGGGAATATTTGGTGTTGGGAGAGGTTGATGGGGTGGTGGAGCTTGGGAATCATGTGGGCTTCTTTCCTGATGATAACAGGGATTCGGGAGGCTTGTTGAAGGACCGGAGTGAGGGTATTCCGGCATGTGCCCCAGTGGCTCAGGGCTCTTTTGTGCTTTGGCTAGAGCTAGCTGCATTGCATTCATCTCTAGTCCCACCCTTTCAATCTTTTCCATCGCTTCTTTTAACAACAGGCTCATCGGACTTTCCTCTTCGGTACTATTCTATGAAGTAGTCATGCTTGTTGCTAACGGTCCTTTGGATCTGGTTTGGTAAGGGTATGTTGCCAGAATTCTTTAACAACTAACTGTCTGGATCCAGACAACAAACAAACTTTGTTAGCGTTAGATATTAACAAATTTGATAACAACATACTGAGGATGCAATGCTCCTAGGCAGTTAACCGTTTCTACATGCTTTACTTCAAACAACATGCGTCATCCCGGCTTGCTCATTTGTCTTTTTAAAGCATTTTGGGAAACCCTGTATTTTATTTTTGTATTTTCTTCTTTCTTTCTTTCTTCTTTCTTTTCTTTCTGTATTTAGAGGCGGTCGAATCTTATGGGGATTGCCTACGTATCACGTCCCCGCGCGAATCAGACCAGGCGTAGTTCTGCCCTAAAGTAAAGAAACACAAAATTCTTGTGGAATCATTAAATTCATTCTCAAAATTTTGCTATTACAAATTACTTCAAACAAGGAATAGTAATAGTACAGACTCCACAGTTCTTACCCGTTTTGACTAAAAAGAAAAGAAAACAACATATGGGAAAGCAACAAAGCCAAATAAACAGGGCTCGACCAAAGATTAATTTTCCAACTTAGGGGCCCACGAGGCATCAGTCGGCCTTTTCGCGGCTCTAGGTGTAAGGTCTCTCTGCAAGCTTTTCAATTTGTTCATGATCCGGTGGACGCAGCCCATGATGGAAACAAGGAGGGTTTTCCGAGGCATTTGCTCGCATGTTAGGCATCTCATGTAGATGTAGTGCCCAATCTCGTCGATCCTTCCTCGAATGTTGTCCCTTTCAACGAACAACTACCTTATTTGTTGGTTTTTTGATCCCAGTGTTTGCGCATTGCTGGCAAGTAGATCCTGGAACATCTCCATTTGCCTTTCCATTCTGGTCATTGCATCGTAATAGCGTCTTCTGTTGGTTTGGGCATCTCGGGTTTGCTTGAAGATCCGCTCTTGAAGAGTGGAGTTCGTTTCCCTTAATGTCCCAATACTCAGTTCATAATCCCTTATGACTTGTTGCAGGCGCTGCCACCGGGCCATTGTACCTTTTGCCCATTTGGTCCGTAATCTTGCTGTGCTAGACCTGGACCTTTCCAAATCTTCCTGGTGTTCCGCAACCTGACTTCTTAACCCTGCTATCAAACTTTTATCCGCCCAGCTCCTCAGTTGGTTGTCGGCCTCTCTTTTCATCTTCCGGATCTGAGTTTTGAGGGTCTCGCCTTCTCTGATTAGTCTGTTCTTTTCTCCCTTGTGGGCAGCGAACTGTAATTGGCTTTCAAACTTCATATCCTGAACTTGTTGTTTCAGTTTGCCTGTTTCGGCAAGGTATTCCCGCTCTTTGGCCAACCAGCCCCACTGCTCTTGTGAGGACCTGGCAAATTCTTGAAAGTGAGGTCTTTTAGACGGCCGTCCAGCTGACGTTTCCCCTTTGTACCAAGCCTGATACTCGGGCGAAACTTCCCCTTTTGCCAGATTCAATACACAAGTATTTGCCTCTAAGTATTGACATTGGCTCCAAATTTGGCGAACCCTTGCTTCAGGAAACTGGCCATCGGGACTGATCTCAATCACCTGGGTGCTTAGATCCTCGTTTTTCGGCACTATTTGACACCTCCCAAGTTGCCTTAAAACCCGATGCGGCGCATATGGTTGAATGCTCTTAAGTCCCATTAAAAGAAAATAGGGCCTGGCTGCTGGCATGTATATGACTTCGTCGATCGGTAACCATCCCAGCGTCCACTGTATTTGACCAGCGGTGAGGGCACGAAAATATGAGGTCCAGGACGAGACTCCTTTAGGTAGGTAGGCCTCGTTAACTCTGGTATAGAACTCCTCTATGCAGGTCTTTTCAGCGGATCCATGGCTCAGAAACTGGGCTCGGTGACATATGTGTTCAGTCATCCACATTTGTAACAACAAGTTGCAACCTTCGAAAAAGATTCCTCCGGCCTTGCAGGACGTGAGAGCCCGGAACATATCAGATAGAATCATGGGTGCCAGCGTGCTATCTTTCTGTATGAGCAAAGTACTGACGACTCCTGCTATCTTTATGTCGATATTCCCGTCCTTTCTTGGGAATACTAAGAGCCCTAAGAAAGTTATCATGAAAGCAACCCGTCTATGTTCATCCCACTTTCGACGGTTACTTTTGCTGCACAACTGGTTTTCTGGCTTGTCGAATCCTCCTACGTGACCATATCTTTGGTATATGAAACTCATAGTGCAAAAACCTTTTGCCAAATCAGGGTTATGAATTGTTCTGACTATCTTCAATGAGTCTAGAAACCGGTGTACCGCCACGGCTCTTGGAGCAACCAGGTATTTATGCCTCAATGGAGCCTCAGCACTGCCGATATACCTTGCTATTTCTTCTAAAGTTGGGGTAAGTTCAAAGTCCGAGAAGTGGAAGACATTGTGCGCAGGATCCCAGTGAGGGACTAGTGCCCTTAAGATATCTCCCCGCGGCCTGATATCCAACAAACTCGTGAGGCCTTTCAGATGTTTCTTGATTTCGTCATGCCCTTCTTTGCCTAAATCATTCCACCATAGCCGCAATTGGAGGGGAATTTTATTCATGATTGAAAAGGGTTCATTTGGCGCCGTGCTCATTCTGCACATTTATTAATAAGATTTTAACAAACGAAACTTATTTTGATAAAACAATAAAAAAAACATATGCTCACTTTCCTCAAAAGGGTTTCTGAACACGACCTCTCAGCACTTCGAAGACTTTTAAGGTTGTGTGATTAAAAAAAAACAACAAAAAGGTGGCCGTTTGTACAAAGGCAGCCTTCCGGAGTTCCTTTTGGGAACATTTGGCTATTTATGACAAAACAACATCACCTGACTTATTCATGACTCTTTTTATCGTTTTTCAAATTAGCAAACTCAATATTGCAAACATGGCCTTTCAACGTCTCGGGGACGAAGATTTTTAAGGCTGTGTGGGTCAACTGGACCAAATCTTAAAAAATGACCCAAAGGTGGCTGTTTATGCAAAGTCAGTCTTCCGGCGTCCCTTTCGGGAACATTTGACTACTTATGACAAAACAGCATCACCTGACTTATTTAAAATTTTGACATGTTTTTTTTTTTATTATTATTATTATTATTTTTTATTATTATTATTATTTATTTATTTGTTTTGGCTATTTTAGCAAAAGGTGGGGTTGGACCCGATGAGGGTTGCCTACGTATCTCACATCCGGTGAGAATCAAACCCACGTAGTTCGGGCAATCAAGAATAAGTAGATGAACTAACTTCTTTTTTTTTTTTGAATTTGTGAAAGGACTACTTTAAAAGGAGAAAGGAGGTATTTTATTTTTTGGATTTTTGATTGATTTTCTTTTTTTAAAAGAAAGACATCTAAGATATATATATTTTTTTTAATTTCCATTTGTTTTTTTTTCTTATTCTAAAGAAAGAAGAAAATATTTTTCGGAATTTTACCTCTAATAAAAGAAATGCTTCTAGAAAATGTTTTTTTGAATTTTGAATTTTGAATTTTCTTTTCAATTTTGAAAGAAGAATTAAAATATTTTCGGATCTTATTATACATTTTTTTTAAATAATTAAAAGGCTTTCTAAAGAAGTTAATAATGGAAAATATTTTTGGATTTTTTTTTTGTTTTTTTGAAAATTGGGGGTCTAAAAACTTTTCTAGAATTTTTGGCAAGACAAATATTTTTGCAACAAATAAAGACATATATATATTTTTTGGAAATAAAAAACTTTTGGATTTATATATATATATACATATATATATTTGTGACAAATAATGAAAGACTCTTTTTTTTTATTATTATTGTTCGAATTTTCATAAAAATAAAAAAAAAACCATTTTAAAAATAAGACTCTTTTTCATTTTCATTTTTATGACAAGACAAACTATATATTTTTTCTATTTTTTTTTTGAAAAACAAAACAGAACAACGACTTTTTTTTTCTATTTTTCCTTTGCTTTTAATAAAACAAACTAATAAGACGTTTTTTTTTTCATTTTCTCAAAATTTCCGCAGAGTTTTGACAGTATTTTTGCATTGGGTTTTTCAAAAATAAACAATTAACTCCCTAACCGCTATTTCCTTTTTTTTTTCAATTTCACAATATTCATAATATTCAAACACCGGTCAGCATGCGGGCGCGAGACAAATAAATGCACGGAAAACAAATAGGATGCATTAGGATGGTCCTTTCATATCAGGTTGCTAGTCCTAGACGGACCCAACCCCTGTGTTGAGTCCCCTAAGTCAAATGCAACGTGATGCAAATAAGCGTTCCTACTAGGGATCCGGCATGAAGTCACGTTATTCTATGTTCAAAACCTGGGTCGGTGTTCTAGACAGTGTACCCGAGCGGACAACTCGAGCTGAGGAAGGAGCTCCTTTCCGGGAACCAAAAGGCCAGCCGGCTTAGAAACTTTCCGAGCCTCTTTTATTTAGGGTATGACACTAACAGAATAGGGAGTCTCAACCAGTAAGCACATCCCCGGAGGTAAGAAGAGAAAGGTTTCGGCACAATTTATATACAGTTCAGATAATATCAAAGCGGTAAAAGCAGCATTTAGCACATTAGGCTCAAAACATGTAAAAATCAGATAAAGCCAAATATAACAATTTATCTAAGCTCGAATTTCTAACCCTGAACCAGTGGTTCTGGGTTACAATGGTCCCCAGCGGAGTCGCCAGAGCTGTCACACCTCCTTTTCCGTACCCGAGAGGGTACAAGGGAGTTTTTTCCAATTAAAGGACAATCGAAACGGGATTTGTTTGTTTATTTCAGAGTCGCCACTTGGGAGATTTAGGGTGTCCCAAGTCACCAATTTTAATCCCGAATCGAGGAAAAGAATGACTCCATATTACAGTCTGCGTACCAGAAATCCGGATAAGGAATTCTGTTAACCCGGGAGAAGGTGTTAGGCATTCCCGAGTTCCGTGGTTCTAGCACGGTCGCTCAACTGTTATATTTGGCTTGATTATCTGATTTTATACAAATATGAACTTATGTGCCAATTTTATCTTTTAACCGCTTTCATAATTATTATTATTTTTTACAAGGAATTGCAACGTCGTGAAAACATACCTCGAATCACGTTACATCAATGTACACGTGATTGTTGACATATCTCGACTCGGTTAAGATTTGGATTTGGGTCACATAATTGTACACCCGAGTTAAGGAAAATAAATTATTACAGGCGCGCCTAAAGCAACTAGCGTCTTGTTATTTTGGGGAAGGCCGTAAAATTCGCTAAACGGCCTATCCTCGAATTCTAAGTATTTTAATATATACATTTAGAGGGCCCCGCAGCTTGTGCACTTTTTGTTTGTCGAGGCTCGTCTCATTCATTATAAAAAAAGAATTTGCAACGTCATGGAAATGCATCTCAGACCACGCCACAATCAATGTACCCGTGATTAGAGACACATTTCGATTCCGTTGAGATTTGGATTTGGGTCACATAAATGTGCACCCGAGTTTAAGGAGATAACATTATTAAATACGCGCATAAAGAGACTATCGCGTTATTATTCTGGGAGGGCCGTGAGATTTGCTAAAACGACCCGTCCTGGAAACTGAATGCTTCGATATATACATTTAACGAGGGCCCCGCAGCTTGTGCGTTTTTATTTGTCGAGGCTCATCTCGTCTTTATTTAAAAGGATATCCTATAGCAACTACGTTTCTTGTCGCGTTTGTCTCTACTAATTGAAAGCAGAGATAGTCCTAGTTAATTATATGCTTGCAGGTCATTTATAGAAGGATTCAGAATGCTTTTACAAAAATCAGAAACAAGGCCGCGCCCCACGGGCAAGCGATCGGATCTCATGGGCCCAAACCCAGCTTATGCGGGATTGGCCAGGCCTGGGCCACTGATTTTCCGATGAAGGCCTGCTTAGCCCGTTTTGACTTCGGCTCAACCTTCGTGAGGTTGGGGAATGCAGACTTGTTCTATTTGTTCTGAAAGCGTGGTTTGACAATTATAGTGAGGCGGTTTATCAAAAGGGAAATGAAATTAACTAACATGGATAGCTTCCCTACTTGACGTGCATTAAATGATATGCTAAACATAATTAGACAAAGTCTAAGATACAACCTACTGCATTGGGAATACTTTTATCTACCAGCCTACATATACAAACTAACATTCAATCACCATACATTGATATCTACTAGGCGTGCAGGCTACCTTCAGTATCCAAACAAGAATGTAAACTTTATACATTACATGAGGTTCAATATAACAGTCTATGTATGAAATAAACATCTTCAGCTCTTCTCTTTTATATTCATGCTCAACTTTCAAGTTACATTGACACTATTAATCGTGTACCTGGTATAGCAAAGCAAAAGAAGAAGGAGAATGGTCAGCTGAGTAGTATGCAGCAGATACAGCAACAGCAGACAAACATCAACAACACAGCAACAACAACCAGCCACAATGATGACGCTCACAAGTGATCGAGCAATAAACAAGCAGTCCCAGAAACAGAATGATGAACCAACAGAAAACCAGAGTATTCAATGTAACAGCACCAACAGTTCAACAATCACAAACAGCTCGGCAAATAACCAACAATAATTAGCAAAGGCAGCTTGGCCAACTTGAACTCCTAAGCAGTTTTCAGACAGTGTTTGGTTACCGTATTCTGAAAATTTCTTTATGTTTCTTTCTCTCTCTGAAGACTAAAAAAAATCCAGCCACTCTTATGTTCTGAAACAGCTTATTTATAAGCTAATCCAGGTCAGTCAAGCTGTCTGGATCCTGCCAATTGCAGTCTGCCCATACCCCTTAGCTTCCCATGCCTAAAGGCATCTTCTTGGTAAACTTAATCAGCCCCCATGCTTTGTCCTATTGCTCTAATCAAGAGTTATGGGTTTAAAGTATTCATTTAATCCCCACGCTCTTATGTTTTGTTCCCCATTGTCATCAAGTTAATAGTATTTTAATTACCACTTGACATATTCTTAAGTTAATCTTGAACACTTAATTAGTTTTTTTTGTTCAACCAAAGCTATCTCACAGACCCTTGATCATTGCTGTCTTGCCCCACCCTTTCATTCTATTGTATCTGCCAGTTACTAGTTCGAATCCCCCTCCCACAGCTAACAAACAACCATTCAACAAAATCAACCAGTAAGAGTTAGGTCGTTTGTTATTTGAGGCTGTGAAACTAACGACAACATGTGTCGAGTCGACTTTGCGAGTTATAATGTATACTAACTAATCACTGATCGACTGAACTCAAAATAGAACAAATGAATGATTTAGGCATTTTTCCGAACAACGATGGAACTTTACGACACTTAATCATTTGACGACTTTACTCAAATCGACTATACGAACTAATATACGTAAAAATTAATCGACAAACAACACAGACTAAACAAGTCACCAATTCATTTCAAAACTCGGGACATTTAACATGGAGTTTATGAAACTTAACTGGTCGACAACATCAATCGAAGCGACTAAACATCTTATAACACTCAATTAATATTTGAGAAAAGAAATCGACCGAACAAAAGGGTCTTTGAAGATGGACAGAAAATAATCAAAAACAAATCTAAAACCAATCCACAAACATATGCATAACACCTAAACAAAAGGCAAGAAAAGACGATTACATCGGAAACTTACCTCAAACGAAAACAGGTTTGGTTTTTTAGGGTTCTTGAACTCAGATTTGGGATTCGACAAGTTCTTCTTGTATTTGACCGGAACCAAAGCTGATTAGGGCCTGAGGGACGTTAGGGGAGCGACTAGGGTGAATTTGGGGCTCATCCGGTGACTTAAGGTTTTGGCTCAAATCTTTGATCGAAGATTCGAGCACCTTGGAGGTGATTCGAAGTTAGGTGATTAGGGATTTGTGTTCAGGGGGCTCGTAGGTCCAGTGGTGTAACTATGGTAGCCACTGGCACCCTGGCTGCCGGATTTATGCTGAAAGGGCACCAGGGCGGCTGCTAGGGTTTCGGGGGTTTGGGGTCCCGTCTGAGAGAGACGAAGGAACCGGGGTGGGTGCTTGGATAGGGGGCGGGGGTAAAAGGGTTAGGTTTATATATGCATTGAGGGTTTAGATCCTGGCCGTTGGATCAAGTGAGATCTAAGGCCAGGATATATTCACTTGGGAAGAACGACGCCATTTAGGTGTGTGGTGGGTGAGACCGGGTGGGGCACTAGACCGGGTCATGTTAAACGGGTCTGGGGGTGTGATCCTGGCCGTTGATCCATTTGAGATCAACGGCCCAGCTTAACCGGGACAAAACGATGCCGTTTGGACACCTTTAAGGGGACAGACCATTTTGCTCATTGGGCCAGCTTGTTTTGGGCCTATTTTTGTTTAATTTTCTGGCCCAAAACCGAGTATCCTCCTTTCTTTTCCACTTTAATTTAAACAAAACTCTTAAATAAAACAAAATAAAATTATACACCCACAAATTAACATTTAATGAGAATCAACCAATGACAAAAAACACTTATGCATATATTTTTGATTTTCTTTTTTCTTTTGGAGTAATTCCCGTGAAGCAAAAATCACGTGCTTACAAGAGTTATGAATATTATACTAGAGGCTGTCTGGAAGAGTGTGAGAAGGTTGTTGGAAAAATTTGTTCTACGCGACCGTTGGGGAATGGCAGTTATCACATAGGATAAAAGAAGTGCTGGAATATTTTGAGCTTTGCTATCGCATTAGTTTGTCCGCGATAGCATAGGGTAAATGCCTGGGCAGATTATAAAGTACTCTATTTCGAGGATTTCAGTCATTTTTGCATTTTTGGAGCTATGGAGCTCGAATTGAGGCGATTTTTGAAGGGATTTTTAGAGGATTTATTGGGGTAAGTGTTTTTCACTCAAATTTGGTTAAATCTCATGATTATGTCTTGATTCCTATCATTTAATTTGGGAATTTGAGGTGAAAATTGAGAAAAATGGAAGAAGGTTTGGAGAGTTGATTTTGGGTATTTGGATGGCCATTTGATGTTGGATTTTGGTGAATTTGATATGGGTAGACTCGTGAACGAATGAGTTTTCTAGTTTGCAATTTTTGTCGGATTCCGAGACGTGGGCCGGGTTTGAGCCAATTTCGGGATTTTTGAGTTAATTTGATAATTTTCGCCTAGGCTTTGTTCGTTTAGCATATATTGATAATAATATACTGATTTTGGTTAGATTTGGAGCATTTGGAGGCCGATTCGAGAGGCAAAGGCATCACGGGCTAGAGTTTGGACTGGATCGAGGTAAGTAATGATTGTAAATACTGTCCTGAGGGTTTGAAACCCCGGATTTCACATCATTGTACTACTTTGTGGTGACGCACACGCTAGATGATGAGCGTAGAGTTGTGCACCATTGGGGATTATGACTTGGTCCGTCCCATACGACTTTTAAGTCGCGTAGTTGATTTGAAATCTTATGATATTCCATATGTTAGAGATTGATATTATATTTTGGGTTGTATGCCATGTTTGGGGCCTTGTGCCGACTTGTTGAGACCCTTAGGGGCATTAGTACTATTTTTCCTCACTTTATTTGTTTTGAAAGCATATCCTCAGTCATGTTTTACCTGTTTATTGTTTAAATCTAGTTTTATCACTTTACTTCTTAAAATGTAAAAACTGTTTGGGCTGAGTTCCCTGTTTTACTGATGGTCCGAGTGATTGTGAGGTTGATGACTGAGATAGACCGAGGGTCTGATTGTGAGGTTGATGATTGAGATAGACCGAGGGTCTGATTATGAGGTTGATAACTGAGATAGATCGAGGGTCTGATTGTGAGGTTAACGACTGAGAGAGGCCAAGGGCCTGGTTGTGAGGATTATATATTTATGGATCGGGCTACACGTCGCAACAATATATATATATATATATATATGGATCAGGTTTTACACCGCAACGATATAGCGCTTGGGCTGTAAGAGCACCTCCGGAGTCTGCACACCCCAGTGAGCGTAGTCGACTATATTTATGGATCGGGCTGCACGCCGCAATGATATATGGATCGGGTTGCACGCCGCAGTGGTTACTATATGGTACCTATTGAGTGTGAGTGCTGAGTGTGAGTGCTGATTGGTAAGAGTTGAGTCATGAGTGACTGAGAGGCTTGCCTGAGGGGCTATATATATACATGTGCATGAGTGAAGCTTTGCTTGAGGGGCCTGTTTATGGACTTACTGTTTTTACTCCTCCTTAAAGTGAGTTTTTATTGAATTTGTGGATTTGATTACTGCTTTCACTCATCTTTAGACCTAGCCTCTATTGGAACAAATGCTTTAAACAACTTTCTTTTAAACTGGAGTTTTTAAGTTATGAAATCGTACAAAATTTCTGTTATGCCTAGAGGCTGTATACGAACCATGTTTTGCCTGAGGGGCAGATTATGATTTTTCACCACTTTCATTATAAATATGTACTTCATTAAACCTCTATTGAAAAGGTTAGAAAGATATTTTTCCAAAGGATTTTACTGAAGTTGGGAGTTTAATGAAATGATTTGAACTGTATCCTGTTGGGAACATGTTGCGATCACTGTGGTGCTATGACAGACGTAGTTTGCGTGATTTCTTACTGCTCAGTCTTTATTTACTCTTATTACTTACTGGGTTGGAGTACTCACATTACTCCCTGCACTTTGTGTGCAGATTCAGGTATTTCTGAGTTTAGTGGCAGTTTCATCGGAGTTAGCAAGGTAGTTGCCTGACGATCGCGGCTCTGTTTTCTCCCTATTTATTCTTCCTTATGTATTCTTGTGACTTTTCCCGACCATTTTGGTCTTGATGTGGTAAGACAGTTATAGTAGATGCTCTGTACTAGTGACACCCCGATGTCGGGCTTGTATGTTATTTCCGCACTGTTCATTTAGACTTATATTATGAAACATTTGTTTAATTAAAGGCTTAAAAATAACTCTTAATGATTAAAGGGTTAATATGGGTTTTATGTTGGATGGCCTTGTCTTCACGAGAGGCACCATCATGACCAGGTTTGAGTTTAGGGTCATGACATGATTGTGGTTATTTCCATGTTTGAGTTGAAACTTTACTGGTTACCTTGTTCTTTATTCGTTTTCAAAAAAATTATAAATACCCTACTCTTTTTCTTTAAACACACGAACAATTTGAGTTCAAAAATACATACTTACACTCAAAACTTTCTCTTTCTCTACTTCTACTGTGCTACTGCTTTGTCTAGCCAGCTGAAAGCCAAGGCTAGACTGTGGAATCTTGCTCACTTTTCCTTTCTGCACTTTGCTTCTCTACTGGTATGCCCTAGTTAATTATAAAGCCTCAACATCAACATGTTCCTTTAATTGTTTTAGTTTCCCTCATTATTTTTTACTTTTGTTTGTGGTTCTGCAGTCAAATTACATTATTAGCATGCTGTAATATGTTCCCTCTCCCCTTAGATTAATGCTTCCCCCATATGTGTTTTGAAGCATACTCTGTCAGTCACTTGTTGTGTTCTTGCTGTCTTATGAATCCCCTTATCCCCTCCAATGTGTTTGTGTTCTTTGGCTGGTTTGTGATCATGCCAGTATCAGCTATTGTTGTGCATGACCAAACCAGACCCTTGCTGGAGTCATGTGCTTACAGACAAATGTATTCCCAAAATCCCTTGACCCCCCTTTTGATGACTACTGATTCTGTGTAGCTTTGAGTGTTACTACTACATATGATATTGCTTTCAAAATGGACTATCAGTCCATCTTTTAAAATAAAACTCTTTCAACATGTGTTCTACACTTCTACCATATTCTTAAAATCTAGATTCTGCCCCTCTTGTCTGAGCTTTGCCTTAGGACCCTTGAGCTCCCTTTGAACTTGGACATATAAGGGTTGGCCCTTGCATACTACACTCATTCTGTTTGGTTATGAAAATATGGGTGTGAGCACTTTCCGGGATCCCTTGAGGCTCTTAGGGAACTCTGACACACCCAGATGTGGGAAAGACTTTGGAATAACATTGGCATTGAAATGGTTCATTACATAACTCAGAGAGGAAGTCAAGATCAGGCTTCCTTTGGTTGTAATTTCTTATTTTTGCATTTCCTTTTGTAATTAAATCATTTGGTTTGTCATATTTTGTAAACAATATCGAGGTAATTAGTGAAAAGGGTGGGTAGTTGTGTATTGTGGATAAACTGGGTAGATAACATGCCTATAGGGTCTATTTTGATTCCAACATGGCCTGTTAGATATCATGCCTATAGGATCTTCTCTGGTTTAAAATAAATTTTGCATGCTTTACTTTCACACGATTAGAAATCATGTCTATAGGATCTAAATAACTTGAATAATAGAGATCACGCCTATAGGGTTAAAACCAGCTTCATAATTAGATAGCATGCTTATAGGATATAAAGTAATTGAAGTTCATTTTTCATTATAGCATGTATTCAGATTCATCTCTCTAGAAATCATGCATATAAGTCCAAAGTCAGCTTTTAACACTTAGATACCATGCCTATATGATCTAAATAGCTATAATAGAAATCATGCCTATAGAACTTAAAACCAGTTTAGTTGGAGAAGCTGTTTAGTCCACGTTATCATTCTGAATTGGATTAGTTAATTAATCTGTCGCTTCTTTAATAAGTTTTCAAAAACTGTCATAAATTAATACCGTTAGAAAGCATGCCTATAGGATCTCAAGTCGTCCGTTTAAAATTAATCACTACTCTACTGCATTCCTAATCAATATAGATATTATGCACATTGGACATCACTATTACGCCTAGGCAAGCCTTAGGTGACTACTTAAATAAAAACTGGAATTGCCTTTGTTAATTATCAACTTCTACAACCAGCAGGCATGCCTGATTCGGACCTCTTATCTGAGTTATATAATGAATTTGGTTCTGACTCAAACTCAGCTTTAGGATTTTAAAATTCAAACCTTAACTGTATTTAAGTCGTGCTATTTATATACATTATTTGCAGAGGTATACATGAGCCTTCTAATTGTTTATGTGTTCCCCTCTAAATGCAGTCCTACGTGTTTTGTATGTCGCTTTAGCCTTTTTACCTTTAAACCTAAGTGTCAGCCTAAACCTCCCTCTTATAGGAATAGCAGTCCTAAATTCCTCTATGAATGATAGGAATGGGACGGGTAATAGCATGCAATAGAGGTCGAGACCAATCTGCGTTTTAATACCTTCACTGGGTGGGAAGGGTAGATATGGATATGATGACCAGTGCACTAATACCACGTGTATCCCCTCTTCTGAGGAGTGTGATACCGGGTATTGCATTGAGGTGATCCATATTACAAACAAACCTAGTACCCCTTTTACATTTGCGAGCATGTTTAGATTATAACTCTTTTCAAAACCCCGCCTTTCAATAGTTGTTTGCACTCGTGTGTTTAACTTAAAACCCTTCTTACTTGAGCCTTATTTGATTACTTGCTGATTGCACAAATTCACAAAAATCTATCTGGCCATGAACCACACTAGTGGATCCTGAGGGGTGCCTAACACCTTCCCTTGGGATAATTTCAAGCCCTTACCCTATCTCTGGTTATCAAACATAGTTGTAAATGAACTCTATAGGTGTCCTAATGCGCCTTAAATCATTAGGTGGCGACTCTCCAAATACCCAATTTTCAAAAAGAAATGAGTCATTATACCCCATGAATGTCGAAACCCAAAAACTTCTCTCCGAAGGGAGGGAGAAAAAAGGGGGCGCAACAATATGGATGCCAAATATGAATATCCCGATTTTTAATTCCATCAAGACTTTATACATTTCCATACCTTTTTCCTTGGAGAATGATTTTACCTGACTCATCGTCATTGGCACATCCTGTTTTCTTGAATTTAACTTCATATCCCAAATCACATAGTTGACTTATGCTCAAGAGATTGTAGTTGAGTCCATCCACAAGGTATACTTCTATAATATCATTGTAATTGTTGAATTGAACTGTGCTGGTAACAACGATCTTTCCTTTTGAATCATCACCAAATTTGACATTTCCTCCATTTATTTTTATGATTTCTTTGAACAGATTTTTGTCACTCGTCATGTGACTGGAACACGCACTGTCTAAGTACCATTTCCTTTTGCGATTCTTCTTTGGTATTATTGCAAAATATAATTATCACATTCTTTTAGGTACCCAAGCTTTTTTGGGTCCTTGTTGGTTAGTTCTACTAGAATTAGAATTGTTTTTGGGTTTTTAAATCCATCCTGAATCTTTTTATTTATGAAATCTACGGAAGGAACATTTATGTCCAACATTGTTACAACAATGACACACAGGGGTTGATCCAGTTTTTGATCTACCACTTGTATTAGTACTTGTGGACTCAGTTCTAACAAGTCTTTTTCTAGTTGACTTGTAAGTCGCGTGGTTAGACTTGATAGAACTGTGACTGATGGATTTGCGCATGCCATTAAATTGCATTTGCAACACGTGAGCCTCATCTTGAAGCACATCTTTTTTGATTTCACA
This sequence comes from Nicotiana sylvestris, assembly GCF_000393655.2. Taxonomy (NCBI): domain Eukaryota; kingdom Viridiplantae; phylum Streptophyta; class Magnoliopsida; order Solanales; family Solanaceae; genus Nicotiana; species Nicotiana sylvestris. Next base: position 5,188,787 of record NC_091067.1, on the reverse strand, counting down.
GACTTCAAGTTTAAGTTCCTAGTCCTTCTTCTCCCTATTGAGTCTGTTTAATTCATTTAATATTTTTTGAGACTCCGTTTAGGTAAGGTTAAGAATATTTTGTAATTCATTACATCTATCACAGTTATATGGTCTTACTTTATTTCACCACGTGTAATGTAGCAATTTTCAGTGTCTTCTTTGTGTCCAAACCTGCTACCGTGAGTAAAGACATCGAGCAAGCTAGAATGCAAGAGAAAGCTATTGCGGTTGTGCATAAGAAGGACAGATCAATGGGAAGAGGTGCTTCGCAAACTGGGTTTATGACTATAAATAGAACCTCAAATCAAGCATCCAACAGGGCTAGAGCTTACAGATTGAGTCCTGAGGTATATGAATATAGAAAATCCAATCACTTGTGTTTTAGATGTGGTGAAAAATATGTACCCGGGACTAATGCAAAATTAGACAGGTAAATTATTTAGTGGGTGAAGATGAAGATAGCTCTGCATCTGTGATAACAAGCCCACAAACTCAAGAAGATGATTCTGCAATGGCCAATATATTTACTGACGGTGAGATCCAACAGGAGGTTTTAGAGGCTATTTGTCTTAGTGCATTAGAGTAACAACTCAGGGGTGAACTCAATACTAGTCAATGGGATTATTAAAAATAAAACTCTGGCAATTCTAGTAGATTCTGAGAGTACTCACAGCCTTATTGATGAACAAGCTGTGAATGAAACTGGATATGCACCAATTTATAGTCCCTCAATGAGGGTGACTGTTGCAGATGGAAATTATGTGATGTGCAATGCTTGTTGCATGGGGTTCAGCTGGAATATGGGAGGAAAATCATTTCAAGAGGACTTGATGATCATCAATTTAGGTGGTTGCGACATGGTATTGGGCAATGATTGGATGAAAAAGTACAACTCCACTAAGTTTGATCATGAAAAGAATACTGTGATAATTGGAAGAAAGGGAAACAAGACTGTCTTATATTCCATTATTGAAGAAGGAAGACTAAATATGATAGCAGACCATCTATTTATGGTCACTTTGAGCCCATCATAGGTGGATGAAATAGCTGCCGCTATACAGAAGGCACTAAGTGACTATGAAGAAATTTTTGCAAAGCACAAAACCTTGCCCCCTGCCAGGTTATTGGACCATCAATTCCAATAAAACCTGGGCAACTCTTGTAAGTTTGAGGCCTTACAGATACAACTATAATAAGAAGGAAGAGCTAAAGAGGCAAGTAACAGAGATGTTGTTGAGTGGGATCATTCAGCCCAGCCAATCACCATTCTCATATCAAGTCCTACTAGTGAAGAAAAATGATAGAAAATGGAGATTTTGCGTGGATTATAGAGGGTTGAATGACATTACAGTCAAAGAAAAATACCATATACCCATTGTGGATGACTTGTTGGATGAATTACATGGGTTTGTGATTTTCTCTAAGATGATCTGAGGGTTGAGTACCACCAAATCAGAATGAGGGCAAAAGATGTTTTTAAGACTGCATTCATGACTCACATAGGTCACTATGAGTTTAGAATAATGCCCTTTGGGCTTACCAATGCTTCTACAAATTTTCAAGCCTTACTGAACCAGGTTTTTCAGCCTTTTCTTAGAAAATTATGTTAGTGATCTTTGATGACATATTAATCTATAGCAAATCCTTGTCTGATCATGTGAGTCATTTATCCTTGGTTTTTGACATTCTGAAAAAGAACACTCTCTATGCTAAGAGGTCTAAGTGTTCATTTGTCCAACCTCAATTTGAATACCTTGGTCATATCATCAATGCTCAAAGAGTAGCAACTGACCTTATCAAGGTGGAAGCCATGGTTAATTGGAATAGACCTACCACCCTTAAAGCTCTTAAGAGATTCCTATGCCTAACGGGTTATTACAGATAATATGTAGCTCACTATGGTACAATTTATAGACCAATAACAGATCTCTTAAAAAAAGATGTATTCAAGTGGAATGAAGAGACAAAACAAGCTTTCATAACACTTAAGAAGTCAATAACAACTACCCAGTACTTGCCTTTCAATATTACACTCAGGAGTTTATAATGGAGACATATGCTAGCCACTCAGGAATTGGTGATGTCCTAATACAAAAGGGAAGGCCAATATCTTTTTGCAACAAGGTGTTGGAACCTAGGCACAGGGACAAATCCATTTATGAAAAGGAGTATATGGTATTTCTCAATGCCATAGAAAAATGAAGACACTATCTCCAATATAGGCCTTTTGTTATGAGGATTGATCACCATAGTCTGAAGTACCTACTTGAACAGAAAGTCACTTCAGCTATCCAATAAAAAGGATTGACCAAGTTATCGGGACTGTACTATGAGGTCCAGTACAAGAGAGTGGCTGAGAATAGAGTGGTTGATGCCCTTTCAAGACGATATGAAGGCTTGCAGGTTCCAGATGACAACTATCATCAAGCTTCACTTCATGCTATAAGCGTGACAGCCCCTAGTTGGATGCAGAAAATCGGTGATAGCTACATTGGTAATACTTTGGCTTCTGACTTGACGGCACAACTATCAGTAAATGTACAAGGACCACAAATCTAGAAATTCACTTCTGGAGTGCTGAGAAAAAAGGGAAGATATACATTGGGACAACTAGTAACTTGAGGCACCAGTTGGTCCAAGTTTTTCATAATTCTTCAATAGGTGGGTGCTCAAGGCAGTTAGGTACACTTAAAAGATTAGCTCACCTATTCTATTGGCCCTTAATGAAACAAATGGTTATAAGTTATGTGTGTGAGTGTGATGTTTGCTAGAGAAGTAAGCATGAATCTGTAGCTTACCCTGGGTTATTACAACCCCTCCCTATACCTGATCAAGATTGCAGACACATCTCGATGGATTTTGTTGAAGGATTGCCTAAATCCAAAGGTAAAGATGTCAATTTTGTGGTGGTATATAGAATGTCTAAATCAACTCATTTCATGTCACTATCTCACCCTTTCATACATTGCATGGCACTCTTGAGTCGATAGCCTCTGATAGAGATATATTCTTTCTTAGTAACTTTTGACAGGCTCTTTTCAAGTTAAAAGGTACTCAATTGATGTATAGTTCATCCTATCACCCTCAAACTGACGGTCAAACAGAGAGGGTGAATAGATGCATTGAAAACTATCTGAGATACATGACTAGCCACAGACCGACACAATGGAAGAACTGGTTATACGTTACAGAATGGTGGTATAATACAAACTTCCATACCAGTGTAGCCCATTTGAAGCATTATATGGTTATTCTCCTCCTTAAATCTCAATGGGGCCACTCTTAGACACTACTGTGCCAGCAACTGAAGATGTGGTTATGTAGAGGCAACAAATGCAGCAACTACTGAATGACAATCTCCTCAAGAAAGGATAAAATTGTTTGTTGATCAGAAAAGGACAGAAAGAGTAACCTAGTGATATGGTGTACTTAAAGCTTAACCTTATAGATAAACCTCATTGGCTCTCAAGAAGAAGCTGAAGCTCAAATCCAATTACTATGGGCCATATCAGGTGCTTGACAAGATTGGCCAAGTTGCTTATAAGTTGATACTCCCTCCTAGCTCCAAGGTTCATCCGATGTTCCAAGGTTCATTGTTGGAAGAAAAATATAGGCACCAAGCATGTGGTGTAAACTACCTTACCTAAAACTAGTGATGAAGGTCAATTCTTAGTCAAACCAGTCGCAATTTTACAGAGACAACTCACCAAAAAGGGCAATGTGGCTGCTGTGAAGGTGCTTATTCAGTGGTCTAATCTTCCACCTGAGGATGCAACTTGGGAGGATTATGATTTCATTAAGGCTAAGCTTCCTGATTTTGTTTCTAACCCTTGAGGACAAGGATTATTTTAAGGGGAAGGCTATGTTCTGACCCAGAAGTTATTAACTAAATAAATTTAGCTAACGGAGTTCGATCTTGAATCAGTAGGCGAGGTTTAACTAAATACATAATCGAGGGCACAGAACATTAGATACTTATTGAAGCTCAAGGGACTAGATTCTGCCAGGTGGCGAGGATATTAATCTAAATGTAATAGAATAATAGGATATCAGATCATATGTAATTAGTTAGTCTAAAGAATTAATCTAAATAGTTGTCCACTTAATTGTTTAAATTAAATATAATCGTTCATATATTATATTTATATAATCTTGTATAATCAATGTATAATTAATTTAAGCGACTATAAAAGGTAAAAGTGAACCAGTGAACCGTCCGACTGTTTGTGTAAAAATTCCAATAAGTTTTTTGGTAGTTTTTGATAAGTTGAACTCCTTGTTAGATGAAAAGGTACATATGGATTATTCGTCTTATTCTTCTATATTTCAGATGAAAAAAAAAACTGTAATACTCGAAGATTGACTCCTCAATTAGTAGAAAGTTCTATTTTCTAAAGGCAGTGATCTCAAAAAATGCCTAATTATTTCGTAGCTATTGTGTCAATTGTTCTGATGCATGGTTTATTATGACGTAATTATAAAAACTATGCGTTAGGGTTATTATCAACTTCCGGTAGAATAGTTAGGATTCCTCCATACTGTATTTGAAGTCTCGAGTTTGAATTTAGGTGACGAAAAAATTCTTAGTAGAGAGTGTCTCATCTCCTAAACTGGCTTAAGCTTCCGGATTTGTCGGGCTAGTGAGCTTCGGATACCAGATAATTAAGCCAAAATATGTAAGAATGGACCATAGTTTTCGTGGTGCTTCCATCACACCATGGTGGAAATTGATTCTTATGTGCAAGTGTTTGCATCCTCGTTGAGAGATGAAAACGGGGTATTATAGAGGTCAATGGAGAAATTTGCAATCAAAGCTATAAGTTGCTAGAAAAAGAATTCTGAATTGATTTTGAAACAAGTGGATTAAATATTTCTACATTAACCACGATTGCATATCTTTCCTTCCCTAGGATAAGATTAGGAATGAAGATATTCAAGAGAAGGTGGGTGTGGCCCCCATGGAGGACAAAATGCGGGAAGCAAGACTTAGATGGTTCGGGCACATTCAGAGGAGAAGCACTAATGCACCGGTGAGGAGGTGTGAACGACTGACTGTGGTGGGCACAATGAAAGGTAGAGGGAGACGTAAGAAGTATTGGGGAGAGGTGATTAGGCAGGACATGGCGCGACTTAGGATTACTGAGGACATGTCCCTTGACAGGGAATTGTGGAGGTCGAGCATTAAGGTTGTAGGTTAGGGGAAGTTGCGAATATTTCTGCAGCGCACTAGAGTGAGACTAGCCAGTTAGGAGTTAGTCTTAGGATGTTACTGGTCAGCTACTGATGCAGGGCTTTATCAGCCGGATGTTATTATACCTTCCACCTTCCATCTTTTTCGTATTTCTATATTTCCTACATTTCTTATATTAATGTTATTTTGTAGTTTATGTTATTTTATTATGAGTCAATTGATCGTACTAATATATCGTCTCTTGTCTCTTGTTGCTTTCTTGAGCCGAGGGTCTCCTGGAAACAGCCTCTCTGGCCCTCGGGGTAGGGGTAAGATCTGCATATATATTACACTCCCCGGACCCCACTTGTGAGATTATACTGGGTCGTTGTTGTTGTTGTTGTTGTTGCATCTCTTTCCTTCCCTAAAGTTTATTAATCGTGCGCAAGAATTGCATGGTCTACAAACTTACAAAATTAGGAACTTCCATCTTACTAAATGCGACAGGTGGTTGATCTTTATATGTGTAAGTTGTACTCCTTCCGTTTACTTTTACTTGACATGTATACTAAAAATAAATCTTCATTTTTACTTGTTCCTCTACACATACTAAGAGAAGACAATTTTTTTTCCTGTTATACCCACAGTATTTATTACTCATTTCAAATTATTTCTCAAATCCAATAAATATGCATCAATTAATATGTATATCATGGTAAATTATGCACTTCATTTATTACTTCTTAAGGGAAGTGAAAAAGTTAAAATATGTCAAGTAAAAGTGAACGGAGGGAATAATACCCAAATTTGCCTCGTTCCCTATAGATGTAGCGACTATTGGTTGCACTTGCGTTATCAAGATTAGGCTCGTCTGATCTTCGTTAGGGGCATTCGAGAAGGTAAAATAAAGGTCAAACATATTCGATAGTGAACCATACATGATGAGTGGGAGCAATAGAAAGCTTCTCTTTATAGACTTTTTGAATAAAATAATAAAATGCTTCTCTTTTTATACTTTTAATTAATGAAACATTACAATTTAAGAAAACAAATAAGGGTATTTTAATCTATCTATATCTATACTATATTAAAAACACGAAGGCCTTTAGCAAAATATCGTTTATCTTTTTTACCCTTTAAAAATAAAGTTCGCTTTAGACAAAATAATTATTTAATTATTATCCCATATTTAGTACTTTAAAATCTTCTAAAATTTCGGTTATCAATTTTTTTCCTATTTGAATTAGTAGGAGTTCCTAAAATTTAGGAATTTAAAGTTAATTAAATTCTACCTTACAAAAAATTTTCCTTATTTGAACTATATATATAACTTAATTATAGTTCTTACATGTTACTTTTCCTGGATGTATATACTATGGAATGAATGAATAAATGAAATTAAAGTAACTAACTGATTTTATAATTTTTGTGCTAATATTTAAAGGGGGCGTAAAAAAAGTGCATGAAAAATATAATTTTGACAAAAAAAGTGGTGGAAGAATTAACAATAATTCATATTTAAGGTAAGAGGTAGGCATGAGTTTAGACTTTAAAGAGTAATTAGGACGTTCTTTTTCCTTTGAACATACTCAATTTTTTTGTCCGCTTCTATTGTCTAAATATTAAAAAATAATCAAACAAAAATCTTTTTTAAATGTGAAATCTATTTTAAACGGTAAAAAGATTGGTTAACATGTTGTACAAAGGAAAATGAATAGGAAAATGATGTATATATCTAATTGGTAATATAAGATAATGATCGAGCTAAAACTTTATAAGAACTGTTAATAATGATTGAGTTTGGATGTTTGTGTGATTACAAAGGTATCAATAGAATAGCCTAGATCAAACTCTTAAATATGATAATATCTATCATTTTGAAACTTGCAATTTTTTTTAAATTATTTTATATTAGAAGGAAAATATGTCTTTTGAATATTTTTATATTATTTTTCAAAATTTATTTTCATTAACACGAAGGACACACGCAACGTGCGTATGCTAAGACTAGTATATAGAATAGAAGAAGAAAATGTGATGTTGAAAGTGTCACATCAAAAATTCAACAAATGTAAAATTTTAGAACAAACTTCCAACAGATCTGATCTGAAGATTTAAAATTATTTAAAGTAGAAATAATTTTAAATAATGAAATATTATTAAAGTGGAGATTTAAAATTATTCTTACATTACCATTTAATAAAAAAAATTAGGGTATTTTAATTATAAGTAAAATATTAAGTGGAAAAACTAATCAAATATAGCAGTAGGAAAAAAGTACGAAAAGAGGAAATAAGTATAATGCTAGGATATTTATAATTTGAATTGATTAAAAAATAATTTAAATAAATATCACTCAAAAATATTATCAATAAATTTAGACAATTAAAAATTTGAATTGTAGACAACTATTTGATACTATTTTGATGAATTCAGTGCCAAATGCCATCACTATAACATGTCCAATTTGAGTTTTTAAGACAAAACTCCAATAAAAAATTTAAAATTATTTCATAGATACACACAATGCTAGTAGGATATAAAATAAATGGTGACAATATTGGAGCAAACCATTAATATCAACTAAAATATCCCAAAATCCTGTATCATAAATGCATGAGCGTCTACTAAAGAGAATCATAATAGTAACACAACAACTTTCTGGAATACAAGTAGACAAGATAAGATGGAGACTCTGTAGACTGCGATACATAGCATGAAATGCAGCTCACCACCAAGAAGTCCCCTCAGTAGCTGCGCCTACACGCCAGGATGACTATCAAATGAACCTGTCAAATCTTGCATATATATTGCAGAAGAGTAGCATGAGTACGTAAATCAACGCGTACCCAATAAGTATCTAGCTATCACGCCCCAAACCTGGGGAGGCGTGGTTGGCACTCGGTGCAGTACTAGCCCGAGCGAACCACTCTGCAACTCATTTATTTTTCTTCTATAACTATCGTGCGCCAACATAGCCACAACTCATAATGTATAACTATAAGTAGGAAAATATTGTATCAATGAACCATCGTTCTTGAAACATGAGTACATACGGGCCATCAAGGCCTCTAACATACTTTACAAAATGAATATTTGAAGAACCATTGTATATGCATACTTATATACTTACATATATAATGCTTCTCTTTGAGACCATTTTCCATATGTATGATGCATGACTGCCTAACTGATAAGTGGTAACTGCCCGACCGGCCGTCGCACAGAGGTAAATGTATGACTGCCCGACCGGTGGTAAATAATGATACATAACTACACAATAAGTGGTAACTGCCCGACCTGCCATAGCCCGATGGTAAATGCATGTCTGTCCGACCGGCCATAGTACGGTGGTAAATGAATATGCATGACTGCTCAGCCGACCGTAGCACGGTGGTAAATGCATATGCATGAAGATGCATGTATTACTATATTATGAACATTAACATCTTTATCAAATACCTCAATAGATACTTAGGAACATACTTAGACATGCTTGACAATTCTGTAACACACGTTAATTGTGACAAATCACGAAACAAGTTGCATAAAAAGCTCGTTGCTTGTACAAAGACTATCTTGGTCGAAACCTCTCCTTAATTAACTATGAAATGAGAGGCTTGAACACTTTAGAAAATGACGTTAAAAAGGTATGGAAAGTTTTGTTGAATTGTTTGAAAATTATGATTGTCATAGGAAACTCTAAGAAAAAATAATGTCAAAAGGGCAGGGATTGTTATTCTTAAGTGGCCTCACCTAATTAAGATCGGTGTCACACTTCTTTCCACATCTTTCAATCTTTAATGACTAGTCAATTAGATGGAAGGGATGATTGCCACGTTGGGGGTAGGAGTTAAATCTTATCTCACTCTTTAATTAATTATTTAATAATTAATCAATTACCCATATAATTAAGAATTATCTCAAATTATTTAATATACTATTCATTTTTAATACACTTTATATACCTTACTATCATGATCATGTGGTACCATATAAAATCAATACATACACTATTATTTCATTAAAACATCCATGTAAATATATATATTTTAACTTCTAATTTTTCTAATCTCATATAAAGAGTAAAAATTCTCGTACGCTTAATTCTTAAAATGGTAAAAAGATAACTTTTCTTTTCTTGTGACATAATTTTTATCTTTACAATAAAGAAAATTTCGTAAACTTACTCATATTATGTGTATAATTTAAAGCATATTCAAAAGTAGTAATATTAATAAAAATATAAAATCATATTTTTCAAACCTTTTTTTTTTTTGCTAAAATATTCTACTCAAAATACCATATCAAATATATATATATATATATATAACGGTATCAAAGTTGTTAAACTTATGTGGTCTTAATCCCTTCAAGATCATATGTATTACTACGACTTATACCAATATTAAAGTACGGGATGTAACACTAGCCTAATCTCGAAAAAGTAGTGATGAGTGGTCGACAACGACACTTACTAATGGTCCAATAAATAAAATGCACATGAATATTAAAGTTTGGATTTTGTGGTTTAAACTTTAGGATGTCGTACCCTGAAATTTGAGCAAAATTGGCTAATCTTTAAATACATTATAAACTATGGATATATTTTAAATAACATGCTTAAAAGTAACCACCTGGTGTCATTTCCACATAATAAGTAACCAAATACAATTAAAATCAATAAATAGATATTTTACTACTGCTACTACTATGAAAGCATTGCTACTAAATAAATATTTTACCACTGCTATTACTATGAAATCACTGCTGCTATTTAAAAAGTTTTTACCGCTTCTTCAGTTCTTCTGGAAGTGTTACTCTTCAATCAAACACCAAAAAGCGTGTTCTCTTTCAGAAGATTGTCCAAATTTTTGTTTTGAACTTTTTTACAATAGATAACTAGGGTGAGCTACCATGAATAGTGTGAAATTAGTTCATATTCCGCACTTCCTCATATTATATTTTTTGAAATGTCATAGTAGTTGTTATTGATGTCAATGTATTAATGAATTAGAATAGTGTTAGAGTCGAAAAAAAAGTCAGGTGCCATGCGGAAGCTAGCAAAGTAAATTTTGAACGGCGATAAATCATCCAACAAAGAGAAATCTACCAAAAGAGACATAAATATATAACGTGATTCGGTCAACTGACTTATATCCACGACGGAGATGAGCAATCCAATATATAAAAGAAAGTACAAAATATCGAGAAAACAACCCCACGAAGAGGCAAACACAAGTGGCACACTAACACTTGTCCTGTAAAGTCTCCCCCCCGTTCCCCCCCCCCAAACACGACTCTCAAACCCCATATGGCTACATTGTGGATGCTACTGAATGAGAATGACGGATCTCCAATTTACAGAACTCCAAACTTTTTCCTACAAGAAAAGGGACTAGCCAAATATGAAAAAATTATATTTTTCTTCTAGGAAAAAAAAATTCAATTATGGTAAATATGTTGTCATTTCTTTCATGAGATATGAAAACCTATTATGATTAAAAAATTTGGACAAACACCAAATAATAAATAGCACTATAACTGGGTCAAATTTTGTTGCTGTTACAAGATGTAGAATCAGGTACATGAACAAAGAGGATAGACACGATAATGTGGAATGCCGGGCCAATATTACACATGATCATTAAACTTTACCTTGGCATTGTAAAATTACAAAATTATTTTCTGTCTCGCTAATGTCATTAAACTTTAACTGTTGCATTGGTAATGTTGCGAATTATATTTATCTTATTAAAATCACTAAACTATTTAGTCGTAAAAAAATACAACCCAAGGAAAAGTCAAAATTTATGGTTTTGTAAAATAACATGTCATTGCCATATAAGATATTCTTTTATTTATTTATAGAAATCCAAGTTGTCATAACCACTTCAACAACGAAATAATTGTCTAGGAAACAATCCAAAGTGGGAAAAAAAAAGAGTAATAACCTAAAATCATTGGAAAGTGATGAGGTAATAGCATGAATGGAATCCCTCTTTTATGGCTGAGCCTAGGCTTTTTCTTTTATTCTTCATACCATGTTTAATAGGGAAAACTACATAGATGTACCACAAGACACTACTAACCAACAATTAGTTATTTTAATTATGCTATCAAAAATAGTCAAAAAAATTACTAATAATATATAACATTCAAAAACTTAGGCCAAAAAATAATATTTTTTTTCCCAATAGGTATTGTTAGAATTCATTAAAAAACATAGATGAGATAACAATTTGATGAAGATTGAAGGTAATTTAGACAAGTTTGAAGTTAAAATTCCCTACTCATATACAATATTAAAAAAATTAGGTACAAAATAATTTTTTTCAATGGGTATAGTTGGAATTTATTGAGAAGAAATACATGAGGCAATATATAAAATTTGAGGAAGATTGGAGATGATTAGGACTGGTTTTGTATCAAAATTCGTAGTTAAATTCTAGTTTATAAAAGTTCCTTCGCGGCACATGTATCTCAAATGCAGGAATACATAGGCATACAAGAGGTACATAGGAGATACACATATATATGATATATACAAATGATATACAAGTAATACAAAGAAGATACATAGTATGATATATATCTCATTTTCTTCTATGTTTGTCTTTTACTTCAAATTTGGCTCAAATTTGAATTTACGCCATCTCAAATCACCACCAGTTCGTCGCAAAATTGAGTTTTAAACTCCTTGACACGTACACAATCTATTCCAATAATATCTACTCGTAATGAATTTTAATTTCGAGAGCCTGAATTATCATACCCAAGTTTAAGCCAGCTTCAATGGCTTTCAGTAGAGTTTTAATTCATCTTCTTCACTTTTCAAATTATTTTACTAAGTTACTGTACCAAAATAATTGCATTTATGATTTTCATTTATCTCTTTTCTAACTTTTTTGTACTTGGATTTCTGTCATTAGCTTGCAGATTGAAATGCTATTAGCCATACTCGAATTAAGGCTCTCTTCATGCACGAGCAAATTGAAATAATCTATAAATTGTGATCTGCCTGTAAAGAACATCCTAAAGTAAAAAAAATAAAAAGAGGGAGTGAAGAGAAACTGACATTAATTTAACTTTTTGGATTAAAATGACATTTGGGCTTTTATGGGTAGATTTTTGTTCGGAATTTTTACCTCCTATAGCAAAGGTTGATACCTTATTTATTTTAAATAAATACCATTTTAAAAAATTATATTTTATAGATATCTTTTGATTTTTATAGTCATATATCTATTTATGGTTACCTCCAACTCTTAAGCCATAAAATACTCTTTATATTATTTTTCTCTCTCATTCTTTCAGATTTTTCTCCACCCTCTCTCTCATAACGTCAGTATTTCTCCATGGTTATTTCCTCTCTCTCAACAAATGTGTATGCATTAAAGGGAAAAAAACAGATACTGATTCTGATCGGAAAACGAAGTTGGATTTGGTTCAAAATCAAGAAACGGAAAAAAGTTGAAAATTGATAAAAGACCTGCAAATAGAACTCGTATGGACATCCATCCAAACAATGGCGTTGTAAAGAGGTAGCCCTGTGGATTTGCTCCACACAACAGTGATCTCTCACTGATTTGTAAGCCCAATAGCTTTGAGGCTACTATCCACATTATGTCCATCAGCAGTAGCATTATCAAGAGCCTTTGCCATACAGATCCTCACACTCTCCACAATCTCCATTGGGTCGTGTTTTCACTACCGGCTTCCGGTGAATGGCGGATTTCCCGAAAATTAGGGTTTGTTCTTGAACAAAGATAACGGAGTTTGGGGCCGAGCAACTTGATTTTCTGTTAATATATTTTCATGTATTTCATTGTATTCATTGTAATTCAATGTATCTCGTTGTATTCCATATATTTCATTGTATTCACCGTCTTTTTTTTATTGTATTTCAATGTATCCCACTGTATTATATGTATTTCATTATATTCACTGTCTCGCTATATGTCATGAATGTATTCATATATTTTTTTTAATTAATATAATTTATGTATTCAGAGTATTATATAATTTCTCTGAAGATTGCTATGTTTTTGGGGTATTTTTCGGTTGAGAATCTTTTTTATAACTGGAAATACAAAATTTATGTGTTATAATTGAGTTTGTTGAGTTATATTAGGAGTCTATTATGTTAATTGATTCACTTTCCATTTTAAAAACAGTGTAATCCCATATTTCACGCCGTGAATACAGTCAAATACAGTTGAATACAATAATCTGTCCAGCTGTAATCCCATGTTTCACTCCATGAATACAGTCGAATACACTTGAATACAACAACTGATTAGCTGGACTTCCCTGATCCACGCCTATTTTTGCTACTGTATTCATGAATACAATAGCTAAAATACATCAAATACATCTTATAATCACACAAAAGATATCTATAATCCGTAATATAGCAAATGGTATCTATTGATGGCTAATTACTATCAAAAGATAGTGCTTTATGAAAATTTCTCATTTTGTTTTGGGTTAGTCTTTTGTTTGAAATTGTTTATGGACTAACAGTTTGAGTAGTTTTCTCTTTTTATTCCCTCGAGGTTGGATGAGCAACTAATCAAACTGCTTGAAAGCGAAGCTAGATTTGGTGAAAATAGCACGGGTTAGTTAGTTTTCGAATTGATAATTGAAAAATTGTTAGCATTTGCAAAGTCATTAAAATATAATCATTATTTTGCTGCAACATAAAAAATTTCAGCATCATATACTGGAGATTGGTACACCTGTGTATAAACTTTCAGCATATTATACTGGAACTTCAACATACGGAAAGTTCCAGCATAATATACTGGAGATTGGAGCACATGCATATTTACTTCCAACATATTATGCTGGACCGGTATATTATGTTGGAACTCCAGTGTATTATGCTAGAACTCCAGTATATTATGCTAGAAGTCCAGTATGTTATGTTGGAGCTCCAGTATATTATGCTGGAAGTCTAGTATTTTATGCTGGAATATTTTTCGAATTTTGAACAGTATTTTCATTCAGATTTATCTTTACATAAAAAGTGGCTAAATTTCAATTACTTTTAAAATTATGACTATTTTTCAATTACTACTTGTAAATCTAGCTATTTTTGAATTGCATCCGTAGATTTGGCTCGAATTATGGACCTAATTTTAAATTCAACAACGATTAATAAGGCGATAGGAAAAGTTTTTTTTGCTTTCAGCAATCTCAGTTGTCAATGTCCAAAATTTTCCTAAAACATCTGAAAATTTTGGGGACGTGGATTCCACACTAATTTTAAATTAGTTTTTGTTAATGGCAAAGATAAATACGAAACATTTACTAAAAACAAGGGTATCAATGAACTTAAAGTCCAATAATGGCAAATTTGAACAATTTCGAATAATACAAAAACAAATTTAAACGCTTTTCCATTTTAAATATGCATAGAGCTGCCTATGATTCGATAAATGAACAGAACTAGACTCGAATCATATTATGTCAAAGTGAGCCATCTTCTTTAGCAACGGCTGACTTGACTCTTCTAGTGTTTCTATTCTAAACATACCCTTAATCAGTATTTTAAAAGGTGACGGTGTAATGCAAGGCGTTTTACTTAATACAGGACGGGGCGAAAGCCTCGAAACATGGAACATAAGCTCATGAATCTTTAACTTTTGAAATTTATGAATTAATAATACAACAATCCAATACAAAAAAAATAATATAAAAGATACATTAAAAGTTCAAGAACACTAAAAAGATTTAAAGAAAATCATGTAAAATATCTAGCATGTTTTACAAGTATAAATAATGCAATACTGTTAAAATTACTATGAAATATAAATTAACTACAACGTCTTAACTTTCAAGCAATTACAAAATTATAATTTCTTATAATATTATCAAATCGTATATTTCACTTCCTTAAAAACTCAATAAATTTTATCAACACAGTAATTTAAAATACTACTCCTTCATGAGTAAATATAATTTTTTTTAAATAGTAAAATAATAAATGGATAATAATTTTGAGATACATAGAACTACGACATAAAGAACTATCAAATAAAGATATAAATTGTGGTTATCGATTTTCAGAAGAAATATTCAAATGATATTGACCCTCTCGGTGTTCTCAATTAGTAAATATGCAATATTATGGTTTGTTATTTGAGTTATTCACAATTATCATATTCCTATGGATCAAAATAACTTTACTAATTTATTTCTTAAAGAACATTGAGTCATCAGTGCTAATTAGTAAATTCAACACATAATTTGTATAAGAACTATTAGGCAAGTCTCGAGTTTTGAGCATTAGGCGTGTTTAGGACGCACAATCGAGCGCTTGGGGCGTAAGCGTGGGCTTGGGGGCGTAAGCGTCACAGAACTAAGCCCCAAGCCTTAACGCGTTTTGATAGTGCCCGAGGCGAGCCCCGAGGCAAGTCCCAAAAATACCTTTTAAAACACTGTACCTATCAAGGTTACTTGCTCTCTATTTATGATTTCCAATCCCAATCTTAAGTGATCAATAGAAAAAATGTTTGTCAAATTTGTTTGTATGTAAATGAATAAATAGAAAACCTTGAGTTGAAGGAAAAGTTTAAGAACGTGCTAAAAGATGATCTTTGGGAAGTTTGCTTCTTCTCTATAACTAATTTTGAATCTTTTTCTTCCTTTGCATTTCTTTTTTTGTTGGTGATACAAAAAGTTACATTAGGATAGGGACGATAGCTTTTTGCAAGATAAGTGGAGAAGAAAAAGGAAAAAAGAATGGAATAATTCAAGATTTCCCATGATAAATTAGAAGGAAAAAAAGAATGAAATGAAAAAACCTATTACTATACAACACTAGCTAAGGCTGGAGATGTGGCATATTCTTCATTTGACGAGGAAGAGTTGGTTAGAATTGCATTTTGAGAAGCATTTGTTAAAAGCTATCTAATTCCCAAGTATCAGCTGCTCATCACTTCTCCAAGCTTGTTTCAATTGTATAAGATGAGACCTATAATGCTATATTCTTCTACCTGCATTATTGTCGAGTAATTGCTTAGATAATCAAGTTCGTCGGACATGGAACATCAAAAGGTACACGCTATTCCATCTATCGTGTAATGTATTTGGATCAGAGATGGAAAATGAAACGGGCATGACAAACCCTCCTTACATGAATTATATGTACTATCAAATAGTTACATAACCTTGGCATAGCTGGTAAAGTTATTGCTATGTGACTAGGAGGTCACGAGTTCAAACCGTAGAAATAGCCTCTTGCAGAAATCCAGGGTAAGGCTGCTGATCACGCCCAACTATGCCTTATAAAAGACAAAGCGGTCGTTGCAAATATAATCTGGTTTTCAAGTCCGGAGTCGAACGCTCAGAGAACTAACCTATCTATTGCAACTCTTAGTGCTGTTATTACAAGCTCAAACAATTTTCAGATTCAAGATTTTTGTAAATAAATATTGGGTTTTGTTTAACTAAAGTAAAATGATATTAAAACTAACAATATTCTAAATCAAAGATAATTTAATGGTAAAAAGATTTAGGGTATTGATTTCTCCAATTGCTAGCTTACTTCTTAACTCTTTTGCTATAATCTCGCGGTAATACTCCATGAGGATTATGAGCTATGGGTTACCGCAATTATCTCTCGATCAACTACGATAATTTACTAGAATTCTCTCGAACTACTCTAGCTGATAATTTATACAGCTCTGAATTATCCCACCAAAGTTTCGTTATCTCTAACACACTTTTAATTCAAGTAATGAATCTCTTCAATCACCCAAAAGTAATGTTGTTCAACAACAATCTAACCTAGTATTCTTTCTCAAGCAACACAAGGCAATTAGACACAATTAATCAAGGCCCCATTCAATTAATCACCATACAAAACATAGTTGAACAATCATATAATAAACCCGACTCGATTTATAACAAAATTGAGTCAAAACTTCATCTAACAATTGGTTCCATCAACCCTATATTAAATGTTTAGCTACTCATAGTAAAGCAAGATAAAGCCATAAAATCATTCATAATTCATAAATAATGATAACAAGAAGAAGATTGAAAAACTATAATGGTGTCTTGATCTTCTCACACTTGTTCTTGCCTCCAATTCAGTCTAAAAATAAGCTTAACCTTCACTTGGGTGAGTTTGTTGAGTTTATATAGGGTTAGGATAAGTTTCACACGATTTACACTTTAGTCCTCAAACTTCTTGTCTCCCTCCAGATCGATCGCGGTCGTGGCACGACCGCGGTGATTTACAAGTATTCTGTTTTTCGCCTTCTTTCACCACGCTCCAACCGCGGTGGGCTGTTGCGTAGTTTTTCTTTGCTTTTTCTTGCTCGTTTTCATCCGGACTCTTCTCAATTTGCCTTGTATCTACATAATTGAATCCAAAACACTCTATATCCTCCTCCTAGTTCGGAGTAGTTCCTGCAAAGCATAAAAATCTCAATTAGAGCATTTTGTTATCATTTAGCACTTAAAACATCAATAAAGTATGGTTTACTTCGAGCATAAATAGCATCTATATCATATAATATAGCCTACTATCAACATCCCACACTTAAACCGTTGCTAATCCTCTAGCAACAAAACCACACTCTATAGGCCTAATCATCACTGGGTCACTTCCCTACTCCTTATACCAAGAATAGTTCACACAGATAGACTACCTTAGTGTAACCTCCTAACCTCAAGAGTGGACTCTCTCTCTAGCTACGTAATGTCCCTAATCGGCTTTGTCCCTAATCGGCTTTATTACTCTCAGTCAGAGGTCCAGATTTACCTTTCCTTCATGAATCACATACCTACTCACCACAAAAAGTTGTGTCATGTCATTATAATTCACGCATTGAGGCATTCACATACGTATGATTTCACTCACCCTCAGAAATAAATTCTTATGCCACAAACAACGCACCATAGGCTTGCCCATAGTGTAATACTCGACTAATCGAGCTCATTTGGTCTAGAATCAAGTAGAACTTTATTTGGTTGTAATGTTGGCTGCGGGACAGGTAGGATACATATGGGTATAGTGACTACACCTCCCTAAGCACTTCAATACATCTTTCACCTTTAAGCTCATACTTTTGTCAAACCATTATTCCACATTTACATCATTGAGAGTTAAACCCCCTACTTTTTTAAGCACACTTACATCAAGAGCCACCATTTAACAAGGAAAATATTATATTATTATTATTTCAATTTAAGTGACTCTTATTTTTTTACACAATCCACCTTTCTCCTTATTTCATTAGCTCCACTCAAAAGCTCAACCAACTACCCCACACTTTAACTTTTCCATATTCATTACAATTCAAGTGCTTCTAAGAGGTGATATGGTTCAAAAAGATAGACAATTCACAACTAGGGTAATACTTGTAATGTGATTACTAAAGAAACAGGATTACAGGCTCAAAGAGGTTAACTAGGATATACACAATCAGGTGGGTGAAAACATATATAGATAGGTTCAATAAGGAAACGCCTATATCACTTTCCAAACCAATGAAGACTACCATTTAGCTTCGTACACACACAGGGCAAGTTCTAGGCATCGAGTGTTAGCATAGAATACACAAAGCCTCACTCAAACATGGCACATGATTCAATTCAGTTAGGACCATCAGACACTCTGCTCAAGGTGCTTAAGGCAACTCAAGAACACATAATTTAAGGCTTTATTGCTAGAGTCAACTAATGAGCCTAGGTGTTACACTAAAGCAATCTCTATTCAAGGTATCATGGAGTTAAGGGGTTCTACTTCTATTATTCACCCAAAAATTCCTACACTAACAAAAAATAAAAATAATAAAATACTAACTACACCGGTTCAAATGGAAACTCTTGGAAAAGAACCATGGTTTAAAGAAAAACCAAGGGGGAGTTGATACACTACCTAACAGAAGAAAATCTTTTTTTTGTTCAACTTAAGTCCCTCAAGAGACCCATCGAGAGGTGTCCGTCTTCGGGCCAAGTCGAAGTTAATTAACAGCAACAAAAAATGCCAAAAAAATTTATACAATTGTATAACAACAACAACCGTCCCCCACACCCCACTTAAAGATTTGGCATGTCCCCATGTCAAGGAATTTAAAACAAAGTAAGGTAAGGGGACTTCCCTGGTACTCAGTCCTGATCGGAGACGGTACCAAGATTAAGGTGACACGCTCGTCCTAGCACCCAGAGCCAGCCTATGATCTTTTTCTCTGACCTAGCATTTTGAGTAGCCAAATTGTCAACTCAAGCACCCAGGTCATTGACCGAAGTGCGTAGGCCAGCCATATTCTGCTCCAAGGCTGTCATACGGGTACTTTGGCGGGCCTGTGATGGCCTCACCTCATCAGCAATTTGCCCAGGTGGGGAGGCAACATGCATATCTCCCTCATCATCATCATCATCGGTATCATCATCATCTGCCACAACCTGCTCTTTCCCAACTATGATTTTGCTAGCCTTGAATGCGGCTTTTATTGGCACTTTCTCATCTACTATGGGATTTTCAGGAACTTATGAAGCGCGACACAGCTTGGTGACCAGGGAAGGGAAGTAGAACCCTTTAAGTATTTCCGGGGAGCGAATGAACATTTCATCCTGAAGGAGCTGGGTCACATCAAAATCGTGGTGGGTCATAAAATAATAAATCGCCACTGCTCTTGGCCTATTAACATCTGTAGTATTGCTGGATGGCAGCAAACGACTGTTGATGATTGTGAGCCAACACTTAGCTTCCTAAGTGAGATATTGGGAGTTCAAGGTAATTCTCTACTTTATCCATATTGGATCCCAGCCAGCCACACAGATTGTTTCAAGAATTGGTTGCCACCAGAAGTTGCAAGGCATGCCTGTCAATGTGTAATTCAGGTAGTAGCTTCTTGGATGCCTTTGCATTAAACCTATCTTGAGCCACTTTGGAAACAAACCTAGTGCGGTCAAACTGGTCTATACTATCCTAAGCTCGATCTCTGGATGAACCTCCTAGTCCACTAGCGAAGGAACCTATGGCACGTCTTTTCCTTGACTGATGTATTGTACCTGATAAAACAGAGGCTACTATTAGTACAGGTTTGAGTTGTGTGAACCTTGGGTGGTTACTCAGACTTCACCACCACCATGGTCATATTAGCCATTACAGCTCCATTGGGACAATTTCACAAGCACCTTGTGAGCATGGACTATAATTTAATACACCTATCCCATGGAAGCATAAACTCTCCCCCCAAATCAACCATTCTCACTTCACAACTCCACCCCGCCACAATTAACTTCACACAACAATACCAAGCTCTTCTCTACAACATTTTACACATTACACACTAAAAAAAGAAAAGAAAACCAAAAATCTAACTATAGATACTACAACAATTCAAGCATTAAAATTGCAAAATAGAAAAGTACAAGAAGAGAGATGGAAAACATGAAATACCTTATTCTTGTAGAAGTGGAGAGTAATGGAAGTTGGGGAGGAGGGAGTGTATGTGTGTAGGAAAGAAGTGGGATTTGAGAAATGGGAAGAAGAAGAAGAAGAGAGAGGGGAGCGTGGGTTTAGGGTTTAGAGTGAGAGTGAGGAGTGGGGAAATTGGGGGGGGGGGTAATTATGTTTAGTGAGTTTAGAAGAGAGAAAGAAAAGAAAAAAAAATATTTTAATTACACTTACCTGGGCTATAGAATGGCGCGATTCACCGCAGTCGCGGCGCGGTCCCACAATGGTCGCGGTGAAAGAAGAACACAAAACAGAATAGTCAAGAATTGTCGTGCCCGCACCGCGGTCCCATCACGGTCACGGGCTTCCAAAAAATATTTTTTTTATTTTTTTATTTGTTTATAAGAGTGTTAGTTTCATACACATCTGGTACAACATCAAAACAAAAGAAAAAGAAACAAAAGAAAACATGGGTTGCCTCCCACGCAGCGCCTGATTTAATATCGCGGCACGGCGCATGCTCATATCATCACTCCTCATTTGTGTATTGGGGATCCTCCAATGCTATCACCACGCTGTCCCCTTTTTCTTCAGTCATTCCGAGGTAATGTTTCAACCTCTGCCCATTCACTATATATTTGTTCGTCTCATCTTCAGATTCGATCTCCATAGCTCCACTTGGGAACATTTGCACCACTCTAAACGGTCCTGACCATCGGGACTTCAACTTACCTAGGAACAACCTCAATCTTAAGTTATATAGCAACACTAATTCTCTAGGTTCGAAGTTCCGATTCAAGATATGCTTGTCATGCATCAGTTTCATCATGTTTTTATATGGTCTAGAACTCTCGAATGCATGGAATAGGAATTCCTCAAGCTCATGCAACCCGTTAACTCTGTTGGTGCCCGCTGTCTCCATATTTAAGTTCAGCTGACGCAATGCCCATAGTGTTTTATGTTCGAGCTAAACCGGAAGGTGGCATGCCTTTACAAATACCAACTTGTATGGTGATATACCGATTGGATTTTTGAAGGTTGTGCGGTATAACCATAATGCATTATCCAGCTTCCTCGCCCAATCAGTTCTTGTTGCATTCATTGTTTTTTAGAGAACACTTTTGATTTATCTATTGGACACTTCCACCTTCCCGATTGTTTGTGGGTGGTATGGTGAGGCTATATTGTGGCGAACTCCATACTTCTCTAATAGGCATGCAGACGCTCTATTGCAAAAATGAGAGCCACTATCACTGATTATGGCTTGGGGGTGCCAAAACGTGTGAAGATGTTTTTCTTTAGGAAATTGGACACCCCTTTCGCATCATTGGTTGGGAGAGCAACTGCTTCGACCCACTTGGAGACATAGTCAACAGCAACCAGTATATACTTTTTACCGTATAAGCTGACAAAGGGCCCCATGAAGTCGATCTCCCACATGTCAAACACTTCCACCTCTTGGATTGTGGTTATTGGCATCTCATGACGACGGGATATGTTGTTCGTCCTTTGAGATTCATCACAGCTTTTGACCCAAGCATGGACATCCTTGAACAATGTAGGCCAATACAGGCCTGATTTTAGAACCTTTGCTACTGTCTGAAGTCCTCCAAAGTGTCCATCATATGGCAAAGCATGGCAAGCCTGCAAAATAGAGGGTTTATCTTGCGCGGCGATACACCGTCGGATCATGTTATCAACACATATTTTGAACAATAGAGGTTAATCCCAATAATACGCCCGACAATCACGGAATTTTTTTTTCTTTTGAATTGAGGATAGATCATGAGGTACAACACCACATACTAAGTAATTAGCAATATTAGCATACCATGGTGCCTCCTCCATTGTCACAGCAAGTAATTGCTCATCAGGGAATGTCTCAAGGATATCTTCAACCTCTATTCTCTTTTTTGCCCCTTCCAACCTCGATAGGTGGTTTGCTACTTGGTTGTCTATCCCCTTTCGGTAACGAATCTCCAGTAAAATTCTTGTAGCAACAGAACCCCGCGAATCAAGCGAGGCTTTGACTCCTTCTTTGCTATCAAGTACCTAATGACTGCATAGTCAGTGCAGATAATAAATTTTGAGCCAATCAGGTATGACCTAAATTTGTCAAAGGCAAATACTACAGCAAACATTTCTTTTTCTGTGACCGTGTAGTTCAGCGTGCACCACTAAGCGTCCTGCTTGCATAGTAAATAGGGTGCATAATTTTCTCCTTGCGCTACCCCAAAATCGTTCCTATAGCATAATCACTAGCGTCTCACATCAGCTCGAATGGTTGCTCCCAATTGGGTGCAACAATGATGGGTGCAGTCACCAGTCTCTTCTTCAGCTCCTCAAATGCTAACCTGCAATCATCAGAAAACAAAAAGTCCTGGTCTTTTTCAAGCAGCTTACATAAGGGGTTAGCAATTTTTGAAAAATCCTTGATGAACCGCTTGTAGAATCCGACGTGCCCAAGGAAACTTCTCAATGCTTTCACTGAAGTGGGTGCTGGGAGCTTCTCAATCACATCAACTTTTGCATGGTCTACTTCAATCCCCTTTTTGGACACTCTATGCCCAACATTATGCCTTCTTGTACCATAAAATGACACTTTTCCCAGTTCAGCACCAAATTTATCTCCACACATCGTTTGAGCACTCTTTTAAGGCTGTGAAGACAATTTTTGAATGAATCCCCTACCACGGAGAAATCATCCATAAACACCTCCATAATGTCTACGACCATGTCGGTGAAAATGGCTAACATATACCGCTGGAATGTGGCCGATCATTGCAAAGTCCAAAGGGCATCCTCCGAAAGGTAAAGATGCCATACAGACATGTGAAGGACGTTTTTTCTCTATCTTCCGGGGCTATTGAGATCTTATTGTACCCCGAGTATCCATCCAATAAAAAAAATGGGATCGCACAGCTAACCTGTCCAACATCTGGTCAATAAAGGGTAAGGGGAAATGGACCTTTTGGGTGGCTACGTTTAATTTCCTGTAATCCATGCAAATCCTCCACCCTATGACTGTACGAGTTGAGATCAACTCATTCTTCTCATTTTATACAACTGTCATTCCACCCTTTTTTGGTACACACTCAACGAGGCTTACCCAATTGCTGTCAGAGATGGGAAAGATGATGCTCGTGTCCAACCACTTGATTACCTCCTTTTTCACTACCTCTTTCATATTCGGATTCAGCCTTCGTTGATATTCCCTGGAAGGTTTGTGCCCTTCTTCCAGACGAATCTTGTGCATATAGAAAGTCGGGCTGATACACTTTATATCTGCCATGGTCCAACCAATGGCAGTTTTGCATTCCTACAACACCTGCAATAATTGTTCTACCTACACAGCTAGCAAACTAGATGATGTAATAACAGGCAAAGTAGAATTGGACCCAAAAAGCATACCTGAGGTGGGCTGGAAGCGGTTTCAGCTTCAGCTGTGGTGGTTCCTCTATTGATGGTTTTGCAGGTGGTGTAGCTCTCTTTTCTAATTCAAGGGGCTCGAACTAAGCTTCCCTCTTCCAGAATCCTTGGCCTTCAAATGCCATGACCCACTCTGTCAACCCGTCACCATCCATCTCCTCTAAATTTGTCAAACAAGCTCCCAATGGATCTTTGGCATTCAGGGTCTCATCATCTTCATGCAGGATCACATCCACCGCTTCCAATAGTGAGCAATTTGCATATTCACTGGGTCTCCTCATGGATTGTGGAACGTTAAATATTACTTATTTATCGTTCAACCTCATTTTCAATTCCCCAGTTTTACAATCAATCAATGCTCTCCCAGTGGCTAAGAATGGCCTCCCCAAAATGATGGGTATCTTCTTATCTACCTGGCAATCCAGAATAACAAAGTCTGCAGGGAAAACAAACTTTCCCACTTATATCAGCACATCATCAAGAATCCCTGTCGGCCTTTTAACCGTGCGGTCAGCAGTTGCAACATCATCGAAGTCGGTCTAGCTCTGTCAATGCCCAATTTTGTATATATTGCCAAAGGCATCAAGTTATGCTGGCTCCTAAGTCACAGAATGCTTTTACAAAGGCATAACTCCCAATAGTACATGGAATAGTGAAGCTAGTTGGGTCAGACATCTTTTGAGCCATGGGTCTTGTCACTACTACGCTGCATGTCTGTGTTAGAGTTACTATGGACAGGTCCTGAAAGTCAAATTTCTGTGACATCAGGTCCTTCATCATTTTTGCATAGCCTGGCATTTCCCTCAAAGCATCCATCAGAGGGATATTCAATTGAATCTGACGAAGCATCTCCATGAATTTCATGTATTGATCTTCTTTCTTTTGTTTTGCCAATCTCTGAGGGAATGGTGCAGGCATCACTCTTTGTCCAGTGTTTGCTGGTTGTTCTTTGTTGGAATTCTATGGCACAAGAGGTACCACATGTTCTTCAACTTGTTCCCTTTCTTTAGCCTTACCCTTATCAACCTGAGCCTGCTCAACCACCACTTCAGTGAGTTCTACTGATTCATCTATCTCTAATGGAACTGGAATGATTGGTGTAGTCTCTCTTCTGGATTGAGCAACTTCTTGCTCCCCGTCTAAACCTCTCCCATTCCGGAGACTTACTGCCATCAGCTGATTCGGGTTTTGCTCCTTGGGGTTAATGTTCATGTCAGCTGGCAATGTCCCCTAGGGGAGGTTATTTAAGCCATGGACAACTGCCCCAGTTGAGTTTCAATCCCCTTAATTACTGAGTCATACGCTGCCAACTTTTCCTGTATCTTACCATTTGTTCCAATGAGTTGTTGCAGTATACCCCTGATTTCTACCATGTTGCCGTCCTATTGCTGATGAGGTGGCTAATATGCCAATTGTTGTTGGTGCTGCTGTTGATAGCCCTGTTGTCTCTGATATGGCACCATTTGGCCTTGGGGCTGCATACTTCTAGGTTGTGGCATGTTCGGTTTGTACTGCTGGTTGGGTGTTGGTCTCCAATGTTGTCCTCCTTGCCTCTGACCCCCAAAATTGTTAACATAATTTATATCCTCTCTTAACCCTTGGTTGTCACCTTCTCCGCTCCATGAACACACATAAGACTGATTAATGCAAGGTGTACACAGTCCTCCATTTGTTGTGTCAATGATATGCACTTGCTTTGTACCCATATCATCAATCTTCTTCGTCAGTATACTCATCTAAGTTATGAGTGTGGCTATGTTCTCTGCATGTGAATTGTTTGGGTCAAGAGGAACTGAATGCACTATTGGTGTCAGGGTTGTACCTCTCGTCATCCACCCCGAATTCTGGGACATCTTGTCAAGAAGGATTTTATACTATGTGAATGTCTTGCTCAGAAATGCACCCCTAGCTGAAGCATCTACATTGGCTTTTAAATTGTCTACTAACCCCATGTAGAATCTCTGGCCGAGCATCTAGTCTAGAATACCATGGTGGGGACACTTCACTAGCATCCCTTTGAATCTTTTCCAAGTTTCCTGCAAGGTCTCAGTGAGCTATTGCTTGTACTACAATATCTCATCAATCGGTCTTGCAGTCTTATTGGGCCGGTAAAACTTGTTCAGGAACTGCTTGACTAATTCCTCCCAAATGGCAATGGAATTTATTGGGAGCGAATTCAGCCAAGTCTGTGCTTCTCCAGTCACAGAGAACGGGAACAGTAACAACTTGATGGCTTCTGGGGCCACATTTGGCTGCCTTTGGGTCATACAAATTGACAGAAAATTTTTCAGGTGTTGTTGAGGGTCTTCAATGTGTGACCCGGAGAACAATCCCGTATTCTGCAGAAGATGCAGCATTTTGTTGGTGATCTGGAATATCTCCACTTGTATTGGTGGCACAGCAATGGTGGTGGCCATGTTATCAGTTGTTGGTTGTGCCCAATCATAAAATCAGCTTCTGGCACAAGAGGTGCCACCACTCTGACGTTTGGGTCATCTTGATCATTCCTAATGTTTACGTTGACGTTATCTACGTCACCCATTTCAATTTCAAGTTGGTGTATTTGTTGTCATTGTTTATTCTTCTTGCTGGCACGGTTTAATGCCCTGAATGTTTTCTCGGGGTCTGAGAGTCCTTCAACCAGTTCACCAGTCCTCGAAGAATCTCTAGGCATACACCTAAATCACATAAAAGTTCAAATGTGAGAATTTTAATGAAAATTTATTTAACACCGTAGAAAATTGATCTAAACTAATAATTCTAGCACTACTTCTAAGTTGTAATAAATAACATCGTTAGTTCCCCGGCAACGGCGCCAAAATTTGATCACGCCCAACTATGCCTTATAAAAGACGAAGCGGTCATTACAAATATAATCCAGTTTTCAAGTACGGAGTCGAATCCTCAGGGAACTAACCTATCTATTACAACTCTTAGTGATGCTATTACAAGCTCAAACAATTTCCGGATGCAAGATTTTTGTAAATTTTGGGTTTTATTTAACTAAAGTAAAATGATATTAAAACTAACAATATTCTAAATCAAAGATCGTATAGCACTTAAAACATCAATAAAGTATGGTTTACTTCGAGCATAAATAGCATATACATCGTATAATATATGCTACTATCAGCTGCGTACAACAGACCTTTATGGTCCGGTCCTTCCCCGAACAATGCGCATAGCGGGAGCTTAGTTCACGTGGCTGCCCTAAATAATGAGCTAACCTTCTAAGACGACGTTTAAGCTAGACCAAGAGTTGCATTCCCAAAGATGTGACACAGAGCCCAAGCTTTCAGTTAGTCTTCTTTTTTGGAACTCTTCTTCCTTTGTTTATGCTTGCTTATTTAGGAGTAAATTTTGAGCTGGCTTTCTTTTTGGTCTAGGTTGCTCGGAAGTTGAAAGACGAGGAAGGATTTTATTGTCCTCACAATCTTGATTTTCGAGGACGTGCATACCCTATGCATCCTCATTTGAATCACTTGAGCTCTGATCTCTGTCGAGGAATCCTTGAATTTGCGGAAGGACGGCCACTAGGAAAGTCAGGATTGCGTTGGCTGAAAATACATTTAGCAAGTCTTTATGCAGGGGGAATAGAGAAGCTCTGCTACGATGCACGCCTTGCATTTGTAGAAAACCACATTGATGACATATTAGATTCAGCAAACAATCCTCTAAATGGAAATCGATGGTGGTTAAATGCTGAGGATCCTTTTCAGTGCTTAGCAGCTTGCATTAACCTATCAGAAGCTTTAAAAAGCTCGTCATCGCATACTGTCATCTCCCATCTGCCTATTCATCAGTTAGAATTCTTACATCCTTACATTTTGTCTTCTGTTCAAATCCATTTTATCTGATTGGTTTGATGGTTAAAGGATGTAAAAAAAAAGTTAATCTGTAGATAAAATAAGATAAGTAAATTAATGTTGAAAATGTGAGATACTATACCTTGCACTCATAATTCCTAACTCATTTCCTATGTCACTGGCCGCTTTCCGCTATGTAGTTTTAGTTGGGAGGAGAAATTGGATGTCAATGCCATTGAACCCCTCCAATTTTCTAGATGCATCTTGTTCATAACGTGCTTCATCAAATTTCAGTGTCGTATTCTGTGGCATGCCCACTCAATCAGTTATTTTCAAGTTCATGCTCTACCTCTGCATTCCACTGATTTAAGGATTCAATAATTGTTGATTTATTTTTCCCATCGTCTTTGTGCTGAAAGTATTTGTATTTGACGTTCTTCTTTTGTTTCTGGTGTGACTTGTTGTTTGTTTTAAACTGATTTAACTTGTCTATTCTGTTCATGTTAACAACTTTCTCTTCATTCTATATATAGGATGGTTCATGCAATGGCCTTCAACACTATGCAGCTCTGGGAAGAGATAGTGTATGTTTGCGTGAACTTTAGCTTGTTCAATGATGCAAGTCACTCATGCAACGTCTTTATTCGTGCTAATACTTTACTCCGTACATGTGCAGATCAGAACTTCTCTTCAAGTTTTGGCTTTGCAACGTGAGGGTGATGCAGTAAGTAATACTTCTTATGAATGTGTTTACTTTCTTTGTTAAGATTTCATATTTGAGTGTGATGCCTATTTTATTGCTACGTTTAACCCTAGGTTGAGGTCAGGAAACAGAGAACTGCTTTTCCTCCAAATTTCGTGCACTCACTGGATGGTTCGCATATGATGATGACTGCTGTTGCTTGTAGGGATGCTGGACTACAATTTGCAGGTTTATTGCCCTTTCTTTCTAATAATAACTAATATATAGTTGAGCTTTTGACCGCTTATATGCACATTATGCATTCCTACATACAACATACAGAAGTTGAAATTGTGCTTCCAAAACTGAATTGTGAAACAGTTTAGTGAAACGGTTTCCTAAATTTGAGTCCTTCAAGTGAAGAAAGATTTCGTTTTCAGTAAACTTCAGTGGGGTGGGACTTTTGTTTCAGAATATCTTGATGTTGAGTTTGCTTTGTCGAGACAAATGTGTAAGCTCTAGCGCTGGTTGCTTTTTTCTGGCTTCATTAGAGCTATCGCTCAAGTTTCTGAATTTGATTGGTCGGTTTGTCATATATAAACTCACAAACTATTAGGACTTTTAAAACTTGGGTTAGAGTTCATTTACTTGCTATTCCTTCAAGCATTCTTCTTGTTTGATACAATATTTTTAAATTGAGAATATTTATCAAATTCCCAATCTGTTGTAGGGGTACATGATTCCTTCTGGACTCATGCATGTGATGTCGACCAGATGAACAGGATACTCCGCGAAAAGTTTGTGGAGCTGTACAGTATGCCTATTCTTGAAGATGTAAGTATTTTGAATTGAAGTTTCCTTTCTAGCTGAACCGTCTTTCAAGAGCTCCCCGATATTACTTACGCTTCTATTTCTCAAACTGCTCTTCTGTTATAAATGATGTCTTGTTTGCAGTTGCTCGAAAGCTTCCAGAAGTCATATCCAGCATTAACATTTCCTCCTCTACCAAAAAGAGGTGATTTCAATTTAAGGGAAGTTCTCGAGTCGCCCTACTTCTTTAACTGAGGAACTGATGACGCTGAAACCCTTTGGACGAAATGATATGTTTTTTATCTGAACAAACATGAAGCTTTTATGCGAGGATGATTGCTCGGACTTGTATTCCGATGAAACATGAGAGCTTTATTTCGTTCTTGCACTGTCGCTTCCCAAGTAGTCCATGTTCGTTACAGTTTACTACGTAAGTTCTATAGGACAAAACGTCAGAAGCCTAGGAAATTTGCAGTAACATTGTTGCCTACAGCATCGGACTACACAAGTTCAAACTTCAAACGATATGAAAATCCTGAATGCGTTACATGCAATACTCGGAATGTAGAAGGACAAGTACTGAAAGATGTGGCATACATCTCTGCTTTATAGCTGAAAAATCGCAGCTATGTACATTGGTTCAGTTTCTTTTAGATGTTAGTACAGATATCTTGGTGAATATGATTGCTGACGATTCATATAGCCGACCCCAACTTTGTTGAAACTGAGATGTAGTTATTGTATATATATCTTGGAGGGGATTGTAACTTTTTTGTAGTTTAGGGTGAACCTATTTAATGGTGCTCTTGATATGTATAGGCATAGAAATTAGGGAAATGTTGTTGTATCTATTACAGGAAAAAGATACTTTTGTGCTTTTCGAATTGAATTGCAGGACTAATTAAGATTGATATATGTATTACTAACATGTTTCTTTTACTGATTTTCTGGAACTTAAAAGGACTTAAACTGCTATGTGATTTTCTGATATTTTTTGTTTCTTGGAGGTTACGGGTTCAAGCCGTGGAAATAGCCTCTTGCAAAAATGCAGGGTAAGGCTGTATACAATAAACCCTTGTGGTCCGGCCCTTCTCTGGAACCTGCGCATAGCGGGAGCTTAGTGCACCGGGCTGCCCTTTTTTGACGGTTGAGAACCCTTAATATTATTTGGAGGAAATCGTTCAACATAATTTACAATTTGAATAGAAAAAAAAATGACTTTGCAAAGATATCTGGTCTTTTATTTTATGAGAAAATGATCTTACAAAGATTTGTTGTGTTTTTTTTTAATGTGTAAAAATAAATATCTCACTTGTAAATATGATTTTCTGTACAACCTATATACTGTTTTTATTAATATACATAAATGTTACCATTTCAAAAATAAATGAAATAAAGATCTCTTGGGACCATTTCCTTAATTTCGACCACCTTGAATATTTGCTATTATCATGTTCACTCTATCATACAGTAAACTAATAAAGATGTAAGAAACTCCTCTTTAAAAGATAAATAAAGATGTAAGTTTTAAAAATAACTTCTAACAATTCAACTCCACTCCCACTAAAATAAATTTTGCCAACCAGAAAAATTCACAAAAAAAGAAAAAGAAAAAAAGAAAAAAAAAAAAAAAAAAAAAAAAAAAAATTGCCAACCCAGAGGATAAAAAAGAAGGAAGAAAAGAAACGAAGATGCTTTATGGAATCAAATAAGGAATCTAGAATATGAATGCAAGAGGAAACTTTTATTTCCATATATTAGTAATTTGCATCATTTATAGGCATTACAACTATTTAGAGAGTATATAACAAAAATCATGTTATTAAAGTGGGGAAAAGAGAACAAAAGTAGTACTAATAATTTAGAGGGTAAAATGGACATTTAAGAAGGTCAATTGAGATATAAGGGAGAAAGTGCCTATTGTTCAAATTTGTAGGGGGAATTTGACTTTTAAAATAAAGTTAGGGGGTGTAAAATATTTCATTAATCAAATTCATAACAAAATGCCATTTGTATAGATATCTCGAGGCAGAGGCGGATCCAGGATTTGAGTGCGAAGATGATACCACTAACCTTAAATATGCCAATAATTAATGATAAAATTTTGTGTGCAGTTCTTTAAGAAATTAATGAGTATGACAAGTCATCCGCAATATATAAACAACCATAAATGTTTAAAGAAAGAAAAAGCACTAAGCAAAGAGTGAAAGATTACTTTGCAAAATAGGTGATAAGAAGCAATGTTGATAGAAGCGGTGTCGTCCGATACTGCTTCGTTAATTTTTCTCTCTATATATATAAGTAAGTAATATGCAAAAATAAACATTATTATCAGTATTTTGTTGTAAAACATTTTGACAAAACTGGTTTACTAGGTCTGTAATGAAGCCTTCAAGGTGTTTAAACTAGCAGCTCAACCACTTGTCGTCCAGCTTTTGTTTTTCAGGGGACCCAAGTAAACTATTTAAGGGGTCCTATCTGGATATACAGTACACATAAAATTTATATATACATGGTTTTTGTCAAGCATAACGGGTTCCGGTGACCCTGCATCCTCCACTGTAGGTCTGTCTCTGTCTCAGGGAATATGATAAGTGAGGATTTATATAGCCGACCCTAACTTATTTGAAACTGAGGTGTAGTTATTGTACATATATCTTGGATGGAATTGTAACTTTTTTGTAGTTTAGGGTGGAAATGATACTCTTGATATGTATAGGCATAGAAAACTAGGGAACTGTTGTATCTAATACAAGAAAAAAGATAATTTTGTGTTTTTCAAATTGATCATTGTATTTACGAGTTATATATATTTATATATATTTACGAAAATGTTTCCTCGGCAGAATTTCTGGAACTCAATGAGAAAAACCTGATATATATATATATATATATATATATATATATATATATATATATATATATATATATATATACGAAAATGTTTCCTCGGCAGAATTTCTGGAACTCAATGAGAAAAACCTGATATATATATATATATATATATATATATATATATATATATATATATATATATATATATATATATATATTTACGAAAATGTTTCCTCGGCAGAATTTCTGGAACTCAATGAGAAAAACCTGATGTATGCAATTTTGTGATATTCTTTTTCTATTGTGTGACAATTCGAGAACCCAATAATTTGCTATTAAAGACATTGTTTAGTATTAAAACGAAATAAGATTTGTCGTGTTCAAGACTGAGGCAAAAATGATGGATTTATAATCATAAAAAAGTACATAATCTTGATCACATCAAAGGATATTAAATATGTTACTTAAAAGATGTAATTAACTTTCGTCCTTCGTATAAAGATAAACCTCGTCAAAGATATATATATATATATATATATATATATATATATATATATATATATATATATATATATAAATTAGTAGAGACAAGGGACATGCATTCGATTTATCGATTCGATTTTGACCCTTATCGATAATTACTTATCGATTATCGATTTGTACATATGCTTATCGTTATCATTTCAATAAGGTTTCGATTTTTTCGATTTCGATTTGTCGATTTTGGGGGCTTATCGATTACACCAATAAGAAAATTTGCGGGATTCCACGAAAAGTATATTGCTATAAACGCGCCTAACTAATATGGACAAAAAGAAGCTAAAATAAGACGAACACCGTTTATAACATAAAAATTGTGTCAACAAGCACATGCAACAAAACTAAAGTAAGGGATCAAATGTATGCCACCAACACTCCAATGGTATTAAAAAAAACAAAAAAAAAATACATCATCACGGTTAATTCTGTTTTCCATTAATCTGAACTTCATTCCCTTGATCTTTAAATATGATCATTCCTTAAATGTGGTAGAGGAAATAATAGGGTTAGGGACTTAGGGTAAAGGAAAGGGTATTATAGAATAAGGGTAATTTTTTTTTTTTTTGTCTTTTTAGTATATCTTATCGGTGACGCATTCTATATAGATTAGGGAAAATTATATTGTATAGCCGCTTTCAAAATAATAGCGGAATATATATACATCTTGTATGTTATATTAAAAAATTATAGTATAAATTTTATACACCTTTTCTGCTATCAAATGTCTGGCGTAGGCTAAAAGTGATAATACCCCTATAGATTAGCTATAAGATATTTGTGATAAATTAATTAATCTACACAAATAGGTAATTACTTATTTTACAAGTGTCTACACTAGGGAGGGGTGTGCATTCGATTTATCGATTCGATTTTGACTCTTATCGATAATTACTTATCGATTATCGATTTGTACATATGCTTATCGTTATCGTGTCAATAAGGTTTCGATTTTTTCGATTTCAATTTCGATAACAAATAATCGATTCGATTTATTGATAAACCGATTCGAATGCATACCCCTAATAGAGACGCTATATGTAGTTGTCTTTCTACAGGGCAATCGATCTATATTTTTCCTTATTGAGAAGAGAGTCTAATTTTGAATGGTGACGTACTTTAACTTTGAGAAATAATACATTTAAAGGATCCACAAGAAGTGAATGTCCCATTATTATGGAACTCAACTTAATTATTTTAATTTTCCTTTTCGCATGAATTATCCATTTTCTTTTAATGGTTTTTAGCTTGTTAAAAAGCGAAATTGGGTACTTCTCTCTGTTTTCATTTATATAAAACTCTTTAATTTCGGAATTTAAAAAAAAAATGTTTTGACACAATGATGGGGAAATGATAAGCTTAACTTATGATTGACAAAATTTTATTTGGTTTAAGAATTCTGTTTATACTAAACTTCATTAATGATTCACATAAATCAGAAAATTTAGATTTGTGATAAAATTAAAAGGTTCCATATCCTTATGGATGTCTTGCGGAAGCATAATTTAAACTTTATCGGTTGAAAATTTTAGGACAGTGATATCAAATAATATATTTGTTCCTAATTTTTTTAAACAAAGTGATTATTACATTGTCTATTTTATAATTAAAATATTTAGTTAAAAACACGTGTATATATTAGTTGAAGTATATTATTGATTTAACTTAGCAAGGGGTTAAATCTAGCAAAAATCCTAACCAAACATTTTATTGAATTTATTTATTTTGTTTTCACATTAAGAGTTTGAAGATATAAATAAATCTTAAAGTTACATGTATTTCCAGAACTCTGTTAATACACAAACTTCACTTAAGAAGTTATGATTAACATAAATCAAAAAATCAATTATCCGATTAAGTTAATAATTCTCCTAATACTTAAAAATCTCTTAATTTACAACCCTATATAAACCCCACCATAGCTACTTTCACAATTCATCTTAGAATACAAACCCTAAATTTCTTTGTTATTATTAAAAACATGGCTAAGAAAAGTTTTCTCACTTTTCTCATTTGCATTTTCCTACTTCTCAACCTATGTATTGCTATCGAGAAGGTAGAAACTATGCAAAAATCTGATTCATCGTCATCACAAGATACAGAATTGGATTGGTTCCATCCATGGTTCCATCCACATTTTCCATGGTTTCATCATCCACATCCATGGCCATTCGTTCATCCGCCAATGCCAGCTGGCGGTTTTCATCATGCATGGCCATTTCCACATCCACCTATGCCTGCTGGTGGTCATAAATTTCCTCATCCATGGTTTCATCGTCATCCATGGCCATTCATGCATGCACCTGTTCCATCTCCACCTAAGGGAGATAAGAATTAATTGAAGATATGAAGAAAAATGTTAGATCAATATCTTATTGATCATATATTTTTCTTTAGGTTATTATGTTTAGGGTTTTGTCTTAGGTTTATTTGATAAAAATAAATAATTGTTCTAGAGTAGTTATTTTAGTTTTAAAGAATTTTCAAGTAGTTTTCGTTTGTAGGAATGTTTGCTTCGGCTTATTATGAAATAAAATTCTTTTTATTTATATTTCTATTTTTTGAACGTATTAAATCTTTTTTTTTCTTTCTCTAGAGTAACTTTTATGTTGATTGTTCTCTATTTTTATTATTTGCATGCCTTTCTGTATAAGGGAACTTTGTCATTCAAATTTCATAGTCAATATTTTTATCTAACATTCCAAGGGAAATAAATTTTTTTAATGTTAAATCCAAATAAGTAGGAAAAAATTGAAGACAAATAATACATCTAAGGATCCAAAAAGGAGGGAAATATCCCATGTTATAGAATTAGTTGTCATTAATTCCTGCAAAAGTTAAAGAGAGAAATATATTTTCTTGTGGCTCAACTTCATTATTCCATTTTTCCGTTTAAACAAGAAAATAATTTCTTTAGGCTGTTTAAATAAGTCTTGGAGTGAATAATTTGATTAGCATAAATGAAACCGAAAAACTCAGCTTTTCGGAGCGGACCAATTTCCGTGCCCCCCCCTCCCCTCCCCTTACTCTCTCTCTATAAAAAAACCGATTTAAGCCTTAGCAATCTCAGTTTGCTGCTGTCAATCCTTAGCAAACTTGTAAGAAATCTCTTTATCCCAACGATGAGTGGGATTTTACAAAAGTCATTCGAGAGAAATTCTTTTGTAGACGGCAAAAAGATCGGGAGTCCCACAGTCCCTTAGTCCCATACCGGCTGTCGGTCTATCTCATATTCGCAGAAGAAGGAACTTGCTTAATGCCGGAAGTGTAATTAAGTAGGTGGCTGGTCGTAGAAAGCCACCCCAACCCTACCGTCAAAGCTTGACTTTACTAAACAAGCAAGAAAGACTCTTTCTATCTTATTAGTCAAGCGCTAACGAGTGTGGACAAGGAATTAAAATATCCCTGCCGATGTATTTTGACATCCCACAGCTTCGGCAGGATCGCTTAGCCCCGTTCATCTTCGGCGCAATTAGAAAGAAAAATTCACTATGAGATAGATTTTCACGCTTTTCTATAGTTTATTACTAGTAGTATTAGTGTTAGTTTTATATTTTTTTTACTCTTACATTTTTATTACTAACGGTTGTTTCTTCCGCTTTGGTTTCTTATTATCTTGTTGTTATTACTGCTTGTTGCTACTATTTTTTTTTAACATGTCCTTGAGCCGAGGGTCTGTCGGAAACAACTCCTCTACTTTCTCAAGGGTAAAATCCGCATACACGCTACTCGTATGTTATTGTTGTATATTTTTTTTTTTCCTTCTCTATTTTCCATTTCCTCTTCCACCATGAGATGAAACAATTCCATGCAAGTAAAGCAATTTCTTTCTCTTCTATTAAATAGAGGATCAAGAAAGGAAAGAGAACAAAAACAGTGAGTTGTTGTGCAAAAGACTCCTAATAATATCACTACATTATAAGCCTTGATAAGTAATACAGACTCAAACTGCAAAAATTTCACATTAATAAGTTGTTTGATGGACAATTTCCAGATAGCATATATCACAAAACAATTCCCTTGTTCGATAAACAAATCGAT
The DNA here is from genome assembly GCF_000393655.2 of Nicotiana sylvestris. NCBI lineage: Eukaryota > Viridiplantae > Streptophyta > Magnoliopsida > Solanales > Solanaceae > Nicotiana > Nicotiana sylvestris. The sequence continues at coordinate 5,152,035 of NC_091067.1, read as the reverse complement.
ACAAACTTTCTTTTATTGGAGGGAGAAATAAAATAACTCGTAAACATTATTTGGAATGAGAATCTCATCCGGAGGACGCCTTAGATACAATACTCGAATACTGATACAACAAATAAATTAACACGAACACGAACACGAACACGACCAAACTCCTTGTGTTCCAATGAAATAACAAGATATGTCTAGTTTTCATCGTCTGAACAATGAAACCCTTCGACGAGAATTAAACCTGCAAAAAGCTAGCATACTTGGCACCTAGGAAAAGCCTTTGGATACAGAGTAAGGCATTTTTTGTGACCTCTGCATTCTCGTGGTTCAACAGTTTCATTACGCGCTCCTTAGCTTTGAGGTCATTCACTATGATTCGCCCAGCAGAATGGCACTGAATGAACTGTGATAGATCATAGCAAGCAACAGCAAGTGTCCTTGGATCACTTGATGTGTCCAAAATTGTAATGAGCACCCTCAGGATCTGCAAACACGACACAAAAGATATCAGTCTCAATATTTTTTTATGATGAATCGAGAAATCCCCGAGACCCAGTCAGGTGTTTGATTCGAAACTCGGTGGATAATGGACTCACTCTTCTACCCTTCCGTAAATACCAGGCTTTTGTCTATGACAAAATTTGAACTTGTGACGTGCATCTAACCCACACATCACGCGCTGCACTCTTATTACTAGATCAAAGCCCTCAAGGACGATATAGATCTTAGGGGTCATTTGGTTACCAGGACAAGGATACTAATCTCGGTATAAAATTTGATATTACAGCTATCCCATGTTTGGTTGAGAGTATTAGCTAATACATTTTATACCAAAATGGTAGAGTATTAGCTTATCCCACATAGGAGGTGGGATAGATAATCCCCTGGGATATCACAGAACTGAACCAAACGACTTGTATAGTATTAGAAACGACTTTGTTGTACAGATTCGAAGATTCACTCTCTAAAGTAAAATAACATTATGTTACGATAATGACCACTTCTACAACCACCCGCTTACCTCTTCTGATGGAAGTTATTCTTATACATGAATATTTAAAACTAGCTTTTTGATTTGAGTAGCACATAAATTTGGTAAAGGAAAGTAAAAGATCGTACACCAACAGAATCCAGCAGAAATGTCTGGTTCTTCAGATGAAAAGCATTTGTTAATGCTGCACCAAGATAGGGTTGTATTTTACGCTGATATGCAACATGAACTTCACAGCTTTTTAAAGACACGTAAGCTTGGGAATTTCTGCAATTCACAAAGTATTACCTGGAAATCATTCTCCTCAAAACTATTTATGTTTTCGCGCCAGAATATAGGATCTTTGTGCATCGGAGACCAATCAAGATGGCCTAGAAGGACTTCTTGCTTGTACTTATCAAACGAACTCAGCTTTTTGATGTTATCCTTCAATCCTTCTTCTAGTTGATTCAGAGCATCCAAAAGATCCTACAGATATGGTAATTAACTTTATGAGTCTGAAGTCAAAGAATATTTCATTCTTCAATGACACAGTAACATGTTAAACTGTCAAAATATAGCAAATCACTGAGATGAATGGAGCAAGTAGCTATAAATATAGCGAATCTCTTCATGTAATGATGATTGAAGACAGCAATAAATTTGCAGATAAATGAAACAGAAATATGATATTTAGCGACTGTTTCTCTATGTACCAAAGTGTGAGGCATTCATTTGTCTTAATTCATTTTTTGATGGAACTGCTTTATGTTTGCAAATGATGTAGAGATAAATTAAGATATACTATCAGATTATAAACCATTAAAAAACACGGTTCATCACCTCATCACTCCAAGCCTGCGCTTTCAAGCTCTGAACAATCTGCAGCACTCCCAAGTCTACCATCAGAATACTAAATGATCCTTTGGAAAGCAAATTCCGAAGAGTCAAGATGACGACCCGTACGACCTATAGTTATAGAAACACCGCAGGCCATGAACGGAGATGAGACAAGGAAAACCAATGTAGAAAGCAAAACATCAAATTTAAGAAATAAAAATAGGGAGTAGAAACTGTTATTATGGATAAAGCAACAAAAGTAGCTCACCTTCTCCTTTGTTGAACCTTTAACAACTTCTATCAATCGAGGGAGCGCCCTTGAAGTAGCTAAGTACTCTATTGCAGGTTCATAGTAAGACAATAGCCAGACACATAGACATGTCTCGTAGAGAAGCTGTTTTAAGGAAGAAAATAAAATCAGGAAGAAAAAAAGAAGACAATTATTCTTTTATGTCTAGCTTCCGGAGTTGCATGATACATTGAATGAGATACAGAACCGTCTCAAGCACTGCTACTTACTAGTACGACATGAATAGAATTTATGAAGTTAATGCAATATGTGGCATTAAAGAACCTGGATAGACTGCTGCGTTGATGCTGGTGTAATTAAAGGAACAAGCAACTTCACTCCATCGGCTCGAACAAATGAAGATCGAATCACTGGCTCCTTCAACAGAGTTGCTAGGCAGTTGATTGTCGCGGGAATGCCACGGGTAGGATGGGTAGGCTTTTTCAGCTGCATAGATACATCAAAATCATGATTGACACAGTGCTAAGTATCGGCTGTGTGATAATAAGAACAAGTGGGATCTACCACCATACCACCACCACCACCACCACCACCCCCCCCCCCCGGCCCCCAAAAAAGAAACTAAAACTCCAAAAAGCTTCTTTCCCCTTTCATCAAAATTCTTTTTTTGATAACCATAATGTTTGGACCAGCTTGTGTGCACCTCGACTAATTCCATGGGATACCTGCTACTTTCCACCCGCAATAGGTACTAGGTAACTTTGTCCATCAAGGCTTAAACATATGGGAAGAAATCACCTAGAATTTTTTGTCTCGGCTAGGATTTGAACCTGATCAATTATTTACATTGAAAGTGAAGAAATAGGCCATAAACCTTGTTATGACTTGTGACGTCCAGAAACGAGCTTGATTTCCTACTCAATGGCTTTATTTCAATGCTTCATCACATTAAACTACTAATCCGCACACCTCATCGTCCTAGGCTTCTAGCACCTTTCATCCATCGACCACTTATTTTCTCTTACGACATTTATTGGGAACACTATCCCTCTGTCAAGTACTTCCAAACAATTAAAGACATTTATACTGAATCCTTCTTGAAATGTTTGCAAACCAAGTAATTGTAGGCTATGTTGCACACACTCTCCAAAATGCTGCCGCACTCATATCGGATCCTCCAAAAATGCATTACTTTTGAAGGATCCGACGTGCACCCAGTGTTATCAAAGGCGAAAAGCGCAAAAAAGTTCTAAGGTCCGTTGGGGCTTTAAGCGCAAAGCGCAAGTAAAGCGTGGGCTTTAATGAAAAAAGGCGCAACTGGAGAAAAAGTAAAAATATGTATATGTAGTCCAAGACTAATAATTATAAGCATGAATAACAAATATATGGACAAAGAAATTGAAAAAAAAAATTACGATAAAGCAAAATATCAATTGTTTAATGTCGCCTTTTCAAAATTTTATCCATTGGCAAAGACAAGTATGCCTTAGAGCCTTGATGCGACACTAAAGCGCCCACAAAGCGAGGCGAAGCACTCAACGTGTTTTGAGCCTCGCTTCAGGGCTTGAGCGCGCCTTTGACAACACTGCGTGCACCCAACAGCACTTTTGAAGTGTGCGAGCAATATAGATTGCAGGTTTGGCGGGATGGAGCGCTTTTGAAGTGTGCGAGCAATATAGATTGCAGGTTTGGCGGGATGGAGGAAGAAGAAAAAGTGGAAAATCTAGGAATACACACAAACCTGTGCACAAAGCCAATCAACCAGGCCGGTCAGAACATCTTCGATGGTAGTGAGTTTCTTCTTTGAACCTGACGCGTCTCCATTAGCATCAACACCATTCTGAACTTTTGGCCTGGCACTGGAGTTGTAATTAATAGGAACACAAAGTTATCAGTTCATATATCATTCAAATCTCCTGAGTCATTTGAAATCATTCACATGAGAGGGATTCATAATCTTATTACCTCACTATCAAAGACAGAATCTTACAGCTCTTCTCTTGTATGAACCAATTACCTTTCCAGAGCAATCTGGAAAATGAAACTCATCTTTAGCAAGAGAAAAGGAATATTATGGAAAGAACGAATACATAATCTTGGTTGATTTATAAAGATTAACAGTTGGTAAAAGACAGAAAAAGGGGAGAACAGATAATTCTGAGATACAATAAAGTAGCAACTTTTTTCAACAACTTTTATATGTGTGTGTGTGTGTGTGTGTTTGTGTTTCTATTTATCATTTCAACATCACCTGATTTACAATCTCTGCTTAGTATGACTAATAAACTCAATGCTTTCTTCAGCAGTGGAAGGGAAAGTAATAGCTGCGTGCCTGTAGTATCAATGGAGTCGAGGTAAAGGTGTCTTGACTTTGTTTTATACACCAACATTTCCATTAGGAAAAGAAATCTTAATAACAATTTCATTCAAAAAGGAAAAGCTTGTGTGCTATCGTATTTAAGTTATCTTCTAATAGTTTACCAAATCTAAAGGGAAAGTAGGGAACTTAAAAGATATTAAAGATCGAGTAGAACGGGAAAAATAAAAGAGAAAGTGGGTCGAGTGAATTAAGATATGAATGAACACAGGTTTAAGAATTTTTCCATGGGACTCTAAATATTGCAATTTTGTGCACTTGCATATATACTACAGAACCATAAAATTAAAATACTGCTAGCTGACAACAGATGTGATATTCTATAATTATAGCATGACTTGATACATATATAACGTAATATACATGTAAAGAAAGAGGGAGGTAGATTTGTTAACATCTGCTGATATTTGTAGACATAGATGAAGACAGGTAAGGGGGTGCATGCAAACTGCATATCATGAGAAAGAAAAACAATTTCTACATCGCCACTGTAAATAAAGGACAGCAGATTGCATTCAAAGGATTGCAAACCAAAATTTAATAAAAAAGGTTATGAAGAGTATTGCCTGAGGAAAGGCTCATAGGTATCTTCATCTTCAAGACTGTTATCATGGAATAGTCTTGCTCTTTTCGGGTTAGCTGCCAAGAAATAAGCGTTACATCAGTCGACTTATCAAAGGACCTTTTAAAAGTTACATTTTCTCAATTTACCTGTAAGCATTTCATCAATCAAAGCCAAAACATACTCCACGGTTTCTTCCTTGAAGACGTCATGTAATATGGTAACAAAGACGCGGACATAACCTCGACCGTCCTGTAATAATTGTGTCCATTTTATAAGAGTATCAAAACTGAGCTCATGATTAGACAATCAAAGGCTTGAGAGGTTGACCAAGGACCCAAAAATGAAATCTATAAATAGGAATGCTTAGAAATCAGCAGTTGCAAGAACTCCATTTCCCACATAGACCATATGAAAAACTTGGAAAAAGCTCGATAATGTTTAAAACTTCATTTATCCTAAAATTCGATGATGCCGATTATGAATGACTATTTCAAAGTAACAAATGAACTCCGGAAAAATGAAGGTAATAGACTATTTAGTCATTGGCATGCCAAAAAGTAAAACTTACACTACCACATCTAGACATTTTCCTAATATAATTTAGAAGAAATCTACCTAAAACTCCAAGATTAATTAGGCGGAAACAAGTAGCGTAAGTACAAGATGCAAGAATTAGACTCTGTTGTCAACCAAAATGTAACTAATAGCTAAAGACAACTCGATTTAGAAATATTACATCATCCAACAACTGGGCTTTGTAACTTTCTGCCTTTTTGTCATAGCGTCTCAACAGCTGAAAATCTGTTCCTGTGATCAGCTTTGTGGCCATGTATGTCTCCCATGGGATATCCCTGCTCAAAACCTTAGGAAATAGAAAGACATAAAAATGTTATTAAACAATCAGTAGTGCCAAAAAAGACCCGGTTGATCACTTATTTTTTCAGGTTTTTTTCTTCCCCCCACCCCCCTTTCCTCACAACCAAAAGAAATAAAGCCACAGTCCACAAAGAAACTCCTGACGGTAATGAATTCTTTCTCCTTTAAACACATGCCTTCAACTACCAAAAATCAAAATACACACCTTAGCCAATCCAACAACAACAACATCAACATCATACTATATTATAAATATGAAGACCAAACTAAAAACTTAAAAGACTGAAATAACCCTATAAAACTGAATGACTATAATAACCTTCAACATGATATTATTTCAAATACAATTTTGTACAAAAATGTAAATATACATTCTAATAAAATTAATTAAAAAGAAAATATTTAATTGAAATAAAGACAAACATGGAATTGTCAGCCCTTTAACTTTCAATATTAATAAGTAACCTCCTATTCAATATTAAATATAGTTACATGAATATTGTTAATTGAAAATCCTGCGTCTAGAATTTTTTGGGAATTCTAAGCATCGCCAACCTTTGAATTGTTTCTAATTCAATATATTTAGAACACAACCCAATGAATAAGGTGTCAATGGTAATTTTTTTATTCTCTCAAATAAATTGCTAAATGATTCATCCATTGTAGAAACCGAAAAGTCATATTTGTCATCTCATTGTTGTGATGTTGTTTCTTCTTTACTAATGACGTTATAACACTATTCATCCTTATATAGTTAGGCAATGTCAAAGCATTGCAAACTTTCAAGCATTTAATTTGTTTATATCATATTGTTTGATATTTAAAAGAAGAAGCAAAGTTTGGGGTCTACGGCAAGGCAGGGTTTCTCTGCTAAAGTAAGTAACTGGTTCATGTAACGTTTTCATCTTCTTTTTCCTTTTTTCTTTGTTTGGTGTATAATTTATGGACTGTATATGTAAAAGTTTCCGAGTCTATGTTAATTTGGATCACTCATAAATATAGTAGCAATTATGGTAGTATAATTATTCATTGAGTGTTACCTGGATAAATTATAATTTTAGTTTTTTTTTTTAATTTGGTTCTCAATTTCTATGTATGTATTCATACTGACAATTCGGAATGAAAGATTAGCTGATGATGTTTCACGTATGGCTATGTGAGCAAGATTTCGCTCTCGATTATTAATCAAAATTGGATTTTTAATAGAAGTTAGATTCTAGAGAAATATCTTGTTTTTAAGGGGCTAAACATTTGAATTAAGTAGGAGCTTCTCTAACAAAACCAACAAAGAAAGAACAAAAAGGAGTTTTAAACAAAATACATCCTTTCCTGTCAGAAAATGAACGATATGTGTCCAATTTCTTTCTTAAATAATTTTCAATGCATTTTTTGGCATTTGATAAAATTCATGGTTAGATAATTTCTAAAATATATTTTATCACTTCAATAACTATATATTATAGTATAAAAGGGATATTTTATGTTTTCTACAAAAGTTATGATAATGATAAAGCAAACCGAATGATAGGAACATATACCAACATTAAATGTTTGTATATCATCAAATAAAACTAATGTAATTATACATAAATTAATCAGTGTTCTAGTGGTAACTTCTCGTAAAGTTTAATTTATAATTCTGTTTCCAACAAAAGCTACTATTTATAATATACTTGTGATCACAATTATTTCGATACATATTTTGTGAAAATTGATACACATGTCTGGAGACTAGTAAAAGAAAAATTGGCAGCCAAATGTACATTCGTATATAATTTAATGCATGGAATTCTTTCCAATTAGCTTTTATTGATGTTGACAACTATTCTAAACTTTCTTGATAAGTAAATGGAAACAAGATAAAGCAACTAACTGCTAAGACTAAGAAACCTAAATCCTGTGATGATTGTTCAGTGTATGAATTTCTTTTTAATTGATAAGTGATGCATGTTCACTATGATGGCAGCAAAACTCATAATCCAAGCTAGTTATCGGTCCAAAACTGTTCATTATTTTTTATGTGCTTGTGTATAATGTAGCTTCTTTATTGTGCTTATGCATGAAATTATTACCTGCTCTGTAGTAAGCTCAGCATTCTCCATTGGCATTTTGACTATGCTCTTCAAATCTGAAATCCTTTAGCCTCTGACAGATTGAATTGTTTTACCTCTACCCTGTATAGATTCCAAAGAAATACCTCAAAACCTGATTATAGGTTCCACACGTTTAAAGGATGCAACTGGAAACAGGATACATTAATGTTTTCCTACGAAGAAAAATGAATATTGCTACAGATATGAAAAATGAAGCTGAAAAGATAACACCAAATTAAACTTTACTGTCAATAAATTAATGTCATCAATCTATCTTTTTTCAAGCCAATTGTGAGAAGGGAATTACTTGTAATTTGGACATTTGATCTAATACAATTCTAACCTATCAAAAGGCGGTTAACGGTACATGAAACAAAACATGACTCAAATTCACTATGATGTAACTGACTTCAATTGGTTCCACCTAGGGCTGAAATTGAAGATTCGGGTGACTGAAGCTGAAGCATCTACTTTCAAAATAACAGAAAGAAAATCAGTGATACCTATTACCATTTTCAAAAAAAACAAAGAAAGAAAAGCAATGATAGCACGTGGTAGATTCAAAGCAGAAAAGAGGATTCCTCACTTCTTGCTCTCATTCAAAACCAGACATGAGACTTTCATCTCACATGGCTTCTAAGTGATAAAAGAAAGAACCCATTACTTGGTGTTTTGATCACCTTTCTCGCGTATGTATTAGACCGAATCCGATTTTTGATAATGATTACTAATCCTTTAACTTTGAGGAATGAATGACTGATTTTATTTTGATAGTTTAGACCCATCGCTCTCTATTGAGTCCATAAAGTCCACATTACCAAAGTAATGACCAAATCTACCTCATTAGACTTGAAACTGGCTTGCACCAGCTTCATTACAGTTTTTAGGCAGTACTTTAAGTAGCAACTGCCAAAGTAAATCAACCAAATACTTGAGGATCAATTCGAGCAGAAGTGTCTCCCTATTCCCTAATGTGGTAAAAGATATAATAATAGAACGGTTATCTCATCTACAAAGTTAAAAAATAGAATACAATGGAAGAAAAGATCCATCAACAAGATACCAACTATTCACTCCGTTTCAACTTAAGTGTCTTAATTTCCATTTCAGTCTATTCCAAAAAGAATGCAAGGGCAATGATAGCCCGGTGCACTAAGCTCCCGCAATGCGCGGGTTCAGGGAAAGGGCCGGGCTACAAGGGTCTACTGTATGCTGTCTTACCCTATATTTCTCCAAGGGATTGTTTCAACGGCTCGAACCCGTGCATCAACTTACCAGTTACGCCAAGACTCCCCTTCTATTTAAAAAAGAATGCATCTTTCTATATTTAGTAAGTCTCCAATTCCAATACCCTACATGGCTTGTTTAAGACCACAAGATTCAAAGGGCATATTGGTACATTACACAAATCTCTAGTTTTAGGCTACAAAATTCAAAAGTCTCTCATATTTTCTTAAATTTTGTGCCTAGTCAAACTAAGACACTTAAATTAAAACGGAGGGAGTAGTTATGATTAAGATAGACAATTCAGCAACTGAAAGGCTTGTCTTCATCTTCTGTTCTTTTGGAGTAAATGTGATGCTGTAAGCAATGTATAAGAAAAGTTAGACTAATTGAGTTCCATACATCGTTAAAGGGCTTCTCTAAATTTCTACTATTTCTTTCCTTCCTTCCTTCCTGATCCAATGGTCTATCGGAAACAACTTTTCTATCTTTCCATGAGGGGTAAGGTCTGCGTACCCACTACCCTCCCCGGAATCCACTTGTGAAACTTCACTGGGTTTGTTGTTGTTATCTCCTTGTAGAAAACACTACGTTGGTGCTTTTATAAATAAAATACATTAACTTCTCTCCCAACAAAAGAACCTAAAAGTGATAACGCACGGCATTCCAGATTGACAGTGCACAAATCAAAAAAGTTCAAGCAGAAAATTTCTGATTCAATCATGGAGATCGTCACAGAAGTTTGAGGAACGGCTAAATATGTAAGGTTAAAGCTTAGATAAACACCACAAGATTACACAGCGACCAAGAAGGTTGACCCGAAAATCTCATTGCTACAGGTTTCAACATTCATCTCACTACTTAGTGAATAAGTAAAAGTCAACATCACTGATCCAACAAACTCAGAAAAGCATAACAATCACTGATTCAATCACTTCAAATCATGACATTCTCCACTAACTAACTTTCAAGCAAATTAAGTTCACTACTTCAAGATTCAAACTTTATTCCCATAAACAATCACCAAATAAAGAATAAGCAAATACCCAATTCCCCCACCCAAAAATCTAAGATCCAAGACTATAATAGTCAATCAAACAAAACCCCCGGAAAATTCTGCCAATTGGGGTAAGCAATACATACATTAACAAACACCATTATCAAATCACGGCTAGATTTAAACTTTATTCCCATAAACATTGATTAAAACCCAGAATAAGCAATTCCTATGAAAATCCAAGATCCAAAACTAGAATTGTTAATTAAAACATAAACCCAGAAAATTTTTGTCCATTTGGAAGAGATTTACACTGAAATTAACAGAGAAGATAGATTGGAGATACTATTACCGTATCACGTGGAAGTGGACAGTGTAGGAGATGAATTTGATTAGAACAGGAAAAGGTGATGTCAGTATAAGGGTGTGCACGTAGGCTTCAAATCTTGAGTTTGGGGGGGGGGTGGGGGGGGGTGAGATCAAAATAGAGGAAAGAGGAGGACCATAGAAAAAGGGAATTATAAAAGGGAAGTAAGAGGCAATCAAGCAATTTCTAGTTTAATTTTCACGTGTAATGTAGTGACAGAGAGGAAAAGAAAAGAACATTGACAAAAATGGTCCATTATTTTTGGCATAATACATAATTGGACCCTCAAACTTGGCATCAGCTGGCATATATGCCCTTCAACTTTGGACGTACATAAATAGGCACCTTAACTTGTATAAAGTTACGTAAACACACATGCTAACGTGGCACATAAATTTTGGAGGTGCCTAGATGATCATTTTGTAAGTTGGAGTGCCCAACTGACAAAGTGAAGACAAGTTGAGCTGCTTACTTGTGCACACCTAAAATTAGAGGGCACATTTGTCAGCTAAGACTAAGTTTGAGGGCATGTTTATGTATTATGCCTTCTTTTAAAGTAGGTGTAAAATAGACCGCAAATTTTAAAAGTGAACATTTCTTGCCTCCTTTGAATAAATTTTTGATATTCTGGTTGAATGGGAGCCTTGGAGTAATGATAAAGTCGTTTTCATGTGACATATAGGTCACGAATTCGAATCGTAGAATCAGTCACTAATACTTGTATTAGAGTAAGCTACCTCCATCATACTCTTAGAGTGCGACCTTTCTCATACCCTACGGATCGTGGGATATTTTATGAATCGAGATACCATTTAGATTTATAGGAAGTAAAAAAGTGATTTAACTAGAAATACAAGAAAGATCTTGTCAAATTTTAGAAACTGCAACATGCTAGAAGTAGACCACAATAGATATTGCACTTTAAAAAATTATACCATACTTAAAAAAAAGACTAAAAATAGCATAAATAATAAAAACTACACTTCAAGTGTGAGTTCTCATTAAATTATTATTTTTTATTTAAATTTATTTGCACAAGCTTTCACTTATCGTGAGTGGTGGGAGTTTGACATTGAATCCTACCCAGTGTTTCCATTAAATTATTTTTATTTTTACGGTTCTCATTAAATTTAATAACCGGAGTTTGTAAAATATTTAACGAAAATCAAAAGTGCATTATATTTAACAAATTTAAAGGATTAAATTTATTCATGGATATATTTAAGAAAAATCAAAAGTGCTTTATATTTAGCAAATTTAAAGGATTAAATTTATTCATGAATATATTTAAGAATTATTTTAAACCTACAGCAAAAACATAAAGGACCATTTTTCTTATTCCCCTTATGGCAATTTCAAATACTTTGCCCCTATTTTCCGAATTCCTTTTGTTCCATTATTGGATTTGAAGTTATATTAAGTTTTTAGTCCCTGTTATAAGATGGAAATTTCAATTTTGATACCAATGACTGTGGCATGAACATGAGAATATGTGACATGGTTATCTCATGTGACAGCCTAATTAAACAACATTACTTAGGTTGCTTGTTGTTACGTGAGATTAATCGATCGATTAAAAAATAAAATTTTCAAATCAATTAAACTGAGTTCAAGTTTTCAATTAATTTGGATTATTGTTTCATCGATTTTTCGAGCTTTCACTATAACCTCAAGAAAAAACATCGACTGACATGGTAGTTCTTTTCCAAGTCATGTCTCAAAGATCTTGGTGAATGTACTTTCTTACTAATGAACGTAAATATACTCGCTATTTTCTCCTAGAGTTATATGTAAACTAGTTTTAGTGTATGCGCGTTGCGCGTGTTCCCTATCTTAGTAAGTAATTTTTGGTAAGAAAATTAAATATATATTTTTAAATTATAAAATAAAGTGTAAGCTTCCGTAGTTAATTAAATACTAATCCTATATAACTAACTCAATAAAGAAAAAAATTTGTTCATAGAAGTTCTCAATCATTATCAATATATTCACTTTAAATTATGTTTTATTTTTTTTAGTTTTATCAGTTCAATTTTACCAGTTATTATACTTCCTTTTTAGTTTCAGTAAAAACACATAGCCTTGAAGATTTAAAACTTTTTCTAAAAATATTATTCAAAAGCTATTCTTAAGTTATACAAACATGTTTAATTAGCACTTTTATTACGATTCTTTAAAAAAAAAATCATATAACAAAAATTTAAAAATTAAATCTTATGTCTCAATTTATCTCCTTTCAAAGGTTTCAATATTACCTAAGTAGTAAGGTTTTAGTTGCTGAGATGAAAAAAATATCATAATTTACATAACTTTGTCGAAACGTGCGTAGCAAAGAAAGCATTACTAAAACATAAAAATCTAATAGGATGCACAAATACTATAAAACATTATTGAAATTTAATGCGTGTGCATGTACATATTAATTTAAACATTTTATTTTTAATATATAATCTATTTTAAAGTTCTAAATATTTATACTTCCTATATAGTTTAAATAAAAAAAGATTCAATAAGTAAAAATTTAATTGATTTTAAAGTTTGAAATATTAGAAAAATATTTAAATTATATTAGTATTCAATGTGAAATTTATTTTTAAAGAATAAAAAGTCAATTATCATTTTCTGTAGAGGTTTCGTGCTTTTATAATATAGATTAGCTTTTACGGTTTAGTATGATTAAAATATGCATCAAATAATTATTTTGGTTGCTTAATTGAATATGGATTAATTATATTATATGACTAAAATAAGAATATTTAAAGTGCACATTTAATTGTTCCATGTTAAAACAATTTTAATGTGGATGCTATTGTATTAAAAACATTAACTTAATATGCGATTTCATGTCCTCATATTTCAATTAAATTAGAATTCAATTCAAAGCACCGTATAAATGTTCTCATCTATTTTCAATTAGTATAATATATATAAGGTAAAATATATATGTATTTTCTTCTTACCTAATTTAATAAAGAAAGATAAGTTTTAATTGATTTTAATATCCGAAATATTAGGAAAGCACTTGAGTTACAATTTTATCCATTATGAAAGGTATTTTAGAAGGGTAAAAAAGGCGAACGACATTTTGCTAAGGATTTTTGTATTTTTAATATAGTATAGATAATAAAATCAAATAAAATAATTAAAATTTACGCCTATCATAACGAGTAGTAGTTGCAGTGGTACTTCATTAACTTACTTTAAATAATGAATCTACTAACATCGTTTTCTTTATCTTTGGTAATAAAACTATAAATTAACCCCAAGTGATACTAATATTTTATATGATATTGTTTCTTTTACGTTTGTCTATACACTGAAAGAAAAAATGGATTTCTGTCACAATTTCTAAAAGCAGAATTAGCCTTGTTACAGAGGCCAAAAATTTAGAAGTTCAAAGGGTAACAATATGCATAAAGTAGTTGAGCTTTTAACACGTGCAATTTCTACTCCATTAAGGAGAGGAAAAGTGTAAAAATATTCATAAAGTAGTTTCAATATTAAGTACAAGTACGTCATTATTGTAAAAAGTTGAGCTTTTAACATGTCAAATTACAACTACATATAACCAGATGTCACATGTATAAAAGTTGAGATGTCACATGTATAAAAGCTGAGAAAATGTTGATATGCATGGAGAAATTAATCCTTCTTTTCAAAGAAAAAGGATAATTTTATCGTTCAGCTTCATAGGGGTGCACGATACATGATTTAAAACTATCAAGATGCTATATGCAAATGGGCTGGGTACCCTGATCTTTTCATTACCTTTACTTGCAATTCAAAGTGGCCTGAGATTCGTAGATTTATAAAGAGTAGGGGCTTAAATCCTGAGGATCGCCCAGACATTTTATCTAGGGTATTGAAAATCAAATTGGACCGTTTGATAAAGGATTTACGCGACAATCAGATTTTTGGAAAAGTAAAAGCAGGTATCTTGCCATAGTCAACTTCTAAAAAATAATAATTACTTTTTATGTTACATAGGATAATAGGTTTTAAAATAAATATTTCAATTATATTTATGAAGTGTAATAAATTCTTTTTGGTGCAGTGATTTATATAGTTGAGTTCCAAAAACGAGGGTTGTCACATGCTCACATCTTATTTTTTCTTCACGAGCATGATAAATATCCAACTGCTGCAGATATTGATCGAATCATTTCTGCCGAAATACCATATGAATTGGCCGATCCTGTTTATTATAAGGCCGTGCATAATTTTATGATGCATGGCCCGTGTGATTCTGCAAGAAAGTCTTCTCCTTGCATGCAGAACAGAAGATGTACCAAGCATTTTCCAAAAAGGTTTGTTGAGTCAACAACAATTGATGAGGAGGGTTATCCTGTTTATAGACGAAGTGATAATGATAGAACTATCAAAAAAGATGGTATTGACTTGGATATTAGGTATGTGGTGTCTCACAATCGGTTCTTATTATTTAAGTATGATGCTCATAATAATGTAGAATGGTGCAATCAGTCAAGATCCATTAAGTACTTATTTAAGTATATTAACAAAGGAAATGATCGTATTACCGCTGCTTTTTCTCAAAGTGTGCAAGAGGAAGATTCATCAAATATTGATGAAATAAATATGTATATGATTTATCACCATGTGAAGCTGCTTGGAGAATATTCAAATTTCCAATTCACCATAGAGAACCTCCTGTAGAAAAACTATCATTTTATCTTCCAAATGAACAAAATGTTATATTCTCTGATGATGATCCAATTGATGATGTTGCAAATAGACCAAGTGTAAAGGAATCAATGCTTTTAAGTTGGTTTGAGACAAATAAAGCATTGCCAGAAGCAAGAGAATTGACTTATGCAGAATTCCCTCTTAAGTTTGTTTGGAAGAAACAATTGAAAAGATGGGAGAAAAGAAGAACTTCTGTATTTTCCAATGGAAGAATTTTCTTTGTTCCGCTTGGAACTGGTGAATTATATTATCTCAGATTGTTGTTTAATGTTATTAAAGGTCCAAAATCCTATGACGATCTTAAAAAAATCAACAATCAAAACCATCTCACTTTTAGAGATGCATGTTATGCACTTGGGTTATTGGATGATTGTAAAGAGTATGTGGATGCCATAAAGGAAGCAAGTAACTAGGGAATGTCATCATATCTTAGGCAATTATTTGCTATGTTGTTGTTATCCAATTCAATGTCTCGGCCGAATATGTTTGGAAATCAACATGGCAATTATTATCAAAAGATATCCTCCATGAAGAAAGAGTGTTGTTGACTAATCCAGGTATAAATATAGATTTTCTATTTTCAAGTTAACAAATAATGTTTCAGCGTCTATATGAGGATATTAAGTAGTTATTTGTAGCATAAAAACTAAATATAATTATAGAGAGGATAAGAGGATAAAAAATTACATGCATATATATCCTTATAGTTATTTTAGTGTACATGTGAGTATATAACCAGTCTAGCTCCAAGCATATTTAAAGGGTTAACATATTGAGTCTTTAATAACTTCACGACTAAATTTTGCACAAAATTTAAAGCAAAATCTGCAAATTTTGAACGAAAATATAAACTCCTATATGAAACTCTTTGTATTTGATTTCTTTACTTAATTATTTATAATTGATATTCTTTAATTTATGACCTTTATGTTTAAGATAATATGGAGTTTCACGACATAGCATTCATAAGTTCTTTGTTGTGTAAATTATTATTACAAGCAACTAACCTAACTAAAAAGTTAAATTAAATATACCTTATTTGTGTAATCATGTAATATATTTTTTATATTATTGTTATTTAAATTCTATAAATTTTTTTGTTCTTTCAGAGGCAGAGCTAACAAATGATGAATTGAAAAATCGTTGTTTACAAAAGTTGGAAAAAGTTTTGAAAAGTTGTGGAAGAAGTTTTCATGATTTTCCAACAATGCCAATACCTCTTTACAATGAGGAAGAAGTTGACCATAGCAATAGGTTAATCTATGATGAATTGCGTTATAATCGTCGTTCTCTGTTAGAGGAACATCAACAATTATTAATGAATTCGACAGTTGAACAAAAGTCAGTTTATGACAAAATTATGAGGGCAGAGAATGACGCCAAAGGTCGATTCTTCTTTTTGTATGGTTATGGAGAAACTGGAAAGACTTTTATTTGGAATACTCTGTCTTCTGGCATACGATCTAGAGGAGACATCGTGTTAACTATTGCATCAAGTGGAATTGCATCTCTTTTGTTACCAGGTGGTAGAACAACTCATTCGAGATTTGCAATCCCTCTCAATCCAACTGAAGATTCAATATGCAATATAAAGCAAGGTAGTCCTCTAGCAAATTTGATTATAAAGACAAAGTTGATTATTTGGGATGAGGCACCGATGATGCATAAATATTGTTTTAAAGCTCTTGATCAAACTTTTAGAGATATTCTTAGATTTAAAAACGTATCCAGTATTGATAAACCTTTTGGAGGTAAAACAGTTGTTCTTGGTGGCGACTTCAGACAAATTTTGTTTGTCATTGCAAAAGGATCTAGGCAAGATATTGTTAAAGTTACTCTTAATTCTTCATATTTGTGGTCCCATTGTGAAGTCTTAAATCTAACAAAGAATATGAGGTTACAAAGAGATCAGTTAGATGCACATTTGGATGAGTTAAAAAAAAATTCTGAATGGATTTTAGCAATCGGTGATGGAAGGATCGGGAGTTCCATTGATGGCATTGAGAAAGTCCAAATCCCCGATGATCTTCTCATAAATAATTGTGATGATCCAATATCGGCAATTATTGAAAGTACATATCCAGATTTCTTTAACCATTTCAGTGACATTGATTGGGGAGAGGTGATCAGACAGGACATGGCGCGACTTAGGATTACTGAGGACATGACCCTTGACAGGGAATTATGGAGGTCGAGCATTAAGGTTGTAGGTTAGGGAAAAGTTGTGAATATTCTACAGCACAATATAGTGAAACTATCTAGTTAGGAGTTAGACTAAGAATGTCATTGGTCGTCTTTTGATGCAGGGCTTTACCTGATAGTTTTACTATACCAGCCATCTATTTCGTATTTTGTATTTCGTATTTTGTATTTCATATCCCTTATATTGCTGTTATTTATTATGCATTTTTATGGTACTAATATATCGGCTCCTATTACCTTTTTGAGATGAGGGTCTCCTGGAAACAGTCTCTCTACCCTTCGGGGTAGGGGTAAGGTCTGCGTACATATTACCCTCCCCAGACCCCACTTGTGGGATTATACTGGGTCGTTGTTGTTGTTGTTGTTGATTACCTCCAGCAAAGGGCAATTCTTGCTCCGATTCTTGATATGGTGGAGTCGATCAATGAATATATGGTATCACTCAATCATAGTCCTGAGAAGACATATTTGAGTTCTGATACAGTTTGTATGTCTGATCATTCTTTTTCAGATTTGGAGCACGTACATACACCCAAATTTCTAAACAGTATTAAATGTTCTGGAATTCCAAATCACTTTATTACTTTGAAGGTTAGTGTTCATGTGATGTTGCTGAGAAATATAGACCAGTCATCAAGATTGTGTAACGGCACGAGGTTGATCAGCACAAGACTTGGAAATCGGGTTATTGAAGTTAAGGTTTTAATGGGTAATATGGCTGGACAAAAAATGTTTATCCCCAGAATGACGTTGACGCCATCAGATGCAAGAATACCTTTTAAGTTCCAGTGAAGACAATTTTCAATTGTTGTATCTTTTGCCATGACAATTAATAAAAGTCAAGGTCAATCATTGTCTCATATGGGATTATTTTTGAAGAAGTCAGTATTTACTCATGGACAACTATATATTGCTCTTTCAAGTGTGGCGAGTAGAAAAGAATTGAAGATTTTAGTTTATGATGATGATGGCCAAATAATGAATGAAGCTAGAAATATGGTGTATAAAGAAGTTTTCCGTAATTTGGTTTGAGATGAATATAGACATGATGGAATTATCAGGTATTTACAATATATTTTTCTGATTTCTATAATTGCTTTAACTTTTGAGTAAATATTACTGTTGATTATATTTTCACTGTATAATAGTTGTAAATGAATTAATAATAATCATATAAAATATGAGAATTTCCTATAACAAGTGAACCCAGGTACTTATCCAAAAAAGTAGAAGAAAATAAACAAGTGCGACCTGATTTTAGCTTTGGAAGCAGTAAATGCATCTGTATGTCTAGGGTGATATAAAACATCACCATTTCAGGAGAAATAGCTTTGGATATCTCTGTTATTCTTTCTTATACTGAAAATTACAAGAAAAAAAAAAAGACGTTCTTCCAGTCTAAGTGATGGATTTCGTGGAAATAAATAAAAATTAGGGGATATTTTAGGATTTTTTATTCTTAATTTCATCTTGGTTACCCACATAAGTGATGTTGGTTGCAAGATTGTATTTTTTTCTCCTTTCTGCTGCGAATTTACTATTTTAATTTGTTGTAAAACTTTATCTTTCTGCTTATAATTTGCAATTTCAGTTTTCTGCAGGTAATGAGGTGGACTTGATGTTCAGGAAATAATAGAATTTTTTTTTGTATATTTGTTTAGGAAGAAGTTGCTCTGAAGGCCCAATCTTTAAGCAATTGATATGTTCAATACTCTCAAATTAGACATTCAACCTTTTTGTGGTTTCTTTTAGTTTGGTAGAACTGTGGTTCATAAGCCATAAGCCTCCCCATATTTTCTTTGCCGATTTTGTAGAAGTTGCGACACAATTGAGAAGTTCTCTTCATTTTTATCTAAAATGGTAATGAATGGCTCAAGAAGAATAGCTTATAATTGTATATGTATAAATTTAATTTTTTGGACCTATTCTTTAGAACATGTTATATTGATCTACCCGTTGATTAAAATAACCTCAATTTTTTTGTTTATTAAACAAAGAAAGATGAAGATAAATCATAAAGTCTTGATGATAGCCTATGCACCTACAATTGATGGGTATACTAGGAATGCTCTAGCAATTAAGGCCTTAGAGTTATTTTTGGAGATGAGTTGAAGAAGTAAAAGCACATGAGGTAGGACAATTATCCATAAAATATCTCTTATTTTTAATGCCAGTAGTATTTGATTTCCTATGTATAAGGTTCTAGAACTGATTCATAATTGTGTTATCTGTTCTGGTTTGGTGCTGCTTTTCTTTCATTGCACTCTATGATGTATGTCATTTAGCGTTTATTAAACTTACGTGATTCCAAGCTTACTCTTGCTGTTTATTTTAAATCGCATTCTTTTCTTGAAAAATATTATGTTATATATAGTCAAATGTCTTGAGTAAGAGAATCTAGTTTAGCTCAAGTAAGAGAAATAATAAAAAGATGGGTGAAAAAAGATTGCTATTTGTTTGAATAAAGCGGAAAAGTACAATTTATTGCATATGAGTGATCACATGATAAACTTTACATGATTATGAATGACCTTGTCAATCAACTACAACACAAATAAATAAAGTTCCAAATCTAAAGCAATTTAAAATAGAGTCTTGATTTTATGGATCATTTTAGAAATTTAAAGTAGATGGCTTTTTTTTTAGAGAGAGAGAGAGAGAGACACTGTAGTGATTGTTTTTTATTGTTCCAAATCTTGGCTTTGTGAGATTGTCGCGAAAAAAAGATAATCAACTATAAGGGCCAGGAAAAAGTTTTGCTCTGCTAAAATTAAGAAATCCTCAATAAAATTCAAACGAGCAAATAATTAAGAGCAATATTATCATACTAATATTTTTTTTATAATCTGCGCATCGCGCGGGTACGTATACTAGTTGTATCTAAAGAGAAAAGAAGTTTAAAAAATATTTCTGGCAATCGTATAAAACTAACAGGTATTGAGAAAAAAACTCAAATATATATAGCTTAATATTAAACTTCAAGAAATGATTACGAATAAATATGATGGGTCTAAACTTTAATCATATTATACCATTAAGTCTGAGGTATAATATCATGATATTGACTTTTGGCGTAGGCGAATTTGAACTCTAAACTTGCATTACGTACAAGTGCTAGGTTTATATAAGCGCAAAAATCTACTCGCACCTGATGTTTACATCAATCCAATAAATGCATGACATATGTTTGTATATATAGATCTCGCACGATACTCCCTTCCTTCCACAGGAGGCGACCCACATGAGTATACAATGACAATATCGGAGCATGAGTGCCCGGTCGTAAGACTACATGTTGAATGTTTGATGGCATCTTGCTCCGACAACATAAAACCAAGAGCATGTGAAAGCTAACGAAAAAGAAAATCTAATTAGTATAAGGAAAACT
The DNA here is from genome assembly GCF_000393655.2 of Nicotiana sylvestris. Lineage (NCBI taxonomy): Eukaryota > Viridiplantae > Streptophyta > Magnoliopsida > Solanales > Solanaceae > Nicotiana > Nicotiana sylvestris. Next base: position 5,131,194 of record NC_091067.1, on the reverse strand, counting down.
ATAACAGGAGGTTTCAGTTTCTATACAACAAATAATAATCACCAAAAGATGTAGCGGGATAGATGGATCATTCTGAAAAAACTCACAAAGATTCTGATCGATATTGAAGCAGAGCAAACACAGATAAGAGAAGAAGAAGACATGCAAAGTTTTGGGAAAATTTTCTATTCATTATCAATGGAACAATAGTACAAATGAGCTAACTACACCTATATATACACAATGCTAACTAGTGTCAACTGTCTAACTAACCTCCACTACCTCCACAACCAACATAATTAACTAATAACTAATTACACTTCACTAACTAATATAGCTAAGGCAAGTTAGGTCGTTAGTGCACAGTCAGGCAGTTAGCTAATTCCTTCATACCCCCTCAAGCTAAGAGCTATGAAGATGTTCTTCATGCCTAGCTTGGACAACAAATAATGATGTTGAGTGACACCCAAGCCCTTAGTAAGAATATCTGCTTGTTGCTCTGAAGAGGGGAGATGTAATAGATGAACGAGGCCAAGCTGCACCTTCTCGCGAATGAAACGACAGTCGATATCAATATGCTTTGTGCGCTCGTGAAATACTGGATTAGCAACAATTTGAATTACTGACTTACTGTCACATAGCAAAGAAACAGGTTGCTGAATATTCACCCCTAATTCCTCAATCAAACCAGTCACACACACTATTTCTGCAACTGTTGATGCCAGGCTTCGATACTCGGCTTCAGCTGAGCTTTTGGATATAGTAGTTTGTTTCTTCGACTTCCATGAGATTAAAGAGATCCCAAACTTAATCAAATACCCGGTAATGGATCTCCTAGTGTTTGGACAAGATGCTCAATCTGCATCACAATAGGCTGTGAGCTGAGATGAAGCATCTGCAGACATTAATATCCCCAAGCCTGGAGACTACTTGATATACTTGATCACCTTGATGGCAGCATCCATATGTGATATTTTAGGACAATGCATGAACTGACTCAAGCACTACACTGCAAATGCAATATCTGGTCTAGTCATGGTGAGATAAAGAAGTCTCCCAACCAACCTTTGATAAGCACTAGGATCATCAAGAACTTTATCATCTTCAATTCCAAACTGAGTGTCAAACTCCAATGTTGTAAGCTTTTTGTTCACCTCCAAAGGTGCCCTGACTGGCTTTGAACCTGAGAGTCCCATGTCTGATATGAGTTCTAATACATATTTTCTTTGATGCATCAGAATTCCCTCTTTGCTTCTAGCAAATTCAATCCCTAGGAAAAACTTCAGCTCCCCCAAGTCCTTGATTTTAAAGACTTGTTGTAAGTACTCCTTAGTCTCATGTATTAAGATGACATCATCTCCTGTGATTAGTAGGTCATCAACATAAACTAAGACCACCACTATTTTCCCTAGAACTTTTCTGGTAAATAAGGAATAGTCTAAGTGACTCTAACAGAACCTAGAAGCTATCAATGCAGATGTTAACTTGATGTTCCACTGTCGAGAAGCTTTCTTGAGCCCATACAGTGATTTGAGTAATCGACAAACTTGATGTTGTCCTTCACAAACAAATCCTTGAGGCAGCTCCATATAAACTTCTTCAGTTAAATCACCTTGCAAAAGCATTGTAGATATCCATTTGATGAATCTCTCAAATATTCATTGCTGCTAATGAGACAATAGTCCTCACTCTTACCATCTTGACAACATGTGAGAATGTTTCTTGATAATCCAGTCCCTCTCTTTAGCTATACCCTTTGGCAACTAACCTTGCCTTAAACCTTTCCACTTCACCTGTAGCTTTGTATTTAATCTTGTATACCCATCGACAACCAATATCCCTCTTTCCTGGTGGCAAAGACATCAATGTCCATGTATTGTTGTCTTGCAATGCCTTGATCTCTGTTTGCATTGCTTCTATCCATCTGTCATCCTTGATTGTTTCTGCATAGTTCTTAGGCTCAACTTCTGCAGAAAATTTGGTGATGAAACTTCGATACTTGGAGGACAGAGAGTCATAACTAATGACATCTGAGATTGGGTATAAACAAGCATGTGCTCCTGACTGTTTATCAGTCCTCACATAGTCTTTAAGCCAAATAGGTGGCTTAGTTGTTCTCCCTGATCTTCTTTCAGTCAATGTTGTTATTTGATGTTCTTCTAGTGCTCCAGTGTGTTCAATTAAGTCTGTCACAACTTCATGGGATCCATGAGAATCATGGTTCTCTTGATCAATATCTGTTGATGCACCTGAAATTTGCTGTGAAGTAGAGTCTGCAGCATTTTGATCATGCAGAATAATTCTACTTGCAATATCTAACTCATCCACCACACAAAACCTTTTCAAGTTTGTAATGTCAGGACTTTGAAAATTTTGCTTTTCATGAGTATCCTGAAAAGGAAATATGCTCTCATGAAATATAACATCTTTACTAATAAAACACACTTTGTTAGACAGATCAAATAGTTTGTATTCTGATGAACTCCATATCCTAGTAACACTGATTTCACTGCTCTTGGACCAAACTTGTCCTGTTTAGGAAAAACGGTTGCATAATAAAGGCAGCCTATCACCCTCATGTGAGCCAAAGAAGGTGGCCTGTTATACAATGCTTCAAAAGGTGATCTACCTTTCAAAATAGTAGATGGTACCATGTTTATTATATATGTTGTTGCTTCAACACATGTTCCCTAGAATCGAATTGACAAATTAGACTGGAACCTGATTGCTCTTGTTGTTTCTAGGATATGCCTATGTTTCCTTTCCACCACTCCATTCTGCTGAAGAGTGTAAGGACAAGAACTCTGATGCAAAATCCCATGACATGTAAACAATTCCTTGCAAGACATGTTAAAAAACTCAGATCCATTGTCTGACCTGAAGACTTTAATCATCTTTCCAAATTGGTTAAGGATCATTGCAATAAATGTTTTGAGTAACTTAGATACATCTGATTTTACTCTCATTAAGAAAATCCATGTCCACCTAGTGTGATCATCTACCAATGTCAAAAAGTAATTCATTCCATTATAGGCTAGGACCTTATAAGGGCCCAATATATCCATGTACATCAAATCAAAAGGTTCATCTGCTCTATTAGTACTAATAGAGAATGGTAATCTTGTTTTTCTAGAGAATGGACACATATCACAATGCTGTAATTGAAAAGCATCTTTATTTCTAAAACTAGAAATCTTTCTAATAACTGTCATGGTCACATGGTCTAATCTCTTGTGCCAAATCTCAGGTTCTTTCATTTGTTCCACTGTCATAGCCTTTGCTCCACTTATTCTAGATTCCTTATGGTGTGTTCTCAGTATGTACAAATCATCTTCCCTACTACCAGTCGCCTTCACTTTCCCAGTACAAAGATCCTGAAATATGAAGTGTTCAGGAAAAAATATTGCACATCAATTCAGTTCCTTGGTCAATTTAGACACTGACAATAGATTGAACTTAAAACTTGGTACACAAAGCACATCTTTAAGGGCATCACCTCCTCCCAAAGGACTATTTCCTATCTTGGTTACTTTAGCAGACTCTCCTGTGGGCATTTGCACATTTCCAGCACTTCCTACTTTACCATCATCCGACATCAAACGTTCATTTCCTGTCATATGATTCGTAGCTCCTGTGTCCACTATCCAATATACTACATTATCTTTAACAAGAAAACACCTACCTGCCAAGTTTGCACTTGTTTCAGATGTGGAAGTCTTGCTAAGCATGTTGAGCAGCACATTGTATTGTTCCTGTGTGATCATTGGAGCAGCAGTGCTAGTAGAATTGATGTTTCCTTGATTGGTTGCACTAGTCTCAGACTGCATAGAATGTGCATCCACCACATTAGCTCTGGCCTTGGACTTAAAACCTGCAGGATATCCTATTAGCTTGTAGCAGTTCTCCTTAAGATGACCCTTCTTATTGCAATAGCCACAATGCATCAACTTGAAACATCCATCTCATGTGTGACCCTTTCCATGACAATAGTCACATTATATACCCCAGCTTCTCTTCTTCTTAGGCACATTATTTCTTGTTGTGAATAGTGCACTGATTCCATTGTTTCAGTTGTGACATAGTTACTTCCTGCCACAAATTTTGGCTGTCATCCTAAACAATCAAGGCATACGATTGATTCACATTAATCACTTTAGATTTCATTAAAATTTGACTCCTTGCATGACTATAACCTTCATTCAGTCCCATTAAAAACTATAATAGGCGTTGATATTGTAAATGCAATGCAAAATCCATTGATTTCTCACAGTCACATGAAGGGGGTGGCATTATTGAATCATATTCATCCCATAAATCCTTCAACCTCGAATAATACACTGACACAGATGATGTTCCTTGTGTCAAAGTAAAGATCTCTTTGTGAAGAGAATACAAACGTAATCTATTCACTTTATTGAACCTCTCCTGTAATTCCTTCTAAACCAGGAGTGCATTAGAACGAAATAGAATTCCACTTAGCAATTCTTTGCTCACGTTTCCAGTGAGCCATGAGACTACTATTGCATTACACCTATCCCACTGATGTCCTAAAACTGGTCCAAAGGTATCCCTAGTGATTGTGCCATCATCGAAACCTAGCTTATTTCTTCCTAGGAGTGCAACTCTCATTGCTCGATCCCACAAAGTGTAATTTTCCATTCCTATGAGCTGAATACCAACTGATAAGGACCCAGGGGCATTAGAGGGATGAAGATACATGGGATGATTGTGATCAATCACCACCGGAGCTGGAACAGAGGTTCCTGAATCAGATCCATCCTCAATCGCCATGGTTATACAGTAACAAACTCAGTCAACTTGTAGATGAAGGGAAGAATCGCTAATCAAAAACATAATTTATCAATTGAATCTAGGGCTTGCTACAACTCAGATCAGAAATCGTTTTCTTACAGAATTGTCAATGAATCTCCGATCGTCTTCAATCCGCGAAGAACAATCCTTAGATCTTACTGACGAAGCCTCGCTCTGATACCATGAAGAAACTCACCAAGATTCTGATCGACATTGAAGCAGAGCAAACACAGATGAGAGAAGAAGAAGACATGCAAAGTTTTGGGAAAATTTTCTATTCATTATCAATGGAACAATAGTACAAATGAGCTAACTACACCTATATATATACAATGATAGCTAGTGCCAGCTGCCTAACTAACCTCCATTACCAACATAATTAACTAATAACTAATTACACTTCACTAACTAATATAGCTAAGACAGGTTAGGTCGATAGTGCACAGTCAAGCAATTAGCTAATTCCTTCACACATTCACCCTTGACAAGAAGTTTCAGGTTCGAATCTTGAGAATGGAGAAATCTATAATAGAGATTGCTTCCTCATTGAATTGACTGTACGCGATGTGAATTTGAATTAGTCGGGTCAGTGAGTTCCGAATACCAGATAATTATAGCGAAAAAAATCTCTCAAGATGGCTCTCCAATTTAGGATTAAAAAAATCTCATTTATAGTTTTTGTGGTGCATCAACCAGAAGAAGAAATTGAAGATAACACCAACACCAGCCAAACATTATATATTTCCACTAAAGGAAAAATGAAAAAGGAAAGTCACTTTTTATTTTATTTTATAAAGATGAGGTCTTAACCAGCTTAACTGGGCCTTGACTATCTCACCAGCATAGGTACTGCCTACCAAGAATTAGGCAAACAAGAAAAAATTACCAAGCGTTATTTTAACCTTGATTTTTTCTCGTTTTCACCTACTTCATTGACCACTAAGTCACACCATTAATTACGAAAAAGGAAGCCACTTGATATGGTTGTTGAGTTGCATAATGTCCCATATCGAGCATCAATCGAGATTTATAATAATTTTTTTAGGTTTCTCAACTCATTGTCTTAAATGTTTGTTGAATTTTACATTTGGGAAACTCATTCTCACAATCATAGGTCACACAAGATATATAAAGGTATCAAAACGATAAATGTCTTGGCTGCCACACCTACACCCTTAGGGCTTGTTTGGTACGAGAGATAAGGGATAATTAATTCCGGGATTAAATTTGATATGAGTTTGTTTCACGTTTAATTGGGATAAAAATCATGGTATAACTAATCTTCGTTATCCCGGGGTTGTAATGTTTTTTATCCCCATGGGAGGATGGGATAACTAATCCCGGGATAATTAATCATAGGATAACTTGTTTCCCAACCAAACGACCCCTTAGAATCTGTAGAAATGACACCAGGTAGCCATTCTAGAGGGCTGCTCTTTAGAAATTAGCCAGTATTTCCTGAATTCCAATTTTTCAGTTCAATTTTTTAGGACACAAAATCCTGAAGTTAAAGATTTTTTCAGGACAAAATAAATACGAGCTAAACCCTAAAGAGCAGTCCTAAAAATGGCTATTTGTGTACTCCCCCCTTAGATTTTGGCTTCACCTCTAAAGTTCATAATGAAGACTTTCTCATTTTGATAAAAAGCAATGAATTTCAAAAGGAGATAACAAAATGGCAGAGAATTTTATTGAAACTATACCAAAAATGGCTCAGTTATATAGCAGCTAATACACTCTAAAAGGTTTAGAGCCTTTACCATTTTGACTTATTACAGCAAAGATATGACTTCCTGGAGATATAGATGATCAACTAAACAATCACAGTAAGCTATTTTCCATCTTGAAACAGTTACAACTATACACTAACCGGTGTATTATGGGACAATCAATACACAGTTGTCTTTAAATTACGTTACACAAATTGTGCGCAAGCAGACAACTGCATATCTGTGGTCTTCCGCGGACCTGCAGTAACATGCGAGGCCAGCATCATCGGTCCTCAAGCCTACTCAGTAAAACATTTGCCGGAAACTATGGTGTCAACTATACAAGAAGAATGCAAGGCCTGACCTGAAAAGGCCAAAATGAATCACACTGTTAATAAGTTGAGAAATTCGCATTGACAGGCATGCAGTTACATGAGTTATAAGCGAGTCAGCAGGTGAAAATGCTTAAATCCTTTATGAATCAGTTTAGATACTAATATATGCATGACCTCGTAAAAGTTTCTACGGTCTTGATCTAGGTAATACAGCAACAAAATATGCCAAATATATTACTCCCTCTGTCCCAATTTTATGTGACACTCTTCCGTTTGTAAAGGAGAGCGTTGGCGTAACTGGTAAAGATGTTGTCATGTGACCAGGAGGTCACGGGTTCGAGCCATGGAAACAACCTTTTGTAGAAATGCAGGGTAGGGCTGCGTACAATATACCCTCTATGGTCCGTCCCTTCCCGGATCTCGCGCATAGCGGGAGCTTAGTGCACCGGGCTGCCCTTTGCCCTTCTTCCGTTTTTAGTCGGTCCCAAAAGAATGACACATTGCTATATTTACTAATAAATCAAATTTAAATTTTCCTTTTTACCCTTAATGAGATGATTTCTAGCCACATAAATTTCTATCAAAAGTCTTCCTTTTGTGTGTATATAACATGTATTATACGGTACAATTCAAAGAAGATCAATACAAACATATGTGTATATATAACATGTATTACCTTTAAACCGGAGATGAGGTGAGCCACAATGAATAACAGCGGCATTTTCAGATTGGATCTTACAATCCAATCTGCTTCATCCATAAAGACCACTTAACAGCCTCGAGAAACATATCATTTTTCCGTAATGCATTGATTAGGTTAGCGTAGGTTACTCGATCAGGTTCAATTCCATTTTTGCGCATTTCCTTAACCAAATCTGCTGCACTTTCAACCATACCAGCAATTCCGTATGCCTTTATTAGTGTGTTATAGCTGCACAAATCAGGTCCAATTCCTGATTCTTTCAATTCAGTCAGTACATTTGCAACTTCTTCAATCCACCCGAGCTCACCATAAATGTTTATCATAATATTGTAGGTGTAATGATCAGAAGAATGACCAGATTCCTTCAATCTTTGCAAGATACTACGGAATTTCTCCATTTGTCCTTCTTTCCCATAGGCATCCAACATACAATTGTAAGCTTCAAGAGAAACCGAAAACCCATTGAAATGCATTTTCTTGACTGTTGACGACATATTCTTGAAGTCTTTGCTTCTCCCATATGCAGCTATGAGAGTGTTGTAAGAGATAACATCAGCCAACCCACGCTTTTTAGCCATTGAGAAGACTTCCCTTGCCCTTTTGAAGAGCCTGGACTTTCCATAAACGTCAAGCATAACATTGAAGGTGACTGTATTGGGTAAAAATCCATGTTTAAGCATCTCGTCAAACAGCCTCGAAAGCTCATCAACTGGCAATGCACGGGCGCAACAGTTTATGACACAGCTGTACATTTCCTGATCCCATATGACTCCTCTTTTCACAAGTTTGTAGTAAAGATCCGCCAATTTGTCCTGCTTGTCACATCGCTGGTAGATCCGGAGCATATCACGGAGCAAATATGTGTCTGGAACAATATTCTTTTGTTTCTCCATTGCATCCAACACAGAGCAGGCTTCTTCTAAAGCTCCAGATTTCACATACATTCTTACCACAACACTTAAAGTTATCATGTCCAGTTTAACATCTGAATTCTTCAACATTAGATAAAGCTTTTCAGCTTCAGCAAAATCATTGATTGTACTGTAAATGTCTATCATAGTGCATATTATGTGTAAGTTCGGTTTATAAGATTTCGGCATACAAGTGAACACTTTCACAGCATTCTCTGGATAGCCCAAATCTTTGCACGAGCAAATTAATAAATGGTACAAGTTGTCCTCAAATAAAGCATCCTCCCACCGCTTTTCCCGTAATACTTTCAATGCATCATCTATCATGCTGTTTTCCACATAAGCCATTACCAGACTCGAACAAGATATCTGGTTTCTCAAAACATGATCATATAAAGAACCTCTCAAAATTGAAGGAACTTTGTGAACGCATTCAAGCTTCTCGTATGCTTGCAAAAGAATGCCAAGGACGGTTGACTTTTCGCTGCCAGAGTGCATCATTTCCTCAACAGTACTAACAACATCCTCTTCATCTCCATGCTTGACTTGTAAATTCAGCATCGTGTACAAATTACACGAGTTTGGTTTGTGTCCAAGTCTTTTCAGTTCCACATAGTATCTCCTTGCCTCCTCATAATTGTCTGCACGGCCCCACCCTTCAATCATAGACCTATAAGTTGTTTCATCAGGCTCCATTCCAACTCTTTCAAGGTCACTAAACAAGCGTTGTGCAGCACGCATGTTGGAAATCTTCCCGTATCCAGTGATCAATGTGTTGTACGCAACTATATTTGGCGAAAAACCAGATTGCTTCATTGAAGCTAAGACCTGCTCAGCCTCAGTTAACTTGCCTTGTTGACAATAAGCATTGAGCAGAACCAGCCAATTTTCCTGATTCAGAATTACTTCATCTTCCCTCAAAAAGCCAATAATTTTTTCTGCTTTATCATACAATCTCATTCGCGTATATATAGTCAACATAGCTGAATATGCAGATTGGCACATAATTTTGAGACTCCTCATCTTTGAAAATGTAAATTCTGCTTCCTCAACATTCCAACCTTTCTGATAGAGAGCCATTAGCATTCCGAAAGTCGCAATATTTGGCTGAATTCTGTTCTCCAACATCATGTGGAACCACTTAGCACCCAACTCCACAAGCCCTTTCTTATGGCAAGCATAAATAAGGGTATTGAAAACCTGATACGTAAGGTCACAACCCGACTCCAGACTCATTTCCTTAATCATCGCCTCTGCACCATCCCAGTCCCCTCTTCTCCCCAAGACACGGAGTATCAAATTATAGGCAGTAACATTTTGCTTTAATTTCCCATTTTTCTGCATCCATCGGAAAAAACTCAACGCTTTCCCATCGTCACCACTTTCGAGTTGTTTCAATATCGCATTGCAGTGTTCCAAACTCGAGTCAGACCCGATATTCCCAACATCAAAATCAACCCCATTTAGGCTACCTATCACATTATCCTCGCTAATTTCATCAAACACAATCTTGGTTTTTTCTTGCATTCCATGATTCCTATCTTTCTCTCTGAAACTAGACCTATATTTCGAGTTGTTCGCTACCCTCTTGACCCTCCTAAATCTCTTCCAAACATTAAACTTCCCTTTCTGAGAAACCCCATCAAGATTTAATCTTTCAGAAACCAAACTCTCATTTCCTAAATCACCTTCAAAATTATCAACCCTTTCACCATCTAATAAACTCAACTCAGAAGTCTCTAATTCCTCAGTTTCTAATCTTGAAACTCTAATGTGCTTCAAATTACAAAAGGGGTTAACAACAAATGCACCACCAACATATCCATAGCCCAAAAATGAAGGAACCAAACACTTAGAATCAGTAAAGTTCAAAGCTTTCACATTAAATTTAAGTTTCTTGGATTCCCATGACTTATCCACATAAAAAGACAATTTCAAAGAGGCCATGAATCAAAGTGGCCTCAATAAAAGCTAATAACTTCAGCATTAATTCATTAAGATTCAAACTTTATTAGAAAATAGTCACAATTTAGCTAAAAGGGGTTGGTGGGGGATTATCAAGATTAGATTTTTAAAGGGCTATTCCAAATTTATATGAAAACTAAGTAAAAATTTAGCTAAAAGGGGTTGGTGGGTGTTATCAAGATTGAGTTTTTAAAAGGCTTACCTTGAATATGGAGCAGAAAATGAGAAAGGGAATGAAAGCTATTTAGAGGATAATGGAAAGTGAATTAGTGAAGCAGTGGAGTGGAGGATTTTGGGATTTTTGATTTGAGAGTTTTAACTAGTGGTGGCTGTTAGAAAAAGACAATGGGACTAGTTGCAGCAGTCCCTTTTCTTTTTTTTTTAATCCCTTTTCACTTGTGTCTTGTTGCTGTGGGTTTTTTTCTTCTTCTTTTAATTATGATTTTTATTTTATTTCTAGAGTTAAAACTTAAAACTTATGAGTTCTTATAGCTATCTCAAATTAATAACAATAATAATTATATTTACAATTAATTATTTGTAATTATTTTGTGAATTTCTCTATATATATAGAATCGAACAAAAATTACTTGATTCACGTGAGATCATAAATTACATAGTAGACCCAAATTAGCCTTGCATTCCTATAATATTATAAGAATACCATTCCCTTATCACTTTTTGATTCATGTCTTTGAAATAATCTCTATTATAGAGTTTCAAACACTTTTAAAATATATATATATTTGTATGTTAAAAGTATGAAGACCCTTATCAAAATATTGTTCACCTTTTGTATTCTTTAAAAATTAAGTTCGTATTGGATAAAATTGGTAACTTAATACCCTCCTAATATTTAGGAATTTGAAATTAATTAAAAGTTTGCTTATAAAATTAATATTGTTCGCATTTTGTAACCTTTAAAAATAAAATTCATAGTAGATAAAACTGTAATTTAAATACTCTCCTAATATTTAGGAATTCGAAATCAACTAAAAGTTTGTTATTAGTTGTTGCTGCGGTGCAAACTTAAACTCAACTTCAAATAGTTGCTCATTGAAATACTCTCGTGTGAGTAATCACTATAGTTGTAAACTTAAAATACTAACGCATTTGATAAATAACTTCTATTATTTTATAACAAACAATACTAAATACTATTTAGTTTCGTAAAACTTGTTATTGTTGAATATCACAATTTACCATTTGAATTGCATAAAATTAATGTTGATTGTTCCTACAGCTACCAACTAAATTCTTAAAATCTTACCATCATTAACCATTTCGATAAAAGCTATCCTCAGAATTATATACAAAGCATTTACCCCTAAGATTATCAGGCATTTAAATTGCGCATACTAATTTATTTACACTATCATTATAGAACAAATTTGCATTCGAAAAAAGTCATAACGTATTAAATTTTCTTTTGGAACCTATGCTGATTTTTTGATTTTACAAATATGTAAATAACAAAGTAAAAGGAAAAAGGAAAAAAAAATACTTATGTGGGGTGAATTTATTCGAGGCGGTATAGGGTGGGTTGAAATCATAGAAAAAACACTATGCGAGGTGGGATGGGGGCAGGTTGAAATTTTTATGGTTAAGTCCGGCCCCGCCAAACACCCACCCCGCCGGCCCAACGCCATCCCTAAATTCTAATAAAAAAGAAAAGGGACGAAAAAAGTTAGCAATATCTGAATGTCAAGAACTATTAATGCACAGAGGCGGATCCAGGACTGATTTTGTAATTTATTGCATTCGATGAATCTCCGCTCATATACAAAAAAATTCTAAAATATATACGTATAATACGATTAATACACTCATCTTGAATCCACTGACTCTAAATTCTGTATTCAACAAGGTGTGATGATCACAATTGAATCCTCTACAAATATCTCAAAACAAACAGGACATATATCTCCCAACTCAAAACTCACATTCTCCTAGTCCAACATTACAATCTTCAATCCACCTTTCACATTCCTAAATTCTTGAATCTCCCCATCTAAAACCCTAGTTTCATCAAGAAATTCCATTTTCGCTATCAAGAAATTCAACAAAGTATCCAAAATATCTTGAATATCAGAATCAGCAACAGTATACTCTACTTCAAGTTCAATGGATTTTGGTATACGTACCATCTCTTCTTCAGTATCAACTCTTCTCCGTTTAACCCTGCCAGATACTTGAACTCCATCAACTATTTGTAAATAAACTGCGTCTACTTTTTCCTTACTCTCATGACCGTCATCTAGGGCTGTGCACGGATCGGATCGGTCAGATTTAGCATATTTCGGATTTGAATTTCGGATTTGAATTTCGGATTTCGGATTCTAGAAAATGCATTCCGAATCCGATCCGAATTATATCGGATCGGATCGGATTTTAAAGTTTGGATCGGATCGGATATCGGATCGTATTATTATGCCTCAAAGTTAAACTAATATGTATATTTTCTTTGTAAAAGAGGCAATACATTAAGAAAAATTCATGTTTATGCAATTATGAGAGTACTATGATGCTAATATAGCTAAATCTAGCAAATGTAAAGGTAATAACTTGGAGGTTGATGTAAATTAAAGTGTAGTATTTATACATGTCCTAATAATTTCGGATTTCGGATTGGATTGGATTAAAATACACCAATCCGAAATCCGATCCGAAATCCAAAATTTTAATAAACATAGTCCGAAATCCGATCCAATCCGAAATCCGAAATTCAAAATTGAATAGATCGGTACGGATTTCGGATATCCGATCCGAATGAACAGCCCTACCGTCATCATTCAACAAGGTTTCATACAAATCAGTTAATTGGAAACTACAAACATCCTCGGATGATTGCGCGCCAATTTCAAAATTCCCACTCTGCATATTCATATCTATAACCACAATAATCTTGGACGATTCGCGCATATTTTGTAACAAACTAAAATTTTCGCCAAAATACTCAAAGGTACTTCTCAAATAATCTGAAATAATTTTGGCTAAATGAGGAATTGTTTTTTTAAAGAATAAATTTGATAACCCTAAAGCTTGTTCAATGCTTTTGATTAACTCTTCTGAAGATTCAACTAAGTTGAAGGATTGAACATTTTATTTGAAAGTTATTTTTTTTGTTTGTCCACCGCGATTTTTGAAGCTGTAATTTCTTGGTCTTATAATTTTGGTTTGGTTTTTCACTCTTAAAACCAATAATCCAAATTTTGATGATGAACATAATTCACGACGATGGTCACAAATATGATTTTTAATCATATTTTGCGTCCACTTGAACACCCTTATTTTTATTTCTTTTATACTTTCAGCTCGATATCCCATCTTTTTTTTTTCTTTTTCCTCGTAATGAAATATATCTGCAGAGATTTTCAGTTCATGTGAAAGGAAAAGAAAAAAAAACAAGTGAACAAAGAGAGAATATGTATGAAGAAGAAACTAAGGTTTTTGAGGATCTTATAGAGAAAGTTTTATAGATGATTTTTTTTTTATTTTTTTATTTTACCAAAGTCAGCTGGGAATTGGAGAGATTCAAATCCTGTGCAAGTTAGGATTAGTAGTTTTTGGAAAAATATAATTTAAATCATAGTATCGGTAGGAATAGTATTATGTATAACTCAAGATGGTATGAAAAAATACAATTTAGTCTTAGAAAGATGTCTAGTACCTCTCCTAAGATTTTCGCGCACAATAATTAAATATATAAAAATATTATACGGGGCAGGGCAAGACATATTAAATCAATTGGAAAAAAAATAATCTATGTCATGGCAAGGCTTCACCCGCCCTACCCTGCCCGTCCTATACCCTATTTGCCATTCGTATAAAACCCATCTAAGGAGAAGCGCTCCCTACTAAATTTCTCTGTTTTTAATATTTGAACCCGAAACTTTTAATAAAGAGTTAAAGGATTTCATCCGATATCCCACCCTTGGTTGATATTTTTATTTACTTGTTGACAAGAGGGGTTGCTCTGATGGTAAGCAACCCCCACTTCCAACCGAGAGGTTGTGAGTTCGAGTCTCCCCAAGAGCAAGGTGGGAAGTTCTTGGAGGGAAGGATGCCGGTGGTCTATTTGGAAACAGTCTCTCTACCCTAGGGTAGGGGTAAGGTCTGCGTACACACTACCCTCCTCAGACCCCAATAAGTGGGATTATATTGGGTTGTTGTGTTTTGTTGTTGTGATCTATGTGTTCACTTTCCTTGAGCTTCTACGTTATGTTTTACAGTATGTTTTTTGTTATTTCTTGGGTCGACAAAAACCAAACCTATTTTTGTAAACATGCATCTATAATTAAGGGACTAATTAGGTCCTTTTCTCACTAAAACTGCAACTCCTTAATCAACTTGAACAAGGAAACATGAAAAGAAGTTATCCTGAGATTAGGATTATAACCAGAGGCGGATCTAGGATTTTAGGTTTATGGGTTCCTATAAAAATTGAGTTAATATACAATATTAACCGGATGAACGAACTGGGTTCCAAGCTAAATATTCTTATAAATTTAATGAATTTCTCAATACAAAAACATATTCGGGACAAAAGCTACTGGATTCACGGGAACCCGTAACTAATGAACTGAATGCGCTTCTGATTATAACTCCACATCCAATATAGAATAAATAATACAAAAACTTTGGTATAAAACTTATGTCGGTTAACTAATACGCATAACCAAACACCGAATAAAATAACATCCATGTTACATATTTTTAAGGTATTTTGTCAAAGTTACTCATGGATCAATGTCACGACCCAATCCCCGAACCTGGTCGTGATGGTGCCTCTCGTGAAGACAAGGCCAGCCAGACCAAAACGGAATACCTCTTTTAAACAGTTAATCATCATAAACAGTAATAACATATAATATAACACTCATAAATTGCGGAATTTTAATGTTAACAACAGCAGGAACCATCCCGACACAGCCCAAACCGGGGTGTCACAAGTCATGAGCAACTAAGAAGTCCGGATACAAGTCTACTAAACACAAAATCCGATACAATAGTTCAGAAAAAAAACATGGAAATGATAGGATAAGGGAGGCACGGGGCTGCGAACGCCAACAGCTACCTCGTAGTCTCCAAATCACTGCCTGGACTGGGAGAAATCAGCACTCAGGAGCGGACTCTGCGATGCCTGAATCTGCACACATGGTGCAGGGAGTAATGTGAGTACTCCGACTCAGTGAGTAACAATTATAAATAATGGCTGAAAGTATGAAAACACGTAAAAACACAAAACAATTCTATATTAAGTAGTAAAATCACTTAAAGCAGTAAATCAGTGAAGAATCAAATGATATTCCTTTTTAAAACAAGTAAAACAGGTAGTTTAACAGGTAAATAACAAGTAGAAATCCGCCCCTCGGGCACAGTATCAATTGCTCGGCATAGTATCAGCCCCTCGGGCTCACTCTCAGTACAGTACCAGCCCCTCGGGCTCACTCTCAGAATAGTATCAGCCCCTCGGGCTACCTCACAATCACTCATATCAGCCCCTCGGGCATAACATCAATCACTCAGAACAATGGGTACCCGCGCTCACTGTGGGTGTGCAGACTCCGGAGGGACCCCTTACGGCCCAAGCGCTATATCAAGCCACCTCATGGCATCATCACTAGACACTCGGCCTCACATCACTCAAGTCACCTCGTGGCATATAAAGTATCTCAGGCCCTCGGCCTCATATCACTTAGCATATCCTCACATATGACCCTCGGCCTCACTCAGTCCAAAATCATCACAAGCCCCTTGGGCATTAGTAAAATAGTAGTTCTCAGCCCAAAACATGATGTAGAAATATCATTTAAGTTTCAAATCTGAGTAAAAGTGGCTGAGTTTGTAAAACAGTAGATATCAATAGGACTGAGTTCAAATAATAAGTCAAGCAGTGAGGAAAACAATGATAAAAATCCCCAAAGGGTTCAAATAGTTGGCACGAAGCCCAAATATGGCAATCAACCCAAATCATGATGATAACAAATGAATTTCAGTTAAATATTCGGTAAAATCATCAATCGGGATGGACCAAGTCACAATCCCCAGTAGTGAAAGACCCCACGCTCATCATCCAGCGCGTATCTTGCCTCAATATAGCACTACGTTGTGCAATCCGGGGTTTCAAACCCTCAGGACATCATTTACAATCATTACTCACCTCGAACTGGCTAATTCTCTAGCTCGCGACGCCTTTGCCCCTCGAATTGGCCTCCACGCGCATCGAATCTATCCAAAATCAGAACGAATACGTCACAATATGCTAAGGGAACAAAGTCCAAGCGAAAACATTCGAAAAATATCAAAAATCTCGAAATTAGCAAAACCCAAGCCCTGGGCCCACGTCTCGGAATTGGGTAAAATTTACATTTTCAGAATCCTCATACCCTCACGAGTCTAACCATACTAAAATTATCCACTCCGATACCATTTGGTCCTTCAAATCATCATTTTACATTTTTGAAAGGGTTTCACAATTTTCTTCCCAAATTCCATCTCAAATCACGAATTAAATGATAGATTCATGTATTCTAGCCAAATCTGAGTTAAAATCACTTACCCCGATGAATTTCTTGAAAAACCTTCGAAAAATCGCCAAAATCCGAGCTCTCTAGGTTAAAATCACCTCCCGAAGCTAACCGAACCATCTGAACTCACTTCCGAACCTTCTAACACATAAGTCAACACCCGATTGACTTTTCCAACTTAAGCCTTCTTAAAAGAGACTAAGTGTCTCATTTCTTACCAAATCCTCTCCGAACTCGAACTAATCAACTCGATCACATAAAACATAGATAACGAAGCGTAAAGAAGCTGAAATGGGGGAAACGGAGCGGTAACTCATGAGACGACTGGTCGGGTCGTCACAATCAATTTGGGCTAAAAATCAACCCAACTTTAAATGCGTTGAGATGAATTGGGTCAAGATAGGTTGAGTTCAATAAATGACTGGTCAATAACCAGCCCAACTTTGGGCGGGTTGGGCGGGTCATTTGAGCTTGGGCCAAATTTGTCAGCCTAATTTTTTGTTTATAGTATTAGGTTTGATTGAATATTGTTTGTTAGATTATATATTGTAACATATGTTGTATATTACAGTCAAAACCTCTCTATAGTAGTCCTATCTGTTCCGATATTTTAACATAACATGAAAAATTGGTTCCGAAAAAACTTGACCGTTATAGTGAAGTGATGTTATAACGGATGACTATTATAGAAATGTCTCACCGTATAAGTTTTAAGTACAATAACAATACTGGCATGCTTTTAAGTATACTATTCTAGTAATTTTATTTTTTGGTATACTATTAAATTTTAATCTGAATACTATTTGGATTATTTAGTTGAAGGTTTTCTTTTCAGTTTTCATAAAAATAAAACTGAAGAAGAAACATAAAAAAAAATAAAAAAAATCTGTAATTCGACGGAAAAAAAAACGTTATTATCATGAAGGCCTGTTTTAAGGAACTAGTCTTAGGATACGCGCTTTGCGCGTGTACCTATATCAATAAATATATAATTTTTAAAAATTACGTAAATATTATTAAATAATGTGTTTGAGTTAAATATTAAAAAATATAAGTTCCTAAAATTAATGCATGTTAATTTTTACACGTTCATATTCTTCCAAAAATGAATATGTATTCGTAAATAAGATGTTTTCACATACAACTACATTGATCTTAGTAAAAGGTGCTTTAGATGCACGTGGTTCCAAGTTAATGCCAGATAAAAAGGATTTCAGTTATAGTTTTCCGTGCGATGGCCCAGGACGAGGCGGTACTTGTGATATTTCGGCATGGGATGCGTTTTAATTTGGCAGTTTTTTGGATGTTAAATACTATTGGATGGGTTACTTTTTATTGGCATTGGAAGCATATCACATTATGGTAGGTAACGTTTCACAGTTTAATGAATCTTTCACTTATTTGATGGGCTGGTTAAGGGATTATTTATGGTTAAACTCTTCACAACTTATCAACGGATGTAATCCTTTTGGTATGAATAGTTTATCGGTTTGGGCATGGATGTTCTTATTTGGACATCTTGTTTGGGCTACTGGATTTATGTTCTTAATTTCTTGGCATGGATATTGGCAGGAATTGATTGAAACTTTAGCATGAGCTCATGAACGCACACCTTTGGCCAATTTGATGATGAGCCATCATCTATATGTGCTTTATAAAATCTCATGTCAAATCAATGACAAATATTACTTTCACAGAGTGAAGGATTATTTTGAGAATACTTATTGTAAGGATTATTTTGAGAATCCTTATTGTTCTTTACCACAATAATGACGATTATAATTTTGTCTATTGCCACGTCCACATCCATTGATACATTCATAGTAATAATTTTGTCTTCTTTCAGACTTATCACATACTGCTATCACATTCTCTTAAGGGAATGAGAATGGGGCAAATTCAATGGGACGGGTTTTCAATTCTTTGCCCACAATCATACATGAATTTGATCATGACAATGCATAGAAATTTTACCTCTTTGGGTGGTTATAATTTCTTTTAAACTCCATTAGAGTACAATCAAAATTTATCGTCTTTGCTTGTATGTAAAATCAAATTATAGAATATCAAGAATTTGAAAGAGAAAAGTAAAATAGCTCAATAAAACAAAGAAATCCTACTCCACATAAGTTTTTATATACCTTATTATGATTTATGAGGAGTGAAATATCTTCTAAAAATTATTGTTATCTTTATTACAAGATACTATAAACAAATAACACATAAAAAAATAATTTTAGCATAATATTTAAAAATAACCAAATAAATTAAAATTTTGAATCTTTTGATCATTTAGAAATTTGCGAGTGATGAAGTAGAAGTATAGCTCCTAGAAAAATATTGATAAATAACAATATAAAGTTTTAAATAACCAATATTGTATTATAAAAAATAATGTAGTACTACACTAAAAATTATAGAAAGCTATCATTTAAAGAAAAATAATAATGATAACTTCTTTTGAATAGATTTTATCTTATGTTACATCCTTAATGCTTCAAACGTAGCATTTTTAGCAATTTAACTTTTAATACTATATTATAATAAATTTTTGCTCTATCTTTCTTTTATTTCTTTCATGGCTGATGCTCTTTTTGTGAATAAATTTGTGTATCTTAAAAGTTTTATCAACTTGATAAATAATTTTATTTACCTAATGATTTTGAAAAAAAATGGATTAATTTCTTTTTACTAATTTATTAATTTAAAGACTTGATTATTTGTTGAGATTTCATTCTTTTGTGATCGTATAGAAAATACAAATTATTCTAAACTTTTTTTCCCTATTCGAACAATATATTATTCGTGTAATATTTAAAAACTACATTTAGTAATTAAAATATATATTTATTTAGGTAAAAAAATCTCTTACTTTTAATAGTACATCTCGTTAGCATTGTAAGTTCTCCACTAAGAAGCATGAATGTGAAACATATTTCCATTGAAATTCGTCAGATATACAAGGAAAAGAAAACGTTAATATTACTCCTATTTTCCCAAATAATATCTACGTTAAAGACCTTAATACAATAAATTTTGTCCATGGTTGAAAAGAAACTTACCTTTTACTTTTTATATTCTCTTCGTTTTTTCTTACTATATTTTATTCTTATTTAGTTGATTTCGAACTCCTAAATATTAGGTAATAATTAAATTTTTACTTGATTTTAAAGTGCTAAATATTAGGAAAGCAACTTAAATTATATATATGTCTAATGTGAAACTTATTTTAAAAGGGTAAAAAAGGGGAACGATATTTTGCTAAGGGCCTTCGTGCTTTTAATATAGTATATAGATTTTATCCCTTATAATTAGGTGCTTCTAAATATGGTAGGAGTCAAACTTGATTAAAATTGGTATACTGAGTGCTAAACTATGGTTAAGTAGTAATAGTTGTCTCAATTAGTAACTATGGTCCAAATACTGAGTGCTAAACTCTCTTTTAACTCTTTGATTTTAGCTCTCTTTCTCAGCGCATAAATAAACCCTGGAAATACCATTATTAACCCGTCCTCTCACCGTCTCAAGTAACGACAACAATAATTACGCATCAATCTTAAAATTATGTTTTTAAAGGAAAAACAAGCCAATAATCCCTCCAATGGACTAAATCATAGTGAAAATTCTCAATGTACTTGCTTGACAAAAAATATAGATCTTGGTTCAACTAACTAGATTTACACAAATAAGGGTTAATCTTGGTTAATAATAATATTCTAAAGATGAAATTCTTCGTATTATAATAAATAACACGTAAATCTACTCCGCATGTTATATTGGAGCACAATAATGACGATATTCAAGGACCCAAAAAAAGAAATATAGCATTAAATAGTGATGAATAACAATAAATGACATTTATGTAAATAAAACAAACGAGTCACCTGAGAAAGGATGAAATCAATGAATGTTCTTTCTGACAATGATGAATGATAGATAAGCCTTTGAATATTCATGTTATTCTCGGATTTAGTAGAAAGATGTGGGCGAGAAATCTTATCCTAAATTTTCTATTGAAGCAATCACAGCTTCCAATATTAATATTTCTTCCTCTGATTCATCATCCCTAATTTCCACTCAAAATTTGACTATCAATTTCATCGTTGAAAACCCTAGTTCCCGTCACGTTAAGTACAAAAACGTAATGGTCTTAATTTCCTACGGAGGAAATATTATTTGGGTGAATATATTAGATCTTTATCGTCAGCAGAAAAAAATTCATACGTCCATACAAGTAACTTTTGATAATCGTCCTGTCAGAGGCGGATCCAGAAATTCAAGAAGATGGGTGCACCACTGCTGACAACGACGAAAGAGGGACGAGTCGCAACTACCAAATTTGCGATTCAAGCAATTTTCAGGCTAAGGTTCTAAAGTCACTAGAGTTGGGGGCTTGGTAGATGATGAGAGATATGTGAGATAGGCATATTCTTTTTCTCCCGAAAAATTCAATTTATATACTATATAAATTGAATTTCCGTGTGTTAATCTGGAGATTAAGACGTCTGAAATTGAGTATATTATTAAGATGTTATCTCTAAATATAAAATT
Source organism: Nicotiana sylvestris (assembly GCF_000393655.2). NCBI lineage: Eukaryota > Viridiplantae > Streptophyta > Magnoliopsida > Solanales > Solanaceae > Nicotiana > Nicotiana sylvestris. The sequence continues at coordinate 5,109,699 of NC_091067.1, read as the reverse complement.
TGAATAAGTAAAACTATTTGTTGTTATCAGCATATGAATGCGTATTATTATTTATTTATATTAAAGAGCTAATAAGCACAAATCAAATAAACTTAAAACTAAGTATTTTATTTCACAAAACATTAGATAAAGCTAAGGGGGAGGGATCACGTCCATCCACCAATTTCTTTAGTGGTTGTAATTCCTTGTTACTTGTAGTTTAAGTAACCTAGCTAAGTTTTTACTTGGAATTTTTACCTCTTATAGCAAAGGTTAACACCTTATTTATTTTAAAAAAATATCATTTAAAAAAATTATATTCTACAGATACCTTTTAATGTTTATAGCAAAATATTTAATTTTGGTTACCTCTTACCCCTAAGCCACTAAATACGCTATTCAATTACCCTATTTTCTTTCTTTCTCTACTTTGATACGCTATTCAATAATGAAAGCAATAAGTTTCCTCTTTATCAATTCGTCATTGGAGGCTTGAAGGCAGTAAGTTTCCTCTAATCATTCTTCAATCTTCATCAGTATGTCTGCCGCCTGCCTGTTACAACTTCTTCCAGTTCTGAGAAATTTTTCTCTTATAGTTGATATTCCCAGCTCTACACATATAACATCCGTTCTATCCTTTAGCAATTGTTCCATAAAGACTCCAATATCAAGTGTATTATCCCGTTTAGACCAGAATTTTTCCCCCTGTTCTTTTCTCCAAGGCCGTGCGTTTTCACTACCAGCTTTCGGTGAATTCGCTGAAAATTAGGGTTTGTTCTTGAACAAAGATGATGGAGTTTGGGGCTGAGCAACTTGAGTTTCTGTTAATATATTTCAATGTATTTTCATGTATTTCATTGTATTCATTGTCTTTTTCTTCATTGTAATTCAATGTATCTTGTTGTATTTCATTGTATTCATTGTGTTTTTTTTCATTGTATTTCAATGCATCCCGCTATATTCTATGTATTTCATTGTATTCTTTGTCTCGCTATATGCCATGAATGTATTCATATATTTTTTTAATTAATATAATTTATGTATTCAGATGTATTATATTATTTCTCTGAAGATTGCTATGTTTTTGGGGTATTTTTCGATTTTTTTATAACTGAAAATACAAAATTTGTGTGTTATAATTGAGTTTGTTGAGTTATATTAGGAGTCTATTATGTTAATTGATTCGCTTTCCGTTTTAAAAACAATGTAATCCCCTATTTCACGCCGTGAATACAATCGAATATAATAATTTGTCCAGCTGTAATCCCATGTTTCACTCCATGAATACAGTCGAATACAGTCGAATACAACAACTGATTAACTGGACTTCCCTGATTCACGCCTATTTTTGCTACTGTATTCATGAATACAATAACTTAAATACATCAAATACATCTTATAATCACAGAAAAGGTATTTATAATCCGTAATATAGCAAATGGTATCTATAGATGGCTAATTACTACTAAAAGATAATGCTTTATGAAAATTTCTCTTTTTACTTTTGATTGAGCTTATCCGTTTTTTGGAATCTTTATACAAATAGCCGGACAAATTCATTATTTACTTTTCCTAGCCGGTATACATAGAATATGCAATAATTATACACAGTTATACATATACTAGAATCATATCTAAGCATCCGAATCATATCAAACCAACTCCGAATTGCACCAAATTTTGCAGACAAGTTTCAAATAGCAAAACGGACCTATACCAAGTATTAAAATCTGAACCCTATAGCCATGAAGTCAACCTACGATCAAACCTAGGAAACTTCCAATAATCTGTCCAGCTGTAATCCCATGTTTCACTCCATGAATACAGTCGAATACAACAACTGATTAGCTGGACTTCCCTGATTCACGCCTATTTTTGCTACTGTATTCATGAATACAATAACTTAAATACATCAAATACATCTTATAATCACAGAAAATGTATCTATAATCCGTAATATAGCAAATGGTATCTATAGATGGCTAATTACTACTAAACGATAATGCTTTATGAAAATTTCTCTTTTTACTTTTGATTGAGCTTATCCGTTTTTTGGAATCTTTATACAAATAGCCGGACAAATTCATTATTTACTTTTCCTAGCTGGTATACATAGATTATGCAATAATTATACACAGTTATACATATACTAGAATCATATCTAAGCATCCGAATCATATCAAACCAACTCCGAATTGCACCAAATTTTGCAGACAAGTTTCAAATAGCAAAACGGACCTATACCAAGTATTAAAATCTGAACCCTATAGCCATGAAGTCAACCTACGATCAAACCTAGGAAACTTCCAAACATTCAACTTACTAGCTTTTGGCAAAATGAGCCAAATCAACCTAGGCCTCTTATTTCAATTTCAGGCATACGCCCAAGTTCAAAATTATAATACAAACCTATCGGAATCGTCAAATTACCGATCCGGGGTCGTTTATACAAAACTTTGATCGTGGTCAACTCAAATTGTTTTTAAAGCCAAAATCATATTTTCTTCAAATATTTACGTAAAAACTTTTTGAAAAAAAGATACGGACTACACACGCAAATCAAAAAATATCAAATGAAGGCTAATAGAGATCTCAAAACTCGAAATTAAGGGCTAATACTCAAAACGACCTATCAGGTCGTCACAGTTTCTCTATATTAATCGTGTGGTTATGTTTTGAGAATTTGGTTACATAGTGGGCTGCGTCTTAGTGCCGCCCCAATTGAACTTCTGGCCACAATAACTACTAAGGATAATAAATTTTTAATGCTATAGTTTAAAGTGGTTTGTAGCCACTGGTAGAGCCATAAATTCCTACAAAAGTACAAGGGAATTAAGATAAAACTAAATATCACACTTAGGATTTAAACATATAATCTAAAGTAATTTTTTACCCTCTTTTGCCACTAAAATATAATTTCATCTTGTCAAGGAGATTTATCAATTTATATATAATCAAAAAAAATTATTTTTGTCCTATTTACATATTATAATTTTCTGGCGAAGAAAATTCAATTAAACCACTTTGACAGAAACTAGCTCCGCCTCTATTTGTAACTGATAGAAATGAGTAAGTTGAGACAATATAAGAGATAGGTAGGAGTTAGCTCTAAAGATTTGAGCTAAATAACAATTTTCATAATTCATCTCAAATTTAAGAACGTCACAAGACATTTTCAACTTTTTGCCTTATTGACAAATACTTTGGGGAGGGGTAAAATAACATTACTTAGTTTGAACTATTAAGTAATATATAATGATTTTTGGGATGAACTTTCATATTTGTTTAATGATTTTTTTATATATTTAAATCATCTTAAAAGAATAAAGTACTTTTGAATTTTATTTTTACATTATTACTTGTATAAAATAAAACACTTAATTATTATCTTAAATATTTATTATTTAGCTACTTACTTAATATTAACTATTAGGTAAATCTCTTCATGTCCTTATTCGTAATTTGATACTTAAAAAGTACTTTTTGAAAAGCTTGGCCAAATACAAATTATTGCTCAAACGTACTTTTCAAATTAACTAGTAAGTATCAATGTGCGTTGCACGTTAATAATGACACGTGGTGATTTAAACATTTATTTATATGAAGGAGCAATAAAATTTAATTAATTAGAGAAATTTTATGTATAATAATATAACAATCATCTAAATGCCAAAAATATTATTACATTAGCATAATACATGAATTTATAATATAAAAGGATATCATCAAAAGTTATGCAAATGTATTTTTAGGATTTAGCTTTAATTGTGCTTATTCAGACACTTGTATAACATTTTGATTCTTAATAACATATTAACATTTTTACCTTGTGTTCTAACGTTCTTTTTATGAAATAAATTTATATTTCCTGAGATTTTTTTTAATTTAAATAAGAATTTTACTCATATGATTAATTTAAAAAATAATTTAATTGCGTTCTCTTGAGAAATAATTAATTAAAACATTTTATTTATTAATTTTAATATAAAAAATAATTTATTCTATGCTAATTCAGATCTTAATATTAGTTCTTCTCTTGATCTTAATTATAATTATATCCACCATAAATTTTATTTTTAAAGAGTAAAATATTGATATGACATTTCACTTTTAGATCTTTATGTCTATAGAATCATTAGTAATATTGACTCTTACCAACCAATTTTTTTTCTCACACATTTATAATCTTAAATATTTTCTTAGTTGTTGTTTAATAATTGGTTATTTTTAATATTACACAAAAAATCGATAAAAACTATATTATTTGAGTAGGAAAATAGTTCAAATATAATATAAAAATACATTGCCGCGGGGATATTTTTTCCCCTCAATTTCAACTCTTTATGCGGTCCATTTAATATTAATTTTTTTGCTATTGGATATTATGGAGTAATAATGTATTGCCAATATAGAGGATTCTTATGAAATTGATTTTACTAAACCTTCCTACATATGTTTAGTAAGTATTCAATAGTCCAATTTTTTTTAATTTTAAAATCTTAAATATTAAAAATTAGCATATAAGGTATTGTAGTCAGTTATTGTTGTTATGTCCTTTCCTATGGGTTCTTGGTTTAATATTTTAGGGCTACTTTGGTATATTAATATTGTATTTATTCTTTTATAATAATATAGGCTCTCTTTTTTCTAAATGGATTCGGACAATATAATTATTCTCAAATTAAATTAGTAATAGGACATTATAATACGTTTTCAAATTAAATTAGTAATAGAAATTTTTAAGAAGCATATCCTAAAAGTAATAGGATTACATGACTAAAGATATTTACTTGATCAATTTTATATGAATTAGGTAGTCCGAAAGTAATTATACTAATCGAATTCCTAACGTGTAGTATTATGTCCTAAAACTAATAGGATTATAAGGCTAATATCTAGAATTCCGATTATGGCCTTTTCTTATGAGTTATCATACTTAGTATTATAAGGTTATTTTTATAAACCGACAAGTTAGGTTACTTACCATTAGGACATGACATTAGCTTTGAGTCACAATGTAATTTTTAAGAATTTTTTATTTACTTACTATATTTCAAAATACATGAAAATAAACATAAGTAAGGGTAGATTAATCTCGGTATGTGCATTGTGTATATACCCTATCAATAACTATTCAACGTTGAAAACTCACGTAAATTTTACATTAAACAATATATTTTATTTATGAGATGAAAAGTAAATAAAATTTTCTATAAATGTTAAATGTTGATTCTAGTTAAACAATTAAAGATAGAAAAAATCATGAAGATCAAACAACAAATAAAATAAATTAATTTTAAAACTAATTTTAATTAAAATCGACATAAAATGCAACTATAACTTTTATGAAGGAACTGTATTTTGTTCAAAGTAAAAAAAATATATTTCTTCAATCTCTAATATAAATAAAGAAGGTAAAATATATATACTATTATTAGTTTTTAAAACGTTGAGTCAAAGTGGACTCTTGAGTTTATAATCTTTCGATTTTTTTATTCCAATTTTTTTCAAAGACTTTCCATATATATTTAGATAGTTCTCTCTTTAAGTTCTTCCAATACAAGGTTAAATTTAATGTTTTATTTAAGAACTCTTACCTAGTTCAATAAGGAAAGATTTAATAACAAAAATTTAGTTAATTTTATAGTCCTGAATATTAACATGTAGTATTATATCCTAAAACTAATAGGATTATAAGACTAATATCTAGAATTCCAATTATATCCTTTTATTATGAGTTATTATACTTAATATTATAAGGTCATTTTTGTAAACCGATATTGTATTCATGCTTTTATAATAATACGAGTTTTAGTGTACGTGCGCTGCACGTGTATTTCGCGTCAATGCTTAGCATCAATCAATAAAATATATGTACAAGAAGAACAAGTAAATGAAATTATCAAATACTAAGTTTTAAAATGCCTACATTAAGATAATAGTTTACAATAAGTAACTTTGTACGTAGAAAAATATAGAGAGTTGTCATTTCTTTAAATGAATATCGAAAGAAAGAAAAATAAGTAATGACAACTCACTGAGAATATATTTTGTCTCTAATGCTTCGTGTTATTGTATTATGTTTGTATTTTTAACAATTACCTATAACCGATTTATATGATGAATTTTAAAAAGAATGACTTGGATTTTCTATACATTAGTAAAATCAAAGACTTTTCTGGTTAATTAGGACTTAATTATTTATTCTTAAAATTAAAGAGAATAATTATTATTCTTAAGGGAATTTCCTTAATAATAATGTTTGATCATATTGAAATCTAGTTTTAGGATACGCGCAATGCGCGTGTATCCTATATCAATAAGTATATATATTTTAAAATTATATAAATATTATTAAATAATATGTATGAGTTATAATATAAATTTTAAAAATATAAGTTCTTGAAAATGATGAATATTGATCTTATTTAGTCAACAAAATAGAAGATGACCTAGCTAAGCATGAAAACAATCAAGATAATTTTGATAACTTAGTGATCTATCATTTATCCTTCTTTTGTTTTAACTTAAAAAATGAAAATAATTGTCTAGGTAATATGTATTCTAGACAGAGCAACTAAAAAAATTACGACAAATAAATTATGTAGCTAAACAGTAAATATTAATTTCTAAGTAAACTTTAGCTATGAATTAGTGGCAGATTATCAAAAGAAAATTCCCATTAGCTATGAGACGAATTTCATACATAATTTCTATTTTTCTTAAAGTTAAATTATGTAACAAACTTTTTTGTAACCCAAAAAAAGTCATTCATCTAGTTGAAGGAAATATGCATTATAGTAAATTAAGGTATTGCCTTGGAAATAAAGTGTTTTAATTCGGTATTTTCTGATATGTATTTTTTTTCTTACTGCTTTTAATATATGGTGAAGTAATTAACTTTTTTTCTAGAATAAAATAAATTTCAAAAAATCTTTAAAATATAGAGTGAAAATTCATACTAAAACTTTAAATTTAAATGTTAATTTATTTAAAATTAAAATACTAAAGTCTTAATCGACTCATGGTCTTATAGTTAATATATATCCTTAGTATCATCAACCAAATATACAAAAGAATAGATAATTAATTTTAATCTCCTTGCAGCAATCTTGTTAAATTTATTTATTATCACCATCTACTAATCAACACGACTATTAAGAAGTTTTAACAAAATTGGAAACATTAATTTTTATTTAAAAAATTATAGAAGAAAAGAACGTGGTAAAAAATTAGCTCGTTTGAAAAAGAAATGAAAGTAAAAATATTTCGAGTAATTAGGAGTTTTTATATAGTTCAAATAAGAAAAGGTTTAATAGTTAAAAATTTATTAGTTTAAAAGTTTTAAATATTAAGAAATTTATTAAATAATAATTTTATAGTATACTTTCTGTAGTCTAATGTAAACTTTATTTTTAAATCACCTAACTCTTTGTCCACGTGTGAAAAATTAGAATCAACACAACTGATATTGTCATGTAGGATGCAGTATATTCATATATTCACAACAAATTTATTATTATTTAATTTAGAATGAAAATTAAATAAAAGGTAGTCGACAAAAGATTGGAATTCCAGTAATTGCTTAACGATTCTTATGTGTTAAAATTTGGAAACTTGGAAAGGATTTTCCTAACATTACCATGCAATGAAATAAAGGTTCTTATTGATTATTAAGGTCATAAATTCTAGAAAAAGTTAAAGTCATTTCTATCTAACTTTATTACCGAACATCTATTTTAGTCTAAATATGATTAAAATAATTCTGACAAAAGAAAAAAAGAAATGTACAAAAAATTACAGCTTGTTTGGATGGTTGTTACCCATTGTATTGTATTGTTACGTTAAATACGATATTTGTTTTGATTGTTACTTAAATTTTATTGTATTGTATCGTTAAATTTCTCGTTACATAACGACAAAATGTGCCACTTTATGTAACGACCAATTTGGTGTGGTCGCATCGTTACCTTGTCTTTTTCTCTCAATCTCACCCTTCATTATTATTAAATAATTTTATTTTATCATTTACCCTACCTTTTTATATAATAATTTTACCTGTATTATAATTTTTTTTTTACAATATTGCAGTTTATTCTTCATATCGCTGGTGTATGATATCATGAAATGATGACAAACAACACAATCTATCCAAACATTATATTTGTAAAATGATACAGTACAATACAATACAGTACGATACGATAAACTATAAAACGATACGTAACAGTAGATGATTTCCAAATGATTCCTATTTAACTAAAACGATCATAATTCTAGGAAACTTTAAAGAGGAAAAGTAGGATTCTTAGTTTTTACATCATTAGAATCGTGGCAAATTCATAATTACATAGCAGACCACAAAACAAATTAATATTTGCATTTAATTTTCATATATCTGTTTATGAACATATTGCTATTTAAATTGAAGTTTACTTCAAAATGAAGACAAAAGCGCTGAAAAAAAAGAAGCTTTAATAACAATCCGTAATATTGAAAACCTTAGAAACATGAAGTATTGGATTTAAGGAAAATAGTTGCACAATTAAATCAGGTAAAATCCGACTCAAATTTCAAGTCCTTAATATTAAAATTTCCTACGTGGAAAGATTTAGTAACTAAAATTTTAATAGATTTCAAAATACTAAATATTAGGACGATAATCAAATGACTATTTTGTCCAGTGTGAACTCTATTTTCAAGGGACAAAAGAGACGAACGACATTTCGCTAAGGGCCTTCGTGCTTTTAATATAGTATAGATAGATAGATATAGATTATATTGTATTATATATTCGTCGGCTAATTTTAGTTTAAGCAGTTGGGTTGACGATTATTTAGGTTAATTTTCTTATTTTTTAGGGTTTGTTATTTTTGGACCTAAAGTGACATATTTGTGTAATCTTTCCCTAATTAAGGGTGTCATTAATTAGAATCATTTTCTCACTATAACTATAATTCCTCAATAAATAGGAAAACGCAGCCACCCTACCCCACCCACCCTACCCTATATGCTGATGATGCAATATATATATTCTCTCTTTAACTCTTAATTAAACCCTAATTAGAATCATTCCCTCTCTAAACTTTGTGACAATAGCCCCACGTTATTATGGATTTAAACATAGAAAGAACCAATCCTTCCACTGTTATTAATGTTTTATCCAATGAACAAAACCAAGATGAATGTTGTGGAAACAGACGTTGTGGTCTCCTATTCAAAAAATATCCTATACTAATATTTCTTATAAATATTCTCTCTATTTTCTTGTTGTTTGGTTTATTTTTTTCTAGTGTAATGTCTACTAAGATATCTTTTCCCAAATTTTCTATTGAAGCAATCACAGCTTCTAATATTACTATTTCACCTTAGCCTTATTCAACCCTTTCTGCTCAAAACTTAGACTAGTAATTTCGTCGTCGAAAATCGTGATGATGGTGAAGTTGAGTATAAAGATATGCAGGCTTCAATTTCGTATCATAGAAATACTGTTTGGTTGAATAGATTAGACCTTTATCGTCAGCAAAAACGAGAGCGTTCGTCGATACAAGTGACTTTTGGTAATTTTTCCGTCAAGATAATGGATGATTATGATATTTATACCATCGCTAAGGAAAATAGGACGAGTGGATTTGGAGTTTTTAAAGTGGAGGTAAAGGGCAATTATAAAACTGGATATATGATAGTTTTTTGTGGAGATGTGAAGCTCAAGTTTTTGTCCTTTACACAAGAGACAAGATTGTTACAAAAATGCTCCACAAAAATGTACACTTTGCATGTATATTGACTTTGCTTTATGAATTTTAATTATATGTAATTAGTTTCTTGATCTTTGTTAGTTTTATTTTTCATAGTAACTAATTTGTGTTATGTTTAAGTTTATAACAGCAAACCACCAAAGGATATGGTGTAGTGGATGTGACTGCTCTTTCCTTAACCAAATGTCTCGAGTTCGAGCCTTAAGTATGGAAAAATCCTTGGTAGGGAGCGCTTCCCCCTGAATGGGGCCCTACGCGGCGCGAATTCGGATATAATCGGGCTCCAATATAGGTACCGGACACCGAGTGGAAAACCAAAAAAAAGGTTTATAATAGCAAGACAACTTTTGTGAATGAAGTGAGGTTGCAATTGTAATGTTACATTTTCTTTTCCTGGCTTTTAAATGAGAATAATGCTTATTATGGATTATTAATCTTTACAATATTTGATCTTGTAAAAGGTGTTCTTTTGCTTAATTATTGGCTTGTGTTAATCGGTTTGAGGATTAATCCGCTTAATAGGAACAAAACAACAACAACAACAACCCAGTATAATCCCACTTAATGGGGTCTGGGGAGGGTAGTGTGTACGCAGACCTTACCCCTACCCTAGGGTAGAGAGACTGTTTCCAAATAGACCCCCGACATCCTTCCCTCCAAGAACTTCCCACCTTGCTCTTGGGGAGACTCGAACTCACAACCTCTCGGTTGGAAGTGGGGGTTGCTTACCATCAGAGCAACCCCTCTTGTCAAATGATAACACTTTTGTCAAGTGATAACACTTGACAAGAGAATTGCCCTATTGCTTAATAGGAAAGTTACGCGAAAAAACCAAGAGAATTTAACATCTAATATTTGATATCCGGTAGTCCGTTCTTAGGATCAAGTGATATTCTTTGATAAACCTTCTAATAATTATATTAGAAAATAACACTGTATAGCCTCTCTCAAAATAATAGCCGGAAAAATATATATTTTTTGTATATTTTTTGTGGTGTATATACATTCTGCATATTATATACATAAATTATACAAATTTTATATATTTTTCGACTACCGTATGTAAATAGTTTCTTGTACGGGCTAAAACATGATAATACCCCAATTATATTTAACCTAAGTTTTAGTGTGTTGTTATTTCTCGAGCAAAAATGACATATTTTTGGAAGCTTGCCTCTATATTTAAGTCATTTTTTGTTTAATTATCCAAAATCTACTTTGCCCGTATGCAGATACCATAAATGAATACAAGACCTGAATTGTTTAGAATTTGATATTTGATAGTTTTTTTGTAAATTATGGGTTTAAAGAAAGAACAAAGCAACAATAAACCATCCAATGGACAAAAAATTATTGAAGATTCTGAAGATTTATTAGTAGTAATAATTGTATTTTCTGTGGTCTTCTTGGTTGGTATGATGTTTGGACATTCAAATACCATAAAGCTTCTTTTGAATATCCACAATTTTCAATTGAAGGAATCACAGCTTCTAACATTGATATTTCCTCATCATCATTAACCCCTTATTATTCATCTCTTTTGGCTCAAAACTTGACTATCAATTTCGTCGTCGAGAATCGTGCTCCTCGTCAAGTTGAGTACAAAAGCATGGTGGTTTCGATTTCCTACCAGGGAGATATTCTCTGGATGAACACGTTATATATTTATCATCAACAGAAAGGTCGATACAAGTGACTTTCAGTAATTTACCCGTCAAGATAAAGGGCGACGATGTTGCTAAGGAGATGAGTACTTCTATAAGTGGATATGGAGTTTTTAAAGTGGATTTAAAAGGGAAATGCAATTCAAAGAAATTAGAAGTTAATTGTGGAGATGTGAATATCCACCAATTGTCGTCGTTATTTACACAAGAGATCACACCAAGATTTCCAAACAGATGCTCCAATTAACGTTATATATAAATCTTGATTTTGTTATTTTTTTTTCACCTAGATATTACATGTGCATGTTCTCTAGATTTAAGTCTTATAATAATAGCTAGCAAGACATCTTTTCGGAATATAAATCTTGTGTGTGCATCGCACTGTCCTTTTCTTTTTCTAATAGCACCCACGCACGTGACACACCTCTACCAGCCTATCAATATATAGTTATGCGAAAAAGTGAAGAAGATTCAACATCTAATGTCTTGTCCATCAAATTTTAGGCAAATGAAAAAAGTACCTATCCTTTTTTACCGACTTCTTTAGAAGGAAAAAATATTAAAGTTAATGGAAAGTTGAGGAGTTGAATCTGCAAATATAGTAGAATAAAAGAATAAATGTGTATTTTTTTGTAATTAAATCATTGTATTAACCACCAAAGTAAATATTTACAAAGCAGTCGGTCATCTCGACCTGATTTCCTTATTGGAAAAAAAAAATCCAACTGACTATATCAGACTACCTTCTAATATCTTCTATATGATTTCTATCTGACTGTAGACTCAGTAATTACATTTTGCTAATAAGACACAAGTATATCCCTCAGCTCTAATATTGTGCTTTTTTCTCAAATATTCTTGCATTTTTTTCAATCCACAATGTGTGTGTGTATTCTGGAAATACCATTTTAAGGATTCTGGCCATTTGAGATCTCCCTTTTATCTTTTATATTATCCAATTCTGCCATTCTGACCATGAAGATATGATTGGTTGAACTTGTAACCATTTCATGAGTCCGCACCACATGTTTCTACCATATGAGCATTCTGCAAAGATATGCTCTCTTATTTCCGGTGCTTGATTGCAAAAACAACATGTTTCATCCAATTGCACTTTCCATTTCTTCAACCTGTCAGCAGTAAGTAGCCTTCCATGCATTAGCAACCACATTGTGAAGATTGCTTTTGGTCGAGCTTGGTTCTGGTACATTAGGCCTTTCCATGTAATCTTTGGCAACTCACCTAACAACTTCAAGTAGACTTGCTTAATCACTATCTTCTGATTAACTTGATTGTTGTTGATACTTTCCATATTACCTCTTGCTCAAAATATTTTCCTTATCATCCAAGAAGCCTGTTTTGGTCCTTCTATATTGGCAAAGGATTGGTCCTTAATATAATAACTATGGATCCATTTGATCCACAATTTGTCTTTCTTGTTTGCCAACTCCCAGCTTGTTTTTGTGATTGCTGCCTTGTTCCATATTGCTAAATTGATCAAGTTGAGTCCCCCTTTAGCTCTAGGTGCACACACTTTTTTCCATGACACTAAAGCCTTTTTAGTAATTACATTTTCTTCTGACCACACATAGCTTCTGCAATAAGACTCTATTGTTTTAACAACTTTAGTTGGGATGATAAAGATCTGAGCCCAATAAGCTTGAATACCAAAGATAACATATTGTACCAATTGAATTCTGCCTGCATTAGATAATTTCTTTGTTGTCCAAGATGATATTCTAGCCATTATTTTGTCAATAAGTGGCTGCCATTGCATAACTGAAAGCTTCTTTGTGTCAAGTGGTATGCCAGGGTACTTAAAAGGCAATGAACCTTGGCTATAACCAAGTTTGTGTTGTATCTCTTTTTGTACCTCCAAGATAACTCCTACATAGTAAATAGAGCTTTTAGCTAGATTAGCTTTAAGCCTAGATGTTGCTGAGAATATATGGAATCTGTCATGCATCAATGCTACTGATGTAGCATCTCCTCTTGCAAAAAGCAAAAGTTCATCCGCAAAACTCAAGTGAGTTATATCTAGCCTTGAACACGTAGGATGAAAGTGAAATATTTTTTCCAGCTTCAAATTCTTCAAGTTTCTGCTAAGGTACTTCATTGCTATAGCAAACAAAAAGGGGGACATTGGGTCCCCTTGTCTCAATCCTCTAGCTGCATCAAAAGGTCTAGTTTTTTCTCCATTAATGAGTACAATGTAGTTTATTGTTGTAACATATTCCATAACCCACCTAATGAACATAGTAGGGGAGCCTAGTTCTTCTAGTATTTGGTGCAGATATCTCCAATCCACTGTATCATAGGCCTTTTGAGTATCCACATTGATGAGGCATCTTGGTGAAATGTTCGTCCTTGAATAAGCCTTGACCAATTCATGAGCAAGTAAAATATTGTTTGCCACCTTTCTACCTGGAACAAACCATACCTGTGTATCTGATACAATAGTAGCAATTACTCTCTGAATTTTGTTGGCGAGAACCTTGGAAATGAGCTTATATAAAAGAGTACAACAGGTTGTTGGCCTAATTTCTTTGATGCTTGAATGGTTAGGAACTTTAGGAATAATTGTAATAGCTGTACAATTGACTGCTATGTATAACTTCCCTGTATGAAAGGATCCCTTTACTGCTTGACATATTTCTGAGCTTATGATATACCAACCTTTCTTGAAGAACAAAGCATTATATCTATCTACCCTTCGTACTTTATCATCTCCAATAGCACACAATCCTTCATAGATTTCTTGATCAGTAACTTCGGCACATAAATTGATCGGCTGCATATGATTAAGCGTTGGTCCATTCTTTATTACCTATTTATTTACTGTAGGTAATTGACTTACAGCTGATCCCATCAAGGATTTGTAAAAATTAATGATCTCTACTTGTATCTGTTGTTGATCAATTATTTTATCTCCAAAGCCATTAACTAACTCTGTGATGACTTTTCTTTGTCTTCTTTCCTTCATAATTGCTGAAAAGTACTTAAAATTTGCATCTCCTAACCTTATCCATTTTGCTCGAGCTTTTTGTTGGAGAATGCTTTCTTCTATCAATGACCATTTTTCCAGCTTCTCTAAGGTTTGTTTTTCCTCAGTAGCCATATCATCTAAATAGCAAGTTGACATTTGAGCTTGAATCCCATGTAATAGGTCTCTTATTAGTTCCAATCTTTCTTTGATACCCTTGAATTCTGACTTGCTAAGCTGCTTCAGTAAAGGCCTTAAAGCCTTCAGCTTCTGCCAAACATTCTTCATAGGATCAGAATTATAGTACCCTTTCCATGTCTCTTCTATCAGTGTCATGAATTTTGGATGATTAGCCCATATATTAAAGAATCTAAAAGGAATCTTGCCACCTGGTGTGATGACCTTAGGTCATCATTTGTTTTTAAAATGAATTTTACGTTCCAAGGCCTTAAAAACCTCTTTTAGCATCGCCTCGATTTGCGTGCGTACTCCGGGTGCGTAGCCGAAAAGCCTAAATGTGAAAATCTATGAAAAATGATAAATTTTTACTATAAAATGAATTAATTTGACTTCGATCAATGTTTTGGGTAACAGACCCGGACCCGTAATTTGACGGTCCCAGAGGGTGATAACTAGGGATATTGACGCATTTTATACTCCTTCTTGCTTACGCTTTGATTATAAATTCATACAAAATAGTCCCAAAAGGTTCATAAATTGTGCTTGATTGCAGGTTTAATCAACAAAGTGACAAGATGTCAAAGATCAGCTCAAAAGGAGTGAAACTTGCACAAGTACCAAAGACAAGACAAACTCAGGAAAAACAGGCCTAGTGCGGCCGCACTACACTTTGTGCGGTCCGCACTACACTTTGTGCGGTCCGCACTACACTTTGTGCGGTCCGCACTACACTTTGTGCGGTCCGCACTACACTTTATGCGGTTCGCACTAGGGAGATTCAGAGAGCTGGTATTTCAGGCATTAAGGCAGTGCGGCCGCAAAAGGTTTTGTGCGGTCCGCGCTGAAGGCAATGCGGCCGCACTACCATTCTGTGCGGTCTGCAGAGCCAAGGTTCAGAGAGGGTGAGTTGGAGCTTTCAAGCCTGTGCGGTTCGTGGTCCAGTTTGTGCGGAAAGCACTAGAAGCCTCCGCGGCCACAGTCCATTTTGTGCGGTCCGCGGAGGCTGAGTTCAGAGAGTCAAGTTTTCAAGTTTAAGAGCCTAGTGCGGCCGCATACCATTTTGTGCGGTCCGCACTAACCCCGCAGGGGCATTTTTGTCCAGATTTTCCAGCTTAGTATAAATAGATCCTTTTTCCATTTTTAGGGTATCAGATATTGTAATACAGCAGTTGCGCTCGTGAGACGACTCTTCTTAGACACTTTGGGCATTTTTACTTAGTTTTCATCATTGAATTTTTGTGTTTAACTTAGCAATTAATTAATATATGTTTATCTTCATCTATTTCTCTGTTTTTCTCTTCAAGTATGAGTAGCTAGACCCATTAGCTAGAGTTGTAGCTCAACCCTAGTATGGGCAATTGATGGGGTTACAATTTAGGGTTATATTGACTATGAGTGTTTGTTATTTGGGTCAATTTCATGGTTTAATTACTGAATTAGTGGTTGCAAACACTAGTTTGTGCTAAGTTGACTTGGGCTCTTCTTGAGAAAGAGAGCCTAAGTCTCCGAAATTGATCCAACAAGGAATTGGGATGGACTCAAGAGAATTGATAGTCCCAACTAAAGGGTTAAACCTCGAGAGAGTAATACCCGACTTGAACCCTAAGTTGCCTGCGCAAATTTGCATACACATTGGTCTTGAGAAAGTCAATTGGGCAAAATCACTTGAACCACCGAGAGGTGTAGAGTGGGTAAAGTAGTGCAATGGTTATATCATACTCCTCAATCATGTCAATAGAGCCTTAGATTCAAGTACCCATCAATTGACCACCTAGGTGGATGCTACTACCCTAGTGCTTTTAGAATATTTGAACAACCCGTAGCATTTAACTCTTATCTTAATTTACAATTTGTAGTTTGTTAAAAGTAGAATTATAAAAGAAAACCCCAAAAATTATGAGAAGTGCAATTTGGAACGCTACACAATCCTAGGCTAAATAGACACTCAATTCCAATTCTAGCTCTCTGTGGATATCGATCCCGACCCAAAATCGGGTAAAAGCTATTGCGACCCTCTCTCACTACTTATTAGTGGTGCAGAGTTGGTTGCGATCACTTTTTGGCGTCGTTGCCGGGGAGCTAACGGTTTTGGCTATCTATTTAGTTAGTTTTGTGTATTGTTCTTCTTTCCTTCTTTGTTACTTACTTGTTTGTGTCACTACTCAGGTACTAAAATGGCATTGAACAACGCAAATGACCCTCTTGGAAATGTGATTGCGGGGGAGGAGGTAGATGATGTTGAACAAGATGAGATGCCTCTTGTACCTCAAGGACAACGTAGAGGCCGCAATGCCAATGCTAATCCAAATAACAATATTCCAGACCCTCCTCCTCCACTTCCAAGAGTGGATCCCAGAGTACTTCTGAACCAGGGTTATGCAAGTGTTATTGTCCCACCCAGAATCCGGGCAGGCAACTTTCAGATAACCAATGTGATGTTGACCTTACTTGAGCAGCGTGGGTACTTCACGGGCGTTGCAGATCAAAATGCCTATAAACATCTCAAGGGGTTCATGGATACATGCTGGGGGAGCAAACAGACGAATGTGTCCGAGGATGCTCTTAGGTTGAGACTCTTCCCATACTCACTTTGGGGGAAGCATTAGATTGGCTCGAGAGACTTCCCAACCATTCCATCACAACTTGGGATGAGTTGGCGGATAAATTCATTGCTAAATTCTTTCCACCCGGGCATATGGCAGCACTTAGAGATGAGATATTGGCTTTCAAGCAAGAGCCCACAGAACCTTTTCATGAGATTTGGGAGCAGTATAAAACGATAGTGAAGGAATGCCCCAACAATGATATGACCGACGCTATGATCCAACAAAGTTTCTACTGGGGCATCAATACAACAAATCAATGCATAGTGAACCAACTTGCTGGGGGCAACTTTATGAAGCTGTCGTATGATGAGGCATGTGATGTACTTGATGAGATGGCTGACACTTCTTCTGCATGGCAAAGTAGAGCCAATATGCCTCAAGGTGACCCTACAGTTATTCATTTGCACAAGCAATTACATGACCATGGGCAAACTATAACAGAGTTGACAACTACTATGAATCAATTGGCTAAGTCACAGTTGCAACAAGTCCAAAATCCTTGCCAAGTGAATGCCATAGAGGGTGTTAATATGCTTGTCAACAAGAGAAGGCAAAGAAGGCAACAAAACCAAGGGAATTCTGAGCAATATGATGATGCGTGTGATGGGTTTAAAAATGATGGTTATGATGACTAAAGTAAAGAGGTTCAATATGTCAACAACTATCAAGGCCAAGGGGCAACTCTTCCAACCAACAACAGTGGCGACCTCAAGGAAATTGGGGCAATCAACAACAAAACAGTGGTGATTGGGGGAACAACAACCAAAACAACAACTGGGGCAATCAGAACAACAATCAAGGCAACCAAGTGAATTGGAATGATAATAATAATAATTGGGGTGGCAATAATAATCAAGGAGGATGCAACAATGGAAACCAAGGAAATCGGGGGCAAGGCTTTCAAAGGCCCCCAATGTACGAAAAATCCACCACCATTTCCATCTCAAGGTCCTAGTTCTTCGGGTAATGATATGGGTAGAATTGAAATGATATTCGAGCAGATGATGAAGAAGAATGCAGATTCTGATGCACAGTTAGCTTCTCACAACACCTCTATCCGAAACTTGGAGGTGCAATTAGGCCAAATCTCCCAGTTGTTGAATACTCGCCCGAGGGGTGCTCTACCAAGTGATATGGTAGTGAACCTAAAGGGTGGGAACAATCATGTTATGGCGGTTACAACAATAAGTGGGAGAGGTGGTGATGTAAATGCCTCTAAGCAAAAGCAAGTCGTGGATGATGATGTTGAGTTGCAAGACGACGAAGTCCCTTTGGTAGTTGAAGATGTGGTAGATGAAAATGTGAACAATGAAGTGAGGATTGATATTAAAGAAGTCGAGGTGGAAACTCAAAATGATGTGAAACCGTCTAGGGAATACATAATTGACATGCCGTAGCCGGTTGTGCCAAAAGCCAAGGCTCCTTTGCCAAGGCCACCTCCACCTTGTCCTCAAAGGCTCGCGAAGCAGAAGAATGATAATCAGTTTAAAAAGTTCATTGATATGATGAAGAGCTTATCTATTAATGTGCCCTTGGTGGAGGCACTTGAACAAATCCCGGGCTATGCAAAATTCATGAAAGACTTGGTTACAAAGAAGCGTTCTATGGATTGTGAAACTATAAAGATGACTCACCAAGTTGGTGCTATAGTGCATTCAATGGCCCTAAAGCTTGAAGATCTCGGTGCTTTCACCATTCCTTACACCATTGGGAGTGCGAATTTTGCCAAGGCTCTATGTGATTTGGGAGCTAGTATCAATTTGATGCCTTACTCAGTTTTCAAAACTTTGGGTATTGGGCACCCTAGACCGACTTCCATAAGGTTACAAATGGTGGATCGATCGATGAAGCGACCTTTAGGCATTATTGATGACGTGCTTGTCCGGGTGGAAAAATTCATATTGCCGGCCGACTTTGTGATTTTGGACTGTGAAGTGGACTATGAGGTCCCTATCATTCTAGGGAGGCCTTTCCTTGCGACGGGGAAGGCATTGGTTGATGTTGAAGTGGGTGAGCTCACTTTCCGAGTGGGAGATGAAAAGGTCATCTTTCATGTTTGCAAATCTATAAAGCAACCCAATAGCACCGAGGTGTGCTCATTTGTAAACCTTGTCACAGTTGTGATTGTGGATGACACCAGTTCTATGATCAATGTGGAGGACCCCCTTGAGGCTGTGCTATTAAATCTTGATGTCAATGATGATGCAAGCAGAGTAGAGTGCGTGAATGCCTTACATGGAATGGGCTCTTATTCCTATGAGCCTAGAAAATTGTCTTTGGATCTTGAAAACCGGAAAACTCCACCAACAAAAATATCAATTGAGGAGCCATCGGTGTTGGAGTTGAAACCACTGCCTCCACACCTCAGGTATGAGTTCTTGGGCTCAAATTCTACTTTACCAGTTATTCTTTCTTCTTGCCTAACTAACATGCAGGTTGAGGCCACCTTGGCAGTGCTTCAAAAGCGAAAAAGGGCAATAGCAAATACAATAGCCAAAAATTCTTTCTCGGTGACTGTATAGTTTCTTTGAGCCTCATTCATGGTCTTGCTTGCGTAGTACACCGGATGAAATATCTTGTTTATTCTTTGGCCCAAAACAGCCCCAACCGCAACGTCACTAGCATCACACATGAGCTCGAAAGGTAAGCTCCAATTTGGTGCGGTGATGATGGGGGTAGAAGTCAACTTGAGCTTGAGTAGCTCGAATGCTTGCATACAACTCTCATCGAACAAGAACTTTGCATCTTTCTCGAGCAACTTGCACAAAGGGTATACCACTTTAGAAAAATCCTTTATGAACCTCCGGTAAAAACCCGCGTGCCCAAGGAAACTCCTCACCCCTTTGACAGAAGTAGGGGGAGGGAGCCTCGAAATAACCTCAATCTTGGCCTTATCAACTTCAGTTCCTCACTTCGAGATCTTGTGACCCAACACTATACCTTCTTCTACCATAAAATGGCACTTTTCCCAATTGAGAACAAGGTTGGTGTCTTCACATCGGCTCAACACTCTATCCAAGTTTACCAAGCACTCCTCAAAAGAATCCCCAACCACGCTGAAGTCATCCATGAAGATCTCCAAGATATCCTCCACCATGTCGGTGAAAATAGCCATCATGCAACGTTAGAAGGTCGCCGGAGCATTACACAATCCAAATGGCATTCTAGAGAAAGCGAATGTGCCATAAGGACATGTAAAGGTGGTTTTCTCTTAGTCATCTGGGGCAATTAGAATTTGATTGTACCCCGAGTAACCATCCAGAAAGCAATAGAAAGCCCGGCCCGCAAGACGATCAAGCATTTGGTCAAGGAATGACAATGGGAAATGATCTTTTCTAGTCACCTTGTTCAGCTTCCGGTAATCCATACAAACTCTCCACCCGATGACTGTTCTAGTGGGAATGAGCTCATTGTTGTTATTGGTCATCACGGTCATACCACCCTTCTTCGACACACATTGCACCGGAGAAGTCCACGAACTGTCAGAAATAGGATAAACCACCCCAGCATCTGGCCACTTGATAACCTCTTTCTTTACCACCTCTTGCATCGCCTCATTTGGTCTTCTTTGATGCTCCAAGGAAGGCCTTGCATCCTCCTCCAAAATGATTTTATGCAATGATGCCAAAGAATCATTAAATGAGTGTGTTCGTCATGACGAGGATGGTGAATTTAAAGTGTCAGCAACACCAATCATTGCAGAATCAGTGTTCAACACTGGGAACGATCCTAAGGCCTATGATGCGCACTCGAATGCACACTTCATTGCTCCACCGATTGTGGTTGATGTAGTAGCTGATCAATCAGCGGGGCTCCATTATCAGGTAACTCAGGTGCTTGGGGGAACCACTCGATGGGTCGGAATTGACTTTTCAGTACCTATAAAACCAACGAAATCCGCTGACAAGGAATGTGAATGAATCGATAATATTGAGAACATAGTGTTTGATAAAAGTCTCGAGCTAAATGAGAGCAAGCAGCAGTGCCAATTTGCAAATATGGCACTTATTGAGACCGCGACATATGTTTTCTCTGCTCACTTTGACGAACCAACAGGGCATGATGGGATAACTTTACTTTTCATCCATACCACAGTAGCTAATGAATATGACGGAATTGTCGAGTTTTTTCCTTACCTATTCCTACAACCCTCTTTAACCTTGATGGTTGATGATTTTAGGGATCTCACAATGAACTTGAAATATGTCTTACACACTTGAAATTGGTTTGACACTGGAAATATGCTTCAAATGAAGTTGTTTCAATGTTTTTGACTGCAAAATGACAAATGGGATGTCACTTGTATTCAGCGCATCACAAGGGTGCAAGGGATAATAGCCTACCAATTCATAGTTATATGGACAAATGGTTAGATACTGGGCAGGTTTTATGGGCTTGCTTTGATATGGGAAAGTTGTGTGTGTCTTCATTATTCCGACAAGTCCAGCTTATTGGTTACCCTCATGGCTTTCAAGTTCTTGGTATTGCAACTGCGTCAAGCAGATGCAAACTGTGCTCATGGCATGTTGATCCCGTAAACTCTTTTCAAATGCAGCATTTCCCTATAAAATCTATTGATTGTAAATGATTTAGACCATCACGCCTTTTGCTATTGCTTATAGCAAGCGACGAATTGGTTGATTCAACTCCTTCTTATAGTGAGAGGCATGACTTCATTGATCCTGGTGCTAATTTCTTTGTAGTAACTATTCGCGTAACTACGGATCTATACGTGTGGGATCTTGGAATAAGTTCCACGTTCTTGGCTCTAACATGTTGTATAGAGAATGTGGCGGCCCTGATATTGTTGGACTGTACAGCTAATTCCTCTGGAGAATTACTTTTGGCCAAGAGTGACACTACGTTGTTATGAAACATCATCTGCCAAAGTACACAAGTTGCTATACTTGGAGACATTCTTGACCTTGGTCCAACAGAATTCACGTACAATGAGTTGATGTTACAATGTTGCTTTGATGCACGTTTTAATGTAGCTGCACCTGTCGAAACGAGGTTTTCCACTGCAGCCGAGAATATAAATTGTGCCGAGGAGATAACACCGGTATGCCTCAATGATGCTCACTGTCCATCTTCTGAAATTATCAATTTTCTAAATAGAGGTGATGACATCCTTGTCAAAGTCAGTTGTCAAAGACAACAGGGAATGTCTTTGGCTCTTGTGAAGTGTACTTCCCCTAAAGAACTATGTGTGCGCAATAGTAAGAGAGACTAAGTCAATTGGATTATCTCTATTGAGTGTGAACTTTTGGAAAATGAGCATAATACATGCCTCTATTATTGGGAGTGGGTATATGTCAAACATGCACCAGGTTGCTCTCTTTTTATCAAGATATATAGGTGCCATGACTCTATGCGGACAAAGAGCTCAATTACAGTACCCCATGATCAGCCTGATTTTTAAAGCCATCACTGTTCTTGATGCTAGCTTTGAGAGGATTGTCCGAGATGCTCTAGTCAAGTGCGACCCTCTCCATTCAGTGCTCTTAACTTGCTGCCTTATGATTTGTGGGGACATATTGCCCAAGGATGTCGACATTACAGTAGCAGCTATCTCAGGTCACGATCACAAAATTGTGATAGATCTTGTCTTCTTATTCTATTTTCCAACACACCTTTGTATAAAGACAGTGGGCAGAGTGTGCACTTTTAGCAATGTTCTTAACCCGAACCTTGAAGACAAAGTTCTTATTCAGGACGGGGGTATTGTTATAAATGAGGCCGAAGAAACTAAGGCACTTGGGCCTGGGAATATTTTACACTGGGGTCGAATGATTAAACAACCCAAAATAAGGTCTTTCGTTTACCATTGGGACCCGGGTTGAGGTACACATGTCGAAGAGTTACTGGTCTAGAGGAAATATAGTTCTTATAATTAGCAGATTGTGCGAGGAAGAAGGCATGCGTATTATGAAGAAAAGTGCATGCTTCTCCCCGTTCCCCTTTCTCTGAGTCTAAGTTCTCATCCCCCTTCTTATCTTATCCTTAGCTACTTTTACATTCCAATGTTTCTTATTGTATTTCAGTTGTTTGAATGTTGCCTTGTTATCTGAATTTGTAATTGAGTTCTAGTTCATATTGGTATAGTAAGGAGTTTGCTAGCTTGTAGTCTATGAGTTCACGAAAATCCAGTAGTTTACTCGATCAGCTTTTGTATACTTATTGAAGAATGTACTAAATATATATTGTAATTATGGCTAATATTTTGGCTAATGGATTCCATCATACATAAGCATGCTTGCAAAGTAGACTTTGTTGGCAATATTCTTTGGGACCCAAAAATATTGCATTTTGTGGTTGATATCATTTGCACAAGTTGTATCTCTTCTTTTAAACCTAAGAGGCCAAGACTTTTTTGCCTATAAAAGGAAAGGTTATTAGTTCATTTTAGACACACCAAATACACACTAACAAGACTTGAGTTTTCATTTCTTGTTTCTTTCTTTTATTAAGAGTGTTCTGTATGAGAGTTAAGTGTTGAGAAGCACTTGTGTGAACCCTTTCTTTGGAGTGATCTTGTGAGGTTTTTGGGGTATTTGGAATTAATTAGAGTGTTTACTCTAATTTTGTACTCTTGTTGGTAGAGTGAAATTACACCTCTCCGTTTGTGGACGTAGGTCACTTTGATCGAACCACGTTAAATTTGTGTCTTCTTTATATGCTTTATATAATTGCCGTTGTTATCAACTTCCATTGTCTTTGTTATTGTCATTACACTGTTGTTTGGCTAAATTTTGCACTACCCGAGTTTCCGATCCTAACAAATTGGTATCAGAGCCGGATCTAATCGGGTTTGTTTCAGTAGTCAATACGACTTCAACAAAGACTTATGTTGAGAAATTTGACCGAAGTGGAAACTTAGGAATGTGGCAGTTAAAGATGGAAGCTATCTTAATTCAGGATGGCTTAGACTTGGCATTGCAAGGAAAAGAGAAAAAGTCATATAAAATGATAGACGAGGAGTTTGCCATCATAGACAAAAAGGCAAAATCAGGTATCATCTTAAATCTCTCAAATGAGGTTTTATGTGAAGGTTCTGTAGAAACCACAGCCAAAGGCATGTGGGAAAAATTGAAAACTTTATATATGAAGAGGACGGTGGAAAATAGACTTTACCTAAAGCAAAAGCTTTATACAATTCGTATGGGTGAAGGTACATCTATTCTCTCTCGTCTTGATACCTTTGATTCCATTCTTATGGATTTGAGTAATATAGATGCTGAAATTAAAGATGAGGATCAAGACGTGTTACTGCTTTGTTCTCTACCCCCATCTTTTAAGCATATAAGAGATACTATGCTCTATGCAAAGGATAATATCTCTTATAAGGATATTAAATCTATCTTAAAATCAAAAGAACAGATAGATAGTGATATTATTGGGGAAACTAGTATAACTCAAAAAGAAGTTGGCTTGTTTGTTAGGGGCAAATCCGACTCTAAATCCATATACAATAATTTAGAGGGTCACTATTGTCATAAGAAAGGTCACGTTATCTATGAATGTCATAAGTTGAAAAATAAGGAAAGGAAAAATGAGCATAAAAATACTGACATTGCCGAAGCAAGTGTAGTTGTTGATGAGATTGAGGGAACTATTTTTTTAGCAACTAATAATAGTTTTAAATCTAACAATGAGTGAATTTTATATTCGGGTTGTTCTTATCATATGTGTCACAATAGCGATTTATTTACCACATATGAATCTATTAGAAGTGGAGTTGTCTTGATGGGCAACAATGCTGCCTGCAAAGTTATTGGAAAAGGTACAATCATAATTAAAATGCACGACGGTATGGTAAGAATTCTCACCAATGTTAGACATGTTCCTGACTTGAAGAAAAATCTCATCTCTTTGGGCAATCTAGAATCTCTTGGGTGCAAGTACACAGGCGAACTGGAGTTTTGAAAGTTTCTCATGGTGCTCTTGAGATCATGAAAGCACACAGATCTGATTCATCGTATACTTTATTGGGATCCACTATTACAAGCCTTAATACATATTCGGTATCAGACAACTTGTCTAATTTTGATGGCATTCAATTTTCACATATGCCCGTTGGGGCTTTTGCGGAGAGGGTGGAGCAAATTTACTACATCAACCAAAATTAGGCCAAGGTGGAGATTTGTAATTGTCACACCTCCCTTTTCCGCCCCCGCGAGGGGCGTAGGAGTTTTTTCCAATTAAAGGACAATCGAAACGGGATTTGTTTATTTATTTCAGAGTCGCCACTTGGGAGATTTAGGGTGTCCCAAGTCACCAATTTTAATCCCGAATCGAGGAAAAGAATGACTCCATATTACAGTCTGCGCACCAGAAATCCGGATAAGGAATTCTGTTAACCCGGGAGAAGGTGTTAGGCATTCCCGAGTTCCGTGGTTCTAGCACGGTCGCTCAACTGTCATATTTGGCTTGATTATCTGATTTAATACATGTTGAACCTATGTGCAAAATTTAACTTTTAACCGCTTTTATCATTTACTGTTATTTTTATCAAGAATTGCAACATCGTGGAAACACATCTCGAACCACGTCACAATCAATGTACCCGTGGTTAGAGCCACATTTCAACTCTGTTGAGATTGGGATTTTGGTCACATAAATGTGCACCCGAGTTTAAGAAGATAACATTATTAAATACGCGCCTAAAGTGACTAGCGTATCATTTACTTTGGGTAGGGCCGTGGAATTTTACTAAACGGTCCATCCCGAAGTCTAAGCAATTTTAAAGCAAATATTTACTGAGGGCCCCGCAATTTTGTATTTTTATTTGGCGAGGCTCGTCTCATTCTTATTTTTTAAAAGGAATTTGCAACGTCATGGACACGCATCTCGAACCACATCACAATCAATGTACCCGTGATTAGAGACACATTTCAACTCCGCTGAGATTTGGATTTGGGTCACATAAATGTACACCCGAGTTAAGGAAAATAAATTATTAAAGGCGCGCCTAAAGCAACTAGCGTATTGTTATTTTGAGAAGGCCGTAAAATTCGCTAAACGGCCTGTCCCGAATTCTAAGTATTTTAATAAGGCTCCTATTAGTCCCAACTTCGCTAGCGTATTGTTATTGTTATTAAACCCAACTTCTATTACTAAAAAATGAGAAATAAGGCTTTAACGCTAGTAGTCATGATTTTTTCATTCAGACGTTCACATACCTATTACAATGAGAGTACATAATATACGTGAGTACATACGTTCGCAACAATTCACTGGATGTCAAATTGTTCCCTTAATAAACACAAATATATGCACAGAAGTAAACATTCTCGTAAAAAAACTTAAGCTCACGATATGTTCTCATATTTACTTTAAGCATATGCAGTAACTAACCATAAAATAAACATTTTTAACAAAACAACAAAAAAATGCATTGTTGACATACATCCATATCAAATACTCTCATTCACCTTGAACCATAATATGCGAAACGAACGAAATGAAACAAAGGATGAAGAACAATAACCTTCGAACCTCGACAACCTCAGAATGACAAACACGACCCCGACGGAACTCAAGCCGGACCTCACTGAACGAGGAACAACGACGAAACCTCGGACAACAACCTCGACATACCGGACCCCAACGACAACCTCGATGGAAATAGAAAGTTCGGACCAAAACTGTCAACGACCCGAGATGTTGGCTGCTGCTGGTTTTTTTTCGACGCAGCAGATTGATTCGAGATTATGAAGCAAAAGGGGTCGTTTGGATGTGAGGAAGGAGCAGCTATGGCGGGTCACTTGGGCAGTGGTCGACGAATGAAGTTTGGACAGGAGGTGGGTCGATGATACAGTAGTGGTTATTGCTGCTCAAAAAGAACGAGGGGTCGTGGGTTATGGAGGTGCTCGCCGGGATGTGATGAAAACGAACAGCAGCAGCAATGGCTGCTGCTCAAACAGCGAAGCAACAGTGGCAGCAGTAGGGTCGACGGGGGAGCTGGACGGGATGGAGGGAGCTGGTGGCGGGGTCATTTGGACGTGAGGAAGAAGCAGCTATGGCGTGCGGTCTTTTTCCTTTTCAGTTCTTTCTTCATCCAGAAGAAGAAGAACGTGAATAGTCCTCTTTCCCTGTAGCCTTGTCCGTGTATTTTGTATCTTGTTCAAAGAACATAGACCCCACGTGTGTTGGGGTCCAAGACTTGTGTCCCCCATGCGTGGTGGGACTCCCCGTGTGTGGTGTTCCGTCCGTGTTCCCCACGCGTGTCCCCCATGTGTGGTGGACTCAGATTATTATGAGCTAGGTCCGAAAATTAGGCCTAAAAACGGGTAGTTTGAACCCAAATATTATTCTTTTGCCCGGACCCGAGAATAAGAACACGACGTTGTTCAACTAATCCTATGTAAGCAAAATAACTACCAAAATATAAATAAAACTATTTTTGTCATTTTCGTTTTTTTATATAAAGATAAAATATAAAGTACTATTTTTTTTGTATTTTTTCAAGATTAAGATGACTACAAAATGTTAATAACTTTTCTTTTGTAATTTTCGAAATTATACAATGATAAAAACATAAAGTACTATTTTTATATTTTTTTAAGTTAAAATGACTACAAAACATTAAATAAAACTATATATTTTTTATAATTTTCGCAATTATAAAGTACAAAAATAAAGTACTATTTTTTTTTTGTATTTTTCAAGTTTGTGAGAAATACATAAGCTAAAATTTATATATATATTTTTTGTAATTTTTCTTTTGCGACGAAATAAAGTAAAATAGTCAAAATAGTTATATTAGACCCAATTTAAATATTCACGCTAAAAATGTGAAAATTCCCGGGGAGGGTCAAAAATCACACGTCTACAGGTGCCCCTCTTTGACTGGAAACATGAAGAGTTTTCCGACAAAGAACGACTAGACCTGTTTTTGACCCGACCATTATTTGGAGGGACTACACTAAGGAAAGGAAGGGAATGTGACCGAGCCCTGGTATCTGAGCTGCCTACATAACCTTGGTTATAAAGGAATCAGGCCACGTGTAGTTCGGAACTGAGAGAGATGGTAGAGTGTACCGAGATGAAGAGCCGATCGAGGTGCCATTCCGTTGAGGTTCCGGTCCGCGGTCCTGCTGTTACAAAAAAATGAAAAATGAAAAAAAAGACTAACTAAGCCTATCAGCTACTAGTTATAAGGATTCCTATCTATAAGTCTTCTGAAACGTGATTTTGAGTCTTGAATGATGCTTTATACAGACTTTGGATTTGAACCTTGATACTTGCTAGTTGTAGGTGCTAGTTCTTGAGCAGACCACATCTGTTCTCCATTTCCGTACTTTGGATTCATTTTTTTTTATGCTTGCTTTTTTTCTTTTCTTGTTTTTGTTTTTGTGACTAGCTTCTGTTGATCATCTCAGACTGTTGACTCACATTCTTGAGGCGAGCTTCTGCTATTTCTAACTTGGATTGAATGCTGGGGATTTTTGTTGTAACCTTCTGCCTTCTAGTGGGTTACTGCTTGATCTTGAAAGATATTCCTCTGTTCTACAGGCGGACTCCTGACTTCATCATCTTGAATTTAACAACCTCCGTTCTACAGGCGGGCTCCTGACTTCTTCAATCTTGAATTTGACGACCTCCGTTTTATAGGCGGGCTCCTGACTTCTTCAGCTTCAACATATGACAACCTACGTTCTACAGGCGGGCTCCTGACTTCATCATCTTGAACATATAACAACCTCCGTTCTACAGGCGGGCTCCTGACTTCATCAATCTTCAACATATAACAACCTCCGTTCTACAGGTGGGCTCCTGACTTCATCAATCTTCAACATATAACAACCTCCGTTCTACAGGCGGGCTCTTGACTTCTTCATCTTCGACATACAACAACCTTCGTTCTACAGGCGGGCTCCTACAACCAAAACAAACGAAACTTCCTAACCCAGTTTGCACTGGGAAGATTTGTGAGTCGTTAGCAAAATTGTAACCCACTTATACTACTGATGCAATGATGAGAGTAAACTAAAGACTAGACTAGGATGTGCATCTCCTACGAGTAAAACCAAAAAACTCTTGCTAGCAAATGTGTCTGCTAAAATAAAACCTCAATGACTCAAACTAGGAAGTGCGTCTTCTATGGTTGAATCGGAATGAACTAAATTAGGAAGTGCGTCTCCTAGGGGTGAAAACTTCAGTGACTAAAACTAGGAAGTGCGTTTCCTATGAATAAAATCTCAATTTAGGAAGCGCGTCTCCTAAAAGCAAAACTTGAAAGACCTTGATTAGGAAGTGCGTCTCCTACAGGTAAAACTTCAATAAACTAGACTAGGAAGTGCATCTCCTAAGGGTGAAATCTCAATTCCGGAAGTGCGTCTCCTGAAATAAAATACAACCTAAAAAAGCCAAACTAGGAAGTGCGTCTCCTATAAATGAACTATCAATTTTAGGAAGTGTGCCTCCTATGGGTAAAATCTCAATGACTCAAACTAGGAAATGAGTCTCCTACGAATGAAATCTTAAATGAACCAGACTAGGAAGTGCGTCTCCTAAAGCAAAAAATATAACCTGAACGACCCAGACTACGAAGTGCGTCTCCTAGAGGTAAAATAAACTTAGGAAGTGCGTCTGCTATGGGTGAAATTTTAATGATTTCGAACTAAGAAGTGTGTCTCCTATGAATGAGAATAATTTAGGAAGTGCGTCTCCTATGCGTGAAATCTTAATTTAGGAAGTGCATCTCCTATGGGGTAAAAGTAAACTTAGGAAGTGCGTCTCCTATGGGCACAACTAAACTTTGGAAGCGCGTCTCCTATGGGCAAAACTAAACTTAGGAAGTGCGTCTCCTATTGGTGAAACTAAACTTAGGAAGTGCGTCTCCTATTGGTAAAACTAAACTTAGGAAGTGCGTCTCCTATTGGTAAAACTAAACTTAGGAAGTGCGTCTCCTATTGGTAAAACTGAACTTAGGAAGTGCGTCCCCTATTGGTAAAACTAAACTTAGGAAGTGCGTCTCCTATTGGTAAAACTAAACTTAGGAAGTGCGTCTCCTATTGGTAAAACTAAACTTAGGAAGTGCGTCTCCTATTGGTAAAATGAACTTAGGAAGTGCGTCTCCTATTGGTAAAACTAAACTTAGGAAGTGCGTCTCCTATGGGTAAAACTAAACTTAGGAAGTGCGTCTCCTATGGGTAAAATGAACTTAGGAAGTGCGTCTCCTATTGGTAAAACTAAACTTAGGAAGTGCGTCTCCTATGGGTAAAATGAACTTAGGAAGTGCGTCTCCTATTGGTAAAACTAAACTTAGGAAGTGCGTCCCCTATTGGTAAAACTAAACTTAGGAAGTGCGTCTCCTATTGGTAAAACTAAACTTAGGAAGTGCGTCTCCTATTGGTAAAACTAAACTTAGGAAGTGTGTCTCCTATTGGTAAAACTAAACTTAGGAAGTGCGTCTCCTATTGGTAAAACTAAACTTAGGAAGTGCGTATCCTATTGGTAAAACTAAACTTAGGAAGTGCGTCTCCTATGGGTAAAATGAACTTAGGAAGTGCGTCTCCTATTGGTAAAACTGAACTTAGGAAGTGCGTCCCCTATTGGTAAAACTAAACTTAGGAAGTGCGTCTCCTATTGGTAAAACTAAACTTAGGAAGTGCGTCTCCTATTGGTAAAACTAAACTTAGGAAGTGCGTCTCCTATTGGTAAAACTAAACTTAGGAAGTGCGTCTCCTATGGGTAAAATGAACTTAGGAAGTGCGTCTCCTATTGGTAAAACTGAACTTAGGAAGTGCGTCCCCTATTGGTAAAATGAACTTAGGAAGTGCGTCTCCTATTGGTAAAATGAACTTAGGAAGTGCGTCTCCTATTGGTAAAACTAAACTTAGGAAGTGCGTCTCCTATTGGCAAAACTAAACTTAGGAAGTGCGTCTCCTATTGGCAAGACTGAACTTAGGAAGTGCGTCTCCTATTGGTAAAATGAACTTAGGAAGTGCGTCTCCTATTGGTAAAATGAACTTAGGAAGTGCGTCTCCTATTGGTAAAACTAAACTTAGGAAGTGCGTCTCCTATTGGCAAAACTAAACTTAGGAAGTGCGTCTCCTATTGGCAAAACTAAACCTAGGAAGTGCATCTCCTATTGGTAAAACTAAACTTAGGAAGTGCGTCTCCTATGGGTAAAACTAAACTTAGGAAGTGCGTCTCCTATTGGTAAAACTGAACTTAGGAAGTGCGTCTCCTATTCGTGAACCATTTCCTTAAGAACTTGTGTTGTCTTCCCTCGTAACTGCTGGGGATTACATTGCTGGGGATTATTTACTTACCTGTTGGGGGATAAAATGTTATCCGCTGGGGATAACGTTGTCGAGGATAACACTGCTGGGGGATTTTCATTTCTTCAAAATTGGTGCTCCACTCTTTTGAAGTCTGCTGGGAGCGACACTGGCCCTTTGCCTTTCCGAACACAAGTTTTAATCTTTTTGTTCTGTCCGCTGGGGATACAGCTTCCTTTATTAAAACTTGGGGATAACACTGGTTCAAAGATCAGCTCCCTTGAGACTGGTGTTATCTTTCTTCTTTCCCAAGTGGGTACCTGCCTTCAAGAAAATTTTCACAATGAGAAAATTTTCTGCCCCGGTTTGATGATCTTCTTTATAGCCTGTCTTTCCGCCATCAATAACATTCATTTTCCCTGTTTCAAATCAAAGAAAATTTTGTTAGTTTGAAAACATGGTGAGCGGTCATGCCACTCCTGCTGGGGATGGTTTCCTCTTTCTCCTTTCCCCGCTTTGCGTTCCAGACAACTTGATGGGGATGGTATTATTTGCTGGGGATGATCCCTTTCTGCGGGGGATATCCTTCTTCTTTTGTGGCATAGCTCGAAAACTGACATTTCCCCGACCTTTTAGTCTCGCATGAATTTCCCAAATCATGCTCATTGCTCTCCTTGATTTGTCCACGAGCCTTGGCCTTGAGGTTTATAACCTTTGTTTTCGGCAAGGATATCCCTCTTGACACTCGTCAATTTTTTTTTTGTCAATCTCCTTTTGTTGGGGATACCCTTCTTGACACGGGCTTTGCGCCTATTCCTTCTTGACTTATACCACTTGGGTGTACTAGTCAGATCTCGTCTTGCATAATTGGAAAGCTGATGGCAAATTTTGAAGTCATTTCTCACTTGCTTTGACCAAAAGGACTCTATTGGGAAATTTTCTAGGAAAGGAGAAAGACAAAAAGGGACGGAATAAAAGACAAAAAGAAAGAGATGACTCTCTAACAAGAGAAACTATAAGTAAAACCTATCAAACACGGATACCGACTCTAACGGTCATGACATGCACCTGTGGTCTATCCTCCGTCGTCAAATCGCCTTTCACCATTTCTGTCTGATGATTTTCATTTGATTCTCAATCCTTATTCGACTAGTAGGGCCTCGGAGGGTTTTCACTATCAAGCCTCTCTCATTTCGATTTTTCTCTCAGCTTTTTTCGCCTTATTGTGCCTGTGAAGGTTTTCACCGATAAAACTCTCTCATTTTTGTTTCTCAGCTGGGGATTTGGAGTGTTGCCGGTATGACTCTTCCTGCTGGGGATTAGAGTCCTTTCTGCTGTGGAACAGAGTGTTATGTTCACCGGTAAGACTCTCATTTGTCTGACTTGACATCTTTTGAAGACTGATCAGAAGGTCTTTCTTTGGACCGTAATGTGGGTTTTTTGGATAGGGCTAGAAAGAAAGGGTATTAAAGGCTAAAAAATAAATCAATTTGAGGTTCAAAATTACAACCTTCGGAACCATATTTGTTTACAACAAACGCAATCCTTGCCCCAATTTCTTGCTTGGGGATTATTTAATTTTTTGTTACACTATGACCGAGCTGCGAAGCGCCTACGTATCCTCTTTGAGGAATCAGGTCAAACGTAGTTCCCAATTCCTCCGTTTCCTTCTGACTTTCTTTTGTGTTTTTTTTTGTTTTCTTTTTCTCTTTTTTTTCTCTTCTTTTCTCTTTTTCCCTCTTTTTTCTCTTTTTTTTTTGGTTTTGTTGTTGTTTGTTTTTTTTTCTTTTGTTTCCCTGCCACACTTGCGTGTTGTAGTCGTTGCTACTGATTCCGAACGAGGGGTATGAAAGAAAATAAATAAGGCTCAAAAGGGGTAACGAAGGATAAAGTGTTTAGGTAGCAGAACAAAATGCCTTCGACATTCCAGTCTTCAAAACATGCCCAGTGCAAAACAACACATTTAAACAAAGATTTGTAGCCTCTTCCGATGGTGCTGGACTTGACAATTATATTCACACATTTTCTTTTTCCTTTGTCATTTCTAAAGCACCGTTGGGCGACACTCTCATTATCATGAAAGGTGAATCTTGCTTTTAACGGTTTTCTTTATGTTTTACTTGCCCGAGTTCCATATGACTCGAGCTTTGAATAATCTCAAACCATACTTATTTTCTTTAAATGTTCTGATCACCTCTCCAGGGTTTTATGATTAACTTTTAAGATTAGGCCCAAACTGTGTGCGCATGTCATGTCACTAGAATCGGCGCTGAACAAAATGACAAAAGGACTAAACAAAAGATGACTGGAAATAATAAAAGACCGGATTTTTGCATTGGACTAAACAAATGGTTAAAAAAACAAAAACAAACCAGAATAAAATCCTAAACAACCTGGACAAAACTTAAACAAACCGCTATGACAAAACGGAAAGATAAGCGGAAAGATATTGACACAAAACAATATCCGAATTACAATCCTAATAATCCGAACAACAGAAATGACAACAAAATAAGCCACCACAAGCTTTTCTCTTGCTAACCAAGGAATGGAGCGTCGTCCTACTTTATCAAAACTGACATCTTAGCCACTGAGCTTCGCATCAGTATTGCCTAGACCATTATCAATTTCAATATCCTCAACCTTAGTCAACAAGTCCCCAATAGGATTTGAGTGCTTCTGCTATAAGGACTGATTCCAGCAAAGTGTGCATCATGATGTGCGGGTAAAGGATTCTGCGCGATGTTCTGGGTGTCATTGCCCGGCTTACCACAAACCAACCACCTTATCTTTCTTTGTGATTCAAAATAGAACAGGTTAGAATGGACTCAGTCGGTCCTCATTATTAACAACATTTTTTTTCTTTTTTTTCTTTTTTTTTTCTTTTTCTTTTTCTTTTTCATTCTTTTTTTTTTGCTTTTTTGTTGTGGTCGAATATTATGGAGATTGCCTACGTATCATGACCCCGCATGAATCAGACCTTGCGTAGTTCGGACAAAAAAAAGATAAACAATAATAAACATTTTTTTTCAATTTTCATATTAAAACAAACTGGGTTTCAAAGGTTTGAAGATGACCTACAAACTCGAAAATCAAACAACCCACATATTCTAATCAAAAGATTTACAAACTCAAAAACAAAAAGGCTAGCTCCCTTTCTCCTTTTGACAAATGCAACCCAACGGTTATTTTTTGCAAATGTAGCCCCTTCCAAATTTCACATGAATTTTGAGGCCGGAAAGGATTATTTTATGACACTTTACAAACTTGTCCGTTCTTTTACGAAAATAACCTTTCGACGACTGAAAGATACTCTAAGGCTATTTTGGCAAGAACGGTTTAAGACGCGACTGAAGCTGGCTCGGCTTATTTTGACCAAAAGCCCAAACGGTGTTCACCTGACCGCTGACTCTTTGTTTTTTTTTTCAAATTACAGTGAAAACCTGGTGTTGCGAACACGGCCCTTCGGCGTTTCGGGGACGAAGATTTTCAAGGTTGTGTGGGTCAACTAGACCAAAATCCCTAGAAAATGACTCATGGTGGCTGTTCATACAAAGTCAGCCTTCCGGCGTCCCTTTCGGGAACATTCAGCTATTTATGACAAAACAGCATCACCTGACTTATTTATGACTCTTTTATCGTTTTTTCAAATTAGAAAACTCAATATTGCAAACACGGCCTTTCAACATCTCAGGGACGAAGATTTTTAAGGCTGTGAGGGTCAATTGAACCAGATCTTAAACATGACCCAAAAAGCGGCTGTTTATGCAAGGTCAGCCTTCCGGCGTCCCTTCTGGCTATTCTTGACAAAACAGCATCACCCGACTTATTTATGACAAAATAAAAATTTTGCCAGTTTTTTTTTGTTTATTTATTTGTTTTTGGCTATTTTAGCAAAGAAGGGGTTGGACCCGATGAGGGTTGCCTACGTATCTCACATCCGGTGAGAATCAAACCCGCGTAGTTCGGGCAAATAAACTATTTTTGAGAAGACCCTTTTCCATTTTCTATTTTTTCCACAACAAACAAACAAACTATTATTTTTCATTCATAACAAACAAACTAACTAACGTAAAACATAAAACATTCCTTCTTTTCTTTTCTTTTTTTCAAATTTCGGCAGAGTTTCGACACTACTTGGACATTGGTTTTTTTTCTAAAAATAAGTAGTTATATCTCTACACTGTTATTTTCTCCTCCTTTTTCACGATTTTCTAATTTGTGGAAAATGATGACAACATACAAAATCTTTTTGAATTTTCAATGCTCATTTTTTTATTTATTATTATTTTTGTTATTATTTTCAAAAATGTTGCATGGGGGGGCATGGGGAATTATAAGACTTCTTGGATTCCACAAATGTTCCCCATGTGCTTTTCCCAAAAAATGAAGTGTGGGGGACATATGGAATACCAAGGCTTCTTGAATTCCACAAATGTTCCCCATGTGCTTAATTAACATAATATCATGCTTATCTAAAAAAAATCGGGCAACTTTCTTATTTAACGTGATCAGCATGATAAGGAGTGCCATTGTTTCATCAAATGTCATTGGTACGCCAAATGACCCTTTTACCCTTGAATAAATACAACATGTAGCACATAGGATGTCTTAAGATGGTCTATTATTTTCAGGTTGCTTGTCCTAGACGGACTCAACCCATGTGTTGAGTCCCCTAAGTCAAATGCACATGATGCAAATAAACGTTCCTACTAGGGATCCGGCATGAAGCTGAGTTATTCTAGGTTCAAAACCTGGGTATGTGTTCTAGATAGTGTACCCGAGCGGACAACTCGAGTTGAGGAAGGAGCTCCTTTCCGGGAACCAAAAGGCCAGCCGGCTTAGAAACTTTCCGAGCCTCTTTTATTTAGGGTATGACACTAACAGAATAGGGAGTCTTAACCAGTAAGCACATCCCCGGAGGTAAGAAGAGAAGGTTTCGGCACAGTTTATATGTACAGTTCAAATAATATCAAAGCAGTAAAAGCAGCATTTAGCACATTAGGCTCAAACATGTAAAAATCAGATAAAACCAAATATAACAATTTATCTAAGCTCGAATTTCTAACCCTGAACCAGTGGTTCTGGGTTAAATCGCTCCCCAGCGGAGTCGCCAGAGTTGTCACACCTCCTTTTTCCGCCCCCCGAGGGGCGTAGGAGTTTTTTCTAATTAAAGGACAATCGAAACGGGATTTGTTTATTTATGTCAGAGTTGCCACTTGGGAGATTTATGGTGTCCCAAGTCACCGGTTGAATCCCGAATCGAGGAAAAGAATGACTTTATTTAACAGTCTGCGCACCAGAAATCCGGATAAGGAATTCTGTTAACCCGGGAGAAGGTGTTAGACATTCCCGAGTTCCGTGGTTCTAGCACGGTCACTCAACTGTCATATTTGGCTTGATTATCTGATTTAATACATGTTGAACCTATGTGCAAAATTTAACTTTTAACCGCTTTTATCATTTACTGTTATTTTTATCAAGAATTGCAACATTGTGGAAACACATCTCGAACCACGTCACATCGATGCACCCGTGGTTGTTGGCACATTTCAACTCTGTTGAGATTGGGATATGGGTCACATAAATGTTCACCCGAGTTTAAGAAGATACATTATTAAATACGTGCCTAAAGTGACTAGCGTATCATTTACTTTGGGTAGGGCCGTGGAATTTTACTAAACGGTCCATCCCGAAGTCTAAGCAATTTTAAAGCAAATATTTACTGAGGGCCCCGCAATTTTGTATTTTTATTTGGCGAGGCTCATCTCATTCTTATTTTTTAAAAGGAATTTGCAACGTCATGGACACGCATCTCGAACCACGTCACAATCAATGTACCCGTGATTAGAGACACATTTCAACTCCGCTGAGATTTGGATTTGGGTCACATAAATGTGCACCCGAGTTACGGAAAATAAATTATTAAAGGCGCGCCTAAAGCAACTAGCGTATTGTTATTTTGGGAAGGCCGTAAAATTCGCTAAATGGCTTGTCCCGAATTCTAAGTATTTTAATAAGGCTCCTATTAGTCCCAACTTCGCTAGCGTATTGTTATTGTTATTAAACCCAACTTCTATTACTAAAAAATGAGAAATAAGGCTTTAACGCTAGTAGTCATGATTTTTTCATTCAGACGTTCACATACCTATTACAATGAGAGTACATAATATACGTGAGTACATACGTTCGCAACAATTCACTGGATGTCAAATTGTTCCCTTAATAAACACAAATATATGCACAGAAGTAAACATTCTCGTAAAAAAACTTAAGCTCATGATATGTTCTCACATTTACTTTAAGCATATGCAGTAACTAACCATAAAATAAACATTTTTAACAAAACAACAAAAAATTGCATTGTTGACATACATCCATATCAAATACTCTCATTCACCTTGAACTATAATATGTGAAACGAACGAAATGAAACAAAGGATGAAGAACAATAACCTTCAAACCTCGACAACCTCAGAACGACAAACACGACCCCGACGGAACTCAAGCCGGACCTCAATGAACGAGGAACAACGACGAAACCTCGGACAACAACCTCGACGTACCGGACCCCAACGACGACCTCGATGGAAATAGAAAGCTCGGACCAAAACTGTCAACGACCCGAGATGTTGGCTGCTGCTGGTTTTTTTTCGACGCAGCAGATTGATTCGAGAAGATGAAGCAAAAGGGGTCGTTTGGATGTGAGGAAGGAGCAGCTATGGCCGGTCACTTGGGCAGTGGTCGACGAAGGAAGTTTGGACAGGAGGTGGGTCGATGATGCAGTAGTGGTTATTGCTGCTCAAAAAGAACGAGGGGTCGTGGGTTATGGAGGTGCTCGCCGGGATGTGATGAAAACGAACAGCAGCAGCAATGGCTGCTGCTCGAACGGCGAAGCAACAGTGGCAGCAGTAGGGTCGACGGGGGAGCTGGACGGGATGGAGGGAGCTGGTGGCGGGGTCGTTTGGACGTGAGGAAAAAGCAGCTATGGCGTGCGGTCTTTTTCCTTTTCAATTCTTTCTTCATCCAGAAGAAGAAGAACGTGAATAGTCCCCTTTCCCTGTAGCCTTGTCCGTGTATTTTGTATCTTGTTCAAAGAACATGAACCCCACGTGTGTAGGGGTCCAATACTTGTGTCCCCCATGCGTGGTGGGGTTCCCCCCGTGTGGTGTTCCATCTGTGTTCCCCACGCGTGTCCCCCATGTGTGGTGGGCTCGGATTATTATGGGCTAGGTCCAAAAATTAGGCCTAAAAACGGGTAGTTTGAACCCAAATATTATTCTTTTGTCCGGACCCGAGAATAAGAACACGTCGTTGTTCAACTAATCCTACGTAAGCAAAATAACTACCAAAATATAAATAAAACTATTTTTGTCATTTTCGTTTTTTTATATAAAGATAAAATATAAAGTACTATTTTTTTTGTATTTTTTCAAGATTAAGATGACTACAAAACGCTAATAACTTTTTTTTTGTAATTTTCGAAATTATACAACGATAAAAACATAAAGTACTATTTTTATATTTATTTTTTTAAGTTAAAATGACTACAAAACATTAAATAAAACTATATATTTTTTATAATTTTCGTAATTATAAAGTACAAAAATAAAGTACTATT
The DNA here is from genome assembly GCF_000393655.2 of Nicotiana sylvestris. Classification (NCBI taxonomy): domain Eukaryota; kingdom Viridiplantae; phylum Streptophyta; class Magnoliopsida; order Solanales; family Solanaceae; genus Nicotiana; species Nicotiana sylvestris. Next base: position 5,070,677 of record NC_091067.1, on the reverse strand, counting down.
TTTTTTTGTATTTTTCAAGTTTGTGAGAAATACATAATCTAAAATTTATATATATATTTTTTATAATTTTTCTTTTGCGACGAAATAAAGTAAAATAGTCAAAATAGCTATATTAGACCCAATTTAAATATTCACGCTAAAAATGTGAAAATTCCCGGGGAGGGTCAAAAATCACACGTCTACAGTAATTATGGCCAATATTTTGGCTAATGGATTACATCATACATAAGCATGCTTGCAAAGTTGACTTTGTTGGCAATATTCTTTGGAATCCAAAAATATTGCATTTTGTGGTTGACATCATTTGCACAAGTTGTATCTCTTCTTTTACACCTAAGAGGCCAAGACTTTTTGGCCTATAAAAGGGAAGGTTATTAGTTCATTTTAGAAACACCAACAAGGCTTGAGTTTTCATTTCTTGTTTCTTCCTTTCTTCCTTTTATTAAGAGTGTTTTATATGAGAGTTAAGTGTTGAGAAGCACTTGTGTGAACCCTTTCTTTGGAGTGATCTTGTGAGGTTATTCTCTTGGGGTATTTGAAATTAATTAGAGCGTTTGCTCTAATTTTGTACTCTCTTTTGTACTCTTGTTGTTATAGTGAAATTACTCCTCTCCGTTTGTGCACGTAGGTCACTTTGACTGAACCACGTTAAATTTGTGTCTTCTTTATATGCTTTATATAATTGTCGTTGTTATCAACTTCCATTGTATTTGTTATTATCATTACACTGTTATTTGTCTAAATTCCGCACTACCCGAGTTCCCGATCCTAACATATATAGGTATTTGATTGTGATTCATTGTATTAATCCATAAAATTTAAATTCAGGATTCTCATCTGATTAAGTCAGACCTTATCCTCTAAAAAGTAAATACAAAATTAACTGTGTATATAAATGGAAGTCGTGTTAGGATAGCCAACTATAATTCGTAAGAGTAATATAATCTATCAAAATCATATAGCTAGTGAAATGCCAGGTGGTAAAGAAGGCGGAGAGGGTGGTGGCAAAGGCGGAAGAGGGGGAGGGAAAGGAGGAGGAGGTGGTGGTGGAGCTGGTAAAGGTGGAGGAGGCGGAAGTGCTAAAGGAGGCAGCAGTGGTGGCTCTACGAAAGGGAGTGGAGGCGGCGGCAACAGTGGTGGTGGGGCAATGAAAGCTCCCGATGGCGGAGGAGAATACATTTCGAGGGCTGGTTTTGAGAGTAACCCACAGGGTTACTTCTCAGGTCTCCACTCTACTGAAAAAAGCATGATCATTGTTTAAAATAAATAAATTATAGATGTCAACGAGTGCGTGTGTGTGTGTTTCTATTTCCTTTTCTTATTTTTATAAATTGTGTAGGATTTCTTTAGTCGTTTGGTAGTACTGTACTTATGTCTTGGGAATATATATATATAGTGTTTTAAATAAGACAATTTTCTTTGTATCTAATTGAGTGATGTGAATGCTGAATGAAATGGCTTGGGAGGATGGCCCCTACCAAAATAATCTTTTCCTCCAGATGAGGCACCACTAAACCTGCCCAAATGACGGGGCCTCTTATCAGACCCCTGACCACTCCCCTGTGATAGAACCATCTCAACTCTCTTGGCCACATTGGCCGCATCCTGAAAAGAAATCTCGCTCCCTGTCTCCTTAGCTATCTGCAATCAAATCGGCTGAGCGAGTCCCTCAATGAACCTCCTCACCCTCTTTTTCGATGGGAAGTATGATAAGAGCATGACGGTCCAAGGTAATTAATCTGGTCTCGTACTGAGTGACGATCATAGAACCCTGCTGGAGACACTCAAACTGCCTCATATAGTCCTCCCTCTAAGTGATTAGAAGAAACTTCTCCAGACACAACTGAGAGAACTGACCCCAAGTCAAAGCCGGTGACCCAGCTGGTCTAGCCAAACAAAACCAAGTTTTGGCAGAACCTGACAAACGAAAAGCAGCGAAGTCGACCCCATTGGTCTCCACTATCCCCATGTTCCGAAGAACCTCATGACAGTTGTCCAAATAGTCCTAGGGATCCTCTAAAGGTGTACCACCATAAGTAGTAGTGAAGAGCTTGTTGAACCTATCCAACCTCCACAAAGTATCAGCAGACATAACTACACCATCACCGGTATGATCCATAATACCCGACTAGACTACCCCAACTGGCTGAGCTACTGGAGTCTAAAATAAGGGAGTCATCTGCTCCGGAGTGCGAGTAGTGGGAGTCTGTGCTCCTCCCCCAGCCTGAGAGATTGTTGGTGCTACGGGAAGTAACCCTGCCTAGGTGACACTCTTCATAAGGCCCACTAGATAGAACAGAGCATCCTGAAGTATCGGGGTGGCGATGAACCCCTCTAGGACCTGAGCTGGCCCTGCTGGAACGGTTTAGGCTGGAGCCTCCTCCTCAAACTCTACCTGAGGCTCCGCTGCTGGTGTTGTTGCTTTGGGCTGAGCCCTGCCCCTACCTCGGCCTCTAGAACGGCCTCGGGCTCATCCTCTGCCCCTCATAGGAGCTGCCACTAGGGGTTCAAGCTGCTGATCAGTGGATGAAAAAGCACGTGTTCTCGCCATCTGCGAAAGAACAGAGTATAAGTTCAATTAGCATTGGGAAGTCAAATCGCACGACAGAGAAGAATAGATGTGAAGTTTTCCTAAACTCTATAGCCTCTGGCGGATAAGCACAGACGTCTTCGTACGTTAATTGTGAGACCTAAGCAACCTAGTGCTCTGATACTAACTTGTCACGACCCGGATTTTCCACCCTCGGGAGTCGTGATGGCGCCTACTCGTGAAAGCTAAGCAAGCCAACTATTACAGTTCTACACATTAACATTTAACCTCAAACAGTGATAAACAATAATTATAGTTAAACAAATAAAAAGCGTGGAAGTGTAAAATAAACCCAATTACTTTAATACATGTCTACCCATGAATCTGGTGTCACAATATTACGAATGAAGGAAATACCTTTGGAAACTCACGAATAATAGGCACAAAATCCATCGAAGGAACCTCAACACTAGAATCACGGACATACGCCAAATAAGCCAAACACCCTTTTTCAACCATACGCCGAGCCTTTATATAAGAAACAACCCTACTGACAGAATGACTGAGAGTCCCTCTCTACTCCAATCGAGGAAAACTCGGCAAGGCTAAGGTCACAGTATTGGCGTGATAGTCTAATACAACATGATAAGGGGATATCGAGTCCATCCTTAAAATGACATCGAAGTCTACCATATCGAGAAGTAAGAGATCTACACGGGTTTCAAGACCCCCAATAATAACCACACATGAGAGATAGACTCAATCTACAACAATAGAATCACCTACTGGTATAGACACATATACAGGTGCACTCAAAGAATCACGAGGCACAACCAAATAAGGGGCAAAATAAGATGACACATAGGAATATGTAGACCCCGGATCAAATAGAATTGAAGCATCTCTACTGCAAACTAAAATAGTACCTATGATAACTGCATCAGAGGCCTCACCTCTAGCTGCTTGACCTCTACCTCTTACGGCCTGACCTCCACCTCTAACGACCTGACCTCCACCTCAACCCCTACCTCTAGCTGGAAGAGCGGACAGTGGAACACCTGGTGCTGGAACCACGGCACGAGAACCTTGATGTTGAGAACTGCTCGAGGCTCGAGGGCAATACTTAGCAATGTGCCACGGATCACTACATGTATAACAAGACTTTGGCTGCTAAGACTGCTGACCCTAAAACTGACCCTGACGGCATGAGAACCACCATAATAACTGGAGCGGGGGGGGCACTGATAGGAGCTGGTGGCGCACGGTTGGGCAACTGATCAGAATATTGCATATGAGAACCACGACCACCTAGAGCACAATGAAATGCACTTTGGCTGACATTCGGGGAATAAGCCCTAAATTTTGTATGCACAAAATTATCTTGGAGGATGATCAAAACCTTCCTTGGAGCATCAAAGAATATTGAACGAGGCAATGCAAGAGGTGGTGAAAAAATAAATGATCAAGTGGTTGGATACCGAGGTTGTGTACCCCATTTTCGATAGCTCGTGGACTTCTCCGGTGCAATGTGTACCAAAAAAGGGTGGTATGACTGTGGTGACAAATGATAACAATGAACTTATTCCCACTCGGACAGTTACCGGATGGAGGGTATGCATGGACTACCGGAAGCTGAACAAGGTGACCCGCAAGGATCACTTCCCATTGCCATTCCCATTGGAACCTTCGCTTTCTCTCGGATGTCGTTTGGGTTGTTTAATGCCCCAGCGACATTCCAATGATGCATGATGGTTATTTTTACCGACATGGTGGAAGATATTTTGGAGGTCTTCATGGACGATTTCAGTGTGGTTGGAGATTCATTTGAAGAGTGTTTGGGAAATTTGGATAGAGTTTTGGCCCGATATGAAGACACAAATCTCGTACTTAATTGGGAAAAATGCCACTGCGTGGTGGAGGAAGGCATAGTGTTGGGCCACAAAATTTCAAAGCGTGGGATTGAAGTTGATAAAGCCAAGATAGAGGTGATTTCAAGGGTTCCTCCCTCATTTCCGTCAAGGGGTGAGGAAATTTCTTGGGCACGCGGGGTTCAACCGGAGGTTTATAAAAGATTTTTCAAAGGTGGTAAACCCCTTGTGCAAGCTACTAGAAAAGGATGCAAAGGTTGTGTTCGATGAGGGATGTATGCAAGCATTTGAGTTTCTCAAGCTTAAGTTGACCACTACCCCAATCATTACTGCACCAAATTGGAGCTTGCCTTTCGAGCTCATGTGTGACGCAAGTGACGTTGCGGTTAGGCCTATCTTGGGTCAAAAGGTTAGCAAGATGTTTCATCCGGTGTACTACGCAAGCAAGACCATGAATGAGGCTCAAAGGAACTACACGGTTACCGAAAAATAGTTGTTGGCCATAGTGTTTGTAATGGAAAAGTTCCGACAGTATCTTATGGGGGCCAAGGTCATAGTGCACACCGATCATGCCGCCTTTAGGTACTTGATGACAAAGAAAGACTCCAAGGCAAGATTGATGCGATGGATGTTACTACTTCAAGAGTTTGATCTTGAAATTATGGACTGGAAAGGTAGTGAGAACCAAGTGGTGGACCACTTGTCCCGTTTGGAGGAGGAGGGGAGGCCTTGTGATGGACTTGAGATCAATGATTCATTTCCCGACGAACAAATCCTTGCGGTGTCAATGAATGATATGCCATGGTTTGCCGATGTTTCCAATTACCTTACGACCAGAGTAATCCCGTGTAAGCTCTCTTCTAACCAAAGGAAGAAGATCAAGCGGGATAGTTTGGATTTCTATTGGGATGACCCATACTTGTTCAAGATTTACACGAATGGTGTGATTCGTAGATGTGTCCCGGAGGAAGAACAATTGAGTATCTTAGAGGCTTGCCATTCTTCACCGTATGGTGGCCATCACGGTAGGGTGAGGACCGCCTTGAAAGTTCTTAGTTGTGGATTCTATTGGCCAACCTTGTTTAAAGATGCGGGTGATTTTGTGAAGAGGTGTGACAAATGCCAAAGAGCGGGTGGAATTTCTAAAAGTGATGAGATGCCTCTCAATACCATTCTTGAAGTGGATATCTTTGATGTTTAGGGTATCGATTTCATGGGTCCATTTGTTAGCTCTTGTGGGAATACTTACATTCTTGTGGCGGTTGACTATGTCTCAAAATGGGTTGAAGCCGTGGCTCTACCTAACAATGAAGCCCAGAGTGTTGTTGCATTTCTCAAGAAGAGCATTTTTCACAAGGTTTGGCACTCCTCGTGCGATTATCAGTGATGGGGGTCTCACTTTTGCAATAGAGCTTTAGATATGTTGCTTTCTAAGTACGGTGTCAATCACAAAGTTTCTACCCCCTATCATCCTCAAGCAAGTGGTCAAGTGGAAGTCTCTAACAGGGAAATCAAAAGTATATTGTCAAAGACGGTCAATGCTAATAGGACTGATTGGTCGAAGAAGTTGGATAACGCTCTATGGGCTTATCGGATGGCTTACAAAACCCCGATTGGTATGTCTCCATATCGGTTGGTGTTTGGGAAAGCTTGCCATCTTTCGGTTGAGTTAGAACACAAGGCCATGTGAGCTTTGAGGAAGTTGAATCTTGAATGGGATGTTGCAGCCAATCTTCGTGTAGAGCAGCTCAATGAACTTGATGAATTTAGATTCCATGTCTACTCCAGTTCGTCCTTGTATAAGGACAAGATGAAGTACCTTCATGATAAATATTCTCGTGGAAAGGAGTTCAAAGTAGGTGATTTGGTTCTCTTGTTCAACTCTCGGTTAAGTCTGTTTCCGAAAAAGCTTAAATCAAAATGGACTGGGCCGTTTGAAATTGTGTTTCTGACCCCTTTTGGTGCTCTTGATTTGAAAAATAAAAATGGTGAAGTCTTCAGAGTTAACGGGCACCGGGTCAAGCATTATCTTTGGAAAATTGATGATAGCCACGTGGTGGAACTTCTTCATTTCAAATGATGTGATGGTAACCTGCGTCGTGCCGTGACGTTAAATCAGGCGCTTCTTGGGAGGCAATCCATGTGATTTTCTTCTTGTTTCCTTTGATTTTCTTTGTAGTACAGGATTGATTTTTGGGCTAACTGGTTGTGAGATGTTGCAGGGTTGTGTTGATGCAGTGTAAGACATGGTGGAAAAATGCACATGTCTCTGAAGTTGCCAGTGCGGCTGCATTACATTTTGTGCGGACCGCACTGGTGAAGGGTAAAGTGTAGTCTCTCTGAAGTTTGCCACTAGGGTCGCACTATATTTTGTGCGGTCCGCGGTGGACCTCTGCGGCCGCAGTTCATTTTGTGCGGACCGCAGAGTGTTGCTTTCTCAAACTTGAACAAAACAGTTCAGTGTGGACCGCGGTCCATTTTGTGCAGTCCGCACTGGTAGGTGAGACTGGGACCTAGGGTTTTTTTCTATAAATAGACCTTGAGGGTCTCCTGCTACCCTTTTCGAAATTTTAACTCTCAGAGCATACTAATATTGTTCATCCCGTGCATTTGATCATAACTACTTGCTTGACATTGATTAGTTTCACTTCATCTCATAATCTGGTAACAAAATATTCCTTTTCCTTGTTTAATTTTGTAATTTCGTTTAATTTTTGTTTTTCTCAGCTTCTGTTCTTCTTTCTCCCGTATTTATTTCAATTACCTAGGCTAGAGTAGTTAAATTTTGAATTCATGAGGACTTTGTTAGTTTAATGGACTGGGAAATGACTTAGGGGCACTCATTAGATGAAAATTTGGACTTAAAAGCAAAAATCCCATAAACCCTAACTTAGTGCCAAAACTGGACACTCAATACGGACCGCGGTCGTTTTTGTGCGGTCAGCGGTGCCCTATTGCGGTCCGCAGTACCATTTTGTGCGGACCGCACTGATGAACTTCTGGAAAACTGAACCTTGGGCAGTGCGGACCGCACTGGCCCCTATGCGGCCGCACTATCGTTTTGTGCGGTCCGCACTGGTTAGATAAAGAGGATGGGTAGTCTAAACCTCATCCCTGTGCAGACCGCACTACCATTTTGTACGGACCGTACTAGCTCCTGTGCGGCCACACTCCATTTTGTGCGGTCCGCACTAGGGACCTTGAGGACTTCTGCAACTATGTTCCCATGTTTTGCAATACTGAATTTTCACTGCTTCTCTAATGTTGCAACTGATACTAACAATGTCTTGTGATTGTGATTGCAGACAATGGTTAAACAATGAGGGAAAGGTTCAAAACAACTGGGCAGAGGTGAATCTTCACGGGGAGGGAAGCAGAAAATGATAAAACTCATCCCCAAGTTAGGCAAAGCATCAAAAATATGCGGAAGGCAATAAAAGTTGCTGACAGAGCATGAGATTAGTCGGGGAGTGAGTACGAGCCCTCCGGGGAAATCTCTTCAGATTCTGTGCCTGAATATATCCCTGACTGGCCGGAGAGGCATAGATTAAGAGACACTCTTCCCACTTCCCCCACTGCCCAAGCATTAGTGAACATTTCTTCTGAGTCTTCTGAGGGCTCAGCAGTAGGTAGTGGGGAATATTCTACCTCTCCCACAACTTCATTATCCGGGAAGGGTGCAGAAGGAGGTGAGGAGGAAGTACAGGGAAATGAGGAGGTAGCTGAAGGAGGTGAGCCTCAGGTGGGAGGCGTTACTAGAACTAGAAAGCCCGAAGCTTGGGAAGATAGGTTTGTGCGTGAGGTGGCATACCATAAGTTTCGAAAGTGGTGGCCCGTGAGAAAATTGATTCCGGAGAGGAGCTTCATAGATAGAGACCTACTACCTCACAACCCCGATGTGCAGAGACAGTTTAGGACTAGAGTGGGCTGGGAGCACTTTATGGATAACTGTGTTGACGCCAACGAACATTTGGTCAAGGAATTTTATTGCAATGTATCCCACATCAAAAAGGACTCCAAAGTGACCAAGGTTCGAATTTAAAAGTGTTGTTTGATAGGAAGTAGATAAATGAATACTTGGGCTTCAATGAGGAGGACAAGACATTGTACATGGCAAATATGGAGATGGGCGAGGAGGTCTGTCCATGGCTAGCACAGTACCTAGCAATCCCAGGTACCGTTCCCAACTGGTTGACTGCTGGAGTCAAAATACTAAGAAGGAGGTTGAACTTTGAAGCAAAGGGATGAGAGACAGAAACTTTTGTTTGTAGCCGGCTGGACCCTACCACTCATGACAATACCCTTTCTCTCCACCGGGCTGTGTTGGTTGCTTCTATTATGGCGGGGTACCCTATAAATGTGAGGAATGTGATTTCCCAGATTATCACTATTGTGGGAGCAGAGCATTATCGAAACTATCCTTTTCCCAGCTTCTCATGATGTACTTCCGGGACCTGCAAGTGGACAAGAGGCCTTATGATATCAAGGTCAAGGCGAGAGCCCCGTTTTCCTGGTATAGTATGCAGGGGGATGACAATCCCAAAAGCAAGAATTTCAAAGTTGCTACTACTGCCCCAACTGGCCAGTCTGAAGAGCCAGTTGTGGTAGTGACCCCTGCTGAGCCTCCTTCCACATCCACAGCCACTCTTGCCGGTCCATCCACATCAACAGGCCCGGAGATCCCATCTTCCCGGGCCTATCCTATTACTGCTCACCGATTGAGCCAGACACTTCTTAGCATAAACAATTGGATGCAGACTGCCTCATCCAAGTTGTCCACACTCACTATAGTGGTTGAGGCTCAGTCGATTCCCCTAGCTCCATAGTTCCACAGTCGATAGAGGATGCGCTTAAAGAGATACTTGACAACCAGAAGAAGATCCTCGATACTCAGGTTGCGCTCTCAAAGGCAGATGATTCACATAGCAAGGCTCTCAAGGAGCTTGCTCGGGAGCACAAGAAGCTGAGAAAGACACGGGCCTCCAAAGAGTCCGTGAAGGTGTTGAGAGCTGATGTAGACAGACTGAAGGCGGATCACCTGCCTTTATATTTATTGCTCCAAGACCCAGCACTAGATGTTCATCCAGAGCCGGAGCAGCCACAGAGGCCTCCCAAGAGGAAGAGGATGATCCCTCGAGCTGATGATGCAGTCATCCAACTGGCTGACCCACAGGAGACCCCTTCCAGTCAGCCACAAGGTGCACTACCTACAAAGCCTGTCCAGCTCCAGGCCCAGGTCCCAGTAGCAGTGCAACAGGCCATAGGGGACCAGTCTGAGGTCCCCGAGCACACAGAGGACCCAGGGACTACACATGAGCCTATGCAGACAGACGGGCCATAGGGAGTCTTCGATATCCTTTTTCCTCTTACCTTTTTGATGCTTTATTTAGACTAGTTGGCATTGGGGATAATGCCAGCTTTCATTTGAGGGGGTAGGCCGTACTATTCATTTGGATGATTGTATATATATTTGATACATTTTTATGCTTTCTTTATCTTTTTATCTTTGGTCTGTATATAATTTTATATTTTGTTACATTTATCGTACTTTTATTTTACTTTGGTCTATATATAAAGTTATGCTACATTGTACATATTCATCCCCATCCATTGTATATTCGACAAATCCCCTCTTGTATATATTCATTATATTTTCCACAAATTTTTCGTTCTTGGCTTCTTAATTGTGATTCGTAGCTTCTTGTTTTCAAAGTTTGCAATAAGCCTTCAGTTTTCTTAATGTCACGGTTCTTTCCAAAGGTGGAGTGTTGTGTGAACCGGGTGGCTCTTCCCAATGATGGATGGAGTGACAACCTTCTTAAGGGTTTGAGTCTGTTTTTCTTTTTAGTTTTTAATAGTTAGTAGTTAAGGGCACCTCAAGCAAAGCTTCACTTGAGCCTGGCACATTTGCCTTTGATCTCATGGTCAAAAACAAACTGTTGTGTTTAGGATGGTGAAAATCGTGACCTTGAGACTCTTGTGTTGACCGATAATCATCAAGTGGTTTTTCGGGACCATTGTGTGCTCAAATCGTATCTAAGGTCGTTGTGGGCCCCCGACTCTATGTCTTTAGAAATCCCTTAGCTTGTGTGGTAAGTAATTACAATTGCAAGTCCAGGTCCCGAGCCATTGGTCTAGAACTTGCCCTGAATGTTTGTTGAGGCGAAATCATAAGTGAATTTTGACTTGAGAAATGATTATAAGCTCTCCTTGATCCAAATGATAGTTTGAACAATTCCATATCCTACCAATGATATGATACCTAGTCAACTCTTTTGAGCCTTAGACCTCTTTCTTTCAAGAACCATTATACAAGCCTATACCTGTTTTAAAAGATACCCTCTCTTGGTACCCGATCTTTCCTTTAGCACATGGAAAAAGTATAAGTTTGGGGAGAGAGATGAGGATTGCAACAAAGTGGTAAAAGGGCACAAAAATAAAGAAAAGGAAAGGCAATGAAAAAGAAAGAAAAGCAAAAAGACAAAAAAATGTTCAAAGTGAAAAAGAATAAAAAGGGATTCAAGAAAAAGCAAAGAATGAAAGGTGTGGAAAGTTGAAAAAGGAGAAAAGGTTTGAAATGCATAAGAAAGAGTGACAGTGTGTCTCTCTAACCCCTTAGAAAGAAGTGAAATGACTCAAAGAGTCAAGTGAATTGTACCAAATGAATCAAAGAAAGTGTTTAAGGGAAGATGGAACCTACTTAGACCAAAATATGTCCTACCCTGAACCAAAAGCCTTCATAATGTCTCAACAAAAGCCATATATGATCTTGAGTTGAATGAAGCTTACAATAGTGGATACTCACATAAAGGGCAAGCATATGGTACCTAGAGCCGGACTTGTGACTTTTTCTTGAGAGAGATGAGTGAATTTCCATTAGCCTCATTTTGCGTGCCAATATTCTAAAGGTGAGGTTTGCTTAGAGAGAGTTGAGAATGTGTGAGTTTGGGTTCCACAATGACCAAAGTAATTGAAAGAGTTCTTTGATGTATTGAGTCAACTTTTGATGCTCTTGTGTCGCACTTAATCCATGATGTTTCAAAGGTTAAATGTTGTTAATGACTCATGTGTGTTGAGGGCAATTATTAGTCCCAATTGATGTTAGTTGAGGTTGCTTTAGGACAGCTGAAAACTTCTTGGATTTTCCCTTAAGGGGTGGGTCTTAGTTTGTTTGTTTGAGGACAAGCAAAAGCTTAAGTTTGGGGAAGTTGATAACTAGGGATTTTGACGGATTTTATACTCCTTCTTGCTTACGATTTGATTATAAATTCATACAAAATAGTCCCAAATGGCTCATAAGTTATGCTTGATTGTAGGTTTGATCAACAAAGTGACAATATGTCAAAGATCAGCTCAAAAGGAGTGAAACTTGCACAAGTACCAAAGACAAGACAAACTCAAGAAAAACAGGCCTAGTGCGGCTGCACTACACATTGTGCGATCCGCATTAGGGAGATTCAAAGAGCTGGTATTTCAAGCATTAAGGCAGTGCGGTCCACGCTGAAGGCAATGCGGCCACATTACCATTCTGTGCGGTCCGTAGAGCCAAGGTTCAGAGAGAGTGAGTTGGAGCTTTCAAGCCTGTGCGGTCGATGGTCCAGTTTGTGCGGACGACACTAGAAGCCTCCACAGCCGCAGTCATTTTGTGCGGTCCGCGGAGCCTAAGTTCAGAGAGTCAAGTTTTCAAGTTCAAGAGCCTAGTGCCGCCGCACACCATTTTGTGCGGTCCGCACTAACCCCGCAGAGGCATTTTTGTCTAGATTTTCCAGCTTAGTATAAATTGATCCTTTTTCCATTTTTAGGGTATCGTATATTCTAATACAACAGTTGCACTCGTGAGACGACTCTTCTTAACCATTTTGGGCATTTTTACTTAGTTTTCATCATTGAATCTTTGTATTTAACTTAGCAATTAATTAATATGTGTTTATCTTCATCTTTTTCTCTATTTTTCTCTTCAAGTATGAGTAGCTAGACCCATTAGCTAGGGTTGTGGCTCAACCCTAGTATGGGCAATTGATGGGTGTTGCAATTTAGGGTTAGATTGACTATGGGTGTTTGTTATTTGGGTCAATTTCATGGTATAATTATTGAATTAGTGGTTGCAAATACTAGTTTGTGCTAAGTTGACTTGGGCTCTTCTTAAGAAAGAGAGCCTAAGCCTCCGAAATGGATCCAACAAGGAATTGGGACGGACTCAAGAGAATTGATAGTCCCAATTAAAGGGTTAAATCTCGAGAGAGTAATACCTGACTTGAACCCTAAGTTGCTTGCGCAAATTTGCATACCCCGACTCAGGTACTTCCTTCTTCTGTCCGATCGAGGACGAACAGTTGTTTTAGAGGTGGAGAATGTGATGACAAGTCATCACTTGTTTTTAAAATGAATTCTGCATTCTGAGGCATTAAAAACTTCTTTTAACATCGCCTCGATTTGCATGCGCAGTCCGAACGCGTAGCCGGAAAGCCTAAATGTGAAAATCTATAAAAATGACAAATTTTGACTATAAAATGAATTAATTTGACTTCGGTCAACGTTTTGGGTAAACGGACCCGGAGTCGTGATTTGACGGTCCCGGAGGGTCCATGGGAAAATATGGGACATGGGCGTATGCCTGGAATCGAATTCTGAGGTCCCAAGCCCGAGAAATGAATTTTTAAAGAAAATTGTTTTCTGAAATTGTTTAAAGGATTTGGAAATGCATTTTGATTAGAACATGTTGGTATAGAGCTTGTATTTTGGTTCCGGTGCCCGGTATAAGTCTTATATGTGATTTAAGATAATTCTGTGAAGTTTGGTATGAAACGGAATTCATTTGGCGTGATTCGGACCCTAAATGCAAAATTTGATGTTTAAAGAAGTTTTGAGAAAATTTCATTGATTTTGAGGTTTAATTCATAGTTGTTGATGTTATTTTAGTAATTTGAAGGCACGAGAGAGTCTGTATGATATTTTTGGGGTGGTGTGCATGTTTGGTTTGGAGCCCCGAGGGCTCGGGTGCGTTTTGGATAGGTCGCGAGGTGAAATTTTGGACTTAAGGAATTGCAAGCCTGCAGGCTTCGTATTTCCCAACCTCCCTTTGCAATTCCCAGTTCGTATTTCCCAACCTCCCTTTGCAATTCCCAGCTCGCATTTCCCAACTTCCCTTCACAATTCCCAAGCCAACAGAGGTCGGCGTTCGCAATTCCCATACCTGAGACCTGCAACTTTTATACTTAGACGATTTTAAACCCCATTTTTCATATCCTCTCAAAACATAAACACACTAGAGCGATTTTTCAAAGGCTTCTTCTTCTCCAAATCAATTTTAAGTCATTTTTAACTAGTTTTCTTCAATCATTAATATCTTTTAACATGATTTCAACTTAAAATCAATGATTTTTATGGAGGAAATTGGGTGTTTTGGGTAGAACCTAGGTTTTTCAAAAAAAAAGAGGATTTGGACCTCGATATGAGGTTCGATTTCAAAACAAATTATATATTTGAGTTCATATGTGAATGGGTAGTCGGGTTTTGGTTCGAACCTCAGGTTTTGACCATGTGGGCCCGGAGGTGATTCTTGTCTTTTGGGCAAAACTTTGGGAAATTCATTTTCATGCATTCAAATTGATTCATTTAGCGTTTATTGATGTAATTAAGTAACTTGTGACTAGATACGAGCGAATTGGTGGTGGAATCAAGGGGTAAAGCTATAGTTGAATCGTGAATTGTGTTCCTGGCATCAAGGTAAGTGTTTGGTCTAACCTTAGCTTGAGGGATTAGGAGTTGAGTCTTATTTTCTATGTGGTAATTGTTGAGTACGACGTATAGGCATGGTGACGAATATATATACGTTGGTGTCTAGCATGCCCGTGAGTCTTTATATTTGTGATTATCATGACTTCGTTGTATCTTTCATGCCTTAGTGGTGGTTTCTATCTGTTGTATAAAGTTTGTGGAAAGAATTGTGATCTATGAATATTGAGGAGCATTGGCTCAAGTTGTATAACTAATTGTGAAAGTATAAGTGACAATTGAACTTTTAGAGCATTGACTCGAGTTGTGAAATGAGTTGTGAAGGTATAAGTGATAATTGAACCTCTAGAGCATTGGCTCGAGTTGTGAAGTGAATCGTGAAGTAAAAAAATGAGAAAGGGAAGAGATCATTATGTTGTCACCCTTGCCGAGCTATTGTTGATTTAATTGTTATCTCCCTTGCTGGGATGTTGATATTATTGATGTTGTTCCCTTGCTGGGATTTAATTGTTGACTTGTTGCTCCCTTGCCGGAATTCTTATTGCAATTTCCTTTATTTCCTTGCCCTATTGTTTGTGATTGTTGTTTGGGTGAGAAAGAGAGTTAAAGCACGAAGGGTGATGCCGTGCATTGTTTGTTTTGTGAGGAAAGAGTATAAAGCATGAAGGGTGATGTCGTGTCACACGATGTACTATTCCGTACCTATTATATTGATTTCGTGGTGAGGAAAGAGTGTAAAGCACGAAGGGTGATGTTGTGCCGCACGATGTACCATTCCGTGCCTATTGTATTAATTCTTATGGTGAGGGTGAGAGTAAAAGCACGAAGGGTGATGTCGTGCATTTGTCCTTGATTTCCCTGATTCTTGCTGATAATTGAGTTATGTTGTCCTTTACATTTATTTACTGATTTTATGTTGTTGCTTGATTTTATTTCGAGATTATAGATTCTCTTACCCTATTTGCCTTGTGATTGTTGTTTGGGTGAGGAAGAGTGTAAAGCACGAAGGGTGATGCCGTATATTGTTTTGGTGAGAGAGTGTTAAAGCACGAAGGGTGATGTCGTGTATTGTTTTGGTGAGAGAGAGTAAAAGCACGAAGGGTGATACCGTGCACTTGTCTTTGATTTCCTAATTTTTATTGATAACAGTGTTATGGTTTCTCTACACTAAATTGCTGGTTTCCTGTTGATACTTGTTGCACCCCGCAACATGATTTCCCCTTCCTATTTTCAATTGAATTGTGGTGATCCTCATATTTATTTGTTGCTCTTCTGTTACTACTCGATGTTTCCCTGCAGCATGTTTTTCCCCTCCCATACTTGACTGTATATGACTGTTTCTTTATGTACTTCTCTTCTGTTGTATATAGTTAAATTGCACAGGTTTATTTGGTAGTCTGGTCCTAGCCTCGTCACTACTTCATCAAGGTTAGGCTA
The DNA here is from genome assembly GCF_000393655.2 of Nicotiana sylvestris. Taxonomy (NCBI): domain Eukaryota; kingdom Viridiplantae; phylum Streptophyta; class Magnoliopsida; order Solanales; family Solanaceae; genus Nicotiana; species Nicotiana sylvestris. The sequence continues at coordinate 5,055,107 of NC_091067.1, read as the reverse complement.
GGCGCTTACCAGCACATGGGGTCGGTTATGCTGATACTATGCTCTGCACTCTTTTGTGCAGACCACATTATTGTAGACTTCGTACCGCAATGGGATTGTCGATTCTTGCTCATCTGGCGACTCGAGGTAGTCCTGTAGGCGTCTGCAGGCCTTGGTGTCTTCTTCTATCTATTATTCCTGTTTCTTTCATGTATTTCCAGAGATAGTGTTGTATTTATTTCTTTCAGACCTTTAATTATAGTATTCTTCGACCATCTATGAAACTGTGACACCAGTTCTGGGTAGTCGAGACTCAAATAGTTGTATTGGATTCATGTTCAGCTAGCTTATTGCTTTTTCTTCCGCTTATGTTAAATTCCGTTGTTTAAATGTTATTACTTCGAAATTGTTAATTGATATAAAATGGGTAAAAAGGTAAATTGTTCACATAATTAGCTTGCCTAGCTTACAATAGTAGGTGTCATCACGACTCTCGAGGGTGAAAAGTCGTGACACCTGGTTCTAATCTCCTTATTGTTATAACCATTGAGCATGATCGGATATGAATAGTAGCATGTAATCAACCTTCATGTGCCCATAAGTCTGCATCTATTCATCATTCCCTATGTCTCTAACAATCTTGCTATAGACTCTATCTACCCCTTGTTGTTTATTTGATCAAGTATAGAAATCCCCTTTCCATAGTAACTCATTCAAATTTAACATCTGCATACATTCTGAGAAGTTTTGTATTTCATTCTTTGTAGCTAGCTTGCCACAAATCCTGTCTTGTATTATTAAGACTGAGTTGAAGTCTCCCCATATGATCCATGGCATATTGCTCTGTGGTGCTAAATCTTTCAATTGCTGCCATAATGGTTTCCTTTTTCCAATTGTATTGAATCCATAAACCACTGTCACGAAGCAGTTTATTAGATTTTGTCTACCAAGAACTCTACAATGTATTACTTGAGCAGATTTTTCTAGGACTGTAATATCATAAGCTTGAGGGTCTCATAGAATTCAAATCCTCCCATTTAATGCATAATCATAATTGTAACTTCCTTTCAACCTGGTGCCACTAGTTGAGTTATTTGATCTGCCTTATCCTTCTTTACTCTAGTCTCTACTAAGCCCATTAACTTTATGTTATTCTCTTTTATATAGGTACACAACTCCCTTTGTTTGTATCTCTTATTGGTACTTCTTATATTCCACACCATCCAGGACATCATATATGTTGAATTTGGCCACCTGTGATAGGTGGTTTCAATTTAGCTATCACAGCTAGACTTGTTTGCTGTTGTGGACCTTGCTTCACAGGTGACAGAATTGCTTTAGCATAAGTCATTGGAACACCATTGATCTCCACTGAAATCTTCCCCTTTTCTAGTTGTCTTTGTACACCTTCTTCTGTTTGTTGTTGATCATCTGTGCTTTCTACTAGCTTAGAAGTACACTCTACTTCCTTGCTTATTGTGTCCACCTGTTTTTTACTTGCTTCAACAGTGGGAGCCACTGCTAATTCTTTAGCTTTCCATATATGTTTCATTGGTGAAGGTCTCCTCTTTCTGGGCTGAGGGTCTTGTTTAACTCCTTCTTTTGGAATTTTTCCACAGTCATGTCCAGCTTTTAAGCATTTATCACAGAACTCTGGCTTCCAATCATATTTAACATCTTGCTCAAATATCACCCCTGAATCATCCATAACTGGTATCTTGCTTGGCAAAGGCTTGGTGACATTTACTTTAATGAGGATTCTAGCAAAGGAGATTCTTGTTTGTTTGGTAGTACACTCGTCTGCAAACATTGGAATTCCAATGGTACTTGCTATTCTACTCAATGAGCTACCACTCCAGCAATTCATGGGCAGCTTGGGAAACCTTACCCATAAAGGTAAATCTGTCATGAATTCTGCTGCAAAATCAAACTGTGGAGACCATTATTTCATTATCAATGGCCTATTATTTACTGTATATGGCCCTGCGCACATAATTTCTTTCAAATCATCCATACTATCAAACCTGACTATATAATAACTTTCATCATGGTAATATAAGTCTGACATAGTTACAGTATTCTACATCTGATTTATGTACCTTTTCATGTAGTTATATCCAGGTTTTTTACCAAGGACATATACTATTAGGGCACACTTCCATTTCAAGTTTTCCTGCTCAATTTCTGCTTTCTCAAGCTTAGCCACTAGGTTCCCTTCTACGATTTCCGGAGTTATATAGCTCAGAGTCATACCATTACCAGCAGATCTGTTACATGTGAGTATTCTAGCCCAAGTAGACTCCTTAGGCGCCACTATAGCTGGGTTTTGTTCCTTGTTCATCAATGGAACAATAGTAACAGCTATTGCAGGAGAGGGCACTCGAGTTACATTTTCCTGTTCCTTGCTCTTCAATGGAACAATAACTTCACGAACAGAGGGGGTGATGTTTTCTCTTAAATCGACATGCACAGGGATTGGGCTTTGATTTGCTCTCTTCTGTTGCTTACTAGGTGATCCTGAAGATTCTCCATGGTAGATATGTACGAAATTGCCAGATCCAGCTTGCATATTTGAAGTTCCAGAAATGGAGTCCATAACCTTTGTTTAGCTCCTTTCCATGGAATTTAGCTTTGGAATTTTATCATCTACTCTGATTTGTTGTTTCCTGGGACATCCGCGAGCCTTCTTTCCAACCATAAATAATTCTATGTGTAACCTAAGTTTTTAGTTTGTTGTTATTTCTTGACCAAAAGGGACATAATTTTGTAAACTTGCCTTATATTTAGTTTTTTTTTTGTTTAATCATCCGGCGTTCGAAATTTACTAAATTTAGTAGCATGACTAATTCACAATATTATATTGTAGGGCATTTTCTCACTAGAACTGCAATTCATAGAATTTTACTTGAACACAAACGGGCAACCCTTGCCCCTATGCAAATACCTTACATATTATATTTAACACTTACATTTTTAGGTCTAGTCTTCAGCGCCAATTAACCCTAGAAATATATACCATCGTGAATATATTCGTGATCATCAACTTTTAACATTCTTCTCACGTTGAAAACTAATTCAAAATTGGAATACTAGATCTAATTTTTTTGGATTTGATACTTGATAAGGGCAACCCGGTGCACAAAGCATCATGCATTCACACAGGGTCCGGAGAAGTCCCGCACTCTAAGGGGTGTGATGTAGACATCTTATCCTAATGCAAGCTGATTCCACGGCTCAAACCTATATGTAGGTCATATGAAAACAACTTTTCCGTTGCTCCAACGCTCCCCTTCTAGAATTTAATATCTAAATAGAACGCTCCCCTTCTAGAATTTAATATCTAAATAGGTTTTTACTCGGATTCATATTGGAATAGGTTTTCAATTTTCTATTCAAAGTAGGTTTTGTACTAAGCAGAACTCTATATATATGTACCCTCTTTAACCCTTAAATTTAGCTCTCTTTAAACCTTAGAAATATATACTATCGTGAATTCTTGATCCTCTCCTTCAATGAGGATCGACCCAGAACCATTCCCTCACAAAACTTGTGACAAAAATAGCCAAATTATGGGTTTAAAGAAACAACAAAGCAATAATAAACCATCCAATGGACAAAAATTTATTGAAGATTCTGATGATTTATTAGTAGTAATAAGTGTATTTTCTGTGCTCGTCTTCGTTGGTATGATGGTTGGTTTTCTTTGTACTGTCGAATCCCATAAAACTTCCCTTGAGTATCCACAATTTTCAATTGAAGGAATCACAGCTTCTAACATTGATATTTCCTCATCATCATTAACCCCTTATTATTCGTCCCTTTCTGCTCAAAACTTGACTATCAATTTCGTCGTCGAGAATCGTGCTCCTCGGCATTTATGCCAGACCAGAGCATTCTTCTCAAGAAAAGAAAGCGGAGAGGGTGACTGAATTTCACTCTTTATCATTCCTTACTACTCCTCAATTCTCATCAAGTGTTGTCTTATTTCCCAAGTCACTGCTCAATCCTCCTTTTCTGATTGATTGAAAGTAGCAAGGAAAGACAAGCAAAAACTTTGTTGGCTCAAGAAGCAATTGAGGAGAGAGAAAGAGTGTCATGTTGAGTACAAAAGCATGGTGGTTTTGGTTTCCTAGGAGGGAGATATTCTTTGGGTGAATACATTACATCTTTATCATCAACAGAAAGGAGAACGTATGTCAATACAAGTAACTTTCAGTAATTTGCCTGTCAAGATAAAGGGCGGTGAGGTTGCTAAGGAGACGAGTATTTCTACAAGTGGATATGGAGTTTTTAAAGTGGATTTAAATGGGAAATACAATTTGAAAAAATTAAAAGTTAATTGTGGAGATGTGAGGATCCACCAGTTGTCGTCGTCATTTACAGAAGAGATCACACCAAGACTTCCAAAGAGATGCTCCAATTAAAGTCATATTCTTGATCTAGTTAATTTTTTTTCTTTCAGAATATGAATTGAGAATGCAGTTGGAAGCTATTTTAGTAATTTTGATATGAGAATGTTTACAATTTTAATATTACTAATTTAGTAATTTTGATATTTCAGTAAAACTTCTTTCTTGTACTTGTCCAATTTGTCCTATAGTTTGTTTTTATTTGTTCAATATTTAAGTGATTGAAGGGGAGACTCGGAACAACGGTAAAGTTAGCTCCATGTGACCAATAGGTCACGGTTTCGAGCTATGGAATCATTCACTGATGCTTGCATCCGAGTAGGTTACCTACATCACATTCCTTGGGGTGCGGCCTTTCTCGGGCCCTACGTGAAACGCGAAATGCTTCCTGTACCGCACAATCTTTACCATTAAAGTTATTGAAATCGTAAAAATTGTACGGGGCGCCCTATTTGGTCGCCCCCATTTAACCTATACCCATTTTTTTTAAACTTTTAACTTGTACGCACTTTTTAATAATTTCAACCCCCTTTCTCCTCATCCTTCTCCTCCTTCGTTTTCTTCTTCTTCTTTCTTCTGCTGCTGTTGGTGCTGCTATGGAACTTCAGTTATTAAAATTTTGTGTAGACATATCTGGTTCAATGATAAGACGAAAATTTTCTTACACTACTGCATTCCAGTCAAGAAATACGAATGGATCTGCAAGTGGTCATTGTTTGGCACCATGTCCTTTTTCACCCTTAACTTCAGGCTGAAGTGAAAGCAATTCACCACAAATTTAGCATCTTGCCCATGACAAGGAAACACCAAGTTACTTATATAGTTGTATGCAATAAGAAATAAAATGTTCATTGCTTATATAGTGCTGAAGTTGTTACAAATTAACTAAATAACTTTAGCTTTAGAGCTGAAGTTCAACAGTTACAAAACAAAAACTTCAGCTCTAGAGCTGAAGTTCGCCAGTTACAAAAACAAAAACTTCCAATTACAAAACAAAAACTTCAGCTCTAGAGCTGAAGTTCGCCAGTTACAAAACAAAAACTTCAGCAATGCAAATAGAAAACAAAACTTCAGCTACTATGCTTAAGTGTAGCAATTACAAACAAAAACTTCAGCACACTTGGTTCAGCACACTTGCTACTTTAGACCCGTCTACTAGAATGCTGAAGTTTTGCGTGATTGTCTTTTGCTACTTCAGCCCCGTATGCTGAAGTTATGCGAAAAAGCGGGTACGCTTGTAATTTTTTTTTGCAAAGCGGATATAGATACAAATCCCCCGTTGAAATCAACTAAAAGTTTGGTTATAAAATTTGATGTTTAGATAAACATTGTAGAGCTAACTATGTAGAACTTGAATAGAATAAAAATAGAATAAACTAAATAGAACGGGTTATATTGGTCTATAAACCAATGAGACACGAGTTTTCAGAACCTACATCGTGAAGGTTAAGAATCTGAATTAATCGAACTAGTGCTTTTCGAATATCCTGTGGTTAAAAATAAAATAAAAAAGTAGAAAGCATTAGGTAGCCGCTTGTGATGACATCATTTAAAACATAATTTCCTTTTTAAAAACTATTTAAAGTTTATCCACTTCGTAATAAGTAAATAGAATTTGGACAAAAATACACCTAAACATAAAACAAAACTTCACACCATTTCAAAGGTCAATGGTATGAAGTTAGCCTCTATTATAGGCCAACTTCTGAAGTTAAGGCTCTTGTAGTTCAAGCTTCATATTCGACGATTTGAATTAGGGCTGTCACGGATTGGATCGGATTTAGCATATTTCGGATTTGGATTTCGGATTTCGGATTCTGAAAAGGGCAATCCGAATCCGGCCTTTCAGCAAGGGTTGACGTGGTCTCCAAGAATCTTCTTCCGACCTCTGAGGTGGTCCGTCAAGTCCTCTAGCCTAGGGTAGTCAAAATCCGAATTAATATTGGATCGGATCGTACTTTAAACTTTGGATCGGATAATTTTTCGGATTGTCGGATCGGATTGTCACAAAATTGCTGGTTAGGATTTAGGACCATTCATCTTCTAAAACACCATTCAATCAGAAAACACCATTCATCTCCTAAAACACCATTCAATCACATTCAAAAAAGTTGAGTGAATAAACACCATCCATCTCATAAAACACCATTCAATCAGATTGAGATTCACTGTTTTTGGTTGTGGAATCAGTTGAAGCATCACTTTCACCAAATTTTTCAACAATTTGAAGTTCATTCGTTGTCTCTGTCTCATCTTCCATCTACCAAAATAAAACAAAAAAATCAAAGTAAAATCAAAAGTTGAATAATAGAACATGAAAGAGACATAAAAGACAGAAGAGAAGAGAAGAGAGACGGAAGAAAGAGATATAAAAATCAAAGTAAAATCAGAAGTTTGAGACTTTAAGTCTTTGAGACTCTTCAGTCTTCACCGAAGAAAAGAGAGGCAGAAAAATCTGAATGAGTAAGGGGGTGTGTGAAAAATGTATAAGCCTAACCCTAAAATTTTAGTGTAGTATTTATATAAGTACATATAATTTCGGATCGGATCGGATGAAAATCATATCAATCCGAATCCAATTCGAAAGTCCGATTTTATAAAACACAATCCGTATCCAATCCGAAAATCCGAAATAGAGTGGATCGGATCGGATTTCGGATATCCGATCCAAATGCACAGCCCTAAATTTTGAAGTGTGAAGAGGCGGCTAAATTTTAAACTTTTTGTAAACTTGACTATTCTTTAAATATCGGTGTTAAAAACGGCTATTTGTGAACTTCCCCCAAAAAAATGACCGGTTGGGATGGCAAGAACTAGAATTCATTCTCAAATCATATAAGTGGGCATTGGGACATAAGAATTGTAAAATTTCGGGTAAAAAGCTGATTTTTTCAAGCAAAAATGGTATATGAAAATTAGAGTTGTGTTTGGACATGAATATAATTTTGGATTAATTTTGAATTTTTGTGAGTGATCTGAAATAAAAATTTTGAAAAACAACTTTTTGAAAATTTTCAAATTTTCAAAAAATTCTAAAATTCATCTTCGAGTGAAAATTAAAAATTTTATAGCCTAACACCAATTTCGAAAAAAAGGATAATTTTTCAGAGAAGAGTAAAAAAAATTGGGATATTACCACTTTTAGACCGCGCCAGAAACTATTTACATTTTGTAGCCGAAAGTGTATAAAATTTGTATAAATTCTGTATGTAACATATAGGGTGTGTGTGTGTGCGCGTACGTACACACACACATAGGTGAGTTGTATATATATATATATATATATATACAAAAAAAAAATATACATTTTTTCGGCTATTATTTTGAGAGCAGCTATATAGTGTCATTTTTCCAAAAAAATTATGGCCAAACGGACCCTAAATCAAAACATAACTTTGGTTCCAACTTCCATTTTCAGCTGCCTTATGAAATAATAGGAAGGTATGCTCATGCTTGCTTTAGATAAAGCTTGATAAACTCTTACAACTCAGAAGCGTGGCAACGAGTGAGTTTTTATAAAATATCGAGCAGGTAGCTGCAGTCGATGTAACAATTGTTTTTTGCTCATCCAGATATAGCTTTCTACAGCTCGAGGTAAACAAGCATCAGTTGGGAAAAAGAAAAGAAAAGACAGAACTAAGAGTCACTGATTTGTTGCAAGCTAGGCATTGATGCTCCTGCTAAGAATGACTTGACGAGAGTGAGAGCTTGCTTCGGTCTATGCAGAGCGACTTCATGGCCAGCACCTCTTACAGTAACAAATGTCAGCCCTTTGTACTCCTGTGTCCATCCTCCGACCTGTTTTACCCCGTTAAGCATAGTATGTTAGTAGTTTGACGCGATCAGAATTGATACTAAATCAAGAAATAAGCAATTCCCGAGCTATACAACAACAACCAACCCGGTGTAATCCCAATGGTGGTGTCTGGGAGGGTAATGAGTGTGCAGACCTTACCACTACCTTGTGAAGGTAGAGAGGTTGTTTCCGTAATTCCCAAGCTATAGTCAGATCTAATTTGAGGTACTTTTAGACTATGTTGCGTAGACTCTTCAAAACAGTTGTCACACCCGTGTCGAATCCTCAAAAAATGCACTACTTTTGGAGGATCCGACACACATCCATCAACATTTTCGAAGAGTTCGAGCAACATAGCTTTTAAAAGACTCAAAATGGAAAGGACAATAAGCTAAGATTGAGCAAAGAAAATACCTGTCCATCATCATACCACGCTCGCCAGGGACTAATTGTTGGCAGTTTTAGAGCATCTATGCTGTAACGGGTTGATGTAACTGGAATCACAGCATCCGTGTCACCACTGCCATAAAAAAAACACAATAAAAGATCCTCGTGTTATCTGCGTATTATCAATCTTGTTCTTGGAAAGTCTACAAGAGGCTGAAAAACATTTTGATGTGCATGACTGAAGAGTCTTCACTAGCATAAGAAATTCAAAGAATGATGTTTGTGAGCAGTTGAGTATATATCAAAGCTTTCGACTTCTATGGTTTCAAGAGGGAGAAAATGTTTATTCTTCAATGAGTTTACTCCCTCCGTTTCATTTATGTGGCATTATTTTCAAAAGAATTGACACATTTCTATATTTGGGAACGGTTTAACTTTGAAGGTTCGGACCTTAGTGGCATGATTTTATAGCCATAGTTTTCTCATTGCATATTCCCACAAATTCCAAAGGTCTCTTCTTTCTCAAACTTCGTGTCCAGTCAAACTAGATTACATAAATTGAAGCGGACGGGGTGTATGCTAGAGTGAAGTATCATCAGCGATTTGCAACTACATCTCATGGCCTTTTTCTTGCATCTTAAAATCTCCATGTTTTCCAACATAGCAAGTAAACATGAGAAGAGAAAGAAAAGCTTAGTATTTAGAATCAAAGCACACCTGAAAACCCAAATACGAAGGCCTGACTGTATCAGTTCACGATAGACGTCCAGCACTGTCTTGGGAGAATCCTTCCAACCACTGGATACTTCTTCACTGCAAGTAGGGCAAATGAGTAAATACATGGCGTGCAACCAAGTATAAGACATTACAATTGAAAGACATTGGGGCTCACTGAGTAGATTAACCTAAGCAATAATGCATTTTGACTCTTATACAATAAGGAAATTGCACGAGATTCCCTTTAACATCTTTTTTGCCCCATAGAATTCAGCTTTTTCTTTCTTTTAGACGGCAACCAGCCCTCAACTTTTGACACCATTGTAAACCACCATGTTAAATTCTTAACCTCTTCTACTTTTTATTTTGCTATGCATGTGGATGGCAATGAAAGAAAGAGGGAAGAGGTGAGAGAAAAGCAATAAAAGAGTAACTCGCTGCTAAAGAAGAGAAGATATATATAGCAAGGTTGCTGATTTTTCCAGTGAGCAGGTGCTGGAGGAGAAGAGAAACTGGCTCACTTCTGTTGTTTCGGGAAGGCGGATAATAAGAATAAATAGGAAGAGGATTCTTTTTAAGTCCTATTTTTGCCCTGTGATTCAATTACTTCTAATATAGAATGCAAGAGTTGTCAACAATATATTTATGTGGCAAATAGGTTCGTAGCACCACCATATGAATTCAGTAACATAATGTCCTCATATTCCGTAGATGTACACACTTCTTTTTTCATTGAAATCAAATTGAGAAATCTTCTCTTGTGGTAACCTGCTAAAATTTTATTCATTCCAAATACCAACTTTCGGGTAGCTACAACATTGCGACTAGGAATCCCCCTAGATCTTGAGGAGATATCCACTAAATGAACAAAATGAAAATACCTGCAAGCTACCCATTTGAATGACGAGTTTCTCTTATGAACATGAAGAGCCTCCTGAACTTCAGGAAGATTGAAGTAAATCACGGAGTGCTGCTCTGTACATGGATCATAGCTTCTTCTGAGATGGCCCACCCTCTATTTAACGGCATGAAATTTTATCAGTGATCAAAATAGTGCTGGTTAAATCTTTTTCAACATTTTAATCTCCTGTTCTATTCAGCATGGTATCCAAGTTCAAGAATTACATTGTCATCATTTAAGAAGTCTATACTAAAAAGATAACATATTGATAACATCTCAATCATCGTACAGGAAAATGGAAATAAATAGAAGAAAGTACAATTTAGTGATAGTTTACTTTCCAGTCCATCGCCTTCACAATTATAGGCCGGCAATGACCTCTAAAAGCTTGGCAAATGAGTACCAAATCCCAAAAATATCGTACGTTAGCAGTTTGGAATACCAATTTTGATGACGTAAACCATTTCTATCTTCCCCATTACGATATTTTATAAAGGAAGTCTAACTCTTGCCAAGGTCATAAATCTCGCTCTTCTGAGTTTTGCATATTAATTATACTGACGTCAAACTTTTGTTTGAGTTAAGCCATTAACAGTACTCACATGGTTATCACTTTTCTACATCTGTAAGAACTAAGAAGTGGCTCTCACTTCTTGCCATGCCATAACTCTTTCTAATGAAATACACTGACAACATTTGACAATGAGATAAAAGAACAGATAAACAAAAAGCAAAAGCTGTCCTCCAAAGATATTCACCTCATCACTGTAATCTGTCATTTACTTGAACTATGTTCGAAACTCATTCCTTCGAAAAACATTAATTGATACTTAGACTTCCCTGATACTAGGATTCATCAACATTAGCACTCTAAAACAGCCATGAGCCCATGATAGCGAACATTAAGTGAATAGAGTTAAACCTTTATCATTGAACTTAATGCGAGAGTAAAGTTCTAGTCACTTACGTTGCTCCTTTTGAGCAAGTGGTTTAGCATACTAAACTTGGCTGTGCATGTTGGGGTGAAGATGCTGTAGCTATCAATATTTCCAACTTCTTCATTAGCCTGATCCAGAATCTTATCACACTGCTCTGAGGGTCTTATAAATGATTGGTAGTCGCACAAAGCATTCGCCTGCTTGAATGTTTGGTCGGAAATCATTCCAGCTGACCACATGAATTGAAATAGTCCTAGGTGGTCATGATAGTCATCGGTCAAAGCATTTCCGACCTGCAATGCTCATTACCTTGTATTAATACTAAACTACACAAATGCAAATGATTCGTCTTTGATAATCTTATATGTGTGTGTGCATAGAGTTGAGAAATAGGCGTGCATACCATGAAACCTTTTAAGTTGATTACTTGCTTCTTTACACCCTTGTTGTACCTCACAATAGCTTGACTTAGCTGAGGAACATAATGCCCTGGTCCACAATCAGGAATAAGTAAAACCGAAGTTGTTTCGGTAATTGAATTTAGCTACTCAAGAAAACAAACATAAAAGAACCAGAATATATCAAGGAAACATAGTTGCTTGTATAAAGTCCAATCAAATATTGAGAGGCTAGATTGTTGTTGTCATCTCGACATCTTTGAATATTGAAATATTGGCCGCAGTAAATCATATGAAGAAAGATATTTATCAAAAACAGACATCAATCATATGAAGAAAGATATAAGATTAGTGGCAGTGTGGTGAATTGTCAACGAACAACTTGAAATCAATCAACTCCAAGGAATGCTAACGCCCAAGATTTGGCGTACAGTAAATTATATTACTTAGTTGTTTGAAATAGGGATTTATAAACTTTCTATCAACCCTTTAGGCAAGCAAGACAAACCATACTTGAATCTGTACTGTCAATAACGGCATCGAGCAAATGACGTCAATTAGTAAGTTATTAACAAGTTAAAGCATCTTTACGAGTCCATCTATACATTAATATATACAAGCAATCGAATTCCTGAAATATTTAAAGATTTCCTCTGTAAGCATAAGAGACACATAATTTCATCTTGATGACCAGTTACTTATTTTGCTGCAATGCACCCGATAAATTTGGTCGCCATCAATCGAGTAGGGTATCTAATCATATTGCACAGAATACAGCTAACCAGAAAATGATCAGAAATAGAAATTTCACAGGAAGCTTAGAAAATTAATTTTACCAGCATAGCTCTCTCCTGTAATATAAAAGTCTCTTCCTTTATATTCTGGAAATCGTTCAAGCCACTTCAGTAAAAATGCAAGGGAATCCGCAGCTGTAATGCAACAATTGAAGGAAATTTAATACATATATACAGAAATATATGAATGATAACATCAGGGAGATAACTTAAAAGGTCAAATTATTACCTGTACGAGCGTCACCATTGTTGAGATGATCAGATGAAGTGTTTGAATAAGAATAACCAACTCCAACAGGAGAGTCGAGAAACAGCAGGTTTGCAGCTGCAGAAATAGATAGAGTCAGACTTCGTCCTGATAAGTTCCTAAGACACTGCTTCCTAGAATTATGTCAAACCTATACATACTTCGGAAGCAATGTGACTCAGGGTAAAAAATGTAACAGCACATGGAAATATCCAGTGAGTTTATGCACTATAGGGTGATTGACTTAATCCTGCTTGTGATCATGCAAATTTAGAAAGTTGGTATCCAGTCGGTACAACCCCCCCCCCCCCAAAGAAATTAAAAGGAAACAAAACAGCTAGTCATTTCCCTTAAAGTTACAAATATAACCATTGAAGATTCCGTTTAGTCATTTCCATTAAAACAGAACAAGCCTTGATTATCCAGCAACATTCTTTAAGCTTCCTTGATAATCCAAAAACCAAATCCATGAGAGAGAATCCTTTTTAATCAGATTGGACCATTTACAACCTCATGTGAAATAGGAGAACCATAAGGTTCTGCCTGTCACTATATTCTATGTTACCAAATTGCTAAATTTTTCAATTAATGTCGAAAATGCTGAAGTGAATGGCATGAAGAGAGAGCTTAGAAATGCCTAATATGTATATTATATATCTCATAATTGATAATTTGACGAGAGAGCTTAGAAATGCAAAAACCCTCAGAAGCTAGCATAACTTTTTATAGCAAGAAAGAAGAGATATTGAGAAACATACCTAAGTTCCAAGAGTAAGGATTCCAATAAAGGGTCTTCCCATCTTTCTCAATATGAAAAGGTCCAAGTTCCTCAGCTAACCCATAGGCAATCGATGAACATCCCGGCCCTGCAAGAACCCATAATCAGTGAGAACAAATCATTTGGCACAATCGACCACATTGAGCAACCAAGAACTATTCTTTTAATAAATCTTTGTGTGAGGAAAATGATCATTCAACGTCAAGCATATGGGAATTGATGACTCTTTCAACAGTGGTGTACCTAGGAATTTATACAAAGAGATTCAAATGTAGCAATCTTTTAACCCCTTTGCCACTTCACTAGAATTGTTTCTTATGTCAAGGGATTCAACACCATATATATAAAAAATTGCTTTTGCCCTATTTGAACAGTATAATTTTTCAGCAAATCCCTTCTTTCTTCAACCTAGCTCCACCACTGCTCTTCGATTTTTGTTATATACAACAAAACAACCAAAACCAACCTAACACAAGGGCATTCAAAAGTCGCAATTTTTGAACCCCTTTGCCATTTCACGAGAATTATCTCTTATATCAAGAGATTCAACAGCTTACATGTAACAAAAAAATGTATTTTTTTCCCTATTTGCACAATATAATTTGTCAATAAATCCCCTCTTCAATTTTTGTTATATAGAACATAAGAATTAAAAAAAAAAAAAAAAAAAAAAAAAAAACAACCTAACATGAGCTAAAAGAAAACAAGAAAATGTAACAAGAATGCAAAAGTAGTCATTTTTACCTTTGCCACTTCACTGCCATTTTCTCTTATTTCAATGGATTCAACAACCCATATATAACCGAAAAAACGAATTCACTATTACCCTGTTTGCACAGTATATTTTTTCAACAAATCCCCTCTTTCTTCAACCTAGCTCCATCACTGCTCTTCAATTTTTGTTATATACAACATAAGAATCAACAAACCAACCAAAACCAACCTAACACAAGCTAAAATACAACAACAACAAAAAAAAAAAAAAAAAAAAGGGCATAATCTCATAAGTGGGATCCGGAGAGTGTAGTGTATAGAAAACCTTACCCCTAGGCTATTTTGGATAGACACTCCGCTATGGACAAATGTAACACAAGCTAAAATAACAACAACAACATACCCAGTATAATCCCACTAGAAATAGTACTAGAAAATGTAACAAGAATGCAATAAAACAAAAAAAAGAGCAAAACTTGAGAATGAGTTATTAATCAAACCTCCATTAAGCCAAAGAACAAGAGGTTTTGAAGATGGTTCATCTACAGCTTCAAAGAACCAATAAAAGAGAGCTCTTTCAGATTCTTCATTTACAGTAACATAACCAGCATAATTTTCAAAATTCACATTAAACCCTTGACCAGGAAGCTTACTAACTTTATCTAATTGCTTTTGTACTACATTTGAGTCTACAAAACAACTACCCAAATGAACCTCAGTAATGAAAAATAGAGCAAAAACAAGAAAACCCCACTTGAGATTTGACATTTCTTGGTAGGATTTTTAGTGAAATGGAGTATAAGGGGATATATAAAGAAGTATTTTTTTTTCCACTGTTTTTGTTTAATTTTTGAAAATAGAGACCTTATTGGCCAAGAAGATGGGGGGGGGGGTGAATTATTATTTGTTAACGTAAGGGGTACTGTTGTTTGTTGCAGTGTTGTGCACATGATTCATGTTTTTGCTTGTTGTGTTGATAGAAAAGCTGCAATCATTGTTGCATATGATGGAAACGTGTACATGTTGCAATTGGTTGGCTAAAAGAAAGGTTGGAGATTTTTGTTTATTTATCAAGAATTAACTCATTTAATGCTTAAATTAAAAATAGTCCGTGGATATATAATATATATACTTCCTTTGTGGATATATACTATATATGTGAACTTGTTTCCTTTTTAGCTCCAAAAACATTGTACACTTTCTTTATTTGAAAATAATTTATCTTTATGGAATGATTTATAGTCACACATAATACATGTGCCTCATTTTATACTAGTTCCAAAGTCTTCTTTATTTCTTAAACTTCGTGCACAGTCAAATACTTTCATATAAATTGAAATAGATGGAGTATAACTTATGTATAATATGTGGATAACTTTATGTATAATCAATATATAACTCTTTGAGGTGATTAATTCGAATGCATCGCTTTAGAATAAATCGCGGCAAGAAGTTCCGCTTTAGAATAAATTGCTTCCTACCAAAGACGACTTTGCTTTCAAGATCGAATCCAAGACCTCTAGTTAAAGATGAGAGGGTATTTGCTATGCCATCAGAATTGTAGTGTTTTATGTGTTTCGCTTTTGTGATATTCATTTCAATTTATTTGATGTAGTTTAACTAGCAACAACAACGGCCCAATAAAAATTCACTAGTGGAGTCTGGGAGGGTAGTGTGTACGCAAACCTTACTCCTATCCCGAGGGAGTGAAGAGGTTGTTTCCGAAAGACCCTCGACTCAAGAAGACGAAAAGAGAAAAGAGATAATATATCAGTATCATCAACAGAAACCAAAGGAATAGTAACAGCATCATAAAAATCAGAAAATAAATGAAAAGCAATAGCCATAACCAATAACTAGACCCGGTACTATGAAAAACAAAAGAGTAGTGAGAACACATCATTAACCACTAGCAGTCTAAGACAAAAATCCTATCAGACTAGCCTCATATAGTTACGAAGTAGAAATAGACTCAACTACCTCCTACCATACAACCTTAATATTCGACCTCCACAGCTTCCTATCAAGGGTCATGTCCTCGAAAATTTGATGTCACGCCATGTCCTACCTGATTACCTCTCCCTAATACTTCTTAGGCCGCCCTCTACCTCTTCTCGTGCCTTTCAAAGCCAGCCACTCGCACCTCCTTACCGGCGTATTTGAGCTTCTCCTCTGTATATGCCCGAACCATCTGAGTCTCGCTTCCCATATCTTGACATCAATAGGAGCCACGCCCACCTTCTCCCAAATATCATCATTCATAATCTTATCCATCCCAGTGTGCATAGTTTAACTAGCAAGAAGATTAAAAATGGAAGAAATATTTTGGAAACTTATGCAACATATCTTGAGATTTCTGTGGCTTCTAAATCATGTCATTAAAATTAAAATAAAACATTTAAAATTGGATTGCTTTCAAATATAAAAATATGTAATTCTTTTTTAAATACACTAATGAAAAATTAGTGTTACAATTCTCTATTTATGGATTGTGTAAAGGTTTCTAAATAGATTTAAATGGCATTGGATCACTCAACCCATTGCTTTAAAATTCTGAGTTGGATGTCCAAATTCTTTTTCAACCTTCTCCCTATATTAATATACTATTCATCCTTAAAAGTTTTTAAACCTGATTTTGATAAAATTAATCTTAAGAATATTATCTCTCTCTTAAACTTTCATTCTATTGCATTTCACTAATTGGAGCAGCAAGGATGGATTTGAAAGGGAAAAAAAAGTATTAAATGTAAACTTATTTTCTAATAGAAATACATTTTGCATTTTTGATGAGTTATATTAAACATATTAACATGGAACAATCATCAAGAAAAAACTGAAACAAAGTGGACAATGACGTATTCATCCTATTAGTTGGAAAGTTAGATCCGTCTAGTTTTACAATTTTTATTAAATTGAAAGAGAAAAATAACCAATCAAAACTTTAGAAAAAATAACAAAAGAAAGGGATAGCAATTTCTTTCTTATCAACCGCACAAGTAACTTCCATATTCTAACAATTTAATTTGAAGATAATGCATAAAATTTTCAGAATCAGGCATCATAAAGGATCAAAATTGTCTTTACTAATATAGTCCATATGAGAATCACAGTTTAAATCAAGTCTTAACACTGAAGACATGATTCAAACTTGCATTTGCTTAAAGCAAGAGCATATCTCACTACTTTCCTAATCTGAATGTGTAATTGTCGTAGCAGGAGCAGAGTCGGTCAAATCATATGTGCATACATAAACTGCTCAAATAGAGGTTATGAACCCTTCTGTGTTAGAAGTAAATTTTTTGTTGTAAAGAACCTATTTCGGTACTTAACATCGGTTGATAACGCACAATGGAAGACATTCAACCCAATGAGACCGATATTTCAGATCTTGATTGGACGAAACGAAAAATATTATGAATAAATAGAAGTATGTCTTGTTCATTAATATCTCATAAACAACAGTCATACCAACTCTCACACAAGCTTCCCGCGGTTCATTCATCTGACTGTAAACTAGGTGAAGAAGTCAGCTAGTGTTCGGGAGTGCTATAAGAATCCGATGGCAAGAATAGTATCATATGCAGGAATAAGAGTGACATTGTTCACAAGACTATAATGTAGTACATGTTAAAGAGTTATAGGCTATGCTTAGACATCAATGTGTTTTCTCCCTTAAATAGTAGAGTTGTAGCATGGAAAACTAGAAAACTTGAAGTAGAGAGGTTTGAGCTTGTAGAATCTGCAAAAGGGACATATAAATCACAATGATAATATGACTTATATATCGCAATCCGATAATGTAACTTATAACCGCAATTTGAAAACGCGACTTTAAATCGGGATCCCATAATGGGACTTATAAATTGCAATTTTGTAAATGCGACTTATAAATACCCAAACACGATTTATAAATTGCAATTTCGTAAATGTGGCCTTATAAACAAAAATGCGACTTAACCTATAAATCGCAATGCTCAAATGCGACTTATAAATCACTATGTTCAAATGCAACTTATAAATTGCAATTGTCAAATGCTATATAAATCGCTATATTGAAATGCGAGTTATTAAGCGCGTTACAATGCGACTTTAGTCTGAATGGCCACTAATTGATCGACTACAAGTAGAGAACTGGGGCTTTAGTTTAATACTCAATCACGAACTGTTAAGGATAATATCTGCTTTTTAACATCTTTTTCCCTCTAAATGTCTTTGCTAAATTTGATAATTTTATTAGATTTGTCAATGGAACAGTAGTTTGAGCTTCAGCTGAACTTCAATGGTGATGAGAGCATGACCTCTTTGCCATGAGAGAAGGGAATGGAGAGAAGAGGGAAGAAGGAGAAAATTAATCTTCCAAAATTATGATCCTCTGATTGAATTCTAAGTGGAGAACCCACTATATACAAAAAATGAAAATGAAAGAGAATAAAACTAAACATAACTGACTAACTAATAAGTGAGTTGGCTACAGCTGTCAACTCACTGCTACACTAACCAACTAACTGAGGACTAAGCTAAGTAAAGCTCTTACTAATTTATATAATTAGTCTTAACACCCTCCCTCAAGTTGGAGGTGTAGTAAACACAACCAACTTGCCTAATGTAACACTATGTTTGATCCCAGTCAGAGCCTTGGTGAGAATGTCTGCTAGCTGATTATCTGTTCTAATGTGGTGGAATGAAATCAAGCCTGTTTGTAGTTTATCACATACAAAATGACAACCCACTTCTATATATTTGGTTCTTTCGTGGAATACTAGATTCTTGAAAACGTGGAGTGCAGACTGACTATCACGGAACACTGAGATAGGCATAGAAAAAGGGACGACCAGTTCTTCAAATAATCTGCTCAACTATACCAATTCCCCCACTACTTTCCTCAGGGCTCTATACTCTGCTTCTGTATAGGACAGAGATATAGTCTCTTATTGCTTAGACTTCCAGCTGACGGGGCTATTGCCTAGAAGAACTAACAACCTGTAATGGATCTCCTGGAGTCTGGGAAAGCTGCTCAATCAGAATCACAATAGGCTCTAACTGTGTGATCTGCATCTTTTGACATGAAAATCCCTAGAGTAGGATCCTTTTTTAGGTATCTGAACATGTGAAATCCTGCCTTCAAATGAGGCTCTTTGGGCTCTTGCATAAACTGCCTCAAGTGTTGAACACTGTATGCAATATCCAACCTTTTATTAGTTTGGAAATTCAGCTTACCTACCAGCTTCCTATAATAAGTAGTATCATGCCGAATGGTGCCTTCCCTGGCTTTTAGTTTTATAGTGGGATCTAAGGGTGAGGAACAAGAACTGTGATCCAAGCAATTGTACTCTTTCAACTAGTCCAACATAAACTTCCTTTGGGATGTAATGGCACCAGCATCTTTGTACATGACTTCCAACCCCAAAAAGGAATGCAATTGACCAGGTCTTTGATCTTGAATTGTTCATGTAGAAAGGTTGTGAGTTGTGCAATTGCCTGCTAATCAGTCCCAGTGAGCAAACACATTATCCACATATACTACAACATATAATGAGGATTCTCCATTCCTATTGTAGAAGAGTGAGGATTCATTAATGGAATGTGTATAACCCTTTGAACACAATGCTTCAGTCAATTTTGCATACCACTGTCGATTAGCTTGTTTTAAACCATAGAGAGACTTAATTAGCTAACAAACCAGTCTTGGTTTATCCACAACAAGTCCAGGTGGTACTTGCATATACACTTCCTCATTAATATCCCCATAAAGGAAAATATTGTTCACATCTAGCTTAGATATGGCCCAACCTTTCTTAACTGTTATGGCTATCAATTCTCTCACTGTTGTCAGCTTCACCACTGGTGAAAATATTTCTGTGTAATCAATTCCTGCCTACTGAATGTAGCCTTTAACTACCAATCTAGCTTTAAATCTTTTAATGCTACCATTAGTTGTGTGCTTCACCTTGTAGACCCATTTGCAACTTATTTCTTGCTTCCTAAGTGGTAAAAGTACTAGGTCTTAGGTTTGATTGGAATATAATGTTTCAAACTCTTGTGTCATTGCAACTTGTCATGCATGATCAATAGCTGCCTCCTCATATGATGATGATTTCCTGTCATGACAAACATTTCTCACAAGAACCTGACTATTATGGGTTAGTAGATTAGAGGCAATGTTATGATTCATAGAAAACAAAGCATTAAGGGAAATAGAATTTGGTTTAAGGTTAGGAAGAGAATTGTACATACTCTTACAAATAACCAGGTGGCCTATGTATTCTTTGAGATTGTCTCGGTTGTAAAGGTTGTACAGAGGATTGTTCAGCATAATGTTGTGGTGAATAAGGTAGTGGAGATATAGGTACTGTAGAAGGTGATAGGGAAGCAACAAGTGCAGGTGACATAGAGTTGGATGTGCTATCAGGACTCCTTTGACCAGGGAGAACATCAGACAATTGTTGTGCAATTTTTGTGTCACCAGAAGATTGTTCATAAAAGGACTCGATGAAGGGAAAAGAATGAGGAACATAAGGTTGAGAAGATGCATTCATGCTGACTGCAAAGGGAAAAATGGACTCATTAAAGATTATATCTCTGAAAATTTGGATCTTCTTAGTGCCTAGACTCGAACTTTGTACCCCTTTGTGTTAAAGGATAACTAACAAAGATGTGGTATTGTTCTAGGCTCAAACATGTCCCTGTGTGGTTTTGGTACAGTAGGATAGCACAGACACCCAAAGCTTTTTAGGTGAGAATATTTTGCTTTCTTTTGTACAATAGCTCATATGGAATCTAGTTTCTAATAGAGCCAGAAGGCAATCTGTTTATAATGTGGGTGGCACAAAGAACACATTCTCCCTAGTATTTTAGTGGCAATTTCGATTGGAAAAAAAGTGCTCTGCCTGTTTCAAGAAGATACTTATTTTTTCTTTCCACCACACAATTCTGCTGTGGTGTATAGGGGAAAGTTCTTTGGTGGATAATACCTTTAGATTGGAATAGCACACTTGCTTTCTGTGTTGGTGAATTCTAACCCATTGTCTGACCTTATGGCCTTTATAGTCACAACAAATTGATTTTCCACTAGATTAATAAAGCCTTTGAGCACTTGGAGAGCATTATTTTTACTAGATAAAAGGTGAGTCCAGGTAGACCTACTGAAGTCAGCCACTATGGTCATGAATGTGTAGGAACATGATATGGGCCCCATAGATCAATATGTAATAGTTCAAAAATTCTGCTAGTTGTACTAGTTCTCTAAGGAAATGGGAGTCTTTCTTGTTTAGCCATGGGGCAAATGGTACAGTTGAAAGGTTGTTTGGGAGAGAAAGTTAGAGGAATGAAAGAAATGTTCTTCCATTTGATAAAAGGGACATGTCCAAGTCTGTTGTGCCATAACACATTCTTATTATCTCCAATTCATAAATGAGAAGATGGATTTATAAGAGAAAATTGTCCTTCATTATTTGCACATGAACTATTTACAATTGGATGGAAGGAAACATACATATTGACATGTAATGGCTTATTTACAACAGAATGAGTAGGACATTATGTATTATAAGTGCAACAAGTAAAAGTAGCTGGTAAGATATCAGAGGTCTTTACTATAGGGCTTGTATTGTTGCTCTTCAAGCAGCTTGGGCACATGATGTACAGCCCATCATTGACCCTACCAATCACCAGAGGCCACTTCATTGAAGGGGCCTACAGTATTCAATACTATTTAGCAAAGGCAACAAGGCAGTTGAGATGAGAGGCCAGAGAATGAACAGAGATCAAATTGTATCTAAAGGAAGGAACAAACATCACCCTGTCTAAAGTGATCTTAAGAGTGAGTATCTCACTACCAATCTCTATCACCTTTACTTTGCAGCCATTTGGAAACATAACTAACAAAGGATAGGGTAAGGTTATTATGTTGGTTAATAGGGATCTATTAAAGGTTATATTGTTTGATGCCCCTGAATCTATAATCCATGAGTCAGTCTTGTTTTTGAAACATTCACATGATAACTTACCAAAATCAATAAAGGAAGTGTAGGCTATAATATCTGCAAAGCTTGCTGCTCCAGTTGGAATATTGGCACTGTTTGTACAATCTCGTCCTCCTTCTGATTAAAACTGTTGCAACAGACTCACTAGCTGACCATATTCCTCTTTGGTGAGGCTCACACTTTGAGCATTATCATGAGAAGCACATTTCTTAGTGTCAGTAGGTTGTGTATCTATGGCTGCCACATATGCATTAGCCACTACTCTATTTCCTCTATTGAGCTTACTGTTCTGGTTACCATTGAGATTATGTCCATAGTTGAAGTTTTGTTTTGGATTCTGATTGAAGTTGGAAACCAGATTGTGATTTGTGTTTGGATTCTGATTTTGACTGAAACTTTGAGGATGGTCATGAAGCTTATAACATTTCTCTTTAGTATGACCTGGTCTCTTGCAATGATCGCAGAATGGTTTGTTTATATTGCTGTTATTGTTTTTAGGAGAGTAATTAGTCCTGAAGGACCCTGGTCTACTTGTGCTAGATTCAAGGTTGTTGATTCAAGAGCTAGATGGTTATTTGGCTTGATTTCTCTTTGTCTTTCCTCTTGAATTAGTAGTGAAAAAGCCTGGGCAATTGAGGGAAGAGGATTCATCATGAGTATACTACCTTGGACTAAAGTGCATGTCTCATTCATTCCCACGAGGAACTGTATCAACCTCCTATCTTGTTCAGCTTTGTGCATACTTTCCTTGGCCACACACGTGCAATTGCAAGTACAATGAGATTTGGCAGTTAAAGTGTCGAGTTCTTCCCATAACTTCTTCATCTCAGTGTAGTAATCAGTGATGTCAAGAGTTCCTTGGGATAGATCATTAATTTTCTTTTGAATTTGGTACAGTTTTGTTCCATTAATTTGATCATATCGATCTTCAAGTTCTCTCCATAATTCAACTGCATCTGTCACATACTCAATACTGTCTGCAATTTTTTTAGCTAGAGAGTTCAGGATCCATGAAGTTACCATATCATCACACCTTTTCCACAATCGATATTTCGATGAGTCTAGATCTGGTCTTTTGCATTCCACGTTGATGAACCCTAGCTTATTTTTTATTGGTAGGGCTCACATTCCACCTCTTCTCCATGAACATTATCCAAAACCATCAAATGGAACAGGAACCAATGTTGCTTCGGGATAATCAGACGGATGAATATAAAAGGGGCTACTAGTATCAACAATTAGCTGATTAGGAGATTTAGCCATGGACGATGTAGATTGTTCATCATCTTCGACGTTAGTCATCTCGCACAGTATGAGATCTTTAAGTGACCGAAGACTAAAAAGTAGTAATTACAGATCTAAAAAGCTAACAATGAATAGAGTACAACTTTTTCAAAATTACGACTCGAGATCGATGAAAAATGAAACTTGCATGAGTACGTTCTAATCGAATTACAGGATGACGGATCGAGATTTAACAGAATCAGAGGAACGAGTCAAAACCTGTGATAGGCTATGATACCATATTAGATTTGTCAATGAAACAGTAATTTGAGCTTTAGCTGAACTTCAATGATGATGAGAGCTTGACCTCTTCGCCATGAGAGAAGGGAATGGAGAGAATAGGGAAGAATGAGAAAATGCATCTTCCAGAATTCTAATTCTCTTATTGAATTCTAAGTGGAGAACCTACTATATACAAAAAATGAAAATGACAGAAAACAAAACTAAACATAACTGACTAACTAACAAGTGAGTTGGATACAGCTGTCAACTCACTGCTACACTAACCAACTAAGGACTAAGCTAAGTAAAGCTCTTACTAAATTACATAATTAATCTTAACAAAATTTACCTTGAGTATTTGCTACATTTGATATTTTACATACAACGCTATTTTTTTGTGTTCAATTAGTTGTAACATTTTGTGTTCTTTCTATTTTTCTCTTTAAGTTTTAATTTATGAGTAAATGAGAGGCATGCATTTGTAGGCTGGCTCCATATTAAAGAATGGCATGACCATTTGACCTATGTATAACATATAGTGGTCATACCCTGTAAAATTTTGGAAAAAATCTTGTATATATATGCACTTATACCTTAAATATTAGTATATAAACAACTTGGTAACCTGAACATTAAAGCCTTTAGGGGCACCAGTTGAACAGAATAGTTGTGCCCCTATAGTGTGAAAATTCTGGGTCCGCCTATGTTCTTGTATATCTACTATTCACACCATCTGATTCTTCGTTTCAGGAGGAGATCTTGAGCTCTATTTATATGTAGTACCAGTACTTTAATTTCTCTCATAGCAATGCAGAGAACTAGCTGACTTCTCCACAAGTTTGATGTTTAATTTGTATCAAAGTTCCAGAAGGAATAATAAGTAAGTCGTGTATATGCTCATGCATTTATGTTTTATATATATATATATATATATATATATATATATATATATATATATATATATATATATATTTGTTTCTCTTGAAGGGGAACTTTGGCGCAACTGGTAAAGTTGTTGTCATGTGATCAGGAGATCATGGGTTCAAGCCGTGGAAACAGTTTCTTGCAGAAATACAGGGTAAGACTGCGTACAATAGACCCTTGTGGTCCGACCCTTCTCCCACCCCGTGCATAGCGGGAGCTTGGTGCACCGAACTGCATTTTTATATTTGTTTTTCTCCTAGTTAAAGTATAGCACTCTTTGACTATATAATACCTATTATTATTGAAATATATGTGTCAAGTTCACATGTAAGTTAATGCTTTATATTGTCAGGTGTTTAGTCAGTTGATGTAGTTTCTTTTTTTTCTTTTTTCTTTTTTGATAAAGGAGCCTGGGGGCGCTGATTATTATTAAGCATTAAACTTAAAGAGAGTTATTACAGTGTCAGACTGATTTTATCGAAACAATTCCTAATTTATCTTTGTGGAAAGTAGAGAAAGCAAATAAAGGTGGTTCGCTCCAGAAGTGTTCTCCACACTCAGCATTAGTATGTGAGTTACAGTAGCTCCCAAACTTCGCTAGTGTGTGCGTCATTTGGTTTCCTTTACAGTAGACATGCCTAACTTCCGATTGATCCAGTGCTTTTAACAGGAACCTGCAATCATGGAGAAGATTAGCATTAGCTTTAGTGTTTATGTAGTTGAATACTTTAGTAGTTTCCTTTAACCTTTTGTGTTGTCTCCATTTATTTTCTCTTTTTAGTTTTAATTTATGAGTAAAGCAGATGCCTGTTTTATTTGTAATTCTATAGAGTAGATGGTTCAACACGAAAAACTTTCTCAGTTGTAGTAATGTCAACTGGAGTATTTGATATCAAGAATGTTGTGAAGGCAATAATTAGTTAGAGTTAGCGACTAAAATATTTTAACACGTGAAATATTTACTTGGGTTTAGTCCATGATAAGCAGTTTATACACTTCCTCACGTTCTTTCTTTTGTAGAATTTAGTGAATAAGTTAAACATTTAGGGAACATTTAGGTCGTTTCTAGAAGGACTTAGATAAGATGGTGTGTGGTATCCCGCACACCAAAAAGCTTTTCGTAGAAGGAGATTTCAACGGCTACATTGGAGTGACATTTGGGAGTATGATGATGTGCATGGTAGCTTTGGTTTTGGAGATAGAAACGAAGGAGGAACGTCTCTGCTGGACTTTGCTAGAGCATTTGATTTGGTGATAGCAAACTCGAGTTTCCCGAAGAAGAGGGAGCACTTGGTCACCTTCCGGAGTTCGGTAGCTGAGACTCAGCTTGATTATGTACTTTGTAGGAAATCCGATAGAGGTCTTTGCATGGATTGCAAGGTCATCCCAAGTGAGAACCTCTCGACCCTTCATAGGCTCCTGGTCAGAGGAAGAGGAGGAAGAGGGCGATGTATAGCCGACATAGGATAAAGTGGGGAGCCTTAACGGAAGCTAAAGCGCAGGAGTTGCGGGTCAAACTGGTGACTATGGGGGCTTGGAGGAGTAGTGGGGACGCAAGCGCTATTAGGACCATGACTGCGCAGTGCATTAGGAAAGACGCGAGAGAGGTATTAGGGATCTCAAAGGGTTACTCTAGTGGTCACAAGGGAGACTGGTGGTGGAATGGAGAGGTGCAAGAAAAAGTGGATACCAAGAAAGCAGTGTATTTGAAGCTAGTGGAAAGTGTAGACAAGGAGGAGAAGAGGGCGAATAGGGAGCATTATAAGTTGGTTAAGAAAGAGGCTAATATAGTAGTTACCGCGGCAAAGACTGCAGTTTTTAGTCGTCTGTATAAGGAACTCGAGGGCCGAAGTGGGGATAAGAGGTTGTTCAGGTTAGCCAAGGTGCGAGAAAGGAAGGCGTGTGACTTGGACCAAGTGAAGTGCATCAAGGACGAAGAACGTAGAGTTTTGTTGGATGAGGGACTTATCCATCGGAGATGGCAGACCTACTTCCATAGTCTCTTGAACGATGAGAGGGACAGGAGCATTGTACTAGGTGATTTGGAACTCTCCAGGAGTCGTTGTGACTTTGGGTATTGTAGGCAGATTAGAGTTGATGAAGTTGAGGATGCTATGCGTAAGATGAGCAGGGGCAAAACGACCAGGCCGGATAAAATTTTGGTAGAGTTTTGGAAGAGTGTGGGCAAGGCGTGCTTGGAGTAGCTCACTAGGTTATTTAATATCATTTTTAAAACGAAGAAGATGCCTGAAGAGTAGAGGTGGAGCACAATGGTTCCTGTATACAAGAACAAGGGTGATATCCAAAATTGCAATAATTATCAGGGCATCAAGCTGCTTAGCCATACTATGAAAGTTTGGGAGAGAGTGGTAGAGCTAAGGGTGAGAAGGAGTGTGATTATTTCCGAGAATCAATTTGGGTTTATGCTGGGGCGTTCGACTATAGAAGTCATTCACCTTGTTAGGAGATTGATGGAGCAATATAGGGAGAGAAAGAAGGACTTGCATATGGTGTTCATCACTTAGAAAAGGCATACAATAAAGTTCCGAGTGAGGTTTTGTGGAGATATTTGGAGGCTAGAGGTGTTTTTGTTGCCTACGTTAGGTTGATTAAGGACATATATGATGGAGTAAAGACTCGAGTGAGGATGGTAGGGGGGGAGGGGGGACTCAGACCATTTTCCGATTATGATGGGGTTGCATCAGGGGTCAGCATTCAGCCCGTTTTTGTTTGCTCTTGTGATGGACGTACTGACGCACTACATTCAAGGGAAGGTGTTGTGGTGCATGCTATTTGCATATGATATTGTATTGATTAATGAGATGTGAGACGGTGTGAACGCCCAATTAGAGGTATGGAGGCAGACCTTGGAATCTAAGAGTTCCAAGATGAGCAGCACCAAGACAGAATACTTGGAGCGTAAGTTTAGTGGCGAGACTCTAGGAGGGGGAAGAGAGATGATACTAGACTCGCGGGTCATCCCTATGATAGGAAGTTTTAAGTACCTCGGGTCTATTATTCAGGGGGATGGAGAGAATGATGAAGATGTCGCACTTCGTATTAGGGCGGGATGGATGAAATGGAGACTCATTTACAGTGTTTTGTGTGATAAGAAGGTGCCACCGAAACTTAAGGGTAAGTTATAGAAAGTGATGGTCAGAGCAACGATGTTGTATGGGGATGAGTGTTGGCCACTCAAGATTGCTCATGTCCAAAAGATGGAGGTAGCATAGATGAGGATGTTGAGATGGATGTGCGGGCACACCAGGTTAGATAGGATCAGAAATGAGATTATTCACGATAAGGTTGGGGTGGCCTCTATTGAGGACAAGATGCGATAAGCACGACTTAGGTGGTTTGGTCATGTGAGGAGGAGGAGCACAAACGCCCCGGTGAGGAAGTGTGAGAGGTTGACATTGGAGGGCCTACGGAGAGGTAGAGGTGGGCTAAAGAAGAGGTGGGGAGAGGTGATTAGGCAAGACATGGCGCAACTTCAGCTGACCGAGGACATGACCCTTGATATGAAGGTATGGAGGTCGAGAATTAGGGTAGTATAGTAGGTAGTGTAGAGTGTTCATAACATTAGTATTGGCACGTAGTCTCGTTTTCTGTTGGTAGTAGATTTTTATGACTAACCGTTGTTTTCTTTCATTGTTGATCACTTCCTATCTTGTTGTGTTATTCCGCTTTTATATGGCTTTTTGATATTGTCCTTTCTTGCCTATATTTTCATTAATGTGGTATTTATACTATCCTGAGCCGAGGGTCTATTCGAAACAACCTCTCTATCCTCACAAGGTAGGAGTAAGATATGCGTACACACTACAAAGGTTTGTGTACACACTACCCTCCCCAGACCCCACGGTGTGGGATAATACTGAGTATGTTATTGTTGTTGTTGTTAGGGTGTGTTTGGTATGACGGAAAATATTTTTCGAAAAATATTTTTCCATTTTTCACAAAATAGTTTGGAAAGTATTTTCCTAGATATCACATTTTTCTGAAATTGGAGGAAAATGACTTCCTTAGAAAAAATTAGGAAAACATTTTCCAAAAACTCCACAGACCCTCACATCTAATCCCAACCCCGCCCCCTTCTCTCCCTACCCCACCTCTCCCATCCAGCCCCCTCTCTCCAAAAGGCTTTTTTCTTTCAAATTTCAATTTTTTTCCGTCATCACCCACTATGCTATCCCCCCGCCCCGCCTAACAAATTATTTTTTTACTTCTTTTTTTTGTAATTTCAAATTTCTGTTTTTTGGTTTTTCTAAAACACCCCCCTCTGCCGCCTTGCCTCCCCCAAAAAAAAACATATTTTTTTTTATATATTTTCAGTTTTAGTTTTTTCATCTTTCAGTTTACAGGTTCGAAATTTTACAAGTCAAAGTTATGAGTTCGGAGGTTTATGTGTTTGGAAGTTTACGGGTTTAGAAATTATTAGAAATTATAAAGTTTACGGGTTCGAAAATTCGCGGTTTCGAAGTTTAGCGGATCGGAAGTTTATGAAATTTGTGGGTTTGAAAGGTTGTTGGTTTGAAAGTTTATGACTTCATGTTTATTGTATCTAAATTATTTATGAATACTCTTGAAAAGTTATTTTCCTTAATTTGCGTACCAAACACCACAAAATAAGTAAGATTACTACTTGTTTTCCAGGAAAACATTTTCCACAGAAAATATTTTCCGTTATACCAAACACACTCTTAGTGGAAGTCAATTGTAATTTAAAAATATTTTGTTATTTTGAAGCTAATCTAACATGGCAAAAGAAATGGTAAATTATTACTTTTATTTAGTTAATTTTGATTTTAAAAATTAGAGGTAGCTCATCACTAAGATGTACAGTTCGATTTTTGTCAATTTTTTTTCTTTCTCCTTCCCTTTGTCCATTCGAGCCTGCGTTATTCCGAATTTAAAAAACAAATGTTAATTGTCATTGTTATTAATTATTGAATTATATATTTTTACTATTTAAAGTGTAACAGTTGTGAAAATCAAAGTTATTTGGATGTATCGTAATACTATTATTCTTCTAAGTTCAATACCTATAATATTTAAAATATCAACAATATATTTGCGTGGGCTACATGTTGGGCTAGACAACTATGTGATTTAACCCAATAGGCGTGTTCTTTCTTTGGGCCAACCTATACATGCTTGAGATTTTTACCTCCTATTGCAAAAGTTAGCACCTTATTTATTTTAAATAAATATCATTTTAAAAAATTATATTCTATAGATACTTTTTAATGTTTATAGCAAAATATCTAATTTTGGTTAACTCCTATACCTAAGCCACTAAATAAGATATTCAGTTACACTATTTTCTTTTCCTCTCTACTTTGATACATGGCATTCTCTTCCCCACGCTCTCTCCTCTCTCTTTATTCTCTTCTCCTCCCCGCCGACGCAATTATGCTCACCGCCACACCACCATCTTCTGCTTCTAAAATCAGAAGAACAAACAGAGCGTTGATGGTTCAACGACTAAACTCTTTGTAAAGTTAAGTCCTTCGAGGCTTCTACCCCTCGGGCCAAATATATTACAAGCAGGATGATCCCTATCTTTCCCTTCTGGTAGATAAGCTCTCCAGTACCAATCCCTATCTTGAACTGTTACAAAGTATTTACCATTGGATGAGGTAGAATATTACCCAATACCCTAATATCGGCTTCAGCAAGCCTCACAGCAACATGATTAGATAATGCCTCTTAATTTCAAATATACCTTGACCAAATTGTTTCTGATTTGATCAGATTGGTTCTGAGGCGACAATTGGTAATTTATTGGATCGGATTCAGGGACCCATTGGGGCTGAGCACCTTGATTTTCTATTAATATATTTTCAATGTATCACACTGTATTTTCATGTATTTCATTGTATTCATTGTCTATTTTTTCATTGTAATTCAATATATTCCATGTATTTTATTGTATTCACTATTTTTTTTTCATTGTATTTCAATGTATCCCGCTGTATTCTATGTATTTTATTGTATTTATTGTCTCGCTATATGCCATGAATGTATTCATATGTTTTTTTAATTAATATAATTTATGTATTCAAATATATTATATAATTTCTCTGAAGATTGCTATGTTTCTGGGGTATTTTTCGGTTGAGAATCTTTTTTATAACTGGAAATACAAAATTTGTGTGTTGTAATTGAGTTTGTTGAGTTATATTAGGAGTCTATTATGTTAATTGATTCACTTTCCGTTTAAAAACAGTGTAATCCCATGTTTCACGCCATGAATATAGTCGAATACACTCGAATACAATATTTGATTAGCTGGACTTCCCTGATTCACGCCTATTTTTGCCATTGTATTCATGAATACAGTAACTTAAATACATCTAATACATCTTATAACAACAGAAAACGTATCTACAATCTGTAATATAGCAAATGGTATCTATAGATAGCTAATTACCACTAAAAGATAGTGCTTTATGAAAATTTCTCTACGAGCTTTAGTTTACTCAAAAATTGGAGAAATATAATAGGAATGTTCACACAAATAACCGATCGAATTTGCTGTTTACTTTTTCTAGCAAGTATACACAGATTATACACATATTATATATGGATATCATATATTATACATTTGGCAGTTATATTCAGTTTACTTAAATATTGGAGAAATATAATAGGGATCTTTCCACAAATAGCCGGTCGAATTTATTATTTACCTTTTCTAGCAAGTATACATAGATTATACATGGATTACATATATCACACATTCGGCGGCTATTTTAAGTTTAAGCATTTGGATAGGTGGCTATTTAAGTTAATTCTTCAATATAATTTTTTGGGGGGTGGTTTTAACGTTTGACCATGGACAGAATTTTAAGATCAAAAAGTTAAAGTATTGTCCATGCGTCAATACTTGTTAAACTTGAAGTTTTGCCCATGATATAAGATGAGACAAAATCTCAAGACCACCCACTTTAAAGGTTATTTGTGTACTACATCCAAAAAGATCTATAAGGTTATAACACCCATACCACGTCTTTTCTTTTTTTAGTCGAAACCAGAAAAATAAGAAGAATTAAATAATTGCTCACCAGACCGTTTAAATTAAAAATAGCATGCAAATATATAATATAGGTATATAATTCATATATAATGTGTAGAAATTCAAGATCAAAAGTTAAAAATGTTACGGACCAATACTTGTTAAATTTGACGTTTTGCTCATGGGACAAGCGGGAAAAAAAAAATTCAAAACCACTTGCTTTAAGAGCAATTTGTGTACTTCATCCAAAACTAGACCAAAAAGATCTATAAGCTCATAACTCCTATACCATGTCTTTTCTAAATTTATCTAAATAACTGTTTATCTGACCGCTTAAATTAGAAACAATATATGTATATATAATATTTATGTAACACTATTTAAATGTTTCTTTGTTAGTAATTTTTTACATTGTTTTTTGCTTTTTCAATTTAGAGACAATACGAGTCCAACTCACAATTGGAGGGAGTTATTATTTAGTTTGTTATAAAAAAAAAAAAAATGCTAGGCAAATATCTCTGATAGACACAAACCATCCACAATTTGGGAAGGTTAAACAATTAAAAATTACTCACTAATTTAAAGGAGATTTGAAATCTGAATCATCTTAAGATTATATATTTTTAAATCCTTTATGGCTCCGTTAATTTAAGGTTAATTATTTTTAAGAAATGCTTAATTAAGATTCCAGATCCATCAGCTATGACCCACTAGGATTCTTTATTTGGAAGCATTTTTTTTTTTTTTTGTGAGACAAAATATGAAAAATATCTGATCAAACGTGTACTTGCACCGAGTATAAGGAGGGCCTTTTTGTCCCTTTCTTTCTTAATTCACTCATTTTCAATGCTTTTGGCTACGAAAGAGAGCGTTCGAGCAATGATTAAGTTGTTTTCGTGTGATTTATAGGTGATAGATTCGGGTCGTGAAATTATTCAATGATATTTGCATTAATTTTTAAATTACTAAATTAAAATTCTAAACTTATCGATCGTATCCGTCGGTATTATTAAATTATTATTTTTAATTTATCGACGGATATCCGTCGGTATTGATATTATTAATATTATATTATTTTATGATATACCAACGGATATTCATCGGTAAGTAAAATTATTTGACCAACTACTTTCAGAAATGTACCGATGGCTTGTGGGGTCCATCGGTAATTACCGATGGATTCTGTCGGTTTATTTAATCGAGGAAGGATTTACCTACCAACCACTTACCGACAGACTTCCGTTGGTACAACTTTATTACCGAGGGACGTCTGTCGGTAATTTGCATCGATAAACATGTGATTTTTAGTAGTGAATTATATTACACCTTTTTAGGACACAACCCTTCTCCAAATCCTGCATAAAAGCGATATGTAGAAATAGAAACAGTCGTGGAAACACCTCTTGCAGAAATACAGGATACGACTGCGTACAATAAACCCTTATGGTTCGATTCTTTTCCAGATCTCATATATAACGGGAGTTTAGTGCACCGAACTATTTTTTTTTTGATGTCTCTATCAAATTTTGCACATTCCCATGTGAGTGAGCAGCCATGAATTTCGGCTGCGCTCTTTGATAGCTACGTTTTGAGATGTTCTTGATTTCTTCTATACTCTTTTTTTTTTTAAATTTTTAAAACCTTTTTGGTTAGTACAGGTCGTGTGAATGAGGGAATCTAATTTTAATTGATATCCTTACTCTCCGTTAGGGGCGAAGCTAGAATATTTTCGATTGAATGCAGTTTTAGTTTAAACCTTATATTGTATAAAGAGATACTAAATCAAATTTGAAATCCAATACAAACATATGATGTCGTTATCCTAAAATTTAAAAGTTATATAATTTCTTAGCCTTTGCGCTCTCCCTAGACAATGGGTATCAATAATATCATTCCGCTCTATGAGCAGTGTGCACAGGGGCGGAGCTATTGCGTGAGTTAAGTCGAACCCAATAATTTTGGTTCAGATTTTGTATTTGTTTCATGAAATTCATTTAATATGTACAAATTACTAATTTAGAATCCAATAACTTAATAGGACTAATATTCCAAATATAAAAGCTTCAAATTTTGACTCCATGTCTATGTGCATCCACTCAGCTATGAGATATACATAAGATTTTCCTCAACTCATCATACATATATTGTGTCATAAAAAAAATGGTTAGATACATCTCCACTCAGGGGCGGAGCTACGTGCGAGTTCGGCTGAATTTTGCAGCTTTGGTCATTTATATTTATCTTATGAAATTCATTGAATATGTACAAATTATTAATTTAGAACCCACTAACTTAAAAAAAAAAAAACTAGAATTCCGAACTCATAAGTTTCAAATCCTAACTCCGCATCTACCTCCACTTATATGAAAACACAACTCAATCGTTGTTAAATTTAATGTTATAAGCCTATAATATGTAGTATTAGTGTACCTCCATCTGAAAAACATGTTTGTATCCATACAATGAACATGAGTTTCATTAACAACTATAGGCATTGTCAATATATATTCAATAATGTAATTTCAACATGTGATAATCACTCACCAAATACATATTCTTTCAGCTTATTCAGTGTCATATTCATAACTTAATCTAGATTTATAAACAATGTAACTTTTTAGCCAAATTACAATATCATAACATTTCTATCTTCACGAGGTAGGGGTAAGATCTACGCAAACATCATCCTTCCTATACTTCACATGTGGGATTAAGTTGAGTTTATTGTTGTCGTTGTTGGACAGTATTCATAATCATATACTTTACTACGGATCCAAAATTTAAAATTTATAGATTCCTACGATGATTTTGAGTTAATACTATAATAGTCACTGGGTCCATAATTAATTGTTTATAAATATTTAATGCTTTCTTTCGTTGTTTCTCCACCTCACCCTTCTGTGTCTTACTTAAATAAAAGATAGATTTAGAGGTTCTGAATTTGACTTGACGATAGATATTTCTTTAAGTATATTCTTGGTTTTATCCAACGGAAAAGGCCAATATACCCATGTACTATTAAAAAAGATTTAAATGTACCCCTCGTTATATTTTGAGTTTAAATATATCTCTGATGTTATACTATTGGTTCAAATATATCCCTTTTATGCTAAATTTGTACAAAGTGGACATCCAATCCTACATGATCCTGACATTTGATGAGGTGGATGCCACATGGCTTGCCACCTCAGCGCCCCTAACCCATTCTACCCCTCCCTTCTATTTTTTACCACTAAAATTTTCTTCTCCTCCACCACTATTATCACCATTACCGCTTGAAAAATATTGTATTTTAAATTTTAGTCTTTTATATATGGATTAGGGGTGTTGAGGTGGCATTTCATGTGGCATCCACCAATACCACGTAAGACTGGATGTCCATCTTGGACAAACTTAACATAATAGGGGTATATCTGAACGATTAGTATTACTACAGGGGTATATTTGGACCTAAAGTATAACAAAGGTTATATTTAAACATTTTCTCATAGTACATAGGTATATTTGGCTCTTTGCCCTTTATCCAACAGTGTTACATTAGAGGTGGGCATCGGTCGGTTCGGTTCGGTTATGAATATTATCGGTTTAGCATATCGGTTATCGGTTTACAAATTTGATAAAACCGATAACCGAATCGATAAGATATCGGGTATCGGGTATCGGTTAATCGGTTATCAATCATTATCGGTCCGGTTATCGGTTTACCCAATAAGATAACTCAATCAAGAGTTAAACAAAAAAGAAAAGACAATTCACCGGAGTTAAGTAAAAAAGAGAAGAATTCACATATAGCATACTAAAGACTTACGCTAGGAGTAACTAGTAAGGTCTATGAAGAATGAAGATGAAGCAACTGAAGAGTGGGGTTGAGAAAGAATAGGAGTGAATGAACTGAAGCTCTAACATTTGTATATACTTAAGGATAAAGTCGTAATTTTATTAATTCTTATTGGGTTATCGGTTAACCCATTAACAAAATTGGCAAACCGAGGCCCGAACCGATAACCCAATAGTAAAAAAATTCTAAACTGTTACCGAACCGTTAACCCAATAACCCGATATCGATAACCCAATAAAAAATTAACGGTTCGGGTTATCGATTTTATCCGATATATACCCAGTCCTGTGTTACATAGAATTTTAAATATGTATATAAATTTTTTTATAGACAAAAATACGACGGAATACAAGACATGAGTCATAGGGTTTAATCACGTAATAATTAATAAAATTTTGATTTAGTTTTATGTATATTTGGATGCACGTTATATGAATTTCACGAAGATTCCAAGACGTTGAATAATTAGGCAGAGTTACGTGTTACGACGAAGGCTTCAAGTGCAAATGAGTAAAAAAAAAAAAAAGGATTTCTTCCAATCAAACATTGATTCAAGTTAATGAGTTGTCTTTATTTTTTATTTATTAATTTATTTAAAAAGAATAAGTTGCTGCTTGTACGTATCCAATTACATATACAAACTATTCAAGTTTGATGACGCGGACCCAAAATTTTAATGTGACGGCATCACTACTATTTTACTCAACCAATACCCTAAAAGCTTCAAGTGTCATGGTGTCAAGTTATTTATATACGTATTTATTTTCAAGGCAAACGCATTTTCAAGTATGCTTACAATAGATCTTAGTGACCCGGCCCTTCTGTCACGATCCAAATTTTTCTTTGTAGGATATCGTAATGGCACCTAATCTTTAAAACTAGGTAAGCCTAACAACATGCGGAATATAACTGAAGTAACAATTAAATCTTAAAATCCAACAACTAGTATAAAGGAAATCTCCACAACTCAGTATATACATACTTGCCCAAAACCCAGCAAAAAACAAGTCACATGCTATATGAAATGATACTTAATATCCCTATGTAATAGTGTCTAAATAAGGACAAGGAAATAAAATAATTCAGGTGGAAGGGGGACTCTGAGGCTTGCAGATGCCGACAGGTATATCGTAAAGTCTTTGCGTACGAACTCAACTCACTCATACCTGGTCTGGTAGGAATTACTTGGATTTGCACAAAAAGATGTGTAGAAGTATAGCATGAGTATACCACAACGCTACCTAACCCAACCCGCTATAAATATAAATTATAGGAATCTAATTCGAACAATATAATTGTCACGATCCAAAATTCAACTAGTCGTGATAACACCTAACCCAACCCGCTAGGTAAGCCAATTAACAATTAACCAATTCCAATAACAATTAATAAAGCAAATAAGTAAAGAAATATTGAATCAGATATATTCCCCAAGGACTGGTAGTACAAATCATAAGTTTCTATAGATAGAATTCACAAAGCTGGTATCAAGTAAATACATCGTCTATTTGAAAAGTACATAAACTGAGTTTTATGAATCTAAGGCTACCATGTACAAGAGGCAGTTACAACCGGAACGCAGGTACGTCTTCAATTCCAGCTCCCATAGGACACAATAACATCAACAACCAACATTTGCACGCAAGGTGCAAAAGTATAGTATGAGTACAACTGACCCCATGTACTCAATAAGTAACAAACCTAACCTTAGGTTGAAAGTAGTGACGAGCTGGAACAAAGGTCGGGTCCAACACCAATAGCCAATAGCAATTCATAGCAATGTAAATCAAGCAAAGAAGTAATTCAAAGATAAAATGCTCAGCTTTTTCATAATTTCCTGAAAAATAGTTCCGCTTTTCAACTATATCAGTGAAAATCCAAATCCTTTACCGAAATCATTGAAAATATGAATAAGTTTAAAAACTATAAATTTTTCCCAAAAATTCTTTCCACAATAAATAAGATGTTTCATTTTCTTTCGAGATAACAAGTGTGAAATACCTCTCTATGTCCATATATCAATATGTGTGAGAAGTCATGAATGACGTGATACCGTACAACATGAGAAAAATGCATCTTTATGCATGTATGTCATGTGTGCATATCACTGCCATGTATCTCATAGATGAACTCATGTACTCACACTCTCAGAGTACTCAATCTCACTGTCTTACACTTTTCACTCATCATGCTCAAGCACTCAGTATTGTATATGGCCAAGCCGGCCCAAGGAAGATCCATCCCAGAATATATACATCAACTGACCAACAGTCACTCAGTACTGAGTAGGGGCAAATCGAGCCCATGGGGAAGATCCATCTCCAGGTATATAAATGCTTCGGACAAGATCCATGGAAGATCCATCCCCAGGTATATCAGGGGAAGATCCATCCCTCAGTATAATCAACCGCGCTCATTAGGGGTGTGTGCAGATTTCGGAGGGGCTCCTTCAGCCCAAGCACTATAATCCGCATGGATAACTCACATGCTATAGTATCAATATCAGAATCTGCACGGACAACTCACGTGCTATAGTATCAATATCCTCACAATCAGGCCCTCGGCCTCACTCAGTCACCAATCTCTCTAGTCTCTCTCTTGGGCTCACAATGTCATGAAACTAGCCCAAAAATTATGATATGATATATCAATAAATAACAACAGAAACTGATATATGATGTGCATATGAATGCATATGACTGATTATATAAAGAAATGAAAGCAAAAAACTCAACAGTAGAAACGACCTCAGTAGATCCCAACAGGATAAACATGTAGTCTAGACATGGTTTCTAACATGGATCACAACTCAATAGCTCAAATACATAGAAATTGCATGGTTATAGGTAAGATCATGTAACTACATAGTTCCACAGAAATAACGAAGTCACAATTCACATTGTGCATGCCCACACGTCCGTCACCTAGCATGTGTGTCATCTCAACACCAATCACATAGCACGTAATTCGGGGTTTCATATCCTCAGCACCAAGTTTAGAAGTGTTACTTACCTCGAACAAGTCAATTTCAATACCGAGCAAGCCAAGCGATGCTTCAAAATTGCCATCTCGTGCGTACCGACCTCCGAACGGTTCAAAACTAGCCAAAAGCAACTCAAATACATCAAATAATGTCAAAGGAAACAAACCCATCGATAAATGTTGAATCTTAATCAAAAGCTCAAAATCACCCAAAAAGTTCCATCCGGTCCCGCACCTCAAAACCAGACAAAACTCATAAAATTCGACAAGTCATTCAATTACGAGTCCAACCATACTAGGTTCACTCAAATCCGACTCCAATTCGATGTTC
This sequence comes from Nicotiana sylvestris, assembly GCF_000393655.2. Taxonomy (NCBI): domain Eukaryota; kingdom Viridiplantae; phylum Streptophyta; class Magnoliopsida; order Solanales; family Solanaceae; genus Nicotiana; species Nicotiana sylvestris. Next base: position 5,016,465 of record NC_091067.1, on the reverse strand, counting down.
AAAACTAAAAAATTCACATTATGAAACTTTAGGCCAAAACCCCCAATTTCTCTTTAAAATTCATCAAGCAATTGCCAAAAATGAAGATGGATTCCTGAAATAATATCCAAACCAAGTGTAGAATACTTACCCCAATCCTTGTGATGAAAATTGCTCCAAAAATTGCCTCAATCCGAGTCCCACATCTCAAAATATGAAGAAAGAACCAAAACCTCGATTTTATAGTTTCTGCCCAGCATTTTTGCGTATGCGGTTATAATGTAGCATCTGCGACTTTCGCTTATGCGGATAAAATATCGCCTTTGCGAAGTCCATGGAGACTGGTCCTTCCGCACCTGCGACATTTCCCGCCTCTGCGCACGCACATGTGCGCCAACAACTCCCGCTTCTGCGCCACTCGCCGCTTCTGCGACTAATCCTGCGCTTCTGCGAACGCGTAGATGCCCTCTTACTTCCACTTATGCGATTTTCCTCAGCAGCTCACACCTCGCTTCTGCGACCACCTGCGCAAACCAGTCGCATGTGCGATCACACCAGAACCAACAACCCACACTAACCTTGGCCAAAACTTCCAAAATGCTCCGAACCTTGTCCGAAACTCACCCGAGCCCCTCGGGACCCCGTCCAAACATACCAATAAGTTTCATAATATAATACGGACCTACTCGAAGCCTCAAAACATACATAACCATATCAAAACAACGAATCGCACCTCAAATCGAACTTAATGAACTTGAAATTTTCAACTTCCATAACTCGTGCCGAAACATAGCAAATCAACCCGGAATGAACCCAAATTTTGCATACAAGTCCCAAATGACATAATGAAGCTATACCAATTCCCGGAACTACAATCCAAATCCGATATCAAAAGTCCACTCCTGGTCAAACTTTTCAAAAATTCAACTTTCGCCATTTCAAGCCAAATTCAAGTATGGACCTCTAAATCACAATCTGGACCCGTTCCTAAGTCCAAAATACCCAACGGAGCTAACGGAACCGACAAAACTCCATTCTAAGGTCAAATACCAAAAAGTCAAACTTGGTCAACTTTTCCAATCTAAAGCTTCCTAGTTGAGAATCATTCCCCCAAATCAATTTCGAATAACCTGAAAATCAAAACCGATGATTCACACAAGTCATAATATAACATACGGAGCTACTCATGCCCGTAAACTATCGAGCGAAGTGTAAATGTCCAAGACGACCGGTCGGGTCAATAATTACGGCCTTTACGAAGAAATAAAAATTTAACTCAAAAAATTAACTCGGTCCCGTGTCTCGGAACCCGACCAAAAATTATAAAAATTCGAACACTCATTCAACGACGAGTCCAACCATACCCAAATTACTAAATTTTGATCACAACTCGGCCGTCAAATCTTCAAATTAAAGCCTATGAAATTTCTGCAATTTCCAACTCAAAACAATAATTAAATGATAAAAACAACAATAGGTTCATGTAATTTAACCAAAATCGAGTTAGGAATTCTTACCCCAATGATCTCTTTGAAAATCTCCCGAAAATTCGCCTCACACCGAGCTCTCTAAGTCCAAATATGTATTATGAAAATTGAACCCTCGAACAAGACCCCTTTTTGCCCAGCAATTCTCGCTTCTGCAGGCCTTGGGATCGCACGTGCGGAAAAATCATCGCATGTGCGGATCCCACTTAAGTCCAGAAATTCCGCTTCTGCGGACTATGGCTCGCACCTGCAAGCTTGCTTCTGCGACCATAGCCTAAGCCAGCCTCGTCCGCATCAACGATCACACCTTCGCACCTGCGGACTCGCATATGTGGATAACTCCCAGCACTTGCGATCCCAGCTGGGCAAAGCCAGCTTCGCTTCTGCGACCAATTGCTCGCTTTTGAGAGTCTGCATCCGCGACCAATCCCTCCGCAGGTGCGATGACAATAGAAGGTTGGAATTTCAGCAAATTGCACATGTCCAATTTTGATCCGAATTCAATCTGTTTCATACTCGGGGCCCCCGGGACCCGTCCGAATATACCAACAAGTCTCAAAACACCTAAGGGACCTACTCAAGGCCAAAAATCACATCAAACAACATCGATTCTATAAATTGCCACCCAAATTCAAGCCTGTGAACTATGAACTTTCGAATTCCGAAACCAATGTCGATTCATATCAAAATAACTCTGATTGACTTCAAATTTTGCACACAAATCATAAATAACATTACGGACCTATTCCAACTTCTGGAATCGGAATCCTATCCCGATATCAATAAAATCAACTTCGGGTCAAACTTTCGAAATCTTCCAAACCGTAATTTTTCTAACTTTCGCCAATTCATGTCGAAACGACCTACAGACCTCCAATTCAACATCCGGATACGCTCCTAAGTCCAAAATTATCATATGGAGCTATTGGAACCGTCAAAAATCTATTCCGGAGTCGTGTATACAAAAGTCAAATTACGGTCAACTCTTACAACTTAAACCTCCAACTTAGAGACTATGCGTCCCATTTCACTCCGAAGCTCACCTGAACCCGAAACCAACCATCCTGACAAGTCACATAACCATAATATAATATAGAGGAGGCAATAAATAGGGGATCGTGGCTAAAATACTCAAAACAACTAGCTGAGTCGTTACACCTTCCCCGGACTCAAGGTATAGCGGAGACTTAGTGCACCAGGGTACCTTTTATATCAAAAATTTCTATCGAAGTTTTCGAGTAAGGTGTTCCTTCAATACTACACATAGGTCCGTCTCTAATCATACACGTAAATAGTTTAAGACTTTGTCAAAAATCACTATCAAAGGAGTATGGATGCATAAGAAACAGATCAAGTCGGTTATTATAAATCAAACTAAAATGTTATCTTAGAAAATCTTAGTTTTAATGGTAGAGTTACTCGATATGTATAATATAGAAAACATGAGCTATCAAATAAAAATGGCCGGACAACACACAAACTAGCGTTAACACCACCGTTATAAAAACAAAATTATGAACCTAAAAAACAATACGTAGATTCTATCCGCGAAATGGTGAAAAAAATTCATAAAAACATAATGAGCCATGAGCAATATACTTATAGTGAAAACTGGAAAACAAAAAGTCAAAAAAAAAAAAAGGTTGAAAAAAAAGAAAAAAAAGGAAAAAGTGAAACAAGTCTTGGAATTTTAAATGTTTTTTAATAAAAAATATATAGGAACTTTCGGAGTAAAAGTGATGAAATATAAATGAAACTTGCTTTTCAAGTCATCTCAAGTCATTAGTCAACTTTTTCCTTTATCTCGTCGCAATTTGGTAGAGCTTTTAAGATTGTATTTAGTTTGAGCTCGAAAATATTGAATATGTGAGTATATTACAGATTTATAGTTTTATTGAAACGTGTTAATAATCTAATTATAATTTGTATAATCGTGTGGTCAGTGGCGGACCCAGAATTTTGTGCAAGCGGGTTCAGTCGAAAAAGTCCATAACTAATATAAGCGGTATAAACCGTATAAGCGGGTTCAAAAATAATTTCTATACAAAATTTATCTTGCTTTAACCATAATTTATATATATACATAATATTATTTTTTGAACGGAACCCGCTTCTAATCACTTGGGTCCGCCCCTGCGTGTGGTATAGTAAAATCTTTAATCGAATAGATGCGAATTCAATTCTCATTGGTTCCATTCACCTTCCCAATATAATAAGTACTAAATTCTTTTTTAAAAAATTAAGAAAATATGAAAAAGGATTGGGGAGCCTCTAAACTTCTCGATATCTCAAAAGCACATTGGAATCGTCTCCTTAATGCCTTTTCATTATCTTCTCAACAAATTGAGTTTGAATAATACAAATTGGTTAGCTGATGCTATAGCTAGATATCTCGAGTTCGATTCTTAAAATAAAAAAATTTCTTGATAAAAGATGCTTTATCCCTTTAGCGTGGATTACAAATGCCAAATAATCAACCAAAAAAATTCAATTTCAAGAAAAATTACTAAAAAAAGATGTACTTACACAAAAAAAATATTTTCAGAATTTTCTTAAATAAATGAAAAACAATGAAGAATATTTCATGGTACAAAACCTTATAGAGGGGGTTGGTCCGGTTGGATATCCAAAGTCCAAAGCCAATAGGGATCACAATAACAAGGGTATTATTGGAAATTCACATTCCACAATCATTGATCTTAAAATCTATTTATTCATATATATATAATAATAACAAAAGAATACTTGTATAATGTACTATATACCACCTACATACATATATCCTACGTGTATACAAATCATTATCTACGAAAAGTATAAAAAAAATAAAAATAAAAATAATCAAAAAATACATGTAATACAGCTGAAACTTTTTACCTCTTCTTTCTTTCTTTCTTAGGACTCTTTCTTTTATAAATCTTCTTTAATTGGGAAGAACACAGCAACTTCGGCTGAGTTATTTTTAAGTATAATTTTTAAAGTTTTTTTTTTCAGTTCTTTTTTAGTTTTATTAAATAAATATAAGCAATCCCTCACCAGCACTTGTTTAGAAGAACAAGAAAAACACAGAACCAAGCAACCCAGATAACCTCTTCATATATACTATTATATATAAGAAAAAAAATAATATAGAAGAGTTTTCGTGTTAAACTTGTTCTTACTCATTCTCTAAGATAATTATATTCTGTCCCCTTTCTCGTGGTTTTTTTTATAGTTTAATTTTCTTAAATCTTGCTTTTGGTTTTCTGTACAGTGTTTTCTTTTTAAATTTCTAGAAAAAATTTGTCTTTTTTATTATTTTGGTTACAAGAATCATAGATTTCATCTGGGGTTTCTGAGAACTGGGAGTTTGGTGGGGGCGGGGGTTGTAAAGTTTGGATTTTTATGTGATTTTTTCTGATTTGAAGTCTGAAATCTGCACTTTGTGAAGAATTGTTTGGTGGGTCAGTGAAATTTTGGAGTTATATTGCTGAATTCCTTTGTGGGTCTGCTGAAATTTGGGAAAAAATTGTAAAATATTTGGTGGGTTGTTTTTGGTTTTGGTCAATTTGGGAGGTTTTAGTAGATTTAACCTTAAAAATCTGATCTTGGTTGGGAGATCCCTTTTGGGGTTTATTAGGATTTGAGTAATTGGTGATTTTCACATAGTGTTTATGGCACTTTGACATCTGTTTGATAGATTTTCTGGGTTGAATCTTGAGGATTTGGGTTCTTGAAGTTGTGATTTGGAACTTTGTTTTGGTTGTTTGGTTGATATTTTGAGGGCTAAAATGAGTAGTTCAAATGCTTCATCAGGTGTAGTTCAAGTAGGCAAACTTTTGGTTCATATTGCTGAGAATGGGCAATCGTATGAACTGAATTGTGATGAATATACTCTTGTTGATGCTGTTCAGCAATTTCTTGAATCTGTTTCCGGTATTCCGATTGGTGATCAGCTTCTTTTGTGCTTAGATGTGAAACTTGAATTGCATTGTCCCCTTAGTACTTATAAGCTCCCATCCGATGACCGGGAAGTTATCTTGTTTAATAAAGCTAGAATGAGGAGCAATGCGCCACCTCCATTACCCGAGGAAGTTGAGATAATTGATATTCCTGACCCACCATTGCCATCGTCTTCTCATGACCCTCACCCTTTGGATGATGCTACAGACCCTGCCTTAAAAGCGTTGCCTTCTTATGAGAGGCAATTTAGGTTCCACTTCCAGAGCGGTCATGCCATTTATAGCCGTTCCCAAATGAGGATCGAGACTTGTGAGAGGCTTTTAAGAGAGCAAAAAGTGCAAGAACGGGCATTAGGGATTGCTAGGGGCAATCTTGATCACTTCTATGGGATGATAGTGCAAAATTACAATGACTTTTTAAAGTGTTATTCCCAGCAATATCGTAGCCATTCTAATTTGCTATCTAATTTTGGAAGGGATATAGAGAAGTTGAGGTCTTGCAAACTTCATCCTGCTTTGCAGACTGCTAACCGCAAGTGCTTGCTGGATTTCGTGAAAGAAGAGAACTTGCGGAAGTTGGCAGAGGATTGTAGTGGTTCACATAGGCAGTTTGAGAATAAAGTCGCCGAATTTAAGCACGAGTTTGGAGAGCTAGAGCACAATGCTAAGCATTTATTTTCTACCAAAGGTTCACATATTATTAGGGAAGTGGAACTAGCTATCAGAGACCATCAGAAATATGTCAGTGAACAGAAAAGCATAATGCAGGCTTTGAGGTTTTCTCTCCACCTCTTCCTCTCTTACTTTCTCTGAGAAGCTTATTAATTTACATGTGGTGCATACCTGCCAATATATTTATGTTGTGCTTGTCTGCAGTGTTGTCAAAGGCGAAAAGCTCTAAAAAATGCTCCAGGTTGATTGGGGCTTTAAGCATTTAAGTTTGGGTTTTAGTTTTAAAAAAAAGGCGCAATGAAGGAAAAAAAATAAAAATATACACTATGTAATTTAAGAAAAAGGTAACAAAGTCATTCATACTGTTTTCCTTAACAACTAATACACTTATTTGTCGATATTTGTCGTTTAGTACCGCTCGATTCAAGACAGAACTCATGGACAATGAGTGCACACGCCTTATTGTCTTCTCTATACGGAAGCACAGCTTAAGCGAGGCAGAGCGCCCTTCCCAAGCTTTTTATGAGCTTCAGGGCATAAGCGCACCTTAAATGAGCATTTGACAACACTACCTGTCCGCAGTGCTAATCTACTGATTTGGAGGCTAAGCTTGGGGACAGTTTTCTGCTTGCTTCATGTAGGTTTTGGTGATACTTAGACTTGTAGAAAGAAGTTCTTGGTAATGAATTATAGAGTCTTTTGCACAACGGATGGACCTTCTCTAAGAAAATGTTATAGATACTTCTTTTGGCCCCTTTTTTTAGATATCTAAAGTGAGTGATACTTCCTTGGCTCTTACACCTTGCAAGACTTTCGGGTTAAAGGTAACTCAGTAACTTAAATACTTTCTGTGCGAGTTATTTGTGGATGTCATGTTCACGGATGGCTCAAATGATTTAAAACTGAAGTCACGTGTGAAGCGACAAAGGGTGAAATCTGATTCGGAAGTTCTCGAGCACTCTCCTTCGTTGATATTGTTCTTGTTTAGTTCGACCTTTCTGTGGTCTCAGATTTTTAGTAGAAAGAACCATCCTCATTTATAAGCTGAAGCATTAGTTTGACTTTGATCATTAGTTTTACCAAATGATTTTTTGTTTTCCAGTAGGGGGTCACGTTTCAGAGGTGAAGGTAGTTGATAGATGACAACTCCTTATATGTCAAAATAGATCCTTAGACCATATGTATTTCTTTCTGGGTTAGCTATTAAGCTATATCCAGCAATTTGGAACATGTAAAGAATGCTCAGGATGTTTACAATCTTTGTCATGTCACAATGATCTGGATGGACGAAGGTAAGGAGCCCTGGATTTTGATGTTTTTTAACCTTAGAGTCTGAAGGATTATAGGATGACTGTTGAATTAATTGCTTTGAGTACATTCGTTGCTTTACCTGGATATAGTCAATTTGTTTTTCCTTGGATAAGAATGACTATTGACACAGCTTTTAAGATGCTGTTAGTTTGCCTTCTTATGTTTGATATCTCTGTTCATTTTATATGCAGCAAGGATGTGAATATGGTAAAAAAGCTTGTGGATGACTGTTTGGCCAACCAGTTATCATCTTCACTCCGTCCGCATGATGCTGTTTCAGCCTTGGGACCGATGTATGAATGCCATGAGAAAAGTTACCTTCCCAAGATGCAGGCTTGTGATGGTGAAATCTCAAATTTGGTTGACTTCTGCAATGATAAAAAGAATGAAATGAACATTCTTGTGCATAGTTACATGCAAAAGGTAGCATATATCCAGTACACCATCAAAGATATACGATGCAAGTTTGCTGTTTTCCAGGAAGCTTTGAGGCGTCAAGGCGATTTATTCGAGCACTTAAAAGTGGTCCGAGGGATTGGTCCTGCTTACAGGGCATGCCTTGCTGAAGTGGTACGAAGAAAAGCGGCAATGAAACTATACATGGGAATGGCTGGACAATTAGCTGAACGGCTTGCAACCAGGAGGGAGACAGAAGTTCGTAGAAGAGAGGAGTTTCTGAGAGTTAATAGTACATACATTCCTCGGGATATTTTGGCTTCCATGGGACTGTACGATACCCCTAACCACTGTGATGTCAATATAACTCCTTTTGACACTAAATTGCTTGACGTTGATATCTCAGACATTGATCGATATGCTCCTGAGTATCTGTTGGGACTCTCTTCCAGGAGTGAAAAACACGGGACATCAAAGAGTCCGCTTTCCATGTCTAACGACGGTTCTCAATTAGCTGAAACTGAGTTAAGTGACTTTGCTGAGAAAATTGATTGTGAGGGATTACTTCAGGGTTCAGAGGTTCTGGATATTGCTGGAACTAGCAAAATGGAAGTGGAGAATGCAAAATTGAGGGCTGAACTTGCTTCTAAGATAGCCTTTATGTGTTCTACCTGTCCTGATTTTGATTATGAATCGCTTGATGACAGTAAAATTGATAGTGCACTGAAAGAAGCAAGAGAGAAAACCTCTGAGGCTCTACATCTGAAAGAAGAGTACGAAAAGCACCTTCATTCTATGCTTAAGACGAAACAAATTCAGTGTGAATCTTATGAAAAACGGATTCAGGAGTTGGAACAGCGGTTGTCTGATCATTACTCACAAGGGCACACACATTCTGCTGATGAGGGTGTTTCTAACTTAACTGTTTCAGCTGTGAAGAATGATGACAGCAAATCTGACATGCCTCATATGCCCACTGAAGTCATGGATGAGGTTTCTTGTGCTTCTAGTTCATCAAATATCAAACCTGGCTCTAAACAAATTAAGGAACAAGAAGGCTTAGATGACAATATGACTGATTCCTCTGGCATGATAAACCCTCAGTTGGATTCATCTATGCTAGATCCACATCGTGAAGAAGAGCATGAGAACCTTCCCGTGAAAGACAAGAAAGATACCGGATTAGCGGCTGGTGGAGATATCACACTTGCGACAAGTTCCATGGCTGTGAGTATATCCCACCCTCAGAATGACATACCTTCTGAAGTAACTGGTGAACAAGATTTGGATGCTAAAGAAAGATCGGATCTTCTCCTGGAGTTGCAAGGTGTCGTGGCTGAAAAATCAAAGCTACTGGATGAAAGCGAAGCCAAGGTAAAATCCTTAACAGAGGAGGTAGCCAAGCTGGTGAGAGAGCTGGAGATCAGAGGGAAGCTTCTTGATGAATCTCAGGTATTCTTTAGTTTCCTGAACTTCTTTAAATTTCTGGTAACTGCTGGAATTATCATGACCTTAGAATTCCAGATTCTTGAAAGTATAATCTTAGCGTCCATAGCTTGTCTTCCATGTATTTATATGTTTTTTGGAGTCATAACTTTCTTTAGAGAAGCTGGTAGGAGGATCGAAGTAACTAGTGTTCTCTTCCTGTGCAAGAATAGATATATCGCTTGAGGATCATTGACATGCAAGAACAGAAGTATCGCTTAAGGATCATTGATGTAATTTCAATGTGGTTGTGGATAATTTTATGGGTGTATTTCCTTGGTAAAAGAAATTTATGTATGCATTTCCAATATTAGTGTTAAGGAATTAGGTTATCCTGCTAAATTGCTGCTCCTGGAAAATTTATGCTTGGATGCTAAATGGATGTCCTTAGGATTTGTTGATTTATTACTGCGCCACTATCTCTTCTCATCTTCTTGAGCCGAGAGTCTATCGGAAACAACCTCTCTACTCCTCCGGAGTAGGGGTAAGGTCTACGTACACACTATCCTCCCCAGACCCCACTTGTGGAATTCAACTGGGTTGTTGTTGCGGTAGGTCAATCATAAGAATGTTGCGTGATATGTGGGTTAGGCTCACATGATGGGCTGAATTCTGCCACAAACAAAAGCCCGGTATTTAAGTGGAAAAGGCAGAAGGGCAGGCTCATTATCCACCCAGTTTAAAACCGTGCGTCACTGGCACTTGAGGATTTTTCGATTATAAAAAATATTTTATGTGCTATGTGACTATAGGAGGCTATTTGCTTCACTTACTAGTTACCTGGGAGTTGTAATACATAGATGATTCGTGAATAATAATGAGTGGTTGTTGTGTGATGAATAATAATACATGGACTGTTATACAAAGATTGTGATGTCCAAGCCTAGAATTAGCTTTATCGGAGTATTGCTAATGCATGTTGATATTTTATGTTGTATAAATAATACAAAGATTCTGCATGGGTTAGTTACATGGAATTTTATACTATATCAGTCTTATAGAGTTATATAAAATGGAGAGTTTTATGCCGGAATTATGTTTTCTCGTACAGCAAAACCGAGCAAGCTTTAAGTGGTTTATTGGTAAATTGCCTAGTCATATGGATAAATCAAATTATTATCTACAGTGAAAAAGAATGGGTTGTAAAGCTATCAAATCTTGATCATTCCTAATCCTTAACCAACCAACCCAAATCCTTAAAATTTTAATGCGTTTTCTGGAAGAGGACATGTAACACTGAAGGTACAGAAATGCTCACTGAGAATGCATGAATAAAGTCTTCTGTTTTTCGTTATTCATTGACCTGTGGTTTGTCATTTCCAATAATACCCCTCTGTAGTGCTGATGTAGTTCCTTGGATGTAGTGCAAGCTTTATACCTAAAGTGTAATGAGTAAAATTGTAAATGAATGAAGAGTTAAGCCATACAAATTTAATATCTTGGGGGATGAATAAATTAGCTCTATCCTATCGGTCACTCTTTGTCATAGTTGTTGAGAGAGTTTTCTCTACAATACTAGGTCAAAAGTTCAAAGCTGGTAGTTTGCAAACAAAAAAAAAAGAAGAAGATGGATTTCTCTTGCACTGTGAAGACTCTTACAAGTTACAATAGAGTCCTTTGTTAGAGTTAGGCCTAATGTGTGACGGCAATTGTTATCTCATGGTATGCTAATTTATTGATCGACTTTTACTTAATCCTTTTCTATAATTAACTTGCAGATGAATTGTGCCCATCTAGAGAATTGTCTTCATGAAGCGAGAGAGGAAGCTCAAACCCATCTATGTGCAGCTGATAGAAGGGCTTCTGAGTATAGTGCTTTGCGTGCTTCTGCAGTTAAAATGCGCAGCCTCTTTGAAAGATTGAGAGCGTGTGTGTTGTCCGGTGGTGTAGCTGGTTTGCCTGAGTCCTTGCGTGCGTTATCTCAATCTTTAGCCAAGTAAGTTCTCGCCGTTCACTCTGCTTTATACTTTGTTTTGTGATGCATGACAAAAACTTACTAATCTGTAAAATACTTTTTTAGTTGGTGGTCATAAAATGTTTAAGATGCAAGATCCATCGGGAAATAACGATGTGTTCATTTTTCCATAACCAACCCCATTAAAGAACTTCTAGCGTGCCATTAATTATCTTGATGCCTTTTCACCTAGCCTTATTCTTTAGTTTTCTTTATTTTCAGAGTACAATATTTCCACATTTTAGACATGGGTTTCCTCTATTTTAACTTGCTTTCAACTCAATGATGAATCACCAGCTTGATATTTGCATGGCTCAACACCTTCAATATGTATATTATATCTTATTCAAGAAACTTGTCAAAGTTCTTCTCAAGGATAAAATGCTTAAGCCATGATCTTGTTTATATTAGTTCCAGTCCTCAAATCTAACCTAGTGATCAAAAGGAATGTCTTGCGATTTTGGCAATTGGAGTCGTGTCAAGGGGCTTTTTTTTTGCTTGCTTCTATGCAGTAAATGAGAATAAGTGGAGTGAAGAAATGTGTTGAATAACTATAAAAATTTTCTTTTATCCCTAAATTCTACAAGGGGAGAACTAAATGTAACTAGGGAGCAATTCCTGATATTATAACATGTTTGTTTTTGGATTAACTACTTAAAATATTAGGAGTTAGGACAATGACTACCATTTGTTGACTGTCAGCCCATTGGTTTACTGGTGGAGTGGACTAAAAATATAATGGTAATAATTACTGTATATGCAATCTTTTCACTAACACAGGCTGATGCAAGTTAAATTGATTTGTTTTTAGTTCAATCAATGAAAAAGAAGAAGATGGCTCAGCTGAATTTCGTGAATGCATTCGGGTACTTGCTGATAAAGTTGGTGCGTTATCAAGGCACCGAGCGGACCTGGCTGACAAATGTACCAAGTTTGATGCTGCAAATAAACAGCTAGCGAAGGAGTTGGACGAAAAGAAAGAATTGGTTAACACCCTCTATAAAAAGCATCAACACGAGAAGCAGGTACACTTTATAGTAACTAGTATTCTGGTCATATACATAGTACCATTACTACAATGTGATCTATTCTCAAGGTATTTGTAGTTTGTCTATGTTTGAGCTTTCAGTTTCATAGACAATGAAAGTACTGTTATGTTAAGCAATGGTTTGGAAATACAATTAATAAGGATAGCATGTAGCGGCTGTAAATTGTTCTCGTTTTCTCTCTTTCCTTGATCTTTTTTTGGGAAGTGTTCCCTCTTAGATTGATCTTAATCTATATTGCGGAAAAAATAGAAATATTGCTGGTTAGGACAATGGTTTGGGCATGATTTTAAAGTGACAGAAAAAGTTTGATCCATTGAAATTTCTTGTTTATGCGACTTATTCTTTCCTAATTGTTAATCAGGCAAACAAAGAGAAGATATCGTTTGGGCGTTTAGAAGTCCATGAGATTGCAGCATTTGTCCTCAACTCTACTGGAAATTATGAGGCTATCAATCGAAACAGTCCTCGTTACTATCTCTCTGCAGAATCTGTGGCTTTGTTTACTGACCATCTTCCAAATCGTCCAAGTTACATCGTAGGGCTGGTTGTGCATATTGAACGACAGACTGTGAGGCTGCCACCCTCAACATCAGTTCGAGCTGACCATGATAGAGACCGTTTAGATATACTGACTTCTGACACAGGAACGACCAATCGTTTGTCCTTGAATTCAGGATCAACTACGAACCCGTATGGTCTCCCTGTCGGCTGTGAATACTTCGTAGTGACAGTAGCCATGTTACCTGATACCGCCATTCATTCGTCACCTACTTCCTGATCTCATGAATGGAAATGAAAGAAATGAGGGAAGAAAAACAAAATTGTACAGAATGATTTATATAGTAACTAGTACTCTTTTTAGAGGGATTCTTTGCTTGATTTCCCAATGTACAGCTGATGATGAAAATCAATCAGAACTCTTTCTGTGTATATAGCTTTTTTCTTATAAACATGTAAAGTTCTGTGAATATTCATCCTCCTTTTGTTAGTGCCTTTATCAAAACATTTGAATATTCATCCTCCTTTTGTTAGCGCCTTTATCAAAACATTTGAATATTCATCCTCCTTTTGTTATTGCCTTTATCAAAACATTTGAATATTCATCCTTCTTTTAGTATGCGGTTGTTATTGCTGGTTGTTACTGCTTTTTTTTTTTCTTTGTGCCAGAGGTCTATCGGAAACAGCCTCTCTACCCTCAAGGTAAGGGTAAGGTCTGCATACACACTACCCTCCCCAGACCCCACTCTTGGGATTATACAAAGTTTTTTTTTGTTGTTGAATCCTTCTTTTGGTAGTGCCTTTATGGCTTTATCAAATGTTTGATTATAGCTCATGGCATCATCGTCATGAGATTTGCAGGCCCGACTAATCCGGATTCGTGTGATGTAAGCCCCACTAAAAGGGATAATGCTCCCTATGAGGAGTTATTTCGAAGGTCTGAACGCCCCTTATTGAATTCGAGATGTCTAGTTAAGGGCAAGTCGCACCACACTCATTGGTGGTTGGTGCCTTTGATCTTTTATTTTAGCTGGACTTTGTTGTGAAAAACCTTGTTTAGTGCCTAGTGCTTGTCCATTTATCCTTTTTATTTTATTGAATATGTTGAGTTATTAATTATTTGTTGTGGCAGCTGAATGTTTGGCTATTAACTAGAGGAGTCAAGTGTTGTTTTTACTTTTCAGTAAGGTGAAGAAGCAAACACCTTACTGGATTGAAATTGGTGGCCATTTTAGTAATTTGAAAAAAGAAGAAAATTATTCACACCTAGTACAATTTCTGATATATGTTAAAGGTAACAAAGCTTTTAAAAGTCACAATTTAAGTGTAAGATTTCAATCTCACTAAAAGCCTTTTCTTCCTCTCATTATTCTTGAGTTCATAGTTGTAACTATCCTAAGTGATATGATTGTGTAAATACATTTTTAGACCATCAATGCATGTGACTTCAAATTATAGTATTACGAAATCAATTCTATTTGACCTAATGGTTATTGTCATACATCTGGATTTTTCTATTTGAAGGGGAGCCTTGAAGCAACAGTCAACTTGTTTTTGTATGACCTATAGATTACGGGTTCGAGCCGAGCCACGTTGCTTGCATTAAGGTAGGCTTCTTACATTGTACCCCCTTAGGGTGCGACCCTTCCGTAAATCCTGGATGAATGCAGCATCGAATAGACCTTTTTTTGGATTTTTCTATTTGTAAAAAAGAAAATTAATATTACCAAGAAATTCTAGCCATTTGCGTTTGCCAGCTAATAATTAACATTAAAGAAACTTTTCATCTAAAATATTAAGCCAACTAATTTTTTCCCCGATATTAAGCCAACTAGTGTTTTTGAAATTATTTTTATTTTTAATTTCTCTATGTCGGTTAGGTTAACTCAATTATTTAGAAAATATTCCACATAAATAATGGACCCCACAACCAAAACCTTTAAAAGCCAATTTTACCACTCTTTGCCCCAAAAACAAACCTCTGAATTTCAAATCCCTCTTTCTTTCTTCTCAATCCACCGCCCCTCTTCAAAATTTTGTCTTTTTTTTTCTTATATTCACACCCCCTTTAACCCTAATTAGTGTCTCTTAATTACTCTTTCAGTTCCTTAACAACAGGTGCATACTTGTTCTATATATATTTGTAGATGAATCAAGAATTGATTATGCTGTTCATACTGGTTTTATTCTATTGTTAATTTCTTGTTTTCGGATTTTTTTTCAAATATCGTCTTCTGGGTATTTGAGTTTTCGATGTTTCTTCGTATTTTTTAGACACCCATATGGCGTTCTTGATTTTTTTTTTTTAGGTTTATTTGATTTTTTTAATTGTGTTTTTAAGGTTTGTTAGCTTGTGTGTTGCTGTAGATATTAGTTACTACTACATGTCAGGTGTAATGAGTTTTTCATTAATTTGTGGAAGTATTAAGTGGCCGTTTGGTTACAAATTACAAGTATATAAGCAAAAATAATCCTGGTATAAAAATTCGTATTGTTTTACATAGTGTTTGGTATGAAGTACACAACCCTGCATTGCAAGTTAATCTTGGTGGAACTTTATATGATTCCAGTATTAAACTCATACATCATGCGTATTTTAATACCGAAAATCAAATGTTGTATAGCTAATAGAGGTATAAGTTATATAGGAATCTATGTATTATTTTATACGTAATAGAAGGCGGAATAAGCAATACGTGTATAAGAGCATCTAAAGCCAAAAATGCCCTAAAAACAATCCCTGTATTATCTAATCACCGTATAACAATCCCCACTATTATTTATTCTCGACATAAAAATCTCCGTACAAACAATCTATGCATTACAATCCCTGTTTAACTAACCCATCAATCAAATGACCGGTAAGTGTAATAAACTGAGAATACGATTAATTGGTGGATATTGTTAATAGAGATTGCCGGACAGGTTCTATATAATTCTCATATGTTTTTATGGTGACCGTTTCTTTTGCTTCAGTTTTCGTGTTATCCCACTGTTTTTGGTAATATGTCGTGTTATTGTTTTTTCCATGGTTTATACACTATTGTTTTCCTTTCAACAAGGGATGTGACTATGCTTCCCCTGTTTTGAGGGTCTATCAAAAACAACCTCTCTACCTTCACAAGGTAGGGGTAAGGCTGTACACGTACTACCCTCCCCGGACCCCACATGTGGGATTACACTGGGTTTGTTGTTGTTGTTGTATGTTTTTATGGTGACTGTTTCAGTTATTTCTGTGAGTTTTAGGTGTAATAAGCTGGGAATAGGATTTATTGGTGGATATAGTTAATGTAGACAGGTCCTATTTAAACTCACATGCTTTATGGTGACCCTTTTGGCCTTTTGGTTATTTATGGTAGTTTAATTTATTAAATTGGTAACAGTATTTATCAGTGGATAAAGTTAATAGAGAGAAAAATTTACTGTCGGTTGGACAACTTTTCATCACTAGATTTATCTATAATCTATGTATGGACGCTTTGCAGTGTGCATAACGTGCATGTGTTATAGATGGTATCGTTTTACATTTCAGCAGGTGTGACCTATTGTTGTGGTTATTGCAGTAGCACAATAAATGGAGGGCCTTTGTTGCTGAGGTGATTTGCCGCTTTGCATTAGCTTCTTCGTTGGACGAAGCTAATTTCAAGTTCATCTGATCATCAAATATGGTTGGCGGCCCTTTAAGTCGGAAATGTAAAACGAATGGCTCCATCTGTAGTAAAGTTGAGGAAAAGCGGTTAGAAGCCCCAGTTCCTACTTCAGTGTCATCTGTTCGGAGATCTCCTGTTTTATCTAGCAAGAAGGACACCACCCATAATCTAAAGAAGAATTCATCACTTGCTTTTAGCACAAAAGTATTGTGTGGAAAAGAAACAGAAAGTACACCGGAGTTGAGGAGTGCTGAGACAAGGAATAGAAGTTCATTTTCCGCACCTACAATTAGTTCTTCTAGAAAAACTAATACAGAAAAGCAAAATGGTAACACTAAATTTTCTTTCCTTTCATGTCCTCCTCTGGATGAAGAACAATATACTTTGATAAAGCATGACTTTTTGCTAATATTGATTCCAATATTAGCAAAAGAAGATTGTGAGGAACTCCTTGAGTCAAGTACCTATGTCCACACGACCAATTTCCTTTTCTAATCTTAGTTAATTATAATAAGATTTTCAAATGGCCGAGGATAATCTAAATCTGGTTTGGATATGCTTTCACGTTTTCCTCATGGTTTTGTGGCTTGTCTCTTTATTATCTTTTATTTTTTTAAATTTTCAAGTCCATGTAGTGAGCAGCCAACTAGATTAGTGAAAAAGGCATATACTCGTTTTTGGTATAAGAGAAGCCAGTAAGATTACATTGTAACTTGTGAGTATCTCCATGTAAAATGACACGTAATGAATAATTTCCCCCATTTTATTTTGGTCCCTGCAAGTTAACTAAGATTAATGCTCTTGCTCTCGTTTCTCTCCCTCCCCTACCTCGCATAAGATAGAAAAGAGATTGGACTCAATTCCTCTCTCTTACCTATAAATAAGGGGGGTCAGATACTTTGACTGTTAAGCCTTCTTTGGCGCTCAATATCTTTGGTTGTGAGACCGGCGCTATTTCAGATTGCTTTACTGATATGGAACTGGAGCTTACTTCCATGATAAAGAGAGACATTCCTATAATTCCTTCAGTCTTGATGTATGTTCCGTTATTCATCCCTCGGGTCTCTGACTGAATTGTTCATGTCAGGCGTCGACAACGTAGACAGATATTCTTAATTAATGGCTAGAGTTCATATTGAGGGGCTACATGAATGATATGGTATTTGAGGTTGTGGCTAAGCATTATATGCGTTTTTGCCATTTGGTTTAGTATAGAGCCAAACTAGGGACAAATTATTTGGAATATTATAAGTTATCTGGAGTACTTATACTGCTTCTTAGATTTGAAGGTTACTGATGAAACCTATATAATGCATTAGAACATATACTTTTTCTGCAAATGAATTCTGATTTCGAGAGTCAAACAAGTTGTTCTTTGACTACGGCTTTTTCATATACCTTTTTAAATATTTTGAATTGTTAATTATTGTGACTTATAGTACTTTTTATGTAGTTTCCAAATATATAAATTTTACTTTAAAAAACTTAAAGATTCTATGTTCGAATTCATGGTCAAAGTTAAGAAGTTTGACTCTCGAAATTGGAAAATATCATCCTTTTCGGGACGGAAGGAGTAAAATTTTAGTATCAGCATGAAAAGTACTCCTTTCCCTTATTTTAGAGGATCCATATACTTTTTGTTCCAACTATTGCTTCATGAGATTTCTTACATTGATTACTACTTCTGACAGATCATACAGTCCAAGTCCCGCAAATGAAGACAAGGTTAAAAAAAGGTTCGGAATCAGAAGCAATTAAGACAAGCCAAGTGAAAGATACTCCTGCTCCTGGAAGACCACCCTTGCCTCCTGTAGCTAAGAAAATCAAGAAGATTTCAGCGGCCGCGTCTCAAGTCCTACAGGAAATAACTCCAATCCAGACTTCTATCCATCAATCACAACCAACACCTAGACATACAAAGAGCTCTGAACTTCAGAAGACTTCATCTAAGACCCAGCTTTCGCATCAAAAGATGCAGGGCAAAGCTCTTGTCCATCAGTCCAAATTTCAAAAGGCTCCAACTTCAGACCTTTCGCAAAAAAGGACCCTCAACCAGAATTCGGTGGGAAAGACAAGGATCCCTACTTCCATCAGGCAGTCTAAATCGTCCACAAGTACCAAGGAGCCTTTAAGAATTAATGAAGAGCCTATCCACCATATTATATGGGAAGGTATGTCCAAAATTTTATCTCTTCTTAGTGTTCCGAGACCACTATCTAGGGTAGGAAAGCTGCGCTTTAATCTTAAGCAAATGGGATAGATGGGCTTACAGAACATAAGCGATCCTAAATTTACTGGTTGGTAGATATATAGATCCAGTCATACTATAAATGTTATGGCGAGTTAATATGCTTACTTTTTTCTGGAATGTGCACAACAACGATGATTTCAATGGCATAATCTTTCTTGTGCTGCCCTTATCGGGATAAACACAGTGTTCGGCAGCATATGCATTTCAGTTTTTTCTGCTTTAGTGCATTGCTAATCAATAATCTGTACACTGCAGGTCCGGATGAAACATTTGAATCTTCTGGAATCACGTGCCCACTATGCGAAAATGATCTGTTGTACATGCCTGATGAATATGTAGACGGATATTATGATGATGTTGAACCTTCGGTTCTCCCAAATGTTGCTATTTTGCCGTGTGGTCATTCTTTTCACAGTGTATGCTTGGATGGAATTGCCCCTGAAGAAAACTCAGGTGATCCTCCATGCTATTTTTGTCTCAGTTGCATGTCTTGAGTATTATGAGTCCCGTCTCCTTTCTTCCGGATTCTCAAATCAAATTTGTTGGGGGCATTCTTGAAGCAGCTTCAAGTAAATTTTGCCAACTGTACAGATCCCTTATGGTCTCCTTCCCTTTCGACTGTGTAGCCGCTCTAGCAGATACTACAAGCCCTTTGTCCCACGCATCTAACCAGCTCGGGTGGGTCACCGTTTTTGCCGAAAACTCTCATTTTGTGAAGCGTTGGAAAGCCTCGAGATGACATGCAGAATAAAGTCTTTCTTCAATTTCAGCTGCTCATTTTAGTTCAATTTATTTTTGTCAATTTAGAAATAGCAATATATTGAGGCCAATTTCTCAAGATTATTTCCAGGATTTTACATGCTTATTAAAAGTTTTCAGAGCTTCAGTTTTGGCATGGTTTTTTACTTCCTCCATTTCCTATTTATACAAATTAGGAACATGCCTCTTTGAGTAATTTAACGTCATAGCACTTGACCATAGTTGATTTTGTGTTGCATGCATTTCTAGATGTTTCATGACGCCAAAATCTGCCTTAATATGACTATTGAAAATACAGCAGCATAAAGTATATAATATCGTGTTGCATGTCCCCAAAACACCAAAAAAAAAAAAAAATTCGAAACGTCAAAAGGCAACGTTAGTCATGTGATGCAATGAGTATTGCTCACTAGACCGTTTTCTATGGACCTAAAAAAGTTTAGACCAATCGGAGTCCGTCACCAAAAAGTTGATATAATCACAAATTCGTGTTGCATGACCATGAAACGCCATAAAATAACCTCGAAAGTCATGGCGAAGCAATGAGTATTGGTCATTAGGCCGTTTCCTATTGACCTACAAAAATTCAGGTCAATCGGAGTCCGTTAATAAACTTCTACAAAATCAGCATGTACTAATACACGCGAGAAAGTGAATATAATCATAAAGTATAGCATGATCTCGAAATGCCATAAAATGAACTCGAAAGTCATGGGGAACCAATGAGTATTGGTCACAAGGTCGTTTTCTATGTTACTACAAAATTTCAGGCTAATCAATGTCCGTAAAAAAAATTCTACAAAATCAACATATACTAATACACACCAAAAAGTGAATATAGTCATAAATTTGTATTGCACGACCTCAAAACCCTAAAAAATAAACCCAAATTGCCAAAAAGCAACATTAGTCATGGCGAAACAATGAATATTGGTCACTAAGTTGTTTCCCATGGACCTAAGGTATTTTAGACCAATTGGAGTCCGTCAAAAAGATTCTATAAAATCAACATGTACTATTGCACATGAAAAAGTAGGTATAATCATAAATTCGTGTTACATGCCCTTGAAATGCCACAAAATGAGCTCGAAAATCATGGGAAAATAATGAGTATTGTCAGTAGGCCGTTTCCTATCGACTTACGAAATTTCAGGCCAATCAAAGTCCGTAAAAAAAATTCTACAAAATAAGCATGTACTAATACACACGAAAAAGTATATATAATCATAAATTTATGTTGCATGACCACAAAGTGCTAGAAAATAAACTCGAAAGTCATAGCGAAGCAATGAGTATTGGTCGCTACGCCGTTTCCTATGAACCTTGGACACTAGCACACAGAAGATTTGAAATCATCCTGAATACCAATTTTATGGCCCTGAAATGCCAAAATACAAAGAACATGGAGAAGCGATGACTATTGTTCTTTAGGTCGTTTCTTATTGGCCCACTGAATTTTAGGCGATTCGGAGCCCGTCGCCCGAGTTCATGAAGATGGTGTGAACATTAGCACACGGAAAATTGGAAATCGTCCTCAATTCCTATTTTATGGCCCTAAAACACCAAAAAATGAGGAATGGTCATGGCGAAATAATAACTATTGTTCATTAGGTTTATTAATGGGCCCAAAATTTTTTGACGATTCGAAGCCCGTCGCTCAAATTCATGAAGATAGCGTGAACATTAGCATACGAAAAATCGAAAATCGTCGTGAGATCCTATGTTTTTTCCCTAAAATGCCAAAAAACGTGGAACAATCATGGCAAATCCATGACTATTGTTCATCTTATGATGGGCCTACAAAATATTTGGCAATGCAAAACTCATCGCCCGAATTCATAAAGATGGCGTGGACTATAGCACAAGAAAATTTGGGAATCATCCTGAATTCCTATTTTGTGGCACTAAAATACAAAAAAACGAGAAACAATCATGGTGAAGCGATGACTATTGTTCATTAGGTAGTTTTTTGATGGTTCCGCAAGATATAGGAGATTCGGAGCCGGTCGCCCGAATTCATGATGATGGCGTGTACTACAACACACAAAAATCTGAGAATCGCCCTGAATTCCTATTTTATGACTCTATAACGCCCAAAACGAGGAACGGCTATGGCGAAGCCATGACTATTGTTCATTAGGTCATTTTTTATGGGTCCGTAAAATTTTAGCAGATTCGGAGTCGGTTGCCGAATTCATGATGATGGCGTGGACTACACACAAAAATTTGGGAATCGTCTTGAATTCTTCTTTTATGGCACTAAAACACCAAAAATCGTGGAACGGTCGTAGAGAAACGATAACTATTGTTCATTAGGTCGTTTTTTATGGCCACAAATCTTTTAGGAGATTCGGGTCTTTCGCCCGAATTCATGCAGATGACGTGGATTATAGCACACGAAAATTCAAGAATCATCTTGAATGTCTATTTTATGGCCCTAAAATACCAAAATAGAGAAGCGGCCATGGCGAAGTGATGACACTATTGTTGATTAGGTCATTTCAGATGGGCCCGTAAAATTTTAGAAAATTTGGAGCCGGTCGCCCGAATTCAAGCAGATGACGTGGACTATATAGCACACGAAAATCTAAGAATCATCATGAATTCCTGTTTAAAAACAAGGAACGGTCATCGCAAAGAGATGACTTATTTTCATTAGGTCATTTTTTATGGAACCGCAAAATTTTAGGAGATTAGGAGCCGGTCGCCTGAATTTATGCAAATGGAATGGACTCTAGCACTCAAAAATATGGGAATTGTCCTGAATTCCTATTTTATGGCACTAAAATGCTAAAAACAAGGAACGATCATGATGAAACGATGACTATTGTTCATTATGTCATCTTTGATGGGGCCTGAAAATTTTTAGCAGATTCAGAACTGGTCGCCTAAATTTATACAGATGACGTGGATTGTAGCACACGAAAGTCTAAGAATCGTCTTGGATTTTTTATGGCCTAAAACGCCAAAAATGAAGAATGGTTATGGAGCGAAGATTATTGTTCATTAGGTAGTTTTTGAGGGGCCCGAAAAATTTTATGAGATTCGGAACCGATCACCCGAATTCATGTAGATGGACTATAGTACACGAAAATGTGTGAACTGTTCTGCTTCCTATTTTATGACCCTAAAATATCAAAAAATATTTTAGCCATTTTTTATGGGCGCAAAAAGTTATAGGGGATTCGGAGCCGGTCGTCCGAATTCTTGCAGATGGCATGAACTATAACATACGAAAATCTGAAAATTATCTCGAATTCCTATTTTATAGCCCTAAAACACCAAAAAAGAGTAACAGTCATGAAGAAGTGATGACAATTATTCATTAGGTTGTTTTTGATGGACCTGTAAAATTTTAGAGAATTCGAGGCCAGTCGCCCCAATTCATAAAGATGGCATAGACTATAGCACAAAATCTGGGAATCGTCTTGAATTCCTATTTTATGGCTCTAAAATGTCAAAAAATGAGGAACAGTCATGGCAAAGCGATGACTATTGTTTATCAAGTCATTTATACGGGCCCGCTAAATTTTAAGAGATTCGGAGCCGGTCGCTCAAATTTATGCAGATGGCGTGGACTATAGCACACGACTATATTCATGCAGACTTGTCCTGAATTCCTCTTTTATGGCCCTAAAATGCTAAAAAATGAGGAAGGGTCATGGCGAAGCAATGACTATTGTTCATTAGGTCATCTTTTATAGGACCACAAAATATTACTCCCTCAGTTCCAATTTATGTGAACCTGTTTGACTGAATATGGAGTTTAAGAAAAAATAAAGACTTTTTGAATTTGTAGTCCTAAACAAGTCAAAAAGGGGTCTAGAGTATTTATGTGGTTATAAAAGCTTCTCACTAAGGGTAGAATTACAAGTTTAAGCTAAATTATTTCCAAATATAGCAAGGGGTCATTCTTTTTGGTATGGACCAAAAAAAAAATAGGTTCACATAAACTGGAACGGAGGGAGTAGGAGATTCGAAGCCGATCGCCCAAATTCATGTGATGGCGTGGACTATAGCACACGAAAATGTGAGAATCATCTTGAATTCTTATTTTATGGCCCTAAAGCGCCAAAAAATGAGGAACGGTCATGGCAAAGCGATTACTATTGTTCATTAGATCGTTTTTGATGGATCCACAAATTTTAGGAGATTCAGAGCTGAATGCATGAATTCATGCAGATGGCATTAACTATAGCACACGAAGATCTAGGAATAGTTTTGAATTCCTATTTTATGGCCCTAAAATGCCATAAAATGAGGAACGATCAGGGCAAATCAATGACTATTATAATTTATGCTATTTTTTATGAGCCCGCAAGGTTTTAGTAGATTCGGGGCTGGTAGCCCGAATTCCCGTAGATGGCATGGAATATAACATACGAAAATCCGAGAATTGTCCTAAATTCCTATTTTATGGCCCTAAAACGCCAAAAAATGAGTAACAGACAAGGTGAAGCGAAACAATGACTATTATTCATCAAGTTCATTAGGTCTTGAGTTCATATTTTATTACACTAAAACGCCATAAAACGAGGAACAATCATGGAGAATCGATGACTATTGTTCATTAGGTCATTTTTATGGACCTGCAAAATTTTAGGAGATTCGGAGTCGGCTCCCCGAATTTATGCAGATGGCATGGACATAACACACAAAAATTATGGAATCGTCCTGAATTTCTATTTTATCGCCTTAAAATTCCAAAAAACGATGAACGGTCATGACGAAATGATAACTATTGTTCATTAGATCATTTTTATGGGCCCTTAAAATGCTAGGAGTGTTACATCCCATGTTTTCGTACGTGGAAGTACACCACAAGTAAATTGATACAAGATCGAAAATGAGATAGCACGTCCCCCATTTTCGTACGCTAAAATTTCGTCGTAAGTTAATCAACGTAAGTTCGGGAATGAGATTATTTTGAGATTATAAGCATTATGCTATTTAAAACAAGTGATGAGTAAATTCGTGAAGTTAAGAGGGTAAGCAAATTGAAGAAAATAAATTTCGTCAAAGTTTGACATTTTGGGATAAAATATGGCCCGAGTTAAAATGCCCGGTACTTATGGACTAGTACCATACAAGGTACCACATGACCATGATAGTAAGGTATATAAAGTGTGTTAAAAGTGAGTAGTATTTTAAGTAATTTGAGATAATTCTTAAATATGTGGATAATTGATTAATTATTGGTTTAGTAGGAAATTACCAAGTTAATTAAGAAGTTAGTAATTAATAATAATTTGGATAATTCTTAAATATGATGTGGCAACCATATGAAGCCCAAATGATGACTATTCATTTACATACCATGTGGCATGTGTAGAGGAAGTGGGTAGCCGACAAGGATTGTTATGTATAACTAAGAGGAAAGTACATAAATTTACCAAAAAGCTTATGCATTGTCACGACCCCAAATACCAGTCGTGATAGCGCCTATCACATTACTAGGCAAGCCAACCAATCAATGAATCACAATCCTTTTTCCTTTAACAATAAGCCATTTACTAACACATATTTTAAGTACCAAATTCCATTATAAACGTTTAAAGCAACATAAAATATGCGGAAGTAAAATAACAGGAAACTACACAGTCCCAAATATCTGGTGTCACGAGTCTAAAGCCTCTAATACATGTCTGAATAACTACTACATCATAAGTCTAGGAAAATGCGCAAAGATAATGAGATAGGGAGGAGAAAACAGGGCTGCGGACGCCATGCAACAACTTTGAAATCCCCGTCAAACACTGGATCAGCTGAAGACCCTCACTCGGACGCCGGGCACCTGGATCTGCACACAAGGTGCAGGGAGTAACGTGAACTCAGTAAGTAAATAAAGTAAATAAGGTCTGAAAGCAGTGAAGAGCAGTAAAAAATCATATAACTGAAGAAAAACAACAGGATAACAGGTCAACTTCACAATTAAAAACCAGTTTCGTCGCAAAATCATTAAATTTCAGTTTAAACACTTGAAGTCATATTCTTAGTAATTTTTCCAACAGTGGATTATTTTAAAAGAAGAGTGAAATCAGAAAAAATATCATAACTGGGCCCCTCAGGCAAGGTATCACTCAGAATATGGCCTCTCGGGCCGCTTCTCAGTCACTCGTGACTCAACTCTCGTCACCCAATACTCGCTCTCAGCACTCTGGCTCATTAGTATCTCATAGTAATAGAAATCATAGTAACCGCTGCGGCGCTCAGCCCGATCCGTAATTTATAGTCGACTGCGCTCACTGGGGGTGTACAGACTCCGGAGGGGCTCCTACAGCCCAAACGTCATATCGCTGCGGCGTGCAGCCCAATCCAATACATATATTGCTGCGGCATGTGGCCCTATATATATATATATATATATATATATATATCGTTGCAGCGTGCAACCCGATCTATATAAGTATCACTACGGTGTGCAGCCCGATCCATAATATATATACATATAATATCCTTACTATTAGGTTCTCAACCTCTCTCAGTCATTAACCTTACAACCTCGCACAACAATAGAAATTAGGGAACTCAACCCAAACAATCCTCACAATTAGAAGTGGAGTGATAAAACCAGTTTTAAACATTTAAACGGGTAAAATATGACTGAGGATATGTTTTCAACAAGTAAAGTGAGGAGAAACAGTAAAAATGCCCCTAAGGGTCTCAACAGGTCGGCACAAGGCCCCAAACACGGCATACAACCCATAATATAGTATGAATAGCTAAAGTACGGAATATCATAAGGTTCAAAATCAAACACGCAGCTTAATAGTTGCTACGGGACAGACCAAGTCACAATCCCTACCGGTGGACGCCCACACGCTCGTCACCTAGCATGTGCGTCACCGCATTTATCAAAACAAGTCAAATACTGGGGTTTGTACCCTCAGTTCCATATTTACAATAGTTACTTACCTCAAACAGGTGAAAATACTATTCCGCAACACCTTTTCCCTTCGAATCGACCTCCACTCTGTCGAATCTATCCAAAATCGGAATCACGACGTCAAAATATGCTAAGGGAACAAAGCCCAAGCGAAAACAATCAAATAATACCAAAAATCTCAAAATTGGCCAAAACCCGACCCCCGAGCCCACGTCTCGGAACTCGATAAAAATTATATCAACGGAATCTTAACGGAATCCTTATCCTCCACGAGTCTATACATATCAAGAACACTGAAATCGGAGTCCAAATGACCCCTCAAATCTCCATTTAAATGTCTCTTAATCTCAAGCCCTAATCCCCAATTTTTCTTCCTTAATCCCCACTAAAACCATGATTAAACAGTGCAAAAATGATATTAATCCCAAGTAGTTAAGCTTAGGGAACTTACCCAGTTGATATCCTTTGATTCCTCTCGAAATCCTATGCCTTAGCCTCTTTCCCGTCTTCAAAAATGATAAACTTAGCAAAATTTTGCGAAGAAGACAATATATATCTTCTGGCCAGGGATTTTCACACCTGCGCCTGTATTTCCGCTTATGCGGTACCACATATGCGGTTCTTCCTCCGCTTCTACTGAAATCACTTAAGCTCCCCTTTCCGCATCTGCGGTCAACTTTTCGCATTTGCGCCCTTGCAGATGCGGTATTCCAACCGCTTCTGTGGTTCCTGACAACTTCTCCAAATTCTGCTTCTGCGGCCAACCTTCTGCTTATGCGGCATCGCACCTGCGGTCCCCAATCCGCAGGTGTGTAAATACCAGAAGCAGCAACTTCAGCAGTTGTAAAAAGTTCAAACTTTTCCGTTAACCATCCGAAATCACCCCGAGGCCTTCGGGACCTCAACCAAAAGCACAAACATATCCTAATACCTTATTCAAACTTGTACCAATTTTCAAAACACCTCAAATAACATCAAATCAACCAAAACACATCGGATTCAAGCCAAATTTTCTAAAATCTTCCAAATTCCGTTTTTGATCAAAAGCCCAACCAAACCACATCCGAATGACTTGAAATTTTGCACACACATCCCAAATGACAACGGAACTACAACAACTCTCGGAATTCCATTCTGATATCTATATCAAAATCTCGCCTACCAACTGAAAATCGCCAAAATATCAGCTTCGCCAATTCAAGCCTAAATCTACTCCGAACCTCCGAAACTCATTCGGATCATGCTCCTAAGTCATAAATCACCTCCTTAAGCTAACCGAACCATCAGAACTCTCATCTGAGCCCTCTAACACATAAGTCAACATCCGGTTGACTTTTCCAACTTGACCTTCTTCACAAGAGACTAAGTGTCTCAAACCTTACCAAAATCATTCTGAATTCTATTCGACCAACCCAATATCACAAAACACGGATAACAAGGCATAAAAAAGCAGAAATGGGGAGAAACGGAGCTTTAACTCATAAGACGATTGGTCGGGTCATCACATCCTCCCCAACTTAAACAAACGTTCATCCTCGAACGAGGTAAGAAACATACCTGAAGCCTCAAACAGGTGAGGATATCTACTCTGCATCTCCCGCTCAGTCTCCCAGGTAGCCTTCTCCATGGGCCGACCTCTCCACTACACTTTCACTGAAGCTATATCCTTTGATCTCAACTTTCGAACTTGTCGACCCAAAATAGCTACTGGCTCCACATCATAAGTCAAATTATCATCTAACTAAACCGTGCTAAAACCCAAAACATAAGACGGGTCCCAAATATACTTCCGGAGCATGGAAACATGAAATACTAGGTGCACACTCGACAAGCTGGGTGGCAAAGCAAGCTCATAAGCCACCTCCCCAATCCTCCAAAGCACCTCAAAAGGCCAAATGAACCGAGGACTCAATTTCCCTTTCTTTCCAAATCTCATAACACCCTTCATGGGTGAAACCTTCAACAGAACCTTCTCGCCAACCATGTAGGACACATCCCGAACCTTCATATCAACATAACTCTTTTGCCTTGACTGCGCTGTACGAAGACTCTCCTGAATCACCTTTACCTTTTAAGGCATCCTGCACCAAGTCTATCCCCAATAGTCTAGCCTCACCGGGATCGAACCAACCAATTGGAGATATACACCGCCTCCCATACAAAGCCTCATATGGAGCCATCTGAATACTCGACTAGTAGCTGTTGTTATAAGCAAACTCTGCAAGCGGTAGAAACTAATCCTATGATCCTCCTAAATCAGTGACACAAGCACACAACATGTCTTCCAATATCTGAATAGTGCGCTCGGACTGTCCATCCGTTTGAGGGTGAAAAGTTGTGCTCTACTCAACCTGAGTACCCAACTCTCGCTGCACAGATCTCCAAAACTGCAAAGTAAACTGAGTGCCCCTATCTGAAATGATGGAAACGGTGATACCATGCAACCGAACAATCTCCTGGATATAGATCTTTGCCAACCACTCTGAAGAATAAGTAGTACACACAGGAATGAAGTGCGCGGACTTGGTCAGCCGGTCCACAATCACCCAAATAGCATCAAACTTTCTCAAAGTCCGTGGAAGTCCAACAACAAAGTCTATAGTGATACTCTCCCACTTTCACTCGGGAATATCTATCCGCTGAAGCAAACCACCCGGTCTCTGATGCTCGTATTTCACCTGCTGACATTGAGACACTGATCCACAAATCCCACAGTATCTTTCTTCATTCTTCTCCACCAATAGTGCTGTCTCAGATCCTGATACATCTTCGCGGCACCTGGATGAATGGAATACCGCGAGCTATGAGCCTCCCCCAGAATCAACTCCCAAAGCCCATCCACATTGGGCACACAAATCCGGCCCTACATCCTCAACACCCCATCATCCCCAATGGTCACATCT
This sequence comes from Nicotiana sylvestris, assembly GCF_000393655.2. Classification (NCBI taxonomy): domain Eukaryota; kingdom Viridiplantae; phylum Streptophyta; class Magnoliopsida; order Solanales; family Solanaceae; genus Nicotiana; species Nicotiana sylvestris. The sequence continues at coordinate 4,987,244 of NC_091067.1, read as the reverse complement.
CTGGCATCATCATGCTGAACTCTGTCCTTAAGGACAAGTAAATGCGGATCATCATATTGGAGCTCTCTAATGTGATCATATAAGGAAGACTGAGAGACCACACAAGCCAATACCCGACTGGGCTCCGAAACATCTAATCTCGCGAACCGATTGGCCAAGGCTTGAATATCAACTGCAAGAGGTCTCTCCCCAACTGGAATATATGCCAAACTCCCCATACTCACCGCCTTTCGGCTCAAAGCATCGGCCACCACATTGACTTTTCCTGGATGGTACAATATAGTGATATCATAATCCTTAAGCAACTCCAACCATCTCCGCTGCCTCAAATTGAGATCTTTCTATTTGAACAAGTGCTGGAGGCTACGATTATCACTAAACACCTCACAAGACACACCATACAAGTAATACCTCAAAATTTTCAATGCGTGAACTATGGCAGCCAACTCCAAATTATGAACGGGGTAGTTCTTCTCATGGGGCTTCAGCTGTCGAGAAGAATAAGCAATAACTCTACCCTCCTGCATCAAGACACAACCAATACCAACTCTCGAAGCATCACAATACACAGTATATGAACCTAAAGCTAATTGCAAAACTAACACTAGAGCTGTGGTCAAAGCTGTCTTGAGCTTCTGAAAGCTCTCCTCGCATTCGTCCGACCATACAAATGAAACACCTTTCTGAGTCAGCTTGGTCAAGGGTGATGAGATAGATGAGAATCCCTGAACAAACCGACGATAATAGCCTGCCAAATTAAGAAAGCTGCAAATATCTGTGGCTGAGGACTGTTTTGGCCAACTCTGAACTGCCTCTATCTTCTTCGGATCAACTTGAATACCCTCGCTAGATATCACGTTCCCTAAGAAAGCCACTGAACTAAGCCAAAACTCACACTTGGAGAATTTTGCATAAAGCTTCTCCTTTCTCAATCTCTGCAACACAACTCTCAAATTCTCCGTGTGCTCCTCCTGACTACGCGAATATACCCGAATATCATCAATGAAGACTATGAAAAATGAATCGAGATAGGGTTGGAACACCCTGTTCATCAAATGCATGAACGTTGTTGGGGCATTAGTCAGCCCAAAAGACATCACCAAGAACTCATAATGACCATATCGAGTCCTGAAAGCTATCTTAAGAATATCCGAATCCCTGATCTTCAACTGGTGATAACTTGAACGGATATCAATCTTGGAGAACACTCTCGCTCCCTGAAGCTGGTTGAATAAATCATCAATGTAGGGCAAATGATACTTGTTCTTAATTGTTACCTTGTTCAATTGCCTATAATCAATGCACATCCTCATAATGCCATCCTTTTTCTTTACAAATAGAATCGGCGCACCCCAAGGTGACACACTAGGCCAAATGAACCCCTTATCAAGGAGCTCCTGAAGTTGTCCTTTTAATTCCTTCAACTCCGCTGGTGTCATGCGATACGGCGGAATAGAAATGGGCTGAGTGCCCGACACCAGGTCAATACCAAAATCAATGTCTCTGTCTGGTGGCATGCCCAACAGGTCTGCAGGAAACACATCGGGAAAATCCCTCACAACTGGAACATAATCAATACTAGGAGTCTCAACACCGACATCCCTCACAAAGGCTAGATACGAAAGATATACCTTCCCAACCATACGCCGAACCTTCAAGAATGAGATCACTCTACTGGGAACATAGTCAGTCAAACCTCGCCACTCAATCCGTGGCACACCCGGTATAACTAATATGACTGTCTTGGCATGAAAATCCAAAATAGCACGACACGGAGATAACCAGTCCATGCCCAAGATGATATCAAAATCCACCATGCAAAGTAATAACATATCCACTCGGGTCTCCAGACCCCCAGTAGTTACCATACACGACCATTACACACAGTCTACAACAACAGTATCGCCCACTGGGGTAGATACATGAACATGTGAAACAAAAAATTCACGGGGTGTATCTAGATGACGGGCAAAGTGTGATGACACATAAGAAAAGGTGGAACCGGGATCAAATAATACAGAGGCATCTCTGTTGTAGACTGAAACAATAATTGAAATCACAACATCTGAAGCAGCAACATCTGATCTACCTAGGAGAGCATAGAAACGAGCCTGACCACCACCTAATCGACCTCCCTCTCTAGGGCGACCCCTGGCTGACTGACCTCCACCCCTAGCTGGTTGGGCGGGTGGTGAAGTAACTGGAGCAGAAGTCGAGGGCTGACCCCTTTGCTGAGATTGACCATCATGAAGACGAGGACACTGCCTCCTTATATGCCCAAACTCTCCGCACTCATAACAACTCCCCATTGCTGAAGATGGGGACTGAAGGGAACCCCTATCATCGAAATGACCAGTAGAAAGGTCTGGCATGGAAGAACCCTGCACTGATGGAGAACGGGACGAACTCTGGGCTGGGAGGGCACTAAGTGATGAGTGACCCTTGTGAGAACTGTGAGAACCATGACCCGATGATGCCCCACGATACCCTGGGCGAGCTGAATGAGCTTGTCTGAAGGGACGACCTCTGCCCTACTGGAACTGACCCCTCAAAAGAGCACCACTAAAGCTACCATATCCCCGAGACCTCTTGGCCTCCCTCTCCTCTTGCTCCTGGCAGCAAACCATCTCAATATCATGGGCGATGTCAACAACCTCCTCAAAAGTAGCACCTGTCACCCTCTCCCTAGTCATGAGAATCCGAAGCTGATATGTGAGACCATCAACAAACCTCATAATCCTCTCTCGATCTGTAGGAACCAACCAAACCGCATGACGGGCTAACTCAGAGAACCACATCTCATACTGCGTCACAGTCATCTCTCCCTGATGCAACTGCTCAAACTGCCTATGCAGCTCCTCTCGGCGAGACTGTGGCACATACTTCTCCAGAAAGAGAACAGAGAACTGCTGCCAAGTAAGGGGCGCTGCACCAACAAGCCTACGCCTCTCATATGCCTCCCACTAAGTGAAGGCAACCCCAGAAAACTAAAAGGTGGTAAAAGCTACACCACTGGTCTCTAGGATCCCCGTTGTATGAAGCATCCTCTGACACTTATCCAAGAACCCCTGTGCATCCTCGCCCTCTGCACTGCTAAAAGTCAGAGGCTTGAGCCTACCAAACCTCTCTAGTCGACGCTGCTCGTCGTCTGGTATAACTGGTACCACAAACTCCTGAGCTGGTGCAACCGGCTGGGCTAGAGGTGCCCCCGGTGTCTGGAGTCCCTACATAACCTGCTCAGGTGTGCGAGCAATATGAGTCTGGGTGCCTCCCCCGGCCTGAGAAGTAGGTGCGGCCGTAGTAACTGAAACCACTTGAGCCAAACCGGTACACACTAATAAGATTTGAGCTAAAGCCTCCTGAAGGCCTGGAATCACAATGGGCATAGCTGGTGCTGTTGTAGCGTTCACAACTGGGACCTGATTCTGAACTGGGGCAACTGGTGGATCTGCAGGTGCTGCCCTAACTGCTCTTCCCCTACCACAGCCTCGACCGCATCCTCGGCCTCTGGTGGCCCCAACTAGTGGTCGTCCACCCCACCCGGTAGCACGTGTCCTCACCATCTATGAGAGAACGGATTAACATAAGTTTAGTATTCGGATCAACAAGTTCGCACGACAAGAATTTCAAGAATTTGAAGATTTTCCTAAAGGTTCTGCAACCTCTCGAGGATAAATACAGACGTCTCCATACCGATCCGCGAGACTATACTAAACCGGCTCATGACTCGCGAGACCTATGTAACCTAGGCTCTGATACCAACTTGTCACGACCCCGAATACCAGTTGTGATGCACCTATCACATTACTAGGAAAGCCAACCAATCAATGAATCACAACCCTTTTTCCTTTAACAATAAGCCATTTCCTAACATAGGTTTTAAATACCAAATTCCATTATAAACATTTAAAGCAACGGAAAATATGCGGAAGTTAAATAACATGAAACAACATAGCCCCAAATATCTGGTGTCACAAGTCTAGAGCCTCTAGTACATATCTGAATAACTACTACATCATATGTCTAGGAAAATGCGAAAAGATAATGAGATAGGGAGGAGAAAATAGGGCTGCGGACGCCACTACCTTGAAATCCCCGTCAAACACTGGATCAGCTGAAGACCCTCACTCGGCCGCTCGGGCACCTGGATATGCACACAAGGTGCATGGAGTAATGTGAGTACGCCAACTCAGTAAGTAACTAAAGTAAATAAGGCCTGAAAGCAGTGACGAGCCGTTAAAATCATATAACTGAAGAAAAACAACAAGATAATAGGTCAACTTCACAGTTTAAAACCAGTTTCGTCGTAAAATCATCAAATTTCAGTTTAAACACTTGAAATCATATACGTAGTAATTTTTCCAACAAAGGCTTATTTTAAAAGAAGAGTGAAATCAGTAAAAATATCATAACTGGGCCCCTCGGGCAAGGTATCACTCAAAATATGGTCTCTCGGGCAGCTTCTCAGTCACTCGTGGCTCAACTCTCATCACCCAATACTCGCTCTTAGCACTCAAGCTCATTAGTATCTCATAGTAATAGAAATCATAGTAACCACTGCGACATGCAGCCCGATCCGTAATTTATAGTCGACTACGCTCACTGGGGGTGTACAGACTCTGGAGTGGCTCCTATAGCCCAAGAGTCATATTGTTGCGGCGCGCACGCTGATTGAATACATATATTGCTGCGGCGTACAGCCCGATCCAGTATATATATATATATATATATATCGCTATGACGTGCAGCCCAATCTATAATATATATACATATAATATCCTCACTATTTGGTTCTCAACCTCTCTTAGTCATTAACCTCACAGCCTCTCGGGCACAACAATATAAATTAGGGAATTCAGCCCAAACAGTCCTCACAATTAGAAGTGAAGTGATAAAACCAGTTTTAAACATCTAAATAGGTAAAACATGACTGAGGATATGCTTTCAACAAGTAAAGTGAGGAGAAACAGTAAAAATGCCCCTAAGGGTCTCAAAAGGTCGGCACAAGGCCCAAAACACGACATACAACCCATAATATACTATGAATAGCTAAAGTACGGAATATCATAAGGTTCCAAATCAAACACGCAGCTTAATAGTCGCTACGGGACGGACCAAGTCACAATCCCTACCGGTGCATGCCCACACGCTCGTCACTTAGCATGTGCGTCACTGCATTTATTAAAACAAGTCAAATACCGGGGTTTGTACCCTCAGTTCTGGATTTACAGTGGTTACTTACCTCAAACCGGTGAAAATACTACTCTGCAATGCCTTTGCCCCTAAAATCGACCTCCACTCGCGTCGAATCTATCCAAAATCAGAATCACGACGTCAAAATATGCTAAGGGAACGAAGCCCAAGCGAAAACAATCAAATAATACCAAAAATCTCGAAATTGGCCAAAACTCGACCCCCGGACCCACGTCTCAGAACTCGATAAAAATCACATCAACAAAATTCTTATCCTCCCACGAGTCTATACATATCAAGAACACTGAAATTGGAGTCCAAATGACCCCTCAAATCCCCATTTAAAGGTCTCTTAATCTCAAGCCCTAATCCCCAATTTTTATTCCTTAATCTCCACTAAAACCATGATTAAACAGTGCAAAAATGATATTAATCACAAGTACTTAAGCTTAGGGAACTTACCTAGCTGATATCCTTTGATTCCTCTCGAAATCCTATGCCTTAGCCTCTTTCCCATCTTCAAAAATGATAAACTTAGCAAAATTTTGCGAAGAAGACAATATATATCTTCTGGTCAGGGATTTTCGCATCTGAGCCTATATTTCCACTTTTGCGGTACTGCATATACGGTTCTTCCTCTGCTTCTGCGGAAATCACTTAAGCTCCCCTTTCCGCATCTGCGGTCAACTTTCTGCATCTGCGCCCTCGCAGATGCGGTATTCCAACCTCTTCTGCGGTTCCTGACAACTTCTCCAAATTCCGCTTCTGCGGACAACCTTCCGCTTATGCGGCTCTGCACCTGCGGCGGCTACGCACCTGCGGTCCCCAATCCGCAGGTGCGGAAATACCACAGGGAGCAACTTCAGCAGCTGCAACAAAGTCCAAACTTTTTCGTTAACCATTCGAAATCACCCCGAGGCCCTCAGGACCTCAACCAAAAGCACAAACATATCCTAATACCTTATTCAAACTTGTACCAATCTTCAAAACACCTCAAACAACATCAAATCAACCAAAACACATTGGATTCAAGCCAATTTTTTTAAAATCTTCCAAATTCCATTTTTGATCAAAAACCCAACCAAACCACATCCGAATGACCTGAAATTTTGCACACACATCCCAAATGATACAATGGCACTACTGAAACTCTCAGAATTCCAATCCGACCTCTATATCAAAATCTCTCCTACCAACCAGAAATCGCCAAAATATCAACTTCGCCAAATCAAGCCTAAATCTACTCCGAACCTCCGAAATTCATTCCGATCATGCTCCTAAGTCATAAATCACCTTTCGAAGCTAACCAAACCATCAAAACTCACATCCGAGCCCTCTAACACATAAGTCAACATCCGGTTGACCTTTCCAACTTGACCTTCTTCACAAGAGACTAAGTGTCTTAAACCTTACCAAAATCATTCCGAATTCGATCGACCAACCCGATATCACAAAACATGGATAACAAGGCATAAAGAAGAAGAAATGGGGGAAAATGGAGCGATAACTCATGAGACGACTGGCCGGGTCATCACATGGATGAAGCTTGGCATTCAAAAACTCTCCAAAACTTCAAATTGATCACAAAGAAACGTGAATTAATTAAGCAAAGTGACGGATTTTGGGCAAAATTTTCATACAAAGTTACACTGCGTAATAGCAACGGGATTTGCAATCTAAGAGGGCGCGATACAATCTTTCTCAAGAACATCGTACAGATTTTTCCCTACTTCAATCCGCCATTACGTGTTGTCGAAATTGACATGTGTTGGAAGGATTGTCAAGAGAATCGGCTCAGGTATGTTAAGGCTATCCCTTCTTTCTTTTGGCATGATCTATACGACACAAACAAAATGAGTAAATGCATAATTTCCATAAATGACTTTATTCATAGAAATACTAAAGATGCTTATGTTCTTGATTCCCCATGTGTCATATTATTCTATCATCTATTCATGTGTCTAAGAAAATACGTAAGTTGATAAAGTTCATTTCATGATATTAATCAAAGGAAAATGGTCTTATGATACTCCGAAAGATTTTATTGACGTACTTCTCTTACATTTCATTCATTTACATTGACCCATGACCAGATGGTATTATATAAGCGTATATATGTATATATATGTATATGAGATATGGGAAAAGGTTATAACGTTATATATGCACCATCACCTGATCATCTGGCATATGTTGATGATTTGCCCACCGTGGACGAGATGATATGATGGGATGCCCTCAGAGGTTTGATGATGTTATGAACACATGTACCTATGCACGACATGACATACATACACATATGCATGACATTATGAGTATTTCATTATTTACAGAGTTATTTAGACTTACATGTCGAGTCATTTACTCCATGTTTCTCTCATATTTATTATTTACTAATTTTCATTCCTTACATACTTGGTACATTATTTGTACTGACGTCCCTTTTGCCTAGGGATATTGCATTTCATGCCCGTAGGTCCTGATAGACTAGTCGAGAGTCCTCCAAGTAAGCTATTAGCTCAGCGGAAGATGTTGATGCACTCCATTACTCTGGGGTTGCTTATTTGGTAAGTATGATTAGTATATGTATTGGTTGGTACGACGAGGTCAGTCCCGAACTTTATGATAAGTATGTACTCTTAGAGGCTTGCAGACAAATGTCATGTATATAGATATATGTATGGCCTTATCGACCTATATTTAAAGTATATAACGGATCACGTGGGCCTTATAGGCCCGTATGTCACATGTATAAGTTTCTATATCAGGTTGGGTCATTTTATGTTGGGTATTCGCTCATGTTTACTTTAGTTGTATCATGATGCGCCTTCTGGCCTACCTATCTATGGTGATGTAATAAGAAAGATACGTTACGTTGGTACTCGGTTGAGTAAGGTACCGGGTGCCCGTCGCGGCTCATCGGTTTGGGGTCGTGACAAAGAGAATCGAGGTCGGTCGCCCGAATTTATGTAGGACATTGACTAGAGCATAAGAAAATTATGGAATCGTCCTGAATTCTTGTTTTATGGCCTTAAAATGCCAAAAACGATGAATGGTCATGGTGAAAAGATGATTATTTTTTATTAGTGCATTTTTATGGGCCCTAAAATTTTTTAGGAGATTCAGGGCCAGTCGCCCGAATTCATGCAGATAACATACAGATACGGACCTACATGGTGATGAGAGGGGTCATCGAAACCCGCTAGCCTCGACAAATACCGTGTATATATATTTGTATATATATCAATGACTCCTGAAATAATTTTGATGTGCCCCCTCAAGCAGAAAAGCTGAACAACTTCGTTGGTTTTACAAGTTGCGTTATGTCCTCCCTCACTAGAAGACCTGGGTTCGAGACCCAACACCAGCTCTCTTTTTTAATTTATTTTTCTCTTTGAATTCAACATAGTGTAGTATCCTGTATTTAGTGGTCAACTTATTTTTTTTCTTTATCTTTTCTAAGTTAATGAACAATAATTCAGTACTAATACATAGAAGGGGATAAGATATTCCATTAACAAAAAGCCAATCACTTTCTTTATCTTTATATCTAAGTTTATAATCGTTATCACTTTCTTGACATGTATAAAATTAAGTAATTCACCAAAAATTCCCCAAAACAGTAATTAAAAACTCCAAAAACCGTTCTGCTTTCAAGGATCACTTCGGCAAAGTAGCAAACGTCTATCCATTCAATGATAGTGCTTGAAAACGGCAAAGTGCTTGGATTGCTTAATAGATCTTTAATCTTGATCATATTTGACTAAGTTTTTTTTTTTATATTTTTGAACATCCTTTCTGTCACTGAGTCATATTCCTTAAGTTTTCAAGGAGTTAGTGTGCTAAATTTTGTCGTTATTAGCTGACATATCTATGTCAAAAATACCAGTGCCCCCGCTGCGTTCAAATCCTGGGTCCGCCTCTGATGGCATAGACTATAGCACATGAAAATCTGGGCATCATTTTGAATTTCTATTTATGGTCATAAAAAGCCAGAAAAATAAGGAACGGTCATGGCGAAGTGATGACTATTGTTCATCAATCATTTTTGATGGGCCCGCTATGGTGATTCATAGCCGATCGCCCGACATGCAGATGGCGTCGATTATAGCACACGATAATATGAGAATTGTCCCGAATTTATCTTTTATATCCCTAAAATTTTAAAAAACGAGGAACAATCAGGAAAACAATGACTATTGTTCATTAGATCATTTTTTCCGAGCCTGCAAAATTTTTTTAGGAGATTCGGAGCTGGTCACCCGAATTCATGCATATGGCGTAGACTATAACACACGAAAATATGAGAATCATCATGAATTCATGTTATGATCCTAAAGCGCCAAAAACGAGGAAAGGTCAAGACAAGGTAATGACTATTATTCATTAGGAGGAAAGGTTGTTTTGTGGGCCCGTAAAATTTTAAGTGATTTGGAGCCAATCTCCTCAATTTAGGTAGATGACATGGACTATAGCACACACAAATCTAGGAATCATCATGAATTCCTATGTTATGGTCCTAATATACCAAAAAATAAGGAACGGTCATGGCAATATGATGAATAGTTCATCAGGTCATTTTTAGGGGCCTGCAAAATTTTAGGATATTCGGAGCGGGTCGCCCGAAATCAAACAAGTGGCGTGGACTATAACACACGAAAATTTGGGAATCGTCCTGAATTTCAATTTTATGGGCCTAAAACATCAAAAATCAAGGAATAGTTATGGAAAAGTGATGATTATTATTCATTAGTTTGTTTTTATAAGCCCTCAAAATTTTAAGAGATTCGGAGCCGGTCGCCCGAATTTATGCTGGTCGCGTGGACTATAGCACACGAAAATATGTGAATCATCCTAAATTCTTATTTTGTCCTAAAATGCCATAAAATGAGGAACGGTAATAGTGAAGCAATGAATATTGTTCATTAGATCGTTTTATGGGCCCATAAAATTTTAGGAGATTCGGAGCTGGTTGTCTGAATTCATGAAGATGGCGTGGACTATAGCACACGAAAATCTGGGAATTATCTTGAATTCTAGTTTTATGGCCCTAAAATACCAAAAAAATAAGGGACGATCATGCCGAACCGATGACTATTGTTTATAAGGTTGTTTTGATGGGCACGCAAAATTTTAGGAGATTCAAAGTTGGTCGCCTGAATTCATGCAGATGGTGTGGACTATAGCATACGAAAATCTGGAATCGTTCTAAATTCCTATTTTTTGACCCTAAGACACCATAAAAAAGTAACGGTCAAGGCGAATTGATGACTATTTCCATTAAGTTATTTTTAATGGGCCCTGCAAAATTTTAGGAGATTCGGGCCGGTCACTCGAATTCATGCAGATGGCATGTACTATAGCACGCAAAAATTTGGGAATCGTCCTAAATTTATATTTTATGGCCATAAAATGCCAAAAAATATGGAACAGTCATGGCAAAGCGATTATTATTGTTCATTAGGTCATTTTTTTATGGGCCCGCAAAAGTTTAGGACATTTGGAGTTGGTCGCCCGAATTCATGCAGATGGCATGGACTATAACACATGAAAATTATGAAATCGTCCTGAGTTTTCTTTTTATAGTCTTAAAATGGCAAAAAATAATGAACGGTCATGGCGAAGTGATGACAATTATTCATTAGATTGTTTTTATGGGACCTCAAAATTTTAGGAGATTCGGGGCCGGTCGCCTGAATTCATACAAATGGCATGGATTATAGCACAGAAAATCTGGGAATCATCCTGAATTCCTGTTTAATGACCCTAAAACGTCAAAAAATGAGAAACGGACATGGCAAATCAATAACTTTTGTTTATTAGGTCATTTTATGGGTCTACAATATTATCGGAGAATAGGAGCGGGTCGCATGAATTCATGCAGATGGCGTGAACTATAATATACGTTAATATATGAATTGTACTGAATTCCTATTTTATGGCCCTAAAATACCAAAAACGAGGAACAATCACGATGCAGCGATGACTATTGTTCATTTGGTCATTTTTATGGGCTTGCAAAATTTTAGGAGATATGGAGTCGGTCGCCCGAATTCATGCAGTTGGCGTGGACTATAGCATACGTAAATCTATGAATCGTACTGAATTCCTGTTTTATGACCCTAAAATGCCATAAATGAGGAACGATCATGGCGAAGAATTGACTATTGGTCATTAGATCATTTTTATCGGCCCGCAAAATTTTAAGAGATATTGAGTTGGTCGCCCAAATTTATGCAGATCGGCTTAGACTATAACACATGAAAAGTTTGAAATCGTCCTGAAGTTCTATTTTATGGCCCTAAAATACCAAAAAGGTGGAACAATCATGGAGAAGCAATGACTATATTTCATTAGGTTGTTTTTAATGTTCCCACAAAATTTTATAAGATTCAAAACCTGTCACCCGAATTTATGCAGATGACATGGACTATAGCACGCGAAAATCTGCCTGTTTTATGGCCCTAATATGCCAAAAGATGAGGAAAATTCATGGCAAAGCGATAACTATTATTCATAGGTAATTTTTATGGGCTTGCAAAATTTTAGGAGATACGGGGTCGGCCACCCGAATTCATGCGGATGGCGTGGACTATAGTACACGATTATTTGGGAATCGTCTTAAATTCCTATTTTATGGTCCTAAAATACCCAAAAAGAGGAACGGTTATGGCTAAGCAATGAAATTAGGTCTTTTTTGATGGGCACGGAAAAATTTAGGAGATTCAGAGCCAATCACCTGAATTCATGCATATGTCACACAGGAAAATCAGCAGTTTTACTGAATTTCTGTTTTATGGCCCTAAGACGTCAAATAATGAGGAACAGTCATGGCGAAGAGATAACTATTGTTCATTAGGTCGTTTTTTATGTGGCCACAAAATTTTAGGAGATTCGGTGCTAATTACACAAATTCATCTAGATGGCTTAGACTATAGCGCACGAAAATCTTGGAATCGTCCTCAATTCCTGTTTTATGGCCCTAAATGCCCAAAAATGAGGGACGGTTATAGCGAAGTGATGACTATTATTCATTTAGTCATTTTTGAAGATCCGCAAAATTTTAGGAGATTCGGGGCCGGTTGCCTGAATTTATGGCCCTAAAATGCCAAAAAATATGGAACGATCATAGCGAAACGAGGACTATTGTTCATTAGGTTATTTTTATGGTCCAGCAAAATTTTAGGAGATCCGGAGCTAATCGTCCGAATTCTTGCAGATGACATGGACTATAGACACGAAAATCTAGGAATATTCTTGAATTCTTATTTTATGGCCCTAAAATGCCCAAAAATGAGGAACGATGATGGGCGAAGCAATGACTATTATTCTTCAAGTCATTTTTGATGGGCCCACAAAATTATAGGTGATTCGGAGTCAGTTGCCCTAATTCATGCAGATGGCATGGACTATAACACACGAAATCTGGGAATCATCCTGAATTCCTGTTTTATGGCCTTAAAATGCCAAAAACGAAGAATAGTCATGGCGAAGTGATGACAATTATTCATTAGGTCATTTTTGATTGGTCTGAAAGTCTTTAGGAGATTCGGAGCTGGTCACACGAAATCATGTATATGGCGTGTGTTTAACCAAAAATCTGAGTCCTTGGTCAAAGCTAAAAGAGAAATTCGGGTTACTGATAATCAGGAGACAAAAAATAAAATACTTTTGAGAACAATGGTAGAAGGTAAATAGATAAGTATTTCAATGAATTCTCAATAGTATTCCGTGTCCTTACAAATGATGATACTTCTTCCTTTTATAGATCATTCTAGGTAAAGGAATAAAGCCTCAGCTTTAATGATATAATCATGAGCAATAAATGACATTAAATAAGCCGTTATACAATTATTCCTATTAAATACCAACTTTATAACGTATCAGACATTTAATAATGAATTTGGACTCCTTTCTGTCATCTGATCCTTGCTTTCAATGCCTTCTAATCCGTTGGCTATAAATAATTTAAATTGGTACGAGACTCGTATCTATACGTCGTCTCGTGCTTATTTAAATTCTTCTTCCCGTGGCTGTTTTCACCATGCCTCTTAGTCAATTGCTGTTCTTTGACCATTCAACTAATCCACGTGTCATGCCACATCATTTTTAATATAAATTCAGTTTTTTTCCAATACAGATAGTCCCCCCACTTTCCATTTTTTTTATCAATTAAATAATTGGGAAGTGGATCTTCATGTAAAAAGAACTTTTGCCACAATTAATGCTCATGACAGTACTAACGTCTCAGCAGTCTTTTCCATTTAATGTTCTGTCCATGTGTCATTTTATAATTGATTCCGCTATTCATACCCTTCTTCGAGACTTCTTCATTCTCACTATTTACGAAGTGATAGCTGCCTTTATTATATACTTAAAAAGTTGACGGTTCCCATTTTACACATAACTTTGTCTTCCTTTGTCTTCTTCACAAATCTTCAGCACATACTTTCTTCTTAACAATGTCTTCTTCAAACCCTAACCATAAAAAAGTTCCAATTCTAGATCAGTTCCCCAACGCCCCTGTTAGACACAGAAGAGGCGGAGGAAGTAGGCCTCGAACAGGGTTAGAATCTACACGAGGCGGTTCCTCTGGTTCTTCTTCAAGGAGTTTTATCCCAAAAGCCCCTTCTTCTAAAAGTAGGGAAATTCTTGATACTTCTCAAGAACCCTCAGTTGATGATATAGTTCCCGGCGATTTGTCTTTTGAAAGTGACAAAACGTCTCTTCAAAAACAAATTAAAAATTTAGAAAGAGCCGATACTTACCCAACATTAGTAACCGAGCTTACAATCCCCACCATAAGAAGAGATTGTAACTGGAAGGATAGTCTCCGAATGTCAATTCCTTCCCCAAATCAAAGAATTTCCTCTTTTAGAAATGGGTATTCTTCTGTTTACACTTACCCCTTCACTTTAGGTTTTAATCCTCCGATTGACCCAGTTATTCTCGATTTTTGTCGTTTCTTTACCATTTGTTTGGCCCAAATTGGTCCATTGGTGTGGAGAACAGTGGCTTGTTTGAGATATTTATCATCCAAGGCCAATGTCAATTTCACCTTTTCTCATCTCATTCATCTATACCATCCCAACTTAATACGCCATGGGGTTTTCACCTTAACTGCAAGGAGCAAAAAAGTTTTGGTAAACCCTGAGGATGACAAAGATCGTGGATGGTATATCCGTTACGTTGCTGTCCGTACAGTGGATTTGATTGGCGAAACAAATATTCCCTTTCCTGAGAAGTGGAATTTTGAACGTAAGTTTCCTCTTGTTTACCGTACCTACTTTTGAGAATTTCAAAAGAATGTTGTTTTTAACCTCGTCCCTTCTTGTTTTTTTGTAGCAACCATGGGAGATGTGGAACCTATTCCCAACTTTAGTGGTTGGGTAGACTCACTTTTGAAGATTGCTACTAGGGAGCAGAGAACTTGGAAATCAATTTCTTCTTTACATGGCTGGAAAGTCAAAACACATGGTATCCCCCCTTTTTTAAAATTTTTTTGTTTTACATGTTAAGCACTTTTTCCTCAACTTTAATCATGTATATCCATTCTTTAATCAGGATTTGGCATTAGAGGAATGACAGCTGAAGTAGCTATGGCCATTCGCATGTCTGCGAATGCTGCTCTAGATTTAGATAAGGCTCGAGCCTTGCTGCCTAAAAGAAAAGCTACAAAGGAAAGTTCTGAAGAAGAGGAGGGTACCTCCCTAATTACCAGGCCAAGGGCCAGGAGACGAATAATCATTGATAATGAAATTGAAAACACTCCTGCTCGTACCTCCACCACCGAGCCTGTTTTGATTCAATCTGATGAGGATGCCGAACCAAGAGATAATAATGAGTCAATTCAGCACCTTTTTGACAGTGGTTTCGGGAGTGGCGAGCTCAGACCTGTTTTTGATGAAGCTCCTCTTTCCTCATTTGTTCCTATTTCCTCCATTCCTCTGCCTGCCGTAAGTGTTTCTTTACCAGCTTTAACAACTTCTGTTTGTTTGCCAATTTCTACTGCTCCTATATTTGTTCCCTTGGCTGCTTCAACCGCACCTGCTTCTGCTCCGGTGTTGGTTTCTACATCTTTTCCCTCCATTCCTTCCATTCCCTCCGCTGCTCCTCTTCCCTCTGTTCATCATACAGAGACAGGTCCTAGCAGTGGAAATATGACAATGAGAAGTGTTACTTTGGAGGTTCCTGCCAATCATAGCCTCCTGAGGAAGACCGGCAGAGCCAATATTTGGCTCGAACCTCTAATTGGAGATATCGAGAAGAAGAAGATGGAGAGCCATAGCTGCTTAATTTTGATGAACGACGTAGTTCATTCTACTTTGAAGGTATTTCTACCAACAAGTTTTTTTTTTTAAATTATCTTCAATTTCTCATTTTCATGACTTACCTCTGTAGGCTAACCTTATTAGCACAGAATTAATGAGAAGAATTTCCTTACTGGAAAGAAAAGCTCGTGAGTCTGAAAAGTCTGTCCACGAGGCTGAGGAAATAGCTAGAGGAGCCCAACTTGAAGCAACCAACTGGAAGGAACAGTTCGAAAATGCTCAAGGGACTATAGAAGAGTTGCAAGAAGATAAAAACCTCCTAGAGCAGCAAAACCGTGGTTTAACTTCTGAACTGGCAACAGTCAAAGCCTCTTCAAGCCAATTGAAAAGAGACAAAGAGCTTTTGGAATGCTCTTTGTCAGAACAATTATCCAGAGCTAGTGAAGAAGTTAGAGAGCTGAAGGCACTTTTGGCTAAAAAGGAAGAATATGCAGGAGAGTTAGTGCAAAGCTTGACTCAAGCTCAGGCTGACTTACAGACTTCTTCTGACGAGATTCAAGCCTTGAAGAGTTCTCATGCTTCTCTTGAAGCTTCCCTTGATTCCCATTTAGCTGAAAATCAAATTTTAAAAAATGATCTTGCTATGTGGGAAAAGGAATATGGACTTCTAGAGGAAAATTTTAACATAGAAGTGATTTGGGCTTTTCTGAATTCTCGTCGTGATGCTTTGACGGAAGCTGCTCAAGAGGGTTTTGACTTGCAGTCTGAACTGGCCAAAGTCATAGATACCATCGAGAAAAGCCAACAGTCTACTGATACTCCTTCTCCTGCCCTTGAAGTTCCTGAAAATGTTGCTATTCCAGCTTCAGAGGGTGAAACTTCTACAACCCAGTCTGTGGAAGTTGAAGCTTCCGTGACAACCCCCTCAATTGAATGATGGTTTTATCCCTTAGTTTTTTTAAAGGATTTTTTGGTGAAAGTCCCCAGTTATCATAATGGGGCACTTGTATAAACTTTTATTGACTAAGTTTCTACTTAGTCTTTTTAATTATATCAAGAAGTTTTATTAGTACTTCAATGTGTTCTACTCTTGCCTTTTCTTTACTTATTTAGGACTTATAGAATAGTTTAGCATTTTTATCCTTTGAAAATGCTTTATGATTCTTCCCATGACTTATTGACATGAGGCTTATAAAAGAGGGCCCTTTTATTTTATCGACACTTAATGAAGAAGACGTCTCAACTTCATAATGGTGTTAAAATACGATGAAAGTAATAGGAAAACACACGTTTTGTATGAAACAACTTTGGCAAGTTTTCATTCATAAACTTTTAACAAGTGTTTGACTGTTACATGTATTACAATACATCTACAACTTTTCTCGTAACTGTTTTTCTTGTAACAGATTTGTAAATAACATAAACTAAACAAGGTTTTTTTTATAACCTGTTTCAGTACATAGTCATGACCCTATCTTTATATGTTAAGAAGGGTTTGAGAGGTGACTTTGTTTATGAGTTTGAGAGATGACTCTGTTGTTCTCATGAATGCTGAAGACTTCGTAACTTCTTCTCAACACTTGCTTCTTTGTGGCCGATTTTTATTCGATACTCGTATCTGTTTCTTTGCACCTATCTGTGTATAATATGTAGTCCCCCAAGTGTTTGAGCGGTGAAGTATGAAGCCTCGAGCACTTGTTTATTTCTTTTACTTTGGCCCTTTTCCTGAAACAGAAAGATATACGGGACTCGACGGTGTGATTATAGATGAAGACTGCCTAACTCGTGTGTATTTCCATCAGATTAATTGTAACCCTGGGCTAGGAATTTAAGCATACTCCATTTTGCCTTGCAGGTTGTGACTCATCATTTGGCACGAGTTAGGATATTTAGCCTAGCATCTAAAATCGTTAGTAAAATATTAATAAACCAAGAGAAGAATTTTTACATGATGATACCTGACCGTAGGTACTTTCTTAAAAGCAATATCTTTTTAAGTGGACAGCATTCCAATGTGAGGGTAAAACTTTACCATCCATTGTTTCCAACTGGTATGCTCCTTTTCCCGCAATGCCACGAACTTTGTATGGTCCTTCCCATGTTGGACTTAGCTTTCCTGAGTTAACAGCTTTTGTAGATTGGAACACCTTTTTAAGCACGAAGTCCCCAATTTTGAAATATCTGAGGCATGCTTTCCTGTTGTAATATCGTTCTATTACTTGCTTTTGTGCTGCCATCCTTATCAAAGCATCTTCTCTTCTTCCTTCAAGTAAATCTAGGCTAACCCGCATCTCTTCATTATTGGATTCCTCCGTTGCCTGATCGTACCGTGTGCTTGGATCACCTATTTCAACTGGTATTAAGACTTCCGTACCATAAACCATCGAAAATGGTGTTTCTCCAGTGCCTGTTTTGGTCGTTGTACAATAAGCCCATAGTACTCCGGGTAACACCTCAGGCCAATTACCTTTTGAATCTTGTAACCTCTTTTTCAAGTTATTGATAATAACTTTGTTAGTTGATTCCGCTTGTCCATTCCCCACTGGATGATATGGCGTAGATGTTATTCTTTTGATCTGCCAACTTCGAAGAAATTCTGTAACTTGTGCTCCAATGAATTGTGGTCCATTGTCACATACGATCTCCTTTGGTACTCCAAAGCGGCATATTATATTTCGCCATATGAAGTCTTTAACTTCTTTTTCTCGTACCTGTTTAAATGCCCCTGCTTCTACCCATTTAGTGAAATAATCTGTAAGTACGAGTAGAAATTTTACCTGACCTTTTGCTTGTGGAAGTGGACCTACGATATCCATTCCCCATTTCATAAAGGGCCAAGGGGCTAAAACAGGATGTAGTAACTCAGCTGGTCTGTGCATATTATTGTCGTACCTTTGACATTTATCACATTTGGACACGAAACTGGTTGCCTCTTCTTCCATCTTAGGCCAATAATATCCTGTGCGAATTAACGTTCTTACCAGTGACCGTCCTCCTGCGTGATTCCCACAATGTCCTTCATGTACTTCTCTCATGACATATTCGGTTTGAGAAGGGCCGAGACACCTTGCTAGTGGTCCGCCGAACATCTTTCGATAAAGATTACCTTGATATAAACAATATCGTGCAGCTTTTTTGCGAAGCGCGTAAGCCTTTCCTTTGTCATTAGGCACGGTTCCGTGCTGTAAAAAGGCAACAATTTCATTTCTCCAATCCCATGTTAGATGATTAAAATTTACCTCGTTTTTGTCAGGTTCAAGAACGGAATGAAATAGATGTATGACTGAAGCATCTGTATTGTTTGCCACGTCTACTGCGGATGCAAGGTTTGCTAAAGCATCTGCCTCTGCATTCTCATCTCTTGGGACTTGCACTACTTTCCAAGTTTGGAATTGCTTTATTAACTCCCGTACCTTTGCGAGGTATTCTTTCATTCGTGACTCTCTGGCTGTGTAAGTCCCCAGCATCTGATTAACCACGAGTTGAGAATCACTCTTGATTATAATCTGTGTTATGCCGAGTTCTCGTGCCAATTCTAAACCTGCAATTACAGCTTCATATTCTGCTTCATTGTTAGTTATAGAATGACATTTTATAGCCTGTCTAATGGTCTCACCCGCAGGTGGTACGAGGACTATTCCTAAGCCTGCCCCTTTTACATTAGATGAACCGTCAGTGTATAAAACCCAAGTCCCCGGGTTCGCACCATTAAAAACTAATAATTCTTTTTCTGCTTCTAAATGCATCCCCTGGCTAAAATCAGCCACGAAATCAGCTAGTACTTGAGACTTTATAGCGGTCCTGGGTTGATAAATAACTTCATATTCACTTAGTTCTATAGCCCATTTTGCTAATCTTCCTGAAAGTTCATGTTTATGCAAAATATTTCGAAGCGGAAAAGCAGTAACTACAACAATGGGATGACATTGAAAATAAGGTCTTAACTTTCTAGATGCCATGACCAAAGCTAATGCTAATTTTTCTAGCTGTGGGTATCGTGTCTCAGCTTCCAATAAGGACTTACTTACGTAATAAATAGGAGATTGTTTACCTTGGTCCTCGCGGACTAAAACAGCACTTACCGCGACTTCAGATACGGCCAGATAAATGAGAAGTTTTTCCCCTACCTTCGGTTTTGCCAACAACGGTGGTTTTGACAAATAAGTTTTCAAATTTCTAAGGGCTTGCTGACAATCTTCATTCCATTCAAAATGATCTTGCTTTTTAAGTGCAGAGAAAAACTTAAAACACCTTTCTGAGGATTTGGAAATAAATCTCCCCAAAGCTGCAATTCTTCCCGTTAATCTTTGTACTTCCTTTTTATTAGTAAGGATATCCGGGATTTCTTCTATTGCTTTGATCTGAGAAGGATTCACTTCAATACCACGGTTAGAAGTAAGAAAACCCAAAAACTTACCTGATGCAACTCCAAATGCACATTTTTCTGGGTTGAGTTTCATATTAAATTTTCGCAAAATTTCAAAAGTAATAGATAGATGAGAAATATGATCATGAGATTGCTGGGTTTTGACGAGCATATCGTCTATATATACCTCCATTGTTTTCCCTAAATGTTCTTGGAACATTTTGGTGACCAACCTTTGATAGGTTGCCCCAGCATTTTTGAGACCAAAGGGCATTACTTTATAACAATAAGTCCCCCTGTCTGTGATGAAAGAAGTTTTTTCTTCATCACCAGGATCCATTTTGATTTGATTATATCCTGAGTATGCATCTAAAAAACTTAAAAGTTCATGACCTGCGGTCGCATCAATTAGTTGATCTATATGTGGTAAGGGAAAGGAATCTTTTGGACATGCTTTATTTAAATCAGTATAATCTACACAAACACGCCACTTACCATTTTTCTTGGGTACAACCACCGTATTAGCTAACCAAGTTGGATATTTTACCTCACGGATTGATCCGATTTTTAATAATTTTTGGACTTCATCCTGAATCACCTGGTTCTTGAAAGCACCTTGTTTCCGTTTCTTTTGCTTTATTGGTGTGAAAGAAGGGTCCTCGTTGAGTTTGTGAGTCATCACATTTGGTGGTATCCCTGTCATATCAGCGTGGGACCAAGCAAAGCAATCTAAGTTAGCTTTTAAAAATTCGATTATCATACCTCGCATGTTCGTGTTTAAATTAGCCCCGATATAAACCTTCCGTTCAGGCTGTTGATCAAATAACATCACTGCATCAAGCTCTTCAATCGTCGTTTTGATGCTTTCATTCTCTTCAGGTTCTTGAATTGTGTCAGGCCTTGAGTCCAAATCTGTTTTCTCTTGTTCAGTTGAAGTTTGATCTTTTTTACTTTCAACTGTTTCCTGTAATTGCTATTTTGCTTTATTTACGGCGCTCGTACTTGTTACAGCGTTGACATTTCTGGCCATCTGCTGATCCCCACGAATTTGACAAATTCCCCATGGTGATGGGAATTTGATAACCTGATGCAGGGTTGATGGGACAACATCCATATCGTGTATCCATGGCCTTCCCATGATCATATTGTAGGCCATTTCCATATCAACTACCTGAAATTTAGTTTCCTTCACAACACCCATAGCAAAAGTTGTTAGTATTACCTCACCTTTTGTTACTACACTTGAATTGTTCGAAGCCTGACAAGGTGTGCGCCTTGGGTAACATTTTGTCTTCAGCTTGCATTTCCCGCAGTACCCTTAGTAATATAATATTTACAGAACTTCCTGGATCAATCAAAACTCGCTTTACATTAGTATCATATACAAGTAAAGATATTACCAGTGCATCATTATGTGGAGTTGTCACTCCTTCGTTATCTGCGTCATCGAACGAAATGCTTTCATTGTCAAGGACCTGCCGCACCCGTTTCTCGTGTGTAATCGTTACCTTAGAAACCTTGTTGGAAGCTGTGTAAGTTATGCCATGAATATCTTCTCCCCCGCTTATGACATTCACTGTCCTCTTGGGTGAAGGAGGTTGTGGTGGTTCTTGTCTGTTTTTCATATAAGCTTGTTTTCCTTTCTCACTAAATAACTCAGTGAGGTATCCTTGCTTCAATAAATGATCTACTTCACTTTGCAGGAATCTGCATTCTGAAGTTTTGTGCCCGTGATCGTTGTGAAATTCGCACCAATGATCCGGATTGCGTCTACTTGGATTTGACCGCATTTCTTTCGGCCACCGTACCTTATCTCCCATGCTTCTTAAAACAGCTACGAGCTCGGAGGTAGAGACGTTAAAATTATATCCACCGAATCGTGCCTTTAAACTCCTGTCATCATCACGTGATTCTTGTCTATTCCGATCATTCCTGAACTTTGAAGAAGAGCCAGAATCCCGGTTCCTTGACTTTTGATCGTATTGCTGGTTATCTTGCTTCGACCGTGGGTCCTTTCCTGCGGGTCCCATATATGGATCGTACCTGTTTTTACCTGATCTTTTTTCGGAATCTGACCTTCGGGTACCGCCCCTTTCTTCATGATGGAGCTTAGGTACGGTATCTTCTTCGATTCGCAGCTTCGTGCTATACCTGTTGTAAACATCATTCCATGTAGTTGCAGGAAATTCTCTAAGACTTTCTTTGAGTCGTCTCGTGGCTTCAGAACTTTTGTCATTTAAATTACTTGCAAAAGCTATAGCAGCCCAATTGTCTGGCACACGAGGTAGAGTCATTCTTTCACGTTGGAATCTATCAACGAAGTTTCTAAGCAACTCCGAATCCCCTTGTTTGATTTTGAAAATATCTTCCATCCTTTTCTCAACTTTTTGTGCTCCCGAATGTGCTTTAATAAAAGAATCTGCAAGCTCAGCAAAAGAATTAATAGAATTTTCAGATAAAAGAGAATACCAGGTTAATGCACCCTTGGTGAGTGTTTCTCCAAATTTCTTGACCAATACTGATTCAATTTCTTGTTTGGTCAAGTCGTTGCCTTTCACGCCGGTTGTAAATGCAGTCACGTGGTCACGTGGGTCTGTAGTACCATCATATTTCGGGATGTCAGGCATTTTGAATTTTTTCGGAATTGGAAGGGGAGCAGCACTAGGCTTCCATGGCTGTTGTGAGTATTTGTCCATGTCTACTCCTTTTATTACAGGTGGAACTCCAGGGATTTGTTCTATTCGCTCATTTTGTTCCTTCAGCTGTTTCTGCAAGGTTAGTACTAAATTTTGCAAATATGAATTATTTAAATTACCTGGTCCCCCTTCTTGTGGTTCACTGGGGGTTGCTCCGTTTCCAGAATTATCAAGACCAGAACGGGGGTTCTCCAATGTATTATTATTAGGAGTCGGTGTAGGTGGCGCAGCAGGCAATCGACTAACAAGTGCCTGAAGAGCTTTGCCGACTTGTGCATCGATTAGCTTTTGCAAAGCTTCAGTTGTAACTCCTTCAAAATGTTCAGATTGCTCTTGTTGATCAGCACGGGATTCAGTAACAGGAGTGCCTTCACGAGATTGACGTGGTGAATTTAAAGGAGAGGGAACCACGATATCTTGATTTTGATGTATTTGATTCTCATGGTTTCCCAATGTGTTGTTACTGTTGTTGTCGGCGTTATTGTTTGACATGGTGACGATAATAGATAAGATATAGCTTAAAAGGAAAGATTATCAGATTCCCGGTAACGGAACCAATTTGTTTAACCAAAAATCTGAGTCCTTGGTCAAAGCTAAAAGAGAAATTCGGGTTACTGATAATCAGGAGACAAAAAATAAAATACTTTTGAGAACAATGGTAGAAGGTAAATAGATAAGTATTTCAATGAATTCTCAATAGTATTTCGTGTCCTTACAAATGATGATACTTCTTCCTTTTATAGATCATTCTAGGTAAAGGAATAAAGCCTCAACTTTAATGATATAATCATGAGCAATAAATGACATTAAATAAGCCGTTATACAATCATTCCTATTAAATACCAACTTTATAACGTATCAGACATTTAATAATGAATTTGGACTCCTTTCTGTCATCTGATCCTTGCTTTCAATGCCTTCTAATCCGTTGGCTGTAAATAATTTAAATTGGTACGAGACTCGTATCTAT
The DNA here is from genome assembly GCF_000393655.2 of Nicotiana sylvestris. Taxonomy (NCBI): domain Eukaryota; kingdom Viridiplantae; phylum Streptophyta; class Magnoliopsida; order Solanales; family Solanaceae; genus Nicotiana; species Nicotiana sylvestris. The sequence continues at coordinate 4,963,748 of NC_091067.1, read as the reverse complement.
ACGTCGTCTCGTGCTTATTTAAATTCTTCTTCCCGTGGCTGTTTTCACCGTGCCTCTTAGTCAATTGCTGTTCTTTGACCATTCAACTAATCCACGTGTCATGCCACATAATTTTTAATATAAATTCAGTTTTTTTTCCAATACAGCGTGGACTATAGCACACGAAAAATCTGAGAATCGATATTAATTCTTATTTTATGTCCCTAAAACGACAAAAATTAAGGAACGGTCATGACAAAGTGATGACTATTGTTCATTAGATCATTTTTTATAGGCTCAAACAATTATAGGAGATTCGAAGTCGGTGTCCTGATTTCATATAGTTGGCGTGGACTATAAGCACACGAAAATCTAGAAATCGTCCTAAATTCTTGTTTTATTGTCCCAGAACACCAAAAATCATTTTGGGTCATTTTTTATGGGCCTGCTTATAACACTCCGAGCCGGTCATCTGAATTCATGCAGATAACGTGGACTATAGAACATGAAAACGTGAGAATCGTCCTTAATTCCCATTTACTGCCCTAAAACGCTAAAAAATAAGGAACAACCATAGCGAAGCGATACCTATTGTTCGTTAGGTCATTTTTACGGGTCTGCAAAATTTTCAAAAATTCGGGGCCGGTCGCTCGAATTCTCGCAGATGACATAGACTATGGCACACGAAAATCATAGAATAGTCTTGAATTCTTGTTTTGTGACCCTAAAATGCCAAAAAATGAGGAACGATCATGGCGAAGCTATTTCACCAGGTCATTTTTTATTGGCCCGTATAATTGTTTGAGATTCGGAGCCAGTCACCCGAATTCCCAAAATCTGAGAACCGTCCTAAATTCCTGTTTTATGGCCCTAAAATGCCAAAAATCGAGGAACTGTCATGGCGAAGTAATGGGTACTGCTCATTAGGTTCTTTTTTATGGGCTCAAAATTTTTTAGGAGATTCAGACCGGTCGTGCCAAATTCATACAAATGGTTAGCACACGAAAATTTGGGAATCATCCTGAATTCCTATTTTATGGCCCTACAACGCCAAAATACGATGAACGGTCATAGCGAACCAATCAGTATTGTTCATTAGATCATTTTTTATAGGCCCAAAAAATTTTAGGAGTTTCGGGGTCGGTCGCCTGAATTCATGCAGACGGTGTAGATTATGCTTACGAAAATCTAGGAATCGTCCTGAATTCCTGATTTATGACCCTAAAAGGCCAAAAAATAAGGAACGGTCATGGCAAAGCGATGATTAATGTTCACTATGTCATTTTTATGGGCCTTCAAAATTTTAGGCGATTTGAGGTCGGCTGCTGGAATTCATGCAGATGGCATGAACTATAGCACACGGAAATTATGGAATCGTCCTGAATTCCTATTTTATAGTCTTAAACTGCCAAAAAACGATGAACGATGTTGGCAAAGTGATGACAATTATTTATTAGATCGTTTTTATGGGACATCAAAATTTTAGGAGATTCGAGGCCAGTCGCCTGAATTCATGCAGATGGCGTGAACTATAGCACACGAAAATGTGGGAATCGTCCTAAATTTCTGTTTTATGACCCTAAAATGTCAAAAAATGAGGAACAGACATGGCAATTTGGTTACTTTTGTTTATTAGGTAATTTTTTATGGGTCTGCAATATTATCAGAGAATAGGAGCGGGTCACACGAATTCATGCAGATGGCATGGAATGTAGCACACGAAAATTTGGGAATCGTCTTGAATACTTGTTTTATTGCCCTATAAAGCCAAAAAATGAGGAATAGTCACATCGAAGTGAAGAATATTGTTCATTTGGTCACTTTTATAGGCCTGCAAAATTTTAGGAGATATGAAGTCGGTCGCCCGAATTCATGCAAATGGCGTATACTATAGCATACGTAAATCTATGAATCGTCCTGAATTCCTGTTTTATAGCCCTAAAATTCCATAAATGAGGAACGATCATGGCGAAGTAATGACTATTGATCAATAGATCATTTTTATTGGCCCACAAAATTTTAAGAGATTTTGAGCCGGTCACCCGAATTAATGTAGATTGGCGTGGACTATAACACACGAAAAGTTTGGAATCGTCGTGAATTTCTGTTTTATGGCCATAAAATGCCAAAAAAGGTGGAACGATCATGGAGAAGTGATGACTATAGTTCATTAGATTTTTTTAATGTTCCCGCAAAATTTTAGGAGATTCAGAGCCTGTCACCCCAATTTATGCAGATGGCATAAACTATCGCACGCAAAAATCTGTCTGTTTTATGGCCCTAAAATGCCAAAAGATAAGGAAAAGTCATGAAGAAGAGATAGTTATTATTAATTAGGTATTTTTTTATAGGCTCGCAAAATTTTAGGAGATACGGGGTCGGTCACCCGAATTCATTCAGATGTCGTAGACTATAGCACATGAAAATTTCGGAATCGTCTTAAATTACTGTTTGATCCTCCTAAAATGCCAAAAAGAGGTACGGTCATGGCTAAGCGATGAATATTGTTCATTAGGTCTTTTTTTATTGGCACGCACAAATTTAGGAGATCCAAAGCCAGTCGCCTGAATTCATACAGATATCGTGGACTATAGCACACGAAAATCTAGAAGTTTTTTTGAATTCATGTTTTATGGTCCTAAAATGCCAAATTACAAGAAATGGTCATGGAGAAGTTGTAACTATTATTCATTATTTTTGATGGGGCCACAAAATTTTAGGAGATTCAGGGCTAGTCGCACGAATTCATATAGATGGCCTAGACTATATAGCACACAAAAATCTTGGAATCGTCGTCAATTCCCGTTTTATGGCCCTAATTGCCAAAAAATGAGGAAAGATTATGGCGAAGCAATGACTATTATTCATTTGGTCGTTTTTTTTGATCCGCAAAAATTTAGGAGATTTGGGGCTGATCGTCTGAATTTATGGCCCTAAAATGCCAAAAATAAGGAACAATCATAGCGAAGCGATGACTATTGTTCATTAGGTTATTTTTATCCAGCAAAATTTTAGGAGATTCAGATTTGGTCGCCCGAATTCATGCAAATGGCGTGAACTGTAGCATAAGAAAATCTGGGAATATTTTTCAATTCTTATTTTATGGCCCTAAAATGTTCAAAAATGAGGAACATTGATGGGCAAAGCAATGACTATTATTCATCAGGTCGTTTTTTATGGGCCCATAAAATTATAGGTAACTCGAAGTCGATGGCCCGAATTCATGTAGATGGCATAGACTATAATACACGAAATTTAGGAATCATCTTGAATTCCTATTTTAAGGCACTAAAATGCCAAAAATTAAGGACGATCATGGTGAAGCGATAACTATTGTTTATTAGGTCATTTTTATGGGCCCATAAAATTTTAGTAGATTCAGAATCGGTCGTCAGAATTCAAGCCGATGACACGGACTATAGCACATAAAAATCTGAGAATCGTCTTGAATTCCTACTTTAAGGCCCTAAAATGCCAAAAAATGAGGAAAGGTCATGGAGAAATGATTGCTATTGTTTATTAGGTCATTTTTTATGGACCCGCAAAATTTTAGGAGATTCGAAGCTAGTCTCCCGAATCATGCGGATGACGTGGACTATAGCACACGAAAATTATGGAATCATCTTGAATCCCTATTTTATAGTCTTAAATGCCAAAAAATGATGAACGGTCATGGAGAAGCTATGAAAATTATTTATTAGATCGTTTTTTATAGGACCTCAAAATTTTAGGAGATTCGGGGTTGGTCGCCCGAATTCATGCAGATAGATAGCACACAAAAATCTAGGAATTGTCCTGAATTCCCATTTTATGTCCCTAAAACGTCAAAAAATGAGGAACGGACATAGCGAGTCGATATCTTTTGTTTATTAGGTCATTTTTATGGGTCTGCAATATTATCGGATAATAGGAGAGGATCGCACGAATTCATGCAGATGGCATGGCTTGTAGCACACGAAAATCTCAGAATCGTCTTGAATACCTGTTTTATTGCCCTAAAAGGCCAAAACAAATTAGGAATAGTCAAGGCGAAGCGGCAACTATTGTTCATTTGGTCATATTTATTGGCCTGCAAAATTTTAGGAGATATGGAGTCGGTCGCCCGAATTCATGTAGATGGCGTGGACTAGCATACGTAAATCTATAAATCATCATGAATTCCTATTTTATAGCCCTAAAATTTTAAAAATGAATAACGATCATGGCGAAACAATGACTATTTATCATTATATCATTTTATGGGACCGTAAAATTTTAAGAGATTTTGAGTCGGTCGCCCGAATTAATGCAGATTGGCATGGACTATAAAACATGAAAAGTTTGAAATCGTCCTAAATTTCTATTTTATGGCCCTAAAATTCCAAAAAATATGGAACGATTATGGAGAGGCGTTGATTATAGTTCATTAGGTTATTTTTTATGTTCTTGCAAAATTTTAGGAGATTTGGAGCATGTGACCCGAATTTATGCAGATGATATGGACTATAACACGCAAAAATCTAACAGTTTTATGGTCCTAAAATTCAAAATGATGAGGAAAAGTCATGGAGAAGCAATGACTATTATTCATTAGGTAGGTTTTTATGGGCTCGCAAAATTTTAGGAAATTCGGGGTTGGTCGCCCGATCATGCAGATGTCGTGGACTATAGCATGCGAAAAATTTGAAATCGTCTTAAATTCCTTTTTTATGGTCCTAAAATGCCAAAAGAGGAACAATCATGGCTAAGCGATGAATATTGTTCATTAGGTCTTTTTTTATAGGCACGCAAAAATTTAGGAGATTCAGAACCAGTTGCCTGAATTCATGCAAATGTCGTGGACTATAGCACATAAAAATCTGGTAGTTTTTCTGAATTCCTATGGACCTAAAACTCTAAATAACGAGGAACGGTCAAGGCGAAGCAATAACTATTATTCATTAGGTCGTTTCTTATTGAGCCACGAAGATTCGGGGCTAGTCGCACAAATTTATGTAGATGGCCTAGACTATAGCACACAAAAATCTTGGAATCATTCTCAATTCCTGTTTTATGGCCCTAAATGGCAAAACATGAGGAACGATTATGCGAAGCGATGACTATTATTCATTTGATCGTTTTTGAAGATCCACAAAATTATAGGAGATTCGGGGTCAGTCGTCTGAATTTTTGGCCCTAAAATGTCAAACAATGAGGAACGATCATAGCGAAGCGATGACTATGTTCATTAGGTAATTTTTTATGGGCCAACAAAATTTAATAGATTCGGAGCTGGTAGCTCGAATTCATGTAGATGGCATGGACTATAGCATACGAAAATCTAGGAATGTTCTTGAATTCGTATTAAGCAATGACTATTATTCATCAGGTCATTTTTTATGGACCCACAAAATTATAGGTGATTCGGAGACGGTGGCCTGAATTCATGCAGATGGTGTGGATTATAACACACGAAATATGGGAATCATCCTGAATTCCTGTTTTATGCCCCTAAAATTCCAAAAACAAGGAATGTTCATGATGAAGCGTTGACAATTATTCATTAGCTCATTTTTGATTGGTTAGAAAATATAAGATATTCGGAGCTGGTCGCACGAATTCATACCTATAGCACACGAAAAATCTAAGAATCGACCTGAATTTCTATTTTATGGACCTAAAAAGCCAAAAATCGAGGAACGGTCATGGAGAAGAGATGACTATTGTTCATTAGATCGTTTTTTATGGGCTCGCAAAATTATAGAAGATTCGAAGTCGGTGTCCCGATTTCATGTAATTGGTGTGGACTATAAGCACACAAAAATCTTGGAATGGTCCTGAATTCTTGTTTTATTGCCCCAGAACACCAATAATCATTTTAGGTCATTTTTGATGGGCCTGCAAAATTTTATGACATTCCGAGTCGGTCGCATGAATTCATGCAGATAACGTGGATAATAGAACACGAAAATATGAGCATCGTCCTTAATTCCCGTTTATGGCGCTAAAAAATAAGGAATAGTCATGGCAAAGCAATGAATTTAGGTCATTTTTTATGGGTCTGCAAAAGTTTCGGAAATTCGGGGCCGGTCTCCTGAATTCTCGCAGATGACATAAACTACGACATACGAAAATCATAGAATCGTCTTGAATTCCTATTTTATGGCCGTAAAACGCCATAAAATGAGGAACTATCATGGCGAAGCTATGTTCATCAGGTCATTTTCTATGGGCCCACAAAATGTTAGGAGATTCGGAGCCGGTAACCCGAATTCATGTAGATATTGTGGATTATAGAACACCAAAATCTGGGAACCGTCCAGAATTTCTTTTTTATGGCCTTAAAATTCCAAAAATCGAGGAATGGTCATGGAGAAGCGATGAGTACTGTTCATTAGGTTATTTTTTATGGGCCCGCAAAATTTTGGGAGATTTGGGCCAGTCGCTCGAATTCATACAGATGGCGTGCATTATAGCACGCGAAAATCTGGGAATCATCCCGAATTCCTATTTTATGGCCCTACAATGCCAAAATACGATGAACGGTCATGGTGAACTGATGAGTATTATTCACTAGTTAATTTTTTAAAGGCCCAAAAAAACTTAGGAGATTCGAGGTCGGTCGCCTAAATTCATGTAGACGGTGTAGATTATAGAATGCGAAAATCTAGGAATCGTCCTGAATTCCTAATTTATGACCCTAAAACGCCAAAAACGAGGAACATTCATGGCGAAATGATGACTATTGTTAAATAGGTCATTTATTTTTTGCCCAAAATTTTCGGAGATTCAGAGCCAGTCACAGTAGTTCATGCATATGGCGTGGACTAAAGCATACAAAAATCTAGGAATCGTCTTAAATTCCTATTTTAAGGCCCTAAAATGCCAAAAAATGAGGACGGTCATGGTGAAGCGATAACTATTGTTCATTAGGTTACTTTTATGGGCCCGCAAAATTTTAGGAGATTCAGAGTCGGTCATCCGAATTCATGCTGATAGCATGGACTATAGCACACAAAGATCTAAGAATCGTCCTGAATTCCTATTTTAAGGCCCTAAAATGCCAAAAAATGAGGTACGGTTATGACGAAGCGATTATTATTGTTTATAGGTCATTTTTTATGGACCCGCAAAATTTTAGGAGATTCGAAGCCGGTCTCCCAAATTCATGCGGATGGCGTGGACTATAGCACACAAAAATTATGGAATCGTCTTGAATCCCTATTTTATAGTCTTAAAATGCCAAAAAAACAATGAACGATCATGGAGAAGCGGTGACAATTATTTATTAGATAATTTTTTATAGGACCTCAAAATTGTAGGAGATTCGAGGCCGGTCGCCCGAATTCATGTAGATGGCGTGGACTATAGCACATGAAAATCAGGGAATCGTCCTGAATTCCTGTTTTATGACCCTAAAACGTCAAAAATGAGGAACGAACATGGCGAATCAATACCTTTTGTTTATTTGGTCTCTCTTTATGGGTCTGCAATATTATCGGAGAATAGGAGCGGGTCGCACGAATTCATGCAGATGGTATGGACTGTAGCACACGGAAATCTGAAAGTTGTCTTGAATACATGTTTTATTGCGCTAAATAGCCAAAAATTAGGAATAGTCATGGCGAAGCGATGACTATTGTTCATTTAATCATTTTTATTGGCCTACAAAATTTTAGGAGATATGGAGTTGGTCGCCCGAATTCATGTAGATGGCGTGGATACGTAAATCTATGAATTGTCATGAATTCCTGTTTTATGGCCCTAAAATGCCAAAAATGAGGAACGATCATGGTGAAGCGATTATTATTAATCATTAGATCATTTTTATTGGCCCATAAAATTTTAAGAGATTTTGATTCGGCCGCCCGAATTAATGTAGATTGTCATGGACTATAAAACACGAAAAGTTTGGAATCATCCTGAATGTCTGTTTTATGGCCCTAAAATGCCCAAGAAACATGAAAAGATCATGGAGAAGTGATGATTATAGTTCATTAGGTTGTTTTTTATGTTCCCGCATAATTTTGGGACGGAGCCTGTCACTTGAATTTATGCAGATGGCATGGACTATAACACGTGAAAATCTGCCTGTTTTATGGTCCTAAAATGCCAATAGATGAGGAAAAGTCATGGAGAAGCGATAACTATTATTCATTAGGTAATTTTTTATGGGTTCGCAAAATTTTAGAAGATTCGGGATCGATCGCCCGAATTCATACAGATGTCGTGGAATATAGCACACAAAAATTTGGGAATCATCTTAAATTCCCTTTTTATGGTCCTAAAATGCCAAAAAAGAGGAACGTTCATAGTTAAACGATGAATATTGTTCATTAGGTCTTTTTTTATGGGTACGCAAAAATTTAGGAGATTCAGAGCCAGTTGCCCGAATTCATGCAAATGTCATGGACGATAACACACGAAAATCTGATAGATTTTCTAAATTCATGTTTTATGGCCCTCAAACTCCAAATAACTAAGAATGGCTACGGCGAAGCAATAACTATTATTTATTAGGTCATTTTTTTTATTGGGCCACAAAATTTTAGGAGATTCTGGGCTAGTCGCACAAATTTATGTAAATGGCCTAGACTATAGCATATGAAAACCTTGGAATCGTCCTCAATTCCTGTTTTATGGCCCTAAATGCCAAAAATATGAGGAATGGTTATGGCGAAGTGATGATTATTATTCATTTAATCATTTTGAAGATCCACAAAATTTTAGGAGATTCGGGGCCGGACGCCTGAATTTATGGCCCTAAAATGCCAAACAATGAGGAACGATCATAGCGAAGCGATGAATATTGTTCATTAGGTTATTTTTTATGGGCTAGCAAAATTTTAGGAGATTCGGAGCTGATAGCTCGAATTCATGTCGATGGTGTGGACTATAACACACAAAAATCTAGGAATATCTTGAATTCTTATTTTATGGCTCTAAAACACCTAAAAATGAGGAACGATGATTGGCGAAGAAATGACTTATTATTCATCAGGTTGTTTTTTATGGGCCCACAAAGTTGTAGGTGATTCGGAGCCGGTGGCCCGAATTCATGCATTTGGCGTGGACTATCGCACACGAAAAATCTGAGAATCGACCTGAATTCCTATTTTATGGGCCTAAAAAGCCAAAAATCGAGGAACGGTCATGGCGAAGCGATGACTATTATTCATTAGATCCTTTTTTATGGGCTCGCAAAATTATAAGAGATTCGAAGTCGGTGGCCCCATTTCATGTAGCTGGCGTAGACTGTAAGCACACAAAAATCTGGAATCATCCTGAATTCCTGTTTTATTGCCCAGATCACCAAAAAATATTTTAGGCCATTTTTGATGGACCTGTAAAATTTTATGACATTCTAAGTCGGTCTCCCGAATTCATGTAGATAACGTGGACAATAAAACACGAAAATATGAGCATCCTCCTTAATTCCTGTTTATTGTGCTAAAAAAATAAGGAACAGTCATGGCGAAGCGATGACTATTGTTCGTTAGGTCATTTTTTATGGGCCTGTAAAATTTTCGGAAATTTGGGATTGGTCGCCCGAATTCTCGTAGATGACATAGACTATGGCACACGAAAATCATAGAATCGTCATGAATTCCTATTTTATGGCCCTAAAACGACAAAAAATGAGAAACAATCATGGCGAAGCTATGTTCGTCAGGTCATTTTTTATGGGCCCGCAAAATTTTAGGAGATTCAAAGCCACTCACCTGAATTCATGTAGATATCGTGGACTATAGCACACGAAATCTTGGAACCGTCTTGAATTCCTAATTTATGACCATAAAATGCCAAAAACGAGAACCAGACATGGAGAAGTGATAACTATTGTTCATTAGGACATTTTTTATGGGCCAAAAATTTTAGGAGATCCAGAGCCAGTCACAGTAATTCATGTATATGGCGTGGACTATAGCATACGAAAATTTGAGAATCGTCTTGAATTCATATTTTAAGGCACTAAAATGCGAAAAAATGAGGATGATCATGGTGAAGCGATAACTACTATTCATTAGGTCATATTTATGGGCCAGAAAAACTTTAGGAGATTCGGAGTCGGTCGTCCAAATTAATGCCGATGGTGTTGGACTATAGCATATGAAAATCAGGGAATCATCCTAAATTCCTATTTTATGGTCCTAAAACTCCAAAAGACGAGGAACGGTCATGGCAAAACGATGGCTATTTTTTATTAGGTAATTTTTTATGGGCCCTCAAATATTAGGAGATTTGAAGTCGGACGCCCGTATTCATGCGGATGGCGTGGACTATAGCACATGCAAATCTGGGTGTCATCCTAAATTTTTGTTTTATGGTACTAAAATGCCAAAAAAATGAGGAACGATCATGGTGAAGCAATGACTGTTGTTCATTAGGTAATTTTTTTATGGTTCCGCAAAATTTTAGAAGATTCGGAGTCAGTCATCCGAATTCATGCAGATGGCATGGATTATAGCACGCGAAAAATCGAGGAATCGTCCAAAATTTCTATTTTATGGCCCCAAAATGCCAAAAAATGAGGAACGCTCATAGCGAAGAGATGCCTTATTCATTAGGTCATTTGTTATGGGCCTGCAAAATTTTAGGAGATTCGAGGCCGGTCTACCGAATTTAGGCAGATGGCATGGGCTATAGCCTACGAAAATTTGAGAATCATCCTAAATTCCTGTTTTATGGCCCTAAAATATCAAAAAGTAGGAATGATCATTACGAAGGGATGACTATTATTCACTAGGTAGGTTTTTATGGGCCCGCAATATTTTAGGATATTCGGATTCGGTCGCCCGAATTAATGCAGAGGGCTTGGATTATAGCACACGAAAATCAGGGAGTCGTCCTGAATTCCTATATATTTTATGGCCTTAAAAGACCCAAAATGAGGAATGGTCATGGCGAAGCGATAACTATATTCATTATGTCATTTTTTATCGGACTGCAATACTTTAGAAGATTCGGAGTCGGTTGCCCGAATTCATGCAAATGATACCTATAGCACACGAAAATCTATGAATCATCCTGAATTGGGGTTTTATTGCCATAAATTGCAAAAAACGAGTAATTGTCATTGCAAATCGACAACTATTGCTCATTAGGTCATTTTTATGGCCCGCAAAATTTAGGAGATTCGGGGTCGGTTGCACGCATTCATGTAGATGGCGTGGACTATGCACACGAAAATCTAGGAATAATCTTGAATTCCTGTTTTAAGGCCCTAAAACACTAAAAAATGAGGAATGATCATAGCGAAGAGATGACTATTGTTCATTAGGTTATTTTTTATGGGCCCCAAAATTATAGGAGATTCGGAGCCTGTCGCCTGAATTCATGCATATGGCGTTGACGAAACTTTGGGAATCGTCTTGAATTCATGTTTTATGGCCCTAAAATACCAAAAAACCGAGGCTATGATTATTGTTCAATAGGCCATTTTTTATAGGCCCACAAAATTTAGGAGATTCGGGGTTGGTCGCTCGAATTCAAGAAGATGGCGTGGACTATTGCGCACGAAAATCTGGGAATCGTCCTGAAGTCATGTTTTATGGCCCTAAAATGCCAAAAAACGAGAAATTGTCATGGCGAAACAATGACTACTATTCATTAGGTCGTTTTTGTATGATCACAAATTTTTAGGAGATTCGGAGTCGGTAATCTGAATTCATGCAGATGACGTAGACTATAGCAAACGAAAATCTGGGAATCGTCCTGAATTCCTATTTTATGGCCCTAAAACGTCAAAAAATGAGGAGCAATCATGGCAAAGCAATAATTATTATTTAGGGAAAAAGGCCATTATTACCCCTGTACTTTTGAAAATCATCCACGTTCGTCCCCTGTTACACTTTAGGTTCAATCTCCACCTTACTGTTAATAAAGTTTATACAATTACCCGTCCAAGTAGCAGCTGACCCCATCTCTTTTTTCCAACTCAGCTGCCAACTAAGATGCCAATTGGGACTTCCACTCACTTATTAGACCCAAACCCAATGGCCATTTAGTCCCCCATAACCCAATTTCAGTCAAATAAATTTGACACATACCCAGCGTCTTCTTCTCCCCCAAAATAAACTCCATTGCTAAAACCTTCCATCCGACTGAAATCTTCCCAAAAAATCCTCTTTATTTCATTGTCGTCGTTACTTTGGTTGTTAAATGTTGCAAGCTAGCTGTTCATTACAGATTAGGTGTCGTTGTGGCATTATAGCCAAACACTTCACTTTGTCTACTCCATATAACCCTGGAAGAAAATTCTACAAATGTTCGAGGCCCAAGATTACCATATTTTTCAGTTCTCTTCTTCTTTTTTGGTTAATAATTTATTTCAACTTTGAAAATTAAATCTTCTTTTTGATTTATATTTGACAGGCTAATTCATGTGGGTTTTGGGAATGGGAAGATGAAATCTTTTTGCGAAGTGATTAGACTAATATTAAAGATGTAACATCATCGATTGAGGAGATTAAGATGCAAAGGGACAAATTGAATGAAGAAGTAATTGCCATGAAGGCTATACACCAATATGAAGTGGATAAAGTTGTCAAGTTGGAAGATAAACTTGCAAAGACAAGGATGTTGCTTATGATTTCTTGGGGATTGTTTATTGGTTATTTTGTGGCCTCGATGATGAAGTGACTATTTTGCAAATTCAAAGTTGTTGATGTTGAGTTTTATATGTGTAGCCATGTTGTACTAGTATTTGTATGTTTTTTGATTATGATGTTGTAGTAGTATTTGTTGTGAAAAGGACTTTTCCTTTATTGTATACTCCATTTCCTAAACATGTTTGTTTTCTTTATAAGATATGTTTGGTTGTTCCTAAACATGTTCTTTGTTTGCTTTCTAAATAACTACACCCAAGTGCAAAATTTAAAAACAAAATAAAACAAACTACAGCAGCAAGCTGCAAATAACTGGATACAAAGCTTTAAAATTGAAACACTTACAAAATGGAAAAATGGAAAACTGGAAAACTAAATACCCTATTATCTAGATGTAAAATTGCTAACTACATAACCAGAATTCCGTCATTGAAAATGGAACTCCAACAGTCAACATTCATAACATTAATAGCATTCACCTACATTCACCAACTATCAACATTCATAAAGTGAGTTTATAAGACAGTTGGATACCATATTATAACCCCAAAAAGATGTCTAACACCTAGCTATATCATGGCATCCAACTGTCACAATTAAACAACCACAACCAAAATATAAAGTTTATTGACATGGCAGTAATTACAACACATCCAAAAATTTACAAATGTTCAATACTTGAAGCAAAGTCTCATCATTTTTGCTCCTTACTACTACCCTTTCTTGCATTCAACTTCTTCAACCTTTGCTTGTTTAACTGATTTCCAGTGATGGCAGATGTTCCCAGCCATGTTAGGCCTTTTGCTGAGAAAGTAAGCTTTGAAGGCTGACTTGCACCACTTGAATCACCAACAAATCCAATTTGCCTGGTTGCAATTGGTATATTTTGCTGCCTCAGCTGGAGTCTTGTCCTTGCTTCTGAGATGCTCTTTGGCCTTACAGTTATGTCAGGCTTAGGTTCAAAGTTAGGGATCTCAAAATCTGGATAATTGCTAGTTGGAAGTTGCCGTTGAACAGTAGGGGTTGGCATAAACACAAAGTTGTTGGACTGACTGTTTTGACTTGGATGGGGTGCTGATAAATGAAAGTCCTCTTCAGTTGGGATATCTACAGCTACTGGTAATGTAGGTTGTTCAGTAACAGGTTCATCAACCAAAGTTCTTTGCTCTTTGTTCTGCTTTCTCCTTGAATTGCCACTCATTGGTTGTTCTCTTTTAGAGTGCTATTATCAAATAGAACACAATAATATGTTAGAACAAGGCAGAAAAAACAGAACAAGGCATACTTATATTCAACAAACAAGATTACCTTGGCACAACATTTAGCATTATGTCCAGTTTCTCCACAGTTATTACATGTCATGACTTTCCTTTTTTGGATTGAGACCATTGTCCTTGCCTATTGGTTGACTCATTTGTCTCTTTTGTTCTTTTTACTTTTGGTATGCCAGCTTGCCTTACAAATTCAGGTGGGTCCATCTTCTGGGAGGGCTCTATCTTCCAGAACTTTTCTCCTCTCACAGATTATAACTTATGAGAATAAGTCTGGAGATATGTCTCTTTTGAAAGAAACCAGTGAATCTCACTCAAAGGATCTTGCTTCTTGTACAAGAGGGCACAGATTGCATGAGGATGTGGGATTCCACAAAGGTCACATGTTCTGCAAGTGCATTTTTTTGCCCCCAAATTGACAATATGCCTGTCACTACCTTCTGTCACCTCATAACCTTGGTCAGCACTGCCATTCAGATGACACTTTTGTACAATCCTCATAAATTGATTATACAAGTTTAGAGTCTTAGGACTATACTCACCTCCCCACCCCATAACTTCAGCTTCATTATCATTCAACATATTCATAACCTTGATTCTTATCTCCTCTAACATCTTTATAATTGGCTTCTGTCTAGCTTGCAGTATCCATGAATTGAAGGACTCAGTCAAGTTATTATCAACTGACGACTTCTTGCATGTAGTATCAAAGAAGGCCCTACTCCAGCAGGTAGGTGGATACCTTAACAAATCTTCAACATCAGCTTTACCATCATCATCCACTTGGCTCATACTCTTCAACTGATCTTAGAAGTCCTCCTCATAGGTACTCCAAGCTGCCCACCACAGATATTTTTCGTATTCCCCAGATCCCCATCTCTTGCACCAGTTTGCTTCTATGTGTCTAACACAAAATCTGTGGTGTGCCTCAGGAAGCACTCCTGAGATTGAGTCAATTAGCCCCTACATATATAGGAAAGAAGAAGTATGAGAATCTATATGTACATATTGGAAAAATAATAAAATAATAAAGGGAAATAGTGAAGTAACGTTTTCATACCTTTTGCATATCTGAGATGAAAGTGATTCCTTCACCCATCTTAAGGTCCAAAGACATTTGGAGAAGAGTTAAAAACCACTTCCATGTGACTTTTGTTTCTTTATCCACAATAGCCCAAGCTAATGGATAAAAGTGGTTTGACGAGTCTAGACTAACTACCATCAAGAGTTGATCCTTAACTTTCCCTTTCAAAAAAGTTTCATCCAACCCTATAAAGGGCCTCAACCCACTCTTAAACCTCATCTTTATTGCATGAAAACATATGTACATCCTTAGGAATCTTTTCTTGCCTTCAGCAAGAGCATCCTTTGATAAGTTAACTACTACATCACTTTCAGGATTACTACACTTCAATTCATTAACATATGCAACCAACTTATTATATGCATCAGTAAAACTACCTTCCAAATTCTCCAAAATCAATCTTTTTGCCCTCTTACACTTTGACTCACTAACATTTACATTAAATGTAGCCTTCAAGCTTGCCTTTATCTCTTTAACCTTAATGGTTGGATTTTCTTGTAACCCTCTCTTGAAGTATTCAGCAATGGTCTTGGAATTAACTCTATGATTCTCATATGCAGGTTCACAAGTGTGCTCAGAATGTAAATTCCTGAATTCAGCCCCACGCCCTGAAGTATTCCTAGATATGTGGCATACAAAAGGGCATCCAGCTTCACAAATGTACCTAAGCCTAGTTGGGTCACTTTTAACTTGCTCTGACCCATAACCATTTGCAAGTGCATACATATTTATAACTTTCCTAGATTCAGCAATGTCTTTGAATGTCATTGACCTATCCAACTCTTTATATTCATTTAATTTATGATTAGCGTCTCTCTTCTTTTGTTTAAAAAGTTTCTCTAGTGTATCACAGTCATAGTTAGAAGAAACAACATTTTCATTGTCATCACAACTATCAGTTTCATCACAATCCGTGGCAGCTTCAAGTTCATCAGGTTCATCATTCTCATTGTGATGGATTATATTAGGTACATTAATACTTGGCTCACAATCCTCTACAGCAAATATATTAATAACATTAAACTGTTCATTCACAAGGTCCAGTAAAGTCCTAATGCCATAATCACCTTCTATTTCATAAATTGAACCAGAAGGACCATTAACTACTAATTGTTGGACTCCTATATACCCCAAGTTAGAAATATATTCATCCACTAAATCATTGTAGGAAAGCAAGTCAGATTCAAAACCTTTCTTAATGTGCCAGAATTTTCTTGAGTATGCTATGAGTGGCTTCTTGACCCACTCTCCACCATAATGAAAGACTAAATCTAGTAGGACCATTGATAGTAAACTGCAGAATAAATTAGTACTGAGAAAATTAGGATGGGGAAAAAGAATAAGGACAGTTAAAATAAAGGCATAAAGATAATAAAATAGAATCAGCCACAAATTCAATAATGCAAGTCAACATTAAGCAGCCATGGATATGGGGACCATACATTAAAGTATTATATGGAATAAAGTGTGCCAGCCTCACCCTTCAATATTAAAATTCTGATTCACTTCTTTTCTACAAAAAAAAAAAAAAATTGGGACCACAAAATATTATAATCGAAACCCTAAACCACCAAAAGGCTTCCAATACCAGATGAGGCACATGCAAACAAAAAGAGTAAAGAAAGGGTTTATTACTGTAAAACTACATGCAAGTGAATACAAAAGCAAAGCACACACTACCCAGCTTGAAATTATCGTCAAATATAGGAGAAGTGAAAACCATAACCAACAAAGAATTATTCAGTAAACCATAACTTCAATAAATACAAAATCAGAAAAAATTAGAAACCCTATGACAACTACAAACACCTATCAACTTCAAATAATCGAAAAAGAAAAGGGTTTATGGAAACCTAACCAACAAAGAACAAATCTGAAAGGGGTTCGGAAAACTTTCTTCGGAATTTTTTTTGGGATAACTCAAGATAAGAGATTAAACTAACAAAAAAATCAATTTTGGGAGAAAATTTTCTTACCTTGCTTGAAATCGCCACTGGAAGCAAGGATCCTGACCGGTGTTGATTCTCTTTTTTTCTTTGAAGTACCAGAAGATTCGAGCAAATAAGTGAATAAGGTTTTGATTTTCAGACGGGTTTAATCTATTTATTTGATGGGTTTTCGGTTACGGGTTACTGGTCAGTAAGATTTGGGAGTAGGTTTGGGTTTGGATCTAATAAGTGAGTGGAAGTCCCAATTGGCAGCTTAGTTGGCAGCTGAGTTGGAAAAAAGAAATGGGGTCAGCTGCCACTTGGACGGGCATTAGGGTTAGGGGTAATTGTATAGACTTTATTAACGGTAAGTTGGAGATTGAACCTAAAGTGTAACGGGGGACGAACGTGGATGATTTTGAAAAGTACAGGGGTAATATTGGCCTTTTTCCCTATTATTTATTAGGTCATTGTTTATGGGCCCGCAAAATTTAGGAGATTCGGAGTCGGTCGCCCAAATTCATGCAGTTGGCGTGGACTATATCACACAAAAATCTGGGAATCGTCATGAATTTCTTTTTTTGGCCCTAAAATGTCAAAAAATAAGGAACAATCATGCAAAACGATGACTGTTGTTCATTAGGTCTTTTTTATGGACCCATAAAATTTTAGAAAATTCGAGACTGATCCCTGAATTTGTGTAGATTGTGTGAACTATAGCACACAAAAATTTGAATTCATGTTTTATGGCCCTAAAATGTCAAAAAATGATGAACGGCGATGGCGAAGCGATGACGATTGTTCATTAAGTCGTTTTTAATGGACCCATAATTTTAGGAGATTTGGAGCCAATCGCTTGAATTCATGGAGATGGTGTGGGCGAAAATCTGGGAATCGTCCTAAATTCCTATTTTATTACCCTAAAATGCCAAATAACAAGGAACAATCATGGTAAACTGATGACTATTGTTCATTAGATCGTTTTTTGTGGGCCCGCAAAATTTTAGGAGAGCGTCCTGAATTCCTATTTTATGGCTCTAAAATGCCTAAAACAAGGAACAATGACTATTGTTTATTAGATTGTTTTTGATGGGCCCACAAAATTTTTGGCGTTTCGGAACGCGTCGCTCAAATTCATGAGATGGCGTGGACATTAGCACACGAAAAATTGGAAAGCGTCGTCAATTCCTGTTTTATAGACCTAAAATGCCAAAAAATGAGAAACGGTCCTGGCGAATCAATAAGTGTTCATTAGGACATTTTTAACGGGCTCATAAAATTTGAGGCGATTTAGAGCTACGAGTTGATGAAGATGGTGTGGATATTAGCACTCGGAAAAATAAAAATCGTGTTGAATTCTTATTCTATGGCCCAAAAATGCCAAAAAACGAGTAGATATGAATAATCACTACGTTCGTTAGGTCGAAATTATCATTCAAATGGGAACTAATCCCTGAACTAAAATGCAACAACATTGAACTCAGTAAAATTCTACAAGTGAAATCTCGGAAGAGTAATGTATAGACAGACCTTACTCCTACCCTAAAAACGTAGAGATGCTATTTTCGATAGACCCTTGAAGAAAATAAACAATAGAAATAAGCGATATAACAACAAACCCTGAACTAAAAAGTATGACAACAATTTATACTAATTGACCTAACCCATGTACAACAATATAATCAATGTATGCTCTTCAGCAAAGGTGAAAACTTTAAATCTTACAGCTATAACACAACTCTGAAGAGGAAATTTCACTAGAATTCTACATCAAAAGAATTTCCAAATCCCAGTCTTTCTCCATGTAGAACGTCCTCTGAACCCCAAAGGGGTGCTTACAAACAGGCAACCCAATGATTTCCTTGGACTACTATAACCTCACATTTAAATACATCTTTCAAGAAAAGAATCACTATCTAGTTTGGTTTTCATCATCTTCAGCAATGTCAAACAGGAATTTTGGGAGGGATGCAATACGAGGAAGATGAAGGAGCAAGTCGCCAAAGGAGTCTCTCCTTGG
Organism: Nicotiana sylvestris; assembly: GCF_000393655.2. Lineage (NCBI taxonomy): Eukaryota > Viridiplantae > Streptophyta > Magnoliopsida > Solanales > Solanaceae > Nicotiana > Nicotiana sylvestris. The sequence goes on along the minus strand of NC_091067.1, from coordinate 4,944,900 downwards.
AATACTTGGTGTCAGCTTACCACCAGCAAAATCCTTGGCGTCCTCTTCGCCATTTCCCTTGCTCTCACATGCAGAAGAGCTACAAGCATCATTAGATTGAATAGGTTTTTGCAGATGATTTTCTCCATTAAAATGGGACTCGTGAGACGCACTAGGATCCTGCAAGAGGCAGCATAGAGAATTGACCTTCTTCAGGAGAGATTTCTCGTCCGATGTTGCACATTGAGTGTCACTCAGCCACACATGTGCTATGTCCTCCAGTATGCCCTTGCATTCTAACGCCTGATCAGAAGGCAAGTTTCCGGAACTAATCTGTTCTGATATGCAGTTTTCAATGTGGCTGACAAGGTCAGTCATAGACATTGATGGACGAAGTCCTGGCACCTTCAACTGCTCAAAGTTTCTCATCCCCTCAGGATCATAGCCTATGCTGTTTGCATTCCCTTCAATAGCAGGTGTATCCATCACTGTACATCAGAAGAATAATCACTAGTGACAACTTTGGCATAACAACTTTTAACATACAGAAGTCGGTTACTATTGCATGTTATATGTAAATACTAACCCAGTGTCAAAAAATCTAGTATCCGAACTTCAACAGCTTCAACAAATCGAAAATGCATAAAAATGGGACACTAACTATCTTGCTTCGTTTCATTATCTAAACCAGTCTAGCGACGCATATGCAACTTTGGATAATCCAGACCAAGACTATAGGGAAGCACCAACTTCACAACACATTCGAAAAGGACCATGAATTGTTAGCTTTTTTATCTAGGTACCTCTGTTTAGTCAAACTTACGCAATTTTTGATCAATCCTGACCCAGAAACTACAAATTGTAGGCATGAAAAAGAGATTTTCAACATAATTGTATCATGAACTTGAAGATCACAGCGACCATAGACCTCAAAAACAAGTGGTCCATCAGAAAGATAATATCCTTGTATAAGGACAAAACAATCATCTTCCCCATCACTCATCTCAGGAGCAGAAAATTGACAAGGATATCAACAGGGAAAAAGAAGATAACACAAGTACTCCATTAAGAAAACCAAATAGTAAGACAAGTTAAAAAGTGAGGCTGAAGATGAAAATGTAGACATGGCATCAGATCAGAACTCCTTGCCCCAAGAAATAAAAAATAAATAAATAAAGAGAAGATGGAATCAAACACCACAGGGGTGGAGGAAAGGAGTTACCAAAGTCCAATAGCACAACTAATTATTGCATGTATGCATGTAAACTAGCAAGTATAAAACATGTATACCAGAATGATTTTGCCAAAAGCAACACATTTTCACTAATGAAAATGAATCTGAATCTACTAGATACATTTTCCATGGTTGACGTCTCATAATATTGAGGTCATAGCTTACGAACAAACAGTTGATGTTTGCACCTGGAATATAAGAACAGGAGGGAAGAACTATTTACCTGAGCTTGGAGAAGGGCTATCCTTAGACAAACGTTCACGGGCTGCACCAAGGAGATCAGGTTGTTCAAAAGTCAAGGAAGATGACTGTACTGCAGCAGGTGATGCTGCATCTTGGAAGCTTGATAGTGGGGATCCCGTGTCAGACCCAACTGGATCGAAGACATGGGCGTTAAACTCGTCAGGATTTTCAAGCATAGTAGCTTTTGTATCAAAATATGGAGATTCCAACGCCTTTTCAGGCTGTTCGCTCAGAAAGTTAAGTCGGACGTCACACTGGATCAATTTTTCATAATGCTTATTCAAGACACCAGGTGGACACTGTAGAAAATGTTGCCTATACAGATCACACAAAAAAGTTATCTCCAATAGCATTAGAAGTTAAACTACTCAACTATGGTATAAATAAGGTGATTCAGTTCCTTCTCAAAAAAAAAAAAAAGGTGATTCAGTTTTTCAATGCTTGGTGCATCTTTAAGGTGGGGGGATCTCAACCCCATTGCTTAGCTGGCTTTTCGACTTATTGGCCTAACAGGAGGATTTTCAATCCCATTCTGGAAGGACTAGCAGGTATCACGATAACCCTAATGATAACATTATTCTGCAGATTATACAGAAACTACCATATTAGCCCTTCTCGCAGGCACACACACTATGATACCACCCCAGCACTCCACTCCGACCTACCATGCCTACTTCCTAGCACAACCCTCCCACCTAATTTTATTAGTTTTCATTATTATCAATACAACAACAAGGGTATAATTGTCAAAGAAAGAATATTGTTCTGAATAACAATCGTTGATCTAATTATTGAAGAAGAGCAATCTTGGATCTAATTCCGGGAAACAAACACATAAAAGAGTCCAATTTATCAAATCCCATGCATAATCCCCTCATCACCACATACCATCCCCACGATATTAACCCATTTAGGCATTCCAATCTCACCTAACAGACAGTCCCCTTGCTGAAGCTGATAACCTAGAAGGTTCTTATTTTTATTGGATAAATAAGCCAGAAGGTTCGATCACAAAACTCACATAAAGGAGGGCTAAGGAGTATTTACAGCCGCATGGAAATAGTCTAACATGATTAAAGTAATCTAGAAGGCAGGTATAATAAACATGATCCAGCATGTGAATAAAACAAACTCTAGTGACTAAAAAACATATGTTACGGGGGGTGATAACACAAAACATCATAGCGAACTAAGTATAAATTCTCAAGCAGTCATTTCCTAACAGGAAGTAAAAATTATTTACCTATGCAAGCTAGCCTGTCCATCAGTAAAATCTGAAGTTGCTTGCCATAGTGTATGCTTTCTGGGTTGTGGATTTGTCTCCCTGAAGAAGAGAGGCTGTCGAGCCAGCTGAATCACAGAAAACCATAAACTAAAAATTGAAGAAAATACTACAACTCCTGACGTACTAAATGAAGGGTTAGAGTGCCAGTATAATTATTCTTTCAAGCATTAGAAATGTTCCGTTCACAGGATGAAGTATTTTTGGCCTAGAAAGTTCTTTTGTAGGAAAAATAAGTATGCAATATGGTAGAGTGACCCTTTACTTTGGTGCTGCATTATAAAGTTCTTCCGTAGGAAAATAAGTATGCAATATGGTAGAGTGACCCTTTACTTTGGTGCTGCTAATAAATAATGCTTATAATTAGGCTCTGAAGCAATTAGTATGGAGACTAAATGCTTACCACAAGAGTCAAACTGCCCGGACCATTCTCTGGACAGTTCGCCTTCAATCCCATGATATCCGACCACTGAATCTCAATTTTACTTTTCAGCCCACCTTCAAGAATTTCCCAAACAAGTTTATGCTTAGCAAAGTAACACTTCGCCACCAAATCACCTTCATATCTAGATGCATACTAAAACAAAATAGAAAAAGTTAGCCAAAAGCAAATTATTCACAGATAATCATATCACGACAGACAAAAGGTTCATGGTAATTACTTCCCAAGACCCTATCCTTAGAAGTGAACCGGAAAAATTTGATGCCTTCAGCTTGTCAGTTGCTCCTGAAGTGGCCGCACCCCGTGTTCCCTTTTTGCTTACAGCAGTAGAGTTTTCAGCTGGTGTGGGCGCAACAGATGAAGCATTGTTCTGTGACAGCCTCATCTGGATTAAATCTAAGAGAGATGGACTCTTTCTCAACCTCAGACCTAAAGGACTTGGCTCATCAAGCGGATTATATTCTGGAGGAGGAACTGGAAATTCATTATTTCCAGCATTCCACTGTAAAGAAAGCAGGAGGGCAGTTAAGTAGCTGAAAGTTGGGTCCCTTAGTCACAGGTCAAATGCAAATAACAAACAAGCTCAGAATAATATCAGGGACAAATGTAAAATATCTGAAAACTTGGGAAGTGACTTTGCAAGAAGAAAAGGACTTCTTTAGCCCTGTACAGCTAAAATTTGCTGCCTGTACCATAAAATGAGCTAAGGCCTTATTCTTGATTCAAATGCTCGTCATCATGATAGAGTGGAGTATGCTTACCAATATGCGCTTTCACCATCCTAAAAGCAAGGAATTATGTATCTTAACAATACATTAATCATCTGTCTAGTGTTACCAGTTCCAGTATTCCAGAAATGTTGGTACCCCTTTGGCGTCTTTTCTTCTTTCATTAACAATTACTTGACACAATGGATAACAGTCAAACCTCTACCCACTTTTCCCATGCCAAAAAGACTGATCAGCCGTATTTGACAGTAAAGTTCCAAATTCCTCATCTAAAATATAAAGATCAGTTATTATTCTTCTTAATCAGAGACTCCATAGTTTTACGTGTTCCAGTCATAAAAACTCAACACCCTTCTTCAATGATGGATATTTTCCTGTACTGAAGTTGGCTCTCTTTTCACTTGATCTAATCTCTTAATCTCCATTTGATCATATTTTCTACGGCAGCGCATTTGCACTCACTTCAAATAACCTATGATTCAGGCTAGTTGATACTCTGGCCGATGGCACACTGAAGAAAGCTTAAGAAAATAATAAATTCGTCAACATAAAGCTCCCTAGTTGACTCATCTTTTAATATCACTTACCATGTCAAACTCACCTCACCAGTTAGACTAGCTCAAGCGACAAAGAAAAATAGTTAAAGTCCCAAGGATCAATAGTTCCTAGATTTGATTTTCTCAATTAGTAGGATCCAAATTATCTCTTATCCCTCCGCACCAAGAAAAGGACAGAAATTATAACTAAATAATTACCCAGTTCATTTTCTTTTTCTTATTTGTCAGTCTGGTGGGAGTCAATGCATATACCTAAGCAATATACAGCCACCCAAAAATTGCAAATATTACCCTGTTCATTATTTCATACAAGAATCCATTGCTATAAGGATGTAAAAAAGGTCATACTAACATTAACGCGCTATATCCTACTCAAAACCAACGGATTTTGCATTCATTAAATAGTTAAAGTTCAACCAAATTACCACTAACTCCTCAGCACTCTAAACAAATCAACCCAAAACATCCAATATGTTTTCTCAGTTTTTTTACTTTACAAAAAGCAATTCCTCTTCTAAAATCGCTTTCTTCTACCAGAAAAGGAAGAGGCACTTTCAGTTCAAAAGCCATAATGCACAACATCAAACACAAATAAACATCAGAAAAAAACTTCCTTTGTCCCATCTTATGTGGCACACTTTCTCTTCAAATCTGTCCTAAAAAGAATGACACATTTCTATATTTAGAAAAAATTTAATTTTAAACTTCTCATTTCTCCTAATGAGACATTATAGTCACACAATCTATATCTTGTTTTAAGACCACAAGTTTGAAAAGCCTTCCTTTCTTTCTTAAACTACGCGCCCAATCAAACACGGAACAGAGTAATCCTATTTTGTAACTACAAATAGGTTCCCTCCAGATAAACCAGGAAACATACTTTTCTAAAAGGAAAAAAATAAACAATTCAACTTTAAGCTTACCATTTTATCCTTAAATGAAATATTTCATTAAGTTTCAAAAGTCTATTTTTCTTAGTCAAGCACTATCACATAAAATCGAACCGAGGAGTAACTACAACTACTTTTGATAACTATAAATACCGTTGATAATTACAAATACTTCTGATCCAAATAAATTAACGAAACATTTAAAGAGAAAAAAAAACCTGATTAACTTGCAAAGAAGACTTGGGCCGTTTAGTGAGGGGGCCATATTCATCTTCAAGAGAATCCTCTACTTCCATTTTCACCGTTAAGTTTGCCATTCCTAACGACTTCATCAACTGTACCATTAAAATCCCAAAACCAGAAATAAAATAAAATTGTAGAATCGATTAAATCAAAATTGAGATTCAGAGGATAGTGTTAAATTTGGGCAAAAAAAAATGAAATTTAACGCCTAGGTTTTTTGGATTTGAATTTGAATTGGAAGTGAAGAATCCAAAAACCCTAGGAATATAGAGAGAAAATTTGGGATTCTCCTTTTCTTATTGCGGGGATTGAAAATGGGGAATATTTTGTTTTTAAAAAAAATTATTTGTATATATAAAGTGGTGGAGAAAGCGAAAATAAGCAAGAAAGCTAAGTCCAATAATTGGCAGAAACTTGATTTGACTATTTTGTCCCCCGAGTTGGATCCGCAATATATTCGGGTCAGAAACTCTTTTTTTTGGTTTTAAAAGACTATTACTAATTAATAAAACATTACAGGGAGCTGCATGGAGTTGCAGAGTTACACGTATACATACTACGATTACTAACTATCCTGGCAACCAGGGGCGGATGCATGCTAGTTGGAGCGGTGTCATCCGACACCGCTTCGTCGAAAATTTTTACTAAATATATATATACACACAGTGTAGCAAAAGAACTATGCTAATTAAATAACGCTATTTGATAAACTAGTTCGCCTGGTCTGATGGGCAGCGCCCCTTTTTGCACCTAAAGACCGGGGGATCGAAACACACTCAAAGTTTTTGCACATTTTTAAAGCATTTTAGTTTAAAATTAGATTATGTAAGGATTGAACTCTCTATCCTCTAAGCTAAAAACATTAACTAAAGTGATAAATAAATAAACAAATATAACATGCAATTAGTTTAGTATAAATTAAAAGGATTTATTACTATAATTTTAAAAAAAGAATTACTCTAATTTTTATACAATATACAACTTCTGAGTGACCAGATTCATTGGTGTTACTCTTCTCAATTTTTTTTATGTAGTTTTAGCGATTTGTTTCTTAAGTAATGACACCGCTTGCAAAAAATCCTGCGTACGCCCCTGCTGGCAACGCATTAATCATCATCATCTAGGTTTAGTAAGTTACGATTACACAAATGGCTGCTAGATGAAGCTATATCAGAGGCATTACAAAAAGATGTCACATAAGGCATTAGTTGTCTACTACTACTAGTAGTTGAACTGTATTGAAGGCTCTGCTGATCAAGTTGTAGGTTTTCCATAGCGAAAGGTGGTGGTTGTCCCAAAAAAGTGATGTTGGATCTAGTGATCTCCATGCCAAAATGTGCTAACTGGTCCGCAACAATGTTCTGCTCCCTATAAACATGTTGTGGAGAAGGACTACCCAACTGGTGAATCAGGTACCTGCAATCATTAAGTATAGGTTAGTATGTTGTAGCGTTGGGTTTGAGATTTTCAATTACCTGTGTGGCATCCATATTTATTTCCATAGGTTTGAGATTATGATGAAGTGCAAGTTGGAGCCCATGTAGCAGTGCTAAAGCTTCGATTTTTGTCACTAGTTGGTCGTCGGGAGGAGTTGAGATATCAAGGTTGCCCACAAAAGTCCAGTACCCAATTGCCCTTGTCATCTCTGATACCTCCCCCCCAAAGCCTGTTTTTGGGTTTGAAGGCTTTACAGCCCCATCTGTATTAAGTTTATAAGAGTTTGGTGGGGGTGGCTTCCATTTGTTTAGAGTATGTGTTTTTGGCCTTCTAACTGTGAAGGAGTTAGTGAGGTAAAAGAATTCTGCTGCATGGTTAAGAATATCAGGCGACTGTGGTTGTTTGGAGCCTATTTCATAGCAGTTGTAGTTTCATGTTTTCCATAGGTGCCAAAGTATAAAAGGAATAAGAATAGTGTTGGGTATTTGTTGGTGGCTGCTTAAGGTGTTTTTTTTAAGCAGCTTCTGTAGCCAAAAGTGAGGCGGAGTGTTATTGTAGTTGATTTTATTTATGAAAGACGTGAGTTGAAATTTGGACCAGCATTGTTGAGCATTGGCACAGGAGAAAAAAATATGGGGAATAGTCTCAGGAACTTGCTGACAAATAGTGCATAGGGGTGTAGGGAGGATTCCTAATCGATGGAGGTAATGTTGTGTGGGTAATCTTGCATGGCTTAATAGCCACAGAAAACTTTTTATTTTTGGGAGAGTGTGGAGTTTCCATATCCAACCTTGATTGTTGGGTGCGTCGTTATTTTTTGTTAACAATTTGTAGCAAGAATTGACCGAGAAAGTGCTTGTGAATGTGGACCCTCAGATGAGTCGATCAGGGTTGGTAGAGTATGAGGGTAAGTAAAATTGCATGATTTGTTGGAGGGTAGATGGTGGCAATCGGATGAACAGGGTGATGGGTGTATGTTGTGGTGAGTTGTGGATTAGTTCGAGGGCTCGATCCATCATTAGGGTTTGTGTTTGGGTTGTTAAGGGACCATTGATGAGAGAACGTATTTTAGTATTAGGTGCTAGTCAAATATCTTGCCAAAAATTAATCTTAGTGCCACGAGTGACTTGCCATACTGACCCTTGTTGGCAAACATTCCAACCAAGCATTAAGTGTTTCCAAAGAGTTGAATTTCTGGGGTTGTTGGCTTGGCTATGCCCATATTTAGAAAGGAGGATTGATGCCCAGTGGGATTGTTGGTTCTGAAAAAGGCGCCAAGCTGTGCTTGCAAGAAGTGCTAGGTTTTTGGCCTTTAGTTTTTGTATACCTAGTCTACCTTGAGATTTAAGAGTCGTGATAACTTCCCATTTAACCATATGCATGCGTTTTCTTTGTGCATTTGAAACCCAAAGAAAGTTTTTTTGGTATTGTTCCATTCTTTGTATTATATAGTTGGGTATTTTAATAAGTTGCATGAGATGATTGGGGATGGAGTTAAGGGTAGATTTTATAAGCGTTGCACGCCCCGCTAGTGTTAGATGATTTGTTTTCCAACCCGCTAACCTATATTTAAAGCTATCAATAATGTACTGAAAATCATTTTTGGATGGTTTGGAGGTGAAGATGGGAAAACCTAAGTATTTGCCGAAGTGTGTTCCTTCAACCATGTTAAAGGAACCTAGAATGAATGACTTAGTGTGTTGTGAGCAATTTTTAGAGAAGAATATCTTTGATTTTGCGAAGTTTATGCGATGGCCGGAGAGAGTCGTAAAGTGGTTAAGATGATCAATGATGGTGTGACAACTATTAGTCGTTATTTTGGATGCCAGAATGATGTCATCCGCAAAGAATAGATGAGAGATCGGCGGTGCTTTTTTGTTTAGGGTGATGGGAAGCCAATGATTGTGATCAACCGCTATGTTTATACTTCTTGAAAGTAGTTCCATTGTGAGGATGAACAAGTATGGTAATAATGGATCTCCTTAGCTAATACCTCTAGTAGGTAAGAAGAAAGGGGTGGGGGTGCCGTTAAAAAGTATTGAAGTGGTGGTGGTTGAGACGCATGACATTATAAGAGAAATAATTTGGTGGGGGAATTTAAAGTAAATTAGGGTTCTTCTTATGAAATCCCATTCTAAGCGATCAAAAGCCTTTTCGAGATCAATTTTAAGAATCATGTTTGAGCATTTTGCTTTAGAAGTTCTAAAATGGTGGAGCATTTCTTATACTATGCTAGCGTTGTCCGATGACCGACGATTTTTAAGGAAAGCAGATTGTGATGGATGTATTAGGTGGTCAAGGTAAAGCTTTATGCAATTGACCAAAATCTTGGTGATGACTTTATAAATGGTGTTACATAAGCTTATAGGCCTAAAATGAGAGGGATTTGAGGGACTATGCATTTTAGGAATTAAGCAGATGTGAGTTTTATTTAACTCAAGTGGAATGATGCCTGAGGAGAAAATATTTTTGCAAAAGGGTATGACTGAATATTTTAATGTTGGCCAAAAGTGTTAGAAAAATAGAGGGTGAAGACCATCTGGTCCTGGAGATTTGTGGGGGTTGAAGGAAAAGACTGCCTGCATGGTCTCTATATCCGTGAGAGGTTGTATTAGAGCGTCAATAGATGTATTACTTAAAGTATTAAAATTGGATGATTCGTGTGTTTTTTGTGAGTAAAGATGACTTGTTTGGTAAAGGTCATTATAGAAATTGGTAATCATTGATTTTAATTGATGTTCGTCATTTATCCAGTTGCCATTAGTGTCCTTGAGTGCTGTGATATGATTGCGTATCCTTCTTTTTAAGGTAGTTAAGTGAAAAAATCTAGTGTTAGCGTCTCCGTTGTTTAACCAGTTAACACGTGATTTTAGCTTCCAAAATTCTTCTTCCAAGCGTAATACTTGATTAAATTGGAGGATGAGTTCTTGTTCCAATCCTTGGAGGAAGGAACTTGTAGGGTAGTTGGCGGAGCTTTGTATTCCTAGTAGACGGGCTCTAAGAATTTTTTTTCTGATTAAAGATGTTACCAAAAGTGTTTTTATTCCATTGTTACGCTTGTAATTGGAATTTTGGAACAGCTTCTAAGTATGTTGTGTCTAACTGTCACACTTGTTGGACTAGTGAGGGAAACTAAGGGTATGTAAGTCACATTGATTCCATTCTAAAGGGAAGAGTTCTTGGTGGTGGCTGTGTGTGTAATTTTATTAGAAGAGGGCAATGATCAGAGTGTGTGCGTGGTAAGTGGTGTACTTGGGCTTCCGGGTATAATTTAAGCCATTCATAATTTGCGACAACTCGATCTAAATGTTCCAATATTAATTTACCCCTTCTACGTTTATTTGTCCATGTGTACTTGCTGCCTCGAAAACCCAAATCAAGTAAATTACAATAATTAAAACAAGCAATTAGTGAATCTGCTCTATTATTATTTATCGAGCAGCTGCCAAATTTTTCATTTGACGAAATAATATCATTAAAATCACCCCCCACTAGTCAAGGTCCCTTATAAGTATCACTACGTGTTTTAGGTTTTGCCATAGAATTTGCCTGCATTGTAATCTAGGGCTAGCATAAATAGCTGATAACATAAAGGGGAGTTCATTTTGGCATACCTGAACCATGCAGTGAATTTCTTGGTTTGTAACCGCAATTTCAGTTAAGTTGATGATTGGTTCATTCCATATGACACATATTCCTTCTACTTGTCCCTCAGAAGGTGCTTGGGCCAAGTTAGAGAAGGTTAAGTCATCCCTTAGTCATGCATAATCCTGTAAATGCATTTCAAGCAGTACCACAAGAGGTGGTTTATAATAATCAAGCACGGAGCGAAAGTTTTGACGAAATTCATCGGACTGGGCACCCCTACAATTCCATATAATAAAATTCATTGAGTTAGTGTGGGGGGTGGCTAGGGAATTGGCACCACTGTGTTGGGTGGTTGATCCTCCTGATTCTGCATCTGCATTGTCGTCCTCAGTGTCAGAGTGATCATAGCTGCAAATTTCCCCGTTGCTGGGTTCGTTGGTGGGCGTAGCTTGATCAAGCATTTTGTCACTTCCGTTGGGCAGTTGAGGATGATTTTTTTGCATACTGTTCCTTGAGGACGGTTATATGGCATCCCCCTAGTGACACTGGCTCCGGTCTGATCTCCTTCATCTCTTCTATGATTGCTGTGATTTCTTAAGGAGTAAGAAGATCTTGTTCTTCTGGTGTTGGAGGCTGAGGACTCATGGATTTGGGAGAGGGGTGAGGTTTTCGAAGGGGCTCATTGGGAACAGTGGAAGAGATGGAGGGGGTAGTGGGAGGGCTTCATGAATCCATGGGATCGGAGATTGAGATGGGGTAAAAAGGAAGGTTTGCCATTGTTGTCATGTGGTTGTTGGTGGATGTTTGACCCATGTACTGTCCCATGAACAGCATTCCCCAGTTGTGGAGGTGTGCCATCTATAGGCTGGTCCAGTGGTATTGACCATAAAGGTTCATGGCTAATGTCATGCCTTCTGTGACTATTTGGGCTAGGTCTACTGGGTTTTGGAGGCGAATTATTACTTTTTGGTTGTTCACAACCATCGTGAAAGTTAATGCATGGTTGTGTAGTCCTAGTTCTAGCCATGATTGAGGAGGGTCGTAAGGGTGGGGAGTTTGTGAGGTGTAAATCACCGGGTACATCAATGGTAAAGGAGGTGCGCTCTGTTGGTCCATTGTGGAAGGAGTAAGATGATGATGGTTGAGTGGTCTGAATGGGAGAAGAGATGGACGATAGTTGTATGTTCTCAGGGGAAATAATGGAGAGTGATGTCTCTGCATGAGTATGATTTGAAGGGTTTAGATTAGGATTATGCGTGTGGGAGTTGTGTTGTAATGATGGAGGATCAGTGGTGTTTAAAACAGGAGTCGTTGGTTGGGGCGGTGATAGAATTGTGTGGGACTCTATGTGTATTGGGGTGGGCTTGTCACGTGGGCTTGAGTATTGGGTTAAGTTAGCTAAAGCAATGGGTGCTACTAGGGATCGAATGGCGGGCTGGGGATTGGTGAATGAAGAAGATGAGTCATGATTGCCTAACAGGTAGGTTTCTGGGCTTAGTGAATTTGGGCTATTGCATGGAGGGGGTACTTGTGGATTGGTGGATGAGGACGGTGTTGGGGACGTGTCACTTTGAGGGGTGGGAGTAGTGTCCATTAGGTCACTATTCATACTAGAAACATGTTGCATGTGGGAGATAGTATCTTTGTTTGTCAGTGTATGGGTTTCTAGCTTAGTGGGCTGGGAATGGGCTTGGGGTGGCTAGGCTTTGGGTGGTGAAAATGTTTCTGATATTGGGTCATTTGTGTGTTGTCGGAAGTTAATGCATTAAAAGTATTAAGCATTGTAATATCATTATTTAGTTTATGAGTTATGATTGGTGATCCTAGATTAGTAGAATTAATTGAGATTGAGTGTGTAGGCGTTGGTGTAGATGTTGCCTCTTTCATCATGGGTGGCCTTTGGTTGGTAGTACCTCGTGTAGTTGTAGTTGCCTGTTAGCTCCAATTCTAGGATTACTTCTGCGTGGAAAGGTGACCGTTTGCCATTTAGATGAAAGTTGATTAGTAGTTTCCTTGTTTGGGGAGGATTCATTTGTAGTTGAGGGATTGAGTGGTGGTGTGATGAAATATGGACATTGCTTAGAGGAGTGACCCAGTCTTCCGCAGGTGATGCATAGCATGTTCAGACCTTCGTAAAGGATTTGTTGTCTATGCATCGCTATGAATACATGTGAGAGTAATGGCTTCTCAAGTGGCACTTCAATGCAAATACGTGCATATCGTCCCCTTAAGGTAGAGGAAGTCTACTTTAAGTAGTTTGCCTATTTTGTTGCCCACTCTTTGGAGGATAGATAAGTCGTAAAATTCCGTGGGTAATTCAGGGAGTCTACTCATTATAGCAGTGAAGGTGAGTTTAGTGTTGGATGCTAGGAATTTGGGTTCCCATTGTCGGACAGATAAGAAATGGTTTAATACGAACCATGGGCCTTCATGAAGAGCTTTGTTCATATTATGTTCTTGTTGATATTTGATCAGAAAGAACTCATTACCTAAGTTAATTAGGGATAGAGGCACCGATGGCTTCCATAGTTCCTGAAGTTTTTGCCTGAGTATAAGGTGACCTACCTTGCGTCCAAACACTTTAACTATAATGGAGAATTGCTAGGGAGAGTATATTCTTTCTTTGTCAGAGCTGGTAAGAGGGATTGAATTGTGGATAGTGGGGCTGAGCTCATCATCGGATGGTAAGCAACCCCCACTTCCAACCGAGAGGTTGTGAGTTCGAGTCTCCCCAAGAGCAAGGTGGGAAGTTCTTGGAGGGAAGGATGTCGGGGGTTTATTTGGAAACAGTCTCTCTACCCTAGGGTAGGGGTAAGGTCTGCGTACACACTACCCTCCCAAGACCCCACTAAGTGGGATTATACTGGGTTATTGTTGTTGTTGTTTTTGTTGTCAGCATAGGAAGAAAGTATTGGTGGGTAGGTGAATCATCAACATGCATTGGTTGAAGTTCAGGAAGGTCATGATTTATTGGCTGGATCTCTAAGTTTTCTGAATTGTATTCTAATGTTCTTAGTGATTCGTGTGTTGTCATGCTAAAAGAGGTTGGGATTGTAGTGAGAAGGGAGAGTTTCTCTCTCTAACCCATTCTTTGATTATTGGGTGATGCTTGCTTAGGGTCAGGAACTCGAGGTCATATTTTCTGATTTTTTTGTTGGTAAGTTATTTTCTGATTTTCATACTATAAATTTTCGTAATTATTGCACTTCATGTAAAAGTATTTTAGGCAATTCTACTATGCATTTTATCCATGATTGATAGTAATTTTCTTTTGATTTTTTAATTGAGTATTGTAACATAAAATACATTTTTATACTTTCAGCTTGTTTGACCAAATTTCTAAAATCAGTATATTTTGAAAAGTGTTTTTCAAAAAAATACTTTTGATGAGAAGCAATTTGTGTTTATATAATTAATTTAAAAAGTACTTTTGAGCAATAATTAGTATTTGGCTAAGTTTTTAAAAATACTTTTAAGTATACTTTTCTCGAAAGTGCTTTTCAAAAAAGTTCTTTTGGGAAGAAATTACTTTTTCTACTTCTCAAAATCAGCTTCTGCTTCTACTCAAAAGTAATTTTTTCCGGCTAAAAGCTTGGCCAAACAGAAGCTTTGTCAAATAGGCTATTTGTTATTAAATATGACTAATTAATTTGTATACTTGCATTAATGTATTATCATATAATTATAAATTATCATGGATAGCCCTAGACATTCTAAATTTGTTCTTAAATATTTATAAACTTTTTATTTATTGCTATTTTTGTATTTTTTTTTCTCAATATCATTAGTGAAATATTAATAAAGTGAGATATTTTAGGAACTATGAAAGTTAATAGAAAAATATACTTATGAATAAACCCATTAAAGATCTTTTTTTAAAGGGTGTATAAGATATTATAGGCAAATAATTTGAACTGTATTAAATGAAAGAATTTGTTTTAGAAATTTAAAAACAATGTGAAGGATATAAATTAAAACCCGCTTTGTAAATTATTAATGGGCAATCTTGTAATTTGCTATAGAATTAAATATGCACGTGACAGGTAGGCTTAGAAGTTGGATATAGGAAGTGGGGTCCAGATTCTTTACATCAGACGGGTAATGGTTGGTGGGAGGTGACACGTGTCATTCGATGCTGGAGTTACTTCTCTTACTTGGTTTTCTCTTCTACTTTATTCATTTAAAAAAGAAAAAACTTTAAAATCGTCAAATTTGTGTATTATTTAAAATTGACTAAATTTGCACTCTACACTCTATAGCAATCTTACCTTTATTTTAAGGAAAAATTGACTCTTGATGATGCTTCAATATGAAATATAATGGTTTTAAATTATAATAAAAATAAACAAATGAACTTTTTCTCGAAATATATAATGACACGTGCAATTCAATATGAAATATAATGGTTTTAAATTATAATAAAAATAAACAAATGAACTTTTTCTCGAAATATATAATGACACGTGCAATTTATCGATTTTACTCGAAATATACAGAATTTGAAGTTTATAGATTTTGGATTCTAGTATGTTTAAGTTAGGGAAAATTACGCGACACGTCAAATATTTACACTGTATTCATTATTCGTAGCTATACTTTCAGCAAAGTTACCATTCATAGGTATATTTGAATATTATAGCAAATCAATAAAATAAGAGATTAATTATTTTGAACTGAAACAAGAGAGCAACAATCTCTCGTGGCTCAATTGATTAGAGCGTCTGCTTAGTTAGTGGACGTCTTGAGTTTGACTCTCAACAAGAACATTTTATTTTTCTGTATTTATAGATTTCGCCTTAGTTGTTTCGTTAGACGAATGTATTCGTTGCACATTTGAATACAAGTGATACAAGTTAGTAACAATTAAATAGTAGCTAATTATGAAAATTAGGCAAACTATAATTATTAGGCTTTAATTAAGCAATAGTGGTTTATGAAAATTTCTCTTTAAGTTATTAGGTTCTAAATTAATAATTTATATATATTTAATAAATTTCTTAAAACAATTATAACGTTTGGATTAAAGCTACATGATTTGATCGAACCCGAAGTATGTGTTCTAGCTTATGGACTTACTTAAAGTGTTGTAGATAAAAGTAAGTAATTTCGGTTAGTATATAAGCAATTATCATTAAAAATGTGTAACTTTTTCCTAATTTTTATTCTTTTTTTCTTTACTTAATTTTCTGGATAAGTTCATAGTTAGTGATCCTTTCTGTATTATTGTTATTATTTTTAATTTTTTTTTTTCAATTTGAAAGTCACACACCTTCAACTAATGGGATGAATAGATTCTCCTTTCTTTCTCAAAAAAAATATTATATGGGGGTCAATAAAATTAAATAATACATAGGAGTCATACTGTCAAAAAAGCATTATTTAACGTAAGCATTTGGATAATATGGAATATGACGTAGCATACCAAAAAGTTTAAAAATTAAGAAAAAGATTATGTTAACCCCCAAAAATGATTGTCTATGTCATTTTCATTCAGAGTGTAGGTCATGTCATGATTGTTGAAGCAACTGCTATTAAAAATAAAAAAAATAAAAAATAAGTAGGCGTTCTTGGACATAAAAATTGTAATTTTTGAAAAAAAAAAGTAATATTTAGAGTTAAGTTGAAAAATAATATTTGGAATTTGAAATTATATTTGGACATGCATTTCACTTGGGAAAAAAATGTTGCAGTTTTCTAAGTGGGGAAAAAAAGATTCTGAAAATTTTGGAAAAGTAGTTTTTGAAAACTTTATTTTTGAAATTTTAATAAAAACTTTCAAAATTTCATGAACAAACACATTTTTAAAAAAAGAAATTGAAAAAAGGAAAAAAAAAATTATGGACAAACGGAGCCTAAATCTGAGCAATTCAGATTTCAGAAGGGTGGATAAAAGTATTATTGCTAAAACCGTAGTGAATACGAAATATTTAGTGTATTTTTTAATATAATAAAACGTGTAAGCAAAAACTATTAATTCACAATTATTTTTTTAAAAAAAAGTAAAAGATGGTGCATAATAAATTGGTCAAGAGAACCATTTCCTCCTAAATTTTATATGTTTTAGTGATACCTCATTATAAATTAAATTTTGAGTAATCCTATATCATTAGGGATATCTATAGTTATTCACTAATCAAAGAATGCTGAACCTCTATTTATTACACGCTATATCTCTAGACATGCGTTGAATTAACTATTTTTCTGGCTGAATGCAAACATAAATCTATAAATAAAAAAAATTAATCTTTGTTGCTAAGTGAGATATGTATAAAATTACATGCCAAGCAAACGTAATACCACAAATGTTACAGACGTACAGTTTGTTTCACTATACGACAATTTATGTATCCAGTTTTAGTTTTATGTACTAACGGTGCAAAAAAATATTTACATCATATCACTTTTAAAAATAACTAGTATACTTACTCGCGCGATGCGCGGATCAGTTAAACCAAAAAAAAATGAAGAGAGATATTGGAAACATATGTATATTGCATACTAAATTTATTAATCGAATCAAAAAGAATTAAACCAAAAATAAAAAGACGAATTTCGTTGGATTGTCTGTGTATATTTATTTGCTAGAGACCGCCAATTCCCAAGAGCTGTTACAACATATTTGAGTAATGTTGCAGCAGTATTTGACTTTAAAAGGATTAGTCCACATGTAAATTCATAAATTTTTATCTCAAGTAAATTCATAAAGGACATCACATTTGGTTCAAATCTTATTTTACCAAATGAAGCTTAATCAAGGTGCACCAACTATGTTCTTATCGAATTTGAGAAACGTCTTTGCTCTTCTCTCGTCGTGAGAAAGGAGCTCACATGCATCGATTACTAAATCATCATCGAATCTCGAAATTTTTTTTATCACACCTTTAAAATTATTAATCAATAACCTGGTAAAAATAGTAACTCCACTATTGTCACATGTTAAAATAAACTGATACTGTAAAAGTTACATTTTCAGTGAATATAACTTTTTTTAATACTGAGAAATCCCTAACCCCACATATCACGTGCTACGCTCTTACATTAGACCAAAGCGATGAGGCCAAATATAACTAAAATCCTTTATCTTTATAGTAATATATCTTGCACAATCATATTGTCTATCAAACAAAGCAAGTTAAGAAAATAGAAGCTCACTTGCACAAAAAACTTACAAAGTTGATGCTGAAGAGTTTCTACAAAGTTACAAAGGGAAAAAGAAACAGAACTTACTGGTGCTTAACAAGTCAAAATGATATGAAAAATCATAAGTACAAGAATTTCAGATGGATTAAAGTTGGAAGGGGTAATCAAGAAATGGTGTTTTCTTCATCCTCTATACAAAAAGAGAGAACCCCGTCGAGCTCTGCAACTTGATGAAGAGTCTGTATCTAACTGCATCTTGACCTTAATTGGCTCGGTTTACCTTCAGATATGGCAATGCACCAATTACATTGTTGTAGTCGCTGCGATCAACTTGTACCTGTATCCACAAACATCAAGATTATGAGTCATCCAACTTTGAGGAAAGCATACTGCATATCTTACAGCGGAAGTTAGAGAGTTTCACGAGCCAGAAAATAGACGTGTTTCCTTCTCTACGTTTTTGGCGTAAGTTCGTTCTATTTATGTGATACCGTTAAACCAGCACTCATTTTATCCTGCACTAAGAATATAGCCTTCCAAATTTCTTAAACCAGCGCTCATTTTATCCTGCACTAAGAATATAGCCTTCCAAATTTCCAGAGAAATCAAATGTATGGTTGATCTTGCTTACTCAAAGAGTATGTGATGCCATTAGTGTTACAAAGGCAACACGGAACACATATAAGAGGTCAATCGGCTAGTTGCTGAACTCAACCAAGTGTTAGAAAAAAGTACTATTGCTCAAAGAAAAATCTATCACGAAAAAGCAAATGCACACCAAAAAGGAAAAAATGTAACAAAAAGATACGTGATAAGAAGATTCAAGGGAGCTAGATTTAGATGCTGAGTATTTTTCATGTTTCAATTTGTGGCCAAGAAGCATCTATAGCAAGATTTCTCGCGGTACAAGAAAAGAGGTCATAATATTAAACAAAAGTAAACATCTTCGATGGAGGAAATTCCAGACTCAAAAGGTTAAAGAGGATAGGGAAGGTACTAGAAAGTGGAGGGAGGGTAAGAAAATGTGCAAGCCGTATTAATAAAATATCACCAACACGATGACTTATTAAGGGTTCAAAGCAGATTTAATCACTTTGAACGGTCGTAAAAGTTGAGAGGAAGATGGTCAGAACCAGAGACTATTTGCATATTGCATATAGTCAATCTCCTCAACGCCAAAAAGTGGCTCTCACAATTTCGCTAAATATGAATTTGCAACTAATGTATCCTCAAGTGTACTGTCATTCATTCGCATCGATAATATTATAGAGCAAGATGGCATGCAGAAGAAGGGAAGTTGCATTACCGGAACCTGTCACCAAACACTTGGAAAATCTTACTCTCGAAATTACATCTGACTCTAAGACATCTAGAAAAGGTCTAGTGCATACAATAATGGTTTATAATCATAATCTCCAACTCTTTCGGTACCTCTGTGTATTTGTGCAAGCCTACAACAACAAACAACAAAAATCCAGTGCAATCCCACACGTGGAGTCTGTGGAGGGTAATGTATACACAGACCTTACCCCTACGTTATGAAGGAAGAGAGGTTGTTTCGGTAGATCCTCGGCTATTAGCACAAATATCATCTAGATTACACCTATGGCAGAAGCATACTTGGACCATTGTGTTGGAATAGAAAAGCATACAGGGCATGTTTTGGAGAACATGGCTGTTATAAATAATAAACTTGTACTTTACATGTCAAGCACACTACAGGAACTGGACCAAATATTGTGCAATCATGGAATGAATCTATGAACTGTTAAGAATTATTCAAATATCTCTTATCTAAAAACTGTGCAAGTGACATTCTAACTTCGTAGTCATGGACATTTTTATTTCGCAGATCCATAAAAATAGATGAAACGGGTTCAAAGAAGCATAAGGGATAGTGAAGATTCCCACAACAAACTCCAACTCGCTTGGGATTCTGACACTTGTCTTTATTGTATACACAAGGATAGTCAACTAATCATGTCAACTGGTGGCTAGCCAAAATACCTAGGCCTTTTTATGAATATCGGAAAGCAAGGGCATAGTCCTAAACCCTAGTCAGAAAAAAGGGCCTTCTGTCTACATGCTTTCGAGGGTATAGTTACTGTTATCAAAGCCAATACATGTTCATCACATTCATTATATAAGTTTAGAGAGAGTTGAGAAAGCGCTATAATAGAGATTTGAGTTGAACAAAACAAGCAAGACTGTGCTGGTAATTCAGGCAGTGGAAGAGCGTGGAGGTAGCTGTATGGAATTGAAAGCACGCCATCCCTTGATTTAGGGAAGTAGCATTCTCCTTCTATTGATGGACGTCAATGGAGCATCAACCTCCTGGTTGTTGATAAGGAGCATGAGCTGGCAGGGAGCTCACACAAGTAAGTGAAGGGCATCTTTTTAAGTATGGCATACTACACCGCCAGGGAGAGAAGAAGAATAGGGAGGGGTGTAGCTTATCTAATACACGACAAGATAGGTTGAATTATTAAGAATAGCTCCAAAGGATTTTCAACCCGCATACCTTACGAGGTAAGTACGATGATTATATTGAGTTTAGCTTAAAGGAAGAAGTGAATATCTACCGACCCCAACTTGTTTGGATTAAGGCGTAGTTGTTGTTGTTGTTAAACCTTACGCAGTAAATATTCATAGAGAGACCACAGTTCCTTTAATCCAAATGAACCAGCTATGGAGATAAATAAAATATTCTCTCTTCACTACCGTCTAGTAGAATAACAACATTTGCTATAGCGTGGTTTGCATTAGTATTCTTTTGATACAATATTGAGCAATGCTTAACCAAAAACTACATGAATAAATAAGTTATTTTCCTTGCTTGGAACTGAAAACTAGCAGTAGATATTTGCACATAAAAATCTTTTTGAGATATTTCCTTGGAATGTTTCACATGCTTAAGCATCTCTTTTTCATTATCTTATCGATGCAATACAAAATATGGAGTCTCTTCCCAAATTCATTAATCACCACTTCAATAAAAAAGGCAGCTTGATGCACAAAGCATCCCGCGTTCACGCAGGACCCGGAGAAGGGACGCACCTCAAGGGGCGTGATGTAGACAGTCTACTCTAATACAAGCATTAGTGGTTGTTTTCACGGCTCAAACCCGTGACCTATAGGTCCCACGGAGACAACTTTAATGTTGCTCCAAGATTTGATCTTTTTTAGTTTAAGCAAGCATTCACAACAGAATTTATATTTTCACAGAGATAGAGGTCAAACCGTTTTGGAGAGTCTATTTCTCCTCTTAGCATTCTTCTTCCTAAGCAAATGCTGCTTCCCAGCTCTCCTCCTCAATATCTTCCCAGTACCTGATACCTTAAACCTCTTCGCTGAAGCCTGAAATTTCCAAGATTATCACAAATTCAAACACCCAAAATCACATTCACCGCAGAAAACCTCCACATGTATCAACCCCCCACCCCACCCACCCATCCAACCCCCCACCCCCCAACAGACACACACACGCAAATACATCAAAATTATAAGCAAATAGAAACTTTACTTTGCTGAAGCCTGAAGTTTCCAAGATTATCACAAATTTAAACACCCAAAATATAAATTACCACAAATAAACTCTGCACATATGGAAATCAAACACACACACACACAACATCAAAATAGAAGCAGACTTTGCTGAAGCCTGAAAATTCCAAGATTATCACAAAATCAAACACCCAATTCACATTCATCATCAAAACTCAACAGACACAAAATATCAAAATAGCGAGCAAAATAGAAACTTTACTTTGCTGAAGCCTGAAAATTTCGAGCTTATCACAAATTCAAGCACCCAAAATCACAATTACCACAAAAAACCTCCTACATATAAAAACCAAACACACAAACATAAAAAAAATATTGAGAAAAATGCAAACTTTACTTTGTGAGTCTTCATTTTGTACCCTTTGGCACACGCTACAATTAAGAGCAGTCAGCTTCCATTAGTGGATGTTGCAGCGTAAAATTTCCAAGATTATCACAAATTCAAACACCCAATTCACATTCATCACCAAACTTCCACAACATACACACACAAAAAAAAAAAAAAACATAAAAAAGTGATTAAAATGCAAACTTTACTTTGTGGGTCTTCATTTTGTACCCTTTAGCACACACTACAGTCAACGGCTGTGGATTTCCATTAGTGGGTGTTGCAGCAAATGAGACTTTGTTAAAGACAATTGGGGCAAAAGCTGAAATGTTATGTGAAGAACTGAGATTGAGGGAAGTTTTCTGGGTAATTGATGGAATTTTAACTGATGTACGGCAAGTAAAACCAGTAGCTTTTTGAGGGGAAAGGTTGAGAAATGTGGAGAATAGTGAAGTTGAAGATGAAGAAGCCATTGTTAGTGACATTTGAGCTTTGTTTTTCTGAAGCTATTGGTATATGGATAAAGTGAGGATTGAAAAGCTCTCTCTCTATCCTTTGTGGTTATTTTCTAAAATTTTATGGACCTCAATTTAACTTATGGAAATGATAAAAACGACCCCTCTTGTTTGTGAAATTACACTTGACACTGTTAGTTGGCTGGTGTATGGGTAAAAATGGCGTGTAGTAGCCGCTAAATAAGGGTGTATTTAATTTTTATCCACTATTTAAAATGCTTATAAAAAATAGCCACTACTAAGGGGGAAAAGACACAATTACCCTTTCTCTATTTCTTGTATAATCCCAAAATCGACGAAAACCCTTATTTCCATTCGTTCAGAGTTCAGACGAGAGCGGTTCAGGGTTCCGTGTTTTGCGCTTCTTCATCTTCCTCGCATGCAAACTGCAATCTCAGATAAACTTCTGCTCTTTCATCTTCTCCGTCATCTTCTGTCAATCGCGACTGGTAATATGTTTTTTTTTTATGCATTTTCGTTTTTCTTTATGTGTAAGTTGGTTCAATGCCGTGTGAAGTATGTGTGAAATTTCAAAAATTAGCATTATATGTTGATTCAGTGTAGTATATTTTGTGTGATTCTGTTTTTGATAAATTTTTAGTGTGTGAAATTTGAAATGTGTTTGTGGTTGATTCAATATATTTGATTATGTAGGTATATTTCATAAAAATAGTCGTAGAAATTCATAAGCTTACTGTGATTATGAATTTTCAGTTAACTGTGTTCATTAAATGTAAGGAAGAAACGACATTAAATTTTGTAGTTGGAATTCAAAGTTAAGGACTGATTGTCCTTAACTTTTGCACATGAAACTTGAAGTTAAGGACTAAGTGTCCTTAACTTTGGATGTTGAAAGTATAAGTTAAGGACTGTATTTCCTTAACCTTTGCACTTACAATTTAAAGTTAAGGACTGATTGTCCTTAACTTTTGCACATGAAACTTGAAGTTAAGGACTAAGTGTCCTTAACTTTGGATGTTGAAAGTATAAGTTAAGGACTGTATTTCCCTAACTTTTGCACTTACAATTTAAAGTTAAGGACTTATTGTCCTTAACTTTTGCACATGAAACTTGAAGTTAAGGACTAAGTGTCCTTAACTTTGGAAATTGAAAGTATAAGTTAAGGACTGCATTTCTTTAACGTTTGCACTTAAAATTTAAAGTTAAGGATTGTATTTGCTTAACTTTTAAACTTGAAATTTTAAGTTAAGTCCTAATCTTTGTTTGTTTTTCCTTCTTTTCTAGTGTTATAATGGAAGGCGATCATTTGTTTGATTTTGACGGTTGGCGTAATTTTCTGGTATATTGGAAAGGAGATTTTCAATATAAGGAAACAATTAAAGTTTTCTGTCGAATAGCCAATGGAAGAAATTGAGGGAAAGTATTTTTGGCAACTTCTTCAGATTACAAAGTGTGAAGTTCTCGGGTAAACTTATGCACTGTGTATTGCTTTCTAAAATTGTTAGTAATGAACCTGATTCGATGACCTTCAAGGTATTTGACCGCGATATTAAGTTTACTCGTGATGCATTCCATATTATTACTGGTTTGAAGTCTTATTCGTCGCTTGACATGAAAGGTTTAAATGAGAAAGAGAATAGGCTTTTAAGAGTCTATTTCCCTGGAAAGGACAAAATTGAGTTGGCTGATTTGTATAGTTTTATTTCTAGTCGCCCACATGGTACAACTTCATCATTTGCTGGCAGTGATGATGATGCTTTGAAGTTGGCAACACTCTATTTTGTTGAGTCGGTTTTGATGGGCAAGAGGAAAAATAGGAATGTATCGGAGTAAATAATGAAAATTATTGACGATGATCCACTTTGCGCTTCCTTCAACTGGGGCTCTCTTGCTTATGAGACGCTATTAAAATCATTGAAGAGTTGCTTGAAATCAAATAAGAATGATGTTGAGAAGGAGAAAGAAAAAGAAAAAGATATTGATAGCTACACTTTAGTTGGCTTTCCTTTTGCGTTTTGTGTCTGGATTATGGAAGTACTTCCTATTTTCCAAGAGAAACAATTTGTGAACTTCAAAGAAGTTGGTTATCCTCGAATGTTATGTTATTCTGAAATGAAGTCTCCACAATTTGATGCTCTTTGTAGAAAATATTTCCATAATAAAAAAGTAAGTTAATGTAATTACTATCTCTTTTTTTGTTTATTTGTTTTAGTTATGTATACTTATGTTTAGTTTTTCTTATATAATAGGTGTTTAAGTTGATTGAGGTGTCACCCTTTATTCCCGTGGAAGAAGAAGATACAGAGCCTCTTTGTGTGGAGGAGCCAGTTTCACAAGATCGAGGCCCAAGGTCTTCTTCCACACAATTTGACGAAGGCGTACTTAAGGAAATTGTTAGAGTATGTGTTTCTGCCTTTTAATAGTATTAGTTTTTTATTTGATTATTTCTTGCTTACGAACACCTTTTTTTATATTATGTTTTTTGATTCAGAGATTATCAGAGAGTTTTAAGAAGGATTTGCAAGCAGAAGTTACCAGAGTTAATCAGAAAATTGTTGTATCAGAAAAAAAGATTGAGAATGAAATCAAGGTAACTTCAGTTAGTCCAACTTTAGGATTTTGTGTCCTTAAATTTTCAACTTGGAATTGAAAGATAAGGACTTCTCGTCCTTAAGTTTTGAACTTGGAATTCAAAGTTAAGGACTTCTTGTCCTTAACTTTTGAACTTGGAGTTCAAACTTAAGGATTGCATGTCCTTAAGTTTTGAACTTTGAGTTCAAACTTAAGGACTGCCTGTCCTTAAGTTTTAAACATGTCCTTCTCTTTGTAACTTAGTTGCTTTCTCAGGATTTAAAGAAAACTCTAGGATCAAAGCTTGATACTTTGATGAACATGTTTGGGAAAGCTGATCAGATGAACACAGATAGAGAATCTAGTGTTCCAATTAGAAAATATGGAGTT
Source organism: Nicotiana sylvestris (assembly GCF_000393655.2). Classification (NCBI taxonomy): domain Eukaryota; kingdom Viridiplantae; phylum Streptophyta; class Magnoliopsida; order Solanales; family Solanaceae; genus Nicotiana; species Nicotiana sylvestris. The sequence continues at coordinate 4,919,808 of NC_091067.1, read as the reverse complement.
GATGATCATTGTCGTGCTACTGAGCCTACTGGCATATTCAACCAAGATGCAGGTGGTGTTGAACGTGATGATGGATGTGCATGCAGAGGGTCAGTATGAAAGAGAATTTAGAGATGCACATCTAGATGATGAAACTGAAAATGTTACTGATATTGGGAAAGGTTAGATATAGATTTTGATTTTTTTCTTCGTTGAAATGTATATTCAATAGATTAATACATATAAACTATGCATGTGCATGCAGAAGTTGAAGATTTAGGAGATTGTCAAGAGCAGGAGAATCAACAAGAGAAAGGAGTGCCAGAGAAAATTTGTAGAGTTTGTGGATTGCAATCACAGGAGGATTTAACAAGTCCATTGGGGACAAGTGTCAGCGAGATTGTATGCAAATGCTTAGAAGGAACGTATGATATCTCTACACCGCTGTCATACAAAGAAAAATTTGGAGTTCAAACTTGTGCCAGTCAAGGTTAGATAAAATTTTCATTATATATTGTATCTTTATTTTAGTAAATTATTAGAATGGGTATTAATTGCAAATGTTACAGTATCTTTTGAAGCAGCAAGCGAAGAAGCTGGAGTGCAGTATCAAGAGAAAACTGGACTACAATCTCAAGACATAGGCAGAAGTGAGATTGGTTCCAAATCTATAGATGCAACATGTGATGATGATGATGTAGCTGGAATGATCTTGGATATTGCAAATGGTTAGGCAGTGCTTTTTTAATTTTATATATGTTTGTTTTAATTAAAGATTATTAACATGTTAGCTCTTGTAAATATTTTTGCAGAATCTTGTCAACAAGCATCTAAAGATCATGGTGAACAACTGCAAGATAAAGAAAATGTGGAATTGCAAGAAAAAGAAAATGTTGCACGCAATATCTTAGCTGAGTTGTCTCTTGAAAAAACATAAGAAGGTACTGCGGAGAAGACATGTACTGATTGTGCCCTAATTATTATATGTACAGTTGAAATTTTGTCTCTTTATTTGACCTGTTGCAGAAAACTAATATGAATATGTATATATATATATATATATAGTGTCGCCAGCATAGGAAAATAAAGAGGACACCAATGATGACAATCTTAACCAATATACAAGGAAAAGAAAGAGAGACAGTATTGGTGATGATGGTCCGTCATTTTCTCTTCTTACTCCTACTCCTCCAAGTACACAAATGGACATTGATACGACTTTGACTATGGAGGGTGAAGGAAATGTTGAAGAAGAACTTGGTCGAGGTAAAAGGAACAAGAAGTTAAGCTGGCAGTTGAAATCTCCTTTTGATAAGGAAGGAAAAGCAGTAAGTTCCAAGGCAGACAATCAAAATACTCCGAAGAGTTCAGGTTGGATGAAATCAACCTATACTCGTAGGTGTATTTTTCATTATGCCACAGAAGATGAAAAATTAGTGAAGAAATTCATTGTGTGGTTGGGCAAGGAGAAAAAGAGAGGTCACAAAAAAGAGTAAGTCTCTTAATGTGTTTCACTACATCCTTAACTTCTGTGATTGTAAGACTAATTTTAGGACTAACTGTCTTTAACTTATAGATTCAAGTTTAAAACTTAAGGACTTCTTGTTCTTAAAATTTGAACCTGGAATTCAAAGTTAAGGACAGAAAGTCCTTAAGTTCTAAACTTTAATCTATAAGTTAAGGGCCAAGTGTCCTTAGCTTTTGAATTTAATACTCAAACTTAAGGACTGCATGTCCTTAGCTTATGAATTTTGAATTCACAGTCCTTAAGTTTTAAACTTGAATCTATAAGTTAAGGACCAATTGTCCTTAGCTTTTGAACTTCTAATTCAAATTTAAGGACTGCCTGTCATTAATTTTTCAGCATGAAAGGCTAAGTTCAGGATTAAATTCTAACTTGACATTTTCAAAATTTTCAGGGGACAAATTAATTTATATGTTGATGATAATAGTGTGAGGAAAAAACCATACAAATTGTATCATCAAAAAATCAATAGCAAAATGTTTTTCCTTGAGCTTTCAAATAGCAAATTTGTTCTTGATGATAAGGTTAGATAATTCACAAGGCATTTATTTTTTCTATTATTAATTTATCATTTTTCATTATTTTATGACAGATTTGTTATTGATTTGTTTTATTTTTTGCCTTTTTATGAAGCATATTGACATTGCTCTCTATTAACTAAGAAAGAAGGAATGCTACCACCCTCGCGATCATCCTTTTCGATGCACAACTACTGATGTTCTTTTTGATAATTATATGGCACTTGTGTATAAAGATTTCAGTGAAGATGCTAGTGATGAGTTTTGGTGTGCTGGTGATAATCAGTTATTTCTGACACCATATGTGAGGGGGGACAGCCGTAGATGTGGAATTGCATGGACTGAGGTTGACAAAATCTTTTTTCCATGTCGGCTTCCTTCAGAAGATGATAAAGTTGTGACACACTTTCTGTTGGGAGTATTGGACTTGAATCAGAAAAAGATTGATGTATACGATTCCATATACAGTGAGCCATATGAAGCAGGAATGAACTACATGCAAATGTATGCACACATGATCCCCCATTTGCTAAAGTTCTCACAGTTTGACAAAAATCACAAGTCTTTTGGGAATGTCTTCAACAAATTTGATATACAGTGGCAAAGATCACCACACCAAACTGGATCAGACGTGTTGTTATTTGTTATATTATTTATATGTACTTAAGATTTATTGTTTAATTCATTACATATCTTACATTTCTCTTAGGACTGATTGTGGTGCATTCCTGGTCAAATTTGCTGAGTTGCTGATGATTGGAAAGGACGTGCAGCAATTCCAACCCGAAGACATAAAAGACTTTCGAAAAGAACTTGCTGCAAATCTTTGGGCACATGGTGAATGGAAAAGAAATTCTGGTTATGATACTCCACCAGAAAATGTTGGTGATGATTATGAGAGTGAAAATGAAACATTCTGTCCAAAGGAGTTGTAAAGAAATTGTGGTGTTATTTTGTATAAAATTGCTGTAAAGGTGACATCTGAATTATGCCAGTTTAGGATAGTTCTGAAATATTCTGTAAATTTGTGAAAAGGCACTTATATTTTGTTTTGTTGGCATAGCGTAATTTTTTGTAACAGCTATGCAAAATTACAATTTCAAAAGTTATGTCAAGGCATTTTGTTATTTATTTCGTTGTTTCTCTCAACTGTTGATTTGTCCATTGAGTTTGTTAGTATTTGTTCATGACTAAGTATAAGTGAACTTCAAATTCAAAGTTAAGGACCAAATATCCTTAACTTTTGAACTTGAAATTCAAAGTTAAGGACCGACAGTCCTTAAGTTTTGAACATGGGACTATAACTTAAGGACATCATGTCCTTTACTTTTGAACTTGTATTTCAAACTTAAGGACTCCTGTAGTTAATGACAAACAGTCCTCAAGTTTTTAACATGGGACTATAACTTAAGGACCTCATGTCCTTAACTTTTGAACTTGAAATTCAAAGTTAAGGATAGACAGTCCTTAAGTTTTTAACATGGGACTATAACTTAAGGACCTTATCTCCTTAACTTTTGAACTTGAAATTCAAAGTTAAGGACAGACAGTCCTTACGTTTTTAACATGGGACTATAACTTAAGGACCTCATGTCCTTAACGTTTGAACTTAAAATTCAAAGTTAAGGACAGACAGTCCTTAAGTTTTTAACATGAGACTATAACTTAAGGACCTCATGTCCTTAACTTTTGAACTTGAAATTCAATGTTAAGGACAAACAGTCCTTAAGTTTTCAAAATTGCAAGTTGAACTTACTGACTCCTGTTAATAACTTTTAATTGTTGAACTCAAAAGAAATTAAAAGAACGTAACAAGATATAAATATTGAAAATCTAGGCATCCGCTCAAATTAGAATAATAATGAATACAATCTATAGCAAAAACTTAAAAGAGTCGATAAACATAAGTGTATATTTCTACTCTTCTCTATGCTTTCTTGAAAATGGATGGAGTGCCGGAGAATATATACAAGCTGTTCTATTATGACCAATTCTTCTGCAACGACCACATTTGAATGTTATTTTTGATGGCTCGGTAGCAGGAATATGCCTTTTCTTTTGCCTTCTACCTGGTGGCACTTTGAAATCTGGAGGTTTAACAATTTGTGACTTAACACTCTCTGGTACAATCCAAGAATCAGTATGTCCTACAAGATGTATTTGTGTTTCATATGTTTTCAGCCAAGATTCCTTTAAGTACCAGTACGAACAAAAGTCAGACTTCTTGATGTTTCTCTTCTCGATAGCTGCAATTGCATGTATGCATGGTAATTCATCAAGTTGAAATTGAAAACAATCACATGTTCTTTTGTTTAAGTCCACCAAGAAAGTTATTCCTTCTTCTTCAACTCTAGAACGCCATGAATCAACAGGGAAGACCTTCAATGTTGAAAAATTATAAGTGAGTACATTATGTTAAAAAATGTCAAAATCATAATATAAACATAAAACATAATACTTACGTTCAAAGTAAATGCTAAATCTATTCTGTTCTTCAATTCCTCCTCTACCCAACAAGAAACATCATAAAATGTTCCTTCTGCTTTATTTCTTCTTTCATAAAACCAATGTTGTAGCTTCACTTGAATGAAATCCATCATTCTTAGTATAGGCAGCTCCCTTGCTTCTAATAGCACTGAATTCATCGACTCAACTATGTTTGTTGTGAGCATGTCATATCTTCGTTGTGGACTACAAGAACGTGCCCATCTTTCCGGTGGTTCTTCCATCAAGTAGTCATAAGTTTTCTTATCTACATTTGCAATATCTGACATGTATATGTCAAATTCTTTACGCTTGTATACTCTTGCAGCACTTTGGAAAAGTTTTATGACCTCACTTTTCACCTTTCTTCGCTTTAGGTTCTGCTCCAAATGATAGATGCAAATCCCATGATGGCTTTCAGGATATACCTTTACAATGCCATTTGCAATAGCTTGATGCCTGTCTGATAAAAAAATCAAATTCTCACGGCTCCCAATTGCATTGCGAAGCTGACTAAAGTACCACTCATAGGAATTGTTGTTTTCAGATTCTGCTATTCCAAAGGCTAATGGGAAAATTTGGTTATTTGCATCTTTTGAAACTGAAATCATTAAAACACCACGATATTTTGACTTCAAAAAAGTCGCATCAATAGCAATCACTGGTCTACAATGATTCCAACCAGCTATCGATGATCCATATGCGTAAAACATATAAAGAAACCTGAAAATACAATATAAAACAAGGTTAAAATACCCGAAGTTTAGGACAGTCAGTCCTTAACTTACATTTACAAGTTATAAAGTTAAGGACATGTTGTCCTTAACTTTTATTTCAAAGTTCAAAACTTAAGGACTGGAAGTCCTTAACTTTTAATTACAAGTTCAAAACTTAAGGATAGGCAGTCCTCAACTTCTGGTTATAACTCAAAAGTTAACAAGGCTAAAGACAGCATGTCCTAAATTGTTTACCTGTTGTTGTCGTCTATCTTTATGTTAGTATAAGTTCCCGGGTTTTTACTTGTCATCATATACAAGTATGAACACAATAATTCATAATTTTCTTCGGGACTTCCTCTTATTAAAGCGGAAGCATGTTGAATAGCACGCCACGCCTTGTGATATCCAATGTCTAGTCCATGCAATTTTTGCATCTCTGCCATGACAAAAGCTGGTGTAACTTCAAATCTTGGGTCCCGAAGATTATCGATAATGTAACCACTAATCAACTTTGAAGTAGCATGCCTTTGATCTGCTTTCCTAGTGTTAACAGAGCAGTCATGCTTTTTCTCAAGCTTTACTATCTTGAATAATGTTGAGTCTTTAATTCTGAAAGCACGCACACACCAATGACACCTATCATCATTGCATGCCAACGAATATCTTGTTGAGCTTGATCTAACAACTTTGAATTCAAAATGTCCTTTGATTGCTATATTGGAAAAACAGTTAATTATGCTCTTCTTCTTGTCAAATACTGATCCGACTTTTATTTTATCCAAAGAAGTATTTTCTCTTAATATCATAGTTGGGGATTCTTTTTGTTTCAAATTTGATCTTCGTCTAGTTATTTGAGTGCAGGTTTTGTCAGCAACTACTTCGATTACCGGTGCACTCTCTAAGACTTGAATACCCAAAGCTTGTTCGTTGTCAATCTCTATAATGCTTTGTCCTTCTACTTGAATAGAATCAAATGTTTGATGCACCTCTTCATTTAATGGTTGAGCTTCAACCATATCTACTTCAACTATCTGTTGGCATCGCTCTTGATTGTCATGTTGAGTTTTTGTGTTGGCATGTTCATTGCTTGTTGATGCAAAAACTCTTTCCGAAATATCAACTATGAAACGACAGCTCTTGAAGAGTGAATGAGTTTTTAGCAACTCTATACATGTGTGAAGATCTAAATCTTTGGATACAAGCATTCCTTTGCTTGTTCCAAGGTTGATATCAAACCATATCACTATTTCAAACTTTTCTCTATCCAATTCAATAAGCTCAAAAATCTGTTTAACGAAATCTTCAAACTGAATTGACTCAGGTGCTAGGAAAAGCTTTGTTTGATGATCAAGATATTTATAGTCTTCAGTCCATCTACCATTAAAAGCAACTATTATGCATATTGTTTCCATCCTACAAGTCAAGAGAATGGGAAACAAAGAACATACGTTATAAAGCAATCCTTGTAGAATTAAGAACATGTGTACTGTAAGTGCAAGACCAAGATAAGGACTGTCCGTCCTTAACATTTAAACATGGAATTAAAAGTTAAGGACTGTCTGTCCTTAACTTTCGAACCAGAAATTAAAACTTAAGGACTGCATGTCCTTAACTTTTGAACCAGAAATTAAAAGCTAAGGATTGCCTGTCCTTTAACATTTAAACATATAATTAAAGTTAAGGACTGCTAGTCCTTAAGTTTTAAACATGGAATTAAAAGTTAAGGACTGTCAGTCCTTAACTTTTGAACCAGAAATTAAAAGCTAAGGACTCTCTGTCCTTTAACATTTAAACATGTAATTAAAGTTAAGGACTGTCAGTCCTTAACATTTAAACATGGAATTAAAAGTTAAGGACTGCTAGTCCTTAACATTTAAACATGGAATTAAAAGTTAAGGACTGTCAGTCCTTAACTTTTGAACCAGAAATTAAAAGCTAAGGATTGTCTGTCCTTTAACATTTAAACATGTAATTAGAGTTAAGGACTGCCAGTCCTTAACATTTAAACATGGAATTAAAAGTTAAGGACTGTCAGTCCTTAACTTTTGAACCAGAAATTAAAAGCTAAGGACTGCCTATCCTTTAACATTTAAACATGTAATTAAAGTTAAGGACTGCCAGTTGTAAGCACGTGATTTTTGCCCTATATGAGAATTACTCCCAAAAATTCAAAATAAAACAATTTTCCTTTATGTGCAATTTTGAGGATTTCGTGGCATTTTTGATAATTATTTGTATTTATCCATGCATGTTTATTTGTTAAAATAATAAAAAATACAAAAATATGTCGCATTTGCATTTAGGATTTAATTCTACAATTATGAGTAATTAAGTTTGTTTTACAAGAATAAAAATTACAAAAATAGGCATCTTTTGCATTTTTAGCCTTTAATGTCCAAATTTTGTGATTGTATTTTAATTGTCATTTCATTTTATATGATAATTGTTGCTAGGAATTAATTAGTACGTTTAATAATTTAATTTAGTTTGTAACTTAATTTAGAATTTTAGTTTTAGAAAGTAAAAGAAAAGAAGCAATAAAAGAGGAAGAAAATCGGATTGGGCCACCTTCTAATTTAAATCAACCATGGCCCAAACCAAATAAACTCCTACCGGGTCGACCCGACCCGGTCCGCCCCATAACCCCAAGCAAACACCCCCCACCCTTTCTTCCATTTGGACATTTGTTTTGAAAAAAAAAACCCTAAAAAAGAAAACCTAACGCTACCCGCCCCTCCCCCTCTCTTCTTCTTCTTCTCCAAAACCACCCCCCCTTCACCTTCTCCAGCCGAGCTCGAGCTCGAGCTCAACCATGGCTGCCCCTTCCCCCCGCCTCTTCTCCTTCAACACACACACACGCACGAGCAGCCCCACGACCATCCTTCATCTTTTTCGTCTTCGACAACTCTAGTCGAGCTCGAGCCCGTCAATGGCGACCCTTTCACCTTCTTCTACTTGGTCTTCACGTCGTCATGGACACAGCAGCTGCCCCATCGTCCATCTTCCTCAGCTGAACGACCAGCCATGAACGACCCCCCTCCTGCTTCGTCTTCCAGCTGTGAACAACACACACAGCGCCACCAATACACCACCCAAATCCGCCATCGTTTTTGCTACGTGAAGCAGCCCAACGACCACGACAGCCTCCAGCCATCGACGGACTGCCCAGCGACGCCACTGTTATGTGCAACTTCACCAGCTGCTTCATCTCCCCATCGTCAACCTCCCGTCTCCGTCGCCCAGCCTGCTGCCCGCGTTGTTGCTGCTGCTTCGTCCAGTTTCTGCCCTTTCGACACATCTGCTCCTCACGCCAGCAGCAGTCCGGCGAACTCGTTGTCATCTTCGTCATCCGGTTCGTGGTCGTCTTCGTCATCCAGTTTCGTCTTCTAAAATCAACCGGAAAATATACAAAATTTCCGGGCAGATTCGAGTTGTTTTGGTTTCAAAGTTTCCGAGCAGATTGGTTTCTGTTTGAGTTCGTCGTTGTTCCGATCCGGTTAGTTGGTTTAAGTTTCATTTCTGTCCGTATTTTGCTTGATATTCTCGGATCCGAAATCAGTGTATGTTTGTTTCTTTCTTGTTCGTGGTTTATCGTTTCTTGATTATTTCTTCAGTTTGTTTTTATTCATTTAAAAGAATTTAGTTTTAATATAGAAGTGTGTTAGTTTGATAACTTGAATCCTTCATCTTGGTTGCAATATTGTTAGATTTAGTTTGAGGTTCAATTGATTATTGAGTTTAGTGATTTGAATCTGTTTATTTATTCCGTTTAAGTTTAATTTGAATTTGAACTCAGTGATTTGAATATACTTGTTTGTTGTTGTTGAATCTGAAGTTAGGTTTGTTGTTTAAAAATATTGTCCAATCAAAATAATTCCAGTTGTTTCTTTGTTGTTCATCATTTAGTTTGAATTTGTTGATTGAATTTGATTAAGAATTGGTTATAGCTGCTATATTTTGGTTAATTGATTAGGTGAATTGGTTATAGCTGGTAATTTGATTTTAGTTCTGAGATAATTTTTGAAGTTTGAACAAATTTTTTGAATCAGGGCAGTAACAGTAGTTTTAAGGGTAATACGGGAATTAACCAATTGCAGATTTATTTAATTTAAGTGCTTTGTCCACTAAGCTCTAATAATAGTAAAATATTATAGTGAGGAACAACACATATGGTAGTGGGAATCTAATATATTTATTTAAGTGGTAGTGGGGAACAAGACATAATGATGTAAAGTAAAAAGGAGGGGGGTTAATAACGAGGTCTTCTTTGACCACTGAAAAAGGGGGGAACCGTGGGGTCCGTGTTGACTGCTTTTACTTAATTAAAAATCAGAAATAGTATAGGTAATAATAAAAGTTAAAAGGTACACATAGTAGAAGAATATTGAGCTGAAGAGTAAAAGAGGTAAAAAGGGGTAGTAATAATAGTTTAAAAAGTAAAAAGGAAATAGGTAGCAATAATAGGCCAATAATGTCATAGAATCAGCAGGCTTGATGCTTTTAATGTGTGATTCAACGTAGCAAGGCTAAGAACATTAATCCATTAGGTGCGAGTTTGAGCAAGATGAGTCAACGTTTAAGTTTAATAAACTTTCTAATAAGCTTTAGCAATTATGGTTAAATCTAGTTTTAAATGGTTGTGAATAATTAATCCCAATAGTTTTTTTTATATAACAATGTGAGCTTTAATCTAGCTATAATTGATTTCTTTTGAATATTAGTTGTCGAATTTCGTAGTTTATTTACAATTTCAAATTTTTCTTTTTTTTAGTAAAATTCCTTTCCATTAATATTTGTCTTAATCTAGCAATTAGTATGTTACGTTTTCTTATTTTTTAAGTTCGTAATTAATTAGGATTTTTTTTCTCTCTCTTTATTTAAGAGACTAATTTAAATAGAAATGTAGTCACTTTAGGATATCCTTAAAATAAAGGAGACGTGCCTCGCCACAGTAAATCACAAATTGCGGGGCCCTCAATAAAAGGATTCAATAACCGGATAGACTTTGGAGTTGGCCGTCTAGTGAATTTTTACGGCCTCTTCCCAAAATAACGATACGATAGTTTCTTTAGGACGCGCCTTAATTAATCTTACCTTCCTAAACTCGGGTGTGCATTTATGTGACCTAAATCCAAATCTCAACGGAGTCGAAATGTGTCGATAACCACGGGTACATTGACTGTGACGTGGTTCGAGATACGTTTTCACAACGTTGCAATTCTCCGTAAAATAATAACAATGATAATACAATTGATAAAAGCGGTTCAAATTTAAAATTTGCATATAAGTTCTTAATTATTAAAAATCAGATAAATAAGCTGAATATAACAGTTGAGCGACCGTGCTAGAACCACGGAACTCGGGAATGCCTAACACCTTCGCCCGGGTTAACAGAATTTCTTATCCGGATTTTTGGTTCGCGGACTGTTAAACAGAGTCAATCTTTTCCTCGATTCGGGATTCGACCGGTGGCTTGGGACACCATAAATCTCCCAAGTGGCGACTCTGAATTAAATAAACAAATCCCGTTTCGATTGTCCTTTAATTGAAAAAAACTCCCTTCTGTGCCCCTTCGTGGCGGCGCGGGCAAAAAAGGAGGTGTGACAGCTCTGGCGACTCTGCTGGGGATCAGACCCAGAACCACTGGTTCAGGGTTAGAAATTCGAGCTTAGAATAATTGTTGTATTTGGCTTTATCGTGTGATTGAGCTTAAATGTGCAAAATGATGCTTTTTACCGCTTTGATATTATTTGAACTGTACATATAAACTGTGTCGAAACCTTCTCTTCTCACCTACGGGGATGTGCTTACTGGTTGAGACTCCCTATTCTGTTAGTGTCATACCCTGAAATAAAAGAGGCTCGGAAAGTTTCTAAGTCGGCTGGCCTTTTGGTTCCCGGAAAGGAGCTCCTTCCTCAACTCGAGTTGTCCGCTCGGGTACACTGTCTAGAACATATACCCAGGTTGAACCTAGAATAACTTGACTTCATGCTGGAAACCTAGTAGGAACGTTTATTTGCATCATATTGCATTTTACTTGGGGGACTCAACACAGGGGTTGGGTCCGTCTAGGACAAGCAACCTGAAATGAAAAAAGACCATCATACGGCATCCTGTTTGTTTTGCACATTTATTTGCTTCAGATCTGCATGCTGACCGACTTCTGAAATCGGGAATTTTTAAAAAATTGTGAAAAAGAAAAAAAATAGCAGTGTAGAAAGATAATTCTGAATTACCGGCAAACTCTGCCAAAATTTTGTGAAAAAAAAATGTTTTTTAGTGTAATTTGTTTAAACAAGTTTTGTTGTCAGAATTAGTTTATTGTCATGGCCCAAACTACGCCGGTTTGATTCTCACAGGATGTGAGATACATAGGCAGCCCTCATCGGGTCCAACCTCCCTTTTTGCAAAAATAGCCAAAAAATGTCAAAAATTTTAATTTTTTCATAGAGTTGGGTAATGATGTTTTTGTCAAAAATAGCCGAATGTTTCCAAAAAGGACGCCGGAAGGCTGACTTTGCATAAACGGCCACCTTTGGTCATGTTTTTAGGATTTTGGTCGGTTAGCTAAAGCAGCCTTAAAATCTTCGTCCCCGAGGTGCTGAAAGGCCGCGTTGGCAAAACCCGGTCTTTTATTTTAATTTGAAAAATAATAAGAAAAAGAGTCAGTGGTCAAGAATACCGTTTAGATTTTTCAAGCCGAGCCAGCTTCGGCGGTGTCTTAAACCGTTCTTGCCGAGATAGCCTTAGAGTATCTTTCAGTTGGCAAAAGGCTATTTTTGTAAAAGAACGGACAAGTTTGTGAAGTGTCATAAAATAATCTTTCTGGCCTCAAAATTCATGTGAAATTGGGAAGGGGCCACGTTTGCAAAAACAGCCGTTTGGTCAAAATCGGCATATAGGGGAAGGAATCTGTCATTTTATTTTGCTTGAGTTTGTATTTCTTTTTAGAGAATGTGGGCCGTTTGACTTTCGAGTCTGTTGTTCGTCTTTAAGTGATTCCAAAAATGTTTTATTGTTGTTTACCTTTTATGTGTCTGAACTACGCAAGGTCTGATTCATGCGGGGACATGACGCACGTAACTGAAGCAAATGCATGATAGAAAGGGTTAACGGCCTAGTTGCATTGCATCCTCAATGTGTGTTTTTCCTATCTGTGAAAAACCCTAACGCTAACTGGTTGCTCTCATTTTTGTTCCCTTTTCAATCTTTAGAAAGGTGGTTGGTTGTGGTTCTGAAAGTAACGCTTCCCTGCAACACAAAGGCAAAAGGCAATGGCAGAGAACAACAGAGCTAAGTGGGTTGGTACCGATGCCCGAAAGCGGTTGGTTGAACAGGACTATGGGTTGGTAGAAGAGGTAAGAATGTTGAGACAGCATGTGGCAAACATGTATCAGGCATGGATGACTGGGAAAGCACCACCCCCGCCACCGCCTAGCTTCTTGAACTCTGTCCTTACCCAAGCACCCAACACCATAACGGATGATCCCTCATACTCTCCATCTCAACCCACTTATGATAGCTTTCCCAGCCACCCGAGTACCTCCATCACTCGTCAACGCTACTCCCCTCCCAACCGCCACTTCTCTCCACGAAACTCCCAAAGACATGCTTCGCTTTCCAAATACCCAGCTCCACAAAATGCCTATCCATCCTTACAAGCCTACCTAAAGCCCTCTGGATCAGGTTTCCGGTCCAATCAAGCATTTAGGAACGAGAGGTTGCTGAAACGAGAAAAGGCTCTCACCCCGATCGGAGAATCTTATGCAAGTCTGTTTGAAAGGCTAAAGCATGCTGGCCTGATTGAGCCGCTCCCTGGATATACTCCAGATCCACGTGCAAGAATATTTGATCCTACTGCACGATGCACATACCACTCCAATGTCCCAGGGCATAGCATTGAGAGTTGTCGTTCGTTGAAAAGGGAAATAGAAAGAATGATTCACAAAGGAGTGATTACGATCGATAACAGTAATAAAGAGCATGGGATATTGACTAAAGCTGAAGATGTTGAAGCAGATGGTGGTCTTAGCAATATCGATGCGAAGCTTAGTGGCTAAGATTCCAGGTTTGATAAGTGGGAGGACGCTTTGTTCCTTGGTTAGCAAGAAAGAAGCTATTGGTGGCTTATCTTGTTGTCAGGATTATTCTTAGGGTTGTAATCCGGATATTGTCTTGTGTCGAACTTTCTTATCTTTCCATTTTTGTCATAGCGGTTTGTTTAGTTTTGTCCAGGTTTGTTTCGGGATTTTATTCTGGTTTGTTTTTGTTTATTTTATTATCAAACCATTTCACCGTTAGTCTAATGCCAAATCCGGTCTTTTATTATTTCCAGTCATCTTTTTGTTTAGTTCTTTTATCATTTTGATCAACGCCGATTCTAGTGACATGACATGCGCACACGGTTTGGGCCTAATCTTAAAAGTTAATCATAAAACCATTGAGAGGTGATCAGAACATTTAAAGGAAATAAGGACGGTTTGAGATTATTCGGAGCTCGAGTCATGTGGAACTGGGGCAAGTAAAACATAAAGAAAACCATTAAAGGCAGGATTCGCCAAGTTGACATGAGGGTCGAGAGTGAGAGTGTTGTCTAACGGTGCTTTAGAGATGATAAATGAAAAAGCAAATGTGTGAATATAATTGTCAAGTCCAACACCATCGGAAGAGGCTACAAATCTTTGTTTAATTGTGTTGTTTGCACTTGGCATGTTTTGAAGACTGAAATGACGAAGGCATTTTGTTCTGCTACCTAAACACTTTATCCTTCGTTACCCCTTTTGAGACTTATTCATTTTCTTTCATACCCCTCGTTCAGAATCAGTAGCAAAGGTTGGAAACACAAACGTGGAAAAAAAAGAAGAAGAAAAAAGGAAAAAGAAAGCAACAAAAACAACAAAAAAACAAGAAATGAGAAAAAGAAAGAAAAGAAAAGAAAATAATAGGTAAATGAAAAAAAAGGAATTGGGAACTACGTTTGACCTGATTCCTCAAAGAGGATACGTAGGCGCCTCACGGCTCGGTCATAGTGTGCATAGTGTGCATAGTGTGCATAGTGTAGCATAGTGTAACAAAAATAAAAATCCCTAGGCAAGAAACTAGGGCAGAAGTTGTGCTTGATGTAAAGAAATCTGGTTCCGAAGGTTGTAAATTTTGAACTCAAATCGATTTGTTTTGAGCCTTTAAAACCCCTTTTTTAGCCTATCCAAAATCCTACATTACAGTCCAAAGAAAGACCTTCTGATCAGTCTTCAAAAAATGTCAAGTTAGACAAATGAGAGAGTCTTACCGGTGAACACTCTAATCTCCAGCAGAAAAGACTCTGATCCCGACAGAAAAGAAATATGAGAGAGTCTAGTGGTAACACCCCAATCCCCAGCTGGAAAGTGATACAAATGAGAGAGTCTTATCGGTGAAAATCTTCACGGGCAACATAAGGCGATGAAAGCTGAGAGAAAAACCAAAATGAGAGATGTTTGACAGTGAAAACCCTTCGGGCACTACAAGTCGAATAAAGATTGAGAATCAGATGGAAATAACCAGATGAAAGTTGTGAAAAGCGATTAACGACGGAGGATAGTCCATGTGTGCATGTCATGACCATTAGAGTTGGTATCCGTATTTGATAGGTTTTTATTTTATATTTTCCTCATTAGAGAGTCATCTCTTTCCTTTGTCTTTTATTCTGTTCCTTTTTATCTTTCTCCTTCCCTAGAAAAAATTCCCCAGTAGAGTCTGTTTGGTCAGAACAAGTGAGAAATGGCTTCAAAATCTGCCATCCGCTTTCCAATTATGCAAGACGAGATCTGACTAGTATATCCAAGTGGTATATTCAGCAAGGAACAAGCGTGAGGCCAGTGTCAAGAAAAATATCCCCCAGCAAGAGGGAATTGACAAAAGGATGAACGAGTGTCAAGAGGGATATCCTCGCCGAAATCAAAAGGTTATAGACCTCAAGGCCAAGGCCCGTGGACAAATCAAGAAAGAACAACGTGGAGAGCAATGGGCATGATTTGAAAAATTCATATGAGACTAAAAGATCGAGGAAATGCCAGTTTCCGAGCTATGCCACAAAAGAAGAGGGATATCCCCAACAGAAAAGGTTGTTTTCAGTGACACGAATAAACAAAGAAAGTGGTTAATCAATGAACATGCAAGATCTGCAAGTGAAATCAGTTGTCATGAAAATACATGAGGTCAGATAAGGAGACTAGGAAAATGGTCAAGAGGTTTGAGAATAAGGAATAGTCAAGAAGGTCGAAAGATATCATCCCAAGCTTCAAGATGGACAGACAACGCATAGATAGAGAATGGTTGATGGCATCCCCAGCAGGAGTATCACAACCAACCACCACGTTCTAAACTGACCAAATTTTCTTTGATTTGAAGCAGGGACAGGGAATGCTACCGATGACGGAAAGATGCGCCACAAGAAAGATTGTCAAACTGGGGCAGAAAATTTTCGTTCATTTCGAAAATTTTCGGGAAGTATAACACAAGTTTGGTGAAAAGCGGTATCCCCAGCAGTTTTTCGGGAGAAGGCAAAATGAGTTTTAAGGGAGGTAGTCTTCGAAGGAAGAAGATAACAAAACAAAATAATAATAATAATAATAATAATAATAATAATAATAATAAAAACTAAAGAAAGATTTTTTTTAAAAAAAAAAAAGAGAAAAGAAAAAAAGAAGAGAAAGACCAGTTTTGCAAAAGGAAACAGTTTGCAGAGGAATGAAAGATCCTACTTAAAGGAAGTAGTCTTGGAAGGAGTAAGATAACATATTTTACTCAGTAGAGTTATCCTCAGCAGTGTTATCCCCAGCAGTGTTACTCAGCGGTTTGCAGTGTTATCCCCAGCAGTCCACAGAGAAGACAATACAAGTTTTAAGGTAAGTAGTTTTGAAGAAAGATAATTCAAGTTAGAAGGAAAATGTTGTTGAGGTCAGGAGCCCCCCTGAAGAACAGAATGGCGATTTATTTTTAAAGTTGTTAAGGTCAGGAGCCCCCCTGAAGAACAAAATGGCGATTTATTTTTCGAAGTTGTTGAAATCTCGCCCGCCTGAAGAAAGGAATGGCAATTTATTTTCAAAGTTGTTGAGGTCATGAGCCCCCCTGAAGAACAGAATGGCGATTTATTTTTAAAGTTGTTGTTGAGGTCAGGAGCCCCCCCGAAGAACAGAATGACGATTTATTTTCAAAGTTGTTGAGGTCAAGAGCCCCCCTCAAGAACAGAATGGCGATGAATTTTTCGAAGTTGTTGAAATCTCGCCCGCGTGAAGAAAGGAATGGCAATTTATTTTCAAAGTTGTTAAGGTTAGGAGCCCCCCTGAAGAACAGAATGACGATTTATTTTTAAAGTTGTTGTCGAGGTCAGGAGCCCCCCTGAAGAACAGAATGGCGATTTATTTTTCGAAGTTGTTGAAATCTCGCCCGCCTGAAGAAAGGAATGACGATTTATTTTCAAAGTTGTTGAGGTCAGGAGCCCCCCTGAAGAACAGAATGGCGATTTATTTTTAAAGTTATTGTTGAGGTCAGGAGCCCTCCTGAAGAACAGAATGACGATTTATTTTTAAAGTTGTTGTTGAGTTCAGGAGCCCCCCTGAAGAATAGAATGATGATTTATTTTCAAAGTTGTTGAGGTCAGGAGCCCCCCTGAAGAACAGAATGACGATTTATTTTTCGAAGTTGTTGAAATCTCGCCCGCCTGAAGAAAGGAATGACGATTTATTTTCAAAGTTGTTGAGGTCAGGAGCCCCCCTGAAGAACAGAATGACGATTTATTTTTCGAAGTTGTTGAAATCTCGCCCTCCTGAAGAAAGGAATGGCGATTTATTTTTCGAAGTTGTTGAAATCTTGCCCGCCTGAAGAAAAAAATGGCGATTTATTTTCGAAGTTGTTGTTGAGGTCAGGAGCCCCCCTGAAGAACAAAATGGCGCTTTATTTTCAATGTTGTTTTGAAGTTGGGAGCCCGCCCATATAACAGAGGAATACATTTCAGCCTTTAAATTTCAAAGTTTTGAAGTTGGGAGCCCGCCCATATAACAGAGGAATACATTTCAGTCTTTAAATTTCAAAGTTTTGAAGCTGGGAGCCCGCCCATATAACAGAGGAATACATTTCAGTCGTTACATCTCAAGTTTTGAAGTTGGGAGCCCACCCATATAATAGAGGAATACATTTCAAGTCAGTAAAGCAGAAGAATACAACCGAAATCCCCAGCAGGAAACAACAAGAATCCCCAGCAGAGGAAGGAAGTCCAACACTCGATGGAAAAATAATCCAAAGCTCCCGAAAAGGAAATAAGCAGTTCGAGGTCGGCAGTCAAGGGAAAATACAAGACAAGAAATACCAGAGGAGTCACCGAGACATCAAAGCAACAAGAGACACAAGAGCATGGTTGAAGATCTAGATAAGATTTTTTAATTCATAGACTATAGTTTAGTCTAGCTTCTTGTTTTCTTTCAGCATGGTGTAATAAGGTGGTCGGCAAGCAGTAATAACAACATGCAACAGTAGTAACATTGCAGTCTCAGCTACCAAAACTTCCCAAACTACATTAACCTGATTCCCTTCTAGCCAGGGATATGTAGGAAACCTTTGAAGCAAAGGTTCGGTTAAAATCTTTTTCAAAAAAATGCTTCACACGGAGTACTCGGATGAGCAAAAATCGCTCACTTTATCTTTGCACGAAAACTCTTCGTGTCTTCGGACAAAGAGGGGCAGCTGTAAGCACGTGATTTTTGCCCTATATGAGAATTACTCCCAAAAATTCAAAATAAAACAATTTTCCTTTGTGTGCAATTTTGAGGATTTCGTGGCATTTTTGATAATTATTTGTATTTATCCATGCATGTTTATTTGTTAAAATAATAAAAAATACAAAAATATGTCGCATTTGCATTTAGGATTTAATTCTACAATTATGAGTAATTAAGTTTGTTTTACAAGAATAAAAATTACAAAAATAGGCATCTTTTGCATTTTTAGCCTTTAATGTCCAAATTGTGTGATTGTATTTTAATTGTCATTTCATTTTATATGATAATTGTTGCTAGGAATTAATTAGTACTTTTAATAAGTTAATTTAGTTTGCAACTTAATTTAGAATTTAGTTTTAGAAAGTAAAAGAAAAGAAGCAATAAAAGAGGAAGAAAATCGGATTGGGTCACCTTCTAATTTAAATCAACCATGGCCCAAACCAAATAAATTCCTACCGGGTCGACCCGACCCGGTCCGCCCCATAACCCCAAGCAAACACCCCCCACCCTTTCTTCCATTTGGACATTTGTTTTGAAAAAAAAACCTAAAAAAGAAAACCTAAAGCTACCCGCCCCTCCCCCTCTCTTCTTCTTCTTCTTCTCCAAAACCACCCCCCCTTCACCTTCTCCAGCCGAGCTCGAGCTCAACCATGGCTGCCCCTTCCCCCCGCCTCTTCTCCTTCAACACACACACACGCACGAGCAGCCCCACGACCATCCTTCATCTTCTTCGTCTTCGACAACTCTAGTCGAGCTCGAGCCCGTCAATGGCGACCCTTTCACCTTCTTCTGCTTCGTCTTCACGTCGCCATGGACACAGCAGCTGCCCCATCGTCCATCTTCCTCGGCTGAATGACCAGCCATGAACGACCCCCCTCCTACTTCGTCTTCCAGCCGTGAACAACACACACAGCGCCACCAATACACCACCCAAATCTGCCATCGTTTCTGCTACGTGAAGCAGCCCAATGACCACGACAGCCTCCAGCCATCAACGGACTGCCCAGCACCGCCACTGTTGCGTGAAGCTTCACCAGCTGCTTCATCTCCTCGTCGTCAACCTCCCGTCTCCGTCGCCCAACCTGCTGCCCGCGTTGTTGCTGCTGTTTCATCCAGTTTCTGCCTCTTCGACACATCTGCTCCTCACACCAGCAGCAGTCCGGCGAACTCGTGGTCGTCTTCGTCATCCGGTTCGTGGTCGTCTTCGTCATCCAGTTTCGTCGCCTAAAATCAACCGGAAAATATACAAAATTTCTGGGCAGATTCGAGTTGTTTTGGTTTCAAAGTTTTCGGGCAGATTGGTTTCTGTTTGAGTTCGTCGTTATTCCGATCCGGTTAGTTGGTTTAAGTTTCATTTCTGTCCGTATTTTGCTTGATATTCTCTGATCCAAAATCAGTGTATGTTTGTTTCTTTTTTGTTCGTGGTTTATCGTTTCTTGATTATTTCTTCAGTTTGTTTTTATTCATTTAAAAGAATTTAGTTTTAATATAGAAGTGTATTAGTTTGATAACTTGAATCCTTCATCTTGGTTGCAATATTGTTAGATTTAGTTTGAGGTTCAATTGATTATTGAGTTTAGTGATTTGAATCTGTTTATTTATTCCGTTTAAGTTTAATTTGAATTTGAACTCAGTGATTTGAATATACTTGTTTGTTGTTGTTGAATCTGAAGTTAGGTTTGTTGTTTAAAAATATTGTCCAATCAAAATAATTCCAGTTGTTTCTTTGTTGTTCATCATTTAGTTTGAATTTGTTGATTGAATTTGATTAAGAATTGGTTATAGCTGCTATATTTTGGTTAATTGATTAGGTGAATTGGTTATAGCTGGTAATTTGATTTTAGTTCTTAGATATTTTTTGAAGTTTGAATAAATTTTTTGAATCAGGGCAGTAACAGTAGTTTTAGGGGTAATACATGAATTAACCAATTGCAGATTTATTTAATTTAAGTGCTATGTCCACTAAGCTCTAATAATAGTAAAATATTATAGTGGGGAACAAGACATATGGTAGTGAGAATCTAATATATTTATTTAAGTGGTAGTGGGGAACAAGAGATAATGATGTAAAGTAAAAAGGAGGGGGGTTAATAACGAGGTCTTCTTTGACCACTGAAAAAGGGGGAACCGTGGGGTCCGTGTTGACTGCTTTTACTTAATTAAAAATCAGAAATAGTATAGGTAATAATAAAAGTAAAAGATACACATAGTAGAAGAATATTGAGCTGAAGAGTAAAAGAGGTAAAAAGGGGTAGTAATAATAGTTTAAAAAGTAAAAAGGAAATAGGTAAAAAGAAAAGGAGGAGTCTTGCTTTGGGTATAAAAGAGGACTCATTTGACACTTAAAAGGGGACTGAATTTGGAGATAGAAATTTCAGAACTAAAGAGGAGATAAAAACAGACTTTTAATCTTGAGAGTTGAGGATTGAGAGAAAAGGACTGATTTTTTCAGAAATCATAGAGAGTCAGTAGTTTGAAAGTGTTCTACTTCGAGTCTTAAAGAACAGAAAATTAGAATTATCACATTGCCTCTTCTGTTTTTTTTTGGGTTCATTTTGTCCTTCCTTTGAGAGTTATTGAAATTTCTAGGTCCTCGCTTGGTTTTTTTTCCCTAAGTCTGGTTGGTTTTTGGGTTACTGCTCCACCGGTTTTCAAACTCTGTTTCTGGACTATTGCATTACTGCTACTGGTTGTTTGTTGTTGTTGCGTTGTTCCTACTGCTGCTGATCCTATTCTTCCTTTCCTTGTATTCAAATACCAGGTACACTACTCTGAATCATTTTGACATATGCATTGAAGCTGAAATGAAATGGCCAGAAGATTTATGCTTCTAATTATAGAATATTCGTATTTTTTAGTTAGATATTCATTATGTGTTTCATGTTATATGAATGGTAGAAATATGTATAATGTGAAGCGTTAAATTGCGGAACTATTGGATGAGTGTCGATATGAACACCATAAGTATTAGTTTCGCCTTTGTTAAATTTTTAGTTTGAAATCACATTCAAATCAAATTGGTAAATAGTCAATATGGGAAATCGATTTAATTTGGGGGGAAAGGTTAGTAAAATCTAGATTTGAATTTGCAAATATTGGAATAGAAGCAATTTGAGGTTTTCTTTTTTTTAATCTTTGAATCTTATTAGTAACGAAGATCCGCAAATATTAGGCAAATATAATAGGCCAATAATGTCATAGAATCAGCAGGCTTGATGCTTTTAATGTGTGATTCAACGTAGCAAGGCTAAGAACATTAATCCATTAGGTGCGAGTTTGAGCAAGATGAGTCAACGTTTAAGTTTAATAAACTTTCTAATAAGCTTTAGTAATTATGGTTAAATCTAGTTTTAAATGGTTTTGAATAATTAATCCCAATAGTTTTTTTTTATATAACAATGCGAGCTTTAATCTAGCTATAATTGATTTCTTTTGAATATTAGTTGTCGAATTTCGTAGTTTATTTACAATTTCGAATTTTTCTTTTTTTTTAGTAAAATTCCTTTCCATTAATATTTCTCTTAATCTAGCAATTAGTATGTTACGTTTTCTTATTTTTTAAGCTCGTAATTAATTAGAATTTTTTTTTCTCTCTTTATTTAAGAGACTAATTTAAATAAAAATGTAGTCACTTTAGGATATCCTTAAAATAAAGGAGACGTGCCTCGCCACAGTAAATCACAAATTGCGGGGCCCTCAATAAAAGGATTCAATAACCGGATAGACTTTGGAGTTGGCCGTCTAGTGAATTTTCACGGCCTCTTCCCAAAATAACGATACGATAGTCTCTTTAGGACGCGCCTTAATTAATCTTACCTTCTTAAACTCGGGTGTGCATTTATGTGACCTAAATCCAAATCTCAACGGAGTCAAAATGTGTCGATAACCACGGGTACATTGACTGTGACGTGGTTCGAGATACGTTTTCACAACGTTGCAATTCTCCGTAAAATAATAACAATGATAATAAAATTGATAAAAGCGGTTCAAATTTAAAATTTGCATATAAGTTCTTAATTATTAAAAATCAGATAAATAAGCCGAATATAACAGTTGAGCGACTGTGCTAGAACCACGGAACTCGGGAATGCCTAACACCTTCTCCCGGGTTAACAGAATTCCTTATCCGGATTTCTGGTTCGCGGACTGTTAAACAGAGTCAATCTTTTCCTCGATTCGGGATTCGACCGGTGACTTGGGACACCATAAATCTCCCAAGTGGCGACTCTGAATTAAATAAACAAATCTCGTTTCGATTGTCCTTTAATTGGAAAAAACTCCCTTCCGCGCCCCTTCGTGGCGGCGCGGGCGAAAAAGGAGGTGTGACACCAATCCTTAACATTTAAACATGGAATTAAAAGTTAAGGACTGTCAGTCCTTAACATTTAATTCCATGTTTAAATGTTAAGGATTGCCAGTCCTTAACTTTTGAACCAGAAATTAAAAGCTAAGGACTGCCTGTCCTTTAACATTTAAACATGTAATTAAAGTTAAGGACTGCCAGACCTTAACATTTAAACATGGAATTAAAAGTTAAGGACTGTCAGTCCTTAACTTTTGAACCAGAAATTAAAAGCTAAGGACTGCCTGTCCTTTAACATTTAAACATGGAATTAAAAGTTAAGGATTGTTAGTCCTTAACATTTAAACATATATTTAAAAGTTAAGGATTGTCAGTCCTTAACATTTGAACCGGAAATTAGAACATACAATTTGAAACTCAAGCTACAGGACTTTGTATACAGAAGAACAGCAACAAAGTGAAGGACATTTTATCCTTAAGTTTTTTTATTCAATTTGCAAAATGAGGCCAGTAGAATCAAAGTTAAGGACATAGTGTTCTTATTTTTTTGAATTCAATTTCTAAAATGAAGACACTATGTCCGGAATACAGAATTATCATAGGAGGCGATGCCTATAAATTTATCAATCCAGAAATTCAAAAAAATCAAATTCTTATCTAGTATATAATCAAATCAATACAGATCTAAAAAAGTATAACTATAGCGAAATAAAAATTGATAGAAACACATGAAATTACAACTTACTGTTTATCTATGTCATTTTTTGGATTAGAATGCTGAATTTTTGAAATCGGGAAGAGAAATGGTGGTTCGTCCTCAGTTGATCGCCACTGTGGTAACTGCTGCTGCTGCTCGCTTCTTCTCTTTGTGTAACTGCTGCTTGTGTTGATAGCGTAGGTATAAGTTATACCAGAAGGGTATTTTCGTCCAGTCAGGTATAAGTTTTTAAAATGAGTGACTAAAGTCTAAATACATTGAAAACAATGGCTTTAAAATAAAAGCCACTGCTTTTAGTGGCTATTTGTGTCGTTCGCCCGGTGTATGGTCCATTAATTAAAGATTTACACAAATAGCCGATTTGATTTACTGTTTAGTTCCCCTAGCCGACATACATAGATTTTATATTGTTATACATAACATATGAATTATATGTATGCTATACATTCACCGACTATTTTTTATTTTAATGATTGGGTGGTTGGCTATTTAAGTTAATTCTTCTTAATTGATTAAAAGACATACTTTAAGTCTTCAATTAGGTAAAGGAGAATTTGCAGCAGTATCCTATATTTGTGTCACCTTTTAACCTGTAACCTATTTTTAAATATTATTAATTTGGTAGCCAGCTGACAAAAAATCCGTAATAATATGACAATTACACCCCTAACATCATATATTAATCGCGTGATCTGCAACCTCATTCGTGAAAAAAGATCTCTTCCTCTCCTCTCAGTAGCTTTATCAAAAAATGAGAAACTTGTCCAGATTTATCTTCAAAATCACACTTGCATGAAGTTGTTTCATGTTGAAGCTAAAAATTCAAATTAGCATGAAGTTGTTTCATGTTGAAGCTAAAACTTCATGCTAATACAGCATGAAGTTGTTTCACATTAAAGCTATACTGAAGTTATTTATCCTGCAGTCTACAATTTTATGAGTTTTATCCGAAACTTCAGTCTAAACATGCTGAAATTATTTAGTTCATTTGCTAAAACTTTAGTCTAAACATGCTGAAATTATTTAGTTCATTTGCTAAAACTTCAGACTAAACATGCTGAAGTTATTTAGTTCATTTGCTAGAACTTTAGACTAAACATGCTTAAGTTTTTTGTCTTGCCGTATGTATTTTCTAAAGAGTTTTTGCTAATGCATGCTAAAGTTATTTAGTTCATTTGCTAAAATTTCATACTAAAACATACTAAAGTTTTATAACACAGTCTATAGTTTTGTCCTGATTTTTATCCGAAACTTCAGTCTAAACAAGCTGAAGTTCTTTAGTTCATTTGCTAAAACTTCAGTCTAAACATGTTTAAGTTTTTGTCCTGCAGTATGTAATTTTCTAATGAATTTTTCCTAATGCATGCTAAAGTTATTAGTTCATTTGCTAAAACTTCATATCAAAACATGCTGAAGTTTTGTGCTGCAGTCTATAGATTTGACAATAGTCTTTTATTAAAAAAGCGCAAAATCATCTTTTTAAAATGCTTTTAACAAAAAAATGGATACGAATGCAAACGAAAAAACAAAATGGGTATAAGTTAAAAAGGGACGATCAAATAGAGCGCTCCATGCAATTTTTACTTGGGTAAAATAACCTACAGTTATTTTTTATTGGATGGATGACCCTTTAACTAGATTTAAAAAATAAAAAATAAAAAATAAATAAAAAAAGAAGTGGTCTTTTTCTTTCCCTGTTTTGATTAGTTATGATTAACTTAACTAGTAATCGATTTTATCTATTTTATTCTTTATCGATTATTTCTATTGTCAATAATCAACCTCCTCCTTTAATTGTTTCTCAATTATGGTCGCTAATCAACCTCTTTTTTGGTCGATAGAGATTCAACCTACTTCTTGATTGTTTCTTAATTATGGTCGCTAATCAACCTCCTTCTTGGTTGACAAAGGTCATTTTCTTAATTTCAAACTTACGAGAAGAAGAAAACGATTCATTTCCTTAATTCAAGACTTATGGGTCCATTTGCCAGCATTTTTCCTTTACAGCAACACTTTCTCATAATTGACAGAAGACCAACACTGAAGTGCTTAACAAGAACAACAACAAACCCAGTTTGATCCCAACATGTGGGGTCTGGGGAGGGTGGTCTGTACGCAGACCTTACCCCTACCTAATGCAGGTAGAGAGGCTGTTTCCAATAAGTGCTTAACCATATAACAAAACAAAGATAACTCGTCGCCATATAGCTAAAGTTCTCAGCTTCACAGGCAGTAGTCTTTCAAAGTTCTCAGCTTCATAAGCAGCAGTTAAGACCTTGTCAAGATGGCTATCGATTCCCACTCCAAACTACAAACAATGTCCTGCAACGTAGCGTTCTTGATGTTATAAATGTATGCATAACATTAACAGGTTGCTAAGAAAATGAAATGTCAACTAAAACACAGAGACGAAATGATTCTCTTAAAGAACATTAGCACATCAAAGTTGTCAGATAAGGTTTCACTTACTGATGGGTTTTGTCGATCAATGTCAAAGCTGTTGATGGCACAAGGTTCAGCAAGAAGCTCAACGGGTTCTTCACCTGTGCAAATGAAGAAGAACCAGATCAGTCTCAGACCATCAGAAATAATACATACGAAATAACATGCAGAAGAAGTCTGAACGCACTATACCTTGTTCAATTACGGCAAGAATGCCATCTTCTGAGCAAATCATGGCAGGAAGAACACGTGATTCTGAGATGTTGCGGTAGTTGGATGAAGTAGTATAGTTGTCATAGTGGACCTCCCAAACATCACTTTCCGATGGTGAAAGAGCAGAAAGATCACTGGTTCCCACGCCAGCAAGTATTATAGGCTGCTGTTGCCAGCGAAGATCCCATGCAAACACAGTACCAGAAGAACCTCCTGCCTTCAAACAAAATAGAATTAGAGACGTGAAACTTGAAACAACCTTGCAAGCCGAACAAGAAAACATCCAGGCATTCTCAGTCATAACGCAGAAAATGACCTTATTACTAGTTACATGGTTCTTTTGCTTCTAAAATTTTCCAGGCCACTCTCTGGTTGCAACTTCATTCACTCCCCTCCCCACTATACCTTCCCAACCTCCAAAAAAGATGAAGAAATATAAGAAGAAAGAAATGAAACTTCATTTAATTGGTCCTTTGAATTTTGGACTTCTGTTGATTTCTTGGAAAAGAACTTTAATTTAAGAAGTTTTCCAAGGGCAGGCCCTCAGATCTATCATGGGTTAAATAAAATAACATATTCATTTGAGACATTTGTATAGTTATGCTATTTAGCTGTAGTTTCTCGATGTGAAATTATTCTAGTCTAGTTATGACGTCAAACGGCACTGAACTCCTTGTCACCGATGCAACTAATGATTCCCTCACTCCTCTAGAAATGGTAATTGATAATATCTTTACATGTTTTAACCACATTGAAGTGGCACAATGTTTCATTTTTATCAGCAACTGAAAGCCAAGGTAGTCACAACTCACAAGCTTTCTTCTCTAAATTATCACTTCTCATACTTCTGTTCAACTCTAGCCATAAGTTCACCTCCTACTAGCTTGTTAAGGTAGTGAATGAGGGGTGACCTTAGTGGTCAAAGAGCTGAGATGACGACCTCGGCCACAGGAAAGGCAATCGAGGTAAATTTTTCCCATTTGCCTAAATCTTGAAGAGTAGATTTCCTGGTACCTCCGCCGGTAACAGTTACCTGGTGGACTAGACCAGGTGCACACAAGTTGACTCAAATAGCACCGTTATCAAAAAGGAAAAAAAAGGTTGAGGAACGAGAGGTGACAAGCGTTGTCGATCAAGAGTTCAAGGTAAGGCAGGAATATCAGCTTACAAGACAAGTATGCTTTCTTGATGGATGAATATCAATTGAATGTACAATGCCAGAAGTTGATCCATGAGTCCTGCAATGTAAATAAACTTTCAGAAAAAGGACTTACAACAATACAGAACAACACTCTTGGCCAGTTAAAGGATGTAGACTATAGAATCACAAAAAAAAAAGTCTTCATGCTATAACTAAGGGACATATGGAATTATTCGGCCTAATCAACTTGTCCACCCCAAAACCCGTCCTCAATTCGGATTGCAGGATGAGAATAAACATGTCACTTTCTAATTTTGACATTTTACGGTACGAGACGAGCCCTAACTGCAAGTTCATGCTATGAGAAAGGTTCCAAGATTACATTTTTCTCCTCCTTGATTTTTTTCCTTTCGATGGGTCAATTCCAACACAATAGCACAGGAAAAACTAGTATGCTGACACATATCATCTGTGAAGTATATACTGGCTCAACTTCTATATTCCAGACAGGCTCACACTTATTTACCTTAACTAAGATTTAGACCTATAGGTTACAGCAGAGGTGCCATTGTAAGAAGTCAGTGTCTTGTCTTCACATCAATTTCAGCTACTTGTTACTATCAATTATTCCTCAAGTAAGAAGTCTAACAAAAGCAATCAAAGAAATGCAAAAATGAACCAAAAATATACACCATCGATATACATTAACTACACCAACAAAAAACTTGGACAGAACTCAGAGATCAAAATAGACAAAACATGAATAGCAACAACAACTAATACGACTCAATTCCAAACAAGTTTATGCCGGCTATGAGTCCTCACTTACCACGTTACTTCATATAAATCATCTCATGCCAATATTATGCAAATACAAATAAAAAAGATTAGAAGTTCCGTATATTTTCTAAATGCATAAATCTCTGAAAGGTTAAACCACTCATAGAATGCATAAAACCAACATTAAATGTACTAACATCTAAAACATATTCTCAACTAACATGTATCGTCTATATAAATCTTTTTCTTCCATTATGCTCTATTACAAAACATAAATAGCAACAACAATTATTCCTACTATGCCTCCGTCCTAAACAAGTTAGGATCAGCCACATGAATCCTCACTGACCACGTTACTCCATTTAAATCATCTTATGCCACAAATAATAAGTATTAGAAGTTCTGTATATTGAGCCTTGGAGCAACGGTCAAGGTGTATCCGGGCCCTATAAGTCACGGGTTTGAGCTGTGGAATCAGCCACTGATTCTTGCATAAGGATGGGCTGCCTATATCCCACCCCCTTATGTGCGACCTTTCCCCAAACCCAACGCACGATGCTTTGTGCACCGGGCTGCCCTTAAGTTCCGTATATAAGGTATAAATCTCTGAAAGGTTAAACCACTCTTAGAAAGCATAAGACCTACAATAAAAGTGCTAATGTCTAAAACATATTCTCAACTAGTATGTATCGCCTATTACAAGAAACGATTAACAATTAACAAAAAGTTCAATTACCAGTTCCCTTTAAACTGCGAAACGGGTCCACCGGGTCGTCGTTGATCCCACCATTGAAGACCAAATCCCAATCCACCACTCACAAACTCCACAGGAGAAGCCCATTTAACTGCCCCGTATGAAACCAGCCCATTCCCATCAAAAACTCTCTTAGAACTCAACCCCCCATTAACAAAACTCACCAGATTAATCCTCCCATCCTCCCCAACACTCACAAACTCTGACCCATTTTCACTCACATCAATACCCGCAACCCGACCCGAATGAAACCCTTTTACCGAATTGAGAAAATCCAACGACCCATTAACCAAATCAGCTTTATAAACCAACAAATCCCCAGAAAATGTAGATGCCGCAATTAGGGGTTTATTGGGGTTTTGTGAGGTTTTTAATGAGCTGATTCTTGATGGTGTTGTAAGTGAGGACTGAAGTGTAATTTCTGGTGAGTTTGAGTCTGAATTTGAAGTTTTTTGTGTTAAATTAAGGAGTTGGAGTGATGAGTTAGAGGAGTCGGAGTTGAAAGTGGCGAGGAGGATGTGACGGTGAAAAGAGGAGAGTTGCGGGAGAAAACCGAGGGAATCAATGTAGTTGTTTTGAGGGAAACGATGGACCTGGAGTTGTTGAGAAGAAGAAGAAGAGGTGATTACTGCCATTGTTGAGTGAGGGTTTTTGCTTTGAGGGTTTTAACTGAGAGTGGACTGTGAGTTAAAAGGAGGGAGAGAGGTTTTGGTGTGTTTTTTGCTGCATTACTATTTGAATTGAAGGAAAAAGAAAAATGAAAACCTTCTCAATGAAAAAGATAGATGGATTCCTTTTTCTTTTTCTTTTTTTTTTTTTTAAATCACTCTTACTTAAAGATCATGATTTCGAGCCGTAAAAATAGTACAATAGACTCTTATTGTTCGGTCTTTCCTCGGACCCCGCACATAGCGGAAGCTTAGTGTGTCGAGCTGCCCTTCAATTGGTCTTACTTAAAGTTGGCAGGTGGACCGAGCTATCCCGATCTCGAACCAGCCCGATCGGGTCCCGCTATCGGTTCGGCTCGATTTCATGTTGGCAGGAGAGAATGGGATAGAGGTAGGTGCGGGGATCGATATGGGCCGGGCCGGGACACTCATCCTATCCCCCTTGTCCCCCAGATAATCCGACATGTCCTAGTCCCTCACTTCCTCTGTTCCATCCCGTTCCAATCCCCCTTCTCCCGTTCCGTCCAGTTCCGTCTTTTACCCCCTAATAACCCTAGTCTTACTCTATCCGTGTTGTATTTAATTGGGAATAAAAAATTTAAAAAAAAAAAAAAGATTTTTAAAACTATGGTATTAAACATTATGTCATGACATGGTTTATAAAATGATAAAATTGAACATAAGAAGTATTACTTATGAAAATTGGAGACCTAGAAAAGAAAGAATGAGGTGAAGAAAAGGAAAATAATAATAATAATTGTATTACAACATACTATTATGTTAAGTTCTCATGACATGATAATTTATAGGTATAAAACTTAATGATAATATTTACTTTATTAACATGCACATAAAGCTAAAAAAACAGATCCTTAAAGAAGCAAAACTATTTTCTGGAAGGAAAAGGTCTGTTATAAAATTCAAAAGCAAAAAACAGAGAAGAAAAAAAAACAGGAAAAACATATATATGGAATGATAAATATTATCATCCCCTTTTTTTTCCTTATCATGTGCTCTTTCCTTTACATAATATTTTTATGGAGAAAAAGAGTGATGAGAGTGAGTAATGGTATTGGAATTACAGCTTTCACAATATATAAAAAAGACTGGAAAATCAAGGTGACAGTGCAGGAAAAAAGGTTTGCAATCTGAACCATTTGATTTGGTAGGTGGACACGTGGCTCTATTATAGACTTATTGAGGGATTTGTAGACTTGTACCTCGTATAATTTTAATACAAGGCATACGTTTGGCTATGTTTTAAATAGGGCTCTGTACGAAGTGGCTATCTAGATGCACACATATGTAAAACCCAAGAAGAAATGGACCCATTCAGCAAAGTGAAAAGGGCCGGCTCATTTTCTCAAGTGGGCTTTTTCAGATAACCACCTGGTTCTTACCACATCGCCAACAGAAGAAACTTTTGCCTGTTTATATACTGACACAGGAGCATCTGGTTTCGTCCCTTCGGGGACATCCGATAAAATTGGAACGATACAGAGAAGATTAGCATGGCCCCTGCGCAAGGATGACACGCACAAATCGAGAAATGGTCCAAATTTTTTTTTTCCACATTTTTGTTCTGGGTTTTGTTGGAATCTGAGGTCTGTTTCTTTCTTCATCGTTTTCTTTAATCTATTGTCCCTCTTTGTCTCTGTGGATTGTTAAAAAGCTTCTTGCTTTAACTATATTGGTTGGAGTATTGTGAAATTTTTAGGTTTCAGAGTGAATCGTGAATAAGCTAATTGTTCAGTATGCGATTTCGGACTTAGAAATTTAAGTTGAACGAGAAAAAAAATGGGATTTTTCCTTTCTATCGTGTGCTCTTTCATTTACATAATAGTTTTATGTAGAAAAAGAGTGATGAAATAGAATTGGAATTACAGCACTCACAATATACAGAGAGACGGAAAAATCAAGGTGACAGAGTGTATTTAAGTTGGAGGAGGATAAAGCGGTGTTTCCACACTCTCTGGAGTTCCAAACGAATTGTCGGAATCCCTAAGGTAATACACTCTTACATGACCACATATTCTTTGTGCTTATAAACAATGAATATAATATTGGTTATTCTTCCATATGTTTAATCCGCTCAGATACGTTTGCAATCGAGATAATTGTCCTTTCAAACATAGCTGCATCTCTTTTTGAGAGACGGTTGAGTCTCCTTGTTTTTTGTTTCATTCTCATGTCCCTGAGACAAGAGGGGTTGCTCTGATGGTAAGCAACCTCCACTTCAAACCAAGAGGTTGTGAGTTCGAGTCCCCAAGAGCAAGGTGGGGAGTTCTTGGAGGGAAGGATGCCGGGGGTCTATTTGAAAACAGGCTCTTTACCCCTGGGTAGGGGTAAGGTCTGCATACACACTATCCTCCCCAGACCCACTAAGTGGGATTATACTGGGTTGTTGTTGTTGTTCTCATGTCCCTGAACTTCTAACCTCTTGTTTCTATAGTGAACCATCGTTAACATACCATCAAGCCATGTCTTATTACACAATGACATCGGGCCCTTATTGCGGCCCACCCTTGTGTTTGTGTTATGTCACTATGTGAATGTGAAGCTGAAATGCTATCTAGTCAAAGATATGAGTTGTAGCTAAGATACTCAATGCAGAAATATTTTTTCTGCTCAGATATTGATCTTTGATGACTTGTTATCTTCCATATGTGATGCTATAGTGGCCTTTTCATCTTCTCAATTCATTAGCATAAGTTGTCTCATTAACTCAACATATAGCAGTGCAACATATTTTGCTACATAGTTAATCTATGAGCTGGTCTCTTGGGGTTTAATGATGCATCAAAACACTACAATCACAAAAAGCTTCTTGCTTTATCATATAATTGTCGATTAAGCTTTGGTGTGAATTTCTCTTTTGGGGTGCAATTGTGGACTTAGATGTATGGGTCAATTTGCAAAGGTCTTTTTTTCTTTTAGATGATTTGTCAACATAGATGTCAAGAAATTGGGTAAGACACTGTTGTGAGCATATTATTTACTACTCTTATTTAAACAGAATAAAGTGTTTTATATGGTGTTGGAAATTAAAGTAAAGGAGGACTTCTGTTTATAATTGTTCTTGCTTACATAAATTTAGGCTAATTACTTAGAAATGGGCAAGAGGAAGTCATTATATATACAGTGCAATTTTAGTATCTGCCATGTCAAATGGGGAGGGGTAAGGTTGCGTACATCCTACCCTCCCCAGACCCTACTTGTGGAATTATACTGGGTTGTTGTTGTTGTTATCATGTCAAATGGGGGAGGGGCTTAAAATATGCAAAATGGGTAAATATAGAATTCCTCTTGTAATATATAAGCTGTTGAATCTCTTCGACATGAGGTAAATTTATAGTGTAGTGGTAAAGGGGTTGAAACATTGTAGTATTTTATTGAATCCCTTATATAAATTTCTAGCTCCATCACCGGGTATGGAACGCTTATGAGTATGTGATGTGGATCCTAAGTCTGCTCTGTATCAGATACTAGTACTCAGTTTGATGAAACTTAAGGCTCAGTTACAGATGTTGGGAGAATTTGTAAGCTCCTCTACGAAAGCAACAGTACTAGTAGCCGTTACACATTAAATTTCATATATACAGATCACGTCTTAAGTATTTTGACGATGATATGAGTTGAACTTAATAAAGAAAGAAGTGAGGATTCATACAGCCAACCCAACTTGTTTGGGATTGAGGCGTAATTGTTGTTTTTGTACACTAAGTCTGCTGCAACCTCCATTTATCCGCTTCCGATTCCATGTCTAGGCCCCTTCTCTAGAGATGACATTGTGATGTACCAACCTGGAAAACAAGGATTTATTTTCAAAAAAGTGATCATTTCTTGAGAATATCTAGGATTGTTGAAACTGGAGGTTCTGTTCCAATTTGCAAGACAAAAGTTGTAAACAATAACATAAACCCCATATGGAGTCCTGTCTGTCTAGTTATGCAACAATTTTTGGATAAGGGAAATTCATTTGTACAGCGCGTCGACTTTAACAGCAGTGAAAATTATGTCCTCGTTGGGAAAATACAAAAAGAAAAGAAAAGGGGACATACCTGAGAAGCAACTGTATAGTTTTCCCGACTATATTTCTAGTGGATTTGAGCTTAGCTTTATGTTTTCTTTGTCGTTTGTTTTAAGTTTTATTAAATTTCAGCTTAGCGCTTTGTTGGTATAAACGTGAAAACTTCATGCCAAAGAGAACTTGCTCCTACCATTAAACTAGTTGCAAGAAGAGTTCTATGAATATGCCCTGAGAACACAGTAGGGCAGCCCAGAGCACTCAGCTCCCGCTATGTGCGGGGTCCTGGGAAGGGCCGAACCACAAGGGTCTGATTGCATCATATACAAGCTATGTAAGATTCTGAGCATTCACTAAGAACACAAAGTATCTAACCGACGTGAGAAATTATGCAGTGTTTCTTGAGCAGGGTAACCAAAATGCTTTAAGAATCGACTGAATGGTCCTCTATAAGAGCAATTTACTATAACATCTAAGTTTTTTTTCTCTATAACAACACTTACTATAGTAGCCAAAGAATGTCGCAACAAACGAGGTTGTTATAGAGAGGTTGAGGCTGTTATAGAGAGGTTTGACTGTATTTAATATATCCCTCTTTTCCGCTTTCAAAACTGGCTTTTTATAATCCAAGATGAACATGTCTGTTTGTAATTATACATGTTTTTACATTCAGACGCTATATCTGTTGGTTTGCTAGTTATTCTCACAAAACATTGCAACACATTGCAACAGCCATGTCAATGAGCTGATTTAAGGTGACTACTATTTCGTTTGATCAAGATCTCTATATATAACCCCCTTTCTCCATCCACTTTTCTTTTAATTTGAATATCTTTCTCTAGGTTATCGAATTTGCAATGAAGGCATTGTTATTTACCAGTCTTGGTTGCAACCAGAAGTTCCATGCAAACTGCTAATGATGCACCATTTCATTTGATGTGATTTCTTTAGTATAATTTAGCTGATTCTGTTCATTTTTTACATTTATATATATGTAGCTTTGTCCATTTAGTGATTGCATGAATGCTATATCTTGATTTTCTTTTAATGCACTGAAACTATAAATGGACGTACAGGCAATGGGTCAAGGTATACAGTATGCGCACGTCATGGGTTCGAACGCTGCCGCAAAGAAAAGCCTGGTATCTAAGTGGGGAAGGGTAGGGACGCGATCCACCAAGCTTTGAGTTGTGCAACACTGGCCCTTGGAGTTTTCTCAGTCATCAAAAAAAGAAAATGAATCAAGGTATAACTGCATATATATAATGCTCATTCTTGAATAGAGTGAGATTTGGCATGCTACTATTTGCATGAATAGTAACTTAATTTACAAGCCTCTGAAATTCTACATGATTAGTAACTTAGGCAGCAAAAATTCTGAACCCAAAATCTCCAGATTTTGATAAATTCGTTTAGCTCTCACTTTACCTGTTGCTATTCTCACAATATTTACCAACTGAAACAAAAAAAGGCAGCTCGGTGCACAAGATATCTGCATTCACGTAGGGTTCGAGAAAGAGCCGCATCTCAAAAGGTGTATGTAGACAGCCTATCCTAATACAAGTATTAATGGCTTGCTTCCACGGATTGAATCCATGACCTATAGATCTAACGAAAACAACTTTACGTTGCTCCAAAGCTCCCCTTCACTTACCAACTGAAACAATTTCAGGAAAATATGAACATGAACAATAGTTAATTCCCTGAAGATCCGCTTATTGGCTCAAGGAAAAGAAGAGATGAAAATAGATATGAGCGTTACACTATGTTGAATGCTGATATTAGTAAATTTGATTATTATACTATTGAATTTATATATGTTAGATGAGCGTTACACTATTGTATTTTCAAAAACATTGAGAAGTGCAGATGAGAAAATTTGAATGGTAGATGGTACATTTTTTTTCTTTACATTTTGCTTTTATTAATTTAGATCCTTAGGACTTGCCAACTCTACCTACCTGTTCAATTGGTTGTTGAGCTTTAAAAATCTAAACTAATAAAGAACTATATCCCAGAGATTTTGCTCTGATGTCTAGATTACATCAACTATTTCTTGATTTTTCCTTTGTCTATCTTCTTTTTAATTGCTTGACTTAGGAATCTTGCAGATATTTCTAATTAATTTATTCTATTTCCTCAGTCTTGAATTTAATTTGCTTTCTTTTTTGGAATCTCTTGAAACTCACTGTTGATTCTTTTTTTAACATAGAAGTACCTGGTAGGTATGTTTAAGCAATTTTTAGCCACTTTTACTACTACTATAGAAAAAGCTTCTTTTATGCAGCAACGAAGTTAGAATTTTCATTAAAGAGTGTCAAAATTTTAAGAAGT
This sequence comes from Nicotiana sylvestris, assembly GCF_000393655.2. NCBI lineage: Eukaryota > Viridiplantae > Streptophyta > Magnoliopsida > Solanales > Solanaceae > Nicotiana > Nicotiana sylvestris. The sequence goes on along the minus strand of NC_091067.1, from coordinate 4,884,448 downwards.
AAATATACAAACAAGTCATGGAAATTCAATACATAATATATATATTTAAAAAGATAACTTTTACCTATCTAAACAGTAAAAGCCATTGTTGCGCCAAAAATTATAGCTCCGCCCTATTTGGTGGTGAGAATATCCCATGGTAGAAGAACCCTTTTACAAGAGGTGTCATCCAACATTGTTGCGCAAAAAATTGTGGCTCCGCCCCTCTGTGGGCATGTCCCGTGACAGAAGCACCCTTCTACAAGAGATTGTAGGTGTCATCCAACATCGTTGCGCCGCAAATTGTGGCTCCGCCCCCATTGGGTGGTGGGAATGTCCTGTGGCGGAAGCAGAATCACCCTTCTACAAGAGGTTGTAGGTGTCATCCAACATCGTTGCGCCAAATATTGTAGCTCTGCCTCTATCGGGTGGTGGGAATGTCCCGTGGCGAAAGCACCCTTCTACAAGAGGTGTCATCCAACATCGCCGCGCCAAAAATTTACAAATATATAACTAAATAAGATCTTCCTCTATAAAACAATATGTTTATATATTCATCTCATGAATCTAATTACCACTATTCAATTGAAAAGCCATTGTTGTCTTTTTTTAGCTTTTGTTCCTATCAACTATATGATATTCATGTGATTGGATGGGCATTTATGGCCAAAAAATTGAGTAGGCTAAACATCTTACTAACAATTTTATTACATATAACATGTGATTGCCTTAAATGAGAGATTATATTAGGCACCTCATCCCATAGATAGACATGTTTTAAAGTTTCTGGATTTGGTATTAAAAATTAGATGTATAATTTTACTCTCAACAATATCTTTTTTCTTTTCTCTAGAACCTAATCAACTTGTGCTACAAATAGGAGCGGATGCAGCAGGATTTGAAACTAGGGAATTCAAAAAAAAAAAAAAAAAAAATTAAAATGTCATAGCTAACGGTCAAATTTATGACCTAAAACATTTTATGAACATCGTTTATTCGACATATACCATAAAAAGGAAAAAAAATCACTTATATATAATATAATTTTCTGACAAAAAAAATAAATCAATTGACCACCCTCGGCTAATATGACTCCACCACTGGCCACAAAGGCGTAAATCTTTTTTCTTGATCTATTGTTAACTATGTTTTTTTTTTGTTATTTTGGAAAAGGTGTCTTCTCAATTACTCCGTCGTGATGAGGTGCTTTCCTTTTTTATCCGTTCCAAAATAAATGACACATTTCTAAATTTGGAAATAATTTAACTTTAAACTCTTTATTTTACTCATTTTACTATTAATGAGAAACTTTTATAACTATACAAATATTATGGCCCCACAAAACTTTTACCCCTTAAACTTTTAAAGTAATAAGTTTTAAAAGCCTTTTTTTCTTAAACTCCGTGCGAGTACATCAGAAATAAAAGATGGTGGGACCAGTGGCGGACCCAGGATTTTGTGCCAGCGGGTTCAGTCGAAGAAGTCCATAACTAACATAAGCGGTATAAGCCGTATAAGTGAGTTCAAAAATAATTTTTATACAAAATTTATCTTGCTTTAGCCATAATTTATACATATACACAGTATTATTTTTTAACGAAGCGGTTCAATTGAACCCACTTCTCACCACTTGGGTCCGCCCTTGGGTGGGACCGACCCCATTCCATCGAACAAGCCGTAGCTAAAACGTGAGTAACTTGATTCGCCGATTTTCTAACTAAAAATACAGGAACTAATTGAAAACCCTTTATTAATGTCTTACAATCATTGACAATAGAGTCAAAATCAATATAGATGGTAGTTTCTTGATTGAGAATAGTAAAGCAGGAATTGATGACACAGTTAAAAAAAATAGTACAGGAGAGTTAATCATAACTTACTCCGTCAAAACTCAATGTTGCTCTAACAACGAAGCTTGAGATGGTGCAATCAGAATGGGTTCAACCGATATGACTTGGACATGGATTCTCTAATCTTCACCAACATGATTAGAAATGGAGACACCAACAATTTAAAGCTGAGAAAGATGATTAAAGACATTGCTCAAATGATTGAAATGGTGGATGTACAAATTCTTCGTTGTTTCAGGAAAGCCAATCAAGTGGCTGACTACTTAGCTAAGTTAGCATCGTCAAGTGGAAATAGTATTTTCTCGTACCTCTTTTAACCAATTACGTAAAGAGGCGATAAGAGGGGTTGCTCTGATGGTAAGCAACCTCCACTTCTAATCAAGAGGTTGTGAGTTCGAGTCTCCCCAAAAGCAAGGTGAGAAGTTCTTGGAGGGAAGGATGCCAGGTTTCTATTTGGAAACAACCTCTTTACCCCAGGGTAGGGGTAAGGTCTGCGTACACACTACCCTCCCCAGACCCCATTGTTGTTGTTGTTCTTGTTCTTGTTGTAAAGAGGCGAAAAGACCATTTCAACTAGATAGATGGCAACTTCCTAATATTAAAAGAAGATATGACAAGGATGTATCTCTTCCTAGGGGTGTACATGGACCGGGTTGGTTCGGTTTTTTATCAAAACCAAACCAAATCAACTATATCGGTTTTGTCGGGTTTTCGAGTTTTTTTGTTACATGAATATTATTTCAACTTTACTTTGTTAAAATTATAAATAAAGTTTTGATAAGTATGTTTAGTAAATATGGAAAAAATTTACAAACATATGATCTATTAAAATATTCTAATGGGAGAATTTTTTTTGTAACACATGATAGTTATTTTCTTAGTCGTCTAACAATAATTTTTTGTTAATTTTCGTTTTCAAGGTTAATACATGAGAGAATCCCAAATATTTCTACATTTTCTAAAGAAAATTCATTATAAAGTCTTAAAAATATAAATAAAATTTATATATTTACATGTCGGTTTGGTTCGGGTTATTTTACTCAATACCAAACCAAGTCAAACCAAACTTAATCAGATTTTTTAATCAGTTTGATTTGGTTTTTCGGTTTGGTGCGGTTTTCCGGTTCGTTTTGAACACCCCTATCTCTTCCTTTTTTAAGATTGAACTAGTCAATCTTTTGAGTTGGAGCCTTGGATGTAAGGTTCATGTCTCCCTCTGGCTTTGTATATATATATATTTTGACATGGTAGGGGTCCAGCCAAATCTCTCATAACCAAAGACACAGTGTCGGAGGTTAATGGCTTAAATAAAATAAAAATAAAAATCATTGACAAAAGAATCAAAATACTTCAAATTATTTTTTGTGTTAAATTTTAATTTCTTTTCCGGTGAGTTAACTTTATGTTTATATTCCTTTAATTTTCCTTTTCCTCTACGTTTATTTCTATATATTTAACTTTTACCCTAACCAATTTGTTTGTGTGGTGTACATATAAAAATTTTCACTTCTAAGATTGGCCACGTGGCCTTAATGCAAGGTTAAGCTAATTGATTAATTATAGTTGTTGCTTTTAAGAGACAAATTTATTGCTTTAAAAATCTTTGGAGTGATCCTTGTTTTGCTTCTCTTTGAAATTTGGAGATAAATAAATAAACGTCTCCCCTAATAATAAAATATTCTCCCAATGTTTTTGAAAATACTTCCATAGGATCGTAACAAAACGATTAAAAGATTTTAGAGCAAGTTCTACTTAAAAAAGAAGATATTTTTATTTACAGAAAAGGGCCAAATATATCCCTGTACTATCAGAAAAGGTTTAAATGTATCTCTCATTATACTTTGGGTCCAAATATATCCCTGTCGTTATATTATTGGTTCAAATATACCCCTTTACCATTAAGTTTGTCCAAAATGGACATCCAATCTTACGTGACACTAACATTTGATGAGCTGGATGCCACATAACTTGCCACCTCAGTACTCATAACCTATTTTATCCCTCCCTTTTATTTTTTTTCCTCCACTAAATTTTTCTTCCATTCCACCACTATTGCCATCATTACCATCAAAATATTGTATACAAATTTTTGTCTTTTATATATTAATTAGGGGCACTGAGGTGGCATACCATGTTACATCCACCTCATCAAATACCAGTGTCACCTAGACTGGATGTCCACCTTGGACAAACTTAACATAAGAGAAGTATATTTAAATCAATAATATTATGGCAGCGGTATATTTGAATCCAAAATATAACGAAGAGTATATTTAAATTTTTTTCATAGTACATGAGTATATTTGGTCTTTTAACGTTTTATTAATAGGTACGATTCTGTTTTAACTCTAATTAGATTTTTTAAAGTATTTACTTTATTATATATTTCGAGATGTATTACTTCGCATGATGCTCTAAGGCATCTTTACTTAAGTAATAGCCAGCAAAGGACTTATTTGGATTATTCGCCAACCAATTCTAGGCAAAAGCCAGCAAAGTACTTTTTTTTTTTAATTTAAAAAAAATGTAAATAGGAAAACTCAATTAATAGTCAAACTCAAAATTACTCAAGAAAATAAATATTTTTTTTAAAATTTTACCACAGGCATTTTACCGAAGAATAAAAAATGAACCCATCACTCATTCTCCATTTCTCACCTTCCCTCAACTTTGAAATTTCATTCTTGTTTACTACTACTATTTTTAATTTTTTAATTTTTATTTACTACTCAACAACAATATGGGTACTCACAAAAAGAAACATAAAATTTTACATGGAAGTTGTTTAAGTGTGTTCTTGCAATTAGACTTTTTTTCTTTATTATAAAATTTTTGAAAGATACGTTTTGAGTAAAAGCAGAAGCTGTTTTTTGAGAAGTTGAATAAATGTAGCTTTTATTCAAAAAATATTTTTTAAAAAGCACTTTTGATAAAATACACTTAGAAAAATTTGGCCAAACTTTACTTGTTGCTCAAGAGTGTTTCTCAAATTGATTATCCAAACGCAAACTGCTTTTCACCAAACGTATATTTTTTAAAAGTACTTTTAAGAAAATATATTTTAAAATAAGTTAATTTTAGAAGATTGGTCAAGACTATCTCCAAATATTTATCCTGTCATAAACATTCATGATTCATATAATTGAAAATGATAATATGCAAATAAACTATGTTCATTATTGAATTCTAGATTCTAGTTTAATAAATTGAAAGATACACTGTGAAAATATTAATATGGAACAAAATCACCTATTTACTTGATATATTCATAGACAAAGTGTAAATTTGGTAAGTAGTTTCATTAATTTCACTAACTTATAATTAAATCACTGCAAATATCTACTATATTAGGAAATAAAATTTTGTTAAAATTAAGTTATATAAACTAGGAGTATATAAAAGGTACTTACACGATTAGTAAAGTTTAACTTATTATAGGCTTATAGCAAATCAATTATTATTTTCATCATGTTATCAATTAATATTTAACATAAAGATTTACATGTAAGTATTTTATAAGTAATCTTTATGTTGTAAGATATTTTTAACATCATCAGTACATAAAACATAAATTCATTTTGTTTATATGTGATTAGAACTTAAACCCATGCATTATAACATGTTAGTTGTCATTAAGTTTTATGCACTAAATTTGTAAAATATATTTAGACAATTAGGTCTTTTATGTGATAATTATAGATAGATATCTTAATAAGCACTAATCTGATTAAAGTAGTAATTAAGTCACTATTTGTTTAAATTTTTCTTTTATGTTTATATTCTTCTTTTATGTTGTGGTGAATTAAGACCTATAATGGTAAATTTTACTCCAACAAAATCAATCTCATTTACATGTGTCTCTCTTCTATTAGTCAAAAACACCCTGGAAAATCAAAAGAACAATTCAACTAATCCAAAAATTAATTAAAAGATTTATAAAAAAAAACTATAATTAAAATAATAATTAAAGGCCGCACGTCGTTTACTACTATAAATATTTATGTGCATCTATCAACTTTCAACTAGCTCCACATCATTGGTAACAGTTAGATATATTAGCATTTTCTCAAACACATTCATTCAACGTTTTCCGGCGAAAATTCGCCGGAAACTGAGATCGACGACGTCGGAGAAATTGAGCTAACATGAAACGAAGAGGAGGAAAGAAGATCTCTAAACTCAGCAATGGCGAACGAGTTGACTCAGGAGATCGAATCAATAACGTAACAAAAAATGGTCAAAAATTAGATCGAAGAAAATTGGTGAAATACGAGGCATTACCTGAATATCTTCAAGATAATGAATTTATCAGAGATTATTATCGTTGTGAATGGCCTCTTAAGGACATTGCTCTCAGCGTATTTTCATGGCACAATGAAACTCTCAATATTTGGACGTAAGATTTAAAAATAAATTCAAAAATTTGAATTTGAATTTGTTGCATTTGCATTTAATTTGAATTTCGTTGAGTATTCTTCTTTTCCTTTTTTTTTTATTTAAATTTTTGTTAGGCATTTGGGAGGTTTTGTGATATTTGTAACGTTAACGGCGATGAGCTTGACGGAGAAGACGACGGTGGAAAATATATTTTCCGGCATTTTCAGGTTCGATTGAAGTAATTTGCAGACTGTTTTGTGCTAGATTTGTAATTTCAGCTGTTTAAAATGGTTAAATAATGATAAACAGACCGACGGGTGACGGACAGTGGATGACAATGAAGAAAAATGGATCCGCTGATTCTTTTCCGGTGAGTTTGCCGATCATCTTTAAGGTGTGTCATTGTTTGATTATATTACTAAATTTGAGAAAGGAATGAATTTTTTAATACTTTGTGATCTCTATGATATTTCTGTAATTATAAAAACTTGTCATTAAGTATAAAATTAAAAACTTAAAAGTCATTATGTATATTATATATTTTGATTAAAATTATAAGAGCAACAATATACCTAAGGGAGGGTCCGGGGAATATTGATTAAAGTTACATAGTAAAAAATTTCTTAAACTATCAGTAAAATCCTTAACTAATGATAATAGGTGATATTTACTAAAAGATTTACCTGTAATGACCTAATTAATAAGTGAATAATTTATTTGTGTAAATGTTTCATCTTAGTGGGAAACATGGTCAAAGAAAACCTGTTTACGTAGTTTTTTATAGTGCCGGGTCTATGTAATGGCCATCACTTTTGCTTTGCATCTATTTTATGGTTTTCGTGATGTTATTTTTCTTATAATTTCTGTTGGTGATACTAATATTGTCTTTTTTCTTCTTCTTGAGCAAAGTGTCTTTAGAAAACACCCTCTTTACTCCATCGAGGCAGGGGTAAAAGGTCTACGTATACACACTACGACCACACTATTTCATCTTATAGCTTGTTTGGCCAAGCTGCAAAAATCAGCTTATTTTGAGAAGTGTTTTTTTTTTTAAAAAATTGTTTTTCTCAAAAGTACTTTTGGTGAGAAGCAGTTTGTGTTTGGCTAATTAGTTTGAAAAACACTTCTGAGCAGCAATTAGTGTTTGGCCAAACTTTAAAAAACTGCTTCTAAGTGTATTTTTCTCAAAAGTGCTTCTTAAAAAAGTGCTTTTGGAGAGAAGCTACTTGCTTTACCAAAACTGTTTCTGCTTCTCCTCAAAAGCACTTTTTTTCCTTCTAAAAGCTTGACCAAACACCTCAATTTTTGGCCAAAAGTAATTTTGACAAAAAAAGAAGAAGTACTTTTGATAAAAAAAAAAAGCTTAGCCAAACAGGGTGTTAGTAGGGTATTTTGTTTTCCAGAGATTAGAGACAGTGTCAGACGTGAGAGGTACAGCGGTCAGCGAAAAGTTAGGAGTGTTGTAGGTCCAACGTTTTATTATAGGATTTTCAGTAGAAATATTAAATATAGGTATCTAAATTAATTTTTTATTACTAATTTCCTTTTGTCCTTAATTTTATATATTAATTTCCTTTAGTAGGAGTATTTTATTTGACAAATTTGCAATTCTGAAGTGTTTACAGCTAGAGATTTTTAGGACTTCTTCTAGCTGTATCTCACATGCATGGTTTGCTAATGGCCCTATATTTTTCCTTTTGGTGCTTTATTGTTCTTTTCTGGTTTTCTATAAGGGTCTTCCCCGAATAGTGGCGGAAAAATTGAAAAATTATTTATATCCACGTGTTGCAAGATGAAGCTTTCAGTCCATTTTAGTTATTATGTTTCTCTTTTATCCCTCCCTTAAAAAATTATTACTTCCTCCGGTCTACAATAAATGATCATTTTATTTTTTTATTTTGATCCAAAATAAGTATTCATTTACATAATCAAGAAGGAATTAATTTTATTTTTTCAAAATTTACCCTTATTTATATATTCTAATGTGTCAAGATAACAATTAATTTAGTGAATATTTTTTCTCTCTAGGAGTTCGAATTTCCTTAATGAGTATGCCAAAGGTAAAATTGTTACTTATTGTGGACGAGAGGAAGTAATGAGAAGACTTTTTTACTATTATGCCCTTATTTACTTTTCAAGTTTAGATTTTTATGCTATGTAATCAATGTTTTTTACTTTTAAGAACAATTAATACTAAGGACAAAGTGAGAGATAATAATTGATTACATCTTGATTTTCTAAAATGACAAATATTTTAGACTAGTTATTTGAAGTAACCTCGACAAATAAAATGGACTACATTGAATACATGCTATGTTGGACTGTGGAGTAATTAGCTTAAAAATATAGATGGAGTTTATTAGTGATTTTGCTAAATTTAAGGTAGCTATTCGGTCGACTACAAGACATGGCCGGAAGTAGCAATAGAAGAAGAGATAAGTCCTTCAATCAACTCCTTAATTGTATAAATTTCCTAAAGAAACTATTTATGTCAATTACAGCCCCTAGTAACCAATGTCGGGCAGCAGGGGACAACCCCATTGTACATGTATAGCAATGACAAACGGGCGGGTTGGATCGGATATGGTTGGGTCGAAAACAAGTAATGAAAAAAAACAGATAAATTATCCGACCCGACCCCTATTTAATATAGATAAAAAACGGGTTAACCGGCGGATAATATTGGTAAAATCCATGAATTCTTGCATATGATCACTTTTTGGGAGAATTCTTAGAGTCAGTTTGGATTGGCTTGTTTTAAGTGCTTTTAATTCAAAATAGCTTTTAAGCCATTTTGTAGTGTTTGGATAAAGTAAAAAAGTGCTTTTAAGCACTTGTTTTTAAGCTAAAATGACAAAAACAAGTCAAAAGCCAAAAGTTAGAATTCCTAACTTATGGCTTAAAAGCTATTTTGGCTTAAAAGTCACTTAAAACAAGCCCATCCAAACGGGCTCTTAGTTTTTCTAACTTGAGGAACTCCCAATTTGAGACTTTACAAATATAAAAGTTAGACCCATTAGTTATCCATTGGTTATCTATTTTCTAAATGGATAATATGGTTCTTATCCATATTTGATCCGTTTTTAACAAGTTCATTATCCAACCCATATTTTAGTGGATAATATGGGTGGTTACCTGTTTTCTTTTAACCATTTTGACACCCCTATACATAAAGATGAAAAAGTAACGTAATCCAATGGAAGTATTAACATTAGGGGTGTCAAATGTGCGGGGTTGGGCCCGATTTTGAGCGGGTCAAAGTGGGTTGAGTCAATTTGACCCGCCCAAAAGTTACTTCGGCTAAGATGAGTTGGGTCAAGATGGGCTAAAATTTGGGCTAGAGCCAAATTTGACATCCCTAATTAACATTTTTTTTGTTGCTAAACGAACTAATAATGTCATTTAAGCTAGTGATATTGTGAGAATTGTGCTTTGATGACTTTAGCAACGTAATAGCTTGGCTTCTTAAGTAGAGGCGAAGCCATGATCTAGATTCACTAGGTTCATAATAAGTGTGATTACATATTATAAATTTAGTTTGTATATGCATACATAGTTCGAGCAGAAAGCAATGAGTTTAGTTTAACTCCAGGAACTCGCCCTAAATCTGTCTCGGGACTAAAAAAGTCTTTTGATTGAGTGAAGCCTAAGATTTTTATCTTTCATAGTTTAGTGGAAGGGGAGGGTGCTAATTGATGTGTTAGTATTTGACCACTAAGTTTGTTTTGCTTATGTGAAGATTGCAATACAAGAACAAGACATCAACTAGTTTGATATTTGACTGCAGGATTCTTATGCCAAGCATATCTCAAAATCAATTTTAGATGTAAGTGGAGATGGCTATGAAGTTGCCATATGGCCTTGGTTTGTTTTCTTAGGAGGAGCAATGAGTTGCTTAATCTGCAGCACTGTCTCCCACTTATTTGCTTGTCACTCACTTAGATTTAGCCTCTTCTTTTGGCGTCTAGATTATGCTGGTATTTCTATTATGATAGTCTGCTCTTTCTTTTGCCCCATTTACTATATCTTCTGCTCTCAACCATATTGGTGTCTCTTTTACCTATCCACCATTACTATATTTGGCATACTTGTCATTATCACCCTTCTTTCCCCCGCTCTTTTCTCCGGTCGTTTCAGATCATTTAGGGCTACTCTCTTTCTTGCTATGGGTTTCTCAGGTCTGATTCCAGCTACACATGCCCTTTTCCTCCATTTTAATCATCCACAAGTACTTGTAGCTCTAGGATATGAGATAGTCATGGGACTTTTATATGCTACTGGAGCAGTATTTTACATGACAAGGTTTCCGGAAAGATGCAAACCTGGTGCATTTGACCTAGTGGGACACAGCCATCAAATCTTCCATGTATTCGTCGTTGCAGCAGCCTTAGCACATTGTGTCGCTTCCCTTCTTATTATGGATTGGCGTCGAGGATGGCCACCCTACAATGCAGGTATGCAGTAATAGACATGGCTACAAAAGGGCATTTGAGCTTCAACAATGTTCTAACATGACTAGGATTTTAGGAAGAATACCATTCTTGTTGGTTTTAATGCACATACTCCAGCATTTGTATATAATTTAATTTTTGTACCTTGTAATGTTGTTGGAACCTTCAATTATCCAGTATGCCAATGACTCTCTTGAAATGCTGACATTCATGAGATGATATTCAAGTTTACATATTTATTGCCTATTATCTTCTCAAACTCCTCTCTTTGAAGGGGAGCCTTGGCGTAATAGGTAAAGTTGCTGCCATGTGACCATGAGGTCACGAGTTCGAGTTGTGGAAACAACCTCTTGCAGAAATGCAGGAAAAGGCTGCGTACAATAGACCCTTGTGGTCCGGTCCTTCCACAGACCCCGTGCATAGCAGGAGCTTAGTGCACCGGGCTCCCCTGTTTTATCTTCTCAAACACCATGGAGGGGAAAAAAGTTACTAACTCAAGGACTGTATTGGATTATGAAATTCATACTTGATTATCTAAACAAGTGATTGTCAAATAATTCCTAGCAACAATTAGATATTACCTCCAGAATGGCTCTATTATGCAACAATGGCCTTATTTTTATATATTATGGATTTAATAAATAGTATAAATTAGATCAGGTAAAATATTTGTGAAAGTAATAACTAAAAGGCATATGCAAAGCTCAGAAAAGCAAGTCAAGAGTAGATTTCGAGAAGCCAAAGAGTTGCACTCAAGGAGGATGGTAAGATAAATTACAAAATCCATGAAGCTGTCTTTACTATACAAAAAGTTATAGACTAAACTATAAAGCATCACTTATTAGAGGATGGTAATCAGCATTCAAACCTGGTTATTGCAAAAGTATGTGAGGAGAAAACAAACAACCTTGAACTCAATTTTAGAAGAGGATTTGCTTCTAACGCACCATTGTTTATCTCAAGTGTATCACCTGACAAACTCGAAACAGTTGCAAATCTTTTGCTTCTTCTGTTCGAGCCCACAAAATTGAAGAGAAAAATGGAACTTAACACATACATGGAAAGACTCAGTTCCTTTAGGATTCGATATAAATCTCCGTGCAGCAACCTATGGTTGAGCTAATAAAAAATTCCACCAAGCTTGCTTCAACCAACTCAAACTGTACCAGGAAGTCGACGCATTACCGGACTTTGAACTTCACCGTGTGTCCTAAGCAGGAAGTAACTCTCAATTCAATTCCTGTCCTTAAGGGGGTTCCCCAGTCTGCTGTAAAGTAAAGAGACAAAACTAATAGACCAAGATCAGGTCACTGCTCTTAACACAAATGTAGTAACTCTTCAACTTGCTACCTCAACAACCTCATTTTCACCATCACTATAATCTCCCCAACGCTTGGTTGCTTTCTCCTCAGGGGAAACAGTGTTGCATGTTTCTTTTGAAGCAGTAATCTCATCAGATGGTGCAGCTGTATCTCCAGACTTTTCTCCATTTTCACATTGTGATTTGTCAACATCTTTAGGCATGTCAGATTGCAGTTTTGCCCCATCTTCTTCCTGATCCTGTGTGATCTGCTGACTTCCTGTGTCGGCTGTTACCAAACTACTGGAGGGTTCCACGTCGGTCCCATCAGCCTCTGCCATCTCGTGGTTTTCAGCAGCACCTTCCACAATTACAGCTGAAGGGGATTCTCCTGCCTCAACCGGAGAAACTGGAAGGTCATTTTGAGTTGTTGGCATGTCGTTCAAAGATGCTGGAGAACCATCTGGCGACACTGGTATGCTATTTGGTGATATGGCATATCCATTTGGTGAAACAGGCATACCATTTGAGGAAGCCATGTAACCATTTGGAGCGACCGGAAAGCCATTTGGAACCCATGGTTGACCAGGGACAAACTCGGCTGCATGTGGGTTCATGATTCTAAGAGTACTGAAATGGCTCGCATCTCCATTATGTTCACCATTGAGAAAAACAGGCTTGTTTCGTGGAACTCGATTTCCAGACCTACCATAGCCACCTGACAAGCGTGGGCCATAAGGAACTCTTGCTGTTGCTGACTGATGCGGTGATCTACGAACAGGATTCACGGTAAGCATAGGAGGGATATTCACAGGAGGGGGTAATATTCCTCCATGCTCCTTGAAACCTGCTGCTGGGATAGTGCCAAAAACTGGAACAGTCGATGGATTAAATGGAGGTGCAGCGGCCGAAAGTTTCTTGGCTGTTTCTTTTGCAGTCTCAGAATCACCTTGCTTATCTGATTCAGTAGGCACAGTACTAGCATTTTCGGTAGGTTCATCATCATTTCTCTCTTCCACTGCAGCTTCTGCATTTGTAAGACTAGCATCCTTCTCTGTTGCCGAATCAGCAGCAGGTTCAAAATCAGAAGAGGTGTCGGGGATTTTATCAGCTTTGCTTTCTGGCATATCGACTTTGGGAGTTACATTTGCATCAGTGGAAGAATCATCATTTTGGATCCCCGTGACAGAGCTATTTGCTGAGTCTACTCCTTTGTTTTTAGCAGCAGTCTTTACTTCTGAAGCTGTGACGACATCTCCTTCCTTCTCTCCAGAAGTGTCAGTTTTTGTACCCTCCGAAGATTTGGCTGATATAAGTCCTTCTTTACTTTGTTGAGGGTCATTGACTTCTTGATTGGTTTGTCCACCAGAATCATTATGTTGCTTCTCTTCACTGACTTTCTGAGCCTGCTCTCCATCACTGTTTCTCGCTGTTGTCGGCAGCGTTGAATCTGTTGCCACAGTCTCCTTGTTTTGTTCTGAACTATTGTCCTTTGGCAATTGCTCTGCCACTGCTTTTACAATTGTACCGGGTGGAGCTAAAGCAACTTCTTTGTAAGAGAATAATTTTCCAGCTGCCTGAACGCTGATTGAGCTGACAATCGAATTGGTTTTGACAATTTGTTCTGTTGGAGCAGGGCTGATGGGTGCCGATTTGGGATTAGAAGCAGCTGGTGAAGAAGCACTGTTTACCTTAGGGCTGAAACCAGCACTTTTAACAAACTTCTTTGAAGCAGGAGATGGCGTAGACGATGTTGCAGATTCATTTGGACTCGATCTTGGAGATGTAAAATTAGTGGCTTTACCTCGAGCTCTTGGTAAATGGGAAGCATTCGCAAAGTTGGTGTTAAGTTTTGCAAGGTTAGGTCTCCTAGAACTAGAAAGCTTACGCCCCATCATTGAACGGCCTTTGGGTAAAGCCTCTTGCCATCCTTCCTCAGACGTATCCTCTTGTATCACGTCATCATTTTTCTCCACTAGTGTCTGTTCTACCAAAATGTGATCAGATTGCTTAGGTGTGGAGTCTACAATCTGTAGTTCCTGTTTGTTGTCTATTTCAGACTTGTTCTCTTTATCACTGGAGTTCTCCACAACAGGACTATTTGGAGAAAGAAGTTCATCCTTCTCAAATTCATCCGTAGCTATTCCCCCATTTTGCCCTGCTTTGCCTTTAACCTGTACAATAAATGAGGAAATGTGGACAGGATACTTCAGTTATGTAAACTACAAAGAAAATGGTTGTGTATATTAGGAAATGCAAACGACAGAAGTCAAAACTCAAACCTTTGCGCGAGCTTGCTTCTTTTGGGCTTCTCTAGCCTTCATCTCTGCATCTGGAGCTATGTAATCCAACAAGTCCGAGACACTACGTATATCAATGAGGAAAACAATTTTTGATTAGCATATATAAGATGTCACACATTTCTTTATTCTGGTTCTTCCCAAGAGTAACTAGAAAAATAATGGAAGTATGGAATAGGAAAAAAGAATATTACCTTAGATGGCCTTTGCTAGAGATAGAGGCATCGGGCTTTGGGGTACCATTTCGTGCAGCTTCTTGCTGCTCGAGAGCTTTGGACTCGAAATACTCAAGCCATGCAGCAGCATCCTGCAGAAAATTCTGAATAAGATTGACACGAGGATCATCATCGGGAACAAACTGAATGACCAGACTTACAAACTAACTTTTTACCTGAGTACGTAAATCATCAGGTCCAAGTTTAGATTGTAGTATCTGAAGCGTAGTTTGTTCATGCTGAACGCTCAAGGAATATGCTTCCATTAAAGAAAGAGCAATTGCAATTGCATGATAGCTGGCAGCAGTCTGGAGGAAACAAACATTTCGGTTAAATAATTTAAGACGCCAACAGGCTGATTTTCTAGACACTCAAACATATTCCCTCCCTCCCAATTCATGTGTTTGACTGGGCACTGAGTTTAAGAAATAAAAGAATGACTTTGAAGCTTGTGGTCCAAAACAAACCATAGAAATTTGTGTGACTAGATATTATTACTAGTCACCATTGTTACTAAATATAGAGAAATGTGTTATTCTTTTTTTTTGTGTGACTGAATGAAAAGGAAAGAATGTCATAAATTGGGACAGAGGGAGATAGATAGAAAAGAGAGAGAAATTACTTGAATGTGGTCCGCTCCAAGAAGTCTCTGGTTACACTTAAGAGCCTCGTGAAGATACCTAAGTGCAACATGGACATTTCCGAGACCTTCTTCCATCATTGCTACGTTTATATATGTCGCAGCGGTATTTGGATGTGAAGGTCCACAAGTAAGATGCAAAAGATAGAGGGCACGATTGACATACCTGAATAGAGAAAAACAGGTATCAGTTTTTGTCATTAAACATAACGATGTGTTCTCATACAAGATGATGCAATGTCCTAGTTGTAAAAAAAAAAATTCACGACTTTGAACACCAGAGTTTTCCGTGGTGGGAGATAGAGTCCACATACTTTAATGCCAACTCTGTGTGTTGAAGTCGGTAGTAGAAAACTGCCAAATCTCCATAACTCTTCATTGTATCTGGGTGGTCAAGTCCAAGTTCTCTTTCATTAATATCCAATGCTTTTTGTTGATAAATGGTAGCCTGATATGAGGAAACATTACAGATATAAGAGAGAAAATCATGATTCCTACATGTTAAAGGAAACTAGTATAAGAAAATTGCTGTTCTATCCAGCAAAATAAATATGGTCAGATAATGCGGCACGCTGAATTTCTATTACAGTTTTTTCCTGAAATGGAACACTCTGCTTCTAAAGAATTCTACCGACTAATTATAGAACACTTTGCTTCTGAAGCCATTTGAGAATCTAATTATGAACTAATACCTGATTAAAATCTCCGGTGTGGTAGAGTACCACCGCTAAGAGACTGTATGCACCAGCTGTCATTCGATGGTAAGGACCACAGACAGACACGAGTTTTGAGAGTGCCTTCACAATTAAAAACAATCTCAGTTCAAGACCTTGAGGTTGAATGATATCAAGACGTGCCACTCAACCACAACGAGTGTTACCTTAGTTCCATAGTTTACAGCATCCTCCAGCTTGCCTTTGTCGAGGGAAGTTTTTGATGATTCCAGCAGCGTACGCCCATCCGCTGACGAGCACGCAACATGCTGTTAAGGAAACATATACCATTGTTAAAACTTCTTGAAGTCCTCCTAATAATTCATATTCTACATCTAAAAATTGGAAACTAGTGCATACCTTGTACACGGGGACCATGCTTATGATATCCGACTTCTTGAAAGGAAATGGAGAGTCCACATCATAATCTTTGGGAACAAGCTCAAGTCCTACCTGTAATAGCATTTGTTAGTACGGATGAGGAGAGTAAGACTTACTAAAGACAGGACACCGATTTCTTAGCATTCGAATTTGTATACCTTATGGCAAAGACCTCGAAGAATGGCAAATTTTCTAAGGTCCTGCCGACTTTCATCCTTCCACTGCCACCCAAACCTCTTCGAAAGAAAAGTTTCAATCCATTTCCATTTCAAGTCATCATCTGAATCACCATTTTCTGCAGATGGCGTCCCGAGCAATACATTTAAACAAGAAGCTATTGATGCAGCCACATTAGCAATATTATCAACTGCTGCCACAACAGCCTGCAGTATGTGTTTGTAAGCTCTAACGACCATCTCGTGAATACAAAGAGATTGCACATGAGGAAGCTTGTCTGCAAGTTCCACCTAACATCAGAAGCAAAAAAGTTAGTAAAAGAAAGTAATGCTAAATATCAACCCTAGAAATTAAAATAAAACTTAGAGGTTGGAAGGAATATTTCTACCAAGAAGACATCAAAGAGCATAACAGTCCCCACTTTCCCTTCCCTCAACTCCTCTGTCACTGTTCAATATTCTATAGAACAGGAATCTCAAAGAGCCTATCTACGGATTTAAAAAAGCCAATAGAAAAGAATTTAAGCTGAAACATGGAGTAAAGAAACTTGGTAATAGTATCTCTTTTTCGAGGAAAACTTGATTAAATCTCTCTTGAAGCCAACTCTTATTCACAGAAGACTCTCCAAAAGGATAAAAGCTAGACAGGTCAGAGTTTCTGACTCTGCTAACGAGAGAGTTTTAAAGTATTGCTATTGCTGTTATGAGGAAGGTTAATCATATGGAGGGAAGTTGTCTCAAAAGACCAATCAAATCCGCGAACTTAGAGAAAGACAAAATATAATGATCCATATAGGTGATATCAACTAGCTGGGAATAATGCGTAGTACTGTTGCTCCACTAATATTAGATCCTAATATTTATCTAGGGTCCTTTCTAGTCTAATTCAATACTTATTTGTCAATGCAAGAATAAGTGTCCGATTTACAGCTATGTTGGGCGAACTCTTCAAATGCTGCCACCCCCGTGTCGGATCTTCCAAAAATACACTACTTTTGGAGGATCCTACGCGCACCCGGCGACATTTTCGGAGAGTCCGAGCAACATAGATTTAGAGAACTCCTAAGTTGTAGTTAATAGAAATCTATATCCTCCCCAGACCCCACGGTGTGAGATAATACTGGGTATGTTTGTTGTTGTTTGTTGTACTAGCCTTACTATAGAATATAGGAAAAATTAGGGGCTGGGGACTGCACTAATAAAGTTGGAAATGACATTCATTCATAGATTTATTGCGCTAAATGTAGGGGCCTGAAGCAATTACCACGCGCCCCAAGGAGCACATTTGCAAACCCCTGGTGTGCATGAAATCTGTCAGTGTCCTTCCATCGACAGGTGAAAGCTCCAGCGACCCGAAATCAGCAACCTTTCAGAAGTTCAAATATTGCAACCAGCAAGCGTTAGTTCAATTTCGAAGCAGGATAGACATGCAAAGTATATAGAGGCACACTAACCAGTTTTGGAAGGGCAGTATCAGCATAGTATTTATGTGCCATATCAATCAACTCATCAGGTGACTGACAAAATAAACAGAACCAGAACTTGGTTTAAGAACTGGATACGATCACCTCTTGCAAAAGTTACTTGTAACAACAAAAATTGCAACACACCTTAAGGTGAAGACCAGCTTCTGATTCTTTTAGGCGCAAATATGCTGCTTCAGGTAGCACCTTTTTCCAAAGAATCTGTGTTTCCACGTCTTGTTTCTCTATTTCCTTCTTGTTAGTTTCACTTGAAGAAACTTCCTTTCCTGAACTCTTGTCATCTGATTTCTTCTTAATATCCTTCAGTAGGCCACCATGTTTCCCGAGACCCTTTACCGCCGGCTCTACTTTAGCTTCATTGATTTTTTTTGCTTCAGCTTTCGTGGAGGCCTGATTTTGCAAATGTTGCACCCAACATGCACCCAACTCCCATCTAATAGATTTCACTTGTTTGCTTTCTTCTTCCTGTAACTTGTGCAAGCTTTCACTGAGCACCTGTCTTACTAAAGGCTTAGCAGCCACAACGTCTTCGACATCTGCACCATGTAATTTATGTACTTGGCTAGATGACTGAGGTGTTGATGACTTGTGCAATAGCATTCTCAAGCTGCCCCAAGATGAAGAATACAGTTAGTAGAATATTTCATGAAAATCAAAAACAATTGACTAAGGTACATACTTAATCTTCGGGCAAGTTACACATTTGGCCAATCAGCCAAAAATAATTACATCCGCTAGCCAAATATACAATATGTATAAACATGTCTAAAATATGTAAACTGTACGCATATTATACATTAATATACAAAAAATCCACATTTTGCCGGCTATTATGTTTGGAAGTGGCTATACTATGTAGTTTTCCCTCAATCCAATCATCTAATCAATCGATCTAATCTAATCAATCTAATCTTATTGGTATCTGATTCTGGTTAACTCTACTGACCTGTTAACGTTTAATGCATTGGCACCTCCCTCCGCCTGGTCATCTATTTCAATGTCCTGAGGAATGGGATTAGGACCCCAGTTCACCTCAGCTGCAACTTTTATGATAGCTGTGTAGCCGCAGTGTCTAACCACCACTACACCCAAGGTAGAAGTATCCTACAAACAAAAACAACATCATAAGATAAACAAAATCTACTTGCAGATAAATGACAAATTATCATATTTATATTCAAACTGACATGAACTGTAGCACTCTCATCTGCAGTTATGCCTTTTAACAAATTTCTCTTCGCAAGCTCCTCCGCGGACATGCTCAGCACCTGATTCCCGTCATTTTTGTTGTCCAATTTCTTGCTTGCATCTGAAATGTCTTTTGTCACACTGATTAGAAGATCTCCAATTCTTTCCTCGTATGAACTAGAATGATTTGTTCCATTTTGGCTGTTGTCCGCTAGATGCTTTATGGCAGCAACAGCTTTGAGAACTGACACATCGACGAATAGACTGTGAAGTAGAAACGCTTTCCTATCTCGTATTTGCCTTTCTTCTGCCGTTTTACAAGGCATTGCTGCAAGAATAGCAAATTCCTTCGCCCATGGCCTATGATCATGCTTACCATCTCTTCCTTGTCCACCTCCATTTCCTCCCCAATTCTCATCTTCCATTGGAAGTGGAGGAAAAGTAGCCGGATTGTCGGCAACAAAAGGAGGGACAACCCATGTGTTTGCTCGAAAACCATAAGGAAGGTTCCCAAACTGTAAGTAAAGGTAGCCATTCCTGAGCAATCATTGTTTTTAACATTCTTGAAACCAAGATAATCTCAAATGTCACTAACCTTATTGTGCTCGGTGAAAGCTTTCATGAGAGCCTTGTATGCCTGGAACAAGCAAATAGTTAACGACGAATTGGCATATATAGTCAATGCCACTATCAGCAGCGGAGCCACATGTATTTAAGGTTACACTATGTAGCTAGGTAAAAAATTCCTTTTTATATATATATATACTATGTATTGACTCCCTTTGGCTTCTGCGTGGGTTTACTTCTTTATATTTTGACCCCCTTGGTAAAAATTCTGTCTCCGTCACTGGCCACTACATACCGAATCTTTATGGTTCGATAGACAATAAAAGTTTTAACAAAATAATTCTTACTCACAGCATCAAAAACTCGACTTAATTGTTGCAATAATCCAACCAAAGAGTGACTCAAAAGAGCGCGTTTTCCAGCAGGATAGAAACCTGTCCGAGAAGCAACAATGGTTGTTGGCTTGCCACTACAAATCCGGACCTGTAATGTATTTCAAGAACCATTATTCAAAACATTGATAGAGTTCTAAAATTTCGAGAACCCCTCAATATTTGCAAACTTCGCCACAACAACAACAACAAAAAACCCAGCGAGTTCCCACAAGTGGGGTCTGGGGAGGGTAATGTGTATGCAGACTTTACCCCTACCCTGGGAGGGCAGAGAGGATGTCGCCACATTATATTTAAAAGAAAGAAAGCTCACATCTATTTGGAAAAAATCATCTTCTGTTTTATCCTCGAGGAATGGCCGACTTGATCTCCTAATATCTGCAAAATCAAACAACAATTACCAGTTAAGGAAAAAATCTTTATGACAAATTTTTAGCACTAAACAAGATGTTTGCAGCTTGCAAGTTGGCTCGGACACCGCCATCATTTAAAAGAAAAAAAAAAAGATAATTGCAGCTATGAAATGCCACTGAAAATTCTTTCCCGTGCATTTCCAGCTCCAATAAACTGAATTATTTATTTCTTTGCACACCATTTCAAAAACAATTGAAAGGGTATTCTTCTAAACTTTTTAATAACTTGAAGATGTAACCTTTAAGTCTACATTGTCACCAATTTCATAAAATAAAAAAGTAAAATTCTGAACAGTAATGAATAGTTGAAGACTATTTTGTTAATCAAATAGAAAGAATAACATATATCTATATTTAAAAATAATTTAACTTTGAACTGTTTATTTTATCCGAGAAAATCACATATTTTAGACTATAAGTTTCAAAAAAAAAAAAAAAATCTTATACAATGTGAAGAGTCAAAATCTCACATAAACTAAAAGGAACGAAATAAATAACATAAAACCAATAATGAAAAGTAGTAAACTTAGTTACAAAAAAATAATAAATAAATAAATATTAAAACAACTCACATTGGATTGGAGGAGTGAGATGAGCAAAAGAGAAAAAGTCATAAAACTGTCCCAACCGGGGTGGGGGGCACATCATTGCTGGATCGCCTTTCTCCGCCGAGTCGCCGGCGTCTACGCCGCCGCATACGGCGGTGGCATCTGGCTTCGACGGCTTGGCCTTAGGTGAACCGGCCGCCTTTTTCGGTTCCTGGCTTTTGGGCTTGCTTGATTTTGATTCGACATTTTCTGGACCGGGTTCAGTTGAACCGGTTCGACCGGTTGGTTTGGGTGAGGAAGATGAACCGCCGAAAGAAGTGGTGCAGGCCACTATGTCCAGAAGTCTTCTAATATGAGCCACTGATTGTTCTTCTGTATAGTCCTCTGCACAATAAATTAAAATAAAATTTAATTAGATTTTAATATTTTGAAATTTATGAAATTATATAAAATGTGAATAATGTCATACTATTTATAAAAAGAAATGTCATATAAAATGAGAAAGTTACATTATGTTAAAAAGTGCTCGCATATTTTTTGGGCAACTTATATATTTGCTAGTCAGACAGCTAATTATATTAGATATACTAATATGAGTATTCACATTTATTTTTCATAAAAGATTATTAGGGGCTGCAACATTCCTAAGGTGAAGCGACTACTCTTGTCGACAAATTATATTGTGTATATAAATCAAACAAAAAAGAAGGGCAAATCGGTGCATTAAGCTCTCGCTATACGTGAGGAAGAACGAGATCATAAGGTTTATTGTATGTAGTTTTATACTATATTTATGCAAAATGTTGTTATCACTATTTGAACCCGTGACTTAGAGAAACAAAATCATATATATATATATATATATATATATATATATATATATATATATATATCAGGTGGGACCGAGAGCATAGAGAACAGTACCTTCGACCAGGCTGAGGTGGCAAGGTTTGAGCGACACAATCTCCACTGTATCTTTTAGCCTTGTTCCTCGCACCTGTCCCATTCCAAAATGCCACCATTATTTTCTATATATCTATAAAAAAGAGTTTTAACTTTTTAATTTTTTAAAATTTATCATATTAAGTAAAAATTAATTACAAATATAATTATTTAATAGTAATATAGTATTGCTTACTTAGAAAGTATGATAAGCAACGTAGTATAATATAATCAAATACTAACCATTTGAAATATGATCAAATATACTAATTAAAGCAGTTGTTGAAAGTCATACTGCAGTCGTACTGATACCTAAAACAGTAAACTAAATACCATGCCTTTTATTTGAATAAAATTACGATTTAAATAAGCACAATTACATTTTAACCACTTATCTCATAATAATCTTTTTACATATATCATTTTTTTCTAATTTTAACTTGTAATAAATTGAAGCTAATTATACAAATAATTTTTTTTATTTAACTCTGGCAAACTTGTTTTTACAATTAAATGGCTAAGAGCCCACATGATAAAGTAACTTTTTTGTCTTTTGTATATTTTTTTCAAAAAATGAATTACATTTTGAATGGAAGATGAAAATGACATGAAATATCTAATTTTAGGGTACAAAAAAGGAAATAAATTATAAATGTTACCTCATGTGACATGGAGTAATTGGTCACGTGACATGTCTCCACATTGACGGCTAAGAGCTTTCTCACATCTAAAATCTTGTCCGTTGATATTCCCTAAAGTCAACGATTGTAAAATTTACCAAAGTCATATACATGCACCATATCATTTCTTCTAACTACCGTTAATTTTCTTTTCGTTTCTTCAACGAACTACCGTTAAAAATTAACGGTAACTGTAACTGTAACTTTACCTTAAGCAACACTTGCGAATCTTCAGGTGTTCCCACCGTTATCTCTATAACGTTAGGCAGAACTGTAATTCAAAAATTAACATTAGGCAAGTTATAAAATAAAATGCTAAAAAAAAATAAAAAAATATTCCTACTATATTCTTTGCATAAACAATGATTTCTTTTCGATATTAAATTACATACACAGAAAATAAAGATGTTTTACGATTAATGTAATTTAACAAGTAATAACAATCGAGTTATCATTTTTACGTAGTACTAATTAATGTTTATTATAAATATTCGTAATAAAAAACTTATTTTTGTACATATTTTTACACAATCAGTACGTATAACCTAAACTCTTATAAAAAGTTGGTATGTGGTACAATGGTAGGTAAATTTTTGAAGTGATTAGAATACTTGAATTGGAGTAATGTTTTAAATTAACGTGGTGGACACGAGGAAAAAGTTTAAAAATTATTATAATCATAAATTAGGAGTGCAAGTGTAATTGAATTGAAAATTGTTGTTATTGAACCACCTACATCAAATATATTAAAAATGTTGCAATTTTACTGCAAACTACATTTAAACAGAAAGAGAAGACATAAAAAGTTAGAAACATGACTAATATAGAAACTTATTAAACAATAATTTATTTGAGTTATTTATTAAAATTTTGAAAAATTGGAAAAGACAGAGGGAAAAAGCCATGAAAATATATTCAAGATAATAAGAAAAAGATAAGGTACCTTTCTCTTCTTTCTTCTTCTTCTCCCCCTTAGCTTTGTGTGGCTTAGCTTTTCCTGTTTTGGGAGCCATTATTTCTCTTCCTCAAACTTCCCAGTAAAACGCGGCGTGTTCGAATTCTTCTTCAATAAAATGAATAACACTAGCAATAAATAAAGAATTTCAAATGCCCATATATTCACATGAGGAAGAATAAGAATAATGAAAATCCATCTTCATATATATCAAGAAAATGCAAATGGAAGGGTTTTATTGGTAGAAGAGAACTTAAAAAGAAGCAAGATAAGAAGGATATTATGAATGAAAATTCATTGTTTTTTTTTTCTTTTCACTTTGTTGTTCTTGAGAGTATAACTAAGAGGATATAGGAAAAGAGAGAAATAGGAAAAAAATAAGAAGAAGGGGTTTTATTTTATTTTTGTTGGAGATAGGATAAGGTAATACACAATCCAACCCATAGCCTAAGAGCTTTTAGCATATATTTTCTTGTTTGTACTCAAGAATGTAAGGCTGGCAATTTCAGACCTCTCATTTCTCTTCCATTCTTCTTCTCTTTTTTCCATTTGGGAGTTTTATTTTTTGTCATTAAGTGGACTAGAAGCACCTATATTACTCAAGAAAATGTTAAAAATCTTGTTATCATCTTCAAACTTTTTGACCAATCACTTAAAAAACTTGAAATAAGCTAGAAAATTCATCAATAATCTAATTAGCCCAAATAGCTGCACACTTAATCTCTTATATATATATATATATATATATATATATGTGTGTGTGTGTGTGTGTGTGTCCCCTCTCTCTCTTTGAGTATGTATGTAATATGTGTATAATTGTGTATAATCTATGTTTACTGGCTAAAAAAGTAAATAATGAATTTGACCGGTTATTTGTGTAACAAGCTCGTAGCTAACAACATTTTTAGATAATGTGACGCTAATCCGTCGCTAACAAGATTTTTCTGTTTAGTTACAGATTTTATCAGTCGTCAATTTCTATTTTTTTTAGTAGTGAATTTTTTCCACATAGGTTTTAGGAGTGTGGAAGAGTGTGTGATCATTTTATTTAAAAGTTTTAAGTCGTAAGAAAGAGTTAAATTTTATTTACTTAGTTATGTTTTCACAATAGACTTCTTCGATTGGAGTTGATTCTTTTTTATGAGTCAAGTATGCGTGAAACTTTCTTTTTATAATGAGTGGTTGTAAGATTTGAACTCAGGATTCCTTCAGCTCTCGTATTATATTAAATATTTAAGCTATTTGATAGAACATATTCTTATTTACTTAATTATGTCTTAGGAAAGAAGTTGAAAAAAAAAAAAACAGTTCAATTTGGCTTTGGTTTAGAGGATAAGAGGTTTATTTTGAAATAGTAGATTTTAAGGGTTTAATCTGATGCCACGTTCATATAAAGATAATTTGGTTTCAAGACGCATTTACATGTCAGCACCAACATTTCTTCCCCTTTTTCTTTATTTATTTTAATTAAATAAATTATAAACATTGATAATATAAAAAAATTTATGTTATTACGTACTAGTATAATTTGACTAGCTATAACACATTATTATTCTCCTTTCAAGTTATCTTCTTGTACTTGTTATAAGAAATTAACTCTTGTTGTAATTTAACTTAACTTGATGATGTAAAAATTATTACTATTATTAGTGTATAAAAATTGAACTAATTTAATTCATTGGTCATTATTTAAGAAATGAGACAGGGGATTTCGCTATTAATACAAATTATTCCACTCGAGCATAGTGGCAAATTTGACTGCCAAATAGAATTTGAATTAACACGCAATTAAGTAACATAATTAACATGGCACACCCTAAGTAAGTAGGGGTTTTCCTTTTTTTGTCAGACCTATTATAGATAATAAATTTTGTCGAGAAAATAAAATCAAGACCGAAAAATATCGTAACAATCGTAGTGTTTTATTTCAAATATTTGAGTGCACAATCTCTATGATTCCTCTGATTCTTCTTCTCAATAGTAAATAAATTCAAGGGCCTTTGAGCTTGAACTTGAATATGTAGTTGTCGCCACGAACAATGATCTTGTTCTTGAGCTTTAGCTTGATTGCTTCTACTTGACATTGATTTGTTCTTCGTTCTTGTGCTTGAACTTGAACTTGATTGCTTGAAACTTGAAACTTGTAGAGAAATTTGTGGTGTTTGATCCACGAGCTCTCTCTTGCTTCTTGTTATAACTTCTGGTCTCTTTTTTGAGTTATGAAAACCCCTATTTAGAGTTGTGGAAGGGAGGAGTTGTGATAAGAACAAACTCTTTCCGACCAATCAAATTGAAGTGTGACATAGCCGCATTTGATTGGTCAGAACATGTCACTTGCACACATGGCCCGATTTCATTGGCCTTTTAGTGTGACTTGGCATGCCTTGTTATTTTGACACATGGCATGATCCCATTGGCTCTTCCGTTTGACTTGGCGTGTCACGTCATTTGACACGTGACACCAAACTGGGCCTCTAGGAAGATGATATATTGGGCCTAATAAAGTGGGTTCATCATTTGTAACCCAACCAAATGGGCTAGCCCAATCAATATTTATTGGACTTAAGCAATTAATCCAATTATATTAACCCACAATATTTATTTGGACTAATATATTTCAATATAATCCAAATTATTTTATTGAATTTAAATTCAATAAATTTTGCATGCTTACACCTATAATTTTTCCGTTTCTCGGAATTTTAACTTAAGAGTTTCCATTTGCATTTTGAAAATGAGAAAATAGATATGTAACGATAGGTGTGAATTTTAACATAAGAGTTTCATGCTTACACCTTATTTGTTTGCACTTAATGAATGTCTGAAGTTTAACCATTCAGATCTCAGACATTAAGTGTATTTGTTTTTTAAGTCTGAATCTTAATTATTCAAATTTTAATCATTATGTGTGTTTGTTTTTTTTTACTTCACAATAACTTAATGAGTCTGAATAGGTCTGTATGATTAAGATCTATAACTGAGATTTAATTTCATTAAGATGCTATCACATACTCATTATTAACTGCCATCACAGTCTACCATTGTCAACTACCATCATGCCACCACCACCCTCACCCCCCACCACCACCTCCACCACCACCACGCCACCATCATCCTCAATCATAGCCGCCACCATTATCGACCATCACCACTCACTATCCCCACCACTAGGGTTGTACATGGACTGGGTTGGTTCGGAATTTTATCAAAACCAAACCAAACCAACTATATCGGTTTGGATTGGTTCGATTTTGGCGGATTTTTCGGGGTTTTCGGGTTTTTTGTTACTTAAATATTATTTCAATCTTACTTTGTTAAATTTTTGATAAGTAAATATATGTTTAGTAAAAATATAAAAAAAATTGACAAATATATTATCTATTAAAATATTCTTATGAGAGATTTTTCTTAGTAACACATAATAGTTATTTTTTTAGTCGTCCGACAATAATGTTTCGTTGATGCACACTTTCAAAGTTAACCGAATTTAGTAATTAAACATAAAAATCAATATGATACCTAAATCATAATAATCACTTCACATCCGAAAAGATATAATGATTTAATAGATCTTAACATATGATATGAATATGGAAGAACAAAGAGATTGACTCATTTCAATAATACTTGATGAGAAAATGATCGTACAACCCTTTATTTAAGGTTAATAAATATGGAGCACTTCATATACTATTAAATATTATATCCCGCAAGAGAATCGCAAATATTCTAGACATTTTTTTAAAGAAAATTCTATATAAAATCTTAAAAGTATATATAAAAATTATATATTTATATGTCTGTTTGGTTCAGATTTTTTTTTTACTCAATACCAAACCAAATCAAACCAAACCTAGTCGGATTTTTTAATCGGTTCGGTTTGACTTTTCGATTTGATGCGGTTTTCCGGTTCGGTTTGTACATCCCTACCCACCACTCCGACCACCATCATTCTCACCCACAATCAACAGTCATCCACCTCAACTACCACAACTGACCACCCCATCGCCATCAACAACCATAGCCGGCACTGGCCATCATTATAGCCTACTACCTACCCCCACCCACCCACCACCTTCCTCAGTCACAACTACTATCACTACCTGCCATTATTAACTATCACCACCCACCACCGCCATCCTCAATCATAATCGTCACCGCTACCAATCACTATTAGCTACTATCATGAACCACCATCATCAACCAAAACTACCACCAATTACCGCCTCTAGTTGGTATTCACCTGTTAGCCATCACCACCAACAACTATCATATTTTAAAAAATTATATACTTTATTGATAGAATATTAAATTAGTTAATATTTTATTTGAATTTTATGTTTATTAATTTTTAAATAAAGATAAATTTTATACATTCAGATGTTAAAAATCAAATAGTCTTAATTAATTAGTATTCAGATCTTAATACACATCTTAGTATGTTCAGATGTGTATTCAGATTCAGATGTTTTAATCTTAAAAAAAAACAAAACAAATAAGACCTTAATCTAATTTCAAATCTTATTTTAGGTGTTACAACTTAGAGGATTATATTTCAATATTGTTGTAGGATATATTTGGTAGAATTATGCTGTCAAAGGAACCAATGGTTGAGGCTAATTGACATCAAAAGAGATGGATAAAAAAGTAATAAATGAGCCAAAAGGAATTAAATTGATAGGTAATTTATCTCTTGATTTTACTTTTTATTTCTGGATCTTAAGGAGGAATAAGCCAATGAGTCCTTGCTCTAGTGGCAAATGTCAAACTTCTTTATTTTTTTGGTTGGTTTTTTAATTGGTATTCGGTATTAATTGCTTTGGAATCCTATTAATCTGAATTGGTGTCGAAAAATCTCATTTGGGAGTATATGTAGCATTTTCTATCAAAGGTAACTTCATATCTAATGCTCGAACCCTAGACCCTCTGATTAAGGATGAATGAATACATATGATTCTACTGCAAAAGTTGTTAGCTTGTGGCAAATGTCTAAATTCAAAAGCATTTAGGTTTGTTCTTGCTAACAACAATATATCACTAGTGATGTTGATAACTATCTTCAAATATGAATATTATATTGTTTCTCATTCATATCTCGTTACTTAATTTCTAATTCTTTAGCTTTGTAATAATTTTAGAACTTGGTCCCAAAAAAAAGTAGGAGATGTGACTCTCATAACGGATCGGGCAGCTGATAAGGGCAGATCAAAGAAAAGGACTGACAAGCATTTAGGTTGGTAAGCTCATGAATAAGGTACATATAATAACACTTTCGGCAATTTTCACATCCAAAAATGAAAGAAAAATGAAATGTAAGACAGAACACAAGGTTATATGATACACACGTTCTAGACTTAATAAAGGTGTAGCCCGACGGACACATCTGTGAGGTCTGTTAGGCCAAGCATACAATGACAATTCAAGCTCATGACACCTATTGTTTGCTCGACCTAACAGACCTAGAAAATTTGTTTCTTGGTATATACCATTATAGTGTCCAAATCGCGCGTCCATATGCCTAAGATTGCCTAAAATGTCATATATACCTCTAATTCAAAAGCTTGCCAGTCTAGCAATATGCCCATCCTTTGGGCGTCACATGTGCTACAACTATTAATTTCTAGTAGTGAAAATCATGTGATTTACGTTCATTTTTGTCTTGGTTCTTATAACTTATGGTCTTTTCATTTTATTCAGTACAAAGTACTTGAATAAAATTGTCAAAGCTATGTGTCTAATATATATACCGTCAATACTTTATCTCTTAGCCCCTATGTGTCTAATATATATACCGTCAATACTTTATCTCTTAGCCCCATTATTTTGACTGGCTAATTTGAACTTATTTTAAGGCAAAAGGTAGTATAGGTTCTCAAACTATTTAAAAGTCTGAATTAATTCGTTATATTATTCTTAATCATCTCCAACTGCTTAAGTTTTTCTTTAAAAAAAAAATTTAAAGTTTCAATTACCACACTCTTATTCATACTAACACCTTTGACAGATACATCAAATCTTCATTCATTTA
Organism: Nicotiana sylvestris; assembly: GCF_000393655.2. Taxonomy (NCBI): domain Eukaryota; kingdom Viridiplantae; phylum Streptophyta; class Magnoliopsida; order Solanales; family Solanaceae; genus Nicotiana; species Nicotiana sylvestris. The sequence continues at coordinate 4,854,869 of NC_091067.1, read as the reverse complement.
GTATTAGCTAAAGTATAGTTATATATGTGACAATACCTTTTTTTTCTTTGTTTCGAAAAAATGACATGTCGCAATATTTGAAAATGATTTAATTTTAAGCTGTTCATTTACCCTTAATAAATATGATTTATAACCATACAAATGACATGACTTAGCTTGTTTAAGATCATAAATTCTATTATTTTTTCTTTCTTTCTTAACGTCCATGCTTAAATCGAACAGAATCATGTAAAATGAATGGAGTTGTTTCCCTTTGTGTGATGACCCAAAAGATCATCACTTGATTTACGAGTAAATTCTGTGTTTCGAGGCCTTAGAAGCCTCCTTTTTCCTTACCTCGATTTGCGTGCGCAGTCCGGGCGTATATCCGGAACGCTTTTATATGGAAATGTGATGAAAATATTAATTTAACCTTTAAAATTGAATTTAAGTTGACTTCGGTCAACATTTTGGGTAAACGGACCCAGACCTATGCTGTCTCGGAGGGTCCGTAGTATGGGACTTGGGCATATGTTCGGAATCGAATTCCGAGGTCCCAAGACCGAGAAATGAATTTTTGAAAGAAATTATTTTACTGAAAATATAAGAGTTTTTGGAAATTTGATTATATTTGAACTTTATGGTATCAGGCCCGTATTTTGGTTCCGGAGCCCGGTACAGGTTCAATATGATGTTTGAGTGGTGCGTGTAAAATTTGGTAAGAAACGGAGGTCGTTTGATGTGATTTGGACCCGTATTTGTGAAGTTTGAAACTTTGAAAGTTTTGAGATTTTTCTTAGATTTCTATGCTAAATTCGTTGTTTAAGATGTTATTTTGGCGATTTGATCGCACGAGTAAGTCCGTAGGATATTTTTGAGGTAGCGTACATGTTTGGTTTGGAGCCCCGAGGGGTTGGGTGAGTTTCATATAGTCGTCGGAGTGTTTTTGGACTTAGAAAATCTGGTATTTTTGCTGTTTGCTAGTGTCTAGGTTTTTGTGCTATGCGATCGCATAGATAGGTTCGTGATTGCATAGTGTAGTCTCAGGGGGGCCTATTTTGTGTATTGTGCGAACGTAGCATTAAGTGTGCGATCGCGAAGCTTCGTTTGGGCAAGCTGTGCGAACGCACTCCCTTCTGTGCGAACGCATATAATTAAAACAGGCATGGGGGAGGGGAGGACCAGTACTCTATGCGATCGCACCCCCCTCGCGAGCGCACTGCCCAGTTTCCCTTACCCTATGCGAACACATGCTTTTGAGTGTGAACACATATGTCTGTTGCCCAGCTAATATAAATACTCTTTTAAAAACGGGCAAACCTTCTTCTTCACCATATTTTCGAGATTTATAGCCATAAGAACGATTTTCTTCAATAATTATCATCCCCAAATCATAGCTAATCATTGTTCTTTCAATTCCTTACTGTTTTTCATCACTTTTAAAGCAAAAACTAAGAACTTTTATGGAAGAAATTAGGAATTTGGGTAGAGTTAGGACTTTTTGAATAATTGAAATTTAGACCTCGTTTTGGGGTCGGATTTTGAAACTAATTGCATATTCGAGCTCGTGGATGAATGGGTGATTGGGTTTAGATCCGAACCTCGAGTTTCAACCAAGCAGGTCTGGGGTCGATTTTTGACTTTTTGGGGAAAATGATAGAAAACTTATAATTAAGCATTGGGTATGAATTCTTTAGCATTTATTAATATTGTTAAATCAATTTCGACTAGATACGAGTTATTTGGAGGCGAATTCTAAAGGAAAAGCGGTGTTTGAGACTTGAGTTAGCCGTGGAAGTTTGAGGTAAGTGTTTGGTCTAACCTTAGCTGGAGGGATTAGGAGTTGTGTCCTATTTGCTATGTGTTATTTGTTGAGTACGGTGTATAGGCATGTTGAGGAGTATCTATACGTTGGTGTCAAGCATGCCCATGAGTCTTATATTATGATTATTATGACTCTGTTCGTATTGTTCATGCCTTATGTGATGATTCTATTTGAGCAAAGCTTGTGGAAGTAATATTGGTAATTGAGTATTGAAGAGTGTTGGCTCAAGTTGTAAAATAAATTGTGGAAGTAAAATTGGTAATTGAACCTTATAGAGCATTGGATCAAGGTGTAGTGAGTTGTGAAGTAATGTAAAAAAGAGAAGAGGATTATTATATTGTCTCCCTTGCCGGGATGTTATTGCTTTTAATGCGATCTCCCTTACCGGGATGTTGATATTTTTTTTATATTGTTCCCTTGCCGGAATTTAATTGTTGTACTATTTTTTTGGGTGATGAAGAGTGTTAAAGCACAAAGGGTGATGCCGTGCATTGTTTTGGTGAGAGAGTGTTAAAACACGAAGGGTGATGCCGTATATGATTTTGTGAGGAAGAGTGTAAAAGCACGAAGGGTGATGCCGTGCTACACGATGTACAATTCCATGCCGATTATATTGATTTTATGGTGAGGACGAGAGTAAAAGCACGAAGGGTGATGCCGTGTAGATTATATTGATTCTTGTGGTGAGGACGAGAGTAAAAGCACAAAGGGTGATACCGTGCACTTGTTTGATTTCTGATTCTTGTTGATAATTGAGTTATAGTATTCCTTGTATTTACCTGTTGTCCTTCTATTATCATTTGATGTTTCCCCGCAGCATGTTCCCCCCTGTAATGACCCGAACCATCGTTTCCTGTATTTTTGTCCCGTATTCCCCATTAAATGCTTATTCATGTTTCAATATGTGTACTTGGTGAATTTGAGTCAATTCGGATCGAGTTTGGTATGAAATGGGACAATTAGTCTCTTTAAGGAAGAATTAGTTTGGAAAAGTCAACCGGACGTTGATTTGTGAGTTAGAGGGCTCGGAATTGAATTCCGATGATTCGGTTAGTTTCGGGGGATGATTTAAGGCCTAGGAGGGCAATCGGAATTAATTTTGGAGGTCCGGTGAAGAAATTAGCTCATTTTGGCGAAGTTAGTATTTTGGCGATTTCCGGTTGATAGGTGACATTTTGATCCGACGGTCGGAATGGAATTCCGAGAATTTTTGTAGCTTCGTTATGTCATTTTGGACTTGTCTGCAAATTTTGAGATCATTCGGACTAGTTTTGACATGTTTCGACATCGGATGTGAAAATTAGAAGTTTCAAAGTTCATAGGCTTGAATCCGAGGTGAATTTAGTATTTTTGCGTTGTTTTTGGTGATTCGAAGAAACAACTAAGTTTGTGTCATATTATGGGACTTGTTAGTATACTTTGTTGGGACCCCATGAGGCTCAGACAAATTTTGGAAGAGTTTTTAGAAGATTTTTGCCGTTTTGAGCATAAATGTAATGATCTAAATGTTCATTTTTAGTTCTAGAGATCCAAATTTGATTCCGAGACTTCTGGAATTTTGATGATGAATTATACGACTGATCTGGAAATTTTGGTCTAATTTCATCAAGTCGCGATTGGGTTTTTGACGCGAAACATGAGTAATTGTTTAACGAGCGAAATGGATATCGTACTGGGCAAATGAGCTCTGAATTGAGTTTCGATTGAAGGGTTGTGTTCGTATTATTATTTGTGACTCATAGGAACAAGAATCGTCTAATTTCGAGTTCGTATGAAGGAGTTAGAACCTTTTTAGTGAAATTAAAGAGTGCTGGTGCATCAGGTCTGGTGTGGCACTTTTAGCGACCATATTAGCACCTTTAGCGACTAGATTTGGGTCTTTAGCGACCAGATTTGCTTATTAAAAGCTGCTGCGTTTCTGCTCGTTTTTTTTACCTATTTTCTTGCAAAATAACACGGTTTGGGGCGATTTTTGAGCAAGAAATCATGAGAAATCTTGAGGTAAGTCACTTGTGATTATTTCTACTCCATAATATTGAATTATCATCGAATAATCCGACTAGATTACATGTTTTTGAGGTATAAATTGGAGATTTTGGACCTAGGGATTTGAAAATAAGAATTGAAGATTTGAGGGGTCATTTGAACTCCGATTTTGGTAAATTTTATATGTACGGACTCGTGGCGAGATGAGGAATCCAGTGATGTGACTTTCGTAATTTTTCGAGAAGTGAGCCCGGGGCTCGGGTTTTGCCAACTTCGTGATTTTTAGCATTTTTCGAGTATTTTCGATTGGTTATTGTTCCCTTAGCATATTGTAATGTATTCGTTGTGGTTTTGACCAGATTCGACGCGCGAAGAGGTAAATTCGAGAGGCAAGGGCATAGCGGAGTAGACATTGGACCGTCTTGAGGTGAGTAATGATTTTAAATGATGCACTGAGGGTTTGAAACCCCGGATTGCACAACATACTGCTATGTTGAGATGAGACACGCGTTGTATGACGAGCGCGGGGTCATTTACTATTGGGGATTGTGACTTGGTCCATCCCAGTTGATATTTTTACCGCGTAATTGATAAAGATTTATTGTTTTTCACTATGATTGGGCTTATTGCCATATTTGGGCTTCGTGCCAATTATCTGAAATCTTTTGTGAATTTACATCACTATTTTCCTCACGAATTGAAATATTATTTGAACTCAGTCCAATTGAATTATATTATTTTGTGAACTCAGCTACATTTATACTCAACTCGAGATTTAATGATATTTATAATGCTGTTGAGCTGAGCACTATTGTTTTACTGATGCCCAAGAGGCTTATGATTATTTTCTGGACTGATTGAGGCCGAGGGCCATACGTGAGGATATGTTGAGTGATGTGAGGAGGCTTTCAGGCCTCGAGTGTTATATGAGGAGGCTTTCAGGCCTCGTGTGTGATGTGTGAAGGCTTTCAGGCCTATTGATATTGCGCTTGGGCTGTAGGAGCCCCTCCGGAGTCTGTACACACCCCCAGTGAGCGCAGGGTACCCAGGTGAGTTGGGAGTGGGCCCGAGAGGCCGTTGCTTGTGTGTGGTGAGTTGGGAGTGAGCCCGAGGGGCTGATGTTGTGTGCTGGTGAGTTGGGAGTGAGCCCGAGGGGCTGATACTATACTGAGATTTACATATTGAGCCCGAGGGGCAAGCTTTTGATTTATCCTTACTGTGGAAATTATTTGTCTTTACTGTTTTAAAAGAAGAATTATCTGATACTCACTATTTTACTGTATAACTGATTTTACTGCTTGGGATAGCGCTATATTGTGCCGTTATGAGATTTCATGTTTTCAGTCGTTATTTATTTTTATTACTCACTGGGTCGGAGTACTCACATTACTCCCTGCACCATGTGTGCAGATACAGGCAGAGCTGAGTTCGCTCCTGAGCGCTGATTCTTTCCAGACCAGGCGGTGACTAGGAGTAACGAGGTAGCTGTTGACGTCCGCAGCCCCGTTTTCTCCCTTATCTTTGTTATTTATGATAATTCCAGACTTTGTAAAATATTAGTAAACTCTGTAGTAGCTCATGACTTGTGACACCCCGATTTCGGGCTGAGTTGGGAGGGTTTTCCTTGTTCTATCACGTTTATTTCGCATTTAAGATTATATTGCCCATGATTTAGACTTATTCCTGCTAAGTAATTATAAAGAGATGTACTGTTTTGTTGATTGGCTGGCCTTGTCCTCACGAGAGGCGCCATCATGACCGAGTTGGGATTTTGGGTCGTGACCCCCCCCTTCTTAATTGTACGTTCCTGCTTTTATTTTCTGTTGTATATGATTTAACTGCACAGGTTTATTTGGTAGTCTGGTCCTAGCCTCGTAACTACTTCACCGAGGTTAGGCTAGGCACTTACCAACACATGGGGTCGATTGTGCTGATACTATACTCTGCACTGTGTGCAGATCCCGGTACTGGAGCATACGGACCATAGCTTTGGATTGCTGCCTTCAGTCCCTTCGAAGATCCAAGGTAGTCCTGCAGGCGTCCGCAAGCCCTGACGTCTCCCTCTATCCTTTCATCCTGTTTCATTTATGTATTCAGAAACAGTGTTGTATTTATTTTTCGGACCTTGTCTGTAGTTTTCCTAGACTGTCTGTGAAGTTGTGACACCAATTCTGGGTAGTCTTTGTTTAAGAAATTGTATTGAAAATATTTAAATGGTTTTATTTGTTTCTTCCGCTGTTTATAAATTGTTGGTTCATAATTGTTAAAAAATTAAAAATGGGAAAAAGGTAAATTATTCAAACGGTAGGCTTGCCTAGCTTTCACTAGTAAGAGTCATCACGACTCCCTAGGATGGGACATCCGGATCGTGACACTTTGAAGTTTGTTGTCGAATTGCTCGATGATGGCAATTAATTGAGCATTTTTATATGGGAAAGTTACATATTTGGTCGTTCTGTTAAAAATATTAACAGCAAATACTAACAGCCTTGTTGATATAAATAGATTATACATTAATTTTGTATGATCATATATATACTTGTTATTTTTTGGATAGACGACTATTTAGATTAATATTTTCAGGGATTTTTTCATACCTATACACTATTTGAAAGTTTATTATCTTTAATGTCCATGTTTAGTTAATTACCCGGTATAACCAAGTTTTGTTTACAGAATATATACAATCCACCTTAAAATGCTCTCAAATCCATTATTTGTGCCTTCAATCAAGGGATTTAGTTACCCCTTTCTTTTTAAATGATACCACTTGATCCAAACTATTCCAATCCTATAGGAAGTTTCTAACTTGGGAAATCGATAGAATTTGAACTCATAATCTCGTATTTGTGTTCCCTTTAGCAACAGTGCTATATTTTTACAGTGAAATGCACTTTGGTTCTTAGTTCTTAATTTTCAGGTGAGTTTATTCCTAAGTTCAAAAGAAACTTAAAATCTAGTAACTCACTCTCGATAATCCAAAACTACTGCTCCATTCATTTTAGAAGCTTGATGAATAATGATGGAAGGATTCTATCGCAATCTATGCTGCTTATAAGGTGATTCTTAAACAAAGCTCTGTATATTAGACTGCAAACAAGATCCACTACTAGATATTCGGCAAAAACCGATCAAGAAAAACCGACCAACTTTGATCGGTCAAAAAACCAGCCAAAAATTGACCAAAGTTGGTTGGTTTTTTAAAATATATTAATTTTTTTTACGAAACCGATCAACTTTGGTTGGTTTTCTTTGGCGCAAAAATGCGGGAAACTATTTTTGATTCCCGCTAAATTTATTTTTCAAGAAACCGACCAACTTTGGTCGGTAAATTCGGCTGTTCATTTTAATAAACCGATCAACTTTGGCCGGTTATTTTTGTGCAAAAATACAATTAAACAGTATAAATAAAAAATAAGACAATCTTAAAACAAAATGCACCAATGGTCTAGTGGTAAAATAGTATCCTGCCACAGTACACACCCCGGTTCGATTCCCAAATGGTGAATCTTTTGATTACATAATTAAAATACCGACCAACTTTGATCGTTTTTTTTTTGCAATATTTTTTTTGAATTTAATTGACCGATCAATCTTGGTCGGTAATTAGCGACCAACCTTGGTCGGTATACTAAAATGACCACCAAAATAGCGACCAAGCGTGTTTGGACGCGTTTTGGTCGGTAATTTGCCAAAACCAACCAACATTGATCGATTTTTGTGATTGCTAATTACCGAATTTCTAGTAGTGATCAACAAAGTTGGCCTTGGAACATAGTCAAGCTAGTGTATGGTGTAGTGACAATTGGTAGATTTGACGTTCAAGTTCTAGTGAAGCTAACGTCTATGCAAGTGGCCAGCTCTCTTTCTCCTTCTCTTTTTATTTTTTTACAAATCTAATCAAGTTTTCCTTTTACCGTTGTTTTCTCTTTCATTAATTTAACTAATATCTCAATATCTTTCTTGCCTGCTACTTTGTTTCTCTCTTGAAGTAACTATCAAAGGAAATATTGTCCATAATATAGTACTCTCCTATATCACATGCATGCAAGATGTCTTTTGTATATTTTGTATCTGATTTATATATAGTAAAAATAAATTTCATACAATTAATTATATATTATACAATTTATCTATAATTTATCTACAACTTTCACACATTATTTCTACCCAATTAACTATAAATATAATAACATACAACTTGAATACAAATTTTAAACAAAATTTATACAATATGTCTTTTGTATATTTTGTATCTGATTTATACACAGTAAAAATAAATTTCATACAACTAATTATATATTATACAACTTATCTACAATTTTCATACATTATTTCTACTCAGTTATATACTAACTACAATATCATACAACTTAAATATAATTTTTATACAATGTTGTTCAACTTTCATATAATAGTTAAATAAATAAAAGAAATATATATAAACAACAGAATATAACTTTTCTACAATTTTACTACAATTTCGCAAATATAATGTATATCATGTCTTCTTCTTCTTCTTCTTCTTCTTCTTCTTCTTCTTCTTCTTCTTCGAGTTTCAATCTGAAATTCAGCCAAAATCAAGTCTAGTCTTCACCAAAACCCCTCAAAATTGAGATATAAACTCCAAATCATATTCCCAATTGTTTGCAACAATACCCAATCCAAACAAATAATGATTTTTGAAAACCCAAATTTGAATTCAAAGCTTCATAACTTTTTAATGGTTGTCAATGGTAGAATTGATGCTCTCTTTTCCTTTGCTTTACATTAATGAAATTAGGGAATGAGAGATAGAGAGAGACATAGAGAGAATTTCCAATTCTTTGCAACAACATCCAATTCAAACAAATAATATTTTTTGAAAAATCAAATTCGAATTCAAAGCTTTAAAGCTTTTTAATAGTTGTCAATGGTGGAATCGTGGGTGATGCAAGATAAGTGGGGGAAGGGGGTGGAATGTGGAGAGAGAAACATGAGGGAGTGGATATAGGGATGTTTATCGGACGGATTGGGCGGCTTTTTACTCCTAACGGTTTGGCTTAACGGTTTTCGGCTTTTAAATGTATTAATCCGTTAGCCACCCGATAAGATATCGGACGGATTGATATCGGTTTAGCTCTTATCGGACAGTTTATCGGCCTAACGGCTAACATACATATTCACTAAATATCTCCCATTCTCCTCGTCTTAGAAATAATGAATTGCCATAAAAAAAAAAAAATTCAGAGGCAATATGATGCATTCAATTTGCTTTGCCAGAGTTGGTCAAGTTCAGCTTAGCCAAATTTTGCTATAAGCCCCACTAGTTACTGCATATCAAACTTCAGTTGATATGCAGTAAGTAAGTATTAATAGTTGATCTGTGATTTTGATTTTTGTCGACTGTCGTTAGGACTTAGGCGTTAGGGTTGAGAAATGAGAATGAGACTGCTGGACGCCTGGACTGCTGGTTTCTTTGGATTAGGATAGGAATTAGGAGGAGTGCGTTAGTTTAATAGTTTTACTGTTTTAGTCTTAGAAGTTAGAATACATGGGTTAGTAATTTAGTATACATGGCCACATGGGTTTGTTTTTTTATTATTCAAGTTCAACTTTTTTTTATATATCTAATATGGGTTTGTTTTATATAAAAATATATATATATTTATATTCTTAACGGGTTAACGGATTATCCGTTAAGAAAATTGAATAATCCGCCCCCAAACTGATAAGCCGTTAATAAAAAAAATTTAATCCGTTCCCCGTCCGTTAAGCCGTTAAGCCGTTACCAGTAAGCCATTAGGCTTCGGTTCGGATCGATTTTCGGTTTCGGATCGGTTTTGAACAGCCCTAGAGTGGAAGATATGTAGAGTAATTTTAGGACACTAATTATTATCACTAATTCCCTTAAAATGTACATAAATGGTAATTAGGTATATAAAATATAATTATAGTAAAACTTAAGTAGGGAGAGTAATATAGTTTCATATAGTGTATAGAAATATAAAAATTCCATTTTTTTATATTAGACGTTCGCAAGCCAAGGTGGCCCCACCAAATGTCAATCATGGGCCTCATGATCTCCTTAGTTGGGTCAAGACAAATTCACCAACTGCTTGTGTAAAAATAGCACGGCCTAGCCAGTTTTGAGACTAGTCATTCAAAAATAGTCAGCGTTTGCAAAGTCATTGAAAAATAGCCACTATTTTGCTGTAACACGGAAAGTTCCAGCATAATATACTGGAGATCGGTGCACCTGTATATGAACTTCCAGCATATTATGATGAAATCCCAACACGCGGAAAGTTCCGGTATAATATACTATCTCCAATCTCTAGTATATTATGCTGGACCGGTATATTATACTGGAATTCCAGTATAATATAGTGGAGTTCTAGTATATTATATTGAAATTTCAGTATATTATATAAGAGTATTTTTCTGGATTTTGAATAGTGTTTTCGTTCAGATTTATCTTTATATAAAAAATGGCTAAATTTCGATTACTCTTGAAACTGTGGCTATTTTTAAATGATTACTTGTAAATCTGGCTATTTTTGAATTTCTCCCTCTGCTATGTGAAAAATATTTCGAGACAGAAACTAATTAAACGATAAATAACTTTGATATATTAGGTCAATTCTAGCCATGACCAAAAATAATAAAAAATTAATTACACTTCCAATTGTTCGAAACAGTCATGTGCACAATTGGGAGATCGTTTTTATGATCATTAAAAATGTTCGTTTAGTTGTATGATATTTTTCAGAAAAAAAGATTTAAAAAAATTACATATACGGTCTGTAAATAAAACACATAAAATGTTTATAGGTTATTTTATTTTGTTCAAATTGTAAATGATAATGGAAAAACTCATTTTCTCCTATATAAATAAACTCTCGTGAATATAATTCGACGACTCAAAGGAAAAGGAAAGAAGTCTGTGATCCTATTTGAGTAGAAGCACCAACTAAAATTACAGACAAGAAAATTGTTTGTTTTAAAAAAAAAAAAAATTGATTTTGGCATGAAAAACATACCCATTTCTTTCTTTTCCAACCTTTTCCATTTCTATTTATTATTTTTAACCAGCGCACTATTCTATTACATAACATTGTCCTATGTTCTAATATTAAAGATGCTGAAGTTAGTTATATAGTAGTAATATGTGAAGTAATTCAACACCTCAATTTCTCCTATTTGAACGAATTTTCAACTCAAGAATTTCATTAATAGTACAGTTCAAGATTTAATAAATATGTTTAAAAAAATATTATTTGATTTATATATACAATATAATTTTTCGACGACTATCCTTCTCTGATTATAGCTCCGCCACTGAGTGTGGTATCAACAGTCAACTTCAAATGTTTTTACTCCCTTCGATCAAAAATATAATATGAGTATTAGGATGGCAAACTGAATTAGTTTCAAAATATTTGACAAGAAAACAAAAAGTATTTGAAGGCCTCAAATTTAGAGTTGATTACTTTTTATACATATTCTCTCTCGTCCATAATAAATGACTTTTTAATCTTTGATGTACCCCTTAAGAAAATACTGACTCCTAGAACAAAAATATATTTTGACTGAATTATCCTTAATTAAAATTTATATGCTGTTAATTTGATAAATTGAGATATGCAAATAAGGGCAAATTTTGGAAAAATAAAGTTAATTCCTTCTCGATTATATAAAATGACACTTATTTTGGACCAAAATAAAAGCAAAAAAAGTCACTTATTATGGGTCGGAGAGAGTAGCAGACAAGGTTATTTTTGCATTTTAAAATAGATTTTGAATAATTAGAGGCATATGAAAATATTTTTGATTTTCTATTTAGCGGTAAAAACTGAGATCATTAGATAATGAAAATTTGAAAAAATATTGCCTTCATCTTGAATGCTCCTTAAATCATAATAACCAACCCGATATTGATAGTTAAGATTTATTTTCTGAATTAAAAATATTAAGGATAATAGTTGATGATAGGCTATAGTTACATATTTTAGTCGCTTATTACACTCTAATTTACTGTACTTTAATTGAGTTTGAGCTTTAATCGCTAGTGTTTTGCATTAATTGTGTATTTTATGCCTTGTAGGGGTGATTTAGAGTTATGTAGATATTATGGAATGAATTCAAGTGATTTGAAGCTTTGAAGTCTGAGTAAAATCCCAAGGAATCAAGCCGGGATCGTGTTCGAGGATCAACAGATGATAGTTAAGAACGAAACGAAGAATCGAGCGGGTATATGGTGTATTGTCTAGTAAAATACACATACCTTTTCGCTCAGAAGTCTGTTTGGGCTCCACAATATATCGTTAGAAAGCTGTTTGAAAGGGCTACAACTTTCATGTTTTGTATTTTCGTAAATTACCAATACCACGGCGCGTGGTGCAGTGCGTGGTGCGCTGCGCCTGTGGAATTTTTTTTTAGCCTGTCAGAATCAGCAATCTGAGCTTTTTCACTGCCGCCCCGCATGGCGCGTCACCCTATGCGGCGCGGTAGTGCAAATTTTACAGAGTGAGTGCCCTATTTCGCATGGGAGAAGTTATTTTTGTTTGGTCCCGACCCTATTTGGTGTAAATACATGTAAAAACGCTATTTTGAAAGAGTTGGACATACCTTGGACACACTTTAGACCTAGGAAGAGCATAGAGCCGTCGTGGAGACCGGAGATTCGACCTAAGGAGGCAAGAATATACTAGGAGTAAGGCGGAGAATTCTTCTACGAGTTTTTCACTTCTTCCTATTTTCATTATTGGTTATGAATTCTAGTATTGTAGTTATGCATACTATTATGAATAGATAATTTGTTAACTACGGTTTTGATGGAACCTGTTGAAGGATGATTTTCTCGTTATGTTAATATAGATTTGCCATCGTATTATCTCTATTTGTTCAACTATATGCTTATTGCTGTTGATTGAAGGACCCTCAATTAGCTGTGCCTATTTAATATGTATTACTCGGGAGAGAGTGCATATTTAGGTAGTTGTTGAACAACATCACTCCCGACGTATGTAAGGAATCAATAACCAAGGGTTTAAAGGTGGGATTAGGGATAACGAAACTTTGGGAGCGATCTAAGTGAGTTATAATTAAAGTCAGCTAGTGTAACTCGGGAGAGTATGTCTAGTAAATTGTCGTAATTACTTGGGAGAGAATTACAACACGCAGAGCGCTCATGACCGGTAGATAATACTTAGGCAAAATTATAGAAGACATAGCGGGAAGGATTCCGACAATTGGGAAAATCATAAATCTAGACATCCTTAATCTTTTCTCCAACATGTAGTATCTTTAGTGCTAATTTATTGTTTTAATTTGTTAGTTAGTTAGTTAGTTAAACACAAGAATCTTAATATCTATAAGTTAGGAATTATTCAAGCTTGTATTCTTGGTGATAATGAACAACTGTAGCTAAGCCTTAGTTCTTAGTGGGATTCGACTCCGGACTTGTAAACTGGATTATATTTGCAACGACCGCTTTGTCCTTTTTATAAGGCATAGTTGGGCGTGATCAAATTTTGGTGCCGTTGCTGGGGAACTAATGGTATAGCTGTAGGTGTACATATTTCTAGGTTGCAAGTTTGAACTTTTATTTTTGTTTTCTTGTATTTGATTATTTTTTTTATTTTTGAAATGAGAGACATGACATCTTGGAATTATGAGAGTTTTGATGTTGATAATTCTACTTTTGATCCTCGTTATGCATATTGTGGAGGAAACCACGCAGGGCAAAATTATCAAAATATTCCCGAGAGCAAGTTATGTGCACCAACTCAATCTTATGTGTAGAATGTGTGTGATATGTGTGGTGGTCAAGATGGTCACTTTCATGGTTGTACTTATATTTCTTATCTTCCCCCAACCCTTTACTTTGATGGTTCTTCTTTTGCTTGTGAAGTTAATAGGAACAATGAACCCTGGGAAGCTGACCTGAATAAAATCGAAGATATGTTAAAGCTGACCACGGATATGTTAAAGTGCCATGTGGAACAATATGATGAGAAACCACGGCAGATACAAAGGCAAAAGGAAACTATTCACAACTTTGAGGCTCAATCGAATAAATTAATTGAGCCTTGTAAAGTGCAACAAGTTGACATTATGGATAGTAGCCAATATGAGTATGAATTGGCTGCAAAAATTGCCATTATACTGTAGGATTTTAAAAAATATGAGGATGAGCTAGAGGAGAAGGCCAGAGTAGAACACCAACAATCAATCGAACCAGATTTTAAGGATGCCGATATCGTAGAAGATATACTAGAGTCAACCAAGGATACTGAGGATACATATTTAGTTAACCTTATTGTCATTAGTGTTGAGAATATAGATAGTCTCAATGTTCATTTAGTTGAGCGCATTGGTCCACACTCCAAGCATTTCTCCACATTGTGTTTGGATGATGATATGAAAATAGAGTCGTCCAAGCCAATTGAGGAGTCAAGAATTAAGGAACAAGATGCCTACATTTTGGAATTCTTCGTGCCAGAAAGTCGGGAATACACATCTCATCCAAAGGCCAAGAAGTGCAGAATACTATATTGTTTTATTGGGCCAGTCAGATTCGTTCTACCACCCCAGAAGCATGATCATAAAGCAGAATCAAAACTTGGGGTCCAATTCATAAGTTCGAAATGGAGGCAGAAAGTGATTCACGTCGTGCCGCGACATTAAATCAAGCGCTTGTTGGGAGGCAACCCAGCTTTACTGCTTTATTTTATTTTATTTTATTTTTGTTTTCTTAATGTATTATTTTTGTAGTGTCGATTTTTTATTTTCTAGGAGTATGGAAAGAAAAGCTATTGGAAGAATACAACAGCAAAACAGATGCTTGGAACTAAGTGTGAGGTACCTGCACAAAGGACCAAGCCTGGGAGAAGTCTGAGTACCCCATAAGCTGTGTCACGACCCCAAAATACCAGTCGTGATGGCGCCTATCACATTACTAGGAAAGCCAACCCAAATATTTAATCACAACCCTTTTTCCTTATAATAAGCCATTTTCTAACACATGTTTAAATACTAAATTTTCATAATAAGCGTTTAAAACAACAAAATATGCGGAAGTCAAATAAACATGAAACTATACAGCCCCAAATATCTGGTGTCATGAGTCTAGAGCCTCTAATACATGGCTGACTGTATAATACATCATAAGTCTAGAAAATGCGGAAAATAACAAGATAGGAAGGAGAAAACAAGGTTGCAGACTCCATGCAACTACCTTGCAATCTCTGGCAAACTCTGGATCAGCTAAGGACCCTTACTCTGCCGCTCGGGCACCTGGATCTGCACACAAGGTACAGGGAGTAACGTGAGTACGCCAACTCAGTAAGTAACTAGAGTAAATAAAGTCTGAAAGTAGTGACGAGCAGTTAAAAATCATATAAATGAATAGACAGCAGAATAACAAATCAAATTTCACAATTTAAAACCAGTTTCATCGTAAAATTATCAATTTCAGTTTAAATACTTGAAATCATATACTTAGCAATTTTTCCAACAGAGGCTTATTTTAAAAGAAGAGTGAAATCAGTGGAAATATCATAACTAGGCCCCTCAAGCAATGTATCACTCAGAATATGGCATCTCAGGTAGCCACTCAATTACTCGTGACTCAACTCTCGTCACTCAGTACTCACTCTCAGAACTTAGGCTCATTAATATTTCGTAATAACAGAAATTATAGCAACCACTGCGGCGTGCAGCCCGATCTATAGTTTATAGTCGACTATGCTCACTAGGGGTGTACAGACTCCGAAGGGGTTCCTAAAGTCCAAGCGTCATATCGCTGCGGCGCGCAGCGCGATCTAATATATATATATATCACTGCGGCGTGCAACCCGATCCATATAAGTATCGCTGCGGCGTGCAGTCCGATCCATATAAGTATCGCTGCGGCGTGCAGTCCGATCCATAACTCATACATACATAAATACCCGCACCATTAGGTTCTCAACCTCTCTCAGTCATTAACCTCACAACCTCTCAGGTACAACAGTAGAAATTAGGGAACTTAGTCCAAACAGTCCTCACATTTAGAAGTAGAGTGATAAAATCAGTTTTAAGCATTTAAGCAGGTAAAACATGACTGAGGATATGCTTTCAACAAGTAGAGTGAGGAAAAAAATAGTAAAAATGTCCCTAATGGTCTCAACAGGTCGGCACAAGGCCCCAAACATGGCAGCCCATAATATAGTATAAATGACTAAAGTACGGAATATCATAAGTTTCCAAATCAAATACACGGCATAACAGTCGCTACGGGACGTACCAAGTCATAATCCCTACCGGTGCACGCCCACACGCTCATCACCTAGCATGTGTGTCACCGCATTTATCAAACAAGTCAAATACCGGGGTTTTGTACCCTCAGTTCCAGATTTACAATGGTTACTTACCTCAAACCGGTGAAAATACTACTCCGCGATACCTTCGCCCCTCGAATCGGTCTCCACTCGCGTCGAATCTATCCAAAATTAGAATCACGACGTCAAAATATGCTAAGGGAATGAAGCCCAAGCGAAAACAATCAAATAATACCAAAAATCCCGAAATTGGCCAAACCCGACCCCCGGGCTCACGTCTCGAAACTTGATAAAAATTACATCAACGAAATCCTTATCCTCCCACGAGTCTATACATACCAAGAACACTGAAATCAGAGTCCAAATGACCCCTCAAATTCTTATTTTAAAGTCTCTTAATCTCAAGCCCTAATTCCTAAATTTTACGCTTAGATTCCATGATTTATTAGGTAGGTTTTACATTAGAATCGAGTTTTAAGTCCAAAATTTTTACCTCTTCCCCTTGAATCCCCTTCAAAAAGCTCCAAAAACGACCAACAATGGAAGAAATAAACCCATAATTCGCGGACAAGATGACTATTTAAAGCTTCTGTCCAGGCGTGAAGTCATTCATCACGATCGGGGGATATCCTTCACGATCGCGAAGCACAAATTCTCAGCACCCAAAATTAACCCTATGTGAACGCATAAAATCCCACGCAAACGCGATGCTCAGGCATCTTACATTGGTGATTGCGGATTGGCTATTGCGTTCGCAAAGAACAAACTCCAAGCGAAGACCCCTAGTCCACTTAACTCAACGCGACCTTCTCCACGCGTTCGCGATCAACAATACCTCCACCTTATGCGATCGCATCCCTAGCTTCACAAATGCACTGAGCAAACTGGACTGCCCCCACAACAGCTCTACGCGATCGCGAGAACCCCTACGCGATCGCGAAGAGGAAAAACTCTGCAATAGCTGAAACCAAAATCTGCAACTTTTCTTTAACCTAAAATGATCCGTTCAATCCTCCGAAACTCATCCGAGGTCCCCAGGACCTCAACCAAAGGAACCAACATATCCCAAAACCTTATTCAAACTTGTATCAATCTTCAAAACACCTCAAACAACATCAAATCAACCAAAACACATCAGATTCAAGCCTAAGTTTCCAAAATCTTCCGAATTCCGCTTTTGATAAAAAACCCAACCAAACCACGTCCAAATGGCCTAAATTTTGAACACACAACCCAAATAACATAACAGAACTACTGAAACTCTCAGAATCTCATTCCGATCCCTATATCAAAATCTCACCTACCAACCGGAAATCGCCAAAAATCCAATTTCGCCAATTCAAGCCTAAATCTACTCCGTACCTACAAAACTCATTCCGATCATGCTCTTAAGTCCCAAATCACCTCCCAAAGCTAATCGAACCATCAGAACTTATATCTGAGCCCTCTAACACATAAGTCAACATTCGGTTAACTTTTCCGACCTCAAAAGAGACTAAGTGTCTCAAACCTTACCAAATCCTTTCCGAACCCTAACCAATCAACTCGATCACATGTAGAACCATTATACAAAGCAATAAGAAGCAGAAACGGGGCAAACAGAGCGGTAACTCATGAGACGACTGACCGGGTCGTCACATCCTCCCCAACTTAAACAAACGTTCGTCCTCGAACTAGTCAAGAAACGTACCTGAAGCCTCAAACAGGTAAGGATATTTGCTCTGCATCTTCCACTCGGTCTCCTAGGTAGCCTCCTCCACGAGCCGACCTCTCCACTGCACTTTCACTGAAGCTATATCCTTTGACCTCAACTTTCGAACCTGACAACCCAAAATAGCCACTGGCTCCATATCATAAGTCAAATCATCATCCAACTGAACTGTGTTGAGATCCAAAACATGAGACGGGTCCTAAATATACTTCTAGAGCATAGAAACATAAAATATCAGATGCACACTCGACAAGCTGGGTGGCAAAGCAAGCTCATAAGCCACCTCCTAATCCTCCGAAGCACCTCAAAAGGCCCAATGAACCGATGACTCAATTTCCCTTTCTTCCCAAATCTCATAACACCCTTCATGGGCAAAACATTCAACATAACCTTCTCGCCAACCATGTAGGACACATCTCAAACCTTTCTGTCAACATAACTCTTCTGCCTAATAAGGAGCCATCTAAATACTCGACTGGTAGCTATTTTTATAAGCAAACTCTACAAGCGGTAGAAACTGATCCCATGACCCTCTGGAATCAATGACACAAGCACACAACATGTCCTCCAATATCTGAATGGTGCGATCGGACTGCCCGTTCGTCTGAGGGTGAAAAGCTGTGCTCAACTCAACCTGAGTACCTAACTCTCGCTACACAGACCTCCAAAACTACGATGTAAACTAACTGCCCCTATCTAAGATGATGGAAACTGGGACACTATGCAAACGAACAATCTCCCGGATATAGATCTCTACTAACCGCTCTAAAGAATAGGTAGTACACAGAGGAATGAAGTGCGCGGACTTGGTCAGCCGATCCACAATCACCCAAATAGCATCGAACTTCTTCAAAGTCCATGGAAGTCCAACTACAAAGTCCATAGTGATCCTCTCCCACTTCCACTCGGGAATATCCATCTGCTAAAGCAAGCCACCCGATATCTGATGCTCATATTTCACATGCTGACAATTGAGACACTGAGCTACAAATCCCACAATGTCTTTCTTCATTCTTCTCCACCAATAATGCTGCCTTAAATCCTGATACATCTTCACGACCCCCGGATGAATGGAATACCGCGAGCTATGGGCCTCCTTCAGAATCAACTCTCGAAGCCCGTCTACATTGGGCACACAAATCCAGCCCTGCATCCTCAAAACACCATCATCACCAATAGTCACATATTTGGCATCATCGTGCTGAACTCTGTCCTTAAGGACAAGCAAATGCAGATCATTATACTGGTGCTCTCTGATGCGATCATATAAGGAAGACCGAGAAACCACACAGGCCACTACCCGACTGGGCTGCGAAAAATCTAACCTCATGAACCGATTGGCCAAAGCCTGAACATCAACTACATGAGGTCTTTCCCCAACTGAAATATATGCCAAATTCCCCATAATCACCACCTTTCGGCTCAAAGCATCGACCACTACATTGGCCTTCCCCGGAAGCAACTCCAACCACCTCCGCTGCCTCAAATTGAGATCTTTCTGCTTGAACAAGTGCTGGAGGCTACGATGATCAGTAAACACCTCACAAGACACACCATACAATTAATTCCTCCAAATCTTCAATGCATGAACTATGACAGCCAACTCCAAATCATGAATGGGGTAGTTCTTCTCATGGGGCTTCAACTAACGAGAAGCATAAGTAATAACTCTACCCTCCTGCATTAATACACAACCAATGCCAACTCTCGAAGCATCACAATACACGATATATGAACCTGAAGCTGATGGCAAAACTAACCTAGGAGCTGTGGTCAAAGTTGTCTTGAGCTTCTAAAAGCTCTCCTCACACTCGTCTGACCATACAAATGAAGCACTCTTCTGAGTCAACTTGGTCAAGGGCGATGCGATAGATGCGAACCCCTAAACAAATCGGCGATAATAGCCTACTAAATTAAGAAAGTTGCGAATCTCTGTGGCTGAAGACAGTCTGGGCCAACTCTGAACTGCCTCTATCTTCTTCGGATCAACCTGAATACCCTCACTAGACACCACGTGCCCCAAGAAAGCCACTGAACTGAGCCAAAACTCACACTTGGAGAATTTTGTATAAGGATTATCCTCCCTCAATCTCTGCAACACAACTCTTAAATGCTCTACGTGCTCCTCCTGACTACACGAATACACCAAAATATCATCAATAAAGACTATGACAAATGAATCGAGATAAGGCCGGAACACGTTGTTCATCAAATGCATGAATGCTGCTGGGGCATTGGTCAGCCCAAAAGACATCACCAAGAACTCATAATGACCATATCGGGTCCTAAAAGCTATCTTAAGAATATTCGAGTCCTTGATCTTCAACTGGTGATAACCCGAACAAAGATCAATCTTGGAGAACACCCTCGCTCCCTGAAGTTAGTCGAATAAATCATCAATGTGAGGCAAAAGATACTTGTTCTTAATTGTTACCTTGTTCAATTGCCTATAATCAATGCATATCCTTATAGTGCCATCCTTCTTCTTCACAAATAGAATCGGTGCACCCCAAGGTGAAACACTAGGCTGAATGAACCCCTTATCAAGGAGTTCCTAAAGCTGCTCCTTTAACTCTTTCAACTCTGTCGGTTGCATACAAAATGACGTAATAGAAATGGGTTGAGTGCCCAGCACCAGGTCAATACCAAAATCAATATCCCTATCTGGTAGCATGCCCGACAGGTCTGCAGGAAACACATCGAGAAAATCTCTCACAATTGGGATAGAATCAATACTGGGAGTCTCTGCACCGACATCTCTCGCAAAGTCTAGATACAAAAGACAACCCTTCCCAACCATACGCTGGGATTTCAAGAATGAGATCACTCTATTAGGAACATAATCAGTCAAACCTCGCCACTTAATTCGTGGCACACCCGGTATAGCCAATGTGACTATCTTGGCATGACAGTCCAGAATAGCACAACATGAAGATAACCAATCCATGCCCAAAATGACATCAAAATCCACCATACACAATAATAAAAGATCCTCTCGGGTCTCCAGACCCCCAGTAGTCACCACACATGATCGGTACACATGGTCTACAATAACAGTATCGCCCACTAGAGTAGATACATGAACAGGTGAAACAAGAGACTCACGGGGCATTTCTAAATAACGAGCAAAGTATGATGACACATAAGAAAAGGTGGAATCGGGATCAAATAATGTAGAGGCATCTCTGTGGTAGACCGAAAAATACCTGAAATCACGGCATCTAAATCAGCAACATCTGGTCTACCTGTGAGGCATAGAAATGAGTCTGACTACCACCTGATCGACCTCCCCCTCTAGGGAGACCCCTAGCTGACTGACCTTCACTCCTAGCTGGCTGGGCGGGTGGTGAAGTAACTGGAGCAGAAGTCGAGGGCTGACCCCTCTACTGTGACGGACCATCATGAAGACGAGGATACTGCCTCCTCATATGGCCAAACTCTCCACACTCATAACAACTCCCCAGTGCTGGATATGGGGACTGAAGGGAACCCTTGGCACCGAAATGACCAGTAGAAGGACCTGGCATGGAAGAACCCAGAACTCATGGAGGACGGGATGAACTCTGGGCTGGAAGGGCATTGAGCGATGAATGACCTTGATGATAATTGTGAGATCCATGATCCAATGATGCCCCACGATAACCTTGACGAGCTGACTGAGCCTGCCTAAATGGACAGCCTCTGCCCTGCTGGAACTGACCCCTCGAAGGAGCACTACTAAAGCTACCACATCCCTGAGGCCTCTTGGCCTCCCTCTCCTCTCGCTCCTAGCAGCAAACCGACTCAATCTCATGGGCGATGTCAACAACCTTCTCGAAGGTAGCACCTGTCACCCTATCCCTAGTCATGAGAATCCGAAGCTGATATGGGAGGCCATCAACAAACCTCCTGATCCTCTATCGATCTATGGGAACCAACAAATCACATAACGGGCTAACTTAGCTACCGCATCTCATACTGCATCACAGTCATCTCTCCCTGATGCAACTGCTCAAACTGTCTGCGCAGCTCCTCTTGGTGAGACTGTGGCACATACTTCTCCAAAAGGAGAACAGAGAATTGCTGCCAGGTAAGGGGAGCTGCACCAACAGGCCTACGCCTCTCATAAACCTCCCACCAAGTGAAGACATCCCTAAAAAACTGAAAGGTGGTAAAAGCTACACCATTGGTCTCTAGAATCCCGATGTACGAAGCATCCTCTAGCACTTATCTAAGAAACCCTAGGCATCCTCACCCTCTACACCGCTAAAAGTCAGAGGTTGGGGTCTACCAAACCTCTCTAGTCGACGCTGCTCGTCATCCGGCATAACTGGTACCACAAACTCCTAAGCTGGTGCAACCGGTTGGGCTGGAGGTGCCCCCGGTGTCTGGAGTCCCTATACAACCTGCTCAGGTGTGTGAGCAATGGGAGTCTGGGTGCCTCCCCTGGCCTGAGAAATAGCTGCGGCCTTAGTAACTGAGACTGCCTAATCCAAATCGGTACACATTGATAAGATTTGAGCTAAAGCCTCCTGAAGGCCTAGGATCACAATAGGCACAACTGGTGCCTGAGCTGGTGCTGCTATAGCGTCCACAATTGGGACCTGATCCTGAACTGGGGCAGTTGGTGGATCTGCAGGTGCTGCCCTAGCTACTCTGTCCCTACCTTGGCCTCGACCGCATCCTCGACCTCTGGTGGCCCCAACTGGTGGTCGTCCATCCTGTCTGGTAGCACGTGTCCTCACCATCTATGAGAGAATGGAATAACAGAAATTTAGTACTCAGATCAACAGATTCGCACGACAAGAATTTCAAGAATATGAAGTTTTTCCTAAAGGTTCTGCAACCGCTCGAGGATAAATACAGACGTCTCTGTACTGACCCGCGAGACTCTACTAAACCGGCTCATTACTCGTGAGACCTATGTAACCTAGGATCTGATACCGACTTGTCACGATCCCAAACTACTAGTCATGATGGTGCCTATCACATTACTAGGCAAGCTAACACAAACATTTAATCACAACCCTTTTTCCTTATAATAAGCCATTTTCTAACACAGGTTTAAATACCTAATTTTCATAATAAGCATTTAAAACAACAAAATATATGCGGAAGTCAAACAAACATGAAACTACACAGCCCCAAATATCTGGTGTCACGAGTCTAGAGCCTCTAATACATGACTGACTGTCTAATACATCATAAGTTTAGAAAATGAGGAAAATAACAAAATAGGAAGGAGAAAATAGGGTTGCCGAAGCCATGCAGCTACCTTGCAATCTCCGGCAAACTCTAGATCAGCTGAGGACCCTCGCTCTGCTGCTCGGGCACCTGGATCTGCACACAAGGTGCGAGGAGTAACGTGAGTACACCAACTCAGTAAGTAACTAGAGTAAATAAGGTCTGAAAGCAATGACGAGCAGTTAAAAATCATATAAATGAATAGACAGCAGGATAACAGATCAAATTTCACAGTTTAAAATCAGTTTCGTCGTAAAATCATCAATTTCAATTTAAATACTTAAAATCATATACTTAGCATTTTTACAATAGAGGCTAATTTTAAAAGAAGAGTGAAATCAGTGGAAATATCATAACCGGGCCCCTCGAGCAATGTATCACTTAGAATATGGCCTCTCGGGAAGCCACTCAGTTACTCGTGACTCAACTCTCGTCACTCAGTACTCACTCTCAGCACTTAGGCTCATTAATATCTCATAATAACAGAAATCATAGCAACCGCTGCGGCGTGCAGCCCGATCCATAGTTTATAGTCAACTACGTTCACTGGGGGTATACTGACTCCAGAGGGGCTCCTATAGCCCAAGCGTCATATCGCTGCGACGTGCATCCCGATCCAATATATATATCGATGCGATATGCAACCCGATCCATATAAGTATCACTGCGGCGTGCAACCCGATCCATAACTCATACATATATAAATACACTCACCATTAGGTTCTCAACCTCTCTCAGTCATTAACCTCACAGCCTCTCAGGCACAACAGTAGAAATTAGGGAACTTAGTCCAAACAGTCCTCACATTTAGAAGTAGAGTGATAAAACCAGTTTTAAGCATTTAAGCAGGTAAAACATGACTGAGGATATGCTTTCAACAAGTAGAGTGAGGAAAAAAACAGTAAAAATGCCCCTAAGGGTTTCAACAGGTCGGCACAAGGCCCCAAACATGGTATACAACCCATAATATAGTATAAATGACTAAAGTACAAAATAACATAAGGTTCCAAATCAAATACGTAGCTTAACGGTTACTACGGGATGGACCAAGTCATAATTCCTACCGGTGCACACCCACACGCTCGTCACCTAGCATGTGCGGCACCGTATTTATCAAAACAAGTCAAATACTGGGGTTTTGTACCCTCAGTTCCAGATTTACAATGGTTACTTACTTCAAACCAGTGAAAATACTACTCCACGATGCCTTTGCCCCTTGAATCGGCCTCCACTCGCATCGAATCTATCCAAAATCAGAATCACGACGTCAAAATATGCTAAGGGAACGAAGCCCAAGCGAAAACAATCAAATAATACCAAAAATCCCGAAAATGGCCAAACTTTACCCCTGGTCCCACATCTCGAAACTCGATAAAAATCACATCAACAGAATCCTTATCCTCCCACGAGTCAATACATACCAAGAACACAGAAATCAGAGTCCAAATTACCCCTCAAATTCTCATTTTAATGTCTCTTAATCTCAAGCCCTAATTCCTAAATTTTAGGCTTAGATTCCATGATTTATTAGGTAAATTTCACATTAGAATCGAGTTTTAAGTCCAAAATTCTTACCTCCAAGTGATTCCGATTGAATCCCTCTTCAATCCCCTTCAAAAAGCTCCAAAAGCGACCAAGAATGGAAGAAATAAACCCCTAATTCGCGGACAAGACGACTATTTAAACCTTCTATCTAGGCCTGAAATCAGTCACCGCTATCGCGGGGCATCTTTCGCGATCGCGAAGCACAAATTCTCAGCACCCAAAATTAACCCTATGCGAACGCGTAAAATCCCATGCGAACGCGATGCTCAGGCATCTTACACTACGCGATCGCCGACTGGCTATTGCGTTCGCAAAGAACAAACTCCAAGCGAAGACCCCTGATGCACTTAACTCTACGTGAATGCGACCTTCTCCACGCGTTCGCGATCGGCATTACGTCCACCTTATGCGATCGCATCCCCAGCAGCGCGAACTCACTGAGCAAACTGGACTGCTCCCACAACATGCATATGCGATCACATACGGTGTATTGTCTAGTAAAATAAACATACCATTTCGCTCAGAAGTTCGTTCGGGCTCCACAATATATCATTGGAAAGCTATTTGAAAGGGCTACAACTTTCATGTTTTGCATTTTCGTAGATTACCACTGCAGCGACTCGCGGTATGCCACGCCTGTGGAAATTTTCTACAGCCTATCAGAATCAGCAATCTGAGCTTTTCCGCTGCCGGGGTCATGGCACGTAGCCCCATGCGGCGCGGTAGTGCAAATTTTATAGAGTGTGTGTCCTATTTCGCATGGGAGAAGTTATTTTCGTCTGGGCCCGACTCTATTTGGTATAAATACATATAAAAATGCTATTTTGAAGGAGTTGGACATACTTTGGACCTAGGAAGAGCATAAAGCCGTTGTGGAGACCGGAGATTCGACCTAAGGAGGCAAGAACACACTAGGAACAAGGCAGAGAATTCTTCTATGAGTTATTAACTTCCTTCTTCCTATTTTCATTATTGGTTATAAATTCTAGTATTGTAGTTATGCATACTATTATGAATAGCTAATTTGTTATCTAGGGTTTTGATGGAACTTGTTAAAAGATGATTTTCTCGTTATGTTAATATAGATTTGCCATCGTATTATCTCTATTTGTTCAACTATATGCTTATTGTTGTTGATTGAAGGGCCCTCAATTAGTTGTGCCTATTTAGTATGTATTACTCAGGAGAGAGTGCATATTTAGGTAGTTGTTGAACAACAACACTCCCGACGAATGTGAGGAATCAATAACCATGGGTTTAAAGGTGGGATTAGGGATAACGAAACCTTGAGTGCGATATAAGTGAGATGTAATTAAAGCCAACTAGCGTAACTCGGGAGAGTATGTTTAGTAAATTATCGTAATTACTCGGGAGAGAATTACAACATGTAGAGCGCTCATGATCGGTAGAGAATACTTAGGCGAAATTATAGAAGACATAGCAGGAAGGATTCCGACAATTGGAAAAATCATAACTCTAGACATCCTTAATCTTTTCTCCAACCTGTAGTATCTTTAGTGTTAATTTATTATTTTAATTTTTTAGTTAGTTAGTTAAACACAAGAATCTTAATATCTATAAGTTTGAAATTATTCAAGCTTGTATTCTTGGTGATAGACTGTAGCTAAGCCTTAGTTCTCAGTGGGATTTGACTCCAGACTTGTAAACCGGATTATATTTGCAATGACCGCTTTGTCCTTTTTATAATGCATAGTTGGGCGTGATCAAAATTTGGCGCCATTGTCAGGGAACTAATGGTATAGCTGTAGGTATACATATTTCTAGGTTGCAAGTTTGAACTTTTATTTTTGTTTTCTTGTATTTGATTATTTTGTTTTATTTTTGAACTGAGAGACATGGCATCTTGGAATTATGAGAGTTTTGATGTTGGTAATTCTACTTTTGATCTTCGTTATGCATATTGTGGAAGAAACCACGTAGGGCAAAATTATCAAAATATTCCCGAGAGCGAGTTATGTACACCAACTCAATCTTATGTGTGGAATGTGTGGTGGTCAAGATGGTCACTTTCATGGTTGTGCTTATATTTCTTATCTTCCCCCAACCCCTTATTTTGATGGTTCTTCTTTTTCTTGTTAAGTTAATAGGAACAAAGAACCCTGGGAAGCTGACCTGAAGAAAATTGAAAATATGTTAAAGCTGACCATGAATATGTTAAAGTTCTATGTGGAACAATATGATGAGAAACCACGGCAGATACAAAGGCAAGAGGAAACTATTCACAACTTGGAGGCTCAAGCGAATAAATTAATTGAAACTTGTAAAGCGCAATGATAACTAGGGATTTTGACGCATTTTATACTCCTTCTTGCTTATGCTTTGATTATAAATTCATATAAAATAGTCCCAAAAGGCTTACAAGTTGTGCTTGATTGCAAGTTTGATTCACAAAGTGACTACGATGTCAAAGATCAGCTCAAAAGGAGTGAAACCTCCACAAGTACTGAAAACAAGACAAACTCAGGAAAACAGGCCTAGTGCGTCCGCACTACACTTTGTGTGGTCTGCAATAGGGAGATTCAGAGAACTGTTATTTCAGGCATTAAGGCAGTGTAGCCGCAGAAGGTTTTGTGCGGTCCGTACTGAAGGCAATGCGGCCGCACTACTATTTTGTCCGGTCCGCAGAGCCAAGATTCAGAGAGATGCCAAGTTCGAGGATTGAAGCCTGTGCGGTCTGTAGTCCATTCTGTGCGGACCACGCTAGAAGCCTCCATTACCATAGTCTATTCTGTGCGGCCCGCGGAGCCTGGGTTCAGAGAGTCAAGTTTTCAAGTTCAAGAGCCTAGTGCGGCCGCACACCATTTTGTGCGGTCCGCACTAGCCTTGCAGGGGTATTTTTGTCCAGTTTTTCCAGCTTACTATAAATTGAATCTTTTTTCCATTTTTAGGGTATCAGATATTTTAGAATAGCTGCTGCGCTCGTGGGAACGTATCTTGTAGACAATTTGGGCATTTTTACTTACTTTTATTCATTGAATCTTTGTATTTAGCTTAGCAATTAATTAGTATGTGTTCATCTTCATCTATTTCTCTATTTTTCTCTTCAAGTATGAGTAGCTAGACCCATTAGCTAGGGTTGTGTCTCAACCCTAATGTGGATAATTGATGGGTGCTGCAATTTAGGGCTAGATTGACTATGAGTGTTTGCGATTTGGGTCAATCTCATGGTTTAATTACTGAATTAGTGGTTGCAAACACTAGTTTGTGCTAAATTGACTTGGGCTCTTCTTGAGAAAGAGAGCCTAAGTCTTCGAAATTGATCCAACAAGGAATTGGAATGGACTCAAGAGAATTGATAGTCCCAATTAAAGGGTTAAACCTCGAGAGAGTAATACCCGACTTGAACCCTAGTTGCTTCAGCAAATATGCATACCTAATTTGTCTTGAGAAAGTCAATTGGGCAAAATCATTCTTTCTACCAAGAGGTGTGAGAGTGGGTAATATCGAGCAACGGTTATAACATATTCCCCAATCATGTCAATCGTGTCTTAGATGCAATTACCCGTCAATTGGCCACCTAGGTGAAAGTCACTACCCTAGTGCCTTTTAGAATATTTGAACAACCCGTAGCATTTAACTCTTAACTTAATTTACAATTTGTAATTTGTTAAAAGTAGAATTATAAAAGAAAACCCCAAAAATTATGAGAAGTGCAATTTGGAATGCTACACAATCTTAGACTAAATAGACACTCAATTCCAATTTTAGCTCTCTGTGGATATCGATCCCGACCCAAAATCAGGTAAAAGCTATTACGACCCTCTCTCACTACTTAGTAGTGGTGCGGAGTTGGCTGCGATCAACTTTTTGGTGACGTGGCCGGGGAGCTAATAGTTTTGGCTATATATTTAGTTAGTTTTGTGTATTGTTTTTCTTTCCTTCTTTGTTACTTACTTGTTTGTGTCACTACTCAGGTACTAAAATGGCATTGAACAATGCAAATGACCCTCTTGGAAATGTGATTGCGGGGGAGGACGTAGATGATGTTGAACAAGATGAGGTGCCTCTTGTACCTCAAGAACAACGTAAAGGCCGCAATGCCAATGCTAATCCAAATGACAATATTCCAGACCCTCCTCCACCACCTCCAAGAGTGGCTCCCAGAGTACTTCCGAACCAGGGTTATGCAAGTGCTATTGTCCCACCCAAAATCCGGGTGAGAAAACTTTCAGATAACCAATGTGATGTTGTCCTTACTTAAGTAGCGTGGGGTATTTAACGAGTGCTGCAGATCAAAATTCCTACAAACATCTCAAGGGGTTCGTGGATACATGCTGGGAGAGCAAACAGACGAATGTGTCTGAGGATGATCTTAGGTTGAGACTTTTCCCATTCTCACTTCGGGGGAAAGCATTAGATTGGCCCGAGAGACTTCCCAACCATTCTATCACAACTTGAGATGAGTTGGCGGATAAATTCATTGCCAAATTATACTCACCTGGGCCTATGGCAACACTTCAAGATGAGATATTAGCCTTCAAGCAAGAGCCAACAGAGCCTTTGCATGAGATTTGGGAGCGGTATAGGACGATGGTGAAGGAATGCCCAAATAATGACATGACCGAGGATATGATCCAACAAACCTTCTACCGGGGCATAAACACTACAAATCAATGCATTGTGAACCAATTGGCCGGAGGCAATTTAATGAAGTTATCGTATGATGAGGGATGTGATGTACTTGATGAGATGGACGACACTTCTTCAGCATGGTAGAGTAGAGCAAATGTGCCTCAAGGTGACCCTACGATTATCCATTTGCACAAGGAATTACATGATCACGAGCAAGCGATAGCTGGGATTAATACTACTATGAACCAATTGGCTAAGGCGTAATTGCAACAAATTCAGACTCCTCGCCAAGTGAATGCCATGGAGGGTCTAAGTATGCTTGTCAACAAGAGAAGGCAAAAAAGGCAACAAAACTAAGGGAATTCTAAGCAATATGATGATACATGTGATTGTTTTCAAAATGATAGTTATCATGACCAAAGTGAAGAGGTACAATATGTCAACAACTATCAAGGCTATAGAGGCAACTCTTCAAACCAACAATAGCGACCCCAAGGAAATTGGGGCAATCAATAACAAGGTGGTGGTCATTGGAACCACAACAACCAAAACAGCAATTGAGGGAATCAGAACAATAATCAAGGCAACCAAGGGAATTGGAATAGTAATAATAACAATTGGGGCAACAATAACAATCAAGGTGGATGGAACAATGGGAACCAAGGCAACCAGGGGCAGGGCTTTCAAAGGCCCCAATGTACCAACAATCGAACAATCCACCCTCATTTCCTTCTCAAGGTCCTAGTTCTTCTGGCAATGATTTGGGTAGAATTGAAATGATGTTCGAACAAATGATGAAGAAGAATCAAGATTCCGATGCTCAGTTGGCTTCTCACAATACCTCTATCCGGAACTTGGCGGAGCAATTAGGCCAAATCTCTCAATCTTTGAATACTCGCCCTAAGGGTGCTCTACCAAGTGATACGATAGTGAACCCGAAGGGTGGGAACAATCATATTATGGCAGTTACAACTAGAAGTGGGAGAGGCGGTGATGTGAATGTCTCTAAGCAAAAGCAAGTTGTGGATGAAGATGTTGAGTTGCAAGACGATGAAGTACCTTTGGTAGTTGAAGATGTGGTTGAAGAAAATGTGAACAATGAAGTGAGGATTGACATTAATGAGGCCGAGGTGGAAACTCAAGATGCCGTGAACCCGTCTAGGGAACACGTGATTGACATGCCCGAGCCGGTTGTGCCAAAAGTCAAGGCTCCTTTGCCAAGGCCACCTCCACCTTATCCTCAAAGGCTCGCGAAGCAAAATAATGATAATCAGTTTAAAAATTTTATTGACATGATGAAGAGCTTATCTATTAATGTGCCTTTGGTGGAGGCACTTGAACAAATGTCGGGCTATGCAAAATTCATGAAAGACATGGTCACAAAGAAGCATTCTATGGATTGTGAAACTATAAAGATGACTCACCAAGTTAGTGCTATAGTGCATTCAATGGCCCTGAAGCTTGAAGATACCGATACTTTCACCATTCCTTGCACCATTGGGAGTGCGGATTTTGCCAAGGCTCTATGTGATTTGGGAGCTAGTATCAATTTGATGCCTTACTCAGTTTTCAAAAAAAACTTTGGGTATTGGGCAACCTAGACCAACTTCCATGAGGTTACAAATGGCGGATCGATCGATGAAGCGACCTTTGGGCATTATTGATGACGTTCTTGTCCGGGTGGACAAATTCATATTGCCGGCGGATTTTGTCATTTTGGATTGTGAAGTTGACTATGAAGTCTTAATCATTCTTGGGAGAACATTCCTTGCAACGGGGAAGGCATTGGTTGATGTTGAAGCGGGTGATCTCACTTTTTGAGTGGGTGATGAGAAGGTCGTCTTCCATGTTTGCAAATCTATGAAGCAACCCAATAGCACTGAGGTGTGCTCATTTGTAGACCTTGTCACAACTATGATTGTGGATGACACCAATGCTATGACAACGGGGAGGATCCCCTTGAGGCCGTTCTATTAAATCTTGATGTCAATGATGATGCAAGCAGAGTGGAGTGCGTGAATGCCTTACATGGGGTGGACTCTTATTCTTATGAGCCTAGAAAATTGTCTTTGGATCTTGAAAACTGAAAAACTCCACCAACAAAACCATCAATTGAGGAGCCACTGGTGTTGGAGTTGAAACCAATTTCTTCACACCTCAGGTATGAATTCTTGGGCTCAAACTCTACTTTACCAGTTATTCTTACTTCTTGCCTTACTAACATGCAGGTTGAGACCACTTTGGAGGTGCTTCAAAAGCGGAAAAGGACAATTGGATGGACTTTAGGTGACATTCGGGGAATAAGCCCCGCATTCTGTATGCACAAAATTATCTTGGAGGATGATGCAAAGCCTTCCTTGGAGCATCAAAGAAGATTGAATGAGGCAATGCAAGAAGTGGTGAAGAAAGAAGTGATCAAGTGGTTGGATGCCGGTGTTGTGTACCCCATTTCCGATAGCTCATGAACTTTTCCGGTGCAATGTGTACCGAAAAAGGGTGGTATGACTGTGGTAACATATGACAACAATGAACTTATTCCCACTCGGATAGTTACCGGATGGAGGGTATGTATGGACTACCAGAAGCTAAATAAGGTGACCCGAAAGGATCATTTCCCATTGTCATTCCTTGACCAAATTCTTGATCGTCTTGCGGGGCATGCCTTTTATTGCTTTTTGGATGGATACTCGGGGTATAATCAAATCTTAATTGCCCCAGAAGACCAGGAGAAGACCACCTTTACCTGTCCGTATGGAACCTTCGCTTTCTCTCGGATGCCGTTTGGTTTGTGTAATACTCCGACGACCTTCCAATGATGCATGATGGCTATTTTTACCGACATGGTGGAAGATATTTTGGAGGTCTTCATGGACGATTCAGTGTGGTTGGAGATTCATTTCAAGAGTGTTTGGGAAATTGGGATAGAGTTTTGGCCCGATGAGAAGACACAAATCTCGTACTTATATGGGAAAAATGCCACTTCATGGTGGAGGAAGGCATAGTGTTGGGCCACAAGATTTCAAAGCGTGGGATTGAAGTTGACAAAGTCAAGATAGAGGTTATTTCAAAGCTTTCTTCCCCACTTCTGTCAAAGGGGTGAGGAGTTTTCTTGGGCACGCGGGGTTTTACCGGAGGTTTATAAAATATTTTTTGAAGGTGGTAAACCCCTTGTGCAAGCTACTAAAAAAGGATGCTAAGTTTGTGTTCGATGAGGGATGTATGCAAGCATTCGAGCTTCTCAAGCTTAAGCTGACCACTACCCCTATTATTACCGCACCAAATTGGAGCTTGCCTTTCAAGATCATGTGTGACACAAGCAACGTTGCGGTTGGGGATGTTTTGGTCAAAGGGTTAATAATATTTCATCCAGTGTTCTACGCAAGCAAGACCTTGAATGAGGTTCAAAGGAACTACACAGTTACCGAGAAAGAGTTGTTGGCTATAGTGTTTGCAATGGAAAAGTTTCGGCTGTATCTTATGGGGGCCAAAGTCATAGTGCACACCGATCATGCCGCTCTTAGGTACATGATGACAAAGAAAGACTCCAAGGCAAGATTGATGCGATGGGTGCTACTACTTCAAGAGTTTGATCTAGAAATTGTGGACCAGAAAGGTAGTGAGAAACAAGTGGCGGACCACTTGTCCCTTTTGGAGGAGGAGGGGAGACCTTGTGATGGCCTTGAGATCAATGATTTATTTCCCGATGAACAAATCTTTGTGGTGTCAATGAATGATATGCCATGGTTCGCCGATATTGCTAATTACCTTGTGACCGGAATAATACTGTGTGAGCTCTCTTCTAACCAAAGGAAGAAGCTCAAGCGGGATAGTTTGGATTTTTATTGGTATGAGCCATATTTGTTCAAGATTTTCACGGATGGTGTGATTCGTAGATGTATCCCAGAGGAAGAACAATTAAGTATCTTAGAGGCTTGCCATTCTTCACCCTATGGTGGCCATCACGGTGGGGTGAGGACCGCCTCGAAAGTTCTTAGTTGTGGATTCTATTGGCCAACCTTGTTCAAAGATGCGGGTGATTTTGTGAAGAGGTGCGATGAATGCCAAAGAGCGGGAGGAATTTCTAAAAGGGATGAGATGCCTCTCAATACCATTCTTGAAGTGGATATTTTTGATGTATGGGGCATCGATTTCATGGGTCCATTTGTAAGATCTTGTGGGAATACTTACATTCTTGTGGCGGTCGACTATATCTCAAAGTGGGTTGAAGCCATGGCTTTCCCCAACAATGAAGCCTGGAGTGTTGTTGCATGTCATAAGAAGAGCATTTTTATAAGGTTTGGCACTCCTCATGCGGTTATCAGTAATGGGGGGTCTCACTTTTGCAATAGAGCTTTCGACATGTTGCTTTCTAAGTACGGTGTCAATCACAAAGTTTCTACCCCATACCATCCTCAAGCAAGTGGTAAAGTTGAAGTCTCCAAAAGGGAAATCAAAAGTATATTGTCAAAGGCGGTCAATACTAATAGGACCGATTGGTCAGAGAAGTTGGATGGTGCTCTATGGGCTTATCGGACGACTTACAAAACTCTGATTGGTATGTCTTTGTATCGGTTAGTGTTTGGGAAAGCTTGCCATCTTTCGATTGAGTTAGAGCATAAGGCCATATGGGCTTTGAGTAAGTTGAATCTTGAATGGGATGTTGCAGCCAATCTTTGTGTAGAACAGCTCAATGAACTTGATAAATTTAGATTCCATGCCTACTCTAGTTTGTCCTTGTATAAGGACAAGATGAAGTACCTTCATGATAAATATGCTCGTGGAAAGGAGTTCAAATTAGGTGATTTGGTTCTATTGTTCAACTCTCGGTTACGTCTATTTCCGGGAAAGCTTAAATCAAAATGGAGTGGGCCGTTTGAAGTTGTGTTTGTGACCCCTTTTGGTGCTATTGATTTGAAAAATAAAAATGGTGAAGTCTTCAGCTTAATTTACAATTTGTAGGTTGTTAAAAGTAGAATTATAAAATAAAAAACCCCAAAAAATTATGAGAAGTTCAATTTGC
Source organism: Nicotiana sylvestris (assembly GCF_000393655.2). Taxonomy (NCBI): domain Eukaryota; kingdom Viridiplantae; phylum Streptophyta; class Magnoliopsida; order Solanales; family Solanaceae; genus Nicotiana; species Nicotiana sylvestris. The sequence goes on along the minus strand of NC_091067.1, from coordinate 4,820,682 downwards.
AACGCTACGCAATCTTAGGCTAAATATACACTCAATTCCAATTCTAGCTATCTGTGGATATCGATCCCGACCCAAAATAAGGTAAAAGCTATTGCGACCCTCTCTCGCTAGTTATTAGTGGTGCAGAGTTGGCTGCGATCAACCTTTTGGCGCCGTTGTCGGGGAGCTAACGGTTTTGGCTATCTATTTAGTTAGTTTTGTGTATTGTTCTTGTTTCCTTCTTTGTTACTTACTTGTTTGTGTCACTACTCAGGTACTAAAATGGCATTGAACAACGCAAATGACTCTCTTGGAAATGTGATTGTGGGGGAGGACGTAGATGATGTTGAACAAGATGAGGTGCCTCTTGTACCTCAAGGACAACGTAGGGGCCGCAATGCCAATGAATTCAAATGACAATATTCCAGACCCTCCTTCGCCACCTCCAAGAGTGGCTCCCAGAGTACTTCCAAACTAAGGTTATGCAAGTGCTATTATCCCATCGAAAATCCGGGCAGGCAACTTTCAGATAACCAATGTGATGTTGCCCTTACTTGAGCAGTATGGTATTTCACGGGTGCTGCAGATCAAAATGCCTACAAACATCTCAAGTAGTTCGTGGATACATGCTGGGGGAGCAAACAGATTAATGTGTCCGAGGATGCTCTTAGGTTGAGACTTTTCCCATTCTCACTTCGGGGGAAAACATTAGATTGGCTCGAGAGACTTCCCAACCATTCCATCACAACTTGGGATGAATTGGCGGATAAATTCATTGCTAAATTATTCTCACCTAGGCCTATGGCGACACTTCAAGATGAGATATTAGCCTTCAAGCAAGAGCCAACAGAGCTTTTGCATGAGATTTGGGAGTTGTATAGGACGATGGTGAAGGAATGCCCAAATAATGACATGACCGAAGGCATGATCCAACAAACCTTCTATCGGGGCATAAACACTACAAATCAATGCATTGTGAACAAATTGACCGGGGGAAATTTTACGAATTTATCATATGATGAGGCATGTAATGTACTTGATGAGATGGACGACACTTCTTCAGCATCGCAAAGTAGAGCAAATGTGCCTCAAGGTGACCCTATGGTTATCCATTTGCACAAGGAATTACATGATCACGGGCAAGCGATAGCTGAGCTTACTACTACTATGAACCAATTGGCTAAGGCGCAGTTGCAACAAGTTCAGAATCCTCGCCAAGAGAATGCCATGGAGGGTGTAAGTATGCTTGTCAATAAGATAAGGCAAAGAAGGCAACAAAACCAAGGGAATTCTGAGCAATATGATGATACATGTGATGGTTTTCAAAATGATGGTTATGATGACCAAAGTGAAGAGGTACAATATGTCAACAACTATCAAGGCAATAGAGGCAACTTTTCAAACCAACAATGGCGACCCTAAAGAAATTGGGGAAATCAACAACTAGGCGGTGGTAATTGGAACAACAACAACCAAAGCAACAATTGGGGGAATCAGAATAACAATCAAGGCAACCAAGGGAATTAGAATGGTAATAATAACAATTGGGGAAACAATAACAATCAAGATGGATGGAACAATGGGAACCAAGACAACCGGAGGCAAGGCTTTCAAAGTCCCCCAATGTACCAACAACCGAACAATCCACCCCCATTTCCTTCTCAAGGTCCTAGTTCTTCTAGAAATGATTTGGGTAGAATTGAAATGATGTTCGAACAGATGATGAAGAAGAACCAAGATTCCAATGCTCAGTTGGCTTCTCACAATACCTCTATCCAGAACTTGGAGGAGCAATTAGGCCAAATCTCTCAATTTTTGAATACTCGCCCTAAGGGTGCTCTACCAAGTGATACGGTAGTGAACCCGAAAGGTGGGAATAATCATGTTATGGCGGTTACAAATAGAAGTGGGAGAGGCGGTGATGTGAATGCCTCTAAGCAAAAGCAAGTTGTGGATGAAGATGTTGAGTTGCAAGATGATGAAGCACCTTTGGTAGTTGAAGAAAATGTGAACAATGAAGTGAGGATTGACATTAATGAGTCTGAGGTGGAAACTCAAGATGCCGTGAACCCGTCTAGGGAACACGTGATTGACATGCCCGAGCTGGTTGTGCCAAAAGCCAAGGCTCCTTTGCCAAGGCCACCTCCACCTTATCCTCAAAGGCTCGTGAAGTAAAATAATGATAATCAGTTTAAAAATTTCATTGACATGATGAAGAGCTTATCTATTAATGTGCCTTTGGTGGAGGAACTTGAACAAATGCCGGGCTATGCAAAATTCATGAAAGACTCGGTCATAAAGAAGCGTTCTATGGATTGTGAAACTATAAAGATGACTCACCAAGTTAGTGTTATAGTGCATTCAATGGCCCTGAACCTTGAAGATCCCAGTGCTTTCACCATTCCTTGCACCATTGGGAGTGCGTATTTTGCCAAGACTCTATGTAATTTGGGAGCTAGTATCAATTTGATGCCTTACTCAGTTTTCAAAACTTTGGGTATTGGGCAACCTAGACCGACTTCCATGAGGTTACAAATGGAGGATCGATCGATGAAACGACCTTTGGGCATTATTGATAACGTGCTTATCCGGGTGGACAAATTCATATTGCAGGCCGACTTTGTCATTTTGGATTGTGAATTGGACTATGAAGTCCCAATCATTCTTGGGAGACCGTTCCTTGCAATGGGGAAGGCATTGGTTGATGTTGAAGCGGGTGAGCTCACTTTCCGAGTGGGTGATGAGAAGGTCATCTTCCATGTTTGCAAATCTATGAAGCAACCCAATAGCACTGAGGTGTGTTCATTTGTAGACTTTGTCACAGCTATGATTGTGGATGACACCAGTGCCATGATCAACGGGGAGGATCCCCTTGAGGCCGTGCTATAAAATCTTGATGTCAATGATGATGCAAGCAGAGTAGAGTGAGTGAATGCCTTACATGGGATGAGATCTTATTCTTATGAGCCTAGAAAATTGTCTTTGGATCTTGAAAACTTGAGAACTCCACCAACAAAACCATCAATTGAGGAGCCACCGGTGTTGGAGTTGAAACCAATTTCTTCACACCTCAGGTATGAATTCTTGGGCTCAAACTCTACTTTACCAGTTATTCTTACTTCTTGCCTTACTAACATGCAGGTTGAGGCCACTTTGGCGGTGCTTTAAAAGCGAAAAAGGGCAATTGGATGGATTTTGGCTGACATTCGGGGAATAAGCCCCGTATTCTGTATGCACAAAATTATCTTGGAGGATGATGCAAAGACTTCCTTAGAGCATCAAAGAAGATTGACCGAGGCAATGCAAGAAGTGGTAAAGAAATAAGTGATCAAGTGGTTAGATGTCGGTGTTGTGTACCCCATTTTTGATAGCTCATGAACTTCTCCGGTGCAATGTGTACTGAAAAAGGGTGGTATGACTGTGGTAATAAATGACAACAATGAACTTATTCCCACTTGGATAGTTACCGGATGGAGGGTATGTATGGACTAATGGAAGCTAAACAAGGTGACCCGAAATGATCATTTCCCATTTCCATTCCTTGACCAAGTGCTTGATCGTCTTGCGGGGCGTGCCTGTTATTGCTTTTTGGATGGATACTCGGGGTATAATAAAATCTTAATTGCCCCAAAGGACCAGGAGAAGACCACCTTTACATGTCTGTATGGAACCTTTGCTTTCTTTCGGATGCCGTTCGGGTTGTGTAATGCTCCGACGACCTTCCAACGATGCATGATGGCTATTTTCACCTAAATGGTGGAAGATATTTTGGAGGTCTTCATGGACGATTTCAGTGTGGTTGGAGATTTATTTGAAGAGTGTTTGGGAAATTTGGATAGTGTTTTGGCCCGATGTGAAGACATAAATCTCGTACTTAATTGGGAAAATGCCACTTCATGGTGGAGGAAGGCATAGTGTTGGGCCACAAGATTTCAAAGCGTGGGATTGAAGTTGACAAAGCCAATATAGAGGTTATTTCAAGGCTTCCTCCCCCACTTCTGTCAAAGGGGTGAGGAGTTTTCTTTGGCACGCGGGGTTTTACCGGAGGTTTATAAAATATTTTTCAAAGGTGATAAACCCCTTGTTCAAGCTACTAGAAAATGATGCTAAGTTTGTATTCAATGAGGGATGTATGCAAGCATTCGAGCTTCTCAAGCTTAAGTTGACCACTACCCCTATTATTACCGCACCAAATTGGAGCTTGCCTTTCGAGCTCATGTATGACGCAAGCGACGTTGCGTTTGGGGATGTTTTGGGTCAAAGGGTTAATAAAATATTTCATCCGGAGTTCTACACAAGCAAGACCATGAATGAGGCTCAAAGGAACTACACAGTTACCGAGAAAGAGTTGTTGGCTATATTGTTTGCAATGGAAAAGTTTCGGTCGTATCTTATGGGGGCCAAAGTCATAGTGCACACCGATCATGCCACTCTTAGGTACATGATGACAAAGAAAGATTCCAAGGCAAGATTGATGCGATGGGTGCTACTACTTCAAGAGTTTGATCTAGAAATTGTGGACTGGAAAGGTAGTGAGAACCAAATGGCGGACCATTTGTCCCATTTGGAGAAGGAGGGGAGGCCTTGTGATGGCCTTGAGATCAATGATTCATTTCTCGATGAACAACTCCTTGCAGTGTCAATGAATGATATGCCATGGTTCGATGATGTTGCTAATTACCTTGTTACCGGTATAATATTGTGTGAGCTCTCTTCTAACCAAAGGAAGAAGCTCAAGCGGTATAGTTTGGATTTTTATTGGGATGAGCCATATTGTTTCAATATTTTCACGGATGGTGTGATTTGTAGATGTATCCCAAAGGAAGAATAATTAAGTATCTTAGAGGCTTGCCATTCTTCACCCTATGGCGGCCATCACGGTTGGGTGAGGACCACCTCAAAAGTTCTTAGTTGTGGATTCTATTGTCCAACCTTGTTCAAAGATGCGGGTGATTTTGTAAAGAGGTGCGACGAATGCCAAAGAGCGGGTGAAATTTCTAAAAGGTATGAGATGCCTCTCAATACCATTCTTCAAGTGGATATCTTTGACGTATGGGATCTCGATTTCATGGGTCAATTTGTTAGCTCTTGTGGGAATACTTACATTCTTGTGGCAGTCGACTATGTCTCAAAGTGGGTTGAAGTCATGGCTTTGCCCAACAATGAAGCCCGGAGTGTTGTTGCATTTCTTAAGAAGAGCATTTTCACAAGGTTTAGCACTCCTCGTGCGATTATCAGTGATGGGGGGTCTCACTTTTGCAATAGAGCTTTCGACATGTTGCTTTCTAAGTACGGTGTCAATCACAAAGTTTCTACCCCCTATCATCCTCAAGCAAGTGGTCAAGTGGGAGTCTCTAACAGGGAAATCAAAAGTATATTGTCAAAGACGGTCAATGCTAATAGGACCGATTGGTCGAAGAAGTTGGATGACGCTCTATGGGCTTATCGGACGGCTTACAAAACTCCGATTGGTATGTCTCCGTATCGGTTGGTGTTTGGGAAAGCTTGACATTTTTCGGTTGAGTTAGAGCACAAGGCCATATGGGCTTTGAGGAAGTTGAATCTTGAATGGGATGTTGCAGCCAATCTTCGTGTAGAACAGCTCAATGAACTTGATGAATTTAGATTCCATGCCTACTCTAGTTCGTCCTTGTATAAGGACAAGATGAAGTACCTTCATGATAAATATACTCGTGGAAAGGAGTTCAAAGTAGGTGATTTGGTTCTCTTGTTCAACTCTCGGTTACGTCTGTTTCCGGGAAAGCTTAAATCAAAATGGAGTGGGCCATTTGAAGTTGTGTTTGTGACCCTTTTTGGTGCTCTTGATTTGAAAAATAAAAATGGTGAAGTCTTAAGAGTTAACGGGAACCGGGTCAAGCATTATCTTGGAAAAATTGATGACAACCACGTGGTGGCACTTCTTCATTTCAAATGATGTGATGGCAACCTGCGTCATGCCGCGTAGTTAAATCAGGCGCTTCTTGGGAGGCAACCCATGTGTTTTTCTTCTTGTTTATTTGATTTTCTTTGTAGTATTGGATTGATTTTTGGGTTAACTAGTTGTGAGATGTTATAGGGTTGTGTTGATGTAGTGCAAGACATAGTGAGAAAAATGCACAGGTCTCTGAAGTTGCCAGTGCGGTCGTAGTACACTTTGTGCGGACCGCACTGGTATAGGTAAAATAAAGCCTCTCTGAAGTTTGCCACCGCGGCCGTACTACATTTTGTGCGATTTGCTGTGGACCTTTGCGTCCGTAGGCCATTTTGTGCGGACCACAGAGTGCTTCCTTCTCAAACTTGAACAAAACAGTTCAGTGCGGACCGCGGTCCATTTTGTGCGGTCCGTACTGGTAGGCGAGACTGGGCCCCAGGGGCTTTTCTATAAATAGACCTTGAGGGTCCCTGTTACCTTTTTCAAAATTTTAACTCTCAGAGCATACTAATACTATTCATCCCGTGCATTTGATCGTAATTACTTGCTTGGTATTGATTAGTTTCACTTCATCTCATAATCTTGTAATAAAATCTTCGTTTTTCCTTGTTTAATTTTGTAATTTCGTTTAATTTTTGTTTTTTTGTCTTAGCTTCTGTTCTTCTTCATCCCATATTTATTTCATTTGCCTAGGCTAGAGTAGTTAAAATTTGGAATTCATGAGGACTTTGCTAGTTTAATGGACTGGGAAATGACTTAGGGGCACTCATTAGGTGAAAATTTAGACTTAAAAGCAAAAATGCCATGAACCCTAACTCAGTGCCAAAACTGGGCACTTAGTACGGACCACAATAGTTTTTGTGCGGTCCGCGGTGCCCCAGTGCGGTCTATAGTACCATTTTTTGCGGACCGCACTGATGAACTTCTGGAAAGCTGAACCTTGGGCAGTGCGGCCACACTACATTTTGTGCGGACCGCACTGGCCCCTATACGGCCGCACTACCATTTTGTGCGGTCCGCACTAGTTAGATACAGAGGATGGGTAGTCTGAACCCCATCTCTGTGCGGACCGCACTACCATTGTGTGCGGACCGCACTGGCCCCTGTGCGGTCCCACTCCATTTTGTGCGGTCCGCACTGGGGATTTCTGAGGACTTCTGCAACTATGTTCCCATGTTCTGCAACACTGAATTTTCTCTACTTCTCTAATGCTGCAACTGATACTAACAATGCCATGTGATTGTGATTGCAGACAATGGTTAAACAACGAGGGAAAGGCTCAAAACAACCCGGCAGAGGTGAATCCTCCTGGGGGCAAGGGCAAGAAGATGATTAGATTCACTCCCCAAGTTAGGTAAAGCATAAAACAGATAAGGAAGGCAATAAAAGCAGCTGACAGAGCCTGTGATCAGTCGGGGAGTGAGTATGTGCCCTCCTAGGACATTTCTTCAGACTCTGTGCCAGATTATGTTAAAGATTGTTCGGGAAGATTCAGACTGACAGATACTATTCCTCCACCATCACCCACTATCCAAGCACCAGCACATGTTTCTACTAAGTCATCTGAGGGCTCAGCAACAGGTAGTAGGGAATACTCCACCTCTCCCACAGCTTCACTATCCGGAGAGGATGCAGAAGGAGGTGAGGAGGAAGTAGGGGGAGCAGAAGAAGTAGCTGAAGGTGGTGAGCCTCAGGTGGGAGGTGTTGCTAGAACTAGGAAGCCCGAAGCTTGGGAAGATAGGTTTGTAAGTGAAGTGGTGTACCATAAGTTTAGGGAGTGGTGAACGGTGAGAAAACTGATCCCGGAGAGGAGCTTCATAGATAGAGACCTATTACCCCACAACTCTTATATGCAAAGACAATTTAGAACTAGAGTAGGCTGGGAGCATTTCATGGATAACTGTGTAGACGCCAATGAACACTTGGTCAAGGAGTTTTATTGCAATGTAGCCCACATCAAAAAGGGCTCCAAAGACCAAGGTTCGGAACTTGAAGGTGCTATTTGATTGGAAGTCGATAAATGAGTATCTGGACTTCAATGAGGAGGATGAGACATTGTATATGGTGAAGTTGGAAATGGGCGAGGAGGTTCGTCCATGGTTAGCACAGTACTTGGCAATCCCAGGTACCGTCCCTGACTGGTTGACTGTTGGAGTCAAAATATTGAGAAGGAGCTTGAACTTTGAGGCGAGGGGATGAGAGACTTTTGTTTGCAGCCGGTTGGACCCTACCACTCATGACAACACCCTTCCTCTCCACCGTGCTATGTTAGTGGCTTCTATCATGGTAGGGTACCCCATCAACGTGGGGAATGTGATATCTCGGATTATCACTATAGTGGGAGCAGATCATGACCGGAACTACCCTTTTCCCAGCTTCCTCACAATGTACTTTCGGGACCTGGAGGTGGACAAGAAACCCTATGAAATCAAGGTCAAGGCGATAGCCCCATTTTCCTGGTATAGCATGAAGGGAGATGACAACCCCAAGAGCAAGAACTACAAAGCTCCTGTTTCTGCCCCAACTAGCCAGTCTGAAGAGCTAGTTGTGGTAGAGGTCCCTGCTGAGCCTACCTCCACTCCTGCTAGCATCCCTCCCAAACCTTCCACATCCACAGCTATTTCTGCCGATCTATCCACATTAAGGGCCCGGAGATCCCATCTTCCCCGGCCCATCCTATTACTGCCCACCATCTGAGCCAGGCACTTTTGAGTATCAACAACTGGATGCAGACTGCCTCATCCAAGTTGTCCATCTTGACTACCACTGTAGAGGCTCAGTTGGTTCCTATATCTCCACATATGCCACAGTCGATAAAGGATGCGCTCAAGGAGATACTTGACAATCAGAATAAGATCCTCAACACTTAAGCTGCGCTCTCAAAGGCAGTTGATTCACATAGCAAGGCTCTCAAGGAGTTTGCTCGGGAACACAAGAAGTTGTGGAAGACACGGGCCTCCAAGGAGTCCATGAAGGAGCTGCGTGCAGATGTTGACAGACTGAAGACAGATCAGCTACCTTTAGACTTATTGCTCGAGGACCCAGTCCCAACAGCTCAGCCACAATAGGAGCAGACACAGAGTCCTCCAAAGAGGAGGAGGATGATTCCTAGAGCTGATGATGCTATCATCTAGTTGGCGGACCCACCAGAGACTTCCTCCAGTCAGCCACAGAATATACCAGTTCCAGAGCCTGTCGAGGTCCAGGCTCAGGTCCCAGTAGCAAAGGAGCAGACCATCGGGAACCAGTCTGAGGTTCCCGAGCACACAGAAGACCCAGGGACCACTCATGATCCTATGCAGACAGACATGGCTTAGGGAGTCTTCTATATCCTTTTTCCTCTTATCCTTTTGATGCTTTATTTAGACTAGTTGGCATTGGGGACAATGTCAGCTTTCATTTGAGGGGGTAGACCCTACATTTTGGATAACTGTATATATATTGATACATTTTTATGCTTTCTTGATTTTTCATCTTTGGTCTGTATATAATTTGATATTTAGTTACATTTATTGCACATTTATTTTACTTTGGGTTTGTATATAAAGTTATGTTTCATTGTGCATATTCATCTCATCTATTGTATATTCAAAACCCCTCTTGTATATATCCATTCTATTTTCCGCAAAAATTTTCGTTTTTAGCTTCTTATTTATGTTCGTAGCTTTTTGTTTTGTTTTGGACGTTTTTAATAAGCCTTTGGTTTTCTTAATGCCACAGTTCTTTCCAAAGGTGGAGTGTTGTGTGAACCAGGTGGCTCTTCTCAATGATGGATGGCGTGACAACCTGTTGATACCCAATTTTTCCCTGTATATTTTCATATGCAAAATACCTTTCAAAATGGCATGTGTATACATATATAAGTATGTCCCAAGGTCCTATTATTTTTCTCAAATTTTTAAAGATTTTAAAATCAATTTTATTGCCCTATTTTATCAATAAAAACCCAATGATGGTCCCTAAAATTATCATTTTTGGTGATTCATTTATTGTATTCTCATGTTTGTACCAAAATATGGCTACGAAATTTTTCACACATTTTTATAAATTTATGTGGTATTTTTAAGGATAAAATTGCATAATTGCAATATTAACCATTTTTAAGTTTAAATCCGTCTCATATTTATAAAATGGGATTTTATATTTTTAAATTGATAATTATATATTAGAAGTCATTTTAGTTCTTCGAATTTGTTTTCAGAAATTTGTTTATTATTTTTTATAAATTAAAAGGGGAAAAGAGGCTATTTAACTTATAGCCACATTTGGCTTTCTAATTTGGCCTAATTAAACCCAATTCCCAATCCAAATTAAATCGACCTAAAACTCCAAGCCCAATCCTAAAACTACCCGGCCTAACCCGGATCAAATCTTGGTCGTTGATCAATTTTGATCAATAATCTAGATCCGATTGATCAACAGTCTAGATCTGCCCTTACCTTTTTTAATCAAACGACCCCCCCAATACCCCTCATTTCCCCTCACTCGTCTCTATCTCTCTAACCTATGGTTCTCTCTAGAACCTTCCCATATCCCCTCCTCACCGATGAATCCTTTTCACCTTCTTCGGCCACCCTCTAACTTAGATCCATGGTGGTTTCACCACCCACCAAGCCACCTATGGCTCCTTACGTCTAGTTAACTAAAGCTCCATGACTCGACCATGAAGGGTTGTGTCCATACCTCTATCGATTCGAGTTCCACGGCCATCTCCAGCCCCGTTCCGGCAAGCTATGTCTATTTTGAAGCCTGATCTCGACTCCTCTTGCTTAGATCTAAGCCTTTCTCATTGCTTGGGTTCCTCTAAAAACCCTAGTTGTGAGGTTTTTCTGATCTCTCTAGATCTATTCCAGATCCATGCTTTCCTTAAAATTTTAAACGATTTTCCTGACTTTTCTTTCAAAAACTGCTTTCAAAATCCTTCTTTTCCGATCTAGGGTTTTCTGAAAGTATTTAAATGTTTCTTTGACTTTCTTTTCCTTTTTGTGTGTATTTGCCTCTACTGCGTCCTTGTACTTTCTTCTACTATATTTTCCTATACTGTGTTCTTTTATACTTCTTCTGCTGTATTTTCCTATACTGTGTTCTCATATGCTTTTTCTACTGTATTTTCCTCTACTGTGTTCTTGGATGTTTCTCCTACTATATTTTGCATTATTATGTCCTTTAGTGTTCTTTAAGTTCCACCTACTGAGTTCTGGTTAAACTTCTTCTAAAAAACTTCTTAATATGCTTCTCCTACTGTTTGTATCAATTTTCCCATTGTATTTCAAATTAGTTTCTTCTACTCTATTTTCTTTGAGCTCTTCTGTTGTGTTCTGCATGTTACTTTTCTATCATGTTTCTCATGAGTTTCTGTTGCTGAAAAGAAACCTGTTAGAAGTTTCAATCCTTTTTTTGAGACCTCTGAACCTGTTTCGATTTAGCTACTTGCCCTTTCATCTTTGCACTCGATTAATGGTGGAAACCCTAGAATTTGGGGGTTCCTCCAAGTCTGGCTATGTGATTTGCTTGAACTAGAGTTTTATTTCAAAAACCCTCAACTCTTTCAGACCAATTTCGAGTCTCTGAACTGAGTTAGGACATCCTTGTTTTATATGATTCTGACCTTTTTGCTAAACTCTTCTAAGATCTTTTGCATTGGATCTTTTGTATGCTACTAGATGCTATCTCTCTTCTACATTACTGACTTATGTGACAACCATTACCTACTGATTTTTGCAAAGGCATGACATCTTCTTTCAAATCAACATGTTTGTATGCTTTTTATATGTGAAGAACTTCACTCTAAAGTGGCTTTCAAAGTTGTGACCATTTCAGACTTCCTTCTGAGCAGGTCTGATTGATTTCTTTCCATTGTTTGCTGATTTCCTTATGATTTGACTTAAGTTAAATAACTTTTTCTCATCTTTTCTGACTCGGTTCATTCATGGATCAGTAATTACAAGATCCTTGGCCATTGTTTTACTGGCTACCAATTGATTTTCTTACCTTATTTGTACAACCGTGTATTTCAAACTCTATCCTTAAATAATTCTCTTATGTATTTACCCCTAATTGCCTACTTTGCACAAAGTACTTAGCTAATTTCTTTCCTTAAATAGTTCTTACCCGTTTGAATCTAAATTCCTTGATTAAAGGAATTCTTGTGTGATTGATTCTTAATTGATATTCAGTTTCTTAATTATTTTCTTACCTTATTTCTGTCTGATTTTCACACTATAAATGCACAACCCTTTCACAAACTCATAAATACATAATCCTTCTGAACTCATACTCATACACAATAATATTCTCTCTTTTTGTCTGCACTATGGCCTATTTACAAGACCTACTATTTTTCTTTACTTGTTTCTTTGAAACTGGTATGTCCTGATTTAAGCTTTAGCATCACAACAATGTGTTCATTTATAGTTTGTGTATCTATGTCTACTTATTGTTTCTGTAGAGCTCAATATTTCAGTTAGCATGCTGATTTCTTTCTGTTTGTTTCTGCTATGAATCTCTATTCCCTACCCCCTTATGTGTTTGAGCATATGGTTTAAGACATGGCAACATGTAAGTTATTGTCCATGAATTAAACTTTATCTTTTGGGATTCTAATCTCTAAATGGTGTGTTCTAATAGGCTTATGGGTGTGCCAACATTTCCCATTGCTAGGTATGCCCACCAGCCAGTCTTTGCCTCTTTACCACCTCCCCTATAACCCTATGTGTATTTATTTGTAACTGTTTCCCTCTCCCTTCCCCCCTTTTAGCACTCTATTTCTGCATTTGCACTCTCTCTTAGTCTCTAAGTTCTTCCCCCCCTCTTGTGAGCCTTGCCTTGGGACCTTGAGTTCCCTCTAAACTTGGACACCTGAGGGCTGGCCCTTCCACACTGCACTATGTCTTATTCTGGTGATACATTTGGGTGTAAGCACTGTCCGGAGTTCATATGAGACTCTTAGGGAACTTTGACACATCCAAATGGGAGAAAGGCTTTGGATCATGATCTCTTGGAGTTGGTTTACTTCATATTTCAGACAGGAAGTCTGAATTAGGCTCTCCTTGGTTGTACCTTTTAATTTCTGATGTATTTTCTTTACTTTACTTTTTTCTGGGCTGTAATAATTTTGTAATAAACTCTTGTGGATGGCTAGTGAAAAGGGAGGGTTAACTATGTATGCAAAAGGGGTAGATAACCTCCCTATATGAGTTTCTGAATTTCTGCACTCTCATGTAGATAACCTACCGATCGTAGTTTCTGAATTTCTGCACTCTCATGTGGATACCATGTCTATAGGAATCTTGCATTCCCATATAGATACCATGCCTATAGGTTATTTCTGAATTTCTGTATTCCATATAGATACCATGCCTATAGGTTATTTCTGAATTTCTGCATACCATATAGATACCATGCCTATAGGAATTTCTAAATTTCTACATATCATATAGATATCCTGCCTATAGGAATTTCTGAATTTCTGTATATCATATAGATATCCTGCCTATAGTTTCTTTCTGAATCTTGCATATGCATTCCTTATTAGGCAAATATGTTTTTAGGTCTTAATAATCAACCGCAATTAGATATCATGTTCATAGGTCTTAAATGAAATTCAACACCTAGATATCATGTTTTCCACATTTTACCATGTCTGTTAAAAAGGGTTTAAAATCAACAACGCATAGAAAGCATGCCTATAGGAGATTTAATCAAATCTGAACCGCTTCACTCGTTTATAAGTCTAAAATCAGTAACAATGATTTATGATTTCTTGCTAAAACTTGTTTTTTCTTTAATAACTGACAACTTTTCTTAAATTAGTATGTTTTCAGTTTATTTCATTGTTTCTAAAATCAATAGATATCATGCCTATAGGATCCTCGTCCAACACCTAGGCAAGCCTTAGAGGTAAAATCATAAACTAAATCAGATTTTATTAGCTACAACCAGTAGGCATGCCTAATTCGGGCTTCTTATCTGAACTATGTAATAAATCAGTCTACCTCAGTCCTTTAAGTTTAATAAGATCCTAAACAATATGTGTAAGTCATGCTAACTACTTGCTTTTCTCTGCTTAAAGGAGGTCTGTTTGAGCCTTTTCATTTGTTTATATGCTTCCCCATACTTGCCATATATGTGTTTTGTTTGTCGCCTTAGAATTTTGCCTTTGAAACTATAAACAAGCCTAATATCCCTTCCCTTTAGGATTAGTAGTCCTAAGTATCTCCGGGACTGATAGGATTGGGGAGGGTAATAGCATGCAATAAGTAAACGAGACTATTTCGCACTTTAATACCTTAATAGGGTGGGAAAGGGTAGATATGAATATGATGACCACACGATAACATCACGTGTAGACCCTCACTGAGGAGTGATTAACGGATGTTGTGTAGAGTGATCCATATTATTAATAAACCTAGGACCCCTCCTTCCCGTTGTTTTCTTTATTTCTTTTAAATCTTAAACCATTTCTTTTAAGAAAATCAACTCTCTTTTTAGTTCATTTTTCTTACTTTTGTTTATTTGTAACCATTACGTGAAAATCCCCTCTTATTTGAAGCCTTTATTTGCCTATGTGTTATTCGCACTAAAGTCACAACAATAGTTTGGCCGGGAACCACATTAGTGTATCCTGAGGGGTGCCTAACACCTTCCCCTTGGGATAATTTCATGCCCTTACCCAATCTCTAGTTGTTCAAATCAAACCTTTCTTAGTATCCTAATGCACTTAAATCATTTGGTGGCGAATCTTCTATTCAAACATAATTCCCAAAAGGGAATGAGTTGTCCTCCCAAATATCATAAACCCGATTTCGCGAGAAAAAGGGGGCGCGACACAACCTTTTTAAGGGTTTGAGTCCGTTTTCCTTTTTTTTTAATAGTTAGTAGTTAAGGGTGCCTCAAGAAAAGCTTCACTTGGGCCTAGCACATTTGCCTTTGATCTCATTGTCCAAAATAAATTGTTGTGTTTAGGATGGTGAAAGTCGTGACCTTGAGACTCTTGTGTTGACCGATAATCATCAAGTGGTTTTTTCGGGACCATTGTGTGCTCAAATCATATATAAGGTCATTGTGGGCCCCCGACTCTATGTCTTTAGCAATCCCTTAGCTTGTGTGGTGAGTAATTGAATTGCACGTCCAAGTCCCGAGCCATTGGTCTAGAACTTGCCCTGAATGTTTGTTGAGGCGAAATCATAAGTGAATTTTAACTTGAGACATGATTATAGGATCTCCTTGATCCAAATGATAGTTTGAACAATTCCATAGCCTACCAAATGATATGATCCCTAGTTAAACCTTTTGATCCTTAGACCTTTTTCTTTCAAGAACCATGATACAAGCCTATACCCAGTCTAAAAGATATCCTCTCTTAGCTCCCGATCTTTCCTTTAGCACATGGCAAAAGTATAAGTTTGGGGGGAAGAAACGAGGATGACAACAAAGTGGTAAAAAGGCACAAAAGTGAAGAAAAGGAAAGGCAATGAAGAAGAAAGAAAAGCAAAAAAAAAAGAATGCTAAATGTGAAAAAGAATAAAAAAGGATTCAAGAAAAGCAAAGAACGAAAGGTGTGGAAAGTTGAGAAAGGAGAAAAAGGTTTGAAATGCATAAGATAGAGTGACAGTGTGTCTCTCTAGCCCCTTAGAAAGAAGTGAAATGACTCAAAGAGTTAAGAGAATGTGTGCCAAATGAATCAAAAGAAGTGCTTAAGGGAAGATGGAACCTACTTAGCCAAAACATGTCCTACTCTGAACCAAAAAGCCTTCACAATATCTCCACAAAAGCCCTATATGATCTTGAGTTGAATGAAGCTTACATTAGTGGATACTCACATAAGAGGCAAGCATATGGTACTTAGAGCCAGACTTGTGACTTTTTCTTGAGAGAGATGAGTGAATTTCCACTAACCTCGTTTTGTGTGCCAATATTCTAAAGGTGAGGTTTGCTTAGGGAAAGTTGAGGATGTGTGACTTTGGGTTCCACAATGACCAAAGTAATTGAGAGAGTTCTTTGATGTGTTGAGTCAACTCTTAAAGCTCTTGTGTCGCACTTGATCCATGGTTTTTCAAAGGCCAAATGTTGTTAATGACTCATTTTGTATTGAGGGCAATTGTTAGTCCCAATTGATGCTAGTTGAGGTTGCTTTAGAACAGCTGAAAATTTCTTGGAGTTTCCCTTAAGGGGTGAGTCTTATTTTGTTTGCTTGAGGATAAGCAAAAGCTTAAGTTTGGGGGAGTTGATAACTAGGGATTTTGACGCATTTTATACTCCTTCTTGCTTATGTTTTGATTATAAATTCATACAAAATAGTCCCAAAAGGCTCACAAGTTATGTTTGATTGCAGGTTTGATTCACAAAGTGACTACGATGTCAAAGATCATCTCAAAAGGAGTGAAACCTGCACAAGTACTGAAGAAAAGACAAACTCAGAAAAAATAGGCCTAGTGCGGCCGCACTACACTTTGTGCCGTCCGCACTAGGGAGATTCAGAAAATTGGTATTTCAAGCATTAAGGCAGTGCGGCCGCAGAAGGTTTTGTGCGGTCCGCACTGTAGGCAATGCGGCCACACTATCATTTTATGCGGTCCACAGAGCCAAGATTCATAGAGATGCCAAGTTCAAGGATTGAAGCCTGTGCGGTCCCCAGTCCATTATGTGTGGACCACGCTAGAAGCCTCCGCGGCCGCAGTCCATTCTATGCGGCCCGGGGAGCCTGGGTTCAGAGAGTCATGTTTTCAAGTTCAAGAGCCTAGTGCGGCCGCACACTATTTTGTGCTGTCCGCACTAACCCCGCAGGGGCATTTTTGTCCAGTTTTTATAGCTTAGTATAAATAGAATCTTTTTTCTATTTTTAGGTATCAGACATTTTAGAATAACTGATGCGCTTGTGGGAACGTATCTTGTAGCCAATTTGGGAATTTTTACTTACTTTTATTCGTTAAATCTTTGTATTTAGCTTAGCAATTAATTAATATGTGTTCATCTTCATCTATTTCTCTATTTTTCTCTTCAAGTATGAGTAGCTAGACCCATTAGCTAGGGTTGTGGCTCAACCCTAATGTGGGTAATTGATGGGTGTTGCAATTTAGGGCTTGATTAACTATGGGTGTTTGCTATTTGGGTCAATCTCATGGTTTAATTACTGAATTAGTGGTTGCAAACACTAGTTTGTGCTAAGTTGACTTGGGCTCTTCTTGAGAAAGAGAGCCTATGTCTTTGAAATTGATCCAACTAGGAATTGGGATGGACTCAAGAGAATTGATAGTCCTAATTAAAGGATTAAACCTCGAGAGAGTAATACCCGACTTGAACCCTAGCTGCTTCAGCAAATATGCATACCCAATTGGTCTTGAGAAAGTCAATTAGGCAAAATCATTCTTTCTACCGAGAGGTGTGAGAGTGGGTAATATCGAGCAATGGTTATAACATATTCCCCAATCATGTCAATCGTGTCTTAGATGCAATTACCCGTCAATTGGCCACCTAGGTGAAAGTCACTACCCTAGTACCTTTTAGAATATTTGAACAACCCGTAGCATTTAACTCTTAGCTTAATTTACAATCTGTAGTTTGTTAAAAGTAGAATTATAAAAGAAAACCCCAAAAATTATGAGAAGTGCAATTTGGAACGCTATGCAATCTTAGGATAAATAGACACTAATTCCAATTCTAGCTCTCTGTGGATATCGATCCCGACCCAAAATCGGGTAAAAGCTACTGCGATCCTCTCTCGCTACTTATTAGTGGTACGGAGTTGGCTGCGATCACACAACAAGTTGACATTGTGGATAGTAGCTAGAGCCTTCAATATGGGCTTGGCCCGTTGGGCCAGCCCAGCCCAGCTCGTGATTTAGTAGGGCTGGGCTAGAATTTTTGGAGCCCGTTTAAAAATGAGGCTTTTAAGCCCGGCCCGAGTAAGCCCGTGGCTCATGAGGCTTGATTGAGGCTGGGCCGACCCGGCCCATAGGCCTAATAAAATATTTATTTAAAATATATAAAAAATAAAAAGTATACTGCCTTTAGAGATGGAACGTCAGAATTGGATCTTTACTAAGAGGAACCAAAACTTAGTCTTGAGAAGTTTCAAGAGATGATGTTGTCATGTATTGGAAGGACCATTCTAGAAAATATCCTGATCTTTCAATGATGGTACGTGATGTACTTAGCATTCTTATTACCATTGTACCATCGGAATCAACATTTAGCATTGGTGGCGTGTTCTTACAAAGTACAGAAGTTGCATTTATTATGAAAATGTCCAAACACTTGTTACTACTTGAAATTGGCTGCACAGGTTTTCCCGAACTCAAAGTGGTAATATTTTTTTATGTGAATTTAAATATTATAAATTTTTAAAATTTAATTATTTTTGCATATGAATTGTAGATGAAAGTGAAGATGTTAAGACAACCTTGTCACAAGCGGATTCAAATGTGTTTGATGAAGATGATGTCTTGGATATCTCATAAGCATCATGAACGTTCTCTTGAATAGTTTGTTTTAAGTTTTGACTTTTAGTGAATGAAATATAGTCCTGTCTTTTACTTTTTTAACATTTATTGTGATATATTGGAACAATATAAAAAGTTATTAAGTTTTGCGAATTTTTTCCAATAAGATATTTTTTAACTTTTAAATAATTATTTTTTTTTAGGTTAGAACTTAAAGAAAAATGTAAAATTATATTTTTAAAAATGATGGGTCGGCCCGTGAGGGCCTGAAGCCCACATAGGGCTGGGGTGGACTGACCATTATAAGGCCCATCAAAATGGTGGGCTAGCCCAGCCCAGCCCGTCAATTGCTAAAGCTCAAGTGGGCTAAGCTGGGCTAGCCCGGCCCGACCCATATTGATAGCTCTAATAGTAGCCAATATGAGTATGAATTGCCTGCAGAAATTACCATTATACTGGAGGTTTAAAAAATACGAGGATGAGCTAGAGGAGAAGGCCATAGTAGAACATTAACAATCAATCGAACTAGATTTTGAGGATATCGATGTCGTAGAAGAGATACTAGAGTCAACCAAGGATATTGAGGATATATATTTAGTTGACCCTATTGTCATTAGTGTTGAGAATGTAGACAGTCCCACTGTTCATGTAGTTGAGTGCATTGGTCCACACTCCAAGCATTTTTCCACATTGTATTTGGATGATGATATGGAAAAAGAGTCGTCCGAGCCACTTGAGGAGTCAAGGAGTCAGGAAAAAGATGCCTACATTTTGGAATTTTTCATGCCAGAAAGTCGGGAATACACATCTCATCCAAAGGACAAGAAATGCAGAATACCATATTATTTTATTGGGCCAGTCAGATTTGTTCTACCACCACAAGAGCATGATCATAGAGCAAAATCAAAACTTGGGGTCCAATTCATTAGTTCGAAGTGGAGGCAGAAAGTGATTCACGTCGTGCCGCGACATTAAATCAAGCGCTTGTTGGGAGGCAACCCAGCTTTGCTGCTTTATTTTATTTTATTTTTGTTTTCTTAATGTATTATTTTTGTAGTGTCAATTTTTTATTTTCTAGGAGTATAGAAAGAAAAGCTATTGGAAGGATGCAATAGCAAAACAGATGGTTGGAACTAAATGTAAGGTACCCGCACGAAGGACCAAGCCCGGGAGAAGTCTGAGTACCCAATGAGCTGCTAGTGCTTCGGCCTTTGACCTACCAGGGAGTTTCTTTTACCTACTTATTAGTTATGGTGTGCATTGGGGACAATGCACAATTTTAAGTCTGGGGTGAGGAACTTGTCTGAGTGACTTTCTATGTTATTTTACCTGTGTTAGTTTAATTAAATAATGTCTTTTTTAAAAAAGATTGGACTTTTTCCGACGATGGATATATTAGACAATTTTCTTGTGAGATTAAAGTATAAAGAAAAAAAAGACAAAAAATGATTTACTTTTGTTAGGTAGTGTAGCAATTACCACTTGGTTTTTCTTTGTACCGCGATTCTTTTCCAAGGGTTTTGTTTGACCTGAGTATAGTTAGTTTTATTTTTTTAGGAGTAGGAACTAGTGTGAGATGAATTGAATTGCAGTGATATCTCTTGACTTTGTCATGCCTTGAGAATAGTGAGTACTTAGGTTGTGATGCTTAGGCTCAGTTTTTGACTCTTGTAGAAGTGCCTTAAATTGTAGATTCTTAAATTTGCTTAACTGCTTTGATTGGAGTGTCGTGATGATACTAATCCTGAGTGAGTTATGTGCCATGTCTGTGTGAGGTTTGTATGTATTCAGTGCATTGCATTTGATGTCTAGAACGTGCCCCGTGTGTTTGCAAAGCGAAATGGTAACTTTGTTTAGTCTTGAAAGTGATATAGGCATTTTTTTGTTGAGTCAGATATGTATATTTTACCCGCCTAATTGTTATGCATCGTAGCTAACCCCTTTGAGCCTATAATCATGTTTCTTTGGCAACCACATTACAAGCCTTACTTTATTGTTTGAATTAACCAATTATTTGAACCTTTTAACCTCTCATGAACACTTGAATTGTTATGAACTTTGTAAAAGTTAAAGTGTGGGGTGATTGTTTTGGCTTTTGAGCGGGACTAATAAAATAAGGAGAAAGGTGCACTGATTTGAAAGAGCAAGAGCCACTTGAACTGGAATAAAATAGTTGTATTGTGTGCAGATTTTCATTGATAATTGTTGACTCATGATGTAATTGTGCTTAAATAATTTGGGAGTTGATGTATATCGATGTGAAGGTGGAGTCATGGTTTGACATAAGTGTGACATTTTAAATGTTAAATTGTATGTATTAAAATGCTGAGGGAGGTGTAGTCACTCTTATATCTAAATGTATCCTACCTGTCCCGCAGCCTACATTACAACCAATTAAAGTCCTACTTGATCCTAGATTAAATGAGCTCGATTAGTAGAGTAGTACATTACGGGCAAGCTTATGGTGCATCTTTTGTGGAATATGAATGTTATTTCTGTGAGTGAGTGAATTCTTTCTATCTTGAGTTCCTAATTGTTCTTCAATTTTATTGTGTGGAACTACTCTCTTTTGTTCTGTGAGGGCACATTATTCATGAAGGAAAGGTAATGTCAGTGGCCTCTATGTTAGGGTAAGTGGGTGAATTGTGAATAATGCATGGTACTTGTGAGTCAAAGGTTGAGGTTAAGATGTTACACTTTTGTGCTTAATCTATTTTAAATATTCTTGGCATAATGAGTTAAGAGAGTTGTTTAAAAAGGTCATGTCTATATAAATTGTAGTTTAATTGCTCGAGGACGAGCAATGGTTTATGTGTGGGGTGTTGATGATAGGCTATAATTACATATTTTAGTCGCTTATTACACTCTAATTTACTGCACTTTAATTGAGTTTGAGCTTTAATCGCTAGTGTTTTGCATTAATTGTGTATTTTATGCCTTATTGGAGTGATTTCGAGCTATGTAGATATTATGGAATGAATTCAAGTGTTTTGGAGCTTTGAAATCTGAGTAAAATCCCAAGGAATCAAGTCGGGATCGTGTTCGAGGATCAACGGATGATAGTTAAGAACGAAACGAAGAATCGAGCGGGCATACGGTGTATTGTCTAGTAAAATACACATACCTTTTCACTCAGAAGTTCGTTTAGGCTCCACAATATATCGTAGGAAAGCTTTTTGAAAGGGGTACAACTTTCATGTTTAGCAGTGGAAATTTTCTTCAGCCTATCAGAATCAGCAATCTGAGCTTTTCCACTGCCGGGGTAATGGCGCGTCACCCCATGCGGTGCGGTAGTGCAAATTTTACAGAGTGAGTGTCCTATTTCGGCCGGGAGAAGTTCTTTTTGTCTGGGCCCGACCCTATTTGGTATAAATACATGTAAAAATGCTATTTTGAAGGAGTTGGACATACTTTGGACCTAGGAAGAGCATAGAGCCGTCGTGGAGACCGGAGATTCGATCTAAGGAGGCAAGAACACACTAGGAGCAAGGCAGAGAATTCTTTTGCGAGTTTTTCACTTCCTTCTTCCTATTTTCATTATTGGTTATGAATTCTAGTATTGTAGTTATGCATACTATTATGAATAGCTAATTTGTTATCTAGGGTTTTGATGCAACCTATTGAAGAATGATTTTCTCGTTATATTAATATTGATTTGCCATCGTATTATCTCTATTTGTTCAACTATATGCTTATTGATGTTGATTGAAGGGCCCTCAATTAGCTGTGCCTATTTAGTATGTATTACTCGGGAGAGAGTGAATATTTAGATAGTTGTTGAACCACATCACTCCTGACGTATGTGAGGAATTAATAACCAAGGGTTTAAAGGTGGGATTAGGGATAACGAAACCTTGGGTGCACTTTAAGTGAGCTGTAATTAAAGCCAGCTAGCGTAACTCGGGAGATTATGTCAAGTAAATTATCGTAATTACTCGGGAGAGAATTACAACACGCAGAACGCTCATGATCGATAGAGAATACTTAGGCGAAATTAAAGAAGACATAGAGGGAAGGATTTCGACAATTAGGAAAATCATAACTCTAGACATCCTTAATATTTTCTCCAACCTGTAGTATCTTTAGTGTTAATTTATTATTTTAATTTGTTAGTTAGTTAGTTAGTTAAACACAAGAATCTTAATATTTATAAGTTAGGAATTGTTCAAGCTTGTATTCTTGGTGATAGTGAACAACTGTAGCTAAGCCTTAGTTCTCAGTGGGATTCGACTCCGGACTTGTAAATCGGATTATATTTGCAATGATCGCTTTGTCCTTTTTATAAGGCATAGTTGGGCATTATCAATAGTACAATTAGAGGATAACAATTTAATTGAGATGGATGTGCGGGCTTACTAAACTAGATAAGATAAGGAATGAAGATATTCGGGAGAGGGTGGGCGTTGCTCCCGTAGATGACAAGATGCGGGAAGCGAGGCTTAATTAGATGGTTCGTGTATGTGTAGAGGAGAACCATAGATGCCCAGTTAGGAGGTGCAAGCGGTAGGCTTTGGTAGGAACGAGAAGAGGTAGAGGGCGACCTAAGAAGTATTGGGGCGAGGTGATCAGACACGACATGGCATGACTTCATATTTTCGAGGACATGGCTCTTGATAGAAACGTGTGGAGGTCGAGTATTAGGGTTGTAGGCTAGGGGTTAGTACATAGTTTTTCCCTCTTTGTACCAAGTAGTCTGATAGAGTTTTGTCTATGTCTGTTAGTGGTCTATGTTGTGTACACACTATTTTGTTATTTTGTATAGTATTGTGTTATTGCACTCCCCGTTCACTTATTTGGTATCTCTTAAGATGATATTATTACTTTTCTGGCTTCCTTTGTTGTTACAGATCTCTTCTTTTGTTTCTTTTCTAATATTATTGTCTCTTCTGTTGAGCCGATGGTCTTCCGGAAATAGCCTCTCTACCCTTCCGAAATAGGGGTAAGATCTGCGTATACTCTACCCTCCCCAGACCCCACTAGTGAGATTTTACTGGGTATGTTGTGGTTAGTCAATCAAATAAAAAAATTAATTATTTTTCAAATGTCTATATTACTTATAGAATAATGTTAATAACTCCTATTACGGTTGCTTCAACAAAAAAAGTGTTTCAAAATAAAAATTGATAAAACCTTACCTAAGATCAACAATGTCCCAAAGATATTAAATGCATTAACTATATCGCCAATTGAGAAAGACTTATTAGGAGAAACTAATTATAAAAAATTAATACGTAATAACTTTGCATCTAAAAAAAGTTAGAAAAATAGACTTCAAATAAAAATAAAATATTGTTTATTAATAAAAAAGTTAAGGCCCCTCATAAAGTTTGGCTTTAGGCCACAAAATTGGTCGGACCGCCCCTGTGTATTTCTATGGTTGTTATCCTTCTTGTCATTCTTTTTTGCCTTTTCTGTTAGGACAAATCAGAAGGGACTTTGGAGCGTACGGTAAAGTTGTCTTCGTGTGACTATAGGTTACGAGTTCGAGCGGTGGAAACATTCGTTAATGTTGCATTAAGTAGGCTGACTATATATATCACACCCTAAAAATATAGTCCTTTCCCGAATTCTATATGAACACGAGATGCATTGTGCACCGGGTTGCCCCGTTAGGACAAACCACATGAAGTCTTGTATATATCGTCTCTTCTACTCAAAGTCCAAATTGCTCCATGTTATGCTTGGTGCTAAGCATGTTAAAAGGCTTTGGCTTTGGTCTAGTGGCAAGACCGTAAAAGCGTAACATCTGATGCATGAGTTAGGCATACATCACGAGTTTAATATTTGGCAAAAATAAATAATGCGGTACTTAAGTTAAATAGGGTAAAAGAACGAATCCATTATCCACCGTATATATTTCGAATTGTGCATTATTGACCCTAGGAAATTTGAAACAAAAGTCGGAACGTGATACACCTGAGACTTGACGATGGTTAATTTGTTGTTATTACTCGTTGCATAACAAATGTTTTGATTGCACTTTTTGGTGTTAGTTCTATTTAAGGTGAATTTACAAGCAAAATGGAGAAGTTGCAAAAAGCTGTGACTGAAAATGTTTCCACATTATCTGCGTAACGTCAAGAACAACACTGTAACTTATAAGTGAAGATGTGTTTCACTTTTTAGGAAAAATATTAGTTTTTAGGATTTCTCCGTTTTACATAAGATTTAACCGAAATATTCGCCCACCCAACTTTGATGATTCTTTACACTAAAGGTGCGGAGAAGCAAGTAACGAAGGAGGGAGATATGAAGAGAAGGAGAGATCAGAGAAATTACAAGGAAGAAGTAAAGTCCTTAATTCAAATAAGGAGCCCTGTATTTATAGGCAAGCGACGACGGTTCAGCGGCGTTAGTGGCCTAGCACTACCGGCACGCATTTAATGTTATAGGGAAGCAAACCAACGGGATGTTTAGGTTACCTCGAGCGCTTACGTCACGGGGATGACATCATTATCAGGGACTCCGAAAAATTGAGGGTCAAATCATTTCTTATCATCTTATTCTAAGAAACGCGGGGACTATCTGTATATGATCAAAATCAGGTATGCCCGATTTAGCGGGCTCGAGGAACTGCTTCAAGAATAAGTCCAAAATAGACTGGGCTCGAGTCCGATGGCGGAGTTCGAAGCTTGAAGATCAAAGTTCCCGGTGAATATCAAGGCCAAACCAGCCTCGAGATAATGCCGTTGTGATTTTGTAATAGAAAAAGCAAGATTCCCGAATGGCCCAAAGATCAAGGCATAAATTCCGAAACAGATTTGTACAGATTCGTACTAGGCGGTTAGACAACTATCCAATTAGATTCCTTACTAAAAAAGAAAATGTACCTTATTTAGGACTTTCCTATTATATAAAGGGGAGCCCATTCATTTGTAAGATAATCAATCATTGGCAAAGGAATATACATTCTTTACTTTCTTGCTCATCACTCATCAAAATTGTCTTTTAACTTTATTGTTCTTACATTATTGTTCTTACTGACTTACCTCGAGGCCACGTTAGCTCGAGGTCAAGACTTTCTCGCACATTAGTTTGATTCAACTTACTTCCTTGATTTCTACGTTCGATTTCTTGATAACCAGTTAGTATTGAACTAGATCACATATCTTTAAGACCTTAATATAAACTTAATTGTTACTCGGATTTTAAGGGTAAACAGTTTGGTGCCCACCATGGGGATAAAGATAATAGCAATTGTTTCAGTGTTGATTTTGATAACACTCGTTATTTTCACACTTGTTCTTGCCAAAGATTCTTTGTTCTCAGGTTAAAACATGTCAAACTCACAAAATGCACTGGCACATGATGATGACGACCTTGGATTTCACGGAGAAAATGATAATGTAATTGCTCCAGGAGTCGGGGTACCGCCGGTTAACCTTGGGGAAGTGCCTGTTGCCGACCCAGTTGATGTCAGTTCACACATTGCTTTAAACGTGGATTTGGGCGTGGACCTCGGAGGGAGCGTACGTAGGGAAGGTCGAACTGGTGGCCAAGGAACTCAGGGCATAGGAGACGAGGGATTTAGTCTCTAGGTAATATTTGAGATGTTGCAGGCTCAATAGGCCGCTATTGCTCAGCTTCAGAGTCAACATAGGACTCCGAGTGTCAAGGAGCCAGAAATCACTGGCTATACCGAGCCAGTACCTAAAAGGACGGATAATAGCGGACCAGGGGTTGATCCCACGATTATGAAAATGCTCGAGGAGCTCACTAAAAGAATTGAGTCGGGAGAAAAGAAGATTGTAGATAACAACAAAAAAGTGGAAACATACAGCTCTCGAGTTGACTAGATACTAGGGGCACCCCCGATTTTAAAAAGTTTGAATTCAAAAAAGTTCATGCAAAAGCCTTTTCCTCAGATTGCGGCTCCGAAGCCCATCCCAAAGAAGTTCCGTATGCCGGATATACCGAAATACAACGGGACCACCAATCCTAATGAACACATCAGTACATACACATGCGGGATAAATGGGAATGACTTAGAAGATGATGAGATTGAGTTCGTTTTGTTGAAAAATATTGGGGATACCCTATAAAAGGGAGCAATGATTTGGTATTACAACTTGTCACCAAATTCTATTGATTCATTTACCATGTTAGCAGATTCTTTTTTGAAGGCGCACACCGGGGACATAAAGGTCGCAACAAGAAAATCAGATGTTTTCAAGATAAGACAAAGGGATAACTAAATGTTGAGGGAGTTTGTGTCCTGGTTTCAGATGGATCGTATGGAGTTACAACCGGTCTCAAATGATTGTGCCAGTCAAGTTTTCACCCAGGGGTTGAACGAGCGGAGCTCGATAGCATCACGACAGTTGAAGCAAAATCTGATTGAGTATCCAGTTGTATCTTGGGCAAATGTGCACAATCGATATCAATCAAAGATCGGGCCGAGGACGACCAATTAGGAGCCCCTTCGGGTTTAGTTCATCCAAACAGATTAGCAGTTAAAACACCGAGGGATACCGACAGGGAACCGAGGTCGAACAGGGAAGGATATCAACCATATACACAGATCGAAGGAACAATGGCTCGGACGCAATTTATCCCGAAATGATCAAAGAAATGATCGAGGGCAAAAACCTCGGGGACTCATGAGTAAGAATGTTTTTGATAAGCATACCGATCCCATAGAAGCACCTCGGTTATCGGAGTATAATTTCAACATCGATGCATATGAGATTGTTTTAGCTATCGGAAGGATCAAAGACACCAGGTGGCCTAGACCTATACAAACCGATTGGTCTCGGAGAAACCCAAACTTGATGTGTAAATATCATGGTAACATGGCCATAAGACCGAAGACTACAGACAACTGAGGGAGGAGGTAGCTCGATTGTTCAACGAGGGCCATCTTTGAGAATTCCTTAGTGATCGAGCTAAGAATCACTTTAGAGAAAGAGACGCCATCAGAAAGAATGAGCAGGAAGAACCACAACATGTAATTCATATGATCGTTGGTGGGGTCAATATTCCACAAGGGCTTGTATTTAAACGCACTAAGGTATCAATTACCAGGGAGAAACAAACCTGGGATTACGTGCCCGAGGGTTCCTTATCATTCAACGACGAAGAAGTGGAAGGCATTTCTCAACCACACAATGATGCTCTAGTAATTTCTATCTTGTTAAATAAAGTTCAAGTTAACCGTATTTTAGTGGATATAGGTAGTTCGGTAAACATCATCCGATCGAGGGTCGTGGAATAGCTCTGCCTAGAAGATCAAATTGTGCCCGTAGCTCGGGTCTTAAACAGCTTCAACATGGCCAGCAAAACAACTAAGGGGTAGATTATTCTGTCAGTAAAAGTGGCTGGGACCATTCAAGATACTAAATTCCACGTGATCGAGGGCGACAAGAGATACAATGCCCTACTCGGAAGACCCTGGATTCACAACATGAGGGCGGTTCTTTCAACCCTTCACCAAATGATGAAATTCCCAACAATGGATAGTGTGAAAACAGTTTATGGGGAACAACACGCAGTAAAGAAAATGTTTACAATCTACGAGGTGATGCCTATAACAGCACGTTCGACCTCAAAAAATCGAACATCAAAGACAAGCAGACGGCCAAATAGCAATCACCGTTCCCAGCCTCGATCGAATCGGAGTAACAGGTGATCGAAGAAGAAGAAAAGGATTTCCTTACTCCTCGAACTTTTGTTGTTCCCGAGGAATCATATGCAACCAAGTTAACAGTCGAGGAGCTGGAACAGGTGATATTGATCGAGCATCTACCTGAGCAAAAGGTACACCTGGGAACGAGATTAACCCCTGCACTCAGGAAAAAAACTCATTCAATTTCTTATCGATAATATATATTGTTTTGCTTGGCCCCATTTAGACATGACAGGTATCCCACCAGAGATAACAGCACATCGGCTAAGCCTCAACTAGGACTGGGCATATATATGGCGTAAAACCGATAACCCGAACCTATAATTGTTTATTGGGTTATCGATATCGGGTTATTAGGTTAATGGTTCGGTAGCGGTTTAGAATTTTTTCACTATTGAGTTATCGGTTCGGGCCTTGGTTTGCCAATTTTGTTAATGGGTCAACCGATAACCCAATAAGAATTAATAAAATTATGAATTTACCCTTTAAGTATATACATATGATAGGGCTTCAGTTCATTCTCTCCTATTCTTTCTCAGCCGCACTTTTAAGTTGCTTCATCTTCATTCTTCATAGACCTTACTATTTACTCCTAGCATAAGTCTTTAATCTTATACATTAGGCTTTTAATTTCTATAACAAAATTCATATTCATATAGGGATTGCTCTATGGTTTCTTTTTTCAGGGTAGGCATTTGACAAACAACATCCAGTTTATCTTGGACTGTTTGAGGGCTTTAATGCTTGTGGTAGTGCAGGTATTGTATGAAATAAAAATTCTAAATCAACTATTGTTGTTATTATATCAGAGGAGGCAGCTATTGCCTTGGAACATTTTGTAGGAATTTCTGCAGTTTGATAAGTATTTATCCACTGATTTTTTGGTGAAGCCTATAAGGATTGAGTAGTTATTGACTTGTTAACTTGAATTTGAACTATTAGTACTATATGTTTGAACTTATTAATCTTAAGGTGAATCGCTACTACTTTGTATTATTATTAATATATTTGGACAGTTGTTGTTGAAGAATTAGTACTTTCCAGTTGTGGCCACTGGACAGAATGCAGAAATCGGTAGTATACTATATGTGAATTCTTCTTCTTTTTGCTTAACTCTAGTGAATTGTCTTCTCTTTTTTGCTTAACTCTAGTTTGAGTTATCTTATCAGGTAAACCAATAACTGAACCGATAATGATCGATAACCGATTAACCGATACTCGATAACCGATATCTTATCAGTTCGGTTATCAGTTTATCAAATTTATAAACCGATAACCAATATGCTAAACAGATAATATTCATAACCGAACCGAACTGACCGATGCCCACCACTAGCCTTGACCCCACGATCAAACCAGTAAAACAAAAGAGAAGGCTCTAGTCCGAGGTAAAACATGCATTCATAAAGGACAAGGTAGCTAAACTTCTCAAAATAGGGTCCATTAGGGAGGTAAAATACACCGAAATGGTTAGCCAATGTAGTCATCTTCCCTAAAAAAAGGAACAAACTTAGAATGTGTGTGGATTACAAAGATTTGAACAAGGCATGCCCTAAAGACTCTTTTCCACTGCCTAACATCGATCGTATGATCGATGCCACGGTCGGCCACGAGATCCTTACCTTTCTCGATGCCTATTCCGAGTACAATCAAATTCAGATGAACCTGGAGAACTAGGAAAAGACCTCATTTATCACCAAGTATGGAACATATTATTACAATGCAATGCCCTTCGGACTAAAAAATACAGGAGCTAATTACCAGCACCTAGTAAATACGATATTCGAAAAACAAATAGGTAAGTCAATGGAAGTTTACATTGATGACATGCCAGTTAAGTCCCTTCGTGCAGAGGACCATTTGGCTCATTTGTAGGCAACGTTCGAGATTTTGAGTAAATACAACATGAAACTCAACCTCGAGAAATGTGCTTTCGGAGTCGGCTCGGGCAAGTTCCTAGGCTTCATGGTGTTGAATAGGGGGATCGAGATCAACCCTGATAAAATCAAGGCCATCGAATACATCATTGTCGTGGATAGTGTAAAAGTCGTACAAAGGCTAACCGACAGATAGATGCCTTGGACCGATTCATTTCGAGATCGCCAGATTGGAGCCACATGTTCTTTTACTCAAAAAGAAAAATAATTTCGCATGGACCCCGGAATGTCAGCATGCATTGGAGGAATTGAAGCGATACCTGTCGAGCCCACCTCTGCTCTACACTCCGAAGGCAGATGAGATGCTGTATTTGTACTTGGCAGTGTCCGAAGTAGTGGTAAGTGGTGTACTAGTTCGAGAAGAGCAAGGTACACAATTCCCTGTTTATTACGTAAGTCGGACCTTAGGAGATGCTGAAACTAGATATCCCTACTTAGAGAAATTGGCACTTGCATTAATAATTGTGTCTAGAAAATTAAAGCCATATTTCCAATATCACCCCATATGTGTGTTAACCACTTATCCACTTCGAAATGTTTTGAACAAGCCCAAGTTGTCAGACTGATTGGCCAAATGGACCATCGAACTTGGCGGGTACGATATCAAATATCAACCCCGAACGGCTATCAAGTCTCAAATTTTAGCAGACTTCAAGGTTGATTTTATGCCAACACTCGTACCCGGAGTGGAAAAGGAACTTCTACTAAAATCGGGTACATCATCGAGGGTATGGACCCTCTTCACAGATGGTGCCTCGAATGTGAAAGGGTCCGGGCTTGGCATTGTCTTGAAGCCACCCACAGGTAACACAATCAGACAATATATCAAGACTTCTAGGTTGACTAACAATAAGGTCGAGTACGAGGCCATGATTGTAGGTCTCGAGCTAGATAAAAGCTTAGGGGCAAAAGTCATCAAAGCCAAGTGTGACTCTTTATTGGTGGTGAACCAAGTAAACAAGAGCTTCGAAGTTTGATAAGATAGAATGCAAAGGTATCTGGACAAGCTACATGTAACATTGCACCATTTCAAGGAGTGGACTCTAGACCATGTGCCTCGAGAACAAATTAGTGAGGCCGATGCACTTGCAAATTTGGGGTCATCAATCGAAGAAGATGATATTATCCCGGGGACTGTCGTCCAGCTATAGAGATATGTGGTCGAAGAGGTTCACGCCGAGATAAACTCTACAAGCTTGACCTGGGATTGGAGGAATAAATATATTGAATATATAAAGAACGGAAAGCTACCAATGGACCCTAAAGAGTCAAGAGCCCTACGAGCCAAAGTCACCAATTCACATTAGATGAAGATGGAACGTTGTACAAGAGGACTTTTGATGGACCATTGGCGGCGTGCTTAGGGCCAGGGGACACCGATTATGTTTTAAGAGAAGTCCACGAAGCCACTTGTAGGAACCACTTCGGCACTGATTCTTTGATTTACAAAGTCATTAGCGTAGGGTACTACTGGGATAACATGGAAAAAGACACTAGGGAGTTTGTTCGAAAATGTGATAAATGTCAAAGGTTTGCACCAATGATCCATCAACCTGGAGAACAACTTCATTAATTCCTATCCCCATGGCAATTCATAAAATGGGGGATGGAAATCGTCGGCCATCTGCCAACGGCCCCAGGTAAAGCTAAATTCATTGTGTTTATGACTGACTACTTTTCTAAATGGGTGGAAGCACATGCCTTCGAAAAGGTCAGAGAAAAAGAAGTTATAGATTTCATATGGGATCACATCGTGTGTCGATTCGGGATACCTCTTGAAGTCGTATGCGACAACGGAAAGTAATTCATCGGCAGCAAGGTAACGAAGTTCCTCGAGGAACACAAGATAAAAAGGATCTTATCGATGTCGTATTATCCGAGCGCAAACGGACAGGCCGAATCCACGAACAAAACTATTATCCAAAACTAAAAGAAATGGTTGAGCAACGCTAAGTAAATGGAGAGAAATTCTACCCGAAGTCCTTTGGGCATACCGAACAATGTCAAAATCCAGTAGAGGGGCAACCCCGTTCTCCTTAGTATATGGCTCCGAGGCATTAATCCTAGTTGAGGTTGGCGAACCTAGTGCCCGATTTCGGCATGTAGTAGAGGAATCAAATCACGAGGCTATGATTACTAGACTCGAGCTATTGGATGAAAAACGAGAAATTGCGCTTGTTCGGATGGTTGTACAGAAGCAAAGAATCAAGAGATTTTACAACAGGAGGGCCAACCTTTGCCGTTTCGGAATCGGGGACTTAGTTTTAAGGAAATTCACCCTCAATACTCGAGACCCAAATGAAGGGAAACTAGGATCGAATTGGGAAGGACCATATCGAGTCATTGGTATCATTGGAAAGGGATCTTACAAGCTTGGTATGATGGAAGGCGAACAATTGCCAAATAATTGGAACGTGTCACGACTCAAATGATATTATTACTAAGGTGTTCGATCAAGAAGTCAAGGAAACCTTTTAACATGAAGATCTTAGGTTTTAAAGCACACGTTGCAATCTTTTTCCCTTAGTCCGATTTTTATACCAAATAGGGTTTTCCGGCGAGGTTTTTAACAAGGCAACAACTATGTGCTACCTAAGCAGAATTCAACAGTATCCAAGGCTTCTCTTTAATCAACCTCGAATACTGGGGGGAATCACCCTCGGAGGTTATATTTTCGAGAAAAATACTTCACGCCAAAAGGTGTTCGAGAGAAAAGCTTTGTAATGGGCCAAACGCTCAGATGAATCGTATCCATATAGAATAGTCGAGCCCGATGGCAATACATGTACACATGTATAAATTATTCAAAGAAACATTCCTTCTATATCAAATATTTTGTGTCTCAAAGAAATTTGTTACTTTACAAGCTCTATACTCGTGATTCTATGAGAAACAGCTCAAGGGCCAAAACGCAAATACACCTCGAATACTCGGGGACTGTTGACGACAGACAAACACATTCGAGTTATCTAAACTCGAATTAATAAGACCTCTAAGAGGCACCCCTCGACGTAAAGGCCAAGGTCATCATACTCGGGGACTTACATTTCGAACAAGTTCAAAATGTTATCGGAAAATAAGTCCAAGAGGCATATCCGAAGGCTACAGCCATATTAAAGGCTACGACCAAAATAACGCGGCTCGGAGATGTCCGAATCCCGCAATAAAAACAGGCCTTCGAATTTTTCTAAAAACCGGCTAATAAAGGTTACCCTCGGCAAAATAATCAAAGGGCTTCGATAAAATCAGCCCTTAAAAAATCTTAAGAGGTATCAAATTATTCAAATACAAACTTGTGCTAAGGCACAAGAAACAAAAAGGTTCCGATCGACACTAAACCCTTAAAAAACCCAATGGGTAAAAAATGAATGCCAAGGCATAAGGAAATTTTTACTAAGTCTTTAAGCCGAAAAGGGGAAATAATAGGCATCTATTAGAGGCCATAATGGCCCGATCTAAAAAATCCTAACGGCCAATACATTTAGGGTTCGAGATCTTGCTCTCACCCAATCCGAACCCAAGGGTTCAAAGACCCCGAGCCCAAATAAAAATAACTTGGTTGTGGCTCGGGGACTCACCATTATCCGACACAAGCCCTTTAGGGTCTACACCCCAAATGTTCGAACCTTATTCGAGCTCGACCACAACAACTTCAAGAAAACCATCCGAGATAGAATCTCGAACACACCATTCAAAGAATGAAATCATTGCAAGAATTTTGTAAGGCAAGAAACATTAAGATGGCATTCAAGGAAATTTTTTCTTTTATTACTTGAAAAATATATGTATAAGGGAGCGACAAAAGGTCTTACAAAAAGAAAAATACAAAAAGAGAGAAAAAATTCCTAACTATGCTCGGGGTTGGTTTCTCCCTCAGGAGCAACTTCCTCATCATTGTTGGACCCGCCTTAGCTGCTTTCATCATCATCATCAGAGGAGGAGGAGACGAGGAATCTGGCATCGCTTTTAAGCACCTTCGCTTGAGTTATATCTTCAGTGAGATCGAAGCCTCGAGCATGGATTTCTTCGAGGGTCTCCCTCCGGGATTGGCACTTGGACAAATCATTACTCTATTTTCCCTGTCGGAGGCTTACCTTAGCTCCGCTTGATCATCCTCAGCATCCCTTAAGTACGTGGAGGCTTACCTTAGCTCCGCTTGAGCATCCTCAGCATCCCTTAAGTACACGGCAACGGTTTATCAGTCGTGGCATTCGTCTTCTCGACCTCTACCCTGGCCTCAGCGACCTTCATTCTGGCTTCGGCAAGTTTGACCTCGAGTTCGTCAATCCTCTTGACCTGGGCCGAATTTTTCTCTTTAGCAACCCGGAGCTGGGTCCCAGTCGATGCTAGTTTGGCTAGCGCAGCCTCGTTCTCCGCAGCCAGGCGGTCCATATTTTCCTTCCACCGATCAGTCGGCATTTACCTGATTGATCTCTCCTCGAAGCTGCCTCATCATCTCCAGTTTTTGCTGCAGCTGAGACACTGAAGTGTTAGCCTCCATAGTTGGGTCGAGTAGATTATACTCTTTCAAAATTACAGTTACCTGCTTGTCTAGCTCGGCCTCATTTTTACTAGCCTTGACCAAGTCTGCCTGAAGGTCCTTGAGTTCCTCCTTCTTCTAACTGCAAAGTAGTTTCAGAGCCTTCCATTCATCCATGGCCTTCTAGAGCTCGGCCTTGCATTGGCTCAGATCGGCCTCGAACTTACCAAGAGCCTACACAGTAAAAAAAGATATCAGTTAGGATGATGAGAAGAAGAAGGAAGAGAAAATTGCAACAAGTAGGACTTGATGCATACTCGAGTGAAAATACATTGAGCCTCTTCGAAGAGGGAAGATGCGATGTTGAGTTCGGCAGCATCATCGACCCCGGTAAAGCAATTCCGGAAAGTATCTTCTTCACTGGGGACTCTACCTAGGTCAGGCGTCTACAAGTCCCAAGCCTATCTTATGGCCTCCTTGGAGTAAGACAGCAGAGAAGGAGAATGACCTAATGTCACGGCCCCGAGCAAATCGCCCGGGGCGTTCTGTCTGGTGCTAGAGTTTTTGAACTTGCCCCCTCAGGTGTGCTTATTGAAAGCTGAGAAACAATCACGACCTCGGGCGATTCGGGGGCTTTACTCACGTCTTTCTTCAGAGTTTCCTCACCATGAGGCAGGGTCTCCAGTTCGGAGGGTTTGGCAGTCTCGATTGGCATTCTGGCTTGGGCCACCAGTGCTGAGCCCTCGCCCTCATCTTTTTCATCATCTTGAAACCGGTGGATTGAGTCTATGTCCAAACGAATGACGTCCCTCCTACGTCTTCAAGTAGGAGCCCTTTTGTCTTGGGGGTCTTCGGGCTTCAAAAAAAATTTCCTCTTATTATCTTTCCCCGATTTTGGAATGGAGGACTCGATCTCTTCCCTAGGAAGGTCCAGCCTCATTTCGGAGAAATCTCCAATGCTGCATAAACAAAAACTAGGTATGAGAAAAGAAATGTCTACGATAAAGAAGAAGACGTCAAAAACTTACAAGAAGAACTCACCGTGGTGTTTGGCTTCCTATCTGCCCCTCGCCAAATCACGCCAGCGGTGTTCGTCATACGAGGAGGTCGCAACTAATTTCTGGACCTAGTCTTCAAGATCGAGGACCACATGGGGCATCCAAGCGACCGCTGCAAAAAAGATGAACGCATCATGCAATGCATAAACGAAATACAGAAAATTACCGAGGAAACAACTTCACTTATGGTCGGGGTTCCACTCCTCTGGGAATGACATTTTCTCCTTAATGATGATGTCGCAGGTCCTCACTTGAATAAACTGGCTCATACAGCCCCGTTCTTTATCCTCGTTGATGCTGGCAAAGAAGTACTTAGTCGACCGGTGTTGGAGCTTGATCAACCCTCGGAAGAGCTAAGGCCGGTACAATCGGATAAGATAACTGAGAGTGAACTCAAGCCCCTCGGCCTTGCTAGAGAAGTAGCGAAGCATGATCACTATTCGCTAGAAAGAGGGATGGATTTGGCCGAGAGTGACTTGGTATCTTTTACAGACGATCACGATTGGATCGAGGGGACCCAATATGAAGGGGTAAGTGTAAACTCTTATGAACCCCTCCACGTGAGTGGTGATACTCTCCTCGAGGGTGAGGATCTATACCACGGCCCATCCCCCCAGTCGCAATCATTTTTCATGGCCTCAAGGTGTTTCTCCATTATCAAACAGATATCCCTCGATGCATGTTCACATCGGCCAGGAACCACGGGGGGGATTTTCAACTTTGAAATCCTTCTTTATGATGCAGGCGCTGGGAACGATCTCGTGAAGGGTCGGCGCCTTGTCGCCGACCAGACGGGAAGATGAGGAGGATTTTTTTCTCTTTTTGGGGAACGATTTTTGAAGTTTTCGCCATTACTTCAGGTTAAAAGAAGCAGAAAGAGATGGGGTTTGATGATTTTTGACACAAAAAGGGCGGAGAAGCAAGTAACGAATGAGAGAGAGATGAAGAGAAGGAGAGATTAGAGAAATTGCAAGGAAGAAGTAAAGTCCTTAATTCAAATAAGGAACCGTGTATTTATAGGCAAGCGGCGATGGTTCGGCGGCGATGGTGGCCGACCACTACTGGCACGCATTTAATGTTTTGGGGAAGCGAACTAACGGGATGTTAAGGTCACCTCGAGTGATTACGTCACGGGGATGACGTCATCATCAGGGACGCCGAAAAACCGAGGCTCAAATCGTTTCTTTTCATCTTATTCTAAGAAACGCATGGACTATCTGTATACAGTCAAAATTAGGTATGTCTGATCTAGTGAGCTCGAGGAACTGCTTCAAGAATAAGTCCGAAATAGATTGGGCTCGAGCCCGATGGCGGAGTTCGAAGCTTGAAGATCGAAGTATCCGATGAATATCAGGGCCAGACCAGCCTCGAGATAATGCCATTGTGGTTTTATAACAGAAAAAGCAAGATTCCAGCAATGGCCCAAAGATCAATGCGTAAATTCCGGAACGGATTTGTACGGATTCATACTAGCAGTTAAACAGCTGTCCAATTAGTTTCCTTACTAAAAACGGAAATGTACCTTATTTAGGATTCCTCTATTATATAAAGGGGAGCCCATTTATTTGTAAGATAATCAATCATTGGCAACGGAATATACATTCTTTACTTTCTTGCTCATAACTCATCAGAATTATTTTTTAACTTTATTGTTCTTACATTATTGTTCTTACTGACCTACCTCGAGGCCACCTTAGCTCGAGGTCAAGACTTGCGCGCACACTAGTTTGATTCAACTTACTTCCTTGATTTATACGTTCGATTTCTTGATTATCAGTTAGTATGGAACTAGATCACATATCTTTAAGACCTCAATATAAATTTAATTGTTACTCGGATTTTAGGGGTAAACAATTTTTTTTTTAGAAATTAACCTTAACTGCTACCAAATTACCATGCTTAAACTGACTTATAGCCTGTTTGGCTAAGCTTCTCAAGAGGCCAAAAGTATTTTTTTTCCCAAAAGCACCTTCTTTCCTAACTTGAGGTGTTTGGCCAAGCTTTTGGGGGGGGGGGAGGGGGAGTGCTTTTGGGAAGAAGCAGAAGCAATTTCTGAGAACCAGAAAAAAGTAGTTTCTTTCCAAAAGCAGAAGCAGTTTTGACTTTTCTTCTTACCTAAAATACCCTTAACAAAATATAGTATATACCTCAATAACTGTTAAACCTAATACTTAGGATATTAATGTATAAGTATTTCTTCATATATATATATAGTGACTTTAGGGGTGAATGCTTCTATAATTTTAATATATTTAACTTACATTAAAAAAAATTAAGTACTTTTTAATTTTATTTTCATACTTTTCTTAAATAAGATGAAAAGATTTATTTATTGCCTGTAATAAAAAATATTTAAGATTATTTATTTACTTATAATATTAACTATTAAGTAAATCTATTCATGTCCTTATTTGTAATTTCATACTTAAAAGCACTTCTAAAAAGTTTGGCCACACACAAATTAATTGCTCAAAAGTGCTTTTTAGAGTGATTAGTCAAACACAAACTGTTTCTCTCCAAAAGTACTTTTTTCAAAAGCACTTTTGAAAAAAGCACTTCTCAAAATAAGTTGATTTCTCCCGCTTGGCCGAACATGCTATTAGTGCAAGCAGAAAAACCTATGATTGGAAGAAGAAATTTTAAAAATGTGTTGGCAATAATGGTTACTATATCCTTGTCTATCCTACTAAAAATCATTTTTAAAATTTCTACTAATTAGGCTAATAATCGTTACTATGTCCATGTCTATCCTAAAAATAATTTTTTATTAAATAACGGATAACTCTTAATATCAATTTTGATATAATAACTTGTATATTAGAGTAATAACAAGTTTTAACCAATTAAATCGCAACAGTAGATATACCGTCAATATGCATACTTAAATCCGTTGAAGAATAACTTGATAATTGTAGAAACAAACTGAATCAACATAATCCGTTGATTTAGAATTGAAATTCCAATACTTTGCTCTTATATAATTACTCATTTACAGGGGTAAATAGGGACAAAATCATAAAAAGCTTTCAATCCTCAATTTTCTTATTAGAGAAAGAAATTATCAGGAAGAGACAGAAAGGTACTACAAAATATGCTGCAATTTTTACCAATTCTTCACTCTCCTTTGATATCACTCCAATTCTTGACCAATCTCCACTATACCTGAAATATTAAATAAAAATTAGAGGGAAAACAAGAAAAGGGAGAAGAATAACAACGATGACGACAACAACAACAACCCAGCATAATTTCACTAGTGGGGTTTGGGGAGGGTAATGTGTACGCAGACCTTACCCCTACCCTGGGGTAGAGAGGTTGTTTCCAATAAACCACCGGCATCTTTCCCTCCAAGTAACTCCCTACCTTGCTCTTGGGGTGACTCGAACTCACAACCTCTTGGTTGGAAGTGGAGGGTGCTTACCATCATAACAACGACGACAAATCCAGTGTAATCTCACAAGTGGGGTTGGGAGAGGGTAATGTATACACAGACTTTACTCCTACCCTGTAAAGGTAAAGAAGTTGTTTCTGAATTCTGATAGACTCTCGACTCAAAGAACAGTAAAAAGGAAGCAACACACCATAGCGACATCAAGGCAATAAGATAAAGGCGAACGACACAACAAGTAATTAAAAAAAGAGGTTTTTTTTTTGTAGCATCTTAAAATGTATTATAAGTAGGCGTTTGGACGTAAAAATTGTAACTTTTTTTAAAAAAAGTCTTATTTGGAGTTAAGTTGAAAAATAGTATTTAGAATTTGAAATTATGTTTGGACATGCATTTTGTGAGTAGAGAAAAGAAATTTTTGAAAATTTCAATTTCAATATTTTTTCAAAATCTTGCAAAACTTCATGGACAAACACAATTTTGAAAAAAAAAATAAAAAAAAAGAAATTTTTAATATGGACAAATGGGTCCTTAAATGTGAAGAAATATGAAAATAAAGTTCAAAAATTATGAACAATTACCCTGCATCAATGAATCCTAGAGCAAAGACTCCAACAGCAGCTTGAGCAAGAAAATTTCTGGGAATTTTCAGAGAGAGAAATGAGTTTTCTTGGCCTGTTGAATTTTCAGAAATTTCTCTCTTTTTTGAAAATGAAATTGTTGCATGTTTAGTTCTGTTTCTATATTTCAGAAAGAGAAAAGAAAAATTAGCAGAAGAATAGCAATTGGCAAAGTTTTGTGTGAACAACATTTTCTTATCACAACAAATGACAATTGGCAGAAATG
Organism: Nicotiana sylvestris; assembly: GCF_000393655.2. Lineage (NCBI taxonomy): Eukaryota > Viridiplantae > Streptophyta > Magnoliopsida > Solanales > Solanaceae > Nicotiana > Nicotiana sylvestris. Next base: position 4,780,997 of record NC_091067.1, on the reverse strand, counting down.
CACAAGTTATCCTATCTACATCTCATTTTTTATGTGTGGCTACAAAGAGTTCATTGCTTATCAAGAAAAGTTTGAGAAAATAGCCAAATATGGTCATTTTCACAAGATAATAGGAATAGACAAATCTGGTCATTTTCACAAAGATGATAACAATGAACTGTTCCTTTCAATTGAATTCTTGTGGTTGTTCCAAAGACAGTATTTTCAGTTGAAAATAGGTATATTCCAAGGGCTCATGGCCTATAATAATATGAGTCAAAGACCCAAAGTCCTAGAGAAGGCATCAACATTATTAAGACATGAATTTTAGTTTAGAAGAATAGTATATGAAAGCTGAAATTTTTTAAGTGAAATCATTATTTTACTTAAAATACTATTCACACCAAAAAAGGGTAGTTCGATGCATGACACATTTCACGTTCACGCAAGGTTTGGTGAAGGACCGTACCTCATGAGGTGTGATGTAGACAGTCTAACCTAATGCAAGCATCAGTCACTAATTTTACGACTCGAATCGTGACCTATAGGTCACACAGAGACAACTTTACCAATGTTCCAAGATAATCCTCCAGGCCAATATTTTAATATTTCGCAAGTATTTCAAATATCGAAGTTCAATATTATTTGCAAATATTAATAGCTAAACAAATATTGGCAAATATTGAAGTTTAGTATGTGAAATATTAAAATAATATTTGATGTCCAAATGTGCTAAGGCAGTATGAATTGATGGTATCTTCAAAAGGAGAAATATTATAGAGAGAAATAAGAGAAATCTCTATTTCAAACTCGGAAATCATACAACAACACGAGAGGTGTATCTTTTTGGGTATTATCGTTTTTAGTCCGCCTCAAAAACTATTTATATTCGGTGGCTGAAAAAGTATAAAACTTGTATAATTTTATATATTTTTCGGCTATTATTTTTACAGCGGCTATATAATGTCATTTTTCCTATTTTTTTAATCTCTTCCTATTTTCTTCTTTTTGAGTATGTTGATATTGTTAGATTAATAATTTCGTTTAACTTTAACTTGATACATGCACAAGTGTATATATTTCAATAGCTCATCTTTATACTAGAGCAAGCTAACTAATATTTGGGATTTTTTCATTCCTATACACTATTGGAAATTTTATTACCCTAAATGTTCATGTTTAGTAAATTACCCTACCTACACAAGTTTTGTTTACAAAATATATACATTATACTTTAAAATGCTCTCAATCCATTATTAGTGCCTTCAATTAAAGGATTTAGTTACACCATTTTCCTTTTTTTCTCCTCTTCTCTTTCCATATTTTTCCTCCGCCTTAAAATACAGTAATCTTCCTATATATATTGTTTCTGTTTGAGTAATCTTCCTATATACATTGTAGATATGTAATGAGATTTTGAGATGGTCATTTCTTATCTTGTCCAATTTATTAGTGGCAAAGCATAAATGATTCGAATGACAGAAATAAGTATTCACCGAAAAATAAGAGAAACTAAAGAATAATGCATCCAAGGCGCCAAATCTTATGGATATTTAAATGCTGCTAACCTAGAGGCTCGTTGTATAACGGTAAAAATAGATGTAGCAGGCATGAAAAGTGAGGTTACTTTTAAATACCAATATACTCAATTTTGTATTTCCTTTAGACCCGATTGTTCGGAACAAAGGTGGATCTATTTTATTTTTACACTTTATTTTGTTAAAACTTGTGTCTTTTTTCTTATTACCCATTAATGAAATTAGCATTTAGATCTTAGACCATCCAATTTTGACACTGAGTGCTAGTTATAAGCCTCAGCAAAAATAAATAAGGTTATTTCAGATGATATTAGGATAAGAAATTAAAGTGATTGATAACATTGGTTTGACACTTTGACTAATTGCAGCAACAACTAAGGAGCTTACCTAATTTCTGCAATTGGCAAGCTTGAGACACTATAAATTAAGAATATAAGTCGAGCTTTTAAATATAAGCCATGACTCAAACAGAAACAATATATATGATAAGTCAGATTCTAGATTAATGATATATAACTTATCTACAACTTTCATATATTATTTTTATCAAGTTAAATACAACTACAATAACATACAACTTAAATATAAATTTTATATAATATGTCTTTTGTATATTTTGTATCTGATTTATACATAGTAAAAAAAAATTCATACAACTAATTATATATTATACAACTTATCTATAATTTTCATACATTATTTCTACTCAGTTATATACAACTACGATATCATACAACTTATATATAATTTTTATACAATGTTGTTCAACTTTCATACAATAGTTAAATAAATAAAAAAATATATATAAACAACAAAATATAATTTTTCTACAATTTTACTTTAAATTTCTGCAGTATAATATATGTCATGTCGTCTTCTTCTTCTTCTTTGAGTTTCAATCTGAAATTCAGCCAAAACCAAGTCTAATCTTCATCAAAACCCCTCAAAATTGAGATATAAACTCCAAATCATATTCTCAATTATTTGCAACAACACTCAATCCAAACAAATAATGATTTTTGAAAACCCAAATTCAAATTCAAAGCTTCAAAGCTTTTTAATGGCTGTCAATGGTGGAATTGTTGCTCTCTTTTTCTTTGCTTTACATTACTGAAATTTGGGATTGAGAGATAGAGAGAGACGTAGAGAGAATTCTCAATTCTTTGCAATAACATCCAATCCAAACAAACTATGTTTTTTGAAAATCCAAATTCTAATTCAAAGTTTCAAAGTTTTTAATGGTTGTCAATGGTGAAATTGCTACTCTCTTGTGCAAGATACGTGGGGATGGGGGTGGTATGTGGAGAGAAAACATGGAGGAGTGGAAGATATGTTAGAGTAATTTTAGGGCATTAATTATTATCATTAATTCCCTTAAAATATACATAAATAATAATTGGGTATATAAAATGTAATTATAGTAAAATTTGAGTAGGGAGGGTAATATAGTTTCATATAGTGTATAGGAATGTAAAAATTCTGTAATATTTTAATATTCGCTAAATCAAGATATAGTAGTTATAATTAGAGAAAATTATCCTCTATAGCCCCTCAAAATTTTAATAGCTCATGTTTTTACCCATTTACACGAAATAGCCTTTCGGCCCAATTTATTTGCAACTTGTAGCCATTATCTATTTTCAATGCATTTATCTTCCCAAGACAACATTTAATCCTACTTTTTTTATCTTTCTTTCATTCTATCCAATGCACGACTTTTTATCTTTCTTTCATTCTATCCAATGTACAAATTTTTTTTCCATTACCATTTTTATTCATATCCTCTTTTTTTCTCTGTGTCTTCTTTGTCTTCCTTTTATCTTTTTTTTTGGTTATTTTTTTTTTCATTTTCCTTCCTTCTCTATCTCCCATTTCAGATTTATATTTTTTCTCTTTATGTTTTTTACTTCTCACTGAAAAAATTTGTTTGAGTACCTAGAAAAATCATAAATTTTTTAATTCAATTTATTAAAAAAATTTACTCAATTACGATGCATGATACAAGAGTGGCAGCAAAAGTCATGGGGTTTTCTAGTCAAGCTTCTTCTTCTCAAGCTTCTCAAGCTGCTTCTTCTCTAGTCATGGATCTTCTTCTTCTTCTTCTTCTTCTTCTTCTTCTTCTTCTTCTTCTTGTTTTATGAGTGAAAAACTTTTACAGTGAGTATCGATGGTGGGTCTGGATTTTATGAGTGAAAAACTTTTACAAAGTACCCATTTTTTGCTTTACCCAAAATATCCTTAATAACATACTAGCAACAATTGAGTTAAAGGGGCTCTTTTGTCTTTTCGAGCATCCAGTTTTGTTCTTCCCCTTCACACTCGGTGTTTCTCTAAGTAAAAAGGATCCAAACTTTAATTTCCTTTGCCCTTTGCAGATTTCAACCTATTTTCTTAGCTTCAATGCCTTCTTGATGGATTGTAAATTGTGTCTTCAAACTGATATTCTTCCATCTGTTAAACCAATATTATTTCAACTCAAGAGCATAAATTTCTTGGTAAATAAAACTATGCACGCAATAATCTTTAACTCCACAAGAAGCTCTGAGAAAACTAATGTATCATTAGTGTATATTCATTGTATACTGATAGTCGGTTTTGTATATATTTTGTATAGCGATAGTGTATTTTGTATATAAATTGTACAAAAACAGTCTATTTTGTATAGTGACATTCTTACTTAGTATATCTTTTATATAATGAAAGTCTATTTGTATATATTTTGTATAGTGAAGACTATCCATGAGATAAAAAATTAAAGAGAATTGAGACCTAAAGTTAGACTATGCATTAGTTTCTGCCATCTTTGTTTCTCCCGCAAAATGCAATAAATCAAAAACCTTCAGCTCCATTACCGCTGTTATGGCCACAACGGCACAAAGAAACCTCTCAATTTTCTACACTAGAAGACACTTCACCGTCATCAGAGCCAAAGTCGCCGGAATGAGGTCTCCGTCAGCATCGAAGATTGGAAACTTACTCGTCGTCGCTTCAATTACAAAAACTTTGACAGCACCAGGAGGAAAAAGTAACCTAGAAAAATACAACGATTCAATTCCCTATCAGAAACCCTAGACCTCCAAATCCTCCTGGCTTTAGGTATGTATAATACGACGGCATTGAAATACTCAAATATTTATGCTTCTTATCTTAGATTTCATTTTTCTATTTTGGAACTTGAGTTGGAATTGGAGAAGAACGATTTTTGGATGAAGAACGGAAGTTTGTAAAGATGGGGTTTGAAATATAAGGAAGGATCGTGTTTCGGTGATAGTTGGGTCGGTGGCTAGCCTTTTAATTTGTTTTGGGCTATAAAATGCATACTGCAATTTTGTGACTAGCGGCTGATATTAGTTTCCAGTGGCTGGCCATAAATGAAGTTTTTTCTTATAATTACTATTCTTTTCTTAGCTCAATAATTTTCATGAAAAAAGAACAAGAAGAAAATTTGTAAAAAAAAAAAAAAAAAAGGAAAGTCTCATCCACTCGTTTTAACAAATTTTTGTGGCCTAAAAATGGCTTATAGACATGTTTTTTGCAACTTTGAATTTCTTGTCTTGTCAAAAGACCCTTTTAGCACCTCTAAATTTTGTAAGGATGTTAAATAAATGGGCAAAATAAAAAAGTAGCTAGTCGGCCGAAATTACTTGTATTATTAGCTAAAAATATATAATATAATATATATTATTTTATTACTTTTATTTTAGGTACGACTAAAAATATATATTTTCAAATAAATTGGTACTTTCGAATTACGAGATCCTGACAAAAGCCCACAATGTTTCTTTGTCACCATCTTGAAATGTCCAATTTGTCTTAGCTTTTACTAAATTATTTAGTTTTGACAAGATTCAACCTACCAAGTTCAATTAGATGTAGAAATCTTGTGGATGATAAAGAAAATGGACGTTAAGCCGAAATTAACCACAAAAGCTAACATCGATGATTGATAATTGTCAAAAATTATACAAAGAGACAACAACTAGTGTTAGACTCTAACAACCCCTCACACGTTCAGCATTGGACGTTTGGAGCGTGGACAACTTTGCATCGAAGCGCAATATTAGGTAAACTAAGAATATGACTCTACTGATATCATATAAAAAAAATGAACGTCGAATCTAACTCACCCCAAAAGGAAGCTCATAAGGTGCGGAGTCCGGACTATTCCTTAGCCTTCAACCAATGTGAGACTAGTGGAAAAAATCTTTTGAATGAAATTGTTTTTCTTCTCATGGTGAATCGTACTTATCCTATGAGAAAACACTTTCAATAGTTTTCGACAACAAAATACCAAAATATTAAATCGAGTAAAAGAGAGAGCTACGTTCAAAATTTTAATCATAACTCATGGAATCTGTTTAATCACTGCTATATTCAACAAATATTGAGGCATATTGCTAGGAAATGGATTTGAACCATTAGATGTACATTTATTTAACATGTATTAAACTTTAAAGATTTGGGACAAAATATTCTTCAAAGCTTCTATGATTCGAAACAAAATATTTGCAATTCGTAGATTTTTTTTGCAAAAAAAACTTGTATTTTTTTCATCTGTGACGAATACTTTATCACTATGATTAGTTATGACAATTACAAATTACATTTTACACAAGACAAAGTGAAAATGCAATATCTTTTGTCCAATACTTTGAGATGCTCCTCCCCATCGATCAAGGAGCGAAGATGTTCGTGATAAGCAACGCTTTAAGCCGCTATCATTATGAGTCTTACGACGAATTTGATTGGCAGGTTCAATAGCAACAAGAAGGGAATCCATTAGCTCATTATTTAGTACGAATCGGTGAATCGGCTAGAATCATAAATGGGTTGTCTCATTTCTGATGATCTATGCTATAGATAGAAACAAAAAATACTTGCATAATCAGATAGCTTAAAATGTAATAATTAGAGGTAACTTCATTTAATAAGCATTGAATCATACGTAGTATAAATAGAAATCACAATGCTATAACAGGTTCAATCACACAGATAATATAAATTTTTCATTTTTCGTACACTATCATGGAATATAACTTAAATTCTTATAAAATACCTAAAGTGAGTTTCCATGAAATTCCAAAGGGATATTGATTTAAGTCATTTTCTTTCCTGATTCGAGAGATACTTTGCAGAGAGCCCATTCTTCCATTTGTTCTTTTGTTTAGTCCCTCACTTTTGTCCCTTTTAACTGCACTTCTTATCTAATTTGAGCTTTTATGCTAGCAGCGGGCGAAGGTACATAGCCCTAAGAGTGATCAATTGACCACCTTTCGTCAAAAAATTATACTATATATATAAGTAAAATATTAGATTTTAATGGTATATAACATATATTGAACACCTTTTATCGAATTCTTTTTTGCTTATTTCACGTTTGAACACCCTAAATGAAATTCCTGACTTCGTCATTCGACTAGCACCAGTATGTATCTTTTCGAATTGGAATAGTAAAGAAAACAAAAAGTTAAACAGACATAAAATCATGCAATGAAAGTAGTAAGCCGAGTTTTGCTTACAACAACGACAAACCAAGTGAGTTCTCTCAAGTGGGGCCTGGGGAAGGTAATGTTTATGCAGACCTTATCCCTATCCTGAGAGAGCATAGAGTTTTGCTTATGGGGGAGGGGGGGAGGGGAGGGGAGTCGATAGGTGAGAAAACTTATTACGTTTCAATGCTAAGTTATACCCATAGAGGCCAACTCATAGATTAACTAAAAAACAAATAGGGCAGCCCGGTGCACTAAGCTCCCGCTATGCGCGGGGTATGGGAGAGGACCGAACCGCACGGTCTTATGCTCCACAATATTACATCGATATTATGTCCTGCAGTATTATATTACAATGATCTTACGCTTAGCAGTACCAAATTACGACGATGTCGCACCCTGTAGTATTGTACGTTGAATTTGTCGTAAGATAATTGACATCAGTCCAAGAAAAAGATTATTTGGAGATTATAAGGATTATCCTATTTCACAAGTGATGAGTAAACTCGTGAAGGTGAAAGGGGAAACAAGTCAAAGAAAATGAATTTGGCATTTTGGGATAAAATATAGCTCGGACTAAAATACCCGATATATATGGACTAGTGTCATAGAAGGTACTACATGACCATGATAGTAAGGTGTATAAGGTGTGTGAAAGTGAGTAGCATTTTAAGAAAGTGGGAATAATTCTCAATTACGAGAGGTAATTGGTTAATTACCGGGTAACGGAATATTACCTAATTAATTGGGGATATATTGGATAAGATTAATCCCAAAACGTAGCAAAAAACCATAATAGTAAGAGAATGACTCTTACTAGTTTTATGATTAGATGGCAAAAAGCCACAATATAAGAGAATGACTCTTACTGGTTTTATAATTAGGTGGCAAAAAGCCACAATATTTCACTTTAATATATTCAATACCACTACAAAGAGATAACCAATGGTCCAAAACGTGAAAGCTCGGAACGTGAAATTCTCTTAAATACTACAATGTCCAAAACGTGAAATTCTCTTAAATACTACAATATCCAAACCTGAAATGCTAATTCAAAGAAAGCCCGGTACAATCTTTCTCAAGAATATCATATGAATTTTTTCTTACTTCGACCCGCCATTACGTGTTTTCGCAAAAGAGAATTGATTCAGGTATGTTAAGGTTATCCCTTCTTTCTTTTGGCATGACCCATACGACACAAACGAAATGTGCAAATGCACAATTTCCATACATGACTCTATTCATAGAAATATTAGAGATGTTTATGTTGTTGATTCCCCATGTGTCATATTATTATATCATATGTTCATGGGTCTCAGAAAAATATGTAAGTTGAAAAAGTTTACTTCATGATATTATTCAAAGGCATAATGGTCTTATGACACTCCAAGGGATTTAATTGATGTACTTTTCATGCATTGCATTCATATACATTGACCTATGACCAGATAGCGTTATATACGCGTATATATGTATATATCTATATGTATATGGGATATGGGAAAAGGTTACGGCGTTATATACAAAATTTCAAATTCAAGTTATGAACTATCTCAATAGTTATATGAATGCATAATTTATCCACAATAAAATAATAGCAACATTCAAACGATTTGACTATTGCATAAGACACATGTATTATGGTTTGCACTCTTCAAATATAATATTAAAATATTTCGTAAATAAATTTTAGACACAATAAACCACGGCTCTGATACCACTGTAGTATTGAATATAGGTGTTTGTAACAAGCAGCGGAAGACAATAACAATCCTAGGAAGATCTTTTCGTGTTTAAAATTTATTTACATGCCAAAGATCGGATTTAAGACGTACCTGGTAAAGAGTGTCTTGTTTCAAAATTTCTTCGATAGTGCGAAGATTCTATGTGTATCCACACCGAGACCGATCCTTGCTATCAATTCTTTGATCAATGAAACCCGCGAACAAATTAAACGAAATATTTTGTTGAAATTTTTCTCAAAAACTTCAACTAAAATAGAAAGAACAAGAAACTAAGTTTTCTTGTCAAGAATATTTCTTGGTTTTTTGTGGCTTCTTAAAAATTATATCACTTGTTCACTTTTTTCTTTTGGGTGAAGTACGATATCTCTATATATATACTCAAGCACCAAATTATTAATTTATGTTAAGAAACACGTGAAGACCGTTGAGGATCAAAATTCAAAATTGGATTCTTATAATTTTATATTGTAAAATACAAATCCTATTCATAATAGGACAAAGTAGCCAACAAATTCTTTTGACCTTATACATAAACTACTAATCTCATTCTTTGAATTTGATAGCCGACGTGAAGATGTTGTCCAATTCTAAATTGGACTTTTCTTTCCAAAAAAACGAATGGCTGCCGAAAAATTAGACTTTGCATATTCAATTCCAATTTGGATTCTAAAATCCTTGTTGGTATTTTACTATAGAAAATGACATCTCATTCTTAAAAGGATATCACGTTGTCGGCTGAGTCCTTCTATGGACGTTTACTTTGCTAATCCAATTCAAAATTGGATTCAATCAAAGACTTTCATTAATATTTTATATAAATAATATTTGTTATATATATCACATATATATTTCAACCAAGAGATATAATTTAATTTTTTATTCCAAACAGAAACTTCAATTTGTTCACAATATTAATTATATCCTCTGTGCTAGCAAAGAATATAATAATACTTCATTTGGACTAATAACTAAATCTATTTGACTAATTAAATTCCTTAATTTAATTATCAAATAATAAGTTAATTAATCCTTTAGCAAAGATCAGAACACTCGTAAGTGTGCGACCTCATAGGTTTAATACTAAACCGGTAGTAAATTGATCACATTAATATACTAATCAAGGGTGGCGTCTAGCAACACTCCTTAACGACCGGATAGTATGAAGTATACAATTTACTCTCAAGAATCAGTAGAAGAATAATGTAGTAATTCCTTCTGTCCTTATAGCTCTGGATCACCCTAGGATATGGTTCAACTGTCAAATCCTAATAGGCGACCAACTATGTGTTCATGTCAAATATAATCAACCATTGAATGACCTAAGAAACTCATTTCTTCTTTCATTTAATTTCCCTGGCCAAGGTCTTAATTTGGTCGTTTATAATTCATGATAACATGGAGCTTAAACTCATTACCAAGAGTTGATAGATTTCATCTTGATCCATCACTAATTCTATAAGTATTTAATCGTACCCAATATCCTTTCAACTATCAACCTAGGGCCATAGGTGTCTCATATCAAAGCACAATAAATAACTTGTCAATTACTATGACGATCTCAGGTCAAAGGAAACTCTTACATCAAATTCTTCAAGAAAATATCCTATTGACAGTTTATGGTAATTCTAACCATTAGGATTTATCCAATGAGTCGGTTCAATGATCATATCTCTATATGCATCATCTATCTATGTGATTTAGTTAATGAGATCAACTAATCTTTATCCCATAAAGATGATCACATAAATATTGATCTAACCGGATTACTAATGTCCAAGTTAATAATCCTACGATCAAGAACAAATTTAGATTAAATTATAATAGACTTTGCTCTCATTATCATGATCTCTATCACGATGATAAATCTCAAAATTTAATCAAGGACCTTATCAAATTAATCAACTAATTAATTAATAACTATGATAAAAGAATATCAGGTGCCATATATATTTCATATTAAATAATGTTCACAAAAATATATTCAAATCATCAAATATGATATTGGATCTAGGGCATAGCTACTATATCTCTAACAATCTCCCACTTGCACTAGAGCCAATCGCTATTGTACTTCATTCCCAATTTCCATTTGTGCTTGTCAAACTCCTTTGCACCAAGAGCTTTAGTGAATAGGTCTGCAACATTTTCTTTTTCATCAACTTTTTGAATCTCGACGTCTCCACGTTCAATGATCTCTCTTATCAAGTGATACCTTTGTAGAATGTGTTTGGATTTTTGGTGTGATCTTGGTTCTTTTGCTTGAGCAATGGCTCCAGTATTGTCACACAACAGTGGAACCGCACCTTCTATTGAAGGAACCACACCAAGTTCAGTTAAGAACTTTTTCATCCATACAACTTCCTTAGTAGCTTCACTAGCTGCTATATATTCTGCTTCAGTTACTGAATCAGCTACTGTAGCTTGTTTGGAACTTTTCCAACTCACTGCACCACCATTTAAGGTGAATACATAACCAGAAATAGATTTGCTATCATCTCTATCTGAAGAGAAACTTGCATCAGTATAACCTTCAAGTTTCAACTCAGAATCTCCATAGATGAGGAATTGGTCTTTAGTCCTTCTTAAGTACTTAAGAATGGTCTTCACCACCTTCCAATGTTCCTCACCAGGATTTGCCTGATATCGGCTAGTCACTCTAAGTGCCACATCAGGACGTGTACATGTCATGGTATACATGATAGTTCCCACTGCACTAGCGTATGGGATCCTACTCATGCGTTTTCTCTCTTCAGGTGTTTTAGGACAATCCTCCCTACTGAAAGTAATTCCAGTGCCTATCGGTAGATAGCCTCTTTTGGAATTATCCATGTTATATCTCTTTAAGATGGTATCAATGTACAAAGACTGGGAAAATCCAAGCAGCTTCCTAGATCTATCTCTATAGATCTTTATTCCTAATATATAAGTTGTTTCTCCCAAGTCTTTCATGGAGAACTGTTCAGATAGCCAAATCTTGGTACTTTGCAATGCCGGTATGTCATTCCCTATGAGTAATATATCATCAACATACAACACTAAGAATATAATTGTGCTCCCACTAACCTTTTTGTACACACAAGGTTCTTCTTTGCATCTAACAAAATTGAACTTTTCAATTGTCTTGTTAAAGCGAATATTCCAACTTCGAGAAGCTTGCTTTAGTCCATAAATAGATCTTTGTAGCTTACAAATTTTATTATGATCAGATGAATATGTGAAACATTCAGGTTGTGTCATGTAAATATCCTCTTCTAGCTCACCATTAAGGAAAGTTGTTTTCATATCCATTTGTCATATTTCATAATTATAGTATGCTGCTATAGCAAGCAAAATCCGAATAGATTTGAGCATTGCCACGGGAGAGAAAGTCTCATCATAGTCGACTCCTTCTTTCTGACGATATCCCTTGGCAACAAGACGGGCTTTGTAGGTCTCCACCTTTCCGTCTGCTCCAATATTTTTCTTAAAAACTCATTTACATCCTATAGGTTTTATATCCTTTGAAGGTTCAACTAAAGTCCATACTTTATTTTCCTTCATAGATTCTATTTCGGATTCCATGGCCTCTTGCCACTTCTCATAATCAGAACTTTGTATAGCCTCTTCATAGGTCTTAGGGTCATCATCATTATGATCAACTTCATTTGATACATCATCTTGTACCATTAAATTTAATCTAGTTGATACATGATGTTCTCGTGTAGACCTTCTAAGAGGTACTTGTACAACCTGTTCACCTTGTGCTGGATTTGGTTGTTGTTTAATTTGGTTTGGAACTGGTTCATTAACCTGTTCTTGAACTTCATTTAGTTCTTGAACTTCAACCGTTGAAGATGGCAACTTCCTTGGTAATTTCAAAACATTCAATAAAGGTTCTTCAACTTGGGTCTCATGATCTTTACATTGTGTTGATTCATTAGTTTCTTGAACTTCATCAAGTTCTATTTCTCCATTATAATTTCCTTCTAAAAGAAATTCTCTTTCCAAAAAGGTTGCTCCTCTGGCCACAAACACTTTATGGTCAGAAGGGTGATAGAAATAATATCACATTGTTTCCTTGGGGTACCCAATGAATCTACATTTATCAAATCTTGAATCAAGTTTATCCGACAGGAGTCTCTTAACATAAGATGGACAACCCCAAAATTTAATATGTTTAAGGTTAGGCTTACATCATTTTCATATCTCATATGGTGTTGTAGAGACTTACTTAGTGAGAACTTTATTAAGTAAGTATATTGCTGCTTCCAAAGCATATCCCCATAAATTTATTGGAAGATCAGTGAACCCCATCATAGATCTCACCATATCTAATAAGGTTCGATTTCTTCTTTCAGACACACCATTGTGTTGTGGTGTTCCTGGAGGTGTCCACTGTGAGAGAATCCCATTCTCTTTGAGATATCTGGTAAAATCTTCACTAAGATATTCCCCTCCTCTATCAGACCTTAGTATTTTGATACTTTAACCAGTTTGTTTCTCAATTTCACTACGGAACCTTTTGAACATTTCAAAAGATTCAAACTTATGTTTCATAAGATACACAAACCCATATCTTGACATATCATAAGTGAAAGTGATGAAGTAAGAATATCCACCTCTAGCTTGAATTTTCATGGGCCCACAAATATCTGTATGAATTAGTCCCAATAATTCGGTAGCTCTTTCTCCACTTCCAGTAAATGGAGATTTGGTCATTTTTCCTTTGAGACAAGATTCACAAGTTGGATATGATTCAAAATCATATTTGTCAAGGTACCCTTCCTTGCACAACTTGTTAATTCTTTTCTCTCCAATATGACCAAGTCTACAATGCCAAAGGTATGTATAATTTACTTGATCATCTCTTTTTCTCTTAAGACTTGAAACATGCATAATTGAATTAGCATTCACATTAGGTAAGACATAAATATCATGTTGGAGATAGCCATTCACATATAAATTACCACCATAGTAAATAAAGCAAATATCATTGCCTATATTTATGTGAAAACCACGTTTATCTAACATAGAAGCTGAAATTATGTTCGAAACAAATTTAGGAACGTAATAACAATCATCCAACATAAGTACTTTGCCCATGGGCATTATTAAAGAAATTGATCCTACAGCTATGGCCGCAACTTTTGCACCATTTCCAACTTGTAAATTAATTTCTCCTTTCTTCAAACTTCTACTTATTTGGAACCCCTACAACATATTACAGATGTTATAACCACTGCTAGTATCTAATACCCACAATGAAACATCAGTAGTAGTTAAAGAAACTTTGAAATCATTTTTCAGTTGAGTCTTACCTTATTTCTTATCATTTAGAGTTGCAAGATACTCCGGGCAGTTTCTCTTCCAATGTCCTATCTTCTTACAATGGAAACACTCAGCTTCAGATTGGTCGGCTTTGCCTCTTTTGCCTTTGGGTTTGGTCACACCACCCTTAGGCGCAATAGGTTTCTTCTTGGGTTTAATTTTACTCTTACCCTTCTTCTTAGAAGAGTTTCCAACCAACATGACGGTTCCTTTCTTCTTCTCAGATGCAAGTTGATTCTCATAATCAATCAGCATGTTGAGCATCTCATGAAGATCACAATCCATTTTATTCATATTAAAATTAATAACAAATTGTGAAAAGGATTCTGATAGTAACTGCAAGATCAAATCTTGAGAAAGCTCTTTATCCAGTTTGCACCCCAACTTCTCAAGTTCTTCAATAAGATCAATCATACGATTGACATAGGGTCCAACTGGAGAGTTTCCAGTCAATTTGGATCCAATAAAGCCTTAGATAGCTGGTATCTAGTTGTCCTGCTTTGTGTACCAAACATCTTCTTAAGATGTTCAATGATTGCAGTTGGATCCATATCCTGATGTTTTCTTTGTAGTTCAGAATTCATAGAAGCGAGAATGATGCATTTGGTAGTAAGACATTCTTCGAAGTATTTCTGATAAATCTTGGTGGCATCATCATCATTCTCATCTGGGACTTCCTTGGCATGCTTATCGATCACATGAATAAGCTTTTCATGCATGAGAACAATTCTCAAATTTCTGTACCAATCATCAAAGTTTGGTCCTACCAACTTGTTGGTCTCAAGTATTCCACGTAGTGAAATAGCAGACATATTGAGAAATCTAAAATATAGAAAAGAAAAGGCAATAATATAAGAACATATTTGCATATATCATAAAGACATGGACTTTTATCTATATGATATTTACCCTAATTATTTTAAACTATTTACCCTCATTATAGTTTACGAAATCTTTATTTCTGTTAGTGGAGTAAAGAAATCCTTTAACAATATGTATGAGCCCCTTGGAAGTCAAGTCGTTTCTCACATATATTTTAAAGATAGGTACTCTTACCAATTGTATCCCTATACAACTTTCTTAAATAACTCTATGTCAAATAGTCCCCTGATAGTCAGGTCGATCCTATTGGCATAGTTGAGTTCAACCATCATGATAGCAAAGAACTTATTAAATTTTATACTCCCCCAGGTAGTCCAGGCGTCTAGTGTAAAATTGAATAATTCTTTCAATTCATACATCTAATGCAAATAAATAATTTTAACATATTCTCGAACTATAAGTCTACTGGTTATCAGGCCGCTCCTTATAAACAAGAAGTAAGTAAAATTATTTACTTTGATGGATAGCTCTATAATAAAATATCTTATATTTTATTATTCAAGAACTCAAATTTTTTAGTAAGAGGGAATTGTTACTAAAATAATTTTGAATAACATGAAGATCAAATCTTTTATAGCATGTGAATTTAGTTCAAGTTGTCTACATGCTTAGTCCTAAATTAATTTACATCACATGTAATAAATAATTCAAAATTATGTAGTGAACAAGCACATGACATAGAAACGAAATTCAATATCCTCTAACATGTTTATCTTATATATATTACATAAAAGAATTCATGCTAGAATATTGTTATTAATTAACATCTAATGAACTAATAACAATTAAAAATAACCATAGAATCATGTAACCTATTATAGATTCCCATTGTATCTAATACAAAATTTCAAATTCAAGTTATGAACTATCTCAATAGTTATATGAATGCATAATTTATCCGCAATAAAATAATAGCAACATTCAAACGATTTGACTATTGCATAAGACACATGTATTATTGTTTGAACTCTTAAAATATAATATTAAAATATTTCGTAAATAAATTTTAGACACAATAAACCACGGCTCTGATACCACTGTAGGATTGCATATAGGTATTCGTAATACGCAGCGGAAGACAATAACAATCCTAGGAAGATCTTTTCATGTTTAAAATTTATTTACATGCCAAAGATCGGATCTAAGACGTACCTGGTAAAGAGTGTCTTGTTTCAAAACTTCTTCGATAGTGCGAAGACTCTATGTGTATCCACACCGAGACCGATCCTTGCTATCAATTCTTTGATCAATGAAACCCGCGAACAAATTAAACGAAATATTTTGTTGAATTTTTTCTCAAAAACTTCAACTAAAATAGAAAGAACAAGAAACTAAGTTTTCTTGTCAAGAATATTTCTTGGTTTTTTGTGGCTTCTTAAAAATTATATCACTTGTTCACTTTTTTCTTTTGGGTGAAGTACGATATCTCTATATATATACTCAAGCACCAAATTATTAATTTATGTTAAGAAACACATGAAGACCGTTGAGGATCAAAATTCAAAATTGGATTCCTATAATTTTATATTGTAAAATACAAATCCTATTCATAATAGGACAAAGTAGCCAACAAATTCTTTTGACCTTATACATAAACTACTAATCTCATTCTTTGAATTTGATAGCCGACGTGAAGATGTTGTCCAATTCTAAATTGGACTTTTCTTTCCAAAAAAAAACGAATGGCTGCCGAAAAATTAGACTTTGCATATTCAATTCCAATTTGGATTCTAAAATCCTTGGTGGTATTTTACTATAGAAAATGACATCTCATTCTTAAAAGGATATCACGTTGCCGGCTGAGTCCTTCTATGGACGTTTACTTTGCTAATCCAATTCGAAATTGGATTCAATCAAAGACTTCCATTAATATTTTATATAAATAAATATTTGTTATATATATCACATATATATTTCAACCAAGAGATATAATTTAATTTTTTATTCCAAATAGAAATTTTAATTTGTTCACATATTAATTATATCCTCTGTGCTAGCAAGATATAATAATATTTTATTTGGACTAATAACTAAATCTATTTGACTAATTAAATTCCTTAATTTAATTATCAAATAATAAGTTAATTAATTCTTTAGCAAAGATCAGAACACTCGTAAGTGTGCGACCCCATAGGTTCAATACTAAACCTGTAGTAAATTGATCACATCAATATACTAATCAAGGGTGGCGTCTAACAACAGAGCCGAGGGTCTCCTGGAAACAGCCTCTCTACCCTTCGGGGTAGGGGTAAGGTCTGCGTACATATTACCCCTCCCCAGACCCCACTTGTGGGATTATACTGGGTCGTTGTTGTTGTTGTTGTTGTTGTTGGTGGCGTCTAACAACACTCTTTAATGACCTGATAGTATGAAGTATACAATTTACCCTCAAGAACCAGTAGAAGAATAATGTAGTAATTCCTTCTGTCCTTATAGCTCTGGATCACCCTAGGATATGGTTCAACTGTCAAATCCTAATAGGCGGCCAACTATGTGTTCATGCCAAATATAATCGACCATTGAATCACCTAAGAAACTCATTTCTTCTTTTATTCAATTGCCCAGGCCAAGGTCTTAATTTGGTCGTTTATAATTCATGATAACATGGAGCTTAAACTCATTACCAAGAGTTGATAGATTCCATCTTGATCCATCACTAATTCTATAAGTATTTAATCGTACCCAATATCCTTTCAACTATCGCCCTAGGGCCATAAGTGTCTGGTATCAAAGCACAATAAATAACTTGTCAATTACTATGACGATCTCAGGTCAAAGGAAACTCTTACATCACATTCTTCAAGAGAATATCTTATTGACAGTTTATGGTAATTCTAACCATTAGGATTTATCCAATGAGTCGGTTCAATGATCATATCTCTATATGCATCATCTATCTATGTGATTTAGTTAATGAGATCAACTAATCTTTATCCCATAAAGATGATCACATAAATATTGATCTAACCGGATTACTAATGTCCAAGTTAATAATCCTACGATCAAGAACAAATTTAGATTAAATTATAAGAGATTTTGCTCTCATTATCATGATCTCTATCACGATGACAAATCTCAAAATTTAATCAAGGACCTTATCAAATTAATCAAACAATTAATTAATAACTATAATAAAAGAATATCAGGTGTCATATATATATTTCATATCAAATAATGTTCACAAAAATATATTCAAATCATCAAATATGATATTGGATCTAGGGCATATCTACTATATCCCTAACACTTCTACTCTCCCCCTCCTTTCAACCCTTGAAATGTCTCTCATCAACTTCTCCATTTGCGCCATGATTATGGGTGAAGGACAAGGTATGTAATATGCTAAAAGTGGTCGACTCGGGAAATTATATCACCATTGAAGAGTACCGTCTCATTCTACATGCGTAGACCTGTTCCAAATTTCTTGTTCACTTGTTGCTATGGTCCCTTGTCTTCAACATTTTAAAACATAGTATTTCTTGATCACTTGTTGCTATGGTCCCTTGTCTTCAACATTTTATCTGAAACATAGTATATAGTGTAGCCACGTTACGTGGTTAAATCTGCGCTGAGTTGTGGATGTCTTTGCCTATTGTATCAACTTTTACTTGGAAAAAAAAAACCCTATTTTATCAGCTTGAACTTGTTGATATTAATATGCAGCCCAAATATAACTTCAAACTGCAAAGTGTCATGAACAAACAACACAGACATCTTGCTTGTTGTTCAGAAAGATCAAAGTATTATTAGTGAATAACAAATGAGTTACACTCATTCCTTTATTCTGGTTACTAGCTCTAGAAGAGGGAAATTCGAGAGAAGGTTCGATAACAGTAAGCTAGCTTCCACTCCCAATCATTAAGATTTCTATGCACCACCCTGATTCTGTTTAAATTCTGAGATTAATGTGCATCTGAAGAGGACTGGAACCTTTCAGGGTGTGTGATGAAGCCATACATCTTGCCAGAATCTTAATTTTTTGCCATGTCCTACTTTTAGAGAAGAAAAATCCCTCAAAGAACTCCTCAGATCTCCAATATGTTTCCATACACTCAGGCCAAGGGGAGAAAGTGGTCCTTGGTTATCCAGGGAGAGAAAAATCCATATTTTGAGGAAATAACTTGTTTCCAGAGGTATTTTCCTCGCAATTGAATCCTCTTATAGCGTGTTTGGCCAAGCTGGGGGAATCAGCTTATTTTGAGAAGTGCTTTTGAAAAATATACTTTTGCAGAGAATCAGTTTGTGTTTAACTAATTGAAAAGCACTTTTGAGAAATAATTTGTGTTTGGCCAAGCTTTTTAGAAAGTGCTTTTAAGTGTCAAATTACGAATAAGGACATGAATAGATTTACTTAATAATTAATATTATAAGTAAATAAATAATATCAAAATTTTGTTATTACATGCAATAATTAAAAAAATCATTTTATTTAAGTAAAATATGAAAATAAAATTAAAAAGTACTTAATTCTTTTAATATAAGTTAAACATATTAAAATTCCTTCAACAAATATAAAAGCATTGACCCCTAAAGTCACTATATATTAGAAAGTTTCCTAAAAATAAGAAGAAATATTTATAAATTAATATCCTAAGTATTAGGTTTAAGCGTTATTTTGGTATATACTATATTTTGTTAAGGGTATTTTAGGTAAGAAGAAAAGCCAAAACTACTTCTGCTTCTGCTTTTGGAAAGAAGCTACTTTTTTTTGCTTCTCTGAAATTGCTTGTGCTTCTTCCCAAAAGCACTTTTTTCCCAAATAAGCTTGGTCAAACACCTCAAATTAAGAAAAAAATGTGTTTTTGAAAAGAAAAGAAAAAACACTTTTTTTTGTCTTGAGAAGCTTGGCCAAACAGGCTATTAGGCAACCTCTGTTGAATGCAATATCTAGCAAAGAACTAAGACATGCAATCCCTTGTCTGAGGCCTCCTTGAGAAATTAAGATATCTTGTGTACCATTGAATCAATTATGAGTTTGGAGAATTTGACAATAGGTATACATACAAAAAGAGATCCAATTGATCCAATTTTTGTCCAAACTCATTGTCATGACCCAATTCCCACCATTGGCCGTGATGGCACAATATTGCCGTCAGGCAAGCCAACGATGACTCAACACTAAGACAGTTCATAACACTTTTTGAAACAATTGGCGAGATAAATAAGCGGAATTCGTTCCATTATCATGGTAAAATACTAACATCATCATCAAGATTCGATCACGATCAAAATATAAAGCTGAATGTAATAATAGTGGTACAACCACAAACAATGGTCTACAATCCCGAAAATCCGGTGTAATAAATGCATGAACATTCACTAGAATAAACAATATTACTACAACAAATGTCTGGAATAGAAAGTTGATATAATACAACAAATAAATAGGAAGGAGACTCTGTGGGCTGCGGATCGAAGCATAAAAAGTAGCTCACAACCAAGTCACCTGATGCGCCTGCGCGGCTGTATGACCACCAGATGGACCTGTCTCAATACCTAGACAATTAGTACAAAGGTTTAGTATGAGTACATAAATTAGCGCGTACCCGGTAAGTATCTAGTTTAAATATGTACAACATGCTTTTCATTAAATTAATCAAATATGAAACCGTCAAGTACCAGTTACTGTCTTGAATGGAGTATACATGACCAATATCATGTGCAAATGCCAATCCAAGTCAAGATGCTCATGTACGCACCGAATCCCTATCGAAATATTCCGCACAATTATGTCAAGACGAACCAACCGATCCCATGAGAGTGATTTTAAATAATCTGCCGAGGCGAACGATAACGATCTGATTCCATAAGACCCCGATCCCATAAGAGTGGTTTTACATAATTTTGCCGAGGCGAATGACGTAACTCCATAAGAGTGGTACATAATCCCGCTGATACGATGACCCGATCCAATAAGAATATCGCCAAGGTATTTTCATAAGAGTATTCTGAGAGCGAATAGCTCGATCCCGGAAAAACATTGCAACTTTCGATGGGTCACTAGCCCAACTCGCAAATATATGTACGAGTTAAGTTATCATGAAACTTCCAAACAAAGAAGTATAAAACGGGTCTAAATACGTAAGAGAAGGTATAATTTCCACGACTAATCAAGTAGCTCGCCAAGTTTCTAGAATAGCAAAGCTCGGTAAACTACACAAGTCCAGTTTCAGGCTATATCATGAATTAAAGCATTTAAACAAGCAAAATTAACTCAAATAGTACATCTAAAGCATGGTATAAGTCTAAGTCTACCCCGACGTGTCAAAATCTAGCATACACACGGAGGCTCATCACCTCGTATGTTTGTAGATCCTGTAACACAGAACATATACTCCCTCCATTTTAATTTAGATGAGATAGTTTGACTTGGCACAAAGTTTAAGGAAAAAAAAACTTTTGAAACATGTGGTCCTAAAAACTAAGGGGTAAAAGCTCTGTGGGACCGTAATATTTGTGTGGCTATAAAAGCTTCTCATTAAGCATAAAGAGGGTAAAATAAAAATTTCAAAGCTAAATTGCTTCTAAATATAGAAATATGTCATTCTTCTTGGAACGGATTAATAAAGAAAGTGTGTCATTTAAATTGAAATGGATAGGGAGTAACAGATAGAACACTTACGGGGATAAATTCCCTCTTACAAGGTTAGACAAGAGACTTACCTCATTCCGAGATCCGATGCCGGTTCCTACGCTGCTCTAACACCTCAAACCAATGCTGAACAACCTGAAACTAGCCAAAGAACGCGCAAACCAGTCAAAACATAGTCAAGAACCCATAATTTATCAATTAGAAATAATTCACAACCCAAAAGTCAACTCCTTTGAGGTATTGCAAGATTAGCAGCCTCTTTGAAAGATTAAATCTGCGTGTTTTCTCTAGTGGTGAAGCAGTTGGTTTTGTCCTTGGGTGTTTTATCTCGGTCTCCAGCCAAGTAAGCTCTTGCCATAACTTGTTCCCTCTCTACTAGGCAATTTATTTTATATTATCCAAAAAAAATTGGCACTTTATGTTGTCACATCCGACAAATACTGTAATTAACATTTATAAAATGTTTAAGATGGAAGACCCATTGTGAAAAGCAATAGGTGTGAATGTGGTTAGCAAAGTGAAAAACTACAGGAAATAACACTTCTTCACTGAATAATCATGCTTAGCATGTTTCTATAACTCAATACCAAATCACTGACTTATTAGTGGATTATTGGTCTCCAACCAAAACATCCAAATTAAGGTAGTTTTGAAGCATATTCTGAAGTCTTTTTCTTTGTCTACGTCAAGTTGAACATCAGAATCCTATGCGTTGAAGTTCCCTATAAATACTCAATGCAGACAGACGGTCATCTGCTTCACCAATGCATCGTGCCCCGAGATGAATAATTGCTTTTGCTGTATCTCCGTGGCAGCCCATGTCTCTCAAACTTTCCTTGATTAATTCTTCAAGTTTTTCTTCTTGTTCAAGTTGTTCAAGACGAGGTAGTATCCGTTGACTAAATATTGTTCCACTTACATGAATGCTAACTTCATTTGTGATCAACTAGAATAGTATAACCCCGTACGAAAATACGTCTCGTTGAGGTGTCGCAACTGGAGAGTGAAAAAAGAGTACATGACATTCACTAAAAAGTAATTAAATGTTAACAATTAAATTAGAAATTTCTAACTTTTCGCCACATAATAATATTAGAAGTTCAACAAGACAACCTCTATTACTACTGGTAGATATCACATATATGGATTATTTCCTTCCATTGAGCCCTACCTTCCATAGAAGTAAATGACATTAAACACATGATTTTATCACTCAAACATAGCAAAAATGTAGACTTAAAGACAAGATAAATTGGTAAAATACCAACTTAACAATAGTAAACTTCAAACAAGCGCCTTGATACAATTATTGCCTTGAAGCCAAACTTTGATAAGCGTCTTTTTATACAATAAATTTTGTATATATTTTTATCTAAACTTATTTATAACAGTGGTGTTCGATCCATCTTGCGTATATCTCCACCGTTCACAAAAACTTATGTGATGTTTTAGAAAATATTTAAGGTTAACGTAATATTATTTAAAATTTCCACCACATTGTAATATCAAGTTTAACATGCCACTTAGTATAATGTCAAAAACAATTCCAAATAATTTTATACATTTGAATACTACAATATATTTTGAAGTGAAAAAATAATTGGTCTACTTGGAGAATTCAATTTTCTAGGCGTAGAAATTACTTTAATGGTCTTAGACTTGAGCCGACATACTCATTTTAAATTTGGTAGATTGTGATATTTGGCTTAATTTTAAAAATATTTTGTCTGATTTTTTTTCTTTGCTATTTTTTTTTCAAATAAAGAACGAAATCCCTCTTTTGAACGAATTAACATTTTGATTTAATTTTTTCTCTTTTAGTGTTTTAGATCTTTAAACTAGATGCAGTGTTCCTAACAATAAATTTAAACAAATAAAAAAGAAATTAAATAATTTCTTAATTTCATTTAATAAGAAATAATTGACAATACACAATAAGTGATATTAAATTATACTGATAACGTAAAAAATTTACACTATCGATATATATAAACCCTTAACTCAATATATATGTATTTCTCCATTTGCTCTTACTCCATATTTAATTAAGCTCTCATTCTCGCGGCCTTCAATGAAGATTGTACCAGAACCATTCTCTCACGAAACTATTTGCAATAATAGCCACTTTATGGACAAAAAAATGTCCACTGATCATATAATTGAAGTTTCATCCAATGGACAAAAAGTTGGTGAAAAATCTTACGATCCAAGATTTCTATTTTTTCTTGCTCTCATTCTCTTCATCCCTTTGATGATGGATTTCATTTATTGGTTTAATGAACACGAAAGAGGTCAAATTGAAAATTATCCAAAATTTTCTATTGAAGCAATCACAATTTCTAATTTTAATATTTCCTCATCATCTTTACCGCCTTATTATTCATCGCTTTCTGCTCAAAACTTGACTATCAATTTCCTCGTCGAGAATCCTGCTCCTCGTGAAGTTGATTACGAAAGAATGGGGGTTTTAATTTTCTACAAGGGAGATATTCTTTGGGCGAAACCATTTGACCTTTATCATCAACAGAAAGGCGAACGTACGTCAGTATAAGCGACGTTTGATAATCTGACCGTCAAGATAAGGGGCGATGACGCTACTAAGGAGATGACTTCTACAAGTGGATATGAAATTTTTTCAGTGAAATTAGATGGATTTTTCAATTCGAAGATATTGGTAGTTAATTGTGGAGATGTGAAGATCTACCAATTATCGTCGTCATTTACACAAGAGATTACACCACGATTTCCAAAGCAATGCTCCATTTTCATTTTACCCTAATTGATCTATTGTTAGTCTTGTGTTCATGATCTCTTGATTTTAATCTTATAATAATAGCTAGCAAGACATATTTTCAGAATATGAATTGAAATTGCAGTTGGAAACTATATTTAATATCTTGCTAGGGTTTTAATATATGTTTATTTATCTTCCTAGGGTTTTAATATCTTGCTCTTGTATAGTTGTTGTTTTGCTAACTTGCCTATGTAAATGTGATGTGATTGATGTGATCGTTTCATCTTAGCTAAAGGTCTCGTGTTGCAAATGGAGAAATTTCTGGTATGGAGCGTTTTTCCCTTAAATGGGCTAGCTTTACATATTACGAATTTGGAATAACCTAACCAGTGGGTTTCAGCAAGATGGTTAAACCAAGAAAAGAAAGAAACATCTGTCGTTTGGCATGTGAATGGAGCGATTTGACTAAATTATTCTTTTAATTATACACACTTTCGACTATTTCATCAAGTATAAGTCTTGATAGAACAAGAGAATAAATATGTAACTAGCTGGTGGTAGAGAGTTGCTTTAGTTCTTATTTGGATAGTTATTACCTATTATATTGTATCATATTGTTACAAAAATATAATGTTTATTTTGATGGTTAGTTAAATTTGTCGTATCATATTATTAAAAATTGTCATTTTATGTAACGATCGATTTGGCATGGTCATGTCATTACCTCGCTTATTTTTTCTCTCATCTTATCCTTCCTTATTATTAAATAATCTTATTTATGTTTTGCGCTATCTTTTTGTATATATAATAGTTCTACATAGACCATAGTACCCTACTTTTCTTTGTGAAATTGCAAGTTCATTCTTCATATTACCGATGCATCATATCGTAAAACAACGATAAACGATATAATCTATCCAAATATTGCATTTATATATCAAACAACACAGTACAATATAATACACAATATAATATGATACATTATTATATGATATGTATCAACCATCTAAACAAGTTGTTAACCTACAGCCGACAGGGGCGGATGTAGCATATACTCATCGGGTTCAATTGGACCCATAACTTTTGACGCGGAGTGAAAATGTATACGTAAAAATTCATTAAAATTGCAAAAATAGTAGATATGAACCCATAACTTTAAAAATATAATAGGTTCAATGCTTAAAATTTTAAAAGTTGAAATCATAGGGTTTAAATCCTCGATCCGTCTCTGGCAGCCGAGCTCCTATTACCTTGTTCTTTAACACAAATTTACTGGAGTCAACGTAGTTGAAAATAAAGAGTAATATAGCCTCTCTCTTTTTTTGGGTCTTATATACTATAATTAAGAACCCTCCATCATGCACATTTAGTGCATAGGGGTCAATATGTTAGCCCCATGGTTTGATATATTAATTTAAATGATACCAAATCAACATAAATTTTAATTGAAAATAATATTTACTTGTAATAAATTTATTTTTGAACAGATCCATCTAATAGTAGAAGATTTAGAAGTAGGGCACAAATAAGGATACACATTAAAGAAAGATTGATACATTTAAGGGGAAAAGGAAGAAAAGATTTAGTATCAATCTACCCTCTTAAACCCTAAGATTTTGCATTTCCTTAAATACTAGAAAATATATATATATATATATATATATATATATATATATATATATATATCTTGAATTCGTGATCATTTTCTTTAATGAGGATTGTACCAAAAACTTGCGACAATAATAGCAAAGTTATGGTTTTAAATGAAGAACAAACCAACAAAAAGCCCCAACGTGTGATATTTGGAGAATTTCTTTATATCCTTCTCATGTTTGGTTCAGTGATATGTTGCTTTAATTGGATGACCAAAACAGATGAAGCTTTTGATTATCATCCCCAATTTTCAATTGAAGGAATCACAGCTTCTAATATTGATATTTCCTCATCAACCCTAATTTCTGCTCAAAACTTGACAATCAATTTTGTCGTCGAGAATCGTGCACCTGGTGAAGTTGAGTACAAAAGCACGGTGGTTTCGGTCTCCTACAAGGGAGATATTCTTTGGACGAATCCGCTAGGGCTTTATTATCAACAGAAAGGAGAGCGTATGTCGATACAAGTGAGTTTGATAATTTGTCCGTCAAGA
Organism: Nicotiana sylvestris; assembly: GCF_000393655.2. Lineage (NCBI taxonomy): Eukaryota > Viridiplantae > Streptophyta > Magnoliopsida > Solanales > Solanaceae > Nicotiana > Nicotiana sylvestris. The sequence continues at coordinate 4,754,585 of NC_091067.1, read as the reverse complement.
TAAAGGGCGACGAGGTTACTAAGGAGATGAGTTCTACAACTGGATATGGAGTTTTCACAATAGATATAAATGGAAATTTCAATTCAAAAAAATTGGAAGTTCATTGTAAAGATGTGAAGATCTTTACACAAGAGATTACACCACGATTTCCAAAGAGATGCTATAACAAAATACATTACTCTTGAATCTTGATCTTGTTGGCCTTGCTTTTTACTACATAATATATGAATATGATTATGAATTGAGATTGCAAGTTGGACACTATTTTTAATTTCTTCCTACGGTTTTAATATGAGAATGTTTATTATTTTAATTCCACAACACCTGCTATTGTAAAGTTGTGATCATTTGCTAACTAGCTGACGTGGTGGTATGGATTAGATCCCTTAAACAAAGAACTTAATAGGGAATGTCTCACGAGTCTGAATTGGTCGAGCCTAGAGGTGTTCATGGTTCGGTTTGATCGGTTTTTGATTATAACCAAAACCAAACCAATTTAATCGGTTTTTAAAATTTTACAACCAAAACCAAACCAAATTAAATACAAACCATCGGTTTGGTTGTTATTGGTTTGGTTCGGTATGGTTCGGTTTTTCGGTTCTTAGTAAGCTAATAATAAGTCGATAATAGTGAAACAACACTATACAATAATCTGAAAATAATTTGCTAAATTTATGCTTTTTTATATATTTCTTTCGGAACTGAAAATTTATTTACCTCTTTATATGAAAAGAATGAACAAAAAAACAAACTAAAAGTTTGCTTTCTCAAGCTTTAGCCACTGTAGTCCTGCAATTTGAGTTTGATTTCTTTACTCTTATGGTAGAATTTTTTTTAACTCTTCTGTTAGGCAAAAGTATGTGCGGAGGGTTAGAGAATTAAAGTCTCTTAGGGAAAAGAGACATACACAGAAAAAGAACTACGGTCAAACATCTGTATAACAACCTTGTTTGTTTTAATATTTTCTGATTACTATAGCAAAATATTGTTATCAAAAATATAGATTATAATATAATATAAAAAGTTGGTTCCAAAGAAAACTTGGCTATTATAGTAAAATGTTACTTCCTCCGTTCCAATTTATGTGAACTTGTTTGACTGGGCACGAAGTTTAAGAAAAAATAAAGACTTTTGGAATTTGTGGTCCTAAACAAGTCAAAATGGGACCCAGGGTATTTGTGTGGTTATAAAAGCTTCTCATTAAGGGTAGAATCGTAAGTTTAAGCAAAATTGTTTCCAAATTTAGAAAGGAGACATTCTTTTTGGAACGGGCCAAAAAGGAAATAGGTTCACATAAATTGGAACGGAGAGAGTATTATAGAAGATCATCGTTATAGAGAGGTCTGACTGTATCAACATTTTAGCTTACAAAAAAAAATGGAAAATAACTTTGTATATCCGCTCTCAAAATAATAGCCAAAAAAATGTATATTTTTTGTAATATATATATATATATATATACACTCTGTATGTCATATATAAAATTATATACTTTTTCGGCTACCGAATATAAATAGTTTCTTGCACGGGCTAAAAGTGATAATTACCCAAAAAAATAAAAGGAAATTGCCTAGTCGTATCTAATCTTTATTCTTCAAGATATGCATTTTGGACGTCCTTATCCAGTAGATGCAGTATTATTAGGGATAAATATACTAGGTTTAACAACGAGATAATTAGGGAATAATTAATAAGAGAGATAGCTGCAAAAATAGTGACCTAGTTTTGTATACTTAACTCATAGAGTTCAACTTGAACACAAACACCCTATTCAGATATTATTATATATACATCTATACTCCATTTAATTCTTTGATTTTAGCTATTAAATTGGTGATTATAAATTTTTAAATTTGGTTTTCGAGAAAATGAATAGTGTACCAGAAACTCGTTACAATAATAACCACATTTTGATTTTAAGTGAAGAAGAAGAAGAAGCTATGGCCTGCACTAGTGTTAGTTGTATGTGTTGCAAATTTGTTCTTTATTTACTAGCCATTCTTGCCCTTCTCTTTATATGTTGGCTTCTTATTGTTACAGTTTATTTGGAAGATGTATCCGATAAAGCTTCTATGCCCAAATTTTTTATTGAAACAATTACTTCTTCTAATATTGACATTTCCTCGTCATCCCAAATTTCTGCTCAAAATTTGACTATCAATTTCGTCGTTGAAAATCATGCTCCTCATCCAGCCGTGTACAATAACGCGATCGTCTCAATTTTGTACAAGAGAAATGTTATTTGGTCGAATATGTTAGGTCTTTATTGGCAACAGAAAGGAGAACGTACGTCAGTACAAGTGCCTTTCGGTAATTTTCCCGTCGAGATGATGAATGCTAAGGTGGCTAATGCTATTAATAAGGAAAATAGAGAAAATGGATATGGAATTTTTACAGTGGATATAACGGGATGTTTTGATATGGGCAATGAATATGGTCCAATGACATTGCAAGTTTATTGTGGAGATGTAAAACTTCAATTTTCATCACCTACACATGAGACAGGATTGCCTAGAAAATGCACTGTGGAATTGTGGATTACTGATAAGCTTTATTTTGGAATCTCTTGATCTCCTTTTCTTTTTTTTAGCCAAGATATATTAATGTATTTTTCTGTTTTTTTGCAATTTTCTAGAGGCTATTCTTATGGAAATAAAATTTTGTTTATTATAGTCTAAGTATGGCCACGAAAAAGTTGTCTCTGTGTGTGACGTTTAGGTCATGAGTACGAATCATAAAATCTGCTTCTGCTATTAACGATTGCATCAGACTGTCTACCTCATAGGGTATACACACACAACACACACACACATACATATATATATAATGAGTAACGGATACCTCAAGAAAAAAAAAATTGCCCTTGATAGGATGAATGATGTTCGATAAAATCCAATACTTTTGACCTAGACCCTATGTTAGTGTTAAAAATCTACTTAACATGCATACATCATTTATTTGGAACCCAATAAGTTGCTATTTCGGGTTATCCAGAATACATAAACTCAAAATCTAACTACATGTCGCCTCTGAATTGACGATTTGTCAACATCTCAGATATTCAGATCAAGGTTAAAATACACACAAATAATCAAAGATTAGCCTAAACGTTGTTAAACTTTCTTGCAAATCAAAATAAAACTTGATAAGAATGTACTTTCATTTCAAGTACCCCTTAACTCCTAAGCATATTATACAATAATCGGTGGATATATAATATATGCATAATTTATGTATTACATGTATATTATAATGTATATTCAATGTATAATTCATGTATATGGCTAAAAACAATAAACAATAAATATGACCGGCTATTTGTGTAAAGATCCCGATTTATCACATGCCAAACAATTATAGTCAAGTTAGCAAAAGAACAACTTCACAAAAAAAGCAAGTGTTACGAAAATAATAAGCATTTTCATTTAAAATCCTTGGAAAAATAATATTTTCTTCCAACTGCAATCTCAATTCATAGTATTATAAGATTTAAATTGAACAAAGTTCAAGAGAATTATGTAAAGTACTCTAAAATTCATAAAATAAACTCCTTAAATTAATGAAAAGCCAATATATTAAAACAAATCCGATCTGGCGTATGTACGTGTGGAGCATATTTTTGCCAATCCTTCCTCTTGTGTAAATGTCGAAAATTGAAGCTTCACATCTTCACAAATAACTTCTACTATAGTATTATCATAATTAATAGAATATCCCTTTATTTTCACTTTGAAAACTCCAAATCCACTTGTTTTATTTTCTTTAATAATGGCATTAGCAACCTCTTCCCCCCTTATCTTGACGGGCGAATTACCAAAAGTCACTTGTATCGACGTTCGCTCTCCTTTCTGCTGACGATAAAGGGCGAACCTATTCATCAAGACAATATATCCCATGTATAAAATCGAGATCTCCATGTTTCTGTACTCAGCTTTAGTACCATAACGATTTTCGTCGATAAAATCGATAGTCAAGTTTTGAGCAGAAAGGGATGAAGGTAATGAGGAAATGTCAATATTAGAAGCTTTGATTGCTTCAATAGAAAATTTGGGTAAAGAAGCTCTATAGGATTTACCTTCCAAATTTATTATAAGAGGGAGAAAACATATAAAGAGAAAGAGAAAAAGTATTGGTGAAATCTGAAGAAGTTCATTAAAGTCACAACAAGATTTTTCTTTATTGTTAAAATTCATAGTGTTGAAATTTAATTCTCAGAATAATTGCTGTTTAATTTTGTGATGAGGAAAATATTAAGATATAGTACCTTAAATAAAGGGCAAATTCCTTTGGAGAGGAAGTGATCAAAGTAATCCCTAAAATAAAGGGTCAAGTTTCCTTTAATCCCTCAATATTTTTGTTTTCTATCGGGTATCCGTATCCGCTTTAGGGTTCGATTAATCTGAATTAAAGCCGAAAATTTATAGTATCACTTCTGAGGGTAAAGCGCTATCTACTAGGGATATTTACCATGCATGCAACTCACCATTTACTATTTTAATCCCTAGTTCTAACATATATTGTATATACTATACAAAATTGGACATTAATATATCTTTTTTCCGGTCTTCTAGATATTATTCATATACCTGACTTCAACTTATTTCGGATTGAGGTGTAGTTATTATGTTGCGATTGTGTAGATACTATTTTATGGAAATAGAATAGGAACTACCATTTTACTATTGTATAATTAGTTGGCCATTAAAAAGTATAAAGCGCAATATTTTTTAATATATCTGACATGTTAAGTAGCAATTAATTGAATATATTCCCCTGATATTGTTAATTACTCCCACTATCTTGTTTTTCTGATACAGTTTATTTAATAAAAAGTTTATAAAGTTAACTTCAATTCATGCATTAAAAACTGAAATGAAAATATTAAAATAATTCTAAGCTCTAGAGAAATATCCAAAAATTAAATTTAGATGGTTAAATGAACTTTTTGAACTTCTGAAAAATTTATCAAATAAGAAGTCCTAAGGAGAACAAGTTCCTTCGTATTTGGTATCTATATTTTGGTTCTAGGGTATTTTCTACTTTATTTATACCTTCTTTTTTTTAGCAAGTTCGAGTGCGAAGGTGCTCTACTTTTGCAAACTTAAACAACAAACATGTGACACAATTCTTTTTATGATGGTAGTATCTTGATCACTAGTTTGCGTATATCTTTAACTATTTTACACTTGCTACCTAACTCCTATAAGTATAGATATTGGCTAATTCTGTCTACCAACACTTATGCGGATGCAAGGGATGAGAAACGTAATATAGCTAAATCACTCCATTCACATGCCAAACGACACGGGCGAAACTTTTTTATTTTCTTGGTTTAACCATCTGGTCGATATTTGAAATCCACTTATTGGATTACTTCAAATTCACGATGCATAGGGTCTATTTAAAGGGAAAACACTCCCTGCCAGAAATTTCTAGGTAAGGTGGAGCGATCGCATTGATCCCACAACATTTTATTTTTTTTTATCTTCAAAGTCAAGAAGTTAATAGCTAACTTTTTTTTTTTTGGCAATCCACTAGGCAAGCGCCTAGGGCTAGTTTTTTATTAATAAAAGAAAAGAAAAATACAACAATTAGGAAAAGTACAAATAAGGGGGACAATAGCACCGATATTGTTACTCATATGTCTTGGCTATATAATCACTCATTTGCGCCTCACATTGCCTTATGATGACAGCCTCATGTAGAGGATTCATGGTGTAGCTGCCGGCAAAGTCTCACGAGGGCATATAATCTCATAGCCGTGTGGATATTTTTCCAAAGGCATAGGACCAAGGCAACACTAACCGGGCTAAACCTTACCTTACTAATCCTATTGAGGCAAAGAAAAGGCCTCACCTACTAACAAGCAAGTAAAAAATAAGAACTAGAGAATACCAAATATTCAATGATCATCACAGAGTTTATAACATACTCTGTGATGATATTACAAATGATAATACTTATATAATGATAAAATAGAATGTAGTAGGAATTAAAATCGTGTCCCTTCTTTTCCAAACTTGTAAAATCTTTAATTTGTAATTCTTTGTTGTTTTCCTCACCCGTGTTCAAAATGTATTCAAAAATCATCATTTCTTTTTTGAACGGTTGGACCTCGTTGATGTAGTTGGGGCAGCCTGCTTTTGTTTGGCAACTCTCATTGGAGGTCGCCTAACATTTAAAAAATCACTAACTTTGTCGTCCCAACTATTTTTCCTTGTATGAGTCTTCTAACCTTTGCCGCTATGCATTGGTGATAAATCACCATGTTTTACTGCATGTGCATGACATTCTTGCAACATTTCATCTTCCTCTCCTTCTTCATAAATGTCCCTTCCAAAGTTTACTGTATTTGGCAAGTTTTGGGTAGTGTTTTGAGTCATCAGTACATTTGCATCTTGTGCCTTTGTTATGACTGTCTTGTCTTGATGTTGTTGAACCCTTTGCACATTATTTCTAACCTTGCTCGGCTGTCTAGTGCTGCAAACTTGAGATGGAGTTAACAAATTAAGAGGCTTAGAAATTACCAATGCGTCCAGAAGCTTTCTATCCTCCAAAGATATAGTTAGAGTGGTTGTAACAATTTGTTGAAGTTCTTGCGAAAATTGAATTTGCTGCTCAGCTGTTGCATTCAACTGTTGCTGTTGTTGTCCAGTCTGATTTATTACTGGAAGAGTACCAGTTGTACTGCTCGACATGGTCTGTTGCTGCACAGGCGGATTAGCTGCTGTAAATTCTTGCAACCTAGTTCCATTTGTCTTTTGTTGCTGCCTAGACTTAGGGATAAAATCAGGAGCTTTAGGATCAAGCTTATTTCCTGATCTTAACTTAGAAGAACTTCCAATATTAGGAAAGGATGGTGATCCTACTGATAACATCTCATCATCTCCACTACACCTCTCACTTTCATCAGAAGAATCCTCCGCAAAATCAACACCCAAATCTTCATCATCATCATACTTAGGTTGATCATCCCATAACTTAGATTTAATTGTCATTGCCCTCACATTTTCTTTAGTTAACTCATTGTTGTTTCCTGTGGACAACACCAACTGTACCTGATCACCACCATGTTCGCCACAAGAGTCCAACGATTGTGATGGTACTTCAAAGATGGAAGTGTTCAATGTAACCCATGGTTGTTTAACCATATTAGTGTTTAGCATCATCTCGTTCTGTGCATGTTTGATTATTTTTTCCACCTGTGGACTGGAGAACTGCAAGGCCGGAGCATTGGAGCTATGTGCATGATTGCCCTTTAGCTCCCTCGCAACTGGCACAATGTCCAAAGGAAAACCAGAATTTTGCTATTTTTTGTACTTGCTAGAGACCTCTGTTGCGTAATTTTTAAATCTGCATTTAGATCCTTATGCTGAAGATCTTGCTTACCATGTTCATGTGCACAAACCAAGGCGTCAAAAGAGTTAGAAATCTTAAACTCTGTTGCTGCCTCCAGATTTTTATGATCTGAATATCCTTTTCTGCTAGGTGATCGATGCACTACAGACCAGCCATTAACAGGTGATTGTTGCCCATGTTGAGATCCTGCTTCTAACATATTAGTAGAGTTGTTGTTAGCAGATGTTCCACCAACTTCACCAGTATCTCGTTTGCCACGAATTCCAGTTACACCATCTCCTTTCTCAAGTTCCTGTCCATTCCTGTTAGCATTACTATGATGAGAGGTTACTTTAGTAACCTGTTTATCCTTGGATTTTCTTTGGTCATTAAGAGATTTCCCAAAACCTTCAACGCCTAATTCAATATCTCCAACAGCCTCAAAACTAACTGCTTGCACAACTGACTCAAACTTGGTCATTGTAGCAAATTGTTCACCTACAACTGTTGATTTCTCCGCTGGTTCAAAAAGTGCTACAGCTCGATCCCCAATTATTTTCGAAGCAGTAGTAGCCATCATACCTGTTGCAGTAACCAAATCATGCTGCTCTACAACACCTTCACGTGCCCTACTTCCCTCACCAACAGTACCATTAGCCATGCTTGCCAAGCTGAGTAATTTCTCCTCATTCTCACCAGCACCTTTGTCAACGTTATCCTTCCCCATGCTATTTGGATCGCTAATAACATCCTTTGAGACTGGTCGTAAATTACTCTGCCCTGCTACAGCTTCATGATGAGAAGCGTTAGCAAGAGCTGTATCAACAGGAACCAAAGCAGCAGTAGATACAGCTGTTACATGTGCTGTCTTGATCAAATTTTCAGCGTGTTCATGAGCCCTTTGAGAAGCTCTTAACACCTTTGTAGCATCTGTATGGTTAATGTGATCTCCAGCATTTCGATCACCATCATTTAAGGCCCTCCTCTCTTTCAAAAACTGATGCAAATCTCCCTTGTATTTCGCACCACCAATTTGTTCTTGACGAGGCTGCTCTTCATCAATCTGAGCATCCTCATCACGATTTTTTTCTGAAGTCTCTGACACGTAGTTTCATCATGGCCTTGATTCTTATAACAATTACAATACAGAGGTAAATTATCGTAAACGATTTCTTGAAAAACCTCCAGTACTTTTCCAGAAATTGTATCCACACTTTGCAACCTTACGCGATTAGGATGTTTATCAAGCAAGTCTAATATCACCTTCACCCTAGCAGTGCAAGGTCTGGACTTAGTTTGTGTTACCTTATCAATGGCAATTGGTTTTCCTACAGCAGATGTTATAGACAACAATGAAGGCATCGCAAACAAATCTGGTGACAGATTTGGCAACGATATCCAAACCACTGCTTTTGTTGTTTCCTCATTTGGGTAATAACCAATCGTCCATGGAAATACACGATATTGAAGCTGAACACCCTTATACAGCAGATAATTAACAGAGCGAGCTAAGCACTTACATTATCATCATAACGATCAAACCTTAGCAGTAATTGTCTTGGTGCGAGTAAACCGATTATACATCGACACTTAACACCTAAGTGTTTGGGCAGTAAATCTCGTTGCTCATTGAGTTCTGGTGCTCCTGGAGATACTTTCATCACTATTTATTGATACAAGCCTTCCTCCACAACAAACTGTTGTTGTTCTTCTAAGAAAAACATTATAGTTGGCTCTCCATGGATGAACTAGACTGGTTTGAGTTTTGGAGTTGTGCGAGGTATGAGGTCTATTTTTGTTGCGATTTGCTGAGCATATGTGGGTTTTATTGGTGGCTCTCCCACAGCCAAAGACTGGGGAGAGACGACAGCATCCATGGCTGCTCAAAACGTCACCATATCATTGACGTGGAGAACTGAAAATAACAACAAAATCTGAAAAATTTTGCTTGCTACAGTAAATCGCGAAATAGAATTTAAGATCTAGAAAAATAGGTTATGAATTTGAGGATGAAACCAGTTGGGGATTGTTCTCTAAGAGAAAAGGGTTCTTTTAAGACCAATCTTGTGATATTACCTTGCCGGATGCCGGAGTTATGGCCCGATGAATAGTGACAGAATTACTATTCACCTTTTTCCTAGAGAGAAGAAGGAGGATATCATGCATCAGTTACTTTTCCCACAACATTTACATAGTTAAGTTAGCAAAAAATAAAATTCTTTCTCTAGAATGAAATTTCCTATCAGTTAACGCTGAATATGGGTAGGAAATCCAAGGTTGGGGCGAGAGGATAGTAAATCCAAGTCAAAATCAAGGAGGAAAAGGTGTTCCTAGGACAAAAGATTCAAATAAAATAAGAAATTTGAATGCAATTCATGGAATTGTACCATTGGATATGGATTGAGTGTCGGCAACTTTAAACCCAACTGTAACACTAGCGAATACACAGAATGAAAATGTGGAGGGGAGAAGTGATGTAAGTAGATGATCGTGGGCTGATGAGGTGGAGGAGGAAGCAATTGCACTTGTTGCACAGAGTAAGACGCAAACCCTAGAAACTAGACCTTCATGGAGTAAGATTGTAGGAACTATTCCAATGGAAGAAGGTGAGGATTTGAAACGAGAAACACTTGTTAACAGCAATGTGAAAATAACTCTAGAAGATATCCATAAGGAGGTGGAGTATTGGAAAACATGGATAGTATGTTATGTGTTGGGCTCAAATCCACCTCAAACAGCCATTGAAGGATACTTCAACAGAATTTGGGGAGGGTTGGAAATTGATAAAGTTGCACAAGTACATAGAGGAGTGTTTCTCGTCACATTTCACACACTTGAAAGTCGCACAAAAGTAGTAGAAGATAGAGTCCAGATGTTCGACAGAAAGTCTGTTATAGTCAAGCCTTGGCAACCAGAAATAGAAATGAAGAAAGAGATAATGGAAAACATACCAGTATGGATCAGACTTCCGGGACTGAATGTGAAGTATTGGGGAAAACAAGCATTAGAAAAAATAGCAGGGTTGGTTGGCAATCCTCTGAAAGCATACAAAGCCACTACAATGAAGGAGAGAATGACATTTGCTAGAGTATTGGTGGAAGTTCCCATTAATAAGGTATTTCCAGACACAATTATGTTTGACAATGAGCATGGACACATTGTGGAACAAGATGTGAAATTCGAATGGAAACCAATACTATGTACCAAGTACAAATATTTTGGGCATGAACTAAAGGAATGCAGAAAGTACATAAGAGAAGAAACAAATAATACGGCATTAGCAAGGGAAGAAGAAGCAAAAAATGGGGCAGAGAATACAAGCAATGGAGAACACAAAGAAAACAGCACAGTAATGAACAAGGATGCAACTGGTGTAGAGAAATATTAGCAAAGGGAAGGAAAGCAGGTGATGGTAAAACCAAGAAAAGAAAATTTCTATTACAGGAGGGGTAATACAAGCAGAGGAATAGTGATCAGAGAACCACAAATCAATATAGGGAATTCATTTGCAGCCTTAGATGACCAGCAAAGCAAGAATGAAGGCATATCTATACCTCCCTGCCCTAGAGGAGGTGAAGCTGAGGGAGGTCCAAGACATGAAAAGGGTGGGGGACACCCCAACCCTAATGGATAGGATTGGTTTTTGGAATCCCAGAGGTTTGAATAAGCCAGATAAACAGAGAGAAATAAATTTGTTTATCCATAATCTAAGGGTTGGCTTGTTTGGATTTCTGGAAACAAACATTAAGAGAGCTAAGGCACAGAAAGCTTCTCTCAATCTTTGTCAAGGCTGGTCGTTCACAACAAACTTAGAAAGCACCCAGGAGAAAGGATATGGCTGTTGTGGAAACCTCAACTATATGAGGTAAACATAAAGGAATTGACTGAATAACTAATTCACAGTGAAGTCAAACATCAAGGGAATGGGCTCAGTTTTAATGTCACATTAGTGTATGGTTTTAATAAGCAAGCAGCAAGAAGGAAACTCTGGGAAGATATCAACCAGATAGGTACTCAGATGGATGGCCCTTGGGCTGTGATGGGCGACTTCAATTGTGTCCTTAACAAGGAGGAAAGAATAGGAAGTAAAGTAATAATGGCTGAAACAAGAGAATTTAGACAGTGTATTGAAGTGTGTGGTTTGAAGGAGTTTAGATCTTCAGGAGCTTTCTTCACATGGAATAACAAGCAAGGGGGAGATAGTAGAGTTTATAGTAAAATAGACCGTGTACTGGTAAATACTGAATGGATGACAGACTTGCATGTATCAGAAGTACACTTCATGAGTGAAGGCATATATGATCATTGTCCAGCAATAATAAATTGGGAAGGGGGGAGTACAGGGCATAAAAGGCAGTTTAGATATTTTAATATGTGGAGCCTAATACCAGAATTTAAACCAAGAGTACAAGAAGTGTGGAAGAAGGAGCTGAAAGCCACAAAGATGTATAAACTGGTGGGGAAGCTGAATAGAACAAAGAGTGTACTGCAAAGACTAAACAAGGAAAGATTTTCAGATGTTGAAGGGAAGGCAGAAACAGCAATGGCAAGCTTGATAGAGTGTCAAGAAAAGATCCAAAAAGATCCTAGGAATGCTGAACTAATTATAGAGGAAATCAAATTGATGCAAGAAAGCATTAAATGGAAGGCAGCTAAGGAACAATTCTTGAGACAAAAGTGCAAGATACAGTGGCTGAGACAGGGTGATCAAAATAAAAATACTTTCATAATGTGATAAAAGCCATAAGAAATGCTAATAGGATTTTTTCCATTAAGGATGCAATAGGGAAGGTGCATACAGATATGGAAGGGATTGCAAATTCCTTCATTAACTTCTATAAGAATCTGTTAGGTGAATGTAAAGAAGGAAGACAACATATATGTAGCAATCTAGTTCGAAGAGGGCCTATAGTACAACAGGAGCAGAGAGAAAAGTTGAAAGCTCAGTTTACTAAAAAAGAAGTAAAGGCAGCCTTATGGTCAATAGTAGGAGATAAATCCACAGGACCTGATGGCTATGGAAGCCAATTATTCAAGGACTGTTGGCCAGTTGTAAAACATGATTTAATAGGAAGTGCAATGGAGTTCTTTGAAATGACAAAAATGCTCAAGATTATCAACAACACAACTATAACTCTTGTCCCAAAGAACAATCATGCAGATGAGGTAGGAGACTATAGACCTATTGTATGCTGCAACACTGTTTATAAAGTAATCTCTAAGATGTTGTCCAATAGATTAAAAGAAGTATTACCCACAATAATAGTTGAGAACTAGAGTGCTTTTGTGGAAGGCAGAAGCATTGTATAAAACATCCTTATTTGTCAAGACCTGGTGAAACTGTACAACAGGAAGAAGTCCACACGAAGTTGTTTAATTAAAATAGATCTAAAGAAAGCATATGACTCAGTGGAATGGGGATTTGTGGAAGAAATGTTACATGCCTTAAACTTTCCTCCCATATTCATCAAATGGACTATGGTATGTATATCTACAACTCAATACTCAATTGCATTGAGTGGGGGACTCTATGAATGTATTAAGGGGAGAAGGGGATTGCAACAGGGAGATCCTATATCACCTCTTCTATTCGCAATATGTATGGAATATTTTACAAGAATCATGCAATGGGTAGCCACTCTTGATGGATTTGCTTTTCATACAAAGTGCAAGAGTTTGAAGCTAAATCACTTATGTTTTGCTAATGATGTATTAATGTTTTGCAAAGGAGACTATCAAAGTGTATTGCTTATGTTGAGAGGTCTACAAACATTCTCTAATGCATCTGAACTTAGTACGAATGCTGGGAAATCAAATGTCTATAGTGTAAATATGGAAAGTCAATGCTTAGCTAATATCTGTGAGATAACAGGGTATAAACAGGGAACCTTGCCATTTAAATACTTAGGGGTTCCTATAGCATCAAGGAAACTGGCAGCAAGGGACTGTGAATTACTAGTGGATAAACTGAGCATAAGAATACACTCTTGGGGATCGAAAAACTTGTCTTATACAGGCAGAGTTCAATTGATTAACTCTACGTTGATAAACATACACTCCTACTGGGCAACAATCTTCATTCTACCAAAGAAGGTCTTAAAGGACATCATGGCAATCTATAGGAACTACTTATGGGATGGAAAAGGAATATCAAATAAGGTGTCATTGGTAGTTTGGGATTTAGTAGACCAAAAAGAGAAGGGGGATAGGAATAAGAGATTGCAATATATGAAATGAAGCTGTTGTGGCAAAATATGTTTGGCACATTGCAAACAAAGAAGATACGTTGTGGGTTAAATGGGTGAATCTTAACTATTTGAAAGAGGAAAATTGGTGGCACTACACTCCTCATAGGGCTGTTGTTAGTACTGGAGGAAAATATGTTCTATACGAGATACGTATGCAGCAGGATATGTAGAGAATGAGTGGCAAACTAAGGCTGGAAAATACACAATTAAGAGTGGCTACCACTGGAGAAGAGGGGAACTGGAACAATGGCCTTGGAGCAGAGGGGTATGGAACAAAATGAATAATCATAAGCATAGTTTCATTTGTTGGCTTGCAATGCATAGGAAACTATTGACAAAAGATAGAACACTAAGAATGGGGATTACACAAGACAGTGAATGTATGCTATGTGCCGGACAAGCAGAATCGATTGACCACCTATTCTTTGAATGCGTATTCTCTAAGATGTGTTTAGAAGAGGTGCTTAAATGGCTTGGGATGAATATAAAGAACACAAAGGTGACAGGTACATGGAGAAGAATGGCCAGAGTATATGTGTTAAACGGGTGAGCCGGGCCGGGTTGCTATTTTTTGGACCCGTACGGGTTACGGTCCGGGGCGGTTACGGGTTGTGGCTTAACGAGTTTAACGGGTTCGGGTTCATCCGGGTAAAAATTGAATCGTAAGGGTTACAGGTTAAGGGGCCGGGTCGGGCCGGGTTTAGTGTATTTTTTAATTTTTTTTATATTTTGTATAACTATTGTAAGTTATATTAATAATTTGTATTAATTTAAAGATTACAAGTTATATTAATACAAAAGTATTAATATAAATTGCAAGTGCTACATTTATTTCAAAATTCAAAATTAAAGTTTGCATTTAAAAAGTAAATTAACAAAAAATAGTAAAACTAAATTTTCATGCATAATAAATTAACAATACTTCAATTAATCTAACAAACTAAAACATTAAGCATAAATACGTCTAATAATTTTAAAATAACACAAATTGTCTTAAAATCTTAAATACGAATTTCCGGAGAACGCTCAAGACAATATTTTATATGCCTCCTTAAACTGCCTGTGCCAGACTCTAAACGAAAATTTAAGACTTGACCACAGTTCTTGCACTTTACTTTCTGACATTCTTAATTTTCTTCTACCACCTCAAAGTGTTGCCAAACATATGAGCGCACTCTAGAAGTACGAGACATGATTTAAATTGAATTGAGATTTGAGAATTTGAGATTGAGACTTGAAATCTTGAAAATTGGAGAATGAGAGAATGAGAGAAATTGAGATTGAGAAATGAGAGTTGAGTGAAGAAATGAAGAAGAGGGGGTGTATTTATAGTTTTAGAGAAGGTTAATTTTGTAAATTGAAAAAAGGTTAAATTTTAAAGAAAAAGAGGCTATTAATGCAATTAACCCGTTGGGCAACGGATCCCTGCCAGGTCTAACCGTTGCCAACGGTTAGTGGGCCCCACTTAATTCAAAAAATTAAAAAAACAAAAAAAAAAGGTTGTACCGGGCCAGGCCGGTTTAACCGGTACACGGTACTGTTCACGTGGACCGGGTTTGACCGGTCCGGTTAACCGTTACCAAAATTTAAACGGACCAACCCCATCTACCCCTCTTACCCAGCCCCACCCGGCCCCCTATGTACCGGGCCGGTCCGGTTCCAGTTTTAACCGGTCTGGGTCGGTCCGGTTATGGGTCAACCTGGTCCGTTAGACACCTTTAGAACAGAGTAGCCAAAGGGAAAATAGGAAGATCGTTCACAAATGCAGTGGTTGCAGCAGTCACATACCACATTTGGAGAGCCAGAAATGAAGCAGTCTGGTTGCAGAAAGTACCAAGACCTCAAACAGTACTGAAACAAATACAATACACATGTAAACATAGATGTTTGGAAGTTATACAGAAAAAGAAGAGACAGAAAGAGATGAGCTGGATTGAGAGACTATACAAGTAGTTTGCAGGAAACAGGCACAAAATGTATATAATTATATAGATAGAAAATAAAGGAAGATGATAGGGGTATAGAAAGGGCAGGAAAGGATAAGAAAAAGAATGATACGAACAATTGTATGTGTTTTGGTTCTAGATGATTGAATAATAAGCTTTATTTCCACCAAAAAAAATTAGCAAAAATAACAATTGTACAAGAGCAAGTTCTGTGAAAATAATAAGCATTCTCATATTAAAATCATAGGAAGACATTAAAAGTAGTTTCCAACTGCAATATAATCTCAATTCACATTCTCAAAAGATGTCTTATTATTAATTATAGGATTTAAATATAGAGAACATGAACATATAGTATCTAGTGAAAATAAGGCTAACATGCAAGGAGTGGCGGATCTAGAGTATAATATATGGGTTTTTGGGAAACTAGTAATTTTTGCGTAGACCCTGTATTTCTAATTAAAAAAATACATTAAATATCTATAAATAACTAATTGTGAACCAAATTATTATTATATACTCTATTATTTGAGATTACTACAGGAATTCATAAACTTTAAATTCTGGATCCGCATCTGCTAACAAGATCAATTGTAATGTATTTTGTTGGATCATCTCTTTGAAAATTTGTGGATCTTCACATCTCCACAAAACGAACTCACATCACCTTAGCAAATCTATCATCGCCCCTTATCTTGTCAGGCAAATTATCAAAAGTCACTTGTACTGTCGTACACTCTCTTTTCTGTTGATGAATATCTCCCTTGTAGGAAACTGAAACCACTGCGCTTTTGTACTCAACTTCGTGAGGGGCACGAGTTTCGACAACGATATTGATAATCAAGTTTTGAGCAGAAAGGGATGAAGAACTATCAATGTTAGTAGTTGTGATTTCTTTAGTTAAAAATTGGTGATGATTTTCAACCATTGCTCTATCAGTTTTGATAAGGAAAATAATGAAACCTATGAACACACCAAACATGAGAATGACCCCAGGTATATTTACTAGTAATTCCTCACATAGACTTTCAGAATTTTCAATATTTTTTTGTACATTGGATGGCTTAGTATTGTTTTGTTCTTCCTAGAAATGGCAATTGGGGCAGGGCGGGGCGGGTATGGGCAGGGCAAATACTAAACGGGGCAGGGCAGGGCACAACTACATTTTTGAAGAATCTTAATGGGGCAGGGCAGGTTGTAGGCCAGCCCTTAGTCTCATTAGTGGGCCATTAAGTAGTTTGAGGCCCAATTCGTTCCTTACTTTTTTTTATTGTCCATGTTTTCTTTTCTTTCATAAATTGATAAATATGTACTTGAATATGTCAGATTTTGTGTACGTGGCTATGTATTTGACTATATATATACATAATTAAAATATTAAAGTAGCTAGCAATTGCGCCATACTTGATAAACAAATGCTTATGTTATTACATTATTGGGTTTAGTGACAAAGAAACGAAACAACATTTATTCGAAAAATGTTGTTCTATTCTGCTTTTCCTTCTGATTCTTCAAGGAGACTACAAATTGAAAGGGAAAGTGGATTTATATTTGATATTTCCTTTAGGCTAGTTAGTGATTTTTTTTTTCGGGGTGGGTGGTGGGTGGGGGGTGTTTCTCCCTAATAAAATGAAATAAGGTTGCTCGAGATGGTTTGGTCATATTATGACTTCAATCTTTATAGATGCATCGACTGCAGGTTTAAAAGTTCATCAATTATTTAAGGTATACAAGATGATACGATGGATTGCCTTGCCCCGCCCTGCCCCATTTATATGTTCCCCTGCCCCGCCCCATTTAGTGTTTGCCCTGCCGCGCCGCGCCCTACCGCGCCCCAATTGCCATTCCTATAAAATAGTAATGGTATATATCGGTAGGGTTTAAGGAGAGCTACAATATAAAGGTTAAGGAGGGTATCTTACGTATGTATATATAGGGTTAAAATCCATGTTCACGTGAAACCAGTGAATGCGAGACATTTGCATATTGCAAAACCTACTTTTGAATAGAAAATAGAAAACCCATTCCAATATAATTTTAACTAAAAACTTATTTAGAATGCAAAACATTGTCGACGCCTCCTTTTTCTAATGTGGAGTCGAAATCGGGTATACGATATTGGGAGGACAACTCTATTCCCTTTCGAGAATTGGGTTTAGCAGTTGAAGAGTCGCCACCTAATGATTATAGTGCATTAGGACACTTTTTAGAAGAGTTTGAGTTGGAAAACCAGAGTACGGGTAAGGGCTAGAAATTATTTCGAGGGGAAGGTGTTAGGCACCCCTCAAGATCTACTAGTGTGGTTCCCGGCCATATTACAATTGTGACTTTACAAGCAAACAATCAAGGCTCAAATAAGGATTCGCATATAACATTGCAATTAGGTTGAAAACTTTCGAAGGTAAGTAGAGAGGGCAAAAATTTATGAAAAAAAAAGATTTGAATAGTTTTACAAGAAGAGATGAAAGCACATAAAGTGAGGGGGGTTCTAGGTTTATGATTAATATGGATCACATCAATGCAATATCCAACAATCACTCCTCAAAAGAGGGGTCGCAGGTGATATTAGCGCACCGGCCATCATATCCATATCTACCTTTCCCACCCCGTTAAGGTATTAAAGCGTGGAATGGTATCGTTACTTATTGCGTGCTATTATCCGTCCCAATCCTATCAGTCCCGGAGGCATATGAGACTACTAATCCTAAAGGGGAGGGAGTTGGGGGTTTTTTTCCAGAGTTTTCAAAAGGATAAAAATCTAGGCGACAAGCAATAACAAATAGCAATTAAAGGGGAAAATAAATAGCAGTTAAGGCTCAAGCAGGCCTCCTCATTCAAAGCAGCAGATTATTTAGCATGTCTTGCATGTACTGATTAGGTCTGAATTAAACTTAAAAATGCGTGAGGAAGACTGATTTATTACATATTTCAGATAAGAAATCCGAATCAGACCTGCCTACTGGTTGGAATTGTCAAAGACTGATGCAATTATAAATTTTTACCCTAAGGCTTGCCTAGGCGTTAAACAGAACCTATAGGCATGATATCTATTAGTTTCAGAAAAGAACAAAGAGAGCAAACTGATTGCAGAAAAGATTTGTTAGTTACAAAAAGCATAAGTTCTGCAGGTGTTTACGCGTTATTGCTACTAATTTTAGACGAATAGGTGGTTCAAGTTAATTAACAGCTCCTGTAAGCATGATTTCTAAGTGTTACTGATTTTAAACGTTTATAGAAGTGCAGAAGTCCTATAGGCATGACATCTAAAATATTGATTGTTATTTAAACCTATATACACGTTTGCCTAAAGACAAATGCATATGCAGAATTCAGGAAACTCTGCAGATATGTTCTCTATATGATAGGCGGAAATGCAGAAACCTATAAGCATGGTCTCTATATGAGATGCAGAAGATATAGACATGATATTTATGTATGAAATGCAGAAGCTATAGACAGGGTATCTATGTATGAAATGCAGAAACCTATAGACAGGATTTCTAAGAATGCAAAAGTGCAGAAGCCTATAGACATGGTTTCTACATATGAAATGCGGAAGTGCAGAATTTGAAACAGGATTTTTATATGAAAATATAGAAGTGCAGAACCTAAAGCGGGATTTCTAAGATTCTGAAATGCCGAACTTGCCATGATTTGCAGAATTAAAGACCTAATGAGCATGATGTCTACCCTTATGCATACATGAGTGACCCTCCCCTTTTCACTAAAATCCCATAAGTTATTACAAATTATTACAACCCAGAATGAATAAAGAAAAGTAAAATAAAATTACATCAGAAAGCTAAAATCCCAACCAAGGAGAGCCTGATTCAGACTTCTGTCTGAAGCATGAAGTAAACCAACTCCAAAGGTCAAGTTCCAAAGCCTTTCTCTTATTTGGGATGTGTCAAAGTTCCCAAGAGTCTCAAAGGGCTCCGAGCAATGCTTACACCCCAAATATATTTTAGAATCAAGGACATAGTGCAGTGCGGAAGGGCCAGCCCTCAAATGTCCAAGTTCAGAGGGAACTCAAGGTCCCAAAGCAAGGCTCATAGGAGGGGGCAGAACTTAAAATCTAAGAGTAGTTGCAAGTGCAGGGGAAAGGGAGTGATAAGCTGGTGGTCATGCCAAGCAACTTGAAGTACTGGCACACCCCTTACCAACTTGTCATTTCAAGTTGAGGAGTTAGGGCTTATTGAAAGCCAGGCTCAGCATACATAGGGAGTAAGGGTAGGGGATTCATAACAGAAACAGTAGACAAAGGAAAAGTGGGCAAAGGATATGATCAGCAATAAAACATACTGACACTTTTTACTTGGGGTTAAAATTCAGTTCATGGACAACAACTCATGTTGCCATGCCCCGAATCCCCATTTACAAACACATAGAGGGTAAAGGTATAGGGATCAAGCATTCGCAAGAAAGTAAAGCAAACAGCAGCATATGAACAATAAAGTAAACAATAAGCTTGAAGATGTGAAGTAAACACATAGGGATGATGCTGGAATCAAAATTAGGACATATCAGTTTCAGGGAAACAAATAAGTGAAAGCAGAAGTTTTGTAAGCCAAATTGCAAGCAAATAGTCAGAAAATCTTAGAAGAGAGTTGTGAGATTATGTGTGCAAAGTGCTAAATTGAGAGTGTGTGTGTGTGTAAGAGTATGCAATTCGAAGTGTGTTGTAAAAATATTGAATTGTCCGTGTCTTAAAAGTGCGGAAGGGTAGCCCCTTTTATAGTGCAGAGAAACAAGTAAGAAAGGTAAGAAAATAACTTGCAATCAATCACATAGAATTTTCCTTCAGTTAAGGGATTTGATTTCAAACGGGTAGAAGGTAATTAAGGAAAGAATTGAATTAAAAACTTTTCAAAGTAGCACAAAAGGGGTAAATACATAAAGGCTATTTAAGGACAGGGTCTTGACAATACATGGTTGTAACATTTAAGGAAAGAAAATCAATTAACAGCCAAGAAATCAGAAATCAAAGATTTTGTATGAATGAACCAAGACAGAAAGAGGGGAAAGTTTTTAACTTAAGGAAAATCAGCAAACAATCAATTAGACCTTTTTAACAGGAATTCTGAATCAATCACTAGCTTGAAAACCCTTTTGAAGAAAGATTCGTCACATATAAAAGCATACAGACACGGGAAAGAAAGATTGTCATGCTCTTGTGAAATCAGTAGAAAGAATCTATTATAGAAAAGTTCAGAGTCATAAACAAAGAGGCTCAAATTCAGTACATAGACTCAAACTTAGTTTGAGAGAATCCAGGGTTCTATAATAGAACCCTAGTCCAAGCACAAGATCAAACTCGCCAAAAACCCCAAATCCTAGGGTTTTCAACTCGAATAAGATGTAGAGACGAGAAGACAAATAACTGAAACATGCTCAGAGGTCTCTTTCAGAAACTCATGAGAAAACAAATAGGTAAAATAGCAGGTTCGAAACAAATATAGTGAAAAAGCTGATTTGAAGCATAAAGAACATGTTTTAAGAAAAGCTTGGAACTTAAACAAGTTCAGAAGATAAAGAGGTAGTATAAACTTAAGGAAACAGTAGATGAAACATGTTTAGAAAGAACTCAAACAAAGTCCAGAAGAAGGCAAATAAGAACTAAGAGCTTAGTAGAAAATACAGTAAAGGAACACAGGGGTAAACGAACACATAAGATAAACGTGTGAAAGCATGATATAGAAACCAATAGAAGAAAGAACGGAGCACAATAGAAGAACATGCAAAATAAGGCAACATAGAGATACGGGAGAAGAACATGCTAGGTAGAAAAAGAGAACATACAAACATAGCATAGACATATTCACACAAAGAAAAAGAAGAAGAAGAGTCAGAAAACATTTTAAGATTTTTTCAGAAACCCTAAATCGAAGAGAAACAAATTTTGAAAGAAGATTGAGGAAAACGTTTCAAAACTCCAGTAGAACATAGATGTAGCATAGATATAAGAAAACAACCAGAGAAAAACCTCGAATGGCTTAGGGTTTCAGAGAAACCCTAGAAATGAGAGAGGCTTGGAAGAAGGTCCGATCTAGGTCGGATGAGGTCAGAAATAGGCTTCTGATGCTTGAATACGTCGGAGCCAGGCCAGAGAGGCCATAGAACCTTGGATCTATAGAGATCTGAAAGTACACCATCGAGGTCGGACCTCGAAACTTCGAACACCCATAGTTTAATAGTGGAGGAGGGTGAGTACAGGCCATCCATGGCCTGAGAAGCCATGGATTTCGGTGAAAGTGCGGTTGCAAAGGGGTCGGATATGGCTAGGGTTCTGAAGAACCTTCAAGAGAGTTTGAGGGTGGAGAGCATTCAGAGGCGGAGGTTGGTGAGAAATGAGGTAGGGTAAAGGGGTCGTTTGAATTAGAAAAGGAAGGGGATGAGGGGAGCCGTTGATCTAAAAGATCAACGATTGGGATTAAACGGGTTAAATGAGGACCGGGTTTGGGTATGATAGGAAAGGGTATGGGTCGGGTTATTGGGTCGTTCAGTTGGGTGGAATTGGGGTTTGATTTTGGGCTAAAATTGAAAGCCAATTTGGCTATATATTAAATAGCCATTTTTCCCTATTTATTTTATAAAAATAATAAAATACTCTTAAAAGAAAATTAAAAGCACTGAACCAATTAATAATACATAAATATTAATCTAAAAATGCTGGAAATAATTCTATAATTGTAAAACGCTATTAATCGTAAAGTAGGCTATAATTGCGATTATATGTAATTTAGCTTTAAAATACCAAATAAATTTGTAAAAAATATACAAATATCACCTTAACTATATTTTGGTATAAATATGAGAATGATAATTTTGGAAATAATTACTGGCTTTTGCACTTCTAAAATAGACAATAAATTGGTTTTAAAAATCTTTAAAAATTCGGAAAAATACCAAAACAATTGGGCATGCTTATATATGCATACACATGCTATTTTGAAAGTATTTTGAGTATAAAAATACGTAGGAAAAAATTGGGTATCAACAAACATGAGTTTTTATATTTTATTTTATTTTCTTGTAACTATTATTCTTACTCGAAGTAATTATGTTAGTTCATTTCCTTGAAAAAAAAGTGAACAATGAGTAACAAATGAGATTCATCCACTCTCATAAATCTCAAATACCATCCTTTTGGCCCTAAAAAAATGTAACGAACAAAATAATGAAAAATGGGTTTGGTTTATATATATACACACACATATATATACACACACCCCAATTTGTGGGGCAAGTACACAGATAGTCATTCTCAGAGATGTTATTTAGAAATAAAAATCTTAACTTCTCGAATTTTAAGTTTATGAATTCTGAATTACAATCCTTTCATTTATTAGGTTTGATTATTTATACATATTAAATAAAAAAATTAATACAAATACAAAATTTAAGTCAAAGTTACTAAGTTCTGTCAAACCCGTAACTTCTATTGTGCCTCCGTCCCCAGTGAGAGAGTTGGGGTGAACTAATAATCATAGGGTGAAGCAATCAAAGTACAAACTATTTTTCCTTGTAGTTGTAGCACCAAAAGTTTCAGTCATATATAATTCCTCAGAATTCATACCACTAGGAAATATCCAACCAAAATAGTAGAGTAATTGTTAGATTACTAGAAGACAAAGGTTGATATTGTTGTTGGGCCTCTTATTGTAATTAGTTGTAAATAGATTTAGTAGTGGCCCATTCTAGTTTTGTATCAGTTGTGACTAGGCCACTGGGTCAAAAGCCTACTATTTATGTTTATTACTTTTGTTTCTATCTTTGTACAAGAGGAACAGATTCATTCTGAGATAATGGGAAATATTTGAGGCTTCTCTCGCCTTCTCGAAGCTTCTCTCAAGTGCAACACTTCACCTGCATTTTCTATTTCTTCTCTAGATTTACAACATCTAACATGGTATCAGAGCATAGATCCTGATGGTTCACTTTGTCTGCTTCCGATCGATGTTAATCATCTCGTTCTTCGTCGAATTTGGATTTTTTGTTGCTCTCATGCTGGATTAGGGTTTTGTCCGAATTTGCTGGAAGTTTTCGGAACATTTTTGCTTACTTCTACTGGATCTTCGGTTTTGATGGAGATATTGACTGATTTTCTGACTATTTCGAGCTAGGATTTTGACTTTTTCGAGCTAGGGTTTCTCCGTCATTTTTTGTTGAGCCGTCTGAAGCCTCTTCTTCGATTTTACAAGGTTGTTCTCTTTTCGGTTGCAAAAGAGGGGGTAAATCAGTTCTTCCTCACATTTCTTAATTTTTGATGAATGTTGGTTGGATAGTGTGTTTTGTTACCCTATATTTTCACAATGACGAATGATAATCATGTTATTACACCTTCCTCATCATCTACTGTGCCTCGCACTGTGTTTCATGAGGATGATTTTACGCATCCCTGTCACCCTCTATATGTGCATCCATCAGATGTACTAGGAACTTCTTTGGTTTCTAGTCCGTTTGATGGCACCTGCTATGACAGCTGGAGGAGAAATATTTTAGTTGCTCTCTCTATTCGCAATAAACTTGATTTTATTAGCGGTTCTTCTACAAAGCTGCCTCTTGGGTCTCCTCTAGCTCGCCAATGGCAACGATGTAATAATCTTGTTGTTTCATGGTTGATCAATTCTTTGTCAAAAGAGATATCTCGTAGTGTAGAATATTCTGAGTCTGCCAAGGAAATTTGGTGTGAATTGGAAGAGAGATATGGTAAGGCTGATGGGGCTAGAGTCTTTTAGCTAAAGAAAGAATTAGCCCATATTTCACAAGGGTCTTTAGACATAGCCTCTTATTTTAACAAAATCAAACAACTCTGGAATGAGATAGCATCCTACTAGATCAGAGTTTGTACTTGTGGAGGGAAAGCTGCTGAGGATGAAGAGCAGAAGGTTTATCAGTTCCTTATGGGTCTGAATGATACCTATATGCAGACTCACAACAACATTCTAATGATGAAGCCACTTCCATCTGTTGGAAATGTGTACATCATTCTATTATCTAATGAAAAACAGAGACATGTGTCTTCTGCCTCTTAGTTTTCATCTCAATCTGCTTTTTTCATGCTGGGACTTCTAAGCCCCCATTTCCTTCCAAGGTTTCCTTTGATGGGACCAGGAATTCTCTTATTTGCAAGTACTGCAAAAAACCTGGTCACTCAATAGATAAATGCTATAAGCTGCATGGATATCCTCCTCATTTCAAGTTCAACAAAGGACCTCCTCATCGCAGATCTGCTGCACATGTTGAGCTTGACTCTCATAGTGCTAATTTTGTGTCTGGTAGTTCTGTTGGTCCAACTGAGCATCAAGAATCTTCTGTGATACCTAGCCTCACCAAGGATCAATACTCCCAACTGATGACCTTATTACAACAATCCCAAATTTCTGCTTCCCCACACTCTCCACCTCTCTTGGCTTCTGCTAACTTTGCTGGTAAGCTCATGCCTTATGAGGGTGTTTCTTATGGAGCTTGTATGTTATCTAGTGTGAATGGCATTGTTTGTATAATAGACCCCGGAGCTACTGATCATATGACTTCTATAAAAAGCCTACTTTTTGACATAATCACTCTTCCCATTCCATATCTTGTGTCTCTCCTAAATGGGTACAAAGTTAAAGTCACCAATGTTGGATCTTTAGCTTTGTTCCCTGATTTAATCCTTCATAATGTCCTTTACATTCCCAGTTTCAAACATAATCTCATATGTGTTCACAAACTTTTAAATCATTGTGATGATGTTGTTTAGTTTACCAAGTCTGCTTGCACATTCCAGGGCTTTTCAGTGAAGAAGCTAGTGGTGCTTGGTAGGCTGGACATTGGTCTTTACAAGCTATTTCAGCATGTAACTTCACCCATTAAGTCTACTCATGTGAACTCTTGTTCTTCAGTTGTTTCTTCTTTACCTGTGTTCCTCTTTACCTGTACTTTCTACTATTGATGCTGATGTGAATGACAATTCATTTGTAAATACCATACTTACTTCAAATAAAGTGAATAATTCTGATGTTGTTTGGCATTATAGACTTGTACATATACCATTTTCCAAGATAAAATTTATTTCTGATGTTAATTGTGAATTGTCTTCTAAACAGTCCTTCACTTGCCTTATTTGTCCATTAGCAAGACAAACTAGGCTTCCCTTTCATGATAGTTCCATTCAATCCACTCATTCTTTTCAGCTTATTCACATAGATACTTGGGGTCCTTACTCCACTCCTAGTCACTCTGGTGCTAAGTATTTTCTTACTATAGTAGATGACTGTACTAGGGCTACCTGGACACACCTATTGGGGGCTAAAAACAATGCTTTTGACCTATTGAAAGCTTTTATTTCCATGGTTGAAACCCAATTTCAAACTAGAGTTCAGATTGTAAGGAGTGACAATGCTTTAGAACTAGGTTCCTCTTCTTCTGGGGCACTTTTCTTTTCTGAAAAAGGTATCATTCATCAAACTTCTTGCCCACACACTCCACAACAGAATGGTGTGGTAGAGAGAAAACATAGACACTTGCTAGAAATTGCCAGGGCTCTTTTGTTTCAGTCTCATCTTCCTGTAAAGTTCTGGGGAGATTGTCTACTTACTGCCACATATTTGATAAACAAATTCCCTTCCCCCCTTCTAAAAAACAAGAGTCCCTATGAATTACTTTTTGGCAAGGCTCCTACATATTCCCATCTCAGGTCTTTTGGTTGCCTGTGCTACTCTACTATGCCTAAGGACCATAGAGATAAATTTCATCCTAGATCTATTCCATGTGTCTTTCTGGGATACCCTTTTGCCAAAAAGGGCTACAAACTTTACAATCTCACCACTAAGTCTTGTTTTGTCTCTAGAGATGTCATTTTTCATGAACATATTTTTCCTTTTCTTACATCTTCTCTTTCACCATCACCTTTATTGCCTTCTCCTCTTTCTCTGATCATTTTTCTTATGATTCACCCTCATCTATACCTACTCCTACTCATATAACTTCTGTTCCAATCACTTCTTCATCCCCCTCTATCCCACTACCTTCTTCTTTTATTTTACCTCCAACTCCTTCTTCTGATATTTCAGCTTCTACTCTACCTTCTCCTGTTCATGTTTCTTATGTTCCATCATCTAATCCTCCTCCTCTTAGAAGGTCTAGTAGACCTCATTCTGTCCCTGTCTATCTTCAGGATTTTGTATGTTCAGCTCTTCCTACTTCTCTTTCTACCCCTGCTTCTTCTAGCTCTGAGTCTCTATCATTCAATGCAACCATTTCACAGCTCCATATTCCTGAGCCTTACACTTACTCATAGGCTGTTGTTGTCCCTGAGTAGCAGGAGGCTATGAGGAAGGAGTTTGAGGCTTTGGAGGCTAATAGAACTTGGGATATTATTGAGTTACCCCCTGGTAAAAAGCCTATAGGCTGCAAATGGGTATACAAAGTAAAATATAAGGCTGATGGGACTCTAGAGAGGTATAAGGCCAGGTTAGTAGTTAGAGGTGATAATCAAGTTGAAGGGGTTGATTTTCATGAAACATTTTCCCCTGTTGTCAAAATGTCTACTGTGAAAACACTAATTGTTGTGGCTGTAAAACAGCACTGGCCCTTGTTCCAGCTTGATGTTAATAATGCCTTCTTACATGGGGATCTTGATGAAGAGGTTTTCATGAAAATACCTCCTAGTTTATCTGTTTCTCCCTCTTCTTCTTCTTCTTCTTCTCCTTTGGTTTGTAAACAACTCAAATCCCTCTATGGTTTGAGACAGGCTTCCAGACAATGGTATGCAAAGTTGTCTCAAGCTCTTTGCTCTAGAGGATATTCTCATTCTTTGAATGACTACTCCCTATTAAATAGGGGTTCTGGTTCTTCTTTGGTCATTTTAGCTGTGTATGTGGATGGCATTATTCTTACTGGCACTGATCTATCTGAGATTTCATCTTTAAAAGGTTTTCTACATGAACAGTTCAGGATTAAGGACCTTGGTTCCCTTAATTATTTTCTAGGTATTGAGGTGCTTTATTATGATTTTGGTGTTCTTCTTCACCAAAAGAAGTTCACTCATGATTTGTTGGAGTCTTTTGACTCTTCTGCCTCTTCAATTGTGGTTTGTCCTCTTACTATCAATGAGAAATTACAGGCTTCTATTGGTGATCTTTTGCCCAAGCCTGAAGAATATAGATGTTTAGTGGGCAAGTTGAATTTTTTAACACACACTCGACCTGATATCTGTTTTGCTGTACAACACCTTAGCCAGTTCTTGCAGTCCCCTCGTATTCCTCATATGCATGTTGTCTTACATATCTTGCGCTATTTGAAAGGGACTTCTGATTTTGGCTTGTTCTTTAGTAATTCTCCTGACCTTGGATTAAAAGCCTATTGTGATAGTGACTGGGCTTCTTGTGCTGATAGTAGAAGGTCTGTCACTGGCTTTAGTGTGTTTCTGGGTGACTGTTTGGTGAGCTGGAAATCTAAGAAACGGTCTGTGGTCTCTCTTTCCTCTGCTGAAGCTGAGTACAGGGCCATGAGTAAAGCTGTTGTTGAGGTTACTTGGCTTTCCAGATTACTGTTTGATTTTGGTCTTCCTCCTTCTCTTGTTCCTTTATACTGTGATAACCAGGCTGCATTGCATATTGCTCGCAACCCTGTTTTTCATGAGCGGACCAAACATATAGAGCTGGACTGTCATTTTATCAGAGGTAAAATTGGTGATGGACTGATCAGCTTGGCTCATGTGTCCACTGCTGCTCAAGTTGCTGATATACTTACCAAGGTGCTCCCTGGGCCTGCTCATCATTTTCATCTTCGCAAGCTGGGGGTTTTCTCACCCTCCAACTTGAGGGGGGTTGTTAGATTACTAGAAGACAAAAGTTGATATTGTTGTTGGGCCTCTTATTGTAATTAGTTGTAAATAGTTTTAGCAGTGACCCATTCTAGTTTTGTATCAGTTGTGACTGGGCCACCGGGTCAAAAACCCACTATTTATGTTTATTACTTTTGTTTCTATCTTTGTACAAGAGGAACGGATTCATTCTGAGATAATGGGAAATATCTGAGGCTTCTCTCTCCTTCTCAAAGCTTCTCTCAAGTGCAACACTTCACCTGCATTTTCCATTTCTTCTCTAGATTTACAACATCTAACAGTAATCTAGCTAGCCAAAATAAGCTCAATGCTTGTTATAGCAAATGAAATTCCTGGACAAACTCTTTTCACAGATCCAAATCCCAAAAACTCGATAGTAACTGCTTTGGGCCAAAAATGCTTTTATTGGCCAAAAGTATTTTTTCCAAAAATTAAGGTGTTTGGCCAAGCTTTTAGAAGAGAAAAAAATGTTTTTGAGAAGTAGCGGAAGGAGTTTTTGAGAAGCTGAAAAAAGTAGCTTCTCTCCAAAAACTCTTTTATGAGAAGCGTTTTTGAGAAAAATACACTTAAAAGCAGTTTTAAAAAGCTTGGCCAAACACTAATTACTATTGAAAAGTGTTTTTCGAATTAATTAGCCAAACACAAATTGCTTATCACCAAAAGCATTTTTTTGAAAAGTACTTTTGAGAAAAACACTTCTCAAAATAAGCTGATTTTAGAAGCTTGGCCAAACAGGCTATAAATCTCCCGGGCTCAAATCTCCCTGGATCGCGCCAAATGCCAATACTGCGAATCCTTTCCCATGTTCCATATATTCATGAAAAAATTTCATAAAGCACTATCTTTTAGTAGTAATTAGTCATCTATAGATACCATTTGCTATATTAGGGATTATAGATACCTTTTATGTGGTTATAAGATGTATTTGATATATTTAATCTATTGTATTCATGAATACAATAACAAAAATATGTGTGAATCAGGGAAGTCCAGTTAATTAGTTGTTGTATTCGACTGTATTCGACAGTATTCAAGGCGTGAAATAGAGGATTACACTGTTTTTAAAAGGGAAAGTGAATCAATTAACATAATAGACTCCTAATATAACTAAACAAACTCAATTATAACACACAAATTTGTATTTTCAGTTATAAAAAAGATTATCAACCGAAAAAATACCCCAAAAATATAGCAATCTTCAGAGAAATTATATAATACACCTAAATACATAAATTATATTAATTAAAAAAAACTTATGAATACATTCATGGCATATAGCGAGACAGTAAATACAATGAAATACATAGAATACAGCGGGATACATTGAAATACAATGAGAAAAAAAGACAGTGAATACAATGAAATACATGGAATACAACGAGATACATGAATTACAATGAAAAAAAATCTTAGAGCATGAGGTTTAACAGTAGAAGAAAGAAAATGATGAATAAGAAATGAAATTTTTTAGATAACAATCTGGCGGAGGGATGGGTTTTGCGTTTCAAATACTTCAAATTCATGATGAGCATCTGCATATCTTCTTTAGGGTTATAATCCCCGCCGCCATTGTCACTACCGCCGGAGATAGAACCCTCGCCGTCACCGGTGGTTTTGACACCGGGCCAATCCTTGCACTGGCAGTGTTGTCCTTCTGGGATTCGGTTGTAAACTGAAGGAACATGTCTTCCACAACCACCCCAACTGATCTTTCCACAAGCCGAACACTTAACCTCGTAACACATGATTATCGTTTACTCCTCTTGGTCTTCGAATATTTCGTAAGGATTTTGGTTGTTTATGAAAGGGAAAGAATCGTTAGCTAGAGAGAGAAGAGGAAGAGAATCCAAAATTTTAATGGGATGGGGAAAGAGAATGGTATGTATCAAAGTAGAGAGATAAAGAAAATATTGTAACTGATTAGCGTATTTAGTGGCTTAGGGCTAGGAGGTAACCAAAATTAAATATTTTGCTATAAACTTTAAAAGGTATCTATAGAATATAATTTATTTAAATGGTATTTATTTAAAATAAATAAGGTATTAACCTTTGCTATAGGAGGTAAAAATTTCTAATAATAATAATAACAATAATAATAATAATAATAATAATAATAATAATAATAATAATAATAATAATAATAATAATAATAATGATGATGATGATAAATACTCCCTCCATTTTATTTTATGTATATCAGTTTGATTGATCAACACGAAGCTTAAGTGACAAAGAGATTTTAATAATGTGATTTTAAACTAAAAATTTATTATGTACCAAAATACCCTTCGAATCATCTAATCTTAAACATGCCTTGTTGGAATGTTAAATTAAAAGGTTACTAAATAAAAAATGCAAAATAGACTAGAAAGGAAATTCACAGGAAGAAGAAAAGGTGTTGGGAAGAAATTGGACAAGCCCGCTGCCGAAACTATTTATTGGCAGCCACAAAAATGTATAAAATTTGTATACATCCCCAATTTACCAAGGAACTTTTACGACTATTATTTTAAGAGCGGCTATGCAATATCATTTTTCCGAATGATATCTCTTGTAGCTACTTACCAAGATTATAGCTTTGATGTTATCTCTTGTTATAGGGACATGAAAATTGTGGGGATCCTTGTCCCTAAGCCTTAGAAGAACATGCAAAAGATCTTGCTCAATGGGCTCACCATTATTTACTTTTATGCTAGCTTCGTGTTCGCGGACAATTTCATCGAGAAGGCGATCACATTCTTGAAACAAGGAGCTCCAGCATATACGCAAATGCGAAATTGCTTGTTTCATCACTTCTTTCAGCATTTAATACGATGATATGACTATTGTTGAACGTTCACCTAGCTTTATGTGCATTATAGTTAGGGGTGTTCATAAAAACCCGAAAAACCGAACCAAACCGAAAATCAAACCAAACAGAGCAAAAAAAACAATACTTTTTGGTTTGGTTTGGTTTGGTTTTGGTTTTAATCAGAAAAAAATCGAATGAGACTGACTATTGGAGTAGCTATTCCAAATTTATTATTACACCTATATATATGTATATTGTTATACAAAATTTCAAAAGATTTATGGTAAATATTAATATTTTGCATTTTTAATATAGTTCTTTACCTTACATTCTAGTTTAATTGATAATTTTCTTTTATTTAGTGTAAGAATCAATTTCGTGTTAAAAATAATATATTTTTAATTGAGTCCTTAAATTTTTTTAATTGGGTCCAGTAGGCAAGTAATTTTTCCCATTTTTTTGCTGCTTAATTAATATTAAGAGCAGTAATGGTAGGAAGAGGGAAGATGATAATGAAGAAATAGACTTCCATTATGTAAGCATAAATTACCAACCTCCCTTCTAATTTATACACCTACTTGGCAGGAATAAAATGGGATGTAAGCATGCCGGAGCCAAAATTTAAAGTTTATGGGCTCAGAATTATATTTGGTTTTGAGTTACATGGTTCTAAATTAATAATTCGTATATATTTAATAAATTTCTTAAGACAAAATATATATGGTTTGGACCAAGGCAAGTGAGTTCAGCCGAACTCGTATCCTGTACAGTGGCGGATATAGAGTATAGTTACTGGGTTCCCAGGAACCCAATAACTTTTGCATAGATCCTGTATTTTTATTAAAAACTTCATTAAATATTAATAAATATATAAGCGTGAACCCAATTATTATTGTATATTAATTTGATATTACAATAAGAACCCATAAACTTTCAATCCTCGATCCGCCTCTGATCATGTATGCTAGCTTCGCCCCAAATGGAAGAGAAGTGGTGGGGAGGGAAGAAGACGAGAAAAGAAAAGAAAACACGTGGCTACCAAATACTTATCTCAATTTTCTTCTTCCGTTCTAAATCTACATACTTCTTATATTCTTTTATGTGACACTCTTTCATTTTTAGTTAATTCCGAAAAGAATAACACCTTTATTTGAATGGCAGCATCTAATGAAAGTAACCACTAACTGTATAATGTGAAATCTAGGTATGAAGAGGACATATGCATACTGAAAGATTGGGCAGATTCTTGATATACTTGTAATCTCTCGTTTGTTCTTATATTGTTAGAAATTATACTAGCTAATTATAAGTTAGATTTATCCTTCGTTTCTGTTATCGTTTTATGGTTACTCCCTCGGTTTTATTTTATGTGGCACATTTACTATTTGGAGGGTCAAAGACCGGTTCTTTTTATCATGTTTTTGCAAGTGATTTTTAAATATTTTAAATGACTAACTATTGTGATTTATAATATTGTTTGAGTAGGTTTTAAATATCAAAATTTTATTTCCAAGAATTTGAAAATCTATGTCCGAATTCACTCCGGAAATTAGTCAACTTGACCCAAAGGCAGGATCTAAGCATTAAACTTAGTGCAGGATCAAGAGGTTCTTAATTAGTAGCTAAGCTAAAAACCCAAGGGCTAATATTATTATTTATTCTCAACTACCTCTACTCTAGTTATTAAGTTTTGTATGAAGGTTGAGGCAACTCTCTACTGCTAGTTAGATATTTATTCCATCAAGAATACCTATACTACTGGTACAAGTACACAATTGTAACGATCCGGCCGGTTGTTTCGAGAGTTGTAGCCATGTTTTCATATTTTCTGCTCCTTTTATCTTCTACAACTGTTATGTGACTTACCGGGTTAGTTGGTTCGAGTCCGGAGAGATTTCAGAATGAATTGAGACACTTAGTCTCTTAATTGAAAAATTAAGTTGGAAAAGTTGACCGGATGTTGATTTATACGTAAACGACCCCGGATTTGAATTTTGATGGTTACGTTAGCTTTGTTAAGTGATTTTGGAGGTCTGTAGTGGAATTAGGCTTGAAATTGCGAAAGTTGGAATTTTGGAAAGTTTGACCGGGAGTGGACTTTTTTATATCGGGGTCAGATTGGATTTCCGGAAGTTAAAGTAGGTTTGTGGTGTCATTTATGACTTGTCTGCAAAATTTGAGGTCAATAGGACGTGATTTGATAGGTTTCGGCGTCGTTTGTAGAATTTGAAAATTTCAAAGTTCATTAGGCTTGAATCCGTGGGTAAGTTGTGTTTTGACATTGTTTGAGGTGATTTGTGTCACGACCCAATTCTATTTTAGGCCGTGATGGCGCCCAAAATCGATGTTAGGCAAGTCAACAGTGAACAATCTAGTGATTTCCCTTTTAATAAGGTTTTCAAGTAAATAACTTTCCTTAGTTTAAAAGATTAAATGAATAACGGATTTAAAGTAATTAAAACGAAAGCAGCTAAATGCAATCATAACCATAGGAATAAAATTAAAACCACAAGTCTATTTGTCATGACCCGGAATTTCCACCGTCGTGATCGTGATGACGCCTAAAATTTCACTTGCTAGGTAAGCCAGCGTTAGAACAATTTATCCTTTTTAATAGTCTAAAATTAATTAGTGAAGAATAACTGATTTAACTGCAATATTCCAAATATAAATGCGAAAGCTAAAACCGTAAAACATCTGCTACAAATTTTATTTTTTTTAAAAAAAAAAAATATGATAAAGTTTTATGTTAGTTAAATGTATGTATAATGGACTAGACTGTTTTTTGTGCCACTAGTCCCTTTATTTTGGCAAGGTTGAGTTTCTTTGCCTTCTTTTTGTAGCAGAGGTCAGGCCTAGCCCCGCTCCTTTGTGGGTGAAGTGCAGCAATAACATCTTTTAAGCATACTATTTAAAATATATTTACAATTTACAATGTATTTAAAGATTAATCAATTCATTCAAACTTCAGGACTAAGTATCTTGAATTTCGAAATTCATGACATAGTGTCCTGAATTTTTGAGCTGCTAATTTGAAATTCAGGATTAAGTGCCCTAAATTTCTGAACTATTAATTTAAAATTCAGGACATAAGATTCGAACTTCTAGACATAATTTTTGAACTTTAGGACACGATATCCTGAAGTCTGGACTTTGAAGTTTAAACTTCAGGATGTTGTGTCTAAAGTTTAAGCGAATTGGCTAATCTTTACATATATTATAAACAGTGGATATATTTTAAATAACATGCTTAAAAATGGCTACCTGATGTCATTTCTACCTCTTTTGTTATCCTTGTTTTGATCGTATAAAAGCACACCCAAGCTCTAATGGATGAGATTAAGTTATAAAAATACGAAATTCTTTTGTGGGTCAATATGCGTGATAAGTTGGATGAGAACAATATATTAGCACAATAATAGTTAGTTTAGGAAATTTAAGTCTCGGTCTGAAATTGATGATACACCTCTATGAAAGCATATAAGTTATGTGTAAACCCTGCGGGTCGATTCTATATGTATTACATGAAATAAGTTAAGCAGGAGTCTAAAATAAATAAATAATAAATTAAACTGTTAGTAATTTAATTATTCGATTAGTATCTGAATGTTAACGTGGGAAGTTAAATAAGGTTTAATGAAAGAATTTCAAAATTAAATTGAGAAATGCAATTACGAATTTTTAGTGGAATGATTCGTAACTTATAGGTTAAAGGTATTTTGTGCCCCTTTTCGTACTTTTATTTCACATGCTTGATTTTACTTTTTGAAAGTATTTTAAAAAATTATTCTTGGCAACTTAATTATTATACCTCATCATAAATTATTAAACACGACTATTATACATGAATTATATACTTACTATCAAGTATTCACTAATTCTTTCGTTGTGTTTAATATAATGAAATTTGAACATTAATCTCTCATGACTTTTATATCTGCTTTATTAAGTGCTCGTACTTGAGTGTTTTAAATTTCTACCTCATAAAAAAAGGGTTCAACGGTGTTTAGTTTAATAGAAAATAGGAATTTTAATTTCACTTCAAATATGTAGAGGTGATGAAGTATTTTTGTCTAAGTTAAAATTATAGTTGGTTATAGAAGATAAAAACAACTCAAACAAGAAAATACATATAATGTCAAGACACTAATTCACATAAATTAAAATTAAACTCTTAAAAATTCCTTCAAGGAAAATTAATAGGACTAAAACGGTACATAGCAGTGGAACAATTTTGTAACAATCCAATCTCTTGTATAAAGGACGAAAATTGTAGCTTCACTTCTCCACAAGAAACTTTCATATATCCAGATTTATAATTTCCCTTTACCTCCACGGTAAAAGTTCCAAATCCACTTGTTCTATTTTCCTTAGTGATGGAAAACTCGACGTAATCATCCATTATCTTGACAGGAAAATTACCAAAAATCACTTGTATTGACGTACGCTCTTCTTTCTGTTGACGATGAAGCCCTAACGTATTCAACCAAAAACTATGTCCGTGGTAGGAAATTGAAGCCTCCATATTTTTGTACTCAATTTCACCATTATAACGATTTTCGACGACGAAATTGATAGTAAAGTCTTGAGCAGAAAGGGATGATTCAGGCCATGGTAAAATACTAATATTAGAAGCTGTAATTGCTTCAATTGAAAACTTGGGAAAAGATTTCTCAGAAGCCTCAATGAATTCCATCCAAAAACCAAAACCAATCAAGGAAAAGAGAAAGAGAATAGTAAATAGCACCATAAAAAGCTCAGGATCTCTATTCCATAGGCGTTGCGTTGAACAAAAAGGGCATGGTATTTTTGGTGTCATCTGGCGTAAACAGGATATTCACCAAGGGGATTTAAAAAATAAAAATAAAAATAAATACGTGAATAAGCTAAGGAGATTCAACATCTAATATATATATATATATATATATATATATATATATATGCGACTTTCTCTTCTTCAAGTTGATTAAGGAATTGCAAATTTACTGGGAAAATAACCTAATTATTAGTGCCTCAAATATCGGGCAAGTTTATAAAAATACGTCTTTTTTGTTCCAGAAATAAACGAAGAAGTAGCACTTCAATATATTTTAGTTTTTATTTAAAGTTATATTACATTATAATTCAAAGAGTTTAAAAAAAAAAATTTAATGTCGGGAAAAGTTGTGTATATGGTTTAGTCATCGAGAAATTAGTTTTTGAAAGGTTCTTAAAAATTATTTTTCGGAAATTAATAGGCACAATTAGAGAGAGAGAGAGAGTGTTTAATACTTCAGCTCTCCAGTAGTTATCATTGTTATCTTCATTAATTATGTTCCTATAACCTTTCTCAAAGAATCCGTCAAAGAATTAGTTTGCTCATATTTCCATTATTTAATAATAATACTATTTTCTATTAGTATACGTATTAGTATTAAGTAACTTTATCCGTCAAAATTTAGACATATTATAATAGTTTATCTATTTATTTTTTTTGCCTCTATTCATATCCCGACTTTTCATAACTTTCATCTACTTTATTAACCGCACACTTCGATTTGTTAAAATTCTATCTTAAAAAAGGGGGTCGTATAGCTATTTAATTTAATGAAAAAGGGGCATTATAGATCACTTCAAATATGCAAAGCCGATGAAATATTTTTTGTAAGTTGAAATTATATTTGATTAAAGAAATTAAACACTCATATAAGAAAATGCATTTAAGACACTATTGCTCGTACTAGATCCTTCGAGGTTGGAACACCCAAACAATCTTGATAATATTTTACTCGAAAAATGGTATATTAACATGTAAAGTGATAGAATTTTTTTCTACCTTAACTACAATCTGAGTTTGGATCCTGATAATATTTAAACTCGAGAATGTATCACGAACAATGTGGTAGGGTGATAATTTTTTCCTATTTTAACTAAAATTTGACTTCAAATCCTGAGTATGAAGATCTCTTTCAAGAAGAAATGCTTGCAATGGCTAAAATTATTAGTATCAAGATTATTGGTATTTATATTGGAAATTGGAATAGAAACTTAATAGGCGTTTAGCCATGTGTTTTGGAAGTTTTTTTTCAAAAAATAATTTCAAATATGTGTTTGTTTATAGAATTAATCTAATTTTTCGAAAATTTTGAAAATCAAAACTTCAAATCCCAAATACAGCTTAAAACTTCTTTTTGGGACAAATTATGATCATTTGAGACTTTTTAGCTAAAAGGACAAAAAGAAGAAGGACTTTTTAACATGTCAAAGCTTGCCTCAAAATTCACGTCAAAATACATTTTCAATTTCAAATAAAACTTCACCCAAATTATTTTTTTAAAAAAAATATTTAAGAATCGATGTCCAAATGGGTCGTTAAAGATCCCAAAGTTGGAACCTAACTATAGCATTAAGTGCAAAAATTTGGGTCACATAGGTGTACTTAGTGCTCGTTTGGCCATAAAAAGGCATTCATTTATTTCAATTTTTTTAAATTTTTTTTAAGAATTATTGTTTGGTTCTGAATTTCAAATTTTACTTAGAGTTTAATTTTTAAAATTTTTCAAAAATTTGAAAAACTCCAAAAAATTATGTTTCAAAAATTTTTCACTTCAAATCACTCACAAAATCGAAAATAGCTCCAAATTTGCTCCTATCCAAGCACAACTTTAATTTTAAAATACCATTTTTACTTGATTTTTTTATTTTATTTTTTTCCGGAATTTCACAATTCTTATGTCCAAACGCCCACTTAATTTGAAAAATTCACCTAAGAAATTCTTGTAATCCAAACAATTACTGACAAATTATATTTTTTAAATCATTCCCCTTCATTTAACTTCTTTTATTCTCCACAAAAATCTTCAATTTAACACTTTTACCCCTCACCAAATCTTATAAAAACATTTAGCTTTTCCCGCCCACTGAAATTTCCACCCAAATCCATTCCCCCTTCTCTCTCTCCCTCTTCTATCTCTCACACATAGTCACACAGTGACACATACAACTGATGGAAACAATTCTCTCCAAAAACTACACACCAAAACCCTCTTAATTATCAATCTTTATGGTTTTAAAAATGCCTGATTTTGGCAATCTTTTGGACCCAAATATTGAAATTTCAAGTGAATCAGATAGCCAAATCCAGGCTCTTGTTGTTTCTGACCCAAATACCCAAATGGGGTTCCCTATTTTGCATAAAGAAGATGAATTGAAACTTGAAAATAGGGGTTTGAGGCAGTATGGTGGTGGGTCAGTGGCGAAAAAGAGTTTGGATGATTATGTTAAAGATTGGGTTCAGAGGAAAGTCAATGCTGGTGTTGATAAAAACAATTGTTTCTTGCCATTCCTTGTTCATGCTCCTAAATTGGTAAATTTTCTATTCATAGTTTCCTCCTTTTAATGATTCTTGTTATTGAATTTAAAGTATATCAGTAGAAAATGTAGTTATGTGGTTTCTACTATTACCATTTGGGATTGCATGAGATATACATTCTTCTTGTTATCTTGTATTTTTCCTTATTAAAAAAATGTAGAAAAGCAATAACATTAGGCGATTTCTTATCATTTGTCTAAGTCTAGGTTGGTAGCGTTACCTAGTGGTCAATGAAGTGAGGCGAGAATTATGAGATCTTAGGTTCAATGATATTGTTGATGAATTTAAAGTATGTTAGCTGAAAATGGAATTGTCCATGATATATACATTCTTCTTATTATCTTGTATTTTGTCCTAATAAAAAATGTAGAAAAACAAAAAAACTAGGTGATTTCTTCCCAGCTTAAGTCTTGTTGTGCAGAGTTACTTGGTATTAGTTGAGGTGCCTGCAAGCTGGCACGTCATAAAAAGGCCCCTTATTCATGCTCTGGAATTGGCAAATTTCTTCTTCTATCTTTTTCCTAATGATACTTGTTAATGAATTTAAAGTATGTCAGGAGAAAATGTAGTAATCATAAATTGCTAAAGCATGCTTATTCCTTGAAGTTAGGTTTGAAATAGGTAGAGTGTTTCACGTCGCATAGAGAGAGGTTCACTTTAGGACCAGGGCAATAAGGTGTGCAATGTCGTTACTCGTAAGCTCTATCTTGAAGGGGCAATAGTAATATGTAATGATTTCACTTAATCATGGTTTGTTGCAATTCCTTTGTCCATATAATTGTGGTGTGTTTGCAGTTAAGTATCCCACTTTGTTGATGAAATGAGTTGTTTTCCCCTTACATGGTTTTGAGTAATCCTTGCCTCATGTACTGGCTTCTGGAGTTGATTTAGGTGTAAGGTCTATTTTCTTAACATGGTATCATAGCCAAACCTATTCTAATTCTTAGTTACCCATTGTTGGCCTCCATGTTATGTTGTCCATGCTCCAGATGACAAAACCTAGGCACGTGGGAGAATAAATTGTTTATCTCCTTACATGTTGTTGAACAATCCTCAACTCATGAGCTAGTTTTTGGGGTTGAGTTAAGCCCAAAAACCTAGTTTTGGTAATTGTTCTTGAATTATAAATGTATGTATACTTTGATTTATTCTTCATTTGTGCATTTTTTTTATGGAAACCCACACTTTATTATTTTTCGGCTTAAAGCACCAAGAGAACTCTATGCTATTTTTGGTTTTTAGCATTTCATAATGCTAGAGTCAAACATCATGACCTTATCTCAACATGGCTCGACTACACCTTGTCTCCATCAAAGTAACAAAGGGAATTTGAGAATCTTTATCCCATTGGCGATCGAGAACAACAATAACAACAACAACCCAGTATAATCCCACTTAGTGGGGTCTGGGGAGGGTAGTGTGTACGCAGACCTTACCCCTACCCTGGGGTAGAGAGGCTGTTTCCAAATAGACCCCCGACATCCTTCCCTCCAAGAACTTCCCACCTTGCTCTTGGGGAGATTCGAACTCACAACCTCTTGGTTGGAAGTGGAGGTTGCTTACCATTAGAGCAATTCCTCTTGTGCTCTTTAATGCAAAAATAATTAATCTTGTGCTCTTTAATGCATGATATTATTGCATTTAGGCTTCATTTGTTTTTTTTTTAAGATTAAGACGTCTGAATCTGAATACACATCTGAATATTAAGATGTGTATTAAGATTAAGACATCTGAATCTGAATACACATCTGAATATATTAAGATGTATATTAAGATCTTAATACTAAATAATTAAGACTGTTTGATTTTTTAACATCTGAATGTATACAATTTATCTTCATTTGAAAATTAATAAACATAAAATTCAAATGAAATACTAACTAATCTAATATTCTATCAATAAAATATATAGTTTTTTAAAATATGATAGTTGTTGGTGGTGATGGCTAACGGGTGAATGTCGACTAAAGACAGTAGTTGGTGGTAGTTTTGGTTGATGATGGTGGTTCATGCTAGTATCTAGTAGTGATTAGTAGTAGTGGCGATTATGATTGAGGATGGTGGTGGGTGGGTGGGTGGTGGTAGGTTATAATGATGGGTAGTGCCGACTGTGGTTGTTGATGTTGATGGGGTGGTTACTTGTGGTAGTTGAGGTGGATGAGTGTTGATTGTGGATGAGAATGATGGTGGTCGGAGTGGTGAGATAGTGGGTGATGATGATCGATAATGGTGGCGGCTATGATTGAGGATGATGGTCGCGTGATGGTGGTGGTTGAGTATGGTGGTGGTGGCAACATGGTGGTAGTTGATAATGGTAGGTGGTGGCGGCAGTTAATAATGAATATGTGATAACATCTTAATGAAATTAAGTCTCTGTTATAGATCTTAATCATACAGACCTATTCAGACCCATTAAGTGATTGTGAAGTTAAAAAAACAAACACACTTAATTAAGGTCTGAATAATTAAGATTCAGACTTTAAAAACAAACGCACTTAGTGTCTGAGATCTGAATGATTAAGATTCAGACCTCCATTAAGTGCAAACAAATGAGGCCTTAGTATGGTAGCATACTATTGAATGAGTGGGATTGAGAAGTAATTAGCTCACACAGGAGAGCAGCCTTTTACCCTTTTCTGTTAAAAGTTTTAGGAGTGCATACATTTGTTTAGATGTTATATTTGATCAATTGTTTTCAATGGTTTGTAATGTTTTGTCAGGTTGAGTGCTCTGTTTGCCAAAGATTAATTTTTCCTGGTGAGAAGGTAGGATGCTCTGTTCGAGATTGTACGGGAGTTTTCCACTTAAAATGTGCAAAAGAAAGACTTGGGTTATCTTCTCCCAAAACATTTAAGTGCCCTCAGCATGTAAGTTGGATTTTGTATACATCTTGGCTGAATGATCATAAAACACATTTCTTACTTAATATGTTTGATTCGAGATTTGATTAGTACGATGTACTCTCAGTCACTTTGATTTGTACAACAGTTTTAGCTTTTCACATTTTCTTTCTTAAACCTTTGCGATTTCCTGCCTCACCTTAATAACATGCTAGGATCTTAGCTTCACCAATGTAGTATACCACTTGTATCTGCTGCTTCGATTTGTGCAGTAGAACTAAATCTCTAATCTTAAAATTGAAGGGGGGGGGGAAGAGTTCCCTCCATGGAACTTTTACTTTTGAGCTGAGTTATGATCTATCTGGTAGACTAAAAGATTAATATCATTTCTCTTGTACATTTTCCCATCTATAAGATAGAATAGTTAAATACCATGCCCTTGTCCTGAGAGGACCAGTATAACTAGTGTGTATATGATGTTTTCTTGAATAGGTATGTTATGTTTGTAATAAAAAGATACATCTCTGGCGGTGCATCAGATGTCCACTAGCATCACACGATAAGTGTGCAGCATTTCCAGAGCACGTGGTTCATTTGAATGATCAGCCAGGGCGAGTAATTTGTTGGAAGCATTCTGCCGATTGGCATTTGGAGAAGGTCAATCTCTTCTTTTGTTCATCAGCACAATTTTTTTTCTTTTGGATAAGAACATCTTCTGGAAAACAATAATGAAGTGATCGTAATTCGTAATGCAGAATAAACATTTGAGGAACCACTGTCTTAAATGTTTTTTCTGTGAATGTTACTTTTTCCTTTTTGAGACTGCAATATTTGACAGAGTTTGTGTTTTTTCATTATTCTTGTGATCCATTATTCCTCCCGAGGACATGGCTCTTGATAGGAACATGTGGAGGTCGAGCATTACGGTGGTGAGCTAGGGGGTAGTCGAGAGTTCTTCCCTCTTTGTACCGAATAGACTGATA
Organism: Nicotiana sylvestris; assembly: GCF_000393655.2. NCBI lineage: Eukaryota > Viridiplantae > Streptophyta > Magnoliopsida > Solanales > Solanaceae > Nicotiana > Nicotiana sylvestris. The sequence continues at coordinate 4,712,256 of NC_091067.1, read as the reverse complement.
GGGTTTTGTTTAGGTTTGTTAGCGGTCTATGCTGTGTTCACATGGTTGGTTGCATAGTTTTGTGTTATTGTCCTTTCCCTTATTCGTTGTTGTTATTTTCTTTCTGGCATCTTTTGTTGTTACATGCCTTTTCTTTTGGCTTCTTTTCTGATATTATTGTCTCTCTTGTTGAGCTGAGAGTCCTTGAAACAGCCTCTCTACCCTTTTCAGGGTAGGGGTAAGGTCTGGGTACATTCTACTCTCTCCAGACCCTACTAGTGGGATTTTACTGGGTATGTTGTTGTTGTTGTTGTCGTCTTTGTGATCCATTATTCCCCATTGAGCAATAACGAAATATAGATGATTGAGAATTCCACGTTCTTTTCTAGTTAAGTTATTGTGATGTTATCTCTGTGACGCTTTTAGTATTTGAGAAAGCTATGAACGGAAAGTAAAATAATCCAATATATAGTAGTTTCTACTGCTGGATCTTTATTTTTGATTGATTAGGCTGGATGACTTGACAGGACTGATGTATCTTGTTTGATAAGCAGCATGAAGCCCCATTGAGTAATTTTGAGGTTAGACATTCATTAAACCATGTTTTTTGCTTGTGATTATTAGATGTAAAGCCTTTCATTCATTGATAAAAAAGCCCTGAACTAATAGCATAGTAAGACAGCATAAAAAATATACAAGTATAACCATGAAAATGTGGCTCAACCCCACTCGTTTACCAAGTTAACTCAATTATCTATACAACAAGGTGCTCGCTTTATAGTTTATACTAAAACAACAACAACATACCCAGTATTATCCCATACCGTGGGGCCTGGGGAGGGTAGTGTGTACGCAGACCTTACCCCTACCTTGTGAGGATAGAGAGACTGTTTCCAATAGACCCTCGGCTCAGGAAAGCATAGTTTATACTAAAAATATATATCAAATAAAAAGACGGTTTTATACTTCTTTGATCTGTCTACTATACTTTTTTTGAAATAGTAAAAATTTTATTGATAGAAGGTACCAAGATGGTACAAGTAGTACAATAACAAAGGGAATGCAGATCAAAACATAAAGAGCATAAAGACTACATCTACTGTCTGCCCTCTAGCAGGTTCAAGAAATCCGTCTACTATTCTGGAACACTTTTCTATCTATTTCATATCAAATAAGTCAAAGGAAAAAAAAATTACACACTCATATACACAATGCTGTTCTCCGAGTTGTTTTTTTTTTCTTTTTTTCCAGATAACAATCTTCTATAGCCCCCGACTCGGCACTACTTTATCCATTTTCTACTGAAACATCTAATGAAATATTGAACAGCAAAAATACAAGGGTCTATACATGTGATTGGACCAGTCCTTCTTCATACTCTTTAAGCAAACAACACCATTTGCTATTAGAACTGCATCAAGAATTTGCTTTTATCCACAAATAAATTATGAAATGTGAAGGTAAGCTTAGCCATTACCTATTTTACTCTTTGTGAGCACATGTATTATTAAATTATCTGCCAAACCAGTAGGCCTAAGTCCTATGTCCTTCAGCACCACTCTTCTTTTGGGTAAGGACAATAAATGAAGAGTTATAACTCCTCCTTGATGGAGCCCACGTGGTAGAAATACTTTAGGCCATCCATCACATCATAACTCATACTCTCTTAGTAGTGAATCAAAGAATGAATCCATATGGTCTTTGCTATGTTGTCGGACTCTTCAAAAATGCTGATGGGTGCGTGTCGAATCCTCTAAAAGTAGTGCATTTTTGGAGGATCAGACACGGGTGCGACAACATTTTTGGAGAGTCCGAGTAACATAGGGTCTTTGTACCTTGTCCCCCACACAATGCACTTTTTTACAGCACCTCCATCTAACTCCATTCCACCCCTTTCTTTTTTGTTATATAATTGGTAATAAAATCATACTATTTCCTATTTCCCATTAGTTCACTACCATCTATTTGACTTTCTCAATATAGCTATATCATTCAATGTTTGAAGCAAAACTTTTAGAGGCATAAGCTCAATTAGTTCTTTTAGATACTCAGAGAATCTAGAGTTCTCAAAATATTGATGGATAGATTGTCACTTTCTCATTTATTTCTCATAAATGTTAAAGATCTCACGGTTTTAAGAACCCTGGGACTTAGTTTTTTCGAGAAGATTCTGAATAGTGTTTTCTTTTCTTCAGTTTGGAATCCTTATCAGATTTACTTATTTTAACCTTAAATTACAGGAGATATTCAATCATTTGCCTTTACCATACATGGAGGAGGAGTTCAAGATTGACATAAATTGGAAAGACATGATTGAAAACAGATTTGAACCACCACCATACGTGCATATCAAGAGAAGTATCCTTTGAATGATGTCTACCTCATTAAGAAATAGTAGTACTATTCACCAAGTTAGTTTGTCAACAGGAAAAGTAATACTATGCAGCCAAACCTTAACTGAATTAGATGTCTACCTCATTAAGAAAAAACGTGATGGCATTAATGCTGATATTGGGTGCACAAACTGCAGATCTACAGAATGTTCGGACAATTGTGTTTGCAGGTAGTGCCAACCGTTGCATGGTTTTCTAATCTGTTCTCGTCACACTGGATGTTTCTCATATTCCATGTCAAAATGCAAGTATTGGTGCTATGATTCCTGATGTGAATCCTAGGGAGTGATGATTTATTTTCTGATGCAACTTAGAGAAAGTATTGTTTGTGCATAAGTGTCTCAGTTGCAGGATAAGGTCCTGTATCGGAAAGGTTCTAATGATAAAATATTAAACCCCCGAAAAAAGGTTGAAAAGAATTTTCTGAATCTTATGTTCTGGATATTGTCATTTTTGCATTCTGGGCATAATATCTTTTGCATGTTGCAAAGTTAATAGGCAAGTCAAGCTATTTTATACAACAATTGAAGGGAGTAGTTCTTCAGTTTACTGCTGCATTTTCTACATTGTGGTCTGTTCGTTATGTACAGTCTTTCCTTGTCCAGCATGTTGGATACTTTTAGTGGGAATAGGGTTCCAGTAGCTGCAAAGTTGGTTTATCTGAAAATGTTTGCCAAACCGAATGCAGTATATTAGTCTTCCATTTGAAGATCTCTCTCTCTCTCTCTCACACACACATATACATATATATATAAGGAGCTTTCTTGACAGTTAAATTGTGACTTAATAGGGTTCAATGCATAAGTTGTTCGAAGGCGTGCCGTTGCTCTGATATGTGCTCAAACAGACCTTTTCGGAGAGAGAAAAAGATAAAAGTTGTCAAGGTGACTCATGTTTTGATACTCAAGTTTATTTAAAACCCAGCTTGTGGTTTTGATTATCATGTTTATTAAAAGCGGTAGAATATCTTCATGCATTATTGTGGCTGATTCTTTTCTATGTCACAGACAGAACTTTGTGGTTGGGGGGTAGTAGCAGCTGAATCCATAAAGAAAGGTGACTTCATAATTGAGTACATCGGTGAAGGTGATTATTTTACAAGTGAAGCTGTCAACTCTTAGATACTTTTCTCAGTACATTTCATGGATTCACAAGTCACTATTTACGTAACTGAATGTTGTGATTATAACATCTTTCAACCATTCCTACCCATAAAATGTTATGCTCTACAACAACTACGCCTCAATCTAAAACAAGTTTGGGTCGACTATATGAAACCTCACTCATCATGTCACTTTGTTTAAGCTCATCTTGGATTAAAATAAACATAAAAATAAAGTACTAAAAGTGCTCTGCATGTTCTGAAAAGGTAATATATTTGTATATTTTACAAATATACACGTAAAAATCTCTGACATATAAATCTCTGACGGGGCGAAAAGACTAAAAAACCATTGAACGTAAAGTACACTGTAAAAAAGATGACCAAAACATAGTCCCAAGTCCTAACTAATTGATATTGCATTGTACCTCATTTTTTGCTAGGTCTGTATGGATTCCAAGAGAAAGTAGATCCTTTGATACAATTTCCTTCCATATGATTTTAGGTCTACCTTGTTCTCTTTTAGCACTACTCACTATGGTTTTACACCTATGGATCGGTACATTTGGAAATCAACGCAGGATATGCCCAAACTATCTCATGCGACCCCTTTATCCTCCACGTGGGCTAGTTGCTCCTGTCAAATATGGTTTTTAAATCTTATCCTAATTTATATGACCACACATCCATTTTAGTACCCGCTGCCCGCATCCCTGAGACACATTTTTTTCTTGTGGATATGTGAATTATAGTGGCACAATATTCACTCCCATATAACATTGCTGGTCTTATAACTTCTTAGTAGGGCATGCCTTTCACTTAGGTAGGTATCCTTCTATCATATAACACTTCTCCATTTCAACCACCCTTTTTTTTGATGAAGTAATGAGTTTTATAGAAAAAGCCATCAAGAAGATGCAAGAAGTACAAGAGGGGGAAAGAGTCAGCTTTGATACAAAAAAGAAAAGAAATACTAGGCTAAAGCAAAAGAGCTGACAAAATCCAAAAAGTTAATATGGCAATCTACAGGGGCTAAATACTGCCAACTAAATAACCAAAGGAGACATCTAGCTTTAAGTGTGTGTGTTGGAGTTGATATCCCATCAAAACATCTGCGATTCCTTTCTGTCCAGACACACCAAAAGATACAAGCAGGGATCATCTGCCAGACTTTCCTGATGACTCTATCAACTTTCCAACCAGACCAGAATTCATAGACTTCTCTGATGCTTAGTGGCATGACCCAACTGAGATCAAAGATAGAAAGAAACATGCACCATATGTCTGAGGCAACTGAGCAATGTAGCAAAAGGTGTTTGTTGGACTCTGAATGTTGCCAGCACATAAAACATCTGTTAACAATTGGCATACATCTTCTGTTAAGGTTGTCCTGTGTTAAACAAGATTCATTAAGGGCTATCCAGCTGAAGCAAATGATCTTTGGGGGAAGACTTGTCTTCCAGATGTACTTCCAAGGCCATCTATCAATGATTTCATTAGTTGAGCATAAATGAGAGTACCCTGCTTTTACTGAGTAGAGGCCATCCATCCACTTAATATTGTCAGCAATGTTGTGGTTGACTGAGTATCCCTCTAATTTAGCCAGGAGACTCAACAACTGTGGAATTTCCCAGTCTTGGAAGTCCCTTCTGAATTGGATTTGCCAGCAATTGTCTTGCCAATTCTGAGAGATAGAGGAATCTTGATCATTAGCTATCTGGTAGAGGTCTGAGAATTCATTCATTAGGACAGTCCCTTGTAACCATCTATCCTTCCAAAACCTGATGTTGATGCCATTTCCTAACTTGAAATAGGTATTCATAGAGAATTCATTCCAAAGTTTCCTGATAAATTTCCAAGGCCCAACTCCATATGGTCTTCTTGACAGATTGGTGCATCAGTGGCTTTGAGATCCATGAATTGCAGTTACCACCTGTTTCCATAGCGTATTCCCTTCTTGACAATATCTCCATAGCCACTTCATAAGCATGCACTGTTATGTATGTTGAGGTCCCTGATACCTAGTCCACCAAGTTGCTTTGGCATGGTAACTTTTGACCATTTCAACCACCCTATTTTGATTCTATGTGTAATATCTTCATCTATCATACCATTCTCCTGGAGCATCGAGCCTAGATATCTAAATTGTTTGTATTTACGTAATGCAATCCTGTCTAATCTCACCTCAACTTCACTTTTCTTTTGCTGACAAAACTTGCAGCGCGTATATGCAGTTCTACTTCATTTATCCTAAGTTCTTACTCTCTAGAGTGCTTTTTCACAGTTCAACCTTTTGGTTGATGCCCTCGTTGGTTTCATCAATTAGCATGATACTGTGAGCAAATAGCATACACCACGACATTTCATCCTGTATAGTGTTAGTTTGCTCATCCATAACTAGGATAAATTAATACGCGGTCAATGTCGATCCTTAGTGTAAACTTACAATCATGGAAAACTCTACTACTATTCTCACAACAGTGACAATTCCTTTACACATCCTTTATGGTACTATATATATAATATGATTTCCTTTCTTCTCCAGCACCCACCAAATGACCATTCTTGGTACTTTGTCTTATACTTTCTCTAAGTCAATAAACACCATATATAGTTCTTTCTTCTCTCGCGAATAATTTCATCGATCTTCTCAGCAAAAAATATAGATTCTGTTGTGGATCCATCATGCATAAATTCAAACTGGTTCTCTTTACTCGTGTAATATCTCTAAATTTACGCTCTATGACTCTTCCCGAAGTTTCATCATATGTCTCATAAATGCCACGATAGTTTGTACAACTTTGAATATCTTCTTTGTTTTTATATATCCTATCTGAGTACTCTTTCTCCACTCGCCAGACATCCTACCACTTTTCTGTGAAACGTTAAATATTTTGGCAAGCCATCCTACTCCAGCCTTCCCAAACACTTCCAGACCTCTATGGGGATACCATATGCACCACAGCTTTCCTAATCCTCATATTGTTCATGGCATTCTTTACTTCTGTCAGCCTGATTCTACGAGTGCAGCTAAGATATCTATCGTACACAAATGTATGGAGATTGATAAAGTTATTTCTCGTGGTTCGAGTTGAACAATTCATCAAAATAGCCACTTCATCTCTCCTTGTCTGATTATATCTTGTCACACCTATTAAGAACATAAAATGTTATGTATAAAATAATGAGTATTAAAAGATAAATTTAAGATGAAATGGTTCGTCTGATCCTAACAACCGTAGGTGATGTCAAAAGCCTCCTGCATTTTCTTTTTTCGGAAACCTACTTTTGTTTGAAATGTTTTATAGGATCTGATCTTCAGGGCATTAGCTGATAACTGAAATTATTACCTGTTACACTTTTGACTAAAGCATTGGGATTCTTAGATGCTTTTCAGCATCTCAGTCTTATGTTTGAAAAGAGGTTATACAATTTTGGATTGCTCACACTCACTAATCGAAACTCATATACTCCCTAGCATTTGACAAACCAAATTTTGGAACAGAAGTCCCTTAAACTACTATAAACCAGTGCCCCACCTCCCCCTGCCAATGTTTGGGTTTACTCCAAATATTAAGAACCTATGCCACATATTTTTATGCATTAAACATACTACAGCCAATATAGATGTCTAGATGGTCTTCGAAGAGAATCATATTGTGATTTAGGATTCCCTACTTTTTTATGCATCTCGTATGCCGGGAATTCTCAATTATCATAATTAGATTTACCTTTATAAATAAAACAAATAGAATATACCATATGAAAGGTATTAAATGTAAATCCTTTTCTTGAATCCCAAGGGTCTATTTGACATTTTAAAATCTACTTGTTTTCTTACTATTGTGTCATCCACGATTCCTTGTACAGCTCAGCAGGCTCATCTACCTGAAATGTACAATGTAAAGCAGAGGACTTCTGCTAGTTAATTCGAATACAGAAATGTCAAACTCTTTTGCATCTAAATTTTCTTTTGTGACCCATTTATGTGCATTCATTATGTATTTCATTAAATGTTGAAACATTTTGTTTTTGTTTTTAGCAAGCATGTTATGCTTATAAATTGGTAAGCCTATTTTTTTTGTTTTGTTTCAGTTATTGATGATGCCTTGTGCGAGAAAAGGCTGTGGGATATGAAATATAAAGGAGTGAAAAATTTCTACATGTGTGAATTACGGAAAGATTTCACAATTGATGCAACGTTCAAAGGAAACTTGTCTCGCTTTCTCAACCATAGCTGTGATCCTAATTGCAAACTGGAAAAATGGTTAGTTAACTTCTTCTAATAGCGTATCCCTTTTTCAGCTGTTTTGATTACTATTTGAGATCTGATGCTAGTGATATTTGACATGAGTTAACTTACTCCATTGACATCTTCCTGGATCAGACTAGAGCTGTGAATTTTGAAATGAAACATCAACGTGAATTTTGCAAAGGATATAATCAAATACTAACATTCCAGACCTCCACTTTTTTTAAGTTAGATGAACATAGCCCTTAAACCACGCTAAAGAATAGGTACATGGATGTTATTTGTGATGTCATGCTTTCAAAGTAATATAGGCTCTTCTAATTTTTGTCCGGTTTTACGATTTATTCCTTTATAATTGAATGCTAGAGGAAATTATCGAAGTTATTCATTCTACACTGTTACACTTCCAACTAAAGGGGAAGTTAATATTAGACCAGCCGAAATCCCAGGAATAACAGTCATTCAATTTATGTGCATGTTGCCAATCTAGGTTCTTACGAGTTATGACACATTGAATGCTGAACTATGGCATTTTTCAGATGATGTGATGGCTTCCTTCTATAGGCATCTGATCTCTGTTGGTTAGTGGAAATTGTTTGGGATGCCCTCATCTGTTAGTGTTTAGTTTCTACCAAGTCTTCTCGCCATATCTAACATCCAATCTTGTTTAGGAATTGGTAATGAATAGACATACGGATAGAATGGCATGGATTTTATTTTTCCTATATAGTAATTCCCACATATATATACTTTTTTCCCGTTCTTTTGATAGTCACAGATTTATCATTTCTTAGGTTGCAAGTGTTACAGTCTGACATATTTGATTCTTCCTTTATGCTCATTGTGTGTCGTGATCAACATTATAATGGTTTTACTTTTATTGCCTATTAAAGGCAGGTTGAAGGTGAGACTCGAGTTGGTGTCTTTGCTGCTCAATCCATTGAAGTAGGAGAACCTCTGACCTATGATTACAGGTATGCTTCTTTTTGTTTGTGGTAAAGCTATTTTTAGGTTCTTGTATTCTTCTTGTCTATCTAATGTTTGGCGATACCTCCAAGTTATCTTTTAACCTTGTGTCGTTATACATAATAATATATGTTGATTTGATTCGTATGAGCTAAGTGGCAATGAAGAAATCTCCTGTTTATCCAAAGACTATTTGGCCATATCATTTTCTGTGATATGTGGCGTGTTTGTAAATTTCATAGAGGAAGCTTCCGGTTATGTCATATGTGATTTTGTTTGATTTATCGTTTTATTTCACCAAAGTTGTGGTAGTATTTTCTTATAGTCCTAACGCACAACATGAGGCAGACAATGTCATGTTCATGTTTCCAAGTAGTATATAGTATTAATTTTAAGAATTACACTTCACAACATGTGCATTCGGCTAATTAGCTCAATCTGCAACATACATTCTGCTTTTCAATCCGAATAAGAGATCTGATTTGTTCTTATATGCAGATTTGTGCAGTTTGGACCAGAAGTAAAGTGCAATTGTGGAGCTTCAAATTGTCAAGGCTATCTGGGTAGCAAAAAGAAAATTGTGACTACACTGGACATCTGTTGGGGTACGAAACGCAGGAGAACATCTACGTCTTGCCTAGCGATCATTAAATTGAATACGTGTTAGCCAATTCTTTTATTTGGTCATTTGTTTTTGTATTTTGCTGTTTCCACTAAATGCAATAAACCAAAACTGAAAAAAAAAGGAAGAAAGGAACAATGGTTTTGTTGTATGAAGCTGTTACATTGGCCACAGATACATTGATTTATACTGTTATACACCCTTTTTCAACATAGTTATTTGAGCATTGATTCTCTCATTCTTCTGAATTGTGCTAGAATCCTCATTGTAAAAGATGTATATTTTTTCATTTCTTTGCCTTCTTTCAATTCTAACTGGATATGTATGATTTTCTGGTGCCTTCTTTTTTTATTGCATGAGTAAAACGTTGAAGAAGGGAAGTCTTGCAGGAATAGTAAAGTTATCTTCGTGTTGACCTATAAGTTATGAGTTCGATCGTAGAAGCAGCTACTAATACTTGCATTAGGGTAGGTTGTCTACATCACACCCCTTGGGGTGAGCAGGGTTGTAAAAAGCGAGCGCTCCCTTGCTTAAAGCGAGAAGCAAAGCGAGGCGAGGTATCTGGCGCTTCTGTTAGCTGAACAATAACAACAACAATGAGAACGACCAGTAAAATCTTACAAGTGGCGTCTGGGCAGGATAGTGGGTACGGAGACCTTACCTCTACCTCGAGGGGTAGAGGTTTTCGGTAGACCCTCGGCTCAAGAAGACGAAAAGAATATATCAGTACCATCAACAAAAAACCATAGAAATAATAACATCACAAGAACCAATGCGTAGATGGAAAGCAGAAATAATAACCAGTAAATAAGGCTCGACTCTATGAAAAAGGAAGAGTAGAGTAAGCGTAGCAGATTTACAGAAGCGCTCGCTTCCCCTAAAAAGCGAGAAGCGATGAAGCAATGCGAAGCGTAAGAAGTGAGCGCTTCTCTTTATAACTGGGCTGCCAACGTATTTAATTAACAAAGCTATCTTTTTTTAAAACACCATCGAGCAACAACAATAGAGAAAGAAAGAGGAGACCTAGGGTTCAAGTTTTCTACATTTTTCAACTTCAAGACCATCAAGTTTGGTCCCAGGTATGTGATTTCTTCTTCCTCCTCCTCCTACTCCTTCACTATTTCAACGTCCAAAACTGGCGATTTTTTTCCCCTTCAGTTTTTCTCTGAGGTATGTGATTTCTTCTTCCTCCTCCTCCTACTCCTTCACTATTTCAACGTCCAAAACTGGCGATTTTTTCCCCTTCAGTTTTTCTCCGAGGTATGTGATTTCTTCTTCCTCTTCCTCCTCCACTGTTTCAGCGTCCCCTTCTTCTTAAAAAGATTGAAATGCTGTCATTTTTTCGTTTCAGTTATACTGTCCTTCTTCATATACTATGCAGTATTTATTTTAATATTTTTTTAAAAAATTTCGCTTCACTTCAAAAAAGCGAGCAGTTCGCTTCTCGCTTTAAGAGAAAAGGGGCTTGTCGCTTTTCCTTGCTTCACGCTCTTCACAACACTGGGGGTGAGACTCTTTCTCGGATCCTGCATGAATACGGGATGCTTTGCGTACCGGGCTGCCCAAGTATAACGTTAAAGTTTTGGGTGATCCGAGACTATTCCATTTAGGTTGTATAGTGGTCTACATCTTACATATAGGAGGGATTATTTGGTTTACAAAATAGTTATAGTGATTAAAAGGGATATTTGCACGATAAATAATAATGTAAGAATTGTTATATGGTCAATCATTACGCGTGGTGATTGCTTAATGCAAGGGATTTCTTGTTATTTTATGTAGACCAAAAATATTAGCAAATAGAAAATTGTCACCTTTAATATTTCTCCTTTAACATCTTAGCAAGTCTTTTTCTTATGGAATTTAAAGATTTTATTACCAAGAGTTAAATATGTATAGAACAAACAAAGAATTGAAGATTGGACAAAGATCCCAACTTTAGTAAGCACCAAAACTATCTGTCAGTAACTCAAACCCAAATACTATAGCTATGTTATCTAAGCTGCTGTTCTATGGATAGAAATCCAGCTTCTCTAATCTCTTTGTTAATTTGGTCTTCATTGTACCTTTGCTTAAGACATCTTGAGTTGCTTGTTTGATTATCACTCCAACTGCTACAGAAGCATCATACTGCTAAAGTCACACTATGAAGTTTAGGAGAGAGTGATCGAGATGAGGATGATGAGGGATGTGTCTATTTCCGAGAGCAATTCGAATTCATGACGGGGGATCAACTATAGAAGCTATTCATCTTTTAAGGAGATTGTTGAAGCAGTATAGGGATAGAAAAAAGAGACTTAAATATGGTATTTATTGACCTAGAAAAGGCATACAACAAAGTTCATAGGGAGATCTTATAGAGATGCTTGGAGTCTAGAGGTGTATCTGTAACATACATTAGCGATTGAGGACATGTATGAGAGAGCCAAGACCCGAGTGAGAATAGTTGGAGGAGACTGATATTTAGCTTAAAGTATATATATTTATGTGTATACGGCCTCATATTTTACTCGTGTTTCATGGATTTCGGATGTAAAATGTGTTGATTTATATTAATTTGAGGTGTTTTTATGTGTAGGAACCATCCGGAAGCATTTGGGGGCGAAAGGTGCGAGATTAGAGCCAAAACGGAGGAAAACGGAAAAAGTTGGATTTTCAGCGCTCCACGCCACCTGTGGCGCTAGAGGCGGAAAGCTCAATAAGTTAGCGTCAGGGCCAGCGCGGGGCATTGGGTTGGACGCTGGTGACGTGATATTGTCCAACTTTGCCCAGGACAAGGTTATTTCGGCCCTAGACCTACCCAACACGTATAAAAACAAGACTAAGCCTATTTTTGGAGGGGAGACGCCACTTTGAAGGGAGAATACACACGAGAAACATTTGGGAGCGAAGAGATCTCAGTTTTCTTCATCTTTTCTCAGTATTTTCAATTATCCAACACTTATGAATTTGTTTGGTACTATCATAAGTGGCTAAAACCCATAGTTCTGGGGTTGTGATTTAGCCATGAATATTGTTGTTTAACGTTGACTTAACCTTGATTATAATTCACCAATATATGGTTGTTTCTTCAATTATGTGATTAATTGCATAATTGTCCGACCAACAGTTAGGTTCTATTTACTATCTATGCTATGCTTGGGAAAGCCATATTTAGATTAGAGAAGAATTAAAGAGACACGATCTTAACTCTGGGGGGGGGGAGCGAATTTGTGGTTAAGATAGGAATATACATAGTCATGACGCTTAATTAAATATCGTAATCTTAATGCATTCTTAATAGATTGATTTCATAGGAATATAGGCATTAATCTATTTTGAATAGGCGAGTAGTACTTCGAGAGAAGGCTATGAGAGCAATTGTTCGATTAATTAGCAACCATGAGTGAATTATATGAAAGAGAGAGTTAATTATAACACAATTGGATTGATGGATCGATCACAACCATGGAATATTTGTCTCTACTAAATACACAACAACAATTTTACTGCTTGATAATTTAGTTACTACTTAGAATTATAGTTTAGTATAATTAAACTCTTAAACTTGATTTGGCTCGACTGAATTGCAATCTTTGGTGAATATAGTGGGTAGTTGATACAAGTCTCTGTGGGTTCTATACTCGACTTATTATTCTATTACTTGTATGACCACGTATACTTGCGTGTGCATTTGGGAGCAACAAGTTTTTGGCGCCGTTGCCGGGAACTTGAATATTGACTACTTTCTAGTTTTTGCTTTCATTGTTTATTTCATCAAGTCTAACATTACTTGATTGTTGCTCTGATCTCAGGAACTTTGATTGAATGCTCAAGATCAGAAGCCAGGACAAACTTCAAGGCTTTGACCCCAAACCTGAGAGAACATTTTATAGGAGGTTGAGGGAAGCAAGGGATACAAATAATCTTCAGGCACTTGTTCAATTTCCTGTGAACATGGCAGAGGAGAAACATATGGTTGTTTAGGAGGTGGCGATGCCCAACATTGCTAATGTCACCTCCAACATTATGAAGCCTAGAATCACTGGGCACTTTGAGCTAAAACATAGCATGATCCAGTTACTTCATGCGAATGGGCAGTTTATGGGTCTTCCACATGAGGATCCACAACAGCATATCCTAAACTTCTTGGAGATTAGGGATACTTATACCACTAACAGGGTCACTCCAGACTATGTGAGGCTCACACTTTTCTCATTCTCTCTGTTGGGCGAAGCAAAGCGATGGCTGAAGGCAGAACCAACTAATTCTATTACATCATGAAATGATATGGCAAGGTTCTTCCCTCCGGGCAAAACTGCAAAGATCAGAAGTGAGATAGTCGCCTTCAAACAGAAAGCGAGAGAGTCTTTATACTCAGCTTGGGAGAGGTTTAAGGGGCTGCTCTGAGACTGTCCTTATCATAATTAGACAAATGAAGTGTTAGCTCACACTTTCATAGAAGGTCTACATACTAAGACAAAGATTGTGGTGGACGCTGCAGCTGGCGGCCAAGTGTTGGAGGAAAGCTTTGATGAGATATATGCGTTATTGAACAAATTCTCCAAAAGCAATCCTGATTGGCATGGAGAGATGGGCATACATATAATGCAAAAATCTGCAGGGGTTCTCGAGTTAGATGTTGTCTCGGCGTTATCAGCGCAGCTTTCCACATTGACCAACCAAGTCAATCAGATGACCTTGGTTATTAACAAGCAACAAGCTCAGCCAGTGCAACTGGTTCAATTGTTTTGTGAAGTATGTGGAGAGGGTCATACGCGCGACTTATGCTCAATTAATCCAAAGTCTATCTGTATTGTGGGTAATGCAAATAGGGGCCAGACAAACCAGTATGGGAGCACTTACAATCCCAACTGGAGGAACCACCCAAACTTCTCTTGGGGTGGAAACCAAGGTGCTCAGAATCAATACCGACCACAAGTACCTCAATAACACTATAGACCACCTCAAGATGAGCAATATGCAAACTCAACAAGTCAAATTGAGGAAGGGATGAAGAAATTAATGGCTGAGCAGCAAGCCCACACAACAGAGATGATGAAGAAAGTGATGGCTGACCAGTAGGCCCAAGCCGCATCAATGAGAAATTTGGAGCGACAAATGGGACAACTTGCCAGTTCCCAAAATACTCGACCAATTGGAGCACTTCCCAGTGACACTGAGGCTAATCCTATGGCATCAATTAATGCTCTATTATTGAGGAATGGGAGACAGTTAGAAGAAGTCCAATCGAAAAAGAGAAAACAAGTGACCTTTAATGAGAAGCCGGCTACTATATTGTTAGAATTAGAAAAATCGAAGGAGTCAGAGAAGCCCGCTAAAGAGGCGGTGGCTAAGCAACCCCTACCATTGGTTGCGATGCCACCACCTCCTTTCCCTCAAAGATTGCAGAAAGTGAAGGATAATGCCGCATATAAAAAGTTTCTCAATATTTTGAAGCAGGTGCAAATTAATATTCCACTGGTAGACATCCTGCAAGAAGTGCCCAAATATGAAAAAATACGTCAAAAACATAGTGGCAAATAAAACGAGGTTGACCGAGTTCGAGACCGTAGCACTCACTGAGGAATGTATCTCAAGAATTCAAAGCAAGCTACCTCAAAAATTAAAGGATCGGGGTAGTTTCACTATCCGATTGGTAAGCATGTAGTGCGGTGAGCTTTATCTGATCTTGGAGCGATCATCAATTTGATGTCGCTATCTGTGTTCAGACAATTGGGGTTGGGTGAGCCACGCCCAACAACGATAATCTTACAGTTGGCTGATCGCTCTGTTACTCATCCTGAAGGAGTGATAGGAGATGTGTTAGTTCAAGTGGGTTCTTTCATATTCCCTGCTGATTTCATTATCTTGGACTACGAGCCTGATCAGGAAGTCACATTTATTTTGGGGCATCCATTCTTAGCCACGGGCCGAGCTATTATTGCTGTATGCGAAGGAAAGATGACGATGAGAGTCGGTGATCGAGTGGAGGTATTCAATGTATATAAAGCACTCAGATTTCCAGCCCACTATGAAAAGCTATCCATGATTTCTGTGGTGGAAAGTAATGCTACGTTATTAGTGCCTTATATGAGCCCCATAGATCATCTTGAATGAGCTTTGATTGGGGATGAAGAAGACAATGAAGATGAAATGATGGGAGAAAATGAGCAAGTACTTGACATGTCCTTCAATTATGTCCATGGTTTTGGAAAATTTGAGGAGTTGGACAGGCCTGTCACTCTGACCCATCCTAAGCCATCTATTGAAGAAGCCCTAAACCCTAGAACTTAAGCCCCTTCTCGTGCATCTACACTATGCTTATTTGGGGAACTCTAAGACATTGCCAGTGATTATCTCATCCAGCTTGACTAATATACAAGAAGAAAAATTGCTCAGAGTACTTCGCGAGCATAAAAAGTTTATTGGGTGGACAATTGCTGACATCAAGGGAATCAGTCCATCATTTTGCATGCATAAAATCTTTCTACAAGATGGACACCATCCCGATGTTGAGAAGCAAAGGAGGTTAAATCCCATTATGAAGGAGGTCGTGAAGAAGGAAGTAATTAAGTGGCTTGATATAGGTATCATCTTTTCTATCTCTGACAACAACAGGGTAAGCCCAGTTCAATGTGTGTCCAAAAAGGGGGGATGACTGTGGTTGAGAATAAGAAAAATGATCTAATTCCTACTCGCACTGTGATGGGGTAGAGAGTTTGTATTGATTATAGAAGGCTCAACAAAGCAACCTTCAAGGACCACTTTCCACTTTCATTCATCGACCAAATGTTGGATAGATTGGCGGGGCATGAATATTATTGGTTCCTTGATGGTTATTCGGGGTACAACCAGATTGTCATATGCCTAGAGGATCAGGATAAGACCATGTTTACTTGTACTTATGGCACTTTTGCCTTCAAGCGAATGCCATTTGGTTTTTGTAATATACCAGCTACTTTCCAGAGATCATGATGGCTATTTTCACCGATATGGTGGAAAAATTTGTGGAAGTATTTATGGATGATTTTTCAGTCTTTGGGTCTTCTTATTATGATTGTTTGAGGAATTTGAGCAAGGTGATGGCCCGTTGTGAAGAAACAATTTGGTATTGAATTGGGAAAAGTGCCATTTTATGTTTCAGGAAGGCATCGTGTTGGGTCACAGAGTATCTAGGAGCGGCATTGAAGTTGATAAGGCGAATGTGGAGGCGGTTGAAAAATTACCTCCACCTATTTTTGTGAAGGGTGTCCGAAGTTTCTTGGGACATGCGGGATTCTATTGGCGCTTTATTAAAGATTTTTTTTAAAATTGCTACTCCTTCGTGCAGGTTGCTTGAATAGGATATAACTTTCAATTTGATAATGCCTACCTCAAGGCATTTGAAGAGCTTAAAATGAAGTTGGTGGCTTATCCCATTATTGCGGCACCGGATTGGTCCTTACCATTTGAACTTATGTGTAATGCAAGTGGCCATGCTATTGGGGCAGTACTAGGCCAGGGAAAGACAAGGTATTTTATTCCATCTACTATGTGAGTAAGACTCTTGATGATGCACAACTGAATTACACCACCACTGAAAAGAAGTTGTTAGCCGGTGTGTGGGCCTTTGAGAAATTTCGGGCATACTTGGTGGGAACAAAAGTCATAGTCCACATCGATCATGCAACAATCAGGTATCTATTTACAAAAAACGAATCTAAGGCTAGATTGATGTGCTGGGTTTTATTGTTGTAGGAAGTTGATGTTGAAATACGAGATCGATAGGGCACAGAGAACCAAGTAGCTATCCATATATCAAGGCTAGAAATCATGACCACGTGGAGGAGGGTGGACAAATTAAAGAAGCATTCCCTAATGAGAAACTTTTTGCTATCAACCAAGACCCTCCCCGTGGTACGCAGACTATGTAAATTATCTTGTGAGTTGGGTACTTCCTCCTGAAATTGAATTTAAAGCTAGAAAGAGGTTTCTATACGATGTGAACTTCTACTATTAGGATGAGCCATATTTGTACAAGCAGTGTGCTAATAAATTGATGAGGAGATGCATTCTAGAAAAGGAGGTAGAATTAGTGTTGTATGATTGTCATGCATCACCTTATGGGGGCCATCATGGAGGCGATAGAATGGCTGCAAAGGTATTACAATTCGGTTTCTTTTGGCCAACATTATTCAAGGATGCCCATGCATTTATTAAGAAGTGTGACCAGTGTCAGAGAACAAGAACAATCACAAAGAGGCATGAGATGCCTTTGAATAACATCCTGGAGGTTGAGATTTTTGATGTGTAGGGGATAGATTTTGTGGGACCATTCCTATTGTCCAGAGGAAACAAATACATTTTGCTAGCAGTTGACTACGTGTCAAAATGAGTAGAGGCGATCGTATTGCCAACAAATGATGCCATGGTGGTAGTTGCGTTTGTGAAAAGGAACATATTCTCGAGGTTTGGGACTCCACGTGCTTTGATTAGTGATGAAGGGACACATTTTTGCAATCGATTGTTGAATAACCTTCTAGCTAAATATGGAGTCCGCCATAGAGTTGCTACTGCATATCATCCTCAAAAAAGTGGACAAGCTAAGGTGTCTAACAAAGAAATAAAGCAAATCTTAGAGAAGACGGTGAGTGTGAAAAGGAAGGATTATGCTGCAAAGTTAGACGATGCCTTGTGGGCATATAGAACTGCATATAAAATGCCAATTGGGGTGTCACTGTATAAGCTTGTTTATGGGAAGGCATGTCACTTGCTATTTGAACTTGAACACAAAGCGTATTGGGCCATTAAAAAGTTGAATATGGACCTTGAAGCCGCCGGTGAAAAGAGGCTCTTGCAGTTGAGTAAGTTAGATGAGTTCAGGATGCACTCTTATGAAAATGCTAAGCTATACAAAGAGAAGACAAAAAGATGGCATGACAAGCATATCAAGACATGTCACTTCGAGCCAGGACAACAAGTATTATTGTTCAATTCTAGGCTCAAGTTGTTTCCTGGGAAATTAAAGTCAAGATGATTAGGCCCATTCGAGGTGGTGAGAGTCACTCCTTATAGTGCAATTGAGCTGCGCACGTTAAATGGTGAAAGAAAATATTTAGTGAATGGACACAGAGTAAAGCACTATTAGGGAGGAATAATTGATCGTGAGAAAACCAAAGTTGTACTCGCTGATGAGTAAGCAAGGCTCTGCATCGTGCCGCGATGTTAAATCAGGCGCTTGTTGGGAGGAAACCCAAATTTTATTGCTTTTATAGTTTAGCTTCTTAATTTTTTAGTTAGAATAGAATAAAGTTTGCATTTTCTTTGTAGGCATAGAATTATAGGTAGAATGATGTGGGACATGTAAATTGGGTATATAAAAGACTCAGGGGATCGGGATGTTATATTCCAAAAAAATCCTTGAAAACAGCGCCAGGCTAGCGCCCCACGTTGCCCGGGGCGCCCAAAATAATATGTCAAAATCCCCCAGCGCCAGGCATAGCGTGGAGCATTGGGATGGGGGTGACCAGGTAAATTTTTTTTAATTTTTTTATTTCGTTATTTATTAGATTAATAAACCAAATCCATTTAGACCAACCCATATACCCATCTACACTAACATTTTAACCCATCTAATAACCCATACCCATCTTTAATTAAAACCCACCTCCAAAACCTTCCTTCCCTTTCTCTCTCTACGCTCAAACTCTCTCACGCCTAGCTTCTGCCACGGCCACTCTCCTCTTTCTCTCAAAATTTCTGAAGTTCTTCTCTTGCTCTCACCCTAATTCCTACAGGTATGGTTTCTTCTTCTTCTTTTTATATTTTAATAAGTAGATGATAATGAATATCCCATCTCCCCCATTTCCCTAATCCCTAAATTTTCCCTAAGTGCTTCTTAAGAATTGCTCGATGGTGGATGGTCTGATTATTGGCCAAAATTTGTTTTGGTTGTTTTTATATGGAGTAGTAAACTAGTATTCCATCTACTTTGTTGAAATTTAGGAGCGCCACCATGTTCCACCATTGTTAAACTAGAATGCACACACTTCATATCCACACAGTGTTTGTTAAAATGTTTGAATGAATATTTTGTGCACCAGTGAAGTCTGAGTAACCGAGTGTAGTTCTATATGATATTGGGGCTAAATGTGGGGTGTGTGGGGATGATTTTACATGCTTGGGAGCTTGGTTTCAATGCACACATGTTACTCACACCATGCATCCTATATGATGTATATTGTAGAATATTGCTTGAGTTAGCTAATTTAGTGTAGTTGTAGTAGTGGAATTTAAAGTACCATATGCCATTTGCCTTTTCTATTGATTCCTGCGGATTGGATCAAAAACAATTCTTGAATGAGGCCAGGGATGAATCGAAAAAGAATTGCTTGCATTAAGGTGAATTCACTTAGCTATGATCAATCACTTGTTTGAGTGGCATCGTTATTGCCTTTTAGCTATTGTATGGCATGGGGAAGTCTTGAGTACCCATGGCCTGGAGTGCAACATTTGTGCATTTTACATCAAAATTGTGAAGTATTGTAAATTGAGCCTTCGATTTTAAGTGTGGGGTCATTTTTGACTCGCGCGACAACCTTAGGCGTTTTTCTTGATTAGTTCTCACATTTATGCTTATTTGTGTGGCCAGGTTGCTATGGCTCATGACAGTACAAGCAAAGGCAAGGGAATAGGAAAGTCCTCCACCACTGCCCTCGCGCCCAAAAAACACAAGCAAAGAGAAGGATCCTCGAGGCAAGCTAAAGGAAAACAAGTTGCCGAGGGATCACATCAGGCACCATTACGACCGAGGCCTCGCTTGGAATTAGTCATTGATGAGGCTATTGCATGATATGGGGACTTCGTGCCATATGGGCGGTACATCTCTAAGATGGGCTTAATGTCAAAGCTTTAGAAAGAAACTTCCCGGACGTACTTGACCGCTTGCGAGCATTGAACATGGACAAACTCATAGAATGCCCCAGGCATGCAAATTTGAGCATGGTTCTGGAACTATACACCAACTAGAATTCAAATTTGTTCTGCGCACATGTACATAGGAAGGACGTGCCATTGGATAAGTCATCCTTGTGTGCATTTTTGGGAGTTGAGAATGTAGACCCGAGGAGGCTAAAGAAATTTGTCAAAAGCTCAAGCTACACAAGTATACATCACACTCTTTATGGTGTCGATTCAAATGCCAAGTGGACTAGAAAGAAAGGTGATATTCACCTTCAGATGGTTCGCTCTGATTTCAACAAGACTGCCAAAATGTGGTAGAATTTTGTGCAAGCCAGAATCATGCTAGTTGAGCATACTCGAGTGTGTGTGATCTACTTTTTGATGACTGGGAGACCTATTAATGTGGGCGAGATCATGCTGGGAGAGATGACCCACACACGATTTGGGCGGCAAATTAAGAGGTTTTTCTTCGGCAACTTGATCACGCAATATATTATCTCTCAGAAGGTGCCAGAGTACCCAGTGTATGATGATGTGGTGGAGGCTCCTAAAGGGATGTTGGACATCACATCCTTGTGGGAGACCTCGTCTAATCTCACTCAGCCATCACGGAACGAAAGAGAGGAGAACTTCAACAAGTACCTCTAAAACTCTTTAAATTTACTCATGAGTAGGATGGGTGTGACCAACCTGGAGCGTATGTATTTTACGCAATGACTTTTTGAGTTCGTCCAAGGAGATGTTGGGGATTGTGCCAGGTATCCCTGTTCACTTATCGGAGGACAAGAACACTCACAAGGGCTCCGACACGGAGGAGGATATTGGTGATGATGTTACATGGCCCCTGGCTTTGGTGCCTCTAGGACCTGATGATGATGTGCCCAGAGTTGCGATGGAGGGCATGCTGAGGAGGAGGACTCCGACTGACAGGGAGTTTTCTTATCGCCCTACTTTGTTTTATATTTTTTACATGCATCGGGGACTATGCATAGACTAAGCGTGGAGTGGGAGTATTATTACTTGTGATGTACTTTGTATAAATTGTATCACTTTGTTTCTTTTATTAGTTTTTTTACTTAGTCTAGTTTGTTTTAGCATGAAAGAAAAAGCTCGGACTTTTCCCAATGATGGATATTTTGGACAATTTCAGAGATAAAGTCCTATTAAAAATACTAAAAAGATTTTTTAGGATAGTTAGGTAGCATCCCTTGGTTTTTCTTTTGGCGCCGGTTCTTTTCCAAGGGTGTAGCTCGAACCGGGTACTTTATTTTTTAAGAGTAGGTTAGGAAAAAACTGATTTGCTCTGAGATACTCATTGATGTGGTTGATGCTGGTACATTAGGCTATGACATATATTCTATCTTTCCGCGCATTTGGTTTGAATTGTGACGTCTAAGTAAAGTAAATAGCCTATTTTGTGATACTTTTTCTCAATTGTTTGGCTTGTATGCCACATAGCGCAATGCTGCTTAAATTTTCTCAACTATGTGTACTTGCGTGACTTGAGAGTTGAACAGAACCGTCTTGATTGAGTCATGTGCAATGTGTGTGTGAGGAATTTTGATTCTCTGTGCTATCCCGTGTAATCTAGAACTTGCCCCATGTGTTAATCGAAGCGAAATCATTAAGTTGTGGTAGTCTAAGAGATGACGTAGGCATTTCTTGCTAGAGCATAGATGTGCTTGTCATTTAAAAAAAATAAAATTTTCCGTTGCTAGCCCCATTGAGCCTATAGACCTTTCTTTTGGCAACCACATTACAAACCATACCCCTATTTTATTCTTAATTTGAGATTGTTGAACCGTTACCTCCTAAGGCACTTAGTCGCTAAAATAAGTAAGGTGAGAGATTGGGGAGTCGCTTTTGAGTGGAACCATGGAAGGGCCTTTTGGTGCACTAAAGTTGAAATCAAAAGTCACTAGCCGATGAACTTTAATGTGTGGAGTGTGTGTAGAAGAGAAAAAAAAAGAAAGAAATAGAAAAATCGCAAGAAAAGAAAAAAATGATAGTCAAAGTATGTAGAAAAACACACACCTCCGAATCTTACTAATTTATACTAGTGGGGGTATAGAAGTGCTTAATGAAAATAAGGGCAATGTTCTGTATGGGTTGTGGCAAGTGAATTGGTTGAGAAGAATATGTGCTCGAATTGAGAGTGTAGTGTATTAAAGTGCTTGGGAGGGTTAGTCACTATTCCTAAATGTATCATACCCGTCCTTTAGCCTATATTACAACCTTAAAGTCCTAATTGATCCTAGATTTGGCTAGCTTAGATTAGTAGAAATGTACATTACGGACAAGCTTATGGTACGACCACGAGAAGCATATAAATTCTTTATGAGAGTGGCGAATTTTGTTCAATTGTGTGATGTCCTAAATTTATATTCAAAAGCATATTTAAATGTGTGGACTAGTCTATATTTACTCTTTTGTTTGTTGGTGAGGGCACATGATCTCATGAATAATTGGTAATGTTGTAAACTTTTCTTGTTGGGTGGGTGCGCGAGTTGAGGGTGCTTAGTGGTAACAAGTCGACTTGTGAGGTTGGGTGGTTACAGATAGGTTGTGTGAGCACGTGATTTTTGCCCTATATGAATTACTCCTATAAAATTCAAGAAAATAAAGTTTTTTCATTATTTGCAATTTTATAGGATTTTGTGAGAATTTGTGTTAATTGTTTGCGTTTCTTTGCATGTTTATTTCTGTTTAAAAATCATGAAAATGACAAAAATACCATGCATTTCATTTAGAATTTATTTTTACATTTTAAGTTTAATTAGTAAATTAGTTGTTTTATTAAAAAATGAAAATCACAAAAATGGCTTACTTTTACATTTTTAGCCTTTTAAGTTTAAATTAGTAATTTCCTTTTTTAATTTAGGAGTAATTAATTTTTGTAAATATTATGGTGGATAATTAGCTTAATTTTTTAAGTTAATTTAATTTAAGAGTTAAATCTAGGTTTTCATTAATTTAAAAGGAAAAAGGAAAAACAATTGAAAAAAAGGGAAAAGAGAAAATATGGATTTGGTCTCAAAACCCAATCTGAGCCAAAACCCCAAACAATTCCAGGCCCAAACCCGATCCCTACCCGGTCCAAACCCTTTAGGCCTCGATACAGTTAAAACGACGTAGTACCGAGTCAAAACTATGTCGTTTGGAGTTAAAACTAGTCCAAAAAGATCCTGGCCCTTCATCTTCTTCCATCCAACGGCCGTGAAAGCTTTCCCCATTTTGTTTAAAATTGTCCAAACACCCTAAAGAATAACCTAGGACCCTGTTCTATCTTCTCTTTCAACTTCATCTCTCACCACCATCCGTCGCCTACCGGAAATTACCAGCGGCGACGGTTGATCTCCAAACCTCCTCAAATCTTGACCACATAGCTGCCGTTGCCCCTCCACTCCAAATCCACCCTTATTTTCTCTCCCAAACCACTCATCCTCCCTAAATCAGAGATCAAAGAAACACTAAGATCCTCTTTGTCCTTTTTCTTTTGATTTCCGCCCAATCTAGCTTATTCTTGGTGTTAAACATGTATGAATCGACCAAGCTTCGAGTGAAAAAGCTAATTGGCTGAGGGTTGGTTTTATGCATGGTGGCCGAGTTTGGTCAACAATCTCCGATGGGCTATTATTTCTGTTTCTTCTTCGTTCTTGACTCGTGATGGGGACTGTGATAAAGAGCACAAGCCATAGAAGAAATTCCGGCTAGTGCTCAATGTTACAGTTCACACCATGGGGTTGAGGTTCTTCACGCAGGATGCCATCACCTGTGAGCCATTGATCTAGCCGGTATCCTTCTATTCCTCTCCATCTCAGTTGGGTTTAGAAATCATAGGTTTTTCAGTCATTTAATTCGGTAGTAATAATAGGTTAAGAAGCAATTAAACTTTTTGTTAGCACTTGTTAATTCACTTTCTTCCTTTTATTTCTTCTCTTTTATGCTGCTACGTCAGAAGATCTCATGTTAGTAGAATTCAGAATTGGGTTATTTTAGTTTTTCTTGTGAATTCATTGGCTTAGACTTGAACTTAGGCTTGCTAGTGCAAGAATACCATAGTGCTTGTTGAAGTTTGTTGGTGCAGAAGCCCAAAGACATTTGGGCGGTTTGGTTCAATGTCTGGTATGTTGAAGTAATTATTAAGCCTTCTGAGGGGTAGTTAGGAGAATTAGATAGGGGTAATCTTGGCTAACTAACTAGGAAGTTTCCAGGAAGGTGGGATTGGGGTGGTTTAACAAAATAGGCTTTAATTTCAGGGTCTGAAATGAAAAGATGAAAATTGGGGAACGGGTAAGCGTAAAAGTAAAAATCAATTGTGCTGCCCTAAGAGCTTGCTATAAAAGGCCTCTTTTATTCATTTTCTGGCAGAGATTAGAGACCCAAAAAGTTAGAAAATGGCTAAGGAATACACATTGATAAAGTTTGAAAATTAACAAGAAAAAACACAAAAAGAGAGTTGAAATACTGTAGCAGATCACCTTGCAAACTATGCTCTTGACAGTGGTAACATCGAGAGTTTTGATTTCTGGTAACTTGATGTATCGAGCAGGAGGATGGTAAATGAAGATAAGCTACAATGTCCAAAACTGAGAATAAGAGTTGCAAGAAACTAGAGAAAGAAAGGGAAGAAACAAAGGACAACATGGGGATATTCACTAACATTTCTTACCTTTTTGCATGTACTAAATTTGTACTGCTGTACTTTGTTGTCAAGAAATCTTCAGTGGTGGTATTAATGCAATACATTCATTCCAATGGAAGTAACTTGCAGCTGGGCAGTGATACAAACCATGGAAGCGTCAGCAAACAAGAAAAAAAACTTTGTTACTTTGTCAAGAGAACTCAAAAGGATAGAAGACATCTGGAGATTAAGAATTTGATTCAGATGTTTTAAGAGAAAGGGACAGCTGGGAGTTCACGTCATTTTAAGTCAAAGAATTAAAAATGTGCAGGATCAGCTTAACAATTTGAGCGTGACATTGGTTTCACAACACCATATGCACCAGCATCACTCGAGAGAATCAAAAAGCAATGGTCATAACATTTTGCACTGCACGCTTGTCTTCATTGGCATCTCTGAGCGTAATCCAAGAAAGGTGGTCTATGTTGGAGGCTGTGAGCACAATGTCACATGGGAGAGGGCAGTCTGGAAAAAGGTCATAGGCTCAGTGAGAGAGTCATTGCTAATTTCAACAGCTAGGTGCACGTTTGGGATACTTAAAAAGAAGATCGACAAATGCAATGGACAAATTGAAGAGAACAATTACGATCAGTTGTTGCAGCAGCACGTATTTTGGCGAGCTTTTACTTGGTACGATGCAAAAGAGACAAGCCACGATAAAGTTCAAAAGCACACCTTTCATCGAGCACAACATCAATCGATAAAGGCATTGGATGGTCAACAAGCACGGGGGAACAAACGTGACTTGGAGGAATGCTAGGCACTAAACAAAGGCCAAGACAGTTTTTAAATTCTATAATCCACAACTACACTTTGGGAAATGAAAGAATGGGCACTAAAGTACAATAGAAGCTTTTGTATTATTTAATGCACGCATATATCACACTCCCATATGCACGAATATTGCCATGTGAAGCTACAAATCTCAAGAATTCTTTTAAGGCTATCAAATGGGGTAACTTGAGGCATCTTGAATTATTAAATTGGTCAAAAGAAGGGGCCAAAGCATGGGTGTTTCATGGTCTCACGTGCTGGAGGGTCAACTGGATATTGAGCATTTTGGAAAATGAACGAATGGAGATTAAAATTGCACACTACACGACCCAATTTTCCTTGGGAATTCAACAGCCTTTGGGAGTAGGAAATAAGGGCCTTTTTTATTCTAACAAAGTTTGCTTTTTTTGCAGGGGCTATCTGGGAATATAAAAATGTTGGCATTGTAAAGTGGAGCTCACATTTCTTTAAGAAAATCTGGAAAACAAAAAATAATTGGAGCAAAAAAAATGTGCTCAAGTGGAAAAGTTACGGTCAAATTTGTCTATTTTTTAATGAAATTTCAATTGGTAGTATTAATGCTATGCATTCATTCCAATGGAAGGGATTTAAAAATAGGCAAATTAATGTCCACGAGGAACAATACTCGTATGAAGCAAAACCCATACAGGCGTGTCTGCTATTGAAAAGGATGTTCAACACTTTTGAAATTATTGTATTGATGGGGATATTTGAAAACATGGGACAAAAGCTAGTGCTTTCCTCTTGGAACATTAAAAAGCTAACATTGGGTGGAGGAGATTGTACATTTTTTAATACATAGATCATCTCCTAATCTTGGAATGCAAGACCAACGCATCCAATTGAAGAGGAAGTCATGCACATGGGGATTTTTAAAATAATACCACTGAAGGGAATTTTCAATAAAACAAAGTGATGGAGCAGTGCTCTCTTCAACGCATGCTTCAATGTACAAATGCCTTTAAAGAAAGCAGTAGCATTTTTAAATAGAATTTGTGACCGGAACAACTCTATTTTAATACATGCATGCTTCATTGGAAGCTTGTGGTGGCTGAAACAACGGTCCAAGGAAGCACATGCTCGCATCAAAACGTATCGAAAGACCTATGTTTACGCATGAAAGGGGCTACTTTCGAAAAGCATGGAACTGGGAAGTAATTTGATGCAAGAAGAGGCTACAAATATACAAACAATTAATTTCACGACAAAACAAAGATGCTATAAACTGGAGATACAACGTGGACATGGACTCAATTGGGTTAGTTTTTACAATTACAAAGTTTAGTAGGGATAATGTGATATCAATTTGAGTATTACGCTCATTCTTGATATTAGGTTACATTACAATGCAAAGTTTATTTCCTTCATTGTAAGAAGACAATGATATATTTGTACTTTGATTTTTATTAATAAAAAACTAGCCCTAGGCGTTGGCCTAGCGGATTGCTAAAAAAAAAAGAAATACTGTTGCATTAGCTAATTTTCTGGGATTTGAAAATGGGTCTAATATTTTGCTGGGTTTTGGATTCTAAGTATGGACTGAACTTGTTGTTTTGCTGCTAACTACTGCTGCTAAACTACTGCTGATCTCACCCTCTTCTTTTAAAATTCTGTAGCTATTTTGGTTGTATCCAGGTACATTTTCGAATCCTTGGATTGGGAATATGAATGTTGAATGAAAGTTGATGCTCCAATGTCCAAACCTCAGCCTTATTTCAAAGTCTGATCCTAGTAGTATTGTCATGACTTGATGCTTATCACCTAGTTTATTTTCAGCTTTAATTGAACTTGTTATAGTTTTAGTGGATGTGATGTAGTTGTTTGTAATCATAACTTTGGACTTTCAGTCTCTTTCAATAGCTTCAAGTGTATTTGAATGATTTTCTGGTTCATTATTAGGGGTCTAATGACATGAACATATTACTGCTTGATTCACTAGCTTCATATGCTGAAACCAGTGTTATAATTAGCTTTGATATGCCTGCATGATGTCTGTTCTTGAGGAATCAATGATCTTGCTCAAAGTGGTGTCTGTTTGGGGGTTACTGAAGTTTGTTGCCCTTGAGTGTTGGCTGTAGTTGTGGATTTGACCACTGGTTGGTCGAGTCAGCAAGTATTAAGCCCAAATAAGTATGTTGCTAATGTGCTGTAGAAATTGATAACTCTATTACTATAGTTAAAAGCTTACAACAGTGGGGTATGTGAATTTAGGATTTAGTGTGTTCAGAATACAAGGTTTAACATGTATATGCCTCATGCGCTTTAATTCGATAGAACGGATCATGTGTGCATCAGTAGGGTTGATAAATAGTTCAATAGACTGGGTTCATGTTGTAGCGTTAGTATCAGTAATAATTCAAAGTTTACCATATCATGGTTGAATTGTATATGATATTATTTCGTGTGAATAGTGATTGTTTATGGCTTCAGTGGGGCCTTAATTCTTGGCACATTCTTGCCAAGGTTTTTTAAGAAGTTGAATCATGCCCAGATGGGGCCGTTTGGAATGCTGATGAATTTTCTTTGGGCCTTCCCTTGAACCCAATTTCCTTTTAAAATGTCGCCTTGTTACTTCAAGTCTGGAATTCGCTTCCCCTCAAATGTTGGGCCAATACAATATTTTGAGTAGGCTGCACATAGTAATGTAGATAGAATTTAATTTGGATAAAATTCAAACTCCTTTAGACCCTTTTAATTAAGCATGACTCTTTTAATTAGATTGAGGTGTGCCATATCAACAAAACCTATAGTTTATGGCCCTCATAAGATTAGATCAAGAAATCACTTAAAGAAAGAGGTTTGAGGCATGCCATAAGCAAATTAAATCATCTATGGCCCTCACAAATGTTATAATTTAGATCTTAAAAAATGAACTTCGTAATTTGCTTTAGGCGCGTTAATTATATAATTGCCATGGATACTATTAAAATCTGGGGGGTACATTTCATGTGACTCGGTTCTAATTTCCAACGAGGTTAAATAGAATGTGTCGTGAACCACGAGTGTATTTCATATATCATGGTTTGCGATGTGTTTTAAATAACCTTGAAATAATTCCTTAAATAAATAAAAGCGTTTAAAATTTAAAATGCACATAGGTTTAAAATGTGTAATTAAAATTAGATAATTAGGCCAATTATAATAGTTGAGCAACCGTGCTAAAACCACGGAACCCGGGAATGCCTAACACCTTCTCCCAGGTTAACAGAATTCCTTACCCGGATTTGTGTGTTCGTGGACTATAAAACAGAGTCAATCTTTCCTCGATTTGGGATTTGAACTGGTAACTTGGGACACCTTAAACTATCCCAAGTGGTAACTCTAACTTTTAATTAAAATAATCCCATTTCGATTGTCACTTTAATTGCACAAACTCCCTTATATCCCCTTTCGAGGGTAGAAAAAGGAGGTGTGACAGCTTTGGCGACTCTGTTGGGGATACGAACCCAGAATCTCTGTTTCAGGGTTCAAGAATTCGAGCTTAGAATAATTGTTATATTTGGCTTTATTTATTATCTGGTTTTATTCACATGTTTGGGCCTGATGTGCTAAATATTGCTTTTAACCGCTTTGATATTGTTGAACTGTATATAAAATGTTATGAATCCCTCCTCTCTCTGAGTCTTCTAAATCATTTGAGAAGGGTGCACTTCGTGTAGCTTCTCTTCTCTTAGAGTTATATCCCAATTTTAGAACGAGGTTCGGACAAGTTGCAAAGCCGGTGAAGCTTCTGTATTCCCGGTACGCTGCCCCTCGGCTCGAGCTGTCCGCTCGGGTAAGCCAGGTCTAGAACAAATAAACCCAGATTTCCAAACCTAGTATAACATAGCCTCATGCCGGATCCCTAGTAGGAATGCTTGTTTGCATCACGTGCATTTGACTTTGGGGACTCAACACAGGAGTTGGGTCCGTCAAGGACAGGTGTACCCGAAATCAAAAGACCATGCTGATGCATTTTATTTGCTACTTGCACATTTATTTAACTCGAAATACATGTTGACCGACTTCTAGAATAGAGGAGGAAAAATTGGGAAAAAACCAAATTGAGGTGAGAGAGAGGAAATTGCCCGCTTGTGAAAAAATCTGGTGTCCAAAATACCCCGAAACTCTGCCGAAATTTTCAGAAAAAAAAAGAAAAAAGCTATTTCAAATGTTTGTGTTTTCTGTTGTGTCAAAATTGACCGAACTATGCAAGTTTGAATCTCACCAGGTGTAGGATACGTAGGCAACCCTCATCGGGTCCAACTCCATTTTTGCAAAAAAAAACCCAAAAATATGAAGTGTCGCTCTTTTGTCATAAATAAGCTAGGTAATGCTATTCTTGTCCGAAATAGCCAAGATGCCCCATAAGGGCGCCGGAAGGCTGCTTTTGCAAGAATAACCACCTAAGGTCCTTTTTCAAATTTTGGTTGATTAGCAAACACATCCCTAAATTTGTTTTTCTTGAGGTGCTAAAGGGCTGTATTGATGAAAGTGTTTTGTTTTAAATTGCAATTTTTGAAAATTGGTATTTTTCTCTTGAGTCAAAGTAAATCACAGTCTTTTAATCAATCACTTTAAATAAATGTGCATGATGAGCACGATTGAAAATGAACCTTTCACGGTCCTCGAGGAAATCCCGTTAGAACTCCATATGTGGTGGAATGATTTGGGGGAAGTCAGTAGAGAAACTGTGATAAAAGCTTTGGGCGGTTTTGTTGGTCTTCTGAAGATTAAGCCGAGGAAGGATATAATTGAGGCTTTGATACCCTTTTGGGACCCAGCGTATAATGTGTTCCATTTTGCTGATTTTGAGCTAACCCCTATGCTTGAGGAAATAGTGGGCTATGTTGATTTTAGTGGGAATCTCAGAAATCAATACCCAGTGGCACCTAGAACAGTGACTCCTCATAAGTTTTTGGATCTTCTAAGCATCAGTCGGGAAGTTCAAGACGGAAATTTCGCTAAGGGATTTTGCACATTCTATTTTTTGTACTAACGTTACGGGAATCCCCGCGGTTTTGAGATGCCAGATACCAATTTTACTCATTCGGGGAACAAAGATAAGTGGGAATCTCGGCGGGGACTGGCTTTTATAGTGGTATTCCTCGGTGTTTTTATTTGCCCAAGAAAGGATGGAAACATAGAATTGGGACTTGGGAGAATGACCGACTTCATGACTAAAAAGGCGAATGACACCATTGTACCGATGATCCTGGTGGAGATTTACCGAGCTCTAACTGTTTGACGAGAAGGAGAACAGTTTTTTGAAGGATGCAATATGCTTCTACAACTCCGGATGGAGGAACACCTTTGCCACCGTCCGGGGTACATGAACTGTGGCATGACCTGTCTTAAATGTATTGAAAAACATGAACAACGGGTGGAGGACCATGAGTTTCCGGATGGTACGGAAGCATGGTTCGCACATTTGAGCTCCCAGACCATAGATAAAATTGAGTGGACATGGGTGGCTCCCGGTCAATGAAGTCATTTACGTGTCGGTCGAAGTATATTTTCTTCTATTGATGGGTCTTCGGAGCATTCAACCTTGTAGACATGTGATTTTTGACCCTCCCCAAGATTTTACACATTTTTAGCGTAAAATATTTAGTTTAGGTTTAATATCGTTATTTTAAATAGTTTTGACTCTTTTACTTTATTTTATCACAAAAAATAAAATAAATATTTTCATCTTTAGGTTAAAGTTAATTAGTGTATTTATAGTTATAGTATTATGACATTTGAAAATACAAAAAAATTAGTTTCAATCGCAGTATTTAGTTTTATATTAGTTTATTTTAATTTAGAGCGATTTTTATATTTTTTATAGATACATTGAATTATTTGGTCTTTTTAGCCTAAGTTCAAACCCAAAAGACATGGTCCAACCCAATTACCCTTAGCCCATTCTTTCCAACTCATTAGCCCACTTAAGTGCAAGATTTAATCTTAGTCATCCATTTTCTTCTAATCCAATGGTCATCATCCCTTCTCACCTCCATATAAAATACCCAATTATAGAAACCCTATCCTAAGTTTTCAATCCCTACAACCTAGAGATAGCTACTCCCAAGCTGGAGCCGTTTTCCAATTAAAGATTCTCTATTGGGATACAAAGAACAAATCAATGCGAAAAATAAAACTTGAAATTGACAACAGTGTGCCAAGCTCCAGCAAAATTCCCCGAGATTTGACATAGGCGTCATTATCTGGTGCTGGATTGTCCATTGTAGCAGCGTTTTCCATGATGTTTCTCTTTGGAATGGAACTAAATAGCTATTTGACAGTGACCACCACTACATCCGTTATTGTTGATAAGAGTTTTGATGTGGAGTTCTTACAAATTGATTTTAATATGAGCTTTTGGTGTGACATCTCTTCTTAACTGTAATCAAGCATTCAAATTGCTTTTTGACAAAGCACATGAGATACTCGTATTAGCCACTGTGAGGGATTAGTTGTTATTTGTTAATTTGAGATGGAGTTTCGTTTGAGCCGAGGTTGATTGGTTTCAGTTTGTAATTTCGGTGTTTCAGTCCAAGGATTGTTGCTTTGCTTAGCCCGATTGATTTGCAATTTTCAGCTTGGTTCATCAATAAAAGGTCCATTTCTTAATTTTTATTCTCATTTTATTGTGTTATGATAGCTCGATGCGCGCGTTAGATGATTTGTGATTATCATGTCTTAGTTTTCATTTAAATTATTTTAATTAGTTTTTATTTCGATTGTGATGCATGTAGTCTTGGGTTCTTGAATAAATGCTTTTAATCGTGTAGATGGAAAAATTGGAGTTGTTTCTTTCTTGGCAATGAATAAGAATGAGCCATAAGGTAGGCCTTGGACCATAAGAAATCTGGCCAAGTAATAGATCATGTTAGCTAGCCAACTTGCTCCCCAATAATGTCTTGTTCATAAATTTGGCATCATAACAATCTTAAAGACTAGGAAAATAATTCAAATGCGCTAGTTGCTTTGGGCGCGATTAATAAAATTATCGTAATCACATGTACGATTCCCGTGGCATGGTCATGATACGTAAATTCCAATTCGGGTGTGCATTTCATGTAACCCGACCACAACTTTAAATTTTTAGTAATAAAATAAACATGTTGTAGATCGCGGATACGGTTCTCATGACGCGGTTTGCAATGTGTACCAAAACGGCAAGTGCACGACAATCGTAACTTGTTCAAAATAATTTCATAAATAATTTAAAGTGGTTTAAGAGGAATAAAAATGTACGTAGGTTTAAAACATGTAATTAGTCAGATAATTAGGCCAATGATTAATAGTTGAGCGACCATGCTAAAATCACGGAACTCGAGAGTGCCTGACACCTTCTCCTGGGTTAACAGAATTCCTTACCCGGATTTCTGTGTTCGCAGACCATAAAAAAGAGTCAATCTTTCCTCGATTTGGGATTTGAACCGGTGACTTGGGACACCATAAATTATCCCAAGTGGCAACTCTGAATCTTACATAAAATAATCCTGTTTCGATTGTCACTTTAATTGGAAAACTACCTTATATCCCTTTTCGGGAGTTTAAAAAGGAGGTGTGACAAGCCTTATGCCCCATACAGAGTTCTACGCCAACTAGGCAGGTACCAGACTATCCGCATGACGAGGATTTAAGACGACAGGTCATCGAACTGGGACCAAAAGTTGCTTTCCCGGAAGAAAGGGTGCATCGGATTTGGCATCAATGTAGGTTCTTAGAGCCAAAAACTCAGGTACGGGATCTGTCCAGAGGCGAGTTCGAGCCTAGTTACACAACTTGGTAGGTAAAAGGTCTCAAGTCCATCAAGAGCCCCAACGGCCCGCCAAAAGGCCCCATGTCCAACAATTCACTGATGGAGCGCAGGAGCAATGAGATTGGTTGGCAAAAGAGGCAAGCTACAGAGCCACAATAAGCAAATTGGAGGGACAGATTCGGGATCTTATATTTGACAAAAGTGTGTAGGCCACCGCTGGCGAAGGGGAGAAGAAGAAATTGCCCCAAGAAAACAAGGCTTTCCGAGCACAGATCCAAAAAATGAAAATAGCTGCTGAGAATCAAGAAAGGAGCTGAAAAGATGAAAGACTCATAAATGGTCTTAGGAGGAAAATAGCTGAGTGTGAGGATGATTTGGAAAAATCTAAGGGTAATCTGGCGAGAGCCCGGGCGCAGTTAGCAAAGAATGCAGAGGGACGAACAAAGTTTGTCTGGCAATTAAAAAGGAAATATGAGGGAGAAGCTACCAATTTGAAGAAAAAGCTAACTACCCTTGAGAACGAGAGGGCAAACAAACAAAGAGTAGAAAGAGAACACTGCTACGCCCTGATGTCGTAGTTAGAAAAAGACCTGCAACATCTTCAAGAGCAAAATCATACTGCTGAACAAGTTTTGGAGGCCAGGTCTCAGCATATCGGACGGTTGCTACGAGAGAAGGGTATTATCATATAAAGGGTTAAGAGCATTGCGGACTATATTGTGATGAAATGCAATGAGTGTGAAGACATGAACATGTCCATGTTCTTCGCTTCCGTTATGATTTTTGTCCAACAGATCATGGATGACCTATTCCGTTTTCAAGAAGATATGGTGCATAGGCCCGCAACGAGACCGATTGATGTCCCACGGGCCCCTAGAACAGTTGAGGCACTTATGTATTCATGATTTTCATTCGAGTATGTATTTTTATCTTTCTTCCAGAGTCTGTTAGTCCATTTTGAGTCTGTATTTTCATTTTTCTGTTGGAGTCTATTAGTCCCCCTTTTTGAGTATGTTAGTTTTTATGATTAAAATCTATAGGAGAAATCGTTGTAATCAAGATGCTTTTTATTTTATGAAAATTTGAAAACCCCCCAAAAAAGATTTTATTTATTCCTAGAACTACGCTTGGTCTGATTCATGTAGCGTCATGATACGTAGGCAATCCCCATAGGATCGATCATAACCGTGAAATAAGAAAAAGAAAAGAAGAAAAAAAGAGAGAAAACAAGAAAATTGTGGGAAAGAAAATAATGGCAAAACAAGAGAGTGAAAATGAGTGAATAAAAGAATAAAGACAAAAATCGGGCAAAGAAAGGCAGGAATGAAAAAAAAAGAGAAGTTGCAAAATGAAAATTAGTGAAAGCCGGGATGACGCTAGCGGCCGTTCAAATGCATACTAGAAATGGATAATTGATTAGGTGCATTGCATCCCCAATGTGTGGTTTCCTATCTGTTAAGTTCTAATCGCTAACGAGTTTGCTTGTTGTCATCAAGTACAGGCAGGTGGTTAGTTTGTTTGGCATTCTGGCAACTCACCCATAAAACACCAGGTCCAAAGACAAGTTGATCATGACTAGCCAAAAATTGGATGCAAGTGTTATTGATCCGTCAAGATATGGGGAAGAGTCTGATGTTAATATGAAAGAGGAGTTACATAAGTTAAAACACCAGATGACGGAGATGTAGCAGGTGTGGATGAAAGGGCATCCACCGCCATCATACCCCACCAACCCTGCTTTCGTCCTGCCGCTGACTCAATCCCAAGAACCTCCCACTATTGATTCATCTCCAGGCTTCCCCATTTACCACCACTACCAAGGCACCACTTCCCAAACCCCACAAGCACCACCACCTAAACCAGTCCCATACCTTCCTCCACCAGCCACCCCCGTTTTCATGGCGCCCCCACCCGCTACACTCCATCGATCCTCCAGTGAACCCTTATTCCAGACCCAGGACAACTAGTACTATCCCCCGGAGCCTACTTTCAAGGCCCCAGAGCATTACTCCTACACTCCTCGTTTTGACCTCTCAGTTGAGACTGAGAAACAACCTAAAAACCCAGAGCAGGAGGAGATGTTCAGGAAGGTAAGAAGCCTAGAACAATCATTCAGAAACGTGCAGGGATTGGGGGGCCAGGTGACCGTGGCTTACAAAGATTTGTGTCTATTTCCCGATGTTCAGTTGCCTGTGGGATTTAAGATACCGAAGTTTGATTTGTATGACGGGCACGGAGACCCGGTGGCCCACTTGAGGGGATTCTTCAGTAAAATAAGAGGAGCCGGAGGGAAGGATGAGCTATTGATGGCATACTTTAGCCAGAGTCTGAGTGGCTCGGCATTAGATTGGTACACTCGTTAGGATCACAGCAGATAGTATACCTGGGATTATTTGGCCCAAGCATTCGCTCATCATTTCCAGTACAAAATCGAGATTGTTCCAAATCGTTTGTCTTTGACTAAGATTGAGAAGAAGCCTAGTGAAAGTTTCAGAGAATATGGTTTTCACTGGAGAGAATAAGCGGCAAGAGTTAACCCCCAGATGGAGGATAGCGAAATGGTGGAGTACTTTCTACAAGCTCTGGAGCCTATCTATTTTGGCCATCTGATATCGGCCATAGGCAAGTCTTTCAATGAGGTAGTGAAGATAGGTGGCATGGTGGAAGAAGGGCTTAAATCAAGCAAAATCATGAGTTACTCGGCTATCAAGGCAACTACCTAAGTCATTTAGAACGGTACTGGGGGAGTGATTGGAAAGAAGAAGAAGAAAGAAGATGTGGCAACAGTTGATTCAGGATCATGTTTTTGACCCAGGGGCCCATCACACCAGTATACCCAGCCTCGACCCCATCACCGAACCTACACCCAAACCCCATATAATCTATCCCAACACTACTTCCCATCACCAGACCCTCATATTTCTGTCCACCACGCCCAGACATATACTCAACCTCTTGCCTACACACAATGGCGTGCCTCAGCCCTACAAAACACCTACCCAACTCCATAAAATGCTTACCCACCCCCATGAACCTACCGAAACCCTGCCGGCCCTGGTTTCCGGCCCAATCCAGCATTCAAAAATGAGAGGTTGCAGCGGAAGAAAACCTTCACCCCATTATGGGAGTTTTATACCAGTTTATTCCATAGATTGAGGCAGTTGGATAGGCTGAGGCCAATTGAGTCGAAATTGCCAAACCCTCATCCAAAGAATCTTGAGTACTCCGTAAGCTGTGAATATTGTTCTGGTACTCCTGGGCATGATACGGAGAAGTGTTGGCACTTGAAAAATGCCATCCAAGAGCTCAACGACACAAATCGGATTGAAGTCCAAACCCCAGAGGCACCCAACATCAACCAGAACCTATTGCCAACCCATCAGGAAACGGACATGATCGAGATAGTACATAAAGGGGGGGGGACCCAAGAAGCCTTCATAATCCGTCATGATGATTCGGTCTAGTGAGGTCAAGCCAATCAAAAAACCAACGGTTGAAGGATCAGTGAACAAGTTGAGCATGACAAACGGTGAACCATCTGTGGTAGTTAAGAAAGGATCCCCAAGTGATGCTGTAGCAAAGAGAGAAATGCCAAAAGTGGTCGTGCCAGTGTTGGAAAATAAGCCTATCATAATTTTAGAGGGTTCCCGTACGGATCCTATCATCATCAAGCCCATAACCCAGAACAGCAAGGCTATCCCATGGAACTATAAACGGGTGATAGTAACCTATAAGGGAAAAGATGTGAAAGAAGAAGTCAATGAGGCCTAGGGATTAACTCGTTTGTGGAGATGCTTTGCCCCGGAAGAGTTAAGGAAAGCTAAAACATCTAGGGATAATCCAGTCCTAGTAAAGAAAACCGTGACTGAAGAAGAGGCGGAGGAGTTCTTGAGGAAAATAAAGGTACAATATTGTTCCATCGTGGAGCAGCTGAGAAAGACACCCGCTCAAATTTCATTGCTATCATTGTTGATCCACTCAGACGAGCATCATTGGGCCCTGATGAAAATTCTGAATGAAGCTCATGTCCCCGACAAAATTTCAGTGAACCATCTGGAAATGATCGCCAACAAAATATTTGAGGTGAACAGGGTCACCTTCTCTGATGATGAGTTGCCTGTGGAAGACACTGAACCCAACAAAGCTCTCTACCTTACGGTAAAATGTAAAGATTCTGTGGTCACCAGGGTATTAGTTGACAATGGTTCCAGTGCAAACATCTTCCCTCTCTCTACTCTGAACAAGTTGAAAGTCGATGATGAAAGGATTCATAAGAACAACATATGCGTCCGAGGTTTTGACGGTGAAGGAAAAGACTCGGTTGGTGATATAGTGCTTGAACTGATGATAGGACCGGTGGAATTTACCATGGAGTTCCAGGTACTAGACATAGCCGTCTCCTACAATTTGCTGTTAGGTCGACCTTGGATTCATGCTGCCAAAGCAGTCCCGTCCACTTTGCACCAGATGGTCAAGTTCGAATGTGATAGACATGATATCGTCGTGCATGGTGAGGAGAATTTCTATGCTCACAGTGATGCCTCCATCCTGTTCATTGAGGCTGAAGATGACAAAGGGCCTTGAGTCTATCAAGTTTTTGAAACGGTGCTGGTCGAGAAGGTTCCAGAAAGGAAATGTGTCCCAACTCCAAAGATAACCTATGCATCAGTCATGGTGGCCTCTGAAATACTGAAAAATGGCTTTGTTCTAGGTAAAGGTCTGGGGGTATCATACAACCAGTATCCCTCCCTGGAAATTTGGGTATGTTCGGTCTTGGATTCAAGCCTACATCGGCACATGTGAAAAGGGCTAAAAGGTTGAAACAGAAGGCGTGGGAATTTCCAAAGCCTATCCCCTGTCTCTCCAGGTCTTTTGTCAAGCCCGGTGCCAAGAAACTCCCAGTGACGATAGTTCCAAGTTCTGTGGTTGACATTGATGAAGAGTTAATTGAAAAATTCCAAAGTTTATTTGATGATGTGAACATGGTAAAAGTTGGAGAAGGTTCTAGCAAAGCGGACGTGCAGTTCGTCGGACCAAATGTAAAGCTTAACAATTGGAAGGCTACTCCTCTCCCTACCCGGAAGGAGTCTTGGTAGTTTGTTTTGTTTTCCTTTCTATCTGGGTCATTCCAGGGTTGTGACCCAGACTTTTATTTTCCGCTTGTTGATGTACAAACCTTGTTATCCTTTATTTTCAATGAAATGCAATTTTCCTTTTCCATCATTCCTGATAGTTTCATTTTTGTTTTTCTTTTCTTCGTACAGTTCTTTTATGCTGGCTTCAATGACATGACATGCATGAGTAATCTTCGGCCCAGTCTTAAAAGTCAATCTAATTCTGAAATAATAATCCAAGAAATAAAGTGTGATGATGAGTCAGAATATGATGAGGATGAGGCCTTTGAGGAGATTAGTAAGGAACTAAATCATTTAAAGGAAAAATCCAAGCCTAATCTGAATGATACGGAACCAATCAATCTAAGGGACCCAGATAATGTCAGGGAAACTAAGATAAGTGTCCATCTTGAACCGCAAATCAAGGAAGAAATAATTAAAGCATTGTTTGAATATAAAGATATTTTTGCGTGGTCGTATGATGATATGCCCGGCTTGAGTACCGATTTGGTGGTCCATAAATTGCCAATTGATCTAGCATTCCCTCCCATCAAGCAGAAGTTGAGAAAGTTCAAAACTTACATGATTGTGAAGATTAAAGAAGAAGTCACAAAGTAGCTTGATGCAAAGGTCATTCGAGTCACGCGGTATCCCACGTGGTTAGTCAACGTTGTGCCTGTGCCAAAGAAAGATGGTAAAACCAGAGTATGTGTTGATTACCGTGATCTCAACAAGGCAAGTCCAAAGGACAACTTCCCACTGCCAAATGTCCATATTTTGATTGATAATTGTGCCAAGCATGAGATTGGGTTTTTCATGGATTGTATGCAGGGTATCATCAGATTTTAATGGATGAGGAAGATGCGGAAAAGACGACAGTCATCATGCCATGGGGAACATACTGCTACAGGGTCATGCTTTTTGGTCTAAAAAATGTCGGGGCAATTTACATGAGGGCGATGACAACCATATTCCATGACATGATACACAAGGAGATTGAGGTTTACGTGGATGCTATGATCATAAAGTCCAGGAAGCAGTCTGACCACGTCAAAGATTTGAGAAAGTTTTTCCAAAGGCTCTGCAGGTACAATCTTAAGCTCAATCCTGCAAAGTGTGCATTCG
Source organism: Nicotiana sylvestris (assembly GCF_000393655.2). Lineage (NCBI taxonomy): Eukaryota > Viridiplantae > Streptophyta > Magnoliopsida > Solanales > Solanaceae > Nicotiana > Nicotiana sylvestris. The sequence goes on along the minus strand of NC_091067.1, from coordinate 4,672,566 downwards.
GTGTTCCATCAGGGAAGTTGTTGGGGTTCATAGTCAGCTGGCGGGGCATTGAATTGGATCCGTCAAAGATTAAATCTATCCAAGAGTTATCACTGCCAAAGAACAAGACCGAGGTGATGAGTCTGTTAGGGAGGCTGAACTACATCAGCAGGTTTATTGCTCAGCTCACGACAACTTGTGAGCCCATATTTAAGCTTCTAAAGAAGGATGTTGCGGTCAAATGGAATGATGAGTTCCAAGAAGCATTTGATAAGATCAAAAAGTATTTGTCGAACCCAACTGTGTTGGTCCTGCCAGAGCCTGGGAGACCTTTAATTCTTTATTTGACAGTCTTGGATAATTCATTTGGTTGTGTGTTGGGTCAACATGACATCACTGGTAGGAAAGAGCAAGCCATTTACTATCTCAGCATAAAATTCACATCTTATGAGGTTAAGTATACTCCCTTTGAGAGGACATGTTGTGCCTTGACTTGGGTAGCACAAAAGTTAAAGCATTATTTGTCGTCCTACACCACTTACCTTATTTCTTACCTGGATCCTCTGAAGTATATCTTTTAGAAGCCTATGCCCACAGGGAGGCTTGCGAAGTGGAAGATTTTGCTCACATAGTTCGACATTATCTATGTGACTCGAACCGCGATGAAAGCCCAAGCATTGGCCGATCATTTGGCCGAGAACCCAGTCGATGAAGAATATGAACCATTGAGAACTTATTTTCCCGATGAAGAGGTGATGCATATTGACGAGGTGGAGCAGGTTGAGAAACCAGGTTGGAAACTTTTCTTTCATGGAGCTGCTAACATGAAAGGTGTCGGGATAGGGGCAGTGCTTATTCTGAAACAGGGCATCACTACCCTATTACGGCCCAACATCATTTCTACTGTACCAATAACATGGATGAGTACGAGGCATGTATTCTGGGACTAAGGCTAGCTGTAGATATGGGAATCCAGGAAGTCTTGGTCTTGGGAGACTCGAACATTCTGGTGCACCAAATTCAAGGAGAATACGAGAAACAGGATTTAAAGCTTATACCGTATCGACAATATTTGCATGATCTTTGTCAACGGTTTCAATGAATAGAATTCAGGCATATTCCAAGAATCCATAATAAGGTTGCCGATGTTTTGGCTACCTTGGCGTCAATGTTTCACTATCCAGACAAAGCTTATGTTGACCCTCTGCATATTCAAGTTCGTGATCAGCATGCCTATTGTAATGTGGTTGAGGAAGAACTTGATGGTGAACCATGGTTTCATGACATCAGGGAGTATATCAGGATAGGGATGTGTCCGGTATAAACCACAGATGATCAAAAGAGAACAATAAACATTTGGCTAGTGGATTTTTCTTGAGGGGGGAAGTCTTGTACAGAAGAACTCTGGATCTTGGGCTGTTGAGGTAAATCGATGCAAAGCAAGCCACGACTATCATGACCGAAGTACATCCCGGAGTCTGCGGGCTGCATATGAGTGGGTATGTTCTGGCAAAGAAAATTCTCCGAGTACGTTATTATTGGCTTACCATGGAGCGAAATTGCATCAGTTTTGTGCGCAAGTGTCATCACTGCCAAGTACACGGAGATTTGATTCATTCTCCGCCATCTGAATTGCACACAATTTTCGCACCATGGACCTTTGTTGCTTGGGGTATGGACGTCATTGGACCAATTAAGCCAGTAGCATCCAATGGACACAAGTTCATTCTGGTGGCCATTGACTATTTCACTAAGTAGGTTGAAGCTAAAACCTTCAAATCTATGACCAAGAAGGCAGTGGTCAATTTTGTTCATTCAAATATCATTTGTCGGTTCGGAATCCCAAAGGTGATCATCATAGATAATGGTGCTAATCTTAACAGTCATTTGATGAAAGAAGTGTGTCAATAGTTTAAGATTACACATCGCAACTCCGCCCCATACCGCCCCATACCGCCCCAAGGTGAATGGAGCAGTTGAGGCAGCCAACAAGAATATAAAGAAGATACTTCGGAAAATGGTACAAGGGTCCAGGCAATGGCATGAGAAGTTGCCTTTTACTTTGCTAGGTTATCGCACTACTGTTCGCACTTCAGTAGGTGCAACTCCTTATTTGTTGGTATATGGCACTGAGGCAGTGATACCCTCGGAAGTTGAAATTTCATCCCTTCGAATTGTTGCTGAAGCCGAGATTGATGATAATGAATGGGTCAAAATCCGTCTGGAGCAATTCAGTTTAATTGATGAGAAAAGATTGGCAGCAGTATGTCATAGCCAGTTGTATCAAAGGAGAATGGCAAGGGCATACAACAAGAAGGTGCGTCCCCGAAAATTTGAAGTGGGTCAGCAAGTATTGAAACGCATCCTTCCACATCAAGCTGAAGCAAAAGGCAAGTTTGCCCCAAATTGGTAGGGGTCGTTCATTGTAATGAAAGTGTTGTCCAATGGTGCTTTGTATTTAACATATATAGAAGGCAAATGTGTAGATATGACTATCAATTCTGATGCAGTCAAAAGATATTATGTATGATTTCTTTAGTTTAAATTGTGTTTGTTTGTACTTGGTATGTTTTAAAGATTGAAATGACGCAGGAATTTTATTCTGCTATCTGAATACTTTATCCTTTGTTACCCCTTTGAGCCTTATTTATTTTCTTTCATACCCCTCTTTTGGAATTAGTAGCAAAGTTCAGAAACACGGACACGAAAGGTAAGAAAAGAATGGAAAAAAGTGAAAAAAAAGAGAAAAGAAAAAAAAGAAAGAGAGAAAGAGAAAAGGAAAAAAGAGAGAAAAGAAAAAAAAAAGAGAAAAGAAAAGGAAAAGAGAGAAAGAAAGAAAAAGAAAGAGAAAAGTACCAAAACAAAGTAATTCTTATGTCACGAACTATGTTTGACCTGATTCCTTTTAAGGATACGTAGGCAACCTCACAGTTCGGTCCCATCAAAATAAAAGTTCAAAAGTCCCCGAGAAAAGAAACTGAGCAGAAAGTTGTGTTTGTTATGAGAAATCTGATTCCAAGAATTGTAATTTTGAACCCATTCAAGTTGTGTTGAGCCTTTGTGATACCCTTTCTTTCTAACCCTATCTAAAAGCCCACATTACAGTCCAAAGAAAGACCTTTCGATCAGTCTTCGAGAGATGCCAAGTCGAGCAAGTAGAGGTGTGATTCATATCAGGGGCAACACTCCGGTCTAAGCAGGAAAAATGAAAAATGAGAGAGTCTTATTGGTGAAAATCCTCATGGGCACCGTAAGGCGATGGAAAGATGAGAGAAATTAAAATGAGAGAGTCTTATTGGTGAAAACCCTCACGGGCACCGTAAGGCGACAATGAGTTGAGAGATGAACAAGTGAGAGAGGTTTGTTGGTTAAAACCCTTCAGGGCACCGCAGGCCGAACAAGTTCAGTGATTTGGCAAAGAAATTGGGTTATGGAGATCCTGGGGCACAAAGTATGACAACTGAAATTTGATTGGTTGAATGGGCTGGGCTGATTAATCTGAAATGCATGTCATGATCATTGGCACCAGCTGCCTCACTCAGATAAGTTCCTTTTCATTTTCTCCTTCAAACAGTCATCCTGTTTCAGTTTCTCTTCTTTATTTCTTTACTCTCGAAGTCATGCATTTCATTTATTTTGGGTTTATCTCTTTAGGGATTTTCCAATGTTAGCTTTATTTAAGCAAGTAGAAAGGATTTTAAAGCTTACTACCAATTTCCAATTTGCACAAAGCAAAGTGCAGCCAAAATATACCAAAGATAGCATGATGTAAAGTGAGAAATAAGGTGTCAGTGAAAGTTCCACGGGTCTAATGGTTTAGTTATATTGTGGGAGATACAGAGGCGGGTAGAAGGGTCAGAAATGTAAAACAACAGTTTGGGTGAAGAGCACTTGGGTCATCCAGGGTCCTGCAGTTGAGATCCAGTCAGAAAGTCAAGCAATTCTTGGCCAGTTCAAAGCAGCTAGTTAGTGTAAAGCACGGCAATGGAAAGACCACCTTCAGCAAGAATGCTACAAACTAACCACCACATTTTTCAAACTTATAAAGTTTTCTTTGATTGAAACAGGGGCAAGAAATCTCGTTTGTTCCGGCAGAACCCTCCGTGAGGAAAGCATATACCGGACAGGTTCGACCGTAAATTCTCAGGACCTACCTGGATAATGAGATTTAATTTGAAATTCTCAGAACCCTCCTGGACAATGGGACCTAGTTAAAATTCAAAACATTCATGAGTAACAAGATCTAGCATAAGATCTACCTTGAGAAAATATAAGTTGGCTTTGAAGTTTTCATTCTTAGGATGAGATTCAATTTGAAATTTTCAGGACCCTCCTGAATAATGAGACTTAGTTTTAAAACCTCCATTAGATGATGAGATTTAGCATAAGTCCTATCTTTAGGAAACATAATTTAGCTTTAAAGTTGTCATTCTTAACATGATATTTGATTTTAATTTTCAGGATCCTCCTGGATAATGGGATCTAGTTTTTAAATTCTTAGAGATATTGGGTAACATGATTCAATTAACACTCACAGATGTGCCCAACCACCAAACTGGGGCAGAAAATTTTCTTTGTTTTATCTATTCTATTATAATCAGGCGCCCACCTGGAAAGCAAGGGAAAACAACACGAGTTTTAAGAATAGAAAGCAGTTCAAGTTCAAGAAATCAGGCACCCACCTGGAGAAACAAGAGAAGACAATTCAAAAGAAAAGCGGTCACAAGAGGAAGTAGTTCGAGGTTCTGCAATCAGGCACCCACCTGGCAAATAAGAGAAAACAATTCAAGTTTCAGAAGAAAGGAATACAAGTCAAATGTTGGTAATCAGGCATACACCTGGAGAACAAGGGAAAACAAGTCAAGTTTCGAGGGAAAAGCAGTGCAAGTGTTGGAAATCAGGCACCCACCTGGAGAACAAGGAAAAACAGTTCAAGTCTCAAGAAAAAAATAGTTAGAGTTTTGGCAATCAGGCGCCCACCTGGAGAGCAAAGGAATACAGTTAAAGTTTTGGCAATCAGACGCCCACCTAGAGAGAAAGGGAATGCAGTTAAAGTTTTGGCAATCAGGCGCCCACCTGGAGAGCAAGGGAGTACAGTTAAAATTTTGGCAATCAGGCGCCCACCTGGAGAGCAAGGGAGTGCAGTTAAAGTTTTGGCAATCAGGCGCCCACCTGGAGAATAAGGGAATGCAGTTACAGTTTTGGCAATCAGGCGCCCACTTGGAAAGCAAGGGAATACAGTTAGAGTTTTGACAATTAGGCTCCCACCTGGAGAGCAAGGGAATACAGTTGAAGTTTTGGCAATCAGTTCAAGTGCCGGCAATCAGGCGCCCGCCTGGAGAACAAGGGAGTACATTCAAATGTTGGCAATCAGGCGCCTGCTTGGAGAATAAAGAAATTCACTTCAGAATGCAATTCAAATCAACAACAAAGGAAGTTCACCTGGAAAGTACAAGTCAGCAGGGCAGCAGAAACTGCAAGATCAAGTTGAAGATATAGATAGGATTCTCGTAATTCATAGATCATAGTTTAGTCTAGCTTCTTTTATTTTGTTTTGGTATAAAAAGGAGTTCAGCAAGCAGTAGTAGCAGCAGCAGCAACAGTGAAATCACAGCTTCCTGGAAGTCCCAGCTACCGAAACTTCCCGAACTACACTGACCTGATTCCTTTATAGCCAAGGATATGTAAGCAACCTCAGAAGTAGGGTGCGGTCAAATCATTCAAAAATGCTTCCCACGGAGTATTCAAACGAGCAAAAATCGCTCGTATCCGCTCACTTTATCTTTGCACGAAAACTCTTCGTGTTTTCGAGCAAAGAGGGGCAGCTGTGAGCACGTGATTTTTGCCCTATATGAATTACTCCTATAAAATTCAAGAAAATAAATTTTTTCCATTATTTGCAATTTTATAATATTTTGTGAGAATTTGTGTTAATTGTTTGCGTTTCTATGCATGTTTATTTCTGTTTAAAAATCATGAAAATGGAAAAAATACCATGCATTGCATTTAGGATTTATTTTTACATTTTAAGGTTAATTAGTAAATTAGTTGTTTTATTAAAAAAATGAAAATCACAAAAATGACTTACTTTTGCATTTTTAGCCTTTTAATTTTAAGTTAGTAATTTCCTCTTTTAATTTAGAAGTAATTAATTTTTGTAAATATTATGGTGGATAATTAGCTTAATTTTGTAAGTTAATTTAATTTAAGAGTTAAATCTAGGTTTTCATTAATTTAAAAGGGAAAAGGAAAAACAATTGAAAAAAGGGAAAAGAGAAAATGGGGATTTGGTCTCAAAACCCAATCTGATCCAAAATCCCAAACAATTCCAGGCCCAAACCCGATCCCTACCCGGTCCAAACCCTTCAGGCCTCGAGACAGTAAAAACGACATAGTACCGAGTCAAAACTATGTCGTTTGGAGTTAAAACTAGTCCAAAAAGATCCTGGCCCTTCATCTTTTTCCATCCAACGGCCGTGAAAGCTTTCCCCATTTTGTTTAAAATTGTCCAAACACCCTAAAGAATAACCTAGGACTCTGTTCTATCTTCTCTTTCACCTTCATCTCTCACCACCGTCCGCCACCTACCGGAAATCGCCAGCGGCGGCGGTTGATCTCCAAACCTCCTCAAATCTTGACCATATAGCTGCCGTTGCCCCTCCACTCCAAATCCACCCTTATTTCCTCCCCCAAACCACTCATCCTCCCCGAATCAGAGATCGAAGAAACACTGAAATCCTCTTCGTCCTTTTTCTTTTGTTTTCCGCCCAATCTAGCTTCTTCTTGGTGTTAAACATGTATGAATCGACCAAGCTTCGAGTGAAAAAGCTAATTGGCTGAGGGTTGGTTTTATGCATGGTGGCCGAGTTTGGTCAACAATCTTTTATGGGCTATTATTTCTGTTTCTTGTTCGTTCTTGACTCGTGATGGGGACTGTGACAAAGAGCACAAGCCATAGAAGAAATTCCGGGTAGTGCTCAATGTTACAGTTCACACCATGGGGTTGAGGTTCTTCACGCTAGATGCCATCAACTGTGAGCCATCGATCTAGCCGGTATCTTTCTATTCCTCTCCATCTCAGTTGGGTTTAGAAATCATTGGTTTTTCAGTCATTTAATTCAGTAATAATAATAGGTTAAGAAGCAATTAAACTTTTTGTTAGCACTTGTTAATTCACTTTCTTTCTTTTATTTCTTCTCTTTTATGTTGTTTCGTCAGAAGATCTCATGTTAGTAGAATTCAGAATTGGGTTATTTTGGTTTTTCTTGTGAATTCATTGGCTTAGACTTGAACTTGCTAGTGCAAGAATACCATAGTGCTTGTTGAAGTTCGTTGGTGCAGAAGCCCAAAGACATTTGGGCGGTTTGGTTCAATGTCTGGTATGTTGAGTAATTATTAAGCTTTCTGAGGGGTAGTTAGGGAAATTGGATAGGGAAAATCTTGGCTAACTAACTAGGAAGTTTTCAAGAAGGTGGGATTGGGGTGGTTTAACAAAACAGGCTTTAATTTCAGGGTCTGAAATGAAAAGATGAAAATTGGGGATGGGGTAAGGGTAAAAGTAAAAATCAATTTTGCTGCCCTAAGAGCTTGCTATAAAAGGCCTGTATCATTCATTTTCTGGCAGAGATTAGAGATCCAAAAAGTTAGAAAATGGCTGAGGAATACACATTGATAGAGTTTGAAAATTAGCAAGAAAAAACACAAAAAAGAGTTGAAATACTATTGCATTAGCTGATTTTCTGGGATTTGAAAAGGGTCTAATATTTTGTTGGGTTTTGGATTCTAAGTATGGACTGAACTTGCTGTTTTGCTGCTAAACTATTGCTGATCTCACCCTCTTCTTTTGAAATTCTGTAGCTGTTTTGGTTGTATCCATGTACATTTTCGAATCCTTGGATTGGGGATATGAATGTTGAATGAAAGTTGATGCTCCAATGTCTAAACCTCAGCCTCATTTCAAAGTCTGATCCTAGTAGTCTTGTCATGACTTGATGCTTATCACCTAGTTTATTTTCAGCTTTAATTGAACTTGTTATAGTTTTAGTGAATGTGATGTAGTTGTTTGTAATCATAACTTTGGACTTTCAGTTTCTTTCAATATCTTCAAGTGTATTTGAATGATTTTTTGGTTCATTATTAGGGGTCTAATGACATGAACATATTACTGCTTGATTCACTAGCTTCATATGTTGAAACCAGTGTTATAATTAGCTTTGATGTGCCTGCATGATGTCTGTTCTTGGGGAATCAATGATCTTGCTCAAAGTGGTGTCTGTTTGGGGGTTACTGAAGGTTGTTGCCCTTGAGTGTTGGCTGTAGTTGTGGATTTGACCACTGGTTGGTTGAGTCAGCAAGTATTAAGCCCAAATAAGTCTGTTGCTAATGTGGTGTGGAAATTGATAACTCTATTGTTATGGTTAAAAGCTTACTACTGTGGGGTATGTAAATTTAGGGTTTAGTGTGTTCAAAATACAAGGTTCAGCATGTATATGCCTCCTGCGCTTTAATTCGATAGAACAGATCGTGTGTGCATCAGTAAGGTTGATAAATAGTTCAATAGACTGGGTTCATGTTGTAGCGTTAGTATCAGTAATAATTCAAGGTTTACCATATCATGGTTGAATTGTATATGATATTATTTTGTGTGAATAGTGATTGTTTATGGCCTCAGTAGGGCCTTAATTCTTGGCACATTCTTGCCAAGGTTTTTTGAGAAGTTGAATCAGGCCCAGATGGGGCCGTTTGGAATGCTGATGAATTTTCTTTGGGCCTTCCCTTGAGCCCAATTTCCTTTTAAATTGTCTCCTTGTTACTTCAAGTCTGGAATTCGCTTCCCCCCAAATGTTAGGCCAATATAGTATTTTGAGTAGGCTGCACATAGTAATGTAGATAGAATTTAATTTGGATAAAATTCAAACTCCTTTAGACCCTTTTAATTAAGCATGGCTCTTTTAATTAGATTGAGGTGTGCCATATCAACAAAACCTATAATTTATGGCCCTTATAAGATTAGATCAAGAAATCACTTAAAGAAAGAGGTTTGAGGCGTGCCATAAGCAAATTAAATCATCTATGGCCCTCACAAATGTTATAATTTACATCTTAAAATATGAACTTCGTAGTTTGCTTTAGGTGCGTTAATTGTATAATTGCCATGGCTACTATTAAAATCCAGGGTACATTTCATGTGATCCGGTTCTAATTTTCAACGATGTTAAATAGAACGTGTCGTGAACCACGGGTGCATTTCATGTAGCGTGGTTTGCGATGTGTTTTAAATAACCTTGAAATAATTTCTTAAATAAATAAAAGCGATTAAACTTTAAAATGCACATAGGTTTAAAATGTGTAATTAAAATTAGATAATTAGGCCAATTATAATAGTTGAGCGACCGTGCTAAAACCACGGAATCTGAGAATGTCTAACACCTTCTCCCGGGTTAACAAAATTCCTTACCCGGATTTCTGTGTTCGCGGACTATAAAATAGAGTCAATCTTTCCTCGATTCGGGATAACTGGTGACTTGGGACACCTTAAACTATCCCAAGTGGAGACTCTGACTTTTAAATAAAATAATCTCATTTCGATTGTCATTTTAATTGGACAAACTCCCTTATATCCCCTTTAGGGGGTAGAAAAAGGAGGTGTGATAGGTTGTTTGAATTGATTGAATTGAAATTGTTATACTTGGGCATGTTTAAAACTAGAAGAATGTGAGTTTTGCATGTTCATGCTTGATTGCCGGTATTGATCATAGTCAAAGGTAGAGTGTATAGTTAAAAATGAAGTGCTCCTCTATAGTTGAGATTTGTACGTAGTTGGGGTATATTTGATAGTCATGTTGCTCGAGGACGAGCAAGAGTCTAAGTGTGGGGTGTTGATATTTAGCTTATATATATATATATATATATACGCCTCATGTTTTACTCGTGTTTCGTGGATTTCAGATGTAAAATGTGTTGATTTATATTAATTTGAGGTGTTTTTATGTGTAGGAACCATCCAGAAGCATTTGGGGGTGAAAGGGGCGAGATTAGAGCTAAAACGGAGGAAAAAATAAAAAGTTGAATTTTCAGCACCACAGGCAGCGCTCTACACCACATGTGGCGCCAGAGGCAGAAAGCTCAATAAGCTAGCGACAGGGCCAGTGATCGAGATGAGGATGATGAGGGATGTGTCTATTTCCGAAACCAATTTGAATTCATGACGGGGGATCAACTACTGAAGCTATTATCTTTTAAGGAGATTGTTAGAGCAGTATAGGGATAGAAAAAAGAGACTTAAATATGGTATTCATTGACCTAGAAAAGACATACAATAAAGTTCATAGGGAGATCTTATAGAGATGCTTGGAGTCTAGAGGTGTATCTGTGACATACATTAGCGATTGAGGACATGTATGATGGAGCCAAGACTCGAGTGAGAATAGTTGGAGGAGACCCAGAATACTTCCTAGTCAAGATAAGGATGACGAGGGATGTGTCTATTTCTGAGACCAATTCGAATTCATGATGGGGGATCAACTACAAAAGCTATTCATCTTTAAAGGAGATTGTTGGAGCAGTATAGGGATAGAAAAAAGACACTTAAATATAGTATTTGTTGACCTAGAAAAGGCATACAACAAAGTTCATAGGGAGATCTTATAGATATGCTTAGAGTCTAGAGGTGTATATGTGACATACATTAGTGATTGAGGACATATATGATGGAGCCAAGACCCGAGTGAGAATAGTTGGAAGAGACCCAGAACACTTTCTAGTCGAGATGGGGTTACACCAGAGATCAACTATTAGACCCTTTTTATTTGCCTTGGTGATGGATGGATTGATACAACATATTCAAGGGGAGTTACCAGGGGGTATGTTATTTGCTGATGGCATAGTATTGAAGACACACATCTGAGTTAACGATAGATTGGAGGTTTGGAGACAGATCTTAGATCAAGTTGAGTAGGACTAAAACAAAGTAATGGAGTGCAATTTCATCAATGCATCACATGAGGTATAGGGGTAAAGTAAGTATTGATACACAAGTCATCCCCAAAAGAGAAATCTTCAAGTATCATGGGTCAATAATCCAAGGAAATTGGGAAATCGACGATGATGTTATACATTGTAATGAAGCGGGGTAGATAAAATAGAAGCTCCCATTTATTATCCTTTGTAATAAGAATGTTCCACCTAGACTAAAAGATAAATTCTATAGAGTGGTCGCTAGACCAGTTATGTTGTACATGGCAGAGTTTTGGCCAGTCAAGAACTCAAACGTTTAGAAAATGAAAGTAGCGAAGATAAGGAAGCTTAGTTAGATGTATGTGCATAGTAGGAGATATAAGATTAGGAAGAAAGATATATAAGACAATCAATATATCTCTAGTGTAAGGCTTACAATGTTGCTGTTAATATTAGACTCCTCTTTCCATGATATACATGCACCCACAACTTATCTTTTTTCTTGTGTAAGTTCCATACTAATTTGCAAATAGCAAATTTATTCCATGTTAAAATGTCAATAGTTAAACCACCAATTGGTCAGTTCCAAAAGTTAACCTTCTGATGATGAAGTAAAGATGTACGTGCTTTGCACGTGCTCCCTTTCGGTTTCTCCTTTACTTTTTTAGCCTACTGTATTTGAAAAATTCTTTATTTGGTTCTTATCCTTTGACACATCATCGATTTGTAGTCAAAGATTTAATAGTTTCACTTTTCATAATTGGTGTAAATGCCTAAGTTTTGCTTTTTTTCCTTTTCTTTATTATATATATGTGTAGTTTTTAGGAATTGACTATAGTTTAATTAAAGGAGACTAAATAATTGGGCTAAGTGGTGTTTTTAGCCGAATTGGCCCCAAATCAGCGGCCCAAACGCACCAAACCCGGTCCATTAGTGGGTCTTCTCAGCATGGTAGCAAAACGACATCGTTTTGTTTTGTAGAGTGAGATTGAATCTCATCCATTCAATCTTATTTGATCCAAAGATCCTCATTCATTCTCAATCCCCAATATTTAAACCCTCCAATACCCAAAATTTTGCCACATTTCCCCCTTAATTTCCCATTTTCTTCCTCTCTCTTCTCTCTCTCACCTCTTTCCCAATTCCTCTCCCCACCACTGCCTGTCGCCGCTGGAAATCGCCCACCAGTGGTGGACCACCTCCAATCGACCCATTTTTTCACCATCTCCTTGTCTCTTCCTCCTCTTTCTATATCCAAACCCCAAATACCCGAAATCCTCACCAAACTCCACAAATCTAGCCAAATCTGAAATCCTAGCCACCCAAATTTTTCTCTTTTCTTTCTCGAATTAGTGACAAATACGACCACCCGACCCTACAAATCTTACCTAAATGTGTATATCTCAAGGATATCTACACTTTCCCTCTAGATTAACCCCCCACAAAAGCACCACCACCACCGCTGACTCCTCACTGCCGCTGCTCACCTTCTCCTCCTCCTCTTCTTCTTCTTCATCTCATTTTATTCCTCCCTTCTCTCGCTCTTGCCTAGACATGACTCGAGCAAGCTTTTCACGCTGGCATGATACCGGGGTCGAAACTGGTTCGTCGAGCCTTTGGTTTTGGTGTCT